>NC_135477.1:89402887-91902887 GCF_052094955.1 Ictidomys tridecemlineatus
GCAGAATCTGGTAGAAATAAGTTTAGCCTGAAATATTTTCAGAGCCAGTATCTTCAATTTTGCCACTCAGCTGCAGAAAGCTCCATAATGCTATGAAACATTTCATTCTGAGCATCACAATTTCCTGATGTGCCTGCCAGAGGGAATTAGCTGCAGAAGGGACAGCCAACCACCTGCATAACTTGACCTGCTGCACGGAGTTTTTAATTCTGGTCAATGTCCAGGGAAAGCAATAATTGACACTTGAGTCATTCTTTCTGACATTAGATAGTAGGAACAATTGCTTATAGAAATCTCTTATAATAGATACCATTAAAACCACTCCATAGCATATGAGGCATACCTGTGTGATTTTCTTTGGCAAAAGGGCTTGCATTCCAGTCATCAAAAAATGTCCTCCCATTAAGTGGGCGTGGTGGTGCGTACCGGTAATCCCAGTGCCTTGGGAGATTGAGGCAGGAAGATCAAGAGTTCAAAGGTGGCCTCAGCAAAAAGAGAGGTGTGAAGCAACTCACTTGGCAACAGTAAGACCCTGTCTCTAAATAAAATACAAAATAGGGTTGGGGATATGGCTCAGTTGCTGAGTGCCCCTGAGTTCAAAAAAGGGTTCCCATGATGGAGATTAGGGCCTATCTTTTCTTCTATTAGACACAGGGTCTCTTGTTGTATTCCTAGTCCTTGATCCATTTGGAATTGAGTTTTGTACATGGTGAGAGATAGGAGTTTAATTTCATTTTTGTTGCATATGGATTTCCAGTTTTCCAAGCACCGTTTGTTGAAGAGGCTATCTTTTCTCCAGTGCATGTTCTTGGCACCCTTGTCTAATTAAGGTAATTTTGTGGGTTAGTCTCTGTGTCCTCTATTCTGTACTATTGGTCTACCAGTCTGTTTTGGTGCCAATACCATGCTGTTTTTTGTTACTATTGCTCTGTAGTATAGTTAGAGGTCTGGTATAGTGATGCCACTTGCTTCACTCTTCCTGCTAATGATTGCTTTAGCTATTCTGGGTCTCTTATTTTTCCAGATGAATTTCATGATTGCTTTTTCTATTTCTATGAGGAATGCCATTGGGATTTTGATGGGAATTGCATTAAATCTGTATAGTGCTTTTGGTAGTATGGTTATTTTGATGATATTAATTCTGCCTATCCAAGGTAGATCTTTCCATCTTGTAAAGAAACCTAAGTTAACATAAGCTAAGGAATAGATAAAACAGTCTTGTTTCATAATCCTTGAGGTTGTTATTGGATCTCACCCTTTTTCTTGGCTCCCTTGAATATCAAATGGGCATCCAAAGAAAGGTATTTAAAGGCTTCATGATTTAGGGATCTCACTGGACACCATGGCATACACCTATAATCCCAGCAACTTGGGAGGCTGAAGCAGGAGGATTGTAGCAGGGAGGCCAGCCTTGGCATGTTTTGGATTCTGAAACAAGGAGTCTCAGAATCAAAAATAAAAATAGGCTAGGGATGTAGCTCAATGGTATAGCACCCTGGGTTCAATTCCCAGTTAAAAAAAAAAAAGATTTAGGGATCTCTATTAAGCCCTGTGAAGACCAAAAAGTAAGGTGTATCCGATGCGTGAGCAGGTTCAATCTGGTTTTCAGGTGTGATATTGTAAAATATATATTTGATCTCTATCTCTGATTTCTGGCATATAACTACTAAAATCCTGGGGCTCTCTGAATCAGATAGGTTTTTTTTTCCTTAATTCTATGCTTATGACTTGGTGGCTGGCAACAAAAGTAGCTTTATCACCCAAATGACCCAAAGACCAAGGCAGGGTTAAACGATTAAGACCTTCACTCCTGAGCCTGAACTCTGGGAAGGGAAGAGGGACTGAAAATTAAATGGGTCACCAATGGCCCTGATGATTTAATTAATTGTGTCTTTTTTTATTTATTTTTTAGTTCTCGGCGGACACAACATTCCTGTTGGTATGTGGTGCTGAGGATCGAACCCGGGCCGCACGCACGCCAGGCGAGCGCGCCACTGCTTGAGCCACATCCCCAGCCCCTAATTGTGTCTTTTTGATGGAGACTCAAAACTTCCAGATAGGACAAGTGAAGGTTCCTGGCAATGGTGTGTCCCTTACCCCATGCCTGACCCTATGCATCTCTTCATCTGTATCCTTTGTGTTATTCTTTATAATAAACCATTAAATGATAAGTGTTTCCCTGAGTTCACTGAGCCCCTCTAGCATATTAATTGAACCAGAGAAGGGAATTGTGGGAACCAGGATTTACAGCCAGTTGATTAGAAGCCCAGGTAATACAATCTGGGTCTTGCAATCGGCAACTGACTTGTGTTGAGGCAGTCTTGGGGACTGATGTCTTAACCTGTGATATCTGACACTATCTCCAAGTAGTGCTGGAATTGAATCTGAGGCCACTCAGCTAGTGGATTGCTTGCTTGCTGGTGGGGAGAAATCTTTCTGAAGTCAAAGAAGTGACCTTTTTTGCAAATGTATAGCAAGAGAAACTGAGTCTGCATTTGTTTGTTTGTTTTTTTCTTCACTGCAGGTCAATGGCATTTCCCCCTGTTTTTCAATGGGAGGAACTATCATCAAACTCAATTTCACACTGGTGGACCCTAACTTCTCCAGGTTCTGAGCAGCTGTCAGCTGTGCTCAGACTGCCTTGTGCCAGGGTACATCTGTCTCTGAACCATACAAGATATTCCTACACTCACCTCATAGAACAAGAGAGTAACAGAAGACATTGTCTTGCTGATGTACAACACATAGTACATCCAGCCACATCCCAGTTCAAGTATGACTCAAGTGCTAGAGACAGAGAGACTGGACTAAGAGACACCTGCTAACCTGCTCAGCAGTGGTATATTCTTGTGTTTTTCCCAAGCCCATTGCCAACGTGTATTCATTATCTTTCCATTCTTGAAATAAATACCAAAGAGAGATCAATTTGAAAAAGAGGAAAGGTTTATTTTGGCTTCAAGTTTGGGAGGTTTCTGTCTATGATGAATTAGCCCTGTTGCTGTGGGCCTGAAGAGGCCAGTACATCATGGCAGGAGGGCATGGAAAGGTAGGCCTGTTTGCCTCATGGCCGGATATGAGAGAGAAGAAGAGACATATCCTGTAATTCCCTTTGAGGGCATGCTTCCCAGTGAACTAGAACTTCCTTCTAGGATCCCCCTCTTTTTTAAATTAAATTATTTATTTATTCTAATTTGTTATATCTAGGATCCCCCTCTTAACGGTTTCTACCACCTCCCAAAATCACAAAGCTGATGACTTAGCATTTATCACATGGGCCTTTGAGGACATTGAAGATCCAAACTTTTGCACAATGCCGGATGAGCCTATCCCCTATTTGATTCTGTTCATAAGATGAAAAATTTGTTATAAGCTGGGCAATCCCAGTGGCTCTGGAGGCTGAGGCAAAAAGATTGCAAGTTCAAAGCCAGCCTCAGCAACTTAGCAAGGCACTAAGCAACTCAGTGAGACCCTGTCTCTAAATAAAATATTTAAAAAAGGGCTGGGTATGTGGTACCCCTGGGTTCAGTTTGCAGTACCAAAAAAAAAAAAATTGATTAGATCTCAGAGAGTGTTTTAATGGTCATTTTTCTTGCCCAATTAGCTGGTTATTAAACCCAAAACACAAACAGAATTTCTACTACTCTATATACACATAGGCTGGAGAGGGAGAAATTACCATGATTCATTCATTCATTCATTCCTTTCTGTGTTTCTTTCTTTTTTCAGTACTGGGGTTTGAATCTAGGGGTGATACCACTGAGCTGTATCCCCAGCCCTTTTTATTTTTTATTTTGAGGCAGGGTCTCACTAAATTATTAAGGCTGGCCTTGAACTTGCAATCCTTCTGCCTCTAGCCTCCCAAGAAGCTGAAATTATAGGTATGTGTCACTGTGCCCAGTTCCATGATGCATTTCTAACACATTTTCTTATTTACATTAGTAATTCAAAGTTTTTCTTATTTCTTCTCTCCCCCTTTTTTGGGGATGGGAGTTGATTTGTTTTGCTGTTCCTATGGTTATGATACCGCTGTTGACCGGTGAGTCCTTGCTTCCCCAATGTTGAAGAATAACACCAAAGAAGCACGCCGAGGCAAGGTCAGAGTAGAAATTAGAAGTTTATTAAGGACAGCAGAAAAGACTTCTCCCAGAGGAAGAAGGGGACCCAAGAGGTGGAATCCAGTTGGCGGGCAAATGTGTTTCCCTTTTATAGGTTTGGTGATGGAATGTAGGTTGGAGGGACTGAGGGGTGGGACACAGGTGGGCCAAACTGGCAGGAAGGACTTAATTATCATCTTTTGGGATGGGCTTATCACTTCTCTGGGATGGGCTATCTCCAAATCTGTTGGGGGCTGTTTCCTGGGCTCCATTAACATTTCTTTGAGGTGGACTTTGGCCTAGGGCCTTTTCGGGACTTCATCAACATTCCATGAGTTGTCTGGTATTCTCCTGAGTCATTCCCAGCATGGCCTCCATTTTAGATTTCACTCGATATTAGACCTGATTTACCTAACTACATTGACTACCTAAATCTGGCTTCAGTTACTTTTCTAAAAATTTATTGTCGCTTATGGAAAGCAAGTTGTGCCCTACTCCAAGTTACTCCATGAGTAGAATAGTAGTTTTCAGGCTATGCCTAATCCTGAGATACTCTGTTTTATAATAAAAAGCAATGGTTCACCATGAGTTATAATATTTTGAGTACAGTGCCAAAGAAGAATGACTCTACACCTCGTTTGTACATGTAAATAGCCACCATATGTACAGCACAATTGTGAGTCATGAATTGATAAATAAATTAACTGTGTTAATAAAAATGACTACCCATTAACTTATCAAATTAAAACAGAATTTATTAAATTAAATGTGGATGCATGGACTCATTGAACTCACATCAGAAAATCCAGGCCCATGAACTTATTGAACACACCAGACCACCAGATGAAGCAATATCCTCCCCTGGGACCCATAAAAGGAGGAGCACCGACCTGGTGGTGGCACACACAGACTCACCAACAGGTCATCCAGTGAACATGTAGCACAAAGTGACTAATCTGCAACTCTCTGTCCCCAACTCCATCTCCCTGCTTGATGTGGCAACTGCAAAACTGCCTACATCTGGATCCTGGACTAGAAAAAGTGCCCTGCTCTGACAGCTCTGCACCCCCAATGATTTCTTTGGCATGTTTTGGTTCATAATGTTATTTGACAACCTGCAGTGATTCTTTTGCACTTTTTTTTTTCTTGTGGTATCTGAGATAGAGGGACAGAGAATAGGACTCACTCTATTTGGAGTGACAAAAGACCACTCCACCTTGGGTGACTGAGAACCCCACTCATAAAGCACCTATCCCACCCTCACCTCATGGGTTTTGCTTAGATACTGATGGGAAATTTTCCAACCTGGCAAAATCAGCACAGGTACACTATACCATGAAAGGAAACAGTAGTAACTGCCCTGAATGCATAACATATGAGGAAGGGATGTTTCCAGACCAAATATAAAAACCCACCAGTTGGAAAATCCATGTTCTCTGGAACGTACTTTCATTTAAGCTAAATAAACCTTTTATGCTTTTCCTATCTGTGTCTCTCTACTGAAATCTTTCTTTCAGGAAGACAAGGAACAAGGAACTTCTTCCTGGTAGCAAACCCACTGAATTGTGCACTTAAAATTGGTTAAGATGATCTGTTTTATGTTAGGTATCTTTTCTCATTATAAAACATTTTATTAAAGGAAATAAAGCAATGAAGAAAGAAAAAAAAAAAGGAGAGAAATAAGGGAAGGGCCTCTTGTGCATTTTTATCTGTTCTCGGCCTTTGCTCCCTGTGCAGCCTGCTGGAACCTTTATGGGTATTGTTTAGTATTTTATTTTTTTATTTTTAGTTGTAGATGGACACAATATCTTTATCTTATTTGTTTTGATTTTTATGTGGTGTCGGGGATCGAACCCAGTGCCTCACACATGCTAGGCAAGTGCTCTACCACTGAGCCACAATGCTGGCCCATGTTCAGAATTTAAATGTTTATCTTCTTAGCTCCCCTTTTCTTATACAAAAACTATGTGGATGTTGCTTGACAACAATCTTAATTTTATTTTTGTTTATCTATTTATTTATTTTTAAGGAGGAAAGATCTAATTTGGTCATGGTTTTAGAGGTTTCAGCCATCGCCAGCTGAGCAAAGCTGCTCACCTCCAATGGCCAGGAAGGAGGAAAGAGAGAGGGAGAGAGAAACAATCTTATATTTATTTGAGGCATAGAAAGTATCAAATTAGCCAAGTGTGGTGGCATGCAACTGTGATCCCAGATATTCTAGAGGCTGAGGTAGGAGGATTGCTTGAGCAGAGGTTTTGTGTCAGCCTGGGAAATAGCAAAAAAAGTAAATTTTCAAAGAAAGAAAGATCACAAAAGATAATGGATGCCAACCAAGAATCTCATTATATCCAGCGAAATTAAGTTTCAAATTTGACAATGAAATAAAAAACTGTTCATGACAAACGAAAGCTAAAAGACTTTACAGCGAGAAAGCCTGCACTATAGAACGTTCTTGGCAAAATATTCCACAAGGAGGAAATGAAAAACAATGAAAATCTGCAAAGGGAAGAACAACAATAAAGGAAAAGCCAACCAAAGGAGAAACCAACTCAAGTTAAATACCAAAAATAAAAAAAATGCCTGGTAATACAATTCATGTCTCTTTTGACCCTTTTGGATAAATTTTTACACATAAAAATTTTAACTACAATATCATCTAATTCTTCAAGCTTTTGTTTATTTTGTATTTTTTTACTTTCCATTTATCCTCACAAAGTTACACAAATATTTTCTTTAAAAGTTTTAGCATTTTAGGGCTGGGGATGTGGCTCAAGCGGTAGTGCGCTCACCTGGCATGTGTGTGGCCCGGGTTCTATCCTTAGCACCACATACCAACAAAGATGTTGTGTCCGCCGAAAACTAAAAAATAAATATTAAAATTCTATCTTTCTCTCTCTCTCTTAAAAAAAAAGATTTAGAATTATTTTTTAAAAAGTTTTAGCATTTTATATGTTATGTTTTAATATATAATTAACCTGGTATGTGTATATACATTGCCTGTGATATGAGATGAGATATATTTTACTCTCTTATAATTAAAAATCCATTATTCAACATTCAAGGATGAAAAAGATCAATCAGAGTAAAAATTCTTTAATAAAATATTTATAAAGGTAAGGGCAAGGTTGAGGGAAACTAACAAATTTTGTGAAGTACCCTTCCTTCCATAAACTTGGAGAGGTAGGAGGTGAAAGAACAGAGAGCCATTATGAAAAACTTGTAGGAGAAGGTGACCTAACTGAAGTTATTCCCACCAAAAGCATGTAGAAATCAACTCACAGTCAGAGTTTTTTTATAATTATCATTATTATTATTATTATTATTATTAATTTTAGTTGTAATCAGACATAATGCCTTTACTTTATTTTAGGTGATGCTAAGGATCAAACCAAGCGCCCCACATGTGCTAGACGAGCGCTGTACCGCTGAGCCACAACCCCAGCTCCTAATAGAGTCTTATAGGGAGGAATAAAACACCTCGTCCTGCTCTTATATATTCTAATTTCATCTCTTTGGTGTCCCTTTCTGATGGAACTCAACAAGAAACCACATAACAAGGGAACTTATCATGTAACCTACAGCATGTCTCACCAGAAGGTAAAAGATGAAGAAAGGAGTCAATATGGCAGCCATGAGGCTATTGAGTATTTGAAATGAGTCTAGTCTGAATTGAGGTGTGCTATGTGTTAAATAGACATTAGATTCCAAAGAATTACTAAGGACAAAGAAAATGAACATAAAATATCTTACTAACAATTATTTTATTTGCAAATTATGTTGGGTAATCCATTGGGTTAAATGAAAATATATTAAAATTAATTTCTCTATTTGTTTAAAAAATAAAGAAGTAAAGGAGAACAAGGTAACATTCGGTATCTTCACTGTAGTACTATATATCCATATTTATATGTTGTCATTTTTTTATATTTGTGTTATCAAAATTCATATAACTATAAAACTAAATAGGGCAAATTGTACCATATGTACATGATATCTCAATAAACATGACTTTAAAAAGAAATCTAGTTCATGAAGTTTTTAACAGTATTGGGCACATACTAACCACCTATAAATAATGGCTCTTATTATGATTCATTGAAACAACCGGCATCAAGCTGTTTCATAGTGGGGCAGGGAGGGAGAGTACAGGAGGAATAGACGAAGTCTAGATAGGACAAATGGTTTGGAGGGAAAGGGAGGGGGCATGGGGTTAGAAATGATGGTGAAATGTGATAGACATCATTATCCAAAGTACATGTATGAAAAAAAAATAAAATAAATAAAAACAAAACCAAAAATAAATAAATAAATAAAATAAACAAAGTACTTGTATGAAGACACGAATGGTGTGAATGTACTTTGTATACAACCAGAGATATGAAAAATTGTGCTCAAGGGCTGGGGATGTGGCTCAAGTGGTAGCGCGCTCGCCTGGCATGCATGCGGCCTGGGTTCAACCCTCAGGGCCCGGGTTCCATCCTCAGCACCACATACAAACAAAGATGTTGTATCCGCCGAAAACTAAAAAATAAATATTAAAATTCTCTCTCTCTCTCTCTCTCTCAAACCTTTTTTAAAAAAAATTGTGCTCAATATATGTAATATGAATTGTAATACATTCCGTTGTCATATATAACAAATCAGAATTTTAAAAAAGAAAAAAAGAAAGATCAGAGACGGGCTGGGGCTGAAGTTGAGTGGAAGGGCACTTGCTTAGCATGCATGAGGCACTGGGATCGATCCTCAGCACCACACAAAAATAAACAAATACAATAAAGACATTCTGTCTATCTACAACTACCAAAAAAAAAATTTAAAAAAAAGAAAAAGAAAGATCAGAGACCTATAGAAAGGAATACTCTAGGTACTTAATGTCACAGGCTTCTGATGACATTCCTTAATTAACTTTGAGACCTTACTACTGCACTAAATTGGGAGTTCTAGAATTCTAGTGGAAAAGCTGGTAGGTCCATGGGACTGCTAATCCAAGCCTGAGCATAATGAGTATTAGTTACTTAGTGAATGAATGACAGTTCTGAGAATGAATTACATATCCCTTACGAAAGATGATGGTGGATTTTGTTTGAAATATTGTAGGTACTGATCTGCTTTTTTTGAATATAAGGAACCCCTCTCTCTTTTCTTCTATGCTATCTGTATTCATAGTGATTTAGAAGATGAAGTTTTGAAAAAAGAAATGTGTCTGGGGTGATGGTGTGCAGTGACTTGGAAGACTTAGAGAGGAGGATTGCAAGTTTGAGGCCCATCTCAGCAACTTTATGAGACTCTGTCTTAAAATTAAAAGAGAGAAAGGAAGGAAGGAAGGAAGGAAGGAAGGAAGGAAGGAAGGAAGGAAGGAAGGAAGGAAGGAAGGAAGGAAGAAAAAAGGAAAGAAAAAGAAAAGGGTTGTGGGTCTAACTCTGTGGTAGAGCAATACCTGGTTCTAGGGGAGCTCAGACTATGCCTGGCCTTATTTGAGAGGTAACAACAGTGGACAGCTTCACCAAGAATATCTACATCTTTGCTTTATGAAATTCAAGTGGCAACATTGTATCGTGAAAAGTTTTTCATCTACTAACCTCTTAGATATTACTGCCACCATTTATATTAATAGTTACTTTTTAAAATTTAAATTTTAATTTATTTCTGGTGCTGAGGAACGCCATCAGAAGCCACAAAGACACCTGTTCCCCACAACCCTGTGACCCAGAGTACTGTAGTGTCCATTTCAAGGATCTTAAGATAGTCTATTTTTCTTTAAAATAAGTGAGTGTGAATTGAATTTTCTTCTCTCTCTCTCTCTCTCTCTCTCTCTCTCTCTCTCTCTCTCTCTCTCTCTCTCGGGGGGGGGGGGGGGGGGTGGCAGGGTGGGTACCAAGAATTGAACTCAGGGGCATTTGACCACTGAGCCACATCCTCAGCCCTATTTTGTATTTTATTCAGAGACAGGGTCTCACTGAATTGCTTAGCACCTCGCTCATGCTAAGGCTGGCTTTGAACTCAAGATCCTCCTGTCTGAGCCTCCCAAGCTGCTGATGGCATGCACCATCTCACCAGGCTCCCTTTTCTCTTGATAATGAGTACTGCTATAATTTTTTCCCCTCTTTTCTCTCTCTCTTTTTAATATCAGTGTTGGGGATTGATGTCAGAGCCTTGTTCATGTCATACAAGCTAGGAAGGCAGGTGCTCTACCACCAAGCTGACAAACCAGCTGCTTCTAAATTTTTATTTATTCACTTTTATTTTTTGAGGTATTGTGGATTGAACCCAAGGGTGCTCTACCACTCAACTATATCACCAACTATTAGCACAAAAAGATCGAACCGGAGACAAGACTTCATGGATCATCACAACTTTTTACTCAGGAACGGAGTTTCATGAAGGAACAGGATGACATTTCTGATGGACCCACTTTCCTGATGGAAAATGAGCCACTGGCCCAAGGAGAAGTTTGTGCCTATGTAGGTTATATTGAGAGGCAAACTAATTATTACCAGAGCATGTCTGGTTTCAGTGGTCGGTATTTATCTCTTTCCCTCCAGGGTCTCATTGTACTGTCACTGAGAAAGGACTTATTTTGGGAAGGGTCAATACTTTGGCTTCTTCCCAGGGACTGCCAGTCTAGGCTTGAATGGATATTTCCTCCCCAGGGCTTGTCTTGTCACTGGGAAAGAATGTATTGGGAAAGGATCAATGCAATCAATATATGGCTTTCTTTTTTACTCCCTTTTCCCAGGCCACGCTATTTGGGGGGGTTTCATTTTACATATCCAACACCAACCATTTTTAAATTTTACTTTTAGACAGGGTCTCAGTAAGTTGCTGATGTTGGCCTTGACCTTGTAATCCTCCTTCCTCAGCCTCCTCAGTAACTGGTATTACATGTGAGTATCACCACACCAACTATCCCAGTCCCTTTTTAAATTTTATTTTGAGACAGGGTCTCACTAAGTTGCCCAGGCTGCCCTCAAACTTGTTTTGCTCTTACCCCAACCTCTCTCAAGTAGCTGGAATTATGGCTCCCCCAGGTCTTTTTTATTTCCCCCATCATCTTTAAGATGCTTGATCCATGGGGTTGGCTCAGTGGTAGAGTACTTGCCTAGCATATGTGAGACACTGGGTTTGATCCTCAGCACCACATAAAAACAAATACGGTAAAGATATTGTGTCCAACTACAAAAAAAAAAAATGCTTGACCTTATAACAATTGATCTTTACTACCACCTTTTCATAGATGGTTCCCCTGATTTTGCAGGAACAACACCAACCAGATCATCAGGAAACTATTTCTTAGATCCTGTGTCATTGTAACAGTGGTCCACTTTATGCTTTGATTGTAGCCCTTGCTGCTCTGCCACTGCAATTTATTTTTAAAATGGACATGTTTCTTTCTCTTCCTATTTCCCTAATCTCAGGGGAAACAGAGTTACTTTTCTTCCCCATCCTAGGCACAGTTATCTGTCACTGAGTTCACACACACCATAGGAACAAAGTAATCCAGACTTTGGGGATGCTACCAGAAGATCTCAGAAATGATTATCTCCCAAGTTGACAAGTGAATTACAACTCCAGACAGAGAACACATGAAATGTAGCCCTTGAGTCTCCCCCATCCCCACCCCACCCAGTTTGAATCCCCTATCTCTCCTTTGCTAGCTAAGCAATAAATCTTTTTCCTTTTTGTCAAAACTGTGTCCTCTCTGGGCACCTTGGGCACATGCCTGTAATCCCAGAAGTCTAAGAAAGGAGGATCGCAAGTTCAAAGCCAGCCTCAGCAAAAGCAAGCCACTAAGCAACTTGGTGAGACCCTGTCTCTAAATGAAATACAACATGTGACTCAGTGGTTGAGTGCCCCTGAGTTAAAAACCCAGTACTGTTGCCAAAATTTCTGTCCTTTTCCCTGATGCCAATCCAATTACAAGGACATGGTTTTGAGACAAAGAAAAAAGACTGTTCATTGCTTAATTACAACAGAAGAAACACAGGGATTCCTGTCCCAAATGTTGTGATTCTGCTCATCAGTAGGAATAGGGCTTTTTTTTTTTTTTTTTAAAGAGGTGATTCAGAAAAAATGAGATTGGAGAGGAGAGATCAGGGAGGAGAAGTTTAGGGAAAAGAAGATCAGGGAGGAGATGATAGGGGGAAAGAATATCAGAGAAGATCAGGGAAAATATCAGGGAGTGAAAGGATAAAGTTTCTAAGCTGGAAAGCTTGAATGTAAAAGAGTAGTTATTATTAAGTTCCTCTGTTACACCCAGAACCTGAAATTCCTGAGATAGTTAAAACAACGCCCTACTGGCCATTTAGCCTAGGGCACAGGGCCTGAACCAATCAGTTTGAATGTGTAACCCGCTTAGGAATGACCAATCACCCCCGCCCGACCTGTTCCCGCCAATGAATGTGCTAATCACGTCTCAGAGTTGTTGTTCAATTTTCCCGCGCCTCATGATGAATTGTTCTGATGTATGCAAAGCCCACCGCCCTCTCCAGAAAGTGTACTTAAGCTCTGCTTGACCTCTGCTCTGGGCTCTGGGCTGCTCTCCCTTCTTGAGTGAGCACGGAGCCCCAGCGCGCTGGAATGGATCCCCAATAAATCCCCTTTTGCCAATGGCATGGAGTAAGTCTCTTGTGTGGTCTCTCCCTCCGATGCTCCGCCGGACCCCTTTTACAGGAGGTGATTAGAAAGGAGAACTTTAGGGAAAAGAAGGTTGGGAAAAAGAAAAAAAAACATGTAAATTTCAAAGCTGAGAGAGAGAGAGAGACAGAGTCAAAGCATCAAGTGAAACCCTGTTACAATACCAAAAAGAAAAAAAAAAGTGTCCTTTTTACAGGATTGCCTTGGGGGACAGGGACTGAGCTTTCAGCAACATCATCAACTCAGGAGATTTATGACCCTGAGTTGTTGGTCACAAATGATATCATACATCTGGAACAAAAGGGGAGACTGACAATGTTGAATCTTACCTGATCCTGGTGGGGCGAGGGGAGTGGAAGCTAAGAAATCTCAAATTTCACTAATCTCAAGTAAAAAAAAAAAAATTCCAGATGTATTCTGAAAAAAAGAAGAAATACCCACGCAACAGTGATCTACTTTATGCTTTGAATATAGTCCTTGCTGCTGTGTCAACGAGACTCGTTTTTTAAAAGAACATGCTTCTTTGTCTTCCTTTCTCCCCCCTCCTCCCTAATCTCTCCCTCTCCCCAATCTTTCCCTTTCCCTAATTTGGGAAGCGGCAGGAGAGAATAGGCAAAATTTTCCCTATTCTAGGCAAAATCACTTATTCTTGAGCTCACACTGACTACAGGAATCCGAGAATGGCACCAGAAGAATTTGTAATGGAAAGTTGGTCCTCACAAGGTCTTGAGAAAAGGGGAAAAAAGGGTTTATTGCTTTGATAGCCAAGGGGAAACACAGGAGACTCCTGTTCCAAAGGCTGTGATTCTGCCCATCCACTTTTATAGAGGTGATTCAGAGAAAATGAAATTAGGGAGAGATCAGAAAGGAGAAGATCAGGGAAAAGAAGGTCAGGAAGAAGTTTAGGGAAAAGAATATCAGAGAAGATCAGGGAGGTGATCAGGAAGGAGACATTAAGGGACAAGAAGATCGGGGAGAGAAGTTTAGAGAAAAGAAGACCAGCTCTTTTTATGTTATAGATAAATTCACCAGGCAAGGTGGCACATACCTGTAATCCCAGCAGCTCGGGAGGCTGAAGTAGGAGGATTGCAAGTTCAAAGCCAATCTCAGCAATGGTAAAATGCTAAGCAACTCAGTGAGACCCTATCTCTAAATAAAATACAAAACAGGGCTGGGGATGAGGCTCAGTGGTTGAGTGCCCCTGAGCTCAATCTCTGGTACCTCCAACCCCAAAAAACAATAATGTAAATTCCTCAACAAACAATCCATCGGCAGGAGAAATTCATTCCCAAAGACTGCTCCCTCCCGAAAGAACAAAGTTGCTCTAAAAGGAGGACCTTGTGACCTTTATAGAGACCAAATTCCAGGACTCAGGGAGATGGGATAATTAGAAGCAAAGACTCGCCCCACACCAACCACAAAATCTTTAAGAACAAGTTTCTATTAGAAACATTCAGCTTGGGCCAAGGTGACCCACAGTTGCCTTGGATTTTAGCATGACATTACAACAGTAAAATCTTCCTTCCACGGACAAGACTATACACAGGGAGGGCTTGAAAGTCTGATGCAAGTCTACTGTCAGTCAAAAGTCAAAAGGCGGAATTGGGCATGACTCTCTTGACATTTCCCTGGGACTCCCTGAAGGGGAGGAGGGGTATTCTGTTCCTCTCCTCTCTGAGGGGACCCACTGTCTCCTTACACCCTTTGAAAATGTTCTTTTTTCGCTTCTTTTATCTCTTCTAATAAATTCCTGCCTGCTACTGTTCGTGACTTGCTTGAAATTCTTCAGGCAAGAATGCAAGAATCAGTGGCCACAGACCCCTCCCCCCCACCATGGTCACTTAAGCTCCACAGGCCAATCTCACTCTATAACAGAACTATACTCACCGCCCTTCCCCCCCCCCATTATTTTAGTTACCTACCCACTCATCCATCAGTCAAGAATTCAAACTGATATTATCTTCCAAATGCCCAGTGTATTTCTCTGTCCCTGTTTACACATGCCACTCCTCTCATTTATTTATTTACTGTCTTTTTAAATCTGGGCTGGCTTCTGACTTGCTTTGACTAGTAGAAGGTGGCAAAACTGGCATCGTGCCAATCGCAGACCTGAGCCCTTAGAAACTAACTGCTTCTACTTTGGCTTAAGGCCCCTAAGCCATTGTGGAAAATAGTCTCTCTTGTTGAAAGAAAAATTAGCAGCTGAGCCAGCTGTGGTGGTGCACTCCTATAATCCTAGCTACTGGGGAGGCTGAGCCTGGTCAATTTAGTGAGACCCTGTCTCAAAGTAAATAAAAGAGGTGTTGGGGGTGTAACTCAGCAATAGATCACTTGAGTAGCATTTGCTAGTTCCTGGGTTCAATCTCCAATATATCCCCTCCATCCCCTACCCCCCAAAAACCAAACTTCCAAATGTGGCCTATTGTTTCAGGAATGAAACTATTGCATGCATGTAAAATAATGTGAATGAACATAAACCAAAGGAGAACATGTTATCTTTTGGGAGTAGAGGCCACTTTCACTTGATTTTTTTCTCCTTTTTCACAAAGAAAATTACTTTCAATAGTTACAGACAAAAATACAAAATATCATCTGGGAGAATTTCAATAACTTTTAATAATATTCATTATATATCTAATTACATTTAAAAAATAAATTAAAATGAGCAAATCCAATATTGTTGGATCTAAGGTCAACTGCTATATTGGCATATGGACTTGGATTCATAAAGCATTCATACCCTTTGGCCTACTAATTCCACTTTAGGACTCTACCTTAAGGAAATGATCAGAAAGAAAAAATAAGTAGTTTGTATAAAGATGCTCATAGAAATGCTATTTGTAATACTGAAAAATTGGAAAAGTTTCAAAAGTTCAATAGAGGTAAGGTTAAGTAAAATGGTGCATTATTAAAATAGAAAGCGATGAGGCTGGGGATGTGGCTCAGAGGTAGAGTGCTTGCCTAGTATGCACGAGGTTCTGGGTTCAATTCTCAGCACTGAGAAAAAAAAAAGAAAAGAAATAAAACTATGGAACACTACCTAATGCATGAACTAAGGATACATGGAAATGGTAACTTAGGTTAAATTAAAAAACAATAAAATCTGTGTGTTGGATTGGCAGTAAATATAATAGATACATGTGAATTAATAATGGTCAGAGAATAATGTAGAGGGATATAAATAGTTACAAGCCTAATAAACTATCTCCATAAAGTTGTTCAAAATCTTGGGGTTTTTTGTTTTGTTTTGTTTTTGGCTTTGTTTGGTTTTCAAATCAAGTTGTGGCTGTAGCAGAATTAACTATTGTACTGAATCTTTGAAATTCCTGTGCCTGAGTGTGCTGTGTGCTTCTCTCACAGCAATAATGCAGTTTAACATTCACCAGCTTAACTGGGAGCATAAGTACTGAGGGAGTCATTTTTAATCATCAGTGATACTAAGTTAGTGTTTTGAGAACAAACAACAAAACAAAACCAGTATCTTAAAGGATATAACAGAAAAAAATCTCTCTGGCAGATTTCATAGAGGACAGACATCCTTTTCCTTTCCTTCCTATCCCAGCTAAATGATACTTAGGGGATCACTTGCATTATAACCAAAGGGAACGATCAATCAGAATAGAAGGCTTAATTTCTTTAAAAAGTGAACTATCTCGGGCTGGGGATGTGGCTCAAGCGGTAGCGCGCTCGCCTAGCATGCGTGCGGCCCGGGTTCGATCCTCAGCAGCACCACATACCAACAAAGATGTTGTGTCCGCCGAGAACTAAGAAAAAATAAATAAATGTTAAAATTCTCTCTCTCTCTGTCCCCCTCTCTCACTCTCTCTTTTAAAAAAAAAAAAAGTGAACTATCTCAAACATACCAGGAAACACAAATAATTAATATAATAAATACTCATGTACTCAAATGCCCAACTTAGCCAATGTGAATAACTGGGAATCGTACTTACTTGCTTCTCTCCTCAAAGGAAAACTATTTGGATCTTGGATGTGTGTGTGTGTGTGTATGTGTGTGTGTGTGTGTGTGTGTGTGTGTGAGAGAGAGAGAGAGAGAGAGAGAGAGAGAGAGAGACACTCAGTGGTACAGTGCTTGCCTGACTTGTAAAGGCCCTAGCTTCAATCTCCAGCACCTCAAAAGCAAGCAAATAAACAAACAAAATATATCTTGTTTATTTAAAAATTAAGGTCTGGATATGTAGTTCAGTGGTAGATGAATTGCCTAACCTGAGTGAAACCCTGGGTTCCATCCCCAGCATTATGGAAAAAAAAATTGAAATGGCATCATACTGGGCTGGGATTGTGGCTCAGAAGTATAGCACTAGCCTAGCATGTGTGAGACACTGGGTTTGAACCTCAGCACCACATAAAAATAAAATAAAGGTATTGTGTCCACCTACAACTAAAAAATAAACATTAAAAAAAATGGCATCATATTGTACATACCTTACCACAATATTTTTTCTCACTTAATATAGCTATGTTTATACAGGTAGGTATAATTAATTGTTTTAACTACTGCATGGCATTTTTAAGAATTATGAATTTAACATGAAATATTTTTAAAATATGGAGGAAAAATATTGCAATGAACACTTCAGTACTCAACACCCAACTTCATCCTACATTAGCATTGTGATATCATGGCACGTAATTCAGACTTTTGTGGGGGATGGGGGCAGTATTAGGGATTGAACCTAGGACATTGCACCTAATAGGCCAGCACTCCATTACCTAGCTCCATCCTCAATCCTTTTATTTTTATTTTTGAAACAGGATCTCACTAAGTTGACCAGCCTGGTCTAGAATTTGCCATCCTCCTGCCTCAGCCTCCAGATAATGAGGTTTACAGATGTGCACCACCGTGCCCATCTCAGACTTTTTTTTTTCCTTAAGAAACAGAATTTACAGATACATTTGTGGTCCCCTAAGTCCCCTTCCCTGTTCTTAGACAGTACAATAAATTTGTTTATAATTCTTATGTATATTTTACTTTTCCTAGATATGACACACAACAATATATATTTGTGTTGTTACTGAAAGCTCGGTCCTTGTCCTCATGCCAATCCAATAACGAGGACACGGTTTTGAGAAAAAGGAAAAGTAAGGTTTATTGCTTTGCTAGCACAGGAGAAACACAGGGCACTCCTGTCCCAGAGACTGTGATTCTGCCCATCAACAGGAACACTTTTAAAGAGGTGATTCAACCGCTGCATTCCATGTGTTCTCTGTTGAAGTTGAAATTCCCTTGTTAATATGGTGTTGCCAAAAGCTCAGTCCTTGTCCTCATGCCAATCCAATAATGAGGACCGTTAAGAAAAAGGGAAAAGATGGTTTATTGCTTTGCTAGCAAAGAACGGGGAACTCCTGTCCCAACAGCCCATCAGCAAGAATAGAGGGCTTTTATAGAGGTGATTTAGAGAAAATGAGATTAGAGAGGAGAGATCAGGAAGGAGAAGATCAAAAAAAAGGGCAAGGAAAAGTTTGGGAAAAAGAAAAAATATATATAAGTTTCAAAGCCACAAGGGATATACTCAAAGAATCAGGTGAACCTGTTTCAATGGGAGACACTCATTTCTAGATCATCTGGTGCCAATGCAAAGTCTGGATTACTTTGTTCCTATGGTTGGTGTGTACTTAAGGATAGATAAATCTGCCTAAAATGGGGAAGAAAGGGAATGCTGTTTCCCCTGAGATTAGGGAAAGGGGGAAATAGGAAGGTGTAGAGAGAGAGGAAGAGAAAGAAACATGTCCATTTAAAAAATAAGTTGTAGTGGCCGAGCATCAAGGGCTATATTCAAAGCATGAAGTGGACAATGTTAGAGTGTTGTGAATGTTTTTAAATTTCAGAGAAATGATATATACAGTTGATCGTGGTGGGGCAGACCTGTAATTCCAGCAACTCAAGAAGCCGAGGCTGGAGGACAGCAAGCTTGAAAGCCAGCCGGTAATTTAGTAAGACCCTGTCTCAAAATTTAAAAATAAAAAAGATGTAGCTCAGTCCCCTGAGTTCAATCTCTAGTGCTGATTTTTTTCCCTTTGTTTCTGACAATGTAGTCATGATGATAGAAGAAGATCTAGTTCATGATAGATGTCATACAAGCTTGTTCATTTTTTTCTGAACATGTGTTTGTGGTATATTGCTTATATTTATTGATTACTGTATGATGGAGATTTTGGTTGTTTCCAGATTTTTCCTATGATAAATAACATTACTATGAACCTTGTGGTAGACATGGAGGAGTAAGGCCCAGATTCTCCTCAAGGAAAGACTTGCTGCTTTAGCTGCTGACAGTATATACCTTCATTCCCTTTAGAGAATTGCTTTAGTTTCACTTAAGGTCATGGCTGGCAGGACTCCCCACTTTCTTTTTTTTTTTTTTTTTTATTTGTTATTCAAAACATTACAAAGATTGCAGAATCACATTGGTTACACATCCACATTTTTACATAATGCCATAATAGTAACTGTTGTATTCTGCTACCTTTCCTATCCTCTACTATCCCCCCTCCCCTCCCCCTCATCTTCTCTCTCTACCCCATCTACTGTAATTCATTTCTCTCCTTATTTTTTTTCCCATTCCCCTCACAACCTCTAATATGTAATTTTGTATAATAATTAGGGTCTCCTTCCATTTCCATGCAATTTCTCTTTTCTCTCCCTTTCCCTCCCACCTCATGACTCTATTTAATGTTAATCTTTTCCTCCTGCTCTTCCTCCCTACTCAGTTCTTGGTTGCTCTCATTATATCAAAGAAGATATTTGGCATTTGTTTTTTAGGGATTGGCTAGCTTCACTTAGCATAATCTTCTCTAATGCTATCCATTTCCCTGCAAATTCCATGATTTTGTCATTTTTTAGTGCTGCGTAGTACTCCATTGTGTATAAATGCCACATTTTTTTTATCCATTCATCTATTGAGGGGCATCAGGGTTGGTTCCACAGTCTAGCTATTGTGAATTGTGCTGCTATGAACATTGATGTGGCAGTATCCCTGTAGCATGCTCTTTTAAGGTCTTCAGGGAATAGTCCAAGAAGGGCAATAGCTGGGTCAAATGGTGGTTCCATTCCCAGTTTTCCCAGGAATCTCCATACTGCTTTCCATATTGGCCGCACCAATTGGCAGTCCCACCAGCAATGTACAAGATTACCCTTTTCCCCACATCCTCGCCAGCACTTGTTGTTGTTTGACTTCATAGTGGCTGCCAATCTTACTGGAGTGATATGGTATCTTAGGGTGGTTTTGATTTGCATTTCTCTGACTGCTAGAGATGGTAAGCATTTTTTCATGTACTTGTTGGTTGATTGTATGTCCTCCTCTGAGAAGTGTCTGTTCAGGTCTTTGGCCCATTTGTTGATTGGGTTATTTTTTTTCTTATTTTTAATTTTTTGAGTTCTTTGTATACTCTGGATATTAGAGTGTGAGGAGTAAACATTTGTTCCCATGATGTAGGCTCCCTGTTTACCTCTCTTATTGTTTCTCTTGCTGAGAAAAAACTTTTTAGTTTAAGTAAGTCCCATTTGTTGATTCTTGTTATTAACTCTTGTGCTATGGGTGTCCTATTAAGGAATTTGGAGCCCGATTCCACAATATGTAGATCGGAGCCAACCTTTTCTTCTATCAGATGCATAGTCTCTGATTTGATATCAAGGCCCTTGATCCATTTTGAGTTAACTTTTGTGCATGGCGAGAGAAGGGGATTCAGTTTCATTTTGTTGCATATGGATTTCCGGTTTTCCCATCACCATTTGTTGAAGATAGGACTCCCCACTTTCAATGACCATGTACATGCATAAACTCCTTGCTCATTGTAGGAACATCTGGCTCCAGGGAGTCAGGGCTGTTGGGCTCCACCACAGCTGGATGTCTCCCAAGTCCTCCTGTTCTTTCCCACTCATCTTTGTTGCTGTTGTTGTTGTTCTTTTTAGTTATACATGACAGTAGATGTAATTTGACATTTATATGTACATGGTGTATAACTTCCCATTTTTGTGGTTGTACATAATGTGGTGTTACACGGGTCATGTATTCATACATGAACATAGGAAAATTATGTCCAGTTCATTCTACTGTTTTTCCTAACCCTCCCCTTCCCTTCATTCCCCTTTGTCTAATCCAAAGAACTTCTGTTCTTCCATCCCCCCTCCATTATTGTGTGTTAGCATGCCCATATTAGAGAGAACATTGCTCCCTTGGTTTTCAGGGATTGGTTTATCTCGCCTAGAATGATAGTCACCAGTTCTTTTTTTTTTTTTTTTTTTTTGCCAATAACTTAATAGTTTATTAGTCAGTCAACAATATTACAAATATTTAAAAGTCACCAGTTCTTATCCATTCATTTGTTGATGTTTGGTTCCATAGATTAGCTATTGTGGATTAAACTGTTACCAACATTGATGTGGCCTTGTTCCAATAGCATGCTGATTTTAAGTCCTTTGGGTACGTGCTGAGGAGTGGAATAACTGGGCCAAATGATGGTTCCATTCCAAGTTTTCTGAGGAATCTCCATACTGCTTTCCAGAGTGACTGCACCAATTTGCAGTCCCACCAAGTATGAGTGTACCTCTGTAACAGAGTCTTTATACTTTGAATATAACCCTTGCTGTTCTGCCACTGCAGCTTATTTTTAAAATGGACATGTTTCTTTCTCCTCCTCTCTGTGCTCCTCCCTAATCTCTATGCCTCCCTAATCTCAGGAGAAACAGCATTCCCTTTCTTCTCCATTTTAGACAGGTTTATCTGTCCTCAAGTACACACCAACCATAGGAACAAAGTAATCCAGACTTCAGGATTGGCACCAGAAGATCTCTGAAATTACCGTCTCCCATATTAACAAGTGAATTACAACTCCAACAGAGAACATTTGGAATGTAGACTTTGAAACACCTTTGTAAAAGTGTTCCTGCTGAAGGGCAAAATCATAACCTCTGGGACAGGAGTCCCCTGTGTTTCTCCTGCACTACTTGTAAGGTCCTTGCTTAGCATCTGGACAGCCATCTTAAGTGACAGCCTTCATTTTAAGAAAGATTTCACTTTCCCACCCAGAGGCCTGTCTGAGAAAGGCTCACCACTTCCTCAAACCAACCCCACCCTTAACCACCCTCATTAGGACCTCCCCAAGCTCTAATCCCTGAGCCTGCCCCAAAAAAGTCATGGAAACTCAAACCTATATTGCCTCTCTCCACCTATGAAAAGATGGCCTTTATTTGCCACATCCGACAAATAAACTCTTGTGTGTATCTCTGCCTGGTCTCTCTGTCTTTCATTTCTTGTTCACCCTCTCCCAGTTCCTCACAGTCCTTTCATAGACAGCCCCTGTGTTTCCCCTTTGCAAGTAAAGCAACAAAACTTTCTTTCTTTCTTTCTCTCTTTCTTTCTTTCTTTCTTTTTTGGGGGGGGGGTGGACAGTGGGTACCAGGGATTAAACTCAGGGGAATTTGACCACTGAGCCACATCCCCAGCCCTATTTTGTATTTTATTTAGAGACAGGGTCTCACCGAGTTGCTTAGCACCTGGCTGTTGCTGAGGCTGGCTTTGAATTCACTATCCTCCTGTCTCAGCCTCCGGAACCCATTAGGATTACTTCTTTTTTCTCAAAATTGTCCTTGAAGGGAAAACGAGAGAAAAGAGAGACAGGTAAGCAAGAAATGAAAGTCAGAGACCAGCAGTCGGGGCTGACAAATAAAGGCCATCTCTCTCCTATAGAAACAGGCTTTGGTTCTGGGATTTTTATAGGGCAGGCTCAGGAATCAGAGCTGAGCAGGTCCTATTGCAGGCGGTTGGTTGGGTTGGTTTGAAAGAGTGTTGAGCCTTTCTCAGAAAGGCTCTTGGGCAGGAAAGCAAAGGTTTTTTTTTCTTAAAATGGCGGCTGTCACTTAAGATGGCTGTCCAGATGCTAAGCAAGGACCTTATAGTCCTCATTATTAGCTTGGCATTAGGGAGCTTTCAGTAACAAGGTAACAATAGAAAATTACTGTTTTACATCAAGTGTTAGGATGATGAGCTGGGTCTAGTGGCATACCTCTTTAATTTCAGGAACTTGGAAAGACTAGACAGGAGGATGGCAAGTTCAAGGCCCTCCTAAGCAACTTAGTGAGATCCTATCAAAAAAAAAAAAAAGGCTGGGGATGTGGCTCAGTGGTTTAATACCCATGGGTTCAATCCCCAGTATCAAATATAAGTAAATAAATAAAGAAATGGGGGTGTGAGGGGAGACAGAGGCAGAAGTCAAAGTCAGAATAAGAGATATGGCAACAGAAGTAGGATCTCTCCCTTAGGAAAACTGTGATGTGCTGAGAAAAGAATCTGACCCACTGTACCTGGCTTAGAAGTTGTAGGAAGAAGGCCACAAGTCCAGGAATGGGGGCAGCACCTGGAATCTAGAAAGAGAAAGGAAATAAGTGGATTCAGCCATAGGGCCTCCAGGGGGGATGCAGACACCCTGATCTTAGCCCAATGAACTAAAAATTCTGAGTCCCAGAACTCTAAGATAATAAATTATGTGACACTTTAATGATGGTCTTTAAGATCAGGAATATTTGTTTTTTAGTCATTCAACAAGTTTGTGATAATTTGTTACAGTATCCATAGAAAATGAATTCAAAACATGTTTATAAAATAATAAGTATAGTGACAGGAAAGTAAGAAAAAAATGTGTGCTGGGAAATGTGTATATTATTCACTTTCCCAAAACATTTTTTAGAAATGTGGTTATCATTTCAGATTCTAGACTTCATTAAGTTAAACTCATATCCAGATTTTCTATATCAGGTAAAATGAGTACCAAGAAACGAAAGACAGAGACCAGCAGTGAGAAAGAACACAATCTCCATGTAGAATTTAGCTCAGAGACAAATAATAATAATAATAATAATAATAATAATAATAATAATTTCAAACAAAATAATGAAGATATATCCTGAAAATTGGCCTAGGAGAACCTGAAAACCTATTTCTAGATTCTGAAAAACAAATCATGACAACACACTCCAACCAAAATAAAAAACTAGGATGTGAGCATCACACTCATAATCATATTTGTGTCCATGCTGTATCATGAATCAATGAAAAAATTTTGATATTATAGATGATGTTTGTGGCAACCCTGAGGATATGCTTTCCAGATCTTTGAACATAATCTATAGATGGCCTAGGCTGCATTCAGAATCCACCACCCTTCCCATAGGCTGTTTCTAATCAATGACTGAGACAGGCAAGACACACAGCTCTTCAGATAGGCAGCTCTGGCCTGAGGACTTCCCACTGGTCTTGTGAATGTGTCCTTAGAATGCATTGCACTCTGAGATGCTTCTACTGAAGCTTCCTTTCTTCCCTCCCTCCTCCACTTGGGTCTGACCTGCATCACAATCTGCCAGCTCTCCCTCTGGATTGGCTTCCTGTTCCTTTTCCCTCAGAGGTGTCCCCCGGCCCATGTCTCTTGCACATGTAATTCCACTTAATATCTGCTGCTTGGGGGAGCCTTTACTAACCCAGTGTTTCAAAGGCTTCCCCATATAGGACATTGAAAAGGGAAAAAGATAATTAAGGATTTGCTCAAAGATTTAGCTATAAGGATGTATCGTGGCAATTTATGTTATCCTGCCCTGAGTTAGATCCCTAGCTCTGAAAAAAAAAAATTAAAATGGTATCCTGAAGGGGATAAGATAAATTATTGTGTAAATGCACAATGGAATTCTTTAAAAATGATATTAAAGATAATTATTAAGTGAAGAAGATAACTTACGGAATGATACAGTGGGATCTCACTTTTATAAATAAGCACAGTAAAAGGTTTAGAAAGCTATACACCAAAGTTTTTGTTGTTGTTGTTTTGTGGTGCTGGGTTACTCTACTACTGTCCCACATCCCCAGCCCTTATTATTATTTTTTTTAAATTTTGCTTTCTGTTTGTTTGGTTTTGGTACCAGGATTTGAACCCAGGGATACTTCACCACCAAGCCATCTCCCTAGCCCTTTTTATTTTGAAACTTGGTCTCACTGAGTTGCTGAGGGCCTCACTATGTTGCTGAGGCTGGCCTTGAACTCCTGAGTCATTAGGATTATAGGTGTGTGCCACCCCACCCAGCTATTTTCAAATTTTGAGGCAGTCTCATTAAATAGCTTAAACTGGCCTCAAACAGGATCTTCCTGCTTTATCCTCCTGGGTTGCTGGGATTACAGGTATGCATCCCTGCACCTGGCTGCACTAATGTTTTAAAAATAGTTATGTCTTGGTAACATTTAAAATGTCCTATTTTGGTTTATCTAAAGTTATAAATATGCCTGCATTCAAGGCCGGGCGCAGTGGCACATGCCTGTCATCCCAGCAGCTCCAGAGGCTGAAGCAGGAGGATCTTTGTTTAAAACCAGCCTCCAGCAAAAGCGAGGTGCTAAGCAACTCAGTGAGACCCTGCCTCTAAATAAAATTCAAAATTGGGCTTGGGATGTGGCTCAGTGGTTGAGGGCTGAGTTCAATCCCCGGTACTCCCCTAAAAACAAAGAAAAAAAATATGCCTTTATTTGAGACAAGGAACACTGTAGGGATGAAAGACAAATGCACTTCTGAACCTTGGCTCACGGCCTGACAGCAGACCTAGGGAGGCTTGGTAGCCTCCACCAGGGTCAGTTTTGCATCACTGAGGTCAGCATACCCCATATGTGTTCACTGAAACAGCTGTGGTAACATATCTTTAGCACAGGGTAAAACGCTTAAGTCGCGCCCATTAGGATTCCCACCCCTGCAAATAACCAATAAAATGTGTTTCTTTTTTTCATTCAGAGAGCCAACATAATGTGTCTTCCTTCCTAAAAATACTGTCTGTGTTTTCACTCACCTGATTTTGATTTCATTTCCATCATCATCAGGTCAAAAGATCCCAGTGTCCAGCATCACACTGAGCACTCATTGTTCTTGTAATAACACAAAGTTTTTTCTTTTTTCTTTTTTTAAGCTTTATAGAGACTAAAGCCCTTTATGAAGTGTGCTTCAGAATTAGGGGTTGTTGTTGTTTCATTTGTTGTTGTTGATACTGGGGATTGAACCTAGGGGTGCTTTACCACTGAGCTACACTTCAGCCATTTTTCTGTTTTATATTGAGGCAGAGTCTCCCTAAATAGCAGAAGTTGGCCTCGAACATACAATTCTCTTACCTCAGCCTCTCGAGTCATTGAAACTACAGGCTTGGCCCCTGTGCCTAGCTAAAATAAGGGTTTTATTAGATGTAAACCTTGTCCACCTTCTAGCTCTCCCCGAATGCCTTTCTTTCCGAAGGCACCAGCTATATCCCAGATTGCCCTATTGCTACTGCCCTGCAGAGCCTGGTGGCCCCATGGCCCTCTTGGTCAGCCTCTGTGCTGAGTGGCTCTCCATTTCCAGATTTCATTGAGATTCTGCACCACAGAGTACACACTCTGGCTGCATGTTACAACTTGGATGTGTGAGCTCCCCATGGGGTGAAACTTGACTTTTGGGAAAATGAGAGTTGGGAAGGACCCAGACACATTGTCCCTATTTCTCCATTCCATTCACTTCACTGAGCATGATTTTTTTTTCCTTGCGTTGCTTCCGGAGCAGCCTCTCTTGCTGAGGGAGAATGTGTGCTGAGTGACCGAGTTTCACATGGGTGCCAGTACCCTCAGGCTGCATTGTCATTGCCGAGCTTCTCTGTTTCTTCTCCTCATTTTGATTTTGTTCCTTGGTGTATTGGGGAGTTGTTGTAAAATCAGAAAAATTGGCTGATTGGTATCACGTAAAGCCCTAAAAAGGTTAGTGGTAGCAGACATGGACAAACACAGCTCAGACCCCATGATAAAGTAGAGACTTGCAGGTGGGCATGCAGGTTGTGCATCAGTGGTAGGTTGCCCTTGGGTTCAATCCTCAGTATTTGGGGAGAAAGAAGTAAAAATCTTGTTGCACAGAGTGAGGTGAGCTGTCAGCCCCTGGCTAATAACAACTGCCAGATTTGCTTCAGCTGTTGAGTTGAGGTCACCCTCTTCTTGAGGTGGCCTCCTACCCATGATCAATTGTGGCAATGGTAGTTGAGGTCAGATTCTTTTTGGGGTGACTCCCATGCAATGACTGAGCAGGCCAAGATACCAGGGCCTAGCCATTTCCACCCTGATTACTATCTTCTTAACAACATGGCTTCAGGGCTTCCACAATGAGCTGGCAGACTCATGAAATGTGCACCACAGGATGATTATTCCCTTGCCCAGCTCTGCCTCCTCCTTCTTTCTCGAATAGGTATTCCTCCCCATGAACCCACATAGTCTCCATTCTCTCTCAGTACCTGCTTCCCAGAGAGCCCAGCTGATTGACTCAGTTTCAGAAACAAGGTAGAAGATGCAGTTTGGTGACTGGATCACCCACCACCTGGCTAGCAATAAGCACACTGTTCTTGTTGTGGAAAGCTCAGTCCTTGTCCCTGATGCCAATCCAATAACAAGGACACAGTTTTGAGAAAAAGGGAAAAGGTTTATTGCTTTGCTAGCAAAGGAGAAGCACAGGGACTCCTGTCCTAGAGGCTGTGATTCTGCCCATCAGCAGGAAGCAGGGGTGGGGGGGTGGAGGTGGGTTTAAGAGGTGATTCAGAGAAAACAGATTAGAGAGGAGAAATCAGGAAGGAGAAGATTAGGAAAAATAAGATTGGGGAGGGGAAGAACTGAGGAAAGGTTAGGGAAAAGAAGATCAAGGAGAAGAATGTTGGGAAAAAAAAAACATGTAAGTTTCAAAGACACAAGGGGTAGAGTCAAAGCATCAAATGAACCCCTGTTACGTTCTGAGTAATGGGTTGAATATCAAGAGCCCAGGCAAAAGGTGATAGTCCCATTTCTAAAATTCTCAATGAGGTGAATTGAGACAAATGTATCAGCGGGATATACTGACTGTGCATCAATTTAAGCATTTAAAATGCAAGGTTAGTGAGAGAAGCTAGGAATATGTGGCCGACTGTCACAGTTGCCTTTCACAAGGGAGCTTATTCTGCTGTCAGGACCTTGGTTCCAAGTTCTACATCCACCTATTGCGGAACTTGCTAATCAGACTGAGATCACACGAATACACAGAGGCATCATGGCACATCTAGATGAAATGAGAGGGAAATGCCTAGAAGATCACTGACTATGGGAAGTTGGGAGACACCAAGGAATGAGCCACGCACATGGTTGACTTCTGACTCACAGAGAAATTGATCCCAAAGTTATTTCAAGTACTGGCCAATCAGCACCAAGGTCAAAATGGGGGCTACACAAGAATGTTGCAGACCCCAAACTGGAGTGAGCAGTACTAGGCTAAAATAGCAGTATTAGAATGATCAGTGATGGAATATAATTGGCATTGCCTCCCATCCCTGACTCTGCTTCTCAGAGACAGCAACCTTACACTCCTAAACCAGATAGGGCTGGGCCTGTAGCAGGACCTCCACCAGAACCAGGAAGCAAGCGTCCACAGCTCCCACACAGTTAAAATGCCAAGGATTTACCAGTTGCTGAAGGATCTATGGCTCTCTTCATTGCCCAGGATCACAAGCCTTTATTGCTCTTTTAATGTCTGAAAAGAACTAAAGTTAGAATCGTAAAATGGACAATCTTAATAGGGCCCTGGAAAATTTTAGAGAGCCAGATAGCCCTCTCTTTGCACAATAGATAAAATTCCTTACATGAATATTTTCTTAAACGTAAGGGAAATATGAGTAATAGAATCAGAGGGTTGTTATGAACTTATATAGTCACCCTATGGACTGAAAATGAAAAACTCTGGGTAATTGACATTGCTTATTGCCTTGGGATCACTCTCTAGGGATAAGAAAATGTGATACCCAAGCTAGCATCCCAGAAGATAATGAAAACTTGCCACCAAGTCTACTCCTAGAAGCCTGGAAAAAGCAATGGCCTTCACAGATACTGAATTGAAATGCTTAACTTGATATGGTATATGGAAGATGAAAAAAAGGGAGAAAAAGACTCAGGAAATAAGAATACTAGAATGGATATATTAGGTGAGGCCAGAATAAGGAATGTATTCCTCAGGAAAGTTCAGAGGACACACCATTCACTAAGGCAAATGTGCTGGTGGGGGGGCCCCAGCATCATGAAGTTCAGTTTGGCTCTCTGCAGGCCAGGGTTAAGGGCAACAAAAGTGGTCATAGAATTCTGGCTTACCGATATCAAGCAGGATTAAAAGGCCAAAGCAACAGAGACCATCAACATCAGAAACCAGAGGGTCCCAGTGTCCACAGTTATAATATACTTAATAGAACTACCCCTAATCCCTATGGACAAAATAGCTAGGCAGCCAATAGTCACAGATCAATATATAAAATCTAACTAGAGTAAGAGTGATGAACAGGAGGTTGAAAGCAGTTACCCCCAGAAAATGTCTCTTGCGCAGATTCTGGACATAAACTGCTGAGGGCCATTGCCAAGTAGGAATGATGCATGGAAATTTCCTTGCCAGCAGCGTACTCCATGTTAAATGGACTTGCCTTGGAAATTCGCTGTGACATTGCATGTGTGTTTGAGAAAGGTGACCCTGCTCAAGGACCAGGGTGGATCCAGGTTTAGGGTGTATCCTGCAGGTTTTAGGAAGTATCTCGCTCCTTGGGTTTAGGGCGTTCCCAGTTTAAGACAAGTTTAGGGCATTCCCAGTTTAAGACAATCTGGGTTTAGAAGGCGCTTCCAGGTTTAAGGTTATTCCTGCTGGGAATAGGGATAAAAAGCCTCGTGGAGTATGTGAATTGGTGGTGGCAGAACTTGGATTTCCCCAGAACGTGTTTGTACAGGGCCCGTGTGAGTTCAGGAATAAAGAATTGCTGTTTGGGCTGGGGATGTGGCTCAAGCGGTAGCGTGCTTGCCAGGCATGCGTGCGGCCCGGTTCGATCCTCAGCACCACATACAAAAACAAAGATGTTGTGTCCGCCGAAAACTAAAAAATAAATATTAAAATTCTCTCTCTCTCTCTCTCTCTCTCTCTTAAAAAAAAAAAAAAAGAATTGCTGTTTGAATCTACAAAGCTGTGAGTGGCTCGTGATCTTGTGCCCAGCCAGACTGCGGCAATAAACTAGTTTTCAGTTTTTGAACCTGGTGACCATGGTCAAAAGAGCTGGTTGAATCCCAGAGGGAAGAATCCAGCAGAACCTCAGTGCTGCCCCAGGAGGTTCTCTGACTTTCACATGGTTTATCTCCCTCTCTCTAGTGCACATGTGCCTTATCAAGGACTCCAGTATGTTCGAACCTTCTACTTATCCCATCATATAGGCACAATGTTCGATGTGATGAATCAATGTGTACTTGAATGACTATTTACTGGGGTAATGAGAATACCCAGAAATTTCAAGGACTATTAGAGACAGGGTGCAAAGTGACACTGATACCTGATGACCTGAAACTTCATCATAGACTCTGTGCTAGAGTAGAGGCATACAGGTAAGGCCCAGGACTCTTGACCAAAAGATGAGTCCCAGGGTTCTGTGAAACACCTGATGGTCATTTCCCTGGTCCACAGATGTGACTAGGATAGATATGTTTGGCAATTTGAGTAGCCCACACATTAGACCTATGGTGAGAGCTATCTTAGTGGGGAGGGCCAAGAAGAAGCCTCCAAAACTGCTTCTTTTCCACCCATGAAAAGAACATATCAAAAGCAGTATAACACTTTCAGAGATGGTAGAAATTCATGCCCCTCTTAAAGATTCAGGCATGGTGGTCCTTATCATACCCCTGTTTAATTTGCTGGTCTGGTCCTTTGCAGAAGCCAGATGGATCCTAGAGACTATTGCTAGCTCAACCACAAAATAGCTCTGATCATAGCTGCTTAGCCAGATGTTGCTAGAACATATAATAAAATCTCTGGTATGTAGGATGAAGCTATTGATTTGAAAAATGTGTTCTTTTCTATCTCAGCCAGGAAAGAAGATCAGAAACAGTTTGCTCCAGGGCCATGTTAACTTTTCCAACCATCTGTCATAATAGAGCCTGAAGACATCTGGAACATCTGGACATATAGCAGAACTTCACATTGATTCATTACATTGATGACATCATGCTGATCTGACAGGATAAGTAAAGGGTGCTAACATGCTGGAGTCCCTTGACTGTAAGTCACATGTGTACTAGAGACAGGGAAATAAAAAAGTCAGATACTTGCCAATGCAGTAAAATTTCTCCACATTCTGTGATCAGGTGCATCCAGGACATTCTCTTAAAAGTCAAAGACATCACTCTATCATACATGAGCTGCTATAATGAAGGAAGCACAAGGCCTATTAAGGCCTGTTCAGGCTTTGAAGGCAACACATTACATACATAGGAAAACTGCTTCAGCCTATATCTCAGGTGATATGGAAAGCTGCCTGGTTTAAATGAAGCTCAGAATAGAATGGCTCTGCGGCAGGTCCCGGCTACAGGGCATGCAGCCCTGCAGCTTGGGACAAATGATTCCAGATCACTCTTTATTATTTAAGATGTCAATAGTAGAAAAAGCTATGCTGTAAAGTTTAAGGAAAGCCCCAGTAGAAGAATCACCAATGGCTCCTGGGTTTTGGAGCTTGGTCACACCATCTGCAGGAGAGGATTAAACCTTCTTTTTTGGCAGTAACAATAATTAAATTCAGAACCCTGCACTTGCTAGGCAAGAGCTTGACCATTGCACTATACCCCAGACCCCTGAGTTATAACTCTTTGATAAAACAGAATGTTGGGCTGGGAATGTGGCTCAGGCAGTAGCGCGCTCGTCTGGCATGCGTGCGGCCTGGGTTTGATCCTCAGCACCACATACCAACAAAGATGTTGTGTCCGCCGAGAACTAAAAAAAAAAAAAAATTGAATATTAAAAAAAAACAAAACAAAACAGAATGTTAATGGCCCTGATAGAATTGGAACACTTGACCTTAGGATACAAGGTGACAATGAATCTGGAATTGCCTACATGTATTGGGGACAAGTCACAAAGTCAGGTGGGCTCAGTAGCAATCCATCCATCACAAAATGGAAATGCTCTTTTAAATTTTGTGACAGGATCTCGCTAAATTGCTTAGGGACTTGCTAGCTGACCTTGAACTTAAAATTCTCCTGCCTCAGCCTCTGGAGTTTCTGGGATTATAGGTGTGTGTTACTGAGCCCAGCTACAAAATGGAAATTATATATCTGGGACTGAACATGAATGGGAAGAGATGACACAAACAAGTGACATAAGCAATGAATCTAGAACCCCATGATATCTACTAAGCGCCATCATAGCATTCACTATGTAGCATCATCCCTCTTCAGATCAAATCCATGGCCATATGGGACTCTCATTCAATCAGTTAAAAAAAAAAAAGGAAAACCCCTAACTTTTTTAATAGATAGATTGGTTCTTTATGTAGGCAAAAAAAAAATGATGTCTGCAATATAGTCTTATTCAGGGGTGATTGTGAAAGACAGTGATAATACATTGTTTGAAAGAAGTTTTCTCAATGGGCAGAGCTTCAGTAGGTGGTCATACTTTGTGTGATAGGAGAAGTGTCCTAGAGGGAGATTGCATATGGATTTATGGACAGTGGTAAATGATCAGGAGCCTGTAAGAAGAAAACTAGATATCAAGACAAGAAGGTCTAGGGAAGAAGTATGTACCTGGACATATAAGAATGGGCAGAATGTGTGAAGATTTTTTTAATTACCTATTAATGCCAACCAGAAAGTACCTGAACAGCATGGACACCAAACAGCCACATAGACAAAATAATTGGACTAATTCATTGGCACGAGAGGCAAATGGATGTCATGGCCACAATGGCAGAGATGGAAGCTGCGCATGGGTTGAAAAACATGGATTCCCACTTACCAAGGCTGATCTAGTGATCACTTTTTTTGAAAGTTTAACCTACCAGCATCAGACAATAATGCAGAACCTCTAATTTGGCATTGTTCCTTGAGAAGACCAACCGGTCATTTGGTATCAAAGAGACTACTACATGGGACCCTTTTCTCCTGGGAAAGGGTTCCTCCCTCCCCAGAGGAATAGTTATTTCATTTGGGTCTGTCTTTGCCTTTCCTGCCCACAGGTCTCAGCACCATTATCAAGCCATTTACAGAAAGCTTGGTCTATAGACTTGAAAAAATATAGTATCCAACTATATTTTTTTACAGACCCACTGGTTATGCCATATAGTGCTATATAACTTAGGCGCTAGAGGCTACTGCCTAGAGTGTTGGCATGTTTGCTGAAAGTGCAGCTGAAACACTGAGAAAGCAGTACACTGCAAGGTCAGGGTAACATGACATGGTATAGATATTAAATAACTCATCTTGTAAGGCACCATATCCCCAGTAGGAAGAATACATTCCTAAGTCTGGAAACTAAGAGGAAGAATCAGCAGTGACTTTATTTGCCACACTCTTAGAGATACCCACTTTCCAAGGGATTCCCACAGTTTTGGATTCTATAGGATTAGAGATCCTAATCCCCAACATGGGTGAATTCTTGCCTGGAGACATAGCAAAGCTCCCATTGAGCTATAGGTTACCACTTCCACTTGCACACTTTGGGCTCTCTAGTCAGGGCAAGAGGAAGAGACACTTATCTTGTCAGGGTTAAGGACCCTAATCAGTAGTAAAAGACAGGATGGCTATTATGTGATAGGAGAAGAGAGGAATGTGTATGGAACAGAAGAGGCACATTCTTAACTAATTGTAACAAATAATAGTGATGTAGTGGTAGAGGCTAAACATTAGTAAAATTACCAGAGTTCAGACCTCACAGGAATGAGGGTTTGGGATATAGCAGCAGGTGAGCTATTAATGCTAACAGAGGACCACAGGACTTTGGAATACAGAGTGAAGGAGGGAGATAATGAGTACCAACTATGTACTCATAAAATCAACTATGTAGGCATGGAGGCTGTACTTCATCCTGCTAACCTTCCTCTTTTAAGTTACTCCTTGGAGGAGAGGCCTACCACAACCCTGGAGGAGCCACTCCCCAAATATTTTTATGAAGTGGATCCAATAGGTCTATAAGGTAAACTGTGATGGATGTGAAGATGTGTTAATCAAATTTTCCTTTAAGAAAAGGGCTCACTCCTCAGCTGTAAGAGGTGTGATAAATTGACAGTCCCCAGCTGTTGATGCCTTCTGAGTTAGCTTCAGGTTTTCATCCTATGCTTTTCTCAGGGTGGTTCCCAGCCAATGACTGAGCAAGGCCTATTGCCACTCAATGGGGAAATTCTGTGAGAGACAATCTTTTATGTGGACAATCTGTGTGATCAGCCTACTCAATCTGACTTCTGCTCCTTTTTTTTTTTTTTCCACACATGTTCCCTTCACCCACAATAAGCTTGTGTGTTTCTAACTTCTCTTCAGTATCTACTTCTAGGGCATCTAACTGGAATAGTGGTGGATTGGAATCAGGCCCCTGAACTCCACATTCTCTGCTCCCAAACTTGGGATGGGTGACCAGACTCATCAGAACTGCTGTTTTCTCATATGTACAATTAAAGATACTTATTTCTTTCATATCCACATTACACAGTTATTATGAGGATAAAATGAACATATGCAGGAAAATGTCATGCAATTTGAAAGTCACTATGTAAACTGTCATAGTTTTTATTAAAAGAACTAAAGTGCAAAGCATGATGGCACATGCCTGTAATCCCACCTACTAAAAAGGCTGAGGTAAGAAGATCACAAGTTAGATGCAGGCCTGGACAACTTAGTGAGACCCTGTCTCAAGATAACAAAATAAACAAAAAGGGCTGTGAATGCAGCTCAGTGGTAGAATGATTGTCTTGTACATATCAGTTCAGTTTCCAGTACTGAAAAAAAAAAAAAAGGTTTAAAGAGTTAAAGCATTTCCCAGGTTACCAAACAATGCTCTACAGTTTAAAAAAACTCAGATAATAGTTTTCAAGTCCTTTGAAAGCTGGTATGATGTATGCAGGTTTTCTGAAGCTGTATTTATTCCCAGGGAGTAATTTATACACCTAGGTGTATTGTCTGTTTGACAATCAGATACAGACCTAAACAAAGAATTGTAGAGCACTGCAGTAAGCTGTTTTGGTTTGTTTCTTTTCATTTCTAGGATAACAATTTTTACTAAGAAGAAACAAGAAACGTTGAAATCTCTTTTGACAAACACAGAAGCTAGAGGGTTTTTTTTTTTAAATACTTAATATCCATGTGACCATGAACCAATTTTTTTTCTGACATTCTTGTAATATGATGCAATTTTATATTTGGAGGTAAGTTTTATAATGTTACAATCTTAACATGCATGTACATAAAATATTTCCTATAGTTTTGCATTTATTCTCTGTATTCTTGTTTATTGAACAAAAAGACCTAATGATCAGGTCAGTTACTTTAACAGAAACATTTTTAGCAGTTACTTTTTCATAAAAAAGAAGGGAAATTTTTCTATAAAGTGCTATTGTTTGCTAAGCTGGCAACTCTGGTTTTCAGTGGGTTTTCTCTCTTCCAATCTTTTAAAGGGTATTTCTTTGATTTGCATTTAAGGGTTAACACAAGTTGTTACAAACTTTGAAAACTTGTGGTTTAATATGAAGAATTAATAACCACAACCACAAAGTGGGAAGTTATACTCCATGATGTACGATATGCCAAAAGACGTTCTACAGTCATATATAACTAAAAAGAATTTAAAAAATTTTAAAAAGAAATGTTCTTACACATATTTTAGAAATATGGATAAAAGAATAATTCCCTAATACTCTACCATGGTACAGAATACCAGCACTGTGACTTGGACACTAATAGGAAAGAGAATGTCAATAATAGAAACGATTATAAAATCTACTAGGCAAATTTAATGTTTCATCATGGTTTCATGTGAATATCAGAGTTCTTCAGATTGACATGACATTTTGTATGTGCATTCTGGGAACTCTGATAATTGAATACAACTTCAAAAAGGCTAACATCCAGTGACCGCCAAATGGGGTTCATAGAACAGTACACAATGATGAAACCTGAAGCAATAAAACACGGATGAACTGAAATATAAACATTTCGTGCTTCCAGGACATGGCTGAATTTTCATTTCATTTTGTTTCAGAGTTCCACTAGGCTGTCTTCAGACATCTTCTTTCATATCTTAAGTCTTGTCTGAGGGATATTAGGGGAGAATCCCAGTTTGGAGGAACCCCATAAACCCATAGCACATAGTTCCTAGACTGTAAAAGGGTGTTTCTTTCTGAACATAGTTGTCTCTTTGATTCCCACAGAGCGCATGAAGTCAAATTTACACGTGAGGGTCCCGTTGCCTGGAGTTCTAAATATCTCAGTTCCTCCACCTTTTCTCCTTTCCCTTGGGTTTGGAGGCCACCTATGCCACTGGGCACACCTTCGATTCTCACTGTGCCGGGAGCTTGCAGGCTGCAGGCTCCGACCCCGGGAAGGAGGGGCTAAGCGGAAAGAAACTAAGAGTCGGGAGCGCGGCCTCTCACTGGCAGCGCTGGGGGACGCGGAGGGGCGGGGCGGCGCGCGCGCTCCGCCGCCGCCGCCGCCGCGTCACCAGCGTGCGGCACGTGCCCGTGTTTACGTCCCTCGTGGAGCCGCCGACGTCAGCAGCTTAATGGCAACATTGTGGCGATGCTGAGGCGCAGAGTTTAGGAGACGCGTCTACTGTGAGGCCGGCTCCGCTCGGAGGGCAGGAAGAAGAGCAGGGGCGGGGAGATCGGCCCCGGCGAGCGGCGGTGATAGACAGCCCGCCGGCCCGGCCCGGCCCTGCAGCGCCGGCTTCTCGTCTCCGGAGTGCTGTAGACGCAGCTCTGCGGCCTCGCGCGGTGGGCGGCCGGGCAGCCGCGAGGCGCTGCCGCAGCGCCGGGCTTGTAAACAGATCCGGCCGCACGTGACCATGTGAACTACCTGCTTCGGGGACGCGTATTGTCTCTCCTGCGAGCCGCACCACAAAGGAGCTCGGCGGTTCGAGTGCGGAGGGGCGGCCGAGCGAGCGCAGAGAGCCGGCCGGTGTGCTAAGATGGCTGAAGGCGCCCGGAGAGGGTGAGCAGGGGGCGCGGTGCAGCCAGCCACCGAGACTTCAGGCGGGTAGGGTCGTCGGCCCTCCCCCGCGGCCGGGCGCCGCAGCCACCATGTCTTTCGCTCTGGAGGAGACGCTCGAGTCGGACTGGGTGGCTGTGCGGCCCCATGTGTTCGATGAGCGCGAGAAGCACAAGTTCGTGTTCATTGTGGCCTGGAACGAGATCGAAGGCAAGTTTGCCATAACCTGCCACAACCGGACAGCCCAGAGGCAGAGGAGTGGCTCCCGGGAACAGGCGGGGACTCGAGGGGGTGCCGAGGCTGGCGCACCCGTGTCTGACGGGACCCGCGGGCCAGGCAGCCCGGTGGGCAAGGGACGGCCTGAGGCCACCGGCTCTGCGACTCCAGTCCGGAGCCCTGGGTCCCGGAGGAGTCCGACCTGGGCGGAGGGAGGCTCTCCGCGGAGCGCGCGCTGTCTTCGGGGGGACCCGCCGCAGCGGAGCCCGGCCGGCAGAGGAGCGGAGAGTCTTCTCAGGAGCCCTGCGCGGGCCAAGCCTAGCCCGGTCCGAAAAGGAGTGGAAGCCAGAGATGCGGCAGGGTCCGCCACTGCTACCCAAACGGCGCCCAAGGAGGCCCCGGTTTCCTCTGTGCGAGTTGTGAGCGCCTCCGGGGCGGTCTCCGAGGAGATCGAAGTCCTGGAAATGGTTAGGGAGGATGAGACGCCCCTGGCGCTCTCCGACGCGGAGCAGCCGCCTCCCGCGGCCGAGCCGGAGTCTCCGGCTGAAGAGTGCAGCTGGGCCGGGCTCTTTTCCTTTCAGGATCTGCGCGCCGTGCACCAGCAGCTGTGTTCTGTGAACTCGCAGCTGGAGCCATGCCTGCCAGTGTTCCCCGAGGAACCCTCCGGCATGTGGACCGTGCTGTTCGGGGGCGCGCCTGAGATGACAGAGCAGGAGATCGATACTCTGTGTTACCAGCTCCAGGTCTACCTGGGCCACGGCCTGGACACCTGTGGCTGGAAGATCCTCTCTCAGGTGCTCTTCACGGAGACCGATGATCCTGAGGAGTATTACGAAAGCCTCAGCGAGCTTCGACAGAAGGGTTACGAAGAAGTGCTTCAGCGGGCCAGGAAGCGTATCCAGGAGGTAAGAAGCTAGTTTGTGTTGTTGTTAACGCGTTTGGTTCCTCACTACTAAAGGCTGGAGCCAGGGTCTGGGATGTGCGCCTTTGGGATGGTTAGTTTTCTTCAAACGGGAAAAGGAAAAGAGGTGTTCCTGATCGCTCTTCCCATTCGTTTCTTTTAGTGGCTTATTTTAAAGTTCTTTTTCTGTGAAGGCGTTTTTTCTGATAAGAATTAGATTTGCTTCCCCATTTACTAAATACATGCTATGTAATAAGTGCACTCTGTTTACAACTCAGCGTTGGTAATGAGATTAAAGCCACTGAGAAAAAAGGTATTCTGTAATCATAGATTAAATGAGCATTACTTATGTCCCCAAAACTTTTTCCAGTAACTGCCCAGATGTCAACTCTTTCCTGGTGTCACTTCTTTACTTGAGATAGTTTGTCTCAAGAAGCAAAATTGATCTTATGTTTTCTTTTTATGCAGTCTGTTGATGCAGGCAGATTTTAAATTCATTTTATTTTTTTGGATGTTCAAACACTGAGTTATACCCCCAGCCCTAAATTTGATTTTTTAATGAGTGATCTGTACAAATTTAAAAAGAACTAACTGACAATTGGATGCAAATTTATTTTTAGGATGTCTCAAGTCTTTACAGATGATTCAGGTTTCAGTCATGTTTTAGGGAGAAAAAAAAGGTCCAAGAAAGTAATGCTTATTATACTTTCGTACTTAAAATAAGTAAACGGAGTACAAAAGTTTTCAGTCCTTAAGATAACAGGAAATAAAGGGGAAAAATGCCATTATGGCCGTATATATGGAACTTTACTAAAAAAGGATTTTAAAAGTTTCCTCTAATGGACAGTACAGGTAGCTTTTCAAGCAAGTTACTGTTAAAAAGTATTGGTAGAAATTAAGGTTAGATTTGAGATGGGGAAATGCCCTCTTTTATGGTGTTTTTATTTTTTAGATTGTGATATCATTTGTCTATGTATATCTAATATTTGAATCTTGCTATTAGGCCAGGATACTGAAGCCTCCTGGTTTCTGTGTTCAACAAGAGGTGTTTTTTATTGTTGGACTTGATAAACAGTTCCTTCTTCTTCTACCACAGGACTTTTTACAATGTCCTATATACAGAATTCACTCCTTTCTGTTGGTTTGGATTATGCTAAATGTCATTCACTCATAACTTGACTCTAGATTCCAGAAATCTTTTTTTTTTTTTTCCTTTTTGTGTCTTCTGATATCTTTTCTACCTGAAATTATTCTTGGAAAGAAGGGACGGAAATCACATATTCTTTCTAGTGTTTTAATCTGTAGATCTTTTAAACTGTAAAACCAAAGTTAGTATTTCTTTCTTTTGCTCAGTTACAGAGTAATATTATAGTAGTTTTTTTTTTTTCCAAACTAGTAATTTTTCATCCCTTATTGAATAGACCTTTCTGATTTTAACTTTCAGGGTATTCAGAAAAAAGGAACTCTTTCTGGATTCAAATGGGTCAAAAATGAGCTGCCAAAAATATAGTTTTCTCAAACTCATTAATAGGGTTACATTTTTCAAAAATATATTTTATTATATTTCCCTAATTAATGTATTTTCCTATTTAAAATATTGACTTTGTGTTTTATTTTCTTTGATAGCAAAAAGTTAAAACTTTTTTTTGTAGACTAGGAATTGAACCCAGGGATACTCTATCTCCAACTCTTTTCATTTTTATATCTAGATAGGGTACTGCTAAATTGCCTCAGCTGGCCTCAAACTTGTGATCCTCCTGCCTCCTCCTCCAGAGTCTCTGGGATTATGGGCTTGTGCCTCCATGCCCAGCTAAAAAAGATGAAAATTTTAGGAGTATTTTGTGTTTGGGAACCAACTCAAATATTATAAACTGAAACCATAAATACATAATTTTTGGTCCTTCACACAGTTTGCTTGAACAGTATTTTAAAAATATCAAAGACAACAAATTTGTTTATAATGCCTACCTTCATTTGTACTGGAAGATAATGTTGAAATTTAGACCTGTTTTAGGGAAAGCATTGTGTGGTTGATTAATGATGTCTGCCATGAGCATGGTATTGAAAGTGTATATAGGACACTGCCATGTATTTGTGTTCTGGCTGCTTAAAATTTTTGCTATCTTAATAGTTTGCAGTAGTTTTTTAGTTGTTTGTTTTGTTTTTGATTGTTTATGGTGCTGGGGAAAGAACCCAGGACCCTGCACATGCTAGGCAAGTGATCTAGTACTGAGCTATGCCTCCAGCCTCGGTAGTTAACATTTCTTAAGATAAAATCTGTATGGAAGTTGTGTTTTGTTTGTATTAATTCTGTGGTGTTTAGTAATTCCACCTAATTCAGTGTTGTTTTTCCCAGTTCTAAAGTTTAGTCAGCTTGTGGAATTGGGAATAACTTTTAGCAGATATATTACTTAGAAAATTTAGTCCTTTGATCTTGTTTTTCCTTCTTTAATTTCTGTCTTTTTTTGTGATACCACAGAACTACAGGATATCCTCAGCCCTTGTCTCCTTCAGTTGCTGAGGCTGTACTCAAACTTGTGATCCTCCTGAGTAACTGGGCAGGCTTGTGCCACCTTGCCAGCTCTACACCTGTTTTTGTTTAAAATGACCACTAAATTGTTGAAAGGAGGTTTGGTGGTGGTGGTTTTTTGCTGTGCTGGGAATAGAACACAGGGTCTCAGGCATGCTAGGCAGGCACTCTCCCCCTGGGCTATGTCCCCAGCTTCTCACACCTTAATCCCCTTCCTGTCCCCCACACCTTTTAAAATAAAACAGACTGTTCAACTAGATTGTAAATTTTGTAAGATACAAGTAGATTGAAAACTTTGCAAGGCCACTGGCCTTGACAGTATCTTGGCGTTCTCTTCTTTACTGCCCCTTCTTCACAAAATGTGAGCACTGTTAATGATAGTAGATAAAAAGGACACGAGGGTTTTCTTTTACTACAAGAGTATAGGATATGGAAGATGTATATTTCTAAGGCAAAGTGTGTAAATACAATTTCTGTAAATTGATAAACATAATTTTTGAGGGGCTATGATTTAAAAGATAGGAGAAAAAGCTCTGGAAATTACTAATAACTTTTTAAATAAGAGGTCTTTATTTGGGGTTGGTGAATTCCCCATAAAAGGGCAATGGATGGGTTAATGAAATGAGGCACTCTTAAGTAGTCTGCAAAGTATTACATATGTCAGCTGTGAGCATTATTGGAGATAAGGGCTTTTACCAACTTAAGAAATTTTTTTTTTTTTTGTTACCAGGGATTGTTACCAGGGCACTCAACCACTGAGCCATATCCCCAGCCCTATTTTTGTATTTTATTTAGAGACCAAGGTCTCACCGAGTTGCTTAGCACCTGATTTTGTTGATGCTGGCTTTGACCTCTTGATCCTCCTGTCTCAGCCTCCTGAACCATTGGGATTACAGGTGTGCACCACTGCGCTAGGCATGATACCTTTATTTTTTAATTTTTAGTTGTAGTTGGACACAATATTTATTTATTGTTATGTGGGTACTGAGGATCAAACCCAGCACTTCCTATGTGCTAGGCAAGCTCTGTTTCACTGAGCCATAACCCCAGCCCCACATGTCTTTATTTTTATTTTATTTTATGTGGTGCTGAGGATGGAACCCAGTACCTCACATGGGCCAGGCAAGTGCTGTACCACTGAGCTACAACCTCATTCCCTTTCATCAATCTTTTAAAAGGTGTTCTTCAAATAGTTTAAAAAACCCTGTTGTAAATTATTTTTTAATTTATGGCACCTCTATGGGAGTTCAATTTTGGGAATATTCTTTGATATTTAATATGGGATCTTAAGAAATACTCCCATATCTTTGTTTTCTGCTTAAAGTCTTTGTAAATGATTCATTACTTTGGTCAGTTGACTGAAAATTATAGTTTGTAAGGACTTATAACTATTATAGAGCTAATAAGTTATTTTTAGATGACAGAAGAGTTGGAAGATTGTGTACTACTTTAAGCCTCAATTCTAACTAAATGTGAAATTTGGTTTACAGGGGTTTATTGCTATTTATACAGCAGGCACTTAATCCCTATGTGAATGCAGGTACCACCAAGGCCTCTTTGCATAGTTTCACCGGTAGGCCTTGGTTGTTGGTCAGAGCTGAGGTGTGTATTACAGTGTTGTGTGCATAGGTGGCCAATACTGAGGCTTATCTTTGACCTGGATTTTGTAAATAACAGTTTCTGTGTAAGGACAGCTTTCTTGAAATGATTAATTATGGTGCTGTAGTTGGTAAACTTTAATTATGATCTAAAAATCAGTATTTACTTGGGATTTTATGATGTTTACAAAAATGTTTTCTAACTTCTTTCCAATTGAAACCACTGTTTGAGAGCAGTATGTGCTAAAAAAATCAAAACAAAACAAAAAACCCACACACAGCTTACCTAACTGTTTAGAGTTGGAAAGACCTAGGTTTGAATTAACACTCACCCCTTCAGGTTTAGTTATTTGAACAGGGAAGTGAGCCGGGTGCAGTGGTGTGCCTGTAATGCCAGCTACTTGGGAGGCTGAGACAGGAAGATTACAAATTCAAGGCCAATCTCAGCAGTTTAGTGAGACCCAGTCTCAAAATGACGTTTAAAAAAATATATTTGAAAAAAGACTAGGGATGTTTCTTAGTGGTAGAGACTGGGTTCAACCCCTAGTATGCAATATAAACAAATAATAACAGGAGGAGGGAATTGAAAAAAATACCTGAAGAATGTTTTCTTATGTAATTAAGTGCCCAATAAAGTCCCTAGCATTTACAGAAGAGCTTCTATTGAAGTAGTTTTTCTGTTTCATGTAGTAAAGATTCTCTAGTTTTTTACCAAATCATTCTTTTAGAGATTATAGGTTTTTTAAAAGAATATTTATTTATTTATTTATTTATTTTTGTGTAGTGCTGGGGACTGAATCCAGGGCTTTGTGCATGTGGGGCAAGCATTCTACCAACTGAGGTACATCCCCAGCTATTATTTTTTTATTTTATTGAAAACACTTAGGTTAGGTTTTGGGTTCTTCACATTACCAATTCTTTTCATCATCTACACTGTATTTTGAGAAAAGTGGATGTTTCTGGTTTTTTTTTTTTTTTTCCCATGCTTAGCTGGAACCCAGGGCCTCATGCTAGGCAAATGCTCCAGCACTGAATTATATCCCCAATCCAAGTGGGTGTTATACCTATTTTATTGAAACAGAAGCTGAGACTTTAAAGGGGTTATGTGGGATTGGCGAGGGTTAAACAGCTAAAGGGTAACCAAACTCAGATTCAAACCTAGATTTGTCTTAACCCATGCTTTCCTGCCATGCCTTGCCACCTGTTGGTTTTTTAAAATCCTAAACACCAATATTCTTTCCCCTTGATGATATTGAAAAGGATGTCAATCTCTACTCTTGAGGTGGGAAAGTATGTTATTTTATAATTCTAGCCAGTGCAGGGGTTGAGCTCAGTAGTAGAATGTACATCCAGCATGTGTGAGGCCCCATGCTCTATCCCCAACACTACCCTTTTTCCCTCCCAAGTCTGGTCAGTTTGGTAAAAATTTATTTCAAACCATATTGTATTTTAGAGGAAAGAAATTGCCTGGAGATGAAAGAATAGATTCATGTTACTTTTTGGGTTTTATTTACTGCTCTGATGGAACCAGTGGCCTCAAAACTTGCTAGGCAGGGCCTGGGGATATAGCTTGCCTCATGCATAAGGCATTGGGTTCAATCCCCAGCACTGCAAAAACAAAACAAAACAAAACCAAACAAACAAACAAAAACTTGCTAGGCAAGTTCTGTATCATCGAGCTATACCCCCAGCCCTACAAATAGGTTTATATTTTAAGAAAAGGGTGTCCAATCATAGTTTTCCTTTTTTTTCTTTCTTTCTTTTTTTTCCCCCCAGTGGGACTGGGATTCACCTGAGTTTTAGCACATGTTAAACTATTGCAGTTTTACACTTTTTTGATATCTTAAAATGGCTCAGCAAGAAACAGCTCCTGACTCCAGAGCTTATTTAACAGAACAAGACAAGGAGCTGTGAAAGGACTGTTTATTTACATCCCTTTCCCATTTATGACTTTCCTAATTATTCTGGAAAACTAAGACTAGTTTTATAACTCTGAAGTCCTTCTGAAATCCACCTATATACATTAGAAAATTGACAGTATTTTAGAAACTCTAGGATGCCATCTTGGCCAGAAACCATGACCCCTGATTAGGGATAAATTAGGTAGAAGCAGGCCCAAGGAGGGAAATAATGTGTTTGCAATAGAAAGAGCTGTCTGGCAAGTTTTGACTGGAGGCATTTAAAAGATGGCATGTTACACATTGAGGATATAGGGAGCCTTTTAGGAGCTAGGCAATATATCAACACAGTAGTTGAAGCCTTGGCTGATCATATATAGTCCCATGAAAATACTGCAGACTGCTGTTACTGTAAAACAAAAAAAATAATGAGATTCCAATGTTGACAAAAGACTTGAAAGAGAGAAGCTGTTAAAATAATGATTTGATTTTCTTCAATCCTGTGCTTAACTTTTGGCCATGTTCCATATTTCTGAGAAAAGCTGTAAGTACAGGGAAAAGAGTATATATTCTTCTAGGTTAGCACTTTATGTAGAATGAAAATATGGAGGCTAGTGGCAGGATGACAGATAATTAATGTGATGGTTTCTCTGCTTGCCATTTAACATCACATAATGCCTAGACCACCAGATATTTCAGGCTTAAAATCAGGCTTGTTTCTTTCTGGCTAAAACAAGGCCAACTTGGACTAATTCTTTAGTAATATGATTACAAGGGCACATGTGTGTTCTGTTTTTGTGTATTGGAAGGAAGAAGGTAGGTGTGAGGATTGATGTGTAAATATAGCAGCTGTTTATTTGAAGTTAGTTGCTTCACTTCCCAGATTTTCACATGTAACTTTAATTGATCAGATCATTAATGTTCTCCAGTACTGCTTTATTTGTCCTTTTGTTGACTATAAAATTTTGTTGATAGTGGTGCTTCAAAATTGCAGGATGAGCAATTGGTGATTTAATATGTGTGTGCTTTTTTTTTTTTTTTTCTCTCTTTTGTAATGGGAACTTTTCCTGTGTGTCTTTTCACTTTCTGATAGTTCAGGCTCTGCTCCCTCTAAATTTGCCTAGTTTTCTAAGTTTGTTGATAGGAGAAGCATGAATTTGCTTGGGTAAGGGACAGACATTGAAAGGTAAATAGTGGTTCTTGGTACTTTTTGTTTTTTGATACAGATGGTAAAGTTCACTGGGAAGGGGGAGCCTTTGGGATTGAAGCTAGGGGCCCTCTACCATTGAGCTACAACTCTAGTCTCCCCTCTCATCTCCCCCGCCCCCGCCCCCCCCCTTTTTGTGCTGGGGATCAAAATCAGGGCATCCTGTATGTTAGGAAAGTCTTCTGCAACCGAGCTCCATCCCCAGCATTCCCCCTCCCCTTTTAATATTTTAGTTGTAGTTGGACATAATATCTTTATTTTATATGTGATGCTGAGGATTGAACCCAGGGCCTTGCATGTGCTAGGCGAACACTCTACCACTGAGCCACAAACCCAGCCCCCCCAGCCCTTTTTATTTTGAGACAGGGTTTCACTAATTTGCCTAGATTCACGTGGAACTTGGAATCTTTTTGCCTCAGCTGGGATGATAGGCCTGTGCTACCATGCTGAGCTTAGAGTTGGCTCTTGAGCAGATCTTAAACTCTTCTTTAATGAACTTTGTGAGTCCTAAAAAGGTTGAAGTATAAGGTAATTTCTAAAAATTTATCTTGAAGTTGTTTTATTTATTTGTTTACTTACTTACTTACTTATTTTGTAGTCCTAGGTATTGAACACCAGGGGTACTTTGCCCCTGAGCTACACCTTTTCCCTTTTTAAAAAATTTTTGAGAGGGACTTGCTGAATTGCCTAAGTTGGCCTTGAACCTGTGTTTCCTCAGTATAAATGCTTACTCTGTGGTTTCCAGGTTCCTTGTTATGATTTTATGTGCATATTATTATTTTGGTTTACTTTATAAGACATGTGGTAATCCTTTTGGTACATTTGGTTATAACCGTGATTCTTTTTTTTTTTTTTTTTTTTAGTACCAGAAATCAAACCCAAGGGTCTTACACATGGGAAGTGTTCTCTGACCTACATCCTCAGTGACCTTTTTTTTTTTGGAGATATGGTCTCACTAAGTTGCTCAGGCTGGCCTTCAACTCTTGGGCTTGCGTAATTCTCCTGTATCAGGCTCCCAAATAACTCTCAAATAAGTTTTTTGGTGTTGGGGATTGAACCCAGGGACATTTTGTTACAGAGTCAAATCACTATATTTTTTTAGTTTATTTTTGTGGCATTGGGGATTGATCCCAGGGCTGTTGTACCACTGAATTACATCCCTATCCCAATACCCATTTATTAAAATTCTGAGACAAGATCTCAAAATTTCTCAGGTTGACCTGAAACTTGATTCTCTTTCCTCAGCCTCTTGAGTATTTGTGTCCCTGGGTCCAACTTGCTTTTGATATCTTTTTAAAATCAAATTTCTTAGGGCTGGGGATGTGGCTCAAGCGGTAGCGCACTTGCCTGGCATGGGTACGGCCTGGGTTCAATCCTCAGCACCACATACAAACAAAGATGTTGTGTCTGCTGAGAACTAAAAAATAAATATTAGAAATTCTCCCTCCCTCCCTCCCCCCCCTCTCTCTTTAAAAATAAAATAAAATAAAATAAAATTTCTTAATAACTTCTCATACTAGAAATTGAACTCAGGAACACTTCACCGCTGAGCCACATCCACAGCCTTGTTTTGTATTTTATTTAGAGACAGGGTCTCACTGAGTTGCTTAGCCTCTCGACCTTACTGAGGCTGGCTTTGAATTCACAGTCCTCCTGCCTCAGTCTCCTGAGCTGCTAGGATTACAGGTGTGTACCTGCAGAGCCTCTGACCCAGATTTTAATGACTTGTACAATGTTGGGTTTTAATATTTTTCATTGCATTTGTATGTTTACCACTGTTCTGGGTAGTATAGTTGGAAATCAGCCACTACTTAAAACATTATCTTTATAGGAGAAAAAAATCTAGTGTCTTTAGGGCACAAAGTTTGCTAGTTGAGAACTGCTTGTATTTGGCTTTCCTTTTTACCTTTATTTTATTAGTATGTTTTTCAAAGGATCTAGAGTTTCTTTTATTCTTTATTTTTATTTTTTTAGAAACTTACTTTGTTTGTTTGTTTGTTTTGTTTTTTGTTTTTTAAGACAGTGTCTTGCTAAGTTGGCCAGGCTGGCCTTAAACTTGTGATCCTTCTGCCTTAGCTTTTTAAGTAGCTGAGATTACAGTTGTGTGAAAATGTACCCAACCAGAATTTGATTTTCTAGTGAGTTTTTTGTTTTTTTGTTTGTTTTGTTTTCATAGACATGGATTTATTTAGGAAAACAGATACACACGTTCAAGGGAGAGATGTCTTTGGGGATAATGGGGATAAAGTAAGGGAGAATGTGGACCATCCAGCGTGAGAGAATACCATTTTTTTAACAAGTCAATTTATTTTAAAGTGTCCATTCCTGTTTGGGAAAAGATAGAAAATTAATGTGGTTTGAGAATTCAGTTATTTCCTTATTCAAGCATATCATGAGACAATTTCATTATTGCTCAGAAATCAGAATGTACTTAAATCAAACCTAGACATTGTAAACTGTTGAACACCTAGGCTATGTGATGGCCTATTGCTCCTAGGCTACAGGCCTATACAGCATGTTACTGTACTGACTGTGGGTAGTTGTAACACCGTGGTATTTGTGTATCTAAACATACATAAACATTAAAAAAGATACTGAAAAACATATTTGTGAATAGAGCTTATAGGACTGGAAGTGGCTCTGGGTGAGTCAGTGAATGAATGATGGTTGAATGTGAAGGCCTAGGCCATTATTATACATTATTGTAGACTTCATAAACACTACACTTAGACTACACTAAATTTATTTAGAAAAATTTTTCAGTTAATCTTAGCTTCCTATAACTTTTTTTACTTTATACAATTTTGGGCCCAGTTGTAATAACATTTAACTTAAAACAAAAGCACATTGTATATAAAAATAATCTTTCCTTATAATCCTTGTTTTATATATACTTATTTTATATATATATATATGTTAGACAACTCCTTTTTTGGTGCCTCTGGGGATTGAACTCAGGGCCTTATGTATTTGTGCATGCTAGGCAAGCATGCTACCAACTGAGCTAGATTCCCAGTCCACCTTATTTTTTTTTGTACTGGGGATTGAACCTCACTTTCCCACTGAGTTACATCTCCAATCCACTTTATTTTAAGACAGTGTCTTGCTAAATTGCTGAGTCTTCAAACTTGTAATCCTTCTGCATTAGCCTCTTGAATTGCTGGGATTATAGGTAAATGCTGCCATGCTCAGGCCCTTTAACTTTTGTTAATTTTATTTACGGTACTGGGGATTGAATTCAGGGGCACTTGACTACTGAGCCATATCCCCAGCCCTATTTTATACTTTATTTGGAGACATGATCTCACTGAGTTGATTAGTGTGTCATTTTTGTTGAGGCTGGCTTTGAACTTACGATCTTCCTGCATCAGCCTCCTGAGCCAGGTGTGTACCACCACACCCAGCTTATTTATTTTTATGCAGTCCTAAGGATCAAGCCCAGTGGCAGGCACTCTGCCATTGAGCTACATCCCTAGCCCACTTTTAATGTTTTTTTTTTTTTTTAAATATTTTAACAGATATACAAAATTTGTATATAAGCTCTCTCTTTTTTTTATTTTTAAGATTTTTTTTTTTCCCTCAGTGCTGGGGATCAGATACAGGGTCTTACCCATTCTAGGTAAATTCTCTACCACTGAGCTTCGGTTAAATTTCTTTTATTTATTTATTTTTATTTTATTTATTATTTTTTTGAGAGAGAGGGAGAGAGAGAGAGATAATTTTAATATTTATTTTTTAGTACTTGGCGGACACAACATCTTTGTATGTCGCGCTGAGGATCGAACCCAGGCCACACGCATGCCAGGCGAGCGCGCTACCGCTTGAGCCACATCCCCAGCCCCTAAATTTCTTTTAAACAAGATGATTATTGTGGTTAAAAATTAAGCCAGGTACAGTGGCACGCCCTTGTAATCACAGGGGTTTGGGAGACTGAGACAGGAGGATCACGAGTTCAAAGCCAGCCTCAGCAACTTAGCAAGGCACTAAGCAACTCAGTGAGACCCCATCTCTAAATGAAATACAAAAAAGGGCTGGAGGTGTGGCTCAGTGGTTAAGCATCCTGAATTCAAGAGTTCAATCCCCGGTACCAAAAAGAAAAAATTTAAGACACAAGGTCACACATTAGTCAAAGGCTTGTACAGGACCAGTATTATCAGTACAATTCTGTTCCACCTCTATATCTTATCCCACTAGACAGTATTCATAGGCAATAACATACAAAGAGCTGTCTGCTTATGATAGCAGTGATTACTAGAATACCTCAAGATCTGTCTGAGGCCATCTCACTGTTTAATTTCTTTCTTTTTTTTTTTATTTTTAATGGGGTGGGTTTAGGCAGTACTGGGGATTGAATACAGAGGTACTTTACCACTGACCTACATCCAGCCCTTTTTAAAATCTTCTTTTGAGACAGGGTCTCATTAATTTGTCAAAGCTGCCCTTAAGCTGTGGTCCTCCTGCTTCAGCCTCCCAGGTTGCTGAGATTACCACTATACCTAGCTAACTTTTTGTTTTATTATTTTTTTTTAAATAAGCAGATTAAAAGTCTAGTATAGCAAATACATAAACCAGTAACATAGTTGTTTATTACCATTATCATGTGTTATACATACTTGCCTGTGTTCTGCTTTATACAACTGGGAGCACAATGGGTTTTTTTATATTAGTGTCATAAACAAGTGGGTTATGCATTGCATTTATGACTTTACCATGGCTGTGATGTTATGAGGCAATTGGAGTTTTTTTCACCAACATAATCCTATGGAATCGATCCTTTGTGTGTGGTCTATAGTTGACTGAAATGCCACTATCTGGCATATTAGGTATAATACTGGAATTTGTGTTTTTATTGTAGGGAAGGCCAAGCACTTTAGATTATAATGTTATCAGATGGTTAATGTAAATTTTGCTTCATCTCATCCTTGAATGAACCATTTCCTAATATTCACTTTTTGAAATGTGGACCCATTATAGAAGGTATATGCCAAGGGCTGGGATTGTGGCTCTGTGGTAGAGTGTTTGCCTAGCACATGTGAGGCACTAGGTAAAATGAAATAAAGATGTTGTGTCCACCGAAAACTAAAAACTAAGTATTAAAAATAAAGATATGTGCCAAGCTTTTAAGAATCTCATTACCCCAGAATTTACCACAGAACATCATGGTTATCCAGGTTGGTTTGTGTGTTTCCTTGGTGATAATTCTAAATTACTTTCTGACTTAACGACTGGGAATGTACAGCAAGGCTAGATGTACTGCAGTATCTATAGCACCTATTTATTTTCCATCTTGGAAGGAAAAAAAATACATATATGTATATGTATATGCACATATATGTATTTATATATATATATAATTTTACTTTTCATTAATTGTTGATTTTTATAATTTTCCTATGCAGTATAAAATGGGTTATTTTACAAACTAGTATTTGGTATCTGTATGTATGTGCTCCTAGAGTCTTAAGATATTAAGTGAAATTTCATTCTCCTTCGTGTTTTCAAATGCCTCATCTGTCCCAGTGTATGCACTACGTGTTTCTTAAATGTTCTTTGATTCATTTTAAAGTTGGTTTCTGCACATGACATGTATTTGCCTTTTAATGAAAGGTACATATTTCTCCAGGAATAAAATGTAGCCAGATTTCCCATTTATCTATAAAATGAAGACTCTGAAAATCACTTAAGTATGTTTGGCTCATTACTTAATATTTTCTAAATATTATTTCATTATTAACAGTATTAATAATAATTAATACAAAAGTAACATAAAAATGATTCATCAGCCCAGCTTGGTGCCCATGCCTATAATCCTAGCAACTCGGGAAGCTAAGGCAGGAAGATCAAGAGTTCAAAGCCAACTTCAGCAGATTAGTGAGGCACTTAGCAACCCATTGAGACCCTATCTCTATATAAAATATTAAAAACAGGCTTGGGATGTTATTCAGTGGTTAAGTACCCCTGGGTTCAATCCTTGGTACCAAAAAAAAAAAAAAAAAAGATTCAGCAGTTTTAAAAAAGAATAGATACGAGCAGTGTGTGCTTTATAATTTGGGAAATTAGTCCTTATTTGTCACTTGGAGAAACACATCCAACAGACCTAGAGGGTGTCCCAGAGCCACAGATCCAATTTCATTGCTTGGGATAGGCCCCTCCTGTTGAATATTCTGAGTCACTCCTTTTCACAAGCAGATAATTATTTTCATGTTTACCAGCAATTTAATTAGGAAGATGTAATTTTTATTTTTATTTATTTTTTTTTAAGAGAGAGTGAGAGAGAGAGAGAGAGAGAGAGAGAGAGAGAGAGAATTTTAATATTTATTTATTTTTTCTTAGTTCTCACAACATCTTTGTTGGTATGTGGTGCTGAGGATCGAACCCGGGCCGCACGCATGCCAGGCGAGCGCGCTACCGCTTGAGCCACATCAGCCACATCCTCAGCCCAGGAAGATGTAATTTTTAGATTACATGTTATTTTTTTGGGAGAAGGGCAGTACTGGGAATTTAACTACAATGGCACTTTATCAATGAACTATCTCCAGTCTTTTTTATTTTATATTTTGAGGCAAGTCTCACTAAATTGCCCATGCTTGCCTTGAATTTCCTATTCTGCCTCAATCTCCTGAGTCATTGAGATTATAGGAATGGGTCACCATGCCTGGTAGCATGTTGCTTCTTATATAGCTCCTTAATTAAGAGAAAATGGAACTGGGTAGTAGCACAGCCTGTAATCTCAGCTACTTGGGTGGCTGAGGCAGGAGGGTTGTAAGTTTGAGGCCAGCCTGGGCAATTTACCAAGACCTGTTTCAATCTAAAACTAAAAAGGGATGGGAAATGTAGCTCAGTGATTAAATGCTTACCTAGCATGTGTGAGGCTCAGTTCAATCCCTAGTACCACCACCCTCCCCCGACAAAAGGAGGCAGGCAGTCTAGGTTTGATATCACATTAGAGAAAAAAGTTATGAAACTCTTTATAGGAGATTGTAGTTTAAATTTTATGTTGGGACTTCAAAATTACTCAAAAATCTGTAAGAATAGTGTTATAGTTTGGATCTTAAGTTGCCCCCTACGGGTCTATGGTAAATACATCTATCCACTTTTGGAAGGTGGTAGAACCTTTCAGAGGTGGGAAGGGGATATTGGGGTCTCCAGATCCTTCCTCTTGCTCTTCACTTTCTGGATGCTATAAGGTGACCAGCTTTGCTCCCACCATGTCCTCCCAAGCATGATGTTCTCCCTCACCATAGGCCCAAGGTGATAATGGGTTCAAGCAGTCCTGAATTGAAACCTCTGAAACCATGAGCCAGAATAAATCTTCATTTTAAGTTGATTTGTTCAGGTATTTTTTAACAGTGATGAAAAGCTAAAGATATTAACAGTTTTATAATCCCAAATTATTTTTTTCTTTATTTGGAAATGTGGTCTTACTAAATTGTCCAAGCTAACCTTGAATTTGCATTTCTACTGGGTAGATGGGACTATAGCCTCCTGGGTAGATGGGACTATAGCCTCCTGGGTAGATGGGACTATATCTGTGTCCAACTATAATTCCAAAGTTGAAGAGATGATCCTGCCACCAATGAAAGGAGTAAGTGGCATAGAGTCACTTGGCAGTTTTATCTTTTGCCATGATTTATTGGGAATATAGGAAAGTTTTTTTTTTAATTTTTAAATATTTATTTTCAGTTTTCGGCGGACCCAACATCTTTGTTTGTATGTGGTGCTGAGGATCGAACCCGGGCCGCACATATGCCGGGCGAGCGCACTACCGCTTGAGCCACATCCCCAGCCCGAGTTTTTTAAATTGACATAATAATTATAGATGTTTTGGGGTAAAATGTAGTTTTTTGGAGCATGTTGATCTACTTAGGATACTTAGGTTATCTGTCATTTGAATATTTATCATTTCTTTGTGATAAGAACATTCAGAACTTTCTCCTGTTTTAGATCATATGATATAATATTGTCTATAACCACCCTCTATAATAGAATATCATCGTGTATTCTTCCCTTCCTATTATGACTTTGTACCCATTAAGCAGTATCTTCTCCCCTCTGTCTCCCCCACTTTCTACTTTTTTAAGTTGTTGTCATTGACTCCTTTAAGTACTTGATAAAAGTTGTGAGCCCTTTTGCTAGAGAAATTTTTGCATTAAGCAGAGTTTTTAGGTATCAGATAGTTGAAACATGAGCAAATAAAAAAAGTATCTGGAAGCTAGAAAGAAGTGAAAGGAAGATTATTTATTTACATTTAATTAATGCTTTATGAAATTCTACTTTATGTCTGTAATGTGATTCAATAGAGGAAAATAACTTTGGAAAAAGTTCACAAACCAAAATTTATGCATGTCTACAATCCTAGTTTCTCCAGAGGCTGCGACAGGATAATCACAAGTTCAAGGCCAGTCTGGGCAACTTAGGGGGGATCTTGTCTCAATAAAAAATACAAAGAGCTGAGGCTGTAGCTCTGGGTAGAGTTCTTTACTAACACATGAGAGGTTCTGAGTTCCATCCCTATTACTGAAAAAAAAATAAAAAAAATAAAAAAGAATAATCCAGAACTTTACTTTCCAGGTCCTTGCTCTCCATTTATCTTATCCTGAGTCCTATGTTATTATGGTTGTGTTGGTTGCTCTTGAGCCCTTCTTCAGAAATCCTTAGAAGTCTTATTGTATTCACATTCATTTCCATCTGCATTCTTATTCAGTCTCAGTTGAGTGCTCTCAAATTTGGAAAACTTCTGTCTTCCCCATTTTTTAAATTTATATTATTTATTTATTTTTATGGTACTGGTGATCAAACCCCGAGAAGTGTGCTAGGCAAGTGTTCTACTACTGTGCTATATCCCCAACCCTTTAAAAAATTTTTAAGACAGGGTCTCACTAAATTGTCAGTCTTCTCGAATTTAGGATCCTCCTACCCCCCAGCCTACCTAGTAACTGAGATTATAGACCTGCTCCACCTCCCTGGCTCATCCTTATTTTAGATGTATTTTCCACATTTTAAACATAGACCATTTTTATCCCAGATAATTTTTATCCTAAATAGTCCAGTTTTCATTATAATAATTTATTTTTAATCTTTTTATGTGTATGCGTTATTTAAAGCATCTTGTGCATTTCACAGTTTATAATATACAAATGTCTATAAAGTTTTGTTTTTATTCCCTGGACTTTGTCGGTTTTTGCTTAGGAAGATAGTGTTTCTTCTTCCTTCTGTTAAGTTCTTTTTCTAAGGTGCTTGGGGTCAAACCCAAGCACTTGCATGCTATTCAAGTACTCTACCTCTGAGCCATACTCCTAGCCCCCTGTTGAAGGCTTTTATCATGAATTATGGGACTTTTTTAAAATTATGAATTATAGGAAATGATTTAGATGGATGTCTGTCTAGTAAATTTTAGTACCTGGAATTGAACCCAGGAGTGTTGAACCCCTGAGCCCCATCCTACCACTTTACTTTTTAGGTGTAGATGGACCCAATATCTTTAATTATTTTTATGTGGTGCTGAGAATCAAACATAATACCTCACACCTGCTAGCCAGGTGCTGTACCAACTGAGCTATATCCCCAGCCTCCCACTTTTTGAAAAAGGGTCTCACTAAGTTGCTGAGGCTGGCTTTGAATTTGCAATGCTTCTGTTTCAGCTTCCAAAGTTGCTGGGATTACAGGCCTGTACCATTGTGTCCCTTTTGAAATGCAGGCTTTTTTTTTTTTTTTTTTTTTAAAGAGTGAGAGAGGGAGAGAGAGAGAATTTTAATATTTATTTTTTAGTATTTGGCAGACACAACATCTTTGTATGTGGTGCTGAGGATCTAACCCGGGCTGCACGCATGCCAGGCCAGCGCGCTGCCGCTTGAGCCACATCCCCAGCCCTGAAATGCAGTCTTAAAGTGTATTCCAATTATTTATTTTAAGATTATTTTCAGATACTTAAAGTAGATTGACCTGACTGATTGAAATTATAATTGCTTATAAGGTAATCTCATGATGGAAAAACATGAAACTTTATAGCAAGACAGGTTAATAAATCAGCAGTGTTAGATGAGATGCCTTGGGCACCTAGAAGAATATTAAGATTAGTTGCTGCATAATAGCTTTGTAAAGCCCTATTTTATTTGAAGTAAAAGGCATGTAGGAAATAATATATAAATATGTTAATATTTGAAAACCCCTGATATTCTTAGTTGTAATACAATTTTATAGAGCTTATTATAAATTAAGTAATGAGTGACCTGATGTTCTTATTTTGGCAGAAAATCGTATCTACATTGTTTGTGTTGAATTTGCTTTAGTGTTCCTTAAAGTAGAACTCAAAGAAATGGAAGTTGGGGTGAGAGGGAATTTATTATTGACAGATGCTGTTGCCACTGGGTTTTTGTCATTCTTTTAACAGTTTTGTTTACTCTGAAACTCCGTCATAGTGTTCCATGTGTGATTCATATCTTTAGACTCATATTACATTAGTGTTGATCCCCCCCACCCCAGTTTTCTTGTCCTAGCCTTCCTTAATATCATTCTATTTCTGGTGTGCTTGCTACATGCACCCTTGCCTTTAGTTGAGCTGATTTTTGGAACCTGAGAAGGACTCTGATTAGAAATTGATCATTCCTTAGCACCTGCAAATAGTCCCTAATCTTGCTTTTCACATGTAACTTAAAATAGATGATTCCATATCTAAATTAGCCTTTAGAATTGTGGTGGAGGAATGGGGACACAGGAAGAGAAGGATGTGGCATTTTCAGACTTTTCATACCTAATCGTTTAGAAAAGTTTTGTGTGTGATTTTGGATATTACGGTGAAGGGGATAATTTAATGCCCCACTTTGGATGTGTGAGCCAGAATACCTTTGAGTTGGAAGTGAAGAAGGAATAAAGTATGAAACTTTACTTTAAAAAATCTACACATTTGCTTCATGGGTGATTATTAGAAGGAATATAAATGACAACTGGGGATCTAGCTCAGTAGTAAAGGACTTTGCCTGGCATATGCACTTTCCCCAGGGATCCATCTCTAGTACTAGAAAACAAACCAAAAATTTAACCTTTTCTCCCATGTCTTTGTGTGTTGTTTCCCTTTCTTTGAGACAGCTGTTCATGAGTTTCTTGTGTGTCTTTCAGATAGCATCCCAATACAAAGATCTACAGATACAACCTTTTAATAGTTCAAATGGTAGCATACTATCTACCCTATATATATCTTGTTTGTTGGATTTTTTTCTCCCTTTCAACAGGCTGTTTCTTACTGGCTACATAATACTCCATTGTATAGATTTGGGATTTTTTTTTGTTTGTTTGGTTTGATTTTTTTGGTACTGGGGATTGAACCCCAGGTGCTTAATCAACTACTGAGCCACAAATCCCCAGTCTTTTTTTTTTTTTTTTTTTTGGTAGTTTATTTACAGGCAAAGCCTCCCTAAGTTGCTGAGGCTGCCTTTGAACTTGCAATCCTCCTGCCTTAGCCTCCTGAGCTGCTAGGATTATAGGCATGTATTACCACACCCAGCTATAGATTTGTTTTGACTTATAGTCTTCCTGGTCTTTTGCTGTTTCTGTTAAGATTGTATATCACTTCCTACATGTGCAATTATATTAGGGATAATTTTCTGTGAGGAGTTTCAGATGTACAGGGAATATGGGTTTTATTTCAATTGTTTTCTGTAAAGGATATGCCAGTTTTCACTGCCTCAGGCTGCTTTTTGTTTCTGTATGCTCTTGAAAACATATTTTCAAAACTTCTGATCTTACCAGTGAAATATTTTTGTTTGTAATTTATTTTGCATTTCCCTTATGATTGAGTCTTCATTTGTTCAGAAGCCATTTCTGTGAACCCATTTCATTCTTTACCTGTTTTTAATTGTGTTGCTTGCCTCAGGAAATGGTAATGTGTGTTAAAATTTTTTTGTGTATGTGTCATTTATTTCTTGTGTTGTGTTGTGTGCAGGGAATTGAACCCAGGCTAGGCAAGGCAAGTGCTTTGTCACTGAGCTACGCCTCTAGACCCTGAATTTATTTTGTATGGCTGTGTAGCCAGTTTTAATATTGCAGTAAAATTAGTCTTTAATTTAATAGTTTCTGGATATTGAGCCAAGCTTAAAGTCCCCCATGGCAAGATTATTTAAAATAAACAACTTGATTTTTCCCCTTTTATGATTTTACTTACATTTAAATTATTGATCTAGGCTTTTAAATTTTGTTTTTGTTTTATTTTTTTTACTGGGGATCAAACCCCAGGCCTCAAGCGTGCTTGCAAGTGTTCTAGTTCACCCCAAACTTCTAGAATTCATATTGTTGTAAAGACAACAATCTGATTTTGTGTGTGTGTGTGTGTGTGTGTGTGTGTGTGTGTGTGTGTGTGTATGTGTGTGTGTGCTGGGAATCAAACCCAGGGTTTATTAGCACATGCTACACAAGTGCTCTTTCTCTAAGCTACATCCCTATTCCTTTTTAAAAATTCTACTTTGTGGCAGAATTTCACTAGTTGCCCAGGCTTTCCTAAAATTTGGAATCCTCCTGGCTCAACCTCCCCATAGTCTTAGATTTTAGGTATACTAACATGCCTGGCTGTCTGAACTCTTTTTATTACTTATTATTCTTGATGCTTACATGAGCTGTGATATCTGGTAAGGCCATTGTCTCTTCCTCTTGTTTTTCCATTTGAACTTTAATATTGGTCTTTATACATTAAAACAGCTTGTTGAATATTTTTCTGTTGCAGTTTTTCAGTTTATTCCCTTGTATTCTAAAGTGACAGTTTTTAAAGTTAGTGGCACTATTCTGTTAGAAGAATCAGAATATCTTCATGATTGGTTCAGTATTTCTTTTAGGAATAAAGAGTTAAATTATGAATTTTTTAAAAAACCAAGCAAGTCACCGGAATGTACAGAATTAGTTTAAAGGCCATTGTTAAACCGTCCAACTGTAATGAATGGCCCTAACCCTGAAGATAAAGAAGACTAGTGCTGGTGATAAGACTAAGGTAATTTTATCACTCTAAATGTGTCTTCTAAAGCTGAAGATGATTCTGTGATTGTTTTAGGTAGGAAAAATGTTTTTTATTTTTTTGAAAAGTTTTTTTTTTTTTTTTTTTTAGAATAGCAAAAATGCTTTAGTTCATTTAGATCATGGCTCATGATCTGAAATCTAAAACAGAATAATAGTAAATGTAATTAGAGAAAGAGGAGGAGGAATTAAGGTTTAGGAAAAAATAAGTTATGTGTCACAATACTGTAAATATGAAAATTGACACTTCTGTGAGGGTTAGTATGGGAATATTATTCACTTAAGCAGTGCTTCTGAAACATTAATGAATACTCATCACTTGACGATCTTATTGACTTTCAAATTGATTCTGTGGATGTGAAGTGGACCCTTACTGAGGATCTGTTGTTGTTGTTTCCTCTTCCTCCTCTTTTTTTTTTGTACTGGTAATTGAACCCAGGGGCACTCTACCACTGAGCTATATCACTAGCCCTATTTATTTATTTATTGTGGTGCCAGAATTGAACTCGGGGGCACTCAACCACTGAGCTACATCCCCAGCCCTATTTCTGTATTTTATTTGGAAACAGGATCTCACTGAGTTGATAAGCACCTCACCATTGCTAAAGCTGACTTTGAACTCGTGATCCTCCTGTCTCAGCTCTCCTAGCTGCTGGGGTTATAGGCATGCGTCACCATGCTGGCTCATCTTTATTTTTGAGACAGGGTCTCCCCAAGTTACCCAGGCTGGCTTTAAACTTGCAATCTTCTTGCCTCAGGCTCCCACTAGTTGGGATTACAGATTATACATACCACCATGCCTAGCTTTAACGTGTCTTGCAAGGTAATCTGCTGGCAGCAAATCCCTGCTCAGATAATTTTCCCTCTTTGAAGATAATTTCATTGGATATAGAATTCTAGATTGGGGAATTGTTTACCTTTGAACACTCTAAATATTCCATTCCAGTCTTATTGCATTATTTCTGAGGTCCAGTGTATTTCTCTTCTGTTGGTAGTGCTTTTTTTTCCCTTCCTCTGGCTTTTTTCAAGATTTTTTTTTTGAGGGGGGGCTATTGGGGATTGAACTCGGGGGCTCTCAACCACTGAGCCACATCACCAGCCCTATTTTGTATTTTATTTAGAGACAGGGTCTCACTGAGTTGCTTAGTGCCTCACTTTTGCTGAGGTTGGCTTTGAACTTGTGATCCTCCTGAGTCCACCTCCCAAGCTTCTGGGATTACAGAGGTGCACCACAGAGCCTGACATTCTTTCAAGATTTTGTCTGAACTTGATTCTGATATGCTCAGTTGTAGGGTTTTTTTTTTTTACTTATCCTGTTTGGTACTCTGAGTTTATTTGATTTGTGTTTTGGTATCTGTCTTTAATTCTGGCACATTGAGTTATTTGAATGTTTCTTGAGTTCATATCTTTTTTTCTTTATCTTCTGGTGTTCCCATCACCTTATATGTATACCATATTTCACTGCATAATCATTGTAGATTTTATGCTAAATATTTTGGGGAAAAAATGCGGGGTGAAACATTATGTTAAGCTTTTTTTTTTTTTTTTTGTAGTTGGACAGAATGCCTTTATTTTATTTATTTTTATGTGGTGCTGAGCATTGAACCCAGTGCCTCACGCATGCTAGTTAAGCACAATGCCGCTGAGCTACAGCCCCAATGCTGTAGTCTGGCTGGGCACAATTCAGGAGCCACTTGTCAAAAGAAACTAACTTTATTTTTAGAACCACACAGGCCAAACAAAACAGCTCCTGAGGAAAAACCCTCAGAGCCCAACTGCCACCATCAGCTTCCCACAAGCCTCTCCCTCCACCACAAGCCTCACCACCTCCCACAATCCTCGTGCTCTTGAGGCCGATTGGCTGGGTCGTGTGGGCGGAGCCAAAAAAGTCCCCCAATGAACAGCTCCATGGTCTGAAAGGGCAGGGAAACAGTCCAATGAGCATCTCCAATGAGCATCACCACAGAGGAGCCAATCAGCTAGATATTGCTGTTGCCGCTGTGAGCCAATCAGCTGGTACCTGGAAGTTTGCTGGGCCTCTTAGGCTGTGGCTCTCAACATCCCAGCCCATATGTTAAGCTTTTTTAAAAAAATTATGCTGATTACTTAAATCATTTATTACTAAATGTGTTTGTAAGATCAGGAGCATGGAATACTCGGGAATTTACATTAAATTTGAATAGTTCAAATTGACACATCAATTCTTCATTACAGTTTAAGTGACTTTTTTTCCAGTCTAATATTAAAAAAAAAAGGTAACACATTAGTTATTACTGATTTGTGTGTTAGTGGAAATATCACACTTGAGAAAAGTTACTACAATGTTAGCAAAGTATGGACTTAGAGATTTAATCTCCAATTTGAAGATTATGTGCTGCTATCATTGGTTTTGTTATCTGACCTTCATTCCTCAGTTCCACACATTTACAATTAGTACATAAGCAGGCTTTCAGAAATGTACTGACAATACACATGCACCAGGAATTCTGGACTCATGGTTATCAGTACAAGAGAAGATCCATATGCCCCTGGTGAATACATTGCTGCTGTGTTTACCTTTTAAGTTGCATGATGAAGAGAATTATACCCTGTGATAATTATGTGATGAAAAGTTATAAACCAATTTTTGGACTGAGAAATGGTGTGCCATTAGGTGGTGATGATGATTATGCCGTAAAAATACAGTAACTTTTGTAATTCTCACTGATTTTCTTCCTTGGTACACTCTAAGGCATTCTTTCATTTTTCTTAATGCCTTGATTTCTAGCATTTCCCTCCGGGTTATTCTATGTGTTGAGCTAAAATTTCATCTGGTGGTGGTCTTTTTGTCCCCTCTTGTCTTTTGATTTCCCTAGAGACTCCATATATAGAATTTGAGTCATGCTCTTTTTTCCATTGTAATCCCTGTTAAAATACCAGAGCCCTGTGAGTGGTTATACCATATTGGGTGAAGAGGAAGTGTTCTATAGTCCTATTAGGTTTGACTTTTAGTGAGCCTGTGCCCTTGGGTTGTCACCTTCACAAGTATTTCTCAGTGTTCACCACTATCCAGGCATTCTATGACAAGACAAGAAGGAAAGAAAAGTCATGTGTTGGGTATGTCCCTTCTTTTAGTCAGCAAGTTTCTGTAAAATAGTTTTCTCTTAATGGCAGACCTCATTAAGAACAGAATGCTCTCTGTACTTACTTCAAAATAATTGATTCCTTTCCTTGACCAGAGTATGAGGGGGCTTTTCTGTAATTTTCATATGAAGAGCCTGATCTAGAAGATAAAATTCAAAACTGTGAGGGCAAGGCCAGTTGTCTTTAACTCTCATACTTTCCATACTGTAACTGTGCTAATTCGCCAGTTATATCTTTCAGTCATTTTCCTACCTTGGTCTTGGGTCCCACTGATGTTTCTTTTCTTTTAAGAAGCAAAGTCTTAATATGTTGCCTCAGTCTCCAGAACTACAGACACACACCTCCATGGTTCCCTCAAAGATTTCTGTTCTTGGGGTTCTCCTCCAGTAAGTTGTGATTCTCTTTGCCTATTTGCCTTGCCAATTTTAGGGACAGAGTGCCCTGTGACCTCAGTTCCCTGCTCGATTCTGAGAAGAATTGTTGATTTTCAGTTGTTTAGCTTTTTTTCTTATTGTGTGGATGACAGTGACTTCCAATCTTCTTACATGCCAGAATTCAAAATTATAATAGGTTGTACTTTCATTCATTATTCATTTCAAAATGTTTTTATATCTCTTATGCTTCCTTTTTTGGATATCTTTAAGTATATTAATTTCCAGATAGTTCAGGGCATTCCCTTTATCTCATTCCAATGTGGTCAGCAGATATACTCAATATTTCAATTCTGTTCAGTTTTTGAGACTTGTTTTATAGCCTAGCATGGGTCTGCCTTTGTGTGTGTGTGTGTATGGGGGGGACTGGGGTTTGAATCCAGGGCCTCATGTATGTTAGGCAAGCAATCTATCACAAGTCACCTCCCCAGCCCCTAGAACTTCTTTGATAATATCTTTCAGTCATTTTTCAAAAGTGCCAAATAAGATGGTTGATAGTATTTTCAGATCTTTGTTTTTACTGAAATATTCTAATTCTATCAATTGCTGAGAGTGTTAGACACCTCCAACTCTGAATTTGCTTCAATTCTATTAAGTTAGTAAAAATCTTTTTAAGGTACTGGGATTTGAACCCCAAGGATGCTTTCACTGAGCCACATCCCCAACCTTTTTTTTGACAGGGTCTCACTAAATTGCCTAGGGCCTTGTTAAATTGCTGAGATTGACCTAGAAATTGAAAATCCTCTTGCCTCAGCCTCCTGAATGGCTGGGATTATAGGTGTATACACAACAAGTCTAGCTAATACACACTTTTTTATGACTTCTTGATGAATTAAATCTTTGGTCTGGAAATGCTCAACATTATCTCCATTAATACTGTGTATCTTGAAGTTCACTTTATTTGCTGTTTATAGGGACATTCCATTCTTTTTAAACTTTATTTTAATTTTTTTAGTTGTAGTTGGCCACAGTACCTCCATTTTATTTATTTATTTTTTGCTTGTTTATTTCCCGAACATCCAAGTTTTTATCTGTACCATTTCCCTTTAGCCAGAAATTTAAAAAATGAAAAAAAAAATGTAGTGTTCTTCTGCTGTTAGTGAATTCTCAGTTTTCACTGTTGTGGAAAAATGTTTATTTTGTTCTTTTATGTTGTTGCTGCAGATTAAACCAGGTCTTGTGCACACTAAGCATAAATTCTACCATTGATTTATGCTCCCATTTTTTTTTCTTTTCCTTTTTTTTGGTGGTAATGCTTGGATTGAACCCAGGCAGAGGCTCAAATATGCTATACTCTATCACTAACTACATACCTAATCTCAAACTCTTGGATTCAGATGATCCTCCTGTCTCAGCCTCCCAAATAAATTGGGACTACAGATATATACCACTGCTATCTGGTTTGGTTGGTTGGTTGGTTTTGCAGGGTGGGGTGTGGGGTGATTGAATTTAGTGGCACTCAACCACTGAGCCACATCTCCAGCCCTTTTTCATATTTTATTTAGAGACCGTCTCACTGAGTTGTTTAGCTCCTCGCTTTTGCTGAGGTTGGCTTTGAATTTGTGATCTCCTGCCTCAGCCTCCCAAGGCCCGTTATCTGTTCTTGAAAATTATTTTTCCTTGGATGTAATTCTGGGTTGACAGGTGTGGGTTGTTGTTTGTTCTTTCCCTTTAATTTCAGCATTTTAAAGATATCTCCCTCTGTCTTATGTTTTCTACTGTTCCTGATTTGAAAGTCAGCATTTGTATGTACCCTTGTATCTTCATTATTTCTTCTTCTCCTCCTTCTCCTCCTCCTCCTCCTCCTCCTTCTCCTTCCTTCCTTCCTTCCTTCCTTCCTTCCTTCCTTCCTTCCTTCCTTCCTTCCTTCCTTCCTTCCTCCTTCTTTCTTCTTTCTTCTTCTTCTTTCTTCTTCCTTCTTCCTTCTTTTTTCTTCCTTCTTTCTTCCTTCTTCTTCTTCCTTCTTCTTTCTTCTTTCTTCTTCCTTCTTCCTCCTTCTTCCTTCTTCCTCCTCCTCCTCCTCCTTCTTCTTCTTCACAGTATGCATGATCTACCACTGGATGACCTCCTCTTTTTATTTTGAGATAGAGTCTTGCTAAGTTGCCTAGGGTGTTTGTCAAATTTGTGCTCCTCCTGCCTCAGCCTTCCTCTAATCCCAAATCACTGGGATTACATGCATGCCCCATGGTTCTGATTCACTTGTTTATCTTTAGATGTTATTTCTCTTTGGTTCTTTTTAAAATTTTATCATTCTCATCTTTGATTTTTAGTAGTTTGACTGTAATAGCCTGGTTGTGGGTTACTTTGCATTTGGATACTCAACGCCTCTTGAATATATAAATTGATGCCTTTAACCAAATTTGGAGTATTTATTGAAATGTTTTCTGTTCCATTTGCTCCTCTTCTGCTGGAACTCAAATGTATGGTTTTTTATGACAGTTCTCTGAGTTCTTGTTCATTTTCCCCATCTCCTTCAGATTAGGTAAATTTATCTTAATCTTTCCTCAGGTTCTCATACTGTTTTAACATACTCTATACTCATCCTTGAATTTTTTATTAAGTTTTTGTATTTTTCAATTCCAGGATGTTCCTTTATTTTTTAATTAGTTTCTGTTTCTTGAGATTGTCCAGTTGTTTGTTTTTTAAATATTTTTCAGTTGTAGATGGATACAATATCTAAAATTTTTACATGGTGCTGAGGATCAAACCCAGTGCCTCACAGTGTTTTACAAGCAATCTACCACTGAACTACAGCCCCAGCCTCAGTTGTTTGTTCTTTATGAGCATAATTCCTTTATATCCATTAGCATCATTGAATAATTGCTTTGAAATCTTAATCTGCTAAACCCAAATCTGTTTCATCTTGTGGGGGCTCTCCATCAGTTGTCTTTTGAGTACTGAAATTTGTTTTATCTATTTAGATCTGCTAATTTTGGATTATATCCCAGACATTGTAAATGATACTTGTAGTGTATGGATTCTCCTCCCGAGAGTGTTGATTTTCACAGTTTTGTTTTGGCAGATGGTTAATCTGACTGAATTCAAACCCTAAACTCTGTCTCCCTTTTTTTTTAAGACAGCAATTAAAATATTTATTAATTTCTTATGCATAAATACAGAATTGCTTAGAGCCTATCATGTGAACATATAGTTTCAGTGATTCACCAGAGATTTGATTAGAGTTTATATGCATATTTGGGATTTCTTCCTCTTAGGCCTTCTCTTTTTTAGAATTAACCCCTTGACTTGTAGCTGCTGTGGTTGTCTCAAAACTTCTCTTACCTTTGATTTTTCAAGCCAGCAAAACTTTGGGCTTCTATGTGAGTTTGAGTTGCTCCTTTCTCCTATTGTGGTACCCGCTCAGTGAGGCATAGCCTCAGGCCAAAATCTATGAATCACTAGGACCTTTCCTCCTTCAAAGTGTTAGTTCCTCCTCAATTTTTACTTTGGTCATTCCATAGTACCGCCACGTAATTGTTTTACAGTATGTTGCCCTGGGAGAGGAGATTTGATGGGACAGTTTAGTCAATATAAGAAGTGGAAATTGGGCTGGGTTTTTTGGCTCAGGTAGTGTGCTTGCCTAGCCTGTGAGAGGCACTGGGTTCGATCCTCAGCAACACTTAAAAATAAAGATATTGTGTCCACCTATAACTAAAAAATAAATATTAAAAAAAGCGGAAATTCTCTGAGTTTAGAAAGTAAGGATTACATGTAGTTGCTTCAAAACAACAGAATGATAGTTACTATTTGTATGGCATTTTTTTTAATTATAAAAGAAATTTAATGTAGATTATCTGACTTATAATGATTATTAATGAAAGTGTTGTACTTTTGGCCAAAAAACCTGGGCAGGAAATTTGAAGCCTAATTTTTAAATATTTATTATTTTACTTATAGATGGGCACAATGTCTTATTTTATTTTCATGTGGTGCTAAGGATCGAACTCAGGGCCTCAGGCATGGTAGGCAAGCGATCTACCTCTGAGCCACAACCCCAGCCCTTGAAGCCTAAATTAAGCATAATTATATGAAAAAATTATATGATTGCTAAAAGCAAGAAGCGAGGAAGAAGATAGTTGAAACTTAAAGATATGGTTAGGAATAGAAGAATTTGTGTCTTTGGGGGAAAAATGATACTGTTACCAGGTAGACAAGAGATGAAGAATAAGTATAAAGTTCTATTTTCTTGCTACCTGATTCTTTTGGTTCTTTAAATTTCAACTTAAGCTTCTTTGTATGACCATTTTTCTCTGTCCATTTTAAACTAGAATTATAGTTTACCACCTTTCCCCAACTCTCATTCTTTCATATAGGACCCTTGGTTTTATTGTTGCTTTTATTCTAAAAACTTGTATTTCATAATCTGTAAAATACTTATAATTTGACATTTTGAAAATAAATTTGGTTTCTCTTTGTTCACTACACAATAAGGTCCATAGGGATCAGAACCATATTTTTGTATGCCTAGCTCCTAGGCTACTGCCTAAGAGTATTTGAAAATGAAATGAATGAATGAATGATATCTAGACAAACATGTACACACATGAGTACCAAGCAATGCAGAGAGGTACAAACATATATTGTTCATTTTTTTTTTTTTTTTTGTCGTCACCTTAATCTGGAAAGAGGTGATGGGTATGAATTTAAGAAAGTCATTAAGGGAATGTTTTAAATTGGGATGAGGAAAAAATTTACAAGAGATTTGGGAAAATCAGTAAAATAACAAAGGCAAGAGTCAATCAATTACTTTGTGGATTAGTAATTAAATAGGGTTTTTTGTTTTTAGATTTTTTTTTTTTTTAGTTGTAGATGGACACAATATGTTTATTTTAAATTTATTCTAATGTGATGCTGAGGATCAAACCCAGTGCCTCACTCTTGCAGGGCAAGCACTCTGTCACTGAGCTGCAACCCCAATCCCCTAACTAGGATTTTTGGTTTTTTTAATATTTTTGCAGTGCTGGGATCAAACCCAGGATCTTGAATATGGTAGGCAAATGCTCTACCATTTAGCTATGTCCCCACCCATTCTTTTTCTTCTTTATTTAACTATAAATTTGTGGAATATTATAAGATATTGGTTTTATGCTAGGCAGAATTATGGGGCTCCCCTCCTCCCAAATGAATTAGGATATCGTCTTGAGTAGTGAGACACTTGAAACATGGAGATGAGTGGTGAAAAGCAATCAAGTACTTTTAGTTTCTTTTTGCTACTGGGTTTTAGCATTCCTAGCACATGATAGGAAGCATGTTAAAAAGTAAGAAGAATTATTTATAGGTTATTATACTCAGTTTTTTTAGTGTTAAAACTTGCTTGTCTTGACAGCTCTTGGATAAGCATAAGAACACAGAGAGCATGGTGGAGCTTCTGGACTTATATCAGATGGAGGATGAAGCCTATAGCAGCCTTGCAGAAGCAACAACTGAACTCTATCAGTATTTACTGCAGCCATTCCGAGACATGAGAGAACTTGCCATGCTACGAAGACAGCAGATCAAGGTAGTCTTTTAAACACTAAATAGTAGTTTACCTACTTTCATTGTTCTCAGCCTGGCTAGCTATGCCTTTCTTCTTCTTCTTTTTTTTTTTCTCCTTTTGATACTGGAGGATTGAACCCAGGGCTTCTGCATGCTAGGCAAGTACTCTATTACTCAGTTATATTCCCAGCCCCTTATTAGAAAATATTTTATTTTGAAACAGAGTCTCACTAAGTTTTCTAGGTTGGTCACAAACTTGTGATCCTCCTGCCTCAGAACCCCCAAGTAGCTGGTTTTAGTGGTTGAGTGCTCCTGAGTTCAATCCCCGGTACCAAAATAATAATAATAATAATACTATAGACAAATACTTCTTTCTCTTGGTTGGGGTCTAGCCTTAGCATTTCATTTTAAAGTGTCTCAAAAGGTAATTCTAATGAGTAGCTAATATTTAGAACAGCTTAAAAAGAAATATGTTCTTTTTTAAAAAATATATATATATTTAGTTGTAGATAAGCACAGTATCTTTACTTATTTTTATATGGTGCTGAGGATCAAACCCAGTGCCTCACACATTCGAGGCAAGCGCTATAGCCCTAGCCCAGAAATATATTCTTGTTAAAGTACAAAGTTGTAAATACATTGGAAGTTTCCCATTTCCCTCCTCTACCTCTGTCTCCCTTTAATGTTTTGTGTCCTGTATAGTTCTGGATTTCCTTACTAGAAGTCTGGGGAACATTTCTTTAGGGAATAGTGGTTTAATGGTAGTGTTAAAATTCATTACATTAAGTTTTCATTCATGAAGAAATATGTATTACATTTTCTGAGCAAGTATTAAGGGTTTGGATTTGTAGCTGACCACATGTCAGTGTTACTGTGTTTAATCCACATGGAAGTGTTGCTGAACTGGGACATTAAAATTGTGTTTTATATAATGGGTTAAGTAAGAACATTACATAAGAATGTGTGTACGAGAAAATTATCAGTAACTCCGAGAACTTTATGCTTTGTGGCAGGGATTCTTAGTAGGATGGTTAAAAAAGTTTGAGAAGGTAAAGCATGTCTTTCTCCCCCTTTACTAATAAGTCAGGATAGAAATTAATACAAATACATTTGACCCAATCCTTTATTTAACATTCTGAAAAATATTGAGTTGTCAGTCAATTTTATCCTAAACTTGGCTCTTGGATTAAAATGGTAAAAAGAAACTAAGAATTTTTGGACGTTGGAATATCCTCAGCTTTACAAAATGAACTATAGATAGTTCAACTATAGTCTGTTGAAAATCCGATTGGAAGGCCAGGAATGAACTGGACGACTTGGATATCCCACTTGCTGCTAGAGACTCCTGCAGTTGTTCGGTCAGTATCATACTCCCATTGAGTATTGAGTACCCAGAATCTATATGCATTCTTAGTTTTATATTACTTCACACTTTAGAAAATTGGACAGTATGGACTTGTGAGGCTGTATCTGCCAATATCATCACTTATTGCTCCCTTTTTCCTGGGAAGCAGAGTGTAGGTAAGGAAAAACAGACAACATACTTTTAAAATTTGTGACATTTTTTAAGATAAAAATGATATTTTCCTGCATTTCTTTTTCTGAGATTTTGACCCTCAGATGTCCCATCAACTATGACTACTCTATTTTTTTTTTAGCATGTTAAGTGGTGCTATTAACTAGTTAATTTTCACAATAACCCTATAAATTAGATGATTTTTCTGCTTTATAGATAAGAAAACTAACATTGGGATGATTTGGTTTTGTTTGTGTCTAGTTAGTGAGTAGAAGAATTGATTCAGTACTCAAAATCAGGTGTCTGTAATTCCAAATAATTTATTTTTCTAATTACATTACTGATTACTCATTACTTTTACGTTAGAAAATCCATACTCACTAGAAAAGCAATTACAATTGTTTTGGCAAGGTATTTGTGTTTACATAGTTACACAGAAAATATGTAGCGTCATAGAAATATTTTGGTGCTTCTGAAGGTTATTTGCAGCTAATTAAAGTCATGATTTCTGTTTTTTTAAATGTATTTGTGTTATTAAGCCAGGCTAGCTATATCAATAAAAGGATCTTGCTGGCACAGTCTTCCAGGTTAAGTAAATCTTAATGAAATAAGATATGTTCAGTAAATTTTGTGTTTAAGTATAAAAATCACTGCCTAAAATTGAGTAAAAAGCATGTTTCACCCTGATCTATTGATAGGATATGTGTTGGGTGCACTGAGATAATTGTTAGTTGAAAAGCCTTGAAGTAACTAGGTCCAGTGGCTTGCAGTTGTAATCTAGCAGCTTCAGAAGATAAGGCAGGAGGAACGCAAGTTTGAGGCCTGCCTCAGCAACTTAGTGAGACTGCCTCAAAATGAGATAAAAGGGGCTGGGGGTTAGGTCAGTAGTATAAAGCACTTCTGGGTTCAGTTCACAGAAATGCATGCATGTGTGTATGCCCACGTGCACGTGCGTGCGCGCGCACACACACACACAAACCTTGAAGTAGGAAAAGTAGTCGAATGTATAACATTTGTGGTATCATTAATGTTGAAATTAATTCTAGTGGTATATTATTATGTTCAGGTAAGAAAGATTTGTGTGGAATTGATGGCATTATAAAAGCTTTTTTTTTCCTAATCATTAGTCTGCAGTGATTTTGATTAGATGCTGTTCTCCCCATGTCCCATAAATGATTGCCTTATGTGGAGCCTAATAGTCTAGTGAAGACTGATTTCTGGGAGGATGCTTTTTGTTTTGTTGTGTTTTTTTTTTTGTAGTTTTTTTTTTTTTGTATTCCTGGTGGGAGGAATTGAACTCAGTCTTACATATGCTAGGCAAGTGCTTTAACACGGAACCCCATGCCTAGCATCTTTTTCTTTGTTTCGCTTTTTTTTTTTGACTGTTCATTTCCTATCTCCATCTTTTGGGGGAAGGGAACAATCTTAGACCTATGAAATCTTTATCTGAATCATTGACAAGATATCTAATTGAATTTTTTTTGAGAGAGAGAGAGAGAAATTTTAATATTTATTTTTTAGTTTTCGGCGGACACAACATCTTTGTTGGTATGTGGTGCTGAGGATCAAACCCGGGCCACACGCATGCCAGGCGAGCGCGCTCGCTACCGCTTGAGCCACATCCCCAGCCCAAATTGAATTGATTAAACAAAAATCAGTATATTTCTACAGATAAACAGAATATAAAAAAACTTGTGCCAACAAATTCTATAGTTTAGATGAAATGGACACACTTCATAGAAAAATATGAATTTTCAAAAACGGATTTCAAGAAGACGGAAATTTTGGTAGTCCTGTATTTGTTAGTAAAATTGAGTTCATAATTTAACACCTTTACACTCCAGGAAAACTCCAGGTTCAGATGACATCATTAGAGGATTCTGTCAAACAGTGGAGGAAGAAATAATACCAATTCTACACAAACTTTTAATTAATTAATTTTTTATTAGAGCTTTATGGTTATAACTAGCAGTTAGGTTTATCCCAACAAATTCATACATGCATGAAAATGGATCTCATTTCATGTTCTTCCCCATTCCCTTCCTTTTCCCTCCCGTCCTTCCTCCACTGCTCCCTCCCCTAGTCTACTGGACTCCTTTCACTGTCTATTGTTCCTTATATAATCTTATCCTCCTTGCCCCTCTTCCTTTATTTTACCCTAGCTTCCACATATAGAAAACATTCGACCTTTGAGTTTCTGAGTTTGGCTAGTTTCACTTACCAAGATATTCCTCATTTCCTTCTATTTCCTGGCAAATGCTATAATTTCATTCTTTCTACTGAATGAGTAGAATTCCTCTGTGTGTGTGTGTGTGTGTGTGTGTGTGTGTGTGTGTGTGTGTGTGTATCACAATTTCTTAATAACATTCATTTATTGATGGGCACCTGGGTTGATTCCATAATTTAGCTATTGAGAATTGTGTTTACTAATTCTTTTAGAAAATAAAAGCTGAGAGAATATCCCCGATCTCATTTTATCAGGCCGGCATTTAGCCCCATGCTGAATTCAAATGAAGACATAGAAAAAAGAAAACTACAGATAAATCTCTCTTCATGAATACACTATTTTTTTAACATTCTTTTTTTAGTTGTTGGTAGACCTTTATTTATTTATATGCAGTTTTGAGAATCCAACCCAGTGCCTCGCGCCTGCCAGAAAAGTGCACTAACACTGAGCCCCAGCCCCAGCCCAGAATACATTGTTTTTAATCCTGAACATAAAACAAGGAAATAGGGTCCAGTAATCTATAAAAATGATGATATGCTGTGATCAAGGGATTTTTCTCAGAAATGCAAGAATGGTTTAATATTAAAAAATAAGCCAATGTAAATTACCATATTATCATAATTATCCAAATGAAGGGGGAAAACACTATATATCCTTTCTATAGATGCAGACAAGTGTTTGGCAAAGTTCAGTACTCATTTGTGATAAAACTCAACAAACGAGGAAGAGTGAACTTTCTCACCCTGATAGAGGGCATATATAAAACATCTATAGTTATACCTAATAGTGAATGACTGCATTCTTTGCCTTAATATTGAAAACAAGGCGAGATTGATTAGTTTATCAATTTTTGGATGGTGGTAGTGCTAGTAATCAAACATAGGGTCTTGCATATGCTAGCCAAGCACTCTATCACTGATCCACACTCCATCTCCAACTTTTCCTTTTATTCTGTATTATCCTGGAGGTCCTAGCCAGTTCAATAAGGCAGTTTTTAAAAACATAAATTGGAAAGCAGGAAATAAAGCTCTTTATTTGAAAAAGTCACATGTCAAAAATCCTAAGGAACTTAAAAAACTAGAAATCCTAGAAATAAGTTTAGGGATATAAAATCATTATTAAAAATTCAGTTGCATTTCCTGTCAGCAACTTAAAAATCAAATTTTTTAAAGTACCATTTATATTAGCATCCCTGTGCATAAATTGTTTAGGGATAAGTTTAAGCAATGTATTAAAGCCCAAATATTGAATATCGTAAAACTTTGCAGAGAAAAATTAGGATGCCTAAATAAAAGGAGGTATGGAACATATTAATAAATTGGAAAAAATGTTTATTTTTCCAGTGTATTAGTCTATTTTTTTACTATAATGAAATTCTTGAAGCAGATTGATTACTTATAAAGAAAAGAGGTTTACTTAGCTCACATTTTTAATGTTCAGTGTCCAAATAGCATGGTTCAGTATCTGGAGAGGGCCTTCTTTAGGTTGTATTATGTCATGGTGGATGTAGTGTAAGCCTGTGTAAGGAAGAGATCAGGAAGCCGGAGAGATAAGATTTCCACAGTTCCTTCCAAGTATCCAACCCAGACTGTTCTAAAGAACTACACTAGGCCTCACTTCTTGAAGATCCACTGCCTCCAATACTACTCCCCTAGGAAGCAAGCCTCTAACACATAAGCCTTTGGAGGTCACATCGAAATCATATCCAAATCAAGGTAGATATCATATTTATACTCAGCTCCATAGATTAAAATTCCAGCAGAGCTTTAAAATTTATTTTTATTTAAAAAATGTTTAATTAATGCATACCATTTTAAAAAAAACTATTTATTTTTTAGTTGTAGTTCGACACAAACTACCCAGGATCAAACCCTGGGTTTTGCACATGCTAGGTGAGCACTCCAACACTAGGCCACAACCCCAGCCCCAGTACATATCATTTTTATTTGTTAGGTGCACAGTCTGGCTGAGCACAATTCAGGAGCAAGTTGTCAAAAGAAACAAACTTTATTTTTAGAACCACACACCACACAGCTCCTCAGGAAAAAACCTCAGAACCCAATTGCCACTACGGGCTTCCCACAAGCCTCTCAACCTCCCCCACTCCTCCTGCTCTTGAGGCCTATTGGCTAGGTCGCATGGGCGGAGCCAAAAAGTCCCCCAATGAGCAGCTCGGGTGATCTGAAAGGGCGGGGAAACAGCCCAATAAGCATCACCGTAGAGGAGCCAATCAGTTGGCAGCTAGAAGTTTGCTGGGGCGCTGTGAGCCAATCATCAGCTGGCAGCTGGAAGTTTGCTGGGGTCCCTTTGGCTGTGGCTCTCAACAGTTATGTACAACCTGATTTTTTTTTTCTGGGGGGTGTACTGGGAGTTGAACTCAGTGGCACTCAACTGCTGAGCCACATCCCATCCGTGTTTTATATTTTTATTTAGAGACAGGGTCTCACTGAGTTGCTTAGTACCTTGCCATTGCTGAATCTGTCTTTAAACTCCTGATTCTCCTGTCTCAGCCTCCCAAGCCCCTGGCATTATAGGCTTGCACCTCTACTCCCAACCAACATAATATTTTTGTGCATTGTGGGATGACTGAATTGAGCCACTTAACATATTTATTATCTCACATACTTTTTTTTTTGTGGTAGAACACTTAAAATCTGTAGTGGTTTTCAAGAATAAATATACTGTTATAGTTACCATGTTGCACAGATCTTTTCAATTTACTACTCCCAACTGAAAATGTGTATCTTTTAACCAATATCTTCGAAAGACCCCATACCCACTACCCTTTCCCTACCAATCCTGATAACCACCATCCTGTTCACTGCTTTTATGAGTTCAACTTTGTAGAATTTACATATATTGGGATTTTGCTGTATTTATCTTTTTTGTGACTGGCTTGTTTCCCTTAATGTAATGTTCTCCAGGATTGTCCGTGTTGTGTCACAAGAGACAGAATTTCCTTCTTTTTGCAGAGGTACAATAGCATTCTGTGTATATACATTTTATCTATTCATCTGTTGATGGCCATCTGTTGATTGATTTAATCTCTTCAGTTATGGATAATGCTGCAGTAAATTTGGGAGTGAAGATGTCTCAACATAATGATTTCATATCCATTTGGTACATACAAAAATCATGTATCTATTTTTATTTTCTGAGGAACTTGCCTACTGTTTTCCATAAAGGATCTACTAATTTACATATCCACCAACACAGTGCAAAGGTTGCCTTTTCTTTACCTCCTTTCCAGCATTTCTCTTTTTAATTATAGCCATTCTAACAAGTGTGAGGTAATATTTCATTGTGGTTTTTAACTTGCATTTCCTTCATGATTTGTGAGAGTGAACATTTTCCAAATACCTGTAGGCCATTTATATGTTTTGTCTGCTTTTGTCCTTTGCCCATTTTTAAATTGGGTCTTTCGATTGAGTTCTTTGTATATCTTGGATATGAACCCCTTATCAGATGTATGGCTTGATAAAACATTTCCATAGACTTTTAGTAGTTCCCTTTGTTGTGCAGAAGTGTTTTTGTGTGAGGTAATCCTTTTAGTCTGTTTTTTGCTCTTGTTGTCGTATCCAAAAAGTGACTTCCTAGATTATTGTCAGAGCTTTTCCTGTGTGTTTTCTTATGCAGTTTTTCATTTAAGTTTGAAGTTTTTCATTCAAGTTTTTCATCCATTTTGAGTTGATTTTTATATAAGGTGAGAAGAGCCTAATTTTAATAACTGCATGTGGGTACCAAGTTTTGCTAATGCAGTTTATTAAAGGAGATGATCATTTGCCCATTGTGTATTCTTGGCACCCTTGTCAATTGATTTGACTTAGAAGGAAGTTTTCATAATCTTTGGGAAGGAAAGGGAAATTTTTGTTGTTGTTTTTGTTTTTTAATATTTTTTAAAGATAGGAAATAAAAATTGAACCATAAACTAAAATTTGATTAATTGGATACTTTTGCTGTTTGGACTGTTAAGGACATGAGAAGGCATGCCATAGACAGAAAATACTTGTACCTGTGAAACATCTGAAAAAAGAATTTTACAGCTTAGTTAGAAAAATAACATTTAAAAACCTGGCTAAATTTTTTTAAAAGACACTTAAAATATGGCTAATAATTAATGTAAAGATGTTCATAGTACCAGTAGTCATCAGAGAAATGAAAATTAAAACTATAACAAGATACTATTATATACCCATTAGAGTGGCTAAAAATGAATTTTGTTAGTTCTATAGGCTGGTAGGGATGTGGAATGACTGGAATCTTCATACATTGCCAGCTAGAGTTTAATGTGGTATAATCACTTTTGGAAACATCTTGGGTCTTTCTTCAAAAGTTAAAACATATGTTACCTAAGACCATCTATTTAGACTCCTGGCTATTTAAAGCAAAGAAATGAAAATATTTGTTCACAAAAATGTCTTGTGCATAATGTCTATGCCTGTTTCATGTGTAATAGCCCCAAACTGGAAATAACCCAAATACCATCAACAGGTGAATAGGTAAACATAGTGTGTCATTTTCATATAGTAGAGTACTTCTTAGCAATGCAAAGGAATGAAAAAGCACCCTAAGTAATAGAATCCAGATTAAAGAGTGAAGGTAAAACTTGGACAGATTGAGTGCTCTGCAGATTAGCTTAATTGTATACAAATTAAGCTAAAATAATATTGCTTACAACATTATGCTGAGTAAAAGGACAAACATAAAAAGCACAAACTGTATGATTCTGTTTATATGAAATTCTAGAAATGATCATCTGATATGTGCTGACAGAAAGCTAAACTGTTGTTGCCTGGGATGATGCTGGGGAATTGCTGAGGGAGGATGGGTAGGCATAAGAGAATCCTTTGGGATGATTGGTGTGTTCTAAATCTTAATTATTCTTTTTCTTTTTTTTTTTTAAAGAGAGAGTGAGAGAGGAGAGAGAGAATTTTTAATCTTTATTTTTTAGTTCTCGGCGGACACAACATCTTTGTTGGTATGTGGTGCTGAGGATGGAACCCGTGTCGCACGTATGCCAGGCGAGCGCGCTACCGCTTGAGCCATATCCCCAGCCCTTAATTATTCTTGTTGTTAAATGGACCCATAAATTTGTCAAATCAAAAATGTACTTAAAAGGATGCCTTTTATTGTATATAAGTTTACATCTCAAGTTGATTATAAATGGAAAAGAGAGATTATCTGGGGTTTCACTACTGTACAATGAATAGGAACCCAGTAGGAAATGGGTATATGTGTCAGTATAAACTTTGGATTGGACTAGTAAGTATTCCAGATAGACATATATAGAAACAGGAATGGTGAACTGAATAAAAAGCTTGTGCTTTTATTCAGACAACATGATATTGACATAGTTTGTCAGAATTTAGTAAACTAGGGGCTGAGGATGTGGCTCAAAGTAGTGTGCTCGCCTGGCATGCGTGCGGCGCTGGGTTTGATCCTCAGCACCACATACAAATAAAATAAAGATGTCATGTCCACCGAAAACTAAAAATAAATATTAAAAAAAATTCTCTATCTCTTCTCTAGCTCTCTCTCTCTCTCTCTCTCTCTTAAAAAAAAAATTAGTAAACTAATACTCCCTCAATCATCATACCAACCTAGCACTGTTGATGGTTGCTAGTAAGTGGCATGGTTGGGATTGAATGTTTGCAGAGCCTGCTGTTTTAACACAGTATGAGAATTGTTGTTATGCTTTGGATCTAAGAATATACAGGAAAAGAAGAAATTCTCTTGGAGCAAGTTAACCTCATTTTGCCAGTTGTCTCCCACATTTTGTAAATTTTGAATGTGCTGATCCTCTCCCTACCTACAAAGCAAGATTATATAAGTGCCTTTGTAGCCAAGTGTTCTACCACCAGCCTTCTCTGGTTTTTCTCTCCTCTCTTCTCTCTCTCTGTTTTTTTTTTTAATATGAGACAAAGTCTTGCTCTGTTGCTCAGGCTAGCTTCAAACTTAAAGTGCTGCCTCAGCCTCTAAAGTAGCTAATATTACAGGCATATGCTACCGAGTCTGCTTCACTTTAAAAGAAAAATATGCATCATTTCACTTTCTTGCCTGGGGTATGAAGAAGCTCTTAGTATTTGCTTATTATTGAAGAATCATCTTCAGGCAACTCTAGGGCCTGGGAAATTTGCATCTTAAATATTACTATATCAGTATATTCACAAGTGAATCTTGACATTTGCTTCATCAAAGAATCTTAGTTAGGTTTCTTCCACCCCAGTATCCCAGCAATAGAAGTAATTTTAAGTTTTCATATAAAACCCAGTATCTCAGTAAGTGATGTGCTTTATGATGAGGAACTTCATGCCAGAAAATTTCTATTTATAAACTAGTTTCACTCTCCTAGCTACCTAAAGGGACACACATTTTTTTCCATATTAAAACAGGGACTGTTTTCTTTCTAGCTATGAAATTCAAAACAGAGTTGTCATTGTTTTTAGCACATGATCTAGCAGACCAACGCTGTACATCTTCAAGTTAGCCAAGTTAGGAAAAGAACTTAAGAATATTCTTGCTTAATGCTTTAGGTACATTAAACTGTTAAGGATCTTAAGTATTAATGACAACATTACAGCTAAGTTCAAAAAGTCTGTTAAAAAGCGTAGGGGAAAAAGCATAGAAAGCATGTCTATCTTAAATATCCATGAATGTGTGTGTGTAGAGAAGATGAAGATATTAATTCAATAGCAATGTACAACTTATCGTCAAATAATTATCACAGAATTTTTTTAAAGGAAAAAAATTTTTTTCTCCCCAAAAAGCCTTAATGCAAATTATACACTTCCCCCCAAGTCCTGTGGATTAAGGATACAGTATTTAATCATGCAAATAAATGACTTCTATCTTAAAATTTTGAATAATTAGGAAATCAAGAAATTAACTCTAAGGCACCTCAGGAAGCAATTATATAAGGAGCTACCCCTCTAAGACTGGGCAAACAAAGAACAAGTTGGAATTATTAAAACTTAAGCAAACTTTTCCAAATTCTTTTGTTGGAAAAGCCTAAAGGAGATCTGCTGATCCCAAATCTAAGCATTATAAAGCAGAAGGATGGACTTAGAAATGATAGACAAGAATTTATATGCTTCAGGCTTGATAGATGTTGTGACTACTGAGTTTGGGAAGTGAAATTAAGAAGCAGTTTAGAAGAAGAGCATACTGAGCATTTTTTTTATTCTGTGAAGGTAACAAAGCACAGTTAACTTCAGGTAGATGTCAAAGACTATCATGTCTAAAAGCTGTAATGCATGTTATTTCCATTTCTCTTGTGTTTATACTGTGAATAAAAGTTCATAAATCCTAACTATGAGATTAAATTTTCAACTTGAAGCATTATTGAAGTTCTATCCCACCTTTGTAAATAATGCTCACTTTTTAAACAGAGATTTTAAAATCAGGGATAAATACACCTCAATGATTTTATTATGAGCAGCCAGGTCCACTAGAATACTTGAATCTAAAATTAAGTCCAAATATACTATTTATTGCTTAAAATCCCACAGTGCTTTTTTTTTCCTTGTCAAATTAAGAGTACACTGCTCAGCCTGACATTTAAAAACCTCCTCATAGTGTCCACAACCTACTTTTCTAGTCTCCCCTCCCATTGCTTTTATCTGCTTCATCTAAGCTCCTACAAGGCTAGACTACTCTCTCTCCCTTAGCATGCCCTCCACATGCCTGCCTCTACACTTTTGTTCAGGTTGGTAGTTGCTTCTAGCTTGTCTTTTTCAGGGGTTCTCTCTCCCCGTGTACTCCATATAGACCTGACATATCCTCCTTTAAAGCCATCTGAAGTTATAAAACTCAGTGAAGTATGTCCTGATCTAAATAACTAAATGTATTTTCCCCTTCTGATTCTTCTCAGTGGTCTTTGTCTCCCCTGATTGTCTTACTTAACTTTATTTACTTTTTCTCTCAACAGACTTTTAAGCATAAATCTCCATGGTCTTGAAAGTACTTTTATTCTTTTTACCCAGAGACTCACTGTTTGTAATATTTACTCCTCCTCCAATATTTTCTGCTTATTCTCTGTGAATCCACTACTCTGTTCCTTTAGTTCTGACCAGACTTTGCACCTGAACCTCTACCCTTGGTGTTCTCTTGGTATCTTAGGCAATTTTTGTCATGATGCTTTTTCATATTCTGTTGTAATTCTTTAAATTGCCTATGTCTTTCATTAAGTCAAATGTCTTGCTGTCTACAGTGCAATATTGGCACTGAGCAGATGTGTAATATGCCATCATTTTGAGTGGACAATTGACTTGATAAGTAATTTTTCAAAGCTCTCAGTTAATAAGTAACAGATGTGTCTCCTAATTTCAAAACTGACTTCTACATCACAGATATCTTTGTAGCACCTCGCCAATGAGATTGTGTGTTTACTAGGAGGAGAATGTGCATCTCAATCATATACTTGTGCTCCTTGAAGCACCTAGTACACTAGTGTCTCTATTCAAATTCTATAGTTGAAATAATTTCCAGGAAGGAGCCATTAGAAAGTCTAAAAAGGAGAAGAAAAATCCAACGATATGCAGTGCATATTATGTTAGGCTCCTGAAGTTGGAGGTATAGTAATCTTCACTGAGAATTTTAAAAGTCGGGGAGGAGATCCAGATAAGTAGGGAACTGACTATCAAGAAACTAAAGGCGCTGTTCCTGGCCTAAATTTCTTTATTTGGCATTTTTTTTATAGTCCCAGATATAGAACTCGCATAGATTCATAGTTCTCTTTTCTAGCTATTAGTGGAGACATTTAGATTTTGATAAAATCTCCACTCTCCTCCCTCCCTGTAGATTGGAAAAAAGGAGGTAACTCATAGTCTTGCTTCTTGGTGGGCCCCATATCTGAAAACATGGTTCTAGCTGTTTGCTTGAATAGAAACAGGAAACTTCTGGGATAATGTGATTTCTCCTTGTGTACTTGGTATGGTTTGTGAACCCAAGAAGAGATCAAGTCATTTTTTTTCCTTATGACTATAAAAGATGTATATATTCAGTGAAGAAAAAAATTTGGGAAAGTGAGTTTGCGGTTTTTAGCAGGAGGGAAAAAAAATTACCACAATAAGATAACAGTAATAATATATTATTTTTATTTTGTCTTTTTTCTCTGCAACTCTTTTAGATAATTAGATTTATGTCTATGATTTTGATCTGTCCTCACCTACTATTATAAGCATCATTTCCTGTTATTAAAATCTTTTTTAAAAAAGCCTTTGCAGGAGCTGAGAATGTATCTCAGTGGTAGAGTACTTGCCTAATGTGCAAGATTCTGAATTCTATCTCTAGTGCTGCCAGGAAAAAATACCAAAAAAACTTCATAAAACACTAATGCATAAAATTGTGTTTTATAACCATATTAAGCATAACTTTCATGTTAGATGTGTAGGATCCAAATTTGGCCTTTATTTCAAAGAATTTTTCAGTGCAAACATCTCTGGTTATTTCTGCTTAAGAATTTCCCTACTTTTTTTTAAAAAGAATTTCCCTGTTCTAATTAGCCTCATCTCTTATAGCTTTAGATTTGCCCTCCACTGGATACTTGTTTCTTATATTACCTCACCTTGCCCATAATCTCCCATTAAGATGTGGCTACTCAAGCTGTGCTTGGTGGTGCCCACCTATAATCCCAGTGACTGGGGAGGCTGAGGCAGGAGGATCGCAAGTTCAAAGCCAGCCTCAGCAATAGTGAGGCGCTAAGCAACTCAGTGAGACCCTATTTCTAGATAAAATAGAAAATAGGTCTGGGGATGTGGCTCAGTGGTTGAGTGCCCCTGAGTTCAATCCCCAGTACCAAAAGAAAGAAAGAAAAAAAGATGTGGCTACTCAAAATAGAAAGCAAAAGTCCCATAAATAAGCCCATAGCTTTCCCCAGGTCTCTCTTTTTCTCTATTCCTTCACGTAATAAGATTTCTCAGAATATTATTTATATATGTGTGTCTGCATTTCTCTTGATACAAAACTGCATGGAAGGGAATTTTTTCTATTCTTTTCTGTCATTTAGGAAATACAATATATTGTGTTAGTATTTGCAAGTTCACAAAATAATGGTAAAGTATGGGTGTAGTAGTAATTGTTGTGAAGGAAAGGTATAGGTATTGCACCAACTAGCTTATTATGGAAAGTCAGGGTATTTTCACACACCAATAAATGAACTGAGTTCTAAAGATGTGATGGAAGTTAAAAAGAAAAGGGAGTTTACCTTTTAGGTCAGAACCATGTTGCTAAGTACAGTGATCTTCATGATATTATGTCCATGGATACTAGTCTTCATCCTTTTCTTCTTCTACTAAGTGGAGTGTGACAATGAGAGTCTTTCCTCCTCTGAATCTTACTACTTCTGAAATTTCCTTATGTCTGACTTGGTGTCTGTAGGTCCTTCTTTACCCAACTTCAGAATGTAAGAATTCCTTAAGCCTCAGTCATGGGCCTTATCAGTATGCACATGGGCTAATTTTTATATATTATCAGTCTTAAAATTTGCATTTTCTGTATTTTATTTATTTAATGGCAGTAAATTAAACAAATATTTTATTGCACAAATAATTATTTCCCTTTCTATTCCTCTTTTATCTTGCCTTTCTTTTTCTTCCTTCCATTTTCTTTCTTTCCTTCTGTTCTATTTTTTTTCCTTCCTTCCTTCCTTCCTTCTCTACCACTAAACTACCTTTTTTGTTTTGAGAGAGGATATTGCTAAGTTACCGAAGCGGTGCACAGATGATTGTTTAAAAATATTTATTTTTAGTTTTAGGTGGACACAGTATCTTTATTTATTTATTTATTTATTTATTTTGTGGTGCTGAGGATTGAACCTAGTGCCTCGCATATGCCAGGCAAGCACATTACCATTTAAGCCACATCCCCAGCTCCACACAGATAATTTTTAACATGAATTTGTAGTTACTGAAAAGGACAGAATAAATTGTTCTTTATTGCAACACCCCAAAATAATCAGATTTTTAACATTTTTGGTTTATATCCTTTATTTATATATTGAGGGGAAGAGATGGAAGAGTATAGAGGAGAGCCATGGAAAAATAGATTTCTATGTCAAATAGTCTGTTTTTATTGTTAATCACTTCTTTTTTAAATTAATAGCATCTCTTCTAGAGCAGTGTGAAGGAAGTATTGGTTTATTAGCACCTAGCTTAATGGCTGACACATAAGCATTTAGTAAATGTTTGAAGAAGAGTGAGTTAAAAAAAAAGGAAAGAAGCCTCTTATTTTTTCTCTTTCTTTCTAAAGATTTCTATGGAAAATGATTATCTGGGACCCCGAAGAATTGAGAGTCTACAAAAAGAAGATGCCGACTGGCAGCGGAAAGCTCATATGGCTGTACTATCTATTCAAGATCTTACAGTCAAATATTTTGAAATAACAGCAAAAGCTCAAAAAGGTAAGTCCCAGTAAAATTATTCTTTTTAGGCATTTTTGAAGATGAGTGATTAAGTATTTTACATTGGGAATAATTATACAGAAAAACATAGGATCATTCATCCTAGCAGTTAAAGACCATAGCAAATTAAGGTGTTTACTTTGTAGGCAGGCATATGTGTGTACACTTACCTTTCCTATATCAGTGATAGAGAATAGTAGTAAAGAATTAGACATACTAATATGGCCATTTAATCTTTGATAAAGCAAATCAATAGTGAGACAACACATATTGCAACAGTTGACCATCTACATACAGAAAACTGAACTTTGATATAAACCTTCCTTTAAATTCAAATGGATCATAGATTCAAATGTAGAATGTAATTCCAAAAGAAAAATCTATTTCTTTGAATTACCTAAATCTATAACTTGGGATTAGTCAAAGAGTTCTTAATAATACCACAGATATAAACTGTAAAAAGCTAAAAGCAAAAAGAGCACAGACTGTAAATGAGCAACTTGGTAAAATGTATCTCATCAAAAGTTTAAAATGTTTATACTGCCAGACACTTTAAATGAAACAATTAAGAGTGTAATTGAGCGTAAATATTTGGGTACATCTGATAAAATAACTTGTATTTAGGCTACATAAAGAACTCTCAAAAATCAGAAAATAATCCAGTGAAAAGTTGAAAAGAGAACTTGAACAGACACTTCACTAGAGGATAAGGATAGCAAACAAGTACAGGGGGGGAAAATGTGCAATGTCATTAGTCACCACAAAATACATATTAAAACCACAATGAGATAGATACCACTAATGTGTATTACAGTGACTAAAATTAAAAGTACTAACATACTAAGTAATGATGAGGATATAGAGTAATTGGAACTCTTCATTTCTGTTAGGAATGCAAAATTCTACAGTCACTTAAGAAACCATAAAATTATTTTCTAAACAAAGTTAAAGTTACACATGACCATGAAGCTGTATTATAATTTTTTAATGAAAAAGTTTTTTAAAAAGGAAAACACGATATTAAGGATAGTGTCTAGATACACAACACACTTCTAGTTGAGAAAAAAATCTCTACCCATTACAGAAAAATTAAAAAGACACAAAAAAACAAAACAACAAAAAACCCTCACTTTTGTGATCCTCTTCAGTTCTGTGTGACTTCTTGTGTCCATCAGTTCTGTATACAGCTTATAAGTGCAATGATTCTGTCATTAAATCCTCATGTAATTCATAGTTTGTTAGGTTTGATTCTATATAGACAATTTATTTTATAAATATTTTCAGTTGTAGATGAATACAACACCTTTATTTCCTTTCTTCCTCTCTTCCTTCCTCAGGGGCACTTAATCACATCCCCAGCCCTATTTTTTTGTATTGTATTTAGAGACAGGGTCTCACTGAGTTGCTTAGTGCCTTGCTCTTTGCTAAGGTTGGCTGTAAACTCCCAGTCCTCCTGACTCGGCCTCCCAAGCTGCTGGGATTACAGGTGTGTGCCACTGTATCCTGCACATTTTTAATTTGTTTTAATGTGTTGCTGAGGATCGACCCCAGTGCTTACATGTGCTAGACAAGCACTCTACCATTGAGCCACAACCCCAGGACCTGTGTAAACAATTTATAGATTATTGCTGTTATTTATAACTTCTCCAGTTTCAGATGTTTTTTCCTATGGGCATTATCCTAGGATTCCACATGCTTCAACAGAATCATTTCAGATTTCTTATTATCTAAATTCTAAGCACTTTATCATGCCCAAAAGCCTTTGAGCTTGAACAAGAAAAGATAATTTAGTTTGTTTTATGCTAATTAAAGTGTGTTTGGATCAATCATGTAAGACCAGAATGAGCCACTACAGTGCTACTTATCAGTGGTATACTTTTTTAACTGGAAGATGTTAGCCTTTTGACTACTAAGATTGTGTGTGTGTGTGTGTGTGTGTGTGTGTGTGTCCATCCTTTTTTTGTACTGGAGATTAAAACCAGGGGAATTTTACCGTTAAGCGATGTCCCCACATTCTAAGTTGCTGAGGCTGGCCTGAAATTTGGATTCTCCCTCTTAGCCTCCTAAGTTGTTGGGAATATAGGCATGTGCAGCTTCACCTAGCCACCAGGATTATATTTTTAACTAGGTCTGCACTGATAAACTAAAAAGTTCTTCCTTTTTGATGGGTGGGTCAGGGCTATGTCTTCTCTGAAAATCAATTGTATTGTTTTTATCTCCTCTGCATGAGCACCATGTTATCTGGAACTTATTTCTCTCCCACCTCAGGGTGTTATGATATATTTGGAGGGAAAAGAATGATAGAACTAGGAATGTGGATTTGAATGTTTATAATCTTAAATAGTCATGGTTTTTCCTTCATCTAGCATAGTTAGGACAGATTGTCAAAACCTTAACAGAATAAAGTTCTGATAAAAGTTTTGAAAGTTACTAACACTAGACATGAAAGTATTTGAAAAAACATTTTAAGCTACTTGGACACTAAGTTTCATCTGCAGAACATTATTTTTGAAACTGAAGACATTAGAGAGACTGTACAGTATTGTCATCATATTTTAGAGATGTTGGTAGGTAACTTATGAAGATAAGATTCATGTGGTCAGTGAAACCAAAGATTTTCTAATTCTGTAATGTCAAGTTCTATTTCTTAGTGTCATTTTTAAAAATGATTGTATTTTAATAGCTGTGTACGATCGAATGCGAGCAGATCAGAAGAAATTTGGTAAAGCATCATGGGCAGCAGCTGCTGAACGTATGGAAAAACTCCAATATGCAGTTTCTAAAGAGACTTTGCAGATGATGAGAGCTAAAGAGATCTGTTTGGAACAGAGGAAACATGCACTAAAAGAAGAGGTAACAAAACCCATCAGAAATTAACTTAAAAAAATAGTTAACTATTTTTATCTATTAAAAAATAGTTAAGATTTGGTATTTTTGTCTTTATACAAGACTGATGTTTTTATTGACTACATAGACGCTTGTTAATTTCACATTTTTTTCTTGAGAAACACTCATGATTGGCCAATGCTTAACTTGCTACTAATAGAAGAGTTAGGCACATAATGATATTTCACAGCATCTGTGTGATGGTAGATATACCTCGAAACACAAGAGGGATGACACCAAAACTTTCTTTTTAAAGATTTTTTTTTTTTTGCACTATGTAAGTTTAAAGCTTCCTAGAATTTAAGGATAATTCATTGCCTAGTGAACTTTAGTAAAAAAATCCAAAGGTAGTAGCATTGTATAAGAATTAACCATATCATTTTCATGTCATCACCTTTTGGAACTACCAGTTTTATTTCAGATGGAACAAACAGGGTTAATAGAGGTTCAGTTTTCCTTACCGTACTTCATTAAAAGACCTCTTCATGGAATGAGGTAGATAGTACTTTAAAAGATGACAGAGATATTTTGTTCCTATGAAAGATTATTTAAGCTTAGTTAACCCTAGAAAAGAGTGACTGAGTGATTCTTTTGTTCTCAAAACATATCTAAGATGGTATTTTAAAAATTATTAATCACTTTTTTCATTGTTTTCTTGGTCTTTCTTTTTGTATTCCTCATGGTGCCCAGTATAGTGCTAAGTAATTCTTTGAAGTATTGAAAGTTAGATGTTCGCTATTTCAGTTTACCTTTTATGCCATTCTTTCAAAACACTGCGTTTTATTATGATTAAACTGGCCCAGAAAATATTGCCTTTACTGAAAGGGCACTTTAAAACACACACACACACACACACACACACACACACACACACATATTTGTGTGTGTGTAGTTTTGTAAGTATTAGAAGAAGCAAATGTTGGCAATATTTTTGGACATAAGGAAAAGTAAAGGTATATGGGTATTAGTAGTGACTGAAGACTAGATCACCTTTTGATCTAGATGGAATATAGTAAGACTTGATTGTTTAGCTACAGCTGTTCAATATGTACTTTTTGTACCCAGAGATAAACTCAATATTTCAAAGACAACAAGTGTTTGAATTATTAAATTTTGGGGTTTCCCCCTTTGCTTCTCTTTATCCATTTTCTGCCTTGAGGTAGTTTGTTGTAACATACATTAATCTTTAAGTAATATCTTGAAAATCACATTTCTTTCTTTTTTTTAAGTTGTAGTTTGACACAATATATTTATTTATTTTTATGTGGTGCTGAAGATTGAACCAAGTGCCTCACACATGTGAGGAGGGTGCTCTACCACTGAGCTACAGCCCCAGCCCAATCACATTTCTTTTCCAACATAGTAAACACAGACTATTTCTAAAACCCAAATCATTCATTTCCCCATAGTGGGTCTTCCTCAGATCTGTCCTTTCTGTAAAGGACCTATAGTTCTTCAAGGTACCTAGGGGCCTAAACTTCAGGATTATCTTTAGTTCTCCTCTTTCCTTTGCCACTTTTTTTCTGCCTTTTGGAATTCTACCAAACTCAATGCCCTGCTCACTTCATTCAGTAAATATTTATGAAGTGTTTTTCCTAGGAGTTTCAGTAGGTGATGGGGGTAAAGAAATGAATATACCCATATACATGTTGTTTAATGGAACTTTTTTTAATCAGTTTACTTATATGTGGTGATGGGAATCGAACCCAGTGCCTCACTAGGCAAGCGCTCTTCTGCTGAATTACAACCCCAGCCCCTTGGTCCTTATTTCTTTATGAAGAACAAGTGTCCTCAATGTGCACTCTAGATTCATCAGCTTTGTGCACATACTTTGGAAAGATTTTAAGAGATTTTATATTATATTTATATTTTAGATTATATTTTTAAATGACCAATGATCTGTTTTAGTAGAAAGTGAGAAGATTTCCAGCTTCTGGTATTTGACTTTATAGTTAACTGTGTGGGCTCTATGGGCTGAAAGTTTTTCCATTTTTTTTTAATGACAGCAGACTGCATTACAATTTTTATTACACATAAAGAGCACATTTTTTCATATCTCTGGTTGTGTACAAAGTATATTCACATCAATTCGTGTCTTCATACGTGTGCTTTGGATAATAATGAATATCATGTTCCACCATCATTTCTAATTCCATGCCCCCCTCCCTTCATCTCCAACCCTTCTGCCCTATCTATTTCTCCTCCCATCCTCCTTTCTCTATCCTTCTATGAATCAGCCTCCTTATATCAAAGAAAACATTCAGCATTTGGTTATTTGGGATTGGCTAACTCCATCCATTTACCTTCAGATGCCATGATTTTATTCTCTTTTATTGCTGAGTAATATTCCATTGTGTATATATGCCACAAAAAAATCCATTCATCCACTAAAGGGCATTCGTGTTGGTTCCACAGTTTAGCTGTTGTGAATTGTGCTGCTATAAACATTGCTGTGGCTGTCTCTCTATTTCTAAGTCCTTTGGGTATAGACCGAGGAGAGAGATAGCTGGGTCAAGTGGTGGTTCCATTCCCAATTTTCCAAGAAATCTCCATGCTGCTTTTTATATTGGCTGCACCATTTTGCAGTCCCACCAGCAGTGTATGAGTGTACCTTTTCCCCACATCCTCACCAACACTTATTGTTATTTGTCTTCATAATAACTGTCATTCTGATTGGAGTGAAATGAAATCTTAGAGTGGTTTTGATTAGCATTTCTCTAATTGCTAGTGATGATGAATATTTTTTTATATATTTGTTCATCTGAGTGTCTGTTCAAGTCCTTGGCTCATTTATTGATTAGGTTATTTGTTTTTGTTGTGTAACGTGTGTGTGTGTGTGTGTGTGTGTGTGTTGTGTAACATTTTGAATCTTTTATATACCCTAGAGATTACTGTTCTATCTGTGTGAAGGGTAAAAATTTGCTCCTAAGATGCAGGCTCTCTATTCACCTCACAGATTATTTCTTTTGCTGAGAAGAAACTTTTTAGTTTTAGTTCATTCCATTTATTGATTCTTGATTTTAATTCTTGCGCCAAAGGAGTCTTACACGTACACATTTTTTTTAAAAAGCTATTAATTTTCTTGGCTGGGGATGTGGCTCAAGCGGTAACAGGCTTGCCTGGCATGCTCGGGGCCCTGGGTTCGATCCTCAGCACTACATAAAATAAAATAAAGATGTTGTGTCCACTGAAAACTGAAAAATAAATATTGAAAACTCTCTCTTTTTAAAAAAAAGCTATTAATTTTCTTTAAAAGCATGAATAACATGCAGTCACCATGGTTTGAGTCTTAGAGTATGGTGAAACAAGATAATTATAATATGAATATGAGCTATGAAATTCACTAGATATGAGGTAGATCATTGCCTGGCTTTGACCAGATAGTCATAGGTGGGGACAACTACCTATTCTAAGTGTACCTAGGAAGGTTAGAAGAGGCAGGCTGGTGATGTATACAGGGAAGAGGGAAGAGATGAGGTTGGAAAAGTAAGCCAACTTTGGGGCTGACCATCTAGGTCCTGTCAAGGACTTCACAGTTTACCCTCAAAACAAATTGGAATCATTGTAAGGTATTATTAATCAAGTAATAACATCAGGTTAGGTTTTTTTGGTTTGTTTTTAAATGAACTGTTACTCTGGCTTATTTGTAGGAAGTACATTTTGGGGTTGTTCTTAACACCATTTCCTCATGGGAAACTGTTCTTCAGATTGTTTTATTGTTGATAGTAGATACCCAAGTATTTGCCAGGTGTGGTATATCCAGCTACAGGGGAGGCTAAGGCAGGAGCAAGTTCAAAGCCAGTCTCAGCAACTTAGACTCTCTCTCAAAATTAAGTATTAAGAAAGGGTTGGGGATCTGGGCCTGGGGTTGTGGCTCAGCAGTAGAGTTCTCACCTAGTATGTGGAAGTCCCTGGGTTCCATCCTCAGTACCACATTAAAATAAATAAATAAAATAAAGGTATTGCATCTAACTACAACAAAAATATAAATTAAAAAAAAAAGATGGGGATTACGGATATGGCTCAGTGACAGAGTCTTATCTAGCATATACAGGTGCTTGAGTTTCTGTCCCCAGTACCATAATGAAGGGGAAAGAGAAACCCATATCTCAGAAATGTGCACAAACACTAGGAATTTAGGCTCTTTATGCAGTAATGAAGAAGATAGAGTTGAAGCCAACATGGAATTGGGAAGAGTTAAATTACACTTAGTGTTTGGTAATTTGAAATTGTTGCTTTTAAAACAACTTAGGGTTGCAGTGCATTTGGAGCTATTGATGGGGACATAGTTAAGCAGGTTCATGAAGGTCAGATACAGATTGCACTGTAGTCATCTTGTAGGCTAGTAAATATGGCAAGAAATGTATGTTTTTATTGGTTGAAGAGGAATGAGCTAGGATGAGTGACAGTTTGGAATTATGTTATTTTAAAAGAGAATTATACCTCAAGGTATAGAAATATTTGATGTATCATTACATTTATTGTACTTTGTAACCAAAATGGTTTTTATAATAACTTCACTAAAGCTGTGTGTATGGCACAATAGTGAAATGCATGTTTGTGTTTGTAAACGTTGTGGAGAATGGATTCTGTTGATATGCTAAAAAAACCATTGAATGTGCTCCCTAGGTGGATATAGTTTTTCCTCTCACCACTGAGTATAATGTTTTCATGTTTCATCCGTTAAAACAACATGCATTTCTACCTACTTTTGTTTTATTGCGAAGATATTTCATTGTATGGTTATACTACAGTTTATCAGATGAGAAAATTTAGGTTGTTTCTATTTTCCAAGCAGTTAAGAATAATACTATAAGTATTCATGTATTAGTTTTACATGGAATGTGTTTTCATTTCTCAAGGTATGGAATAGAATTGCTGTTTAACCTCTGAGGAATTGCCAGACTGTTTTCCAAAATGGCTATCACATTTTACACCCCCATTTGCAGTGTACAAGGTTTAGACTTTTTGCTGCATGTTTGTGTACATCTTCACCAATATTTTACTGTCCTTTATTTTGAATATTTATTTTTTAGTTGTAGTTGGACATAATACCTTCACTTATTTATTTTTATGTGGTGCTGAGGATCAAACCCAGGGCCCCACATGTGCAAGGCGAGCGCTCTACTGATGGGCCACAACCCCAACCTTTTATTGTCTTTTTTAATGGTAGCTCTCACTGTTAGATGTGAAATATTATAAAATTCTGTTTTTTTAAATATTTATTTTTTAGTTTTAGATGAACACAATATCTTTATTTTATTTTTATGTGGTGTTGAGGATCAAACCCAGTGTCTCACGCACGCCAGGCGAGCGCGCTACCACTTGAGCCACATCCCGAGCCCTATAAAATTCTGGTTTTGATGCACATTTCCCTGAGGCTTTTTTATTGTTTATTGGCCATTTGTATACATTCTTTGGAGAAATTTAGCCAATTTTTTTTAAACTGGTCTTTTGATCATTTTATTATTGATTTGGGAGGATTCTTTATGTATTCTAGCTATAAGCCAGTTATCCAGTATATGATATGCAAATATTTGCTCCCATTGTATGGATTCTTCATATTAGTTTTAAAACCTTTAATAGGCATTCATGGGAGTTGTACTTTTTAAGGATGTTCCTAGAGAAGAGCAAATTGTTATGTCTACTTTTATTAATACAGCTTAATAATGCAAATTATATTATTCTTTAAAAGTTTCTAGCTTAGGAGTTATATCAAGATGGTCTGTAATGACATTTTAAAGACTTAAGATTATTTGCTCTTATTTGAAAAATAGTATATGAGGTAACCTATGAGGTCTCATGCCTGTTAATCTAAAAAGAAATATTTTTTGTTAATAGATTTTATTTTTTAATAGATTTAAATCATGATTTTATTATTCCCTTTACATTTTCTTATTTTATTTCTATAAAATTGGAACTTGTCCTAATTTTTTTTTCTATGCACTTTGTACTGAGAACCTCTTTGAAGGATTTTAGCCCCATCTCTCTGTTCCCCATGAGGCATTTCTGTTGCAGTTTCCTTTTCTAATGAGCTTGTCCTTCATGTTACTGGATTTTATGGAATTTTTTAAAATTCTAAAACTTTAAACTAAATTCCATTTTTGTATTGCTTATGAAATAGAGTACTGCCTTTGTCTTCATCACATTGACTATCTTTATTGTGAGTAGGCTGACATTAGTTGTTCTGGTAATATACAGTGCCTAAATTAAGAGCTGCTCAGAGTAAGATTTCTGGCTTCTTGCAAATGCCAGAATATTATTTGCAGTGTCAATTGGCCCAGCGTGGTAGAGGAAGGAAGATACTGCAATTGGCCCTGAGAGTTTGAGATGATTATTTGTGAGGTCATTTTCTCTGGGTTCCATCCAATTATTATAATTGCTTCTTTTTTCTTTTTCTTTTCTTTTCTTTTCTTTTCTTTTCTTTTCTTTTCTTTTCTTTTCTTTTCTTCTTTTCTTTTCTTTTAGTTCTGGATTGTATTCGAATTCTTCAAGGGAATTGTTAAAAACTGCCAGTAAGTCATTCATGCCAGGTTTATACATGATATATATGTAATATACATATTATGCTTTATATATACATCTATTTGTGATGACGTACTGTGCTGGTTTTATTAGCATTAATTTAAGGTGCTCACACTACTCATGAGAAACAGTGCAAATGTGAATTATTAAGCCCAACTCAAACAAATGCTTTTGTCAGTAAAGGCTTTTTTATAATACAGTATCACCCTATGATTTAAATTATGGGGAGACTTTTGTTCTTTAAAAATGTCAACATGAGGATTGGGGATTTCACTCAGTGATAAAGCCTTGCCTATTATGTGCAGGGCCTTGGGTTCAGTCAACACCCACATTCCCCTCATATCCCCCACACCCCCACCAAAAAAAAAAAGGTCAATGTTTTGTCCCATTAGGTTGTTTTAAAAACCACCACAAAAAAAAACCTTCCTGATGTGACAAGATGGAAACTATAAAATTATAAATTACATTTAAGAATATTTACTATGAGTCTAATGCTGAACCTGAAATAAATTTTCTAAATACTGAAATATTAAAAATAGCATAGACAAACAACAATCTATTTGACTTTAAATTATTTTAATAGAGTTAAAGAGTAAGTACAACCTGGCCCAATGGCACAATGCTGTAACCTCAGGTTCTCCAGAGGCGAAGTAAGAGAATCACAAGTTCAAGGTCAGTCTTGACAATTTAATAAGGGCTTTCTCAAATTAGAAAAGGTTAGGGATGTATCTCAGTGGTAGAACACTTGCCTGGCATGCTCAGATCCCTGGGTTCAATACCCAGAACTGAAAAACAAAGTAAGTACTTCCTTTCAATTGTGTCTCCCTTTGTTTCAGAATCTGAAAACAGTCAGTCTTACTTTTTTTTTTTTTTTCAAAGTTCATGGATTCCTGTCCCTTTCATAATTTGAATGTTGGCTGGGGTTATGGCTCAGTGGTAGAGCATTTGCCTAACATAAGGCATTGGATCTGAGGCCTCATGTGTGCTGGTAAAGCATCTACCACTGATCCACACCCCAGCCCCTGATTGATCTTGATGTTCAGATTTGCCCTATCAAATCTACTGAAAATATTAGTGCCTTTTGAGTGCAAACTTTTGAAAGAATCTAGGTTGAGTTTAATTAGCTGTAGCTACTTTATTCTAGTCTTTGAGCTGTATAATCTCTCTCCATTCATATTCAAAAATAATAGTAGAGAATAGGACAGACAGCAGAATACATCAGACACTAGAAAGGCAATATGTCAATCAATGGAAGGGTAACTGATGTGATACAGCAATCTGTATACGGGGTAAAGTTGGGAGTTCATAACCCGCTTGAATCAAACTGTGAAATATGATGTATTAAGAACTATGTAATGTTTTAAACGACCAACAATAAAAAAAATAATAGTATAATTTAACTATGTAACATCTTTACTTTCAGATTTGTATTATTAATCCAGGTTACATCATATATAGTATGCTTTTTTTATTTAAACTAGCAGACCAAATTAAAATACATAAAATTGCATGATGGGAGTAACATATACATTAGAAGTGTTAAGATGAATATTAATGTTGAAATTAGGTATTCATTTCTCATTAATTTGGAATAGAAGGTGCTAAAATTAAGATGTTATCAGTAAACAACCATAGAAAGCAGTTTATCTCACTTAGCTGGTAGATTTCTCAATTTTGGTTAACAAAAAAGATTAATAAAGAACAACAGAAAAGGGATTCCACTGTTCCAGTTAAAAAGCTTTAAAAATGTACCACTGTACTTTGTTTCATTGGCAGATGATTTTTAACCACTGCTTCTCCTTTTGCAAGTCCTTGAGATCATTTCTGTGAACAATCAACACATGGAGTGGATTATAGTATACCAATCCTGAAGCGAACTCCTGTATTTCATAATCTTCTCTTCTTAAAAGCATATAGCTAAATTATGATTAATTCAATTTATAGTCCCCATTTCAATTTTATTTTGTGAAATATTAAACGCTTATTATAGGCATGAGCTTAGATTTAGGCAGTGCTACAGAATGCCCTGCAATGAAGGAAATATTCTATACTACACTTCCAGTAGGGCAGTTTTTAGACACATTTGGCAAAATGAACTCTTGATATGAGGTCTATGAACAGAGGAGGAGAATTTTAAACAACCTCGCATGAGGCCAGTGGCTACCATATTGAGCAAAACAACTCTGTAGGTCCTAATTCTGCAAGCTTACTCTTTATGTAACTTTTGATTGAATTCCTTAACCTCTATATTAAATGTACATAAATATATACCTTCTCTGTTATGATTACATGGGTTAATATATATAAAGCCTTTAGCATAGTGCCTGACACGGAGTAAGAACTCAATAAATACAAGTTAATATTACTTTAATTTTGGAATAGTACTAAATATTTTGTGAAGGAAAATATAAAGAAGAGAAAGATGTAATTCCCCTGCTTCAAAAGTATCTCTTATTTGCTATAACAGATACTTCAGGGTTCAGTGGCAAAGGATTCCATTGAAAAATGGTGTGGCGTTTTCATATGAGCCTTATTAAGTTCTGATAAGGTGGATGCAGCCTGAGCAGAGGTGAGGAAACTGAGGTCCTTACCCAGGCAGGAGACTTGTTTATTTTTAACTTATTTATCAGTAATTTATTCCATATCTACACACTAGAAATTTCAGACTTGAAGCACACAAATCTAGATTCCACTCTAAATATTTCAATTTATATTACTTAAATAACATTTCTTCCACCTAAATTGTATTTTGGCATTAGATACAAAAAGAATGTAAGTAGAAAATTTTTAATGTCTTAGGCCCTGTCCTCAATGTTTTGAATTTGTTCTCAAAACATAACCTTGTATGTTCTAGGAACATAAACCATTATCTAAATTCCAGAGGCCAATATATGTTATAGAATTTTTAGAAAAGTAATATTAGAACAAATAACTTTAAGACAGTTATTCCAGTAATGAAGTATACAGTTATATCAAATACAATACATTTTCCTACAAATAGTCTGTAACATTAGGTTTGACATCAGTGTAATTACAGACACTTTCATTTTCCCAAGATTTCTCATATGTGGAATTTGAGATAATTCTGTCAATTTGTATCATTCCTGTTTGTGCAGCTATTATTGGTAGAAGCTGTTGTATATTTAAGTTTATATAGCTTTGGTGCTGGGGCTGGGGCTCAGTGGTAGAGCACTTGCCCCCCACGTATGAGGCATTGGGTTCAATTCTCAGCACCATGTAAAAACAAGTAAAATAAAGGTATTGGGTCCATCTACTAAAATTTATTTTAAAAGGTAGGTAGTTATCCTGTTTGCCTGCTGTGTTAATAGAGTGTGGGGTGGAGTAATAGAGGAATCTACATCCTGACAGGAGCCCCAAAATAGTATGAAGGGATGTGTTATTTAAAGTCAGTCTACGAGTCTTAAGGCATAAACTGAGCCTAGGTTCCTATTTTATAATTTAGAAGAAAATGACAGGGTTTCATATCGTCAACATTCCTTGCCTAGCCACTATAATTAAAACCACTTTGGGTTTGTTATTTATTTTTGTCACTTATAAAATATTTCCTATTCAAGTAGGATCATTCACTGACTTAATAGTTTAGATAATGTTATCTAAAGTATTTATAAAATTTATTAAATAATAGATATAAATTAACTGATTATTTTAAATATATACTACTGTACATTTAGGCTATAACTTAAATATTGCTTTTCACTTAAAAATTCTTGTGAAACTAGGCATAGTAGAGCATGTCTATTGTCCTAGTGACTTTGGAGGCTGAGGCAGGAGGATCACAAGTTGTGGTCAGCCTGGGCAACTTAGCTAGACCCTGTCCTTCTCCCCAAAAAAAATTTTTTTTAAGGTTGGGATGTTGAAGCTCACTGGTAGAGCAATACTGAGTTTAATACTCAATACCCACCCCCTCCAAAAAATAAAAATAAAAGTCTAGTCATTGGGTATGTCTGTGTGGATATCTACAATGTAAAACAAAAGCTGGAATCTTCAACATACTCTCATTATGTGCTAACATGTTTGTAACAACTTTTCCAGACAGAAGAGATCATTTATCAGCAACAAACTTCACTGTCCTTGCTAGCTTATGCTGTGATAGAGGCATTTCCCTGGTATTCTGGGGCTCATGCAAATTTGTAGACATTTCTCTAATATTCTTTTCTATTTTTCTCACTCTGCTTTTGGTAGTTATTCCCTGCCATTTGAAACCAGGGCCTCTTTACCAATGCTGCCAATACCTCCAGGGCATAATGATGCCTATACCAGAGGCCTCTTGGGACTTCTAAGAATGAACCTTAAGCTGCCAAAGCTTGTTGCTCTGGTTCTAAAAGAAATATTCTTGAAAAAATGCTTACTGTCTCACAATCAGAAATGTGGTATATTTTATATCTCACAGACTCCTTAAAAAGCCATCCTTTTCAGCTTTGTCTTGTAACTGCCTTCTCCATATAGCTAAATAGGAATTTGTGGAGATAATAGGGTCAGGAACCAGTATCTGAAGAATGCTTTCCCCTTAGTGGTTTCCTTCTGGTGCCTGATTTTTTAAAATAAAAAAATAAATAAGTAAGTAAGTAAGTTAATTAATTAATTCCCCTCTCTTGGGCCAAAAAACCAGCCAAACAAACAAACCTCATGTAAGAATATTCACCATGAGCCATGCTCAGAAATTTCTGAATCCCATTTTAGGTTGAGTCTATGACCCTGACTGCATTTACTTAAAAACAATACCGATCGTTATCCATACATAACAATAATTTTTTAATCTAAAGTATCTAAGCAGTTATTTGATGTTGTTCCACTCATGTGCTCTCACTTTACTCTCCAGCCTATAGGTCTCAGAAGCTAGGCTGTGACCATGGGACAAAGCAAAGTCCCAGATATGTGGATCAGTCAACTTTTACCACTCTGTTGTAAATATCTATGCATGGTCTAGCCTTTTTCATATATTTTATATGAAAAGGCTAACTGCATAAATTAGCATCTACTTTCAAGATTAAGAAGGGATACTATTAACATTTATTTCAAAACAGTGTATCATCCTAAATAAGGTAATGAGCTGTGATAGAAACTTATTTTTACCATGTTTGCCTTCTTCTAAAACCATACGCTCTAACTTGATTATCAGTAGTTTCATATATTCATATTTTTTAAAGTCTGGATTGATCAGTCAGGGGGACCCCTCCTCCATTTATAGCACTGGCTATAAATATAGGGCCTCACATATGCTAGGCATACATTCTACCATTGAGTTACACCACAGCCCCTGCCCTCTTTGAGGTGGGAGTCTCCCTATGTTGCCCACGCTGGCCTGGAACTCCTGGTTCAAGCTATCCCCCTGCCCCAGCTTCCCAAGGAGCTGGGACTAAAGGCTTGCACCACCACACCTTGCACAAAACTCTGAATTTCTTACATATAAGTTTCTTTCTTAGAGTGAATGTGTTGTGAATTTATCCTGTTCATCACTAGAACTGATTTCTAGTTATGCCTTTATTTGTTTTATTGTCTCCACTAACTAAAGTGTTTTTATTTTCATCACAGATGCAAAGTTTACAGGGTGGTACAGAAGCCATAGCTCGATTGGATCAGTTAGAAGCCGATTATTATGATCTGCAGCTTCAGTTGTATGAAGTACAGTTTGAAATCTTAAAGTGTGAAGAGTTACTGTTGACAGCACAACTGGAAAGTATCAAAAGACTTATATCAGGTATGATGCACCCACAGTAAGTCCACAGAAGACTCAATATGTGAAGAAAATGTATGTGGATGCTAGCTATGTTTCTTTGCTAAGACTTTTTAAAACATCCAGACACAAAAGAAATGTTTTAAAGAAGTCTCTGAAGTCAGACAAGTTGTTCGGTAGACTGAACAGTGCAACTCTATGTTGGCTTTGGTTATCTTTGTGAAATTCTGATTTTGTAAGGGATACTTCAGTCAAAACCTGTATTTTCAAAAATTCACAGTTTTGCAGGAGTTGAGCTGGGAGGGAAGTGTAGATTTATGGAGCACTCATTGTGAGCCAGACACTGCACATTTTGCATACATTCAGTCTATGAGGTGCATTTCCATTTAACCACCGTTTTACAGAGAAGCACAAGAAGTATTAGCTTTGAAGTCACAGAGCTAGTAGGTGGCACCAAATTCTGTTCTGTCAGGCCTCACGACCCATGTGCTTTACTGTGACCCCTTGTTGTTGTTCTGACACAGAAAAGAGAGATGAAGTAGTTTACTATGACACTTATGAAAGCATGGAGGCCATGCTAGAGAAGGAAGAAATGGCAGCCTCTGTGCATGCACAGAGGGAAGAGCTGCAGAAACTACAGCAGAAAGCACGCCAGCTGGAAGCAAGACGGGGACGTGTCTCAGCCAAGAAAGCCTACCTCAGAAATAAAAAGGTATTGAAATCTTGCTTTTTTATTCATTACTTAGTCCTTGATTCATATCTCATAATTCTAACATGATTTATCACTAATTTTTTTTTATTTAAAAGCTAAGCATTATCCCTTCTCATAATTCAGTTCATTATTTTAGACACATTTCTCTGAAAATTACCCTCTTAAAATGTGTTCAAACAGCCAATGATGATGACTTTTCACCTGCTGGGGGTAACTATGCTAAGTGATGTGCTCCAAGGTCCTATGTAGTGCAGTTCCTAGCTCCTCTTATTTAAGGGGGGCTGGTAATGAACTACAAGTCCTGATTCTGACTTCATTCTAAAGAAATTTTTAAATTGTTATTATTTTTAACTTGAATTACATTTCAAAATCTTTGGTCATTCTTGATATTTGAAGTAATTCCATTTGTGAAAATGTATTTTCTTTTTATGACTTCGAAAATGTTTTGCTTTCTAGTCCAGAGGTTACTATCATAGGGTGGTTTCTAGGCATTGAATGTGGGTTTTGAATCTGGAACAAGTTTTAAGGCCTGGACCAGTGTGATAACCCTGTGGTACTGACTGCTTTGAGCTTAGATACACAGGCAAAAGTATGACATGTTCTTTGAGAGTCTGCCTTCTGCTCTTAACCAGATTTCAGAGCTTCCACTTCCTCATCTCACAGATATGCAAAGACTTCTGCTTTTTCTAATAGATGGCTTGTATACATTAAAGAAACCCAGGCTTACATATTTCCACAGTGTGTCAGTAACCTTCTATCATTTTGTCTACTCTCAGAACAGTTACCTCAGCACTCAGGGCTATGGTTTTCTCCTAACTGACAGAAATCTGTGCATTTTTCTTTTTCCATGACAATAGTGGTCATTGAAACCCACTTATTGTCTCAGCTGTGAGCCTGATGGTTACAGGCTTTCAGTTCTATTCCATGCCAGTTAGGTCAACATTGCAGTGATACTAACACATTCTATCAATGTCTCTGGAGAATGAAATGTAAATAGGATGTGGAAAAAAACCTTTTTATGAATATCAGAAACACTGTTTTATAATATTAGTTTCAGCTGTCTGGTAAAGTAACTTAAAGACTTGGTGAGAGTTTATGAACTTGAACATTTTTTAAAGCATTTTTTAAAAATGTTGTATAATTCAGACTTAGTTAATAGTCTGGTTCATTTTAATTCAACATTGTGCTATGCACAATGATGAGCAAGGCATAGTCTCTGCTCTTCCTAGTTTTATAGAAGGCCAACCAGATGACCAGGTAAGCATGCCAGATAACAAGAGAGCAAATAAAGGCAGCAAAGAAAGGCTTCTTGTACATGCATTAGGTTTTTGTTTTGTGGTGTTGGGGATTGAACCCAGGGTTGTGTGTGCGGAGGCAAGCACTCTACCAGCTGAGCTATATCCCCAGCCCTTTGCATTAGGTTTTACATCTAAATAGAAATTTGCCAAATGGTTGATGTGGGGGTATAATTCCAAGCCCAACAAAATGACACTGAAGCATAAGAGCATGGCTAGTCAGGGGACTGTATGTGGTAAGTGTGCTACAGGGACCAGATTATGGGAAGTTTTCTGAACCACATTAATAGGCCTGAGCAGATTCTGAAGGTAATGCAAATGATTGCAAAGTTTTAAGTAAAGGATAATATATACAGATTTATGTTTTATAAAGATAAGGCAAAATTAAAATAAGTTACAGTGAACAATAAAAGGTTCTGGTTGGAGATTATCATTATCCTCAACTTTGTGGGGTTGGAATGTTAAGAGTATGAGCTGAGGTAGTGATGGGTAGTATAGATAGTAAGGAATAGAAAATCTGAGAAGTGTCCAATTTTAACCCTTTCCAGAAGTAGAAAGTCAATAAGATTTAATGGTTTATAATGAAGAATAGAGGAGCTATTCTCTATTATCTCTCAGGCTTCTAAATTGGGCATTTGGATGGATAGAGGTTCCATCTATCACAATGGACTGCCAAGGGAAAAACACAAATGCCTTACAGGTAATGATCCAAGTTTCAGGTGGAGATGGCCATGAAACTGTTGGGCCTCTGGGTTCCATGTATTGAGTAGGTGATTTTATCAGTGATCGAGATGGAGAGCTGTTGAGGAGGTGCAAAGGGAAGGTGATAGAACAGATTGGTAGTTAAAAAAAAAAAATCTTGCATGTACTTAGTATTTTTATAATTCCAAAAGCAAAAGTCAGCAGAACATTTTTGCCTAGGGGTGAGAAGACCTTGTAAAGGGCATGGGTTATGAAAATTGAACAGAGAAGGCACCGGTGTATTGTGAGAAGAGAGGCTCTTTGGAAAGAGTCCTGCAGAAAGTTTAAGACTTTGTACACAAGAAAGGGTCAAAGAGAAAGAGAAGTCTGAGGGAGAAGAAGCAGGAGATGGTGAGGCTGCAAAAGAGAATATGATTCCTCAAAGCAGGGTGGTCAGCAGTATCAGGTGCCCTACAAAGGCCAAAGGGAATAAGAATTGGGGGAGCTCTGTGATATTTAGTATTAGAGGGGTCCTATGTTTAGTTTTTTGGGGGGAGAGTTTCATCACATGCGAAAAGTAAATCAGAATCTGAATCAGACTGAACTTTCTCTTCAGCTATTTCCTTATTGAAGCCTATTAATTCATGTCAATCAATATTCTTCACTCTGTTCTTATATAAATCTAAATTTAAGATAGGGGAATCCACTATTGGAGAAACTTTCTTTTTACATTTGCACCCTGCCCCCCAATTCCACCAACTCCGGTTGCCAGGTCTGCAGCAGGAGGGAGGAATGACAAGAATGCTGAAAATAAAGGAAACTGGAAATACTAAATCCTAAGAAGAAAACCATTGTATCAAATATATGACAAAAAAAAAAAAAAGATTTTAAAAATAGATGTCTCCCTGTGGAACACCATCCATTATTCTCTTAAGAATGTCATGTGGTAAGAAGCATTGGCTCCTGGCTACTTAGTGTACCCGACACTCATAATAGGATTACATACTGACAGTAGTTGTGCTTCTAAGCAAATCCTGTCCTTTTCCCTGAAGTCTTCAAGTTGTTTTGTGTGTAAATATTTCAGATAATAGAAGTAATACTATTCTCTGTGTATTTCGTCTTTAATTCACCCAAATGAGCCAGATGAGGTAATCCCTTGTCTGAATTCTAGAAAGCCTAGAAAATTGGTCGTATTTTAATACTTTAATATTTATTATTTATTTATATTTAATATTCATTTAATATTTATTAAATATTTTAATACTTTAATATTCAGTACATTTGGTGGCAGAACCACACCTGAACTGACATGAAGTTATTTTATTATCTTAATTTTACCACTTTGACTTTTCATATATGTCACTGCAAAAATATTAATATTACTTATTACAGGATATTCCCTCAGATCTTGCCCTAGTTATTGGATGATGTGTGAAGTAACAACCTTCTAAAATATGAAAAAGAAATGTGAATCTCAGAACACATCTGACTTCAGTTCTGAATAAGGGATTGTAAACTTATATCCTCATATAATAATCAAGGGTGTGAAAGTTCTAGTAATTATTAAATCACAGAAGGATAAGCAGCTAGAATGGGGCAGACGTGTACGATTTTGTTCTATGTTTGTGTGACTTCAAAGTCACTATATCATTCTGTAATAAGATTATATAATGCTACCTTTATTTTCTCAACTGCACTGGACAGATTTTTGTTAGTAGAGTGAACCAGAGCAGGCTAAGAATACAGTGTTGTAAACATCTGCTTTAAAATATTAATGACTTTCAAAGTCATTATGACTTTCTTTTTTAGTTGTAGATGGGCAAAATACTTTAAAATTCTTTTTTTTTTATAATTATACATGGACAGAATATCTTTATTTATTTTTATGTGGTGCTGAGGATCAAACCCAGTGCCTCATGACTTTTTTAAAATGAAAGAGTGATCATTTTGGTATAGCTTTGAGAATACTGGAAACTAATATTAATAGTTAGCCTTTTTATCTAGAAAACTTCTTTTAAGGATAGTTACATTAAGGACATACAGTTAATGAAGATTAGACTTGATGCTGCCAAAAAGTTGTCATTTGGATTATAGGGCATTTCTAGTTTTTAAGGTCTTTTTCAACTCTTAACAAGTATGACTAGAAGATTCAGATCTCGTGATATTGTTTAAACTAGTCTGGACAAAATCATGGTCTTTAATTAATCAGAGAAAACTCAAGAATACAGACTTATGCCAATAGTTGTATATTCTTTTTTGCCCAGACCTGTTTAAAGAATATAGTGAGACTTGGAAGGAATTTTCTGGCTGGATAGACTTCATAACTGAAAGAAACCTTTGAGATCTATGGACATCCTCTTCTACCTTGCCCCATCCCTTCTCTTAAAATGACAACACAGTGTCTAGAAAAGTTAACAGTTTAATAGAAGAGTCTTTTGTAAGATCCTTATTATCTGGCTCATATTTCAATGGTTCAGGTGAGAAATAATGGGTGGTTAGTTGGTACTTTGCTATGTAGGTATGTATTAAAATTAAAATTTATCAAATAAACCTTGGTGTGGCTTTTCTAAATTATTAAAAGACATTTTATGTATTTATAGGAAATTTGTATTGCAAAACACAATGAAAAATTCCAACAGCGCATTCAAAGTGAAGAGGAATATAGAACCCATCACATGGTACAACTAGTAAGTTTGGACTCTTGGAGACTTGTTACAAAGGTTTATTTTTATGTGTCAAGGTAAATAAAGGCTATAGAGAATCTCATAACAGATATTAGCATTAGTTCATATATTTATGAATATAAATATGCATGCAAATTGAGTGGGTTTTTTTTTATTGTTTGTTTGTTTTTGTTTTTTGGCTGTTTTTGCTATACTGGGCATTGAACCTAGGCCTTCACACATGGCTGGGTAAGCTTTTGGCCACTGAGTTACATAGATAACCCTTTCTAATTTATTTGGAGACAGGGTCTTGATAAGTTGCCTTGGTTGGCCTGGAACTTGTGGTTTTCAAGCCTCTAGAGTAGCTAGGTTAATAAACATGCTTTGCTAAATTAGCAGTTGTGTATGGTGTGTGTGGGGCATACTTTTTGAGTGGTGAGTCTGGAGAGTTGCTCTCTGCTCCACTTTCCACCTGTGCCTTCTCCCCACACCTCTAACACATAACTTCTGTTGCTACCACAGTGGTACATTTGTCAAAAATTCTCAAAAACAACATCAACATTGACACATCATTATTGCCCAAAGACCATTGTTTACCTTATGTTTTTTTCCTGGTGTTGTGTGGTTTACGTACTATAATTGGTATTGACATGAATCTGTTCTTATAGTATCATACAGAATAGTTTTTAATTAGGTTTCTGCTTTTTTATTGTTGATTTTTCACTATCCTGAAAAATCCCTTTATTCTACCTGTTCTTTCCCTCTCTGCCCCCAGACCCTTTTTAATCATTGATATTTTACTGCTGCCATAGTTTTTTCTTTACCCATTTTGTGTATACAGTTAGAATCATACATGGACTTATTCAGATTGGTTTCTTAGTAATATGGATTTTAGGTTTTTCTGTGTCTTTGTGGCTTGACGGCTCATTTATTTTTAGTGTTTGATACTACTACATTTTATGAATATATACTATAGTGTGTTCATCCATTCATTTACTGAGACCTATCTTGGTTGTTTCCAAGCATTGGAAGTTATGAATAAAGCTATTTAAAAGCCCATGCAGGGGTTTTAATTTGATTTTATTATTTGTTGGACAGGGAGTACTGGGGATTGAACCCAGAGGCTGCGTGGTATTTTGAGAAATAGAGTCACTGAGTTGCTGAGGCTCTTGGTAAATTCCTAAGGCTGGCTTCAACTTTCAATCCTCCTGCCTTAGCCTCCCAAATCACTGGGATTACAAGCAGGGACTACTATACCTGGACATATAGGGCTTTTGGTGCACATAGATTCAGCTTCTTTGAGTAAATAACGAGGAGTTCGATTTCTGTATAGTATGGTAAGAGTATATATAGTCATGCAAGAAACTACCAAACCATCCTCTAAAGTGATTGTAGCAGTTTGCATTCCCCTGGTCAATAAATGAGAGCTCAGGTGGTTTCATTCCCTTTTCAAGCTTCTTCTGTTGTCAGGGTTTTGAATTCTAATAGGTGTGTATTGGTATATCATTGTTTTAGTTTACTGTTCTCTAATGACATGATGTCAAGCATCTTTTCATATGCCCATTTGTCATCTGCAGATCTTCCCTTTTCTTTTTTTCCAAACTAGATATCTTCTTTAGCATCAGAATGTTGTGCTCAGTTTGTAATTGGCTTTGTGCTTCTTTATTGGTGAGTTTTAAGAGTTCTTTGGATAACAGTCCTTTATCCGATGTGTCTTCTACAAATATTTTCTCCCAATTTGCCACTTGAATTCTCATTCTTTAGACAGTATCCTACCCAGAGCAGGGATTAAAAACTTTTCAAAAATTTAGCAGAGTCCAGTTTACTAGTAATGTCTTTTATATCAGGTAAGTCATCTAAAAAGTCTTCACCAAACTTGAGGTCATTTTCTCTTATGTAATCTTGTCGTTTTTTTGGTTTTGCATTGTAGTTCGAGGTCTGTGATTCACTTTGAGTTAATTTTTGTGACCAACATAGGTTATGTCTGGATTCATTATTTTGCATGTGTATGTCCAGTTACTCTAGTACCTTTTATTTAAATGATTTTCATTGGCTTCCCCTCCTTCTTTTCTTGGGCACTGGAGATTGAACCCAGGGCCTTATGCATGCGAAGCAAGCACTCTACCAACTGAGCTATATCCCCAACTAAATCATTATCTTTGGACTGGAGATACAAAATGGTAGAGCACTTGCCTAATTTGAATAAGGCCCTGGGTTCAATCTACAGTACCACAAAAAAATAAATTCTTTTCTTTGTTTCATTGAATTGCCTTTACCCCTTAGTCAAAGATACATGATTCTGTGTGGTTCTATTTTAGGCTCTCTGTACTGTTCTGTTGATCAAGTCTTTTGTCTTTCCATTTAATGTTCAGAATCAGCTTTTTGACAGATAACAAAATAACTTGCTGAGATTAGAGTGGAACTGCATTGAACCGGTTGATTAAAAGTGTTTGAGTTTTCCTGCCCACAAACAAGAAATATATCCCCATTTAATTCTTTAATTTTATTTATCTGTTTTTATGTTTTCCTCATTTAGATCTTATATAAAAGCACGCGCATGTGTGTATTTATATTTGTGTGAATCATATATATATATGGCACTATATAGTTAGGTTTATACCTACTTCTTTGTGTAGAGGGGTGGTAATGGTATTATGTTCTGATTTGAAACTCCAATTGGTTCATCAATGGTATATTAGAAAGTGTCTTGTACCTATTATTTACTATTGTGTGTGTGTGTGTGTGTGTGTTTGTGTTGTGCTGGGAATTAAATCCAGTGTTATTTTTCTCATATCAGTTTTCTTTTGGATAATATTAACTGTAAACAAAGTAGTTTTTTCCTTCCCAATCTCCTTTTTATTTCATTTTCTTGTCTTATTACTTTAGCTCATAATTCCATTATTATAAAGGAGGAATGAGAGGGAACATACTTGCATCTTCCTTATCTTAACAGAAAGCTCTAGTTTCTTAAATGTTCTTGATCAAGCCAAGAAAGTTTCTATTCCTAGATTGCCAAGAGCATGTTTATTAAAAAAAAAAATTAGCATCATGTTAATGGACATAAAGGGCTTAAAATTTATCCATTAATCCTTTAAGCTCATTTTCGCACAGTTAAAGATCAAGAGGGTCGAAAAAGGTGAATAAGGGTTATCAGCATGGTTATTGAGATTCCATACATATAGCCTCTTTATTTTTATATGAAGGTTTTGGTTTCTGATAAGCAGCTGATCCTTTGGATGAAGTGGCTAATTAACTATTTAGGAGTTTTGTGGGACAAAGGGGTAAAAATGAGGGAAATTGATACATAATAGAATCTCAGAGATAAATGTCATCTTATAATTTGACCTAATACTAGCCTCAGGTGAAATACCTAATTGTCAGATAATGGATGGATCCATTCACCAACCTTGTCATTTTACATGCACAACTAAAGGAAAATAAAGCAGGCTTATATCAAAATAGATCCTTGTTTTTCAAAGCTAGATTTCTGTTCTGTGCCCCACCCCTTCTCTCCCTGGACCGGGGTTGAAACTAACCCAGGGCTAGTGCTGCTACAACTAAGCTGTATCCCCAACTCTTTATTTTGAGATAGGGTCTCACTAAGTTTCCCAGGTTGCCTCAAACTTAAGATCTCGCTGTCTCAGCCTCTCAAATTCTAGGACTATGCCACCATTCTGGGCTTCGAAATTAGGGGTGTGTGTGTGTGTGTGTGTGTGTGTGTGTGTGTGTGTGTGTGTGTATGTATGTGTGTATTCGGTGTAAACTCTCTAAAAAGAGAGGGCTCACACTTGCTAGGCAAGTACTCTACCACTGAGCTACATTCCCAACTGTATTTGTTGTTGTTGCCATTACTGTTAAATCAATTTAGGTGCAAGAAAAAAATTGTGGCCAAGAAACAGTCAATTTTCTCCTTTTAAAAAAATTACATTCTTGTTTTACATAATCACTCATAACTTGTGGCTATTACTTATTGAAAGCATAAATGAAATACTTTTAAGCTGTAGGTCATGGAAACTGATAGCTTGACTTTTGCTCATGTGGCTTCTTTTTGTGTTGCCTTTGTCAACTTCCTCTGCTCCAATAGGTGCCATGACCAATCATTGTTCTCAGTTTCCTAAAAACAATACATTGATATGAAATCCTTTAATTATAAGCAGTTGTAATTAGTAGCTTGCAAAGCAGTTTCTTGAAACAATCATTCCTGTACTTTAAAAACTCATTGTATATAGAAGAGATACTACGATCATTATAAGTTATAAAGTTTACAGTTATAAAGAAAAAAATCAAGTTCAGAATTGATACTACTTTTAACAAGAGAACTTTTGAACAAATTATTAGGATTCACACAGATTTCTTGAAAACATTCAGAGAAAGATTGTTAGGATATTCTTTATCTTTCACAGCATGCGTTTGCTAAAAAAACTTTTAAATTCTTTGTTGTTTACTCATGATTCTCAGTTGTTTTAGATTCAGTTTTATATCTAAGTTTAGTGCTTATTGGGTTCTTATCAGCTTTTTGTTTCTGAGTTTATTTTTGTTCACCTTGGAGTTGGTTAGATTTCATTTAAGGTGCTATTTTGGGAAAGTTTTACCTTCTGAGTTCTTGCATGTATTGGGAATGCCTGTTTATATCCTTTATATATAAAGGATACTCTTGGTGGATCATGTGGGCATTTCCTCCTCCAACAAATTTTTGGAAATACTGCCACACTATATTGTAGCATTGAATGTTGTAATGAAGAGGTCTGAGGCCCTCTCCACCTCATAGGAACGTGGTTTTTCTTCTATCTGATACCCAAAAGAATTTTTCTTTATTCTGAAGTCTAGTACTTTACTAGGTGATGATTGTGCATCAGGTTTTCTGTGAGGCCCTTGAGGTTCTCCTGTGGGACTTATGGAAAGCCCTTACATCACAGGGTATCTCAGTTGATATTTGGAATTGTTTCTTCCTTTGCCCTATCTCACAACCTGCTGTTTCCCTTCAGCAAAGAGGGCTTATTGAACATGAAGATAATATTTTATCTTTTTTTTCTCCTCCAGTTACATCGATGATAGTATTTATTCTGTGATAAGGATTCAGATATTCAGAGGAACATCTTCATCTTATGACCCGTCTATATTCCCCCCAGTTTTATCATCAATGAAAGTTGATGGCTTTTCTGTACTGATTTATTTTTTTAGAGAATTCTGTCTTAAATCAGAGGTCTGAAGATGACTGTCAATATTGATATTTGAGCTGGGGTTGTAGCTCAGTGTTAGATCCTTGCTTGCCTAGCATGTTTGAGAACCACATATAAATGAATAAATAAATAAAAACTCATTAAAAACTAAAAAGTAATATAATTTAAAAAATATTGATCCTTATTGTTATAATTTTTTATGTAGCAGGTATATATCATAATATGTAGCTTGCAGTTAATAAAATATCACCTTGTTTTATTTGAAGCTAGCTAGCATTTTTGTCTCAAATTACCCCCCACCCTTAGGTTTCAAGGAAGTAAGAAAGATCCCCGAGACTGCCTTTACTATCCCTTAACTAGAAGGTTTTCTGCCCATACTTTATGGGCATTCAGTTTATAATTATACTAATAGTAGTCACTGAAATGGTCTCAAGAATAATAGTCATTGCCCTGAAAACATTTTCCATTTTCATTGATGTGGGTTTTTGTTGTGTTTTGATTTTTTTTTGTTGTTTATCTTACACCTCTTAATTTGGGTACATGCTAATTTATTTCAGATTTTATTTTAGGTTTTATTGTATTTAAATAATATCAAATTTTGTTATATAAGAATCATGTTTTTCATAACATTTTATCAAAGTAATTAGCCTATCACATCTCTTTCAGTTTCCTTCATTCAGAGTTACCTTTATTCTTCCCTCTCACATTTAAGGAATTAAAAGGAAGTAGGAGAGATCTTTATTTTATTCTTGGTGTCACCTCCATCCCCCACCCCCACCCCTGTTACTGGTGATTGAATTCAGGGGTGCTGTGCCACTGACCTACAACCCAACTCTGTTTGGGGGAAGATAATAAAATATTATTATCTGGTGGGAATAAAGGAGTTAGGGGACAAAATAAAAAGCATAGTGAAGGTTTGTATTCGAAAAGAACATTTTTAGAAGAATGAAAAGTTGATTTTTCTATGTGAAATTGATTATCTGAGCAGGAAAACAAAGTCATAACCTATCATTTGCTTGACTAACATATATTCTAGCAAATGAGACTTTATTGTACAGGTTTTATATGATTGAACAATATGGGAAAAATTTAAAATTTCTATGTAGGTAAGTGCCATCTGTAAGGTATGATATTAAGGCAAGTAATTGATGCATAACAGGAAGCATTTTGTATAACTGCTGGTTATATTCATCAAAATACCATATAATATCTAAATGGCCAACTAACTTGTTGCTGGGTTTATCTCTAAAGTGATAGGCTTTGGTACCTTTGACTAGTATGAAGTAACTATTTTTGTCGGTTTGTCTCTGTGTCTTCTATTTTGTTCCATTGGTCTTCTTGTCTGTTATGGTTCTAATACCATGCACCACAACAAAGATATTTTTGTTCATATAGCTCTTTAATAATTTAAGGTCTGGGATTGTGATGCCTCCTGCTTAGTTTTTCTCGCTCTGAGGATTGCTTTGGCTATTCTGGGCCTCTTATTTTTCCAGAAAAATTTCATGACTCCTTTTTCTATTTCTTTTTTTTTTTTAAAGAGAGAGTGAGAGAGAGAGAGAGAGAGAAATTTTAATATTTTATTTTTTAGTTCTCGGCGGACACAACATCTTTGTTGGTATGTGGTGCTGGGGATCGAACCCGGGCCGCACGCATGCCAGATGAGCGCGCTACCGCCTGAGCCACATCCCCAGCCCCTCCTTTTTCTATTTCTATAAAGAACTACATTGGAATTTTGTGGGAATTGCATTCCATCTGTGCTTTTGGTAGGATAACCATTTGACAGTATTAACTGCCTATCTGAGAATTCGGGAGGTAAAAATAGGCTGTCATAGGCTGTTGCTTCCTCTGGAAAAGGCTCACATCCTCTCTTGAACTTGTATCCATTGCTGTAATGCCCCAGAGGTGTCCACTCTGGAGATAGCCTGAATTCTCCCTTGAATGTATACATATCTGCTTTCCTAAGTAAATCTTTGTCTCTAAAAATAAGTCAATTATATTTGAATTAACAGAATATAGTGGAAATAATTATTTTATACTGAATTAAGTTCAAAACTCATAAGATAAAAATAGTTCAGGGATTTAATTTTACTTCATCATCAGTATGAATTTTAAAACAGTGACTTTTATTTAAAAACAGGACTGCACGTCATGGAACATTTTGTTCTCTTAAGTCATGTATTTTACATATTGGGAGAACATTGTGTGCATGTGTGTTTTCTCTATTAATGGCAAAAATGAATGGGACACAACATAATGGACTTATGGAATTATTTTTTTTACCAGAAGAGAGAAAAAGTGCATGATGAAGAGGAAAGAAAAAGTGCCTGGGTTAGTCAGGAGAGACAGAGAACGCTGGATAGACTTCGAACATTTAAACAGGTAATGGAAAGTATGGCCCATTTATTGTTTTTCATTGCTTTTCAAACAGAGCTATACACATATCTCTTTAAAATATAACTATGGCAGGTCTCTTCCCCCACCCCTTCCCAACAACTGTTTTGATATCATGGCCCCCTTTCTTTTGGTTGTTTCCAAAGTAAATATTCTTGTGATCTTTGGTACACAAAGAGTGGTATAAGATCGGGGTGTCTGGGAAACCTGGATTCCCTTTGCATTTTATAAAAATAGCCAGTTTACAACTGAGTAATCAGCTCAAATATCAACTTGTTACTGATTCCACATATATCAACCTATGAAGGTAATGTATGGCGATGACCATTGGAGAATGGAAGAGTGGACCTATATATAGGAGAATTTATTGAGGAGGTTCCTTGCCAGGCTAAGCCATGACTCTGAACAGATATAAAGAGTGTCTAAACCTTGAAATGCTCTGAAGCCTTACTTCAATTCCTCCCCACTGAAGGAATTACCTTATAGGTGAAGTGAACTCTTAGTTGTATAGTAAAAAAAAAATGGGGTGCTGTGAGGGCATCCTTTATAAGAGGATAAGACTTGCATTAAGTAAATATTTTCTTAACAAGTGTTATTAATACTAGGTTTTCATGCAATAAGTGATTTATAATGAGACTTCTCTGTATTAATCAGTAATGCAAAAGATTTTATTCCTCTCCTTCACAGGTCAAAATGAATATATTATTATCAGAGGTTTTATTACGCTACATAAACAATCAGTAAAAGAAGTTTCAAATTTTCTAATCCACAAGCATTGAAAAACATACAGGAAACTAATAGTTTTTTAGCTTTCTGCATAACAGTAGCATATTAAATATTTTTTAAAATGCAATAATTTTGAACAGTTGGCTACTTAAATAGTTAAAGACTAGCTGATGATAATAGTTTGAGGAGGTATTAGGCATTGTCATTCTAGTATTCTGGATTTTTTTTTTCCTGAAAAGTCACAAAAGAGCCAAAAATATCTTCAGTATAAGGACATACATAAATTGTTTTAATGTAATACAACCAGTTATAATAATTTTGTTATTTTAGAGGTACCCTGGGCAAGTCATACTTAAATCAACCAGATTGCGACTGGCTCATGCGAGAAGAAAAAGTGCAACAAGTCCTGTGCCCCATGAGGATCCATGTGACTCTCTACCAGGGGTGTTGCAGGTAGAGGGAAAAACTGAAGAGGTGGGAGAAGGAAGAGGCCAGCTTGGGTCATCACAGACAACAGAATCCCAGCACCTTTCACAACTTGAAGATAATTCATTAGCACAACTTGAAGCCACTTCATTACCTCTCAGTGGTGTTACCTCCGAACTGCCTCCCACTGCATCTCTTCCACTTTTGAATAGCAGTGACCTTGAACCATGTTCTGTTAGCACAGATCCATTCCCACCACCTCTCCCTCCTACACCCCCTCCACCCCCACCACCCCCTCCCCCTCCCCCTCCTCCCCCTCTGCCTGTTGCAAAGGACAACACTGCCAACCCAGAGACACTGGAGAAAGGTCTGCCTAGAAAGGAGGGGAATGAGAAGAGGATCCCGAAGTCTGCCAGCGCCCCCTCAGCACACCTTTTTGATAGCAGCCAGCTGGTTAGTGCCCGAAAGAAGCTCAGGAAGACTGCTGAAGGTTTGCAGAGGAGGAGAGGTAACTTGAAAGACATTTTCACGACCAACTTTTGCATAAAGTGATGAATAATGACTAATAATGAATAATAATAATTAATAATAATAATTTTATTCTACTTTAAACAATTTAAAACATTTCTTTAAAAAAATTCTTTTGTAGTTGTGTATGGTTTTATTTTATTTGTATGTGGTGCTGAGGATCCAACCCAGTGCCTCACACATGCTAAGCAAGCGCTCTGTCACTGAACTACAGCCCCAGCCTTAAAATATTTATCTTTGAACAACATTATTTCATAGTAAACAGGTTTTCAAGGTCACAGTAGAGGAGAATTCTCACCCCAGCAACAGATATGTACTGATACACATAAATGTGTACCTTCTTAGGCTGTTTATTGGGTATGTTTTAAAAGTATGTCTTCTGAAGTGACTTGACCTGTTTGGTTGGTAGCTCTTTCTATGCTAGAGAAAATCTGATTTTAAACCTGGGAGATGAGATAAAGTACTCATGGTCTAGGATAGAGACCATGAGTACTTTAGTGATAGAGCATTTATCTAGGATGTACAAGGCCCTGTGTTCAGTCCCCAGCACCACAAAAACAAAGAGAACAAAACAGTACTCATAGTCCTTTCTTAAGGGCTGGGAGACATTGGCAAAATCTTGTAATATTTTCTCACATTTTGGTATTGGGGTATATTCTTTGTTTAAGAAAGCGAAGAAGTAGAGAAAGGTATGTACAATTTGTCCAATATGTCTTAATAAAATTACTTCTAAAAAATAACAAGGAACTTTCCTTTAAACATTATGTAAAAACATTTGCATATTACATTTTAATCTGGGGCCTTTCTGTGAAATATTTATTAATGTAATTATTCTGTTTCATTTTCCAAAGTGAGCTCACCTATGGATGAAGTGCTAGCATCCTTGAAGCGTGGTAGTTTTCATTTGAAAAAGGTTGAACAGCGAACTCTGCCTCCTTTTCCTGATGAAGATGATAGTAATAATATCTTGGCACAAATAAGGAAAGGGGTAAAATTGAAGAAGGTACAGAAGGAAGTTTTGAGAGAATCCTTCACACTTCTGCCTGATACAGACCCTCTAACACGGAGCATCCATGAAGCTCTACGAAGAATTAAAGAGGCATCCCCTGAGTCAGAGGATGAAGAGGAGGCTTTGCCTTGCACAGACTGGGAGAACTGACAAGTAAATGGCCTATTGTCTTTAATAGCATTCAGTATTACAGAATGGGGTCTGGTATTCCTTATTGAGTCTTAAGCGTATAGTATGGATCATAAGTTTGTAAATTTCTAGAAACCAAAGTAACAAAAAGCACTTTTTAAGGATTATTGGTATGTATATGCTATGATTTTTATATCTTGCTCACTAAAATTTTCTGTAGAACACATATATCCCAAGTAAAGGGACAGTATTACTTCTGCCTTAAACAAAGGAGGACTTTTTCAACTGAAGTACTTCCATTACGTATTCTGAGTTTTGATGTCTTCTTGCAGCCTGTCAAGTTTTCTAGTATCAGTCTAGAAAAAAAAATCATTGCATAGTCTGATTAGATTTCTAAACGTTTAAAACTACTCGGGCTTATTGCATTTACTGGATTGTCTAGACTAATTTGCAGCTACTGTGTGTGTGTGTGTGTGTGTAATATGTGTTTATATATACACACACATAATGTAATTGTTCTGTTTTATATATATATATAGTAGCTGCAACTTATATATATACACACACACACGTATAACATGTCTAGAGTCCCCTCAATATATTGTATGATCATCTTTTTGGTTAAAATGTGATGTTATCTTAAGTAATATTTGTAGTCTATTTTGTAGTCTACTTTTTAATAAGGTAATTAGTTTGTAATGTGACATTACTAGTTTGTAATGTGACACAAATTATATTAAATATATCAAATCAATAAAGATAATGTGCTATAAATTAAATAGTATATAGAACTGATAATTAATGCAGCTGAAATACAGCAATTTGGGCAAAATGTACAGAATATGCAAACATGTTCTACTCATTATAATATTCTCTTGATGGAATTATGTCTCTATGGGATTCACAACATTTACCAAAACAGGGAATATTTTAGTTCTGGAAGAAGTAGGTAAAGGCTGGGTGCAGTGGTGCATGCCTGAAGTCCCAGTGGATCAGGAGGCTGAGGCAGGAGGATCATGAGTTCAAAACCAGCCTCAGCAACAGTGATGTGCTAAGCAATCCAGTGAGCCCCAGTCTCTAAATAAAATACAAAATAGGGCTGGGGATGTGGCTCAGTGGTGCCACTGAGTTCAATACCCGGAACAGCCCCCCCCCCAATAAATAAATAAATAAAGGATAATTTTTTTTAGCAAAATGAATCTTTTTAATTTTCAGTAGTGGAGATTGAATCTGTGGCTTTGAACATGCTAGCAGCACTCTATCATTGATTTTTTTTTTTTTCACATCCAGCCCTTTCTTTCTTTCTTTTCTTTTCTTTTCCTTTTTTTTTTTTTTTGTGTGTGTGTGTGTGTGTGTGTGTGTGTGAGGGGGGGGGAGGGAGGGAGAGGGAGGGAGGGAGGGAGGGAGGGAGGGAGGGAAAACAGACAGGAGAGACAGGGTCTTTTTAAGTTACCCAGGCTGGCCTTGAACTTGTGATCCTGCTATCTCAGCCTCCCAAGTAGCTGGGATTACAGCACTGTACTTATCAGCACAGTGATTCTTAAACATGTTTGATCTTAAGAGCTAACCTGGTGAGCTTATTTAAAATGCATACTCTTGGGGCTGAGGATGTGGCTCAAGCATTAGCACGCTCGCCTGGCATGCGTGCGGCCGGGTTCGATCCTCAGCACCACATACCAACAAAGATGTTGTGTCCGCCGATAACTAAAAAATAAATATTAAAAATTCTCTCTCTCTTAAAAAAAATAAAATGCATACTCTTGAGTTAGAGATTCTTACTGAGTTGATACAGATATGCAGGTATACATCTGGATTTTGGAGACGTAGTACCAAAAAAAAAATATCAGTTTTAAAATTGATTATAAGTGAAAAATGCTTAAAAAAAATCACTTGTTCTTTTTGAGCTTGGGTTTATCTGGAAAATATTCATCTATTACCTCTCCATGCTGTCCCTATGCACTTATGCACCAAACTTAACAGAAGGGTGAAAAAAATATTTCTGTTGATATGACTCAGCAGTGTTCAATATGATTCAGCAATGTTCAATACTATCATTTCCCTGCTTTATTTCCTGTTACGTAGAGACCCTAATTATGATCACTTTGTAGAACTGTATGACATATCACTTTTGAATTCCAAGATAATTTGAAACCATTTTTTGCTTGTGCATGTGTACATTATGTCTTGTATATGAATGCAGATATCTAGAAATCTAGACATCTTGCTCATTATGTTAATGTCCAGCAACTCAGGTGCATCTGGAAACTTTTCTAGTTATTTGCAGATTATCCCCCACTTCACAGTTCTTGCTACTTATTAAATTGTCTCCTGCTTGTAGCTTCTCAGTTTGCTGCTTAAACCTGCACTAAAACTACCAACTGGATGCATTATTGGTTAATGCCACAACATGGCTTTCACAGATGTGTATATTTTATTTTTTATTTCTTACAACTGGCCTATATAGTAGGCAGAGCTGGTACAGTGGCTCAGGCTGGCATACCCTCATTTGTTTTCTCCCACCCCACCAGAATCCTCTCTGATATATAGACATTGTAAGAGCATTATGTATAGGAACTGGCTGAGGTGTTATTTAAAGTTTCTGGCTATTCATTTAGGCTGAAGAACATGTGCCATTTCAAAGAAAACAAAACAAACAAAAAAACCTGCTTAAAACTTCACTGGAGTGGTTGGAGGCTGGGTTTTTCATTGTCTTTTTTTGGGGGTGGAGATTTCTGCATGTTGTACAATGTTAAAAGAAACACTCTCAGATAACGTATGAGCTCAGATACATGTGAAGTCACTTTTAGGTGTGTGTGTCTGTGTCAGTATTAGGGATTGAACCCAGAGGCATTCTACATTGAGCTACATCCCCAATCCTTTTCTTTTGTTATATGCTTCTTTTTTTGAATCCACCATCTTTTACCTATCTGTTCATCCCAGATAGTGCAAGTGTAAATGGTATGCAGCACTGAGCCTGCTTTTAAAAGGTTTGTGTGTATGCTTGTATATTTGTTTAGAGAGAGAGAGAGAGGGAGGAGAGAATATCTTTTTTTTTTTTTTTTTTAATTCACTGTATTTTGTTTGCCAACAGGTAACTTAAAGAAGAAAAATACGTACAGATGAAGATTGGTTCGGATTCTTTTGGAAAACAAAAGTTGAACTCTTGGTTCCACAGTTGGATTCCATTAGACCCAAAGTATATTGACTCAGTTGTATGGGGGGGGGGGAAAGGAAGCACAATTGGCAAATTATTACTTTTATAGTCATTCCAATAGATAATGGTTAAGATGATTTTTAAATGTGCAATGTTCCTATCTGTGATGAAGAAAGGCCTCCTGGAGATGGCTGTTTTTTATGCACCTTCCCTTCCCCCATCCATATATATACTTGTAGTGGCCAGTTAAACTGGGAGTTGCTATGAGTTGGAAGAACACTGGGCTGACAGAGATCTACTGTGAGCTGTTTTGGGACTGCTTTGAGATCCATCTTTCAGTGTACTGAAAGGAAGGACATCTGCTGAAAACATAGAGCTTCTTCCATATCAGCTTACAGAAATAGTGCTACATTCTGAAATAGAAGTTTATCATGGTAGCAATAGGTCAGGAATTATAATCAGATGGAAATGTAGTTCAAAATATACTTAAAAACAGTTCTCCTCTCCAAAGGAATTTTCATAAATGATGTTCAACATCTGAAAGATCAATGGAGATATACCTATTAATGTGTGTACCAAACATGATAACATTTAACAAGGCATATTGTTAGAAGGCTACACAGTCTACACTTTGTAAGGGTTTGAAGTTAAAATTTCCATGCTTTTAAATAGCTTTTCATAATTCTGAATTTATAATGGTTTGAATTTTATGTGCATCCTTGTTTATGAGAAGCAATACTTTGTAATTTGATAATGTTTCAAATTATTTTTAATCTTTTTGTTTGAACTGTTGCTTGATCACCATAACTCATGACTTTCCTATTGAGAATCAAAAAGGAGGATTCAATAATAGGGATGTAGATCATAACTCTTTATCATGCACCATTAAAAGTTTTTATTGTTATGCTCCACAGTGTAAAGCATGTGCTCCACAAAGATGCAGAAAGTAGACAGGAAAGCCTCTTTGGCTGGAATTTCACTATGTTGAAATGCTCTGAATGGAACATTGGGAGAGAGCCTTTGTTATTGAATATTATTTTCATTAACAAAAATTCCCAGCAGCAGAAGGTTATATAAAACAAAATCTTTTTGCTCAAACATTAGTAATATATTTATTGATGAGACTAGGAATTTCTGCACAACATTTTCATGATACATTGGTTCTAGTCCCAGCATAAGTCCCGTGTCTTGTCTGGGATGATTAGTAGTACACATTTAATATATATAAACTTTAGTAGGGGTGGGTACATATCCTTTATAACTTCAGTAAAGCATTAAAGTATGCTTTTAACCCAAAGAGCCATTCGTTAGATTAATGTATTTGCAAATTTTTAAATTTAGAAAACTTTTTTTTAAAAAAACATGTATCCATCTAATCCATCCATTTTGTGTGTGTGTGTGTGTGTGTGTGTGTGTGTGTCCATGTATCAGTATTTCATGTGTCAAGTGTTTTGGATGCTTGTTCATAACCTAACTTTTATTCATTTTTTTTTCAATTTTGGAAAAATACAGAAGGATGTAATGTTAAATTAACAACAAAAAACACTGGACCCTTCATGTTGAGAGAATTGCTACCCATTAGTACTATGGGATTCTATTACAAAGCAATCTCACTTTAAAAAGGCTCTTGTGCTCTGTCTTTAGCCCCCTTGTAATCAGCTGGTGATGTGGCTCAGTGTAGATTGCTTACCTACATGTATGAGGCCCTGCGCCCCATCGTCAGCACTTGGGGGGAGAGATTCACCTGGCTACTTCCACAAAATTACAAATTACTGTAGGTCACATACTATTGGAGTTAAAAGAACGAGGGTCCACTTGTCTAAAATGAGTATCAATTGAACCCCCATTTTAAAGCAGTATCAGAACCCTACAAAAGCTAAGCGTGATCAATATTCTTTTTTTCCTTGCCTCTAATAAAATGCAGATATTTGCTTTAATATTAAACTAGCATATATTTGTTATGGTACTTACAAATGATCACGTTTCCAGTTCCAAACTTGCCTGTATTTTTTGTGTTGCTCAGAATATTTGACAGTTGTATTTCTGTTAATGTATCATTTCTGAATTCACAAACAGCTGTTTGCTTATGCTGAGTCAATTTAGAAGTTAATTTACCAATTTAGTCTCAATTGCAGTATATTTAAAATGGGGGAAACAAGTAGATGATGACTTGGAGATGTTTTGAGGTTCATGATAACCGCTCACTTGAATGTCAATTTCAGACATTTCCCCTACTAATGCAACCAAAATTATATATATAGGACCAATGTAGATGTAGAGGAAAGGTATTCTGAATGCTTTGAAATCCTAGTTGGTGGTTTATCAGTATGAGGTAATGCCTGACGAGTGGGAATTTTTAAAGGGTGAACACTTGTTCTGTTTATTTGAAGTATATTTTATAGGCTCTTTGTTAGCAGGATAAAAAACCATCATTCCTTAGTTCTTCATTGTGGAGCCGATTTCTGTAAAATGCATCTTTAAGGATAATGGTAGACTGTTGATAAGGTGTGGTATTTCCACAGAAAGAATATGGAACTTTGCTGAGCATTTTATTCAGGGGGGTGGGGGGTGTCACTTTTTGTGTCATACCATGTCAAATTATAAAGCATAAATAACCATTGTGGACACTAAGAATCATACTCTTATTTGAGTGGAACACAAAAGGAATGGGCACTAGCATTACTATATGGAATGAGTTCAGTAAAAAATACAACTTAATTTTATACATTCTTTGGTACCGGGGATTGAACCCCAGAGGCACTCAACCACTGAACCACATTCCCAGCCCTTTTTATTTTATATTTTGAGACAGGGTCTTGCTAAGTTACCTAAGACCTCACTAAGTTGCCGAGGCTGGCTTTGAGCTTTTGATCCTCCTGCCTCAGCCTCCTCAGTCACTGGGATTATAGACATGCACCACCACACCCAGTTGACTCCATTTTTAAATTACATTCACTGAGTGTATTTATTTAATTCAATGCTTTTTAGCATAAAGGAAGCCTTTTTTTCTCCTTTTAAAAAAACACAAGGATTTTTTTTTTCAGCTTTATTATTTAACTATTATGCACTTAACACCAGATACCAACCTGTAAATACTATTGGGTCCTTGCAGGCCTTATCAGGGAGTTGAAATTTCTTATACTTTGCCAGGTTATTTATAAACAAAACAAAATACCATGTAAGCATTTTAAATCGGTTGCAGACACTTTGTTAAAAATACAACTATTTGATATGAAAACTGAAACATTTACTTTTACCTAATTCTTGCACTGAATATAAATGGTGATATAAAGTTAAATGTGCATTTTAAAGATATTTATTTCCCATTTATTGCTTACAGTAGAAAAAGAACTATGCTAATGTTAAGAGAATTGACCAGCAAGATTTATTTTAAATTGAAGAGGGGCAAGAAAGTAGAAGTACCTTACTGCTAGATGTATTGCATTTATTTAGTGCTACTGAATAAGTCAGTAGTAATTTCTGATCTTGCTGAAAAGTCCTCTTTAGTTAAAGCACATTAAGAAGAGTCTCTGCCTAATTGCTTTGTAAAATGAAGCAATGTTATTTTTTATCCTATATTGTAATTTAAAGGTTTTTTCCTACAAAATGAGTTTATATTGTTGCCTGTATGTAAACAGAGGTTTTTAAAGGTGGGAGGGAGTCTGGATTGAGTGTGCGGCGCGTGTGCGCATGCACATGTATGCTGTTTGCCCATTGACTTATTTCAAGGGTGTTTATTCTAAAAATTCATTTTGCCTACAGTAAATGTACAACTTGGCATTAGTACAATTTAATTGCTTAAATTCCAAATTTCAGATGTTTTGCCCCTGCTACAAGTATGCTTATTCTGCTATTGTAATGTGCACATACAGAGGATACCTCTGAGGTTGGCATGTTAGAGAGTTGTGGTCATTTGTTTTGAGGGTTAGAGGAAGGTTTTTTGTTTCTTGTTTTTAATTCAGGTACAAATAAGATCAGTATCGGAAGTTGATAGCAGGTAGGAAAGACTTTGAAAAGTGATGGTTAGATGAAAGCAAAAGATATGGGTGGGTATTGGTCATAGAGTTGAGTTTTAACACAGGAATTTTCTTTTAACTTGCATGTTCTATGGTTAACTATCAAGGGTATAACAAATTATTCCAGCTTTCCCCATATTAAGTACATTGGTTTTAAGAAGTCTTCATGATCACAAGGCATTTCCCCTTCATTTGTGTACAAAGAAGGGTAGAAAGTGCAATCCATATAGTGACTTCTAACTTATTTGGCTTTTAAAGAATCCCCACTGAATCTCTCCTTGTACTGTATATCTTGCCAAGTGTGAAACCATAATATGTAGTTTATGAAAAATGGAAGGCCACAGATCATTTTGCATGAATAAGTTCATTAGGATGAATGAAACTGACATTCCTTTTTTTTTTTTTTTAGCCATTCTTGGTAAATGAAAATTATAATGGCAAATTGATTCACCATTTACTAGCTTTGTGCAATATTATAAAGGTAGAAGCAAAACACTAGCACATTGTGCTTGGCTTTTAAGGATGGCTTTATCATTACATTATATGGACAGCGCGCACAGTATATTGTAAATGCCATCTCTTGCAAATTTACAATACTTCAATATGCCCAGTTAACATTCTGAAGTATTAAAAGTACAAAGAAAATACTAAGCAAGCATTTATAGCAATACTATGAAATCTCCAATAATTGTTTTGAACATTGCCTTTTCCTCTTTAGTGCAACTTTTCTGCATTGTAATTATTGTATTGCTTTATATTTCATGTTTTTTACACTCATGACTTCAGAGTTAAGTACTTGTACACCAAGTATTGCAATCACCTTTCTCTTATTGTACATGCAGTGTAACAACATACAGTTTTGGTGCTTAACAATATTCCTTTTTTTCTTTAATAAAGGATATTTATTTGAATTAACCTGATTTTGTTTGTTTAAAATAGTGTTGATGGTAGGTATTTTCATTTTAAATAGGAGGAGCACAGCAGCTTTTGCATAGCTTTCATACCATGCTATGACGTATAGAACAAGATCCAGGGACTCTCCTCCCCTGGACTTCTGCCTCTTCCTAGGTGCTGTTTATGAAGTATAACAGTGGCAGCTTTGTTTTAATTACACTCATGATGTTTGTGTAAATATCCACAAAGTTTGGAAATGCCAATTTCCAATGTCAAAGTGTCTTTAAATGATCATCTAAATTGGGGTTGAATATTAGCTAATTAACCTGTCCAGTTTCTCTCAGGACAGTTTAATTCCAGGAACAATTAAAAGGTTTGTTATCCCCAAAAACAAAGGATGTGGTGTGTCATCAGATGTTTTGTGTTGTCAGCATCCCAGTCTCTCATCAGTCTATCAGCCTTATGTATTTCAAGGTATTTTAAATCTTTTAAGTTTTCAAATTTGCAGATGTCCTGCAGTACGTAGATGCATATATAAACTAGAAAAAAAATTAACACCATCAAGTGTATCACCTGTATAGGAGATCCCCTCTTCCAGCAGGAGCAAGAGTGAGCCATCTTGGCATGTGCTGTTGTAATTTTACTCAAAATCATAGCGTGCAGAAGCCATCCTATCTGTTGTAATTTTACTCAAAATCATAGCGTGCAGAAGCCATCCTATGGTTAGAACAGTTAAGTTGCCAACAACCCTCCCTGAGTTTTATAGGCCAAAATGATTTTTCATGCTTAAAGAAAGACCCAAACCTCTGGGACCTAATTTCACCAAGTGATCAGGTTCCAGTGGTTCAAATATTCTTAAGAAAAATCACTTGGTTTTCCTTACAGGCCATGTTGTCACTCACCATTTTCAGAAACAGGCTGGCCTGCAGTATATAGGTCAGATCCAAGTGTTTGAAAGAGGATGTTATCCCTGGAACTTCTGACACCTGTCATAAAATGCAACCATGAATTGACTGCCGAGTCCCTTGCTGGGAGGGTTTCAGAGGCCAGTGATGACTCATTCCTAAACATCAGCATCACAATCCGGTCATTACCTTACAGTGTCCTCTGGATGCAGCCTCTACCGCCTCAATCATGTTTCCACTAAGTTGACAGCATGCAGTTATCTGTGGCACTCATGGGTGGTTGGGACAGAAGAGCACCTTCCTAAATATTTCAGGGCTTTTCCCTCTGTTGCCATATTCTTCCTCTCTTCTTACTCTTTTCCTTGGCTCTTACTAACATTTGTGTCATAACTGCTCCCAATTTAACTTTCTTCTTGCCTGTACCTCTTCTCGGCACTTCAGGTCTCTGCATTCAGCTGTCTTAATGACTTCATTTGGACGCCTTAACACGTCTCAGAACATGGTCAAAAATGGTTACCTTGACCATGCTGTCGTCAAAGCCTAAACCCAGAGCTTCCCTTTTACCAGTAACAGTTTATCTAGTTTCACTATTCAGAACCTAGAAGCTATCCTTCACCCTTTTCCCAACCTAACTACCTCCAGTCCTCAGACCTGCTAATTTACATCTGCCATCCATCACACTTCTCTCTCCCCTTAAACTCTGGTTCAAACAACCCTACCTTTTATTTCTCAATTGTCCTTCTGCAGTAGCCTCCACCAGATCGTTCCACTATCACTTTTCTCTGTACATCTCCACCCAGAAAAGAGTGAGATGGTGTCTTTGCCCTACATAAAACCTCCAGTCTCCTTTTATGGACTAGAAGGCTGGATGTGACTTGACTCTTGCTGTCAGCCCCTTGATGTTAACTTCCTTAGCTCTGAGCATGTGTAATCTCGGGACCTATGCACAAACTGTCTTCTTCCTGGCTTTGTTTTTTAGTATGACCAGCTTAGGGTCTCCCCAAAATTCATGAGTTCAAGTAGTAACCTCTAGTACCTGAGAATGTGTTCTTATTTGGAGTCTTGATAAAGTGAGCAAGTTAAAGTGATTTCATTAGGGAATGCACTAATCCAATGTGACTAGTGTCTTTGTTAAAAAAATGAAGTTTGGACACAAACATGTAGAGAGTAGACAACATGAGAGATGTAAAGAGAAGGCTCTCTACAAGCCCTGCTAAAGAGTTCCTAGTACATGAGTGTTAGCATCATTATCTTCCTGAAGATACAATGCCAATATTATCCACAAAGACACTAGAAAGGTTAGGGCAATTTACAGGCAAAAACATCTGAGACCAGAAATAATGTTCCTGGAGAAGTCTGAAAAAGTATATAATGTTTTAGTATGTTTTCCATGTAATATGAGAATTCACATGAGTCATTCATGTTTCACAGGATAAATGCTATTCAGAAGGAGACTCTACATTAATAACAAAACCCCTTACCTTCACATTCACTCTCAGAGGGTTGGATGTAATAAAAAAATGCAGAATTTCTACTTTATAACTTGACTGAAATGCAATTCTGAGAATCAAACTCTTCTGGAGAGTCACACTGCAGCTGTGGTTCAGTGGGAGGACTTGTATGTAGTCCTGGGTTCAGTGCCCAGTACTGGAAAAAGAAAATTCCCAAAATATGAACATCAGTGAACGTCAAATATGGTGGACTGGAAATGCTTCATTTGGTACTTCTTCCTAAATCCCTAGCAAGTGTGTGAAAGATGCACAAGGGGAAAAGACAGCGGCTTCTTGGAGGCAGCCGACCTGAGAGTGCAGTGAACTGAGCAGCAAAGCAACCTGAGGGCTTGGAGCTTGGAGGCGCCATGCGATTTAAAGGTGGGGGTGAGGGGCAAGGCTGAGCAGAGGGAGGGAGGTGGAAAACTTGAAACTGGAGCAGTTGGATTATACCCCACCCCCACACCCTCCTTTCCCTCTGTCAGACATTAGAGGCTCATTCTCTGGATAAAACAAGCTAGAGAATATCTGGACTTGAATGCTAGGGGCAAAAAGAAAGTAAAGGTAATGCTGGCGGATTAAATTAACATCTACCTTCAGAACCACAAGACCCTTGGTTACCTTCTCCCCGGTTCTGGGAGGGTCCTCAGCCAGGTGTACATAAATTCCAGAGGGGTCTGAATCTCTCTTCATGGAGAAAGTAAATGACCCCTGAGAAAAGACATCATGTGTTGACATCTTGGGAGAATGGAAGGTGGAAAGTGATTGACAGGCACAGTACCGGTCAGCTCTAGAATGTCACTGTAGAACCTGAACAGGCTACTTGGAGTCACTGTCAGAAAGTCTCTGCACAGTGGACAGAGACCAAAACAAGCACCTCGAAGAAAGCAACTCGTAGGAAACATACAACTCAGGGACTGGGAGAAAAATTAAATTACCTTTTATCAGAAAATACTGCATTTTTGAAACAAGAATATGTTACAATAAAAAGGAATATTCTGAGGACAAGGAAAGACACCAACTAAAATTGGGATAGCTGAAATTACAAAATCAACACAAGGTTTAAAAGATGATGGGGCATCTTTTTTTTAAAAAATATTACAGCTAAATAAACAGCCACAGAGCAACAATAAAAGGGATGATTAGAGGATTAATTTAACTCATTCACATTAATGCCTGAAAGAAATGGAGGAGAGGAAATTGCTTAAGAAGCTCACATTTCTGTAGGCAACTGTTGTAGTTGGGCTCGTTTTATGTGTCCTAGATTGTCATCTGAGGACATTCCAGCAAGATGAGGATTCAAACTCCCAGACACTTCCCAGAAGAGCTGTCCCTCACTCCCTGGAACCAAATGTCACTGGTCATATAGGCACGGGCGATTTTGTCATGGGGCAGAATCCAGAGGAAGGTCTGGGGAATGAATGGAAAGTCAGGAAGTTGAAATAACATGAATAATGCTCTTTCAGAATCTTATAGTCAAGGAAAAAAACAAAACAAAACATTAGCTATAGGGATTAGGAAGAATGCGTTTTAAGGCAAGAGGCACAGGGCAAGCTTGTGTGATTAAGAAAACGGTTGGGATGAGGCTCGGTGGTAGAGCACTTGCCTGGCACATGTGGGACCTGGAGTCCATCTCCAGCATGGCGGTGGGGAGGGCAAATAAAAAGTAAAAGTAACTTGAAATAGCAATGAAAAAATAAACAACTACATTTATAATTTTTGAAGAATGGAAAAGAACATTACCTAATTCAGATGCCAAAATGCCTTAGACTTCAATGATTGAAGGAATTAGAGGAGGTGCAAAAATAAGGCTCCCATAGTTTTTTTTTTTCCATTTTTTTAATTGATTGTTCAAAACATTACAGAGCTCATGATATATCATCTTTCATACATTTGACTCAATTGGATTTTGAATTCCCCAAGTACATAATGCAGACTCACTTCTGTTACATACTCACATTTTTACATAATGGCATATTAGTGACTGTTGTATTCTGCTACCTTTCCTATCCCCTACTATCCCCCCTCCCCTCCCCTCCCCTCCCATCTTCCCTCTCTACCTCCTCTGCTGTTGTTCAATTCTCTCCCCTTTTTTCCCCCTCCCCCTTGCCCCACATAACCTCTTAAATTTTGTGTATCACTGAAGGTCTCCTACCATTTCCATATGTTTTCCCTTCTCTTTCCCTTTCTCTCCCCCCATTCGTCTTAGTTTACTGTTAGTCTTTTCCTCATGCTCTTCCTTCCTGTTCTATTCTTAGTGGGTCTCTTTATATCAAAGAAGACATTTGACATTTGTTTTTTAGGGCTTGGCTAGCTTCACTTAGCATAATCTGCTCTAATGCCATCCATTTCCCTGCAAATTCTATGATTTTGTCATTTCTTAGTGCTGCATAATACTCCATTGTGTATAGCTGCCACAATTTTTTTATCCACTCATCTATTGAAGGGCATCTAGGTTGGTTCCACAGTCTAGCTATTGTGAATTGTGCTGCTATAATTATTGAGGTGGCCGTATCCGTATAGTGCGCTCTTTTAAGGTCCTCAGGGAATAGTCCAAGAAGGGCAATAGCTGGGTCAAATGGCGGATCCATTCCCAGCTTTCCCAGGAATTTCCATACTGCTTTCCAAATTGGCCTCACCATTTTGCAGTCCCACCAGCAGTGTACAAGTGTGCCCTTTTCCCCACATCCTCGCCAACAGTTATTGTTGTTTGACTTCATAATGGCTGCCAATCTTACAGGAGTGAAATGGTATCTTAGGGTGGTTTTGATTTGCATTTCTCTGATTGCTAGAGATGGTGAGCATTTTCTCATGTGCTTGTGGATTGATTGTATGTCCTCCTCTGAGAAGTGTCTGTTCAGGTCCTTGGCCCATTTGTTGATTGGATTATTTGTTATCTTATTGTTTAATTTTTTGAGTTCTTTGTACATTCTGGATATTAGGGCTCTATCTGAGGTGTGAGGGGTAAAAATTTGTTCCCAGGATGTAGGCTCTCTATTTACCTCTTTTACTGTTTCTCTTGCTGAGAAAAAACTTTTTAGTTTAAGTAGGTCCCATTTGTTTATTCTTGTTATTAACTCTTGGGCTACGGGCGTTCTATTAAGGAATTTGGAACCTGACCCCACAATATGTAGATCGTAGCCAACTTTTCCTTCTATCAGACGCAGTGTCTCTCTTTTTATATCTAGCTCCTTGATCCATTTTGAGTTAACTTTTGTGGCTGGCGAGAGAAAGGGATTCAATTTCATTTTGTTGCATATGGATTTCCAATTTTCCCAACACCATTTGTTGAAGATGCTATCCTTCCTCCATTGCATGTTTGTAGCCCCTTTATCAAATATAAGATAGTTGTAACTTTGTGGATTAGTCTCTGTGTCCTCTATTCTGTACCATTGGTCCACCTGCCTGTTTTGGTACCAGTAGCATGCTGTTTTTGTTACTATTGCTTTGTAGTACAGTTTGAGCTCTGGTATCGCTATACCTCCAGATTCACACTTCCTGCTTAGAATTGCTTTTGCTATTCTGGGTCTTTTGTTTTTCCATATGAATTTCATGATTGCTTTATCTATTTCTACGAGAAATGCCTTTGGGATTCCGATTGGCATCGCATTAAACCTGTAGAGAACTTTGGGTAATATCGCCATTTTGATGATGTTAGTTCTGCCTATCCATGAACAGGGTACATTTTTTCATCTTCTGAGATCTTCTTCTATCTCTCTCTTTAGGGTTCTGTAGTTTTCATTGTATAAATCTTTCACCTCTTTTGTTAGGTTGATTCCCAAGTATCTTATTTTCTTTGAGGATATTGTGAATGGAGTGGTTTTCCTTATTTCCATTTCAGAGGTTTTGTTGCTGATATACAGGAATGCCTTTGATTTGTGCGTGTTGATTTTATATCCTGCCACTTTGCTGAATTCATTTATTAACTCTAGCAGCTTCTTTGTAGATTCTTTTGGGTCTGTTAAGTATATTATCATGTCATCCGCAAATAGCGATAATTTAATTTCTTCTTTTCCTATTTTTATGCCTTTAATTTCTTTTGTCTGTCTAATTGCTCTGGCTAGTACTTCGAGAACTAAATTGAATAGAAGTGGTGATAGAGGACATCCCTGTCTTTTTCCAGATTTTAGAGGGAATGCCTTCAGTTTTTCTCCGTTTAGGATGATGCTAGCCTGAGGTTTAGCATATATAGCTTTTACAATGTTGAGGTAAGTTCCTGTTATCCCTAGTTTTTCTAGTGTTTTGATCATAAAGGGATGCTGTATTTTGTCAAATGCTTTTTCTGCATCTATCGAGATGATCATATGGTTCTTGTCTTTAAGCCTATTGATGTGGTGAATAGCATTTATTGATTTCCGTATATTGAACCAGCCTTGCATCCCAGGGATGAATCCTACTTGATCATGGTGCACAAGTTTTCTGATATGTTTTTGTATTCGATTCGCCAGAATTTTATTGAGAATTTTTGCATCCAAGTTCATTAGAGATATTGGTCTGTAGTTTTCTTTCTTTGAAGTGTCTTTGTCTGGTTTTGGGATCAGAGTGATGTTGGCCTCATAGAATGAATTTGGAAGAGCTCCTTCTTTTTCTATTTCTTGAAATAGCTTGAAAAGTATTGCTATTAATTCTTCTTTGAAGGTTTTGTAGAACTCCGCTGTATACCCATCCGGTCCAGGGCTTTTCTTGGTTGGTAGTCTTTTGATGGCTTCTTCTATTTCTTCCTTTGTTATTGGTCTGTTTAAATTGTGTGTGTCTTCCTGTCTCAATCTGGAAAATCATATGCCTTAAGAAATTTATCGATATCTTTGCTATCTTCTATTTTATTAGAATATAGGGTTTCAAAATACTTTCTAATTATCTTCTGTATTTCTGTAGTGTCTGTTGTGATATTGCCTTTTTCATCCCATATATTAGTAATTTGAGTTCTCTCTCTTCTTCTTTTTGTTAGCATAGCTAAGGGCTTGTCTATCTTATTTATTTTTTCAAAGAACCAACTTTTAGTTTTATCAAATTTTTCAATGGTTTTTTTTGTTTCAATTTCGTTGATTTCTGCTCTAATTTTAATTATTTCTTGTCTTCTACTACATTTGCTGTTGTTTTGTTCTTCCTTTTCTAGGTTTTTGAGGTGTAGTGTGAGTTCATTTATTTGTTGGTTTTTTCTTTTTTTGATGAAAGAACTCCAGGAAATGAATTTCCCTCTTAAAACTGCTTTCATTGTGTCCCATAGATTCCGGTATGTTGTGTCTGTATTATCATTTGACTCTAAGAATTTTTTTATCTCTTCCTTTATGTCTTCTGTAACCCATTGATCATTCAATAACATATTGTTCATTTTCCATGTGGTGTAGGATTTTTCCTTCCTTTTTTTATCATTGATTTCCAATTTCATTCCATTATGGTCAGATATGGTGCATGGTATTATCTCCACGCCTTTATATTTACTAAGAGTTGCCTTATGGCATAATATATGGTCTATCTTTGAGTAGGATCCATGTGCTGCTGAGAAGAACGTGTATCCACTTGATGATGGTTGGTATATTCTATATATGTCGGTTAGGTCTAGGTTATTGATTGTGCTGTTGAGTTCTATAGTTTCTTTATTCAGTTTTTGTCTAGAGGATCTGTCTAATGGCGAGAGCGGTGTGTTGAAGTCACCCGTAATTATTGTGTTATGGTCTATTTGACTCTTGAACTTGAGGAGCGTTTGTTTTATGTACGTTGCAGCTCCATTGTTTGGTGCATACAAATTGATAATTGTTATGTCTTGTTGGTGGATGGTCCCTTTTAACAGTATATAGTTTCCTTCTTTATCCTTCTTAATGAACTTAGGTTTGAAGTTGATTTTATTTGATATAAGTATGGCCACTACTGCTTGCTTCTGAGGGCCATGTGAGTGGTATGATTTTTCCCAACCTTTTACCTTCAGCCTGTGTATGTCTTTTCCTATCATATGAGTCTCCTGAAGGCAGCATATTGTTGGATTTGTTTTTTTGATCCAGGTTACTAGCCTATGTCTCTTGATTGGTGAGTTTAGGCCATTAACATTTAAGGTTACAATTGAGATATGATTTGTACTTCCAGTCATGCTTCTTTATTTATTTATTTTAGTTTGGCTAGTTTTACTTTTTGGTTATTTTCCTCCTCCTTTACTGAGATACCTCTTGTTGTTAGTTTTGGGCACTATTTTTCAATTCCTCTTCTTGTAGTATATTGCTCAGAATGCTTTGCAGTGCTGGTTTTCTTGCTGCGAATTCTTTTAGCTTTTGTTTATCGTGAAAGATTTTAATTTCGTTGTCAAATCTGAAGCTCAGTTTTGTTGGATACAGTATTCTTGGTTGAAATCCATTATTTTTCAGCGTTTGAAATACATTGTTCCAGGATCTTCTCACTTTCAAAGTCTGTGCTGAGAAGTCAGTCATTAACCTAATTGGTTTACCCCTGAATGTAATCTGCCTCTTTTGTCTCGTAGCTTTTAATATTCTCTCCTTGTCCTGTATGTTGGCTATCTTCATAATTATGTGTCTTGGAGTTGGTCTATTATAGTTTTGAATGTTTGGGGTCCTGTAGGCTTCCAGGATTTGGCAATCCATTCCATCTTTCATCTCTGGGAAGTTTTCTACAATTATTTCATTTAATATGCTGTCCATTCCTTTGGTTTGAATCTCTGTGCCTTCTTCTATCCCGATGACTCTCAAATTTGGTTTTTTAATGACATCCCATATCTCTTGAATAGATTGCTCATGGGATTTAAGCATCTTTTCTGTGTTGACTATACTCTTTTCAAGTTGATAAACCTTGTCTTCATTATCTGATGTTCTGACTTCTACTTGATCAAGTCTATTTGTAATATTCTCGTTTGAGTTTTTAATTTGGTTTATAGTTTCCTGCAATTCTAGGATTATTGTTTGATTTTTTTTAAAGATCTCTATCTCCTGGTAGAGCTTGTTCTTTGCCATTTGAATTTGTTTGTTTAATTCATTTTCAAAATATACTTTTATTGCTTGGACTTGCTGTCTCATGTCTTCTCTAATATTCCTTTCCATTCGAGTTAGGTATGCCTTGAGTTCTTTCCCTATCCCTGCTTCTGATGTTTCTATGTCCTCTTGTAGAATTAAGTTGTCTTGCATTGTTTGTACTCCTTTTTTCCCTTGTTTTCTCATGTTGTCCCCGTTGCTTTCCAGCTCTATTGGATTGTCGTGTTTATGCTCTCTTCTATAGATTTGTTTTGGTTCCATATTACTCTGATGTCTATCCTTTGTGTTGTTAAACTATGCCTGCTAACGTGGATTCCGTTGTGAAGGAAGATCCGACGTCCGAGCTCCAGTGACGACACTACTTTGCTATGACCAGCCCCAGTTCCTTGCCGGGGTGTCCTGATGAGGGGGTGTGACTGGACTGTCTCTGTTTGGTTTCAGCTCCCAGTTGCGGCAGGCAGGTGGTCTCCAGCCGCCCAGTATCACAGGCCGCGGGCGGGTGATCAGTCGCCTGCGGGCGGGTGTTCTCCTACCGCCCAGCTATGCGGGCAGTGGGTGAACTGTCGCTGGTGGGCCTGCGGTTTCCAGCTGCCCAGTCTGGAGGGCCTTGCCTCTAGCCTCCTGGTTTCTCTTGCTAGTCTTGGTTTCTCCTGCTAGACCAGATTTCCCCTGAGTGATGGTTCTCGGCAGTTCAAACTGTACTCTGGGCCTGCCGTTTGTTGGGTGTGGAGGGTGACTATTGGGAATCCCGGCACTCTATTGTTTTGTTTCCATTGTGGGTGATAGAACTGTACCGCTTCCTTCCTTTATGCAGGCTCACTCTGATACTCCCTCCCACACCTTCTGTAGCCACAGGGCAGGCCGCGCGAATCAGTCGGCCTGGATCTCCGGGGTCCCACAGTTGGCGATTGGGATCCCAGGCACTCTGTCCTTTGGATTTTCCTGCTTGCCCCTCCCCCAGCTCTAGCTAGACAGGTTTTGTTTTGGCTGCAGATGGGGAGGGGGGGTTGCAGGTCAGGTGCCTCTAGTTCCCCCCTAGTCTTTATGCAGGCTCACTCTGATACTCCCCCAGCAAGCCTAGGAGAGATTTTATGCGAGTTCCCGATGTATCGGGGATGGGCTGAGTGCCACATACCTGTTTTGTTGTTGAGATCTTTCGGAGAGTGGCGGTGGATATTTCAGCTTTTCAAGATGCTGGCTGCTGATTGCTTTGGTGGAGTGTCCGCTGTGGGGGATGGGACTGTACCGCTTCCTTCCCCGTCTAAAATCCCGTACTCAGCCCGGGGGTCAGTGCGGGCCTGGCTGGCGGGATTCCACCTGATCGCAGCCACGCCTCTCCCTGCTTGCTAATTCTCCCATAGTTATATATAATGTACATGAAATAGCCATAGATCTATTCTGGTCATTAAGATTTTTTAGAAAAGGTTAGTTCTCATTTAAGGTCAGGCATTTTATTATCCACTTGCTTGACAACTGATGTAGTGATTCAACAGGATTCACTACACACCTACAGTATACCGTGGTGGATACGTATGTATCTACAGTAAGGGGTTACAGAGATGGCTGGGTTGCAACTAAGAAGGCCACGTCTCTTGTCTTAATGGTACTCTGTAAAGTGGGATGCGCTGGACGTCTACATCAGACTCACGCACAGTCCCACCACATCTCACATCTGAAACACAAAAGGGGCCTCAGGAGAACACAAAAAAAAGGCACACAGCCTACAAGAGGCACTGCTGGAAGGGTGTGCAGCTTCACCTCTGCAGTCACCTCCCAGAAGAGCTGTCCCTCGCTCCCTGGAGAACCTAGGAGTCCACTCAGGGTATCAGGAAACACTAGTGCTGCTTATCCTGAGTGGCTTATTCTAGCAACCTGGAATCTTCCTCCTGAAGGTCTTGTCCTGGTCATTCTGCTAAGGTGGCAACTGATTTCCTAGGAAACCTGCGAGAAGAAGAGTCACCATCTTACCAGCACAGTGGGTGGAAAGGATCAAGAACACTGCTCTCACATGACTGTCATTCTGTCTTCCAAACCAGTTCCAGCACTGGCACTATGCTTGCTCACTGCCCAGATGTCACTGGGGCAGACCACAGTGACCTGTATGGGGAACGTCCTGCCAGGCTCTACAGTACCAGGTACAAGTGGGGGAGGTTAGGGTGCAGCCAAAATCTGGGTTTGCCAGGCTGTGGCTTAAAAATCGGAGCCACATTGGACTGAATGTTAGTTTAGTTTTCAGAAAGGCCTAATTTACTCCCTGGCAGTGGTTTTTCACTGCAAGAATGTGATTCAACTTCAATCAAGAAAGTGCTCTGATGAATGTTCTCCCTGGGTAAAATGTCTGCTCTTTCAATAGCCATCAAGAAAAAAATTATATGCAAAGAATAAAAGGAACAGTAATGACCAAGAAGCATTTCACAGTCACAGAGAAAGTTCCTAACAAGAAGTAATCTATTTTTACAAATGCAAATGAGAATGGAAATTTAAAATGGTCATTTCCACCATGCAACAGGCTTTTATAATTGCTGCCAAGTTCTACTATGATCATAAATGCCTCTCATTCATTCACTTGCTTGCCAAGGTTTGACCCTTAGGCTTCTCAAAGTAGTTCAGAACTGGGAATGTTCTGCCTCTCATCTAGAATCCAGCCTTTTTTTTTTTTTTTTTTAATATAGCTTTAGCTAAAGATCTTGAAGAAACTGAGAACACAGGAGATGAAGACACCTGCCATCAGTTACATGGTGTGCTAAAGACCTTGGTAGGTCACATGTGTGAAGAATACCAGCAAAAACAAGCGTGTGGAGTTCTTTATGGAAGAAGATGCCAAGAAATGTTCATTGCACTAGTCATGGGCTGTCAACATTGGAAATACCCTTAGTCGTCACTTAAATAGGGTGACACATCTTCTCTACCTACAATCTAGTAGGAAAAAACAGTTTTGAGCATAAGCTTCTGACAAAAGCTCTGGAGCCCCTGAGATTTAATAGACGTAAAGAGACCTCACTTCTTCCTACAGACAGGACTGTCACTCAAAGGGCTTGGCCCTTAAGAATTGGAGGAGCCCTGAGCTTTATGGGGACACTGAACACGGTATGGAATGCAAAACTGCTAGTAATGGACTTGGCTTGAGTTCATTTAAGTGGAATCCAGTGGAAATATTTGTTTCCTCTTCATTCTCATTCGCAATAAAAATGGAATAAAATCACTGATCACATTTTTTAAAAATTCAAAACAAAAATTCAAAAGCCAAACTCTAAAACTTCTAATTAAAAATCACATTTAATTAGGATAGAAATTCTAATTAAAACAGCTATTCATATTTGCTCTCCATGTGGATACCAACATGATTCTTTTTTTTTTTTTTTAAAGTTGGGAGAACAAGGAAGCAGCAGCAGATGCAAGCTTGAGAGAGTGAGAGAGGAGAGAGAGAGAGAGAGAGAGAGAGAGAATTTTTAATATTTATTTTTTAGTTCTCGGCGGACACAACATCTTTGTTGGTATGTGGTGCTGAGGATCGAACCCGGGCCGCACGCATGCCAGGCGAGCGCGCTACCGCTTGATCCACATCCCCAGCCCCGCCAACATGATTCTTGAAGTGATATTTGTAAGATCATTCTTAGCAATAACAGCAAATCTTATTTTACTGATTGACTAATTTGTACTGGGGATTGAACCCAGGGGCACTCCACCACTTAGCTACATCCCCACCCCTTTTTAATTTTTACTTGAGACAGGGTCTCGCTAAGTTGCTGAGGCTGACCTCGAACTTGGATCCTCCTGCCTCAGCCTGAGTAGCTGGGATTACAGGTGTGCGCCACCATGCTCAGTAGCAAATCTTTTTTTAGATGAGATACCACTTGATGCATGACATTTTAAGCACTGCAATCAGGTATATCAGAAAATAAACATTTTGAGGAAAATAAATGTCAACTGAAAGAACTTGACTGTAACCTTAACAATAAATAAAATGACGTGTATACCTCTAAGAAAAAAACATTGAGAAGAAAATTTATGATATGAAAAGAATATATTGAGTTTTTTTCCTGATAGAACTCCTTATTTTAACAAAGTGAGAACAACTGGAATAGAATGCAAAAATTCTTTGAACCAAAAAATGAAGGAGAAAAAAATAACAACTTACTGAAAAACCAGAAGCCCCACGGTCCTCGCACCTGCACCTCAACATCAGGCTGAATTTCAAAGGCACTTTTGTGGTTTCTATGCTGCTCCACATGGCATAGTTTTGAGGAACCTGTACATATTCCGGACCCCCAAACATGGTCAGCTCCCAGTATGCAACAGGCATACTGCTCAGGCAAGGTGCACCAGAATATTCATGTTGAAATCTAAGTTAAAGGGGGTTCTTTGTTGGAGACAGCGTATGAAGAAAGGCTAAGAAGTTTCTCTAAATGGAACAATGTGGTGTTACTCCCCTTTTGTCACACTGACTTCCCTCTCTGTATTCGCTCTCCACACCAACGACCCTGAGTGGGTCTCTTTTCTAGAGGATGGGGAAATAGAAGCCTGGGCACCAATACTGTCAGTATTGCTGCCAGAATTTTAGCATCCAGAACCCCAGGGCCTGGTTTTCTGAAAACCTGTCCCCAAGGCTCTGTTGAGGCTAGGTGCATTAGTGTACTCTGGCACAAGTGGGAAACTGTATTTAGAGTGTAAATGAATCCTTGCAGGCAACTCTCCTGCATGTATTCCCCACTATGTACTAAGCCAGTGTCATGAGAAGCAGGTATTGGATGGGTGGTGTGAGCACTTCATGGACTCTTAACTTTGTTCTCTCATTGTAAAACTTACAGTATAGTCTTTGGATCAAATAACAAGTCAGGTGACACCAAGAAGAGATTGACTCATGGTCAGAAGTTCAGGCGACAGATTAGAATCTTCCCCATAACTCTGCTCTGGGGACTCCAGCTACAACCTTTTAAGTGAACAGTCAGCTCCATTTCTCTCAGTATCTTTTTTTCTTTTTTCTTATTGTTGAGGTTGGTAAAAGAAGACATGCTTCTTAGAGAAAGAGAGGAGTGAAGCCCACCTGAGTTCAAATCGTATCCCATCCTTTCTTGCTCCTCTGGTGTTTGGTGACTGCTCCCTGGAGTCTCCGGCAGCTACTCTGTGGAGTGGACCCTCTACTCACATTCTCAGAGCTTCAGGATGGACAAAGGTGAACAGGGTGTGCCCAGCACATGCTGCAAGCTCAACTCTCCTTCCCTACAGTTACTCCCTTTCAAATGGAAAGGACCCTGTTGAAAAAACAATTAGAACTAGAATTACAGGTTTGATATATCCTGTTTTCATGAACTCATTGTTAGCAAGGGGAGAGGTCAGACTTTTCTTTTTTGTTGAGACCCAAGCTGATATTTAGCAGGCACTGGCTCAGAGCCATATCAAATGGGAGAATTAAAGCAATGGTGGGTTGGCAACTGCATTCTACCCAGCTTACTTGGCTACCGATTAACAGCCAATGGATGTGAAGGAGGGTCATGTTGATATGTTCTTCAAGCAGAAGGGGACAACATTCCACCCAGGGGACAGTCTTAGGCGGGAATCTTGGGGAAAATTTTGACAAAATGCCTTTCAATTGTCACTCTTTACCTTGGAGGAAAGCCTTGTATCTTCTTGGCTGGTGAAAGTAAAAGCAGAGCTGGGTACAGTGTCATATGCCTGTAATCCTAGCAACTTGGGAGGCTGAGGCGGGAGGATCGAGAGTTCAAAGCCAGCCTGGGCTACTTAATGAGACTCTGTCTCAAAATAAAAAATAAAAAGGGCTGGGAATGTAACTCAGTCATTAAGTGCCACTGGGTTCAATCCCAGGAGCCAAAAAAAAAAAAAAAAGTAAAAGTAGAAAATAGATCCTGGCTGGCTCCTAAAATGTGTTTTATTACTTATTTTTGTTCAATTCTTGTTTATGATATTCGTTAGTCACAGCAAGGAGCTTATGATCAGCTTTGACACTGGATTTGGAAAAGGAAAATTTCATACTGATGACTTATGAGATTAATGGCTACACTTCAAAATGGTTGTGATGAAGAAGCAAAGCAGCCTATTAAGTCTATTAAGGAGGAAAGTTTCTTCTATCACTGGGCTCGGGGTTACCTTGTTTCTTTAAATGCCCCCTACCATTATGCAACCAAATGTTTAATTTTTGCTATTGCTATTGATATATAGGTAGACTATTGGGAAAAAAATCTCTGAATTATTGATCAGAATAAGTTTTGTAATTAATAAGAGAATAGCAATTATAAGCCAGTGGTCAGCCTTAGAGATACAGTTTTTAAAACATGTAAAACTATAGTGATCCATTTTTATTTATTTAGCTATTGTGTATCTTGTCAAATTCATAAAAGATTTGAAGTACCTATGGTTAAAATATATGTATATATATCTCCCATCAGACAGTAAAACAAGAATAAGCTGATAAAAAAATAGGAAGGGCAGCAGAATAGAATATACAATATGATTGATGTATGTACATTCCATGTATGTATTATATGTCAAAATACATTCTGCTGTCATGTATGACTAAAAAAAAATAAATCGTATGGTTAAAAAAAAATAGGAGCAAGAAAAAAATAAATGAGGGCCAAAAGAAAGAAAAAAACTAGAACTATAAGAATTGAGGAATACTGTAGCAATGAAGCCTAAGTCTTGAGTTTCCTAGAAGCCAGGGTGATAAGGGAATGATGGGTTTATGTAGTTCTCATTGCCTAGAAGTAAGGAACAGGGCAAAAAGAACAAATTTATCTAGTCCTACTCTCAGAAACAAATTTGAAATAGAGATCTTTTCTCAAAAGGGAAATTGAATAATGTATGGGAGAAAAAAACAATAACAAAATATGAAGAAGTATTCCCTGCATACGTGAACTATGATCTGCCACGTTCCCTCCAATCAGTCCCTGGTTGTTAGAATCCCGGCATCCCCATTGCAACCAGAACGTGGCCTCAAGTTTGGGTGTAAAGCCAATAACTTCTTCAACAATATTAAGAAGAGATGTCACAAAGACTTTTAGTTTGTATCTTTGAACTATTCTTGGACTGGATGTTATTGGGTTAATATGAAATCAAATGATCTGGGTGTGGTGGCGCATGTCTGTAATCTCAGCAGTAGGATCACAGGTGAGTGGTAAGCAACTCAGTGAGAACCTGTTTCTAAAATTACAAAAGGGGATGTGGCTCAGTGGCCAAGTGCCCCTGAGTTCAATCCCCGGTACTCCCCAAAATAAATAAAAATAAAATGATAGTTAAAAATTGATTATCTGGTATCACCTGTCAGTTCTTTTTGAGGTCATTTTGGATGGTGCTTTACAAGTTCCTTTCTAACTCTTTTCTCTGCACAGACTTTGAATATTAGGGGTTGCTATGGCTCCTACTCTGTTCTCCTCACCCTCTATTTGATAACATGTTGCTCATAGCTTCATCCAGTAACTCCCAGTTTATCCTCTTCCCCAGGCTTCAAATCTGGAAGATCTCTGGAGAAGCATCTCAGCCTCCAAATAGTCAAACAGAACTTCTTTCCAACCAAATCCAGGAACCTAGAATCTTTTCCTCCACAGAGTTATCATGTCTTGAAAAGTCTAGAAGCAATGGGTACATTTTCTCAGACCATAGAGTATGTGAAGAACATGATTTTGTTCAAAAATACATTCTCTTGCCAGGCATGGTGGGGCATACCTGTTAATCTGGTGACTGGGGAGGCTGAAGCAGGAGGATCTCAAGTTCAAAGCCAGCTGCAGCAACTTAGCAAAGCTTTCAGCATCTCAGTGAGATCCTACCTCAAAAATAAAAGGATTGGGGATGTAGCTCAGTGGTTAAGGGACCCTGGGTTCAATGTCTGCTTTTAAAACCAAAACAAAAACTTTTTTTTTTTTTTTTCCTGTCAGGCAGAAAAAAAGCAGCTTTTTAAACTCAAGATAAATTCAGCCAATTTAGGGTTTCCCTTCTACCACCTCCCAGGGGTTACATCCAAGCTCCAAGTCAAAGTTCTTGGGAGGCTGGGGAAGTGGCCAGTGCTGCCCCCCATCCACTCAGGTGTTTGCTTGGACCTGATCCCTGGGCCTTTCTACCCTGGCACCCACTGACATCCATTAGGTCTGGTCCCAGACCCACCCAGGTCCTCACCCAGACACAGCAGCATTTTTGTTGACTATTTCTAATTCGAGTGGAGAGGGGTCAGACAGGACTTTTCAGATGCTTTCCATGTTGCTCTGGAGTTCAGAGGAACACGTTGGCTCAGCCTAAAGAGCACATGGCCATTTCTATGCAGTGGCAGCAGCGTCACCCCAGCCCAGGGGAATACTTCTATAGGTCAACCCTGGGCCCTGAGGCAAGTGTGGCCTCTGCGCTTCCTGAGGTCTCTCTCCTTGGTCTTCCCCATGCTCCAACCTGGCGAGGGAGGCAGGAGGCGGGAGGCAGGGATCCTCACCACCCTCTTAGGCGGTTTCCCTTAAACTCTTCCTCATCACCTGGGAGCATCATTTAAAAAAAATCTCAGTTGAGGAATTCTCAGTGGGAAACTCAAAAGTAGAGAGCAGGCCCCAGCGTTGTTGCAGCAAGAGGCCCATCCTGAGGCCAAGGCTCTCGGACACTTCTGTGAGTGCCCAGATTGGGGGGGTGGTGAGGTGGAGGAAGGAACAACAAATGCCAAAAAAGAAATAGAAACTGGAAATTCAAAAATATCCTCCTATCACAGTCTCTTGAGCATCTTTCATATTTAGTTCAGCTGTTTTTCATCATTTCTGGTTTTCTTTCTTTACCTGGCTGCTACAATTTAAAAAGGTCTACCTGACTCTGGTCCTGCATATCTTAAGTCATTGTTTTGTTTTGTTTTGGGGTATTTGGGGATTGAACCCTGGGGTGCTTAACCACTGAGCCACATCCCCAGCTCTTTTTTGATACTTTATTAGAGACAGGGTCTCAGTTGCTAAGTGCCTAAGTTATTGAGGCTGGCTTTAAGCTCACGATTCTCCTGCCTCTGCCTCCCAAGCTGCTGGGATCTAAGTCAGCCTTAATTCTGTAGTTGGTGATTTGCTTTCTCTGAAGTGAAACCTGGTCGTTTGGGGTGGAGTTATGTCTCATGGGTGCCAGCAGCTTTTTACTGCTGCAGGGAGCCCGGACCGCTGAAGACCTGAGACGGAGTCCACAGAATGAAGCTAAGCCACTGATGAGCCCAGACAGGGTTTTGTGACTGGGAATTTGAATGTGTAGCTTGCTGTCCCACCACTTGAAGTCTCAAAGTGAATCTGTTCAACTTACATCTCAGCTCCAATATCACCTCCTTTATGTTGCTAGTTAATTCCTTTCTGTTTAGATTCCTTTCATTAACAGAGCTGATGTCTGGTTAATGGGCACACTTCCTTCACTATAGTGTTGGTTTGTTGTTGTTTTGTTTTATATCACTGGGGGTTGAACCGAACAGAACTCTATCACTGAGGTATCACCCCAGCCCTTTTTAAATATTTTAAGACAGGGTCTCCCTAAGTTGCCCAGGCTGGCCTTGAACTTGTGATCCTTCTGCCTCGGCCTCCTGAGTAGCTGGGATTACAGGTGTGCACCCCTGTGCCTTGCATAGACTGTGTCTCCTCATCTTGCACCCCAGGGTCTAGCACACCGCCTTGAGCCATTGTAGGTGCTCACAAAACATTTAACTGAATGAACGAACAGCCAACTAGCAGGAGATGCTAGGAGAAGCAGAGTCAACGGCCAGGTGACAGAGGCTCCTGATCTAAGGAGACAAGATCTTGAGAGTCAAGCAATTCCCTAGTTCTTCTTTCCACTTTGTCCTGCCCTCTTCTTCCCCACTGGACATCTACAAAGTGCAGAAGTTTGGTTTTAAACTTTTCTACATTCCCTTAGTGGTCCCCCAGGCATCCTCAGATGGTCAGATGGTGGCACTGTACAATACTTGATGGACAAAGTCATTAAGTAAAGACACATCATGCTGTCCTCATTTTTTCTAAGGCAGGAAGCACGTCCAATCATTCAGTACATTTATTGAGCAGTTATGATGTTTAAAGCATGTTGCTAGATGTTTATAGTATTTCAGAAATAGTTTCATCAAGCCTAGCTAAAACTTCTCAATTTGAGTTTTTAGAAGCATTTGTTCATCCAGAGTTCATGTTCCCTAATGATGCGGGCTAATGACGTGATGTGGGACAATAGGTACTATTATTTATTGGGTACCAAATAATCCTGAATATCATTTAACAAGTAATCTCAAGGTGGGAAGAAGAACATAGGACAGAAAAGACAAAAATATGGAAATGTTTAAACTGTAATATATCCACAAAATGGAACATTTTAGAGTTACAAGGAATAAAGTACGTCTATATATACCAACTTGGCTAGATTTTTCCAAGAGATGAAGAAAAATGCAAATTGTGTAATAAAACAAACCATTTGATATAATTTATGTACTCCCTCCCCTAAAAACTACTTAAATATACACATATTGTTTAAGTGCATATAAAATGCTTAAAGATGACACTGAGCAGATTATTTTAAGAGATGGAACTGAGAGGTCAAGGGTGACTTTTGCTTCATCTATATTATTAAAAACAGTTACAAAAAGAAAGAAAACCCCTTGCATATTTAAAGTTTTTTTTTTCTTAAAAAAGAGAAAGGGAAAGAGAAATTCAAAGATATAATACCATTATGAGATGGGAAGCAAACCATTTGATTCTTTTCATTAAGTGACAGGTTGTTAAATATTGGAAATCAATAAACTTTGATACCTGCCTTCTTAAAAAATATCTGCAGGACACAGTTCAGGCACGCTGGCGCGGGAAAGGCACAGAGGCGGCTGAGGGCCTGTGTGTGATTCTTGGTCTGCTTCTCCCTTGGCCAATCACTTAATCTTGCTGAACCTCAGACTCCCCATCTATAAAATGGGGATAACAATAATACTTAGGTCACAAAATTGTGCAAACTCTTGTGAGATGGTGTACTTGGCCATGCACCACAGACCCTTTAGTTCTGTTTTATATTATATACGATGCTGGGATCTCAATGCACAGAACATACTGCAAAATAAAGACTCTGCTAAAGAGACCAAGATTAATCACTAAATAGAAAAATATGAACAACAGAGGTTTAAAAGTTATCATTTATTTAACAATTCACAAGAAATTTCCAAATTTTATGTGTTATTTGGAGCCAATCATGAATATTAGTAGCTCCTTTTTTCTTCCTGGACTGTCAAACATGCTCAATTTGTTGCTGAAGTAGCACAGATCATATCTACTCAAGGAATTCAGACTAAGTTTAAATGTAACTTAAACCAGAAATAAAAAAAAAAATACCATGCAGCAGTCTAAAACCAAATACAAAGAGCACTTTTTGCCATCAATTTGAGATAATTTCTATCCAAGATAATATGTATGCAGTTATTTATTTATGTATCAGTAAGAAAAAAGAGTAAAGATCATTTAAGATAACAGAAATGCAGAAGGTCTAAACTTTCTATAGCAATGCAAATGCAAAAATCACCTGGTCCTATGATGAATTCGGTTCCAAAATAACATATTTAAAGATACACATAATACACTTAAGCCTCTAGAACTTGACTCTAGAGAGGCAGATGAGCCATAGAAAGTGGTTCTAGTTAACTTCTTTTTGGCTGTAGTCTTCACATCCCTTTTGAAAATAACCATATTAAGTCCACCATGTTAACAGAAATATTGGCACAACATTTAATCCAATCAGTAAGTCAGTAAGAAAAATAAAGCTATTTCCATAAACATTTAAGACTGGGTCTACAGAAGACAGAAGTTACTCTTCTGTGGATGCCATTTCTACATTTTTATCCAGTTTGCATGCATTGGCAAGGGCCTGATTCACATTGAGAAACAGCAGCAATTCTTTACCAGCTCACCTTGAAATACCAGGGAAGCTCTTCAGTTCACCAAGGATGGCTTATTCTGGCATCTGCACAAAAGCAGTTAACCTGGCTCTGATCTTTGCTGGATTTCAGTGTTTTAAACTGCTATAAAACATATATTTGTTTGTTGGCCTTTAACTCCTTTAAAGTAAAATATATTTTAAAAATCAAGTATTAATGAAGTATCTCAAAACAATATAGTTGGAATACTATTAGCCTGAGACATGAGTTTATGTGATTTATTTCTGTGTGAAACCTGGCATATTCTAGGCTTCCATAGTCCCCACTCTTTTGGTTGTCTACTCGCCCCCATGGCCATTCCTCTTGAAAAGCTCTTGCCCCGTACCTGGGTAAAATTCAAATTTCCAGCCTGTATTCGCTCCATTTTTCACATCCTCAATTACCATTATGTGTAGTGACAGTTCCCACACCTCTATCTTCAGTTCCTATATTTCTCTCCTAAGTGCCATCTAAACTCACAGCTGCATTTGGATATTCAACATGCATTCTAAACTCAAAATGAAGCTAATTTCCTACTCACCTTCTTCTTCTTTTTTTTTTAGTTGTAGACACACACAATAACCTTATTTATTTTTATGTGGCGCTGAGGATTGAGCCCAGTGCCTCACGCATGCTAGGCGAGCGCTTTCCCATGGAGCCCAGCCCTTCTCATCTTTTCTCTCTGCGTCCTTATCACCACCCAAACCAGGCATCTCCCTGCTCTTGAACTCAGTATTATCTGGGTTAGCCAATTCCGGAGCAGGAGTCAGCCTGCATTCCTCTTCTCCTTGCCATCTAAGTTAGTCAGAAGTCCTATTCACTCTACCTCCGAAACACCCCAACACTGCACCTTTTTGGTCCCCATTACCATCACCTTAACACTCTCAACAGAAGATTGTTGTGGTTTGCAAACTGTCAGGTCTTATAAAGCATTTAATAAAATTACATCACTTCTTTGTCACAACAAAAACCTCCATCTCTTCATTATCTTCAGAAAGAGACCCAAATCTTTCCTATGGCTTATGATGTCCTTCCTAATTTGTCCTTTGCCTCTTTCTCTATACCCTTCCCTAGAGCCTATGCTTCAGCCGTGCTGGCCTATTCTGATCTTCTAAATGTCCCAATGTTCCTCTTCTGACCCTCTGCACATGACATACTCCGCAATTCTTTTCACTTCCTCTTCAATATGCTATCTCCTGCTCCTCCAGCAAGACTCAGGCAGGGATCCTCTTTCTCATGTTAGCATCTCTTTTATCTTAGTGCTTAAGCACTGGAAAGCAGCTGTGTCCTGCACTAAACTGAACTTCTCTCTCTCTAGTCTATTTCAAAATCAGGTTTGGGCCATAGTAGGTGCTCAATAAATGTTTTAGGAAAGAATGAATAAAAGGCATGAATCAGAGGCCAATGAATCACATATAGGTCTATTAGGAAAACACTACCCCTGAGACTGTGATTTCCCAGGGAGCTGGCACCTTGTTCTACGAACTTTTAAAATTTATCCAATTCAAATTTTTGGTGGTTTCTCAGAAAGTTAAAAAATAGCATTACCATATGAACCAGCCATTCCACTCCTAAGTATAAAATCCAAATATAAAGTAGGCACTCAGATACTTGTACATGAGTATTCACAGCTGCATTGTTCACAATAGCCAAATAATGGAAATAACCCAGGTATCTATCAGATGAATGGATAAACAAAATATGGTCTATATGCACACAATAGAATTTTAGTCTCAAAAAGGATTAAAATTCTGTAACATGCCACAACATGGATGAATTTTGAAAACATTAAGCTAAATGAAACAAGCTAATGACGTCATGTGACAATATGAATGTTACAACAAAGTCCACTATTACGTATAATTATAATCTACCAATAAAAAGCTAGACACAAAAAGACAAATACTGTACCATCCCGTTTATGTCAGGTACCTAGAACAGATAAATTTAGAGGCATATAGAAAGGAGTTCATCAGGGATGATAAAAATTTGTAGAAATCTGTAGTGGTAACATGACACTGGGCGTGTACTCAGTGTCACCGAATTGCACATCTAAAAAGGGTTAAAATGGTAATTTTGTTATATATATATATATTATATATATATATATATATAATATATATTTATCACAGTAAAAAAGGTAGACAATTTGACACATGAAAAAAGAAAAAGAATTCTTGAGAGTTCTTCTCTTCTTGTGCTTAGCATGATGTAGTTGCTTTGATAATCGTTCACTGAGTATCTGCTCTGACTGGAAACTGTACCAACTGTTTCACCCAGCTCCATAAACTTCTGTGACTCATCTAATTATTTAATCAAGCTGGAGAAGCCTTAACTTCTATAGAACAGCACAGACCACCAGGTCACCTGGAACTGACTACAAAGCCCATATCAAACTACCATTTGGCACTGGGGGATGTTTTCCAGATTTACAACAGTATTGTTGGGGAATTTAAGTGATGAAATGCCTTCTTAAGGCCTTTATAAATAGTTTGCTACTTAAATTTTATAGACTGGATTTCAACATATGAAAAATTACTTACATTTGTTAGATTATCAGAAGTCTGGAAGCTTTTTTCTTTTTTAAAAATTTGGGACTAAAACACATGCTATAAATAAGACACCTGTAAAGAAGGTGCAGTTTATAACTTAATGACAACAAGCATTGGAAACATCAAAGAAAGTGGAAAGTTCAAAACCAGTGAACATGAAATAGTCAAGCAGCCCTAAAAGATATTCTAGAAGAGGAAGGCAGACAAGCTAGAGGAAAAAAATGTATCAGAAATATGAGCAAGACCTTTACCTCTTGACTGGCTACTAAATGACCAGATCAACAACTGTGGGGACATAGCAGGTATAGTCATTACAGCCCTTCCTGTTTTTGTCCCCTTCCCCTTCCAAAGGAAGACCTCTGGAAGAGCCACCACATGTAGAAATAAGATGTCAAGCAGGGGCTGGGGATACACCTCAGGTGGTAGAGTGTTTGCCTTGCATGCACAAGGCCCTGGGATCAATCCCCAGCACCCCCCCCCCCCCCCCCGCCGCCATACACACAAAAGGTCAGCAATTAGTAGAGGACCTGCCACATAGCAGATGTTCAAAAGATACTCCCTGCAGCTCTATTTCATACTGAAGTTATAGGGAAAGTACATAAGGCTGGGCGAGGTGGTACATGCCTGTAATCCCAGTGGCTCAGGAGGCTCAGGCAGGAGGATCACAAGTTCAAAACCAACCTCATCAAAAGTGAGGCACTAAGCAACTCAGTGAGACCCTGTCTCTAAATGAAATATAAAAAAGGGCTGGCGATGAGGCTTAGTGATTAAGTGCCCCTGGTTTCAATCCACAGTACCCCCCCAATATATATTTTTTCATTTTTTGTGCTATAGAAATGGTCTTAATTTTGCATTTATCAGGTACTTATTATGTTAATTTGGCATTATTAGGGCAGAGTAGAGTAATATTTCCATTTCTCAGTATATATGATATAAATACATCTGACAAAAGTAGGTCAGAGTTCCATAAAATGGTGATTTCTCAACCTTGGGTGTCTTAGATTAGGTCATAAATCCTGGTAAGTGAAAGGGTCTTGTGTAAGTCTTAAAAATTTGTTAGGGCAATTCCAATCCATGCAGTATCAGGGGGGCACTTTGTGTCTCTGGCTATCCTGATATGCCTTAGATAAACACCAAAGTTATTGTGCCCCTATCCTTTTGGCTGGATCTGCTTTAACATAAAATATTCCCTCTCCATCTTTTTTTCCCCACCAAGAGGCAAGGTCTCACTCTGTTGCCTAGGGTGGCCCCCAAATCCTGGGCTCAAGTGATACTCTTGCCTCGGCTTTCTGAACAGCTAGACTACAGGCAGCCTCAGCCATGCTCGTCTGAAACACTTTCTCAAATCTAACAGGCAGAAAAGATACCACAGAGATCAAGAAATTGACCAAAAGTCAGTTGGGTGTTTGTGGCCATCTATTCTAGTGCAACTTTTCTTCCTGGTACACACGTTTTTGGTGAAAATGACTTGAATTTTTTTTTTACTTCTCCTTTTGGTGCTGGGGATTTAACCCAGGACATTGTACATGGTAGGCACATGCTCTATCACTGAACTACATATGCTTCCAGCCTGCTTAAATGTGGCTTTTTAAAAAATCTAGTGCCCTAAGCAGAAATCATAGAGCAGTGTAGTTCTGACTAGAATTTCCTTAGATAAAATTATTAGCTATTTTACTAGGTAATAAAGATGCAAAATATTAATTTTAATATCAAATACTATTAATATTTAACACATATAATTCAGTTAACTATTTTTATTCTTGTGTGACATCTATATATCAGTTTCCCATAAAGAAAAACTGTCATAAAAAATTTAAGGTCTATGAAATTTTACTCATTTCCCTTATGGGGTCAAAATGATTGTATTTTATTGCTTCCACTTTTGTATAGAGCTGTCACAATTCTGAGTAGCTTAGACTGCCTCTATCTATCAGGTTTTAAAATTTGTTTTTTAGGACAGTGGAATAAATGTGTTTTTAAAAAATTAAGGTGCAACTTAACAAGAATATTAGGAAAAAATACTTTCTCAGTTTAGAGTATCATGAACAAAAGCATGTGCTTCTACTTCAAAACTATTCTTCCTGAAAACTTCTAAAATAATTTTCTTAACAAATACTTGTACTTTCAGCCCAGTGTCCTACTTGAGAATATAAAAATATGTCAATCTCAACTACTTCTTACCTGAAAGTTTTCTTAAGGTTTTATATAAATTAATCTATCTCAAGATTGTGATAGACATTCAGCAGACAAAAATTCAACGAAGACTACTTCATGTCTTTAAGTACAGAATTTTGGGATGTTAAAATCATTTGATATCAAAGAAACAAAAGGATTAAAATCACAATAACAAACCCACAAACCTCCCTGGCCTGCCTCCTATTCTAGTACTGACAGAAAATAGGACCACAAAGAGGGCAGTTGAAGAGCTTATGCCAGAGATAAATAAGAACATGGTAGACAGAGACACACATGGTGGAGAATAAATTTAATTTTAACAGGAGAAAGGAATGCGTTCTTAAAGGTGGTTGTGGTGGCTTAAGCCTGAGTGTTCCTTTTAGTTCCACCTGTAAGAAAAAAAATACAAGTTTTTCCTCTAACTGCTTCCCAGCAGTTTCAATGACAGCAAAACATCAAATTTATGATGGTGCTAGACATCTTCTACAGGGACAGGGAAGATGCAACTTGTTGAATGTTTTTTTAGTCTGAAGAGAGAGGGAGAGAGAGAAAAAGAGGGAAAGAGAAAGAGAGGAGAGAAGAATAAAAACTAATTTTCCAGTCGGGGAAATACTTATAAAACCTTTTATGTCAAAGTTAGGATTTCACAACGAACACACTAATGCAAAATCCAGTAGCACCTGTAAGATTTAAGTAAATGCTGTCATCACTTAAATGCTTTTAAATTTCTGTAAAAGTCTGAAGGAAATAAAAGATGAAGTACATTCTCCAGAGAACAACAAATGTATTTCAAAATAAAAACTGTATTTTGTTTTTCTTTTTTTCCAGGTTTTTTTTTTGTTTTTGTACAAGAATTCATAGTTATAATGACTTATACACAATGGAATCAATCTCTGCTCTCTTCCTCTGTCATTTCAAGTCCACATGTTCAGGCTATAGTCCCCAATATCATGTTCTGATAAATATATCACCACAATTTAATCTAAATATAGATACATTATATAATACTTGTCTCTGGGAAAAATCAAATTTTAATATGCAAATATTTATATAATACAGAAATGGAAAAAAAACTACAGTAGGCACACAACCTAATTATGAGTTGTAGAGGATGATTTCTAGATACTCTCCTACTGTAAATGAATGTTTTAAATAGTCTTAGTAAGAAGGTTTTATTTATATGTGCACTTGTGTCCACCTTATCCCATATTTTGTACGTTTACTGACAATCTGGGAATTTAAAGGTGCAGCCCTCAAGAAATTGTTAAATCAGTTAAAAACAAAAAAAAGAAAGAAAGAAACAACTAGGTTCTATTGGACAAGGAAAACACTCACAAAATTTCCAATTTTAAATTTCGTATCAGTAGGAAAATATTAAAAATAATTTTCTGTATATACATATGGGTATATGTATATGTTGAATTACACATATGCCTCACATTATCAATACAATTCAAGTGGAGACATTTTGGTGAGTTATTTTCCCATTAAATGACCACTATGTCAAAATTTAAAAATATTTTATTACATCATTAAAATAATTCACTTACCATTTCAATAGCTTATACTGTTTTTTTTTTTAAGTTTTTTTTTAAACTCTTCATAACTAAATTCCCTGATCCCTAGTATTAGTCCCTTATTTAAGTTAAAACCTGGTGCTCTTTGTACTTGAAACTCATGGATAAAATCACATTGACTTCAAAATTCTATCCATCAAATAAATTTTATTACCTGATTTATCAGAGAAATATCTTAGCTCTGAGCATATGTACCTAAATTATTCTCCCTATAATAAATAGGTGAGGAAAATACCCTAAAATAGCTGGAGGTAACTTACATGATGTAATAGCACATATAATACATGATGATTAAGTGTCTGATATAAACTTTTCAGAAACACCTGAAAACTCACTTTAGAAACTAACTTTAGAAACAAATCATTTATTTTTCACTCTAATATAAATTAATATGTATGTATTTATATACATACACATAGATATAAAACAAAATTATCTAGTGTTGAGTAGCTATTTATGAGTGAAAAAATGGTTACAAATTGATTAATTAGCTTAATTTCGTACTTGACAATTCAATCATTTGGGGTACAAACAAAAAGTCAGTGCATTTATTGACTCTTTAGAGTCAAATACTCAAGCATACACTTTAAAAAAGAACCCTCCTCAACATGACAGGCATTGTACAGCAAGAATATATGTACTCTGATGCAATTCCTACTCCATAAGCAGACCAGACAGAACTTGGCTTACTTTTAAAATATCCTCATAAAAGAAATATATAAAGAAATGCATGTTTGCTAAAAGTCTTTTAAAATTACATCAAAACAACATTAAAACTTGCTCACTGAGAAGAGCCTGTTGGATGTAATTCCTGTTTTGAAATGCCTAGTTAACAGTTCAGAATATTGCCTTGTGAGGTTTGAATAAAGATGTGGTTGATGTGAAGACCCAGCCAGGGTACATGACTCCATCTCCATCTGCCATGATCACAATTTAGATACAGTCCTCTGATGGGCTGTTTGATGTAAATGGATCCCCTTGAAAATAGCTATACACCTTAAAATTATCTATAATAAACAGTTTCCCAATAACCATTATTCATAAATTGAAATGCGTTGATCTTTCAGAAAAGATTTCTTGCAAAATATATAAATAAATGTAACTGCATATTTTCTGTAAATATACTTAACATTGCTAGACAAGACCGTCAATGACGGACTGCTGTATTTCAGTTCTGTGTGTCAAATTTATTAGAAATTTAAAAACAAAAATTTCTGAGGGACTCAGCTGCCTTTGTTAGTTGGCTTTAAAATGTATAATAAAATGGGAGACAATATCTTCTCATAAATACATGGAGTCAATATGGAAAAGTAATCTATACAACGGACAAGATTAGAGAACACCAGAGTGTACCAGAGTAGTCACCAGAGTGAAAAATCTTCCAGTACAAAAAAGGGAAGAACTCTATACACCCAGTTATAGTGTCTTTCATTTAAAGATGCAGCTCTCTCTCACTCCTGGCAAGAATTAATTGGTAATGGCACTGCTTTTCAGCAGTGCAAAAATATCCTGAGAAATTATTCAGATTACAACAAAAGACAGGGCTTTCATCACTAAGTTTTTGCACAAAACACAGCTCTAGATATCATAAATAAATTAATTTAAAAAGCAGATAACCATCACTGTGTTGAACACAAAAAGGGGATGTGACCCAGACATTGTTAATTCTCCCATTGGCTAATATTGGAAAGAAAAAAAATTGCATTAAGTCTATTTATAACTTTCTAGTTAACTATGGCCAATAATATACATGGAGGTAATTTGTAGTTCAAGTTTTTCATCTCTTTTTTTTTTTCCCCAACTAGCTACAAGCTGAATTCTAAAATTTACACTGAAATATACAATTCCAATTTTCAAAAGATCCTCATCCTGGAGTTATATTCAATTTTTTTTTGTGTGTGCAATCTTGATGCAGAGCCCAAACAGTTCTACGAAGAGAGACAGTGTATCTTTTAATCAATGGCACTGAAATTTCACTTTCCTTAGCTGCATTCTAGTAGCTTGGCCAAGTTATCTCGTAATTCTGTTAGTTCAAATATTTTTCCATCCAGAATTTCTAACAGTGTCTTCAGGTTATTGCGAAAAGCTTCTTGTTCGTTCTGACTCTTCTCCAGACGTTGCTCTAAGTCAGACAGCTGTCCCTCCAGATCTTTGTTCCGAATTTCTACTTCCTTCAGAAACAAAATTATAATACACATATATATGTCAATTCATCTCTTATAAAACAATACAGCTTTGTTATTTCTAACATTGTGTAATAATTCTGACACTGAGGATGAACTAGTGAAGCTCAATTTAACACAATTTAAGGGAATTTCAAGACTAGGAAGGTACCTCAAGAGAACTATGTAGTTTTACTGACCTGCTGGTTTATGAATCCCTCTAACTACCCAAGAAAAAGTTACTGACTTGATTTTGGGCCAGGCAACACTCTAGGTACTTTACATCTAGACAGGATTAAAGACACATTTCATGGATTATTTACCTTTTATTTTTACTGCTGCCTATCTACTTTTTCCTAATACAAAACTCTTAGCAATCTTAGGTAAAAATAAGCAGAGAAATAGAGAAATTGAGTTTTTCTCCTTATGGCAACTCTAGGAAAAAGATTTAGTGAAGAAAACAACAATCTAAGATGAAACTTCAGGCTATATGTTAATTATTATGTTTTTGCCTCAATATTGAATGAATGCACATGTAAGAATATAGTTCAACTGCTAAAAAAATCCAGTAAAGATAAACAGTAACTGCATTACAGAAATATAAAGCTAACAACTCCACTATGCTGCGAGGGAAAGAAAAAACTACAAAAGGGAAGCAAAAATTTTTGACAACAAAATAATATTTTTAAAAGTTTACCTAAAACTTATTTAGTAATTACTACTGCTTTAAAAAATTTTTCTAAATTCCACAAATATAACAAAGTGAACCTAAAAATAAAATGACATAATTTGAGGTAGTGATTTTAATTTTAGTTAAAAAAAATTGAAAATGATAGAAAACCAACTATAACTTTTCTTTTGATGGTGCTGAAGATTGCACCCAGGGCCTGTGCAAGCTAGGCAAGCACTCTACCAACTGAGCAATATCCTTAGCCCTCCAACTATCACTTTTAAAATAAACTATTCAAATAAACAACAAATTGAAAGTTATATATCCTTTCTGGAAAACCCACTTTTATATCTAAGAGGAATTAAGTGACTGACATGAATTATAATGGAATATGTACATTATATGGAACAGTGAAAACATTTTGGTGTTAGTTACACAACATGAATCAGACACAGAAAATAAGATGTTTCAAGTGTTAATACATCAGTTCAATGTAAATCTCTAAAGAAATTCTATCAATCTAAAGGATAGTAGAAAAATTTTAAATTAATATAATCTGGTAAAAATTTTAAATTAACACAATCTGGTAAATGTAAAGTGAAAGGAACAGAATGTGAAGCAGCATACTGCCACTGGGCCGAGGACACACACTGGGAATTTATGTGGAAAGAGGACAGAATTCTGGTGCTGGAATTACAGGTATTTTTTTCCCTAAGAATTATTTTTCTTACAATTTCTTCAAAATCAAAGTTTTAAAAACTAATTGGGAAATTGAATATATTTAAGAAAGTAACAGTTTATTTAGAATTCTGAACATAATCACATGTTTTGACAAGATAATTATGAGCAAGGATCAAGCAAGGATGCCACAGATGAACTGCAGGAAAACTTAAGGTTAATAAAACAACTGTAATGATTTATAAATGAAGGGTTTAAGGATCCAATCTAATCTCAAAGTATTTACTGTCAGATGTTAACCATGTATGTTTCTAATCTCCTTTTTCTGAATAATCTGCAAGGTAAAGATAAGTAAACTGAGAATAGAATCTGAAATTAAAAAAATATTTATAAATTCAGAAGCCAAATCTGTGGAGGCTATAACTATCAAGGAGGAAACAGATCCTGTGATCAAATGTAAAAATTCCACTCATGATTGCACAGCATACTCTCTTGCTGGCTTAAACAATAAGCTTAAGGACAGAATGTTTTCCAGCTATAAAAATAGACCAAATGTCATTCACTAGCAAATACCCACTTTACCAGCCACCACCCACTTTGCCCTCTAAAGCCTTCTTTAGAAATTAAAAGCTCCCTTGTTCTCCCTGGTCATCAATGGGATGTCCAAACATTTTCAATGGAAGAAAGCAAAACACACAATTCTCTCAGCTATTAAAATTGCTTTGTTCTTTCCAAAATGAGTCTCCTACTCTAAGCCATCTCTCTGTTTGCAGGAATTTTACTAGCTAAATAACAAAAAAAGATCTAATACAATGCTGATGAAGCTAGTCTATATTTAGGCTCAGAGAATATGTTCCTAGAGCAAGAACAGACAACTTAGTGAAGAGGGGCCAATCAGATGGTTCTAAAGCCATGGTCAGTAGAACTTCTTAATTATCTACCCTTTGTCCATGTTTTCCAATCCTTTCCTTCTTGCCTCATTCTCTCTCCAAACTCATAATTCTACTCACTATCATTTCTTGCCTACTACATTCTTCTTTTTCTTTACTGATGAAAGAGTAAAGGCTCATGCTAGGGGTACCCAGAGGCCTAGCTCAGATTTGAAAGAGCCCTACAGGCCAGAATCACTAACTCCCTTTTTGAGTGCTTTAAAAAAAAGGTCGCAATTAAAAATATAAGCTTCTACTGGGCAGAAAGTCATGCTGCTTACTTGTTAGACATGGAAGCTAAAATGCAAGACTGTTTAAAAGAAAATCACACAACAAGAACCACCACAAATGGGATCAGACCATTTAAAAATTTAAATCCTACATCATTTAATCCAAATAAAAGCAACAAAAAATTATCATTATTGGTATCTGACACATACCTTAAGCTTTTATAAGTAAGAGATATTATTTTCTTATTAGATAGTTAACCTTTATATATAACAGGACATATAAATCATCAAGACAAGTATTTTTACCCAGAAAAATGGATAAAAATCACATATACACATTGTGAAAAAGAGTTACTCAACTATTAATTAGTGAACATTTATTACTAGATAGTGGGAATAAAGTAGTAAATAAAGATGGTTCCTATTTTAATGGAGCATGCATTCTAGAAGGAAGACAGGGACAATAAAGAAAGCAAACAAAAGATTTCTGGTTAGCCAAGGTAATGTGAAATCTATCATCATCTCAAAACATCAAAAATAATGGAAATAAAACCGCACAGATTCCATGACTTCAATGTAACTAGAAGAAAATAAAATGTGTCAATTACCTGTAATTAGAAAGTATAAGCACCAGTTTCCACAGAGCTGCTTCTCAAATTCTCACTCTAACCCTTTGCAGAGGGAAAGCAGGGCGTTGGGGGCAATGCAGGAAAGAGTGAAGAGAAAGGCCTATGGGACTATGATAACCCTAAGACCACTGTGAGTATCAAAATACTGAAAGAATAGGAAAAAAAGGATCTAGAAGAGAGCAGGTTATAAGAAAGGGACTTGAACAGTGCACATGCAACTTGAAAAGGCAGCCTTGGAAAGGCAATAGACACTTGTGAAGAGAAGAGGATAAAAGAAGAGAAAAAACTTTCTGGAAAAGGATGGTAAATGAACAAAGAAGCAAGTTATAAAATTAAAATATTAAAAGATACAGAAAATTAGAATAAAGACACACAACTTCTCCCTCTACTGTGTTCCCAAAAGAGGGTGGTCTGAACTACAAATTTATAAACTACCCCAAACCACCATTCTATACATAAAATGCAAAGATTTAAGCAAACTTCATCTACAAAAACTATTATAAAGGGGCTGGGGTTGTGCCCGAGTGGTAGAGTGCTCACCTAGCACGTGCGAGGCCCTGGGTTCGATCCTCAGCACCACATAAAAATAAATAAAATAAAGGTATTGTGTCCAACTATAACTAAAAAATAAATATTTAAAAAAACTGTCATAAAAAGAAAATATTCAAAACACTTCAGTAAATGGAAATCAACTTGAAACAGAAAAAAAAAAACAAACACTCCAACCTGAATTAAAATTCTGAAACAAACATTAAAAAACAGGTTTGATTAAATACTCAAAAATTAAGAATAAGAAGGACACAGTGTGGGTGTACACTTGTAATTTTAATGCCCGGAGGGCTGAGGCAGGAAGATTGCAAGTTCTAGGTCAACCTCTGCAACTCAGCAAGACCTTGTCTCAAAATAAAATTTAAAAAAAGGGCTAGAGATATAGCTTAGTGCTTGCTTAGTAAGTGTGAGGCTTTGGGTTCAATTCCCTGGTACAATCCTCAATAATGCAACAAAACAAAAACAAAAATAACAATAGAGGAAAAAAAAGCTCCGAGAAATAGGAGAGTTGATTTAGCACAAGAAAGAAACAGAAGAAAAAAGCAAAATCATATCAGAAATTGAAAGGAAAGTGACCACCGACACTCAGAACAACCAAGAGATGTTTATTGTGGTGGTGTCAGATCTACTGGTGGGGGTGGGGTGTGATACCAAGTGTCATCTTCTGCTTTCAAGCAGATTGGTCATGGGCTAGGCACAGGTTTCAAATCCAAAAACAAGAGGAAGTAAAGGGAAAAGGTGCCAAATAACCATCCAAAGAAAAAAGGACTAACAAAGAATGAGGGTTGAGTACTCAGTTTTACCCTGCAGCTAACATTTATTCAGCCTGTCCTGCAGCTAACAGAAATAAGGACTGACTTAAGGTACCCAAAGAAAAAATAGTTCTTAATAAAAACTTTCAAATTCAGTTACTATTACTTATTTGTTATTTTTCAAAATTTAAAGGAATAAAAGTGGGATAAAGCGGGGAAAAGAGGTTGAACTAGATAATCCAGCTACATAAAACTGGAGCTCATAAAGAAGAAAAACAACAGAATAGAATACTTAAAACCTTTATACAAAAAAACTTCTTGGAAATAAAGAAAGAACTGGATGTAAAAATTAAAAGGGCCTATTTTATACCTAAGAAAACTGACCCTCCACAATCAATTCCGAAAAACATCTTAGTCACTCTAACTTTACTTAAAAATAGAGGGGAAAAATCCTTGGAGCATTCAGGCAAAATAGCCCCAAACTTAAAAGTCAACAGAATTATACTGGAATCAGACTTCTCAAAAATAATATATAAAACAAGGCAATATTTGTCATTTCCAAGTAACTCAAAGACCTGGGAGCAGTGCACATGTCAAATTCCAGCAGCTTAGGAGGCTAAGGCAGGAAGACTTTTAAATTCAAAGTCTACCTTAATGAGACCCAGTCTAAAAATAAAAAAGTTTGGGGATGTGCCTCAGAGGTTGAGCACCTCCTGGTTTCAATCTCTGGTACCAAAAAAAAAAAAAAAAAAAAAAAAAAAAGTAACTCCAAAATAAAATTACAAACCAAGGACTTTGTATCTCCCCAAGGTGTCACCCATGTACTAACTCTGTGTCTTATAAACATATTAAGAACTCAGACAATAATAATTCCCAAATTCTTTTGGAACTATCCACAGAAGGATAAACTTCCTCCAACCAAGATTACTGTGGAAACTTAAGAAAAAGAACTAATGATAAGTACTCTGATTTGAATGTGCCCCCCCCAATTCAGATGTTGCAATTTAAGGATCAATGTGATGATATTAAGATGTGGGGCCTTTAAGAGATAATTAGGTCCTTCCTTCACAAGAATGGAATAAAGATTCTTATAAAACACTTCATGCTACATTTGGCTCCACTGCTTTCCCACAATGTGAGAACACAGCATTTCTCCCTTTCAGAGGATGCAGTGACAAGGTAGAGTCCAGGAAGCAGAGTAGCCTTTTATCAGACAATGGAACCAGCTGGTGTCTCCTTCCTTTTTTTTTTTTTAGTACTAGGATTGAACCCAGGGATGCTTTGCCTCTGATCCACATCCCCAGTTCTTTTCTATTTTTTATTTTAAGGCAAGCCTTGAACATGAACTTGTGATTCTTCTGCCTCAGACTCTCAAGTTACTGAGATTATAGGTGTGCACCACCATGCCCACCTCCATTTGGTGTTCTTGATCTTTCTTAGACTTTGTAGCCTCAAGAACTGTGAGAAATAAATTTTTATTCTTTATAAATCACCCAGTTTATAGCAGCACTAATGAACTAAGACAGTGAACTTTTAATACATTTAATGTATATCAAAGACTAAAAACAAAGGTATATGATATAAACTTATACAAAGTAGAAATAATGCAACTAAAATATAGGAGAGGAAAAGAAAGGAGGGATAGAGCAAGAAAAGTTCATTATTATTTAATATGTCATACTTCACAATCAAATCCTTTTCTTTCTTGAGTAACTAAAGTTAGTACTGTAGTATTGTGAAAAGGATTAAAAACTAACAAACCAGATAGTGAAAGTTTAAATTATGAACACAGGTAACTAGGAGGTTTTTTTGGGGGGATGGGGTAGAGATAGGGACAAAACCCAGGGCTTCGTACATTCTAGACAAGTGCTCCATTAAGCTATGCCCCCAATCCTAGGAGCACTTTTAAAAGGTGTAAATTCGCCAGATGCATGGTTCACCCTGTACTCCCAGAGGCTGGGAAGGCCAAGCGAGATAGAAGGATCCCAAGTTCAAAGCAGTCTTGGCAACTTAGGACCTAAGCAACGCAGTGAGACCTTGTCTCAAAATAAAAAATAAAAAAGGGATGGGGATGTAGCTCAGTGGTTGGGTGCCCCTGGTTTCAATTCGTGGTATCAAAAAAATAAAAATTAAGGGATGGGGCTGTGGCTCAGTAGAAGAGTGCTTGCCTTGCACATGTGAGGCACTGGGTTCATTTCTTAGCACCACATAAAAATAAACAAATAAAATAAAAGCATGCTGTCCATTTACAACTAAAAAAATTTAAAAAATAAAATAAAAAGTAAAAAATAAAAATTAAAAAATAAATAAATAAAATGTATAAGTTCAAATGTAACAGGTACAACAAAGACCATCTTAAATATCAAAATATATAAGAGAGAAAAGAATATCTATCACATAGAGAAAGAAAAGTAATACATATAGAAATTATACATAATACAGGCTGGGGATGTGGCTCAAGTGGTAGCGCGCTCGCTTGGCATGCGTGCGGCCCGGGTTCGATCCTCAACACCACATACAAACAAAGATGTTGCATCCGCCGAAAACTAAAAAGAATAAATATTAAATTTTTTTTCTCTCTCTTTCTTTCTTAAAAAAAAAAGAAATTATACATAATACATATAGAAATTATAAATAAAGGTGAGTTGGGACTAAACATAACAATCATATCAATAGACATGAATGAATTACCTATTAAAATACTTTTAATTGGTTCAAAAAGCACTACCAACTATACATACATAAGATACATAAGGAGCATTCACAAAAATTAATTAAAAATTAGGTCACACCCCCGCCCCAAAAAACATAGTAGAAAATATAAATTCTACAAATAAAACCTGTGATCATAATACTATAAAACTAGAAATTAATAACCAAAAAGAAGAAAAATCACTTCCATCAAGAAATTTAGGAATCTTCTTTTAATCACCTCTTGTATGAAAAGGAAATAAGACCAAAATTACAGAATTTTTAACAAATAATGAATGAAAAAAAATAATGATCAAAATTTATGGGACACTTAAAGCAATTATAAGAGGAAAAAAAACTGTGACCTTAAACATGTATATAAATAAAAGTGAAAGAATGAAAATAAAGAAATTAAATTCCCCTCTCAAAATGCTGGGGAGCAACAAAACAAAGCACAAGGCAGAATTTTTACCTTTACAGGTAAAAATAGAAATTTACAAGGGAGAGAATAGAAGAGGAGTGACACTCATTAAAAAATCAGTTTTATAGAAAGAAAAAAGACACAACACTATAGTTCTAACTTTAGTTACTAAAGAAAGAGGAAGCATATATAAGAGCGCCTATTAAATGTCTGAAAACCTAGATTAATGGCTTAAACAGACCAGTATCTGGGAAGAAATAGAATAATTAAGGAATTACCTCACAAAAACTCATGTTTTCAAGGTAGAGTGCTACTAAACCTTCAAAAACCAAACAAAAATTCTTCCATAGTATACAATGAAAATCCTCCAAGTCATATTATTAATATATTACCTAATTATACACTGTACCACTGTACAATCAGAAAATTTGTTACTGTACCACTCAGAAAATTTGCAGGCCAATATCACATGAATATCATGCAAAATCATAAGCGATAACAAATGAAATTTAATTCACAATAAGAAAAATAATATATCATAGTTAAGTGAGATTTATTCCAGAATGTAAAAATAATTAAATATTAGAAAATCCAATAATACAATAAACCATATTCATAGTTCTTCTAAGAAGACAAAAAGAATCTTGGAAGATTATGATTATGTTACCTTCATAGATACAAAGAGATATCAGCAATATTCAAGACTCATTCTTGGTAAAAACACTCAAGAAAATAAGAATGATGGACATTCTCATAACATGATAAAATACATATACTTTAGTGTTAAAACTAGCATTTCATTTAGTGGAAAAATACTAGAGGTGTTTCCACCAAGATCAGCAATTAACCCATTACTGTTTAACATTGCACTGGTATTTTTAAGTGATGCAACTTGATAAGAAAATATCAAAATAGGCATAAGGATTAGAGGAAAAATAGGAAGTAAAATCATGTCTATTTTCAGAAAATACGTTAGTATACTTACAAAACTTACATAAATACTGGAATAAATGACAAAACTAAGCTCTAACAATAAAACAATTTAGTAAGGTAGCAAGATATAAAATTAGCGTGAAGAATGCAACAGCTTTAATATATATAAACAATATCCGATTAAAATGGTAGAGAAAATCCCATCTGCAAAAGCAAAAAATGATACAACACTCACAAACATCTAGAAATACTCAAAACCTATATGTGAAAAACCCAAAAACACACCTGTAAAACATAAAAGTAGATATGAACAAATGGAAATAATACCCTTTGTTCTTGGATAGGATGAAAACCTTATGAAGGTATCAATTCTCTTAAAGTTTTATTCTTTTCAATTGACACTAAAATTAGTAGGTACTACCACAAATATTAGTGTTCACATGGGAAGATATGTAAAATTACTATGAAAAAGAAAAGCTCTGAGAAATGACGAGTCTGATTAGATATTAGAACAGACCAGGAAACCTCTATAGCTAAAGCACTGTGGTACTTACGGTGCCTGAACAGATAAAGTGACCAAGAGAATTAAACAGAAAGTCCAGAAATAGAGTAAAATATATAGGAAGCTGAATATTTCAAATCACTGGGAAAAAACATGAAAATTTAAACAAATAGAAATGAGATACTGCAGACATTTGGAAAAAAATTAGATTCATATCTTATACCAAAGAGAATATTCAGAGACTTAGATATAAAAAATGAAATCATACAAGTACTACAGGCAAATATGGATAGACTCCTAAATACATTTTGTAAAAACAACTTTTTAACTGTTTCATAAGCCAGAAGCAATACAAGAAAAGAATGAAAATTTGCATAAAACAACATCTTATGCAAAGTCAAAAGATAATGGCACACTGAGAGAAAAAAATATCTAGTTTAATATCATATACATGTGTACATACACACACACACACACACACACACACACACACTTGAAATTTTTGGAGAAAATGACTAATAACCCTATAGAGAAAAGGACAAAAGACATGACTAGACAACTTACACACATACAAAGAGATCCAGAAATTTTATTTAAGCTTATGAAAGACGTTCAATCTCATTCAATCAGGGGAACAAATTAAAGCTATAATTTCTCACCTATCACATACTGCCCAAAAATAAAAGCATGAGAATACATATTGCTGGTGAGGTTGTAGAAACACAGGCACTCACATGTTGTACAGGAGTAGGAATTGGTACAAATCATTCTGGTGGGGAATCTGGTTTATTTAACAAAACTGCATATGTGTTTATATTGTCACTTAGAAATCTTGCTTCTAAGGATTTACCCAGAAGATACACATCCAACAAAAACAAAGTATCTATGCACAATGTTATTCATTTTAATATTTTTGCAGAATGCTGAATATCCAGTAAGTTTTCACATAACTGTGGTTCAAAAAACTGTCATACATATACAAATAAAGTACAATTCAGGTATAAAAGAGAATAAACAAGATCCCTATAAATTTGTAAGTATTTTCCAGGATATATTTTTGGCAAAAAAAGAGGGAGGATGAAGTACAGAAGAGTAATATAGAGTATATTACTATTTATGTAACCCCAAAGAAGGAAATATGAACCTTGCACATATATATGTTTGCTTGTGTAAGAAAAAACAGAGAAAAGATAAACCAGGAACTAAGGAGAGGTTACCTACAGTGGGTAGATGGGAATGGGGAGAGAAGGATAGGAGTGAAACCAGTGTACAGGATTGGAGGGGATGAAGATACCTGAAGACATCATTTTGAATGCTTCTAACTTTGGAATCATATAATGTTTTATATATTCAGTTAATACAAATATATTTCAAGAAAGGTAGACTATAATAATAAAAACGAATGTAGCTATTACAAATGAATAACTCAACTAACTGAAGAGAGGGAATGGAAAAACTAACTCAACTTTCATGCAGGCTAAAGACAATTACACTGATTTCTAGTTAGTAGATTTTGTTTTGTTTTTATACTGGTTTTAAATAACAATTCAGAAACTATCTTCTGTGGTTTCTAGGGTTGAACAAGTTTTATAGATAATATTGTAGATAGTGGGAATCGGGTTTCTTGTATTGGAGAATGGAGTTAAAAATATGGAAATGGTCAAATCTAAAATGAACTGCATAGTATTGAATTACAATGGGAGGTTATAAAGACAATTTCAGTTTTTTCTTTTTTTAAAAAAGCATATTCATAGCTACTGAATGGATATGTAGTATGTATGTAATTCCAGTTGTTTACTAAGAGGGCCTAGAATAATGATACCAAAAAGTAAGCACATTTAGTGCCCAGATCTTGGCTTCTAAATACTAATCTTTGCTAAAAGAATTTGGAGGGCTCCTTGAAGAAATGGATTCCAGAGCTGGGAGTATCTACTTGTGCTGCAACATGAAGTTCTTCAAAGAATGATACTGCCATATCGAAAGGACACAGATGATAGATTGAAGAGAGTGTCCCACTGGCCAAATCTGGGATCATTTGAACCCAAAGATAATGAACATGACAACCAAATATAACATGTGATCCTAGAATGAATTCAGAACCAGTAAATTTAAACAACTGTTATAGAGATTATTAGGATAATTATGGGAATTTGACTAAAGTTTATAGATAAATAATTTCTTGCTTTTGATGATTATCTATGAGAATATCTTTATTCTTAGAAAATACTGAAGTATTTAGAGGTAAGAGTGTGCACAGGCCAGGAACAGTGGCACATGCCTGTAATCCCAGTAACTCAAAAGGTTGAGGTAGGAGGACTCCAAGTTCAAGGCCAGCCTAGCAACTCTGCAAGGCTCTAAGCAACTTAGTGAGATCCTGTCTCAAAAGAAATCATACATACATATATGGTGGGGAACAAGGTAAGGAGAGAAAGAGAAATCCAGAATGATAAAACAAGTATGACAAAAATAATTAACATTTGGGGAAGTATAAGCAAAGGTCTATGAGTAAACTGCATTATTCTTGCAATTTTTCCATAAGTCTGAAATTATTTCAAAATAAAAAGTTTTAAAATAAAGTAGAAGTAAACAAACAAAGGCATTTCAGATAGTGATAAGTACTGGTATACCAAGTATAAAACATGGTGATATTATCAAGAAACTGAAACTGAAGGGATAGGATCTGCAGGATAGTTCTTAAATTGGTAAGTCAGAGAAATTATAATCTGAACCAAGATCTAAATTACAAGTAAAAGTCATCTATTTGAAGATCTGGAACTTAGAATTCCAGGCAAGAATACTACAAATTCTCTAAGGTGAAAATGTACTCAGATGTCTACAAGGTACAGAAAGATGATAAATGACCATAAGCATATGAAAAATTGTTTATTCTTACTCATAATTAAAAATTAATAATAATAAAAAAGTTAGCTATGGCTGGAGGCATAATAGCTCAATGGTAGAGTACTTACCTAGCATGCACCAAGCACAAGACTGTAGGTTCAGTTCCTAGCACCAAAACCACCCCGCTCCCCACAAAGGTAGTACTTTCCTATGAGATAGTAAAGATGAGGAGAGACTGATAACCACTGGGTGCCATGCCTTTCCAGATATACATTTCTCAACAAAAGACATCTTAAAACACGGACACCAAGAAAGTCTCTTTTAAAAGTTCATCTTAAAGAAATCATCAGAAAGGAAAGGCAAATCTTTATGTAAAAGATTCATTATGACATCACTTATTATAGCATAACATTGGAAATAGTATAAGCTGCCATCCTGTAGGAATGTTGGAAGAAAGCTATGTAAATAAGTAACAATTTTATAAACAAGTATGGGGAAAGGAAATGCCAGGTACTTTGCCTTAGGGTGAAGAGATTATGATTGATTTTTTTTCCCTGCTAAGAATATTATTCTAAATTTTTTATATTACACTGATATTTAGAAATATCCCAATATCAAATGCTTAGAAATTTGAAAACTATTATAATATTCTTTTAAAAAATATTTTAATTTTATTTATTTATTTTTATGTGGTGCTGAGGATAAAACTCAGTACCTCACATGTGTCAGGCAAGCACTATGCCACTGAGCCTCAACCCCGTCCATAATATTCTTAATTTAGCCGTAACTATGAACTTACTATTTATATTCATACTGCCAAATCAAATTCCATTTACTGCAATTTCAGGAGTTCCTCTACCATTTAAGGAATTTAATGGTCCCAATTTTCTAGACTGAACTTATGAACAGACTAGAACTCTGGATACACAGGAGATGTTTAGGTGGGACATGACAAGGCTACAAAGGAAGCATTTTCTTCTAACTTAAAAAAAATACAGGTTATTCTTATGGCTTGGTGTTTCAGATTTTTATCTTCAAGTTTTCTGAAAATTTCCCTGTCCTATTCCAGGTAGTTTGTGTTTTGATAATAATTTTTGATATTCAGTGTAAGAATAGCTAAGAACTGATTCACTATTTCAGGTGCCAGCTATAAAATTCAATTACTGCTCAATAAACGATGAAACACATTTAGAACGATCAACATAGAAGGCTGATAATGAACAAATCATCCCTTGGGTTTTTTTCATAAGTGGAACAATATAAGTGTGACAAAAATTAAAATTGACAAAATGTTAAAAAGAATCATTAGAGATGGCTTGGGTACTTGTTGCTTGAAGAAGTGTGGTTAAGTACAGAAAGAACAGAGATTTTTTGGGGGAAAAAAATCTATGCTTTGTTACTCTGTAGTAACAAGTGTAGTAAGAATGCCTTGATGCAACTTGTTGACACCTCTGAACTGCTGTCTTCTCTTTGGAAATGGGGTTACCTCACATGCTAATGTGAGAATTAAAGGGAATGTGTGTAACTGCTTAGTATACAACTTAGTCATAACAAGTTCTAAAATCCCAAAATAACCAAAAGAAAAAATCAGACTTAATTCCAAAACTCTTTCTTCCAGCCCTGATTACATGCTTTATATTGGAATTCTCCATCAGGGTTCCTTGACCTTAGCAATACTGATGTTCTAAACCATATATATAATCTTATGTTTAGCAGCATCCCTGGCTTTGCTTACTAGATGTCAGTACCAGTCCCTTAGTTGTAAAGATAAAAATTGCATTTATATTTATAGCTAAATATCTCCTGGGATGCAAAACTGCCTCAATTGGGAACCATTACTCTATATAGACAAATAAAATATAGAAATAAGATTTAAAGGGATGAGCCCAACCAAGTAATCTCATTTTCTCATATTGCTGAAAACCAGTGTGAGGAGGGCAGAGGAAAATATTTCATTTCATATAACAAATCTATTTGGTGAGTTTGGTGGTCAAGGACACAGGCATTAGAATTTAACTACCACCATTTGTATATATGTAGGATGAATTAACTTTTCCAAGCCCCAGGTTCTTTACCTGATTTTGATTGTTACATGGATTAAATGCAAAACTCCAGTGGTTGGCACAGTGTTGGTACCTAGGAAGACTCAATAAGTGTCCATTCTTATTATAATGAGGTCCTCCTTCCAGCCCTGGGCTTTCAAGTCCCACTTATCACACCTTTTGTAAATTCCTCACTATAAATATATTTACTTCCACTCCAACGTGGCCCCAACCTTCTCTGAGGCAGGTAACCAAACAGGTATAAGAAAAGTGCTTCTAGAGCAGATTATGCTAAGTGAGCTAGCCAATCCCTAAAAAACAAATGCCAAATGTCTTCTTTGATATAAGGAGAGTAACTAAGAACAGAGTAGGGAGGAAGAGCATGAGAAGAGATTAACATTAAACAGGGACGAGAGGTGGGAGGGAAAGGGAGAGAGAAGGGAAACTGCATGGAAATGGAAAGAGACCCTCATGGTTATACAAAATTACATACAAGAGGAAGTGAGGGGAAAAGGGAAAAAAACAACAAAAAAAACAAGGGGGAGAAATGAATTACAGTAGATGGGGGTAGAGAGGGAAGATGGGAGGGGAGGGGAGGGGAGGGGGGATAGTAGAGGATAGGAAAGGCAGCAGAATACAATAGACATTAGTATAGCAATATGTAAATCAGTGGATGTGTAACCGATGTGATTCTGCAATCTGTATACGGGGTAAAAATGGGAGTTCATAACCCACTTGAATCAAAGTGTGAAATATGATATGCCAAGAACTATGTAATGTTTTGAACAACCAATAATAAAAATAAAATAAAATAAAATAAATCAACAGATAACTATCCCAGGGGCCTAATTGTAAAGAGCAATAAAAAATTACACACACACACACACAAAAAGAAAAGTACTTCAGCTGGCAAGAGGAGACTTTGAAATTTAGGAGACTACAAAATTTTTCCTTACTGTGTCTGACTACCACAGATATACTATATATATATGTAAATCTGAATCAGGATGCATATTATTTATGCAGGAAAATTGAAATAAAATTAATTAAAAGAGAAAAAAGAACCCAACTTGTGTTCCCTTAGGGCACAATTATTGTTGTTATCCACAAATAATTAATTCAGTGTAAACAGAATAGGCAGAGTTCCCAAAATGAATAAAATCCATTCAACAATCTTAAAAAAAAATCACAGTAATCTTCAATATTAAAAGTAAAAATTTCAAACAACTTACAACGAACATATAAATGGTCACTTGATAATGTTATCAAGTAATTTTTGAAAAATCAAAAATTGGCATGAATCAGAAGTCCTGGAAAAGAAAAATGACTGAAATCTACAAACTGAAGTCTTGGAGAAAAAGTCATTACTATGTAAAAGAATGGCTGGTGCCCTCTATGTGGAAAAAAATTAAAATTTTTATTGTAGCTCACCTGTAGTTTCTGAGTCAGAGAGTCCCTCTGTTCTTGTAGTTCTCTGGCATTATCAATTTCTTGTTTTAATCTTTCTATTTCCTAGAAAAGGCAGAATAATGTCTTCAACAACATTTAAACTATCAAGGAAAGGAAGATCCTTATTTTTCCCCGAAATTATCATCTCAGTTCTTAGAAAACAATAGTTTAAAAAGCATTCCTTTTTACTGACTTTCTTTAGAGAGAGAATTAATCTTTATATGTATGTTATCTAGAACAGTATGATCTTAAGCAACAAGTCTGATTTGACAGCTTTGGTACAGTAACGCTTAGAACTAACAATCTGCCCATTGTAAAGTTGTTTTTAGCTTTGAGTTGTAATTCTTTCCTAGAAAATTAAAGCTTTTGATAAAAACCCAGAGAAAGCAATAGCTTTTAAAAATTTATTTAATCTCTAATAGGTTTCAGTATTGTATGAATATAATGCTCACACAGAGGGCCAACAGGCTCTCAGTCTGTCTCATCATAGTTCAATACACTTTATAATAACAACATAAAGAAGAATGGGAGAAAATGATCAAGATTCATTCATAATGTTCAAGAAAAATTTCATCCTGAGGAAAAAACGTCCACAACCTTACTTTAGTCCATAAAAGTCTTTAAATTTGATACAGACTCTAATATTTAGAACACATATGTTAGCTGGGTTACAGTTGAGTGAAAGGTGGCAAATACCTCTTCCTTTACTTTCAATGTCTCTTCGAGTTCTTGTATTGTCTGGTTTAATTCTGTCTTATGGGTATGCACTGCATTTGCTTGGCTACTAACACATTCAAGCTCAGTCACCTAAAATTAAATGAGAACACAGGTTAAATTAACAATTTCAAATGATTTCTTTTCACAGTAAATCTGTGAAAAGTGAACATAATGAATTTTGGAACAATATATGAAAACTAATTTTGAGAACTATTAAGATACTTAGCATACAATAAATACATTCTTTTTAAAAAATATTTATTTTTTAGTTGTATTTGGACATAATACCTTTATTTTATTTATTTATTTTTATGTGGTGCTGAGGATCATATCCAGGGCCTCGCATGTACTAGGCGAGTGCTCTACCACTGAGTCACAACCCCAGCCCCTGATGAATAGATTCTTTAAAGATAAGTTTAGGATAAAAAAAAAAAAAGAATAAAGAAAACAATTATTTATGTGCTTGGCTATATACAGGTTAGAAAAACTTAGGTGATTTCTGACAATAGACAATCCTTATAATCAAAGTCTTCTTTAAAAATTTCTTCTGAAAAAAATGAAATCATGGAATATGCCAGTAAATTGATAAAACTGGAGACTAACATGCTAAGTGAAATAAGCCAATCCCCAAAAACCAAAGGCCCAATGTTCTCTCTAGTATGTGGATGCTGACTCACAATGGGAGGGGAGGGGAGGGAGGGGTTCACTGGATTGGATAGGGCAGAGTAGGAGAAAGAGATGGAAATGGGAAAGACAGTAGAAAGAACTGGACATAACTTTCCTATGTTCATATATGAATACATGACCAGTGTAACTCCACATCATGTACGACCACAAAAATGGGAATTTATACTCTCTCTCTCTCTTTCTCTCTCTATGTGTGTGTCTGTGTGATATGTCAAAATACATTTTACTGTCATGTATAACTCAAAAGAACAAATAAACTTTTTTAAAAATTCTTATGAAAACATATTCAAGATCAATTATGACCATATGCCCTACATCTGTAGCCTTCAAATTAAATATGGGTTCTGAAAACTGCCCTTACAGAAGTGAGAATTTTTTTCAAATACATTTCTAAAATGTCAGAGAATCTAAAAGAAAAGATATGCTTAAGTTACAACTTAAATCAAGCAATGCAGGAATGACTTCCCGTCAATAGTGTCTATTATGGGAAAGAACAGTTTCTTTAGTCAATCAGAATTTACTGAAAGCCTAAAGAGCAATATAATTTTTAATGAGCATTGATTTTTAAGAGAACAGAAAAGGGCAATGTTCTTAAGAGTCACACCCTCTAAAACAGTCAATATAAACAGAAATCAATAGAAATGTAACTATACACAAACACAGGCATGCATGCACACATTTCCTATTACAGCTCTTTATACACATCAGGTTCTCAAATACCTTTGTTAACTGTAATACAATAAATTGCAGATTATTAAGGAAACAGTAAATATCTCTCTCCCTTGAATTTCCAAATAGCTAATTACCCTTTACATTTTGTTATTCTACTTCTCAGATCACCTTCTTCCTTTCTATTCATGTATGGATATCCTTACAGAGACTCTTATCACCTAAGGCCTGAACCAAAGCACTGGCCCAATGGATTGAATTATAACCTTTGCCTATTTTTACCTATTCTGTAACTTTTAACAGATTCATCTTTCATTGTGTGACCCCCTCATTCAAAGGGTTTCATCTCTTTTTTATAAAATCAAATCTACATTCTCATGTACTCTATAAACTGGTCCCAACCTATCTAATCATCTACTTTGGCCAAAGTGCATACTCCCACCTAAAAGCACACAAGTCATCTTGTCCTGACAACAAACCATGTTCACACTCATCTTGATGACTTAACTAGAATGTCCTCTTACTTGTGAAAAACATTCTAACTTGATCTTCTTGCCTCAGCATCCTAAACCATTGGGATTACAGGTATGCACCACAGCATCTGGCAACATTCTGACTTCACCAGTCAATTTTCAACTCAACACGATTTCTCCTGAAAGCCAATTCTACCTGCCCAATCCTTCAAAGCTCTCCTGTCCTCTGGTTCACAAAATAGAGCATCTGTTCACAAACCATAAAAATTATTTCCTTACTCTTTAATATATATTAGTTTCTCTCTGATTAGATAATAAATTCCTTAAGTGGAATTCCAGTACTGATCACAGAATAGGTTTTATTGGAATAACTTTCCCATAGATAACAATGATAAACTATAGGCAAAATATAAAAATCAACTGTTTTGAAGGCCCCAATGAGTAGCCAAATTGGGCAAATGACTGAAAGAAACCAGTAATTTTGGGTAAATTACACATTTACACATCCATCTTTTTGCTTGAAGGTACTTGCCCATCTGGCTGTGTTCCTTGGATGAACTCAAGCAGAAAACTGTACCCTGATTTCCTTGGGAAGAATAAACATTTGGAGATTCCTTAGAATAGTGGAAGCAGCTAGAAATTGAGGGAATTTAATGATAGAAAGAACCCAAATAAACAAAAAGCCTTTCAACAAGTCTTTAGCTGACCCCACAATTGAACATGCACAGGTGAGAATTCAAGGAGGTCAGGACAATGAGAAAATAGCTGGGAGGCTAAAAGAAATACACTGTGGTGGTATTTGCCACAGTAAAGATAACTTGAAATTCTAATCCTGTTAAATTAAAGGGCCCTGTAAATACTTTAAGCTTTTCCAGTGAAAACTTAGAAGGATTATGTGGTAGAGAAAAAAAAAATCCTTAGGACTAATTGATTTACCTTTGGATTAGGGAGGAAGTGACGTAAACCAACATTGGGTAAGTCCACTATACTATAACTTCAAGGTAACCCACAGGTAATTTAACTGCCTGATGATATAAAAATATCAATGTTCTTCAAAGGAAAATAACAGAATCTATTATCTCTGCAATACTTCATTTATACTGTCCAATATAACTAAAAATGACTATATATGTTAAAAAATAGGGAGATGCAATCTATAGTCAAAGACAAAAATCTGATTGGATAAAACCTGATATCATTTGTTGCCAGTATACCTGCAATTAAAAAAAAAAAATCACTAAAAAAAGGTACTTAGGCTGCTAGGATACCATACTTGATGGAAATTCATATCTATAGAAAGGAAAGAACATCACTGGAAATTATAAATACATGGGTAAATAAAAAGATTATTTCTTTTCTTAAATTCTTTAATATTCAATTGACAAAATCGAAAAAACTTTAAGGACAAGGACTACACAGTAAGGAGACAATGAATATTTATTGCCTATAACCTAATTGTTATAAGTTAGTTTTTATTGTGTCAAAAAGCATACCAGGGCTGGGTTGTGGCTTAGCGGTAGAGTACTTGCCTAGCAGGTGTGAGGCTCTGGGTTCAATCCTCAGCACCACATAAAAATAAATAAATAAAATAAAGGTATTGTGTCCAACTACAACTAAATATATATATTTATGCATACCAAAAGCATACCAAAATTTATCATCTTAATAATTTTAAAGTGTATAGTTCAGCAGTATTTTAAGAATATTCACATTGCTATAAAACAGATCTCTAGAACTTTTACATCTTGTAAATCTAAAATATATACCCATTAAATATCTTCCCTTTCTACATCCTTGCTCATAAGTTTATGTTTATACATAGGAGAGGACGATATCTACTCAGGTTTCTAATTCTCTTTCCTTGTCTCTATTCCATTTCTTCTTATTTCCTTGTTATTTTAGTCCTGTAGACTCCTTACATTGTACTATTACTAAGCTCATTCCATATTGTCTATGGAGTTTGCATATATGGCACCCTTTTAAAAAACAGAAAATAGTGCCATTTGTTTCTTGTTGAGTATATATGCATTTCTATGCCTTGAATACAAAAATTCTTTAAGAGTTATTGTTTGGATTTCAAATATTAATGATATTGAGATTTCTGATTTACTTTTTCTGCCTCAAGTCTCTTTCATGACCAGTTTTTATGAAGAATTTTCTACCTATATTTTTCAAATTGTTCTTTCTTGAAAAACAACAATAAAAAGAAAACAACAAAAGTAGTTCATTGATCCATTGCGACTCACTGAGTGAAACTACATGTCACTTAAGTATCTCAATTAATTTTCAAAGGAATTGTAATAGATATGTTTTTTACTATTGTTTGGGGATAGGTCTTTTTATGTTATCCAGGCTGGCTTTGAACTCCTGGGTGAGCCTCCTCCTTAGACTATAGTTATATACCACTATGCCCAACTAAAATATATTTTTGATTTGGTGCAACTACATGCCAATTAGATATCTTAATTAACCTTCACATGAATTATAGAGTATCATTCCTATTTTACTAATAAAAACACTGAGCTAATAGAAAAAAATAACTTACCAAAAGTCACATAGCAAAACTGCAATTTGCAATCAGTTCATATGACTTCCAAACTTGGATAATCCTCATTCTCATTAAACTATGGAAAGTATTTTTTAAACCAAACAAACCTACAAAATACAACCCATGTATGTTCTGACAATGAATGAATATCCACAGAATATGTCCCTATGCTGAATCTACACACACATTTCCTCTGATCAAGGACACCTGTTATTTCTAAATCCCTATGGACAGCAGCCCTGAACTTACTCGCTTGTGTAGACGTTCTGCTTCCTCTTGATATGCAGCAAGTTGCTGTTTCCATTGTTTCACATTGGCAGTGGACTCCAACAGGGCTGCAGTGAGTTTGGCATTATTTCCTTTGAGTGTAGCCAGTTCAGCCTCCCAGTGTTTGCTGATTGCTGAACTAAAATAAAAGCAAAATTCTGTTACACTTCATATTTTTTCTGAAGGGACAGCATTTGGCTTAGAGTTTAAATAATGTTTGCAAAGACAACCCTAAAACAATAAAAACACAAGTACTTCACTGACACATTTCTAATGAAGAAAACTTTGCAAATGAAGAAATATAAAACATACCAATGCACTGGGCATAATATGGACTACATTCCCTTTATTATAACAGATGTAGTATCTACCCCATTCATCTTTGAGGAATATCCAAATACTTATTTCCAAAAATAAATAAACAAACTTAAAAACAAAATCTAATGATGTTCTATGTTTTTAAAGAGCATCAAAGCCTGAAGTATAATTTCATTTGTTAATTAAACACATGAAGATGCTTAAATGCCAATAAAGTTTAGGGTATGCAATGTACTATTTCTTATGAAATTGTTAAATATTTGATTGATATTCTTTTGGAATTTTAAAATATCAAAATAAAAATGTATTGCAAGAAAATGATTTCATATGATAAACTAGACCTAGTATTGATTCTAATGACTGATATAATTCCACAGTTACATATAGAACACAAAGCAATTCCTAGCTGTATGTAGAGGTATATGTCTGTAATTCCAATAACTCAGCAGGCTAAGGCAGGAGAATCACAAATTCGAGGCCAGGCTCAGCAACTTAGCAAGACCCTGTTGTAAAACCCAATCAATTTTAATATCCAGGATATACAAAGAGCTTAAAAAGCCTAACACCAAAAAAATAAACAAATAAATAAAAAAGAACAAAAACTAATAACCCAATCAATTTTGAAAAATAAAAAAGGATTGGGGATGTGACTCAGCGGTGGAGTACTCTGGGTTCAAGCCCCAGTATCACCAAGGTATGTGTGGGGGGAACCTAAACAATTCCTTTTCTTTATTTAATAGTCTACTTGATAAGTTACCTAGAGTTAAATTTCTCAACCAAGACTATTTCCTATTACAAAGAAAATCCTATTAGTTGGGAAGACTCCTCTCTTGATAATTCCTTTCTTAACTTTCCAATGATGAAAGAACTGCCTCATTTGATAGAAGAAGTTTGCTTCCTTTTCTCATTATTGAAGAGTTTATTTCTGTTGTGAAATTCGATTAACCTCATCCCATTAAGTAATTGTTGACACAGCTTTCTTTAATCACTATTTTTGTGTCATTTTCATCATGGGTATATTTTGATGGACTGATATAGGAACTTTAATATGTATTATACAACAACAACAACAACAACAAAAATAAAGCAGCTTCCATCATCAAGATTTCTAAAGCTTATCACCAGTTTTAAGAAATATCAGCATCACCCTGTCTTTCACCCTGCAGAAAACTCAACTCAAAGTGGATCAAAGACCTAGAAACTAGACCAGAAACCCTGCATATATGAGAAGAAAATGTAGGCCCAACACTCTAACATATTGGCTCAGGAACTGACTTCCTTAACAAGACTTCTAAGCACAAGAAGTAAAATTAAAAATCAATAAGTGGAATCACATCAAATTAAAAATCTTCCTCACAGTAAAGGAAATAATCAAGAGTGTAAATGGAGAACCTACAGAATGGGAAAAAGATCTTTGCCACTAGCTTCTCAGATAGGGCACTGATATCCAGGACATATAAAGAGTTTAAAAACTTAACACCAAAAAAACTAATAACCCAATCAATAAATGGGCAAAGGAACTTAACAGACACTTCTCAAACAAAACAAAACAAAAACAAAAACAAATGGTCAACAATTATATGAAAAATGTTCAACATCTCTAGCAATTAGAGAAATGCAAATTAAAACTACACTGATATTTCATTTCACTCCAGGCAGAATGGCAATTATCAAGAATACAACTGATAATATTCTTGTTATTCACTTAAGTAACAAAGTGTTGGTGAGGATGTGGGGAAAGGGTACACTCATAAGTTGTTGGTGGGACTACAAATTAGTACAACTACCCTGAAAAGTGGTATGAAGATTCCTCAAAAATCTAGGAATGGAACCACCCCATGACCCAGTTATGATACTCCTAGTATATAAAGAAAGGATTTAAAATCAGCATACTAGTAACAAGGATGGTGGAATGTGATGGAAATCTTTATATAAAGTACATATATGAAGACTTGAATTGGGTGTCAACATACTTTATATATACAAACAGAAATACAAAAAGTGAGGTATTTACTTGTATTAAGAATTGTAATGCAAGGAAAAAAATACGTTAGATTAGGTAGAAGGAAGTGAAAGGAGGGGAAGGCAGGGGGTGTGGGGATAAGAAAAATAGCAGAATGAAACAGACATTATTACTGTATGTATGTATGTGACCGTATGTATGACCAATGTGATTCTATAATATGTATACTCAGAAAAATGAGAAATTATATCCCATCTATGTATCAAAGTATATAAGTGCATTCTACTGTCATATACAACTAATTAAAACAATTTAAAAAAATCAACATACTATAGTGATGCAATCACATCGATGTTTATAGCAGATCACATCGATGTTTATAGCAGTTCAATTTACAATAGCTAAGCTATGGAGCTAACCTGGGTGCCCCTCAACAGATGAATGGATAAAGAGAATGTGGTATATATACACAATGGTTATAAAGAATAATCAGTTATAAAGAAGAATTACTTTATGACTTTTGCTGGTAAGTGGATGGACCTGGAGACTGTCATGCTAAGTAAAGTAAGCCAGTCCCTAAAAGTCAAAGGTCAAATGTTTTCTCTGATATACAGAAGCTAATCCAAAACAAGTGTGTGTGGGGTGGTGGAGAATAGAAGTAAGATCAGAGGAGTAGATAAAAGGGCATAAAAGGAAGGGAGGAGGGATGCAATAGGGAAAGTCAGTAGGATGAATCTGAACTAAATTTTCTATGTACATGTATGAATATACCACTGTGAATCTCACATCATGTACATTTACAAGATGTCTGTTTGTTTTAATGACATAAAAATGAATGCTTAACAGGGACTTATAAAGGTCAATGTGCTCTATCTATCAGGATGATGCTTTTGACATCTCTCCCCCACTTTTATTGGTGCATATAATTATACATAACAGTGGGATTTGTTATAAAGACACTAATAAAAAAAACTGTAAAGTAAATAGTAGAAAGATCAATAGAGCAGAGGAAAGAACCAGGGAATGGGAGGAAAAGAAGGGTAGAGGAAATACTGGGGACTGAATTAGAATAAATTATATCTCATGCTTTCATAATTATTTTGTAGTATATTCTGTTGTCACATATAACCAAAAAGAAGCAACAAAAATAAATAAAAGACAAAATGGAGACATCTACCGAATCCATTTCCACTGTGATGAGAAATAAAGGTATCTATATAAACAGCCTATGAGTTGTAATTCTCAGGTCTTTAGTAACAAAGGCTCTGAGGTTTAAAATAAATAAAATTTCCTGTATCTAAAAAAAAAAAAAGGAAAGAGAAATAGCGGCATCATAAACCCTGATACTGATACACAGAGAAGGAAACAAGAACATTTTCTGTGGTATTCTGGAAAAGAATGTACATAATTTAAGTCAAATAATAAGAAAGCATCATATAAACACAAACTTAAGGATATTCTACAAAATAACTCATCAAAACTCTTCAAAAACTGGGGCTGGGATTGTGGCTCAGTGGCAGAGCACTTGCCTTGCACGTGTGAGGCACTGGGTTTGCTTCTCAGCACCACATAAATAAATAAATAACGGTATTATGTCCATCTGAAACTAAAAAAAATTTTTAAAAAATCTTCAAAAACTGTAAGGCAAATAAAAGAAAAATAAGATTGAAGAACAGAAAGAAGGAAATTGAGAATAAATAACAAATTTAATGTGGGATCCTGGATAGGTTCCTAGACCAGAGAAAGGACACTGGTGAAGACTGAGGTTTAGTTAGTAGTATTGATCAATGCTAATTTCTTGAGTTTGACAATTACATTATGGTCATGTAAAATGTTAGCATTAAGGAAAGCTAGATGAAGGGTATATGAGGACTCTACAGAGTTTTTGTCTAAAGTTACTTCAAAAATAAAGTTAAAAATGTTCTTAAAGTTTACAATGTGAGACAATCTCCTCAAAACATGAACAGAATAAAACAATAAACTTAGCTGCTAACATAACAACCCATTTCTGTCTTCAAAAAGAAAACACTTCCCATTATTCCTCTGTGGAATGATTTAGCATGTATCTATTTATTTACTCTATATGAATTACAAATTTTTCCCCTAAAAAATCACCTGCCAGTTTTCCCCTTATTTATGTGTTATTTAAAAGGACTCTTCAATCTGACAGTTGAAATTTTATTGAACTAATTTAAACACTTGCTACATGCAAATATCAAACTTCTTTAAAATTTAAAAAGAAAAAATTACATGACTTATTTCTAAAATCCATGACAAAATTACATAATTACATGAAGTAAGATAGATCACCACATGTCTATAGCAGGAGAAAGAACAAAAATGAGGGTGTTTTAATATTTTATTTTATTTTATGGTTTATAGTAGTAAAATCCATTAAGTATTTAAGAAAGTCTTATAAAAAAAATTCCAATAATTGTCTGTGTGACCTTAGACTCATCTCTCAATCACTTTGATTCTCAATTATTCATGTCAAATAAATTAGTCAAAATCAGCATTTTCCTCAATTTTAGCTACTAGCTCCATATGGCCATTTAAATTTAAATTACTCAAAATTAAATGAAGTTAAAATTTGGCTTCTCAGTTTCCCTTGGCACAGTAGCTATACATGATTAGTGGATAGATAATGGACAGCAAAGATACAGAACATGTGATCATGACAGAAAGTTCTACTGGTCAGTGTTATCAAAAATATCTTTAAATTTTTGCCTAATTTTTCAATTTTCTATGTTATGGATTGAACTGTGTCTTCTCCCAGATTTATATGTCCTAAGCTCCAGAACCTCTCCATATGACTGTTGGGGAGATAGGGTCTTTAAAATGGTTAATCATGGTTAAATTCGATCATTAGGGTAGGCTTGCTTAATCCAGTAAAACTGTTGTCCCTAGAAGATTAGCCAGGAGCAAAGACACATGCCTGTAATCCCAGTGGCCCAGGAGGCTGAGGCAGGAGCATTGCAAGTTCAAAGACAGCCTCAGCAATTTAGCAAGGCTCCAAGCAACTCACTGAGACCCTGTCTCTAAATAAAATACAAGAAAGGGTGGGAATGAGGATCAGTGGTTGAGTGCCCCTGGATTCAATTGATGGTAAACCCCCCACTCCAAAAAAGAGAGAAGAGATTAGGACATAGATACATATAATGGAAGATTAGCCTTTTGCAAATCAAGAAAAGAGGCTGCAGAAGAAATAATCTCACTAACCTCTTGATCTCTGAACTTCTAGCCTTCAGAACTGTGAGAAAATAAATTTCTGTTGTTTAAACTCTCCACCTGTGGTATCTGTTAGGATGACCCAAGCAAACTAATACATATAATAAAATTTTTAAACTCCATACTGTATAGCCCATTAATTTGCTCCATCTTCCTAGACCAAAGCATATGGATTACATGTCCAGTTCTAGTCAAGCTGGCTTTTCTGTCACAGTCTCTTCCCAGATTCTCCTTTTACTTACTATGACTTTTTGTCTAGAATTTTCTATATCCAGAATGTCTATAAGACTGCATTTTTCTTTTTAGTCAATTCAGTTCTTCAACAAAAATTTTCCAGTTCTACTAACTATCCTTCTACTTTCCAGCAGTCTAGGGCTTGCCAATGTGTGCAGAATTAGCTGACACACTAACTAAATGAAAAAGTAAAAGGGGCACGCCTGTAATCCCAGTGGCTTGGAAGGCTGAGGCAGGAAGATTATGAGTTTAAAGCCAGCTTCAGCAACTTGGTGAGGCCTAAGCAACTTAACAAGACCTGTCTCTAAATAACAATATAAAAAAGGGCTGGGGATGTGGTTAAGGGATTACACGCCCTGGGTTCAATCCCTGGTACCAAGAAAGAAAGTATGTATATAATGAGTACAAAACCAAACTAAGATTAAATCAATTAATAATGAGGAATAGTACATTTTGTAACATTTCTGTAACACAAATCTTAAATATGTTAGATTTCACATTAGGGATGGGATTTCACACTAGTCTTGAGTAGTACAATCCATAGGCAATTTTAAAATTTCCATTCTAAACCAATCCTGCATGTTTGTAAGGTAACATGGATTTCATGTATAAAACACACTATCTCTGGGAATAGATTACAATGAACCTGTTTAAGAAAAGGTTAGTATTTCTGATCAATATTTCCTTTTTTGTGGTCACTTGAAAATTAATAATAACTGATTGGCAAGAACACTATTTTGCACAATACTGAGGATGAAGCCCAGGGCCTTGCACATGTGAAGACATGCATTTTACCAATGAGCTATACCTTCCAGTTCAAGAATTTTTAAGAAATACTTATATTTTTAGTTGAAGTTGGACACAATACCTTTATTTAATTTATTTATTTTTATGTAGTGCTGAAGATCGAATCCAGGGTCTCGTGTGTGGTAGGCGAGCGCTCTACCACTGAGCCACAACCTCAGCCCCAGGAATATTTTTTATATAGATAATAAAAAGCAGTCAATATGAGAAATCTAGGTAACTATAATACAAAGTCCATTATTTTTAAAGACCCAACAATCAAAAAACACATTCAAAGTAGGTTAGCACATTCTTCAAATTCATTCTTGAAAATACTGGAAAGAAGAAAGAAGCTCAAGTTTAAGGTATGACTCTGTGAAAAGGTAAAGTAAAATATACTATACACTAATGGTAAAATCCAGGTAAGTGTAATGATCATTTATTCTCTACTTATGTGAAGAAAGTAATTTTACAATTTTATGGTTGGAATGTTTCTTGTGAGTAAGAGAGCTATCAAAAACATTTCCAGGACTCCTGGAAGCTACACACACAATGTGAGTTCACATCTTCTTGAAGACTTTTTACCACAGACTTCTACTGGGAGCTCCAGAGAAAGAATGGAGGGAAGGAGATGAGAGAGAGGATCCTGGATGAAGGGAGAGGCCATCACTGTAGAAAAGCAACAAAGCCTGGCAGGGACTCTTTTCCACGGAACACTTGTCCTTAAACCACTGGGAGAAGGTACTCCCAAATCCCTGTCACTCCCACTTCTCTGGGCACAGGTTTATAGCTAAGAGCAAAGAAAATAAAACTCTAACTCTGTAAGAAACTCATAATGGCCCTGGATACGGAGGTATCAAACCTTTGGGAAAGGGGCAGGAAATTCCTATCAAGTCCCTCAAATATACAAGGCTGAATTTACCTGCTACTGGGAGGATCACTGAGATCCTCTTGGTGCACAAAACCGTAGGGCACAGACAGGGCCTCCTCAAGATGAATAGTGGATAAAGATATTGAGAACTTCATCTTGTCCTCTACCTCAAGATGATAGCAGGTCCCCCATCTCTCCCTCTCCTCCACCCCCCTCTCTCATACTGAGAATTGAACCCAGGGATGCTTTACCACTACAGTATATCCCCAACTCTTTTTACTTTGAGATAGATTTCTCCATAAGTTGCTGAAGGTCTTGTTAAAACTGCTGAGGCTGGTCTTGAAACTTGCAATCCTCCCACTCCAGCCTCCAGAGTTGCTGGGATAGGTGTGTGTCACTATGCCTGGCTCTGCAACAGCTTTCCTTTGTGGGAAGGGTAAGAGAGAATGTAAACACAGACCTCCTTTGATGTACGAGCATATATGAAAACAATGAGGGAAAAAAAAAAAAAAAACCCTTCCATCAGTTCTAAGCACAGGCAAAAAGTAATGCTAAAAGTGTTTAAGTGCTATAGATACTCGTAACCACAGCAAAACCAAAATCCAAAACAAATTCTACCCTGAGTAGAATGACTTAACCTCCATACTAACACCCAAGCAGATGAAAAGTCATAACGCCTTTGTAGGAGGAAATATAGTTGCCCTTCTATATTCACAGGTCCCACTCAACCAACCACAGATTGAATGAATATATTTGGGGTGAAAATGTATATATACTGAACAGGCTTTTTTGTTATTATTTCCTAAACAATACAGAATAGGAACTACTTACATAACACACACATTGATTTAGGTGTTATAAAGTCATCTAGAAATGATTTAAAGTATGCAGGAGGATGTATATAGAATACATGCAAATACTATGTCATTTTATATAAGGGACTTGAGCATCCACAGATTTTGGTATCCACAGGGCGGCCTGGCACCAATCCACTGTGGATACTAAGGCCTACTGTACTATATACCATTACTATCCTACATACGATATTTGGCATTCAATAAAAACACTACAACATATACCAAAAAGCAAGAAAAACAAACTTTCACTACCAAGAGAGCCAGGAATCAACAGAATCATACTCAGAAATGTTGGACAGATTAAACAAGGAAGCAAAACGGCCATAGTAAAGGCTTTTTTGAAAAAGGAGGACACCATACTTGATCATATTTTGAATTTCAACAAAGCAATGGAAACTATAACAAAGAGTCAAATGTAAGAAATAAAGAATATGGTAACAGAGATGAAGAATCCTTTGGCAGTTTCAGTGAATTTGTTATAGCTGCACAAAAAGCCAATGAACTTGAAAAAGTATCAACAAAAATTAGTCAAACTGAAACAAAGGCATAATAAGAGAACCAAAGAGCAAAGGGATAAAAAAGAATCCAAAACTTGGGGGCCAGTACCAAACTACCTAACAAATGTGTAATTGCAATACTAGAAGGAGAATAAAAGAGCAGAAAAAATATTTTAAGATATAAAGGCAGAAAATAATAAAAGACATCAAAATATAGATTCAAACACACACACTCACACACACACACACACACACACACACACACACACACACACACACATGAATAGATGAACAAAAATAAAAATTATTGTAGGCTTCTCATCACAAATTAGGCAACCCAGGTCGTGACAGTGCTGAAAGAAAACACTTCTCAAACCAAACCAGAAGTCTACACACAGGGAAAATATTGTTCAAAATGAAGGCAAAATACAGTTTTTGAGACAAACTAGAGGTCAGAGAATTCATTACCAGCATAAACACCATATATAATAGGGAAAGTTCTTCAGATGAAAGAATATGATACCAGACAGAAACATGGATCTACACATAGAAATTAAAATATATGAAAATCAAATCTCAATCCATATCATATCCTATACAAAAATTAAATAAAACTTCTATAAAATTTCTAATAGAAAATGTTTGTGAATTTGAGTTAAGCAAAGATTTTTCAGGTACAATGACAAAAGCATGGCCAATTAAAACTTTTAACAAAGGGACTTCGTAAATTAAAAACTTGTCTTTGAAAGACATTACTAAAAATGAAGTGAAGATGGGCATGGTAGAGCACATAATAAATCCCAACATCGTGGAAGGCTGAGGCAGGAGGATTCCAAGTTTGAGGCCAGCCTCAGCAATATAGTAAGACCCTGTCTCAAAGTAAAACAAACAAACAAACAAACAAACATAAATAAATAAATAAAGGGTTGGGGATGTAGATCAGTGGTAAAGCACCTCTGGGTGAAGACCCCACTAAAGGCCGAATAGGGAGTAGATATCCTGGAATGTAAAGATAGTTCAACACATAAATCAATACAATATATCACATTAAGAGAATAAAAGGAGGGAAAAAAAAACATATTATCATTGAAAAAGTATTTGACAAAAATCCACATACTCCCACGGTAAAAATACTCAATAAATTAGGTATAGAAGAAAACTATTGAAACATAATAAAAACCATATATGAGGGTTATGGTTATGGCTCAGTGGTAGAACACTTGCCTCACATATGTGAGGCACTGGGTTCAATTCTCAGCACCACATATAAATACGAACAAAATAAAGATCCAACAACAACTAAGAAATAAAAAAAAAAACAAAAACAAAAACCAAATATGAAAATCCCACAGCTGACATCAGATTCAGTAACAAAAGCTTTTCTTCTAATATTGGGAAGGGTGGTTACCATGGTGGGGAAGGGGAGGATGGGGAGTTCTTTATTTTTAATCTTTATCTTTTAGTTGTAGTTAGACACAATACCCTTAAATTAACTTATTTATTTTTTTGTGTGGTACTGAGGATCGAACCTAGGCCTCGCCCATGCTAGACAAGCATTCTACTGCTGAGCCACAACCCCAGCCTGGGGAGTTCTTCTTAATGGGTATTCTATTTTGGTTTTGCAAAATGAAAAAAGTTCTAGAGATTTGTTCCCTGACAATATGTACTTCATACTACTGAACTATCTACTTAAAAATAGTTAGGTGGAAAATTCTATGTATATTTTGCCACAAGTAAAAAATAAAACAAATAAAACAGGGCTACACACTGTATGATTTTATTTATTGAGATTATGTAAAAGGTAAAACTGCCAGATATGGTGGCACACATAGTGACTTGGGAAGCTGAGGCAGGAGGATCACAAGTATGAGGCCAGTCTCAGCAACTTAGCAAGACACCCAGCAAGAAAAAGAAATTAGGAAAACCACTGCATTCATAATAGCCTCAAAAAAAAAATACTTATTAGGAATCAATCTAACAAAAGAGGTAAAGGACCTCTACAATGAAAATTACAGAACGCTAAAAAAATAAAAAAATAAAATAAAAGAAATAGAGGAAGATCTTAGAAGATGGAAAGTCCTTTTGTGTACTTGGATAGGCAGAATTAATATTATCAAAATGGCCAAGTCACCAAAAGCACTATACAGGTTCAATGCTATTCCCATCAAAATTCCAATAACAGGGGCTGGGGTTGTGGCTCAGCGGTAGAGTGCTTGCCTAACATGTGCGAGGCCCTGGGTTCAATCCTCAGCACCACATAAAAATAAATTAATAAAATAAAGGTATTGTGTCTACACAATACAACTAAACTAAAAATACTACAACTAACATAAATATTTTTTAAAAATTCCAATGACAGTCTTCATATAAATAGAAAAAGCAGTCATAAAATTCATCTGGAAAAATAAAAGATCCAAAATAGCCAACGCAATTCTCAGTGAAAAAAGCAAAGCAGGAGAAATCATAATTCCAGATCTTAAATTATATTACAGAGGTATAGTAACAAAAACAACATGGTATTGGCACCAAAACAGGCAAGAAGACCAATGGTACAGAATAGAACACAGAGAAAAACCCTCACAAATACAGTTACCTCATTCTAGATAAGGGACCAAAAAAATACACTAGAGAAAAGATAGCCTCTTCAACAAATGGCACTGGGAAACTGGAAATCTGTATGTAGTGGAATGAAATTTAATGCCTATCTCTCATCCTGCACAAAACTCAAAGTGCATCAAAGACCTAAAAATTAGACTACAAATGCTGCACATATTAGAAGAAAATGTAGGCCCAACACTCCAATGTATCGACTAAGGAACTGACTTCCTTCACAAGACTCCTAAAGTGTAATTAAGTAAAAATCAATAATTAATAAATGGGATGGCATCAAACTAAAAAGCTTCTTCACAGCAAAGGAAATAATAAGAAAGTCAAAGAGAGAGCTTACACTATCAGAGACAATCTTTGCCACCTGCACCTCAGAGCATTAATTTCCAGGATATATAAGGAACTCAGAAAACTTAACACCAAAAAAATTAATAACTCAATCAATAAATGGGTAAAGGAATTAAACAGATATTTCTCAGAAAAAAAACCATATAAATGGTCAACAAATATATGAAAGAGATGTTCAACATTCATAGCAATTAGACAAATGCAAACTAAAACTACAGTGAGATTTCATCTTACTCTAGGCAGAACGGCAATTATCAAGAATACAAGTAACAATAAATGCTGGTGAGGATGTTGGAGAAAAGGTCCAAACATATGTTGCTGGTGGGACTGCAAACCACTCTGGAAAGCAGTATGGAGATCCCTCAAAAAATGAGGAATTTGACCCACTCCTTGGTTTATATCCAAAGGATTTTAAATCAGCATACTATTCTGACACAGCCAACTTAATGTTTATAGCAGCTCAATTCACAATAGTTAAGCTATGGAACCAACCCAGGTATCCTTCAACAAATGAATGGATAGAGAAATTGTGATACACACACACACACACACACACACACACACACACAATGGAGTATTATTCAGTCATAAAAAATAATGACTTCATAACATTTGCAAGTAAATACTGAACCCGGAGACTAACATGCTAAGTGAAATAAGCCAGTCCCAAAAAACCAAAGTCAAATATTTTCATTGATATGTAGAAGCTAAACTCAATAGGAAGGGAGAGGCAAAGAACAGATATTCAGTAGATTAGACAAAGGGGAATGAAGGGAAGGGAGGAGAGATTGGAAAAGTAAAGACAGTGGAATGAATCTGAAATAATTTTCCTGTTAAACTTAGATGAATACACCATAGTAAATCCCACCAGTATATATGTCCATAAGAATGGAGTCCTAACTAGAATAAGATATATTCCATGCTTGTACAATTATACCAAAATGAATTCTACTGTCATGTGTAACTAAAAAGAATCAATAAAAAAAGCACAACTCCAAGAAAAAATAATAATTAAATCTAAAAGAAAGAGACCCTTAGTAACTTAGTGAGACTTTATTTCACAATTTTAAAAAATGGGGGAGGGATGTAACTCAGTGATAAAGTTCCCCTAGGTTCAATGCTCAGTACCATAGATAGATAAAAAGTAAAAACCACAGGGGCAGAAAATAGATCAGTGATTCTAATAAGCTGGGAGTAGGGAGAGGAGGTGACTACAAAAGAGCACAAGTGAATTTTTAGGGTGAGAAAACTCTTCTTTACCTTGCTTTTTGGGTGTCTATACCACTGTAAAAATTTGTCAAAACTCACATAATTATACACCAGAAAGGGTAAATGAGACTGTATATAAATTATACTTAAATTTTACAAGTTACCTTACTACCAAAAGAACTAAAAAGCTTTCTCAGCACTCTTAAATGCTCTTTCTGTGGCTATAGGATTACAAATAATTAGAACTGGAAAGATAGTTCTTTGTAAGCTAGGCTGGGTAAAATGGCCTCTACGCTGCTCCATTCATGTTTGTATTTTTTGGCATGGGAAGAGACTGGGTGGACAGGAAATAGAATGGCTGTACTACATGATAAGAGTCAAAAATAAAAAGGAAGGAGGTGAGCTGCAGGCAATTAGAGATGTGATAAGAAATAGATGGAGGAAGCAGGATTAAAGAGGCAGAGATATGCATAAAGGAAGAGGACACAGACAAGGCATAATGAAAAAGTGATTTGGGTCAGTAAGAGATTGAAGTAAAGCCATAGGAACAGAATAGAAAAACATGAGGGCATCCAGTCTTGATATACCAAAACTTATTTACTTCATTTCCATGAACATGCCTGGAGTCCACAATCCATTAAGTAATAAGATCTGACCACAGATAAGCTATCTAATGGACTTTTACTCTTTACAGAGTCCAAAAGCCTGGCTGCCTGCACTTAAATGAGAAAATAAATGTTGAAGAAAACTTTTGTGTCAAATACTTTTATGCATATTGCACAAGACTACAATAAACCATAACAATCCAAGACTTAATAATCTTGAAATCAAGTACTACAGGAGTGTAGTTCAATGCTGTTTTTATGTTCCTACATTTCCTTTTACTTGATTCCAAGGTAAACAAATCATGCTCTTAAAGCTATTTTGCAATATTAATCAAAACTTTACCACTTGGTAAATTTAAATCTTACAGAGTATATTTATTGCTTCCTTTACTTTATGAGATGCTCCTTGAGTAATACATCATTTTAAAGCACAGGGTGAAATACAATATTTTTGTCAATCTCCATTTTTCTTTTCTTTTTGTTTTGGTGCTGTGGATTGAACCCAGGGACGCTTAACTACTGAACTACATCTCCAACCCTTTTTTGTATTTTATTTAGAGACAGCGTCTCACCAAGTTGCTTAGGGCCTTGCTAAATTGCTGGCTTTGAACTTATGATCCTCTTGCCTCAGCCTCCCAAGACGCTGGGATTATAGACGTACACCACTGGGCCTGGCATTTGCAGTTTTTCTTTGTAGCCTTTTCTATTTCCTTTTGCTATCAAGTATACAAATGCTCCTATAAGAAACCTTACACAATAGTAATCTAAAATAAATTCCAAAGGTTATTCTGAAAGAAGTTTTACATATGAGCTATCTCAAATGTGTGGATTATTTTCCTCTTCTGGTGCTGGGGTTCAAACCCAGGACTTTGTGCACGCGATGCAACTACTCTACCACTATCCTACACCTAGGCCCTTAGATATGTGTTTCATTCTTAGAAACACATATACACACACATGTGTTAATAATTTGCACAATAATTTTGGAAAAACTAAGTTCCTTTCTTTAATCTTTAACTTCAAGATATTATAATGTTCCCCATCAGATTGAGATTTAACAATAATTAATACGTAAGGATTAATTCTGTACCAAAAAATATAAGATGGCATCTTACATTAGGAATACTGGTATTGAAAAAGTTGATTCTCTGGGGAATAATTTAGTTCCTTCTGTAGAGGTATAGTTTTATATGTTTTGAGTTGGGTCTTGCTATATTGCCCAGGTTGGTTTCAAACTGTTGAACTCAAGTGATCCTCTAGACTCAGCCTCCCAAGAAGGTGGGACCACAGGCATGTACCACCACATCTGGCTTGTAAATACAGTGTTTTTTTGTTTTTTGGGTTTTTTTTTTTTGTACCAGAGCTTGAACTCAGGGGCACTTGACCACTGAGTTGCATTTCCAGCCCTATTTTGTATTTTTATTTAGAGACAGGGTCTTATGAGTTGCTTAGTGCCTAGCTTTTGCAGAGGCTGGCTTTGAACTCATGATCCTCCTGTGTCAGCCTCTAGAGCCACTGGGATTACAGGCTTGTGCCACCACACCCAGCTTAAATACAGTTTTGCACCTTAAGTAAACTATTTTCAAAGAAAGATGAATTGTCTAGTTGAAGATACCAGTGATTCAGAGAGATACTGAAACACCATTATGATCTCATGTCTGAGTGCTGGAATAAGAGAAAATAATTCTTTGTTCTTGTGATTGTTCAATACAGCTTCCCTTCAAAAATGACCAGCTGGTTTCTTTTGGTTTCAAATCTACAAGTTCAAAAAACTCCAAAAACATCACTGGAAAGTTTCCTTAAACTGGACTTTTACAATTTTTCTTCATCTAAAGTCAAATACTCTATGAGAAAATATTAAACTTTCATTAATTATATGAAACCAAGAAGAAAAAGTACCTCAATAAACTATGTATAAACAGAGTGATGAGTCTGATACATCAGTAGTGTACTTATTTACCCTCTGCAGTGAATCCTATATGTGAATGGTCACAGAATCTTGAAAGCTGCCTCTGTCCCCTGCCTCTAGGGCCCAGGACTCATCATGAATCTCCAGAACGGTAACCCCTTGCATGTATTTTCTGAGAATGCTAACTATGTAGAACTGAGAAGAATATTCAGATACTTTAAAAAAGGGTTTTAAAAATGGTTTGAAGTAGGTTTTTTACTCACTATGATTGTTTCAGTAGTGAGATTAAGCCTTAACTGTGAATGTGCTGCAAAAAACTGCCTTGTTTCAGGATCTGCCTGTTGGTTGTCCTTTTACTTCCCATCCCTAACTATGAACACTGAAGCAACAGACTTAAACTTACTTGTGCGCAACTTTAGGAAGTAAGTGTTTCCACATTAGAATGCTGGCTCCAGGCTAATTCCACTAAAAAATTATTGATATCTTCAACAATTTAGGGTCTGGATTTTAGTTTCTTAATAAAACTGAAGTTTTTTAAAGGAAAGAAATCCTTCTTAAATGAAACAATAACCTTGTTTATAAATAATACATGTTGTTAAAAGGATTTGAATGAGTAGGGATTTCAGGTCCTGCCAGGAAAATAGTGTAGCAGTCTAAGGGCATTTTCTACTAGATGTAACCAAGTCCTGACTTGCCCAAATTCTTAACAAGCTATCTCACTTAGTACAATTTTAGCATCTTATTAATTTATTCATCAAGGCACTCCTTCCAATCCACTAACCAAATGTTCATATTGTTCTGTTCTTTATTCTCCTGTTGGCACCTGCTTCTAAATGTGGCCTCCTCTGACTCTTGCTTTTTTAATGAAAGCCTTGAAGATTCTCCAGGTCTTTCTTTGCATTTCAGATTCCTTTCCTCCCTGATAATCCATCATCTTTGCATACAGCCTGGCGTGTCTGGATTAATATACAATACAAAAGCTGATGGTCATGGTTAAAGATTAAGATATATGTTTGCTGACAAAGCTTTAAAGGCAGTTCCTGTAGTGAACTGGGAATCACTTATTTCTATTTAGGGATGCATGCTTTTTAGAACTGAAATGGAACTTAAGTAATAAAGCTTTTAATGAATACTAGTTTAGAAGAAAATCACAGAGATAAAGAAAGAATTAGTCTTTAACACTATCAGCAACATTATCAATGGCATAAAAAGATGACGGGGGTTAAAAAATGTGGACATACAGTATAGTAAAAAATGAATCAGAAGAGTGGGACTCTGAATATGATAAAATTACAGGAACTTCTTAAAACATTTATCTTACATGAGTCCAAAAGTAATATGCTAATAAGCTGTTTTAGAGTTAGCACAGTCACAGTTTGACAATATGTTTTTCTTAGTGGGATGCAAAATAACGTTTTTATTAGATTAGACGACAATTTGCTTAGCTATTGTAAAGAAAGTGAAAAAAGGAAGTTATAAAAATCAAATTACTTAATCAAATTACTTTAAAACAAATTCAAAATGCATAATGTATGCTTTTGTCAGCCTATAAATATTTCTAAGTTTGTGAAGAATTTTGATAAATATATACATTAAACAAGAAACAGCTGTTCAAACAGTGGTCAAAAGTTGAGGCTTAGGAGTTTGACAACTTGATTCAAATCATAGCTCCAGTTATTTGCTAGTTTTGGGGCCTTGGGCAAGTTATTTAACCTTACTAGGTCTCAGTTTCCTCATCTGTAAAATCAGGATTAGGAACTACTATCTTCATAGGATGATTTTAAGAAATAAACACAAAACATATTAGATGCTCAACTATACTATCTTTCCTAAATGCAGAAACAATAGATTAAAAAAAATAAAGAATTTTCAGCGAACTAAGAAAAAGCTAAAAAGGTTTAATATTTTAAAGGAGTTATTTTTGATTAGGGGTAAAAATAACTGAACTAGATGTGATTTAAACTGAACCCACATCAGGTACATACTAGGTGATTAAAGCCATTTTCCTTGGGTACTGTAGTTATATTACTTATAAAAAGTCTAAATCTGATGGAAACACTCAAATGAATTTGAGAAAATCTGGAAGAAATTAGATTATCGGGTTCTATTAAATTGTTAATGTATCTTGCTTAAATTTTTGTTCATTAATTTATATCCATCCGATTATATAAAGCAAATTTGGAGGAAACAGCTGAAGTTGTGCAATAATTTCAGTGACAATTACTTTTTGTTCTTGTGTTTTCTACTTAAAACATGATGTCTGTTATCCAGTATTATAGTCAGACCTTCTTTTCTAGATTGTCAGAATTGCTAAATGAACTTTTTTTTTTAAATCAGTCTCCATGTTGATTTTAGTCTTTCTTTATTATAAGGCTTCTTTCACAGAAGTTTAGTAATATTGAGGGCACCGGTATTGAACAGAATGATTTTGGGGGCACTTTGTATTCTTTGACTTTGTTCTCCACATACCATGTTAAAATCCATCAATTTTGGCTTTTACTGAGTTGTTAAATAAAGTTATAGTATAGCTGTGAAGGGGAAAAAAAAAGTCTAAATCTTTGCTGTAGACCTCAGTAAATTTAGCAAGTTAATGAAAGAGTAAGAAAAAAAAGTAAACAAATGATTCTCAAAAGACGTGTGCTTCTTATGAGAGAGGAGAAATTATAAAGCCTGAATCTGAACTAATTATGTGTACTCATAAAACGTTCTACACTTCAGTGTAATTGCCCATTTGATTTTAGAGGACACAAAAATGTCTAACTCTATCCAGTTTTACTAGGGAAAAGATCCATAAGTAGCCCTCAGAAATATCCTGTCTCCTTGCTGATGAGTAGTTTTCACTGGAGGTGGCTCTATGCTGCAGATGTGCTGCTCATATCTGCACACTGCTTGCCTGTCACAGTGACTCCCTGGCCTTGCCATGTGCCCTATTGTAGTTATTTGTGGCAGAGGAATGGGAAAACAAGGGTGAAGAGTCACTGATGGTCCCAAATTCAATTACAATTTATATTCAATTTATATTCTCACTGCTGGCACTTAACAGCAAGCTCTAAAACTTCTAGAGAGAGATTCTCCTTGAAATTTACAACAGCCTATTCTCTGTAAGGTTGGAGGTATAGATACTAACTTCTTGCTCAAAAAATTTGTGAATAGCTCAAATGACCTTCATAGGTATTTCAAATATTGAAACACAAATCATAGTTAATCTAAATCAATGAATGTGGAGGGCTGAAGCCAGATCTAACAAAAGGCAATAAAAAGTAGTTCAGTGGACCTACTGTTTAGTTTGTGAAAAGAAAAAAGAATTGACCCAAGGTAATACTATGAATTATGCACCAACTATATTCATATAAATTCAATATTTGTTTTAATTTCCCTTTTTAAAAATTTAAAAACTAACTAATTGCTTTCTTTGGAAATTTATTCTCAGCATGATGTTGGATTATCCTACTAGGGAGATGTCTTCAGAAACAAGTCTTACATAGTAAGTAAAAAATTATATTACTTTCAACTCTCTCCGTCCACGTCCCCATTCTTTCAACTCTTGAGAATATATATATTTATGTTTTGCAAAGAGTGAGATCAATTACTTTCAAGCCTGTCGTCTTATTTATATGGCAAGAGCATTATAATCATTATAATCTGTTCAAGACAGAAATAAATATTTTCATTTATCTATAATCTGGCTTAGTTTTAAAAAGAGGCTAAACTATTTCTGTTTCCTTGCAAAGTAGGTCACATAAAGAAAATTCTCCCTAAAAGTTGTTTGGCACAACATTTAGTATACTTGGAGAAAAATATAAATAGAAGTCACTCTGGGTACAAGCAGAATTGAAAACATAATATTAACAGAGATTTGCCAAAGCTATAATTGAGTAGACACATATGGACATTTTATAGTAAAATATGCTTCCCAATATCTTGCCATAGAAACTTTTCATATTTTAGAAACTAGCAGTAATAGTTAGCTAAAAGTAATAATAGTTTGAGCACTATTTAGTATTCAGAATCAGAAACATTTGCATTTTAGTTTAAATTTGAAGAGGCCAGAATCAAAGAGTATAATTCTATTATTTTATTTTTTTTACTTGTAGATGGACACAATACCTTTATTTAATTTATTTAATTTTATGTAGCGCTGAGGATCAAACCCAGTACTTCATATTTGTAAGGCAAATACTCTGCCACTGAGCCACAATCCCAGCCCTCAAAGGATATAATTTTAAATTACTTAAATGAGTGATGGCATAAATAAAATTTTACTTGTTTCTGCTATTGTCTTAAAAAAATTTTTTTTGGTTGTAGTTGCACACAATGCCTTTATTTTATTTATTTATTTATATGTGGTACTGAGGATCGAACCCAGCGCCTCACACATACTAGACGAGTACTCTACCACTGAGCCACAACCCCAGCCCCTTGTCTTTTGTTTTTAATGTATTTTTTGGTGTGTGTTTGTGTGTGTGTGTGTGTGTGTGGTTGTAGATGGTCAGCATGCCCGTATTTTATGTGCCTATTTTTATATGTGGTGCTAAGGATCCAACCTGGTGCCTTACACATGCTAGGCAAGTGCTCTGCCACTGAGCCACAATCTCAGCCCCTCTGCTGTTGTCATTTACTTCAAGCATAATCATCATCACCAACTTCATTTGTTAATGCACATATAAGTTATATAAATAATATGTACAGGTAAAGGTCCTGATCAAAAGTAGTATGTGAATGACTCTAAGGAAGGGCAGAATGACTCTAATGGAGCCCAGAACAAATAATAGCATAGTCCACTAATGATGGCTTGGCTATTATCAAGAGAGGGTTTTTTTTGTTTTTTTGGTTTTTTTTTTCTTTTCCATAAAGCCTTTCCTGATCTACTTGCATGGAAGCCAAAATCTCTTACATCCCTGAGAATCAACTTTACTGGCTGAAATGATGAGGTCCGACTGAACTCCAATTCCAGGTTAGTTCAGCAAGAGTCACCACTTTAGCTCTAAGAAGATGACAAACTGAAATGTGTCATCAGAAAATCTGTTTTGTTATTTGTCCAATGACAGACTTGAGCATATTCATCAGCAAAACTCAGTTTCCCTTGAAGAGAATGTCACACATGATAGGAAGACCAGTGACTTATGTTGCAATTATACTGTTGCATTAATAGTAATTAACTAACACAGACTATTAAACTCAAATGCTATAAAGGATGGGAACTGTTATCCACATAAGAGTTAGGACTTGAACTAGTAATCTTCCTGCCAATGGTTTGGGAAAATATCTGCTCTCCTTATGGATATTCTACAATTGCAATATATGCAGTCAGACAGACAATGCTGAGAATGCCATGCAAAGATCACTGAAAAGTAGATGAATACTTTTAAACTTATTTGGAATATGGATTAATAAAAATTAGTACATCACATTATATTACTCAGAAATGAAAATGAAGTTGGGATCAAATTTCTGAATAGTTGGAGGACTTTTTATATGGAGATGGAAGACTACATGCTTCTCTTAAATTTACATGAAAAGCAAATAATTTGATAACATATTTAAATAAATGGAACTAACTACTTCAGGTCCTTCTATTAATATTTGCTAGGCTGCTTTCTACAGTTGAATACAGATTTCACCATAAGTAGGCTTTTACTACTAAAATGTGCTTATAGAGTTTTACTTGGTTTATAAGTAATTTTCTGAAAACCATCCAAAAATCACCACATATTCTGAGCTTGCAAACAGTTTTTATCATCTACACTAATATTGTATTCACCCAGGTTAGTGAATTGTTCATATAAAATGCCTTATTATATGTGCTTATGACAGTTGATGACTTTTTTCTCATATTTAAACCAGTTAAATTATATCTCTTATTACTTCTGATTTAATAGAAAACAAACTAAAACCATAGAAGAAATTCTATGTAAATAGAGAAGTCAAGTAGCCATCCTGAGTTTCATCAAGAATTATATTAAAATAGCATGATCTGTGGCAACAAACTTTATATACAACCTGAAAAATGTAATCTTTTTTCCTGGGGACTGAACCTAGAGCCTAACACATGCTAGGCAAAAGCTCTGAACTACACTCCTAGTTCCCCCCAAAAGTAAATTTTGGTGGGGCGGGGGGACCAGGGGTTGAACTCAGGGGCACTTCTCCAGCCCTTTTTTTTTGAGATGTCTTGCTAACTTGCTTAGGGCCTTGCTACTTTTCTAAGGCTGGCTGTGAACTTGTGATCCTCCTGCCTCAGCTCCTGATCTGGTGGGATTACAGGCATGTGCTCCACCCAAAATGTCAATCTTTTGAGAGTAGAGTTAGATTTCTTTTTCAGATACATTTTTGTAAAAGTGAATAAAGACATTCAAGAAGAAAAACTTATTTTAGATTGTATTTGCTGATACTACTGAACGCTATATTCACAGTGAATATAAAGTGTAGATGATAAAAGCTCTTTGATACAACATTTAACAATGTTAAATGTTATTCATATTTATAACAAAGTTAGAAGTGCCTCTTATTCAAAAAATTTTTAGCAACTGAGAATAATATGACAAATTACATAAAATTTGGGCATTTATGTTTTGACTCTTGGGTTTATATGGAAAAGAAAGAAATAAAGAAGCCTAATTCATTTTCTATTTGCCTTAAGATGGCATTTTTAGTATATAATGCTAATGTAACGTAATGTAGTATGTAATGTAATGAATTCTAGTATTCTGATGGTTATCAAATAGGCTATTAGTTTGTGTAATTTCTGAATTTAACTCAAGCAATCAATGCATTAAATATAATAAATCAATAGCATTTATTTTCTGTGTGCTTAATTTTGCAGAAAATGGACGTATATAAGGCATTTCTCTCACATTTAAGGACTTTCTGTCCTAACTGCAGGAAAAAAAAAATCTAATGGAAAAGAAACAATTATCCAGTTACCTGATTCAGCAAATATTTACTGCACACCTAATATGTGTCAGGCATTCTACTGGAAAACATGATTCAAGGATGAAAAAGCATGGCTATTCTCAAAAAGCTAATAGACTAGTGAACTAGAAATATCTTTTCTTCCTGTTCCCTTAGTCTCAAAGCTAAACACTGAATAATTTTCTTATTTCTCTTACATCAGTGTTTCTCTAATCAGTTTTCAGAATCCTCCAAGTCAGTTGAGGTTAATACTATGAACTCAAAATAAGAATACTGGACACCTAAATGCTTCAAGAGCAAAGCAGAAGCCCCTCCCTCTGCCTGGAGTGCTCCACTCTCATTTTATTACGTCAGCTTCTACTCACTGGAAGGATGAATGATACATGACTCTACAAAGAGGCCTATTCTTATACCCTCCACCACCTCTTCTCTTTCCCCTCATGGTGCCCCTTTCTTTCATGGCATTTTTTAATAATTTTATAATCATAATTATAGTTATTTATAATTATTTTTTCTTACTCCTCTATTTAAGTTTAAAAACTATAATAACATACTTTTTCTTATTCATTGAAGGACACAATGCCTAGCAAATACTTGTCAAGAGTGTAAAGGGCAGTATGAGTGCTAAAGTAGCCATGGAGAGCTGACAGGCTCTTTGGAACTGCCAAAGCACCCAATGCATCTTTGCATCATCCATACTATTTATGTATTCTACTGCTTCATGAATCTTATTCATCTTTGTGTTGGCATAACAACATGCTCAATAAATGATTTTGAATGAGTATTAAAAGTGACCTATGCACGGATAACTTTAAAAAGAGCTTGCCAGGCTTAGTTTGACCACTGATACCTTATATGTGTGGGATCATGGTGATTTTTACATTGATAACTTGTTAAATGATATCAATTTCATGTTTTTATAGATGTATATACACACATACATACACACCTCCCCCACAAAGATAACTGTGCCTTTCAGGTAGTCTCAGCCTCCGGATATGTTCAGAATCACTAGTATACAGGAGAACTACTTTTGAACCATCCCAGACCTATAACCATATTATGCAGAATACCTTTGAAACTATACTGGAAGATTCAACTTGCTGCTTCCAAGCAATGAGTTGTTTCTTGGAAACAAGGGCTCTCCTACATAGAAGCTGTAGGGTTGCTGTATCCTTACATTTCAACCTGAAAAGTCTTGGGACAAATGTTCCAAATCTTTGCTATAATAGTTTCAGAAAACATACATCTTAGCTCTAAGAACTATTGGAACCGTTAAGAACTACTGCATTCTTAACAATATTACCTAATCAATAGACTAAAGAGAAAAGTAAGCATATAATGTATAAGGAAATTTTACTATGACCTATATTCATGTAAATTATTATATCTAAAATTCCCTAATAATTTTGCTTGCAAATATAAACTACTAGGTTACATAATCGAGACTACTATGACTACATATGCACACACATATTCACATACAGAAGCATATATAAGAAACTCTTATTAGGGTATTTGTCAGTATAAGTACTGTAATTATAAAATCAACATGACCATACTGATTTAACCTAAATGCATGTATGTTCTTAAATGAATAATTCTTATCAGTGAATTTCAACTACATATTCTAAGTATCTATAACCTATTTTTGTGCTAAATAAAAAAAAGAATCCTGTTATCATCTTTTTGATGTTTGGTTTCCATTTGGATATTTAAAATTTCTTCAAGATAGACTAGGGAAAGACTGAAGCAGAAAAGCAAAGGATTACAGTTCAATCCCAATTCTGGTACCTAGAGATGACAGAAAAACTCCATAATCTCTTTATGCTTCAGACGTTTTTCCCCCCTGAAAAATAGGAAACCATATCTGTTCTACTTCTCATGAGATAATTGTAAAACACAATCAGTAGAGATAAGACTATTCAAAGTTAAAATTTATAAAAGCACAAGATATATACATATACAAACAATATATATATATAAACCTGACTAGGTCCTTATTAAACGAATAGGCTTCCATGTAAACTATATCACCTAATCTTTGGAAGTACTAAGGACAATTGCACATGGCCTAACAATCAGAATTTTAAACTGATATTAGCATATAAAATGACTAGTACAGCACCTGTTGGGGGGGGAATAAACAAAGAACATCAAAGATGGTCTTTTCTTTGGTATACTGAACCTTAGTGAATTGGAAGGGAATTATTTTCCTTAGTCTATTGCTTCCTTTTTATAAATTAGTCTAGAAATTGTACTAAACTGTAAGGTATGACTACAAGTGAGACATCAAATGATATTAGTTGAAGTGTTAAATGCCTATACTATTTTTCCAGATACAGCAGTATATCATTTATTGAATGCTTACATCCTCCCCCAAAACAGCAAATCTGATTTCATTTTCCACTAGTTGCTATCATGTTTTCAAAGGGAGTAGTACACAAGAGCCATTGTTTTTCAATTTGCTGGTTAAGATTTTACTTTTTTGTACTGGGGACTGAAATCACCCAGGGCCTCATGCACATGTACTCCAACACTGAACTACCACCCTAGCTCTGTTGGTTATGATTTAATAGTGCTCAAGTTAATTCTCAACTGTAGAACATTCAATTCTATCTGTAAGTTCAGTTATTAAGCTAGCCTGTTTGAATCTGTTAAGTTTAGTTATCAGATAACTTTATAGTTTTAAAACTTATCTCATTATAATAATTCATTCCAAGATATTATGAGGTTCTACTATCTCTTGTGCTAGTGATCTAATTTTAAATCAATCTATTGTTAAAAAGTAATAACTGATGGATCACATATTTTGAATCCATAATGTCATCTGGAGAGAATTTAAATAATTTTAATTTGTGTGCATATAATGCAAAAGCACAGGATACTACTTTTTCCTAATGTTCTATTTAAAGTCAGAGATGGCTAATTTGCCTTATGTAATAGGTTCTTTTATGTAGCACAGTAATGTTGTCAGTGTTTAAATGATTATAAAGTCAGTACTACATCTCATAGCCATCCACAGAAGAATAGAAGGATATCTTATTTATTTCCCAAACTAAAGACAGGATCACATTAAGGTAATCAAGACAAAGGTGCGTAAAATCACATTCCAACCTTTCTTTTTTACTTAACAGATGAAAAACTGTTGCTCAGAAACATGAAGCCATTTGCCAAGTAACTACTACTGCTGGCATAAACAGAAGAAACCAAGTACAATTTTTTCACTTTTGAGATGGAGACACGATAAGAATGTTTTGCATTTTAGAGACTAAAAACACATTATAGGTTAAGTATTCCTTATCTGAAATGCCTAGTACCAGAAATATTTCAGATTTTGCAACATTTGCATATATATTAGATATCTTATGAATGTGATTTAAATCTAAAAATGAAATTCATTTAAGTTTCATATACATGTTTTATATAAAGTCTTAGGTAATTTCTTGGGGGGAGAGGGGAGATATAGGGGATTGAGTTCAGGGGAACTCGACCACTATGCCACATCCTCAGCCCTATTTATATTTTATTTAGTGACAGAGTCTTACTGAGTTGACTAATATCTCGATTTTGCTAAGGCTGGCTTTGAATTCACAATCCTCCTTCCTCAGCCTGCTGAGTCACTGGGATTATAGGCATGTGCCACTGTGCCCTGCCAATCTGAAGGTAATTTTAAACAGCATTTTTACTTGGTTTGTGTTCTGACTGAAATCGAGTATGGAATTTTTCATTGGCGGTAACTTGTTGGAACTCAACAAGTTTTGCACAGATTTCAAATACTTGGATCAAGGATGCTGAACCTCAATTCACATTCTTCCTAGGAAATTATTCCCTCTTGAACTAAATCAAGATAAAGTCCATAAATTGTTCCCCTAATCAAATAGGAACTGATACAAGAAGTCTAATTTTTAAATACAGGGAAAGTGATACTATTAAATTCATGACTATTACTGATATATTTCTTCATTATTGCTGAAGAACATGTTCACTAACTTTAATATTTGCTTTCTATAATAGATTGACTAGAAAAGCACATTTTGTATTAGATGCTACTGTATTATGGGGGCTAAGGATCCTTTACATATTTTCACCAAATATGCTACATTCTATTTTTGGTGTTTAAAAACAAGGCTCAGAATTGCTTCTAAGAAGTATTTGTTTGTTTGTTATTTATTAATTGGGGGGAGGTGCTGGGGATTGAACTCAGGGGCACTGAACCACATTCCCAGCCCTATTTTGTATTTTATTTAGAGACAGGGTTGTCTCTAAATAAGGTGATTAGCACCTCACTTTTTCTGAGGCTGGCTTTGAACTCTCAGTCCTCTTGTCTCAGCCTCCCAAGTTGCTGGGATTACAGGTGTGTGCCACTGTGCCTGGCTTTATTACTTCTTCTTCTTCTTTTTTTTAAAGTTTTTGCATTTTTCCAATATTTATTTTTTAGTTGTAGTCAAACACAATATCTTTATTTCACTTATTTATTTTTATGTGGTGCTGAGGATCAAACTCAGAGTCTCACATGTTCGAGGAGAGCACTCTACTGCTGAGCCACAACCCCTGCTCAATTACTCCTTATATAATAAAATTTTATCAATAATTGATGATTATCTTTAAACTCACTGATTTTTTATATCATCAGAACATTAGGATTTTGAAAATATTTTTGTATTCAAACATAAGTACATTAAAACAGATAAATAATACATGGCCAATTTATATTATTCATACAAATAATATATGTAATACATAATGACACACATGTATATTATATATGATATAGTATATGTGTATATATATGAGGGCAAAGCATGAAACTATAAAAAACAATTACAGCAATTACAGCAATTTCTTTTGCTAAGCAGAATTAGTGAAAGAAAGTTATCTTCTATGTTTCCATTCCTACACAACTTCAATAAGTTAATAAGCTAAACAGTAGAAGTGATTTGTAAGTACATAAGACAATAGGAGTAGTGGGGTCTCTGGGGAAATGTATAAGGTTCATTTAAAGATATTACAGGCTGAGGATGTAGCTCAGTAGTAGAGTGACTCCCTAGCATATGCAAGGCCCTGGGTTCAATCCTAGCCCTACCCGCATCCCCCCAAAAAAGTTGAAGATTTTTTTGGGGTGAGCAGGAAGTATAGGGATTGAACTCAGGGGCACTTGTCCACTGAACTACATCCCCAGCCCTATTTTGTATTTTAATTAGAGACAGGGTCTCATTGAGTTGCTTAGTGCCTCTCTAAGTTGCTGAGACTGGCTTTGAACTCACGATCCTCCATCTCAGTCACTGTGGCTGCTGGGATTATAGGCGTGTAGGTAGTGACTTAAGAATTTTTTATGCATGAATTTTAATTCATATTAAACATTTCTATTGTGATGTTTATCAAATTTCTATTCTTAGAGTACTTCTATTTTAAATAAAAATATTACTGAGATTTCATCTCTATTTAATAAGACACACCTTTATTCAGTTTTTTCAAACTTTTTTTTTTTTTTTGCAGTGCTGGGGATGGAACCCAGGGCCTCATGTATGCCAAGCGAGCATTCTACCACTGAGCCACATCCCAGGCCTCAAAGTCTAAATTCTGGACATCTCTATATTGCTTGAACCTTGCTACAAGATTTTCATTTTCCTAAAACATAAATTGTCTTGTGTTTTTCATTTTCTATCATTAGAATTTGATGAGTTGGGTTACCTTTTATCTAAGAAGTATGTATAATTAAATCTCAACTAAATAAAAGGGAAAACCAGACAATTTTAGTTTAGTTTTTCTTTAATTATAATTGTATAAAAGCTCTTATTTGAAAAGAATCAGTTGAACATTTCATGCAGTCAAATTATTCTTCATACAAGGATACTCACTGATAATTCAAATACAACTTCATTATCTTCATTTAAAAGTGTTACCCTAATATCCATTCATAACTACAGGAAAGCACTTGCAAATTTTAAAATAAACAAAACTGTATGATTATAGAAACTATCAACAAAGAGACAGTCCAGAGTTATTACTTCCAAACTTTTTAAAGGAACATTTAAATTTTGCCTCACAACATCCCTGTGAGGTAGGGAGTTAACTATTTGTATATGAAAACAGATCAAACTGATCAAGATATGAAAAGTGGCTATATTTATGTTTTAAGAGAAATGGCATCTATGAAACAGTTCTAATTAGAAGTCCAGGAGAATTAGGTTGCTTATTTTTTCACTATCTTCATCAGGAGTTACAGTTATTTTGATTTTTAACAAATTTTTCTCCATCAAGGGCTTTTAAGACTTCTGATAATTAGTGGAACAAGTATTATAGCATTTTGCCAAAGGGATGAAACATAAGATGCCATGCATGCCTAGTCTATTTTTTTTCTTCTTCTACATGGAGGTGGCTTAAATATTATCTAGACATTCCGAGGAATTCAAGCAGCTAAGCGTCTTCTTTAAAAGTGCTACTTCTTTTGACTCTTCAAAGTTAAAACTGTGATGCCTGGGTCTTATTAAACTGTCATGTTTCTTCCATTTTAGTTTCTCTCAGTCAGGGGCTATTTTCATCTTTTCATTTAGAATAAACTTCAGATCCTCTTCTTCCAAGGAAAATGATGACTCCGCTCAGTCTCAAAACTAAAAGTGGTCACAGAAGGCGTCCCCCAAGGAAATCGGATGTCTCCACAGTGGGGAAAAAATCCAACCTGAAGAACTGATTTTTTTTTCTGACTTTCGATTAAAAAAACTATTCAGTCGGTATCAGGATGTAAGAGTAAAAAATCCAGTTTTCCAAAAATAGAAAAAAAAAGTTCAAGCAGAAATTTTATAATAAGTGGTAATGGGGGAAAGGAAAAGGAATCTATTTAGGCATGTAATATGTTTTCTTAGTCCCAAATAACTCAGTCTCTCTCCAAAAAGACAAAACAATGAAACCAAATTGTGATATGTCTAGTATTAATTTAAGGAATGATATCTAGTAGGTCCTAATAGGTTGTGAGACTTCTAAGATAAAGTACCATTAAAGATCATCTCCTCTCCTTGCCAGGGACCAGGAACTTTCTGACCATATGTGATAATGACAGAACAGTTTAGCTACACCTTTTAAAAGAATCTGAAAAGGTAAGACTACCACGCAGTAGCTGTGTTTTTAGAATCGGGTAACACTATATGATACGGTTCTTCACATAATCAATAATTTGTTAATATCCACTTTCTCTCTCTATATTTTGTAGAGCCCAAGAGGACTTAGGTATCCCCTTTAATAGTAACTTTGTAAGTAAAGTGTATCTTAAGATGATCCAATTACAATAAAACCATTAAATCACAGGACCAAATATACTTTCTAAAGACATATTTGCTAACCAGCAGTTCCATTAACCTCATGTTATACACACCAATGCAACTATAAAAGAAATCGTTCTCCCAAACTCTATCTAAAGAAGTTGGGCATGATGATCAGAGGTTAAGGCAGAAGGATCACTTAAGCCCATGAGTTCAAGAGAAGCCTGGGCAACATAGTGAGATCCCCTCTCAAAGAAAGAGAGAAAACACAAGTGAGGGTATAGCGCAGTGGCAAAGAACATGGCGAACATTCGTGATTCCCTGGGTTTAATTCCCAGGGTCACAACTAAAAACAGAGAAACCTTCAAAACTATGCCAAAGATTTCATTTTAAGAGTTATGAAGAACATTTACTGTTGGAAAATTAAAACAGACAAAACAAAAACAAAAACATATCCTTTTTCGTAACTCCAGGAAACGAAATCTCAAATATGAAACTTAAATTTCTGGATATAAATTATCTATGAAAAACACACAACTAACATCACACTTAACTGTGAAAGTCTGTTTTTCCCATAAGATGAAAAACAAAACAAGAATTTATACTCTTGTCACTTCTATTCAACATTGTACTGGAGGTTCTAACCAGGTTTCTAATCAAGAAAATGTGATAAGCCCATATTGGAAATGAAAAAAGTAAAAATATATCTATTTACAAATGCCTTAATTTTGTATATAGAATATCCTAATAAACCAATTTCAAAACTATTAAAACTAGTAAAAAGTTCAGCAAGTTTGCAGGATGCAAAATTGCTACACAAAAATCAACTGTACTTCTAAATACTAAACATGTGTTATTAAATCACTTGTAATACCATCAAAAATGCAAATATATTTAACAAAAAAAAGTGTAAATGTGTACTCTGAAAACTAAATAACATGGCTGAAAGTAATATAAGAAGTTCTAAATAAATCCCATGTTCATGGATTTTAAGAGTCTCTATTATGGCCATATGTTCCTAACTAATCTGCACTCTTGTGACCAGTATTCAACATTATACTGGAGGTTCCAGTCAGGGCAACTAGTCAAGAAAATGAAGTAAAAGGCATCCAGATTGGACATGAAAAGAAGTAAAACATACTCATTTTCATACATGAAAGTCATATGTGAAAGACCTAATTTTGTATATAGAAAATCCTAAGAAATCCAATTTAAGAACTATTAAAACTAATAAACAAGTTCAGCAAACCTGAAAGTTTTAATAAATTATCCTTATCAGAATCTCAAATGGTTTCTTTGCGGAAATTCATATGGTATTCCTTTTTCTTCTTTTTTAGGTATTTTTTAGAAGTAGTTGGACACAATACCTTTATTTTGTTTATTTATTTTTATGTGTTGCTGAGGATCCAAACCCACAGCCTTGCACGTGCTAAACGAGCATGCTATAGCTGAGCCACAATCCCAGCCCCTCATATGGAATTTCTACAGACTAAAATTTGCATGGATATTTTAAGAAGTTGGAGGGTCAAAATTATCTTGAAAAGGAAGAACAAAGTTGCATGAATCGCACTTCCCAATTTCAAAACTTAGTCAAAGCTATAATTAAAACAGTATAATACTGGCATAAACATAGACCAAATCAATGGATAGAACTGAGAGTCCAGAAACAAACCCACATTTATAGTCAACTGACTTTATTTTGTTTTCTCATGCATGCTAAGCAAGCACTTTATCACTGACCTATATCCCCAGTCCCTTTTATTTTTGAGCAAGGGTCCAACCAAGGCTTCCCTTGAACTTGAGATCCTCCTGTATTATCCTTCAGAGTAGCTAGATTACAGGTGTGAGTCACAGAGCCCAGGTGTGAGTCACAGAGCCTAACTAATAGTAACTGATTTTTGTAAGAGTACCAAGACAATTCAATGGATAAAGAACATTTTTTTTTTACCAGCAAATATTGTTGGGAAAACAGATAATCACATGCAAAAGAATGAAGTTGAGCTTCTATCTCACATGACATACAAAAATGTACCATAATAGATCAAAGACCTAAGAGCTAAAATTAAAAAAAAAAAATGTGGGAAAATCTTGTGACTTTGGATTAGGCAAGGATTTCTTAGATGTGACACAGAAAGCAAAAACAACAAAAGAAAAAAATTGATAATTTTGGTTTTGAAAGCATACCAAAAGAAAGCATACCATCAGAAAAGTGAAGAGTCATCTAGTAAAAATAATTAGAGAGATATTTACAAATCATTTACCTGGTAAGGGGTTAATACCTAGAAAATATAAAGGAGCACAACTCAGCAACAGAGAAAAAAAAAATCAACCCAATTATAAATGGGCAAAGGATCTGAATAGCCATTTCTCCAAAGATATACAAGTGGCCAATAAGCACATGAAAAGATGCTTAACATTAATTAGCTATCAGGAAAATGAAAAACAAAACCATAATAAGCTACTATTTCACTCGCTAGGATAATAAGACATACAGGGCTGGAGTTATAGCTCAGTTGTAGAGTGCTTGTGTGAGGCTCTCAGGATTGAACTAGCAACACACACACACAAAAAAAAGACTAAGAAGTGTTGGTTAAAAAAAAAAAGTGTTGGTGTTGTGTGGAGAAACTAGAACCCTATACACTGCTGGCAGAAATGTAAAATGGTACAGCTGCTTTGAAAAATACTCTGGTAGTTCCTCCAAAGGATAAAGATAGAATTACTCTATGACCCAGGGATTTCACTCATTAGTAGTTACACCCAAGAAAAGTGAAAACACATGCCCAAATAAAAACTCATATACAAATGTTATACTTGTAATATTATTCATAATAATGTAACTTTCAAAAAGCAGAAACAATCAAAATGTCTATCACCTGATAAATGGATTTTAAAAACCATGGTATAATCATAAAATATCATTCATCAATAAAAAAGGACATGAAGTATTGGTAATATTCTACATTATAAATAAATTTTTTAAAAAATATTTATTGATTGACCTTTATTTATTTATTTATATGTGGTGCTGAGACTCGAACCCAGTGCCTCACGTATGCCAGGCAAATGCGCTACCACTGAGCCATAACTCCAGCCCTATGAATGAATTTTTTAAATACGATTTGGGGGTGTGTGTGCTAGGGATCAAACCGAACGTCATGTGTGATAGGTAAGCACTCTACCACTGAGCTATATCCCCAGCCCAGCTATGATTCCAATTATATGAATAGTTCAGAACAGACAATCTATTATAGAAATAAAAAGTTATTGGTGGTTATTTATGGCTGGAGGAGAGGAGAGTTTGTGGGGAAAAGGGAGTAAATGCTAATGGATACAGGATTTGGGGGAAGGTAATAAAAATGCTCTAAAATCTGGTAAAGATTGCACAATTCTGTGAATATATTACAACTGCTGAATTGTACATTTTAAATACGTGAACTATTTAATACATAAATTATATCTCCATAAAGCTGCTACTGAAAATAGTAAAGGGAATATTAATAGCTAAATGGATCCTGCTAGAATTTGAATATTCAGCTAATTATTCTTCAAATTGATATTTTTGTTAGTTCTGTTCAATATTTATTTTTGATGCTATAAGTTGCACCAACTTATTTGCCATTTTGTTATTTCAGTTAACTGAAAAAAGCATATGCATTTATTTACACAATAAATTATTTATTATCTGTAATATATCTAAAATGACTAGAGACTATAAGAAATGCAAGCCAATGAGGCTTAACTGAGAAGCTAGTAGGGGAGTTTAACAAGTAATCGTAAACACTTTGAATGATGATAAAAATCAGCATACTAAGTATCTGAAAAATGATACAGAAAACAAACTTTCTTAAGAGCTAAGTAGAGGGAAAACTGCCTTAACCAGGATAGATTCTAATGATCATTGCCTCTGGAGGTATCTTTGGTGTAACTTAACCATTAGCAAATAATCTGAAACTCTCTTCTCTGAATTTACTTCTGCTTCTGTAAAATGAAGTGGCTGAAATACATAATAGCTCAAGTTTCTTCTATCTCCAAAGTTTTAATATCAACTCTCAGGTGTCAATGTAGAACAGTTGTAAAAATTAACAATTTGGTCAAGCTAAACTGTAAACAGAATGGCAAACTGATACAAATAAAAAGCATAACACACAACAATTTCAATTGCTCAGCCATATCTGCATTTTACACATTCTATAAGTAAAGTAGTCACTGCAGCATGACTACTTAGATATACTTAAGTGTCCCAGATGAAATGTGAGTTGAATGTATTATCCTTATGAGACAAAAGCTGGCCCCAATCTTTACAAAGCTTTCCTTTGAAGATCTAAACTAGAAACCAGAAGTGTCATCTAGTCTCCATTTCTCTGGGTTCATTATTTAGATGAAGCCTACCCCACTTTGACATAGAACTCACCATTCCTTACTGCAATATATACCAAAAATTTCACATATTTGTGGCATGCGTGGCCTCTGTCTAGGTTCATATCTTTATATTGGCCCTTACTACTCTGCTAAGAGGAAAGATGGAAAACTAAATCCAAAGGAAAAGCATTTTCCCTTATGTCCTAGATCAGAACTATCCTTATCACATCTCCCTTCCAATGGAATCCGGCACTGTGGTCTACTAAGAAGGAATTCCTAAAAACCCTTCACGGGACAGATCATAACCAACCTAGAATCAATCTGATCCAAGGCAAATGACCGCACCTCCTAACTCCAGGTAGTTGTTTTAAAATGAGAAGCTGGCAATTGCTAGGGATGGATTGATGAAACATTGTTTTCCATTAGTAATAATTGTAAATCAGAGATAGAGAAGGGGAAGGGACTAATTCCCATTGGAGGTAGCTTAACAATGTTGTGTGTGTGTGTATGTTGCCGGGGATTGAACCCAGGGCCTTGTACATGCAAGGCAAGCACTCTACCAACTGAGCTATATCCCCAGCCAGAAACATCTTTATTGTACAGGAATAATAATAATTTATATCAAGTGATAATGCCTGACAAAATGTTTTAGCAAATTTTAAAGTTTTACTTAAAATCTTTTAAAAGACTTTAGAAGAAAGCAAAGGTTAGTTTTTGAAACTTTCAAAACAGGAAATTAAAATAGATTTATATCAATGATAAAGTCACTTCTTGTGAAATCATGTCCCAGCTTTATTATATACAAAGTTTTACCAATATTTTAGTAAAATATTGGTAAATATTTTTTACTTTGTTTACAAGTATAATCTAAGTTTTGCTTTCTATCCATAAAAAAGGGAGACAGATACCATAGTGTGGAGAGAATAGTACCTAAGAGCTCTTCACATTATTTACTTTTCTTTTTTTTTTTTTTTTTTTATTGTTGGTCGTTCAAAACCTTACACAGTTCTTAATACATCATATTTCACAGTTTGATTCAAGCGGGTTATGAACTCCCAACTTTACCCCGTATACAGATTGCTGTATCACATCAGTTACCCTTCCATTGATTCACATATTGCCTTTCTAGTGTCTGATGTATTCTGCTGTCAGTCCTATTTTCTACTATCCCCCCTCCCCTCCCCTCCCCTCCCCTTTTCTCTCTACCCCTTCTACTGTAAATCATTTCTTCCATTTGTATTATCTTGTCTTACCCCTCCATTACATATTTCTTGATATATCATATTTCACATTTTGATTCAAGTGGGTTATGCACTCCCATATTGCCCCTTATACAGATTGCAGATTCACATCAGTTTCACTTCCATTGCTTTACATATTGCCATCCTAGTGTCTGTTGTATTCTGCTGCCTTTCCTATCCTCTACTATCCCCCCTCCCCTCCCCTCCCCTCCCCTCTTCTCTCTCTACCCCCACTACTGCAATTCATTCCTCCCCCTTGTATTATTTTTCCCTTTCCCCTCACTTCCTCTTGTATGTAATTTTGTATAAACCTGAGGGTCTCGTTCCATTTCCATGCTATTATCCTTTATACTTTTCTTATTTGTATCATCTTCAAATAAGTACAAACTGTATTTAATTTAAGACAATGTACACTTTTGTACATTTGATCTTATTTTGTTTTTTGTTTGGTTTTGGTACCAGGGATTGAACCCAGGAGCGCTCAATCACTAAGCCACATCCCCAGCCCATTTTTTATTTTATTTTGGGACAGGGTCTCACTGAGTTGCCTAACACATCGCTTTGGGTGAAACTGACTTTCAACTTGTGATCCTCCTGATAGTCTCCAAAGCTGCTGGAATTACAGGCATGAGCTACCACACCTGGCTTTATTTTGTTAAGTACAAATATTTTATATTTATTTTGGTAAGTTTGTTTTATGTCTTACTTAAACTGGTATGTAAAATTCCCAGTGAAATTTAGTTTTTGAAATGACAGAAACATCCCTAAATCAGTTTTAAAGTAGTGACTATCTGAAACTTTAATAATAAACACAAATAGAGCAAACCCACCCAGATGTCATAACCTTATGTAAAATTATAGTTACACTGATTTAAAGTCAATATACTAGAAAGTAATATTTCTGCATACATCCTTTAATGAGTATCTGCTGAAAACACAACTAAATAGAGTGGCAGAAAAATCTCTAACAGAATAGAGGACACATGCAGCACCTCCAAAATGCATAAAGTCTAACAGCACCATGAGAACACATCATCTAAACATTAGAAGAATCTAAATACAATTAGTGCATAAAAGAGCCTATTTTTCATTACAATTATCAAACTGTTATCAAAATTTACCAGTATGAAAATAACTTCACCAACTTATATGTCTGTTGTGAACCCTCAAAAATATGATAGCAGTTATTTATCAATATGGTACTGAATATCTAAGGATCATAAAACTGTAATGAGTAAAATAAGTTTTCAGTATTACATTTCAGTGTTAAATTTCAACAGCACTGGAATACTATAAAATTAACTATATCAAAGAGAATTTTAGGTAGCTTTAAATCTTTTAAAAATATCTATTATTTATTATTTGTAAGAAAAATACAAGTAAATTCTAGAGTTCCACTCAGTGGACACTATGAAGCAACTAAAAAATCCCTGGAGCAAGAGAGCAAAGCTTTCCTGCATACACATATACTATCTATCAGGATATACCTACTTTATAGCTAATCTAAGACTATTATTTCAAAGGATGGTCTGGAGACTTCAGTGGGTCAATATATATTTATCAATCTCAAAAGGACTTTATCATTTAGGTTAAAAGTAATTTTTAAAGAAAGAAACAATTTAGATGAAAATATCATTTCCCTAACGAAATTAGTAAATGTTTTGACCTTGTGATTTATCTATTTTACATATTTTTAAACTTTTAAAAACATTTAGAGAAGTACACTCAAAAAGAAATAATTCAAAAAAAAAAAAAGAAAGAATTCACTGAATCTTATTTGATGAAGGTATTTTTGGATAGTTATGACACTAACATAAAACAATACTATAGCACTTGACTAAGAAGTATTGAGCAGCTCATAACATATAAAATTTAGTTAAGCAGCAATATAATTAAAAATCAAAGAAAGTGGGGCTGGAAATATATCTCAATGGTAGAGTGCCTGCCTAGCACGCATGAGGCCCTGGGTTCAATCCCCAGAAGACAGACAGACAGACACACACACACACATACACACACAAAGAAAGTAATACATGATTCAAGGTGACCTATAATGCCACTGAATGAGATAAACACAAAAAGTTGTAATAGCTTAGTACATAAATGTTTAAAAGTTAAAAACTAATTTTAAGAACTATGTGGATAAAATTAAATGTCTGGAAATTACTTTAAGAATGATATAGTGGTAGATGAATAGATGGTGGATGAGATGAAATGAGACTGGTCGTATTTTCATGCCAGTTAAAGTTGGGTGATATGTTCACGGGAGTTCACTATTCTGTCTCATATGGTTAAAATTTTTGTAATAAAAGGTTATAATTAAAATTAAAAGTAAAAAATCCTGCTTATCTCTCTGCAGCTACGCAATAACAAAGCCTACAAAGAGTAAAGAACAACAACAACAAAAAACACATTAATCACATCACCCAAAATTTCAGGGCTAAATCAAAATCAAGGTCTTCTTTTAGTATATTAATTAATGAATTAATGAGATTTAGGAATAAAATTTGAATTTTAAGAAGAGCACAAGTACCTACTATTGCAGTCATCAGTCAAATTGACAGGCTACATCACTGTTTCCATGTTTTGGTTTTTTAAAAATATATAGCTATCCTAGTTATTTTGCTCTTTATACTGCAGCAAAATAATATCAACCAGGAGAAAAATATTGGCAAAACTGTTTTTGATATTATTTTTTCAAACAAGTACTGAGGAAGGAATGAAAAATAATGTAAGCCTTAAAAACATAAGATTTTAATTGTCTTCTTTTGCCATGGGGAGATAAAAAAGAATATCCAATTTAAATACTTGGGAGTTTCGGATTTGAATAAAATTTTTTTCTAATATTTTTTATCTCTAATTCATGAAACACTTATTTCTTTGCTGGGTATTTGACTTAAATATACTATTCACTGACTGACAGCACATATTAGGGTCAAAAGAGCTGAGCTGTCAACTCTCAGGTTTTACTAATAAACTATGTTATCTAGGACACTCACCTAAATGCTGAGATTTAATTTTCTCACAAGCCAAAATCACATACTTTTGAACTTGAACATTTTACACTGTAATCACACACACACATGTATATATGTAGATATGCAGATTAGTAAAATAGTTTCTATTATTTTTTTCTTTTTCTTATGGTGGGGATTGAACCCAGGGCCTTATGCATAATAGGCAAGTGCTCTATCACTGCGCTATATTCCCAGGCTACTTTTATTTTTTCCCCAAATTTTGAAATAGGGTCTCACTAAGTTAGAGCTTGGTCTCAAATTTGCTATTCTACTATCTCAGTCTCCCCAGTAGATAGGATTGCAGCCATAAGTCATGGACCACTGACCCAATTTTTACCTTTTTAAATTATTTTTTAGTTTTACTTGGACACAATACCTTTATTTTATTTAAATTTATGTGGTGCTGAGGATCGAACCCAGAGCCTCACACATGCTAGGCAAGCGCTCTACCACTGAGCCACAACCCCAGTCCCCTAATTTTCACTCTTGATGTTACTATTACTCTCCTTTTTTCTACTTGGTTTCATTTTTAGGACCCCATAAATAATGCATTAAATTTATTTCAAACTACCACAGTTTGGAAAATCCTGAATTACATCATCTTCGAGGTTTCTTCCTTTTATCTCTGACAGGCTAGGATTCTAACGTTAGCTGTAATATGATCTACCTCAGGTGGCAATCTGTTTTCAGTCAAGTAACTGGCTGAATATTTATTAATATAAAATTAAAACAAGTTCAGAGAATCAATCTTCTAAAAATCCTATAGTCAAGTATTCTTAATAAGAAAAACTTTTAGGATTATAATGCCTTTAACACAATCATAGGTCTGTCAAGTATCTCCCTGGCTAATCTATAAATTCCCTAACTAAAAAAGCTGTATCTTCAAATCAAAGTGACTCCCAAGAACACAGTCAGTTACATAAAGTCTAATTCCTCATAAGTAATGCCAAGTACAAGAACTAACAAAGTTTATAAAACTTAGAAAATTTTAGGTATATAAGTTAGAAATAGCTTTTACAAATGTTTAAAGTTTTTATTTCTAATTGTCACAGTATTCAATGCAGATGTATCAATTTAAAGAAATCAAGTACAATTACTTTAGTGCAGTTAAGTCTATTATATGGATATGTTAAATATATTTTTATTAAAAGAAGGAAATGTAAAACATTGTTGTTTTGTTAAAAGACTATATATTTAACAAATCATAAAGTCTTCAGATTAGAGGAACTAAAAATTTTCCCATGTGTAATCATCTTTATAGTTATAAAAATGTTTATACTATAGCAGATAAAGCAAAAAATCCATCATCTCCAGAATACATGTTTAATATAAAATTATTAGCATTTTGAGCAACAAATGAGAACAGCTTCACAAATAGTTCTCCTCTCTACTCATTCCTAAAAAAACTACCTCATTTTTATTCTTTTTCACTCTGATCATGAGGTCTCTTAATGTTATACTCTATTATACTCAATCTTATGTCCCTAATATTTAACAAATTTCAATCAAAATTAAGATTCTTATAAATGAGTTTGAAATACCTCACTTCACAATTCTTTATATGCCAAAGAATGAGATTTTTAAAATAATGGAACCCCCAAAAACTTATGCAATAAAAGAAGACTGTTTCCTTAATTTTAACCAAAACTGAGTGAAAAGCATTCAAGATATAAATTAACTTTAAGACAGATTACTGATAGATATTTGTTTTATATCTGCAATGCTACAATGTCATAGATTTCCTTATATTCTAAAAATACCACAGGATGACCAATAATCAATGTAACTGGTTTGGAACACATTTAGGTAAAGCCTAATTTCAGAATGGAAAATCTATTTTAAAAAAATACAATTTAAAAGAAACCAGGCTAACAAAAGGGGCCTTTAAGGGGCTATGTTTTAAAAATAGAAGGGATTAACCGTATTTTGTTTCACTGAAAAACAATTTCTCTATAACTAGCTTAATACTCCTTTTTCTTTTTCTTTTTTAAAAATATTTTTTAGTTGTCGATGGACTTTTATTTTACTTATTTGTATGTGGTGCTAAGAATCGAACCTAGTGCCTCACACATGCTAGGCAAGTGCACCTCCACTGAGCTACAACCCCAGCCCAATACTCCTTTTTCTACACAGGTAAAGGAAATGTTTACTCTGACCCATCCAGGCAACTATAAACAATATATTAAAAGAAGTCTGACCTGGAGTTTTTCACTCAGAGGCTATGAGTTCTGAAGTAACTTCAGAGTTCTGAAACCAAATAAACTTCCATATTTACACATTTTACTTAATCATGATTGGTGAATTGAATCTGTACCTATGTGAAAATGGCAATGCATTCTGAGTTGGTTCAGCCCTTGGCTCTGAGTTCTGTGTCACATCAGGTGTTCTTTCATCATCTGTCCCATTGATACTTTCGGGTGTTAAAGGAGACTGAAGATCCCCGCCTGCTGATTCCTTAAGGAAAGGGATGGAGGAAGGAGGGGGGGAAAAAAAGGAGTTATACTTTTGTTCAAGTACACATAACATATTAAAGTTAAAACTGACTGTGATGTAGCCTTTTTATAAACCAAATTTCCACTGAAATTTCAAGTCTTAAAGTTGAAAGTGAATTTTTGAAGCAAAGCAACTCATAAGAAAACTCACTGAAATACAATACAATTTAGAAATGTAAACAATTAGATATGTAGTTTCAAAGAAATGAAAAACTTTTGGTTTACTGTAAGTAAAAAAAAAGATACAAAAAATTACTTCAGAAAAAAATGGCACAAAAATGCAAGGGGATATGATTTTACTTTAGAGGAAGAAGCAGGCAATAGGAGGGGTTGAGGAAAAGAAGAGAATAGAAGTGGAGGAAGGCAAAGGGGGGGATGAAATTTGCAATAAATTTAAAATTTTCTTATCTTCCCTGTTTTTCAATTCCTACAAAGCTATTTAGAAAAGCAACCAGAAATACCTCTATAATGAATCATGCAAGATATTAATACATTTCAGCTTTTTAAATTGGTATTCATAACAGAATTATTTTTTGTCAAAACTTGTCTTTTTTTTTTTTTTACTTTTAATCAAGATTTGTCTGTCAAAGTAAACTTATCACTTTGGAAAATAAATTATGAAGCTCAATTTGACACTCTTATGTCTGCTATCATCCAATTACTCAAAGTTGTTATAAGAAACCAGAATGAAGTATAATTTGATAAACCTGTTAATAAGAAGTAGGCCCTAGCACCAGGCTGTTAAAGAGCAGCTTGGGGAACCTCTTATGATACCTGGGCAGTACTGAAATACTCAACTGAAATACTCTTCTATAGTGAGGTAGAAAATGAAAACTTAAGTGTCTAACAGAGTGGTTAGGTATGATCATAATCTGCCAATTTGAAAGAAATAAAAAAATTAGATATTATCAATATAGGAAAATGCTAATAATCAGAAAAATGAGAATATAAAGCAGTATCTAGGTTATGATAACCCATATACTTTAAAAATGTACATGAACAGCTAAAAACATGCAAAAAACATTAATTGTGATAAATTTTTCTTTTATGGGACTTCTGGCTTACTATTACTATGTGATTTTTGTTTCATATTTAAATAAACTATAAATTAGACAAGCTATCAACGATGAAAAAGAACTTTTTCTTTTTTTGAGACAGGGTCTCACTATGTGGCTAGGGTGATGCTCCCTGTCCTGAGCCTCCCAAGTGCTCGACTTCAGGTGAGCACCACCAGGCAAAGCAAAAGAACAGTTTCTTAATTTCGCTTTATCATTTATCCATTTTTCAATTATTAATGGAATATCTATTTAACCTTCAATGTTATTCTTTATTAAATCTTTCTCCTAAATTATTTTTGTTTCCATTAACTAACAGACCATGAGAGAATAAAGTCTACAGTATAGTATGACAACATTAAATTGCTTTACAACAAAGTCAAATCATTTTAGATGAATAATAGGAACAATATCCACAAAGTGACTACACTCCTTAGTCAGTCATGGGCCATATTAATTAGTCAGAGAAAGCTTAAGCAGCCAGTAAAAAACATGAGATTATCATCTTTGGTATTAATAAGTCAGGTCTGTCCCCCAATCCCCCCTCCCCCTGCCAGACAGGTCAAAGCAAACTAAGTCAATCAAGGTTGGCTGTCTTAACTTACTAAACAGTTAAGTTGGCCCTGATTTTATTTAATAGAAATGATAATACAAACAAATTACCTTGTTAAACTAAAAGGGCATCCCTAGAATTAGCAATTAAGGGATTTAAGAATTTTCCAGAAGCAATGGAGAAGAACAAGGAGGACGAAAGGAGATTAGGATTGAGAGAGGGGGACAGGAGCAACATTTTTACCTCCTTCTGGGGTAAATACTCCTGTTTCTACAGGATAAAATAAACAGAATGGAATTGAAGCAGGGGAATTGGGAAGGCTATGAATATTGATGCTGCAGAAGTAGGATGACCACTGTCAGAGGCAAATTAAAGTGAGAAGGAAGGGGAAGATGAAAGGGATAGAGATTACAATAATTTCAACATGTCAATGCAGCAGACTTTTCTTCAGAGAACTAGAATATTAACTATTGTTAACTAAAGAGATATTTAGTTATCCTAGATAATTATGCCTAAAATGAAAAACAAAAAGTCTACTCAAAGTATAGTTAAAAAAAAAAGTTAATATGTGCCCATGGGAACAAGAAAAGGCTCCATAAAAGCATAACAGGAAAATAAAAACCCCTTTCTTTCCAACTATACAAAAGTAGTCTATGTATAGTGTTTTGTGAAAACTTCTAGACATTGTATATATGCTGAAAATAGCCCAGTGAAATTTGTTTTTTAATTTAACATATTCTAAATATCTAGTTCTTTTTCTATCTAAAGTTTGTGTTAATTTTCTGAATAATCAACTTTCATTATTCTTTTAAAAAATACTCTGTCCACAAACCAGCATTTTATATCTTTGAGTCAAAAGTTAAAATAAAAAACTTGAGGTTTATAATTATTAGAGTACAAAATTTGTGGAAAAAAGGATAACTGCTCTTTCGGAAGAAATTCTTAAGCTAATACGGCTGATATTTACATGATATCAATTAAAATGTTTGATACACACACACACACACACACATATACACATATTCACATGTGTCTGTATTCATGTCTATATGTATATATAAACCAACACTGATAATTGAAAAATACAAAAAAGTAAATGTAAACAAAAAGAGATCTAATGAGGCCCCTATTATCTTTATATCTTATTTTGAGAAAATAAAACCACTCATGTCTCACTTTGCTTCTCACAGTTTCTGGGAAACTCTCCCCATACTTCCTACGAAAACAAATAATCTATAATCAGAAAAAGAAAAATGACAGTCAAAGACAAATGTATTTTTGGAAATTAAAATCTGAGTGAATATTAAGAAGGCTGACTGACATGTCCAGATCATTAAAAAAAAAAATTAAAAAGCCCAAGTGTAGATATAAAAGTCAAGAAATGATTGTTAAGAATTCTTTTTCATTATCAGTTTATGAAATGGCAAGAAAGAAAAAAATAAAAAACTAAGAATATTCTAAATCATGTGAAAAAGAAACTAATGTGTCCAGCACTCTGGGACCAGTCTTCAGGGTGTTATGATGACCAACTCTGGGAGATGGAGTAGTGGGGACCTGGGGCATCATTGTCCTTCCTCCCTAGACAGACTCAGTACCACTATCACCTTCTCTTTAATCCAAACAAAGCCTGAAATTAAAATTCCTGTTCAAGTTTTCTCCTTTTTTTTTTTTATTTTTATTTTTTTATTTTTATTTTTTTAAAGTTTTCTCCTTTTTAACTTAAGTAAGACAGGGTTGGCTGGGCATGAAGGCACATACTTTGGGCAAGACCTTGTCTCAAGAAACAAAAAAGAGGGCTATAGATGTAGCTCAGTGGTAGAGCACTTGCCTGGCATGTGTGAGGCCTTGGGATTCAATCCCCAGTATCACTTAAAACAAAAACAAAAACAATAAACAGGGTCCTTTATCATTTAACATTCATGGAAGACCCATTCCACTCCAGTTTTTCATACTTGAATGAAGATGAGAACCCCAGTCTTTCCTAATCAGAGGCTCTGACAGGAAAAACTGGAAGAGGAGCTAGCAATTTTTGAGATTCCTTGCCAGTAGAGATAGAGCCAAGGACCAGAAAAGCAAACAGACACATAAAGGAAGATGGGGCCAAGACCTCAAGACATATTTCCTAACCCTCTGTTGTAAATTATTCCCTATACTTAGTCACCATCTAGAGTCACGATTTTTTTAAATCCCATTTTAATATCCCCAGAGGTATTGCAGAGCTGGGGATGTATCTCAGTGGTTGTGCACTGGCTAGTATGCATAAAGACCTGTGTTCAATCCCTATCACTGTGAAAATCAATCAATCAATCAATCAATCAATCTTACTCTCTAGATTAACCCATGCTCTTCCTTTCCTATTGTACAGTATACCAACTAAACGATGATGGTCAGGGCTATAGGGTTAATCTCCACTCCGTTTATGAATTTTGTACCCACCTTTTGCACTAAATTCTTAACAAAAAGCAAACTTTATTTGTTCCAAACCAATTTATGGCAACTGAATTTAGAAGCCATATATAATAGCATGTCTTATTATAATAAACAACTGGCAGAAAAAAATGACAAAAACTGACATTCATATGTATTTACATCAAGATACTGAATAAAAATTACATTATTAGATTTAAATTTACAAATTTTAAAGTAAGAATCTTTTTTTTTTAACTTTCTCATATTAACTGACTTTTTAAATTAACAGATTATTAACTGGTTTTGGTTCCAACAGGTGAGAGAGCTTATGCTCCTGTCCTCCTATCCCATTCTCTTTCTACCTGCTCTTCAAACTCATCAAGACTTCTTACAGTCTCTTTAACCTATGCTATAATGGTCCCTTTCAAGGCTCATCGAAGCTTTAACTCTCTATATACTAAGTCAAGTGTATAATCCTAGCTCAAGAGTCTAAGAATGGGGAATTGGCTAACTTCTCTAAGTGCCAGACTCCTTTCATCTCAAGGCTTTAGGGAGGTGGAATGGTTACCTATAGCACTATTTTTCTCAAAGATGGTCCCCAGACCAAAAGCATATGCATCCTCTGAGAAAAGGTATCAGAAAGGCAAATACTTGGGCCCCATATCAGACCTACTAAATAAACAACATTGTGAGTGGGACTTAGCAATTTGTATTTTAACCAGTCTTCCAGGAAATTTTGATTCAGGATTTATACGATTAAGGTAAATGTCTTTTCTAGATAACTGTTATGTGCCAGATACTATTTTATTCCTTTATATCATTATCCTCACCTTTACAACCACATCATCAAGAACAGTTGTCCATATTTCTTGAGCATTCATTTTATACTAAGCATTTTCTGATCCCCATTTAATTCTCACAATAACTCTAAGAAGGATGTCATTCATATTTACATTTTATAGACAAAAAAAAAAACAACCCTAAAAACAGCGACTTGTCTAAGTTCATAAAGTAGTAATGATTGGAGCCAAGATTCATACTTAGAATGAATGGCCTACAGCCCACATTATTAATCATGACCTGACACTGTCCTTATCGTATTTTTCTTCACATCAATTCTGTAAAATAAGTAATGTAACACTCATTTTACAGATGTGTAAACACACTAGGTTAAACAACTTTCCCAAGATCATAAAGTGACAGAAAAAGGACACATGTCTTCTTCTGACTCACATATTCATACTCTCAGAGGGCGAAGTGGCACACTCCTGTAATCCCATTGTCTTGGGAAGCTGGCGCAGGAGGATCACAAGTTCAAAGCCAGCCTCAGCAAAAGCAAGGCACTAAGCAACTCAGTGAGACCCTGTCTCTAAATAAAATATAAAACAGTGCTAGGGATGTAGCTCCATGGTTATATGCCCCTGCGTTCAATCCCCACTACCAAAACAAACAAACAAAAAAAATGTATACTCTTAAGCAGTGTGTTACCCTCAAACCAAACAAAAGCTATGGCCAATTGTTTATTATCATCCATTATTCCACTTAATCACTTATTGATTATCCTATTTAACTTCCTTTTTGCTGAATCCGTAAGTCTATTTTTCAGGCAAAATATTAATGAAAAAGACTGGGTAAATCAGGCAGGGCAAGAATTGCTGGGGGCCATATGATTCACATAAGACAAATATTACAAATTGTCACAAAAGGAGTAAAGGTAGCATTGTGGTTTGGATTTTATAGACCCATAGGCTAAATGCTTGGTTAACAGCATGTTGGAGGTGGTAGAACCTTTAACAGTTGAGGCAGAGTAGAAAGAAGTTAGGTCATTGGAGGCATGCCTTGCAAAGGATACTGGGACTCCAGTTACTATTTCTCTTTCTTTGCTTTCTGCATGCCACGAGGGGAACAGTTTGCTCCACAATGATGCACTGTGTTGATACAGGGTCAAAGCAACAGGGTCAAATGATCATACACTACTAACACCTCTGAAAACTAGAACCAAAATAAATTTGTCTCCTTTTAAGTTGTTTAAGTCAGGTACTTTGCCACGGTGAAGGAAAACTAACGAACACAGGGAGAAAACAGAAATTAAACTTTTTGTTCTTACTATTCCTCTGGCTAGGAATACATTAAATCAATGATAAAATTTCAATGTTTTGTAAAGATAAATTAAGGTCTGTATATTTTGGCTCTCAAATGTTGACGAACTTAAGATATTTCTTTATTCTTTTATATTTCACAGAATTTCCCAAATATAAGCGTCTTCGATACTCCCTTTGATTAAAAAAATCTGTCTACCATTACATATTAACTAAAAAAGTGCATTTCTATATCCACTTTGGAAATTAATTTTGCTATTTCCACAAATTTTGATCTGGCATAAAGGGCACCATCTGAAATGAACAAGGCTCATAAACAAAAACAGAAATGAAATACTACCTGTGACGGTGTACTGGTAAGTTCCATCTTCTCTTGTGATTTCTCCTTTGCCAGGCGAGCAGCTTCTTTAAATTCCTGAAACTTTTCTGCAAACTGAATGTATAAAGACTGTATACATTAGCCAAATTCACAGTGCCCAATTTTTCTGTATTTGTCTTTCATTTTCTGAATAATTAACATACAAACACTGTAGCCTTCAAAGCAATTATAGCTTATAATATGAAAAAGAAGCCCTACAGCAAACATTCATTGTGTATAACATACTTAGACAAATTTTCATTCAAAAGCATCACTATATAATGAAGTTAGAATGTGGTGTCAGCTAGCTTATCTGTATACCTCCTTGGTTGCTCAAAAATAATGTACTAAAACTAGTAAAAATAGCATACTAGGGGCTGGGTTTGTGGCTCAGTGGTAGAGCAACTGCCTCACATGTGTGGGGTACTGGTTTGATCCTCGATACAACATGGAAATTAATGAATAAAACAGGAGCGTTGCGTCCATCTACAACTAAAAAAAAAAGCATATTACATTGTTTATCACTGAGAAAACTGAATTTCTTAAGTACTTACTTATAAAAAGATAATACACTCTACATAGGTCTTTTAAGATTTGTAATTTCAAGACGAAAATTTCTGTTCATAAAATACTAATTCTTAGAAACCTACAGAAAACCATAAAACATCATGCCTACAAATATTACCCATTTTAAATGTTTGTGAAGTGAGGCTAATATATTACTATTATCAGAGAGTAACAAAACAACTAAATTTAAAAACCTAAATTGTCTGTGTAACTTTAAATACCTGTTAGAGTTTCCAATAAAAATATGAAATTATAGCTTTCTTCACAAGCTCACACAAGCAAGCCCTGATTTCAGTTCCGTTTTGGGAAGGAAAGTTTTGGGAGGAAAGGCCTGATCTGCCCTGAGAGATTGAGGAGAATCAAAATTTAATTCATTAAAGGAAAAAGTGATTCTTTTGTAAAAATCTATAATCTTTGTGACTCAGTGTTAAACATAAACAAGATGTTCCAACTGTTGGACTTAAATAGGCTTTAAAATGAGGTAGACTAAGTTCTATTAGCTATATTTTTGAAAATCTCTATATTTTATGTCATCATCACAACTTTCCCTTCTTATTTTAACCTTGTCACCTCCACATCCAGGGAGATAGACCAAGGAACTGAACATGTGCTACTATACTTCTCTAATGAAACAGAATATCCTCTTACATGAAAAAAAAAATTTAATACAAAGCTAAAGTCTAAACATTGGTGGAAATGAAAGAAAAACAATTTAAATTAAATTAAATTCTCTTTATATAATCATGGTTTCTCTTCTGCTAATTTAACATTGCAAAATATTTTATGTTTAAAATCCTTTCAACTTCATAAATACTATGGCTTATTTTTATATCTTTAGTTTTCAGCAAAAGTAAAACATGATGGCTTTAGTTGCCATAACAACAAATACAACTTAAGTAAGCCAGCTAATGATCCAAGTATAGCTGGAATTCTGCTCACATCAGTCAACCTTAGGCGACCATACATTTCTTCCAATCATGAAGCTTCCCTTTGTTTTGAGAGGCCTTATCTACAATTGTCTTCAGAGCATTCTCCAAACCCTTGTAATGCTTTGACTCACTCATGGTTTCTTAATAAAACAAACCAGAATATTTATATGCTTGCTTCATTTATCTAAGTGATTATAAATTCCTTTGAGTTCCCTACAGTTTGAAAAGCAACGAAATTAATCCTCAAGGTAGCTTGGAAAATAAATCATAATTTTTGTCTGAATCTGTAGATCAACACATTCACAAGATGCTGATCTTAACACTCTTTGAGCTACAAATCCAGTGCATAAATGAATCAGACTTGCCTCCAGAAGCTTAAGGGATGTTTCTTAATATTCAATCTACCTTAAAATAACAGGGTTCACACTAGTAATAATTGGGTTAAAAGTATTAGCTAACTTTTTTTTAAGAGAGAGAGAGGGAGGGAGGGAGGGAGGGGAGAGAGAGAATTTTTTAATATTTATTTTTCAATTTTCGGTGAACACATCTTTATTTTTTTTATTTTTATGTGGTGCTGAGGATTGAACCCAGCGCCCCGCGCATACCAGGCGAGCTCGTTACCGCTTGAGTCCCCAGCCCAGTATTAGCTAACTTTAATGAGAAAAAAAATCTTGAAAAATAAAAGCCATTCTCAGACAAAAATACCAAATAAGAGACAGTGATTGACAGAATTTAATAAACTATTCCTTTACTATATTAGCTAGCTGCTCAGTAATTCGAAAGATGTAACAAAGAACTTATCATCAAAATTACTTAGGCCTGGGGGGATGGGTGGGGTTGTGGCTCAGTAGCAGAGCACTTGCCTAGCATATGCGAGGCCCGATTGAGCTTCAGCACCACATAAAAATAAATAAATAAGTAAAGGTACTGTGTCCAACTACAACTAAAAAATTAATATTTAAAAAAATTACTTAGGCCTAAAAATCATCTTGTGCAAGTTTACTTGAGAAATCAATCCACAATTTAGTTCTTGTACTACAAAATCAAGAAATTCAACAAGTGGAATATTCTTTTGGGCGGGGAGGGGAGTGAAATATGTGTGTTATTTTCAGCTCCAGGTTTTAATAGACAGTTCCAAAAGAAAAGTTCTAAAAAGGTTCTGAGTAACAACAAATGTGTTAGAATAAACATGATTTTCCAAGGGGATTATTGATGGAAGGGCAATGCTCCATGTTATGTTGAGATACTTTGACTCTAAAACTCATACCTGTACTACACTTCCAGAAATATATTTCTGGGATAAGGCATGAGTGAGAGAAACAAAACCATAAACCCTTATTTGTTTTAATCATTGTACAGAGAATGACTAATAATCACAAAGGCAAAAGTTAAAATAGTCTTAAAATTGAGCTTCAAATAATAATTAATACACCTGAAAACATTAGTGTTAAGAAATGTCTATAACTAAAGGAGAACAAAGTAGATTATTTCAACTATTGAACTATGTATCATATATTCACTATATATATATGTATTATATATTCACTAAAGTATAAGCTTTTCTAAAAGCTCATTTTAAAAAATTGAACAATATCTGCAATAAATTGCTTAAGGTAATTTTTTAAAATGTTGATGGACTTTTATTTTATTCATTTATTTATATACGGTGCTAAGAATCGAACCCAGTGCCTCACACATGCTACACAAGTACTCTACCACTGCGCCACAACCCCAGCCCCTTAAGGTAAATATTAACAGTGTCCATCTACAAGAGCCTGGTCACTCTGCACTTGCACAATTTTAATTCTCAAGTCATCAGAATCTGTCTACACCAAATCATACACAAAATGTTTCAAACATGGTGTTATCTTTTTAACAGAATACTTCAAACACAGCAGTTTTATCATAAATCTTTAGGTCTGGTGGGTGCAAAATTTGGAAAGCAGAATAAAATTCAACTTCTTGATCATCTTAATATCCTGAGATTGTTTCCTTTTCCTTATATATTCTTTCTGTATAACATCCATAAGAACTCTAGTGCTACTGGTATGAACACGACATGGCTTCTGCTTATAGCAAGGCCAACTGCTTTATTTCCAGTAGTTAGTCTGGTGATGTTTCATGTTTTATTGGCTGTTCTGGACAAAGTAATTCACTTGGTTAGTATTACCCAAGTCCTCATATGACCACTGGATCCCACTCTGTATTGCATCAGAGAGTTCAGAGTACTCTACACTCAGATAAAGCACAATTTTTCCTGAACTCAAAAATTTATATGTGCCTGTTATCATATAAAAAGCTGAAATCTATATCACTATCAGCTTCAGTTTTCACCATTCAGAAGAGGCTGGTGTCTACCCTATCTTATCTTATCTCCATCTGAGAATGCAAATCTTTGAGCAAAATGCCTCTGAAATATTAATCCCCATCTTTTATTTCCTATTATACAGATAATTAACCACACAAATTCTCTTAACAAATGATAGCTATTTTTAATGTGTACAATAAAGTTTCCGAGTGAAAGAAGAATCCAGGGGCTAGGGTTGTGGCTTAGCGGTAGAGTGCTCGCTTTGCACATGTGAGACCCTGGGTGCGATCCTCAGCACCACATAAAAATAAACAAACAAAATAAAGACATTATGTCCATGTATAACTAAATAAATATTTTTTTAAAAAGAAAGAAAAATCCAATGATTTTTTATTAGTTCTTTTTAGATATACATGACAGTAGAGTGTATTTTGATATTTTATACATACATGGAGTATAACTTATTCTACTTAAGATCCCATTCTTGTGGTCAATGATCTCTTCTTGCTGTAAAGTCACTACAGTTGTTCCAAGACTATTAAACAAATTTCTCCTATATTTTATACTCTCCATTTGCTAATATACAGTGAAGACCTGAACTGAAGATGATTTTCACTCAGATCTTATACTTTAACTTACTTTTGAAAGATGATGCTCAGAAGAGAATCCCAATCCATAAACAGTGTTTGCCCGGCTATCGGCCCACTGGCCAAACTTCTGAGATGTTTTAGTAAATGTCATGTTTGGAGTGATGGTGCTATTTATTATTGCCTGAAAAATAAAACAAGCAGCCAAAAATTGGCAAAACATTTAAACACAGGAACATTTAGTTACATAAAAATTTAGAATTACTTGTAAGTCTCAATGTTAAATATATAAAGACAGTTGTAGAACTAGTTTCTAGCATTGTAAATGACAATGTGGAAACATGGTACCTAATATAATATAAATATAATGGCATCTGTCGATCAAAAATTTTAACATCTTATATTCAAAATAAATTTTCCTGTAATCTAAAAAATATCAAAGAGTTTCTTCCCTTTAAATAGTTAGGATCAATATTTATTAATTTTGGATGATATTCATTGGAAATAGGCCTTTAGACATAATAGTAGTTAAATATTTAAAAGGAAGGTCCCACTCTATAAAAAAATCTTTCAAAAATGAATATACCGATAAAAAAAAAACAAAAAACAGGCAGTGATGCATGCCTAAAATCCCAGCGATTCAGGAGACTGCAGCAGAAAGATTACAAGTTCAAGATGATCTTCAGCAACTTATCAAGGCCCTAAGCAATTTAGTAAGACCCTGTTTCCAAATAAAAAAATAAAAAGGACTGAGGATGTGGCTCAATGATTAAGTACCCTTGGATTCAAACACACATACCAAAAAAGGAAAAGAAAATACAGAAGAAAAAAATAATGCTTATTTTTCTAAAATCCATAATCAAGGGTTTCTCAAAGCTGATTTACCTGAAACTTTCAATTATTGAGTAGTTTTTCCTTTACTCAAGGCAATAAACAAACAAACTTTACTTCTTTTCTCAAAGAAGAGTATAGAGTCATGACAATATCATTCTCTTTTAACTGTTTCTTAAAAAACTAACATTTTATCATGTTATTAAATACTAATTTTGGTGATCATAATTTAACAATTATATTAATTCATGCTTTTGGTCAGTATTAGAAAGACAATTATTTTTAGTTGGATAGTCTACTGACCTCCAAAATAAAGATTAAAATATGACTCCAATAATAGTAAAAAGATATATTATCAAAGCCAGGCGTGATGGTACATGCTTGTTATCCCAACAGCTCGGGAGGCTGAGACAAGAGGATCCCAAGTTCAAAGCCAGCCTCAGCAATGGTGAGGCACTAAGCAATTCAGTGAGACCCTGTCTCTAAATAAAATACAAAAATAAAAGATGTGGCTCAGTGGTTGAGTGCCCCAGAGTTTAATCCCTAGTACCCCCCCAAAAAAGATAACATTATCAAATTCATAAGCAACCAGCTGATTAACCATTAAAAAGTAGGAAGAAAATCAAACATTTTCAGAACAAAGCTAAATTTGTTTAATATGTGAACAATGGCATAAACCTAAAATATTTATGAGTTATGCTATGCAGGCATCCATGTCATTATAACAATGTATAATACATGGATAACTGCCTTATTAAACATGATAAAACAGAAATTCGCCCCTTCCCTTTTCTCAGTCAGTAGATGTTTTATTGTCATTATATGAGAGCGCTTGTCCCCAGAAAAAATTTATAAATTCACACTAATATAAGCTACCTTACTTTTCAGTTCAAAATGGCTTCTGTCAGCATATTTTAGAACTGTAAAAATGTGGCAAACAACTATTCTAACTTGTGGAGCTGTCATAAAATGAAAAATTAAAGGGAAAAAATTTATAAACAATCGGTAAGGGATCATTTAGTCAACATTTTTTCTTGAGTTACACTCTAGATAGATTTATCTAGAAATCTGAGAAACAATAATATGAAAGGCAATTATGAATGTTCTATAATAAGAGGAGTCAGTCAATGCACAAGTAAATAAATAGCTGATAATATAATTTCAGAGAGTGCTTAGTGCTATGAAACCAGGATGTAATGGAGAGTGTGGGCAAACAGACACAGACGGCAGGCATTGATTTGTATTTGGTGGGCCTTCAGTGTTCTCTGGAGAACATTTGAACTGGGAGTATTTTCAAGGAAATAAGGACATTTTTACATTCTACATGTGACCTTAACAACACTCAAAAAGTGGGAGTAGCAAAAGGCTTTACAGGTATCTAAGAAAACTGACCAATATGCTGTTGGTCACTGAATCCCATTTTAACTATTTCATATGAATTTCTTTCTGCTTTGTTAAAATTTCACTTTTATCTCCACTGAACCTTTCCCTGCCTCTGTACTACATGTTCTTTAATCGCTGAAGAGAAACTTTAAAACAACAGATAATTCCATAATTAAAAATTTAATTCTTAGATTCTTTAATTAGAATGCTACTATTAATCCTTTAAAAGAAAAAAAATTAGTGCTTTAAAATAAATATGTCTCTCAACCCTGGAGTTCTTGTCCTTTTAAGGGAAAGAGGTAGAAATGCTGTGTCATTATAGATCATGTAGTGCCCCAATCTTGGCTCTCAGCCATGCAATGTCTCTGCAGCATGATCAGAAAACCTCAAAGCAAACTTTTTATGCACAGTACAGGAACAAGAATAAATGACATTTTCTACTTAGGGACACCTACAGGCTTTTTACCTTAATCAGGAAGAACAGAAAAGGAGGTGAGAGAGAGAGAAGGGGAAAAACACTCATTAGCCAAGTAAACTACTAGTGCTCATCAAGAAACAACTCCTCCTGTAAGAACGGCTGTAATTAATAGCATCAGTTTAGAAAAGTAGCTAGAGAATGGAAAATGTGATAGAAAATATAACTGCTACAGAAGATTAGTTTTGTTGAATTAACAATAAAAAAACTCTTTCAAAAAGTTGAGTCTAATAATTATAAGCAGCAAAGCATATTCAGAAATGGAAACACTAAAAAGGATAATTCACATTGCTTCAGAGGGAAGAACACATGAGGATTTTTTTTAATCACCAATTTTCTTCCTTGAGAATAACTCAAAGCATTTTAACTTGGATAAGGTGAGCAACTGAAATCTATTTAATCACTTCCATGGACATGAACTACATCAGTTGACCTTCATTTTTGCATACCATTTAACCCTCCTAATCTAATAAAATTTCTGTGGTTTGGGTCAAGAGACAAGATATTACAGAAATTGAAGGTACAAGTCAGATAAAAGAAACACTCCAGGCTGGGATTATAGCTCAGTGGTAGAGTGCTTGCCAAGCACATGTGAGGCACTGATTTCGAACCTCAGTACAACATAAAAAAAAAAAAAAAAGTAAATAAAATAAAGGTATTATGTTCATCTACAGCTAAAAATATTTTTTAAAAAAGAAATACACAATCTAAACCCTGAGACAATAAGATTCATTACCTCTTGCATTTCATTAAACCAGCTACAAAGTATGCAAAATAACTCTTCGTTAAATAACACCTCACAGAAATTAACTATTACTATTTCCTCAAGTCCTTTCAATCCTCCAAGTAAAAATGAAAAGAGGACCAATTATTCAAGTAAATATGTTACTTATGTACAAGACACAAATTGCAAATAGCCCCTGAGGTCCTATAATCTAGTTTAAAAGTATTTAGAGTTATTACTAAACACACTTTGTGATTTGGTTTAAATTTATTTCCTCCTCACAACAATGCTAATCTAGGTGTTTTTATTAGTTCCTTATCACTGATGAGAAAACTGAATCACACAGAAGTTAAACACCTTGTAAAAGGTCACACGACTAGCAAAAACAGTATGGCTCTAGAGTCTGTGCTAGCTCTAGAGTCTGTGCTCTTAACTCCTACAGTGATTTGCTAAAAATTCTGGGGACTCACATAGCCACCATGGTTTCAAGGAAGCTTGAAGGAGAGAATGAATTTCATCTTTCTACACACTTTACATCCACAATTTGATGATTGGATTTTCTTTATCTAAGTCAGTTGGATAAAATTTCACTGATGATAAAATAGATTTTTCTCCCTTTGAAGGGTACACTATCTACCAGGCATTAGGCATTTTGCAAATATTAGGTGTCTGAAATAATTTATTCAAAGTCAAAATATTCAATAATTGGTGGAAGTGAAAGTTGAACCCAACCTGTCCTTGTTCTTATATGTTACTGTTGGCCTCTCCTAAATATAAAACCTTAGAGTTCTGTTCATATACTTGTCTTTAGATAAGGACTGTCAGTTTTAGTATTGTTATTGACAGACTTCATATGGTTCAGGGATTTTTTTTAACTGCCTACTAGTCTAAAGAAGTCACCATGATTTGGGTATGGTTTGTGTTCTTCCAAAAGTTCATAGACTAGAGGGAGGTTCTAATCAACCTTCAAGGATGGGGCCTAGTGGAAGGTCCTCAGGTCACTGGGGTTGTGTTCTTATGCTAGCGTGGCCCCGCTCATCTCTCTCTGCTCCTGGTTCAAGATGTAATCACTTGCTCTCCAGTGCATTCCCATCATAGCTATCGCCAAGCAGCACTGCAAATAAGGGGTAGCACTTATCAAGCCTGAACTATGCTATTTGGACTTTCAGCCTTCAAAACTGTGAGCTAAATAAGCCTCTTTCTTCATAAGAAGCACGTGTCAGGTATTTTGTTGTAGTAATAAAAAAAAAAACTAATATGAAAGTACATATGAAAAAAATTCTAGATTCTAGAATTCTCAATCATGTTCATTCTACTCACACTGCCTGGCATAGTGCCTGACACAAAAGAGATATGCAATGAATATTAAATGAAATGAATGAATGATCTTAAATTTGTAGAATATTTGTGGCATATAATTCAACATCAGATGGTTAATTCAAGCAATGTAGTGAACAACAAAAAAAAAAGTAGCTACCCTAAGAATGATCAGTTTTGTTTCTTTAAAGTTCTGAAAATTCAAAAAGAAATATTTTAATGAAGATAAAATCTGAATAAAATTGAAATGCTATGCTATATAAAGCAAAACAGCAAGATTATTTAGAGTAACTTACCTTTGAGCCATCTAAACTGATTATCCTATACACATTTCTTGTGCTGTCATAAAAATAAGACACAGTAACTGCGTGCTTGCTGGTGGGTACCCAGTTCTTCTTTGTGTTTGGGTCAATCTGGAAGACATGAGCTCGAGTGCTGAAGATAGGTTGTTCCCTGCATAACAGAAAAGAAAACAACAAACTGAAAGCAGCCAGTTTTACTCCACAGGATGAGAAAACATGAAAACTGTAAGGTGACTTTGTTTAGTCAACACAACACCCACATACCGCCCCGCCCATTATAGTCCATCTTATTCAGAGATTGTATATACATGAATTCACCTACACACTAAACTCTACTACTTGTAACTCCAAAATTAAGACTTGTGGCATTCTTTCAGTCTTTCACTGAGACCCCAAAACAGTGGAAAAACCAGAGTGTCCTGATATGCATGTTTCCTCTAAAGTGGAACAAGACGATATTTCTACTTTCTTGTTTCAGCACTCATACTACATAACAAGTGTCCCTTTTGCAATCTGTTTAGCACATTTTTTGGAATTTTTATGCTCAATGTTGGTGCTTTCAGTTTAAAATGGCCCCTCAGCATAGTGCTGAAGAGTTCCTAAATGCTTTCTGGTCCTGGGTGCAAGAAGGTACCTTATGAAGAAAAATATGTGTTAGATAAACTTCATTCAGGCAAGAATTAATAGTGCTGTTGGCCATGAGTTCAATGTTAATGCAGCAATAATACACATTAAATGAGGTGTCTCATAAGAAATACACAAAATGAAAAGTTCTGTGCTGATTAACAAAAATGCTATGACAAGAGGCTTGCAGGAACATGACACTGTATTTTCTACAGAAGTAATGGTCCAGTATTGGCTGGACCATTCAGTGTTCCTGACATGAATAAGAATGGACTGTACTCTGTTAAAATAAAGTACCTTATATTTGACACTTATGAGATTACCAGTTTTTACTCACTTAAAACTACATTATTTATACTTACAACAGGTAATTAACTTAATGAGAAAGTTTACATAGTTTATGCACTATACATTTACATACTTTATTGAAGAATAGGGGGGATTGCTCAAAACCACAAATATCATTTTCTTAAATCAAGTAGAGCCTTAAGAATATGTAAGAGATTTCAAAAATTCCAATTTAAAAACCAAAACTAATAAAAAATACAAATTCAGAATATTAAAAAAAGTTACATTATGGAAAACAAGCATAAAATGATTCATATATAACAGCGCCATTACAATACAAAATTTTTCAAATTCTGAGTAAAAACTTTTTTGGAAACAACATTTTTCAGGTTGTTATTGTTGTCTTTTTTTCCCCAGTTTGAATGATTTACATGTCTTTCATTTTACTACACACCTTTCTTTTCTGAAGCAGTTCAAAATCCTAAAGAAAATTTTTACTAATAATGTTTAATTTTAAGCTAATTCATAAATTTTACTTTAAAATATTAAAAAATATTAATGTAAAAAAAAGGAGAGAAATCAGAAAAACAGTCAAAGCAAATCTGGGTCCTTGGCAACTCGTCAGGTTAATAATGATGGGATACCATCATATGACTCCCATTCTCTACGGTGGCCCTGAGAAGGCAGTGTATTTTTAATAAAGGGAGGTATTTTTCCCATAGGTAACCTAGCTTTTTCCCAGTTTTGTTTCTGAAAACCTTCTTATTAAAGAATTTCTTTTGAAAGCAATTTTTGTGCCACTCCCTAAAAAAAAAGAAGCAGAGAGTCATCCCTTCTTGTTTATATACTATTATATATGGATTCATTTAATAAGTAATTATTTACTATCTAGCCAGGCAGATTCATTCCCTTTTCCCCATCAATCCCTGATTTGCAGTGAGGCTGATGCTAAAACTTGGGTTATCTTCCAAAAGCCTCAGACTCCCTATTTTTCTTTTTTTCACTTTTCACAGTTCCAGGTAAAAGTGTAGTTGATCAGACTGATTGTTGCTAGCTCCAACTCAGGGAAATATAATCACACACAACTCTATGAAAGCATTTAAGGAAGGGGCAGGGGTGACAGACAATTTCTTTATTAACTTGATAATTTTTTGATGTTTTCATTTGATGGGGGAGTTAGATTTCTAAGTAGTTCAGAATGGTAATTATACAAATGTGTTCTGATTGACATTTTCTAAAAAACTAAATTAGCTGTTAAAATAATTGCTTTTGCAAGCTTTCTATGAACAATCAACAAATCCAATGGAAATGCAATGTTTTGCGTCTAGTAAAGACTCTTCACATCATTAATTCACCCAATTTAGTTAATCCACAGAATTCCTTTCAGAATAAATTTTTTTAACTAGTTATAAGCATGACATTTGAAAATTAAGTATATGACTTTCTTCAATTATCTTATGAATAAATGGTTTCTTAAAGAAAATTATAGTTCAAGATTTCTGTGATCAAAAGCTGACCTACTGAAGTCTGAAAGATAAAGACTTGAGGAATAATTATCACTACTAATATAGAGAACATAATTCCTAGAAGTAATGAGAATATATTGCATCTGACAGGGCATACTAACTAGTAAATGATCCACACTTATTGAATATCTACTGTGCCAAGAACTGGGATGGTGGCTGGGGATGTAGTTTAGTGGTAGAGCATTTACCTTGCCAGCACCTAGGTTTGATCCCCAGTATTACCAAATAAATAAATAAATAAATAAATAAATAAATAAATAAATAAATAAATAAATAAATAAAACAAAAAACTGGGATGGAAATGGCCTCTATCCTCAAAAAGTTAAAATTTGATGAGGGAAAATAGGTAAAAGTTAAAGTAAAATGCTAATTAAAAAATAAAAGTAAAATGTTCTTCACTATAATAGATTCTCTGAAAATAAGTGACTAAGGGCTATGATGAAGAAACTGATATATGAGACAAACCGTGGCAAAAGGGCATAGCACACAATACCTGTAGCAAGAACAATCAATGCCTTTGAAAAATGAGGCTAGAAATAAGCAAGTTTCTAAGGATTTCCACTGGAAGCAATGGAAATTATAAACAGGATAGTTTTATATTTTGTAAAGATAAATTGAATGAAGGAGGTAGTTTGGAGAAAAACAGCACTGGTCACAGTCAGAACCTTACTAAACCATCTCAAGTATTAAAGAGAGGATAGGAGGATAGAGAGTAGGGTAAAGACATTAGAAAGGATTAAAGATAGATTTAGGAAGCAATAACAATAAATTGACAGATTGGATATAGAAAAGAACTTCTTAAACTGAGGTGATTTGTCCCTCAGGAGACATTTCACAGTGTCTATAGAGACACTGCAATTGTCACAACTGAGGGAGATACTGCTGGCATCTAGTGGGTAGCAGCTGAGGATGTTGCTAAATATCTACAAAGCACAGGACAATTCTCCACAAAAAAAGAATTATCCAGCATAAAATGTAAATAATGCCAAGGCTGGGAAGTCCTGATGTATGAGATGCAAGAGGAATTTGATTCTCTGGGGTATGGGGTGACTAAAAAGAATGACAACAGTGCTAAAAGACAAGATAGGAAACAGAAATTAAAGTGTGAGATGGGGGAAGGGAAAGGAAGAGCAAAGCACAGGTCTGACAGAATTCAGATGCCTACAGAGCTTTCATGTAGAGTGCTGAGTCAGGAATTTAAACATTCATTTAGAGCTCAAACTTGTAGTGAAAAAACCAGGGGACTCAGAAGGTCTTATGATCAGTCTTTTAAAAATATATTTCAATAGTACACATCAATACATTTCATTTAGAGAAAGCTGTAGAAGTAGTAGAGAAAGTATACCCAAATTAAAAAGATCTCAAACACATTTGAAGCTGATTGTCTCTAGCATCCAAGTGTTAAGGTTAACCCCTTTACGAATAAACTGGATGGCACTCATAAGTCAAGGTCAAACACTCTACTTTTTTTTACAATAATTAGCACAACTACTAATTGGATCAAATACTAGTGTTTCTCACATTGTGTTCTATAGAACAATTTGAGAAATAAGTATTTCATATTTAAATTAGTTTTGCAAACACTGTTACATCTTATTGTAAAATAGTTAAAATGCCCACTTATATTATTATTCTAAAAAGTTTTCTAGTAAAGAAACCCATGTAACCCCAAATAATCCAGCACATGAAAAATTATTTAACTTCAAAACTCTTTTTCCTGTAACACATAAATACTCCTAGGTCTTATATTTATAACCACAATATAATAATGAAAAGACAAATTTTGAGGTAAATATTATTTCAATGAAAGTTGGTCTTTATGTAGTAATGTTTACTAGAAAATACATATAAGACAATACAAAATTGAGGTCTTATTTAATAGTGACTACAGTATTTTTGTAATATATATTTTTTAGTTGTAGGTGGACACAATACCTTTATTTTTGTGTGGTGCTGAGGATTGAACCCAGTGTCTGTGTGCTAGGCGAGCATTCTACCACTGAGCCACAACTTCTTAGATATTTGTTAAGAACACTCAAAGTAACTCTGGTAAGAAACTAAAGAATCTAAAACAAATTTAAAAGAATGAATTTTGAATGAAATGCTTTAAACCAGCTTAAAAAAGGAAAACTATACAAACACATACATATTTATCCTATAGAATCTTTTACTTGGTAATTTCATACACATCTACAACCAGGACAATAAGTAGCTCTAACTACTACATGATATAAGAAATCTTGCCGGAGTAGTATTTTATTGTTTGTTGTTGGTTCATTAAATAATTCCAGAATACTAGTAGTATAAGAATAATTTTGAAATTCTTCATGTCGGGTTGAAATTTTATGGAAGTACTATATATAGTGATGGGTCTAAAACTTAATATGGATGTTGAAAATTGTAAGAATGTTAAGTATAAGGTAACTCTGAGGGAAAAAAGTAGAAAAATCAGAATATTGTTTTAAAAATAAGGCTTATACAGCTATGTGTGTAGGCCCTCGCCTGTATTCCCAGTGGCTCAGAAGGCTGAAGCAGGAAGACCGCAAATTTAAAGCCAGCATCAGCAACTTAGCGAGGCCCTAAGCAACTTAGTAAGAACTTGTTTCTAAATAAAATATCTCAAGAGCTTGGAATGGGGTTCAGTGGTTAAGCAGCTTTGAATTCAATCCCCAGTACAAAAAAATTTAAAATAAGGCTTATAAAACTCATTAGAATTGACAGAGAATTACTACATTTAGCCATCGGGCATCTGTGCAATAAGAAATGAGGATCATAAAAAAACTGAAGCAAAACAAAAAGATTATTTGCCAGAAGATATAAAAGCTCTAATATAGAAAAAAAATGCAAAAAGTTAACATTTGTCATTTGGATAGCTTTGATTAAAATCAATGACAATGCTGTTTAAAATTACTACTGAAGTCTATATTTGCAAATATTATGTGATTACTCAATAAATACTTGTTCCAAGGGAGTACAAAGATATGGGTCCAATAAATAACAATGAAACTAAAGGGAAGGAAGAGAAATGATACATTTCCTAGTATCTTTAATGCCTAGCTCACAAATGTCCTTTTTCAAATATATAAGTACAAATAGATAATGTAGCAAAAGAGATAAAGAGAAGGTATGGTTTCAAATAATTACCAGACTTTCCACTTAATTTTTCAAAAGAAATTAGATTGACAGAAGTATTACAAACAAGGTTAGTAATATTTCTACTGAAGATTTTGATGCTGTTGCAGACATTCTTAGCTATCCACTATTTATTCTTCTATACACTATTTATTCTTCTTTGCACTTCCCTAAGAAATCTCAATTACACCACCACCTTCTTCACCATGGAATAATTGTGACAATTCCACTCTTGTCAGAAGCTGGTTCAGGAATGGATCTCTGAATCAATTATGGTCGATAAAATAACTAGGAAAAGTTTGCTGAAGTTTCTAGGAACATTCACAAAGAGACAATTATATGTTTAAGAAAGAATATTCTAAATAATATTTGCATGTGACACCTGGACCTGAAGAAGCAATCCTAGCACTGTAAGCAAAGCATACCTGAGAATAAGGCCAACATTCTTAGTTAATAATAGCAGACAGGAAAAAAACAAAGACTCCAGGTTTCTTGACTATAGCACTGATCTAATGAATCAAGACTACCTTCAGACTTCTGATGTTTCCTAATTGAAACAGTTGTCATTTTAAAAAAAATTTCACAAATTATAATTGAAGAAAGAAGTTTATATATAATGAACTTTATAGCATGCCCCCCAAAATAAAATGATTAGTGGTCTGTTACAACTCCTACCTGGCTAGCTATAGACTGGTTATTCCTTAACTTCATAACACATTTCCACAGTTCACACTAGAATTTTTGGCACTCATTTAAAATTGTAGAGCTAATCAATGGAGAAACTTATACAAAATAATTGCATTGAGTGGCAGGAAGCAGTGGAAAGAAAAATATGGAAATGGTAAAAGTTGACTATCCGTTGACTTTCTGCAACATGGATTTAATCTCCAAAGTTTTAACACAGTAGTATAAGAGCTTATTAATGCTATGGAGGCAACCACCAAGAGAAATAAGATTAGAAATTTTTTTAAGTAGTTGCATTTAGGGGTTAGGCTAGATATGGATAATATGGGATAGGGGCCTTCTACTTCTCTTTATAATCCTATAACTACTTTTTGAAAACCTTGCACAGGTACTAAAACATCATTTAAAATACTGTGTAAAAATTACATTTATGTGGGGCTAGGGTTGTGGCTCAGTGGTTGTGGCTCAGTAGAATGCTTGCCAAGCATGTGTGAAACACTGGGTTCAATTCTCACCACCGCATATAAATAAATAAATAAAATAAAAGTCCATTGACAAATAAAAGATATTTTTAAAAGTTACATTTACATTACAATTACCAGTGAGGGGAAAAAAATGTTTCAGGGGCCATTTTCAAAGACTGCCAAAGAACCATAAAATGACAATTTTAAATTTTAAATGAACTGACTTAACAGCACATGGTATGAAAGTACTTCTATTATTCATTAAGAAGGAAAAGGAGCTCTGCATAGTGCTGCATGCCTATAAATTCCCTGTGAGGAGGCTGACACAGGAGGTTCTCAAGTTCAAGGCCAGCCCCAGCAACTTAGGGAGGCCCTAAGCAATTTAGTGAGATCCCATCTCGAAATTAAAAATTAAAAAAGACTGCTGATATATTTCAATGTAAAGCACACTTGGGTTCAAACCCAATACTAAAAAAGGAAAAAAATGGAAAGTAGAAAATGAGCAGATACACAAACATGCCCATCTACAGGATTAAAGGGCTAAAAAGGTACATCATTTTCCAGATGAAAATATCCTTCTTGATTAGAATAAATAAAAAGAATGTAAGACAGAAAAAAGATTGAGGCAACATGGCATTGTCCTGCCTGCAGGACAAAGTTGCCAGCATCTCCAGACTGCAGCAGTCCTGTACAAGGGCCTGCAGGTGATCTCTTGCTTCCTGTAGCGCCCCTCTAGAGCTGACCAACATCCTCCGGCTGGAGCTGATTGACCTTGAGGCTCTGGGGACTCCTCCAGGAATAAAAGTTTGGTATGCCTAGAAGCAGATTTTAAAGGTGGTTGCTCTTCACTACACTTTTCATCATACCATCTGATCATCTTAAACACCATGGCCATCAACAGCATTAAAATGGGTGATATCAGGGGCTGGGGTTGAGGCTCAAGGGTAGCGCACTTGCCTAGCACGTGTGAGGCACTGGGTTCGATCCTCAGCACCACATAAAACTAAATAAATAAAATCAAGGTATTATGTCCATCTACAACTAATTCAAAATTTTAAAACTTAAAAAAAATGGATATCAAAGAGAATTTTCTTGAATTATGTATCTCCAGTTCAAAACAGAGCTTTATCTGGTGTTTGCAATAAATATATTTTCTTCTCTTCCAGATGACTATAATTGCAAATAGAGCTCACTTTGACATCTGAAGGCAGGACAACAGTATGCTATCACCCTTCTGTGGATATCCCCCATATGAACACACACACACAACCTATCCCTCAACCAAATCCTGTGCACAATAATAACAGTAATGATCAAGTGCTAAAAACCAGATAAGAAGAAAAATATGAACACTTTGAGCAAGGACCCATAATAGAAAAACTTAGTAAAATGTTCTTTACTACTACACATCGTTGGTATCCTCATGGACAGTATCACAGATGTTTTAAGAATCTGAATCTGCCAAAAGACAGATGATATTGAGATTCCTGGGAGAATCAAAGAAAAATGTTATCTGGTGTCTCATTTGCATTTGCCATTTGAGAAAATGCAATCTGGTGTATTCAGTAATGTTATATAGTAAAATAATAATAAAATAATTTTTTCATATGTTAAAAAAAACCTTTTATTTGTGGCTGGATTGGGGTTTGACATTTGGTAAGGCTAAAAGGACAACAACAAGGATAACTCAAGGAATGGACAAACCATTTACCTAATGTCCATTTAACTTCACTGGTAATATTGAAGAATTCAGTCTCAGTGCCGTTGTAAGGTGGCACAGCATGGCTTCAGACAAGCAGGAACTTAAGTATTAGAATTTTCTAGAAAGAACTATCTTGTGCAAATTAATAATATACATTGTAATTCTATAGGATGACCAAGGAACTAGTCATATCCCCCTCATCTCTCTCATATACACACACCCCTTAGGAAAAATCTTATTGACTAAAATAGCTGTTTTGATGCCACAAAAGACTGACTATATAATCCAATAGCATTCTACCAACTGTGCAGTCTTATTGCCATGTTCTATTTAATAATTGATTGTTTATAAATAAAATACTTTTTAGTATATTTAGTTGTAGATGGACAAAATACCTTTATTTTATTTATTTCTATATGGTGCTAAGATAGAACCCAGCACCTCCCATGTGCTAGGCCAGCGCTTTACCATCAAGCCCCAGCCCCAGCCCCAGCCCGTATAAAATACCCTTTTAAAAAAACACACATGCATATTTTAAGGAAAATAAAGATTATTCTATTAATGCCTACCCAACACATAGTTATACTGCAAGAACTCCATCTAGTGATGAACCAAAAACATAGCAGGTACATACTTTTAAAAACTTACAAATTACTATGTATGGCAAATCAAAACAGTAAAGTAGCATTCTAAAAGTAAAAGTACAGAGGTACAGACCTAAAATGGGACACCAACAACTACAAAATGTTTTCTGGAAGGATTTTCAAAATTTATATGATCTAAATTCTTTGTTTTTTTTTAAACTGGTTAATTGCACATTCAAATGAAAACTTCTTGTTTAAATCATTGTTTGCATTACAATAACTGAGTATCAGAAATACTTTCATGATATCAACTATTTTTTTTCTTTAAATATTATTTGTATTATGTAAAAATGTGGATGTGTAACCGATGTGATTCTGCAATCTGCATTTGGGGTAAAAATTGGGAGTTCATAACCCACTTCAATCTAATGTATGAAATATGATATGTCAAGAGCTTTGTAATGTTGTGAACAACCAATAAAAAAAAATAATAAAAATAAATAAATATTATTTGTAAATAATTTATATGTGATGCTGAGGATTGAACCCAGTGCCTCACATATACTGGGCAAGCATTCTGCCACTGAACTACAAACCAGCTCAAACTATTTCTTTTAATTGGCATATTTGAAGTAGACATCAAGAAATTTAAAATATCCCTTTGGAAATTAAAATTATAAAAAATACTTAAATAGTAACAACACTGTTCGTATCCCTCACATGCCATCTCTCTTTAAGAGTAATTTTAATTAACCTCAGTCTTTTCAGTAGGTCACAGTACAACCTTTGATATCAGAGTTTAGTATGGATGTACTCTTGGATACTTTCTTTAGTAGCTGCATTTAAAAGATAAGGAATATGGTCAAAATCAGGGTAAACATCAAGTGATTTAATTGTATATATTTAAGCAACATATTCAATGTTCAAAGAACCTGGCTTGCTATCTATTATAAATAACTGCCAAATGACATTGTCTGTCTCACCTATCCTTTTCACCTATTTAAAATGCTGAGTGTTTTAAAATGTAACAGGAAGTATACCTGATATATAGTATATATATAGTTACATTCTTATAATTACATTTTAAACTAGTATTGTATTTTTAGGTTTGCTTTGTTTTGTTTTGTTTTGAGAAAAAGGATAAAGAAGGTTTACTGCTTTGCTAGCAAAGGAGAAACACAGGAGACTCCCATCCCAGAGGCTGTGATTCTCTGTATTTTCAATTTTATTAGACTTTAAATAGTCTTCTTTTCCCAGGTGATTTCCTCTATTAAATAAAGCTGAACCTGGATAATTGACAGTATGTACTAGGGAAATCTAAGGAAGTAGCATCCTGATAACTGGACTTTTAATTCTTGTTAATATAGGTGGCACATGAGTAAAAATCTAAAATAAGTGATTTCTCAATAAACATACCAATAGACTCTAAAAATGAATTAAACATTAAAAGTTCATTTAAGTTCTAATATCACCTTCAAAGAATAGTATCATCCTTGGGTACACTTTTATATATTCTACAGGCTAAATAAGTAGATACTGAATCTATATAATATCTGAACAAAATAATCTAAAACAAACCCAAGATCAAGGAGGAAGATATGAAGGTACCATTTGCAAATTTTGATCAGTGGGTACATGGGTGTCATATTATTCCCTATATCATTCTTATTACTTAAAATTGCTCAAAAGAAACATAAACTTTATAACATTTCTCCAGTTCTTATTGATACTGCAATTCTGAATTTAAAAAGCACATTTTATTTTATACATACACAGGTAACTTAGTTGCCACATAGCAGTACATCTAGTAGAGGATACTAGTATATGTGATAGTAGAAATGTACTATAGTCATACTCAGTAGCAAACACCCTGTAATCCCAGGTTCGGGAGACTGAGGCAGGAGGATTATAAATTCAAAGTCAGCCTCAGCAATTTATCGAGGCCTAAGCATCTTAGTTGAGAACTTGTCTCAAAAAATAAAAAGGGATGGGATGTGGCTCAGTGGTTAAATGCCTCTGAGTTCAATCTCTGGTACCAAAAAAAGAAAAAAGAAAAAAAAAACTATGCTATGGTAGCCACTAGACACCATAGTACTGAACAACTGAAATATGGCTTATGAAATTAAGAAAGTAAATTAACTTTATCTGATATTTAACTCAATTAATGAAGAATTTCTAAGTATAGAACAACTTGGTTTTATGAATTTTCTTTTTCTGTCAGTAAACTTCATGAAATTTAAATTCAGATCAAGTAGTTCCAATGAAAATTTAACATCCCTACAGAGATGTGCTCTAAATGCAAAAGTAAAAAATGGATTTCAAAGACTTAATATGAAAAAATAATGTAAAAATATCTCACTGATCTTTACATTAATGTTTAAAAGATAATGTGTCAAATATATTAAAATTTATTTCGTCTTTTTGAGTTTAAAAGTAAATTAAGGGCTGGAGTTATAGTTCAGTGGCAGAGCACTTGCCTGGCATGTGTGAGGCAACGGGTTCTATCCTTAGCACTGCATAAAAATAAACAAATAAAATAAAGGTATGATATCCATCTACAATTACAAAAAAAAAATTTAAAGTAAATTAAAATTTTATATGTTGTTCACATAATATTTCTAATGGAGAATGTTGGGCAATATTTAATGTAGCTATTTCCTGATAGATAAGTTGTTCCCATTTTTGCATTCTTACAATGATGCTCCTATATGTCTTCCTGTGCACATATTTAACAGATACACTAGAAGCAGAATTCCTTTTCATAGGGTACTCACCATAGCATACATCCAAATTCCTATTCATGGCACTTGTGCCAATTTGCACTTTGTCTTTTGTTGTTTTTACCAATTTGCACTCTTATTAGTTCCTATATTACATTCTACCAACACTTGGTAATGTCCAATTAACATCTTTAATTTGTGCCAACTTGATGGGCATGAAAAGGTATTCTATTGTTGTTTTAATTTGCATATCCCTGATTATTAGCAAGGCTAATGTATTTTGGGGCCATTTGAGCCCAGTGGATTTCTACATTCATACCTGAGCTTGTTTAAAATCTTAAATTTTAACCCCAGATAGTGGAAAATCTAGAATCTATAATTTAGCACTCAAACCACATACATGGGAACATCTCATATATCCAATTCTAACCCACATGTATAAACATAATTAAGGTGAACACTCATTAGAGTAGAGTGAAGTTGTTTATTTTTCTAAATTTGATGATATTTAAAATCAATATATTAGAGATACAGCACCTGTAAACTGCTCTTTTTTCAAAGGCAAACTATGATTCTTTGGTATAAAATTTAGTTTTTATTTTTATATATCAAAGTATATCTAACATTCCTGTAAATTTTTCCAGGTGGAGGGGTGGGTAGGTAGAGGGAGTGAAGGAGTGGTAAATACCTCAAATTTTTATCTTCAAATCATTTCATTTAAAATGTTCTCCTTGCTTAATTTCAAAATCCGATTGAAATACAGTTCTACTGCCAATTAGGTTAAACCCAGGTTTTTTCAAGTGGTAAACACCACCATTCCATTTCTAATTTCTCTATGCATTTTCATTCCAACATAACCCTCAGACTTTAAAATGACTCTCACTTTCATATGATCAAGTTTTCTGTAGTCAAAGATCCTCCAAACAAAAATTAAACAAAGAAAACATGGAACTAAAAATACAATTAATAGTTTAGACTTAACAGACATACACAGAATATTTCATCCATCAATGAGCAAATACACTTTTTTCTCTGTAGAACATGGACAGATCCTTCTCTAAAACAGACCATATATTACGCCATAAAGGAACTCTTAGCATATACAAAAAAATAGAGAAAATACCCTGCATTCTATCAGATCATAATGGAACGAAAATAGAAATCAACGATTTAAAAAAATAGAAGCTATTCCAACACCTGGAGACTAATTAATATGTTACTGAATGACAAAATGGATAGCAGAAGAAATCAGGGATGAAATAAGAAAATACTTAGAAATAAATGAGAGCACCAATACAACACATCAAAATCTCTGTTACACTGTGAAGGCAGAGGTAAGAGGAAAGTTCATTGCATTGAGCTTACTCATTAAAAGAATAAAAAGTCCACAAATAAATAACCAAACATTACATCTCAAAGCCCTAGAAAAAGAACAAATCAACACCAAAAGTAGTAGACAACAGGAACTAATTAAAATCAGAGCCGAAATCAGTGAAATTGAAACAAAAGAAACAATTCAAAAAATAGACAAAACAAAAAGTTGGTTCTTTGACAAACTAAATAAAACTGGTAAACCTTTACCATACTAATGAAGAGAATGAGAGAGAAAACTCAAATTACTAAAATTCATGATGAAAAAGGAAATATCACGATGGACACTACTAAAATATAGAAGATAATCAAACTATTTTGAAAATTTATACTCCAATAAAACTGAAAGTCTCAAAAGACATTGACCAGTTTCTAGAGACATATGATCTACCCAAACTGAATCAGGAGGACATACACAATTTAAACAGATCAATTTCAAACAATGAAATAGAAGACACTATCAAAAGCCTACCAATTAAGAAAAGCACAGGACCAGATGGATTCTCAGCTGAGATCTACAAGACCTTCAAAGAACTAACACCAATACTTCTCAAATTATTCCATGAAAGAGAGAAGAAGAGAAAAGAACCCTTCCAAACTCATTCTATGAAGTCGGTATCACTCTGACATCAAAACCAGATAAAGATACATCAAGGAAAGAATGAAATAAAACCTTCCACAATAAACAAAAGTTAAAAGAATTCACAACCAGAAACCCTGCACTAACACTTTTTTTAAAAAAAAATATTCCATGAACATGAAATGGAAAAAAAAAAGAAAATCAGCAAAGGGAGGAAATACACTATAGGAATAGTCAAAGGCGAAACTAATTCAAATTAATAAGCAGAAATAAGCCAAAATGACTGGGAATACCAATCACATCACAATAATAATCTTGAATGTTAATGTCCTAAATTCATCAATCAAAAGACATAGACTGAGCTGGGGGCTGGGGTTGTAGCTCAGTGGCAGAGCAATCACTATTAAATCAGTATGGAAGTTCCCCAAAACACTAGGCATGGACTCACCATATGACCCAGCCATATTTATCCTAAAGAATTAAAGTCATCCTAAAGCGATGCATGCATATCCATATTTACTGCAGTACAATTCACAACAGCCAAATTATGAAACCAGCCTAAATGTCTATCCACAGATGAATGGATAAAGAAAATGTGGCATATATACACAATTGAGTTTTATTTATTTAGACATAAACAAAAATGAAATTATGTTAATTGAAAGAAAATGGACAGAACTTGACAACATAATGTTAAGCAAAGTAACTCTGAAGATCAAGGGTCCTGTGTTTTCTCTCATATGTGGAAGCTAGAGAGAAAAAAGGGAAAAAAAAAGTGTGGTTGTATACAAGGCGGGGGAGGGGATGTCTCATGAAAATTGAAGGGAGGGGAAGGAAAGAGGGGAGCGGAAGAGTAAATACCAGAGAATATTAGTCAAACTGTTACATTGTGTGCGTATATGAACATGTAGCAACAAAATCCACCAGTATGTACCACTATAATGTAGCAATTAAAAAATGTGAGGGAAAATGTGAAGTATTAATCACAAAAAACCCATACACCAAATGAATAAAAAGGCTGAGGATATAGCTTGATGGTAGAGCACATACCTAGAATGCAAAAGTTCCTATATTCTATCTGCAGTACTGGGAGGAGAGGACAGAAACAATCATCTAAAGCTGGAGATTCTCCAGCTAACACAACACAGAAGAGAAGATAATTTAAGTACAGACACACATTAATTTAACCAACTTATAAACAGAAAAAATATCTATGGTACTAAAGCCTTTGTGTTGGACAGACATTCCATAATATTTAAGGGGCTATTATCCCCACTACTAACTATTATTAACTCCAATTAAAGTTGCCTCATCCAACGATTTAAGAACCAGTACTCTTCAGTTCTATAAAAGCCATATTCTGGAAGAACCAGTTCTCTTCAGTTCTATAAGAGCCATACTCTGGCGCCTAGGAAATGTGGTAATACTATATTTCCTAGTCAAAAACAAAAAAAAGAGCTCTAGAATCTTAATCAAATGCTCTTTTGAGACATTTGAGAAAAACAAATTAACCCTATTTCTTAAGAAAAGAGAGAAGTGATTCAATAACAAGGGTACCACAAACAGCAGCATGAGCAGGACATGTCATGCTACAATTTTACATCATGGTAATAAAACAATATTTTATACCACAAGTAAGTATAGATAGTATGAAGAATGCAAAGTTTATATACTTTTATAAACTAAACCACACACTTTTAAAGAATGCACTCTTACTCACTACTACTTCAGTAAAGTCATCTCTTCGTATCCTCAGGTGATTGGTTCCAGGATGATTATGGATACCAAAATCCAAGAATGATCAAGTCCCTTACTTAAAATGACACAGTATTTGCATATAACCTACACACAGCCTCCCAAATACTTTAAATCATCTCTGGATTATTATATATCTTGCTACACAAGTAGTTGTTATATTGGATTGTTTAGAGAATAATGACAAAAAAAGTCTGTACATGTTCAGTACACATTATTTTTCAAAATGTTTTCAACCTACGGTTGATTGAATCCTTAGGTACATTAGCTGTGGATACAGAAGGCCAACTGTATTTTGGTAGATTTATGAAAAATATTTTGTTAAGGGCCTGTAATCTGTTCTAAATTTTTTAAGACTAAATTCTTTCCCAATAATAGTAATATATGTTCAGAAGGTAAATATCAGATTATCTCAATTCCCTAGAAAAATGCCTTCACTAAATTAAGATGTAATTTTCCCTTGAATCTTTTAACAGGTAAGAGAAATTCCCATGGGATCACTATCTTACTGAGTATCTTACATGACAGTTCTAGGGGAGAAAACTTGTCTGTTGTTATACCCAAACAAGATTACAACTCAATATGCTTAATATGCTTCTCGTTCATTTGCCAAGAAACTCAACCATGTTTAGTTTTCTACTCTACTAAATGATCTCATATCTTGCGCCTACTATATCTATTCATAATCCTCTTTTTTCAACACTAAGTTTTTTTAAAAACTGTATTTTTAATTACCCTGTTTTACCTTGTTCTTGATTTTACAAAATAATGAAAATTCTCTGTAGAAACTAATTCTGTGTAGAAAAGGTTACACTCTTAATATTTAAAAAACAGAAAATATCAGATATTTAATCCAGTAAATGACTGAAAAAGTTGATAGCATTTAAACTTTTGCAGTTGGAATTATGTGATATCTCAAGAGTATCCTTTTTATAAATTAACACACAATACAATAAATTGTTAAACAACAACTATATTCATTTGTGCCAAAGGAAGTAAGCCATAGATTAGATAATCTAAACTAAAAAAATTAAATATGTTGCTCTTAAAACTGAAGACAAAGCTTAAATTTATCAAATGGATATGTGGCAAAAATCATTTGCTTATAATTAACATCTATGAGAGCTTCCTACATAGTGAGACATATTTCAAAGCATTATATCTGTTATTTAATCTTTTCAATCTTTGTGAGGTAGTTGTTATTATACTCCTTTTGAAGATGAGGAATCTAAGACATAAAGAGGGCATATAATTAGCTGAACACAATATACTGTCAGTGTATACACACAGTTTAGCTCTGGAGCCCATATCTTCATCTTTCACTGATTTCACTGAATGAAAGAATTCTTTTATCATATAAACCTGAAGTTCACTGCTGTCACCAAACCTATACCTGCTCCATGAAAGATATTTAATAAATGCTGGCAGAATTAAATTCTTAGATATTTTTGCCAGAAAAAAACCAAACCAAGGTAAGAAAAATAGTGGAGAAAAAAAGAAGAAAGTAATTTAAAATTTTTTTTATAGTTGTAGATGGATAGCATGCTTTTTTTTTTCAATGTGGTGATAAGGATCAAACCCAGTGTCTCACACATGCTAGGCAAGTGCTCTGCCACTGAGTTACAGCCCCAGCCCAGAAAGTATTTTCACATATGTAAAGTTCATATATTATCAAAGTATGCATATTCTTCCTATCATGTCCTCCCATTTCAAAATACTATGTGATGAAATTTAGCAGATCTCTGATGCAGATAGGATATACTTTGGAATTAATAACCAATTTCTAGTCTCAAGAACCAATGTATTAATTGGTTTTACTAGTACTGGTATTATTTTTAATTATTTATTTTTATTCTGTTAAATAAATGGAATCATTCTGTTAAAATACAAGTCAGAGACATGACCAAAAGTAAGCTTCTGGATTCTTCCAAACCATACAATCAATTTAACTAAGCATTCTAGTACAAAGTGTCTTTAAAATACAGATAAAAGATAAGTGGTACTAGAGCATATATCCTTCTCTCATGAAAACACGTAAGAACCCTTAAAAATCCTTAACATTCACAGTCACTGAAGTTGTGCTGCTGTGCTATCCTACTTCTGTCAATAAAATTCCAGCAGAGAGGCAATTATGGAGATAAATCAATAGCATATCATTACTTTGGATGCGAATATCATGCTCTTCACAGTCCTCTCGGCATTGTTACTGAAATACATGCCTGACAATGGTAATAGCCAAAGCTTCCAAATATCAAGTTCTCAAAAATTACATGAATAAGAGTTCAATCATCAACAATGCTGAGGAATCTACCCCCTCATATTGATGGCACTGACTTATTTCTACATCTTCTTCAAATGAAATAAATGAAAATGAAAAGATTCTAAGAAAGCATTCTAGCCCCGCTATAACATATTCTATTTCCAAGAATCATTCCAAGCTGGCTTTAGTAATTAGGTATAGTCCATAGACTATTTATTAAGTAAATTACTTGTACTGGGTAAAACATCTAATATTATGCCTTTTAAGTATCTTTGTGCTTGCTTTGGCAAGACATATACATTCGTCAAGTATCTTTAAAATTATTTTTCTAAATTACCATTTACTTGCCAGCACACAAAGATTTTTCTCTTTTCATGGTGATCTGATCCTATGGCCTGAGTTTTCCTGTCACTTAGGACCTATTTTCCTCTATTACTACTTCTATTAGCTGGATATCAGGCCGCTGGAAATGGATTTTTTTTTTTTTAGATCTTGGACTTCAAGGGCGACAGCATTCTGCTATAAAGCAATCTGTTCAACTCAAACTGAATAGGGAGGTTCTCAGACTATCCAGTGTTTAAAGAGTAATCAATATAGCTAATCAATTGTAATTTAAATTTTTCAGGTATTTGGATAAGGTTTTGGGGAAATTTCTGAAATGTTTTCTTTGACAGGTAATATAATTTGGTGGAGGAGAATGATACAGATAAATGGCCACCTTTTAATCATAATGAAAGAAGAGACAGAAAACAAGCCCACAGTAAATCCTAAATCCAACTTTAACCAGAAGTTTTAAGTATGCTTCACAAGATTGTTTCCTCAATCTCTGCCTTTATCATGTTTTTTTTTTTTTTTCTGTCCTTGATGAGACATCGAGAGAGTAAGTAGCAAAGTGATGAAGGCACACCTCTTTAGGTATACCATAGACTGGATAACAAAATGCTAAGAATGATTGCATTGATATGATTTTTGTTTGTTTGTTTTTAGCATGGCCTATCTTGATTGATATTCATAATTAATCTTGTAGAATAGATATGGCAATTTTAACAATACCATTTTTACATTTAATCACATCTTCTGGCTCCTAATCCTACTGCGATGCATTGAGTTTAATATGCTTTTGCCACTGAACTCCAACAAATCTCACACACTCACTGTACTATCATTTCAGGAAATTTTCACAACTAATAACTCTAACTTTATGTTTGATGTTCAGATTATAAATGAATAAAGGTGCCTTTTATATGTTAAAATTTAAAACATAGTGGGCCAGTGAAAATTTTACTGGATGGTTCAAAAAAAATCTTTACAATCGAGTAGAGTCCAATACTAAAAGGAACTTTAGACTACAAAGCAATACTCATAATGGAAAAAGAAATTATCACCAAGTTGTGCCTGATGACAAAACCAGTTACTGACATCCAGAATAGCTTCACTTTAAACAGTATTTATCAAGAAACCTCAATCATTTTAAACTATGTTCTGTATGATGACCTCTGAATGTAACTCAAAATAATAATTCCAATCTGTCAAAAATCAACTATAACATCACTATTTCAACATCTCAAAGTATATTGTCAGGATAAAATGGCATAGCTAGTCCAGAATCTCTGGTCTGTGAAAGAAAGTTTTCCTGGAAAACGTCTTGCTTCAGTTTTTAAAATATAATTCTCTACTAGTTTACACTTGAAGAAGAAGCTATATGCATTTTCAGTTAAAAAAAAAACTTTCTAAACCATTACAGGTTCTATCATACATAGTCAGAAAGGCTGTATTACATAAAAAGAAGCTGTATTTATAAAATGGGTTGTACAGTTTAATTTAAAAAATACTTATTAGTTTTTGAAAATGATGTGACTTTTAGATAACCTTTTTCATGTGAATCATCACAACCAAGTATTTGTGACATGGACACAGGAAGAAAAACATATTTCACTGGATAAAATTGTAAACAGGTGGAAAATGGATGATCAACAGAAACAGGTGCATACAGCTTCTTTAAGAAATAGGTAAACTGACAACGTTTTAAGATAGAACTGCACTTTTTTAAAAAAACTAACAGTTGAAAAACAGGATGTGTTCATGTTCCCTTTAAATACTTATGGAAAGCTGAATAATGGTCCCCCAAAACATCAAGGTCTTAAATATCGAGAACGTATGAATGCTGTTTTATTTGGCAAAAGGCATTTCACAGATGTGGTTTGAAATTCTGAGATTATGGATAGAGTATCCTGGACCATCTAGGTGGGCCCTAAATGTAAATCATAACTGTCCTTACAAAAGGTAGACAGATAAAGACAACTATATCAGGAAGGTGATATGGTGAAGCAGAGGGACAGAGTTTTGAAGACTCTATGCTGCTGGCTTTGAAGATGGAAGAAGAGAGCACATGAACCAGAATGCAACTCTAAAAAGTGGAAAGGCAAGGAAACCATTCTCCCCTAGAGCCTCCTGAGGAAGTACAGTTCTGCTGAATCTCCTCGACTTTAGTGCACTGAAAGACTGTTTTAAGCTTCTGATCTTGAGAACTGTAAGAAAAGGTATTTGTTACAGAAGACATAAGAAATTAATATAGTAGAGGCAAACCTTCACCCAGTTAACCTTCTATTTTTTCATTAACATTTACAAAATGAATTTATTCCAAATTCTACTAAAAATATGTTTCTAATCAAATCTCAAATAGTATGTTTCTTTAGTAGTGACAGAATTACTGGAAGCAGTATAAAATTTTAATAAAAGCAACTTTATATTTATTAAAGCAATTTTAGGCACCATGCCAACCAAGCATTTTAAACTGAAGTGTAATTTGATGAAAATTAAAGCTCAAGAATAAAAAATTATTATCATAGAACAAGTTACAATAGTAACAAGAGTAGTTGAAAGGGTCCATTTTCTTCCCATTTCACTGAATATCAAACCAACATGTTATCCACAAGTAGTGTTGTTACAAAAATGAAACAGGTTTTAAGGAAAAAAGGGAAGAAACATTTTTTTTAAATTCCTATTACATGTAAACGTGGATGTGTGAATGTCCTTAAAACAACTCAATATAAAAGAAGTTGGGTTTAAAACAAAACAAAAGATTTGTTAGAAGGTGGGGAGAATTTAAATAATGGCTGAAGTTCACAGGTAGTAGTGATTATTTCTGAGATTCAAATCCAAAAACAGGATTGTTTCATTATTCCCAAAGAAAAGAATGATATCTAGTCATTAAAAATCTAAATGTGATTTACTTTTTTTCTTTACTTCTGAGTAACTCAGTGACTAACTCAAAAATATCATAGTATAAAATCTTTGCTTCTACCATGCTAGCAAAAGATATTCTATTTTCTCTCTCTCTCTGCAATAGGCATTTTTATAATTCCATATAACTACTAGAAAATATACTTATTTCATTAGACTTTTATACAAACTGAGAAGTTTAACTTTCCTAATGTAAATGGACTTTTTGTAAGTCATAACCCTCCAATATGAAACACAGTATCATTATCTCATTAATTCCTTCAACATATATTTCTTGACTATCCTCTCTTTGCCAGGTACCATTAGGCAAAATGGAAAGTAAAATAACCTTGTCAAATTTAACAGTCTAGTGGGGATGTCGGATACACAACTAAATAATCAAAAGTTCTAATTTATGGTGTCATGAAAGAACAATGCAAAGAAACAGGAATACAAAAAGATACTTAATCATCACACCATGTTCTACTTGCACCACATAAAGAATAAGGTAGTCTATATAAATGATTAGTAATCATTTATGGTGGATATCTATCTTAAATAAGCTTCACATTCTCCATCTTTTTAATGGCTTTTACTATCATCACTTAGGTATGGAATGATTATTGGACAGCACTTTTAGACTTTCTAAGTAAACACTCATAGCACCAGTTGTCTCTTTTGTGGCAACTGTCACAATACAACTATACCTGTGTAATTACTTAAGGTCTATTCCCAGACTTTGATGAAGTGGCAGGGACTAGATCTATCCTTCTACCTTAAATAAAATATGAACCAAATACACAAAATAAGTTTTCAGACAATGGACAATAGGCAGCATAGCATAGCAATCCCTGAGAGAAGGGAAGCAACTTTGCTTTATAAATATTCCTTCCCACTTACCAGAGAGGATTTCTTTCTGTCCACAGCACAGGGAAGGGAACCCTAACAGAGCCCTGAGTTTAGGACAGGCTTGAAATGGGAGAGGCATAGCAACTAGAAATCCCAGGACAAGAGTATTAGAGAAGAGGGAGCTGAAAAGCTACATAGAAAGAGCATTCTAGAAATCTATAGAAGGTCCTTCTCATTTCCTCAGCTGAGTATTAAATTCAATGAGAAAACAATCTGAGGCCCAAGAAGACACAAAAGAAAGAGCAGACAGAAAAAAAACTCAAGCCTTACAAAAAGTAAAGAATGGTTCATGTTCCACTCATCCAGAGAAAAGAGATAATGGCACACTGGATAAGGTATTCACAAAAGTATTTCCTCTATAGTAAGCTAAAATTAGCCATAGAGTGAAGGCTGCTCTGTTCCTGCACAACACTGCTTAGGAGCAAGCCTTGAAAAGATGATATAATTTCCAAGTAACTTAAGTCCCAGAACAAAGTACAAGAATATTTGAAAGCATGCAAAAACAGCACTGAATAAAGGATAATTCTAAATATCTAACATTTAATAGATAATTAAAATACAATCCATAATAAGCAAAACATAAAAGAATCAATAGAAATATATTCAGAAATGATGTATGATAAATGAGACAGACTTGTAGTCAAAGCCATTAGGTAGCTATTATAACTACAGTCCACTATTTAAGAAGGTCAAAGAAATCATAAGCAGTTAAAAGACCTGAACCTATAAAACAGCCCCAGATCAATTTCTTAGAGATCTAAAACTGAAAAATACAATGGAAAAATTGTTAAACAGCAGATTAGACACTGCAGAAAGAAATGAAATTAAATTAAAAAATTAAAATTTTAAAGATATAGAAATAAAGAATTTAAAAAACTGAAAAAATAGAGTATCGATGTGATTACTATGGAATAATAATAAGCAGCTTAATCTCTAAAGGTAAGAGAATAGAAGAAAATAAATGAAAAAAATTGATAATACTGATAATTTGATAATATTGAAAGGCCACAGACTCAAAAGCTCAAAAAACAGCTGGACATGGTGGCACATGCCTATATTCCAACAACCTGGGGGGCTGAGGCAAGAGGATTGCAAGTTCAAGGCCAGCCTCAGCTATTAAGTGAGACCCTGTCTCAAAAAAATAAATAAAAAGGGATGAGGATGTTTTAAAGCATCCCTAGGTTCAATCCCCAGTGTCAAAAAGAAAAAGAAATATATATATATATAAGGATCCACAAACCTCAAGCACAAAAAAACATGAAGAAAATTATACCAAGGACATCATAATCAAATTGTTTAAAATCAATGATAAGTCTTAAACACAGCCTTGGGTTAATAGAGCACATTCATTACATATAGAAAAATATGAATGATAACAGATGTCTCACTGGAAACAATGCAAGCAGAAGACAGTAGAACAAAATCTCCAACGTACAGAAGGAACAAAACCCCACCAACCTAGTATTCTCTATTTAGCAAAATATCTTTCAGAAATGAAGATTAAAATTAGGGTTATGGAAATATCTTGAAACTAAACAAGTGGTAATGGTTGTATAACATTGTGACTGTACTAACTACCATTGAATTAGACACTTTTTAAATGGTTAATGGTTAATTTTATGTTGCATAAATTTTAGGTTGCTATCAGGATCTATTCAAGGATATGAACAGCAACAAAAAATGATAAGTGTGAATAAATGTATTTTTTATTTTTAAAATCTCTTTATTAAAAATTAATAATGTATGAGAGTTATAATGCTAGAAGTAAAAATAAAAAACATAATAATAGAAAAGGTAGAGGAATGACACTCTCCAGTTAACTTTCCATATACATAAGTTGCATATTCATGGACTTAACCAACTGCAGATTGAAAATACTTGGGGGGAAAAAATGCATCTGTACCCATTATTTTTTCTGTTCTTATTCCCTCAACAACACAGTACAAGAACTATCTGCACAGTGTGTACACTGTAGTATTATAAGTAATCTAAAGATATTTAAAGGGGGTGAGGGTGGGGATGTAGCTCAGTGGTACAGAGCTTACCTGGCATGTACAAGGCTCTAGGTTAAATCGTCAACACCACAAAATAAAGTATGTGGGAAGATGGATGTGGGTTATTTGCAAATACTGTGCTATTTTGTATAAGAGACTTGAGCATCCATAGATTTGGGTATCCATGGGTGATCCTAAATCCAAGACCCTGTCATGCCCTCTCCCCCCTGCACCATCCATGGATGAAGGACAAATGTACTATGCTAAGATTCATATTGTATTTAAAGTGGTTATCATCACTTATGTGACTGAAATGAGTTGAAGATGTTTATTACAAACCCTAAAAAACATTGAGAGAGAAAAAAAGGAGATAAAAGCAATCATAACAATATAATCTAAAATAAGGCGAAAGAGCCTGTCACAATGGTGCATGCCTATAATTTCAGTGACTTGGCAGACTCAGGAAAGAAGAGTCTAAGTTCATGCCCAGCCTGGACAACTTAGCACAACTTAACACAAAAGAGGAGGGAGGTGAACGAAGAACAGATGGGACAAAGAGAAAACCTAAGATAGTAGATTTAAACACCAACGTACCAACCGTCATATTAAATGTATATAATTTAAACATTCCCAATTAAAAGGCAGAGATGGTCAGGTTGGATAAGAAGCAATAACCAACTATATCATACTATAAGAAAATCATTTTAAATATAAAGACACATGTGTGTCAAAAGAAAGAGGATGCAAAAAGATATCTTGCAAACATTTATCATAAGATCTGCCCATCCCCAAATTGTAAGCTCTTTGAGGGCAGAGGTCATGCACATTTTGTTCATCTTTATATCTCCAATAACCTGCAAGGATGCACACAGTATTCATTAAGTGAACAGAATCCATTAAAAATTATGAGAACTTCTGCAAATTATTATGGTTCCCAGATTATAATGTCATCACTGCTCAAAGTTTTAAAAAATTATTTTCATCTGACACTATCAACAGCTGTTCTTCTTGCTATTTCCTGCTGCCTTGCCTCTTAAGAAACCTGATAACCTATCTTTTTAGGATTGTGTCAAAAGAAAAATAATGGTTCTAGGTGAAGATCTAGTTAACTTTCCTTGAGCAAAGCTATATCTACTAGGCTATTACATGAGAGTACTGAGTAATTCTTAGCATCAGGCCTTCTTCTCCACATAAATATTTTAAGGACCAGTTGGAATTCTCTTGCCACTCTTGAACAGGATGCTAGAGGAATAGAAAATGGATTTCTGGTTTTGAGGTTTTAAAGTATGGAAAAAGTAAGCAGTAATTCAGCTATATAAACTGTCTTTTTCTACCTCATCTCCAACAAAATTTATACAAACACTTTTCTCCTGTCCACTCTTTCCTCACCCTAAATTGAGCAGTAGGACATGGAATACGAGGAATTAAAGGACTGACTCCTGGTATTTTGAGTCTGTTCCCTTTTTCTCACAAAGTCTGGAACATGCTTTTATTAGTGCAAATGTGGTATAAAGTGTTTAGAATTATAAGTCACAAATAATATATTTTTCTGGGTGCAGTGGCACACACCTGTAATCCCAGCAACTTGAGAGGCTTAGGCAGGAGGATCATGAGTTCAAAACCAGTCTCAGCAACTAAGTGAGGCCCTAAGCAACTCAGTGACACTCTGTCTGCAAACAAAATTCAAAAATTGGATGGGGATGTGGCTCAGTGGTTAAGTGTCCCTGGGTTCAATCCCTAGTACATCATCATCATCATAATGCACTTTAATATTTAACAGATACAATGCTAGGTACCAGGTCCTGACCCTCAGATTAAAGAGATAATTACAAACTATGTGAGTGTTGCCAAGGAAAATAAAGAGCTGTGAGAAAGCACAGAATTAGAATGGAAGGGATAATTAATTTAGGTTGACGAGTTAGCCAAAGAATTAGAATCTGAAAGAGTGTTTCTGGTTCAAGCAACGGCATACATGTGGCAAAGCATTTTCTCCAAAAATGGCTGCAACAAGATCTCTAGTCCCTCTTCTAGAACCTTGCCATCTCCCTATCTAGAGGTAGAGTCTATAAGCTTTCCCTGGGTGGGCTTTTAGTAACTGCCTGGACCAAAATAAGAAGGTAAAAGTGACTATATATTTGAATCTAGGCTGTAATAGGCTAATCAGCTTCAGTCTGGTTCTCTTAGGATACTCATTCTTAGCACCCAGCCACCATGCAGTAAAGAAAGCCAACTAGCCTATGGAGAGTAATCAAAACCCCCAATACCAGCTGAATGCCCAGACAAAAGTCAATACTAGCTTGCCAACAACATGAGTGACCCAATTAAAAAGAATTCACAGCCCAACAACTACATCTCTGCTCTATGACATGTAGAGCAGAGATGAACCATTCTTTCACAAGCCATGCCCAAACTGCAATTTTGGGAGCTAGATAAATGGACTGCTATTGTTTTAAGATCTAAATTTTTGGATAATGTGAATATAGCAAGAGATAATGAAAACAATGTGCCAAGATCTTGAGGCTGGCAAGAGCTTGGTAGGTTCTAGAAATTGAAAAGTACAGTGTGCTTGGAAGACAGAGATCAAAAACAACCCATCAACATAATATCAGCAACAATCACAATAGCTAATATTTAGTATTTACTTTTACACAGGCATTGTTGTGAATGATTTATAAGTTATTCAAAATTATAAGCCTAATGGTACATACTACTAGAACACTGTTTTATACATGGGAAGAATGAGGCATGGAGCAGTTAAGTGACCTGCCCAGGATCACAAACTCAGTCTAGTTCAAAAGCCCATGCTATTAAGAATGCCACATTGCCTATCAAAGAACAGAATGACAAAATGAGGCTTAGAAAGGTAAATCAAGCCCAGATCCTTACAGACTATGGCAGGAAGTTTAGGTGTTATGAGCAACAGGGCACTATTGCAGAGTTTTAAGCAGGGTAGTTTTTAATTCGATTCATTTAAAAATAATATATATACACATACATATGTATGTGTGCATATATGAGTGTATGTGTACATATATGTATATATGTGTGTATATAAATAAAAATCTGGGTACATGGGGAAAACAGATTAGATCAACTTAAAAAAAAGAGAGAGACAGACACACATACACCAAGACATATACGTCCCCTCATGCAATGCAACAGGCAAGAAACAGACCACACAGCTTATGATGTATTCTTGGATAAAAAAAATAAAATCAAACTTGAATTTGATCAAGCCTAATCTAGCTACAGGTTTACTTGTAACAGAGTAGAGGATCATGTTAAATGACACCATGAGGTTACACCTGCCAAATCCAGAATGTTCAAAATTGTACAGGACAAATTTGATAACAAGAAGAAAAAGTCAGGGGAAAGGAGGAGGCCAAGTTTTAAAAAGTCTCAGAAACATACCCACCAATACAATGTATGGTCCATATCTGTAAACTAATTTGAACAATCTAATGGTAAAAACAAATTGATGAGGCAATTAAGAACTTCCAATCCTGATTAGATATTAAGGAATTCTTAGGGCTTCTTTTTTTTGCATAATGGTGTTGTGAATTTTTTTTAAAGAGCCTTTATATCTTAATGATACATATTCAAGTATTTACAAGTAAAATTTATGATACCTAGAAGTTGTTTTAATAAAATATGTAGAGGGACAAGCAGTAATACAGATGAAACAATGTGAGTCAAACAATGTGAGTTAATAACTGTTGAAGCTAGATGATGGATGCATAGGTGTTAATCATATAATATGCTTTAGGTTTTTGTATGCTTAAAATGTGTCATAATACAAAACTTAAATTTAAAAAAAATTAGGAGTCTGTAGAAGCTTCCAAAATTCAACTAAAGTGAGGCTGTAAACTCAGGCAGAAATGACAGGATAATGACTAAGTGTAAAGCCTCCTCCAGTATTTTGCATTTTCCTTCAGGTAACCCAAAAGCAGATAACTATGCAAATTAGAACAGGGGAGTTATGAGAAGTGTTTAGGCAGTATTTCTAGTACTCCCAGTGGGCAATGGGGTCCTGATGTATCCAAGTGTCAGGTAAAGATGAATGCATAAAATTAATATAACACAAGATATCCAATCAACTATCCTTATTCATCAGGCAAATTCCTCATTTGGCTTCCACAGTAGCATTTTTCCCCATGGAAAAGAATGACTTACTAATAAATTATCATTCCAATTTATATATCAGTCTCTAAAAGATTTCACACGGTAAATCAGTCTATAAAGCTCCAAATCAAACACCTTAAATAAACAATTGGTAAGCTAAAAATCCCACACTGTGCAATGTGATGACCATACCATAATGCTGTCAACTTTTCACTATGGATCTTTAATTGTAAATTCTTCACATAGTAGTAGGGCTATCTGGTATTACTAAAATATAAAAATTGATAATAAGTAGAAAATAAATGTTAAATGCCTTAGGAATAGTAACCATTCACCAAGTGGTTATTAATATAACAAGCTCTAGACCTTCTGAATACATTTCACCTAAATCTTCAAGCTGGAAGGAGCACATGCTCTCATTTTATAGAGAGGAAAATGATGTTAAGATCAAGATCTCACACCCATGTTGAGAACTGAGCCAGTACTCAAACCTACACTTTATGCTAAGCCAAACAACCCCTTAAAATGTTGTAAACTAAATCGATTCTTATGGGTTTGCAGTTACCAAAAACAAAATACAATCTCTATTGAGTATGTGTGTAATAACTTGAATACCTAGCATGCGCCAGACATTCTCTTAGGATTTGAGGGGAAAATACAAACAGGAAACAAATCAGACCCTATTCTCAAAGGGGTTCCATCTTGAAAAAAAATTTTTTTAATAGAAGATAATTACAATACAAATAAAAAGTGATAGGCTGGGGCTGTAGCTCAGTGGTATAGTGCTTGCCTAGCACGAGTGAGGCACTGGGTTCAATTCTCAGCACTGCATAAAAATAAATAAATAAATAAATGGGGTAGGAAAGATGGTGGAATGAGACAGACATCATCACCCTAGGTACATGTATGACTGCATGAATGGTATGACTCTACCTCACATATGAAGCAAAAAATTCTGCTCCATTGTGTACAATGAATGCAAAAATTCTGCTCTATTGTATACAATGAATTGAAGAGCTTTCTACTGTCATGTATATCTAATTAAAAGAAGAAAGAAAGAAAGAAACTGTGTCCATCTACAACTAAAAAAAAATTTTTTTTTAAAGTGATAAATATCAGACTGCGGTTGTAGTTCAGTGGCAGCTTGCCTAACATGTGAGAGGCACTGGGTTCAATCCTCAGCACCAATAAAAACAAATAAATATATAAAAATACAATAACATTATTAAAGTAATAAATATCATAGGCAAGGTAATATAAAATGCTATAAGGATTCAGAAAAGAGATTTCAAAATGCATTTGAAAAACATAAAAACTAATGAAGCAACCCTCTTTTTTAGGCACTATACTAATGGATTACTATATTAAATATTGGACATTTCTCTTTGTAGAGGAAAGAACAAAAAACCATCAATAGAAGGATAGGCTCTACCACCAACTAACAATGGGACTTTAGGCAAAGTCCTCAACTCCTTTACTTAAAAAAAAAGTCACACAGGTACCACTTTACAAAGGACAATTCTATACCTGAAAACAAAGGGAAATAAAACTTTTTTAAAAGGCAAAATAGGTTTGGGCTTGTGGCTCAGCAGTACAGTGCTCACCTCGCAGGTGTGAGGCCCTGGGTTGGATCCTTAGCACTACATAAAAATAATAAAGATATTGTGTCCAATTACAACTAAAAAATATTTTTTAAAAGGCAAACATGAAACATCTACTTTTATTATTACTTATTACTATAACTTTATCCCTCAGCTCAAGTTGACCACAATATTTAAACTACTAAAAGAAAAACAGTCCCTTTAATGCCAAGCCAGTGTATTACATCTATTAATAGATGATATGTTTTTAAGTGAATTAAAATTTTATTCTAGGGTTGGGGATGTGGCTCAAGCAGTAGCGCGCTCGCCTGGTATGCGTGCTCCCTGGTATGCCTGCGACCTGGGTTTGATCCTCAGCACCACATACCAACAAAGATGTTGTGTCCGCCGAGAACTGAAAAATAAATATTAAAAATTCTCTCTCTCTCTCTCCTCTCTCACTCCCTCTTTAAAAAAAAAATTATTCTAATGCTTAAAATCCTACAGAGATACCTAAGACTCCAATCAACTGACCCAAAGGGAACCTAAGAAGCCCACTAGCATAATTTGACTTATAGGCCCTAGAAGTACCTGGCCAGGCAAGAGGACTAGGTTACATTCCTATACAAGTCTCTGATGCAACTACAGATTATAGAGAAAAATAGTTTTTAAAATGTGTCATGTGCCAAGCATGGAAGACACAACTTATATTAAAACACAATCCCTTGCTAGGTGCAGTGGCACACATCTATAATCCTAGAGGCTCGGGAGGATGAGGCAAGGGAATCGCAAATTCGAAGCCAGCCTCAGCAACCCGGTCTCAAAATAACAAAAAATGGCTGGAGATGTGACTTGGTGGTTAAGTGCTCCTGGATTCAATATGCCCCCCCCAACCCCCCCCCCAAAAAAAGCACAATCCCATAAAGGTAGCTTTTTTCTTTTTTTGGTATGTTTACTACTGCCATATTCCCAACATTTATATAGTGCCAAGCATATAACAAGTACCCAATAAACACTTGTTGAATGAATTTATAGATAAGGAAATCCCTGCCCTCATGACACTTGGAGTCTAAAGTAATGCTACCATAAAATTCAGAAACGGGCTGGGGTTGTGGCTCAGTGGTAATGCACTAGCCTCGCACATGCAAGGCCCTGGGTTCGATCCTCAGCACCATATAAAAATAGGTAAAATTAAAGGTATGGAGCTGGGGTTGTGGCCAGTGGTAGAGCCCTCGCCTACCATGCCTGAGGCACCGGGTTCGATCCTCAGTACCACATAAAAATAAAATAAAGATATGTGTGCAACTATAACTAAAAAATAAATATTAAAAAAATAATAAAGGTATGTGCCCAACTACAACTAATATTTTTAAAAAAGAATTTAGAAAATTTCTGGATGATAAATATGAACATGTTTTACTTTTTGTTGGTTTTTAAAATTTTCTTATATATGAAACTCCAGTCTCAGTAATTTAACAATACTTGATCTTAAAGCTTCCCATAACTGAATGGCAGGTCTAATAAATTAGACCAAATTTAAGTATTTAAATATATTTTTGTAAATGGATTAATAGGATGGCTTAACTATACAGAAAAATTTTCATAAAAACAGTATTGTGTATCTTATAAGATTTATTAAAACAGTATCAGTGATTATCCATATCATATATAATATTTCAACCTAAACTTCCTTACTGGAAAGTAATACTCTCATGCTCCCAAATCAGAATGAGAATCAGTGAAATCAGAACATTAAAGAAATGAGTTCTTAGAGAATAGCAAGAAAAGGAAAACACACTTTTCACATGTGTGGTTTTATTTTTTGTTGTTATTGTTTTTTGTGGTGCTGAGGACTAAACCCACGCAAGACAACCACTCTACCAACTAAGCTGTATCCCCAGCCCTTTACATGCATATTTGAGTAGAAAGGACAGATCAACTCCACAAACTTATTTTCAGTAGTTCACAGCTTTAAAAAATGTTTTCCTCGAGATAGTGGTAGAATGCAAGCTTATGGTGCATGAGTCCCTGGGATTCAGTCCCCCACTCCCAGGAGGGAAGAGTTTTTCATGTTCTTTATTTAAAAGCTTAAGATATATAATAATTCAACTGAGTCCTAGAAATGCAACTGAATAATCACCCTTCTTGCTTGGGCTCTCTGTATGCTGAAAACCAGTCTATGCTATATATGGAGTTATGAGTTCTGTGATGCTTGCAGCATACATCTGTGAAAAAATGAAGTTTGCCTTCTTTCCTCATTTCTTGCTTAATTAATGAACCCTATCATTTCTGGAACTACTTAGCTGGCTGTTCTTCCTTGTGTGCAAAATAAAGGAAAAGATAGGAAAAAAAAAACCATAGTAATAACAGCTAGGTTTATTAAGTGCTTACAATGTGCCACATTCTTTTAACAACCTTTAACATATTTTATTCCTTTATTTTCACAATTCTATTGCCATTTTATAGATGAGAAAACTGAGAAACTCAAATAACTTGCCCAAGATCACAGAGCTAATAAGAGACTCACTAATTTAAAAGTAGCCACTGTCTGGCTCTAGAAATCTCACCAGATAGCTATACCATGGTTATAGCTTCTGAGGCCTAAATCTCTATCCCAAGATTTAAAAAAAAAAAAAAAGTAAAAATAACTTTTTGAAAAGAAACATATATGATCAATTTAGAGCCTGAAAATGAAATTTCATTTTATAGAACAAAGGATAAAATGTATGTCATTTTGAAACCTGTCTCTTCAATGATTCTTCTATTTAAAAATACTGCTCAATGAACTAGTTAAAATGGATTCCTTCAGTATGAAAGTCCCTATTTAAAAAAAAAAAAAACTATCTAAGCTATCATAAGATCAGAATTAAAACAGGGGTAGAGATGCTAGAGTGACTAGAAAGAAAGCAAATGCTTACCTTATCCAGAAAATTTGAAAATGTTTATCAAGAATAAGACCGGAGGGGCTAGGATTGTGGCTCAGTGGAAGACCACTTGCCCAGTATATGTGAGGGACCAGGTTCAATTCTCAGCACCACATATAAATAAATGAATAAAATAAATGTCCATCAATATCTAAATTTTATTTATATATATATATGACAGGATATATATATATGACAGGATATATATATGACAGGATATATATATGACATATATATATATATATATATATATATATATATATATGACAGGTAAGTTGCAAAACTGTTTCCAAAATAATAATATACAGAGTTCTCAGTAGGAATCAGAGTAATGTTTAAGTTCTTATACCAACCAACTTCTCTGACTCTCTATGCATGAAAGAAAAAAGTCTATTAAAGAAAACTTACACCTTTGGTTCACTACAATGAAGGTGTTCTCTGCATGATGTATGTATTGGGCATAAGTGGGAGATGCGAAGATGAATGTTAAATGTAGTCCCAGCCCTCCAAAAAGCTCCAAGACTTTTCACAGGTTTTAGGATGTTTTCCTCAGAAAAAACATCAAATGTTAAAAAATTGGTGGTATTCTGGAAGACTTACTAGATTGGTCTTCCAAGATAACAGAATGTTCTCTATATAAGTAAAAGGGCAACTAAAAGGGGAGGGGGGAAGTATGTTCAAATAATCTGAATAGAACAAAAAAAATTTAGACATTCCTCTTTCATGCTTCATTTTCAGAAGAATGGAGACAATGAAAGTCCTTCTACCTACTCAAGTACAGCAGTAATTTAAGATTCAAACTGCTTTCAAGAGTACAGACTTGGGCTCCTCTTCTATATGGCCATCTATGCTACTCAGTGTTCAGGTTGATGATCTCTCCATTCTTCACAAGGATCTGACCAGTCTTTTAGTCTCAACATTAAGCAGATGGCTTTATCTTTTACATTTACTAAAATACAAGCTTCACAAAGACAGGACTCCTTGTTCACAGAAGTTTGTGATACACTTAGTGCCTAACATATTAATAAATACTTGTTACGAGAAACAATGAATGAACTGAGGAAATGGACTCCATCCAGCTAAGGAATTCCCTGTCTCCTGCCCTTAACCTCCAAACTTCATCTAGTCATATCCTTCCTTACAATAAGATATTTCCTCCTACTTAAAGTTAACTACTCCACCTGTGCTCCAGATCCCATTCTCTCCCATCTGTTTCCTCAATAATCATCCCTCTCTGCTGTAACTTTAAAATATACTAGCTATGGACTGCTTTCCCAGTCTCCAAAGAATGTTTAACCCCATTTTGTGTTAAAAAAAAAAAAAAAGTTTTCTGAATCCTAGAGTTTGCTGAAGCTACAGTATATTTCAAAGTTACTTGGTCTTAAGGAAGTCTATATCTCTAATCTACTTCCTCAACCTTCATCACCCTCTGTAGCAATTTGGTTTCCATCATAACCCAATTTCATTGCTACTAATTGCCTCATTTGATGATTCTATTTCATTTGATCCTGAATACTCATTTCTTGAAACTCACTCTCTTTCTTGATTTTTGAAACAATATTCTCTCAGCTACTTTGCCTGGGTCCTAAATGACTATTCCCCAGAAATAACCTGATCTGTTCTTTCCCATATATACCCTAAATGAGCTCATCCACATTCATAATGTCAACCAACACACATTCTAATGAACCCCAAAATGCTATCCCGAGTCAAGTACTTACTTCCTGAATATCAGACCTGGGTATCTAACTACAGGATATTCCCATGTGACCATAAACATATCAACTTTCAATCTGTTGTCTCATCCTGCTTTAAACTTGCTTCTCTGTTCCTGGTTCCCTATCTCAGCTAATGGCTAACCAGACAATCTCCTTATTTCCTACCCGCTCTCCCCCATCTAAATAGTTCAGTGTCAACCCTATAAACATTACTATTTAAATCTGTTGAATCCAGACCCTAATCTATTTTAACTCAAGCCATTATTCTTGACTAAATTGCTACAATTAACCTATTTTGCAATTAATTCTTTTTAAATATAACTTTTTAGTTTTAGGTGGACACAATATCTTTATTTTATTTTTTATGTGGTGTTGAGGATGGAACCCAGTGCCTCATGCATACTAGGTAAACACTGTGCCACTGAGCCACAATCCCAGCCCTGAAATTAAATTTTGAGTGTCTCTAAGAGCCTAAGATATTTTGCAAATATACACCTACCCCTCCCTCAAGTCCAACACTTTCTCCATTTTGCAGTCTGTGCAGCTAATCTACAACACAAGAATGATAATAACTACCAGCCTAAAACTGTTCTATTGTTCAACTTTGAAGCAACAGCTTTTAAAGAGGGGTACAAGAAGTAGTTAGTTCTCTTCTTTCATTTCTATTTTTATGTTTTATCATATATAAATACAACTATACCTATGATTTATAAAAATATACAAAAATTATATGCATACACATAGATTATGTAATTTATAATATACTCATGAAGAAAGATGTTCAAAATCTTTTATGAATATGAGTACCATATCAAGACCACATGAACACAACTAATTCAGAGGAAAGTACAATCCTCTTAACATGACACAGTCATGATCTGGCCCTTAACTACTTTCTTAGTCACATCTTCCTTAACTACCTTAACTTTCCAATTAGTATATATTTTCTCTCTGCAGTATTACCTATGCCACCCCTCTGAAATGCTCTAACAACTTTCCCCACACATTTCCCTCTTCCCCAACTTTTGTTCTTCTTTTTAATTTTTTTTAGTTGTAGATGGACATTATTCTATTTATTCATTTTTATGTGGTGCGGAGGATCGAACCCAATGCCTCACATATGCTAGGCAAGTGTCCTACCACTGAGCCACAACCCCAGCCCAACTTTTGTTTGTTCTTTAAGGCCCAAAACAAGCACAGTGATTATATGAAATGCCCCTGACCTTCTAAAATAGTGGTGGGCTCTGCCTTCTCTGTGCTCCCAAACACAACGTACTTATCTTATTATAGCATTTAAATCAGTTAATTTCTTGTTTACATGTCTAACTACTCATCTTTGTATTGCCAGTATCTAGCATGACTCATGACACAAATTAAGTGCTTAATTTTTTTTTTTTTTTTTTTTGGTACCAGGGATTGAACTTAGGGGCACTTAAGCACTGAGCCACAACCCCAGCCTTGTTTTGTATTTGATTTAGAGACAGGATCTTACTGAGTTGCTTAGCACCTCTCCATTGCTGAGGCTGGCTCTGAACTCACAATCCTCTTGCCTCAGCCTCCCAAGCCTCTGGGATTACAGGCATGCACCATCATGCCTGGCCTAATTTTTTTGTTTTAAATACTCAAAAGGCTTGGTGTTAGAGGACAAACTGTAGCAACACCTTAGTTACCTAACACCACTGAAAGAAGTATATGCTTTATTTTGCTGAGGTTTGGGTTGATGGTCAATTTTAAGTTTTTATTTAAAATGTGCTTACATTATGCATTGAGTTTTCAGGTTGGTTACAAGGGAAAGATTTTTAGAAAGCAGACACTTTATCATCTACCAAATTCCAATCAATTAACCGTCAACATTGTCAAAACATTCTGAAAGATGTCTTATATAAATTCAAGAGCTAAGGGCTCAGTGATTCTGGTCAAACATGGCAAATTAATTGCACACATTTATCTTCCTTTTCTAAAATTCCATTAAAATGAAAGTAAAGGGAAAAAGAAGGTATAAACCCATGACACTAAAGAACAGAAAAATTGGCAACAGTGTATAAGCAATTTTAACAGAAGTTTCAAAGATGAAAAATAGGAGAAATAGTATCTGACTGGGCAAAACCAAGAAAACCACAAAGTGTGTACAAAGAAGAACTAAGTGAACAACTTGCTGGCCAGAATTTAGAGGCAAAGAAACTACAGAGGAGATGTGAGGTATGCTTCTGAAATTGGGGAGTAAATTCAAAATTTAAAATAACATTGAAATGAGAACCCATAGCAGCTCCAATAGTCATTCAACTACCTTTCTCAATAGCAAAAAAAAACAACAACAACAAACAAACAAACAAAAAAAAAACAAAACAGGAATGAGGTCCAAAATAAAAGCATTAAGAGAAAGACAGTGGAATGAATCTGATGTAACTTTTCTATATACATATAGAATATACCACAGTGAATCTCACCATCCACAAGACTGGGATCCTAATTAGAAAAAGATATATTCCATGCTTGTATAAACATTTCAAGATAGATTCTGTCATGTATAACTAAAAAGAATAAAAAAATACATACCTTCAGAACTTTTCTGATTCTAGCATTAAAAAAGAGAAAGAGGCTGTAAACAGAACCATGTTCTAAACTCCCCACTTCAAAATTCATTTTGAATTTACTCCCCAATTTCAGAAGCAGATATGCCTCCTATATATACACATATATACACGGAAAAATATACCTACCTTTCTCTTGGAATGGGAACAGGTGTCTACCTGTGAAGATGAAGAGTCTTTTCTAAAGAAACTGAACAGTCTCAGGGAGAAAACCTACAATTTCAGAGAATAGGCCTCACCATACACTTGGAGACCACCCATGAAAAGCCCAGTTCACTGTCTAATCCCCAATATGAAGGCTACCAGTGGCAGACCCCACTAATTCACAAAGAACTTTTAATCATCTTGTTAGTATCTCATTCTTATATACAGCTGAGGATCACCAGATAGACCAGGCAAGTTTCTAAATGAAATAAGAAACTAAATCAACAAAAAAGAACATGAAAGAATTTAAGAAATACAGTGTTTTTGAAGATTTGTTTTCTATGTCCTCAAATAAGATTGAAAAAGAGGACTTAGAAATTAAAAATTATGTAGAAATTAAAAATCCAATATTAGAGTTGGAAAATTAAGTCAGGGAAATTCTTTAAGAAAGCAAAATAAAAAGAAAGCAAAAAGGCAGACAAGACATAACAGAGGTCTAGCATCCAACCAATATGCAGTTCAAAAAGGACAGAGGAAAATTGAGTAAGAAAATATGTCTTGCCAGGCATGGTGACACACACCTGTAATCCTAGTGACTCATGAGGTAAGACAGAAGGATTACAAATTCAAAGCCAACCTCAGTAATTTAGTAAGGACCTAAGCAACTTGGGGAGACCCTGTCTCAAAATAAAATAAAAAGGGCTGAGGTTGTGGCTCAGTGGTACAGCACTTGCCCATCATGTGTGAGGCCTGGATTCAATCTCCTGTATTGCAAAAAACAATATCAAAAAGAGTGGATATATTGATATTTGAGTATTTGGAAAATATCCACAAGTACATGATGTGGTATGCCAGGGAGAATTCTAAAATGAGCTCCAAGATTACTATCACCAATAGGCATTTTCTGTATAATCCTCTCCTCTTGAGTGTGGGTAAAATCAGGTTTTTCTTCCCCTTAGTTCAAAGTTATATTTTTTGAAACTGGAAAGGAGGAGGGTACCCACAATGGAATGATACACAAATGTTTAGATCATGAATCAGCTGATTTTGAGTTAGCCAAAAGAAAGCTTATTCTAAGTAGTCTGGATCTATTCAGGTGAAAAGATGATGAATCAGAGGCTTCTATTGCTAGCCTTGAAGACATGGTCTCTGAAAGCTGCAAGTAAAAAAAAAAAAAAAGAATTCTACTGACAACCAATGCAGAGTGAAAGAGGATGCCCATCCATGGATAAGAAAGACTTTATTCCCAGCTGACACCTTGATTGTTGCTCTATGAGACTCCAAGAGGAAGATCCAGCTAACCAGTGCCAGAACTCCTGACCCACGGAAACTATGAGAAAGTAAATGGGTGTTGTTTTAAGCCACCAAAGTGTTGGCAATTTGCCGCACAACAAAAGCAAATATTTATGGCATGTGGACAAACAAGAAAATCAAAGTAAAACAAACAACTTAGAAGGAAATCATATTTTCTTCCAAAGCAAAAAATTTCAGAGTAAATGCAGTGCCAGATAGTTGAATAATAATAATAATAATAAAGATACATTTAGAAATACCATAAAGTAAAAGAAACTCTGAATTAGAAATGTGCACAGAGCACAGTGGTGCAGGCCTGCAATCCAAGCTACTCAGGAGGCTGAGGCAGGAGGATCACAAGTTTAAGGCCAGCCTGAGCAACTTGGCAAGACCCTGTCTCAAAAATAGGGAGATGGGGAAAGGGGCTGGGAATATAGTTCAGTGGTGTAGAGCTTATCTACATGAGCCAAGCCCTGATTCAATTCCCAGTACTTTAAGAAAAAAAAAAAAGTTAAGAAAAGATATGAGCATAACTGGTAATTGCTGCTACATACAATCAGGTCTAAGGAGAGAAATCAATTTCAAGTTATCCCGGATCTTTTAGCTTATAAAAACAGATATGCAGCAGCTAAATCAGGTGGTTTGCTTCCTAGTTTCAAAATTACACCTTTGTGTAACTTGAAAGGAGACAGACATAGAACCTTTAGGAATCAATAGAGCTTTTGAAAGGATAGGTTTCTCACATTTGTAAGCTGTATTTATCAAATGCCATCTCTCTTAAACATAGGGTCTCTAGACCAGAAGTATCAGCATCACTTGGGATTTGTCAGAGCAGCAAATATTTGGGCCCCAATCCTAGAACCACCATAGAATCAAAAACTCTAGGGGTAAAGGAAGTCCAGCAATCTGTTTTATTTTTAACAATCCCTCTAGGTGATTCTGATGCGGGTCCAAAACTGAGAACTATTGATATACTGTTAATTTCTGCCACCATCATACTATGCTCTGGTCTTCCCATTTCCACAAAGTTAAAATATTTTCAAACTTATTGCATCTGACCTGATCAATTGTTAGTTCATAGTAGCTTAAAAAAATGTTTTCTGGAATAAGGATAAGGTTTAGATGTGTTTCTTTGACCAGAGGGTTTTTAAAAATAATGCCTTCAGGCCACAGGTGTTCTCCTCACTTTGCTACAGTCCCTACTAACCCTTACCATCTTCTGCCTTACAATATCACACATTCTTTTCTCCCCCAGCCAATGACATTAGAGTTTGGGACCTCAGGGGAAAATAATTTCAAACTAACAATAAATTTAAATCAGGGAACAATATGATCAGATCTTCTCTTACAAATGAGAAAATCAAGCTAACTTCTAGTGACCTCATTATGATTCAGAAATTGTACCATATACTACATCTGTCCCTTCCACTTATGGGTCTCTACTTTTAATGCCTTAAGAAAAATGTTTCAAGATAACATCAAGCTTTCTTTTTCTGATTTGAGACTTTCAGAGAACTAAATCCTAACTACTCAAATATTCCAAAGATTCATGTGTCCAGTAACTACTAGGGCAGATAATAAGAGTTTGATAAAATTTACAATTTCAGAACAACTCTGGAAACTTTGTAACACAATAATGTAAAATCATTTTTAAGTATTTCAATGTACTCCAAATCCACTAAGCAGAGATTTAACTTCACTAAAATTAAAGTGGAGTTTTTTTTCACTATCTATAATAAAAACAACAGACATACATTTAAAGAACTCATCAAGATGCAAACTTATATTAAATGTGAATGTTTCTTTAAAGAACTGTGAAGAATTAGAAACCCCTCTCCAAATGAATGTTTCTTTGTGCGAGTATCCATTAAGATCCCCTGAACTAAGAGCCCTGAGGAGCTATAAGATTTTAGTATATGCTCTGCCATTTCACAACTACATAACCTCCCACAAGACACATTCTCCCTTCGAGGTAGGTCTCTTTCTCCATTAAAACGTGCAGATTATCATTAATATTCTGATAAGTGAAAACAGATATACTCCTCATATTTAAAATAAGAAACAATTTTTGCTGTGTAGGAACTGTTTAGCCAATCCTGAAAAGAACAATGAAATAAAATTTGAGATGAAGAAGCTAAAGCTGATACAAATACCTACGTATCCATATGTAGGAACAGTGGCTGATCCTGATAAATTTTTACTGTAAATATCAAAATTTTTAAAATACTTTAATCTTAAATCTCAAGATAAGTTCCAAAACTTAAATGTACTCATTTTAGAGAATCTAAAGCAGAAGGACTCAATACAGTTTCAATCTTTCCTCCCAGGAATAAACATGGAAGCACTTAAGTGAATCTCATTTGAATCTTTTTATACATATACAGGCATATTTTATCTAGTTGAAGTCATAAAGAATATATAATTTGGGCTGGAGTTGTAGCTCAGTGGTACAATGTGTGAGGCACTGGGTTGCCTACCATGTGTGAGGCACTGGGTTCGATTCTCAGCCCCACATAAAAATGAATTAAAATAAAGGTAATATGTCCATGTACAACTAAAAAAATAAAAAATTTATATATATTTTATCTCCTAGTTTCTAAATGACCATTGTACCATCTTTGAAAACATTCTTTAGACTAGCTTCCAACCATATGAATAGTTATAATATGCCTGTAGATAATAATGATTTTAGAATACACTAATATGTTGCAAAATAAAATTAAACAGCAATATTGTCATTAAAGTCTTACTATTTCCCCCACACTGATATCAAAATAGCATATATATATAACACTAATAAAATACTAAGAGAAAGCAGCAATGAAAACAGAGAACTAAAATGCTGAAGATTATCAGTTGAGTAGGGAAAAGAGCAGCCAACAAGACATAGAATTTTTTTCTTTTTCTTTTTTTTAAATGAACAGAATCTCAAGAAAGATGAATTTAAGGGTGACTTGAGGCTTTTCCATTCAGCTTAAGTTATACAGATCCTTGGCCACACAGAGTAAACAAGAGTAGGTGGAATCCTCATTTTGTAAATACCCTAAGAAATGGCAGTCATTAGGTGAAGCATATGAATTTTAATGCTAAAAGCTAAGAGACATATTCATTAACAACAGAGTATGATAGAAAACAACACAAAAAGGAAGCAAGGAAAAGGTAAAGAGATAGGCTAAGCATATTTAAATAATATAAAAAGTTTTAAAATAACTATCCCATGTAAGTTTGAGAATATATAGATCTATCTTCCATGAAGGAACACTGATAGAAATTTCTGAGTATTCTGAGATCTTTGACAATCAACTCCATTTAAGATAATTAAGATAATATCTTAGAGATCCTTATTAAGAGCTGAAAGGGAGAAACTGAAAGTAACTAGGGCAGAAAATTCTGAATCACAAAAGTTCCTTAGAGAATAACCTGACTTCTTGAAGATACTTAAATGAAACAAAAGGATGATAATACCTACTTAAGTAAGGCTGAGGCACACTGAAAGGTAAAGGTGAAATGATTCAACAATTTACCTAGAAAAATAACAGGTACATTCAATTTTATGACTAATTACTAGAAATCAGGATTTTCTATATACTAAAATTGGGCCCTAAATTTTTTCAGTTAATTGTTATTTCCTAACAGACTAATATATTAAGTACTGTGTACTAGTCTGTTAGGAAACAATGTCTAATGCCCATAAAAATGCTTATCAGAGCTGTGGCTCCTAACCCCCACTCCTGGGGCTGGAACTCAGAACCTCCCAGCACCCTTCCATTAAGACTTTACAAGTAAAGACAAATGATTGTGGAAAAACCCTTCTACTGGGGACAGGGAACATGAAAGACACTCTTCTACAGCCCTCTGGCCTATAAGGCATGTGAAAACGCGGATCCGAATATTCCAATAGACATGACTTGATAAACATGACTTTAAATGACCTAACAAACTAAAACTTGTTATCTGTGGTCTTCGGCAGTTTTTTGTGTTTAATTTCCTTCTAGCCCTTGTTAGGTAATATCACAAAGAGCTCTCAATCCTTAACTGTTCTTCCTTCAGGACTTGGTGCCAACTCTTTTCAAAAATAATGTGGAAGCTCTTCATGTTTTACAGAATATTAAAATATTTATAAAATAGGCTTTTTAAGCTAATATTAGGGATTAAGGTGACTTTTCAAAAGCTGGAGAAACTGCAAAGGTAAAATGTACTATAAAGATAAAATATTGATTGCTAATTTTCTGGATTTTACTAACAACTTTTAAATTTTTTGATACAAGGAAACAATGACGTTTTGCCTTCCTTTAGTAGTCTACCTTAAAAGGCAGGTAAGTGTAAATAAAATTTGGATATAAACTATGTCAAAATTTAGTTCTAGGGCTGGGATTGTGGCTCAGCAGTAGATCATTCACCTAGCACTTTCGAGGCTCTGGGTTCGATCCTCAGTACCACATAAAAATAAATAAATAAATAAAGATATTGTGTTCCTAACAGACTAATACATTACGTATTATGTACTAGTCTGTTAGGAAATAATAATACAACAGAAAAATAAATATTTAAAAAAATTTAGTTCTACATGTTTTAAATTATTTTAACTACGTAAGAGTCATATTAGCTTCACCATCCATTATTGAGGAAAAAAACTCATTAGGAATTACTTTTATTTTTCCATTACAAGGAAACTAAAAAGAGTCACTAAAAAGATTCCCTATAAAATTAATTCTAAATTAAACTTACCAAAAAAGTGAAGAAATTTTTGGAAACTTTAAAAAATAAAATAGAAAGTAAAATCCAAGTAGAGGAAAAGGCAAATTATAAAAAAGATGAGTCATTTACTTTATCCTCCCCCCGACAAAAAAAAAAAAAAAATTGCTTTAAAACCAAGCAGCTTTGATTCTTAGCAGTTTCAACTTTTTTTTCTTTCTCATACCTTTTATTAAGGAACAAAGCAATGACTTATGTGTCAGACTTACATCAGACAGGAAAGGGAATATTAAGGAAGTATTAAATACTAAAATTAAAAACACAGCTGGGAACCGTGGAACATGGTGTAAACCTCAGTTGCTTAGGAGGCTGAGGCAGGAGGATGGAAAACTCAAGGCCAGCCTCAGCAATTCTGTAAGACCCTGTCTCAAAAAAAAGGGGGCTGGGGATGTGGCTCACTGGTTAAGCACCCCTGCATTCAATCTCTGGTTAAAATAAAATAAAATAAAGAACAAGTTCATGGATAAATCTGTCTTTTAACAAGAGTGATCATAGAATGCCTAATTTTATACTATCTAAAAAGGTATGCTATAAAATTTCAGTTTTGCCTAAAATTAAGATCTAAACATTTGATTTAATTCACACATTGAAGACCACTGAACAATCGTTTTTGAAAAGCTTTTGAAGTTTTACCTACTCCTGCAATACCATTCAGTAAGATTTGAAAATTGTAGCTCAATTCGTGGTGAGATATCTATATAAATGGCCAAGTGCAGTGGTGAACACTATTAATCCCAGAGACTCGGGAGGCTGAGGCAGGAGGGTTGCAATCTCAAGCCAGCCTCAGCAACTTAATGAGACCCTCTCTCAAAGTTAAAAAAATAAATAAAAAGGGCTGAGGATGCAGCTCAGTGATAAAAACTCCGGAGTTCAACTCTGAATATGAAAAAAAAAATCTATTTAAATATTCTTTATTGTACATTTATTCTTTTGATGAAGATATTTAATGAACTTTAAAACTCATAATGCCTCAAAATTATAAGTCTTTGTGGTCTCTAGGAAAAACTTGCTCATTTCACAAAGAATTTCAGAAACTGCAAGAATTTCTACTGTATTAGCCACAGGTCTCACAAGTATTACAAAAAAGCAACACAAACAAAATATTGCATATTTCATTCAACTAGACAGTTCCTAATTAGTAAAGATATACTAAAACTATTTAAAATGGTCATTTAAAAATTACATTTGAATAAAATTTATATTGTAAAAAATTGTATCAGAAAATATTAAATATTTGGACTCATTTCCCTACTCTTCTGACCTGTTAATTAGATTAATCTTAAATAACAAATCAATTTAGTAACTAAAAGTAAATACTTAATTTTAAGCCCTTTGACTAAATACCAATGGACTGGGGGAGGAAAAAAAAATCACAGGCCTGTAGGGAGAATGTACATTTTGAGATGTTACCATCTTTTTTATTTGAGCCATTCAATCACTTCAAACCATAAATTATGTATAAAGACAATTTCTTTCATCAATCCCTTAATTCTCAAATTCACTATTTCATGACCACCTGAAAGTACCTCTGAAAGGAAGATACCATGCTGTTTCCAACGTTTTTACCATTGTAGCTGAAATATCCTAATTCTAAAGTAGACCCTCTCAGCCAGGTACACATCTCTCAATCATCATTTCTTTCCTCTCCATTTTGAAACTTTCCAGAGCTTTCTAATCATTTTCTCTACCTAGTCAGAGTTCATTGTTCTAGCTTGGTGTTTTACAGGACAACATACAATATCAAATTTTAAATGATTTTTAAAACTTTACCTATACTACTTCCCTGATCTTTCATGTTACCACTTTGCTTAAAACCCAATATTGGTTCCACCACTAAGAGCAATGTTTTTCAATCTGCCAGTTGTTAAATCAATTTCATGGATCCTGCCATTTCTTCTTAAAAATGAAATTGAATGGAATAGAATAGAAACTACCAGAGCCAATCACACAAAGTAGGGGTATTATTTTCTGCCATTTTATTAATTATGTGTGAACATATTAGGTCACAATGTTTAAAAAAAAATGCATGTTACCAATGGTTTATTCCTTAAGGAAGCCTGAAATATACCAGCCAGCACAACCCAGTCTTTCATTCAGTCTACAAGGCCAACTTGGTCCCTGCATAAGGCTCTAAATCTCTCTTACCAAGGTAAGCCAAGCAAATGAAGGAAGGCCCATGCCAAGTTTTTTGCAATTGCTCTTCTTGGTGACGTCACAGTTCTGCCTTGAATGCCCTTTCATTTGTCCACAAGGCCCACCTGTTATTCACCTTTCATTATGTAATATCGCCTATTCCACAAAACCTTTTTATCCTTCTGCAGCATTTAATAACCCTCATACACATTTTGTGCCTCTATAATGCCTAAGATTATAGCTTCCTCAACATTCCACTGTACTTTATTTTAAACTTACTTTCTTCCCAGTTTTGAAAGTATAAACTGCTTGAGGGAAGGAGCACATTTTACTAGTCTCAGTTGAGTGACTGAGCTCAGCACTTGCCTCATATAATACTTGTTGAAAGATGGCAAAATGAACAAATAAAGAATTAAGGACTGGTATTTTAACTGTTTTGTTTTTAAGATTGACAGGATGGTTGCCTTTGTAACAAAGCTTACTCATCCTGCAAAGGTGGATCAAGATTTCGGCATTTTTGCTACAACCCCCAAGATCAGAACCTCTGATCAGGCAGGCAAGTTAAGCAAATGGTGTCAGTTTCCTGTCTTTTTACAAAGACAAGACTCAGTTCTTCGCAAAGTAGCAGCACCACTTCCATACTGCAGAAAGTTATGTGGAGATGGGGGAAAGGAGAGACTCAAGGTTGGGATAGGCAGGTGAAACTTTAAAAAAAAAAAAAAATTAAACTTCATTAGAAAGGGAGAACCCTATTTAATACAACTAGCTCTTATGGTGGGGGACTAACAAGGCTAACAGGGGGAATAATACTAGGTTGCCAATATGAGCTAAGTAAAAACAAAAGGTAGCATGAAATAACTGGCTGAAGTTATTTGATTTCTATTGCCTACTCTAATAGTTCTGAAATAGCTACTGACTCACCACTCTCATTATGAGATATGACTTGGGTTGGTAGAGAGGGGGTGTCAAACCTAATAAGGGCTCTCTCTCAGAGACTTTTAAGCTTTTCATGGACCTTTCTTTCATACATAAATGTCTTTATTGGGGGAAGTCTGATGCACATATTTTACTTCAACTGTCTTCACTGCAATTAAAAAGTTTACTCAACATCCAAGATACTTTGACAGACTCTGCCAACTGTCCGTTTCAGCTGTTCTTTGCCTTTTCCACATAGTTCACAAATGATTACAGGAGTCTTAATGTTTTTCTGCCTAAATTAATCACTCATTAAAAATAATTTCTTTGCTTAGATTTTGCTCCTACTTATAACTGTATAGGCAAAGAAATCATATTTTAACCTAACATTAATCACAAATATATTTGTAATATGTCAAATTCTTCATTCACAATATTAAACTGTCTGAGTATGGTAATTTAGATTGTCCAGGTAAAACTTAAAGGCCATTTAAACCTGTTTCCTTTTAAGTAGGTCCAGGTGACTTTTTTATTCCACAAACATTTGTTAGGTATATGAACCTAAAAAGTGTAGAAACTTCTGCAAATGCCTTTGCTGTATATGCTGTCCTCTTCTATTTCCACCTCTTTCAACAACTCAAATAAAACAAGTCACTTTTAAATGAGAAAGGGTTATATTTCCAAATATAGTTTGGAAAAATGATGCCACAAATGCTCACTCCTTTTTAACAGCACCTTTAAAATTTTACTTTAAACAGGGCAAGCTTGTTTATAAACAAATTTAATCATGCTAGTGTCAAATACGGGTTTACTATCATATTTTAAAACCTAGTCCCCTTAGTATAGTTCGTTCCTTGCTTTCTTTAGTAAAACAATGGTCCTTTAAAGGTTGTGGAAAATTGCTTTTCTCCCATGATACTACCACTCTACAATCTGGAGAGTGCAGCCTTCCACATGAAAAACTGCTGCTTGATTTTATGTGTGTGTGGACAAGCATGCTCACACTCCACCACGTTTTAAACAGAGGATCTGCAGAAGCTCAAGGGAAGCCATATTTCAAAGGCTGTGAATACTAGCATTTTTCAGTATTTTCTCTCATTTAAAATGGGTGCAATTCAGCCAAACACTTTTCAAATGCCATTATTTCCCAATTTAAGTGCTTAGGCAGATTGGAGGGGAGAAAATTTCTCCATCTCAGTGGTACATTTCAAGAAACCACTAGTGATCATTAAAATGGGAGGAGGAATAAAATGATTCATTTTTACAGGGTGGAAAAATCTTTAAAAGTCACCTATCTCCTTCCCTTTACAGATAAGAGAACAGTCCATACCGGTGAGGTAATTTGCCTTAGGTCAATAAAGCACTAAGAACAGCACTAAAAATAGAATAAGGTTTTTAAATTACTCTTAGTAGTACCCCTAAATTATGCAAGATATATTCTCATAATTTATAATTTAAGTCTTAAAAATAATTATCACCTTCTCATTAATTCCTGAGGAAGAACTCTTACAACATGTTCTAAATTTTTAAAGTTGTTTGGGTTTAATAAACTTCAGATTCTAACTCCCATAAAAAGGTACTACTGAATTACTCCAAATTCGTGTGTGTGCACACCTCTACATCATCAAAACGAATCTGAGTCCATTTCAAACCTTGTCTCTCAACTACACTTTAGATATGTTTGTTCAACCACAAAAATGAAAATTCTGGAAGTTCTTCTTTAACAGAAAGCACTGGCAATCTCAAAGACATGAGTGGGTCATTACTGCAATAATATACTATGGGCTTCCAGCCTAAATTGGGTAGTCACTAGCATTTTATGAAGCTACAGTGTGAGAAGCTAAAAGTTTTGAGAAGTGTACTCTTGTCTGGCTTTAGGTAGGAAAGACAGTGTAGAGCTGATATTGTTAACACAAACTGAAGGTCTCAACTTAAAAGCGAAAAAGTGCCTTTCACTAAAAGCTTTTCCTGTTCCAGCTCAGATCTACCCAGTGGACTCGCACTGTGGAGACCGCATCAGTGAGACTTTCAGATTTTCGTTTCAATGCCCAATAAATCAACTATACATTTTAGCTTTGGAGATTCAAGGACAAAACAGAGGGCACTGTGAGGGCAACAATTTACACTGGATCACTTTCAAGGACTGTAGTCCAACCATTCGTTACAATCGTTCCTTTGTGTAACCGATTATTGCCAAAGTACTGAAAAGAATGGCAGTACATCTCCTTGAAAGATAACCGTCAACAAAACCCAAGATGACATGATTTTGGTAACGAACTGATGCAGCAGTTTGATCAATGAAGCGGTTATTTGACAGAATATATTGTTTGTAATTATAATCTTATTAGGAATATTTAAGTTACAAATGTGCATGTTCCTTAATTCTGACCTCTGGTGCTACGCTATAAAAATACAAAAATAACTTGTTAAAAGGTTACCACACCTCTATTTTAAAGTAGGACTAGCTTAGCAAAAGGGCAGATTTGCTTGAAAACAACAAACAAAACAGTCACCACCACCGCTCAATAACACACATACATAAATAGATTCCAAACTGTGATAAGCACAAAAATCCTTACCCCATTTTGCCCAATGAAAACTTGTTCTGAAGTTTCTGCTCTTATGCTACGGAATAACTTCCAAAGGAATTTCTCCGTCTGCTATTTCGCAGTTGCTTTCCACCTCCCCCCCGAGATTCTTTTCCGGAGGTATTTCAATGATGTCGATAATTCAATTAGTTCTCTTAGGTAAAATGATTTCTCTCGTCAATACCAAAACGTTCAAACAGAGGTGGCATTTGCTTATTAAGAGTTAAAATGCTGCGTGGAGGAGATCGCGGTCAACTCTATTCCACAAAATGAGTGTACATGTAGGAAAACGCAGAAACCAGCTTCACCGAGTCCTATAAAAAATGAGTTCGCTGGTCATTTCGCTCATGTCCTCCACGACACTCAGGGAGAACCTGGTAACTCGGCCTTTTCGGTGCTAAGGCTGTGGGTTCAAATTTCTCCACCACACCAGGTCCCTGGGGGTGTACTGTGCAACCCAACGCGACGTGCACTTTAATAAAAAATCCTAAAAGCAGTAATGCCACTGCTTCCCTGCGCTCACATTAGAAAAAACTATATAGAAAAATCTCCTGGAAGTGCAAACCCAGCAGCTCGCGACGTGCACGGCACTCCACATTGGAATCTGTCTTTTTAATTTTCCCCTCCTAAGATTCGGAGCAGAAAGGAGGTGGTGAGGAGGAAGAGAAGGCTGGGCAGGATCGATTCATTCTCCCGAGGAGAATAAACGGAGCCATTTCCAGGCAGGCAGCAGGCTGGGGGCGCAGCGCACGCCGGGGAGCAGGGGGAGGGGGCCCGATCCCACCTCCCTCAGCCCCTTCCCGCCCCCCGCCGCCGAGCACAATGGAGCCCGGCTCGCGCCCGGCTCTTCATTCGAGGCTGCCCCCTCTTCGCTCTTCTCTTCTGGGCACAGCGGGTCTGGAGCTCCCGTCGGTGGGGAATGAATGAATCAGAGAGCCAAGCTCCACGCTTTCCCCCGGCACCCGGCCCCCAGCTCCCGGGCGGTCGAGAGGCGGCGGTGGAGGGGCTGAAGAGTCGACGGGCACCCGCCCCAGCTGAGGCGGGACGCTAACGCCGCGTTGAGGGCTGAGGAACGGGGCTCGAAGCTGTGGGAGAGCCGCCACTCCAGCGCCCCCACCTCTGCTCGTCTCACGCTCCGCGCCGCCGCCACGCGCCGCCTCACATTCCCCGGGCCCCGCCGCTGTCTCTTCACACTTCCATCACCGCCCGCCTCCACCGGGCTCCGGCTCCCGCTGGGCAGAGCGGTGCCAGCCTCGGCGGCCTGAAGCCACCGCTGCCTCCGCCTCCACCGGCCCAAGTGCAGAACGGAGGGCGCAGCTTCCCCGATCAGCGCCGCCGGCGTGAGGCGAGCGCGGCAGCACAGCGGGCTGCGGGGGGCGGGGGGCGGAGGACGGAGAGGGGGCGGGGAGAACGAGGGGCGAGCTCGGTCCCTCCTCCTGCTCGCGGGAGGGGCGGGAGAGGCCGCCGCGGCGGAGGGGTGAGCGCGGACCCGTCCCGAGGGCCGCCGGGCCCTCAGGGAAGCGGGAGACAGCAGAATCACGAGGCGGCGGGGAAGGCTGGTGGTCAGGGACCGAGCTGGCCCTCGTGGGGAGCTTGGCCAGCCGTCAGGTCCGTCAGTCCGTCCTTCCTTCCTTCCCCCCTCCCCTAGTGGCCCGCGGCGGGCGGGCCTTGGGCTCTGCTCCTCCGCTGTTTCCTGGCCCGGCTCCCTGCCGCCAGAGCCTCCTCCGCGCCCCACACCAGGTGCTCGCGCTGTGTCTCCATCCTCCCTGCAGGAGGACCTTTAAATAGCAACGTCAGCGCGCTCTTCTCCGCACACACGTCACCCGCCGCTCACGTCACCGGGGTGCGGGGGATGATGTCACGCGGCCGGAAGTACTGCTAAATTAGGGAAGGAGCAGGAGGAGGAGGATTCGGCGAGCTCCTCTGTGCCCACCTGCTCTCGCTTCTCCTTAAAGGCCAAAGCACAGGAGACAACCCAAGAAGAGCTCGAAGAAGGAAACGGCGGGAGGAGATTTCCTTGCAATAAATGTGCCAAACGCAAGTGAATCATTCATAACAACAGTGCAGAAGTGTCAACCGGGTAATATCCTATCTCCCACTCCCACCTCTGTTGCTGCAGCATTCCCGGGCTTCTCTTGTCCCAACCAGCAGGGGAATGTGGGAGGAAGAGCCTGATCGCTAGTGATTGATACTCTGCCAAGAGTGTTGGGGGAAAATCACCTAAATTTTCCAAAGAGGTTTTGAGTATCATTCTGGACGTAGTCAACTTTTAACCGCACCACCTCCCCTTAGTGGTTACCTAAATTATGGAAAGAGTGGAGCCATGAACAAACATTATAATGTTATAAAGGATAATAATTAGAGGAGAGGAAGGACATCACATTGTTTAAATGTTTTTATTTGCAGAAAGCAGTGGTTTGGCATGGAATAATTAATCAAATTTATTCAAATGAAACAGTTCACTCAGATAATTACCCTCATATACACTGCAAATGCCAGTGAACCCTCTTAGTTGCTCTTTATTAAGAATAAGCATTCAATACCAAATCCTTTTTATTAACACACACTTACATTGTTTTTGTCTTTCTTAGTAAAATACATTAGTATAATATCTCAAGTATGTTGTTTTTCATTTCCTATATGGTAAGAATGAATAGCCATTTAGATTTACAGCTACATGGGAGTGTATAAAATAATCACATTATGAGTGCCTTTCAAATAGTAAATTGCCGTAAATTTTTAAACAACTTCATTGTTTTAAGGCAGCTTATTGTTAGATTCAAATAATGACCACTGATTTTATTTGATTAAATTTGATAATCATGACTCAGAAATAGAATTACTACATACTACCAAATTCCATTACTGTTTCAGGGTTAGTCTGTAAATTCATTGGCCATGTTTTGTAAACCCAAATCTGGACACACCATTTGACATTAAATAAAATATTCAAAATCTGAAGTGATCTGGAATATCCAGGACGCAAGATTACCAAACTATGATAGTTAGGAGAGTTAAAAATTAATATCAATGCAATACAAAAAAATAAAAGCCAAAACTATAGAATATGTATACTGTGTGGTTTCTTTAAAAATTTTTTTTTTAATGTTAAGTAACTCACATGATTCCTAATTAAGGAACCTTGGTTTTCAGCTTTCTGCATTTACATTTTCTTGCTCAAGTTAGAAGCCCGAGATTAAAGGACAGCAACAAAAAGTTAGGGCCAATCTGCTACTGATTCAAACATCCTGGTTATCTTTACATAAAATCATGATCTTCCTCAAAGTTTAAAATAGTAAAGGTAGTGAGTTTTTTTAAGGGTTATAATGAAAGGTTAATGAAAAGCAATCCCTGCTTGTCAATTTGTCTAATATATGTTGTTATCATACTAATGGAAACTTATACTAGTATATTTCAGACAAATGGAGTTTCTTATGTATAAAATAACAAAACTTCCATTCTTCAAATAGTGTCATTCCTGGACCGCTGCAAGTTAAAATGCAAATTGTGTTATTACTTTACAAAAATTATAAACTACTGTAATCAGCAGTTTGGGAGGCTGGGACAGGAGGATGGCAAGTTCAAAGCCAGCCTTAGCAAAAAATGAGCCACTAAGCAATTCAGTGAGACCCTGTCTCTAAATAAAATACAAAATAGGGCTGGGGATGTGGCTCAGTGGTCTAGTACCTCTACGTTCAATTACTGGTACCAAAAAAAAATTATGAACTATTTCCTATCTGAACTGAATAATTTTCTTTCCAAATCCTTCCCTCCATATTAATTAAAGCTCTCACTTTACCATTTTGAAACGCTTCATTATACCCTTTCATCACAACTACCGTTTACAATTTTTTCCCTGATTTTTACCCAACTGTCAAAACAGTTTGTCAGCTGCCTTCAAGCCTTTAGAATACTGACCCTTCATTAGTTTCTACCTTTCACAACTATGTTAATACTTCTCAGCTGTCTTTTATCAACAAAGTTGAGAGCAACCTTTTCCTACATAAATCTTAGGGTATACTAAAATATAATTACCCAAAGTTTGTATGATTACTTCAGCCTCTTAATCTAGAAAATTCTACCTGTAATTGGTCAATTTTTCTTATCAGTTGTGTGGGAATATTATGTCAGGAAGTACATAGATGTCCATATACCCTAACATAGAAACATTTTATATAATATAAGGATATCTTCTCAGAATATAAATATACCTTTTCTTCCTCCTTGAAACAATTCTAATACAGTTTTTTGAAAGGACTCAGAGAAACTTTCTATGGTTTTCTATATATAACTAGGTACCTTTTCTTCCAGAATGAGCTAATGTAACCCAAATTTTAGTCGTGAATTCCCAATGCTGATTTCTTTGAGTTTTTTTATTTGTTTGTTTTGTTTTTAAAATAGCTTCCTAGAAAGTAATGTATTTTCTTTTACCGGAAGAGGAAGAAAATACTTTGGTAGCATTTCAGATTTTTAACAGTTCCTGTTTCCCACTAGACTGAAAATTTGTGGGGCGGTTTATGAATACCCTCTGATTTTAGAATCTGTGGGCGAAGGCATCTGTTTTAGTTACCAAGTTTACTTCCATGCCCTTAATAGGAGATGGCAATCTTCAATGGGGTGTTCATAGATTTGGTTATGAGATATGTCTTTTTCAATGAAAAGGCATTCATGAAATAAAAAAAAAATTGCAAGAAAGAGAGTTAAAGCCAAATTTAATTTTTTAATTGCCTAATATTAGATAATAGAAACTCATTCATTCAAGTTCCCTCTTTTTAATTATCAAATAGCACTATTGCTTCAAATAAAATCATAGAAATAGTAAGTAAAAAGATCTCTATCCATACAATAGAAGTCTCAAGATTCCTAGTCTATGATACATAATTATGAAGAAACTATATAACCAGCAAAGATTAAAAGTAATGATAACAAAGACTGAAAGTGTTATACGGGGAACAATTTATCCAGTGGACTCTCTTAAAATCATTCTACGTTTAGCAGAACCCAGGCACAATTAAATTGTGTTTGTCCTGTGTAAAACCATTTTTTATTATTACCAATAATGTTCTCTATAGAAACGGGGTGGTTAAAACAGTCTCTTCAAGAGACTCTGTGCCAATTAATAAGAAACAGTCTCAAGGATGGGAATACAAGTATTTGGTGTCTTCAAGTCAGTGACTTAAGATAATTTTTACTCTTCCAAGAGTATCTGCGCTTTTCAGAGTGGTTTGATGGTAGTTAAGAAAGGGAAATTAGATAATTATCCATAGAAAACTATACTGTAAGCTTGGGAAATGAATTTAGAACTCTCTTCTACTCTTATGTTAACTGTAAGTTCATTGCTCATTTTTCAAATATGGTCAAAGAGATACAAATATAATACTAGGCTTGTGAAACAAAATGCCAAAAAGTTTTAAGGTAAGCACTGTTAGGTAGGGCCTAAATAGAACAAAATTAGAGGAAATTGTTGTGCAACTCCATATGTAAATTTTTTAATATTCAGAGAATAGAATGTCTTTGAGAAATTATCTGGCTTAATCATAGATTGTTTGGTTAGTTGGTTGATTGTTTTAAGCAGCAGTTATAGAGAACAGGATGGAAAAATATACAGATCTGCAGAGAACCACAGTAAAGAAGTAGAGTATAGCTTGTGCTATACCTGTGCAGTTACTCAGAATGGAATGCTGTGGAAGCTGATTGCCATGGTAACCAATAATCTTTTTCCTGAATGGGAGAACAGAACAACCATGAGGAAAATATTTTAAATGAGCTACCTCATTTTGTGACTCTTTTGGTGCCGGCTAGGAGAAAAACAACACCCGAGGTATTCGGGACAGCCATGCTTTTGAAAGGAAATTGCCTTCTTTTCTAAGAGATGAAGCTGAGACAAAGTATTTCAAAGAGATGAAGCTTTACAGTAATAACTGCAAACTCTGAAGCAGAGCATAATTAGTAATGACTGACATGGTTAAAACAGGCAGAACCTGTGTTAAAGGTTCTCCCAAGCATAAGAGGTCAGAACAAGTCTCAACATTTGTGGGTTTCAGTCAGAATATTTAATGAGTTCTTTGTGAAACTTTTGTTTCTTTCAATCTGATAGTAATTTCTCAATATAAAAATGAAAACGGTAAATATATTTGAATTAGGATTCTCTAGAGAAACAAAATCAATAAGATATATATATTGAGAGATACAGGAATATATATATATATATGTATATACATATACATGTGCATATATGTATATTATATAACATATATATGTAGATTGATATAAAAGAGATTTATTATAGAATTTGGCTCAAACAATTTTGGAGACCAAGAAATCTCACATCTGCAATCTGGAGATCCAGGGACACTGGTGCTATAATTAATTTTCAGGCCAAAATTTCTGAGAACTAGGGGAGCCAAAGGTGTCATTCTTAGTTCCAGTCCAAAAGACCTGGAACTTGGTGTTCTCATGTCCAATGGCAGGAGAAGATACTTGTCCCAGTTCCAGAAAAAAAAGAGAATTCTCATTTCCCTTACCTTTTTGTTCTACCCAGGTCTCCACAGATTAGATGCCCAACATTGGTGAGGGTAGGTCTTCCTTATTCAGTCCTCTGATTCAAATGCCAGTCTCTTCTAGAAATACCCTCACAGATACACCCAGAAATAATGCTCTATCAGCTCTCAGGGTATCCCTTAGCCAGTTAGCTAGAACAGGCCACAGAATCTACTCTAACTAGAACAAAAGGATTTAGAAGAGTAGTTCACATAGTTCATGGAATCATTGGGGGCTTGAGAATCTCTTTAGGTTAAAGCCCCAGGAACAAGAACTGGTAAGAAACAGAACATACAAATTAGGTACTTTGAGGAGTGATTAATAAAGATACTATTTTTTACAAAGATGGAGCAGGGTATAGGAAAACCATATGAGAGAGGGCAATACTTGGCATAGTAGGACAGACTACTTCCTATATACATGAATGGACAGGAGAGAGCAGGGGCTTGAAACCTGGAGACAAAAGGCTGTGGGGAGACTGACAGAAGAGCTGTGTCCTTTGCCTAAGGGTCACAAGCAGCCCAGAGACACCCTCCCCCCAGAGGTAGTGAAGGAAACACCACCTGATCCTCCCCCCTCTTTATCCCACCTCTTGCTAATGTTCCTGTCCTGAAACTGATATGCAGAAAGCTAGGCACAAGAACCCAGTGATATGGTCCATGTAGACATACTGGTGCTCCACAGAGTCTGAAACAGGGAGGGAAAAGAAGAGTGCAGGGTGGATCTGGGGAGGACAGAAGCAAGATATCTAGCCCAAATTATATTACATTTGTCAGCTATTAGCTAGTAGTCATTTTAAAGTTGGGCATATGGTAAAACAGGCATTATTACCACACAGTGGGAGTGTAGGGCCCATAAAAATATATATAAATGTTGACACAACAGATCTACTTCAAGGAGTTTATTCTACAGGCATTTCTCAAGTGTTCAAAGAAATGTACACAGATTTTTTTGTATTGCTTTAAAATGAAAGAAGAAACAAAACCTGTATGTCTAAAAATCAAGAACTAGCTAAATAAATGACAGCATAAACACTCAATAAAATACAATATAGCTGTTTAAAAGAATGAGGTAGTATATAGTGCTGATATGAAAAGGTGCCTAATATAGGAACATGTTCTGGATGCACAGAATAAATTGTGGTTTCCTTTAGGAAGTAGAATTGTAGATTTGAGAGGGGAAAATTTTTCAAGTTTTTCCTAATAACATTTGTATTGTTTGAATTTTTTAACGTGAGCATATATTATTTTAGTACTACAAAACCAAACCAACTTATTTAAAAATATTATTTAAAATATACAAATATTTAAAATTCAAATGTAAAATAGCATAAGAATTTAATATGCATTAATTTTGCCCTCATATCCTTTTTGGAAGAAGATACTATATGTATACAAAATACATTTAAAATTTCAAAATAGGCCATTTTGTTGGAAGCAATAATTTCAGGTACTGTCCACTAATGCAACTGGATATGGATATTCTATTTTAAGAGAAATGCTGATGAGATAGCACAATAACCAAGGTGATGAGGACCAAGACAAGGCAGATGTTAAATTTGCTGAACATGAAATCTAGAGGAGATAGGATAGTTGACTTCATAACGGGTCTATCACAAAGCATAGATAATAGCCATGTGCTCTATGGACAGTAAACGATAGTAAGAATTATTAAAAGGCAAGTTTTAATGAAATACAAGAAAACACAAAAGCAACTCAATCTATATAAATAGAATTGGTTGCCTTGAGAAAAACTGGCTGAGCTTTTCTTCACTAGATTCTACTAGAACAGAAACAAAATGCATGACCAATTGTTGGGATGGTGTCAAAAAGAGGTTGGATATAAGACCCCTAAAATCATTTTTTAAATATTTATTTTTTAGTTATAGGTGGATACAATATCTTTATTTTGTTTTATGTGGTGTTGAGAATTGAACTCAGTGCCTCACACATACTAGGCGAGTGCTCTACCACTGAGCCACAAACCCAGACCTGCTAAAATCATTTTTTATTCAGAGGTTTTATGACAACTCAAGTCTGAGCTCACATCATAGCAATCCTTCAGCATTAGCTTTTCTGCAGTCTCCTTCAGAGAACTCATCCTCTCCTGGGGTGTCAGTCATCACTGCAGAGCTCATTTTTGCCACTTTCCTCCATGCTTGATTCTCACATCTGTCTTCCTGAAAAGTTTTATTTGCATGTTCTTAAAAGTCAGAATTGCAAGAGCAAATTGAATACTTTGATCCTCCTTATTTGTCATGAAGATTTTAAAAATTCTTAGCACAATAGGTCAAGTAAGGCTTATAGATATGACCAGTAAAGAAAAACAAGCCCTTCTAAAATTCAGTGTATTATTTTTATAACTAGCCAAAAAAAGCACAGTAAAAGTGCCCATTCCCCCATACTCCCTTTCCCACTGGACAACACAGAAATGAAAGGGGATGGATGACAATGGAAGGCCTCCCTGTGTTGACTCCTCAGCACACATCTCTACACACACACACACACACACACACACACGAAAAGATTATAGTCATTATCCTAAGAGAAGAAGGTATCTCATAATAAGGAATTTGGCTGGCTTTTGTCCCTGGTACTTGGAAGATAACCTCTAAATTTTTGGAATTTCCCAAGGGATAGGTATGTCTTTGTTGTTGTGATGTGCTTTTGGACCATTCCTAAGCATATAGTAATGACTCAGGCCACACTAGAAAGATCAACCATGTCATTAGAGAGTTGGGCCAAGTGATATCTGCCCAATCTGTAGGGAGGAGAGAGGGACTACAGATTGATTTAATTCACATGCACAGTGAATCAGTCAATCATGCCTACATCAAGCACCCCCAGTAAAAAGTCAGGACACTTGAGTCACAAGTGAACTTCCTTGGTTGATAATCATACGTTGATGTTCCAGGAAAATGAAATATCACGAGTTCATGGAAATTTCACATTAGGGACTCTTGCAGACTTTGTGCTATGTCTATTTTCAGTTGGCTGTCTTTTTCTCCTTTTAGTTTTATGTAAACTTTATATGGTTTATTATAAACTATAATCATAGGTATTGACTTTCCTGAGTTTTATGAATCATTCTAATGAATTATAAAATGTGAAGGGATAATGGGAACTCTTGAATTTGTAGTCATTTGGTCAGAAGTGTGTTGATCTGGGAATTCCTGATCTTGGACTGGTATCTGAAATGAGGGAAGTCTTATAGGAGACTCTGTCCTTAGCCTGTGAAATTTGACCTAATTCTGGATAGTTTGCATGTAAATTGCTTTGCACAGAAAAAGGCAGAAAACTTCTTATCTTTCAGAATCCAAGAGACCTGAAAAACTATCTCTTGGGCTGGGGTTGTAGCTCAGTGGTAGAGCACTTGCCTCTTACGTGTGAGGTCCTGGGTTTAATTCTCAGCACCACATAAAATTAAATAAATAAAAATATTTTTAAAAAATCTGTCTCTTGACACCCTTGACAAGATAGGGAGGCAAATGAGAAATGGCCTTAAAGTGGCTCCTCCTCAGCCTTCTATGGTCTCATTTTTTTAGGAGAATCACCAGGTATTCTGACAAAGTATTTATTGGCTTTAGGGAAGCTTTGTATCAAAAAGGTCTATTAATATATTTACCAACATGATGGCAGCTGTTATCACTGGGTCACGGAATCAGAGGATCTTGGCTTTCTTTTTACTCCATCTCTTCTTTGTACTTCTTAAAGGTAATTTTGGAAAGTGATAAAGTATTGATTCTGGTGATACCCTGTCTGGGTTTGCATCTCAGCTCTGTCATTAAGCAGCTCCATGTCCTTGGTCTTGATGTACCAACTTGCTCTTTTAGTTCAAGGGTTCAGCTGATTCTTCTAGGTGTTCGTTCATCCCTTTAACCTTCCTCAACTACAAGAATATCTGGTGGGACTATCATTTCCTTTCCTGAAATAAGATTATATGTCCATGTTAAGGCCCTAATTCATCATCCTTGTTTTCTCATTAAAATGAACAACCCAAAGAACAAATAAAATCTATGGTAGTTTGCTATGATTATTTTCTTGGTAAACCGAGAATTTAAGCAGATTACTTAGCCTCTTGATGCCTACATTTTATTATTTGTAAAATGGAAAATAAATAATAATTCCTACCTTAAAGAGTTTGGGGGAGGATTTAGTGAGTTAATAAAAACAAATCCCTTAGAACAGTTCCTGGCACACAGAAAGCACTCAAAAAATGTTAGCTATTTTTAAGACTTTCATAAGTAATTGCTTTGTATACATTGACTACATATCATTGTAAACAAAAAATCAAAACATGCAAAAATATCAAAATTTTTATTTTATGTAATTCTCATATTTTTCAATTCTCTGAGATAAATTACTCAATTCTTTGTTTATCATCATAACCTCTTATAATTACCATGAAGAGAAATAGGTTAAGTTTAGAGAAAGCATTTGAAAATAGCATGACTTAGACGAATGTGTATGTGTGTGTGTGTGTGTGTGTAATTTTAAATTCTGTGAAATTCTTATACCATCTCTTAAACCACAGTTAACATTTTGATCTCATATATATTTAAAGGAAATACATTAAAATGTTTGTCATATTTTAATTCTAGATAATGGAATTTTGGATTTTTTTCCTTATCTCTTTATATATAGTCTAAATTCTTTCAAATAATCATGTATGGCTTTTGTAACCAAAAAATTGTATCTTTAAAGATAAAAGTATTTTATCAGAATCTTTTTTTGCACTGAGCAAAGAATAAAGTAGAAACAGAAAGGATTTGAGACTCTAGTGACATGAGAGATTGCTTTTAAAAAATTCTGAAATTATATTTTTATTGGTTTTAACAAGATTTACAGCCTACTCAAAAATGCAAGAGTGGGCACCACAAAACAAATTTATTTGAAAGCACCAGAACCAGCACATGAATAGTCATGACATTCAGCAACATGTCCCTGTTGAAAAATAGTTTTTATAATCTATAATGGTGGATGTTGTACTAACAGGGTAAGCTGCATGTAGAATAAGATGAAAATATTTTAAAAGATAAAAGATGATTTAAAAAAAGATTAAAAGGCATTATAATGAAAGTGCCTTTTGTTATGTTAATACTAATCATAATCAAATACAAACACAACCTTTAAGAATATCAGCAGGTATCCTTATTTAAATAGGGAAGTTAAAAGCATAGGATACGGAGTCAAACAGATTTTGAGTTTGAAAACTCTTAGTCCAGCCAAGTAGCACTTGGTAAGTTACTTAGTATCTCTGAGCCTCAGTTTTCTAGACTCTAAAATGTAAATGATAATGGTACCTGAAGGGCATTTTATAATAATTAAATGAAGTATAAAAACATAGTATATAGTAAATACTTGATAAATGTTTTTCGTATGTGAAAGACAGGTGTCAGTTTTCTGCTTCTTTTACTGTTGTGAAAATTGATACTATTCCTTATAGTATCACCTTGTAATTAGCTGCTTAAGAGGAACTGTATACCCTTAGGGATGTAGCTCAGTGGTAGAGTACTTGCTTTACTATGCCTGAGGCCCTGGGTTTAAAGGATTCCTATTACCACAAAAACAAAGAGTATGTAAATTGAAAAGAAACATTAGGCTTTGTAAGAATTAGGGAAACAGACTTTTAAGTGTTTCTAAAATGTATTATTTTCCTTTACAACATGTAAAAGCTGTGAACTTTTTACACAGAGGCAGATGATACCAACTCTGTGATCTTATCAAGTGTAAAAGGAAAACAAAACAGAGATCCTAGCATACAAATACAAAATATTTTCTACTTCATGCTCAATGATCTCTGAATCCTTCTGAGATACTACATTTTATTCTCTTAACATCTATAAACTGAAGTGCAGAATATTATTGACCTCACAGAGGTGTTGGGGGTATCATATAGGTGCTATGTCACCCTTCTAAGGCCTTTAGATATCTCAAAGTTGACCTTAAAATTTGGCCAGGAATTGAGTCCTTTTGGAAGACTTCTTTAGAATGACAAAAATATCTCACTATTTAGATCCAGAAGGAAAGTGGGCCACCTTTATCATTGGCCCCCAGTACACACTTAATTTAGAACAAATGCTGGGGCTTCATTTTACCAACTTTCAACCCCTATTATGTGGCATGCATGCAGCTTAGTGCTGCTGAACAGAGACTAGTAGTACAGATGTGAAAATTGATACTATATATGTGTACTATGTGTTTCTTTCCTCAAGAAATTAATAATCTGGAAACTGGGAAGATAGTTTCTAAGGCACTGCCTTAAGTAGCAGCACCTCTTTGAGATCCCCTCATAGAAGGGATGAGTGTGAGCATAAAGGGATGTGAGCTGCTACTTTTCTACCTACTTAACCAAACCAGATTTTCCCTGTCTACTTGGAATAACTCAATATTATATATGAACCTGGTATACTCTCTTATAGACTGCTTTATCCATATTTTATATATCTGTGTTTCAGCACTGAGGGATCTCGGAATCCTGTTCTTTATGCTTTTTCTAGTTAGTATGTGTTTATTGATTCATACACTTTATTTTAAAACAGTTTCCTCTCCATATACTTTTAAAGTGCTGTCAATCCAATGATGACCCAATATTTAAAATTTTTTTATTTAAGATTAGGAAATATCTCTCTCTATAAGACTTTTAGGAGAAGTCTTACATTTGTAAATTTTATCTACTAGTTTTCCCTTTAGCACAAGAGTTGTCATTTCCCTAAAGAACTCACAGTGTTTCTGCATGAACATCCCTTACAAGCTATGGTGCCTTTTCCCCTGGAGGTTGTTTCTATGTTTTTCAGTGCTCTTACCCTTTAATTACAGGTTCAACTAGTTTTTCCAGTATATCATAATACTATCTGTAACTTTCTATGACTGTGCCTGCTATTCTTTTTTTAGATAGAATTCAGATAGACAATCCATCAATCTCTTGGAAAGTTTGCTATAATAGGGTATATAACTTTTCTAGCAATTGCAGTTTTACTCTTGATATCTTTTGAAAAACCTATGTACACTGGGCACGGTGGCACACACTTGTAATCCCAGTGGTCCAGGAGGCTGAGGCAGGAGGATTACAAGTTCAAAGACATCTTCAGCAAAAGCAATGTGCTGAGCAACTCAGTGAGACCCTATCTCTACAAAATAGGGCTGAGGATGTGGCTCTGTGGTTGAGTGCCCTTGAGTTCAATTCCTGGTACCCTCCCCCCCCCAAAAAAAAAAAGTCTATGTAGATTGAATTCTGTTGGCTCATCTCTTTCTGGTGTGTTTACTAGGTCCCAGGCAGTCACTATTTATTCATAAGAAACATAACACCTTATATCTGTATAGTGCTTTGGGTTTTTCAGATATTTTCAAATTTTCACTGGATTCAGTAGTATAAATTGCTGTGAATCAGAAGGTGGATAATTTTTCTGTAAACTTAAAACTGCTATAAAATATAAATTCTAAAAGTTAATTTTAAAAGTTTATTATTTGAAATGAAGACTCTTGATAATGATTCTATAGTAAAGATGGAGAGAAAAAATAAAATAAATTCATTTACTCTGTTAGGACTTTGCTTTCCTTTCTACCCCAGTTGTTTATCTCATCCTCTGCTTTATTCTCATTTCTTTAAATTTTCTCTTCTTGGTGTTCCCTGCATAGTGCTTCTCATTTTTTAAAAAATCTTTCTTTAGTTGTTGATGGATCTTTATTTTATCTATTTATGTGAGGTAATGAGAATCAAACCCAGTGCCTCACACATGCTAGGCAGGCACTCTACCACTGAGCTACAACCCCAGCCCCTCAAATTCTTTTCTGATCATCTTCTATTAATAAATTATCAGGTAATTAAAAACTATTATAATTACCATATAATTGCTTTTATTTATTGGGCATCACTATATGTCAAGCATTATGCTACACGTTTTATGTATGTTGTCTCAGCAACTGATAACAATCATATCAGGGTAGGTATTCTATATTCATCCTGTCTGTATAGTGCTGTATGGAGGAAGAAATGTAATATCAGTAGGAATTTGACATTTGCCTAAAATCCAGCTGGTAATTTGTTTAATTCCAAACCTTTGACTTCAGTTGTGCTCTTTTGCAATTAAATTGGAACTAAATCAAGCATTTATAGAAACAGAGGTAACTCAATTAAGATGCAGACTATTTGTAATCTTCATCTGGCTCTGCCACAAACAACTGTTGGATCAATGGCAGGTGACTCAATTTGTGGAAGTCTGTTTATCTGTTAAATGAGAGGGTAGATCTTTAATATCTTCAAGTTCAATGACTCTAGTTCTGTAAATATTTTCTAACCCTTATGAGGTTGTGAACAGGAATGAAACTAAAGTTGAAAAAACAATATTATATTTATATTTGGCATTATTCATAACAGTTCCTGCTCAGAGGAAATACATATTTGTTCTATTATTTTACTTTACTGAAAAAATCTAGAGATGCAAATTAAGCAGTATAGCCCCCACTTTTGGGTGTGATGGCAGGTATGTTAGTAAATAAATTTTATTCATTGCCATGAGGGATATTTATGTGTATTTATTCCCTGGTTCTAGAATGCAAAAAATTAATACTTTGACTATAACAGAGCATTTTTTTGTCATTATTCAGGTTGTATTCAGAGACATTTTAATGAAGAAAATTAACACCCCATTAGCCTAAAATTTTTTTGGCTGTTAGACATAGGTTTTGTTTGTTTGTTTTTTAAGACGATTGAGTTTCTAGTTAGATAGGGAATGAACAGTTTTTTTGTCTCCATTTATAATGGAAAACTTCTTTGGCTGTTCTGCTCAGCACCATCTTGCTCCTCTCCATCTTCATTTTTCCTCCATCCTTTTCTGCTTCGCTGTGCACCTCATAAGGCTGAAAATTTCTGACTCTGTGTCCATGACTCTTTTAAATTGAAATGGGTGAGAGATCTGAGGGCCCAAAGTGGCTATTTCTCCCTGCTCCTTCTTTGGTTTTCCATCTCTTAGAATAGCTACCTCACTCCTCAGTCACACTTTCTCACAGGTTGGTCTTCTTCCCCAGCTCCAACTCTTACTGGTTTCTTCAGACTCTTCTTTTCTTGGGAATAAAAATAGTTCTCCTTTTGGCCCCTGTGTGTGGCACCATACAATGCCTTTTTTCCCCATTTTTGGGGGGTACAGGAGATTGAACCCAGGGGGGCTTAACCATCCCACATCTCCAGCCATTTTTAAATATTTTCTTTAGAGACAGGGTCTTGCTAAATTGCTTAGGCCCTTACTGAGTTGCTGAGGCTGGCTTTGAACTCAAAATCCTCCTACTTCTGGCTTCTGAACCACTGGGATTAGAGATGTGTGCTACTGCACCATGTCTTTTTTTTTTTTTAACTTGCTTCTATACATCCGAGTATATAAGTACCATTCATTAAAGTCTCTTCATTAGAACTATCTAGGATAATTTTTTTCTTCCTCACTGTCTCTTACCTTAAGCCTTTGAGTTGGAACTTAAACACCTCATTCTAAAGATGACTTTAACTAAATTAAATCAGTAAATACATATTTAACATCTTAATATGCTCAGGATTTTACTAAGAGCTGTTAGAAGTACCAGAGTCATTTGTGTATTGTTCTTGCCCTTGAGAAGTTATATCTAGTTAGAAGGTCCATGATCAACACATTAAGCAATTAACATGTTACATAGAATTTTAAATCTTTAATTATGTTGGTCATAGAACTAGCCAGGTGAAATGAAATGAAATTGTCATAGGAAATTCTCATTCTCCAGATATGTAACGCTTCTTGTATTTTTTTAATTCCCGGAATTGGAAATATTTTTATTTATCAGATTTGTAAAATAGATTATCTGAACTAGAAAATATTGGTGAATTTTCAACCAGGTCAGAAGTGGTTAAGCTAGAAATAGTCTGAGTCAGTGAAATGTGTCCAAAGGTACATGCTTTATAAACATTATGAGAGTCAAGAGGTCATTCTTGTGTACAAAAGGAGAATTTTTTTCATCAAACAATGGTAGAGCATTGCCACTGATTAGTACAGAACAATCCACCATTCCCGTATAGTACTTGAGAGTAAGAAACTGATCAATTGCTGCTGACTCTTCAGTGGAATTCTTCTAGTAGACTTGGAGAAAACCCTAACTTCAGTCAAGGGTGTGGTGGTGCATGCCTATAATCCCAGAGACTCCACATGCTGAGATGGGAGAATCTCAAGTTCGAGATTAGGGATATAGTTCAGTGGTAGTGTACCCTTGGTTTCAATTTCAGCACCACACACACACACACACACATGCACACAAAAGAAAAAAATATCATGCAGCTTTGCTCATCAGTGTGTCTCCCTACATAGGGAAGGCCCTAGGATTGGGAGAATGAGCAAGGCATATGCTATACTCTGGTACCTACTATGACATACTATGATTACTGCCACTTGATAGAGAGGTTACTGTTTTAAGAAGCTTGGTTCTCAAGAGTACAAATTTGATAATTCAGCCATAGTTTGGAGAGGGAAGGACATCAGAAGGTGTAGAAAGATATTGAGTTCTCTCTTCTATGTACAGACAGCCATGGCACTGTCACAGCAGTAAAGGCTTTATTTGGGTCTTGGGGTCCTACTCTAAAAACTTGATTAGAATTCAGATGGGCAAGGCAGAAGGACTTGGAGGGGAAAGCAACAATATAAAGGATGGCAGATCGATTGGAATAAGCTAGGTATTACACACAGAACAAGGAAGAGACCAGTTTGAACTGATGGCCAAGTTTCATTTTTTGAGCAGTACAAAGTAATATTGGACAGATGGCATAGGAGCAGATCACCTTTCTATAACTGTATTGATAGAAGAGAACAGAGTTTCAGAACATTAAAATTTGTTTTTATGTATTAATGTAGCCACTCTACAGAATCACTTGTTTAGAAATTGTGGGCATATTTAACAAGCAGTGCTTGAATTTGATAGGATCTCAAAATTTCAGATCTAGGAACTGATTTTTGAGGTCTTGTGTGTGTTACAGTAAATGTAGGAGAGAGGAAGTTCAGAAGTGCATTCTCAGCTAAATTGAGGGTGGTCTTAGATTTACTAATGAGGCAACATAAGTTTGCAGCTATGGCAACAATAATATCATTCAAGATTGCTTCCTTTCCCCAAACAGGAGGCAACATAACAACGATTTCCTCTCTCTCTACACAGGAGCCTGCTTCCTCTCAGGAGTGTGGGAAATGAAGGAAGCATATATCAACCATTTTATAAGCACTGAAAAAAGGAAGGGTCTGATAGGAAGGTGTTGGGGATTTAGCTGAGTGCTTGCCTAGAACAAGCAAGATCTGGGTGTGATCCTGAGAAGGTGGGTGGGGAGGTGTCATAGGCCTACAGAAATAATGAGTAGGGATAGGAATTTCTAGGTTTTAGTCAGCACTGTTTTGTTGGTGCTGTGTTCTATGGACTTTCTTTTACAACTCTACCCTCTGTTTACAATTCCAAAAGAATTGGTACTGAAGCTCACCAACCATTAACAGCTACTGCACAAAATGTCTTTAAAATACTTGTTTCAGGAGTGGCAATTACTCAGCACTTAGCTAATAAATGCCTGGTGAGCCTAATCTCTAGATATCAGAGAATTAAATAAAAGTGCCTGAAAACTGGATAGCAAATTAGCAACATCAGTTATTGAAGTGTCATATAAGTGTTTTTTCTTCCATTAAGGTACCAGTATGATATAACACTCCTTTCATGACGGTGGCCTTGACTCCTTGAATTAGCAGAACAAAGGACTTACATTTCATACAACTATTTCAGCCAGTAAAGATTTCCAAGTCAGCACCATTTTCCCCCCTATAAACCTGTCCTACATATATCATATTGATGTGAGAGTCAGATGAGATAATTATGTGAAGGTGATTTGTAAACTGAAGAATTGTATAATGGTCAAGGAATCATTATTACTATCATTCAATGACTCATAAAGGAATGTGTTAGAAGGTCATTTGCAGGATAATATTGTGAAATTCTGGAAAACATACTCATTCTTAAGAATTAAAGATATTGAATACAATTTTTGAAATATTATTTATTGTGAGATTGGTATATTCATAATAATGATTTAAAGTGCTAACAAAAATGAAATGCATGAAGGCAATAATGTTCTATACTTTTTAAAATGTTATAAAGAACTGGGTTCCAAGTATATACAGATAAACTGCAACATTGGTATGGTTAAACAGAGTAAACATGGAAACCACTCCTATACCCATCAATATTGATCTGTGGTGGAATGCTATGTGGTCAATGAAAAGAATGAAGTGAACTTTATAAGTACTAAAATGGAAAGAGCCAAGAGATATTAAATGATAAACACAATGTGCTAAAACAGTATGAAATGTATGATTAGAGTATTTCTAAGAGCTATCTAACAGTCAAGAAATTATTGAATTAAGAAGTTTCAATATAGTCACATCTTCTAGTAAACAGCTAGTAAATTTTTAGGGACTATCTGCTGTTCCTAGTGCCATCTTAATGATGGCTCTCTATATCATGAGTTTACTTTTCTACATTTCCATACTGTTTTAATTTTTATAATGAGTTTATAGTACCTTTATGAGCATAACAAGTCAAAACTTGGAGATATTGAGAACTGAAGCCAAGGATACTCTAGCACTGAGCAACATCCTCAGCCCTTTTGATTTTTTGAGACAGGGTCTTGCTAAATTGTCTGGGCTGGGCTCAGACTTGCTATCTGCCTGCCTCAGACTGCTACTATGCCAAGAATTCAAGACTTTTACAAATGAGAGGGCACCAGTCCTAACCACTAGACTACCAAGACTTTTACAAATGAATAAAACATCTGTTCATCAAATAGAATATAAACATTAAATGAGCAGACATGATTGATTTTCAAAAGAATGGAAAGAAATATTGAAAGTAATTGTTAAAGCCAAATAAAGAGTTTAGTTTGCTGAGGTTGATTTGGAATTGTTGGGCTTGAAAACATGCCTCAAAATATTAATCAAACTGCTCTGAAGCACCAGGCAATAAGTTCAAAATAAGGTTCAGCGTCTCTATGGGGCTGGAAACAACTCTTCCTCCTAACATAAGCTGAAACAAAGATGTGTTTTATCCCCTTGTAAGATTCTTAGCTTTTGTTTGTGACCAATAAATCAAAAATCCACGTTTATTGAATGCATTCTAAGCCCCAGAGAGAAATCAACTAAAATCACTTGAACGTAGATTGAACAAGGTCAGAGTGGACTTGCACAAAAGGAAATACTGGTAATGACCAAAGTTAGCTTTGCTGTTTGCTGTTAGGAGCAAAACATTAAGACAGTAGATTGTGAAGGAGGTATTAAAAAATTTGGCCATTTCAGAGATGAATGTTACTGTTACTTTTTCTTTACCTATTTTCCTTCATTCATCCATTCCCTCCTCCCCTATTAAAATGTCTGATTGGGCTTGCGTGCACACACGCATATACACAACACTATCTAGCTACATGCAAAAGAAATCTTAGGCAAAAACATAAAATAATGAAATGTTATTTTGGGAAATGATGAGGTTGTGGGTGATTTTTTAAATATCCCACTATTGTTTTAAAATAAAGCAAGCCACACATTTAGAATATTTATTTATTCATTTTATTACTGAGAATTGAACTCGGAGTGTTTTATCACTGAGTTACTGGGAAAGTCCTTTTCATTTTTTATTTTGACACAGGGTCTTGCTAAGTTGCTGAAGGTCTTGCTCAGTTGCTGAAGGTCTTGCTCAGTTGCTGAAGGTCTTGCTCAGTTGCTGAGGCTGGTCTTGAGTTTGGGATCGTCCTGTCTCAGCCTTCTGAGTCACTGGGATTGCAGTCATGTACCACTGCACCTGGCTAATAAAAGAATTTTTAAAAACACCTCAAGAGGGGCTGGGGTTGTGACTCAGCTGTAGAGTGCTCAACTCGCACGTGCGGGACCTGGGTTTGATCCTCAGCACCATGTAAAAAATAATTTAGTGAAATAAAGGTATGGTGTCCAACTATAAAATAAATATTGTTAAAAAAACACATCAAGATAAACTATATATGACTATAGTTCCAATTATTCAGGAGGCTGAGGCAGGAGATTTGTTTGAGCTCAGGAGTTCAAGGCCAATCTAGGCAATATAGCAAGACTCTCTGCCTCCAAAAACAGAACAAAACAAACAATAACAACAAAAAAGGAGATTTCAGAAAATTAGGGTTTTTAAAATATTTTTTAATATTTCAAAGAATGTATATGAAAGAAAAATCTAATACTATATTTTCAGAAACTTTGATTCTAGATTACCAAATCTTCACAACTAGTTGTAAATATAGCATAAGAAGAAATTATTCTTTTGGCAACCTGTGACTTTCCAATTGTTTTAGCTTGCTCAACAAACTCTATAATTCTCCATTATAGGGAAACATGCACAATAAAGAGACTTTGGAAAATAGGAAGTTGGGTTCCATAAGTCTACTGCATCCCCCGTGGCATTATGCTATAGGAATATAGAGCGAATATGGATGGATTAAATGATATCCCTTCTGGAAAAATAAAGATTAAAAAAGAAAGCTTGCATCCTCTATTAAATATTTATCACAAGTTCCTAAAAGCCCCCTAGGGAACCTGAAATTCAAGATCCATAATACTTATAATAAAAACACTGTGAAGGGCTGGGGATGTGGCTCAAGCTCGCCTGGCGTGCGTGCGGCCTGGGTTCGATCCTCAGCACCACATACCAACAAAGATGTTGTGTCCACCGAGAACTAAAAAATAAATATTAAAAATTCTCTCTCTCTCTCTCCTCTCTCACTCTCTCTTTAAAAAAAAAAAACACTGTGAACACCAATATGTTTATAATATAAATATATGAAACCACATTTAATCATTTTAGAGAGGTAAAATAAATTCCGAATCATCTTAATACAAACATATTTTAAATGAAAAGAGCTCTTTAAAAAAAAGAACTCTTATAATAAAGAAACCAGTTAAAAGTAGTATAAGGTTAAGTTTTACTTTAATTCAGACTAAATAAATGTTTAATGGCAGAAATTACATAAGTGGAATTTTTAAACATTGGCTGATAATATTGACTTACGGGTGAATTACCAGACATTAGAACTTTATCAGATAGTTTTCAACTAATTTTAATGAAAGAAACTAATTGTTGTTATTATTGTAAAAATGGTGTTTAAATGGTGATATTTTAGTTGTTATCTAAGTGCATTTGCTTCTATATGTATAATTGAGCTGCAGAGCTGGACTCCTTTTTTTTCTTTCTGTTTTATTACTGGGAGTTTAATCCAGGGACACTTTACCATTGAGCTATGTCCCAGCTCTTTTAATTTGTTTTTTTGAAACAAGGTCTCACTAAGTTGCTTAAGGCCTCACAAAGTTGCTGAGGCTTGCCTTGAACTTTTGATCCTCTTGCCTCAGTCTCCCAAGCTGCTGGGATTACAGGTATGCACCACCATACACAGATGTGCTTCTTATTTCTTCAGCTAAAATCTAGTGTTTGTGTATATGTTCGTTTTATATTATTCATAATATTATGATTTCTTTTCCAAAGAAAAAGTTTCTTTGGAAAAGAAATCATAATGAGAAGTGACAGAATATAGAAAATCAGAAGCAAGTATACAGTTTATTATCATAATACACAAGATATAGGCCCTGGGGATGTGGCTCAGTGGTAGAGCACTTGCTTGGCATCCATGAGACCCCTGGATTCTAGGTTCAATTCCAAGCACCACACCCCGCCAAAAAAATTGAACCATATTCCATATAACTCTTAAAAACATACATTAAAAAATTTAGGATGAATGATTAATTAATTAATATAAGTACTCTCACAGTTATTAATGTTAAAGAATGCATTATAAATACTTAATCCTGTAAAGATTACAGTTCTTTAGAATGAATACAGCTGTCACTCCATAATTTTTGCAACTTCTGTATTTCAAATAAAAAAACTTTCTCTCGTGTTAAGTCTGCCTGACCAGCTATAGTAAAGCACTTTAAATTAAAAAACATAAATGTAAGCATTTTACCTCAAATACAGCTCTATAAGCATTTGTTGTTGGTTGGCTTTATTGCAGAAATGCATACATGAATAAAATGTCCTCAGGCATTCTTATTTCATAGTAGGGGGTCATAAAGGAGATACACAAATAATTATAACATAATGTAATGAGTGCAATTATAGACATATGTATAAGCTGTAGCAGTGGCAAAAGAAGTAACTAACTCCAGAATAGATCTGGAAGACTTTATATCATAGGTGACACATACACACTGAGTTTTGAGGGAAGACTGTAATTCAACATGAAGATGAGGGCACAGAGGAGTGCTCCTTCTCATTTTTCTCATTATTCACAAAAAAATATAATTCTATAAGAATTTTTTCAAATAAGTAACATTAAAAGTCTTGAGGAGTCCATAATGTCTTTTTTGTTAGTTCGTTTTCCATTGCTATAACAAAAAAAAACCTGAGGTAAGCAACGTTTACAGAAAAAATATTTATTTGGTTTATAATTTCAGTCCATGGTTGCTTGGACTCTCACAGTCCTGTGGCTGTGAGAGTATGTTATAGAGGAGGTGCATGCCCCAATGATAGAACTTCCTTTCACTAGGCCACACCTCCAGCCATGGGCTGGAGGCCAAGCTTTGAACATATTATGGTCCTTTGGGAGACACTCCAGATCAAACTATAGCACTTTACTCTCAAAATCAGTTATCATAAGTAATTTTGATTAATAAGATGCTTTTTTGGGGGGGTGTACTGGGTTTGAACTCAGGGGCTCTTGACCACTGAGCCACATCCCTAGCCCTATTTTGTATTTTATTTAGAGATAGGGTGTCCTTGAGTTGCTTAGTGCCTCACTAAGATGAGGCTGGTTTTGAACTCATGATCCTCCTGTCTCAACCTCCCAAGCTGGTAGGATTATAGGTATGAACCCTCCACCCCCGCAGAGACTTAGATAGACTTTTAATTCTATATATTTATATTTTCATAAAAATGGTCAGAAATTAAAAGGTACTTCTTAACTTGAAGACAGTGGCACAGGGAGATAAGAACACAGACTCTGGTCCCAGACGACCTGATCTGCTCTCAGGCTCTGCTACTCATTCTATAATCTTGGGCTTGTTACTTAACTTCTTTGTCCTTTGGTTTCCTTTTCTGTAAAATAAGAATTATAATAATAGCAGTACATACTTCATATGGGGGGTTAAGTTTAAATGAGCTACACAAATGAATTCAGCACAGTAGCAGGATATTAAATTAATGCCAAATCAATTGCATTCCTATATACCAATGATGAATCAATTGAAAGAGAAATTAGGAAAACTAGACCATTCACAGTAGCCTCAAGAAATGAAATAAAATATTTGGGAATCAACCTAACAAAAGCGGTGAAGAATCACCATAATCAAAACTACGGAACATGAAAGAAAGAAATTGAAGAAGACATTAAAAGATGGAAAGATCTCAAATATTATTGGAAGGGAGAATTAATATTGTCAAAATAGTCATACTACCGAAAGTGCTATAAAGATTCAGTGCTATTCCCATCAAAATTCCAATGATGTTCTTCATGGAAATGGTAAAAGCAGTCATGAAATTCATTTGGAAAAATAAGAGGCCCAGAATAACCAAGGCAAGCCTTAGCAAGAAAAGCGAAGCAGGAAGTATCATCATACCATACCTTAAATTATACTATAGAGCTATAGGAGAAAAAAAAACCAGCATGGGATTAGCACTAAAACAGACATGAAGACCAATGGAACAGAATAGAAGACATAAAGACAAACCCACATAAACACAGTTATCTCATATTAGACAAAGGTGCCATAAACATACATTGGAGAAAATGTTTTCAACAAATGGTGCTGGGAAAACTGGAAATCCATATGTATAGAATGAAATTGAACCCCTCTCACCCTGCACAAAACTCAACACAAAAGTGGATTAAGGACCTAGGCATTAGACCAGAGATTCTGTGCCTACTAGAAGAAAATGTAGGCCCAATTCTCTATCATGTCAGCTTAGGAAATGACTTCCTCAACAAGACTCCTAAAGTGCAAGAATTAAAATCAAGAATCAATTATAGTATGGTATCAAACTAAAAAGCTGCTTCACAGCAAAGGAAATGATCAAGAACATGAACAGAGAGCCTATAGATTGGGAGAAAATCTTTACCACCTGCACCTCAGATACAGCATTAATCTCCAGGATATACAAAGAGCTCAAAAAAATTAGCACCAAAAAACCAAATAACCCAATCAATAAATGAGCAAAGGAACTGAACAGGCACATCACAAAAGAAGAAATATAAATGGTCGACAAATATATGAAAAAATGTTCAATATCTCTAGCAATTAGAAGAATGCAAATTAAAACTAAGTAACTGAGATTTCATCTCACTCTAGTCAGAATGGCAACAATCAAGAATACAAGTAACAATAAATATTGGTGAGGATGTGGGGGAAAGGGTACTCTCATACATTGCTGGTGGGACTGCAAAGTGATGCATCCACTCTGGAAAGCAGTATGGAGATTCCTCAGAAAACTTGGAATGAAATCACCATTTGACCCAGTTATCCTACTCCTCAGTATATACCCATACAACTTAAAATCAGCCTATTATAGTGCTGCGGCCACATTGATGTTTATAGCAGCTCAATTCCCAATAGCTAAGCTTTGAAACCAACCTAGGTGTCCTTCAACAGATGAATGGGTAAAAAAAAAAATATATATATATATATATATATATATATATATATATAGACAATGGAGTAGTACTCAGCCATAAAGAAGAATGAAATTATGGCATTTGCTGGTAAATGGATGGAACTGGAGCCTATAAGTGAAATAAACCAATCCCCCAAAACCAAAGGCCAAATGTTCTCTCTGATACACAGATGCTAACACAGTAGGCACCAGTATTCTGTTTTACTTTTATAACTCATTTAATCTTATTTATTTGTTCTTTTTATGACAATAGAGTGTATTTTGATATATTATCTATACGTAGAGTATAACTTATTCTAATTAGGATCCTGTTCTTATGGTTGTACATAATGTGGGGTTTTACTGGTCATGTATTCATGTATGAACATAGGAAAGTTATGTCTGATTCATTTTGTCTTTCCTATTCCCATCTCCACTCCCTTCCCTTCATTCCCCTTTCTCTATTCTAATGAATTTCTATTCTCTCAACCACCCCATTTTGTGTTAGCATCCATATATCAGAGAGAACATTTGACCTTTGGTTTTGGAGGATTGGCTTATTTGACTTAGCATGATAGGCTCCAGTTCCATCCATTTATGGCAAATGCCATAATTTCATTCTTCTTTATGGCTGAGTACTACTCCATTGTCTATATATTTTTTTATCCATTCATCTGTTGAAGGCCACCTAGGTTGGCTCCATAGCTTAGCTATTGTGAATTGAGTTGCTATAAATATAAATGTGGCTGCATCACTGTAGTATGCTAATTACAACATGGTATAATGTATATTGTATAAATGTTAGGTGTTACTATTATTGTATATTTCTTTTAAATACTGTTAAGTTACAGAAAAAAAAATGTTTGTCTCACAGTTCAACTATGATGTTTGGTTCAGAATAAACCTGATCTATCTAAGGAGCTGAGTTTTCCTTTGGAAATGTTCCAGGAAGAAACCTAAGGGCTGTCACTTTGGTCTCTGGCTAGTGAATCCAAATATGGTGAGATAGATAGGAGATAACCCATTTCTCTTATCATGATCTATATGTTGCTATACCAAAGTACCTAAGACTAGGTACTTTATGAAGAAAAGAAGATGATTTAACTCACAGTATCGCAGGCTAAAACTCTGAGATTGGCAGCTCCATCAGGTCGGGCTTTGGTGAGGGATTTCTGGCTGCATCATGACACAGTAGATGGCATTAGGAAACAGGAGTATGTGCAAAGAGATCAAGGAAGGGCCAGGCATATTCTTTAATAACAAGATATTCTCATGGGAACTGATCCCATAAGATCTGACTCACTCATGTGAGAAAGCATTAGTCCATTCATGAAGGCAGAATTTCTGTGACCTCCCTTCTTCTGCTGCCTCGTCACACTGCCTCATTGGGGACCAAACTTCCAGCTCATGAGCCTCTGGGAGACAAACCATATCCAGAGCACATAGCACCAACACTTCTCTGCTGTGTGGACAAATGAGTGAGAATTATTTTAAAGTCACTGGGTACCGGCAGGCAATTTTTCCCACAAGGGATGTAAACCTGAAACCAGTTAAACTCTTTTGTTATTTTTTTTCTAGAAAGATGGAAGATAAACAAAACCATTCTAAAGTCAGTTAGAAATGCACAAGCTGATTAAAATGAAATACTGCCATAAAGAAGCAAAACTTATTTTTAGAATTCTGAAGAATGTACCAGTTAAGTAACAAAAGCAAAATATGTGGCAGCATTCCCTAAGAGACATAAGCATCTTGTCCAGCTGCCCAGCCACTGATCTTGAAGCATTATTAACGTAAAGGCTTTGGTGGCACTAATTTACCTGTGTACAATTTAATTTATATCACCAATTTTTCCATAAACACCATAAACACGGAAGACCAGTTCTGAGGTACCCATGACCAGATGTGGGCATAGCACCCTGGCAGTTCTCCTGCTTCTTGAATGGTATCTTCAGGACAGGAATAATTAATTCTAAGATTTAAAACTTAATATGCGATACCCTAAGAATGTTTCATATATTGCCTCATTTAATCTTTTTTTTCTTTTTTTTTTTAAAGAGAGAGTGACAGAGGAGAGAGAGAGAGAGAGAGAGAATTTTTAATATTTATTTTTTAGTTCTCGGCAGACACAACATCTTTGTTGGTATGTGGTGCTGAGGATCGAACCCGGGCCACACGCATGCCAGGCAAGCGCGCTACCGCTTGAGCCACATCCCCAGCCCCTCATTTAATCTTTATCACAGGTACTAAATACTATTATTGTGCACATTTCACAGAGGAGGAAACTAAGGCACAAACTTGGAGCCCTATAATTTTTATAGGAAGATCTGGGGCTCCTACCAAGGTCTGACTTCAAAGCTCATACCTTTCCCTTGTACTACATACAATATTCTTCACTCCCTGAAGGAAAGCACTCTTTCTCAGTTATGAGGAAGAAGTAGGGGGTGAATGGGTTTGAAAGTGAACACAATCAATCTTAGGCAAACTTTTTTAAAAAGTGCATCTCTTTTGGGTGCCTGCCTACCTCCATTTTTGTGCCTTTTCCTTCATTGTTATGTTTCTTCTGTGATTTGCATTACAAATTTAATAAAGCTATTGATTCTATTACAACATTTTCTGTTTACAAAATAAAATTTGATTATCTAATCATGGTCACAGTTCTCTGTCTCCTAATTTCCCATAGGTATTATGCCAGCTCCGTTCCCTCTCACTGCCCTGTCTTCCTGTTGCCAGTAACAGATCTTGGTGATGTTTTAACAGAGAGAAAGCCATTCTGTTGCCCTAGATGGGCTCTAACACCAGCTCCTTCTTTGCTCTTTCACTGCTCATCAATAGTCTTCTCAGATCATCTCCAAAGTCTCTGTGAATGTAATGGTGATGTTCTGAGAGTTCTGTGCCAATGTATCTGGCTTTATGACTTAGTCCTGATCACTAAATACAGATTTGAATAAATTGACTATCTGAGATTCTGGCCTCTAAGATCTTTCCTCAAATTATGATGAAAGCCAACATGATCTGTTTATGCATAGATTCTTAGGAATAGAATTCTCAGGCAAAATAACTACAGCATGTCCTGGTTTACAAATCAACATACTTTCATTCTAGAGGTGAGGAGAGAGGAGATGAAATCCTGAAAAGTTAAGAAATATCCTGGAGTCATACTACTTATTCATGCTCGTATAGAATTGGAAACCAGATCTTCTTATTATTTCTTTAAAAAAAAAAAAACCCGAAAGCTTAGCAAGGCATAAAGAACCTGATTCGTTCACTAATTGTGTGACTTTAGATTCAACTCTTAACCTCTCTGGACCAATTCTTTCAACTAGAATTGCCCAGTCAGGTAACTAGCACACATGTAGCTATACAGCACTTGAATTGTACCTTGACCAAATTATCATGTCATGCTAGTGTAAAATACTCATAAGATTTCAGACTTCATACCACAAAAAGAATGTAAATTAGCTCATTACAGAATTTGTTTATTAATTATACATTAGAACAACATTTTGTATGCATTGGGTTAAAACATTACTAAATGTTACTAAAATAATTTTTATCTGTTTCTTTTCCTTTTTAAATGTGGCCACTAGCAAATTTCCAATTACCCATATGGCCTGCATTATCTTTTTACTGGATATGTTTGCTGACTTTTTTTTTTAATATTTATTTTCTAGTTGTAGTTGGACACAATACTTTTATTTATTTATTTTTATGTGGTGCTAAGGACCGAACCCAGGGCCTCACACGTGCTAGGTGAGCACTCTACTCTGAGCCAAACCCCAGCCCTTACTGAATTTTTTGCAGGGTGGGGGTATTGAGAATCAAACCCAGGGGTACCTTACCACTGAGCTATCTACATCCCAAATCCTTTTTGTTTTCTAAATTTTAGATGGGGTATTGCCAAATTGCCCAGCTGACCTGGAACTTGCAATCCTCCTGCCTTATCCTCAAAGTAGCTAGGATTATAGGCCTGCACTACTATGCCCGACAACCATTTTCTTTTGGGTCAGGTTTCAGCAAGCTTTTCCTGCAAAGGGTCAGTTAGTAAATATTTTCATCTTTGTGTGATACATAGTCTCTGTTGCAACTACTGAACTCTGCCTTTGTAGCACTAAAGCAACCACGAAAAGACCACAAAAAAATGGGTGCAGTTGTGTGTCAATAAAACTTTAGTGACAAAAACAGGTATCATGCCAGAAGTGGGCTGCAAGCTAAACTGCACTCGGCCACCTACATTCTGTAGGTTTATTCACTCTTTCTTTCATTCAACATTTTCTAAGATGGTATTTACCTATTTTAAGATATGCAAAGTAAAGACCCAGCTTCCTCCTTGGGTCTAGAGGAGGAACAAGGAACAAGAGCACATAAATACAGCATGAGCAGCCCTGTACTGTCATGGGGTTAGAGGAAACTTCTTAGGGAGCAACAGTTGTTGAGTTAGGGTACTGAAGAATGAACAAGAAATCTTCCAGATTGGAAAAAGGCTTTATCTAGGGAAATATGATAGCTCACATACAGTAGTTGAATGTATATGGGGGTGATAATGGGAAGTGAGGGGGAAAGAGGAAAGGATCAGATGATGAGTTGTCTTTTTTTTTCTTTTTGTACATCATTAGAGTTTTATTTTGATGAATTGTCTTATATGCTGAACCAATAGCATACTCAGGAGCCATGACAGTATGCATTAGACAGGAACTCCAAGGGCCATTCTGAGGGCCAAAGCAGACTACCCTGGGGCTGACCCCAAGTATAGCACAAGCTATGGAGCGCAGCCACCTGGCAGGGTATGGAGAGGCCCTAGAGAGCCACAGAAGCAGCCGCAGATGTGATGAATGGGCAATCTACAGGTAACTAGATCTGTTTTGCATCAGAGGCTGAAAACCTAGCCCAAAGCTGGCCATTAATAGGGCTAAACAACCTTAGCAGGTACTGTCGGCAGGCCTCAGGCAGAAGCAGACAAGAAGGGGATAAGAAGTAAAGGAAAAGGAGAAATGTGGGTGAAAGAATAGAAGAGTAAAACAAAAGCTGCTGTCTACAGAGGTAATAAACCACTATTACCTCTATTAATTACTTTAGGAGACCCTCAGAGGGGCTGGGTGGGAGGTTGCCAGGGGCTGGTAGGCTAAGTGCAGAGCTTCTTAGCTCAAGCTGTGCATTGAGTGTCTTGTATCATTGGAACATTGAAAAAAATATAATGTAGATTATGATGGGTTATGTTTATTTAAAATTATGTGTGAAGCATATGTGAAGAAATGAATGACAAAAGAAGGAAAAAAGGAATGCAAGAAGGAAGAAGAAAATTAAGCATGATGGCAGGAAAAATGTACTGATGCCAGTGACCCCACCCCGGAGATTCTTGGCTGCCTGGAATTAGGGCCCAGACATCAGTGATTTTAGAAGATGATGTCCATGCATAGCAAGTGTTAATTACCACTGGATTGGCTGACTAGAATCTGAAATGGTACCCTGTGATTATTTGCCTGGTAAGAAGATGCTCAAGAGAAGGCAGGCAAAGCCACTCAAACAGAATCTAAACCTGTTTTCATGGGGGCTGGGGATGTGGCTCAAGCGGTAGCGCGCTCGCCTAGCATGCGTGCGGCCCGGGTTCGATCCTCAGCACCACATACCAATAAAGATGTTGTGTCCGCCAAGAACTAAGAAAAAATAAATAAATGTTAAAATTCTCTCTCTCTCTCTGTCCCCCTCTCTCTCACTCTCTCTTAAAAAAAAAAAAAAAAAAAACCTGTTTTCATATGTGGGAAAAGAATTCCACAAGTATTTAAAGTTGGTTAGTATTGTTATCTGTTATATGTGCAAGAGTTTTCTGCATTAGTCTGACTCTGATGGCTTTGATCTGAGATATTCTAGGCACTTTCTTTTGTGGGATTATCAACTCCTGGTCACATGTCTTCTGAGGCCCAAGATTGTCAGTCCATTCAGAAAGTAAAAGAATGCTGCTATAAAGTTGATGAGCTGATGCAGCTGCAGACTTTCAGAAAGACTTAGGCTCTGGTTTAGGATTTTTTTTTTCTGGCAAAAGACAAATCCATGCAAAAATAGTCAAGAGTATCTAAGAGTAAAAGCAATTCAAAATAGTACTCTACCTTTTGTAGTGGAAAGATTATAAATGGACATTTCTCTTTTTTAAAAAAAATGTAAAAATAGAAACTTTTAAACCATTTCAAAAGACCCAGCCTGCCCTGCCACTATATCTTATATTGCTATCCTGGCTCCTTATTGGTGTTCTCTTATTTTTTTCCCCTCAGCTCTTCACCTCTTCCCATATTACATAAATGTTACTTTCCCCTCTAGAATGTAAACTCCATGAGCACAGGTTTTTGACAATTTTAGTCACCTGCATTCATAGTGCCTAGCATTAGTAAGGGCTCAATATATGTTTGTTAAAAATTGAATAAATTGTTTGAAAATTTTCATGTTAGTTTAACATGTGACAAAAAATATTTTAGAATAAAGTGTCTGCTATCACTTTAAGAGCACATTCAGATGCAAGTTTTTTTTTAAAAAAAGATATAATTCTACTACAGCTGTTTAGAAAGTGTCAATAATATATGGAAAGCAAATATAGGTATAAAATTAATTATGAGGTTGAGAGAAATGGGATGAAGTTAGTCAACAGTTGTAGAATTGCCTACTCACTAAAAGAGGTTCATTGTAGGAATTTTATTCTGCCTAAATCATACAGTTTCTTGTCCCCCCATCCTTCTCCTCCACTCTTTATTCTGAGACCAAAAAGATAAGGTCAGAAGGAGTAAGAAGAGTTAGTTAATAACTGAATACTTGCTTTCTGTACATTGTAGTTAAAAGTTACAGATCCACTTAGTGTTTAAAAGCAGAGTAAAAACTACCTACAATAATTTCTTTATAAAAAGTTACTCCCATATTTCTGGAACCAGGGCACCACTGCAGACCTCTGACTCTGGCAATTTTAATCTGTGTGAACTCAAGGAAACCTGGGCTATCTTAAACAGATTGTGAAGCAGGGTATTTGACTAATTATACTAAAGCTAATGAGCGAGATTCTTGACTGTGGAAGGGAATTGGATTTTCTTGACATTATTGTGCATTGTGATCACTTCCTAATAAAAAATTCATGTCATCATCATTATGAATTTTATATAAAGCATTTATACATTTCAGCAACTAATTGAATTTTAAGTGAAAAGGCATCACTGGGCCATTATTTACTTCTGCAAGAAACCTTCTAATTTGGGCCCATGGCTGAGCCATTACTCCTCACCTGTTAGCAGCAAACTGAATTTTATAGACATAATACCAAATGGAAATCTAGTTATGGGATGCTCATTTATAATCTCAACCCAATGAAGTGGTGGCACCAGTAATGAAACATTAATTTCTGTTTCATATCATAGTTAATTAAAGGAGATAAATAGACCTGGGTGCTGTGGGAAGAGGAGGGAGAACAAAATGGAAAGGTAGGAGGAAGAGAAAGATGAACAAAAATAGAGTGAGACAGAGCTATTAAAGGACAAGAGAATAAGTACAGAGTGTATGTGCGTGCACATAGAATGATCCCAGAAAGAAAGGTAGGATCACGCAGAAAGAAGGAATTCAATGGAGCTTAGGGCTTCTTACTAAAGGCTTCTAAAGTTATTTCTTTTCCCCCCGACTATAGCTATGTATGGGAATAATAACATCAGTGTTTGCAAAGTAAGCCAGTATAATCCAGTTAAGAGTAAATTATCCATTCTGCCTTGGGATATGTTCTTTAGGCATTAGAAAAACATCCCAAATTCTAGATTTTTTCTTAAGGCAAAGCCTGTCCAAATTACTTTCAAGACTACAAGATATAAGAATGCATTCAAATATCATGTAGTCCTTGAATGAACCAAAGAAAGTAAGATTAAAAGAACATTTAAGGGGCTGGGGGTGTAGCTCAGTGATTGAGCGCTTGCCTTGCAAGCGTGAGGCACTAGGTTCGATCCTCAGCACCACATAAAAAAATAAGTTACATATATATATATAAATACATACACACACACACACACACACACACACACACACATATATATATATAAAGAACATTTTAAAAACTATATATAAAATACCTAGGAAATAGGGAAAAGAAAGGAAAATGAATAACAGAAAATTCAAATTTAAATTGTTCTAAAGTTCTTCCAGTCCTGCCATCCTCCTTTTGGGGAACCTGTCCTGCTCACCATTATTGAGCAGGTGGCCATGTTTCCCACCACATGACCCTGACTTTCCACTCTCACTTTCCACTCTCATCAGTGTCTGTGAGTGGTACCAGATGCCACTCATAGGCAGGTTTGTTGCCAAAAATGATACCTGATCTAAGTATTGCAGTTCATGGACTTGCCTGGGGTGAACTGTATGTTAGATCCCTGACAGCAGAAAGCTTTACCTGTCCCTTACCCAGCTATCTAGAAGAGCACCTGGCACATATTGGGTATTCCATAAATATTTGATGAATGAATGAACAAATGTGTCTTGGGCCAAATAGATGAGGTATGTCAATTAGAGTCCTCTTTTATGGATCTGAATTTTTTTTTTTTTTTTGTACTGGGGATTGAACTCAGGGGCACTCGACCACTGAAACACATCCCCAGCCCTATTTTGTATTTTATTTAGAGTCTCACTGAGTTGCATAGCATCTTGCTTTTTGCTGAAGCTGATTTTGAACTCACAATCCTCCTGTCTCAGCCTCTTGAGCCACTAGAATTACAGGATTACAGGCATGTGCCATCGCACCCAGAGGATCTGAAATTTCAGAAAGAAAAAGGAAGTGGCGGTGGGAGAGGAGGAGGCATCAAAGAGTGAAAAGATCAGAGACTTGCAACCAAAACTCATTAAAACAGATGAAGCTGAGAGAAAAGGACCACAGCACATGCATAGAAAGATACCAGGACACGACAAGACCAAAAAGCTGCTTTGTATCAACCTCATTTCCCATGAGGTTTCTTGTGCCTGGATTTCCCACAAAACCACTGCAGTTCAGGGACTTGCCTGTAGTGAATTCCCACTGATTCCCATTGAATCACTGCAGTGTCTTAAAAATACCTCCACCTTACCCTCACTCTTTCTTTTGAGTTAGCTTGAGTAGTTCTCTGTTCTTTCCAATTACAAAAGTCCTGACTTAAGCAATAATGTATTTGATATGATAATGATGCTACAAGATAAGGTATTATATAACTACAGACCTTAAAGATGTTAAAATGTATAAATAAATAATTAGAACCTGCGAAAATAGAAAAATTAAGGTATATAAAATAAAATAAATCCAGGGGTTAAGAATACTAGAAAACGTTCACCCACAAGACACAGAATGATTCGTGTTTAATAGGTACAAACATTATGTTACATTATGATGACAACATGAAAAGACATGATCCCTTTAGGAATCTACAATCTAAAAGGGAATCAGCAAGCACAAAGAAGAACTATTTAAAAAAATATAGGGGCTGAGATTGTGGCTCAGAGGTAGAGCGCTCGCCTGGTAAATTCGAGACCCTGGGTTCGATCCTCAGTACCACATAAAAATATATGAATAAAATAAAGGTATTGTGTCCAATTACAACTAAAAAATAAATATTTAAAAAATCTAAACAAAGTTGAAAGAAAGCTGATCAAAGGGAGACCCTATGAACTGATACATGAAGAGTAAGTTAGGTTTTGCCTGCAATAAATGAGAAGATTCTGCAGAAAAAAATGTATTAGAGATGCTAAGTAGGAAGAAATTTTAGGCAGGAGGAGTAAGTGTATATAGGTGTGAAGGCTGAAGGAAAAAAAAAAAAGTCTTGGAATTCTGAGTCTGTGAAGTGCTAGGGGGGGAAAAAAGGTAGATGATGAAGCCAAACAGGTAGGCTAACACAGATAGTGAATGAATTAGGATTTTATTTTCTAGGTGATTAGGTGCCAAGAAGAATATCAAGAACTAGGAAGACATGATTAATTTTGACCAGGAGAGATTTCACTCTGGTGGCAAGTGGTTGGATTGGAGCCTCTTGACACTTAGAGGAGTTGTGGGAAAAGGTGGGATAGTGAATGACCGTGGTCTGTGTACCATCTGGGGCAGAAGAGGTGAGAATATAAGAAGATCTGAATATGAGAGTTTAGAACTAAAATAAGTTAGACTTGATAATTGATAAGGCAAGATTGATAGGTTTGTATAGATAAAGGGGTTGAAGGTACGAAAAATAATCATATACATTTGGCAATAGCTTGACAATTTCCAAAGAGAATTTACATACTTTTACTTAATCATCACTGTGGGAGACCTTCTGGTTCAAAATCCTCCATTTTATAGATAAATAAGTCTCAGAGGGCTCAAGTGGCTTGCTCAAGGTCACTCACACTTCAAGAGGCAGGAACAATGCTAAAATTTAGTTTCTGCCTGGAAGTCCATTCTTCTCCCTTCAACTGGGCTATCTCCATGAAAATCAGGTAAACAGACAAAGAAGCACAGAAAATATTTCTCAAGGTATCTCTACAGTTGAAAGGGCAACAAAAACAAAGGCAATAAAAAGGTGTAAAATTCTGTCAGAATGTATATCTTTTGTATATAATTAGCCTTTTAAAATTTATTCATTAAAATGCTGAAAGAACTAAAACATTAAGGACTCAACATTTGATTCCTTTATATATTGATTTTGTTTTTAAATCCAAAGGAAGAATCTTCATTTTTCTTATTTTCCTCTCTAAAGAAAAATGATATTTTGTAGTTTTGTGAGCAGGGTTATTTTTCTTGTTGCAATTTTATAATCTGTTTCAAAAATGGCATGTATAGACAGTCCCTGACTCGTGATGGTTTGACCTAAGATTTTTCAGCTTTATGATAGTGCTAAAGTGATACACATTCAATAGACATGGTACTTTGAATTTTGACCTTTTTCTGGGATATCAATTTGTGGAACTGATATTCTCTGTTGGTACTGGGCCATAGTAATGACCCACAGTTTCAGGTCAGCCCTGCGTATGAAATCCATTTGCATGGGCTGGGGACATAGCTCAGCAGTGGAGTGCATGCTAAGGATGTGCAAAGCCCTAGTTCAATTCCAAGCACCACAAAAATAAAATTTAAAAAGGCATTTTCAATCTGTGTTGGGTTTATCAGGATATAACCCCATCCTAAGTCAAGGAACATTTGTAATGCATTTTATTGAGCCAGTGCATCCAGCTTCTGTTGATACTGGACTGAGTATTTATGTAACACTGCTCTTCTAAGGAATGTGATAGACTTTAGCAGCGTTCAACTCATTAATCTTTGTGATGTCTCTGGCATTTCAGCAGACATCAGGAATTTTGCTCCCTTCTTGCAAATAGTAAAACTCATTCTTGAAAAGTGGTTAAGTCTGTTTCCAAGAGTAGATCAATACCATTCTCTTTTATTTTAATGTAGCAGAATAGTCAGATTCCAAATGAAAAAAAAAAAGTTTTTCCTTTTTTTCAATTCAGATCCACATTCATTAAACCCATATTGAATGTCTACAGGTCTGGCTACTATTTGTTATTTTGTTCAATTTTCTAGTGTTTTATTTACTTACATAATGATCAGTGGCATTAATTTAATAGAAAGTAGATGGATTAACTGAATTTGTAAATTTTGGAAACAGGAGCTGGCATGGTGGTGCATGCTTATAATAGCAGTGATTTGGGAGACTGAGGCAGGAGAATCACAATTGTGAGGTCAGCCTTGACAACTTAGCAAGACTTTTTCTAGAAATAAATAAATAAATAAATAAATAAATAAATAAATAGATGGGCTGTGACTCAGTGGTAGAAAGCCTTTGGGTTAAATTCCCAATACTGGAAAAAAAAATCTTTCAGGCAGGAGTTCTGAATATTTTCCCTCCTCACATCTTACTGAACATAAGTTGTAAAGACAGTCTTCAATAAACAATGTTGGGAAGATTAGATATACAGAAGTGGAAGAATGAAACTATACTACCTCTCACTAGTTAAAAAAAAATCGCTCAAGGGGCTGAGGCTGTAGCTCAGTAGTAGAGTGCTTACTTAGTATGTGTGAGGCACTGGGTTCATTCAATCCTCAGCACCACATAAAAATATTTAACTAAAATAAAGGTATTGTGTCCATCTACAACTAAATAAATATATCACTCAAAGTGGGTTAAAGACTTAAATGTAAGACTTGAAGCCAGGAAACTACTAGAAGAAAATCAAGGTGAAACATTTTAGGGCAGTGGAAAGGGCTAGGACATTTGGACAAGCCCTAAAGCACAGGAAACAAAAGTAAAATAGATAAATGAGATTACATCTGATTAAAACCTGCACAGCAAAGTAAATAATCAGCAGACAACCTACAGAATGGGAAAAAATATTTGTCAAACTATACATCTGACAAAAGGTTTAATATCCCTAATATGTAGGGAGGTAAAAAACTCAATAACAAAACGAAAACAAACCAACCCCCCCAAAACCATTTAGATGGATAATAGGTTTAAATACATATTTCTGAAAAGAAGACATACAAATGGTCAACATGTATATGAAAAATGTCCAACATGCACTGGAAGATACACATCAAGACCACAATGAGACATCACCTCATTCTAGTAAAGAAATTCTTAAGAAGTCCTGGAGAGGTGTAAAGAAATGGGAACTAACATAATACTAATAAGAATGTAAATCAGTATAGCCATTATGACAAATAGGATGGAGCTTTCTCAAAATTGAAAATAGAACTATCACATTATCTAGAAATCCCACTACTGTCTATATCCAAGGGAGGTGACAGAGATATCTGCACTCCCATGTTTATTGAAGCACTATTCACAATAGCCATTCAGTGAAAACATCCTAGTGTTCATCATGAATGGATAAATGGTAAAAAGAAAATTCAGTAAATATACACCTTGCCTTGAAGTCATTTGCAACTCATGAATGGAACTGGAAGTCATTTAATTAAGTGAAATAAGCCAACCACAGAAAGACAAGTACCACATGATCTCATTCATATGTAGAATCTAAAAAAGTTGATATCATAGAAATGGAGAGTAGAATGGTGGTTACCAGAGACTAGAGAATAGAATCTAAAAAAGTTGATATCATAGAAATTGAGAGTAGAATGGTGGTTACCAGAGACTAGAGAATAGGGGAGAGGGAGAAATGGGGAAAGGTTTACCAATGGGTACTAAGTTACAGTTACATAGGTATGAGAAGTAAGAAGTTCTGTGGTGCTATTGCATAGAAGGGTATATAGATAATGTTAATTTAATATGTGTATTTCAAAAATCTAGAATTAAGGATTTTGAAAGTTTTTACCAAAAAAATGATAAATCTTGAAGAAATAGATATGTTTAAACTTATATAAGCATGTCACAATGTATACACTTATTAAAACATCACATAGTATTCTATAAATATGTGCAACTTATATTGTTATGTATGAGTTAAGATAAATTTAATTTTAAAAAACAAAAGAAGTTGCATTTACAGAAAATGTAAATGCAAAATTTTTAAGTGTATGGCTAAAAGTATGAATTGTTAAAAACAAATATTAATTCTTATGTGAGAAAATAACTTTCATTTTGGATGTTTCAAAAATATTATAATAACTTCGAATGATCTCTCTTTAGTTTTCATATTATTAACTATAATGCCTAAAATGTATCACACAAGGAAATTTTCCAGAGGCAATACCACCATTTTAAAGCCCATTTCTCCAGTTGCGATGCCAGAGGAAACCACTAGGGGGCATGCAAAACTGTCGTTTCCAAAAGGATTCTGAAATCACAGAATCCGAATTTTAGAGCTGAAAGTGACCCAGAGGTCATGTAATCCATACTTTGCAGGTTTTGGACATGAAAACTGAGATCCTGTGAGATCACTCGATTTGCCCCAAATCACACAACCTTCTTTAAATAGAGGTGGGGCTGAAGATATAGCTCAGTACTTAGAGCACAGAGGTACTTAGTTCAATCTCCAACCCACACACCAAATCATAAGTGAAGGCCCCTAAGAAGTAAAGCTTTTTGCTCCGGTACCTCACATATTCTTCTTGCCAGAAGTCAGGTGTCAGTACTTCCTGTAGCACCACTTACCAAACGTGTACCATCTTCAGTGAATTTTGTATTCTCCTAGCAAAATTCCTGTGTCAAAACTGAAGACTTTTGTTAAGTTCCTTGAATGTCTTCCTGTTGGACTGGTGATATTAAGAAATATTTTGAAGCCAAAATAGTAAGCACAGCATGGGCACTTCCCATTGCATTAGTATGCAGCAAGGAAATCTTCATCATCATCATCATCAACAACATCATCATCAAATGTATGTTCTGAGAATACTATAGTTTAGCATTGCCTTTGCTTTTTAGATTATTTTCTCTAGATATTGATACATATTTATTTACAATTGACAAGTACAAACTGTATGTATTTATGATGTACATAATGGTGTTTTGACATATGTATATACATTGTGAAATGGCTTAGTCAAGCTATGTAACATATGTACTTTCCTTTTGTGTGTTTGTGTGTGTGAGGTAAGAACACTTAAAATCTACTCTTTCAGCAACTTTCAAATATGTTATTAGCTGTAGTCATCATAATATATAATAGATGTCTTGTACTTATTCTTTCTAACTGAAATTAATCTATTTTGATAAATAGTGAAACTCTCCGCTTCTAGCTTTCTACTCTGCAAAAACTTGTGCACATGTACTCCAAGCAACTTGAATAAAAATGTTTACAGCAGCATAAAGAGACAAAAAACCTGGAAACTGTCCAAATATTCATCAACAATAGAGATAAATAATTTGTGGTCTACTTTTACAATGGAATGATACAGAGCAGCAAAACTGAATGACTTACATATTTTGGTTGAGGAATCTCAGAACCAGTCAAACAAAAAAGCAAATCAGGGGCTGGGGTTATGGCTCAGCAGTAGAGTGCTTCCTTGCACATGCAAGGCCCTGGGATCCATCCTCAGCACCACATAAAAATAAATAAATAAATAAATAAATAGCAAATCAAGCATGAGTTCATTTACATAAATTTCAAAAACAGGCAAAATTAGGTAACATATTGCTTAGGGACACAAATATATAATGAAATAATTAACAGATGCAAAGGATGATTAAGAAATTTCCAACAACTAGTTACCTAAGAGTGAGGAAGGAGGGAGACATCATCAGGGAGAGGCATAAAAAACTTACAAAGTACTGGCAATACTTAACACTGGTTCTGAAGATACATAATAAGAACATAGCTATTTTTTTTTAAAAAACTTCATTATTCTTTAAATTGCATATATGTATACATACACTATTATAGAGGTATGATATATATCACAATAAGAAAGTTAAAAAATAAAAAGCTAATATTTTCTGAATTAACTTGGAAATTGTATTTACAAAGCCACTGGGATTACAGGCATGCACCACTGTGCCCAGCTATGCAAGGGTTTTTGCAGAGTAATCCTTGCCACTTGGAATTCATGTTCAGTCCCCATAGAATACTTATGGTATGATCATCCATGTAACCTACCAAAATGTGACTCCTGAAAGGCAGGTAGTATAGTTTGTAGCCTGCAACTGCCCAGTATTGAAAGAACACATTATTAATCTCTTAATAAATAGCATTGAATACATTGTTAATCTCTTAATAAATTTCAATTAACTATTTTCTTTTTCATTTAGAATTAAAGTGTGGTTTTTTAATTTTATCTCTGAACATACTGAGCATGACACAGTGCAAAATATTGCAATAAAGACCATGTTTTAAGAAACACACTAAGGATGGTTAGTCTAAATATGACTGGATCTGATGTTGTTGGCTATAGCTATATTTTTATTGGGCCAACACATTTGAAAACCCAAATATCTCTTTTCATTGATGTCTTAGGAAATAAGACATTGTATCTGGTAAGCCTTACATTGAAAACTGAATTAACTTAGTGTTTTTTTTCCTGATTTAAGTGTAATACTATAAAAGCTGAAGTTATCAAAAAGAACAGTAGATATATTCTATTATCCAATGTAATATATCCTCAGCCATATGGTAACTGAAATTTGCCTTTGCTGAAATTAGCATAGCCTTAAAATAAACAGGTATGTATGTGCATTTAAAAACTTTATAAAGAAATTATTCCCTATTGCCATGTGTTTACTTATTGTCATCAGTCATCATATTATAGCAATATCTAGTCATGCTTATAAGATCAGCAAAGGTGTAGTGAGGACCTTTTGGCTGAAGAGTGGAGAAATTCTCGATGTCAGTTTCTAGGGGAAGAGGTAGGGTCTTAGAAAGGAAATGGGAACTGAGACTGTAGGCTGTAGCTATGAGGTTATAGGTGAGGGGCTGGATCTCTCTTTCTTTGATTCTAGATTGAATATTCTAGAAGTCCAGTCAGGGCCTACTTGATCCACGTGATCCACGTGTATAGATTGGGAAAAGGCACCACTTTCTCATGTCTTCAAGGCTTTGTAAAAGTATTGTAATGAATATGAAACAGTATCTAGCTGCCACTTGCTAGGAAATTATCTTGGTAAATATAGAAATATATGGTGTCTACAATGTGAAGTTGCCTTCATAGACATAATATCTTTGTGCAGTGCCCATCCTGCATAACTGTACATTATTAGCTCCATGTCTGTGATTATATACCTGTGGTGAATACTTATCTATGGTGTATACCATGATGGTAAAGTTTGAAAGCTAGGAGGAATCCTGGTAATATTTCTTTTCCTAACGTCTCATGTGGAATGGGGGCTTATCTGCAAGAAAACATTCTCTCCCTTAGATACATTGTGTTTTTTTATTTTTTATTATTTTATTTTTTTTAGTTAAAGTTGGACACAATACTTTTATTTTATTTATTTATTTTTATGTGATGTTGAGGATCGAACCCAGGGCTTCGCGTGTATGAGGTGAGCATTTTACCCCTGAGCCACAACTCCAGCCCCATATATACTGTGTTTTGATTTCTTTTTTTTAAACTCTCTCATAGTTTGGTCAATTTCTTTCTCACAGTCTACTTTGTTCTCAGTGTGTTGAGGACCAACTTCTCACTAACTAGGGTGTCTGGCAAGATCCTCCATAGAGTGGGGAATCTCAGGTGGGAGATTTAGGGGTCTAGATGTACAATTCTCCAAGTTATGAGGCTCAGAGGTTCTGGATTTTATTTCATTATGAAAATGGCATTTTCTTACCGATGCTCCCTAGAATTCTGTGTGGTGAGGAATGAAGAATCTGCAAGTTTGAATAGGTAAATACAGGAACAGAATTCAGACACTTCAGATTTTAATCCTAGCTAATAGTGAACACTTAGTAAATCCCAATTATGGAGTATTTTAAATGTCTTGCATACTTACATATTTTAATCCTTGCTATTATCATAAGAAGTAGATTCTCCTAAAAGGAATATTTGGGGCTTGCAGAATTTAAGTAACTTTGACCAAAATACACAGAAAATAAGTGGAAGAGGGTAAATGAAATATAGGTTTGTCTGTCTGCTTTTAGAACCCCAATTTACCATTAAACAAGCTGGAGTCATCTTGAAACAAGTGATAACATTATAAATGGATTGAGTACTGAGATAGATTTACTGTGAAGGCATGAGACTTAAGCCTCATAGTACCTCACTTGCTTGGGTCCCTTCCAAGACCCTGGGAAGGGCCTAGCAATGTTCTCACATAGTCTCATGACTTTGTAAAATTTAAAAGCACAATTTTATTCTTTCTTTCTTTTTAAAAAAATTTTTATTATTAGTTGTTCAAAACATTACACAGTTCTTGACATATCATATTTCATACATTTGATTCAAGTGGGTTATGAACTCCCATTTTTACCCCGTATACACATCGGTTACACATCCACATTTTTACATACTGCCGTACTAGTGTCTGTTGTATTCTGCTGCCTTTCCTATCCTCTACTATCCCTCCTCCCCTCCCATCCCCTCCCAATTTCTCTCTCTACCCCATCTACTGTAATTCATTTCTCCCCTTGTTTTTTTCCCTTTCCCCTCACTTCCTCTTATATGTAATTTTGTATAACAATGAGGGTCTCCTTTCATTTCCATGCAACTTCCCTTCTCTCTCCCTTTCCCTCCCACCTCTCATCCCTGTTTAATGTTAATTTTCTTCTCATGCTCTTCCTCCCTGCTCTGTTCTTAGTTGTTCTCCTTATATCAAAGAAGACATTTGGCATTTGTTTTTTAGGGATTGGCTAGCTTCACTTAACATAATCTGCTCTAATGCCATCCATTTCCCTGCAAATTCCTTGATTTTGTCATGTTTTAGTGGAGAGTAATACTCCATTGTGTATAAATGCCACATTTTTTTTTTATCCATTCATCTATTGAAGGGCATCTAGGTTGGTTCCACAGTCTTGCTATTGTGAATTGTGATGCTATGAACATCGATGTAGCAGTATCCCTATAGTACACTCTTTTAAGGTCTTTAGGGAATAGTCCAAGAAGGGGAATAGCTGGGTCAAATGGTGGTTCCATTCCCAGCTTTCCAAGGAATCTCCATACAGCTTTCCAAATTGGCTGCACCAATTTGCAGTCCCACCAGCAATGTACAAGTGTACCCTTTTCCCCACATCCTCGCCAGCACTTATTCTTTCTTTCTTTCTTTCTTTTTTTTTTTTTTTTGGTTAAAGCAGGCTTTCAGATTGTGCAAGCTTCTGACATCACAAAACTTAATCAATCCCTGACTGTCTGAGACTCAGGGGAATAAGCAGTATATCATTTAGTATCATCCTAATAAATTCATTTTTGTTCGTTTGTTTCTGGTACTGGGGAATTGAACCCAACGGTATTTTACCACTGAGCTACATTCCCTAGCCGGTTTTTGTTGTTGTGGGGTTTTTTTTTTTTGTTGTTGTTGTTGTTTTGTTTTTTAACATTCATTTCATTCTTTTAAAAAATATTTATTTTTTTTTCAGTTATAGGTGGACACAATGTCTGAGGATCAAACCTAGTGCCTCACACGTACTAGGCAAGTGTTCTACCACTGAGCCACAACCCCAGCCCTCCCCAGCTGTTTTTTATTTTTTATTTTGAGACAGAGTCTCACCAATTTGCTTAGGGCCTCACTAAATTGCTGAGGCTGTCTTTGAACTTGGAATTCTTCCACCTCAGCCTCTTGAGCCACTGGGATTACAGGCATGCACCACTGTGCCCAGCTATGCAAGGGTTTTTGCAGAGTAATCCTTGCCACTTGGAATTCATGTTCAGTCCCCATAGAATACTTATGGTATGATCATCCATGTAACCTACCAAAATGTGACTCCTGAAAGGCAGGTAGTATAGTTTGTAGCCTGCAACTGCCCAGCATTGAAAGAACACATTGTTAATCTCTTAATAAATAGCATTGAACACATAGTTAATCTCTTAATAAATATTTATTGAGTGGATGAATGAATGAACATGAGATCCATGAAGAATAATAAATTTCTTTCCATACTATTGATAAAAAAAACCAAAATTTAGATATGGAGAGATGGATGTTATTTAAAGAAGTAGATCTGAGCTGTTCTCATGCTAGCCATATGACTGGGTTTAGAATTGAATTTAAGGGGTTCTATTCCTGGTGGTAGTCTCTCTTTCTACTCTGCCCCCACCACAGAGTTTGTCTTCCATATCTGTGAGTTCTACATCCACAGATTCAACTATTTACAGATCAAACATATTTTTTAAAATTGCATTTGTACTGAACATGTACAGACTATTTTTATTGTCATTATTCCCTAAATAACAGTCTAACAACTATCTACATAGCATTTACATTTATTATACATAATCTTATAAGGTATTGTAAATAATCTAGAGGTGATTTAAAGTATACAGGAGAATGTGTGTAAATTATATGCAAAATATTATACCTTATATAAGGAACTTTAGCAACTATGGATTTGGTATCAGGGAGGGTGGGGGTCTGGGAACCACTTCCCCAATGAATACTGAGAGATAACTGTACATGTGCCATATTGGTTCCATTTCTTTGGAGGACCCTAACTAATATGCTTAGGAATAAGAGCCTATGGGCAAAGATACAGGTTTTGTGTAGGATGCGTGTGGATTACAAAAAAATTTTAGAATTGGATTTTGGTTATGTGAAAAGTGGCTTCACCAAAAATTTCATTCTAAAGGGCAGAAGTGGGCCATCTACAGCTGCAAGCTGCGATGAGGTGGTAGGAATGGGAAGCCATGGTGAAAGCAGGAGTCAGTGTTAAAAAACATTTTCTATGACAGGAAACTAGAGGTAGGAGGTCCTCAGATAGGAGAGCTCAGAAACTCCACTGTATCAGCCATGGAACACTATCCTTGTTGCCTTGTCGGAGGAGGTCTACCTCCTCCACGGATGGTATATAGAAGAACTGCAAATAGCAGCTAGAAAGTGTAAAAGGGGGTGGAGCTGGGAAGAATACCCACTGTTTGTCCCCCATGCCACACACCCACACTGGCATTTCCCACTTTTAGGTTTGCATGTTTGATTCAGGTCTGAGGATGGAAGGAAGAGCAACAAGATTTTGAAGAAAAGATTTGAATCAAATGAGGGCATAATCTTTTGATAGTAGATAGTATTAGGCTTTTTAATACCTTACCATGACCAGAAAAGCTGGGATTTCATGTACAATCATATGATGTGGATATGGAACCGACAAAGATAGAGGACCAACTATGTGTGCATGCGTGTGTGTGTGTGTGTGTGTGTGTGAGAGAGAGAGAGAGAGAGAGAGAGAGAGAGAGAGAGAGAGAGAGAGAGAGGGAGAGAGAAAGAGAGAAAGGGAGATTATAAGGAATTGGCTCATGTGATTATATATGAGATCTCACGTTCAATTTTATCTAAGAATTGAGTAGAATACTCTGATAGGGAAGGCTTGAAAGAGCATTTGAGAGGAGTAAAGTTGCTTTCTTTTGTTCTGAGTGCAGCTCATTCAATGAACCAGTTACATTCAGCCAGCCAAAAATGCCTGATGATGCTCCTGTATTGAAGTGTCAATTAGCAACCATGACTATTTTAACCCTAAAATTATGATGTTGAACAAAGTGTTCTTTTGATCTTTAAGCCCAAGGGGATTCATATTCATTCTCATTCTCCCCCCCCTTCTCTCCAGTGACTGCAATAGGCCAGCTAACTCATTCCTGAATCAATTGGATGATTCAAAGATCTGCAAAGTATAGCTTTAAAATTCATTAAGCAGAGATTGAAAATTGTAGTTTTGTATGTATCATTGGAATAATATATGCATCAAAAGACACCAACACTTAATGAATCAACAAGGTACACCATTAATTCAGGGTGGTGGGAGTCTGTAGAAGAGGAAGAATATGCTTTGACAGGAATCTAAATGCTTTTTATTAAGCAAAAGAGGCTTTATCATGAAATGCAGAATCTCTTGTCCCTAATAGGTAGAGATATAGGACTGTAGTTTTTGAACTCCGCTCTTATTTCCAGAAACAATACCTTCTTCCTTAAGTATTCTCAACAGTCTCTCGGCATTTAGCAACTCATTGCTTTTTGCCAGTCAGCAAAGTTCTCTGATAAAATGTTGTCAGATCATCAACCCACAGCTATAAACCACCTACCCACCAGCTCTGTTCTTCAACACTAATTTTCTTTTAATGCCTGTTTGTTTGTCGGGGAGGGGGAACAGGGAGCTATTTTGATGATTTATAGCATCTGCTTGATCTCCAAGATTTGGTTTGTTTAAATATTGAGTCTGGTATTCAGAAAGCACTGGAAAAATTTTGCAAATAACTGAATACCTTTTCTTCAAATGGAACTGAGAGAATGATTTATCCCCAGGTTTCTTCTTATTTGTCTGAAAGTGGAGAAATTAGAAAATGTCAAATGGGAGACACCCGTTGTGCCAGCTTTGCTATGAGCACTCAAAATGAAGATAAAACCCCCTCGATTCAGAAGCTAGCTTTGACATTCCAAAGCAACTTCTGCATTCTCAGCACCTAATGATTGAGCAAACTTTCAAGACCAACAGTTTCATTTTGAATTTTACACATGATGCTACTTTCAGATTTCCATACAATAAATCTCTGCCCCTTAAAGGAAAGCATCATCCTTCCATCTCTGTTCTCATTTTCCAAACCTCAGGAAAATTTCTCTCTAAAACTTCTCACCTGCAGATAAAACACTAAAGTCTTCCCATTTACTCTCAGTGGAAACAGGAGAACCTCACAAAGAGCTCAGTGGATGACTTTCCCTTGCATTTGAGAAGCTGAAAGCCTGGTTAGTGTATGTCTTCTCTCTGGGTCACTTATTGTACTGCAACATCATTATACCTTGTTGCAATTTTAACCCAGGGGAGTTGAAAGAAGCCTTTCTTTTTGTTTGCTTTCTCTTTAGTTTAGACAAGGGGTCAGTAACCTTTTGGGCCTCAAAGGCAACATTGAAACTATTGATGGGTTTAAGAGGTAGTAGGCAGAGAGAAAAGGAAAAAGCAGATAGTAATCAGATTGATTGAGCATAGGGAGGAAAGAGCAAACAAAAAAAGAAAAGGAAGAGAGAAAGAGATAGAAGAGGAGTTTATGTAGAAGACTGGCATGGTACAAGTCTCATGGATACCAGAGATGAACCTGGGCTATTTTAACTAATGGAAAGCATATTTATTGTACAAGCCTTTTGCACTTTCTCATAATATGGAAAGCACTACAAGATTCTTTTTCTTTTTCATATTTATTTAATTATTTATGTTTATTTATTTATTTTGGCCTGTTTATCTTATTTCTAGGAAGGGGATATTGGGTTTGAAGAAAATTACATGAAATGGTATAAAGTAAATGAAGCATTTAGTTTAATGCCTGATATATCATAAGTGCTTAATACAATTTTAGATTTATTTCTCTTTGAAATAATAGGTACAAGTTTTTCCATGGAAGAGGAAGAGCATGGAAAACCATTACAACAGCAAGTGGATGAAATCCGTAAATAATCATGTATTCTCTTTTATTTATAAATTTCAACCTTTTCTTGTTTTGGGGAGTATGAGGGAGGATCATAGGGCTGGGGATGGAACCCAGGGCCTTGTGCATGCTAAACACATGCTCTACCACTGAGCCACACCCTCAGTCCCCTCCAGTTACTACTTTTACCAGCACTCCCAGTAACAATATTAGCTGGTTGACTTTTTTCCTCCCCTGCCTGATACTTCGAATAGAGGAGATAATGTCAACATCAAGCAACAAAAGTGGTTTATTTTGAGCCAAAGTGACCATGGGCAAGAACATGAACTCTACCATGAATGGCATGTTCCACTGTGGAGGAGGTTACATGAACTTTTAGAGTCACAGAACAAAAGAAAGTCATAAGTCAATACATTTACCAGTCATTATCTGACACATTGGTGGGAGCGTCAGGTAGGCAGTCTATAGCAAGGCAGGGACATCTTTCAGGTTCTTAGGGTTAGCGGAGCTTCGAGCAATACATTCTGAGAAGTTTGTCTATTAGTCACAAGAATATTAGGTCAGATACAAATGTTAAGGTAATTGGCTATTTAATTGTTTAAGATAATCCAAGATAATTTTGGCTCTCAACCTACAATATTCCATATCTCCACAATCACAAAGCTCTAGACAGCCAAGGTCTTTAATATAGATGCAGCTTTTCCAGAGATCTTCAACTCACAGTGTTGAGCATGCAGAGAAAGCTGTTTTCTCAGAACCTCTCTGTTGTGCAAAGGAGAGTGGACTTTACTCTGCAGGTTGAGGAGCCAATGGCACTTTCCAAGTGGGGGAGAGTGCAACAAGCTTTAAATTTTGAAACATCCATCTGGTGTGGGAGCAGAGAGAAGGAAAGCTCTAGAGGGCCAGTTCTGTGGTAGGCACTAAGGAGACAGGGTCTCTGATCCCTTGTAGTTGACTGAATCGGATGAGAGGCAGAACCACAAACAAATATTTAATGTATACTTCATTAAATGCTGTGAAGGAAAAGGACAGGTCCTGTAGGTGAGAGGAAGTAATGTTTGGGTTTCTGAATGAGTGAGAGAAGTCAGAGAATAGCAGGCACTCAAAGGAAGGCCTTTTTCAAGAAAGGAGAGAGTCAAGCAAGAAGGATGAGGTAAAGAGCAAGGAAGGTGCACTTATAGCTAGAAACAAAAGAGAGAATCATTTATGCAGTAAGAGCCATCAGAAGATGGGAGGAGGTAGGCCTCAGTGCAGGGGTAGAAGAATTAGCCTTGGGCAGAAACAAGGTTATCACTTTGTCTGGGATGTGATGTAGGGTGTCTTAGTCCATTTTCTGTTGCTATAACTGAATATCACAAACTCAGTAATTTCTAAAGACTAAAGGTTTATTCAGCTCATGATTCTGAAGGTCCAAGTTCAAAGAGTCACATCTGGTTAGAGTCTTCTTGCTGAAAAGAACTCTTTGTAGAGTCCTGATATGCTACAGGGGCACCACATGGAGAGACAGAGCAAGCTTTCTAGCTTAGCTCTCTCTTATAAAGCCACTAATGCAATTGTGGGGGTACAGGCCTCATCCTTTTCACCTCCCAAAGGCCTTACCTCCAAATACCATTAACATATGACTCTGGGGATTAAGTTTTCACAAAGTGAAACCCAAGAGATACCTTCAAACTACAATAGAAGAAAAGGGTGGATGCAAATGAATATAACAGAGTTTCCACATGATGGTCTCATGTTCTGGGTGGTGGGAGAATAAGTGGTTGCTGAATATTAGGGAGAGCTAGGAGAGGAGAAAGTTTGAGGAAAGTGGTGAATGGTTTGAAGTGACTGACTCTCTTGGTAGACCAGCGGAGCCTGCAGTCTGGCTTTGTTACAGAGGCTTCTCTGAATTCTCTGAGGGAACCCCCTTTACTGTATCCTTTCTCTCTTTAATCATTACAATTTCTAAGGGATTCAGTAATGACACAGCAGCCATGAGAACGCACATAGGAGAGAATTTTCTCATTATACTTGTGCCTCCTACACAAAAGGAATAATATATTTATGCAGGCCTGCCTTCATCCAACTTAAATGAGACCCAATAATGAGATTGGCAAAAATGAAAAATCTGACAATTTTGAATGTGGGTATAAATTTGGGAAAAAGGAACTCTCATCCTTGCTGGTGGTGGAGGGAGGAGTAAATTGATACTATGAAGAACAATTTTGCAATATTTTATCAAATTTAAACTGCCATAACTTGTATATGCCATAATGGCTTGATACAGACCTTAGATGATTATTTTTCAAACTATAGATGTATATGCTAATGATGGAGACAACAAAAACATGTCTAAAAATCAAATTAGTGAATCTCAACTAGCAGGTGTACTTGACCACTGAGCCACATCCTCAGTCCTATTTTGTATTTTATTTAGAGACAGGTTCTCACTGAGCCTTGCTTTTGCTAAGGATGTTTTTGAATTTGTGATCCTCCTGCCTCAGCCTCCTGACCCACTGGGATTATAGGCATGCGCCACCGTTCCCAGCTCTTATTGAGGTTTTAAAGATATGTTCATAATTCTTTGATATTCTTCCCAACAGCAATGGAACTCAACTTCCCTTCCCTAGAATTTGGGTTTGACTTAGTGACTTGCTTCTAGTGAAGACATATGAAAGAAAGGATGGAATATCACCTCTAAGGTTTAGAGAGTAGATATACCTGTAAGATTAGGAAGACAAAAGCTCCTATCTTTTGTTTTCTCTCATTCTTTCTCTTCTTCATGCTCCTTCCTTCTTTCCCTCTCTAATTTCTTACACTCGGGGATTAGCCTCCAAGTTGTATGAGCAGCCTTATGGAGATGCTCAGATGAGTAACTAAATTCTTCTACCAACAGTCATATGAGTGAACTCAGAAGAAGGTTCTCAGCTGGATGCTATGGTGCAGCACTATAATCCCAGCTATTCTGGAGGCTGAGGCAGGAGGATCACAAATTTGAGAGCAGCCTGGGCAACTTAATGAGATCCTGTCTCAAAATAAAATGAAAAAAAGGGCTGGAGATGTAGCTCAGTGGTAGTTTGTTTAGCATGTGCCAGGCCCTGGATTTAATCCTCAGTACTATAAAAAGAAAAGAAAATCAAAGCCCCTCAGACAACTGCAGTCCTGGCCAACAATCTAATTATAATCTCATGAGACACGAGAGGCCAAACCACCTCAGCCAAGGCACTCTCAAGGTCCTGACCCTCTGAAATCATATGAGATTATACTCATCATTTAAGGACACTAAGCTTAGAGGTAATATGTTATGCAGCATTACTTCTTCTCTGAATTAATTTTTTTCTCAAAAGACAAAGCAGCTCTAAACAAACTTGTAAATTCCATAAAGCCTTAAAATAAAACAAAGTTAAAAAGAATTTAGAAAAGAAATCTCCCTCAAATATTTACAGAAAGCAAAACCTGCCTCAGAGTTATGCTGTGAAGCTTAAATAAATCCTTAAATATGAAGCAATTAGAATAGTGCCTGGCACATAGTAAGCACTTGGTACATGTAGCAGTTGTTTTGTTGTTGTTTGAGTAAAAGGGAACTTAAGGATCTAATTCTTTTTTTAAAAAAAAATATATCTTTATTTTATTTATTTGTTTTTATGTGGTGCTCAGGATCGAGCCCAGGGCCTCGCATGTGCTAGGCGAGCGCTCCATCGCTGAGCCATAATCCCAGCCCCTTAAGGATCTAATTCAATATCTTCATTTTATAGGAGAGGAAAGTAGAGGTTCAGAGAAGTGGTAATTTTTGACTCAAGGTCTCAGAATGATTTTTTTCCTTGAAATTTTATTCCATGAAAATTTTCTCTTTGCCTCAATTGTATCTACTGAGCATCACAACTTATAAGGGTCTCAATTGGGTTTATTCATATACAGTGTCTTGCATAATCCCTAAAATTTTTATTATTTCTAGCAGGTGTATTAGGCAGGGGGACCACAAGTTTGAGGCCAGTCCCTGCAACTTAGTGAGACCCTGTCTCAAAAAAAAAAAAAAAAAAAAGAAAAGAAAAGAAAAAGAAAAAGAAAGGAAAAAAGAATTGGAGATGTAGCTCAATGGTAGAGCACCTCTGGGTTTTCATTCCTATAAAAAATCAGAATGTTTTTCACCTGTTCACAGAAGTGGTTAGTACTAAGGCCAGAATCCGTGTTCAGGTCTTTTGGTAATAAGATTCATGGCAAAAGTACTTAACGAGTTGAAAATACTTTATAATTGATTGCTTTGATTAAAACGTTTTGTAGACTTTTCTACCAGAGCTTTGTATTTGCTTAGTTTGGATATTGAATGTCTTCCAAGGTCTTACTCAACAAGGTAGCATTATTGAGACATGGTGGAATCTTGGAGAGGTAGGACCTTTTAGGGGGTCCTTAGTTCATTAAAGACATGCCATTGAAAAAAACCTTTCTTGTAGATTATTATGGGCCATTCCTATGTTTTTTTCTGCAGAAAATCAAATATGAGATCCTGGGTTTATCCTTCCAAAGATTAGAAAATATTTCCCCACAATGCATTGGTCTATTTGCTTTCAATACTATCCTTCTAGTTGGTTCCCTACTGTATATTCAAAAGAGAAACATTCCAGTCAACCACTCAAATTTTGCATGCCATCTAACGAGATTTAACAGAGTATGAAGAAGCTAAGAAAATACTCCTATTAAAACTAAACTGAAGGCCAGGGGTACAATGTAGAGGCAGAATCCTTTCTTGCATGAGTGACGCCCTGAGTTTGATACCCAGCACTGCAAACACAAACAAAACCAAAACTTAAACCCAATGTGAATCAACCATGATGCTTCAGCTTTGTCATTTGATTTTCACAGCATTATAAATCATGAGATGTTTGTTTCTCTTATAGATGAAATAACAGAATTTCAGAGAATCGAAGTGACTTGCTTAGAGTTGCACAGAGTGGCAGAATTAATATGAGAATTCCTGTCTTTCTAAGTGTCCTTTGACTATAACTTTTCCCAGTAATTCCATATCTGGATCTGTAGTTTACAAAAAAAAAACCCATAATATGTGCAAGAATATATGTATAAGGGTTCACTGTAGCATCATTTATAATGTCATAATGGTGAAAAGTTGGAGACCACTTAAATATTCAACCTTGGGAGATTATTTACATAAATTATGACACTAAGTAGCAATCTAAAATTTACACACACACACACACACACACACGTAGCAACATGGAAGACTAGTCAGATATATTACTAAATTTTAAAACAAGTAAAACCAGTATGTTTACTGTAAATTCCATTGTTGTGTATTAAACAGAAATTATGGGTCATCATAAAAGACTGAGCTCTTGCTCTAGTCCCCAACATATCAGACCAAACTAAAATAGAGTCACTTGAGCTAAAGACCATATAATCAAACTGAAACTTCAAGGAAACAAATTTCATAACATACTAGGTTTTCCTGGGAACAGGAGATTTCAGTCTTCCTGAGTCAGTGCAATAAGAAAGTTCCCTCTGCTTTAACACTTGCAAATAAAGCAACCTGATATAACCTGATGTTAACCAATCAGCTTTTCCCCAATTGTTCTATTCCTTGTTTTTACTTTACAAAATCCTCTGTTCTGCCATTGTGCAGTGGGAGACATCATTGCGTTTTGTTGAATGGAGGCTACCCTAATTCTCAAGAATCTCAAATAAAAGCCAATTAGATCTGCAGCTAAATTTGTTATAATTTTGTCTTTTAATGTATGAATTTTAAAAAATCCTTACAGATTAGTATGTCTGTGCATTTTAAAAGGTCTGAGAAAACCCACAACAAACATGACCAAGGATAATCCTTTATAGAGTAGAAGAGAAAAAGGCATATGGATCCCAACATATTGTCTATAGTTTTATAATTCTATACATTTTATAATAAAATGAATAAAACATTTTAAGTTGAGTTAGATTTTAAATTAGACTTAAAAATTAGGACTACTTCTCCAATTTTGTTGAAAGCCTGTTATGTGTGTGCTCAGCACTCTGTCAGGGGTTAAAGAACCCACAAGGAAGTTCTCTTGAGGAACTTGGAAACTGCTTGGAAAGAAAGCAGAACTTAGAGGATACAACTGCTGGGAGGAAGTGACCAGTCAGGTTCCTTTAAAATGAGATCACATTTCTGTTGGGGGTTTTGTACAAAGTAAATTGCCTCAGGTCTTAGATTTCCCTACATTGGGACCTAGGGTAACTTCAATTATCATTAAAAGTCTTAAATTGCAGTATGAATTGGACCTAATAAACACAACTAATCTCTTTTCCCTTTTTTCAAAGATAGAATTTGGTTGGCTTGTCTGATGATACTTGACTATAACAGGAATGGGGCTACTAGATAGAAATTTGGTGAAGTCATCCCCAAAGTACCTGGTATCTCTTAAGTTTTAATTGCATAAGGTCATTTCTGGCTTGTGTAGCTGTCCCCATCCAATCTAAACCAACTCAAACTCTTGTGGCTGGGATATCTGGATTAGTTTTATTGACAAAGCATGTTTGTTGAGTATAGAACTAAAGATGGAAGAACTAATTAATCCTGCTTTTCTTCATGACAAATATTATGGACTCCTGTACTGCAAAAGAAAAAAAAAGTGTATTTACAAAAAAGTCAAGAAATAGATATATGATCCTTCCCATAGGCCAGCTCCTTAATCTTTCCAAGCTTTTATAATTCATTTAACTGGTCTTCTACTGGATTCCCCCAACAATATATTCTTTCTTTACCAAGGATAAAGGTCCCTCTTCTTTAAGTGACCTATGCTGCTCTTATTTATCTGACTCCCAGCTTTATTTCACAAACCACCCTTTCTTTTGCTAAAAAAGTTCCTGCTAAACTGGCCTTATTTTAGTTCCACAAATGTTCCATCTTCTCAGCTTTTGGGCCTTTAATGTGCCATTTTCACTTCCTGAAATGCTCCTTTTTTTTCTCTTCTCCCTGGACTGACTCATATTAAAGCCAGATTTAAAGATAGGTAGTTAGTGTAGTTAGTGTAGTTAGGTAAATCGGGTCTAATATCGAGTAAAATCGAAAAAGAAAGCCATGTTGAGAATGGAGCCCGAGAAAGCAGAGCAGCACTTGGGAACTTGAAATGTTACTGTTCCCAAGGTCCAGAGCCCATTCTAAAGAAATGTTAATGAAACAGCTCCCAGCAAACAGGGAGATGCCAATCAGAAGCTGTCCCAGGACCATCCTGCCCACATTACTCCTCAGGCCCCTCTGCCCCTCACCTTTTGGGTCTCCCCATCTACATTCTAGCACTGCAAGATAACACAACAAAAGACAGGAATTCCAGGAAAGCTGAAAGAAGACCTTAGCTATAAAAAGGGAAAGACATCACCCTTCCACAGATTCCACCTCTTGGGTCCCCTTCTTCCTCCGGGGAGAAGTCTTTTCTGCTGTCCTTAATAAAGCTTCTACTTTCCACTCTAAACTTGCCTCATTGTGCTTCTCTGGAGAAGCAAAGACTCGTCACCGGTAAACAATGGTAACAATATCTCCAGCTAACACACCACTCTCCTCATCTTACCTGCTCTCTCAGCTCTCCACACACATCTAGCTCAATTTTCTCCTCTTATCACACATAGTGAGAAGGTGGTATTTTAGCAAATAAACACAAATTACATTGTGAGAGGAGAGCAATATTTGCAGGGAAAATAAATCTCATTTTTGGAAAAACTGTGTGTTTGTTTTGTAGATTCTATACTCTGAAGGCTCAACTCAGCTGGCTAAGGGAGGTCTCATCATTACCCTCTTCTGAGTGCTCAGGAGTAAAAATCCCCAAAGGGCTGACCAAACAGGGCACTGATTGGATGGAGAGTGTTCTAGGGATAGGGTAGAGGGGAAAAAAAGAAAAGAAAGAAAAAGGAAAGAAAACAAAGAATTGAAAAGGGATCCAATCCTGAATGCTGTCTATCAGATGCTGTCTCATGGGAAAAGTAATGGTTTCCACTGTGTTCTTCCACTGGACTTGTGGCTGGTTAATTGGAGAACTGCTCTTTTCGGGGAGACATGTATATTATTACTCTCCCAGACATTCTGGGAGCAGAGCAGGGGTCATAGGTCAGATATTTTGAAGACCTGAGGGCTTGCTGATGTGAGAAGGAGCACTTTCCAGAACCCAGAGGTAGAGAGCTGTGTGACAAAGGCTACCTGAGACCCTCAGTCATGGACACTGTCAGCCTACAGTGATGTCACAGGGAGAAGCCTGGGAAATAAAAAAAAAAAAACAAAAAAAAAAACCTCTCTTTTCCTCCCTTCCTCTGATTTCCTGAGGTTCTGCATTGGCCCAATTCAACTGAAAGCCCAGGGGCCAAGGGAACCAGGTGATGGAATCCATATGTATTAGTCTTTCAGTCAGACAGTCAAATAGGCCACTTAAAGTGATTCAGGACAAATGGAAAACATTCAGTATAGTGCTTGGAGATATGTCCATCTTTTTGTTACCGCTGTTTACCTTGCTTCCCCAATGCTGAAGTATAACACCAGAGAAGCATGCAGAGGCAAGTTTAGAGTGGAAAAGTAGAAGCTTTATTAAGGACAGCAGAAAAGACTTCTCCAGAAGGAAGAAGGGGACCCAAGAGGTGGAATCCATGGAAGGGGGGAGGTCTTCCCTCTTTTATAGCTAAGGTCTTCTTTCAGCTTTCCCGCATTTCTGTCAGTGTCCCTGTCCTTTGTTCTGTTATCTTGCAGTGATAGAATGTAGGTGGGGAGACCATTTCAATTTCCCAAGTGCTTTTCCAGGCTCCATTCTCAACATGGCCTGCATTTTCGATTTTACTTGATATTAGACCCAATTTACCTAACTACACTGTTGTAGGGACAAACGAGGCAAGGCTCCGAAGACAGCAGGAAACAGTTTTATTTGGCTACAGCCAGGTTCAGAGGGCACAGCTTTTGCTGTAATCAATTAATCCCCTGAACCCCGAGTTCAGGGAGTTTCAGAGTTTTATACCCAGAATGTAAGGGGAGGGCCTCGGAAGTTCACAGTTTGCAGAAGTTCACATAAAAGCAGCTTTATTCTTTCACTGTTCTGGGCAAGTTAACTCTTCAAGGACAACACCTGAGAAAGGGAGAGCTTCTTTTCCCCTTTTTTCCTCCCCCTGCCAGTTGTTACCATGGAGCCCAGTTGGTAACTTATCTTAAAAATGTAGACATCTCTGTGAAACACAGCTCAAGGCCAGAGGCCTTGTTTGCACATTTCTACAAAGTACTATACTGGATATGTTTGTGAAAAACTAGTAAGGAGTGTCCAGTACCTGGAGTGCTGGTATCTTCTTGGCCAGTGGCCAAGTAAAACAGGGTGACATGAAAATAGGAAATTTATCTACAATGGACTCTGTTGCTGACAGTCCTAAAAACAACCATGGTGAAGAGGGCTTTTCTGTGGAGAAAGGGGGTGCCACTTCAACACTAACTACCTATCTTTAAATCTAGTTTCACTTTCTTTGTAGAAAAGCAATACAGGAAGCCAAATTATAACTGGAAGGTTGTTTGGGAAATATGGAAACAAAGCAAAGAAAATTAGTTAGGGTGGTGTACATCTATAATTCAGGATGAGGCAGGAGGATTACAAGTTTGAAGTCAGTCTGAGCAAGTTTAGCAAGACCCTGTCTCAAACTAAGAAAAAAATAAAAAGAGATGAGATGTAGTTCAGTGATAGAACAACCCTGGGTACAATCCCCAGTAGTAGAAAAAAGAAAAGAAAATTAGTTGGCTAACATCATTAAGTCTAATGTTCTAATAAATAAATTTCTGAGAAAAGAATCATGCTAAAGTACTAGAAGTCTGAGCTGGTATGTCCACAAAATTACTGCTTTTTAGTACTGTCATGTAAATAATATCCTTTTCATTTTAATTTAATTTTATTTCATAAAGTACCTATTTTGCCATTTGCAGATTACAAATTTAATCATATATATAGATGTATATGCATACAAATATATATATTTGTATAAAACTTCTAGCTAAGATCTGCATTTCAATTAGAATTTTTTTCCCTACAGGTCCAACAACAACCACTGAAAGTTGGATTTCTAATGGAGATAATGTTTGCAAAGATATAATAATTTTTAAAAATTAATTCATAAGTGCCTCCATGTATTAAGATAAAAAGACAATAGTAAAGTCAAATATATAGATGTATTCCAGGTAGTTAGACTCATTTGGTAGCCAGTAATTCTGTAAGACTAGAATTTATGTATATGGACTCAAGGTCTAAACACAGAAGAATTACAAATTATTTTCTAAGACCAAGGTTATACAGTAAAATTGATTATGTTCACAATATTTCAAATAATTTAGGCTTCTCTGAGGTTATGTCAGATTACTTTGATTAGATTTTGGATGTTTGTAAAACTTAATTACACATTAACTGAAGAACTTCGGATTTGTAAATTCTGAATTTAAAAATTTTCATTTTATTATAATTTAGAATATGTACATAAATAAATAGAAATGAACACCTATGTACTCAAAATTCAATTTAGGAACTAGACAATTACCACTGTGTGTCCCACCCTTCATTATCTCATCTTCTCCTTTTTTCCCTTTTCCATATGCATGTGCTATCCTATATTTTGCATTTATCAGGCACTTGCTTTTTATAGTTTTATCATCAAAGGGTATAACCCTGAAACAACAAATTATGTAGTTTTTCATGTTTTTAAAGCCCAATAAAATTGTGATCACATAGTTATTTTCTCCTACAATTATCCCTTATCTTTCTCTGCATACAGGTTTATGAAATTTATTCATGTTGATATATATAGTTGCAGTTTATTTCCACTGCAATATTGTACTCTATTCTGTGACTAAAACACAATTTATTCGTTCAGTTTCTTGTCAGTGAGCATTTGAGTTACCATTTTTCCTTTTATTAATTCATTATAGTTATATGTGATAGTTGGGTTCGTTTTGACAAAATCATTCACACACGGCAATCGATTTACTCCATTTCAGTGCTTAGTTTCTCTTCTTTCCAATCCTTCCTTCCTCCCCCTATTCTCTTTCCTTTACTCTGCTTGTCTTCATTTCATTTGCTTTTTTATTTTTGATTGGCGTTTTATAGATATACACAAAGCTACATAGCACTTGCTGTGTATATCTCTAGATGCAAAAATGTGTGATTTTTAAAAATTCATTCTACATTTCTTCCCCTTTCCTGTTCCTTCTCTCTCCCACTCAGTCTCTTTCTTCTCCTCCACTGCTTTTTCCTATATTCTTATGATATCTGATCCCTACACTTTTCCCCTTCATTTTCCTCTAGCTTCCACATATGAAAGAAAACACTTGGCCCTTGATTTTCGGGGACTGGCTTATTTCACTTAGCATGTTGTTCTCCATTTCCATCCATTTACTGGAAAATACCATACTTTCATTTTTCTTTATGATTAAAGAGTATGTGTATTTTCTTTATCCATTCATCTATTGACAGACATCTGGTGTGGTTCCATAATTTGGTAATTGTGAATTGTGCTGCTATAAACATTAATATGGCTGCATCCTTATAATATGGTAATTTTAGTTCTTTTGGATAAATACTAAGGAGTGGGATAGTTGGGTAATATGGTGGTATCATTCTCATTCTTTTGAGGAATCTCCATATGGCTTTCCAGAATGGTTGTACTAATTTGCACTCCCACCAAAAATGTATCAGTCTACCTTTTCCCCTACATCCTCAATGGTGTCTATTATTATTTGTATTCTTGGTAATTGCCAACCTGACTGGGATAAGATGAAATCTTAGTGTAATTTTGATTTCATTTCCCTGATTGCACGAGATGTTGAACATTTTTTTTTCATATATTTATTGGCCATTTGTATTTCTTCTTTTGAGAAATGTCTGTTCTCAAAAGAACATAATTTTTTTTTGGTATTTGCCCATTTTTGTTTTTTTTGGCATTAAACTTTTTGAGTTCTTTAAAAAATTTTTTTGAATACAATTTAATTTATTTATTTGTATGTGGTACTAGGGATCAAACCAGTGCCTCACACGTGCTAGGCAAGTGCTCTACCACTGGACTACAACCTCAGCCCCACTTTTGAGTTCTTTATATATTCTGGATATTAATCCCCTGGCAGAGGAGTAGCTGGTAAAGATTTTCTCCCATTCTGTAGGCTCTCTCCCCATGCTTTTAATTATTACTAGGCAGAAGTTTTTAATTTGATGGCATTCCACTTATTGTCTCTTAGTTTTTTTTCTTGAGTTTTAGGGGGTCTCATTAAGGAAGTTAGTGCCCGTGCCAACACCCGATGAAGTGTTGACTATATGTTATTTTTTACCAGTTGCAAAGTTTATGGTCTAATTTTTAAGTCTTTGATTCATTTTGATTTGACTTTTGTGCAGGGTTAGAGATAGAGCTCTAGTTTCATTCTTGTACATATAGCACCATTAGTTAAAAAGGCTATCTTTTCTTCGACATACATTTTTGGCACCTTTGTCAAGTATCAGATGAGTGAGTATGTGAGTTTGTCTCTGTGTATTCTATGCTATTCCATTGTCTTTTGCAACTATTTTGATGCCAATACCATGCTGTTTTTGTTACTATAACTGAGTATAATTTGAGATCAGTTGTTATGATGCTTTTAGCATTGCTCTTCTGCCTCAGGATTGCTTTGGCTAATCTGGTCTCTTATTCCTCCAAATGAATTTTAGGACTGTTTTTTCTGTGAAGAATGTCAGTAATATTTTGATGGTGATTCCATTGAATCTGTATAATGCTTTGGGTAGTATGGACATTTTGACAATATTAATTCTGCCTATCCAAGAACATAGGAAGTCTTTCTATCTTCTAAGGTCTCCATCAATTTCTTTCTTCAATGTTCTATAATTTTCATTGTAGAGCTCTTTCCCCTCCTTGGTTATATTAATTCCCAAGTATTTTATTTTATTTTATTTTGTGATTATTATTAATAGGTTAGTTTTCCTGATTTCCTTCTCAGCATAATCACTGTTGGAGTATAGGAAAGCTATTGATTTATGAATGTTAATCTTTTATCCTGCTACTTTGCTGAATTAATTTATTAGCTCTTGAAGTGTTTTGAAGCTTTTTGGTTTTCTAGATATCGGATAATGTCATCAGCAAACAGAAATAATTTGGCTTATTGTTTCCCTATTTATATCCTTTTAATTTCCTTCTCTTGTCAGAATGAATGAATGCTGGATTTTATCAAAGATCTTTTATGCATTGAGATGAAACAAGATTTTGTCCTTAACTCTATTTATGTGGTGAACTATACTTATTGATTTGTGTATGTTGAATCAAACTTGCATCCCTGGGATGAAATCCACTTTATAATGGTGCATTATCTTCTGGATGTGCTTTTGAATGTAGTTTAATCATATTTTATTAAGGATTTTTGCATCTATGTTCATCAGAAATATTGGTCCGTAATTTTCTTTCTTTGATGTGTCTTTGTCTGGTTTTGGTAGCAGAGTTAAACTGGCTTCATAAATTTGGAAGTGTTTCCTTCCTTTTAATTTCATGGAATAATTAAGAAAGACTGGTGTTGTTAGCTCTTAAAAAGTCTAGTAGAACTTAGCTGAGGATTCATCTGCTCCTGGGCTTTTTTTTGTTGGAAGAAATTTCTGCTTCAATATCTTTACTTGATATTGGTCTTTTTAGGTTTTTTATATCTTCCTGGTTCTACTTGGACATGTCATATGTATCTAGAAATTTGTCAATATCTTCTAGATTTTCCAGTTTATTGGGAATATAAATTTTCAAAATAGTTTCTAATGGTCCTCTGAATTTTAGAAGCTTCTGTGATGATATCTCCCTTTTCATGATTTTGATGATTTGAGTATTTTCTCTCCTTTTTGTTAGTTTGGTTAGGGGTTTGTCAATCTTATTTATCTTTTCAAAGAACAAACTCTTTTTTGGCATTGATCTTGTGTATTTTTTTATTCTCAATTTCATTATTTTTAGCTCTTAATTATTCCCTGTATTCTGCTGTTTTTGGAATTAGTTTGTTCTTCCTTTTCTAAGGTAGAGCATTAGATTATTTATTTGGAATCTTTCTATTTTTTTAATGTAGGCCCTCAGTGCTACATATTTTCCTCTTAGAACTGCCTTCATATTGTCCCACAGATTGGATAGATTGTATCTCTGTTCTCATTTGTTTCTAAGAATTTTCTTTCTTCTCTCATTCTTTTATGATCCATTCTTCATTTAAAAGAGTATTGTTCAATCTCCGTGTGTTTATATTATTATATTATTTTTCTTGCTATTGATTTCTAATTTTATTCCATCATGATCTGAAAGGATGTACAGGATTATATAATTTTGTTTTGTATTTGTTAAGACTTACATTGTGGCCTAAAATATGATCTATTTGGAAAAGGTTTTATGACCTGCTGAGAAGAGAGTAAATTCAGTTGTTTTGGGGTGAGATATTCTGTAGATGTTTATTATGTCCATTTGATTTACTATTTAGGTTTGAAATCTCTTTATTGATTTTATTTGGATGACCTCTTCTATTAGTGATAAGGATGTGTTGAAATCACCAGTGTTTTTTTTTTTAACTGTTTTTCTGACATTAACATAATAGTACTGAGAAACTATTGTGACTCCATTTTTGAGAAACCAGCCTCTACCTCAGAGCAAAGCCTGTCCAAGGAAGGGGGCATGACCCTTGTCCTTGGAAAAACCCACAGAGCACTCCTAAGCACATACACACCCTGCTGAGTTGTTTGTCTACAAATAACAGGAGAGATCTGCAGCACCAGGTGTCCCTGACTCAGTTAGGCTAGGTGAGGACCCATAGCAACCAACCCCCCTAGCAACTACTAATCATCATGAGACAGGGAAAATACCTGGATGCCAGATGATCCCCCAGTAGTTTATGGTGGTTGATAACAGGTTGGGAAACCATGTAGTTTAGCATGTACACCCTTCTTGGCCTAAACCAATCAATTCAAAGGAATCCCCCTCTTGTACTAACCAATCACTCCTACCCAACTTGTTCCCGCCATTGAATGTGCTAATCAATGTTAAGAGTTGTTGTTTGACTTTCCTGTGGTATGGAATGATTTGCTGTGTGATGTTGTGGCACATACAGTATCCCCCCAAAACCTATAAAAATCTCACTGAACAAAGGATAGGGACTCACTCCCTGGGACCGCTGCATTGAGAACAGTTGTGAGTCCAGGCTGGAGCTTGCAATAAAGACTCTTGTGTGATTGCATCGGATTCGGCTCCTGGAGGTCTACTGGGGTCCCACGAATCTGGCATAAACAGTACAAATCTCCTGAGTAAGAATTTCTTTAGGGATATACTTTGGATGAAATTGCTGAATCACATATTCAACTTTATTTGAAGTTTTGTAGTGTTTTCCAAAGTGGTTTAAAACAACTTATACATTCACAGAAGTACTTAAGAGTTGTTATTATTCCACACCCTTATCAATACTCCATATTAGGGGGCTGGGGATGTGGCTCAAGCGGTAGCGCGCTCGCCTGGCATGCGTGCGGCCTGGGTTCGATCCTCAGCACCACATACCAACAAAGATGTTGTGTCTGCCGAGAACTAAAAAATAAATATTAAAAATTCTCTCTCTCACTCTCTCTTAAAAAAAAAAAACTCCATATTAACTAATTTAAAATTTTTGCCAGTGACATCATTCTACAGATGGCTGAAAATATTTTTATCTTTTAATCTTTTTATCCTGATTTCATTTTCAGGTTCAACTTTAACCTCAATTTGCATGGGTGATGCACCTTTTTTACATCACTCATACTTTCTATCTATCATTTAGAAATAAATCTACTTCCCAGATGCTGAGTAAAGTGCTGGATGAGGTTTAGGTTGACTGAAGAGTAATAATGATGATTTATCAGCATGGAGCCATCTGATTTGTACATTGGCACATGTTTATTTACTCAGCATTCTTCTCTCTCATTTCCCTCAGTTATATCTATCCAGCTTCCAAAAACATCAAGTTATTTCCTGGGGGATCAAGCTTCTGAGATTTCCATCCTGCAATACTTAAAAGTAGCATATGATCCTTTGCATATTCACAATTTCACCTAGGAAAAAAAGGGACTGACAACACTTTTTAGGATGTAATGGTGGTGGGAGAGAAGGAGTCCTGGTTATTAGTAGTGGTTATTAGTAGTAAACATGGTAATGGGAAAAAAATGAAACAGACATGTATCTGAATTAAAATTCAGCCATTCTTAATATTAAATCCCTGAAAATAACATTATAATGCAAGTATTAATGGAATTAATAATATTGTTAAATTCTTAGGCTACTAAGAATTTATTCATCACAGCAGAGAGGAAGGGGCTGTTATTATCCCCATGTAGCTAAGGAAACTAAAATGTAGAGATATTATCTTGCCCAAGGACCCAGGAAATAACTGGAACAATATAGCTAATATAGAGATAAAAAAAAATAGGCAAATAGACTTTATGTTTTTGAATGATGCCAAGACTTTGAAGTTCTTTTACTTTTCTTATTTTATTTTAATCATATTTCTATTTTCTGTAAACCAGAAGCCCCACTCCAAAGCCCTATTCTTAGATTTCTGGCAGCTTGGACATCTACCCAGATGACTGGTATTCCAATCTTTTTTCTTTTCAAAGTACTCACTTGTAGGTGGCAGTGTTAGTTTCAAATCCTACTTTGCATTTTTCTGGGGAAGATTAGAAAAAGCCATCTGCTTAGCATTACCCTGAAAAATTCTTCTCTGAGTGGAACTTCCTTAAGAAAAAATTGTAAGAGAAGAGTGTGGTACAAAGTTAGACAGAATACAAATTGAAAAATTTAGAAACTAAAGCATTAAATTCTAATCCATAGGAAAATTATCTTTCTGTATAATGAACTGACTTTTCTTCCAGCCTTTTTTTTCTTCACTTTTTTTTTCTTTTTGAGGAGAGATTCTTTCAAATGAACTCCTTGTCCTTGATAACAATTTTCTACCTCCTATTGAGGTTTAACCTTATTCACATACAACTTCTTTTGGTCTTGAATTTTGAGCTTCTTCTTAATATAGCTGTCATTTCTATTCACATTTTCTTCACTGCCACCTCTACCTCTCAAATGGTGACATTCTTTTTGTAAGTGTTGGCCTAGAACAGAATCTGGAGAACAGTGGGTGCTCAATACTAATTAATTACTGATTGACTTGCTGACTAATTGAATAAATGAACAAATGAGTGAATAAAAACCTTACCAAAGCCTGGCATGGTGGCACACGCTTGAAATACCAGTGACTTGAGTGGCTGAGGCAGAAGAATCTCAAGTTCGATGTCATCCTGTGCAACCTTGAGACTCTGTCTTAAAAAGAAAAAAAGGGCTAGGGATGTTGCTCAGTGGTAGGGTACCCCTGTGTTCAATCCTTAATACCACACACAATAACAACAACAACAACAAAAACACCTTACCAGGAAGTAAAGAAACAAGACTACGGGAATAAATGTGAAACATATCCTTATTGACTAAGTATTATAAAGTGTTTATAATATTAATTGAATTTTTTTAACATATCCCTAGAATTTATGAACCTTTACAAAACTACAGAAAGCTTACACAGCTATATAATTTCAGGACATGGCTTAAAAACATAAAATGCTAATTAAAAAAAATAACTATTGGTTCAATGGAAAATATTTTTTGTCTAATTAATTCATTTAATTGCAGTTATTCTATCCAATTAGTAAACAACTACAAAGAAGGATATTTTAGATCCTCATTGCTTTGTCAATTGTTCTTCCATTTGCATAATTTATCTTTTAATTCCTTAGAATACTATTTTCCATTGGTTCTCTATAGTTTTCAAAGTAATAACAGTTAAGAACTCTGCTATTAATTTTGTTCATGTTGAATCATACATGTTAGGCAAACATTCCCTGTTGACAAATAAGAAAGGAAAATTGAGATAATTTACATTTATTTTAATTCTGATTTTTGTTTTCAAAAATTAATTTTAGGGCTGGGGTTGTAACTCAGTGGTAGAGCACTTGCCTAGCATGTGTGAGGAACTAGGTTTGATTCTCAGCAACACATACAAATAACTAGAATAAAAGTCCATCAACAACTAAAAAAAATTAATTAACATTTTTAAAAGCAACTTCCAGGCCCATAAATTTTATTTATATTATATACTGTAAATTTTAATTTTAAAATTTCCTTCTTTATATTTCTATATTTTCCAAATTTTCTCCAATAAGCCTTCTTCATTTTTTTAAAATCTTAGAAAGCAATACATTCTATTTTTTTCCAATTTTTATTGGTGCATTATAACTATGCAGATTAGTGGGATTAGTTGTTATGTATTTGTATATGTACACAATAGAATAATATACTTTTGTTGGGTTCATTTCCCAGTACTTCCCCTTAATGCATTCTAATTTTAAAAAGCTCATATAATCAGGGAATTGCTATTCAAATTTATACTTTCTTGTTGTAACTCCTGAGAGAATGGAGAGTCTAAGGTAGTTATTTCATTAAGAAATTTCCAAAAGTGAATGAATACAGACTATATGCACAGTGTTTCTATGTAAAATTTGTAATTACTTTCTTTGATCAAGGCAATTGCTTTCTATTTCAAGGAAATGTCTAAGTTGAAATCACATGCTGATATACTTAAAATAATTTAGTGTGTGTTAATTTCTTCCCTTTTCTATTTTTGGTACATCCATTGTCTTTTTATATGTAAAATGAGAGATAATTGCTAGACTATATTTTAGTATTTATACTTTCTTATCATTAGTTGAGATTATCCTACAACAAAGTGAGTAGAGATAGCTTGCTGTGTAGGATACACATTTTGAATTCCTGTGAATACTGTTCAACTCAATAGCCAATAAATGTCCTCAAACTACACACAGAATAATGTATTTTGAAAGTGTTTCAGGGAACCAGGTGTCATGGTACACCCGTAATCCTAGTTACTTGAGAGGCTGAGGCCAAGAATCACAAATTCAAGGCCAAACTGAGAAACACAGGGCAACAAAAATTTATCAGAGACATGTAGGAGATCACACTAGATAGTGAGAAGGTAAGTTTTTTTTTTTTAAAGATAGAAGAGAAAATTTTTTAATATTTATTTTTTAGTTATTGGCAGACACAACATCTTTGTATGTGGTGCTGAGGATCAAACCTGGGTCGCACGCATGCCAGGCGAGCACGCTACCGCTTGAGCCACATCCCCAGCCCTAGAAAAGGTAAGTTTTAATATTAAAATTCATCTAGCTTGGGTGGGGGTTGTGGCTCAGCTGTAGAGCACTCGCCTAGCACAGGCAAGGCACTGGGTTTGATCTTCAGCATCACATAAAAATAAACAAATAAAATAAAAAAGTATTGTATGTCACAGTCTGGCTGGGCACAAAATCACGAGCCACTCAAGCAGGAACAAACTTTATTTCCAAAACTCCCGAGAACGCCACGCACGCAGCCTTCTCCAGGGCCACGCCACACCAACCAGAAATCCCTCCTCCGGAAATCCCTCCTACCGCACTTCCCCAACCAATGGGAACTCTCCGGGAGTCCCAGGAGAGCTCCAAAGTAGCAGGCTAAGGCGGACAGCAGGGGTCTAATATCCAATTGAATGTACATCTTAACATAATCATTATCATCTCAATGGCTTGCTGGCGTCACCTTTCAACCAAAAATGCCATGCGTCATTCCTATTTGGCTATGGCTCTTAGAGATTGTGTCCAACTATAACAAATAAATATATATATATAAAGTCATATAGCTCATCCATACAAACACTTAATCTTGAAAATCTACCTCTGGTTTACTTACTCCTTCCTTATTAGAAAGAGAGCTATGTATCTCCTAGTGGCATTATTTTAAAAAGAGTAATTTCCTAAGATTTCTGTCAACCTTCTTTTTCTCTAACTGTAGAGAATGTGACTGATCCTTGTGGAGCATGCCAATAATTAATCCTAGCAGCTCAGAAGGCTGAGGCAAGATGGTGAGTTCAAAGCCCGTCTCAGCAGCAACTTAGTAAGGCCCAAAGCAACTCAACAAGACCCTGTCTCTTAACAAACAAACACACAAACAAAAGAAACCCTATTGAGCTACTTTATAACTTTCATATATATATATCACCAGTGTAATTTAGGATCTCTTTGTTTTTAGGAGAGGCAGTGGTCTTTGGTACTAGAGTTTGAATTTGGGGCACTTACCCACTAAGTCACATCCCCAAGTTTTTTTTTGGTTTTTTTTTTTGAGACAAGGTCTTGATAAAATGCAGAGGCTGGCTTTGAACTTGTGATCCTACTGCTTCAGTTTACCAAGTCACTGGGATTATAGGCATTCCCCACCATGCCCAGCCCAAACAGTTTATTTTCAAAGGCCCCTGAAGGGAGCCAGTATAACTTAATAGCTAAGCAGTTAAAAGTAACATGCTTGGAAACACATGTTCCTAACTTTGTATTCTCATTGCACTTTTAAACTACTGCTTGACCCTGGGAAACTTTTATTACAGCTCTGGTCTTCAATTTTGTCACTTATAAAATAGGAATAATAATAGAACTCCTTTAGTAAAATTGTTTATGGGGATTAATTGTGTGCCATATGTTTAGCCAGCTTTCTGTTACTGTGGCAAAAATACCTGCTATATATCGACTTAGAAGGAGGAAAGATTTATTTAGGCTCACAGTTTCAGAAGTTTTCGTCCATGATCACTAGTCTTCATTGTTTTGGGGCCTGTGGTGAGACAGAATGTTTTGGTGGAAGGACACATGGAAGGAAAGCTGATAACCTCATGGCAGGTGGAAGAAGCAAGAAAAGAAGAGAAGAAGAAGGGGCTGGGGACAACATATACCATTCAAAGACATGCCTCCATGACCTGCTTCCTCCAAACAGGCCCCACCTTCTAAAGTTACCAATACCTCCCAATGGTTCTACCATTGGGGACAAAGCCTTTAACACATGAGCCTTTGGGGGACATTCCAAACCCAAACTATAACACCATATACAAAGCACTTGGCATTCCCTTTAGTCAATCAATGTTGATTGAGCATTAAGATGTGCCAGGCAGTGTGCCAAGCACCTGTCTCAGGATCATTCCCTTTTTTACCTCAAATTTTCACCTCATTTATATTCCTTCCTCAGTGAAAGCTTCCTCTGTGCCATCTGAATTAATTCAGGTCCCCCAAGAGTGAATGACAATTTAGGATTGGACATGCAAGAGATTTATTGAGGGAGACCTCTGTGGAGGAAAATGGGGAGGAACCAGGAGTGGGCAGGAAAAGCCTCAGACACCAATGCTAGTTGGAGATCTATTCAAGGAGAGGAAGAAACAAGGATAATTAAATAGAAAGAGATTGCAGGCCTGTTCAGAGAAAGTTTTGGCTAGCTATAACTGCACATTAAAAGAGGTCTAAAATTAAAAAAAAAAAAAGGAAAGAGGTCTGAATTACACAGGAATGGACCAGCAAGCACTAGCAACCCCACTGTGCTCAGTCATTGGCTGGTTACAGTTGAGGACAATCATGGCCTCAGCCCCAAATGTGGTGGTAGATTCCAGAGACAGTAGCTGGGTTTGTCAATTAACTGTGACTTTTACTCAGGAGATATGAGTCAATACCTTTGGACATTATGTCCTTCATAATAGGTTAGATTCCCCCAGTTATTTGCTCATATAAGTAACATATATTTTCCTCCTATTATCATCATTAAAATTAAATTTCTGATTTCTAAATTTTAAAGGTCTCTTTCTCTGTCCCTGAATGATAACCTATGTGAGGGTAGTTGCTAGGTCAATCTTGTTCATCACTGCACCCACAAAATGCTCTAGAGGAGATGACCCATAATAAGTACAAGATACAATAGTAATTATTATTTTTATCTACTCTCTTTATTCTGTTCTACAAATTACTGCATTCATTTGAACTAGTCTTACATTTCAGTAAAAATCGTAGATTCCAGTTTAATGTTATTTTCTCTGGAACAACTTTATTTTCTTAAAAAAATTATCTATTGGGCTGGGGATGTGGCTCAAGTGGTAATGCGCTTGCCTGGCATGTGTGGGGCACTGGGTTCGGTCCTCAGCACCACATAAAAATAAATAAAGATGTTGTGTCTATCAAAAACTGAAAAATAAATATTAAAAAGTTCTCTCTTATCTCTCTCTCTTAAAAATTTATTTATTTATTCTAGTTTGTTATACATGATAGCAGAATGCATTTCAGTTCATAATACACATATAGAGCACAATTTTTCATGTCTTTGGTTGTACACAAAGTATAGACACACCATTTGTGTCTTCATACATGTACTTAGGTTAAGGATGTTCATCTCATTCCACCATCTCTCCTACCTCCATGCTCTCTCCCTTCTACTCCCTCCCCTTTGCCCTATCTAAAGCTCCTTCATTCCTCCCATGCTTCCCCCATCCCCATTATGGATCAGCATCCACATATCACAGAAAACATTTGGCATTTAATTTTTTTTGGAATTGGTTTACTTCACTTAGCATTATATTCTCCAACTCCATCCATTTACCTGCAAATGCCATGATTTTATTCTCTTAATTCTGAGTAATATTCCACACTACAGTTTCTTTATCCATTCATCTACAGAAGGGCATCTGGAGTGGTTCCACAATTTACCTATTGTGAATTGTGTTGCTATAAACATTGATGTGGGTGTGTTGCTGTAGTATGCTGTTTTTAAGTTCTTTGGGTATAAACTGAGGAATGGGATAGCTGGGTCAAATGATGGTTCCATTCCAAGTTTTCCAAGGAATTTCCATACTGTTTTCCAGATTGGCTGCACCAATTTACAGTCCCACCAGCAATGTATGAGTGTGCCTTTATCCCCCATATTCTCGCCGACACTTAATGTTTTTTGTATTCTTAATAGCTGCCATTCTGACTGAAGTGAGATAAAATCTTATAGTAGTTTTGATTTGTATTTCTCTAATTACTAGAGAAGTTGAACATTTTTTCATACATTTGTTGATTGAGTGTATATCATCTTCTGAGAAGTGTCTGTTCAGTTCCTTGGTCTCTGTGTTGATTAAGTTATTTGTTTCTTTTTCTTTTTTTTTTTTTGGTATTAAGATTTTTGAGTTCTTTATATACTAGAGATTTTATACTAGAGATAAGTGCTCTATCTGATGTGTGTGTGATAAAAATTTGCTCCCATTCTGTAGGCTCTCTATTCACTTCACTGATTGTTTGCTGAGAAGAAGCTTTGTAGTTTGAATCCAACCCATTTATTGATTCTTGATTTTAATTCTTGTGCTATAGGAATATTATTAAGGAAGTCAGGGATTAATCCAATATGATGAAGATTTGGGCCTACTTTTTCTTCTATTAGGTGCAGGGTCTCTGGTTTAATTCCTGGGTCCTTGATCTAATTTGGGTTTTTTTGAGCATGGTGAGAGATAGGGGTTTAGTTTCATTTTGCTGCATATAGATTTCCAGTTTTCCCAGCACCATTTGTTGAAAAGGCTATCTTTTCTCCAATGTATGTTTTTGGTGCCTTTGTCTAATATGAGATAACTATATCTATGTGGGTTTGTCTCTGTGTCCTCTATTCTGTGCCATTGGTCTACAAGTCTATTTTGGTGCCAAAACCTTGCTGTTTTTGTTACTATTGCTCTGTAGTATAGTTTAAGGTCTGGTATATTGATGCCACCTGCTTCACTCTTCTTGCTAAGGTTTCCTTTGGCTATTCTGGGTCTCTTATTTTTCCAGATTAATTTCATGACTGCCTTTTCTATTTCTATGAGGAATTCCATTGGGATTTTGATTGGAATTGCATTAAATATGTATAGTGCTTTTGGTAGTATGGTCATTTTGACAATATTAATTCTCCCTATCCAAGAACAAGGTAGATTTTTTTCCATCTTCTAAGGTATTCTTTAATTTCTTTCTTTAGTGTCCTATAGTTTTCATTGTAGAGGTCTTTTACCTTTTTCATTCAGTTGATTCCCAAGTATTTTATTTTATTTTATTTTTGAGGCTATTGTAAATGGGGTAGATTTCCTAGTTTCTCTTTCAGAGGATTTGTTACTTGGTATACAGAAATGTATTTGATTTATGGGTGTTGATTTTATATCCTGCTACTTTGCTGAATTCATTTACTAGTTCTAGAAGTTTTCTGGATCTTCTAGGTATAGAATCATGATATCAGCAAATAGTGATAGTTTGACTTCTTCTTTTCCTATCTGCATCTCTTTAATTTCTTTGGTCTGTCTAATTGCTTTGGCTAGAGTTTCAACAACTATGTTAAATAGGAGTGGTGAAAGAGGGCATCCCTGTCTTGTTCCAGTTTTTAGAAGGAATGCTTTCAATTTTTCTCCATTTAGAATGATGTTGGCCTGGGGCTTAGCATAGATAGCTTTCACAATGTTGAAATATGTTCCTGTTTTTCTTTTTTCTTTTCTTAGTGTTTTGAACATGAAGGGGTGCTGTATTTCGTCTTGTGCTTTTCCTGCATCTATTGAGATGATCATATGATTATTATCTTTAAGGGTATTGATGTGGTGAATTACATTTATTGATTTCTATATATTGAATCAAACTTGCATTCCTGGGATGAATCCCACTTGATTGTGGTGCACTATCTTTTTGATATGCTTTTGTATTTGATTTGCCAGAATTTTATTGAGAATGTTTGCATCTATGTTCATTAGAGATATTGGTCTGAAGTTTCCTTTCTTTGATGTGTCTTCATCTGGTTTTAGAATCAGGGTGATATTGCCTTCATAGAATGAGTTTAGAAGTGTTCCCTCTCTTTCTATTTCACAAAATAATTTGAAGAGTGTTGGTATTAATTCTTCTTTGAAAATCTTGTAGAACTCAGCTGTGTATCCATCTGGTCCTGGGCTTTTCTTGGTTGGTATGCTTCTGAGGGTATCTTCTATTTCATTGCTTGAAATTGATCTGTTTAACTTGTGTTTATCATCCTGATTCTGTTTGGGCAAGTCATATGACTCTAGAAATTTGTCAGTGCCTTTGATATTTTCTATTTTATTGGAGTACAAATTTTCAAGATAATTTTTAATTATCTTCTATATTTCTGTAGTGTCCTTTGAGATATTTCCTTTTTAGTCATGGATGTCAGTAAGTTCTGTTTTCTCTCTACTTCTTTTCATTAGCATGGCTAAGGGTTTATCAATTTTATTTATTTTTTCAAAGAACAAACTTTTTATTTTGTCAATTTTTTCAATTGTTTCTTTTGTTTCAATTTCATTTCTGATTTTAATTATTTCCTGTCTTCTGCTTTTGATGTTGATTTGTGCTTCTTTTTCTAGGGCTTTGGGATATAATGTTAGGTCATTTATTGTTGACCTTTTCTTCTTTTAAGGAATGAATTCCATGTAGTGAACTTTCCTGTTAGTACTGTCTTCATGGTGTTCCAAAGATTTGATATGCTGTATCAGTGTTCTCATTTACCTCTAAGAATTTTTTAATCTCCTCTTTGATGTCTTTTGCAACCCATTGTTCATTCAACAGCATATTATTTAGCCTCAAGATGTTGGAGTAGCTTCTATTTTTTATTTTGTCATTGATTTCTAATTTCATTTCATTATAATCTGTTAGAATGCAGGGTAGTATCTCTACTTTTTTGTATTTGCTAAGAGTTGCTTTGTGGCATAATATATGGTCTATTTTACAGAAGGATCAATGTGCTGCTGAGAAGAAAGTGTGTTCACTCATTGATGGATGAAATAGTCTGTATATGTCAGCTAAGTCTAAGTTATTTATTGTATTATTAAGTTCTATAGTGTCTTTGTTTAGCTTTTGTTTGGAAGATCTTTCTAGTGGTGAAAGAGGTGTGTTAAAGTCACCCAGAATTATTGTGTTGTGGTCTATTTGATTCTTGAGGAGAGTTTGTTTGATGAACGTAGATGCTCCATTGTTTTCGGTATATATGTTTATAATTATTATGTCTTGTTGATATATGGTTTCCTTAAACAGTATGAAAAGTCCTTCTTTCTCTTTAGATTAACTTTGGCTTGAGGTCTACTTTATTTGGTATGAGAATGGAACCCCCTGCTTGTTTTCATAGTCCATGTAAATGGTATGTTTTTTTCTCAAACTTTCACCTTCAGTCTGTAGATGTCTTTTCCTATGAGTTTCTTGAAGGCAGCATGTTGTTGGGTCCTTTTTAAAAATCCAATCTGCCAGTCTATGTCTTTTGATTGATGCATTTAGCTCATTAACATTCAAGGTTATTATTTAGACATTGTTTGTATTCCCAGGCATTTTTGTTTATTTTTGGTGTTTAAATTGACATGGTTTCTCCTTTATTTTTTTTTCCTTTAGTGTAATAGTTCCCTTTGCTGATTTTCATTGTTGTTTGTCATTTCCTCCTCATGGAATATTTTGCCAAGGATGTTCTGTAGTGTAGGCTTTCTAGTTGTAAATTATTTTAACTTTTATTTATCATGGAAAATTTTTATTTCATCTTCAAATCTAAATCTTAATTTTGCTGGATATAAGATTCTTGGTTGGCATTTATTTTCTTTCAGAGGTTGGTATATGTTGTTCCAGGATCTTCTAGCTTTCAGGGTCTGAATTGAAAAATCTGCAGATATTTTAATTGATTTTCCCCTATATGTAATCTGATTCCTTTCTCTTGTGGCTTTTGAAATTCTCCCCTTATTTTGTATGCTAGCATTTTTATTATAATTTGCCTTCGTGTGGATCTGTTGTGATTTTGTACATTTGATGTCCTGTAAGCCTCTTTTATTTGATTTTCCAATTCTTTCTTCATGTTTGGAAAAAATTTTAAGAGCTCAAGACACCAAATATAAACTTTTAAGCCACAAAAACCACATCAAAACCACCCATGTGCCTCACTGCTGCCCTTTTTTGCTCTTTCTGCTCCAAGGTTGGGGGTTGAGTGTAGAAAAGAGCTAAACTACACTTGGGAGAAATTTTTCTAGAATGCTGGAGTCAAAGCTCATCTGTGGCATTATATGTGGGAACTGAGTTTCTAGGCCAGGGGCTCAATTCCCACCTTTAAAGTAGACATAATGATAGTGCCTATGCTAGAGGGCTGTTAATCAGATTGTATGAGATAATTTATGTAATGTGCTTAGCAATGTGCTTAGCATCAGTAAATTCTTGTAAAGACTTCTGTAATACCTACTTTGAACATTTTCAAAATGTAATCTACAGGCACTTATAGGTGTCACAAGGTCAAAATTTTTCATAATAATACTAAGAATTTCTTTTTTGTTTTCACGTGTTAATATTGACTTTGAAGGTTCAAAGGCAAACTACTGAAGATCACAATGTATATGATACTATCTCACACCAAGATGGATATAGTAAAAAAAGATATATACTAAAAAGTGGCAAGAATACAGAGAAGTTGGAACACTCATATCCTGCTAAGGGAGATGTACAATGGTACATCCACTTTGGAAAACAGTTTGGTAGTTCCTAAAACAAACAAACAAACAAACAAACAAAAACCCATATAAATCAGTAATTTGGGTATACCTCATTAGTATACTATTAAGTATATACTCAAGATAATTGAAAACATGTTTAAATTGTAATGTTCATAGTAGCATTATTCATAATAGCCCCAAAGTGAAAACAACCCTATTGTCTATGACCTGACGAAGGGTTAAACAAAATATGGTATATCCAAACAATGGAATATCAGGGTGAACAGTACTTTTGGGGTTGTCCTGTGCATTATTTGGATGTTTAGTGGCATTCCTGACTTCTCAGTTCATTAGATGCCAGTACTAACTCTCCCCTCCAAATTGTGATTACCCAAAATAGACATTGTCAAAAATTCCCTGGGAGCAAAATCACTTCCCATTGAACACTACTGGCACAAATTAATTGTCCTTACATTCTTCCCAAATACATATCTTTTAAAATATTCTAAGTGAAAAAATACAAAGTATACATGAAATACTTTTTAAAAATTTTTTGTTTTAATTAGTTACACATGACAGTACAATGACCTTGACATATCATACATTTGAATCAGATGGGATATAATTTTTCATTTTTCTGAATATACAGGTTGCAGAATCACATTGGTCATGCAGTCACGTATATATACACACAGCAATAATAATGTCTGTTTCATTCTACTATCCTTCCTTTCCCCTCCTCCCCTCCCCTTCCATCACTTCTCTCTACCCAATCTAAGGTGACTCTATTCTTTTTTTTCCCACATCTTCATACATGTATTTTGTATAACAATGAGGGTCTCCTTCCATCTTCCATGCAATTCCCCTTCTCCCTCCCTTTCCCTCCCACCTCTCTTCCCTATCTAGAGGTAATCTTCTTCTCATGCTCTTCCTTCCTACTCCATTTTGAGTCACCCCTCCCCCTCATATCAGAGAAGACATTCGGCATTTGTTTTTTGGGATTGGCTAACTTCACTTAGCATAATCTGTTCTAATCTCATCCATTACCCTGCAAATGCCATGATCTTGTTATTTTTTAGTGCTGAGTAATATTCCATCGTGTATAAATACCACTTTTTTCTTTTTTTATTCATTCATCCATTGAAGGGCATCTAGGTTGGCTCCACAGTCTAGCTATTGTGAATGGTGCTGCTATAAACATTGATGTGTCTGTGTCCCTGTAGTATGCTCTTTTTAGGTCCTTTGGGTATAGACCAAGAAGAGGAATAGCTGGGTCAAATGGAGGTTCCATTCCCAGCTTTCTAAGGAATCTCCATACTGCTTTCCAAATTGGCTGCACCAATTTGCAGTCCCACCAGCAATGTATGAGTGTACCTTTTTCCCCCCCACAGTCTCGCCAGCACTTGTTGTTTGACTTCATAATGGCTGCCATTCTTTCTGGAGTGAGAAGGTATCTTAGAATAGTTTTAATTTGTATTTCTCTGATTGCTAGAGTGGTGAGCATTTTTTCTTGTATTTGTTGATTGATTGTATATCCTCTGCTAAAAAGTGTCTATTCAGGTCTGTGGCCCATTTGTTTTTTGAGTTAATTGTTTTTTTGGTGTTTAACTTTTTGAGTTCTTTGTCTACCCTAGAGATTATATTAGATAGATACATCAGATACATCAGCTCTATCTGAAGTGTGAGGGATAAAAATTTGTTTCCAGGATGTAGGCTCCTTATTCACTTCACAAATTATTTCTCTTGCTAAGAAAAACTTTTTAGTTTGAATTCATCCCATTTATTGATTCTTGGTTTTAATTCTTGTGCTATAGGTGTCTTATTAAGGAAATTGGAGCCTAACCCCACGTGATGGAAATTAGGGCCAACTTTTTCTTCTATTAGACACAGAGTCTCTGGTTTGTTTCCTAGATCCTTGATCCATTTTGAATTAACTTTTGTGCATGGTGAGAGATAGGGATTCAATTTCATTTTGTTGCATATGGATTTTCAGTTTTCCTAGCACCATTTGTTAGAAAGGCTATTCTTTCTCCATTGCATGCTTTTAGCACCTTTGTCTAATATAAGGTAGTTGTAATTTTGTGGGTTAGTCTCTGTATCCTCTATTCTGTACCACTGGTCTATCAGCCTGTTTTGGTGCCAGTACCATGCTGAAAAAATACAAAGTATACATAAAACACTTTCTTAAAAAATATCTTTTTTAGTTATACATGGACATAGTATCTTTATTTTGTTTATTTACTTTTATGTAGTGCTGAGGATCAAATCCAGTGCCTCACACGTGGGAGGCAAGTGCTCAACTGCTAAGCCACATCCCAGCTGCCACATTTTTTATTTTTGGTGATGCTGGGGATTGAACCCAGGGTCTTGTTCGTGTGAGACAATCACTCTACCAACTGAGTTATAGCCACAGCTCCCTACATAAAATACTTTTACTGCACACTAAATAATTCTTAAGTAGTGGTTGTAAGCTGAAACAGCTGTTTTTTAAATTTTTTATTCTAATTTGTTATATATGACAGCAGAATGCATTACAATTAATATTATACATATAGAGCACAATTTTTCATATCTCTGGTTGTAGCTGTTTTGTTTTTATCATGGAATATTCTTTCATTAAAAGATCTATTGACATACAAATAGATTATTCAGACTTGGGTATTTGGCACACACTTTCTTGAAAATTAAGTGAAATTTTCAGTTCAAGGAAAATACCTACTTATTATCATTGATATAACTGTGCTTTCAAAAATAAAAATTTTTATTTTTCAAGATTCTTCAATGAGATTGGAGTAATATTAAAAATGTGATTTTTTGATAATGTAGTATGCAATGTGTCAACATTTGGAAGATTTTCATATCTTAGTGAATTGATTTTGCAAATGACCAGTGTAATATATTATAAAATCATGCATGCTTTAAGAGATTTATTCAAAGTGCAACATGTACTAAGAACTTTTATCATTTTAATTTTAACAGCTTTTTTGAGGTATAATTGAACATAAGGTATACATGTTTTTACATATGAACACATGTATGAAACTACAACAGTCAAGATAACAAATATGAGTATCACTCCTAAAAGTTTCCCTATTCCTTTGCAATCTCTCCCTCTTGCCCTTCTCTGTTCCCCACCAGGCTACTATTGACCTGATTTTTCTCACTCAAGTTTTGTTTGCACTATTTAGAAATTAATATAAATGGGACATTATGTACTCTTTTGGGTCTGATTTCTCTCACTGATCATAATTATTTTGAGATTCATTCATGGTGTTCCATGTATCAGAAATTTGTTTCTTTTATTCTGTGTAGTATTCCATTATGTGGATATACCATAAATTATTTATTCATTTATCTATTAATGGACTGTTATAACTATTGGCTATTGCAAATATGAACATTTGTGTATAAATTTTTGTGCAGATATATGCTTTAGTTATTTTTGTGTAAATACCTAGGAGTCAAACATCAGGGTCACATGTAAACATTTCCTTAACTTTTTTCTTTTTTTAAAAGAAACTGCCAAAGTGTTTTCCAAAGAAGTTGTACCAATTTACATTTCAACTAGTAGTATATATGAGTTTTAGTTGCTCCATGTTCTCACCAACACAGTCTGGTTAGTCTTTTTGGTTTTACCATTAAATAGGTAGGCAGTGGTATTTTATTGTCATTTCAATGTATTTTTTCGCTGATGATGTTGTGTCTTTATTTCCCACTTATAAGGTGTTTTTGGTGAAGTGTCTATGTAACTTTCTGCTCATTTGTTTATTTGGTTTTAAAAAATTATTGAGGTATGACAGTTTTAAAAAATGCACAATCTGGATACAAATTCTTTATCAGATATATGATTTGGCTTGGCTTGGCTTGTTGTTTCATCTTCTTAACAGTGTCTTTTGAGAAGAAGTACCTAATTTTGATGAAGTCCAATTTATCCTGTTTTTTTTTAATTGATAGTACTTTGGGTTTCATATGCAAGAAATTTTTGCCTAACAGAACTCCACAAATATGTTTGATGCTGTTGTAAATGGCATTTTATATTTGAATTTCAGATTTTTCTTTGCTAGCACAATACAAATACAATTTACTTTTGCATACTGCTTTTGTAACCTGTATCCTGCTCATCTATTAGTTTTGACAGCTTTTTAAAGCTTCTTAGGAAAGACTTTTGTAGAATTTTCAATGTATTATCTATAAATAAAGCCAGTTTTACTTCTTCCTTCCCGATTTGAATGTCTCCTAATTCTTTTTCTTATTACACTGGCAAAAATTCCCAGTACAATGTTGAACAGAAGTAGTGAGAACAGACATTTTTGCTTTGTTCCAGTTCCTAGGGTGAAAGCATTCAGAGTTCTTCACCATTGGATGTGATGATTTTTATAGATGCTCTCAATCAAGTTGAGGAAGTTTTCATGTAATTCTAGGAGTACTCTGAATCATTTTTTAAAAATCTTAGTTAACATGGTGAATTACATTGATTGATTTTTTCCCAATGCTAATTGAACTTTGCATTCCTTAGATAAGCCCCCATTTTTGGTCATAGTGCACTATCTTTTATGTATTATGGTATTTACTTGTTTATTATTTTTTGGCAGTACTGGGGATTGAACTCAGAAATGCTCTACCACAGAGCTAAAACCTCAGTCCTTTTTATTTTTTAAAAGTTCTTTTTAAAATTTATTGTTTAGTTGTAGATAAATGCAGTACCTTTATTTTATTTATTTATTTTTATGTGATGCTGAGGCTTGAACCCAGTGCCTCACATGTGCTAGGAAAGTGCTCTACTATGAAGGTCTCACCAAGTTGCAGAGGATAGCCCTGAACTTGTGATCTTCAGCCTCCCAAGTAATCAGGATTACAGGTATGCACCACTACACTTGGCTATATTGTGCAATGTAAATAGCTAGAATTTTGTTAAGAATTTTTGTGTCTAGGGGCTGGGGATATAGCTCAGTTGGTAGATTGCTTGCCTTGCACGCACAAGGCCCTGGGTTCAATGCCTGGCACCATGAAAAATAAAGAATTTTTGCATTTATGCTTATGAGGGATATTGGTCTAGAATTTTCTTGTTTAATATTTAGGGTTTGGGGGCTGGGGTTGTAGATCAGTGGTAGAGCACCACTTGCCTAGCATGTGTGAGGCAGTGGGATCGATTCTCAGCACCACATATAAAATAAATAAATCAATAAAGTCCATCAATAACTAATAAAAATATTTAGAAAAAATATATTTAGGGTTTGGGTATTAGAGTGATGCTTCAGAGAATAAACTGGGAAGTATTTCTTCCTTTTCAATTTTCTGGAGGACTATAAGTATAATTAAAATGTTGTCATCCTTTAAAATATACCATATTAATACCATATAACAGAGAGCTGGAGTGGCTCTATTATTATCAGATAAAGTACACTTTGAATAAAGAATATTAACAGGGAAGCAGAGGGCCATTTATACATTGGATCATTTCATAGTGATAAAAATGCCCTGGGTTTGATCCCCAGCACCACACACATATAAAAAATTATCTAAATAACAGAACAATTATTTTTATAGAAGTAAGGGTGGAACCTCAAAACAACATTTAGTAAAAATGGACACAACTTCAAGAAATAGAAGAAGACCCACAATCACAGTCAAATTTCTATATTTTCTTGATAATAGAATGAGAAGACAGAAAATCATGAAGAATATACGGGATTTGAGTAAAAATATCAACCAACTTGATTTTTTATTTTATTGTACTGGGGATTGAATCAGTATCCAGAGTGCTAAGTAAGTGCTCTGCCCTGAGCTACAACCCCAGTCTTTATTTTTGTTTTTATTTTTTTGAGACAGGGTGTCACTACATTGCCCAGGCTGCCCTCCAACTTTGGGTTCTCTTGCCTCAGCCTCTCCAATCTCTGAAGTTTACATGCCAGCACCACTGCTAGGCTTCAGCCCACTTGACTTGATTGACATTTGTGGAATACACATTCACTTCAAATATACACTAAAGATTTACTAAGACTATTTTCTGGTCCGCAGAACAAATGTCAGTAAATTTTAAATAATTCAAATGATGGAAAGTATATTCCCTGATCACAGTGACATTAAATTAGAAATCAATTATGAAAGATAATCAGAATCTCTTAATATCAGACCAAGTAACACACTTAAAAAGAATCCATGAGTCAAATAAGAAATCAACAGAAAAATTAGTATTTTGAGATATGGAAAATGAAAATACAATGTATTAAGATATATGGGATACAGATAAGGAGTGCCTGGAGGACACTTACCCCACCAAATGTCTGTATTACAGAAGAGACATCTTACATCAAGGACCTGTTTCTGTGTTAGGAAAGCAAAAAAGTAAAATTAAAACCTTAAAAACTAAAAATAATTTAAAGCAGTAGAAAGGAAATAATTAACAGAAGAAATTAATTAACTAAAGAAACAGAAAAAAAAAATTAGAACCTAAAGGAGGGTTTGAGATCTGAGAACCGCTTTGTGATTCCTAAATCTGATAAACCTCTCCCCAGATTGGTCAGGAAAAATGACACAGATGAGGAATTCAAGGAATGAGAGGGGTCGGATTTTTTTTATAGGCATTAAAGGGCAATAACGAAATATTAACAGATTCACATGAACAAATTAAAACAATTTGGATATTTTCACAAATTATTAAAGCTTACTCAAGAGGAAACAGCAATAAGAATTTATTTTATTAGTAAGTGCTAACTATTATGGTCAGAGCGCTGAATCCCGGCTTTAGAGAAGCTCTCAGTTTATTGCAATGGAGAAACAACAACTAAAGTTAATGCTGATCCAGAGGAAAGAAGTGGAGGAAAACTGGTTCATGGAAAAAGTTCTCGGGGGTATAAGAATCGATTGAAAACGTTCAACAGAACAAGAATTGCAAGCGAGCTCGGACGCACACACGACCCACAGGGCCAGGTCCTCACTCTTGCTTACTCCCTGTCTCAGGTTAGTGCCAGCTAGCTCTTTCCCACCCACTCGGCAAGCCAATGAGCAATCACCTAGAGTTTTGCGCTTGCGCATTATAGCAAAGAGCGTTTAGGAGGGGGCTAGGCGGCTGCCGGAAGTGTGACCTCTAGCTATCGTTGGTGGTTCCCATCCGGGGTCATGTCGATCTTCCGGATATCTCTGTCAGGCTTTCTAAGCCGCTTTTTCGGCGACTTTTTGGTCTTCCGCTTTTTGCCACCGCCCCCAACCTTCCACACCCTTGCGGGCCCTGCCTTTTCTTGTGTCGCTCCTCCCCTGGCGGCCGCGCTCCGGCTTAGATTGTAAGCCGGAACGGGAGCTGGGCCTAGCCATCGCACTACCACTACTACCTCCTGTGGCTCCGGCGCAGCCACGACCGAGCCGCCGCTGGCTCCTGGGAACGCCTGGGCGGGCAGTTCGGGTAGGCGCTGTTGACCCCTTCCGCAAGGACACGTGTGAGTTTAGGGGGCTTCGGAGAGGGATACAGCTGTGAAGGCCCTAGTCGGGGGCGGGGCTCGTGTAACTTTCTGAAACTAGCGTTTTGTTTTGCGTGGGAGGGTCTGGCAATACCTTGTAGCTATCTTAGAATTACGGGCAGCCCCTAGGCTGCTCCACTTTCCGAAGAATCTCAGGACCACTTCTCCAGTTTTCTTTTCCTCGAGTCCTGCCCCCACGCAGCCTCCAACCTCCGCTCCCTCCCTGCCTTGTCCTCAGTCCAGGATCAAAAGAGGAAGATTGCCTTGGGACTCCTGCATGGTGTTTCAAAAGGCGGGGAAGAACTAAGGTAAATATCTAGATTAATGAACTATTTCACTTTTTTTTTTTGACGTGTTGTGACATTATTATGTCATATGTTCTATTGTCAGATTTCGGTGACCTGGGTTGAAATTTGGTGGAAAATTGCTGACTTTTTTGAATTGGAATTTGTGTGTGTATGTGTCGTGCTGGGATATGAACGTAGGACCTCATGCATGCTAGCCACATCTCTAACCATAATTAACCACTTAAAAGGTATTTACCTTTGGGCTGGAGTTGTGGCTCAGTGGTAGAATGCTTGCCTAGCATGTGTAAGGCTTTGGGTTCGATTCTCAGTACCACATATAAATAAACGAATAAAATAAAGGTCCATCAACACCTAAAAAATATATTTAAAAAGGTATTTACCTTTTAAGACTTATAATTAAATGAGGCGAAATTGCCTCAGTTCTTCATTTTATGGGAAAATTTGCAGGTTGGCCTGATAGTAGAATACTCCCCCCCCCACATTTTTTTTTTGGTACTGGGGATCGAACCCAGGACCTCCCACAAGTTAGGCAAGGGCTCTGTCACTGAGCTACACCCCTGGCCCTTTTGAGACTTGCCTTGCAAAGTTGCACAAACTGATCTGGAATTTGTGATCCTCCTGCCTCAGCCTCACAAGTCACTGTAATTACAGGTATGTATGTCCTGGCCCAGCCTTTATATATAGGATCTTTATCTCTCTCTAGGTAAGAACACAGGGGCCTGTGTCTCACAAGTTCTGGGTTATTTAAATTGTCTTGTTTTGTCTCTTTAAACTTTGTTCAAGATAGAAGTTATTTATATTTAGATTGCACATACCAGTAGGGTGAACAGAAAAGAATCAAAGAGAAACTGCTAAACTCAAGCCAAGTTGGCAACTTACTAACATATGTTCCTTGTGTAATTTTGTGAGGAAACTGATCATAATCAATCACTAGGTTGTTTTTTTGTATGACTGGCAACATACTACTTTTGTAGATACCATATTTAGTTACCACAAGGTTTTTAAAATGTACTGATTAGCAATCATAAGATTCTTAACTTGTACTGATTAATACCCAATAATATTTAACGTTTTTAACCAATAACATTTGTTGGTATGCATAGCCCCAATTATGTCTGTCTAGAAGTGTCCTGTAACACAAAGGTTCCGTGTGAAACAGGCCAGTCAGTAATTTGGAACTATGTTCTTTTTTTTTTTTTAATATTTTTTTAAGTTGTTGATGGACTTTATTGTCTTTATTTTTATGTGGTGCTGAGAATCGAACCCAGTGCTTCATGCATGCTAGGTGAGCACATTACCACTGAGCCACAACCCTAGCCCCTGGAACCATGTTCTTCTTTTAAAACATGAGATTCTTTTTTAACACTTGGATGGGGTTTAATTCTTAATGTAAAGAAATACTGTGTTCAGAACCTGCAAGTGATTTTGACAGTTGGTGAACAGCATTTAGGAATTGGACTTTTTCAATTGTGAAGGTTAAAGGTAGGTTTAGGAGATCAAAGGTATGGACAAGATGAACAGATAGTTGGTTTAGCCAGTATAGTTTCAGTTTTTTGTTTTTTTTTTAAATTTGGTATATTCTGTTTTCCAAATGATGAAGGAATTATGTAACCTTGAATGTTCAGTAATTTGTTGGGGTAGAGGTCAAGTTCAGGACAGAAATTCCAGATTGTAAATTAGAGAATCAAATACTGTATCACTAGGAAATACTTTGTAAAATACTTTATTACTACCTTATTTCATGTATGATTATTGACAAATAAGTTTGTATAATTTCCCATTAGGGAAAACTTATTTAGGAAACAATCTTTCAGGTTCTCTCCTTAATGCAAGAAAGGATAGAATGGTTTAAGAAACAGTTTAAATTTACGTAGATTATTATATTTTAAAGTTAAGGACTGACAACTTTTAAGGTAAGAAAAATAGGATACTGCCTATCCTGAATTTTATTATAAAATTTGTCATACCTATTACCATAGGTTAAGCAGAGTAATGCTTAATATAGATCATAACTACTTCGTGAACAATTTTTTCATTAAGAATATAAAGAGGAATGGGGATGTTGGGTCAGTGGTAGGTGTTTGCCTAGAAGGCACAAGGCCCTGGGTTCCATCATCAGCATCACAAGAGAAAAAAAAATGTATACACACACGCAAGCACCCAGGCACGCACACGCACTCACACATGAAGAAAATAAAAGTTTTAAAATTTTGTAAAGTTCTGGTATGGCAATGGTTTTACTTGATTTTATTCTGTCAAACTCTATATTCTATTTTAAAAAGATCTCTGGTAATATTTATAATGGATTGTAGTTTTTCCCAAATCATTGTTGAAATATTTTAGAAAAAACAATTGAAATTCATGGGCTTTTGGTTTGCTTATCTCTAGAAGGTCATGCAGGATACTTATATTGGGGAACATTGCATGCCACTGATAAATTTCCTGGGAATGACTCTTCACTTGAAGTCTGTTTAAGAGCCTGATTTCTGAAGAGAACCTGACAGATGCATTGTTTTCAAGGGACTCCAGAAATATCAGTTCTTATCTGGGAATTTTAGATTGTCTGAATTCTAGTTATTTTTCCTAGAGTGAACTTTAGGTTGTAGAATTATTTTAAACTTTTAAGCCTGGGGTGTTGGTTAATAACTTTGTAATTTGAACCACAGGACACCTTTTGACTTATATTTAGTTTGCATTTGATCATGTAATGGGATAGAAATAAGATAAGGTTGGTACCTAGTTCATTTGCATCTTAAAGTCTGAAATGCACACATGTAAAGACCCTATTTGGATCTAGAGGAAGAAAATCACAACATATTATTTATAGGTATAAATAAAAGTGTCTATGTTTTAAATTCTGAACTTATTTAAATAAGCCTGAAAATAGACCCCCACCTCATTTGGGGATTGAACCCAGGATCTTGCACATGCTCTCCCACAAGTTGCATTTCCAGTCTGAAAATAAAACATTTTAATTGTTTTTCTGAATACAGATTCCTTTCTTTGATTGAATCTATAGTATCTGTATTCCAACAAAATGAGATGTTAAGCAGGATGAAGTACAGTGAATTATATTTAATTTCATGTCTTATTAGTCCTATGAAATAGGAATTATGTTTTGTGGGAAGTTAGGTCAGAGAATCAGAATAAAGAAGGCTGAGGTCCATCCCAAGACAAAAGATAGAATGGGAGTTAGTTGCCACAATTATTGAATGTACTTTTAATAATGGATTCCCTAGAATGCTGTTTAGCAATGTATTTGTCCACTTCCTTTGTTCAGTGAACTTCAGGGAGTAAAGGTCAGCAGATATTGATTTTCTTTCTTTTTTTTTTTTTTTTAAAAAAAAAAAATCTCCTTTACCAAGAAAGTTATAGGAGAAACTTTCTTCTGCCTGCTAAGAAAAGTTGACAAATTCTGTTTTTCTAGGGGTAATACTGTGTCTCTGGGACAAATTATAGAGTCAGGCATTGCGATAAAATTTGATGATGGTCCAGAGACTCTTGTCCACAGTTGTTGATGAACTCTGGGCTGACAAATCTTACTGTCTGTGGCCAACCTAGGGAATTTTAATCTTACAGAATTAAAGCAAAAGCAAGGACCAAGTCTATATGAATGATTTAGTAGTTTCTTCCCAGATCTTTTTTTTTCCCTTCTGTTGGCTTTTCCAGTTTTTCCAACCCTCCTAGTCTAAATCTCTAGAGACACAACCATTTCATTTCTTTTAATTTGGCTAGTTGTTATTTTCCTCTGTTTAAAAAAGAAAAAAATATTCCATAGCTCATTATTTTGATTTACTTTTACTGAAAATGAAGATTTAACATCTTTTTGTATCTTGTTACCCTCCACATTAGTATGTATACAAAAATTACTATATATATATATATATATACACACACACACAACATAATAAATCTAATATATAAATACAGTATGTAATAAATAATGTATAACAAATAATCACTTTTTGCTTAAATCAGTGTATTTAGTGATTAGATTATTATAAGAACTGAGTATGAATATATTTCCTTTTTTATATTACCTTTAAAGTGTTTTTCTGTAGTTTATTTTTATATGCTTTTCTATATTCCTATAATTATTTCTGCCCTGTTAGCTGAACTCTCTGATCAAACATATCAGATAATCTACCAGCTAAATTTTTTTTCTTTGAATATTTCTAAAACCTTCCATCCTCCTGCTTTAATTTTGAGCTATGAGCTTCCTTTTAACATCATCTTAACATCATCTTAGAAATTTACTTTGTTTTTGCCCTTTCTAGCATCAGGTTTTCTTTTTCTTTTTATTCTACATGTTGAAAAACATTTTTATTCTTGCTTGCATGGATAGTACAGCTGAGTATAGAATTACACCTTAAGGGCATTGAAGGCATTAGTCTATATCTAGTTTCTATTGTTTCTATTGTTGCTTTGGGGAAGTTGTAAGGCATTTTGATTCCCAGCTTTTTTTGTTTGTTTGTTTACTTTAACATTTTCCTCCTCTGAAATATTTTTTTAAAAAATGTTTTTAGTTGTAGGTGGACACAACACTTTTTTTTTTTTTTTTAGTTGTTAATGGACCTTTATTTTACTTATTTGTATGTGGTGCTGAGAATCAAACCCAGTGCCTCATACATGCTAGGCAAGCGCTCTACCATGGAGCACAATCCCAGCCCTCCTCTGGAATATTATGAACTGTATTTTCCTGATAGTCTGAAATTTTATCACAATAATTTTGATATGTATTTCTTTTATGTTGTTTGTATTTATTGGATTCTTTTAATCTAGGGAATAGTTATATTTTGAAAAACATACCCAGTCCTGGGTATATTTTGATTTTATTTGTTTGGTAATTTCCTTCTTTATATTTTCTCTGTTCCTCCTGGATCTTATATTAATAATGTTGGATATTGGATCACATAGTTTGATTTTCTTTTCTTTCCTGTTGACCTGCCTCTTTTCTGTCACTACCAATTTTTCCTTTTTGTTTTATTTTTAAGAAGTTTTTTTTTTTATTTGTTTATTTCTTGTGGTACTGGGGATTGAACCCAGGACACCCTACCACTGAATTACATCCCTAACTCTTTCTCAGTATTTTATTTTGAGACTGGGTCTCCTTAAATTTCCCTGGGCTGGTCTTGAATTTGCATTCCTGCCTCAGTTTCCTGAGTAGCTGGGATTACAGGTTTCAGCCACTGTGCTGGCTTGGCTTTTTTTTTTTTTTTTTGGTGTGTGTGCGTGACAGTGTTTCTGTTTATATTGACAGTTCCTTTTTTGTCTCTTTTTTTTTTCCTTTCTTTCTCCCCTTTTGGTGATTTATGAATGTCTGTTTTGAAAGTTACTGGAAGTTTATATGGAAGCTCTATATTATAGGTGGGGCCTGTTAACTACAAGCTTCTGTGTAGGTTGATCAAGTACTATAGCTAGCTTGGCTTTTCCTTGGTGGACACCAATTATGCTATAATTTTTCTTGTTACTATGTTACATAGTTTCTCTCTGGTTTTGTTAAGAGAATTTTTTTTTAATTGTTTGCTTTGGGAAGGTGACCTGGGGTCCCATTTTTACTTTGTACACTTTATTGAATACTTACTTGTTTTTGGTTTATTTCCTTACCCTACCCTTTTGTAAGACTACTCTTGCTGGATCAGTCACTGCAGAGAATAAATATCAAATTCTCTGCCTGGGTCAGTAAAAGGTTCTGATTTCCTTGTGTAGTTTTTCCATGTTCCTGTGGAACAAAGCCCTCTTATTGGAAGTCTTTTGTAAAAATTATATAGACTCTGAAAGGAATCTCAGAATTTTAAAAATTGCTGGGTGGTATAAATTCCTTCCCTTGTTTCATCAGATTTGTAAGATCCAAATCCTAGGAATCAAGTTGTCATATGATGGCTTACATTTTTGTATGAATTGCATTGAGAATAAATGTAAAAAAATCTCTGAGATTTCATTAAATATCTGTCTTGAATGATTCCTTTGTTATTATTATTGTATGTGGTAATAACTTGATTTTTAAAGAGATGTGTTGATATTGGATAAACCCATCAGAAAATTAGAAATATGCATATATTTTACATATATTATTTGAATAATGTGGTTAATCTAGGTGTGGTTAAAATTAATTATAAGTTTCTTTGTTACTGAGTGTAGTACTTAAGAGACCTATTCAAACTTTTAAAAATAAATGTAAATGAAATTAATAACTTGGTAATATTTGTTTTTTTATTAAATGTTTTATTTTTAAATTTAATTGTCTTAAATAGCAGGTAATAGTTATCAAAGCATACATTGCCTTTTAAGCTATAATAATTTAGTATTGTCTTTTTATTATTCTAGGAAAGGAATACATGTTCACTTTCAGTGAACAGGAGCATGTTCCCAAACTCAATTTTGGGTCGCCCGCCATTCACTCCAAATCAACAACAACATAATAACTTCTTTGCCCTGTCACCAGCTCTTTATTCACACCAGCAGCTTATAGATGCACAGTTCAATTTTCAGAATGCAGAGTAAGTATGGTGCTATTTTGGTCCATTTTGTTATGTATTATTTTCTACTTGACATAAACCCTTTTTAGGTGAAATAATTCATGGTAGAGAAAATGTTATTATTTTCTTTTGATCAGTGAAGTATTTAGTTTTCTGAAATTCGTTTTTGTTTTTAAGGAAAAAGTAAGTGTATTAATATTGTTCTTTCTTTGTTTTTGGTAGCTTGTCTAGAGCTGTGTCATTACAGCAGCTGACATATGGAAATGTCAGTCCAATACAGACCTCAACATCCCCATTATTTCGAGGAAGGAAGTAAGTACTTCTAAGTTATGTTAAGAGAAAATGTCAGTAGTGTCTGAGAACTGTGTAATGATTTATCTTATATAAAACTGTATGGTTATTCTGCCCTAGATTTTTTTCTGGGACCTGTGCAATCAGATCAGTAGATCAGTAACAGAATTTAAAACTTTTTGTGTGTTTAAAATTTTTTAGGGATACTTTAATTTATTACTGACATTATAAATAGATGAAATAAAGCTATATTTCTTTAGAAAACTTCTTCTTAGTTGAGATTTTTAGCCAAATCACATGGTCTTCTGTATTTATGCTAGGGTTGCCACAGTGAATTATTACAGACTGATACTGAATGGCTTAAAAAAACAGAAATTTATTTTTTCTCAATTCTGGAAACTAGAAGTCCAGATTATGGTGTCAGTAAGGTTGGTTTCTTCTGGACCCTCTTTGGTTTGTAGACTACTCCCTCACTATGTCCTCATGTGCTTATCCCTTTGTGTTTTTTGTGTCCTAAATACTCTTAAATACACCAATCATCCTTAGGACCTATCCTAAGGACTCCATTTTAACTTAATTACCTCTTTAAGGGCCCTATCTCTGAACATGGTCATATTCTGAAATACTGAGGATTAGGATTTTGACCTTTGAATTTCAAGAGGACATAGTTTAGCTCATCATACTTTTATTTCTTTTCTTTTTTAAAAAATATTTATTCATTTATTTTAATTGTAGTTGGAAACAATACCTTTATTTTATTTATTTTTATGTGGTGTTGAGTATCGAACTCGGGGTCCTGCACGTGATAGACGATCGCTCTATTGCTGAGCCACAATCCCAGTCCAATACTTTTATTTCTAATAAAGTTTTTAATGTTCTTTGATTTATACAGGCAAGATTATATAATAGAAAATATAGTAAACATTTCTGTATGACATAAAGCTTTCTAAAGACCTTTCTTCTTTTCCCCTCTCCTCTCTCTCCCTTCCTCCTCCTTCCTTCCTCCTCTCTCTTCCTCCTTCCCCTCCTCCCCATTTTTTTCTTTCCTTTTCTTTCCTTTTTTCCCTTCACCTTTGTGCTGGGGATTGAACCTAGAGTCTGTCTCATGCTAGATAAGTGCTCTGTCACTGAACTATTTCCTCAGCCCTGGTTATTTTCTTCATCAAAGTTTTGATGCATTTGCTTCTTTCTACTTCTTTTGCTTCTGATCACCACACTTTTTTTCTGGATCCTAATGAAAGAAAATTATTAACAGCATGTTACTTCATCCCAAAACATGTCAGCTTTTTCCTTCTAAAAATAAATATATTCTCTATAACCAAAATACATTGATCCTGCCCAAGAAACTTATATTAATACAATACTCATATCTGAGGTGCAGTTCATTTTCAGATATCTTCAGTTGTCTAATATCTTTATGGCTTATACAGAAGTATCTCTTAATTTGGTCTGTCTTGTTGATACATAGGCATATTTGAAGAGCCCTTTTAAAAACCTTCACTTAATCTTATCCTTTTTGTGATAGAGTTAGATGTTTGGTTATTAGTGATTGCATAAATAAAAATGTTCTATAAAGTTTTCACCGATGAACTGGGTAAGGTGGCACACGCCTGTAATCTCAGTGGCTCGGAAGGCTGAGACAAGAGGATTGTGTGTTCAGAGCCAGCCTCAGCAATGGTGAAGCACTAAGCAATGAGACCCTGTCTTTAAATAAAATACAAAATAGGGCTAGGGATACGGCTCAGTGGTTGAGTGCCCTTGAGTTCAATCCCTGGTACCAAAAAAAAAAAAAAAAAAAGTTTTCACTGCTGAGATGAAACATAGGAATAGTCCAAATGCAGGAGAATAATAGCTCTAATATATACCTGTAGTTTTTTTCTATATCTATTATTACTACTCATTTTTCTAAGATGAAGAGGTATTTTTTCTGCTGAAAACTTAATATGGAGCTAATAATGTAGCCTTATTTAAAGAATCATAATGTTGTGATGATCTATTAGGATATTTATGTGTTTTAATTGTTTATTATTATCAGAAAGTTGTATCTATAATCACTAAGGTATATTGCTTGTTTCCAGGAGACTAAGCGATGAAAAAAACCTTCCTCTTGACGGTAAACGGCAGCGTTTCCATTCACCCCACCAAGAGCCAACTGTAGTTAACCAGATAGTGCCTTTATCAGGTGAACGAAGATACTCGATGCCGCCATTGTTTCATACGCCCTATGTACCAGATATAGTCAGATGTGTTCCACTTTTTCGAGAAATACCGTTTTTAGAACCTAGAGAAATCCCATTGCCTGAGGCCAAAGATAAGGTAAGAATAATGCCGATTTTAGTTTTGTCTTTGGAAATTTAATATAAATAATGTATTAAAAGAAGCTGTTTAAAGTACTTTTCATCCCAATTTTCTAAGTATTACTTTGAATTTTGTTTGCTATTTTATCTATGTCATCAGGGAATCAGATTTTCCCTGATATATAAAAATTTGGAATGAGAGCCCAAAACACTTGATTTTATAGTTTAAACCCTTGTTACTTGTTCTTATTTACAGAAAAATTAGTTTTTCATATGATTATTGTAATAAAATGTTAAAAAGCACTTTCTTTTAGAATATTTGTGTTTATATTATAAGGTTTTTAAATGTCAAAAATAAAGAATTCAGGAGTCTCTGAGGAAGTAATGCATTCAAAGTAATATGATCAAAAGAGACAACAAAAATATTTGTAAAAATCTTTCAGGTAAAATGAAATGTAACTATTTAAATAATAATTCTTGAAAATTGACATTATCAGCATTGGGAAGTTATTTAATACTCAATAGTAGAAGTGTATCATATTTAGTTAAAGGTTACAAAAAAAACTTCTAGGTAATTGTGAAAGGTTTATTATGAAATATCTTTGCCCTTTTGGATTTTCTATGGCTTATACTTGATGTTTTTCAAAGCTACTCCTTTTGGACATTTGTAGGCTAAGGAGAAAGAGCCCAGAGAGTGTAGTGACTTTGCTTTACTCATTTTTGGGTTCCTAGCAACTAGTGCAGGTCTGGAACATAGAAAATGTACAGAAAATGGCAGATCAAAAAAGCAACATCTGCTTCATTTCTTCTTTGGGCTGCTTTTTAATTTTCTATCTTTCATTGAGTTATGATGATACCATAAAATTTACCCTTTCATGTGTACATTTTGGTGGTTTTTAGTATATTCACAAAGTTCTGCAACCATCACCACCAACTAATTTCAAAACATTCATCACCCCCCCCAGAGAAACCTTGTACCAAGTAGCAGTCAGTCCCCTATCTGTCACCCCCACCACTTCTTCCCATGCCTACAAAAACTACTATTTTCCTTGTGGAATTGTCTATTCTAGACATTCCATATAAGTTGACTAATACAACATATGGCCATTTGTGTCTATTTTTACTTGGCATAATGGTTTTGGGATTTATCCATTTTATAGCATCTATCAGTACCATATTCCTTTTTATATTTGAATAATATTCCATTTTGTGCTTATCATCTTTTGTTAATACATTTGTTAATTGATTAATTTTTAGGTTTTTATTTTTTGGCTGTTATGAATAATGCTGATATGAATATATTTGTGCACATTTTTATATGAACATATTTATTTTTATTTCTCTTAGGTGTATACCTGGGCATAAAATTGTTGGGTTATATGGTAATTCTTTGTTTAACTTTTTTTTTTTCCTGTCAGTGCTAGGGGTAGAACCAAGGGCCTTGCATATGCCAGGCAAATAACTCTACCATTGAGCTATATCTCCCGTCCTATATTTAACTCTTTGAGGATCAGCCACAGTATTTTCTTAAGTGCTTGCACAATTTTAGATTCCAATTGCAGTGTACAAATGTTCTGCTTTCTTCCTATCCTTGCTCATGTTTGTGACACTTGTTATTGTCTTTTTCATTTTGTTTGTTTTTGATAGTGAGCCAGGGACTTGGGCATGTTAGGTAAGCACTCTACCATTGAACTATGTCCTACATCCCAGCCCTGTCTTTTTTAGTATAGCCATTTTACTGGGTGTGAGATGATATCTTGTGAATGTTTTTCTTCAATACTGCCAATTGAACCCATGCCCTTGTACATGCTAGGCAAGCATTCTACTACTGAGCTACATCTTCAGACCTTCTCATTGTGATTTTGATTTGCGTCTTCCTAATGATTAATGTTGTTGAACATCTTATCATTTGCTTGTTGGATATTTGGATGTCTTGTTTGGAGAAATGTCTTTTCAGATTGTTTGCACATTTTTAAATTGGGTTGTTTTTATTGTTTAGTTGAGAGTTTTTATTTTCTAAATATCAGACCATTATCAGGTATATGATTTGCAAATATTTTGTTTCTTTCTTGATTTGTCTTTTAACTTTCTTGTTGGTAACTTTAAAGGACAGAATCTTTTCATTTGATGCAGTTCATTTAATTTGTTTTTCTTTATTTGCTTGTGCTACTAGTGTTGAATCTAAGAATCTATTGCTTAATCTACGTAATGAAGCATAGTGCTGTTCTGAGATTTTTATAGTTCTATTTCTTTTTCCTTTCTTTTCTTTTAGGTACCAGGGATTGAACTTAGGTGGCACTTACCCACTGATCCACATCGTCAGCCCTATTTTGTATTTTATTTAGAGACAGGGTTTCACTGAGTTGCTTAGCGCCTCACTTTTTTGCTGAGGCTGGCTTTGAACTTGCAATCCTCCTGTCTCAGCCTCCCAAGCTGCTGAGATTACAGGTGTATGCTACTGTCCCTGGCTAGTTCTATTTCTTATATTTAGAACTTAATACATTTTGAGTTAATTTTTGTGTATGATATAAAGTAGGTGGTTCAGTTTTATTCCACTTGTCCCAGCACAATATATGGAAAAAACTATTCTCCTGTACATTTCTTCCCTTAAGATAAAGTAGAACCAGTGAGAGAGAGGAAAAAGCAAAATGAAATGAGAAAAGACCAACTTGGGATGTTTTGGTGCTCTTTCTTCCTTCCTCTTTCCCCATTCTTTCTCCCTTCTTTGCTTTCTCATTTCAAAGAAATTTATGATGCTATAATGTGAAAACATATGGTAGAAGCAATTTATTTACTAGTTCTAGAAGCAAATTTGTTAATTTTTTTGAATGAATATATAAACATAGACTATATATGGGTTTTTAGTATATAGACTATATATGGATTTTTAGTATATGTATGTCCCTAGGACCTTTTTTAAAATTTATTTATTCCTATTTGTTATATATGACTGCAGAATGTAATTCATTTTATATTACACATATAGAGCACAATTTTTCAAGTCTCTGGTTGTATACAAAGTGCTTTCACACCATTCATGTTTTCATACATGCACTTAGGGTAATGATGTCTAACTTATTCTACTGTCTTTCCTATCCCCATGCCTCCCCCCATCCCTTCCCTCCCCTTTGCCCTAAAGGTTCTCCATTTCTCTCCATGCTCCACCCTGTCCCATTTTGAGTCAGCATCCTCAAATCAAAGAAAACATTTGGCCTTTGTATTTTTAGGATTGGCTTACTTCACTTAGCATTATATTCTCCAACTCCATCTATTTACCTGCAAGTGCCATGATTTTATTCTCTTCTAATGCTGAGTAATATTCCATTGTGTATATATATACTGAATTTTCCCTTATCCATTCATTTACTGAAGGGCATCTGGGTGGTTCTACAATTTAGCTATTGTGAATTATTCTGCTATAAACATTGATGTAGCTGTGTTCCTGTAGCATGCTGCTTTTAAGTTCTTTGTGTATAAACTGAGGAGTGGGATAGCTGGGTCAAATGGTGGTTCCCTTCCAAGTTTTCCAAGGAATCTCCATACTGCTTTACAGATTGGCTACACTAATTTGAAGTCCCACTAGCAATGTATGAGTGTGCCTTTCCCCCACATTCTTGCCAATACTTACTGTTGTTTGTATGTATAATAGCTGCCATTCGGACTGAAGTGAGAAGAAATCTTAGATAGTTTTGATTTGCATTTCTCTAATTGATAGAGATGTTGCACATTTTTTCATATATTTGTTGATTGATTGTATATCATCTTCTGAGAAGTGTGTTTTTTTTTTTTTTTGGTGTTAAGTTTTTTGAGTGCTTTATATATCCTATAGATTAATGCTCTATCTGATGTGCTTTGCTCCCATTCTGTAGGCTCTCTATTCACCTCACTGATTGTTTCTTTTGCTGAGAAGAAGCTTTTTAGTTTGAATCCATCCCACTTATTGATTACTGATTTTAATTCTTATGCTATAGGAGTCTTGTTAAGGAAGTCAGAGCCTAATCTGACATGATGAAGATTTGGACCTACTTTTTTTTCTATTCGGCGCAAGGTGTCTAGTTTAATTCCTAGGTCCTTGATCCACTTTGAGTTGAGTTTTGTGCATGGTGAGAGATAGAAGTTTAATTTCATTTTGTTACATATGGATTTCCGGTTTTCCCAGCACCATTTGTTGAAGAGGCTTTCTTTTCTCCAATGTATGTTTTTGGTGCCTTTGTCTTACATGAAATAACTGTATTTATGTCGGTTTGTCTCTGTGTCCACTATTCTGTACCATTGGTCTACACGTCTGTTTTGGAGCCAATACCATGGTTTTTGTTGTTGTTGTTATTTCTGTTGCTCTGTAGTATAAAGTCTGGTATAGTAATGCCACCAGCTTCACTCTTCTTGTTAAAGATTGCTTTGGCTATTCTGGGTCTCTTATTTTTCCAGATGAATTTCATGGCTGCTTTTTCTATTTCTATGAGGAATGTCATCAGGATTTTGATTGGAATTGCATTGAATCTGTATAGGCTTTTGGTAATATGGTCATTTTGACAATATTAATTCTGCCTATCCAAGAACAAGGTGGATCTTTCCATCTTCTAAGGTGTTTTTTGATTTCTCTCTTTAGGGTTCTGTAGGTTTCATTGTAGAGGTCTTTTACCTCTTTTGTTCAGTTGATTCCCTAAGTATTTAATTTTTTTTTTTTTTTTTTGGTGGCTATTGTAAATGGGGTCGTTTTTCTAGTTTCTCTTTCAGAGGATTTGTCACTGATGTACACAAATGCCTTTGCTTTATGGGTGTTGATTTTATATTCTACTACTTTGCTGAATTTATTTACTAGTTTTAGAAGATTTCTGGTGGAATTTTTTGGGTCTTCTAGCTATAGAATCATATTGCCAGCAAATAGTAATAATTTGAGTTCTTTTCCTATCCGTATCTCTTTAATTTTTTTCATCTAATTGCTCTGGCTAGAGTTTCAAGAACCATGTTAAATAGAAGTGGTAAAAGAGGGCATCCCTTCTTGTTCCAGTTTTTTAGAGGGAATGCTTTCAATTTTTCTCCATTTAGAATGATGTTGGCCTGGGCCTTAGCATAGATAGCTTTTATAATGTTGAGAAATGTTCCTGTTATTCCTGATTTTTCTAGTGTTTTGAACATGAAAGGGTGCTGTATTTTGTCGTGCTTTTCTGCATTTATTGAGATGATCATAGGATTCTTTAAGTGTATTGATGTGGTGAATTACATTTATTGATTTCTGTATATTGAACCAAACTTGCATCCCTGAGATGAACCTCACTTGATCGTGGTACACTATCTTTTTGATATGCTTTTGTATTTGATTTGCCAGAATTTAATTGAGAAGTTTTGCATCTGTATTCATCAGAGATATTTCTTTTTTTGATGTGTTTTGGTCTGGTTTTGGAATCAGGGTGTTATTGGCCTCATAGAATGTGTTTGGAAATGTTTCCTGTTTTTTTATTTCATGAAATAGTTTGAGGGGTATTGATGTTAGTTTTTCTTTAAAAGTCTTGTAGAACTAAGCTGTGTATTCATCTGATAGGGCCTGTTTTTAAAATGAGATTTGTTATGTATATAGATACTGTACATTCTCTATATTTGTGCACGTATTTATGTATTTTTGGTTAATTATTAGAACTAACCTAATAGTTCTGGATATGGAGTAGGCATACTCTGAGTCTCAGTAAATTTAACAACATAAAATTCACATTAATCAGTATACCTCATCTGGTAAAATGTGATTCCTATCACACTTTACTTGGTTACATAGAAAAAGTTTATTCTACATGTAATGTTTTTGCAATTAAGCATTTATTTCAGAGAGAGAGATTTTGCGGTTGTATCTTTTTCTTTGAATGCTATTTTTTTTCTTCCTAATTGTGGGAGAAAGAAAGCAAGGTTCAGTGGTCATTCTTTAAGTGACCATTTTTTTTTTTTAAAGAAAGCTAATGTTTATTAATGACTCTTCTAGGCATTCTACTCATGCTATATCATTTAGTCTATTCAGCCACCCCTTGACATGAATATTATCCTAATTTATTGAGGTTCAGAAAGCTAAATAACTTATTCAAGGTTATACTTATTAAGTGACAAAACTGAGATTTGACCCTTGTCTCCAAAAGAAAAAATAAAAAAGAAAAAAAGGAGGAACTTAAGATGCTTAAAATGAAGAGTAGGGAGATGACATTCTCAGACCTCTCCTGTTATGGTTTGTATGTGAGTTGTCCTCCAAAAGCTTACATGTGAGAAAATGCAAGAAGGTTCAGAGGAGAAATGATTGGGTTGTGACAGTCTTAACCCAATCAGTGAATTAATCCCCTGATAGGGATTAACTGTGGTAATTGAAGTGGTAGGGTGTGGCTGAAGGAGGTAGGAATTGAGGTGTGGCTATGGGGTATATATTTTGTATCTGAAGAGTGGAGTCTCTCTCTTTGCTTCCTGATGATGTGAGCTGCTTCCCTCTGCTACTCTTTTCTGCCATGATGTTCAGCTTCACCTGGATCCCTGAGTAATGGAGCTGGCCTTCTGTGGACTGACCTCTGAAACCGTGAGCCCAAATAAACTTTTCCTCCCCTGCAGTTGTGCTGGTCAGATTCTTTTAGTCACAGCAGCGAAAAAGCTGACTAAAACAATAATATCAAGTGATTTATAACAGTACTAACTGATATTTATTGTCTATCTTTGCCATCAGTGTGCTCAGGTTTATATGGTTTACCTCTGTAGCATGGTTAAAAAGTGAATAGAGAATTCAGTATGAAGTAAAAGTATGGCAGTGGAGCCAGGCGAGGTGGTACACGCCTGTAATCCCAGTGTCTTGGGAGGCTGAGGCACAAGGTTCACAAGTTCAAAGCCAGCCTCAGCAAAAGTGAGGCACTAAGCAACTCAGTGAGATTGTGTCTCAAAATAAAATAGAAAAAAGGGCTGGGGATGTGGCTTAGTGGTTGAATGCCCCTAAGTTCAATCCCTGATAACCCCCCCAAAAAGAAAAAAAGTAGGACAGTGGTTTTCGACTTTGAATTTACAGAATGCCATTGAAGGTTTTTGAGTAGAGGAAATAACACAATGAGGTTTGTATTTTTAAGAGGCTGTATATTTCAGTATGATGGAGTTTGGTTTGGAATGAGGTGGGGCCAAAAGATAGATGATTACCTTGAGCTTGTTATGCATCTAGATAAGAGGCTGAACCTTTCTGTTATAGCATATGGTAGTGATGATAGATAGTGCATAAGGAAAATTGTTGGAATGTGGGGATAATTGAATATAGGGAAGACAGAGACATGAGTGACTCCAGTGATTTGATTCTGGGCAAGGAACAGAGATTTTTAGTGTATAAATTGATTGAGGAAATAGTTAAGAGAATTTGAGACACTGGGAAATCTGCATTAACATTTTCGCTCTTGAGAAACCTCATATTCTACAAATTGCACACTAAGCACGTAGGGCTTATAGAGAATAATGTTGGAGCAGACTACTAAAAACAGTTTTGTAACAAGAACACCATCAAGAATAATAATTGATATCTTGGGAAATAACTTGGATAGACCAAGCAGGCAGCTTGGTGTCCATGGCTGCTAGATGCTGCTGCAGGGGATATTAAAAATATACAAAATAAAGTTGAGACGCTGACTCATGGTGGGCATTGAGACAAAGCAGTTAGAAAATGGGGCTCCAAGTCAGTGAGGCTGCTAAGGTTGAGACAAAAGAAAATGTTCTGAGTGAGAAGGCTAGGGGTATGCTTTCTTGAGCAATAATCCTGGATGCAAATGCTTATTTTTAGTTGTCTTAGATCTCTAAGGACCTGTGCCTCGGTAGTGGCCATGCTGAGTGAGGATTTTTCTTCATTGTGATGATTGTAATTCTGTAGTTGCTCTTCTATGCACAAATCACCAACAAATGAAACTTCCATGTTAAATTGATACCACTCCCTGCAGTATATAAGCTTATTGGTAGTGTAGGAAAACATTTTGTAACTGAACTTATAGTGTGTGTTTGCAGTTCTGAAGTAAGGTCAAGGCTAGAGGTACGGGTCCCAAAGACATCTGAATTAAAAATGACATTGAAACTCCTGGAGTAGATTTGATTTTTTATTTTAGTACTCAGAAGATATTTGTGAGTGCTAGACATGAGAGAGGCAATGTAGTAGTGCTAAAAATACATGGTCTATTTACCATTTACAAACAGATTAGAGGGAGAGCCATTAAAAATGATCATGCAAATCAAAGTTTTATTTTTATATTTATGAGTGCTATGAAGGAAAATTAGAGTGCTGAGAAAATGTATTTGATTTCTCAGGGAAAGCATCCTAGAGGAGGAAGATCTGAAAGATGATTTAGGATTCAACTAGTTAAAGAGTGGCAGGAGGGGGAATAATGCTTTATTTTATTTATTTATTTCATTGATTTTATTTTTTTAAATACATGACAGCGGAATGCATTACAATTCTTATTACACATATAGAGCACAAATTTTCATATCTTTGTATGTAAAGTATGTTCACGCCAGTTCATGTCTGTATACATGTACTTTTTTTGCATTAAAATTCTTATAACACATGCATACCACAATTTTTCATATCTCTTTTTGTATATAAAATATGTTGACACCCAATTCGTGTCTTCATATATGTACTTTGGATAATGATGTCCATCACATTCCACCATCCTTGCTAATTCCCTGCCCCCTCTTTTTCCCACCACCCCTCTCCCCTATCTAGAATTCATCTATTCCTCTCATGCTCCCCCTCCTTACCCACTGTTAGTTAGCCTCCTTATATTAGAGAAAACATTCGGCATTTGTTTTTTTGGGATTGGCTAACTTCACTTAGCATTATCTTCTCCAACGTCATCCATTTACCTGCAAATGCCATGATTTTATTCTCTTTTATTGCTGAGTAAAATTCCATTGTGTATATATGCCACATTTTTTTTATTCATTCATCTACTGAAGGGCATCTAGGTTGGCTCCACAGTTTAGCTATTGTGAATTGTGCTGCTATAAATGTTGATGTGTCTGTGTCCCTGTAGTATGCTATTTTTAAGTCCTTTGAGTATAGTCCGAGGAGAGGGATAGCTGGGTCAAATGGTGATTCCATTCCCAGATTTCCAAGAATCTCCATACTGCTTTCCAGATTGGCTGCACCAATTTGCAGTCCCACCAGCAACGTATGAATGTACATTTTTCTCCACATCCTCGCCAACACTTATTGTTGTTTGTCTTCATAATAGCTACCATTCTGATTGGAGTGAGATGATATCTTAGAGTAGTTTTGATTTGTATTGCTCTGGTTGCTAGAGATGATGAGCATTTTTTCATATATTTGTTGATTGATTGTATATCCTCTTCTGAGAAGTGTCTGTTCAGGTCCTTGGCCCATTTGTTGATTGGGTTATTTGCTTTTTTGGTGCTTAGCTTTTTGAGTTCTTTATATACCCTAGAGATTAGTGCTCTATCGGATGTGTGAGGGATACAAATTTGCTCCCAGGATGTAGGCTGTCTGTTCACCTCACAGATTGTTTCTTTTGCTGAGAAGAAACTTTTTAGATTGATTCCATCCCATTTATTGATTCTTGATTTTAATTCTTGCGCTACAGGAGTCTTATTAAGGAAGTGGGGGGTAATCCTACATGATGAAGATTAGGGCCTACTTTTTCTTCTGTTAGACACAGAGTCTCTGGTCTTCTTCCTAGGTCCTTCATTCATTTTGAGTTAAGTTTTTTGCATGGTGAGAGATAGGGGTTTAATTTCATTTTGTTGCATATGGATTTCCAGTTTTCCCAGCACATTTGTGGAAGATACTGTCTTTTCTTCAGTGCATGTTTTTGGCACCTTTGTCTAATATAAAATAATTGTAATTTCTGTGTACTCTATTCTGTACCATTGGTCTACCAGTCTGTTTTGGTGCCAATACCATGCTGTTTTTGTTACTATTGCTCTGTAGTATAGTTTAAGGTCAGGGATGTCGATACCACCTGCTTCATTCTTCCTGCTAAGGATTGCTTTAGCTATTCTGGGTCTCTTATTTTTCCAGATGAATTTCATGACTGCTTTTTCTATTTCTATGAGGAATGCAATTGGGATTTTGATCGGAATTACATTAAATCTGTATAGTGCTTTTAGTAGTATGGTCATTTTGATAATATTAATTCTGCCTATCCAAGAACTAGATAGATCTTTCCATCTTCTAAGGTCTCCTTTGATTTCTCTCTTTAGGGTTCTGTAGTTTTCATTGTATAGATCTTTCATCTCTTTCGTTGAGTTGATTCCCAAGTATCTTATTTTTTTTTTTTTTGAGGTAACTGTAAATGGGGTAGTTTTCCTCATTTCCTTCTCAGAGGATTTGTCACTGATATACAGAATTGCCTTTGATTTATGGGTGTTGATTTTATATTCTGCTACTTTGCTGAATTCATTTACTAGTTCTAAAAGTTTTCTGGTGGAGTTTTTTTTGGGTCTTCTGGGTATAGAATTATATTGTCAGCAAATAGTGCTAATTTAAGTTCTTCTTTTTCTATACATATCCCTTTAATTTCTTTCAGCTGTCTAGTTGTTCTGGCCACTGTTTCAAGAACTATGTTGAATAGAAGTGGTGAAAGAGGGCATTCCTGTGTTGTTTCAGTTTTTAGAGAGAATGCCTTCAATTTTTCTCCATTTAGAATGATTTGGCCTGAGGCTTAGCATAGATAGCCTTTACGATGTTGAGATAAGTTCCTGTTATCCCTAGTTTTTCTGATGTTTCGAACATAAAGAGGTGCTGTATTTTGTCAAATATTTTTTCAGCATCTATTGAGATGATCATATGATTCCTATCTTTAAGTCTATTGATGTTATGAATTACATTTATTGATTTCTGTATGTTGAACCAACCTTGCATCCCTTGGATGAGTCCCACTTGATCATGGTACACAATCTTTTTGATACGTTTTGTATTTGATTTGCCAGAATTTTATTGAGAATTTTTGCATCTATGTTCATTAGAGATATTGGTCTGAAGTTTTCTTTCTTTGATGTGTCTTTGCCTGGTTTTGGGGGTCAGGATGATATTGCCCTCATACAATGAGTTTGGAATTACAGCGTTTTTTTCTATTTCCTGAAATAAACTGAAGAGTATTGGTATTAGTTATTCTTTAAAGGTCTTGTAGAACTCAGCTCTGTATCCATCTGGTCCTGGTCTTTTCTTGGTTGGTAAGCTTCTGATGGTGTCTTCTATTTCCTCACTCAATGTTGGTATGTTTAAATTGTGTGTATCTTCCTGACTCAGTCTATGCAAATTGTATAACTTAAGAAATTTGTCGATGCCTTCAATATCTTTTATCTTATTGGAGTATAAGATTTCAAAATGATTTTTAATTATCCTCTATTTCTGTAGTGTCTGCTGTGTTATTACCCTTTTCATCATGTATGCTGGTAATTTGAGTTCTCTCTCTCCTTCTCTTCGTTAGTGTGGCTAAGAGTCTGTCAATTTTATTTACTTTTTCAAAGAAACAACTTTTTGTTTTGTCAATTTTTTCAGTTTTTTCTTTTGTTTTGATTTCATTCATTTCAGCTCTAATTTTAATTACTTTTCACCTTCTGCTTTTGCTGCTGATTTGTTCTTCTTTTTCTAGGGCTTTGAGATGTAGTGTGAGGTCATTTATTTGTTGATTTTTTTCTTCTTTTAAGGAATGAACTCCATGCAATGAATTTTCCTGTTAGTACTGCTTTAATAATGTCTCAGAGATTTCTATATGTTGTGTATGTTCTCATTTACCTCTAAGAATTTATTAGTCTCTTCCTTGATGTCTTCTGTAACTCATTGTTCATTCAGTAGCATATTGTTTAGTCTCCAGGTGATGGAGAAATTTTTATTTCTTATTTTGTCATTGATTTCCAATTTCATTTCATTATGATCTGATAAAATGCATGGTAGTATCTCTACTTTTGTATTTGCTAAGAGTTGCTTTGTGACATAGTATATGGTCTGTTTTAGAGAAGGATCCATGTACTGCTGAGAAGAAAGTGTATCTCTTGATGCAGGTTGAAATAGTCTACATATGTCAGTTATGTCTAAGTTATTGATTATGTTATTGAGTTCTATAGTTTCTTTATTCAACTTTTATTCAACTTTTGTTTGGAAGATCTATCCAGTAGTGAGAGAGATGTGTTAAAGTCACTCAAGATTCTTGTGTAGTGGTCAGTTTGACTCTTGAACTTGAGAAGAGTTTGATGAAAATAGCTGCACCATTATTTGGGGTATATATATTTATGATTGTTATGTCTTGTTGGTATATGGTTCCCTTGAGCAGTATGTAATGTCCGTCTTTATCCCTTTTGATTAACTTTGGCTTGAAGTGTACTTTATTCGATATGAGGATGGAAACCCTTGCTTGCTTCTGCAGTCCATGTGAGTGGTATGATTTTTCCCAACTATTCACCTTCAGTCTGTGTATGTCTATCAGATGGGTCTCCTGGAGTTAGCATATTGTTAGGGTTTTTATAATCCAATCTGCTAGACTGTCTTTTGATTGTTGAGTTTAAGCCATTAATATTTAGGGTTATTATTGAGACATGGTTTGTATTTCCAGTCATATTCGTTTATTTTTGTTATTTAACTTTACTTGGTTTTCCTCTTTGATTAGTTTTTCCTTTAGTGTACTACCTCCCTCTGCTGATTTTCATTGTTGTTTTTCATTTCCTCTTCATGGAATATTTTGCCAAGGATGTTTTATAGTGCTGGTTTTCTAGCTATAAATTCTTTTAACTTTTGTTTATCGTTGAAGGTTTTTATTTCATCTTCAAATCTAAACCTTAATTTTGTTGGATACAAGGTTCTTGGTTGGCACCCATTATCTTTCAAAGCTTGATATATGTTGTTCCGGGATCTTCTAGCTTTCAAGGTCTGTGTTGAAAAATTTGCCATTATCTTAATTGATTTCTTCTACATGTATTCTGATTCTTTTCTCTTGTAGTTTTAAAAATTCTCTCCTTATTCTGTATGTTGAACATTTTTATTATAATGTACCTTAGTGTGGATCTGTTGTGATTTTGTACATTCGGTGTCCTGTAGGCTTCTTGAATTTGGATTTCCAATTCATTCTTCATGTTTGGAAAGTTTTTTGATACTATTTCATTGAGTAGATTGTTCATTCCTTTGGTTTAGACCTCTATGCCTTCCTCTATCCCAATAACTCTTAAATTTGGTCTTTTTATGCTATCCTGTATTTCTTGAATGTTCTGTTCATGGTTTCTTACCATTTTTGCTGTGTGGTCTTTGTTCTTTTCAAGATGATATATTTTATCTTCATTGTCTGATGTCCTGTCTTCCAAGTGTCTACTCTTAGATCACTTCAACATTGAGCTGCATAAACAAATCCAAGAAACAAAAGATCACCTCAACAGGAAGATAGAGGTTCTAAAATAAAACCAAACAGAAATCCTTGAAATGAAAGAAATAATAAACCAAATTAAAAACTCAAAGGAATAATTCGTTAGAGAGAGGAAAGGTCCTAACCCAAAAAAGGAGCATTGTGTGTGCAAAGAACTGAAAGCAGACCAAGGTGAGTTAGTTTGGTAAATTAGAGGGAGAGTAGTTGAAGGTGTGGTAGGAAAGATGGGAGGAGAGAGATCATGCAAGGACTTTTAGACCAGTCTTAGAATGTTAATAAGCTATTCAGTGTTATGTTTTTAAAACTGGGAAGAGAGATAAGTTAAAGGTTATTTTGATTGTAGTGTTGAAAGCAGGTTAAGGTTGAACAAACTTAGATGTAGAATAGTTATTGTATTCGAGATAAAATGTAATGAATGAGGTCTTGAATTAGGAAGTGCTTGTCTTTATGATGAATAGAAGTTGATGAATTTAAGCTTTATTTGGGATGTGGATTGATAGGATTTGGTTATGTGTTAGATTAGGATGTATAAGACTCTGTAATATTGATACTTTAGGCTAGCTTTCTTTGGTGTGGAGGGCTGACCTATACATTCTAGGATGTCTAGCAGCATTCCTCCATTAGGTGTCATCATTTGCTGGTCATGGCAACCCAAAATGTCTATAGTCATTGGCCAGTTCTTTGGTGAGCAAAATTGCCTCTGGTTGAGAACTACTGGATTAGATAGTGAATGTCTGAAGTTTACTCTGAGATTTCTGGTATCTATAGTTGTTTGCATAGTCTTCACTGAGAACAGAACGGAAATGGAAAACTGATGCGTGTTTAATAGGAATTGCCTTATGAGTTCTGTGAACATGTTGCCTTTAAGAAGCTTTTTAAATATCAAAGTAGATATTTAGATGGAATTCAGAGGAAAGACATTGACTAAAAATGTATATTTAGTAATCATCAGCATACAGATGGCTGTTTGTCTAGAAAGAGAACCTTTTCTTGTGTCCAAGACTGACTAGCATGGGTTGAGAAAAAAATAGGAAACAGAAATGGAGACTAAGAGTACATATAACTAACTATTTTGGAAAATTTGGCTGTGAACGGGCGGAGCTGAAGTTGGGAAGTTAGAACAAACATTTTTTTTAACATTTTAAAAGAAATGTTAACTACATGTTCATGTTCATAGGAAAGATTCAGTAGCAAGGGAAGAGATGACTACTCTGGAAAGAGAAGAATAATGTTTTCTGGAAGGTAGAAAAAGAATGGTTTCAATGTATAAATAGAATGATTGACATTAGGTAAGAGAAAAGCTTTCTGGAACTAGAGGATAGGAGAGCATAGGTGTAGATGCAGGGGAGGTTTGTAGATATGGTAGGAAGAAGTTAACACAATATCCTTGGCTTCTTCCTGTTTTCTCTCTGAATTAGTATTCAAGGTCATTTGTGGGCAAGATGACATGGGATATCAGAGTTTTGAGAATAGTGGATTCACTAAATGCATGAAATCAGGGAAATGGTAGAGGAGGTTTTAAACATTTTTTTGCTGGGTAGTATAGAGAGCTCACCTAAGATTGGTAATAATGAATTTATTATTAATAAGTCAGTCTGCCAAATCTGCTAGCTCCAAGGGAAAATTTGTTAGTAGAAATTTCCTTAACTACATTGAGGTTTCATATTCTGTATTTTGTACAATTAGAGAATTGAATTTTGAAAAGTATCTTCTGAATTTAACTTTTATTCTTGGTTTTAAAATCTTTTCTCCATTTTTCAGGTTTCTGTTTTAACAAACAGATCTCTTTAAATTGGAAATCTGAGCTACTTTTCTGAATTTTAACTTGTTTTTGCTCTGGATTATAGGTGAATATATACTTTCCTGTACAAAAAAGAGCCTATGGAGAAATCAAGAGTTATCCAAGCTTGTGAATTTCATCTTTTATAACTATTCTTTGAAAATTCTGGTTAGTTGAAGTTATCATGTAAATCAGTTTAATCGATTTCAGTTTTTTTAAAATTTTTATTGTTGGTTGTTCAAAACATTACATAGTTCTTGATATATCATATTTCACACTTTGATTCAAGTGGGTTATGAACTCCCATTTTTACCCCATATACAGATTGCAGAATCACATTGGCAATATGTAAATCAATGGATGTGTAACCATACTAGTGTCTGTTGTATTCTGCTGCCTTTCCTATCCTCTACTATCCTCCCTCCCCTCTCCTCCCCTCCCCTCTTCACTCTCTACCCCCTCTACTGTAATTCATTTCTCCCCCTTGTATTTTTTTTCCCTTTCCCCTCACTTCCTTTTATGTAATTTTGTATACCCCTGAGGGTCTCCTTCCATTTCCATGCAATTTCCCTTCTCTTCCCTTTCCCTCCCACCTCTCATCCCTGTTTAATGTTAATCTTCTTTTCATGCTCTTCGTCCCTACTCTGTTCTTAGTTACTCCCCTTATATCAAAGAAGACATTTGGCATTTGTTTTTTAGGGATTGGCTAGCTTCACTTAGCATAATCTGCTCTAATGCCATCCATTTCCCTTCAAATTCTATGATTTTGTCATTTTTAAATGCAGAGTAATACTCCATTGTGTATAAATGCCACATTTTTTTTTTTATCCATTCATCTATTGAAGGGCATCTAGATTGGTTCCACAGTCTTGCTATTGTGAATTGTGCTGCTGTGAACATCGATGTAGAAGTGTCCCTGTAGTATGCTCTTTTTAGGTCTTTAGGGAATAGACCGAGAAGGGGAATAGCTGGGTCAAATGGTGGTTCCATTCCCAGCTTTCCAAGAAATCTCCATACTGCTTTCCAAATTGGCCGCACCAATTTGCAGTCCCACCAGCAATGTACAAGTGTACCCTTTTCCCCACATCCTCGCCAGCACTTGTTGTTTGACTTCCTAATGACTGCCAATCTTACTGGAGTGAGATGGTATCTTAGGGTGATTTTGATTTGCATTTCTCTGACTGCTAGAGATGGTGAGCATTTTTTCATGTACTTGTTGATTAGTTGTATGTCCTCCTCTGAGAAGTGTCTGTTCAGGTCCTTGGCCCATTTGTTGATTGGGTTATTATCTTATTGTCTAATTTTTTTGAGTTCTTTGTATACTCTGGATATTAGCGCTCTATCTGAAGTGTGAGGAGTAAAGATTTGTTCCCAGGATGTAGGCTCCCTATTTACCTCTCTTATTGTTTCTTTTGCTGAGAAAAAAACCTTTTAGTTTGAGTAAGTCCCATTTGTTGATTCTAGTTATTAACTCTTGTGCTATGGGTGTCCTATTGAGGAATTTGGAGCCCGAACCCACAGTATGTAGATCGTAGCCAACTTTTTCTTCTATCAGACGCCATATCTCTGATTTAATATCAAGCTCCTTGATCCATTTTGAGTTAACTTTTGTGCATGGCGAGAGAAAGGGATTCAGTTTCATTTTGTTGCATATGGATTTCCAGTTTTCCCAGCACCATTTGTTGAAGATGCTATCCTTCCTCCATTGCATGCTTTTAGCCCCTTTATCAAATATAAGATAGTTGTAGTTTTGTGGATTGGTTTCTGTGTCCTCTATTCTGTACCATTGGTCCACCTGCCTGTTTTGGTACCAGTACCATGCTGTTTTTGTTACTATTGCTCTGTAGTATAGTTTGAAGTCTGGTATCGCTATACCACCTGATTCACACTTCCTGCTTAGCATTGTTTTTGCTATTCTGGGACTTTTATTTTTCCATATGAATTTCATGATTGCTTTCTCTATTTCTACAAGAAATGCCGTTGGGATTTTGATTGGCATTGCATTAAACCTATAGAGAACTTTTGGTAATATTGCCATTTTGATGATGTTAGTTCTGCCTATCCATGAACAGGGTCGATTTCAATTTTTGAGTTGAGGTTAGGCTGAGGTTTGTTGATATTGATTATAATGTAAAAAGATGATTGTGAAGGAAGTATTCAAAATTTCGTGTGTAATGTTTAATTTTGGAAAGGAACAAATTTTGTGGCACCTCTTTGCATCCTTAGAGGAAATATTTGGGGACAACTACCTTAGATAAGGACCTCTGTGTTTTTACTTTACGTGTCTATCAAAAAATTCTGGAAGCTGCACAATGTGTATTTATGTAGAGCAACCTAAATCAGAACTCAGCACAAAAGAAATCTAGCAAAAGATTATTTTTTTCTTTAATTTATAATGTAATTCTTCCTTTGATAAATTCGATATGTGCCCAAAAGCAATCAAATTCAAGGGAAAACAAAACAAAACCAAACTCCAAAATAAACCAGTAATATAAACTGCTTTTTCAGCCTGCCAATTTATAAATTAAGAAGGTTACACATTGTGTGCATACACAAAATCACAATAACTTTATCATGCTACCAAAGAGTGGGATGTTTTAGGCATATTTCTGATTGTATTTTATCTTAGAATTTGTTAATTTGAAGGGAAAGGGAATTCTGCATCAAGAATAAATTTAAACTTTTGTTAAACATCTAGCTTTAATCAATTAATTTTGGTTCTGGGAATCAAACCCAGAGCCTTACGCATGCTAAGCATTACTGAAGTACACTCTTCAACCCTTCTAACTTTATTCTACTTAGTAAATTAGTACCAGCTCTTTCTGTATAGTTACATGTGTGCCAAAGATTAAGGTAATGAGAGAATGTGAGGAGTTGCCAGTTTTTATACAAATGCTTACAAAGCTAATAATCTGTTCTCTGGACCATATTTAATTTTATTTCTCTTATTTTGAAAGCTCCTTGCTAATGTGTGTTTGTTATTTATAAGAAGCACTTAAATTTAGGTAAATACTGCCACCATTTTTTAATACATTGTAGTATATTATAAGGTCTTGGCATTTTTTCCACTTTGTTTTATAAGGGAACCAACTAACAGAGAGGTAGAGAAACTACTGAAAAAACTCTGAAAGTTTTGCCTCAAGCTTTGTGTATCAATATTTAAAAACCCCACTCTATTCTTTTCTTGCCTTTATTATGGTTTGTATTGCCCTCCAACAATTTTGATTTTATTGGTGATTTGACTTGACTTGCAATATTAAAATTTTTTTTAAGGAAAAAGAGAATATTTACGTTTGGAAGAAACTTTTTTTTTTAATTAATAATAAGGAAAAAATTTACTCTGGAATGAAAAAAAAAATTCTAGAAGTACCATTATGCATAATAGCTTGATATGATCTAAATTATATATGATTTCAGCCAGGGAAATTCTGTATCATACATACTGCCCCCAACCATTTTTTTTTTTTTTAAGAGAGCCATGTCCTGAAATTCTATTTCCCTAAATAAGACAACGGAAGTCTTTTTTTTAGCATGTATGGGTTTTCTCTTAAGGTTTTGTCTCTTTTGGGTTCTGTGTGTCTATTGTAGAGTAAAATAAAATGATTTGATAATGTGAGTCCCTAAGTAAATGACTAGATAGTGAGGAAAATTATTTTTGGGTACCAAGGATTAAACTCAGGGGCACTGGACCACTGAGTCAAGTGCCTATCCCTGTTTTGTATTTTATTTAGAGATAGGGTCTCACAGAGTTGCTTAGCACCTCACTTTTGCTGAGGCTGGCTTTGAATTCGTGATACTCCTGCCTCAGCCTCCTGAGCTGCTGGGATTACAAGCTTGGGCCTCTGTACCTGACTAGGAAGATTCTTCTTTTTTTTTTTTTTAATATATATTCATTTTTTATTTTTATTTTTTATGTGGTGCTGAGGATCAAACCCAGGGCCTCGCACATGCTGTGTGAACACTCTACCACTCAGCCCCAGCCCCAGCTCCTTTGCCATGCTATCTTACTTGTTATAACTTTATAAGTCTAGAAGTCAGTTATTGTATGTCCTCCAACTTTGTTTTTCTTGACTATTCTTGGTATTTTACCTTTCCAAGTAGAGTTTTGTCAGTTTCTAGAAAGAAACCTGGGTTTTTATTTCATTTTCATTGAATCTATAGATCAGTGCTGGAAGAGTTGACATGTTTACCAATATTTTTTTGATCTTTGTATATCTCTCTCCATTGATTTAATTTAATTTGTATCAATATATTGTATTTTCATTGTACAAGTATAACATCTTTTGGAAAATATATTTCTAAATATTTCATGTATTTTGCTATTATCATAAATTTTTTAAAAATTAAATCTCTTTATTTCTGTGTGTTATAAATAGTTAATTTTTAGAAAATTTTAAAAAGGCCTTTTGTACTGCAAAATTTTTTCATGTTTTCAGGGACATGTCTTTCTGGGGTGCTTCATTGTTTATAGTAATGTTACTTTGTTCTCATTTTGCTTATAAAAACTTGGGGAGTTGATGAGAATCATTTTCAGGTTTTTTTCCTTTAAATTTTCTTTCTGTTCTCATTCTCACTTGTTATTTGTGCATAGTGAGATGACTTTCCTATACTACTTTTATATGAAGAGGATTGGGCAGCCTAGCTTTCCTAATTCTGTGTCTCCGTTGTTACATGGTATTTTCTCTTCTTACCTGCTTTTATCTAGGTCAGAATTGTTCACCATCTGTATTGATATTTCAGGCTAAATAATCTTTCCTTAGGGCTGGCCAGTGGGGAGCGGGGAGGACTTCTGTTTATTCTGTGCATTGTAGAAAATTTAGTTGCAGATCTGGCCCCTAATTGCCAGTGACACCCCCATCCTGTTAGTATAACCATAAGTGTTTTTGAACATTGTTGACTATCCATCCCCTGGGAGTCAGAATCATTTTACACCTTTCCTTTGCCTCTGATGGTTCTGCCTAGTTTAGATTTCTCTTCCTGAAAGTCTCTGCGAAGTGTGTTCCTTTGTCATGGAAGGAAGTTTCATTTACTTTAGAAATCTTCAATTTTTTCATGACCCCCTTAATTGTAAATTGTAACCTGTGAAGCTCTCTGCCAGTGTTGGCTGCTATTTCACACCAAGTGAGACACCCATCCCCCACCCTAATTTAGAGGATGGGGAACAGTGAGAGGAAGAAGGTAGCACCTATAGGCCATTAGATTTCTGGAAATTTGGTTGTAGGGTTGCCAAATTCCCTTTCCCTTATTTTTTTGTGATACTCTGTGTGTCTTGCTGCTATTGATGTTTGGCTCCTACTGGTCACATTCTGAAGTATGTCCAGTCAATTAATTATTTGTGTTATATTTGTTGTCCATGCTTTGTTTTGATTTAGTTTGATGTTTTATTTTATTCTCCTACTTGCTCTTTTTTTTTGTGAGCAGATATCTAGGGATATTAAGAAATTATCTCTTTCATTGCCAAGTTGCCCAGAGTGCCTCAGCTTTCTTACAATGACTATTCTAAATATGATAAAAGAAAACATTTTAAAAGATGGATGAGACTTTTGCCTGGTCATGTCCATGGAAAACTAGATTCGAGGAGATTGAAAATACAAGGGAGAGAATGAAAAACTGATGGTGGTATTTGCCCTTGAAAATGGACAGAAGGCTTAGTTATAAAAGTATTAGTAGAGAGATTAGCTTTGAACATGGGAAGGAAATAATTTGTCAGGAGAGGTAAAGAAATTTTCTTCATATCTCTTATTTGCAGGTCTGTTAGGAAGCTAAGCTTATCTGCTAGAAAAAGTGAGATAAGTTTAGGGAGCTTGAAGAAGGAAGTAAAGATTATGGAATGGAATGGTGAAAACTAGAAACAGTATCTAACCACAGACATAAAAATAATTGCTGAGTGATGCTAATTAAAGGTGCACTCTGAATTTGAAAGACTTTAAGTTTTTTATTTTTAATTTTTAAAATTTTGTCTCTTAGTAGCTTAGATATAAGAGCAGAAAGAGTGGTTTTTGTATTGACCTAAGATTAGGATTTTGTCAGACAGGTTTAGAGCATGACAAGGAGATGATGTTGCTAAGGTATGATAAAAGAGAGTGATTCAAGGGATGTATTTTGGGTACCAGACTGCTTAGGGAAGAATATCATACCATTTAGGTGCTGATTGGGAGAAAATGGATTCAAGGGAGTCTAGATCTCTTTATCTAAAGCAGGTATGAGGGGAGTAAGAAAGTTGGACAGGAGATTGAAGCCAAGATGGTATTTTGGAATTTAAAATTTCAGAGCCAGGGCAGTTCTGGTTTATTGTTAAGACCACATTATAGTTAGGAGTATATACTAATGAAAAAGTATTGGTGTAAAAGAAGTTCAGAGGTGTAGTTTTTGTGATAAGAGCTCATTACAGATAAGGAAATCATTTATAGTGATAGCAAGAGTTGGGCTGGAGGGACAGTGTTAACCAGATAGGTAGACAAACAAGAGAGGTCATTTGATAACAATCTCACCTGAAGAAGTCAGGGTTAAGATATGTGTTATAAAAATAGAGAAGAGGGTAGTTTTCATGAGGATAGAATAGCAGGGATTTCTAAGTCTGTTGTTATATTTGGCATTCATGCATGTGAATACCAAGGGCAAACTTCTTTAAAGCACCAGATAGTAAATATTTTGGATGTCACTCCTATGGTTTTTACTGCAAATTTTTGTTTTTGTAACTCTTTAAAAAAAATATAAAAACCATTATTTACTCATGAGTCATGCAAAAAACCTACAGTGGCAAAGGGTTGTAGTTTGATGACCCATAATTTTACCTGCTATGATTTTTGTATTGGAAAGTGTTAAAAAAGATGTCTGTTTATTTTAAAGATATTGTCAGAATTGATTTACAATAAGTATGGCAATTATTTTGAATTTCTGAGTGAAACTTTTGCTTTTTTTTTCCCCCTGTGAATTCAAGTTAAGTCAGCAGATACTGGAATTATTTGAAACATGTCAGCAGCAAATAAGTGACTTAAAGAAGAAAGAACTCTGTCGAACACAGCTGCAGAGAGAAATTCAGCTTTTATTTCCACGTATGTTTTTTTTTCTAGTTTTTATTTTGCATTCTCTTTAGATCTGTGCATTCCTTTTTAAATTTTAAATAATACCTTATAATTTTCTTATCTTTCTCTAGAAAGCAGACTTTTTTTGGTTGGGTCCTCTTTAAACGGATTTGGTACCCGGAGCAGTGATGGTGATTTATGCCTTGTTGTTAAAGAAGAACCAGTAAGCACTGAAACCTTTATTCCAAGTGTGTTTCTCATGTTACGTCAGTTAAGAAATTTCACATAAAAGTCAGTGAGGAAAAGAACTTGCTATATTTTAGTTACTTCTTTGCATTTCCTGTTTATTGTAATTCTGGGAACTTAGGAAATTTTTTTCATTTAAGTCTTATACACAATGAACATGACAGGAACTCTAACATTAATTTAGTTCTAAATCTTTATGCTAGCTTCACTATTAAAGAGCTCTGCCTTTATTTTGACATGTAATGTGGGTTGGATATATTTATCAAAATGCAGCAAAGAAGAGTATGTGGCAGTATTATATTTTTGATATATTTTCTTTCCATTTGAATTCTCAGTGATTTCTATTTTTAATCTTTTTTTCCCTTGAAAATATTATGGGGTTTAGAATTACTGTTTTCGAGAAAATAGATTTCACTTAAATTTAACGTAAGACTCTTGTGATTTATTCAGTTTTATATTCTAAGACATTTTGGCTGTGTTCCTTTTTTTTGTTTTAATTTAGCAACCAAATGGTGTTATTTAATATTATATTTATTTGAGTTTCCTGTTAACTGGTCTTTTGTGAATACCTTAATACAATAATGACTGGCGTTTGTTAAGCTGACCTGAAGCATCTGAACTACCAAAGCTTAAATTAAGTAAGTTCAGTGTAATTTTCATAGGCCATATTGTGTTCTGCATCATTAAAAATACAAAAATCTATTAATGGTAATGTATATTTTTACTATTCATATTATTCCACTAACAGAAATGAGTTCTAGTTACTGAAAATGAGAAACAGATTTATTCCAGGAAAGAAACTCTAGTATTTTTCTATACTTTGAAGTCATATAAAAGGACAAGTGGGGGCTTCAAATTATAAGCATAATGGAGTTCACAAGAGTTTTAATTAAGAATCTCATGCAATTAGACCACACTAGGCATATTCTACTTATCTTCCTGTCTTAATCATGTCTGAATCATATTGTAGCAGCTTATACTCATAGAGATAAACCTGTCCTTAAGTAGTTCAGAGATTAGAAAGGGAAATAAAACTTGTTGAGAAGGTTAAAATTTTGTTTTATTGGAGGTTATTTTTTGTACATTTATACAGAAGGAAATAAGATGACATATGGCTGTTTCAAATTTGTTTTCAAGTTGTATTTTAAGTTTAAAACTAGGAATTGAGTTAGAAGTGTGGATGTGAAAGAGCATTAAAGGTTAGCTTTTTCTATAATGTAATCTAGTGTGATTTGGAAAATAACTCTGAAGAAAAGTATACCTGTATGTTTTCATTTTGTTGAGATACTTTAAGAAAATGAAACACTAAGCTGAGAAAGATAATGAAAAAACACTTTATTTTTAACTTTTCAGTGTTTTTTTCAGGTAAATCAGAAGACTGAAGCACGGCATATACTCACTTTAGTCCATAAACACTTCTGTACTAGACTTTGTAAGTCTGACATGCCTCAAGTTCGTAGTCATCTGACTTATTTATTAAAAATATCTCTTTATTTTATTTTCTGGTAAGAATTGTTTAATTTCTGGTCAGGTTAGGTATAATGTGGATCCTTTTTTCCAAATAAATTTCTTTTAACGTTTGATTAAAAAGTGATCTTTTATTCAACGTATCTTTATTGAGCTTACTTGCAGAATATCTCACTGGATGCAGTGAGGGATTCAGAGATACATAAACTTTAGTCCTTTTTCTCAAAAAGTTATAGAATGTTAGGGAAACTAAAGTATGGATAAATAGCTATAATGTAAAGTATTTGAAGTGCTGAAAGAGTGATACAAATAAAGTCCTGTTAGGTATTCATGTGAGGGAGAGGGAATTACATCTGTTTTGTAATGATATCCATCTTTACTTGTTTTAAAAATAGTATCCCTGAACATGAGGCCCAAATGTATTACTCCAGCAGAAAGCAAAATTGTTAGCTTAGACCATTTTATTGCAAGATTTTATTCTTTTAATATGCTGACTCTAACCAGATTTTAATGTACATGTTAAACCATCTTGAATAATTTATTTTAAACATCAACAGAATATTAAATAAAGTTGAAATCTCACTGATTGGATGATGTTGGAAAGATGTTTGTCCGTTTGTTTAACAGCTTGAAAATACAAAGTCAAGTAATGAGTTTCTGGCCTTGAACACCTTAGATCTATTGTAGGAGAGGAATAAATCATGTGATTTATTTCAGTGAATATAGTTATTGCATCCATAAAAGAAAGCAGTAATTTATACCTTAAATGGTGTTCTAATAGTTTTTATTAGAATTGTAAAGTATTTTGAGAAGGGATCTTGCAGATTATCTTATTCAAATAAAATGTTTTGTTTTGTTGTTTTTTCCTCCTTTTTGGCATTTGTAGTTAAGGAAACTGGTGATCACTGGGTTAGTAACTTGCTTGTGAGGCACAGTTTGTTCATGTCAGAATCTATACTTGTTACTCAAAACTTTTAACTCTTAATTTTAGTTTTCATTTAGCCTCACTGAATTCTTGCATGTAAATTTTATTTTGACGCTTGGTGTATTTTATGACTTTAATGCCTAAAAACATTAACAGAAAAATTTCTTGTTTTTTTAAAGTTTATTTTTATCCTTTTTAAAATCTGATACTATCCTTTTCTGTAGCTAAAAAATTAGGAAATTGCTCATTTGGGAAAGGTTTATAGAATTACCACTTTGTACATTTCTTACAATGTAGATGTATTACTTTGAACTCAGAATAAATGTTTTAAAAAGTTTGATGGAATAAAAATGTTTTCTTTCCCTTAGAGAGTATACTTACTAGAATGTGTCCTTGCTTCACATACCATGTTACAAGTATTTTTTACATTTAAGATTCTTTGTGAAGATGATTTTTGTGGCTATCATTTCTTACTATGTGCCAAACCAGAATTTAGCTACCCGCCTGTTGCTAGCCTAGATATTTTTTCATTTTTATAATGTTATGATGAATTAATTTATAGGTACTATCAGATTTTAGTACCAATTACCATTAGTACCATTGCTGAAAATAACCTTAATACAAAGTCTTCTAAATGGTATTACTAGATTCTTCAGTTGTAGAACAATTTAATAATGTCCTCATTTCTTTGGTTTCTTTCTCAAAGATAGCATTTTCTTAAGTTGTTTTAGCTTAGTAAGATTACTATTTTTAAAAAATGTGCATTGGAACGCTATGAATTTGAGAAATATTAGCATATATTCACATTATCTTTTCTCCTTCAGCTGGCTATATTGAGAGACCTCAGCTGATTCGAGCAAAAGTGCCAATTGTGAAGTTCAGGGATAAAGTCAGGTAAGTAATTACTGAACTCTTTTTTTTTTTTTTTCAGTTGCTTTAGATTATTTTTTGATAGTTATGTAATTTATAAAGTTAAGATACATATATTGTACCACAACAGTTTGTCTTCCATCAGTTTTAAAAAATTGGCTGATCTTTGAAATAATTTAAAAAAATAGTCTCAGTAATCTTCCTCATGCTTAACTGTACTTATTCTTTTTAACATTTGAGTATTTGAGACTTCCAGTTTAAAGAATATATACATATTTATATTTGGATTTTTTTTAAAAAAATTGTTTTAGACATTGATGAACTTTTATTCATTTATTTGTATGCAGTGCTGAGAATCCAAGCCAGTGCCTCACACATGCTAGTCAAGTCCTTCTACCATTGAGCCCCAACCCCAACCCTTATATTTGGATTTTTAAAAGATCTCTTACCTTTGGGAAATGTACTTCATCCTCCAGAACATAATCTTAATTGACAAAATTTGATGTGTATATATACCAAAGGGTTTGTTATAAATATAATTATCATAAAACAAGTTATATTTCATTTTAATGAAAGAAACCTGGAATAATAACATAAATACAGCAAAATATACTTATATCATTTAAAATTTTATATTCTTTCTATATATTCTTTTAGCCTGGGCTCTGAATTCCTTAAAAATGTTTGATTAGAATCTTGTATATAATATCTGAATGTAAAATGTAAGTGGTTGGTTAGGCATTTATTATTGATTAATTAAAGAGATCTGTTGTTTTCTAAAAATTGATAGGATTGTGGTAAATCAGGTTTTTCTAGCCCAGTTTTACAAAAGTAATGCTAAAATTATAGGCATACACAAGCATACACATAAACAGAGTTGAGCTTTCTTATTCATGGATTCTGAGAACATAAGAATTTGCCTGCTTGGTCAGGTTCATTTGTATCCTTCTACATCAATGTTCATTTACTTTTAGTGGTCATTTGAGGACATGCACAGAATGGTAAAATATTTTGTTTCCTAATACCGATGCTCCCAACCGAGAATGAATAAGGTCACACCCTGCCTTCTTGTTTCACTTTTCATATTGCAAACAGAGTTCATCACAATCTAGTTAGTATCAGATTTTTCACATTTTTGTGCTTTTCACTGTTTAGAGTGCCCTCAGGTATAGTACTACCATGTGTTCCTAAGTGGAAGAAGACTGTGGTATGCTCAAGAGAGAAAACTTGTTAGATAAACACTGAATTTATGTTTTTGGAAAAGTTTTTTTTTCTTGTCTTTTTTAGTGTTTTGCAGAATGGGAGGTTAAATCAAGAGCCTTGTACATCCTGTTGAGTTCACTGTTGATAAATTAACAATGTATATAAATACAGTGTCTTTAAACAGAAACACAATATAAATATAAATCAAGGTTAAGTTATTGACATTGATAAAAATGTTATCAAGCTGGCAGAAGCTTAACCCTGTGTTTTCCCTAGAAGTAATGGTTCAGTATTTACTTATTTAGCATTAGTATCAACTTTATAGAATATAACTATTGTGAATAGCAATAATTGATTCAATTTATTTTATTTTTTGTAGTGCTGGAGATCAAGCCTCAAGCTTGCCAGACAGGCATTCTGCCACTGAGCCACATTTCCAGCCCTAATGGGAATTTGGGCTCAAATTTAAACTAATAATAATGCCTGGCTCAAGCCTTCCCTTTCATTCATTTAAATATCCATCCAGTATATAAATATTTGTTGACTTTCTGCCAAGTAAAAGTGCTAGCATTTCTTAAAATAAAGATGTAAAATATATAAACTAAATTAAAAAAAGCTAATTGTAATAATCTAAAATAACATATAGTTATATTATAGTTATATGAATAATTTTTTTTACTTAAGATTATTATACAAACTTTTTAAAGTGTTCTCTTTAATCACCATTTTACAGTTTTTATCTATAATGAACCATAAACCAAAAAACAACAAAACCCCTCTACTTCTAATACTCAAAGCTAACTGATGTTAATATTTTGGTGTAAACCTTTCAGTCTCTTTTATATGCATATGAATGTATAAGCTTTTAAAAATCAAGATTGAGGGGCTGGGGATGTGTCTCAAGCAGTAATGCGCTTGCCTGGCATGTGTGGGGTGCTGGGTTCGATCCTCAGCACCTCATAAAAATATAATAAAGATGTTGTGTCCACCGAAAACTGAAAAAAATAAATATTAAAAAAATCAAGATTGAGATCTATTATATTAAACCATATACCATGAACATTTGTTTATGTCATTAAATATTTTTGGTAGCATTGTTTTTAATGGCTTTTATGGTATTGAGTAAATAAATTATCATTAACTTAACCATTCTCCTATGTTTGAATATTTGGTTTGTTCCAATTTTTATCTACTGTAAATAGCATTTTGTGCATAAGTCGTTCCATATTGAGGATTACTTAATATTTTTAGAAGTAGTATTTGAGGCAAGTACTGTGGATAGTTTTAAAACTCTGAATTCATATTTTTGGAAAAGCTTTTTTTTTTTTCCTCATCCAGTACTGGCGATTGAACCCAGTGCATGCTAGGCAAGCATTCTATTACTGAGCTACATGTCCATCCCCTTGGAAAAGTTTTTAATTGCTGACTAGTTTCTACATAAGTGATTTTTCATCTTTTTTGAGTTATATGGAGGAAGTACAAATTGGGTTTCAGTGCATACTTGCACAAGCATAATTAAAGAATGTAACTCTGTTGTTACCATAAATTTCCCAAAGCCAGATATGTATATTTGAAGTGTTAATACTACTATCTATTTTTATTAATAGGCAGGAATAGTGGAAAGATTATAAGTTTGTTTTGGCTTTCCAAAACAAGAAAAACTGAAATGGTAAATTTCAAATTTTATAATTAAAAGCTATAGAAAGGAATTTTAGTCATTTTGGCAATATTGTACAGAAAAATTTAATATTTAGAAGAAATTGAATCTTATGTGGATAATAAATGGAAGCGACTTATATAAAGTAATCCTTCCTTGCTTGTGGATGCCATCGTTAATGTAGGTTCTGTTATTATTGCCCTATTTTCTAAGTGTGGTTTGCATGATATCTTGTTTTCTTAGAAGTAACCCTTTTGTCACTTGTTTGAGTATTATAGCTGTTCCCAGGTATTAGTAGCTACATTTGACATAATTTTTTCACCTGCATTTTATTTGTCTTTTTCCCTGTTGTTTTAAAGTGTATAATACTATAGTTTCCTATTATCTGAGAATATATAACTTGGTAGGACAGCTTGCCCAGAAATGGTTTTGCTTATCTGGAAAGATTTTAAGATTTTAAAATTTCCTTTATTTATGAAAATTGAAGCCTCATCAGTACCTTATGGATCTTTGAACAGTATCCCAGATTATATTTTTAATAACACTAAATCACATTAAAATGATATCTTGAGTGTATATTTTTTCTTATTTCTTTAGTGCCACCTTTAAAAAACAGATCTGTAGCTTTTCAGCCCATGTTTTTTGCATCATTAGATGGGTTGACATTGTTTTAATTGGTAGGGAGGGGAGAGTTCTTTGGCTTGAACTAAAGGTTTTGTTTTTTTTTTTTTTTTAAATAGTTGTGTGGAGTTCGACTTGAATGTAAACAATATTGTTGGAATAAGAAACACATTCCTTCTTAGAACTTATGCCTACCGTAAGTTTTTGCTTTATTTCTAAGTAATTGTCAGCTTCTGTTTTTCCTTTATTCTCTCTTTTTTTTAAACATTTATTTTATTTATTTATGTGGTACTGAGGATCGAACCCAGTGCCTCACATGTGGTGGGTGAGTGCTGTACCACTGAGCCAGAATCCCAGCCCCTTTTCCTTTATTCTTTATACCTTTTTAAAAGATGTTTATGTTTAAGAGGTATAGCAGTATCACTTTAGTTGTGTTTAGGTATGATATGTCTTATTTTATTATTTACATAAAAGGTTGCTACATTGGGCTGGGGATGTGGCTCAAGCCTGTGCGCTCGCCTGGCATGCGTGCGGCCTGGGTTCGATCCTCAGCACCACATACCAACAAAGATGTTGTGTCCGCCGAGAATTAAAAAATAAATATTGAAAAGTTCTCTCTCTCTCTCTCTCTCCTCACTCTCTCTTTAAAAAAAAAAAAGGTTGCTACATTAAAATTATATACTACCAGAATTATAGGTAGTCAAATACATTTTTTTAAAAAAACTTTTTTATGTGGTGGGAAGGATTAAACCCTAGTTTTTACACATGTTGGCAAGCATTCTGCCACTGAACTGTCTGTAGCCCCAGTCCCTCAAATGCATTTTAATAAATGGTAATTTTAAAAAGATAACCAAGGTGAGTTTAGAAGTAAGTCATACATTTATAGTGAACAGAGCATTTAGTATACAACGAGGTATGGAGTTGAGAAAATATATAAATTTTCAAAGAAACTGTAATATCTTCTTACATTTTTAAGTTTTAATTTTATTTGCAGTTGAAAATCGAGTTCGTCCATTAGTGCTGGTCATTAAGAAATGGGCAAGTCACCATGAGATAAATGATGCCAGTCGTGGTACTTTAAGCAGCTATAGTCTTGTACTGATGGTTTTGCACTATTTACAAAGTAAGTATTGTGGGAGTTTTTCAACTTGTAAAACTGAAATGCAGTTAAACTTCCTTATTGTGTCTTTCATGTTGACTTTATCTACATATAGCATTGTATTAAAAGTTCATTCTAAAGTTAACAAAACTGTGTTTTCTGTTTTGTTGTTTTGAATGTTTAAGAAGTATTATTCCCTGGAAAACAAAGTTTTACTGTGTTTTCATTTTTTGACAGTTTTTCTGTATCCAGTTTTGTATTCAAAAAACTTTCACCATATTGTGAACCTATTATTTTGAGGCAGACAGATGTTCAGAAGGCCTATAAAAATAAGCTCAAGCACCATTCATCATGTTTTTTATTTTTTATTTGAAACAAATTAAATGATTTTCTTGTTGGTCAAAGAAGCATTTAATCTGTATTCCACAATTAGATTTTATCATTGCAGGACTCTTTTGTCAGATTGCCTGCCAGATTTTAGTTCAGCCCAGTTAGCTATCATTTATGAAGCTATTCTGATAAAAGCCATTCTTGTCATATACAAAAGGGCCAATAAAATGGTCTCTTGTAATTTGTTTCCATTTGTAAGATAGGTGTGAAAATTCTTATAGTATTGAGAATTCCCTGCAAATGTGGAACAGATTGACAAGATCTGATTGAAACCTTTACTTTCATGTTTAATAACCTTTTATATGTGCAGTCTAAGATGTTCTACTCAGTTGGATATTAAGATATGTTAAAGGGAAAACTAAAGATTTGTAGTTAAAACCAAGGCCCTAAAGTGTTTAATTAATAACTGTGGAATGTATGAATATCTGGTGGTATGAGGTTGAGTGAAAGAAAGACTTGAAGCTAATGTGACAAAAGATGATTTACTAGGATGTTTAGGGCCTTACCTATTTTAAGTTGATATTTCCTAGTTTAGAATCTTGGTTTTTGAAGATTATACTAATTTACTGTTATAAATTAATATAATTTATTTGTTCATTTCATAATTATTTGCTGAGTACCCACTTAGTAAATGCTAGGCATTACTCTCAGGATTGGAAATATAGCAGTGAACAAAATAGAAAACCAGTCATTTTCTTCATGGGGTTTACATTCTCTACATGTAAAAATTGACATTTTAATGGCTGTTATCTACCATAACATGAATTATTAAGAACTGTTAAAGTTGGTGGGTTACTAATAAAATTGATTTGATAGAGTCTTATTGCTGTTGTTTGAATTGAGCTCCTGGCAGATCACCATCAGGATAAAATATGTTCTCTGACAAATTCATTACAACAATTTAGGGATTATAAGAAAACCAATTTTAAAGCATCCTTTTTTTTTTGGTATGTTAGTACTAGGGCAATTTTTTATTATTAGAATATTTTCAATCCTTGCATATGAAGGACCACAGTGGGATAAAAAGACTTAACATCAAGTCAGTTTAGTTGGAGATTGCTGTCATGTTACAAAAAACAAGAGATACTTGTTTGATTTTTAGAACTTTTTGAATTTTGGAATGGGGGACTCAGAATAAAAAGACATTTTCTGACAGCTATCACTTTTACCACTTAAACTCATTTTCTGACAGCTGGACACTTTTACCACTTAAACTCATTTGCCTTCACAGAAGGCTTTTAGGGTAGGTGCCACGATACTAAGTCCCACTTCCCAAATGAGGAACACAGAAGCATAGAGAAGTCTCTTGCCCAAAGGCACTCATTTTGCAAGTGCCAGTCCATTCCATTTTAGCACATGAGAGAAGGAGAAGCAGAGAACTTGAGCTGTGACCAGGTGGCTGGCTGAAGAGTGGATTTAAGAATGCAGCTGGGGTCATCCTCTCTCTCATCTTGGATTCAGGGTCATCTTTGACAGGTCTCTTGGGTAGATATTTCTTCACAAGACTCCTCAATCTGATCCTGATGGTGTGCATGGAGTGAGGAGGGCCAGAGTCACAACCTCGGGACCCCACCATGAGCCTCAAAGCTCCTTGCTCCAAGTAGAAGTGGCTTCCTGGTGTGGTGCAGGACAAGGCAGAAAGCTGGAAGGAACCCTGCCCCTTTCCCCCTCAACTCAATGCCCCAATCCATGCTGCTCCCTCTGCAGTGCAAGATGCTCCTGCCACTGCCACCGCCGCGAGCGTCTGGTCCTTAAAACATCCTTTTATTGCGTTATTTGGTGCTTTTTATATTTAGGTTCTGAGACAGAAAGTAGTTAATAGCAATTTTGTCAAGAATAGTAAAAATCAGGGCTTGGAAAACTGAGGTAATTGGTGTCTTTATGGTAGGGTTTCTGTACTGAGGATATTGAAAATTGGGAATTCTTGATATGGTAGATCAGAAATCATCAGTACTAGGGAGTACAGTTTTGTTTATTTTTGGGAGACTATTCAAGTTCAAAGGTGTGATGAGTTTTTGGAAATTATTTCCAAAATTCTGGACTAGCATAAGCAATTATATATTTGCAATAAATGAATGAATGAATGAAGTTATTTGCAGTTCAATCAGTTATTCAGCCTCAGCATTTTGATTGGTGAAAGCATGAATAAGATTCCCATTCTCATTTAATTTGTCCTTTTGTTCAGAATTATTGTATTTAAAATTAGTTATAATTTAGTGTCATTAAAATTATTTCATATTTTTAAATTAAGTTTGAGTAAATCATGCATACAGATCATAGGAAAATCTTAAAAATACACTAATGTGGAAAAAAGAAAATAACAAATTAACTATACCACCCCCAAACATTGTTAACATTTGTTTGATTTTTTTCTAACTTTTTCTTTGTCATGGTTTTGTTATCTATCCAAATATTAAATGCCAAGTTCAGTTCTGTTCCAAATTTTTGGACAAATGAATTACTGTAATAAGTATGCATTTGTTGGGTTTTTCCTTTTTCCTTGGCCTGAAACTTGGTAGTGGTAAATAGATAGTATTCTTACTTTTTTTCTCACCTGTGCATTGGATATTATGGCATTATTCCCAGACTTTTTGATTTCAAGGAATAGTGAAATAAAAAAAAAACTAATCTTTTTTTTGTGTGTGTGTGTGTGTTATTTATCAGAACCAAAAAGTGGTACTGACTGCTACCATGACTTGATTTTAAAAAATGGTGCATATTAACACCAAAAAAGCAAGATGGATAGAATCTCAGAATAATGTAGGTACCGTCTCAAAATGGGATAATTGTTACCTCCTTCCCACTGCTGACACATCTCAGTTCAGGAATCTTTCAGGATTAATTCTAGGATCTTTTTGTTTTTCATATTTATCCCAATTGAGATGGACTTATCACTAGTTCTAAAGAAAATCTTGATTATACCTTTCTGTCTGTCTCTTACCTTTGTCTGAAGATAGGGTGCCATTGCTTGCTCAAAGTATTTGTGTTACTCTTTATTTTTATTAGATATCAACCTTTATAATTCCTTGTTCATCAAAGCATATGTATGCTCTTAGCATGAATATGCCATTTTAGGTTCTTAACAGAATTTAACCTACTTTTTTTTTTTTAAGAATTTAATCTTTATTTGATTTATTTGTTTTTATGTGGTGCTGAGGATCGAACCCAGGTCCTCACTTGTGCTAGGCAAGTACTTTACCACTGAGCTACAACCCCAACTCTATTCCTAGTTTTTAATCAAAAGTTTAATTGCAAAATATTTATAATAAGTATTGTAGATGTGGGGTTAAAATCCTTAAATTGGCAGTTTTAAAAAATAACAGAATGGAATTCATACTAATATAATATGGTAAAAGTGTTAATTTATGTTATCCCTTCTAGAAAGCAGTATTGTAGTATTTATGTTCATATCTTTTGATTCAGAGGTTCATTTCTAGGAATTTATACCTAGCTGATAATCAGGGAGGCATGTATGGATTTATATATATATATAAGGTTGTTTTTCATACTGTTTGTTGTAATAAAATTAGAAATAAAATGAGTTTTTAAGAATAGGGGAATATTTAAACAAATTATATATCCTGAAATGAAAGCTATGTAGCCACTAGAAATCATGTTTTAAAGATACTTCATGATATAAGAATATACTCTTGATATACTGTCTTATAGAACATAATGCCAATTTTGTTTGAAAATAGTTAACTATTGGTATTTGTGAATATATTCGTATGTACGTAAATACTGGAAAGGTGTGTGCCAAAATTTTATTGGATTATTTATGGACAGTTGGATTTGTTTTATATTTTACTTGTAGATGTTTTATACTAAATATTAAATAAGGTAGTTTATTTTCTAAATTTGAAATAAAATGAAATTTATTTACTTATTGAGAGACTTAAAATAGTTTAAATGGGCCATGGTTTAGGAATGAGTTGTCAGAAAGGTTAATAATCTTCCTCTTCATTGTTAAAAAGTTTCAAGCTCATCATAATGTACGTATTTTTATTATTGTTTAATCTAGGATATACATTGGTTTGATGATTGATTTGCCTCTTTAGAAGGATTTGAATTATAATGGTGGCTGTTTTAGATGCTATTTTATATATCACTAATCATTTAGTTCAATTTAACATTCAATCTGAAACATATTTCTATTCTTTTTGATTATCTTTTCTGATTATCTGTGTATTATACTTCACTTTTACTAAAAATTGAATAGATTAAAAGGATTCTCATAAATATATGTAACATAAAGAATAATATACCAGTCACATACCATGCCTAATGCCTATTTGTATTTTATTTTAGTAGTATATGGTGGTATGTAAGTATAACCCCATGTACTTGGAAGGCTGAGGCAGGAGGATCACAATTTTGGGGTCAACCTCAGCAATTTAGGAATTTATATCAATATATAAAAGGGGAAAAAATCAGCAAGAGGGGGTGAATAGAGGGAGAGAGAGCAAGCTCACGTTTGCTCACTGATATAGCCCAGTAATAGAGGACTTGCCTAACATACATGAGACCCTGCATTCAATCCCCTGCACCTAAAAAGAAGGAAAAAGATTTTTGACTAAAACATTAACATTCATAAATTTCCACAATCTCTGCCATGTTCTTTTATTCTTATTGGTTACATTAAAAGTTTTAATTTGATTGACTTCTTTAGAAAAACGTACTTTAATCATAGGCACATTGTTGCAAGCAAATTAAAAATTCAAACATTTGTATTTTACCAATGTAATGAAATCATGCTAAATGTATTTTCTGTTTTGTTTATGCATGTTTTATTTTGGTAAAATGCTCCCATTTATTGAAGTGGTTTGTGTTAAAGGCACTATTATCAGTTAATTCTGGGTCTTAGAGAACAATCAGCCACCAGAGCTAATGTGTAACTCTATACTGGCAAATTTAAGGTACTTCTCCATCAGTAAATTAGAGTGATTGGCATTAGAAGTTGCTTTCTTGATAGTCATTATCTTATGCAAGGGAAAAAGAAATACAAGAAGACTGTGCAAGGTGTATGGAACAGTTCTGACTCTACCACAAAGAACTAGTTTTTGTTATTGGTCAAGTTATTGTGCTTCTCTGGGCTTCACATTCTCATCTGTAACATGAATAGTTGGATAAAATAACCTCTAAATTTTGCTAAACTTCTTAAATATTTTAATATCCTTTTCTGCCGTTAACAAAAGAGACATCCACTGTGTGTAGAAAAATTGAAAAAACTAAAGTGTTTCCTAGAACATATTTCAACAATTAATAATAGACTGCATATATTTGAAAAGATTAATAAAAGCATGAATTATAAAAATGAATATTCATGGAATGCTTACCTTGTTCCCAGTATAGACCTGTCCAGAAGTCATTTTTAAATTGTTTTTATAGTTTCATAATCAATAGTTAACTTAGTGCAGTTGAACATCTGCTGTTTTAATAGCTAAATTTTTGATAAATCAGTATGGAAAGTTTATAAGTTTGTTGGAGCCTGACTAGCAAGCCCTTATTTGAACTGTAGACAAAATAAAATCTTATTAGCTATACTCAAGACGTTAACTATAGGTCATAAATTACAATGGTGAACTTTTTGGGGGTATGAATTGACACTGGGGATTTAACCCAGGGATAATTTACCATGATGGTACATCCCTAGCCTTTTATAGTTTTTATTTTGAGACAGGGTGGTTACCAAGTTGCTTAGGGCCTTGCTGAGTTGCTGAGACTGGCCTTGAGCTTCCAATTCTCCTGTGTCAGCCTGCTGAGCCTGCCATTGCACCTGGTGATGAGCTTGTTTTTGTCTTAATTTGCTCTTAAGAGAAAAAATTGAAGGATCAAATCTTTAGTGCAAGAGTTAGTCTATAGCTAAGAGTTAGTCCCAAATTTTAAAGTCAAACTAGATGATGGTAACTAGTGTTTTTGTTTTCCAGAATTTATATTGCTTTCGAGTAAGATAAGCAGTTTAAAAACTACTAAACTCACTCAACCCATTTCCCATCGGATAGTATTAATAAGTAACTGCTGTAATATTGTTTCTCTAATGATTAATGTTAATAAATCTTAAAGTTGTAAGAAAAGGAAGTCACTGAATGATGCTCTTGCCTTCAAAAGCTTCTGAATTGCTTATATTTAAAGGTTCTTTTGTCCATTGAGAGACCCTTAACCAGTGGTTGGTATTTATTTTTCATACCTGGAATCCTAGATGTGGTTATAATGTGAGATAAAATATCTGTCTTATGTCAGATTCATTCTACAGTCTTTCCTATTCCTATACCCCTCCTTTCTCTTCATTTCCCTTTGTCTGATCCATTGAACTTCTCTTCCCCTCCCTACTTGTTGAGTGTTAGGATCCACATCATTTTTTTTTTTTTTAAACAATGGACTGATTTGATGCAAGAAAGGAAAAAGAAAGCTAAGACTTGGTGAGCACCTACTAAATATTGGCTTGTTTTCTCACTCAGTACTACTTGGTGTAGATTCAAAGAATGATATTGTCCAGGTTAAGAGTTAGTATAACTTATGTGTTAAGGTCATATTTATTACAACCCACCAAAATATATCAAATGATAAAAGCATTTTCCAAGTAGAGTTTGAATTCATAGTTAATGAATGAAAAGATACTATTACATACATTGACAAAAATTAAGTGTACTGCAACCATCTAATGAACTGGAAATAGCTAGTGAACAATGTATCTGTATCTTAGTTTGTAGTACATTTGGAAAAATTAATACTTTTGTACCTTTCTGAATTAGTGGAAGAATTAAACTGTATTTGGAGGAAAAAAAATTCTATCTTCAAATTCTATGTTCTTTTCTTCATTTTTTGTTTTATTGTAATTTTAATTTATGGGGTATTCAGTGGGGAAGAATTAAGATTTTTAAGTAAACTAATTTTTGGTAAGATTTTTTCCAACTTGATTCTATATTATTTATTTCTGTATCATTCCATCTTGATTTTCAATATTAATTACAAAAATTATTTTAAAACCATTAAAAAAGATTAAACAAATGCATAGATGTTTACAATTAAAATGACTGGAGCTTGAGTTTACTTGGAGGGTCTTCTAGAACTTTGATCACTTGAATGCCTCTGGAAGGAAAAATAATACATTTATGTAAATATCCTTACTTCCTAAGAGTGATTTTTGGTAAGTAATGAGTGTTTTTTTCCTTCTAATGTTCTTAGACATATACTGCATACATTTATATCACAGAATTATATTTTATTTCTAATTTTGGAATTGGGAATGAAGCATGATGCAGAAGAGAATTTTAAATAAAGCATCCTACTCCCTACCATGTAGTAGAAATTAATACTCTTATAGTTGGAGACCATGTAAGTTGGTTACCTGCACATTAATCTATTCCAGAAGTGTTTTTGAAAAATAAGTGAAATAAGTATTCTTTGTGACTGAATTTAGTTATATATATTTCTTAATCTTAAATGCAAAGTGTATCATGGTACTATTGGTTTCTAATAGTAAAGAAATTTCATTACTTTGTATTTTAACATACTTGATATATTTTAGTTCTTAGGTTATGACTATCAGACATACTGCCTTTTATATTGTCCCATTTACATTATAACATTGTGAAATTACTGTTACTGCATTGAATATGATTTGAGTTATTTAAGGCTCCTGAATGGTGAGGAACGATTAACAAATATAGTAGTAGAATGAGGATAGAGATTCCTTTGTGTGGAATTTTATCTATTTGATAGCAGAGTGATACGAATCTCAATGTAGATTTCTGACTTTTGCTGAGACATTCTTTTGTAAAAAGCATGTTATATAGCTGGAAGATTTTTCAGTTTTTTTTTTTCAACAGATAATTTCCTGAAACAATCTCAATTTTGGCATCGTTAGTGGAAATTAAATAATGACAGGAAAGTCATGGTGGAACTATTGTTCAGTCATGATATTAATAATATCATTGAACTATACTTTTAAAATTGCATTTTTTGATAGTTATATCCATCTTAACAATGTCCATTCAATATCTATAGAACAATCCATGTCTTATTTTGTGTGTGTGTTTGATGTTGGGCCAAATGTTATGTCCCTTTCTTGATAGCTGTTATTCTAAAACCATGTAAGGAACATTGGGTTTACATAGGAATATATAATTTATTAATAAAACCTTAAATTGTTAACTTAAGTGTATCTTACATTGAAATTTTTAAGGTTGAGGATTAATTTCATGAAGTATATGAAAACTGTTGAATTTTAGCATAGACCCTTGTTGTCTCTTACCTGGGGTGTAGCTGACAGATTATTGCATTGTAAAATGAGTCATGTAAATCACAAAAGCTTTAAACTTTTTCTTTTTATAGCCCTACCTGAACCAATTCTTCCATCCCTCCAAAAAATTTACCCAGTAAGTGTTTCTTATAAATTATTATAATACATATTATGTCAAGTATATGTAGAATTATATGTAGTGTTAATGTGAATATGAAAGTAATAAAACTAAGTACATGATAACATTTTTTATATAGGCTGAGGCATTTGCTACAAGAAAATTTAAATATTTCATATATTTTTTCAGAAAACTGATTTTTGTTTGATTATTGGCAGACAATGTGGTCAGTTATGTTTAATGGTAGACTTTTTTTTGCATGATACTCATTATTAATGGGGATTAAATGTACTCAGTTGATCAAGGCCTATTTGGCCTTTTTCCAGTTTTCTTCATACTACTTTAAAATATAGTTTTATAGCATTTCTAAAGTTAGTAACTCAGAAATTTTTCAGTCTACAGTAATTATATGTTGAAAAGTTTGGGGGAGAATTAAGAAGTTTAATTATTGGATAATCTTTTTATCTTTAATTTGTAATACACTAAAAGAGGTAAACTTTAGTATACTATTCTGGTCTGCTTATTTAAAATCATGAAATTAATTGGAAACACCAAAAACATGAAGTGTGCCTACTAGAAAAAAAATTAGTATTTATTTAATGTGAATTTAGAGAAACCTAGGTTATATAATGTACTTATCCATAATCTATGCATCTTTTGTTTCCAGTTTTCTGTGTTCTCTGGAATTTTTTGTTTCCTTGTTTTATAGTCCTGTCATTTCTGTTTTCCTCCATAGTCATCCTTGTGCCTGCTTTTATGTGGAAATAATATTTATCTTGCTTGTTTGGAATGTTTGTATAGCCTTCTGAAACCATATTTTTGTTAGTATGCACACATGCAAGGTACTGAATAATAAAGGTTCACTGTAATAGAATTTTGCTATAATGGGGTGGTCTCTCAATTTCTGGTGGGTCATCTGCTAGAAGAGACTTGACAAGAACCTTCTGGTGTCTGCTGTCTTCCTCCATTTAGAAACTAATAATGTTGTTCTGAAGAACTATATCATAATGAGCTTCTGTATAGTTAGTGATCAGACTTTATGCTCTCTTAAACATCATGAAAAATGTGAAATCATCAGCAAGTACAAAAATAAAAGTAGGTTAACTTTTTGGCCTTATTCTTGAATTCATTTTCTTCTTCCATAAGTATTTGTTCTTTAGTTCATACTGAAAGGTGTACAGAGAATGGTTATGTTTACTATTTCATTTTATTGTTCCAACCTTTTCTTTAAGACCCAGGTTCCAGCGTAAAAAGAGCTGCATATAGTTTTCAGCATACAAGGAATCAGCATACAAGGAATAGTTATACTTATTATATATTGAAAAATGTTTTTGCAAAAATCTCACTTGAAACCTGGTGCTATGAAAAATCTTTTTTTGCTAACATAAGATACTAGAAAAGTATCAGTTTAATATCAGTTTACTTGGGGGTAAAAATATTGCTTTTTTGTGACAAGATACCCAGATTCTTATTAAATTCTAGTTTGAACAGCCCCATGATTCTTCTCTTTTTCTGATTTTCTAGTTTTGCCCTCTTGGTAGTACAGACCTTTGTTCACATCCACTACTTCTGGCCCTACACTCTTTTTTTTTTCTTTCTGACCCTACAGTCTTAACTTGTTTTCTATGTCTATAACAGTGATGGTGAATAAATTCAATACTAGCCCAACTCTAAGGCCTTAAAAAATACTAATTCAAGACCTGTAAATAAAAAGTGTTTTAATTGGCATTTAGGCACTCATTTTAATTATTTCAGCTGTGTTATTTTTACTATAAAATTGATGCTTATACAGATAAGGACCTACTACTCCCTCTTAAGTAAGATTTTTTGTTTTATATGAAACCGATAAACTGGTAAACAGAGTGCTTTTAAGTGGTCCATCTGATGGAACAAGCAAATCAGCTTGATTCTTATTACTGATAATAACCATCATTTACTCCTAGTATCCAAAATTTTACATACAGGTTTTTTAACCCTGGACAAATGGACTTGTAAGATATCATTCCTATTTCACAGATGAGGAAACTAAATCTTAGAAAGATTACATGATTGATCCAAGCTATATTGTCACAAATGATACATTTAGATACTAGTATTTTTTCCACTTTCCTTAGTTTCCTAGGGGAAGGCAAAATTACAGTAGTGCTCACTAACATATAATTTCAAGTAATTTCTGTTGCTTATTATATTTTATTTGTGTATTTCTGATTATTCCTACCTATAAGACATTTTTAAGAAAAACACATACGGCAAATTTTCTGCTTACTTGTATAAATGAGTTTGAGAATGGCAAAACTTTATAATAACACAAAACTTTTGTTACTTTTCAAAGGGAAAACATTTATTTTTAAAAATTGGTATATTTCAAGTCACTTGTGATATCGAATATGTGAAATAGATGAAAGACCTATAAATACATAATTACACTAAAAGCTGTGTTATACTATAGGATTATTAATAATTACTATTTCATTTTTACTGACTAAAAAGTAGCATAAAGATAAAGTAGTCTTACTTATTCTAGAAAGTCCTTAATTGTCCAAATTTCAAACTTTTGAAGATAAAGTAATCTCAGAAAAATTATGGGATCTGATAAAAGATGTTTTTGTTATTTTTGGTAAGCAGTTGTAAAGACACATTTCAGATGTTTTTCGAGGGTTGCCTTTAAATTTCTAGCTTGGCATTGATTGAAGAGAAATGGAAGATTACTTATCCTCATATTGTCAACATGTATATATTCTTTGAAAAACGTTTTCAGGAACTGTTTATTACACGTGGTGATTTGTAGTTCAATATAGAGTATCCTAAAAATGCAATGAAGAAATCTTCCTTTTATGTAGGAAATCAAGCAAGCATGAATTTTGGTAATCCCCAAAATCTGCTTCCTAAAGAAGTAGTTTACAGTCAAATTGCTTTTTCATTGATTTACATTATAATTTTAAGCTGCTGTTTTTCCTTTGATTTTATATTCTTTATGTGCTTCTAATGTATTAGCTTAAGTTCTGTACCCCCTTATGTATCTGTCTATTTTTCTTAAACCCACAACTATCATGAGGGAGCTCCTTTTTAAAAGAAATTCTTTGTGGAAGTCTTTCTTAAAGCAGAAAATCTTTTTGCAATGTGAATGATTACCAAAATCTGAGAAATTCTTAAGGGTAGATGGAATTCCTATTTACGTATAACTTTTCTTTTCAAGTTTGAATTTTCCTTTCAGTTTTTCCTCAATAAGTACTCCATGACTCTTTTTGTGAAAGTTTATGAAAAAAGAACAGTAGAGCTGGGCAAAGATTGTCCAAATTGTTGGTTCAAGGTCATTCAGCATTTTAACAAAGTAGATCTTACAACTCTTCCGTTTTAATCTTATAATTGCTAATATTTTTCTTTAAATTATGGAACAAAATAAGAATTTTAAAGGAAGTTCAAACAGTTTCAAACTTCAGATAAGAAGACTATTAAAGCATCAGTTCATAATCTGAATGTTTACTAGGTGATGGGTATCGAGATTAGTAAGAATCTTCAGAGTAGGAGCTATTAAATAGGAAGCTAGCTTTCTTTTTTAATTTTTAATTGACATATAATAATTATGCCTGCCACTTTTCCTATCATTTGATTTACATTATACCTGTTATTTGATTTGCCAGGAAATAATATCTAAATAACAGTTTCAAATAATGTTGTCCTAAGTCCAGTTTATACCTAACGAGACAAAGTCGGGTAGAAGCATTGTATCTTTCTTCCTTTATTCTTTATTGTAAATTGAGACTTCTTTCCTATCTCCCCTAGCCTTTCCTCTTAGACAATTAATATTTCAACTTGGGTTTTATGATGTAATAACAATAGCTATTATAAGAGGAAGTTCCATGTTTAAGAGAGTGCCAGTTTTATTAATTGTGGTTAGAATGGAATTTTTCTTCTTAAGAGAAAGGTAATCACTTCTCAATGGTTAAATATTATTAATAGAATTCTAGGTAATGGAACAAGGGAGAAAATATTTTTGTTTTTTGCTCTTGTTTTTATTGATTTTTTGAGGATTAGTATTGAATGATAAGGAAGCTTAAATTATTTTAGAGTTACTTAGATGTTTCAGTTGAAATAATATCTATAAGCCCAAGGTTAATCTGTTAAATAGTAACCTCAACTCCTTTTAGTTATTCTGCTGCATTACCCAGTTTACTCAGTTGCTTTTTTATAAATTTTATTCATTTTTGCTGTGATGGCAGTGGGTAAATGCAGAAAACCATTTTCAATGGTATTGTGCAAATTACCTTAGGAAAATAATTTTTTAATTTATGGATATATATTACTTGAAAACCTCATATTCATATGCAGTTCTTCAGATTCAGAACTTGCTGCTAGTAGAGGAAGAACAGATATGATAGTGAATGATATACCATAGGCCAAACATTAAGTATCCATTAGTATTCCTTCTGATAAATGTCTTATTTGAACCTGGATTGCAAGCAGTTGATATGGATAAATACTGTGATAAAAGTATTGCTAAATATAGTGTTCGTTATGTGTATTATCTTCTTTTCTTTGCCTTTGTCTTTTCAAGTTCATGTTGAATGTCTATCTTCTCTTCCCTCTAAAAAACAAAATATAAAAACAGAATAAAACAAAAATTTAAAAATCTTAAATCAGCATAAGTACTTTTTATACATTAAAGCTATTTTTGTGGCCTTTGAGAAAAAGATTAAGTGGCAGAGGGAAAATTATTTAATTTGTGTTTGGATATAGCCTTTATACCTAAGGTACATCTGCTCCTTGTAGAAATAATTAAGGAGATAAATTTATGAAAATATTAATATTATTGGGAGGAATTATGGTATGTATAATAAAATTTTACTTATGAGTTAGAAATCTTCTGCTGCCGTAGAAATGTTAACTTAATGATATACCTGAGCCAAGAATTAGAATATCTTAGTTTTTCAGGTAATTTCTGGCTTACTCCAAGTATTGGTGAAACCTTTAGAAGAAAATCTTCAAATTTCCAAATTGCCAATATAAAGGGAATTTTTCTCACCAGGCATAGTGGCACACACCTGTAATTCTTGTGACTTGGGAGGCTAAGGCAGGTGATCACAAGTTTGAAGCCAGTATGCAATACTAGTGAGACCCTGTCTTAAAATAAAAAATAAAAAGAGCTGCGGATGTAGCTTAGTGGTAGAGTACCCCTGGATACCAAAAGAAAATTTCTTCTCTCCTCAACTTGCATTAGGATTTGTTAAGTTTTTTAGTGTAAATGTTTTAAATGGCTTTACATTTTTTTCTTTTTTAACAGGAATGTTTCAGTCCTGCTATACAGCTGCACCTTGTACATCAAGCTCCATGTAATGTTCCTCCTTACCTCTCAAAGAATGAATCAAGTCTTGGGGACCTCTTACTGGGCTTTCTTAAATATTATGCTACAGAGTTTGAGTAAGTAAAACTTTAAATTGTGTTTGTTCATTTATATGTAAGTGAATGCTACAGATTTGGTCAGAAGCTCTATTTGTCAACTATAGTGCTGTAAGCATATTCAGAAATGTGTAATTTATGAAATTTAATATTTAATGATATTAGATGCCAAATTGATCTAATAATTCTAACTAATAACAAGATTATAGTTTAATAAGCTCCATTTAATAAGCCCAGTTTTAGCTGATTTTATTCATGTTCCCACTTTGTTTTGCTGCCTCATTCCATAAAAGAGTCTCTATGGGTCCTGTCTTAGGTATTTTGTAGATTGGAACAGATGCATTTTCTAGGAACTTAAAATGTGCAGTTAAAAATACAGCCAAGATAGACTTGGAAATTTTTTATTTAATTCATGCTATCTGATTAATAGTTGTGTTAGTGTGATAGGCAAATCAAGGAAACATCTTTTTCTCCTTTTTTGTTTTGAGGGCAATATATAAACATGAGACAAAGTGCACAATCAGTCCAGACAGAAGAGAAAGTTCTTTTGGGAGTTCTAAGTCCAGAGATAATGAGGCTAGTATTTGTTTGCTGCTTTTCTGATCAATCTGGGAAAGTTTGAAGGAAGAAGAGAAGTTTGGGAATTATACAAAATTAGAGGAGGGTGCAATGAACCTTAAACCATTTTGAAGGAATTTGGAGAGGAGAATAGCAATAATAATAAATTACTATTAGTAAGTGCGAAAATGCTTCTAAGCAGATTATATGTATTATCTCATTAAGTTTACAAAGTAACTATTATTAGGTGGTATTATATGATGTCCTCATATTTTACCAGGTAGGCTTAGGGAGATGAAGTAAGAGAGATGAAGTCACTCACTGAAAGATCTCATACCTTATAAGGGTACTGTTTCAGATAGTTTGCACAGTTCACACTTAACTGTGATACACTGCAATATTGGTATTTTTTTTTTCTGATGTGATACAAGTAGCTCTAAAGAAATCTGACTTAGATGATTTGAAACATGGGACATGAAAGAAGAAATGTTATTCAGATTCTAAAAAGTAAAGCCCTTTCAAAAAAAAATATTGTTTTCATTGTAGTTGAACACAATACCTTTATTTTTTTATTTTTATGTGGTGCTAAGGATCGATTTCTTCTGTATGTTGAGATATTCAATTTAAAAATTCTCTTTAAAGACAAAGAATTAAATGCTTGGTAAGGAATGCTTTGAGTACATGATATAAACGTTGTAGAAGGTTTATATAGCCATTTAAAAATTATGGATCTTTAGACATCTATGGTGGTGCATGCCTGTAATACCAGCTACTCTGATTCCTGAGGGAGAAGAATTGCTTGAGCTCAGATCAGGGCCAGATAAGGCAATATATCCAGACCCCCAACTGTTAAATAAATAAATAACATAAAGATAAGTAAATAAAAATGACTGTTTTTTCTTACCCACTTCACTCACATTGTGCTGCTATGCTAAAATTTTTTAAAATGAAGTTAGGCTTCACAGATTCATTGGGAACTATGAACTGACAAAATAGTGGACAAGGATCACCAAGGATTCTAGGAAATATAATCAATATAATCAGTGCTTCACATGGTAAACAAATAATGATCAAGAATAGATCAGTATGATAAAGGGCTTGTATATTTGTATTCTGTCTCTGTCCATCCAGGAGTGCTTTACCACTGAGATACAGCCCTAGCCCTTTTAATTTTTTTTATTTTGAGACAGGCTCTCACTAAGTTGCCCTGGCTGGCCTCAAACTTGATATTCTTCTGCCTCAGCTTTCCGAGTCACTGAGACTACAGGTGTGCACTACCATGCCTGGCTGCCTTGTGTGTCTTTGTATTTTTGTTGTTGTAGATAGACACAATACCTTTGTTTTATTTATTTTTATGTGGTGCTGAGGATTAAATCCAGTGCCTCACACATGCTAGGCAAGTGTTCTACTACTAAGCCTACAACCCAGCCCTGCCTTATGTGTTTTAAAGAATGAAATATTTAAGGAAAATATTTTTTAAATCACCATTGACATTCTACATTTAAATTTACCTCTTAGAGTAAATAAATTATATATTATGTTTTAATGATTTGAAATAGTTAATAATTAAAAATATTCAAAAGTTTGTTGAAAATGAGTAGATTTAATCAGTTTGAATGGTAGTGATTCAAAGTATTTTTTTTTCTCTTTGAAGTACTTCAAATGATATAGTCATTTAAATAACTGCATTACTTGGGTTGATTGTAAGTTGAAGCGTAAATGATACCTGATTAGGGATAATCAATTAAATGAATATGTGTCGCATAGGTTTTTGTGACCCAGTTTAGAACCAAGTAGTCAGGTAGTGGCATCTAATGTAAATTCAGAATTGAATTTAATAGAAATTTAGTGTTGACAATTGAGTTCCTTTAGTTTAAAGAAACAAAAGTTGTAACTTAACAGCAGGACATAGTATTTTAGTAGTTTTTCCTTCCTTTCCTTCTTCCTTCCACTGGTGTTGAACCCAGGTAGTAAAGTGCTCTATCTCTGAGCTATACCTACAGCCCTATATTTTAATATTCTAAACTCTTCTGAAAGAAAAAAACATTAATCTGTGCATTTTAAAAGTAATGTTTACAAATACAATTTCCCTTTAAGCTGATACTAGAAATCATCCTAGGAGAAAGTTCATTTTGTTAGTGAAATTTTTCTTAAGTAATACAAAGTATAATATTATAACTGTTTAGTTCAGTTATGGTTCTGTAACTCTTCCCCTTATATTTTTAATTTTTAAGAAACATCTAAAGCAATAGATCAGAATTATTATATTTTTGGAGTTCATACTCCAAAAAAATAATACATGAGGAATCTAAAAAAATTTGCTGTAACCAATAACTAATATTATTTTCATTTGACAGCGCATTTTGTGTGTGTGTTTGTGTGTGGCATGAGAAAAGTGATAAGGTCTTGCTGTGTTGTCAGACTGGCCTGGAACTTATGATACTCTTGCTTCAGCATCCTGAGTAGCTGGTTTACAGGCTTGTACCACTACACCTGAATCTCACTTGTTTTTAAAATGTATAAATTCAGATGTGTGTGTGCATATAAATGATATTATATATGTGTACACACAGACACACATTTATTTAAAGGACTTAAAATCCCTTTATAATATTTCTATACCACTTTTGATAAAACAAAATAGAAAATTATACTTGTAACATGCTTTAAATTATTAAACTTCAGAAGATACAAGATTTTTCTTAATTAATATAGAAATTTATGACATTTCCAGAAATAAATGGCATGCTGGACCTGTGGTTATATTCTTATGGATCCTCTGTTACATAGAGGAAGGGTAGGGTGAGTGTTGGAATCTGAAGGTTTCAAGATGTAGTCTTTCTCTGCTTGCTGAAATGGTAGAGAAAGCTAAATACTGCAGAAAAAAGGATTTGAGCTATTTTTCAAATTTATTTTTCTCTTATATAGAATGGTCATATATTTTAACATGTTCCTTTGGAAAAAAGAATGCTTGTAATAACTGTTACAAATGTGAAAACTCCTTAAACCTTTAAGAAACAAAAGTTTAAAGTTGGTGTATACTAAAGATCAGATGATTTATTTTTAGCTGTGCCAATAAAGTTGTTTTCTTGAGTAAAATTTTGCTGTTGACAGCTGTGTCTGATATGTGGCAATAGCATTGTTTTCATAGAGTATCAATTTTGTTTTCCTAAAACAATACCTACATGCTTCTATTAGAAATTTTAAAAATTTAAAAGTAAATTTTAAAAATTTCTCACAAGACATACAAGATATACCTGAACAAATAGTACCAGAAAACAACACAAGAAGATTGCTTTTCTCTTAACAAATAAAAAATTCTTATTTGGGTATTAGCAGTGAGCATAATTTTTTGATTACTTAAAGTTTTTTAGTTTTTTTGTACTACTTCATTTATTCAGTAAACATGTATTGAATAGCTTGTATGTACTCAGTAACTAGATGAACAGTAGGAAAAAAAGATAAATATCTAAGCATCTTAGACTTCATTCTACTTGGGAAGCACACAAGAAATAATAACATAATATATAAGCAAGTTGTTAGAAGGTAAGTGCTGTAGAGAAAAAAATTAGAGAAGGGAAATAAAGATTATGCTGATGGTTGAGGCAAATTTCATTATCCTATAAGAAAATCAGGGTTGGCCTTACTTTAGATATAATAAAAAGGAGATTATGAAAATATTTGACATGATTTAATGTTTTTCTTCTTATAGCTGGAATAGTCAAATGATTTCAGTTCGTGAAGCCAAAGCCATTCCAAGGCCTGATGGTATTGAATGGAGAAATAAATACATCTGTGTAGAAGGTAGTTTTCCCATGATTACTCTATTTACCATCCAGTTATCATCATGGTACCGAATTACTTGACTAATTTCAGCTTGTATTGCAGTTAAAAGTAATATATTTATTTATGTCTTGAAGTGATTCACAGGTCTTCTAGTTTCAAATTTTTAATTAAAAAATCATTTCAAATTCTTTAGTTATGAGAAATAATAAACATGAATTTGAGTAATCTTTGTTGGTAAGAGCTGAACAGGCTTTGTGCATTCCTCCTACTTTTGGTTGATTGGAACTTAATGTCATGATTTACAGATAGGAGAAAATATAGTAGATGATTCTTATTGAAATGAAATGATCTGTATTCTTTGACACTGAAAATGTTGCTGTTTAATGCAAACTAGTTTTTTCTGAAGTTAATTTTACTATGAAAGTTAACGTGAAAGTAAATTCTTTTCTCTAAAATTAATTTATGTGTAGCTGAGACATTTTCTTTGAGTCAGTGGTAAACTGACTTTAAGAGGCATAATAGAGAGTTTATCTAGCATGCATGAGGCCCTGGGTTGGATTCCCAGCATCAAAAAAAGAAAAAGGAAAAAAAATAAACGAGGCAAAATTGTTTGCATAGATACCAAACTGAAGACCTTTGTAAATCTCAAGATAAAAAAGAAAAGAATTGAGAATCAGTGTTTGTAGAAAACATTAGATTTAGAATATTTTAGTCTTGAATTATATGCAACATCTTAAAATTTGAGTTTGTGAATAGGAATTAAAATCTGCTTTGGTATTTGGCTTATTAATAAATTTTACAGAGAGTGTATGTTATTTTAGTTACTTGTGTTCTTTTGAATATTAAACATTGTTATAAAGTACTGTGTATGATGTGATTTCACTATACTTTGGCATATGGCCTTGTCCTTTTTTTTTGAAATTAAAAAAACATAATAACTGTGACAATAAACACCCTTTACAAAATAGCCCTTCTAAGCAATACAAAATAAATAAAGAAGCTTTTAAGATTATAGGCCTGCTTGGATTATAGTACTGTAATCTAAAGCAAAACCCTTTATCAGATTTCCTTTCACAGTTTTTCCAGGTCTTTCCCCTCAGCTACCATTTCTCTTTCTAGCAACTTCATTCCTTTTCTCTCCCATCTTTCTCTTTCAGCTTTAAGATATTTATAGGCATTTTCATCTTTGAAAAATATTCTTAGCTTTGAAAAATATTCCTACTGGTTCTTCTAAGTACTTTCCCTCCTCTTTTACAGGGTCCAGATTCTTAATCTATAGCAAGTTTTGCCTTCTGCTCCCAATCAATCTCACTCCTAATGACTTCAGTTATCCTTCTTCAGTTTCCTTGTCCTCTTGTCAATTATTTCCAAATATGGACTCTTCTCCCTTATTTTATGGGTGAAGGTGGGTCTGGACATGGAATGTAGATATATGGGAAAAACATAAACTTTTGTTTGTTTTCTTCCTGTCTCCTATTCTGATTCTCTTCTTTCTCTACTAAATTTCTCATAGAAGTTACTATCCTCACTGTATTTCTTTCTAAACTACACACTACACCATAACATAACACTATGTTTCATTTTCTCCAGTGTTGAACTTCTGCTTTAAAGATTTATTGACCTTTCTTCTGGACAAAATCAGCTTTTAAATTAAAATTAAACTTCAAATTACCTTCCTGTGACATTTGACATTGGGTACCTCTCTTGAATAGAGTGGTACTTGTTTATTTATTTTGGTACTGGGGATTAAAACCAGAGGCACTGAGCCATATCCCTAACCTCGATAACTTTTTATTCTTTAACTTTCTCCCCTCTTAGGGTAGATACTTGACCCTCTGTAATTCTTCAGAAATCTTATCCACTTTTATGATTTAGAATTAACTTACTTTGATAACTTTCATTTTTAGTCATTTTACTTGAATTTTATCTTTATTAGACAGCTAATAGCTGTATGAAACTTTTTTGTATCTTAAGTTCAATAAAGATATTAGGTTGAGCCATATGAAATTGCTGTTTTCAAAGGTCAAAACCCATTATATATTGACAGTTTCACATAATCTAAAAAATTTGGAGGGTTGGAGACATAACTCAGTGGTAGAGTACTTGCCTGGCATGGGTGAGCCCTGAGTTTGAACTCCACCACCATCAACTGTCCCCCGCCCCTCAAAAAAAGGAAAGTTCTCATTTTAAGAATTTATTTTTCATATGTGCATTTAACATTGCAGAACCTTTTGATGGGACTAATACAGCCAGAGCTGTGCATGAAAAACAGAAGTTTGACATGATCAAGGATCAATTTTTAAAGGTAAATAGTGCATCAAATTAACTCTATAAACATTAGTGGAATAATATGCTGTAAAAATGAATATATATTGTTGAGAAACCATTAATATAATAGGGAATTTATTACTTGAATATAGATATACTTTTGCCTTCAGAGAAAGCTGGCTCTCTTCATACATGTGACTTTTTTTTTTTTTAAGAAATAAACATTTTTATAGGGAGCTTATTAAACTCACAAAATAATGAGTAAAGCCTAATGGATTCCTTTCCTTCCCTAAAATATCAGGGTATTTTTTATATGCTTAAAAGAAAGCTGTTGTCTAATCCATGCTTTTTTCTTGCATATTTCACTGTCACAAGGAACTAAAGTTTATCCTTGTTTATATTTTGAAAAGTTTGTATATGTTTTCAGTGTGAATTTATTACTAGTGTTGCTAGACAAGGTCCCTGTCTTCATGAAATTCCACCATATGTGGGGAAGTGCATTAATAGAAACATGGAGGAAAAGCTTAATAGAAGAAAAAGATCAGAGAACTGTGAAAATCATTTTATAAGTATAGAAGTATATTTTAATGATAACTTAAAATTCAGGTATTATATTATCAGCTATCCTTCAAACTAGGCCCTCTCAATTTGTCAGCCAGAATAGAAAATTTATTGTACAGACTTTAATTTTTTTTAAATTTATTTTTCTTTTATTACTTATTTATATGCAGTGCTGAGAATCGAACCCAGTGCCTCATACATGCTAGTCAGTCGCTGTACTACTGAGCTACAACCCCAGCATAGAACGTCTTTAATTTTAAAACAGATACTTAAGAAGGAATACTTTTGTCTGTCAGATTAAGAACTCAGAAGTAGCATTTTGCTACCTTGTTCTTATTGATGAGTGAGCTTTTCATTTAGAATTATGTAGCTGAAATAACCAATATTTTTAGTCATTGGAGCCATAATGAGAATAAATTAAAGTAGTGAACCAGATTTTTAGCTTGTAAACAGGAATTTCAGGATTTAAAAAAACTAAATTCCATTCATTATTTGTTTTCAGGGACATACATGAATTACCTTTTTTAGATTTACTCTGTCCTTCATAAGTAATATTTGTAATTGAAAAAGCTAGTAAAGACACAAATAAGTTATCAATTAATTGAAGTAATTTTTTCTTACCTTCTCAAATCCAAAAGTTTTGTTTTAATTGTCTTCCTATTTTAGACAAAAGTATTAAGTCTGTGAATGTTGTTATTGTCAGTTTTACTTTTTTGTACCACCTGCATGTGTACTTTTATTTTTATGTTTTTTTGCACTTTTAAATTAATGAATTAGAACCATACAGGTATGGAATTTTAAAATAACATTTTCTTTTTGGCTACAAAAACAATACTTGGATGATGTTAACAACTTGGGAAATAAAAACACAAGGAAGAAAGAAGTTACCCAAAAGTTTTCCACCATCAGGAAAAAACCACTGTTAACATTCTTTGTCTTTTATTCTGTATTCTGCATATATTTTATGTTTTAAGAATGATTTTTTTTTCTCTCTCTCTCCCAGTCATGGCACAGATTGAAAAACAAAAGAGATTTGAACAGTATACTACCTTTAAGAGCTGCTATCCTGAAAAGATAACTGGCCTCTGTTTCTTAAATTCTTCTGAGAAATAAAGAACAATAGTTACAGCATAATGCATTTGTTTACCTCTATCATGGTTTCTTTTTAATTGTTCCTCTTGTTTCCTGTTTTATTTTTAAAAGGACATACTTATATAAAGATGGCATATTTTATTATGACATTTCCTAATAAAATACTTTGATTTAAAAAATGTATTTTTGAAGATGTTTACATTGATGATTAGTAATATTATGGCATGAATTTTCAGGCAATCAGATAAAATATATTTTGGGAAATTACCTGAAGAAATAAAAATGTTTTTGATACAATTTCAGTTAATTGTACCACATACTTAAGAGTGAAGAGCTGTGTGGAATTTTCGAGAGGATCTCATTTGTACATGCTTAAAGTGTAATATACAACAGATAGATTGTTGTCTAAGTCTGTTCTAATAAAGTGAAGATTTAAGTCAGTTATTCAGTTACTTGAAGCAAAATGAAATCTTTTATTTCAATAAAATCACTGCAGTGTCATGAAATACTGGACAATTGTCTTAAATCTTCACTTGCCTCCCAGGGACAGATTGAGGCTTTGGGTGTCTTTATTAGCATTTCATTAGTACCTCACGTGCTTTTGATCTACTTTTGAGAATGCTTTAGATTTTATGTTGAAATAACAACACATTTTGCACTGTAGTAATGCAAGCACTAACTCTTAGAGCAGTTAGTGAATTGTTAAGAACTGTTTTAAGGACTATTTGATGTAGACATTTTGAAAAGATTAAGTTTCCTGTGCTTTAGTGCAATGTGCACTTTTGCTTTACTTCCGTTTCCTGCTTATTTTTCCTATGACAAGAAGCAACAGAACAAAGTTAAGATTATATCCTGTTTGTAGAATCAGATTTTTTTTGTGTGTACAAGTATAGGACTGTAATCTAAACTGGGATTTTTAGGTAGTAAGCCACTACAAAGTTTTAGATAGACATAAAAAATATAAATAAAAGCTTAATGTTTGTAAAAATATCTTTTGTAGTATTTCTTTTCCACATCAAAGAAGTAGTGGTGGCTGCTAAAAAAGTTACAGTGTTTATTAAGGTTTTTTAAAATTTATGTAAATATTTGTAAATTGGCCAGTGCCTGTAAATTTAAATATTAAAAAAATCTTGAAAACAGTTTTAACTTTTTTAAAAGGATTGCAAACAACTTCTTTTAAACCTACTGTAATACAGTTTGTACCTCTTAAGTATTTTTCTTTGCAAGCCAATTCAGAAGCTAAAACTTGCTTTTCTTTGACATGTAAAAGGTGCATATTTTCATTTTCTTTAAGTTTAAACTTTTGTATGATGTCAAATGGAATAAAGTTTATATATGGAAATTGTTTTTCTGTGAACATCTTTGCTTTTGACATGAGATTGGGGCTATAGTTAGCATCTAGAGCTGATCTGAGTTCAATTGTTGTGCTTAATTATTTAGATTAATACAGAGAATCTTGGAATTAAGTTCATCCATGGTTAAAGCCAGTTAACCATATTAATACCTTATTTTTTCTGCCATTAGGAATGAAGCTTTCCATATAGGTGATTTTTTTAGATTACTAATGTGTAATATTTGATACAGTTGAACTTTTTATATGAATTCTTGGAATTTTTCCTGAAATTGATTATACATTGTACAACTCTTCTTTATCAAAATGAATTGAGTAGAATTAATATTCAGGTGATGACTTTGGGTAATCATTACAAACAATAGTCATAGTACTTATCGTTCAGTAATATTGTACAGTTCTCAGGGATGGGTATGTGTAAGGTGCTCTGCCTCTGCAGTTATTATGACATTTCCTAATAAAGCCCCAGAATTTACCATAGTGTGAACTCTTTCACTGCCACTATTTTCTCAGCTTTCAGTGACCCTACACTATTATTCATTTTCAGCTGATTCAGTGTTACCACTAGATCAACAAGTTAATCAACTTTCATTCTAGATCAATGGGCTGACACTTAAGATTATGAACTTTGTGACAGTTCAAATGGGACAGATAAGTGGGCTGTGAATATATGAAAGAATTTTTTTAGACTTAATTTTGTTCTTAGCTATTTGTGCGGTGAACACTAAATTATTTTGTTTGTGCTGACTTCCCCATTTCCTATATATTTGCATGTATTGTTAAAGTATTATACTCTGTACTGCAGTTCTCAATTTTGGATTAATTCAAGCTAGGTTCTTTGCAAATAAGTTTTCTAGACTTTTTAGTGTTCCTGAGAAATTCTGAGTGAATTTGAAGAAGCAGAATGGCTACCAGTAGGTTAGATTTTAGCAGATACCCACAACTGCAATTGAATTCTTTTTGTCCCAGGTGAGCATGGTCATTTGAATTGTTAATGGAAAGCCTACCTAATGTTAAACCAGGTTTAGTAAAACCTGGGAGCCTGGACTCTTCTGTTTCTATTCCTACGCCCATTAAGCTGTTAGTTCCATAGTGTATCTGACTTGTCTTCCCTTCTTTGCCCACAGACCAAACATATACATACAAACTGGCATAACTAGAGAATAATAAATACCAAACCTCCATTCATCATATTCAACAATTCTGTGAATAGAATCTGCTATGATTAAAAATAAGTGTTTGGCCTGGCGCTGTGGCGCAGGCCTGTAGTCCCACCGTTCAGGAGGCTGAGGTTAGGAGGATTGCTAATTCAAAGCTAGCCCCAGCAAAAGCGAGGCGCTAAGCAAGTCAGTAAGACCCTGTCTCCAAACAAACAAACAAACAAAAATAAGGCTAGGGATGTGGCTCAGGAGTTGAATGCCCCTGAGTTCAATCCCCAATACCCCCTACCCCCGTCCCCAGTATTTCCCATTCTAGTTATAAAGTCATTCTCGTAAAAAGAATGATACCTTTCTGCATTGTAAAGATATCTGTACCTGTTGTGCATACTCAACAGCTCTGGTCCTGTTCTCTTCAGGGAGCATTCTCTTAAGTTTGTTCTGTGTGCTAGGTGGTTTGCCAGTTTTTGAGCTGGGATTATGGGACAAAGATAGGTAATAAATGTCTAAATTCTACTGGGGGAAAGATACCAAAATACTTGAAATGTAAGCTCATATGGGAACCCATAAAAGGAGTACTGAGTTTAACCTGAGGATTTCAGAAAAAGGTGGTGATCTTGAATTATCAGTAATCAGAGATGGAAGAACTTTTTCAAATAGAAGAAATTGTGTAGGTAAAGGTATTGAGTAATGATTTCATACAATTAAAAAATTTTTTATCTAGATTTTTATTTTCAAGACCAATTAGAAAATAAAACAGGAACATACTTCGTCCTACATTCCCTGTTTGTAATCTCTGGTTTATTGCCCTTGCTAATATTGTGTTTTCAGTGTTGTTTTAAAAAAGGCATAGATTTTTTGTGCAATCAGGAATTCAGAAGGAGATTTATTATTTTAATTGTACATATTTATGGGGTACAGTTGATTAAATCAAGGTAATTATTATTTTTTCCTTCTCATTACTTTGTGTTTGGAAGAAGCTTCAAGCTCTATTCTTCAAGTCCCTTATTCGTGAAATGTGTAATAGGTTATTGTGAAATGCAGTCATCCCTCTGTGCTGTGGAGCACTGGAACTTTGATGTAACTGTTTTGGTACCCATTATCCCACCCCCCTCCATCTTCCTCTCCTCCACCCTTTCTAGCCACTAGTAATCACTATTCTACATTCAGATTGACTTTTTGTTACATTCACATGTGAGAGAGAATGTGTGGTATAAATTTTGAGAATCCTTGACTTCCAAAGAGGAGACCAAATAGGTAAGATGTGGGCTGTCAGGATTTTATCTGCATGAGGCTCTCCTGCTTTAGTCCTTGAGTAGTGGGGACATTTTAAGCACTGGTTTCACAAGATCCAGTGAGGTCTGGGGACCTTTGGCCTTATTTTCAGACAAAACTGCCTTTAGCTAGTGTGGGTTTAAAATTAGTTGAAATAATGACCTGGTTGAACAATCAGGGGCCACAGAAAGAATACACAATTGTAAAGAGAGCCAATATTGAACAATGGTTCAAAACAGCTTTCTAATTGGGCAGAGATCTAGTGTTGTTTCTTCCCGAGTCTCTGTACTAGCAGTGGAACCATAAGCTCTCCAGAGCCTCACAGCTCTGCAATAACCCTCGACAGTACCTCACACTAGCAAGCTCTCTGCCCAGGAAGGACTGTTGTTTGGGAGAAAAGGCTCATCGAAATATTTGGCTCTGAAGGAAAGGGAGATCAGGCTGAAGAGCTTTTCCTCCTTTGAAGCCCAGGTGCCACCGGAGCCCGCGCGCCTTCACGTGGGGACTCTCCAGTTGTCGAAAGAGCCCGCCAGCAATCTGCCAAAACCGGCAGGGGAGGGCGCGGGGTAGCTGGCACACAGGCGGGGAAGAGGACAGGCTGAGCCCGGGGCCCCTGAAGCTTGGTGGTGGCGAAACTTTTTGACGCCTTCTATTTAAAGTCGCGGGGCTTACCCGCCCCCAGCGCTGGGAACCCGAGCCGCCCCCGCCGGGGCAGGGACGAGCCCCGGCCAGAGGCGCAGTCAGAGGGAGAACACCAGGCGCGGCGCGGGCGGCTCCGACTCCGGCCCAGAGAGACGCGATGGCGAGCAGCGACAGCAACCACGCCACCGACAGCTTCCTCGGCTCCGACGGGGACGAGGAGGCGGCCAAGGAGCTGGAGACTGAGGAGGAGTCGGAGGGTGAGGAGGATGAGACTGCAGCCGAGTCGGAGGAGGAGCCCGACGCCAGGTAGCGGGAGCTTCTCTCCCACAGGGGCCGTCGACAGGGCGCCCGGCCTGGAAATGCGACTGGGAGGCAGGTGCTTCGCAGGGCAGCTAGCCTCTTCCTGTCTTGTTTTCTCCTTTCCTTTTAAACCTCTGGAGTTAATTTCCCTGGAGCTAAGTACTTTGTCTGGGGTGTGCTGCCTTTTAAAGAACTTGAAGGTGAAGGTCCTCGCTGTCATCTGGAATGACAGGCACACCTGCAGCCAAGTTCACTATACTCCACCTCCCAGCTCCAGTGACTTGGGGCTCTTGTCTATTCTTGGAGATACACTTAATGTCCTGCCTAATTGCAGAATTGTGCAGGAACGCTTACATCTGTCCCAAGGCACAGGAACAATCTTGAAAACCTGAACCAGAGAAGAGAGGGAATGGGAGCTAAGGCAGAGAGGGCTGCTCTGATACTTTTAAATAAACGGTGTTTCCTGGGTATGTAGCAGTGGACCAGCTTGCCATAAGGGGACTTGCTTTTGGTACAAAGACCTGTACATTTTTTGGAAAAAAGAAGTATGAGTTCCATAACCCCTGTTCTTAAATTCCTCCTGGACAGAAATATCAACTTTTAAGTGAATGAGAACCCAGTTAATAATATATTTAAAAGATGGTCTTCCTTCACTTTGATCTCCCTAATCACTTTTATGCAGGCTGTAAAATGAGAATAGTAGGAATCATCTCTTTTTGGATTTGTTTCTGCCTTTATTTGCTTTCTAAGCATAGGTGTTTTGTATTTTTCTGAGTGTCAGGCAAAGGTGTTTCTTCCTAAATTTGTTCATATCAATAGAAAGACTTAGTAGGTGAATGTGTACCATTTTAGAATGTATGTTTTACCAAAAGTTATAAAGTACCGCCCAACCCAAGACTAGCAGAGCTGAAGTTGAAGAAGCAGTCCATAGAGTGACATTGATTAGGACAACTGGTCAGATAAGCCTTGAATATTGGTCACAGGTTTCCCAAGTACCTACCAAATGGGAAGCAGGCACAACCTCTGTTCAAGAGCATTGTGCAGAAAATTAAGGAGAAAATGGGGTGTATGAGACTCTGTGCTAAATTAAAGTTAGAGATGGAGTGGAGGACAGACCGTGGGTAATGTGGAAGGTTAGAAGAGAGAAGATAGAGTAGTGGCTGCCTTAAAGTTGTGGGCATGAACTGGACCTTAGAAAATGGACAAGGAAATGCTTAAAGAAAGAGTGGAGGAGAAGGCATCCATGATAAATGGAACAGGGAGTAAGGGTTCAGTGATTCCTGGGCATATTGAGAAGGGGAAGTGTGTTAGCCCATCCTTTATAACTTTTTCCCTTAGTGGTACCTGGGATGCTCATCCTTGCCCAACCAAAATTTACCCTCACCCCAAGAGAATCTGAAAACTTATTTGCACTAAAATGTGAGCATCTGGCAATGTGAAGCACCATTTTGAGGCTGGATTGAACTTTGATGAAGGGCAAGACCTTCAGGTAAGGATAGAATTTATCTACAGTAAACATAGGCCTGCTTTCATTATATATAGGTGGTAAGGTAAAACAGACACCAAAAAAAAAAAAAAAGTGAGAAACAAATAGGATAGGTAGGAACATGAAAGATGGTTATAGTGGCCTTAAAAACATCAAAGTTTTGGTTGCTGATTCGATGATATGGGTAATAAGGAGTCAGTAAACATGAACAGGATTTAGGAGAATAGACAGAAAATCAGTGTGACAGGCAGGTTGGAAGTTATAGGTTTTAGGAAGGTTTGAATTAGGGAGATAGTCACAGAAGGAAAGGTGATATCTAAGGTTTGGACTGGGGTGGGGGCAATGGGAAAGGAGATGGTAACTGTATCTATAGCTAGACTAAGAGGTCAGTGGGGAGCGACTATTATTGGAACTGGGAGTCTCCAGATCACACCTGCCACAGAGTGTTGTCAGGAACCAAACCACTTTGGTGCGTCATGTATTTGTAAATATGTCCTAAAGTCCTCTGGTCTTTTGGTACTAGGAATATTCTCTAATAGATGGAAGTAAGAATTATGTGTCATCATTTCCACTTCTTTCCTTTTGACTCTTGCACAGAAGTTTACAATTGAAAGAGGGCCTTCCTCACTCTGTGGCAGGCCTAGTGCTGTGTTTTCATATGTTGTCTCAGTAAATCCTTCCAACAACACTAGGAAGTGATTGTCCTGTTACAGATGAGGAAATAAGCTTTGTGTAATTTGCTGAGGATATAAAGCAAGAAAATGTCAGAATCACAATGTGAGCCGAGGTTTGTGTATTCCAAGCCAGTAGACTGTCACCCTCCCCCCCTTTTTTTGTGAGGAGAGACCTTTCTTTATTATAGTTGAAACTTACTTTGAAAGGTAAGGAAAAAAAGGAAAAAGAAAGGACTCATCTCTGTTTACTAGAGGGATGTTTTCCCCTCTTTTTGAATAGAAAGATTGTCTACATTTTCTCAGAGGTCAGAACCAATCTTTGAAGCTGCAATTACAAACTTTTTTTTTTTTTTAAATTCAGAAGCACATAAGGCTAGGCATGGTGGCACATGCTTGTAATCCCAGTGGCTTAGGAATCTGAGATAGGAGGATCTTGAGTTCAAAGCCAGCCTCAGCAACTTAGCAAGGCCCTAAGAAACTCAGTGAGACCTTGTTTCTAAATAAAATATTAAAAAGGGCTGGGATGTGGTTCAATCTCTGATACCAAAAAAAAAAAAAAAGGCACATAAAAGTTAGAAATGAAAACAATCTAAGTAATAATAACAAAATGGTTTTTGTATCTATTTGATATAATATTACTAAGCCATTATCAAAATGCTATTTGTGAAAATTCTAACATGGAAAATGCTTATATTGAGTAAAAGATGTACTGGATGACTTGGGAGGATGAGGCAGGAGGATTGCAAGTTTTACACCAGCCTCAGCAACTTATTGAGACTCTATCTCAAAAAAATTAAAAAAGGGTGGTAAAATGCCCCTGGGTTCAATCCCTAGTACCAATAGTAATAATAATAATAATTTAAAACACATGCTGGGTATGGTGGTGCAGCCTATAATCCTAGTGACTTGGAAGGCTGAGGCAGGAGGATCAGAGTTAAAAGCCAGACTCAGCAACCTAGTGAGGCCCTAAGCAACCTATTGAAACCCTGCCTCAAAATAAATAATAGAAAGAATGGGCTATGGATGTGACTCAGTGGTTAAGTACTCCTGCTTCAATCCCTGGTTACCATCCTCCTCAAAAAAAAAAAAAAAAGATATACTGGAAAAAGGCTTAAAATATTAACAAGGTTGATAAAGGTTAAGTTGAAGTTAGTAAAGGTTTTATTTTAAGGTTAAAAATGTTTATATATGGTTGTTAGAATATTTTCCTTAGGGGCTTGGGTGATAGCTCAGTGGTGGAGCACTTGCGTCTCACGTGTGAGGCACTAGGTTGGATCCTCAGCACCACATAAATATTAATAAATAAATAAAGAAAATAAAGGTATTGTGTCCATCTAAAGCTAAAAATATTTTTTAAAAAGAATATTTTCTTTATATTTGTCTTAACTTTTTGGTTTTTCTACAATGAGCTTTTTGGTATATAAAGCTCTACCTTCTGCCTGCTATTCATCAATATATATGCACTATATTTTGTTATGTGTAATATATTATGTTAATATAAAGACAAAAAGCACTCTACTTGTAAACCTTTTCTTTACCCTTCCAGGTGTCATATGTAGATTTATCTATAGCTACCTTTCTGAATCAAGGAACCATCCCTTCTAATTATAAAAATGTAATTGATAATGCAGAAAACACATCATTACACAGACCAGTACTTATACTGGATTAGAAAATTATTCTTATGATATATCACTCAGTCATGTGAATATGATATATGGCATTCAAAGGGCTGTGTGTAAATCATATTAGTTATTCTTTTATTTTTATTTATTTATTTTTGCAGTGTTGGGAATAGAATTCAGGGCTTTGTGCATCTTAGGCAAGTGCTTTACCACTGAGCCACATCCCCAACCCTCCTATTAGCTGTTCTTTCATGGACAAATCTGTCCCCTTTGAACCCAATTTTCTCATTCATAAAATGATAGTAATAATCTCTAATTCATAAGGTTGTCATAAGGATGAAAAAAAACTATGTACATATATGTGGGCTTACTTAGTAGGTTCTTAGTAAATTTTAGTTTCTTATATTCCTTCAGATGAATCATTATTGGCAGCAAAGCTCTACCTTCTGCCTGCTATTCATCAATGAGGGGTGGGTAATGGTATCCTTTTCCAATATGAGTTTTCCAATGTGACATTCCACTTTGGCTTATCTGTAACATTCAGTAAACATTCATAGGGTGCCATGGACTATGCAAGGTGCTGGAGATACAAAAATTACTAAGAATCCATAACCAGATTCAAGGTGTTCACATTTCTAACTAGAGAAATAGAAAAACACAATTATGCCATTAACTGTTAGAGAGATTGACGAAGGAGAAGGTCTTTCATATGAAGCACCTCAAAGTAGGGAGAAAGTCCTGAAATGTATTATACCTGGGAAGATTTGAGAAGGCTTCATCACTGGAACAGGGTTTTGAATCAATAATGTGCCCCAGAAGGCTTATAGTTTGTGGATATAGAAAAAGATTTTTTTGTGTTGCTAAACCTTCATATAAGATCATTTGTAAAAAGTGGGTCTATAAAATCTACAGGGTTCTAGAGCCAGGAGAGGTTTTAGAAATATCTATTCTTTTACAGATTCAAAACATTGTCAAGAGACATTTTTTTCCAAAGTCATACAGCTTTATAATAGTAGGATTAGGACTAGACCTCAAGTTTGGACTCCAATCTAATGTTGGTTAATTTATTCATTCAATAGATATTTATTAAACTCTTTTGATGTGCCAGGTAATTCCTATGCCCAAGGAAGACAATGGCGAACATTTTGGACAAAGTCCCTGCCCTCCTGAAATATTTCAACTTCCCAGTCTGGAAAGACAAACAATGAATCAATATAGAATACATTGGGTAGCCATAAGTTATATGAGGAAAATACAGAGGATAAATGGTTATGCTGTTCTGGACAAGATGGTGAGGAAAGCCTCCCTTATGAGATGACATCTGAGCAAAGGCTGAAAGAATGGGTGGTCCAGGCAAAGGGAAAAGCAGGTACAAAAGTACTGAGGTAGGAATGTGTGACTCACTTAAAGAGCACAAGGTCAAGTTGTTGGAGCATAGTGAGCAAGTAGGAGAGTGGTCTGAGGTGAGTTTAAGAGATAGCTGTGTTGCAGATCATGTGGGGCTTTGTAGGCCATAGTGAGGACTTGAAATTTTATTAAGTAAAATTGGAAAGCCATTTTACGTCTATATACCACTCAAAATTCAAAACAAAACAACAATAAAAAAGTAGTGATAATGGCAGTATTGCTTTATATAATAAACATTTATACATTAATATTTTCATTCAACTAATATTTATTAAATATGTGCCAATGCTGTGCTAAATGTTTCAAATTCATGATCTCTTTGTGTGTGTGTGTGTATATATATATATATATATATAGACACTTAAGGTTTTTGTGAAACTTATTGTTCATTTTGTTTTTCTGAGTGAGGACCAATGAAGCCCAACTCTTTGGTCTTTCCAATGGATCACCTAGAAACTTTATCATTTTTGTTTTGGATCAATCTCTGTTAATCGTTTGATTTCTCTTCTTAAGCACAGGGAATTTTTGTCACAGCAGTACCCAACACTTAAAATCACCTTCATGTGGCTCAGCCAGTGCCTATATAAAATGTCTGTCTAAGCTGATAGAATTAAAATTATTGGTGAAATTCACATTTAACTAATTATTAAAGGAAACAAATCTTCTGGAAGGTGAAGGGAGTTCATAAGTGGTTTTCGTTATCAGTACGGCGCATTCTGTTTCCATATATCTATTTATATGGTGTCTATCACTGATGTGCTTGCCTAGGTGTTTTGACAAGTGTGTTATTTGAGCCTGCCTTCTTCTGAGGTCAGTGGAAAGAGCTGGGAATGGGAGGGCAGGCTGACGGCTCAGGATGCCAGAAGCTGAGGGAGGAGATAGGATAAAGCAGAGGCACTTAGAGCCAGAAATTGAAGAGCTATTTAAGTGTTGGCTGCATGCATATTACATGCCCTTGGTAAGACTTTGACTCAACATAGAGAAATATAGCAAGAGTTGGAATTATTATTTTTCTTTAAAACAGCAAAATACTAAAGTGCAAGATATACTGACTGATAAAATTTTTTTTAAATAAAATAAAGTAAAACTTTTAAAAAGTAAAATTTAAAAAATAAAATAAATATATTGTGTCCAACTACAACTAAAAAATAAATATTTTTTAAAAAAGTGGTTTATATTCTTTGGCTATTCTGAACACAGGCTTGATGAAAGCCTTGGGTCCATTCAGACATTATAACCAAATTCCCCTTCCTATGAGGAAAACTTATTAGAGTATCAGGTATAAGAGACTTGAATGTGATTTATACATGAAAATAATCTTTGGCTTAATCCACCACTATCCAATAGAAATATAATGCTAATTAATTAATTAAAAAAGAAATATAATGCTGATCATATATATAATTAAAAATCTTTAGTAGCCACATTAAAAATGTAAAAAGAAATAGATAACATTAATTTTAACAATGTATTTTATTTAACTCAGTAGCGAAAGTTCTATCATTTCAACATAAAATCAATGTAAAAATTATTAATGAAATATTTTACATTATCTTGTATTAAATATTATTCATGTTTTTATTGGTGTGGTGTGGTTATACGTAACAGTGGGGTTCATTTTGACATATCCACAAAGGCATATAACATAACCTGCTAAATTTCAATACCCAGCACTTCCCCTTTTCCCCTTGTCCTCCCTCCTCCATCCCCTTCTTCTCCCTACTGGTCTTCCTTCTGTTTATTGCTGTTTTGATTGGTGCATTATAGTTGTATATAAAAGTAGAATTCGTTGTGATGTATTCATACATGCACATAGCATAATTTGGTTAATTTCATTCCACATTATCTCCCCATTTCCATCCCTCCTCTCTCCCCATCAATCTCCTTCCTTCACTTAAGTTCTCTCTTATATTTTCATGAAATCCCCCTTTTAAAAATTTCTTATTTTTTCTCTAGCTTCTGCATATGAAAGGAAACATTTAACCCTCAACTTTCTGAGTCTGGCTTACTTCACTTAGCATGCTGTTCTTCAATTCCATCCATTTACCAGCAAATGACATCATTTCATTTTTCTTTCTTCTGCTACAATTTTGAAATTTCTTGTATATTTTACACATATCGCACATCTCTAATATACCCTACCTAAACACATTTCAAGGGCTCCATGGCCACATGTGGCCAGTGGCTACCATATTGGACAATTCAGGTCCGATAATACCTAGAAATCTGTTAGCTTCATTGAAATTCATAGAACTGCTCCATCAGTAATGATTTCTGTATGCCAGGCCCTGTGCTAGATACTAGAGACAGAAAGATGATTGGATGGCACAGTTGCTTCTCTTAAGGAGCTCATTCTGGTAAGGGGAAGTAATTAACTGCAATAAATAGTCATTTATGACACTAAAGATATTAACCAAGGAAAAGGAAAAAAAATTTTTTTCTAAAATGAGATTTAGAAAGGCTTTGTAGAGTGACACTGAAGCTGAGAAGAAAGGTATTCCAGGAATAATATATGGTAAACATTCCTTTAAATTTCTGGTTTCAGCTGTTGTGCTGCTAATTGCTGCTCTAAGCTTTTTTCATCATCCAGAATTATTGAGGATTCACCAGAGTTGAGAATATTTATTAGCTAAATAAATGAATGGTGTGAATGAATGAGTGAGTGACTATCAAGGGTTCCAGACTTTTTCAAGAAGCAGATTTAGTTGGGATGTTGAACTTGGATCAGGTAGGATTTTGCTGGTCATTGGCCATTCATTTACCACGGATTGAAAATGCCTAGTGAGTCTGAAACACACTAGCTTGGAGGGAACAGTGATAAGTACTGAAGGATTGTTCAATTATGATGTCTGCAGTGATTGTTCCTACCTTCTATTACTTGTGGGAAAGTCACCCCTAGACTCATCCTTGAGCCAGATCATAGATGGGAGGATAAAACTGGGCTTTCCCTTTGCCCAGAGAAAAGTCCTCTCTCACGGCAACTGGAGTGGATTCAGTTCCAAAATTCCACATTCTAATCTGATAAAATCCAAGATATGTGAGAAGATTAATTGATACTACTATTTAGTCTACTAAACTGTAAATGCTCAAAGACCTCTCATGAAGCTGTTACTATGTTTTTGTCATTTAGCTATGGTTTCTTTAAGAATAATCCACATGCTAGACAGAAATTTACATTCACTGTTGTAGAACATAAATATATACAATGTTTGTCAATTTAACACATTTTAAAACATTTACATTCACCACAAATTCCTTCTTAATGGCTGATTTCACTAGGACACTTAAAATTGTTGATTGGTAAATAAAATTAATTCCCTCCCTTTTCAGAAATGTATCTACAATAGGAAATGAGCCTTATTCACCCACCAGATTTTTACCTTGTGCTTACTGTGTGCCAGGCAATGTAAACATAGAGGGAATCAAACAAGTCAAGTTCTAACTCTTTCCAGTTTAGCTTCTGAGGAGGGTCAACATTAAACAATTTCACAAGTCATTAGTAGAAGCTAATATACTGGCAAAATGAATTGGTCCCAAAGAGCTAAGGCCTCCTGCTCCTTCCCCTGGGAGTTTTCTCTCAGTCTCTCTTGGAGCCTGGCTGCTGATGACACTTACCCTTCTTGGGCACTTAGGTGTCCCCAACTCTCCTGTGTTTCTGATGAGTGACAAGGCCCACAGCATGGAAGAGAGGCCAACACTGACTCAAGGAAACCTAATCTATTCTAAGAACTGAAGCTTGTTATTTTGAGTTATTTGAACCAGAGCTCCATGGCATATGCATTGTTTACATTCTAATTTTAGGGAAAAGAAAATGGAGGGTTAGCAATAATGAGTGATTTACATAATTTCAGATAGTGAGTGTCCTATCCCTAATTCTAGTGCTGGAACTCTTCATGAGTTCAGTGCTTATCTTGAGATTTTATATCTCTCTTTCTTTCTCTCACTCTCTCTAAATGTACAAATGTATGTATGTATGTATGTATGTGTATATATATATATATATATATACACACACACACACACAATAAATATATACTTTATACATTGAACCGACATCTGTTCTTAGCTGATATACTCCTTTTATTTGAGCATTTGAGCATAATTTTATTATTTTAAAATATTTTTTTTCATTTACTTCAAACCTTTTTAAAAGAAAACGCTTAAGAAGATCCTGAAAATCTACATAATAGTTAATCCTGATCAGCACCTTAGCTATATTAAGTTTCCTAATGTGTAATAAAGAGAGTAGATCTTATGTTTAAAAATAGACATTAGGCAATCTGGTGTGATTGCATTTTCATAAGGTCAAAGATAGCAACACCAAAATAACTTCTCTTCATGCTATATGGAGTTATGTGATAAGCATTCAATAGATATTTATTTACCATATCTATGAAATTGTGATATTCTATTTAAAAGACAGATTTTGTGTTGGTCTTTGGATGATGAACTTTGAATTTTTCAAATCTATTTGTTTTTTTCTCAAGGGGACATGAGAAAAATGAGACCTGGTCTTTATTCTTCTTAGAGTTTTGGGATCTCCCAGGGTGTCAGTAAATGCTCTCTTCATTCAGTACCACTTGGGGTCATAAAACAGATTATATTGTATTTTAAAAATGCCTGATAGGATGGAGAAGACCTGGATTACCATTCCGACTGTGCCACTTCCTGGCTTTGCAGCATGGGGCAAGAGGCTTCCCCTCTGTGCCTTTACCAGGGTTCTCAGGACCCTCCCTGACCTGGCCCCTGCTAACCTCCTGAGGCTCATCTCTTGCCACTGGGTCATGTTTACAACACTCCAGCAGGCTAAACCTGTTCCTGCATCCAGGTGTTTGCACTTGCTTTTTTCCCTCCATGGAATGCTGCTTCCCCAAACCCACTATTGAGGTTCAGCGCACATGTCACTTTCTTCAAGAAGCTCTCCTCAACCCCCTGCCTAACAGGCTGAGTTCACTCCCTTTATGCCTTTCACAGTAGTCACTGTTTCACGTTGCCTTTCATACCTCCTATCACTATCTGAAATGTTATTTTGGATTTATTTTAATTGTTTATTGCTACCACTAGAATGTAAGCTCCCTAAGGGCAGCAGCCTACCTTTCTTCTCTGTCTGCAACTAGAATATAGCAGGTACATAGCAGGTGCCTCAGAAATGCTCATTGAACTGGGCACACTAGCACTCACCTGCAATCCCAATGACTTGGGAAGCTGAGGCAGGAGGACTGCAAGTTGAAGGTTAGTCTCAGCAATTTAGTGAAACTCTAGGCAAATTACTGAAAGTAGCTAAGTGGTAAAATGTTCCTGGGGGTGGGGGGAGATGATTGTTAAGTGAACAAATTGTTGGATTTCATGATGACATTTCATCCCCAGAATCTCATCTCCTTTCCTCTGGTTATCATTGTTCATGTTATACCCTCCTAACAAATTACTTTGTTGTCTGGTCCTCACCATCTTAAGAGAATTGAGAAGTGGTCATTGAATTTGGTAAAACGAAACTCAATAGGAAGAAATTAATAACTTACAGAAATACAAACACCTCTAAGAGAATTAATAGTTTAAATCTTTCTCTTTTAGATTGTGTTTATTTTTGAACAGATTCTTCCACATATAAGAGGTAGGGTGCTCTCATGGGGGAAGAGGGCACTAGAAAGGGGAAATGGGTGCTCAAGGGAGGAGTGAGTGGGTACACAGGGCAGGCTGGGCATGAACTTGAGCCTCAGTCTTTCTTGCTCATAGGATATCTCCCAGAAATTTGCTTCCTGCAGGTCCCTGATAGAAAACTTTCAGAGGAACTGACATTTTTATTTCCTTGATTTCTTAAACAAGATACAAAGGGGGAGGGTAACATAAAAAGTTAGCAGTGTTGATGTAAACTACAATTGCCTGATAGCCAAATATGTGGTTAAATTTATTGTCTGATAGAATTAGGATTCCTCTTCATATATATACTTGAACTTTTGGAAAAAAAAATTTTTTAGTGGAGTTTACATACTGGACCTTTTGGAAGAAAATTTTAGTGGAGTTCCCCACCTAGGTTGGCAGAGAGATGAAGGACAATGTAGCCACTATGACCAGGGGACCAAAGCAGAGAGGAGACTTTTGGCATCAGAAAATCAGGGCCTTAACATTTGAACAACTGATCAGAATTAGTGGCCTACATTAGCTCAGAGGAAAATGGCAAGAAGTGACAACCATTTCTTAGTTTTTTTCTATTTCTTTCTACTCCAGTACATACATAACTGCCCATTTTTTGGAGACAGAATCTCACTAAGTTGCTGAGGCTAGCCTGAACTTGCAATCTTCCTGCCTCAGTCTCCCTAGTCAGTGGAATTATAGGCATGCCCCATGCCTGGCTTTTGTATACCATTTTATTTAAACAAGGAATAGTTAATATTTCCCTAAGAAATATGAAATTTAATTAAAATATAACAGAATAATGAACAAATACCATATGAAGCTGAAGTGTTTTTCCTTTTATATTTAATGGGGAAAATGTTTGTTCTAGCATGGACTTTTCATTTCACAATAAAAACAAACAACCAGAAATTCAATATCACCTGTTTTATATGCCCTGATATCTCTGTCTGGGAGTCTTAAATCTCTATTTATCTGTTTGGTATTATCAGAAACCTCATTAATTCTGCTTCTAGTCTGTATACCTAGGCCAATATTCCAGAGAACTGTGCTCCACCTCACAGGGTGGGTTATTATACAACCCCCACCAAGGGGAGAAGTGAGACTCAGGTAATGTTGATTCTGTTTGGTAACTTGGAAATAGAGACACAGATTCTATTTAGTTGGCTTGAGGGATTTGGGGGACAGGTCTCAACGTTTTAGATATCTAGTCAACCTTATTGTGATCTTGCAACAATATTTTGTGATGTAGTATTGTTTTTTATTTTTGGAAATTACTGGTTAATTTTTTTATTATTTAAAAAAATCTGAAATTGTACTGTAAATTGTCCAGCATGTGGTAAAAAAACAACATTAGCTAAAATTGCTGAGCATAACTGGTGTCTGAGATAGTGTTCAGGAAAAAAAGAAAAGGTATTTAATAGTAAATAAAGTTGTCAAGGCAGAGAGCCCAGAGCATAGAAGATGGATGGCAAGATGGCCTTATATGGGGAAAGATTAGGGCCACCACCAGGGGTCTGAATTCAGGCTCAGGTATGTTTCTAAAACTTTAAAACAGTCCTCCCAATACAGAGTGCCTACAGACTTAGAAAACCATGAGCAGACCCTGTTATCCAGGGCCTGAAAGCTATTTGAACTGATCCTGACACACAGGAAAGGCTCCTTCCTTCACCAAAGCAAGTCAGGCCAACATCCAGGGGTGAGGTGGTGTTGCTTTTCCCACCCCTGTCTTTTCCTTCTCCGGAACACAGAGATTAAAAGAGAGAAAAGCAGTGCAATATCTTTCTGAACTCTGAGAAAGTTCTGCAGCCTCTGGGGTTCAGGGTGTCCTTTGAGGATAGTGATGTTGAGCTGAGATGGTGGGAGGGTGGGGACAGAAGGGAAGAGAAAACGCTCAGAGGGAAGCAGAGAACAAAGCCACACTTATAGAGAGTAGCTCTCTTGATTCCCATGATTTTCCTCTTTTCTCTTTCCTGAAAGGCCTGGGATACACCCTTAGTCCTTGGATTGTATGAGAATTCTCTACTCCTATAATGAGCAAGTGAATGAGTGCATAATGAATCAGTGACACAGGGAAGAATGATTAGAAGGTGCATCCATTTTGCTTATTGCACTTAAACTTTTCAGAGGTAATCATTGTTAAGGAGGTGACTTCTGCTTTAATTATAACCTTATTAAAGTGGGTTTGCAGCTCTTCAAAGCTTGGACTTCACAATGGGAATTCAATAAAGGAAGGGAAAAGGGAGAGAACACATGGAACATTTGTTATTTGCCCAGTACAAATGCTTCTCAGTTTGTGATGAGGTTATGTCCTGACAGACCCTCTGAAAGTTGAAAATATCATAAGTCAGAATGCATTTAATGCACCTAGCCTACTGACCATCATGGCAGCAACACAGTACACTGTAGAGTGTTGGTTGTTAACCCTCATGATGGCATGCCAGACCCGGGTTGTGGCTGGCTGTCACTATCCAGCATTGTGAGAGAGTATTGGGTCACATGTTGCTGACCCAGGAACAGATCAAAATTCAAAATTTGAAATGTGGTTTCTATTAAATGTATATTAAAAATGCATCATAAAGTTGAATCATTATAAATCAAAGACAATCTGTATTTTGAGATATTTTGCACATTGTTTTGACACACCTGCCTTATGAAGTAGGTGTTAGTCTTCCTTTTTAACTGATGGCCTTCAGGTTCAAGAAAGGAAGAGGAAGTCATTTGCTCATATAGTATCTTAATCTGTTTGTGTTGCTGTAACAAATTACCTGAGAATGGGAAATTTATAAAACAGAAATCTATTGCTCACATTTGTGGAGTCTGGTAAGTCCAAGATGGAGGTACCATAGATGTGTCTGTGGTGGAAAGAGCAAAAAGGCCTCAGGCACTCCCTTTACCTTTCTTTCTTCCTTTCTTTCCTTTCCTTTCCCTCCCTCCCTCCCTCGCTCCCTTCCTCCTTTCCTGCCTTCCTTTCTTTCTTCTTTTTTGGCATCAGAGAATGAACTCAGGGATGCTTAACCACTGATTTACATCCCTAGCCCTTTTTATTTTTTATGTTTAGACAGGATCTTGCTAAATTGCTTAAGGCCTTGCTAAATTGCTGAGGCTGGCTTTGAACTGGCAATCCTCCCACCTTAGTCTCCCAAGTTGCTGGGATTTCAGGTAAGTGCCACCACACCTGGCTCTTTTACCTTCTTTCTTACGGTTGCCATCCCATTCATGAGAGCTTTTATGACCTTGGTTAGCATCCCCTAAAGGCCCGTGTCAATACTATCACATTAGTGATCACTTTTCAATGTCTGAATTCTGGGGGAACACAATGAGGCTCTAACACACAGCTGGAAGTAGTGAAGCCAAGAGTTAAATCCAGGGCGTTTTTGAAGTGAAAAATGTTGTCTCCATCCCATGAGCACTGTGGTATATACTTACTTGAATAAGGAGACATTGTTTCTTTCTTAAGAAATTTAGAAGACAGAGGGTAGATAGCATTTAATAAACACTGTGGTAGACTTTTCAGAGAAGTACTCTGCTAGCACAGGGTTCCAGTAAATCTCAGGTCCTATAGTTCATATAGGGTGGTGAGCTCACGAGAGCCAATCCAGTCACACTCTGATTTTCTGAAAACAGCCATCAAGACAGGACTAACATGGTACCCAATGTTGATAAGAGTGTGGGTAAGAATGTAAGGCTCTTCTTTAATGAGACTAGTGTTTCAAAGCAGAGATTTGGGGGAAACCTGGTAAAAGATTTTGATCTTCCCTTTGTGTCACACAAAAATGTCAATAGGATATTATATATAATCATTGAATTTTTATATGGAATATTTTAAACTTCATATATCTATAATAACTTCTTAAATATGGTGGAGTTATGTTCCAAAATTTTATTTTGTCATTACTTTTTTGCCTCTTGGATGCATTTCCTCTAGCTATAATGTTAGTGGTGATTAGCTTCCACAAAAATTCATTTACTTTATAATGGAAACAAGGTATATTACTATTAAACAGATTTCCAACCAGTGTTTACAACATGATCTTTATGAAGAAGTGTCTTCTAAATTCTAGGTTGGACTGACTTAGGCACAATTATGTAACTTCAGAGAGGGAAGTTTCTGTTTGAAAAGTGAAATGACGTATTTTTCTCCTAGATCTTCATAGATTGCTAACAGGCAACATCTATATAAATAAAGATACCTCCCTACAAAAAAAGAAAATGTAAGGCTCTTGTACTCACTACTAATAGGAATGCAAGTTAACCATTTCTAGAGGGAAAATTGGAAATAGTTGTGAAAATCCTGAAAACGATTTGCTTTTCACTCTCAAATTCTACTTTCTATGGTATTATCCTGAGAAAATAAGCGTGCAGAATGATGGATCTAAGGTACCAGGGATTGAAACTGGGGTTCTCTGCCACTGAGCTATATCCCCAGCCCTCCTTCTTTTTCTTCTTCTTATTTTTTGAGACAGGGTCACGCTAAGTTGCTGAGGCTGGCCTCAAACTTGTGATCCTCCTGCCTTAGCCTCCTGAGTATCAGTGTGTATTACTGAGACCAGCTATGACCATTTTTTAATATAGGAAAAACTTGGGAATAACATAAATGTTCAACAACAGGTTATTAACTAAATAAAATGTTATATAATAAAATGCTATGTTAACAATTAAATATGAAGTTGTAGAACTACAGTTATCAAAGTATATTTCTAAGAGGGTCCATAAGGTCAAAACTATTTTTGCAGTAGTACTAAGATCTTTATTCATTTTTCACACTTTCATCCTCTCAGGAGTATATAGAGTATGAAAAGCTCATTTTTTTCATATTCCACATTGCAACTAATTTTTTAACAACTGCAACTTTTCTAGTTTCAGTGTGGTATAAATAAAATAAACACAGTTACCTGAAAATTACCCCTCCCTTTTCCAACTACATATCCCTGTGGGTCTAGCTTTTCTTGAAGTAATCCTGCTAATAGAACATATCTACATTTTGAACACAGAAGCAGATATAAGAATTTTTATTGAGCCAAATATTAACAAGATTAGCAAAACTATAAAATAATGCCACTCTTCTCACTAAATGTTTTTGTTTGTGTGTTTTGGAAAGTAGAATTACTTTTTGTAAAATATATTATCAATATTGACATGTAATAGGTTATTACTGTCATTTTTAGATGAAGTAATAAAATATTAAAATTTCTGCTTTGATTGCTAATTCTATAAATACTGATAAATATAATCCATGTAAGCAAAAGAGTTTTGAGGTCCTTAATAATTTTTAAGAGTATAAAGTAGTTTGGAGATCCCTCTCCCCTCAAAAATATATATATTTAGAATAGTTGTTGTAAGAGAATGTGTCATTGGAATGGGAAAATATTTAGAATATATTTTTAAATTTTAAATAAAGCTAATATATTAAATATAATCATTTTCAAGTGTTGAGGTTACTGATTATTTTTATTTTGTATGATTTTCTCTTGTCATGTATTCTAGAGTGAAATATATATTTGATAATTAAGAAAAAGTCTGTATTTTAAAGATAGGACCTAAAAACCTTGAACTTTCACCTGAATCCAACTGAGGAATGCTTTATTATATATATTACCTGTATTATGCTTTTAAAAACATTTCATTGGATCAAATACAGACTACTTTTATTGAATTTTAATTAATTTTGTGGGTGATTAATAAGAGAATATTATGGGAAAGTCATTGTAATTTTAGGAACTGCTACAGACATCTAAGAGCTTTAAAGATTGTGAAAATGAGAATACAAAGTTTTGCAATAATCCCACTTTCCCAATATAGTACTTCATAAAAATGAATTAAACTATTCAATCTATTCTGCTAACTTCCAATTTTGAGATCTTATAGGCTACTAGCAAGTTATTTCCTTATTCATCAATAGGGATTTTATTTAATGTCCTTATTTCTTTTTTCTTTTAGAAATTTGGAGACTTCCTTTAATATACTTGGTTTACTGTCTGTGTTGTTTGAGGAAGGGGGTTCTTGTTTCTTCTAGTGGGGGCGTTTGTGTTTAATGAGGGGACCACCAGCAATGCCTTCTGGGAGCTTCTCACCTGAGAACTCTGCTCCTCTGTTTTCAACTTCATAGGCACCAGGTACCTCTGCCACCAGCCTAACATGGTAGTAATTGATTCAAGGATAATAACTACCTACCATTTTCTCAGCTTTTAAAATTCTTTCTTTGTAGAAAGAAAGAAGACTTATTTGTTTTTTTTTTTCTTTTTCTTTTGTGCTAGAAGCCAGCTCTTTTTGGGAAACAGGGTCTTGCTATGTTGCCTAAGCTGAACTTGTGATCCTACCTCAATTTCCCGAGTGATTGTGATTACAGGTGTGGGCCACTGTGCCTGGCTAACAGAGTAAGAATTTAAAATACCTAGAAAATTTCTTTGAAATTTGAAGAGGAGAAATGAAAAGTTTAGTGGCCAATACTAATAATATAAATTGTGGGGTTTTTGTTGTTGTTTTTGGTGTGTGTGTATGTATGTGTGTGTGTGTGTGTGTGTGTGTGTGTGTGTGTGTGTGTGTGTACTGGGGTATTAAACCCAGGGGTGCCATTACCACTGAGCTACATCCCCAACCCTTCTTTTCTTGTCAGGGAGGATTACTGGTGATCGAACTCAGGGCACTTGACCACTGACCCACATCCCCCGCCCGATTTTGTATTTTTATTTAGAGACAGGGTCTCACTGAGTTGCTTAGTGCCTCACTTTTGCTGAGTCTGGCTTTGAACTTGCAATTCTCCTGCCTAAGCCTCCCCAGCCACTGGGATTACAGGCATACTCCACTGCACCTGGTGACAAATTCTTACTACTCTTTCTTTTAAAAGTCTTTCATACCTCATTCTTTTTTTTTTTTTTTGAATGGGGGTTGAACCAGGAGTGTTTTACCACTAAGATACATCCCCAGCCCTTTCCTTTTCTTTTTGTTCATACTGGGCATTGAACTCAGGGGCACTCAACTATTGAGTCTCATCCCCAGCCCTCTTTTGTATTTTATTTAGAGACAGGGTCTCACTGAGTTGCTTAGCGCCTCGCTTTTGCTGAGGCTGGCTTTGAACTCACAATCCTCCTGCCCTCAGCCTCCTGAACTGTGGGGATTACAGGTGTGTGTCATTGCAGCTGGTGTGAATTGTGTTTTTGAGAAATGAATCTTTCAGGTAACAATTCTTCTTCAGTGTCAAGGCCACATTGGAGAGGGAAATTACTTTCTAAAAAAATGAAGTTTTTAAAACATCTTTTAAGATTAAAGAAAAAAATGGGTGATGGAGAGATTTCTAAACATTTTATATATGCCCTAAAGAATAAACTTTCTAATACTGAACTTGCAGAAAACACAAGTAAGGGTGTCAATGAGTTATCATCTAGAGTCTATCTAACAGAGATACCTGAACTGTCAGTAACTGTAAAATCAAGATTAATTTTCCTTAGTGGATTATTAGTGGCACTAATTCTGGGACTAGATAAAAATTCAGTAGAACATGTGGAAATTAAAGAGAAGGGTGTGGTTGTTGATCACTCAGAATTTTCAGCATAGCCTCCTTCTATCTGCACTCCTCTGTACACACACAGGGGGCTCTGAAGGATGTTTTCTCAGTCTCTAGAAGGTGCCCGTTGTACCTCCTGTGAAATCTCTCTGAGGTTTATCCAAACAAGCAGAGAAATTTGGGTGTCAGTGGGTTGGCTCTCCTGAGCCACTGACATCCAAATTTCTCTGCTGCCACCAGGCCAAAGGGTCCTCCTTCTTGAAGCTTCCAGAGCTGAGATGTATTTTACTCACCCTGGCTCATCTCTGTAGCATCTGCTGCAGGAAGGCCTTGGTGAGGTTTTTCACGACTTAAAATAATGACAAAGAAAAGAAAAAAATGTTACCACACGTTGTACTATGTACACAGACAAACTCTGGTTCCATCTAATAGCTTGGTTTTATTTTTAAATAAATTATTATTATTTTCAAGACCACACTCTAGGAGCTCTTTGTTGCAAACTTAGCAAGAAAAATTGCTAGAGGGCTAACAAGGAAATCTCAGCAGATTTCTTCTGCTTTTTGGACCAATTAGCCTTCATACCTCATGCTCTTATGGAGTTATAATTGTAGGTTAAAAAAAAAAAAAGTAAGTGGAACAGCTGGGGAGAAGTCTATCCTGGCTCACTGATTTATTTTAAAAAGATCCCAACCTGACACATTCTATTCAGATGAAGTGCTCTGTCTCTTAGTAACCACCACTCAACCTTCACAGGAATTTGACAGCAGGGGCTGGTGGGTACAGTTTCTGCTCTGTGCTAATACTCAGTAGCTGTTGAAGAATTCCAGTGCTAAACAGTTAAGCCTATGTTTAACTCCTTGGCTGGGAATCCCAGAACATAAATGTTCTTATTCTCCATGATTTTTCATTTACATCTTCAGCTAAGGTGATGTTGCCCGTAGTTGATTGTCTTTTCTCACTTGGGTCTACCTTCAGCAGTGGTTCTCAGCTAATATATGCCTGAAGATATTTTTGATGTCATGATTAGGGATAGGGATACTATTAGCATCTAGTGGATAGAGATCAGGGTTGCTACTAACATCCTCAGCGCACAGGAGAACCCCCCCAACCCAAACAAAAAACTTATATAGACCAAAATGTCCATATTGTCACTGTTGAGGAACCCCCAGCTTCTAAGACCACAAATAAATGAATTGCCCACATTTTGATCTGGTTGGTCATTAGTCTATGAACCAGCCCTGTCATGAAACAGTTCATTTATTTTGATTCTCTGGACCTGGCATCTTTTTGTCCTTAGTTTTCAATAATAGAAGAAAATTTGATGGATGGATTTTTATACTATATTGTGATGGATTTAAATATTTGCCGGAGGCCTAGTAACTGAGCCATGGCTCCCAACTCATGATCAGACCCTGAAGAGATACTAAGTATTTATAAATTGATTGTACATGCTAAAATCCAAATTACTTTTCTTAACTCTGGATAGATAAAGAGATTTCTACAATTCCAGAATTGTGAATGGGTCGTATTAATTCTGTGTCCACTACTGGGTAAACATTTCCTACGTGAAAAAAGTGGAGAATTTATGCATGTGGCCTACATGCAGGATTTTGTTTGGGGAAAAGTGGAAGGTAGGAAAGAAGCCAGTCACTTTTTGAGACCTACTTTCAAATGGATCACTTGTTCATCTGGTCCTGCTTCTTGGGCCAATTAGCCTTGATACTTCATGCTCTATGGAGTTATAATTGGTAGTTAAAAAAAAAACAGTCAGTGGAACAGCTGGGGAGAAGTCTATCTCTGGTAAAGGACAGAGATGGGTGGTGATAATTAAAGGAGTCTGTCCATGTTAGATGACTTTTTTATAAGAAGAATATTTTCATTTACTTGTGTAATTAAAATTTAGTGTTTTCTTTGCCAAGGTCAGGTACATGTCTTAGACACTCAATGACTCAGGTTATCTCAGCTCTTAAATATTAAGTGTATGTGTATCCCATCATTGACTAAGTATCAGGATTGCCTGAAGTTTTGGGAAACACAGGGTAATAGGTATTTTAAAGTCTGCTTGGAGGTTGGTGTAGTGTTTGGAAGCATGTGCATAATGCTAACATTTATGCTACTGGGTCCTGTGACTTTTAAAATGGCTACAGACTTTTGCTAAGGTGTCTCAAAGCACACCCAGACACACCATATGGTTTCATGCCATCCTCCTTTTGCACATGTTTTTCCTTTTACCTGAATTGCCTCCAACCACCTGCAACCTGATCCTCCTGGAAAACTCATTTTTATCTTAAAAAACCTTACCTCAGCTTTTATAATTTCATACTCTGTGATTATATTCCAGACCCTTCCTTTCACACTTGTATACATACAGCCTTCCACACTTGATTCCAAAGCTAAAAATTATCTTCTCCGTACCACCTAGGATGCCTTTTGTTGAAGCAAGTGTTGCACTGTATTATAATGATCTGTTTGCACATACATCTCTATGTGGGCCTCCAAGTTCTTGGAAGGAGAGAACTCTGCCATTCTTCTTCCTATTCCCATTACTTTGCACATTAGGGGTAATTATTAGGATTTAAAAACAGAATTTCTATTTTTTATTTTTCCAGGATTCGGTTTTGGGTTTTCTTTTTTAATTTACAAAATGTTATTGATTATCTGGGGAATCTCTGGTAATAAGATAGAGATAGGAGTGGTAATAATTAAGGGAAACTTTGCCTAGCCATGTTAGATTACATTTTTTACAATAAGAATGTTTTCATTTGCTTGTGTAATTAAAATTAAAATTATGTGTGTACATATATGCAACAATATCTATAAAGAAAGTGTTTTCTATGCTGAAGAATACAGATGTTTAATGTTGTGGTGAGACATTTAATAGTGACAGATTATTAGTTAAGATTTGGATTTGATAAGGTTACAGGAGTTACTATAACAAACCTACCACACCTCAGTGAGTTAGTGTAATAAGAATTTCTCTAGCTTACTTAAAAATCCAATGCAGGTATTTGTGGTTAGGCAATGACTCAGGGACCAAAGCGTCTTACCTGGTGTGACTTTGCCATCTTCAGATTGTGATGTTTAAGGTTGCCATGCTTCAAGCTGAGGATGGGAAAAAGTATGGAAGATTTTGTGTGGGAGATTTTTATGATCCATGCTTAGAATAGAACACAGTACTAGTATTCATTTTCCATTGGCTTAATCTCAGTCATTTGGCCCTAACCTGACAACACCTAATTTAAGGGAGGCTGGGAAATGTAGATGATCTGCAGGCCCAGAAAGAAGGAAAATGAGTGTGGTGATAAGCTAGCCATCCATGGAAACAAACAAACTAACAACCCTGTGTGTACCATACAGAAAATGGACTGTATTAAAGGAACTTTAAGGAGCTCACAGAATTGAAGCATCTAGAGAACCAGGTAGAAACCTGGTGAGGTTTAGGGTGCAAGAAAGACTGATTATCTGCTCAGAGTACCATGGATTTTAGCCTTTGTATCATTCTGCTTAAGATTCAGATTTATGTTTGGAGTAAGACAGAGGAAGTAAAGGCCCAGCCAGTATAGCCTGAGGGGTTGCCCATCCCTGAGCTATTACAAGATGGCAGGGCTGATGGTCCAATGGCTTCCTATTTCACTCAAAATAAAATCCAAACCCTCCTAGAAGCCAAGGTGAACAGGCTCCCAGCTACCATTCTGACCTCATCTCCATTTCTTTTCTTTCTTTTTTGGTACTGGGGATTGAACTCAAGGGCACTCAACCACTGAGCTACATCCCCAACCTCCAAATCCACACCCCCGCCCCTGCTCCCCACACTTTGAAACATGGTTTCATTAGGTTGCTTTAGGCTGGCCTTGAACATGCAATTCTCCTGCCTCTTCCTCCTGATTCTGGGATTACTGGCATGCACCACTGCACCTGGCTTTCATCTCCTTTTACTTTCTCTCCCCTGTTCACTCCTATCTTTGTGTGGCCGGCACAATCTCATCTCAGCACCTTGAATGTCATTGTTTGCTCTGCTGTTCATAGTTATTTCCTCACTTCCCTCAAGGCTCTGCTCAAAATTCTCTTTGGTTGAGGTCTTCTTTGATCATTTTATATATTATCGTCCCAACTCATAGCCATCACCCCTATCCCATTTGCACCATTTCATAGCACATACCTTCTTAAATTATACAGCATTTAAATAGCATGAGAGCTGGGGCTTTGTTTTGTTTGCTGCTCTACCTTCACTGCCTAGAACAGAGTCTGGTATGTAGTAGGTGTTAAAATATGTTGAGTAAATCAAATAGTAAATTTATGGCTAAAAGGAAATAAAATATATAAAAGTCTTTTGGAAGTCATTAAGTGATGTTCAATTATAACGTATTTTTGTTGCCTTGTTTCTGAAAACCAGAGACCTGATGAGTGTCAGAGCACTGGAATCCAGATTGCCTTATTCCTGGTAGCAGAAGGTTAACAGAGGCAGCTGTAGAGCTAGCATGGCCTGAGGAAAGTGGATCTAAGGCATTTGTTTTAAGAATACAAAATTTGATCTTTTTTTGCATAATTTGATTCAAATAATCAACCTTATTTCTTCCAAATCACAGACAATTTTACAGTATATATATTATTTTTCACTGACCATGGATAATGCACATTTAAAATTAATCTGTGTTGTTTATAAAGCATCATGTCAATTTCCAACTTTCTAGAGTTTTTTGAGCTTGTACAAGTAAGTAAAGACATGGGTGTATGCTTCTGAGGGAGACTAGTATGTGAGCAGGGCGTTGTTGAGTTCTGGCTGATGGATTTCTCTAGGTCTGATTGGTTAAAAAATCAGTTTGCAAGTATGTAGAATATTTATCATACCTGTTCTTGCTGTCAAGGGATATTCCTTAGGCTCTACCAGAGGCTGTACATGTGGCCATTCATTTATATTGGAATCTGGCAAGTAGAATTGCTATACAACACCCCTTTTCTCCTTCTCTAAGTTTTGAAACAAGTGACAGATAAACGAAAGAATGGTAGAGATAAAAATATCAGGCCTATTACTGATAAAGCCAATATCAGTGAATGTGGTTTAGGTACATAGAACAACAATGTGTTTTTTAATACCAAATCTCAGAAATAGACAGATTTATATACCCAGTGGCAGGAAGAACCCCAGGCCTCTCCTCATATAATTCACTGCATAAGGAACAGAGTACACGGAGAAAGGGTGAAGCAGGGAAGCTAGTCCAGGACTCTTATGCTAACAATGTCTTTCTACATGAAAGGAAATATCTGGAATGAAAAACTAGTGTCCCAACTAATTAATTTATTATTGTTGTTGTTTTGTGATATGGAGATTGAACTTAGGGCCTTGCGCATGCTAGGAAAGCATTCAATTACAAAGTTATATCCCAAGCCCACCAACTAATTATTTTAAGCAAATTGCTATTTTATATATTTTAAGATTTTACAGACAAAATCCTCCTTTAAAAAAAGCTCAAAAGATGTGACTCTTTGTATCACATAGTTTATTCTTATACTCTTGTATAGATGAAGCAGGAAACTGTTCACACACTGAGTGTTCTTAAGCTAAGCTGGGAGATCAGTGTTGTGTCTAGCAGTGCTCTTGTACAAATGAGGGCTTAGGCAAGCACCCAGTTTGCTTTGCTGTGGAGCTGCCTCTGGTAGCATCATTCAAGTATCCAAGACTTCAGAAGAATTAAGACAAAATTAATTTATATTTCTCTCACAAATCTATAGCTCAGACACAATTGGTTAATTTGAAGTGAATCCCTACGATCTCTTAGAAAATTTGCATTAAACAATAATCTTGCTGTAAAAAAAAAAATCATGGCTAACAGTGCCTAGTACATAATTTGAGCTTAATAAATACTTGTTGAATGAATGAATCTTTACTTTTGGCTTCAATCTGAAGTCAGTTGGAAGTCAGTTGTAGTTGGCTGGGTGTGGTGGTGCACACCTGTAATCCCGTGACTTGGGAAGCTGAGGGAGGAGGATCACAAGATTGAGATCAGCCTCAGCAATTTAGGGAGATCCTGTCTCGAAATAAACAATAAAAAGGGCTGAGGATATAGCTCAGTGGTTAATTGCCCCTGGGTTCAACCCACAGTACCCGCCCCAAATCAATGGTGGTTGAATGAATTTTGTCATTTCACCTGAAACAGAAACTTCATGGGTTAAACACTAATGAATGGAAAATAGAAATGTAAAGAAAGAATGATACAACTAATTAGAACAAATTAAACACGTATTCGTGCGCACGCACACACACACACACACACAAAAGAATGATACAAATGCTTTTTTTTAATCTACTTTCATTAAACCTAACTGGCTAAATTAACGAAAGCTCTCTATTGGTCAGTGTCTAAAGAAAGCTGACTACTTCAGTTATCACATTAATCTCTAATAATTCCCATTATTTCAAGTTGTATTTTTATGAATGATCAGTTATGATTATTTCTGAATGTTTTATACTGGTTGCACTTGGTATTGTTACAACATGATTTAATTAAATTTTACTTAAGCTGGTGAAATTTGAGCACAAAAGTGAAAGATATGTTGCTCCTTTAAAAACAAAGTGAATGTTTTGAAAAGATTCATAAGAGAAGAATCTATAGAAAAACTCATTAAATGACATTATACTGCTCACAGTAAGTTTATAGCCTTATAGAGAAACTAGGCTATATGTAAAAAGAAACCCAGAGTGGCCAATGCCTTAGGGAAGGATGACATTAAGAGTCCAGAAGTTGGGAGGAAGAAAATTACTTTGGCTTGCAGAATCAGTGAGTTCCATCTGGAGAATTTGATACATGAGCTAGTCTCTATAAAGAAAGAAATGATAAGGGGCAAGGGTTGTGGCTCAGCGGTAGATCGTTCGCCTCTCATGTGTGAGACCTGGATTCCATCCTCAGCACCACATAAAAATAAACAAACAAAATAAAGATATTGTGTCCATGTATAACTAAAAAAAAAAAGAAAGAAAAAAAGAAATGATAAGATGCACAAAAATGATTCATTTCAAGGGGAGCAAAAGATATAAGTAGATTCATGAAGGGTGAGACTTGTGTTTGGGTCATAGACTTTGCCATAGATGGCAAATATAACTAGATTTCAAATGAGGAAGGGCTCTAACTTCCAGGCTTCTGAAGTATCTGGTCAGTGTGAAAATAAGATACATATTCTTTTCATCCACAGTGAACCCGAATGGTCTCTACTATGTTTAAAAAATGAGAACTTTCTATAATTTCTAATAATGCCATATGATGATTTCTTCATTCATAATTTCATTTTTCTTATCACCTTAAGGGCTTATAAACTTTTTAATCTTACCTATTTTATATTACTTTTGTTCAGCAATGTATATGTTTTTTTTTTGGTCTGAAAAGGACATGTATATTAAATTAATTTTTGGTGAAATATTAATTGTATAATTATTGATTATGTTTTAAAGAACTCTTATTTTTTTAAAAAAAGACCCACAGAAAACACTAACCATTTATATTATAAATATGCAGTCTTGTTTGTACAAGGTTACAAACTGTTTGGTGTTTTATACTTTAAAATATATTTTTCCAAGTTTGTAATATAAGATTATATGTGGTTTTCCCATTGTTATGTTATAAAAGTTAATATTTAGTACATTTTAAAAGGTTTAGTTGGGGAAAAATTGCCCATTACTTTCTCTTGTTTGAAATACTTCCTGTTAGTATACTATGATTGCTTGAGAGTAGAATAAAGTATGATGCAAATCTAATGTATTCTTCATAATTATATTGCTCTGAAGAACTTTAATGTTACTTTAACTACTGATCAGAGAAAGGAACTACCAGTTCTGAGGATATAAATCTTGATCCCAATAGAAATGAGTATAATAGTTACAAATCTTTACTTTTGATAAAAATAGTTTAAGTATCCATTTAGCTTCTTTCAGAAGTGTAGTTTTTTTTTTAAGGAATAAATGAGAGTACAATTCAAGACAAAGATATTGATAATGAAATAAGGGGATTTATTATTTTGACAGCTCCACTTTGATGGCTAGTCATTTCTCTCTTTAGAAATTTCAATTCAAATGCATATATTTCCTCTCTCTTGTTTTCTCACTTACAAAATGAGAAAAAAGTTAAAATCACAAAAGTTAAAAAATTAAAATCTTTTCATTCATAATAGTTGATTTTCAATAAGTTACTGGTTTCTATAAGCTAAGGTGAAATGAAAAGAAAGAGATAGAAGTTGTACCTAGGAAGAGTGATCAAGGCCTGAATGGTAAACATCGAGATTTTTGACATTATCATCATATTTCAGACCTGGTCTTTCTTTTTGGAATGACTGAGAGTAGAATAAAATATAATACAAACCTAATGTATTGTTCATAATTATATTGCTATGAAGAAGTTTAATGTTATTTAACTGTGGATCAGAAAAAGGATTACATTTTCAGCACATTTAATGAAATTTATATTTTGAGAACTGATTTAGACAAATACTACTCACAAAAAATAAGTGTAGAAAGTAGATTATCAGTTTAATAGTTGAAAATAAGAATACTACCAGCAAGTATACAAGAACACCATTCAAAGATAATCACACTCCCTCCCTACCATGTAAATGGGGTCATGGACACACAGTGCAAATATAAATTAGTTTATTTAGGAAAACATTGACATGGAGTACTAGAGCACACCCAATCCTGTAAGCTCTTATCCCACAACGAGTGATACTTATTTGGGGCATAGCTGGACTACTATGGGAAGGGAAGGGCTTCTGTAGAAGAAAGATACTTATACAATGTCCAACTTATTTATAAGAATGAGAACATGGAAATAAAGTACAAGACAATTTTTTTTGAGAAAGAGAGAGAGAATTTTTTAATATTTATTTTTCAGTTTTCAGTGGACACAACATCTTTATTTTATGTGGTGCTGAAGATCGAACCCAGCGCCTCATGCATGCCAGGCAAGCATGTTACTGCTTGAGCCACATCCCCAGCCCCAAGACAATTTTGTCAGAGAATCCTGGAAACAAATAAAACAATGGAAATTCTAGAATTGAAGACTATAATAACACACTTCATGGCTTTATTAAGCAGTTTTGATATAGTTGAATATAGATTTAGCATACTGGATGTTAGATTGGAAGAAACAACACAATAAATGCAAATAGAATATAGTGAGAAGTTTTAATTTATGAAAAATTGGAATCTCAGAGGAAAAGAGAGGCAACGGGACAGGATCAGTATTTGAATAAGGAGTATGAGAATGTCTCAGAAATGATGAAAGACATTAATCTACAGATTCAGAAATCATACACATTGGATAAGATTCTTAAGGAAGTGAGAGTAACTTCAGAAAACTAAAACAACAACCAAATCTTAAAAATAGATGAGGGTTAATAGGAGGAAAGTTTAGATTACTTCAGAAAAGCAACAGTTAGACTAAAAGCTAATTAATCAATAAGAACAGTGGAAGACAGAAGTCAATGGAATATTTTTAAAGTGCTGAGAGAAAATAGCTAACAATCTAGAATTTTATGCCCTAAAATATTCTTCAAGATAAGCTATGGGGCTGGGACTGTGGCTCAGTGGTAGCGCACTTGCCTGACATGTATGAGGTTCGATTCTCAGCATTAAGTACAAATAAATACAATAAAGATCTATCAACAACTAAGAAAAAAATATTTTAAAAAAGAATGAGCTATACGGTGGCACCTGCCTGTAATCCCAGTGGCTTGGGAGACTGAGACAGGAGGATTGCAAATTCAGAGGCAGCCTCAGCAAAAGCAAGGCACTAAGCAACTCAGTGAGACTCTGTATCTAAGTAAAATACAAAATAGGGCTGGGGATGTGGCTCAGTGGTTAAGTGCCCCTGAGTTCAATCCCCAGTACAAAAAAAAAAAAAAGAAAAAGAAAAAGAAAAAGGGCTGGGGATATAGTTCAGTGTTAAAATGCTCCTAGGCTCAATCCCCATTCAAAAAAAAAAAAAAAAAAGAATAAGGTATGAGAGACTTTTAATAGAAAGAGTACTAAGAATTTGTCACCAGACCAGGTGCAGTGGTGCATGTGTGTAATCCCTGCAGCTGGGGAGGCTGAGGCAGGAGAATTGCAAGTTCAAAGCCAGCCTCAGCAAAAGTGAGGCACTTAGCAACTCACTAAATAAAATACACACTATCTCTAAATAAAAATACAAAATAGGGCAGGGGATGTGGGTCAGTGGTTGAGTGTCCCTGAGTTCAGTCCTTGTTACCACTCCTCCCCCATCCCCCAACCCCCACCCTCCCCCCAAAAAAACCAATATGTCACCAGAAAATTCACTCCAGAGGACATACTAAAGAGAATGCTTCAGGGAGCAGGAACATGATTCCGGATAGAATCTTAGAGAAAAAGGAAGGAATGAGGCACAATAGAAAGGTTCATTATCAAGGTAAATCTAAATCAATATAGACACTTTAAAGTAATTACATTAAAGTAAAAGTAATTATATCTTATGAAAATGAAATACATTTAAAGACAAAATATATGATTACAAGGATGTATAAGTTAATATGAAAGTAATTCATGGTACTTATATTGTCTAGAAAGAGGTAAAAATATCAGTTCATGTTGGACATTAACAAATTAAGGATGCATGTTGTAATTTCTAAGATAATCACTAAACGAACAGAAAGCAGAATGTAACTGACAAGCTAACAGAGGGGGAAATGAAATAAAGTAAAATATCTAATCAAAAATAGGACAAATAGGGCTGGGATTGTGCCTCAGCAGTAGAGTGCTCGCCAAGCATGGATGGGACCCTGGTTTGATCCTCAGCACCACATTAAAAAAAAGGCATTGGGTTGTGTCCATCTACACCTAAAAAATAAATAAATAAATATTTTTAAAAAATATTACAAATAAGGAGAGAAGAGGAACAAACTAGAGGAGTGCAAATAGAAAACGAATAATAAGGTAGCAAATTTAACTCCAAATATGTTGGTAATTATGTTATGTTTAAAAGGACTAAATGCTCCATTTGAATTGTCAGAATAAATTTTTAGAATAATTATATGCTGTCCATAAGAGACACATTTAAAATGTAAGAACATAGAAAGAATAAGAGTAAATATGAAGAAAAGATATACAATTTAAACATTAGTCAAAATATAGCTGGTATATCTTTGTTAATAATTATATCAAAGCTTTATTAGTATCAATACTTTGATACTTTAGGTAAGAATCATTATTTACAGGTAAAAGGAACATTATGATTAAAATTAATTTTTTCAGAATGATATAGTTTTTCTAAATTCATTTATATCTGCTAGTGTAGCTTCAACATATATAAATTAGATGTTAATAGAACTACAAGGAGAGACAAATCCATAATTGTAGTACAAAATGATAACACATTTCAGTATTAGAACAAGCAGACAAAAAATATCACTAAGGATAAAAAAGATTTGAATAACAACTAAAAATCCTGACTTTCTTGACACATATAATACATTGCTGGAAAAATGGAGGATTTAGCTCTTTTCATGAATACAAAAACTGTGTGTGTGTGTGTGTGTGTGTGTGTGTGTGTTTACTGGAGATCAAACTCACACATGCTGGACAAGAACTTTAACACTGAGTTATATCCCTAGTCCCACAAACACATTTTTTTTTAAATGACCATTTAGCCATAAAGAAAGTCTCAATAAAGTTAGAAGCAAATCTTACTACAAAATAAACTTTCTGATCCCAGCACAATTAAACTAGAATGTAAACTGAATGCTGTGGCACTCACCTATAATTCTAGCTATTCCAGAGACTGAGGCAGAAGGTTCACAATTTCAAGACCAGTCTGAGCAACTTAGTGAACCCCTGTCTCAAAATAAAAAATAAGGGCTGGGGATGTGGCTCAAGCTGTAGGGCGCTCGCCTGGCATGGGGCCGGGATTCGATCCTCAGCACCACATGCAAACAAAGATGTTGTGTCTGCTGAAAACTAAAAAAATAAATATTAAAATTGTCTCTCTCTCTTTAAAAAAATAATAAAATGAAAAATAAAAGGGGTTGAGGATATAGGTTAGTGGTAAAGTGTTGGAAAATATCAAAAACAAAAACAAAACAACCTACAAAAAAAACCAAACAAATTAGAACACACTAACAAAATATAAAGTATCCTCATGAGTTTTGAAATTAATAAATATATTTTTAAATAATCTATAGGCCAAATAAGAAATCACAAAGGAAATTTAAAAACTTTTGTCATTAATAATAAATGTTGTGTATCAAATTTTATGTGACACATCTAAAATTGTATTTAAAGAGAAGTGCATAGCCTTGAATTTACATGTTAGAAAAGGAGAAAGTTTGGAAATTAATGACATAATAATCTTTCTCAGGAAGTAGAGAGATAACTGCAAATTAAACTATTAGATAAATTGTTAACTAGAAAGCCTTACAATGAAGAAAACTCCAGGTCCAAAGAACTTCACCAATAAATTCTACCAAATGCTTAAAGGAGAAATATATAATGCAATCCATAACAAACTGCCAGAGAATAGTAAAGGAAGGAATACTTTTCAACTCATTTTATGAAGCAATATAATCTTGATACAAAAATCTGTCAAGAACACTGTAAGAAAGGAGATTTCAGAACAATAGATCAATATCATTCATGAACATAAGAGAAAAATTCCTAAACATAGCATTAGAACCAAATCAAGAACTACACAAAGAGTACAAAATATTATAGCTTGGTGAGTTCAGTCCAGGAGTTCAAGGTTGGTTTGATATCTGCTATCAATTGCAATAGTTCTACACATTAGTAGGGTAAAGAAAAATAACATGATCATCTCCATAGTTGCACAAAACCTTTTAAATGCTTAGTTTTTAAAATCATGTCTTAGCAAGTACAAATAAAAGAAAACTTCCTCACTAAGATAAAGGTTATCTTCAAAAGGAGCTTTTGATGCTCATCTCTAGTATTAGTCTATTCTTTTCTTGATCTAACTCAGACCTGCTGAACCTTCTTACCCACTGTGAAAGGGGGATGTGGAAAGAGTCATTAGATTTGTCTCACCTCACTCCCTGAGATAAATAAATCTACTTGGGAAACCAAGTGATAAATCAGAAGGTTGCTTTGTGAGAATGCGATCAGAGGGGAATGGATGTAGCCAATATTCTTTATGAAAAGCTGTTGAAAACACTGTTGTTGCGGAGTAAGAAAGTCCCTGGAGCATTTCTGAATAGTGTAGAGACCATGCCTCTTCTGTTAACTTAGTTCATTATATCTTTAGATGGAGTATAATGTGAATTCTTGGGCTTTGGATTTACATATGCTAATATAGTAATTCTGATTTCTGTTGGCTGTCATTCAACTTTGTCTCTCAGTGAGCCAGACTGTTTATTCATATGTATATTTTGCATATCCTGTGACCTTTTCCTAGAATAACCTCCCCATCTTGATTCCACCTTCTCTTCTCATCCATTTGGCAGACTCTTCAAACTAACTTAAGCACCTCTCCTGTGTGAAGTTTTCCCTTCCTTATGTCCTTATTGTAGCTGGCTTGTTTTCTGTAATAATACTTATTATACTGTAATAATATTTTCTGTAACAATACTTATATACTATTGAGATGTTTAGTTATATCTCATTAGATTTGAATTTCTTAAAAGAAGATCCTGTGTTTTCATATTTGTGTTTCTACTATCTATACTTAATAAAAAGTTTACTAAATGCAGAAATAATGACCAAATATAAACTCAAAAGACAATGCCATTGACCTACTTCCTCCTACCATGCCTTACCTACCTATAGCTAACACCTAGTTAGTTCATTAGAATTATTAAATCCACTGATCAGGATGAATCCACTGATCAGATTTCAGTTATCATAATCTAATCATTTCACTTCTGAACATTGCTACATTGGATAACATGTTTTCAATATATGAGCTTTTGAGGGACACTTCGTATCCCAAACTACAACAGTAGTGTGCTCCCTTCTTATGACCACCCTTTGGATACTCTGCTCAGTCTTCCTGAACTCATTCTAGCTAGTAATGAAAACGTCTCTGGTTGAATACACTGAATTTACAATCAATAATGAACTTTAAATTGAATTTATAATTGCTTTTATAATGCTACTACAGCTGCTGGCATTCTAAATGCTGACTTCTCTGGTGCTAGTCATAATTTTAATTTTTATTTTCATCCTATTTCTGTTAAGTGACAGGAAACAGGGAGGGAGTAATATGAGTTGAAAATTCTCAGGAATAATATTAATTAGGTATGGAAAAGAACTTGAAAAAACAGTTCAAAATAAGATTCAGCCGAGAACCAAGATTAATTACTAATTAAGTTCAATAGTTTATTACCAAAAACAAATAAGGGAGAGTAGAGTTGCCAGGAAAATGAAGAAACTAGTTCTTCCCACTATTTCTTAATCTTTTGCACCCATGACATGTGTAGAACACACTGACATTTACCCAACACTGGGGTGAATGGATGAGGCTGCCTGTTGGAGCAGGCTAGAGGCTAGGGGTATGGCTGTCCCAGGCTCCATCTGACCGTGCTGAGAGCTGAGAGCAAGATCTCAGCATACTCCACACCCCTTTGCAGTAGACTGTGGGGGGATTCTGAAGTTAAACAAGGGAGTATATGATACACCTGCAATGATTGGCAGTCCTGATCCTCACCCAAACCTCACGTACAAGGAAGGTTCACAGCATAAAATTGAAGCACTATTCCTGGGAGGAAAGAGCGCTTGGAGTTTTCATCTCCAACTTAATGTTCATGGAGTGATGGCAAACACGACCAATTAATTGATCAGGAATGATAGCAGCAGAAGGTTTGAAACTAAGCCTTGAAGGGTAGATAGTATTTAGATGTGAAAAAGAAGTGGAGTGTGACATTGGAATCAGCATTCTAAATGGAAGAGCCACAGGGGTATCAGAAGGGAAATCCTGATGAGGGAAGGAGCTGAATTTAATTCAGCTGTTTTTGGAGTTTGAGGGATATTGAGTTATTCTGGCCTGGGCTATGTTATTAAATTTAATATCCTGACTTTAATTTTTGAACTTTATTTTGTATACATTACTATTTTTGGTGTAGATGGCAACATTGATCTCTATATATTTTAATTTCACATTATTCCTTTACCCTTTAATGCTAAAGTATATTTACTTATTATTCTGTTACTATAGTAGTATATAATTATTGATATTATTATTTACTCTAGGTTATCAGACCAGGATGAAAAGGGCAAGACCAAGCAAGAGTGTATCATATCTGACCCCTCCTTTTCCATGGTGACAGTTCAACGAGAAGATAGTGGAATAACTTGGGAGACCAATTCAAGTAGATCTTCCACTCCTTGGGCCTCAGAAGAAAGTCAGACGTCTGGTGTATGTAGCCTGGAAGGATCAACTGTGAATTCTCCTCCAGGAAATGTTTCCTTTATTGTGGATGAAGTTAAAAAGGTTCAGAAAAGAACTCATAAGTCAAAGCATGGGTCACCATCATTCCGTCGGAAAGGCAACAAAAAAAGAAATTCTTTAGAATCTCAAGATGTTCCAGCAAGTAAAAAGGACAATCCTTTAATTTCAGAAAGCCAGGCACTAAACACCGAGAAAGAAAAGCTATCTTCTGGCATTTATGATAAGACAAGAAAAAAGAAAACCACCTCAAATACACCTCCTATTACTGGGGCAATATACAAAGAACACAAGCCCTTAGTGTTAAGGCCAGTCTACATAGGAACAGTACAATATAAAATTAAGATGTTTAATTCGGTTAAAGAAGAATTAATTCCTCTACAATTTTATGGAACGTTGCCAAAGGGTTATGTAATTAAAGAAATCCATTACCGCAAAGGGAAAGATGCATCTATTAGTCTAGAGCCAGATTTTGACAATCATGATTCTAACATAGTTTCCAAAACAGGCAAATTAGTAACCCAAAGCATAGCTGAGGATAGAGTAAAAGAACTTGCTCCACCTTGGAGAAGTGCCCTCTCCAAAGGATCAAAGTCCCTGACTTCCTTGTACAGTAATGAAGATCAAAAGAAAATTTACAGTGATTCCCTTCAAAATGCCACATCTATCAGGAAGCACACAGATTCCTCTTATTCAAGTAATGATACCGCAGAGAGAGAAGTACAGTGCAGGCCTCCACAATCAGTGTCACAATGGCCAGGCGATGAAGCAAAGCCCCTAGTGGAGCCTTCCTCTCTTCTGCTTGATACATCTGCAAGTATGTTCCTGGAAACAGCAAAGGAAGAATTTGAGCCTGATTCACAAGAACCCATAGCTTCAGAGAATGATGCTTCAGTTTCACCAGTTTTAGTGGATGAGGTGAAAGAGGAAAACATGGATTCTACTGACCATTCCAATTCAGTGGAGACAGTGAAGGATTCTTTGGAGACAGACTCACTAGGTCTGGCACCATCTATCCAGGAAGGTTTTGAGCCAGACAAGGAAGATATGGACTTGATTTCACTAGAAAAGTCAGAACCAGTCTCTGACCGACTGACCCCTCCTCTTCCCAGCTTCCAAGAAGAAAAGGTAGATCATGTGCCTGAGCCATCCATGTCACTTCCAGAACCTTTAGTGCTACAAGAACCAGAGAAAGAAGAAATAGAAACTTCTCTGCCAATAGCAGCTATCCCTGAACCTGAAGATTCTGATTTAGCAGAAGAGATTATAGAACTTGACTACCCAGAAAGTCCAGTTGTTTCTGAGAAGTCCTTCCCACCACGTTTGTCCCCTGAAGTGGAGCACAAAGAAGAGGAGCCCATTCTACCATTACTGGTAACAGCAGCACCTGAATATGTCACTTTGTCTGAGGAAGAAAGAGAAGAACATGAGTCTGTTTCCACTGATTCTGCTTTTGTGTCAGAGTATTCAATCCCACAGGATTTGAACCATGAACTAGAGAAGCAAGGAGATGAGCCAGTTTCTCCATCCAGTGTAAAAGCCATATCTGAACATGAAGTTTTGTCAGAAGAAGAGAATGAGGCATTTCAGCCTTATTCCCCAACTTTGGACTCAGTGTTGGAGAGTTCTCTCTCTCCATCCACAGCTGGGATGACTCCTGAGTGCCAGGCCCCCTTGTTTTCAACAGTTACATCAGAACACACAGTCCTATCAGGAGATGAGGCCTCAGAAAGTGGACATCACACACCAGATTCCACATCTGCTTCTGAATATTCAGTTCCATCACATGCAACACAAGAGTCACTGAAGGAAACAGTTGACCTCAAGTTTCCATTAGAATCAAAAGGTATCTTTGAGCACACCATTTTATCAGAAGAGAAGAAAGACACTGGAACATATACCCCAGATGTGTCCTGTGCATCTGAATGCTCTCTCCCATCCCACACAGCCGAGATGGCTTCTGAATCCCAGGCCCCACCACTTTCAGTCTCTCCATCTGTGAACTTATCAGAAGAAGAGACAATCGAAATGCAGCGGTATTCACCCTCTTCCACATCTGCTTCTGAATTTTCAGTACCCCCATATGCAACACCAGAGCCCCAGGAGGAAGAAATTATCAACATATCTCCTCTAAATCTAAAAGGTGCTTCCTCACCCATGAATTTATCAGAAAAAGAGCAAGAAGACATTGGACCTTTTTCTCCAGATTCTGCATTTGCCTCAGAATTCTCATTTTCACCCTACACAACTCAGGAAGCAGAGAAAAGACAATTCGAGCGTGATTCTCCAATGTGTTTAACATCACCATCTGAACACACTATTTTGTCAGATGAAGACACTGAAGAAACTGAACTTTTTTCTCCAGATTCAGCATCACAAGTTTCAATCCCACCATATAGAATCCCAGAAACAGAGGCAAAAGACATTGAGCCAGATTCACTATTAACTGCAATGTCTGCTTCAGGTTACTCTTCCTTTTCTGAAGCAGATGAGGAAAAGATTGGATCAATAGCTGCTACACCTGTACCTGAGAATTTTGAGTCATCACAGAAGCAAAAAGATGAACCTTGCTCTTTCACATCTGCATCTGAAGAATCAAGCCTGCAAACTTCAGCAAATAGAGCAGACGAAGCAGAAATCAAGCCAGATGATCAAACAATCTCAACATCTGTATCTGAATATCTCATTATGGCACAGCAGCAGAAAACTCAAGCATCTGTGCAGCCCGAGCTGGAAGATTTGGTTCCACCATATTTAACCAGTGGGTTGGAGAGGGGAGAAATTAAGACAAATTTGTCAGCAGCTACAGTTCCTGCTTCTCCACCTGCACAGTCATCCATGGCAAAGGAAGAAACAAAACCTGTTTTGCCAACATCTCAGTGTTTGGTTTTACCTGACTCAGTCCATGAAATTAAGAAAGAACCGGAACCTCAAGCATCACTCACTCTAAAGACTGCAGATGAACAGATGGCTTTGTCAAAAGTCAGAAAGGAAAAAACTGTGCCTGATTCTCAAGAAGCTATAGCACATGTATCAGAGGATCAAAAATTGGAGCCTCAGCCTCCAAATGTTCCAGAGTCTGGGATGAAATATTCAGTTTTTCCTGACTTGGTAGATGAGCCAAAGAAGGATGTTAAACCCAATTTAGCTTCAACTGTGACTTCTGAACTAGAACAGAGAATGTTGTCAGAGAATGAGCCTGAAGCAGTAAAACCATCTTCACCTCTAAAAGAAACATCTATATCTGGATCGGAGGTTTTATCTGGAGTGAAAACGGAAGTGAAACATGATTCCAAAAAAACAAGTACCACCAGAGAGCTTCATTCAGCCTCATCAGTAGTAGAAAAGGAATATGATCAGGGTGCTCCTGCACCAGCATTTTCAGCTTGGTCAGAAGAAATGAAGAAAGAAACTGAACCCAACTCTTTAACAACCATCACACCTGTAACTAAGCTTGATTCAAAGTTAACCGAATCGGTAAAAGAAGAAATCCTGACAGACTCATCTCTTGCCACCCCTGTAGAATATCCAGTCTTAACAAAATTAGGAGAAGGTGAATTAGGAAGTGGTTTGCCACCATGTGAAATGTCTATAGATGAGCATTCAGTTCTTAAAGAAGAAAAGGTAGCAATTAAAAGTGCTTCCTCTCTCACAGAAACTTCTTTATCCCAAGGCCTGGCTTGGTCAGAAGCGGAGAAGGAAATTAAATTAGATACACCTCTAAGTGGGTCCTCTATTGCAGAGCATTCTATTTTGTCAAAAGTAGAAACTCAGGAAGATAAACCTAGGTTGCCAATATCCAAAATGTCATCTTCTCAGCTTTCAGATGTATCTAAGGAAGCGAGGGTAGAAGACTTACAAGATCTCTCGTTTTCTACAGTCCTCGACTCTGAACATTTGGTTTCATCACAGAACAAAAACTCTGTGTCTGCCTTGGATGGGTCAAGACCAGAACCTGTGCTTTCGCTGCACCTGAGTGGTGAGATCAAGAAAGAAGCCAGACTTCCTTCACCACAAAATGTGTCACCTGTGCCCAAACATATAGTCCCCAAAGGCGAAAATGAGGAGACAAGTTCTCCCAAGTTTGAAAATTTAGTGCCCGTAGATGTAGCCTCAACATTACTAACTCTCAAAGAGGATGAGAACAAACAGGCAAGGGAGACATCTTCTACAGCCCAGAGAGACTTCCTGCCAGGAAAACAAGATCTGGCTCCAGCAGAGCTCCTTTTGGAGACTGAGAAGAGAGATGAGCCACACCAATTATCAGAATTACCAGATGCCAGGTCAGAATTCACAGGTGGTTTAGGCAGGCAAAGTGAATCCACAGGTACAGAACCAGTAAAATCTCTTATAACTGAATCAGAAGATTCTGCTTTCTTAGAAAAGAGTCTAGTTGAGCTTAGAAGCAGAGGAGAAGGAACTGAAAACAGGGAGCTTCATGTTTCTGCTACAGAACCATCAAAGATTGCTTCTTTTGACCTCCTTGTAGAACAAAAGAAGCCTGAGACAGCACTTCATCCAGATCAAGCTGTTAAATTGCCTGATGTAAGCAGCTCTTCTGCAGATAAACCAGATCTGGGTGTTAAACAGTTTTCATTTATGAAAGAGAATTTGCCTTTGGAACAATCAAAATCAATTATGACAGCTGAGCCTCCTAAAAAAACAAAAATGAAAGAGGCCCTAATTCCTCCCAAGGATGATAACTGGATGCTGGAAAAGCCAGAAAATTTGGCCAGTCAACAAGAAGAAAGAATATTAGAAACTGTGCAGCTGAATTCCTCTGGCAGCAATGATCTCATGACAGAACAGCCCAAGCCTGCCCCATTGGATAAGGATCATACATATGAAATCGGGAAGCAGGTTCTGCCACATTCTATGGAAGAACCTCATTTGTCTTCACAAGAAGGAGTATCTACTCTAGATACTTCCAGTGGTAATAGAGAGACCTTGTTGACTGCACCTTACTCAACTGAAGAAATAAAGTTGGCCCAAGAACCCAAATCTCTAGTTCCGGCTGAAAATGTAGAGAAAAACATAGCAGAGGGGAGTCAGATCTATTCTTTCATGGGGAGGGAAAGTTTGACATTGGAGAAAGCAAACACAGAATTTTCCAGGTCTTGCAAAGAAGATATTCAGGAAGAAATCAAATCACCTCCTGAAAGAACCCTCCAGAAACCAGTGCCTGTCCCATCCGTGGAACAGGTGAAGACAGAAATTATCCCCTTTCCTGTCAAAGCAGACCATGTCCCACAAGAGGTCAGGGAACCTGCACCAGGCAGTGAAAAAGAAGCACGCAAGAGCCCACCTCCTTTACTTGGAGAGAAACCATTAGAAGAATCAAAAATAGTTCAGCCAAAGATTGTAGATAGTGCTAGTGAGGAAAGTAAAGGAACACCTGAAGTGAAAATACCTACTCAAAGAAAACCTGTCCCCTCGATCCCAGTGAATAAAGAAACTGAACTCCCAGAGACACCCGAGGTGACACAGAAGCTTCCTGAGAAGCCAAAGGCAGTTGAACAAGGCCTTCCGGAAGCAAAGGAAAAGAAAGGAATTTCATCTTTCAAATCATGGATGTCTAGTTTATTTTTTGGATCAAGCACTCCAGATAATAAAGTTGCTGGAAAAGATTTAGAAACTCAGCCAAGTTCCTCTGTAGAAAAAGCAGTGACTGTTTTAGAACCTCAAGGTACATTTCCTGCTGATTTCAATGCAACTGAGAAACCAACTGAAGATTCATTACCAGAGGTGACACTTAAAACTGCTGAAGAATCGAGAGGTACCTTAGTTAAATCTCGTGAAGGTCAAGACCTTAAAGAAAAATCCACATTTTTACCAAAGGTAGAAGTTTTACAACAGTCAAAACCCAACTCTGAGGTGTCTACTGAAGATTACAGGAAGAAAGAGGTTTCGGACTATTCAGAGGAAATGGACATAAACTTAAATACTTCTGCTGATGGTGAGGAACATTTTGGAATTCAACCCTATTCCCCCATGTATGAGAAATCGGTTATGGCAGAAGCCAAAAATGTTCCTCTTCATGTGACTGAGACTAAAAAAGAACAGAAGCCAGAAATCTCGCCTCCATGTAAGTGGAATATTTCTGTTCTTAGGGGAGATTCAAGCAGTGATCAAAAAGAAAAGTCACTCTTTTCATCTGATGTAGTAGATAAGATGCCACAACAGCCAAGATCTGCTTCATCTGACTTCACAAGTCAAAATATCACAAAGGAATCAGAGAAGCCAGAGCCAATAATTGTGCCAGCAGAAGAATCAAAAGGCATTTTAATTGATCTTGGTGAGGACAGACTGAAGAAAGAAATGCCAAAACCTACTTCCTTGAAATGTTCTGAAGAGGAAATGAAACTCAGGTCTGTTAGCCCATTGGAGGAGAAAGATAACTTAGAAAGCAGATCACTTACCCTGGCAGAAAAGAAGGAGTTGGCAGAAAAGCAAGAAAGTGTGGCCCTCGTAGAGCTTATAGAAAATAAAGAAACATGGGAGGTACCAATGGTGCATAAATCTATACCTATAAAATCAGAAGAATCAAAAGCTGCTGTTAGACTGGATCACATCTATCCAAATGAGGACCACAAGGAAAGGTCCTCTGTTATTGTTGGTTCTGAGGAGGAGAAAGGAGAAGAAAAAGTAAAGCAGGCACAAATATTTCTAGAAGAAAAGAAGCAGCAGGAAATTCAGCCTTATTCTTTGAATGTGGCCAAGTCTGTGCCTGAAGAATCAGCTATCTCTTTAGGTAATTCCTTGGCTGAAACTCAACCATTTTCATTCATCAAAGCAACATCTGCTATTGAAAAACCAGAAAGCATACTCTCAGAGGCTCACCCAGAAATCAGGGACAGAAAGACAGTAGAAACTCAATTGTGTCCATTCGAAGAAAGTGAAATTTTGGTGGAGAAAACCAAGAGTTTCCGCCCTGTGGATCTTCCTTATCAGGATGAAATGGGTTTTCCTCCTCAGGAAGGAAACCTGGCATTAGAAAAGTCAAGCAGGGACATGACAGGTCACAGAGAGGAAAAGGGACAGTTCTCACTGTCAGAGCTACTTAAAGGTGGCTCACTAGTTTCCACAAAAGAAAGTATGAAGCAAGACTCCTCATCTAAAGACTCTGAAAGGACTTTAGAGAGTCCTTCTGAAGAAACAAAGAGCTTAGAAAAACCGCCATATTTGCTCTCATCTGTAAAAGCACAAACTCTTGTTTCAGAAGCTTCTCCAGAAATTAGCACAGCGAAGAAACAGGAAATTCCACGGTCAGAATGGACTCCAGAGAGGCCCACAGTTCACACTATTCAAACATCTAAAGATCACCCAGCCCAGGTGCCTAAACAATCTGTTCTTGTTTCAAGGGGTCACTTGGAGACTGTGGAGGATACTCCTGAAAATGTACCACTCTCTTCACCGAGAAGTAACTATGCTCAATTTATAATGAATGCATCAACAACCAATGCTGATAAAGTGGCCTCTACTAAAGAAATGTCCAATGAGCCTGAAGACATATATGCAGAAGATGAAGAGTTGACAGTAACTAGTAAGCCAGCTGGGCTTTCAGAAGATCAGAAGAGCGCCTTTAGTATCATTTCCGAAGGCTGTGAGATACTGAATATCCATGCCCCTGCATTTATTCCTTCAGTGGATCAGGAAGAAAGTGAACAAATGCAAGATCAGTTAGAATATTTGGAAGAGAAGCCCTCACTCCAAACCAGATCCCTCCATGATGAGAGTGAGGCAGTTGCTCACCATGAAACATTAAGGAGCAGGTTAGAAGATTCTGATGGGAAAGTTACATCACTGAAAGAAAAGGAACACAAAGAAACTCATACAACAAAAGAGACAATATCCACAGATTCAGAAACTGGTGATTTAGCTTTTATTCAACCCACAATTCCCAGTGAAGAGGATTATTTTGAAAAATACACTTTGATTGATTATAACATCTCCCCAGACCCAGAAAAACAGAAAGCTCCACAGAAACTAACTGTTGAACAGAAACTGTCAAAGGAACCTACAGGAGAATCTCTCTCTTTTCCAGGAAGTTCACAGGAAAGTGCCCCAGAATATGATTTGGTGAAATTAGATGAAAGTTTTTATGGCCCAGAAAAGGACCACAGCCAATTATCTCACCCAGAAATGCAAAAGTCTTCAGTTATCCAAAAATCAGCTGGTGGGAATGTTTCAAAGGACATAAATAGAGATGTGAACTCCAGGTCACCTGGGGTTCCTTTATTTGGTGAAGAGGAAGGAGTTTTGTCAAGAACCCAGATATTTCCTACCACTGCCAAAGCCGTTAATCCTGAGCTTCTGGAGGAACCACCTGCACTTGCATTTTTATATAAGGATCTTTATGAAGAGGCAGTTGGAGAGAAAAAGAAAGAAGGGGAGACAGCTTCTGAAGGTGACAGTGTGAAGTCTGAGGCATCATTTCCAAGCAGAAATTCTGACACTGATGATGGCACAGGAATATATTTTGAGAAGTACATACTCAAAGATGACATTCTCCATGACACATCTGTAACTCCAAAGGACCAAGGCCAAGGTCTGGAAGAAAAACCACTTGGTAAGGATGATTCATACCAACTGAGAGCTTCAGAAGGGGAAATTGGGGGAAAGTCTGGAACTATTTTGGAAGAGAAGAGTCTGGAAGAAGATAGAAAGACTGTTTACAGGGAAGAAGAAACAGCAGACCTTGTGGTAGCTCTTGATGATGTAGTGATGCAGAGCAAAGCTCCTGTCACGGAGGAAGTCAGAGTGGTCACCCAGAAGATAAGCTATGCAGTTCCATTTGAAGATACCCATCATGTTCTGGAGAGTGTACATGAGCCGAGCAGTCAGGGTAATGAGGCAGGAAATACAAGTGCAGAGGTCAGTCTGAATGTTCCAATACAAGTGTCCTTCCCAGAGGAAGAATGTGCATCTGGCACCACTTATGTTCAAGAAACACTACAGGAAGAACCTAAAGTACAGGTCCCACCTGAGCCATGTGAAGAGAGACCCCGTGGTAGTCCTGTGCAGGATGAGTATGATTTTGCTGAATCCCTCAGTTATGAAGTGGTTAGTCAAGATGTTTTATCAGAAGAACTGTATACAGAATCCACACCTGGAGATGAGTTATCTCAAGGAAAGGAATCATTAGAACACATCGGGAAATGTGAATTTGTTAGTGAGGTGGAACAAAGTATGTCTGCTGAACAGAAAGAGTTGGGCAGAGAGGGAAGAGAACAAGAACAGTTATCATCAGATTTAGTAACCGAGAAGGCACAAAAGGAAGCAAAGAAGTCCCAGATTGACTCATATTGCTACACCTGCAAAAGCCCAATTTCTGCAATGGACAAGGTTTTTGGCACCCACAAAGACCATGAGGTTTCAACTCTAGATACAGCTATAAGTGCTGTTAAAGTAAGTCAATTTCAAAGCATACAAATGATAATATATATACATTCAGTTTGTTTTCACATTTTCTTAAAAAAAATGACCAATAAACTGGGCACAGTGGGCATGCCTATAATCCCAGCTACTTGGGAGGCCGAGGCAGGAGGATCACAAGTTTGAGGGCATCCTGGGCAACCTTAGTGTCTTAGTGAGATGCAACCTTAGTGTCTTAGTGAGACGCTGTTTCAAAATAAAAAATAAAATAAAAGGTCTGGGGATGCAGTTCAGTGATAAGAATGTCACTAGGTTCAGTTCCCAGTACTGCAAAACAAAATAAAACAAACACAATACAACATTTGATAACTCATCTTTATGCAGAATAGTTAAGACTGAAAACAAACTAAGAATACTTTTGGGCTGAGGGTGTAGATCAGTGGAAGAGCACTTGTTTAGCATGTGCAAGGCTCTGGGTTCAATCCCAGCACTGCAGGGAAAAAAAATACTTCTCCAAGAATTTAGTTAAGATTGATTTTTCAGATATTTTATTTGGAATATACTATGTGCCAGGCATTTTTTTCTAGGTTTTAGGGATACAAAGAAATAAAATAGGGTCAGGGTCACTACTTTTGAGAGATTGTCATCTTATAGCAATTATCCTAATATCATTAAAAATGCCAAACAGTTTTAAACTTAAAAAATACAACTTTGAGGAACTAGATGGATGCATACTGTAATCACAGCTACCTGGGAGTTGGAAGCAGGAGAATTGTAAGTTCAAGGCCAGCCTGGGCAATTTAGAGACTCAGTCTCAAAATAAAAATTAAAAAGGGGGCTAGGCATGTAGCTCTGTGATAAAGAGCTTGCCTGGCAAATGAGTTCAATTCCCAATATCTCAAAAAAGATATTTATACATATATATATATATACCTTTAAGCATAAAACACAACTTATTTTCTATCATCTATAATATCATCCTTTAAAAATACACACACATATATATTTCATGAGCAATTTTGTTGTAAGCTTTATATAAATACTTAAGACAGATTTTAAATTCTGATTTTTCTCCATATTTCCTGTTTGATTTGAAAATTTGTGCTGGAGATGTAAAACCTTTTCATTCTTTTGGCTGTCTGTAGCACTCTAATGTTCTAGGTAAAGTCAGCCACAACACATATCCCTATGTATGTGATTATAAATACTCCATTTTCCCCGAGAGGCTGTTGGAAATCAGCTTTATGTTTCAAGGCTCCCATCTACTTTTCAGCAGCCTTCTAACTGGTCTCCCTGCTCTTGCCTCTTTAATCCATTCCCACCCAGCAGCCAGAATGACCTTAAAAGCAACAAATAACAACAAAAAGTAAGAACTCACTGTGTTAAATTTTTTAATATACAGAATGCCTTTTAATCCTCATAATAACTCTATCACTGTCATTAATTTGAAGGTAATAAAATGGGCTCCGAGAATCATGATGTTGGCCCAAGGCCATGGGGCAGAAAACCAGGATTGGTACCCAGGTTTGTCTGATGCCGGAGCTTATGCTCTTGACTGTGTATTCATATTGCTTGGCTCCGTTCCTTGCTAATGGAAGTGATTCTCAAAATGACCAGTTAGGTCACTATTTAAATAATTGTCAGACTCATTTTGATTAAGTAGGATAGCATTAGAATCTTGGCATTTTTTTCCCTACCAAATTAATCCTTTTCAACTTGTCTGAGATTGGTTCCATTTATCCTGGTTGATATATTGTTGAAACTTTACCTGTTGAAATGTAGGGGTAGGGAGTGGGGCAATTGCTTCTGTGGAATCTTAGACTTTGGATGCATTGGCTCCAGTAAAAGTGTGGCGATGCTGGGTTTTGTTAGCTAACAGCTACTGGACACCTTCAGCAGAAAGGAGACTAGATTTTCCAGCCTTCTTAGGTATGTTTTATTGATCTCTGAATTTTAGACACTAAAAAATAATTGTCTAAATATTGTCAATTTAAAAAAATTTTCAAAAATATTGAGATCTGGTGTCTCCTGACTTAAACATATTATAAATACCATGATCTTTCTAAATAGTGTGAGCAGGAGAATGTGGCAACCAGTTGATAAAAGCCAGGGAGGCTTTCTTCATTTCATCTAGCCATGAAGATTAAGAGTTGGTTGGCAACTTTTTAAAAATAAAAATCAATTGGGAAGAGTTGTAACTTGAGAATTCTCTAGCCTCTTACGGGTTGCATTTTGAGTCTCTTCAAGGGACTGAGGGCTCCTTTGACTGATGATCCAGGTCCTAGCTTTTCCTCCCCAGTCCTTCCCCATCATTGCGGCCTACATTTTGTCCATATTCATTTTCTTCCTTCACTCTTTTTCTTCTTTCTTAGTGTCCACTGACCTCCTGTTCTGTGTCAGGAATGGTGCTCATCAAAAATGAGGATTTTACAAAGAGAGGAATGGGAAGGACGTGTGGGTCCCTTGAATTAGGACAGGCCATGGGACCCTGATGTGCTGAGAAACTAACCTGCTGGGTATCAAACAGTGGGGCAGAAAGGAGAGGGCTGAGGAAGGTGTCTCTAAAAGCTGATGCTTGGCTAAGCCTTAAATGAGATAGACCTCTTCTAGCAGTCAAGTGCAGAGAGCACATTCTAGAGCTAGAGAATACCAGAGGCAAAAGGCATACATGTGAGAAAGAGTTTGAGGGAAAGATGTGGCTTGTTTGACTGTAGATTGGGGGGCTGCAAGGTTCTGGAGGTAGGTACCATAGAGGAAAGTAGAAGCCAGATCCTGAAGAGGCTTCATCAATGTTACCTTTGTCATTCTGTGGATGGTGATTCAGACAGCTGAAGTGGTTGTTCTGCTTTGTTGTTAATTAAGTTCAGCTCTAGATGCGTATCTATAGCTGAACTAGGTACCCTCTTCCCCCATCACCCCATACATTTTTAGTTGGTTGTCCCTTCTTGAGTATTTCAACCCTTTGAAGTCTTTAGAACTTTTAGGTCCTTTTAGCACATGGTTTGCATTATTTGATATGCTAGACTCTGATCACCTTTGCAGGCTCAGGACTTCTAGGCACACCTGAGGCCCTTGGTGCAGAATGTGAAGGAAACTACTCAGATATATTGGAACATTTTAGCAAAAGGGCTGATATGTCAGAATGTATAAAATCAAGGCCTTAAGAGAAAGCATTAAGATCCAGAGTTCACTAAAACAAACACGCTTTTAAAGAAGTCTGTTTAAAAAAAAATTTTTTTTTTCATTAGAAGATAAACTATCTACAGTTGCTTTGGGATTCTCTGTCACAAACCTTTTAATTGTTTTCGGACAAGATTATGTAGTCAATTTAAATAAAGCAGCATAAATAATTCAAAGATTGATTTGTTAGTGATTATGGCATAGTAAATCTCTATCAAATATATTAAATTTATAAGGAAATTCGAGTCTGCTGCTTAGAGCTCTTTTTTTGAAATGTTGTATATTAAAGATATCTTAATTCCTTTCTTTAGGTTCAGTTGGCAGAATTTCTTGAAAATTTACAAGAGAAGTCCTTGAGGATAGAAGCCTTTGTTAGTGAGATAGAATCCTTTTTTAATACTGTTGAGGTAAGTTAACATAATCCCTTTTACTCTATCACAAGTAAATGATCCAAAATTATCTGAATTGGGGTTTGTGTGTGTTGTTTGCCACGGTTGATTTTATTTCTTTACAAGTGAGTCTTCCCTCTGTGTGAAGTCAGACTACTTCCTGCCTGAGGATAAGATTAGTCCCTAAAAACAGGTACACATTAATGGGCATTTACTATAATGGAGCAAGTGCTTCACATGCTTTACCTAATTTAATCCTCACAATAACCATATGAAATAGGAATTATTATTATTATTATTATTATTATTATTATTATTTCCATTTTATAGAGAAGACACTGAGACCTAGAATTAGTAAAGCATTGCTCTACTTAACCTGCTGGCTTAGCCTTGTATAAATGCTCTACATCACTGTCCAAGAGCCCCATACTGTGGGCCAATGACGGCCTCTCTGGTACAACTGTCACTGATGAGTTCACATTCTCCTGGATGCTAGCTTCTGTCCCCATACTGAAGGGGGTGGGTAGAAATGCACCATCCTTGCACTGAGATGGTCCAGATCACCCTTACTTGTCAATCAGGAGTGGCAGAGTTGGCCCACAGCCCTTGTAGAAGAATGCTGTACAGTTCCCCTGCTCTGTTATTGTAGATCAGTGAACACTTAATATTTGTTTTACTGTCTCATTCCCCATGTGTCCCTTGTAGGCAGTGAATTATATGTTTACCTTATCAGTGGCCCTGGCATTGAGGATAGCCAGGTATCTGGGAAGGATCTGGATAGACAATAAAGTCTCTCCCACTCCCTGGAGAGAGTGGGAGCTGCCCCTCCCCTGGAGAACATTTGAGAATGTAGGACCCTTTTCCATACCCTGGCAGCTCGCTCACTCATGTTATCATATTAGTAGAGTACCAAAAGTTACACTAACCCCTCTCCCCCACCTGACAGCCTGTGATCCTCTCTCACTGCCAGGCCATTTTTATTTTCAAGTTTTATCTGTGGAATGCAGGTAGTGGGTAGAAATATTACCTACCCACTAGGTAGACTTACAGACAAATATTTTCTTTCTCCTTCCCTCTCCTGCTTTCTCTTCCTTCCTTTTTTTCTCTCTCTTTCCTTCTTTCTCTCTTTGTATTTCAGTGTTTAAAAGTTATTACAAGTTAGGGCTGGGGTTGTGGCTCAGTGGTAGAGTGCTCGCCTAGCATGTTTGAGGCACTGGGTTCGATTCTCAGCACCATATATAAATAAATAAATAAATAAATGGTCTATCAACAATTAAAAATATTTTTTAAAAAAGTTATTACAAGTTATTTGTAAGAATAACATCAAGAACATTTCTATTGCAAAGCTAATTATGGCAAAGGAAGTTGGTAGTTGGAAATTTAGACTGTGCCCTTAATGTTTGATTCTTTGATCAGAATGCCAGAGGTCAACTCTTAAAAAAGAAAAAAAAATGTACTTCTTGTTTCATTCAGAAATGGTTTTGATTTTTTCCCCCTAGGAAAACTGTAACAAGAATGAGAAAAGACTAGAAGAACAGAATGAGGAAATGATGAAGAAGGTTTTGGCACAGTATGATGAGAAAGCCCAGAGCTTTGAGGAAGTGAAGAAAAAGAAGATGGAGTTCCTGCATGACCAGATGGTCCACTTTCTGCAGAGCATGGACACTGCCAAGGACACCCTGGAGACCATTGTGAGGGAAGCAGAGGAGCTGGATGAGACTGTTTTCCTGACAGTAAGTGCCAAGTAAAACAGGCACCTGGTGCACACTCTGACACGAGTGTGCTTTTAAAACTTCATCTTTCAATATTCCTTTAGATCATTTATATCTCAGTGTAGGGTTTATATAATTCCGGCACTTAAAAAAATTATTTGGGCAAGCATGGTATCTATAGAAAAGGCTCTGCCAATCATAAAAGCCCTAATGCTTAGATATGGCCAAAATGCATGGAGTTGGGCCACAGTATCATCATTCCATGCTGTCACACTAGAAGGGTCTCCATCTAAGAGGGAGAGAAAGTAGCCTTTCGACTTCTCGGAGGGCTAATCCAATCTCCTGCTGTCTGACATCTTCATGCTGACCCCCAGGCCTGTCCTCATCTGTGTCTAATCTGAGGTAGCCTCTCATATGAACCATTCCCTCTGAGCCTCAGCTAATAGTTGAGAGTAACATTTTGGTACACACTTTTAGATGAAAAAGGCTGACATAAATTGTGATACCCTCTTAAATAATATGGTGGTGTTTTTCCAAGGGGCTTCCTGAGAACAGAGTTCTTTAATTCAAGCAAGCAACTGTGGACAGGGAGATTCCCTTGGGTGCTTCTCAATTTTGCACCACAGAGGTCCTCATAATTCCCTAGAATATTCAGTAAGACACTGGCTCCCCATGGGACCAGGAGTAATCAGGAGTAATGGAGATGTTTTCCCAGGGGGTGATCCCAAACCTAATTGTGGAACAGGAAAAAAGCATCATTTGATGATGGACCTTTCATTTAAAAGTTCTCTCTCCTCCTAACTACCTAGTAAAAGTTTGGAGATCATGTGAGGCAAAATGGAGAAATGTTAAGTGTTTGATTTGCCTCCAGGAACACTTGAAGAAGGTTTTGGCACAGTATGATTTTAGCAAATTTGAGTCTAGTGGACGTGGCCATACTCAAAGGAGAACTGAAATCATTAGGTTGATGTATTTTTAATTAAGGCAAGTACCTTTTAGCAAGCATAACATTAATAAAGTTTTTGTGTTCCCTGAGGACCTTATCTTTGTTTGATAAGATTATTTCCTTCTCTCTAGAAGAATAAATTGGGAAAAAAGTATTTTTTCTTGCTTATAAAAGTGATAAATATTCATTCTAGAAAAATTGGAAAATACACAAAAGCACAGAGAAGGTGTCACTCAGTGATAACTACTGATTAGATTTTTGCTATGTATCCTACGTTGAGCAAATTCTAGTCATTTTTCTTGCTTCAGTGACTTCTATTCTGGAAGCCAAGCCATTTGTTAATAAGTAGAGAGAAGCAGAGAACAAGCAGCCCATTGCCAGTCTTGCTGATCAGAGAGAGCAGAGGCAAACTGCTAACTAAAGCCCCTCCATCCTTGTCTTTGCCCTATGCCTGACCCCACTTCTGAGCACTGATTTCCCTGCTGCCCAGGCTAAAGCCCAAAGAGAACTAGCATCTGAGAAGCTGAGGGGTAATGATATTCCAACAGGTGTGATCTTAATGCTGTTGCTTGGTTATTCTTTTTGTTGTTAATTAGTCTCTCTCTCTTTCTTTCTCTCTCTCCCTCCCTTCCTCCTCCCTTCTCCAAGTCATTTGAGGAAATCAATGAAAGGTATATAAAACATGGCACAATGTAGTGGCGACTGAGAATAGCATGACTGGATGCTTTACATTTAATATTTTGATGCTTTATAGGAAACAAGCTGCCAATTAAAAAATACATTTAGTGAGCTACTGGATTCTCACTTTTAGACACATTGCTTTTAAAAGCTAAATGACAGCTTTGAAAGAAAATTGCATGTGCTTTAGTTAAATAACAATTATCATAATGTAGATTTTTAACTGCTTCCTCAAGATGTATTCTGTATTTTCATCCCAGTCTACACCATCTTTCCTGTCACTGCATACAAAAAGTTTTGTAGCTATTTAGACTTATTGGTTAAATATGAGAATGTGAAGAAATCATCCATATCTGCCTTGAATAATTTTATGACTTATGTAATCTTAATGGCATGTTCTCTCATTTTCTCTTCAAAAGATAGTCATGCATTTATCTTCTCTTTCTGCTCAGCTAACCTAAATGAATCTTCCTCTTGATTTTGTTTGGTTTTGTTGGTGTTCTTAACAATCAGTCTAAGAGATTCTTCATTCTTCTGAAAGGCAAAACACTCAACAAGAAATTTAAAAATGTCATAAAAACATAACACTGGATTTATGTTTATGCCTCACCCCCCTACATTTTTTCCCCCAGTGCTGGGGATGGAACTTAGAGCTTCCGCATGCTAGGCCAGCACTTGACCACTGAGCTACATCTCAGCCCTCAGTGTTTCTCTTTTGCATCTGGCATTGAAATTCTCGTACTGATCTGACCCCTTTCTCTTTTTTCTCCTTGGCGAGGCCTGAGATCTTTCTTACTGGTTAAGCCTCGTATTTTATTTTTTCAATATAATTTTAAATGTGCAGATGCATAGTGCCATTCCATGCACACTGAATAGTATGAATGCATATTTGATTACTTATATTTCATCTGTTCATGGAAGATGATGATTGGTAAGACAATTTGGTGAAAGTATGAAAATGAAAGTTTCAAGGTGTGAAAATTTGCAAAGGCTTTTTACCTTAAAACTGCTATGGAATGTTTTCCACTTTTCTAAACTTTAGAACATTGCTAATATGAATTGACAACCATTTAATACCAAACACCATTTCTTTGATTTTGAGCTTAAATTTGTTAATCTATGTGTCATTTTAATTAATTTCTGTTTCATTGTCCCATTGACAATGAATTAATCTTTACTAAAGCTGCATGTTACCTAAGTAGTAGTATATACTTGGAATAATCATTATTTTTCTGTAGGCAAAAGACAACAAAATTCTGGACTTGGGGAAGACATATGAGCAATTCAAGTCCTGTTAACCTGTGCACACACACATGTTCTCACACACACACACACACACACACACACCTTCCATGTCCCCAGGACTTCTTCCCTAAGTTGCAATGTTCTGGGAGTTCCTTTCTATAAGAAGTATTAAGTATCTAGCTTATTTTACCTTGCTACTTTTTCTCCTTCCTTTCATATTATATCTCTAAAGACAGTGCTTGTATATTAAATGATTTTTCTTAACACTAAAAATGCTTAAATTAAGGAATGCTGTCAAGCATATTTAGACTCAGCATTTGCATATCTTGAAAAACACATTTGCTTAGAAAATGCTGTTCTGTTAAGGGGATGTATTTTTGTTCCACTTTGCTCTTTTGTATTATAATAATGAAAAAGAAAGAGAGTCACAGCCATTGTAGGGCCTACTTATTAAAAAAAAAAAGTCTACTTGCCCTTTCATATGCTGATGTTAAAATTGAACAGTTCAGTGCATAAAGGTAAACTCAAATGTTTTACTTATGTTTCTGCAATCAGAGCTTTTGTGCTACAAAAAAATTCTGCATTTTGAGAGGGCTTAGTGTGCATACGGGTCACCATTTTTTGTTAATTCTGTGTCTCTGTTTCCACCCTCTGTATTGCCAAAGCTTTAATTTAGGCTTGTTTTATCTTCCCTCACCTGGACCATTGTGGGGTCCTCCCAACCAATCTCATTGCCTCTTTTGTCTACTGGGGCTGGTCTTTCCTCAGTGCTTGCCAGGGTTTTCTTCTAAGCTTCCCTGGCATAAACAGTTCTGTGGCTCTTCCTGCCTTAAAAGATAAAATTGTAACTCTTGGTGGGTATGAAAGGATCCTCACAGTCAAGCCACAAGCCACCTTCCCATTTCATCTCTGTCTTTACTTGCCAACTCCCAGGGATTCCCAAGGTGCCCCCTGCCCTCAAGTGTGCCATACTCTCTTACCTCTCCAACCCATTGTTCATGCTGCTCTTCTATCTGCAGTATGCTTACTCCTTTCCTGCTTGGGAAACACCTGCTCATTCTTTAACACCCAGCTTAAATGTCAGCCTCCTCTCGAAGTCCCTACTGGAACCATCTCCCCTAAATCAAGTGGTAGTAAATTTTGTGGTGTCCAGCAATCGTAAGCGTACAAGACACTCTTTAAATACTTCATAATCTTTTCTCCTTATGCTGACCCCAAATCACCATCCTTGAGATCCTGATGTTCTCCCCCAAATGAAATTATCGGCCTCTTATTTATCCAAAACATATTTATTAAATGCCTACGATGTGCTAAGTAATGCATTACCGCACAGTGATAAACCATTCCTTGTCTGCATGTAGAATATATTCTGGTAAAGTTGACAGGTGAAAAACAAAAGGGTTGTGATAACTTTGAGGAAACAAAGAGGAGAGCTGGATGGGGTAGACCATGCCATATTAGCAGTGGTCTCTGTGGAGACATTAGAAAAGAGATCTTAGTTAAGTGAAGGAAAGAGCTATGCAAGTATCTGGGAGGAGAACATTCTAGAAGCAAGTGCTAAGGTCTTGAGGTACGTCTGTAGTAGGGAAAACTGCAGAGTCCATGGGAATGAAACTGATGCAGCTCCTCAAAATAGACAGTTGCTGGAAGAGAGTTCCCAAGCTTGTGTGAGAGAGTATACAGAGGAGAGCTCCTAATCCATTTGAGTCCCCTCGTACTAAAGACAAATTCTTTGGCAAACTCTCCTTGCCTTTTTTCCCCTTCATAGTTAACCTGTTTTTGTTTGTTTTTAAAATCCATATTTCACCTAGATACAAACGCTGAGTTAGCATTACATGGCTTTCCTCCTATGGGGGGCTTGAGTCCATAAAAGCCATATATCTCTATAAACTGTGGCTTGTTTGGTCTTTGAGGAATGGTAAGCTGTATCCTCAGTTCTTAGTACAGTGTCTGGCACATAGTAAGTGAACAACATTTTTTGAATGACTTAATGACTTGAAGCTTAGTATGGAAGATGGAAGATGCAGAACAAACTTACATACAACCAGTATGAAGTTTCCAGACAGGCTCTGAACTTTGATATCCTTTAGGAAATAAGATAATCATTAAAATTAAGTAATTTTTAGGATAATTTTTATAGGAAAAATTAAGAATGTATATTTTGATAGACTTTTTTTTTCAAATTTGAGGATATAGAAAGAAAATTTTCAGTATTAACAGTAACCTGAGAACCCTAAGAGTTAGTAGATATTAGATATGTATTTTCAGACTCTAAAATGATTTACATCCTTTTTGGATACTGGGGGCTCTACCAACACCAGCTTCATTTTGAAAACTTGTTTTCTGCTGTCATCCTGTTTGTTAATACTTATCTGTCCCCTGGTAGGTTGCTTTCTGCAGTAGAGAGCACAGCTTCATTAGAGAACATTCCTGCTGCGTTTTCACTTTTTGAACATTATGATGACAGTTCAGCAAGGAGTGACCAGATGTTAAAGCAAGTGGCTGGTAAGCATTTTAATATATTAGTTACCTTGATGAAATCTGGTAGCTTTTGCTTGTTTATTCTGTATAACTGGAAAAAGAAAACTGTTTATTATAAAATTTAAAGCTAGACTCTGAAATAAATCATGAGACCATCATCCCATTTCAGTGATAAACTGCATTTTCATTTGAAGCCTTATGACTGTGTTGGGTTAGAGGAGGTGAGAGGAAGAAGGCCTGGAACCAGGGTCCTCTCTCACTCTCTCTCTCTCGCTTCTCTTCCTTTTGAAAATAGGATTTCTTTCCCTCTTTGTGAAAGAATTATTTATTTCATACCAGTAACAGGGTATAGATGGAAAAAGGAATCAAATATTTTCATAAGCATTGAACTGATTTTTTCTTTATGAGTATCTTCCCCGTCTTCAATTCAGTTCTTTTTCCTATTTTTTTTTTTTTTTTAACCCAACAGATTAGCTGAGAGAAGTAACAGCTCAGCATCGTGGTCTGTAGCCAGGAACTTCCCACTCAGCTGTCAGGAGCATCCTGCCGGCTCTTCAAAATATTTTTTAATGTGCTATTTTAACAAACAAGACAATGAAACTTATTTAGATTTCTCAAAGCTACCATGTTTTGAGTTACTAACTTTCACTTACTGTACAATGTGCTCAGGTGCTTTTCTTAAAAGATTCTATATTCTTCCAAAGCTACTTTAAAGATGGCAGTCATATTTAAATTGGCAATTCACTTTCATTCCTGTAGCAAGTTTTAGCTTAGAAACTAGTAAAAGACTACTGAGTCTTTAAAAAAACAAAATATGAAACAGCCCCCTGCAGTACACAAAAAAAGTCAAACCCGAACAACTCTTTAGAAAGTGAAGATTTCAGTTACTTAGCCCAAAGAATTTTCTTTCAAAATGTCTCAGAACAAAAAGGGTGTTTTCTTGTAATAACTTTCAGAGGCATTAAACTAGAATAGTGATTGCAGATTAAGAAATTCTGATTAACGCAAAAGATCTTTTGCTTTTAAGGGTTTTTTTTTTAATGCTGTTGTTCATTCGAAAACATACTTTTGAACTTTTGATGGATATTTTAGGGCTACATTATCACAAAGGATTAATGATTAACTCAGAAAGTGCACTGTGCAGTCCCTGAGGTTCTAACCCCTCTGTGGAGGAGACTCATCTCTGAGTGATCAATGCTGCTTTGTGTGTCTGCTTCACAGAACTGGAGCCTGGGGTGACTTGCTCCTAAGTAGAGTTGTTTTGTGACCAATGACAACTCTCACCTTAAAGTCCTCACATGTACCCGAAAAGCTAATCTGATGACACCATACCCAAACTAAGCAGATAGAATGAGGAAACATGGGGCTTTCCCATGAGAATGAGCAGATCCTAGCATGTGCTCCATAACTTGCAGGAGGCCGAGTACTATAGAGACTGTTGAGCATAGCCAACTACCTAATCTCACAACAACCCCAGGGGTTGATATCAACCTTTGTTGATATTCCCACTTGTTGGATGAGAAAAGAGAGGAATGGAGCAATGTATTTTCCAAAATTATGCAGTTGGTTGGGAGGGTCATGGGGACTTTGGCTTCAGAGTCTTAGCCCAGTAGTGCAGAGGCAGAATGAGTGAATGCACTGCTGTGAGAAAGGAGATAGATGGGGATTAGTGATAGCTAGCGTTCCTTGACTCTGACTCCTAGGATTTTTTTTTTAAGTCTGCAATTAAATATACATGACATAAAATTTATCACCTCAGCCATTTTTATTTGTACAGGTCAGTGTCATTAATTACGTTCGTATCACTTTTCCACCATTACCTCCAAAACTCTTCATCTTGCAAAACTTAAACTCTATACTCACTAAGCATCAACTCCTTATTCCCCTCATTCCTCCAGCCCCTGGAAATCACCTTTCTACTTTCTGTTTCTATGAATTTGATTACTCTAGGAACCTCATATAGATGAAATCATATATAGTAATTTATCTCTTTATAATTTGCTTATTTCACTTAGCATATTATCCTGCTGTTCGTTCATTTTGTAGCATGTGTCAGAACTTTATAAGATAGAATAACATTTTTTGTTGTTTGTATATACCACACTTTGCTCAGGGTCCATCTGTCCATTCATCTATATATCCTTCCATTGATAGACACTTGGGTGACTTCCACCTCTTGGCTATTGTGAATAGTGCTGCTCTCCTGGAGGCTTTTTGGAAGTGAGGTTGAGCAGAAATCTGTATTGGGTCACAGGTACTGAAGTCCAAATTGACTAATGCTTATCTCTCTGTGTGTGACAGCTCTTTATGGGCACATCCCATCAGACAGAAGGAATCCATGCGGTGATTCCTCTGTCCAGTACCTTATCTTCTGGTAAAGAAGCCCTCTGCTTCCATTTTGTTCTGATGTTTTTGTGTTTTGTCAACAAACTTATTCAAGTTCATCACTACAAAAGTGTAAAGGGAATTACTAACATAAAAAAATCTGGGTCTTTGATGTTCATTTGCCACATAGGAATTGCAAATCCAGCCATTATTAGATCACATTTATGAAATATCCATATTCCTCTTTTCATCTTATAATACTTTGAAAAGTGAAAGTATTTTCTATTTTTGAAAAAGTGTTTTCACTTTGATTATTTGGGGGGGGGGGTAGGAGAACATTAGGAACAAAATTATTTCTAGTTTACATGCTTTAATTTCCTATATCTGTTTCTTTCTTAAAATTAGGTGATTTTGGAAGGACCAATTATCTGTTTTAAGTTTGTTTAGTTGCCCAAGAGAGAAAAGTAAAAAGATAATACCCATTTTAAAAAGCAAATGTAGATGAATGTGCAATTCATAGAAAGAAACCGGAGAGCATTTTCATTGCTCATGCCTCAAGGAGTTCCCTAGTACTGCTTCAAAGGCAATGGACAATATTTGTAAGCATTTTGTTCATCTCTTCCGTAAATCTAGATAACACGAGGATTTACTGAACTGTCTGTCTGTATGGGCTCCTGTAGCATGTGACACAGATTTTTCTGTGGGGAAGACAAAACAATGAAGTCAAAGATAGTATAAGTGTCTCTGAACCACTGCCAGCCTTTGGGGTGGGGCTCTCCAGGTGGGCCTCAGCAGGTCTTCCCTCTGTGGCTGCCATGATTTACCAGGTGCTGGCCCAGGTTCAACTTCCATCTATGGGAAATTCCTGCTTCTTTCCTTCATGTGCTGCATTTCTGCCAAGGCCATCTTGCCTTCATGAACCAGTCACCACTGGTTATGTGTTGGGCGTATTTGTTAAGCACTCCATACACAATATCCTGCTTCTTAGAACAGTCCTAGGAGGTGATGGTTTTCTCATTTTAAAGCTGGGGAAACTGAGGCTAAGATAATGTAGTTAGTAAGTGGGGATCTGGCCAGCCTCTCTGCTCTGAAGCCTATGAACTACACCATTTTTTCTATCCTGTTTCTCATTTTATATAACTATGTATTCTTCAGCTCTTTATCTTGAATGAATCTTTTCAATTTATCTTTTTGTTACATTCTTTAGATCCATTTATTTTTTTCTTATTTTAACCTTCTTATTGAACTAAACTTTGTTTTCCTTTAGTGTCAACTTTCAATAAATTTATCTTTTGAAATTTGGTCCATCTTATATCAGTAAACTTATCTCTCAGGAAATGGTTGGCTGAGGAAAACACACACACACAAAATTTAAAACATGATATATTTTTTTAAACTATGGGAATAGCTTTTTCCCCTAACTTATAAAATATGTTCAATGTTTTGTCATAAATTTTAGAAGAGAGTTGCATAGAGCTTGATTTATGGTATTATTTATATCATTAGGGCTTAATATGAATAATTATAAACTTTTAAAAATCCCTAGTAAAACACTTGAGAATATTATTGTCTTTAAATTCAGAATAACAAAATTATACTATGTCTAAAACTTATACCTGATTCAATTAATATAGGACTTTTTTCCTATATAATTTTTATATATAAATTTTTAAAAAATTAGCCATCATAGCTATATTGGAAAGAAAACATGGGATCGTAGTTTCAGAAAGTGTATTTTGATATTTTTTTCAGCCTTGAATATATTTCAACTCCTTCTACAAAGGTTTTCAATGGTCTGTATATTATGAATGTAGACTCTATATTTTTGGTAAGGGAGGTAACAGGGATTGAACCCAGGGATACTCAGCCATTGAACCACGTCCTCAGCCCTATTGTATTTTATTTAGAGACTGGATCTCACTGAGTTGCTTAGTGTCTCACTTTTGCTGAGGCTGCCTTTGAACTTGAGATCTTCCTGTCTCAGCCTCCCGAGCTGATGGGGGTTGAGGGTGGGAGGATTCTAGTCATGCACCACCGAGCCCCAGTTAGACTCTGTCTTGCTATAGAACAATATAGCATTGGTTATCTAGTAAAGGAATGCTTTTTATTTTAAAGGAAAACTATTTCATTTGATATATCTTCTAACCTGTATTTTTATTGCTTCAAATATAGGACTACAGAAGAGTATTATCCAGTGATCCCAGTTTGGGACCCATTTTGTGTATTATATGTGCACATATAAACTGCATAGAAAACATTATGGAGGAATACATACTCAACTGTAACAGTGATTGTTGTATAACAGTGATTATAATTGAAGTTGGGTGTTGGAAACAGGAACTCCATGTAATTCTATTTTCTTTGATTTTTTTTCCCCATAAATGTAAGTAAGGTTTGCAGAGCAGCTAATCAACAAACACATCATTAGTTACAGTAAGTTATACCTATATTTCAGTTCCACAGCCTCCTAGACTAGAACCTCAGGAACCAAATTCTGCCACCGGCACCACGATTGCAGTTTATTGGAGCATGAACAAGGAAGATGTCATCGATTCATTCCAGGTGTACTGCATGGAGGAGCCTCAAGATGACCAAGAAGTGAATGGTAGGATTGCAAACACAAATACATATGCAGGTGCTATTTCGGCATCTTAAGATGAAGTACTTGGGGCTGGGGATGTGGCTCAAGCGGTAGTGCGCTCGCCTGGCATGTGTGCGGCCCGGGTTTGATCCTCAGCACCACATACAAACAAAGATGTTGTGTACGCCAAAAACTTAAAAAAAAAAAAAAAAATTAAAAAAATTCTCTCTCTCTCACTCTTTCTCTCACTCTTTCTAAAAAAAAAAAAAGATGAAGTACTTAAATCTATATGTATTATGACTCTTTTCACAGTAGCTACTTACAAAACAATACTAACAAAAACTCAATGTCCACATAATAAAATAATATCAAAAAGGCAAAATTTGGAAATCAGGATCAAGGAAAACAAAAAACACATAAATATCACCATAATGGTCAACATGAATTTTGTAATTGAGATTCAAATTTGACTTCAGGCTCTCAGAATAACAGAACAGTTAAGTGATTCTCGTTGTCAGAAAGGTGGTAACATACCAGAGTTTCAGGAAAAACAAAGTTTTAACCAGTACTGATGTCTGAAAGATGGCTGCAACATGTCCAATTTCGTAGAGGAAAATGGACTGTGTACAGGATTCTGTCCTCCACAGTAACATTAGTACAGATGCAGTGTTGGATGTCATGGTTGGCAGCTTCTCAGATCTATTTGACAAAAGACACAAACAAACCTTAGTTTGATTGAGGCTTTGAGGCACCGGGTAGTCTCCCTGTGTCCCCAGTTAATGTGTGGAATGAAGTGAAAGTGCTTACTGGGGTGAGTGGATGGCATGCCTTACAAACTGAGCCTTGGGAAAGATCTCTCTGCTCAATAGGACTTCTAGGAAGACCTGGAAACCAGGCATTTGAGGGTTGTACTTCCTGATGAATCAGAACTGTGTGTGCTGGTGTTCTGTGTTGCTTGTTGAAGACAGGCTCACGTACCTTGGAAACTAGATGAGCATGTGGCAGGATTGACTTACTGTTACAAAACTCAGGAGTCCAATTTGTCATAAGGAATGAATTGTAACCTATTTCCCTATTATTAATATTTAAGTCTTGTGAAATGTCATGTGATCATTTTATACAGAAAAAAATCACACACACACACACACACACACACACACACACACACACACAACCAAACATAAAAATAGTATAAATTTGGCTAAGTCTGTTTATAAGGACTTCCATTTAGTTGAAAACCTGTTACTATATTCCTGTCATAACACAAGGAAGTGTGTGTTACATCCCCCTTAGCAAATGAGAATACTGATCTGAGGTCAGGTAGTTGTGCAAGGCTATACAATTTGTAAATGTCAAGGGCAGGACACAAACACATTTTATTCAGACTCATAAACAAAAACTTTTATTTATGTTTGTTTGTATTTATTTTTTTACTCTATACTTCATTTCTTTTTATGTCTCGCTCTATCATGAGACATCCTGGCACTTCAAAACCCCTCTTAATAAATATTTACTGCTCAGAGTATTTTGTTTTCATCATCACCTCACCCTATCCCAAACACTTCCCTGTCCAGTGTTCAATGCCTTGAACTGTGCTGGTGACAGTTATCTGATGATATATGTATGCTCTGATACTGTGCTATGTATGATAAGGTCTCCAGGAACATATGTGCATAGTCAAAAGAAGGGCCTAATGGAGTGATTGCAGTGAAAACTCAGTCACAATTTCTGGGTTATGGGGGAAATGTTTTTAGTGTATTAGTCTTTAGAACATCTTTTTGAACTGAACCAGCTATCCTGAACTATATCACATTGGAGAGAGGCAATTGAAGAGACCTGCTAACTTGACAAGCTCCTAAATTTATTTTAAAGAAACAATCTGGATTCTTTTTTTTTTTTTTTGTACTAGAGATTAAACTTGACCACTGAACCACATCCCCAGCCCTATTTTGTATTTTATTTAGAGACAGGGTCTCATTGAGTTGCTTAATGCCTTGTTTTTTGCTGAGTCTGGCTTTGAACTTGAAGTCCTTCTGTCTCAGCCTCCTGAGCCCCTGGGATCACATGCATGCACCATCGCACACAGCACAATCTTTTATTTTTCTTTTCTTTTCTTATCTATCTATCTATCCTTTTTTTTTGTGGTGCTGAGGATAGAACTCAGGCCTTTATACATGCTAGGCAAGTGCTGTACCACTGCTACCCAAAGGCCACTTAACTGAAGGAATTTTAAAGATGTGACATTCAGGAGCAATAGGGAGGGTAACTGAAATCACCATAGGCTAATTTAAAAAAGAAAATTATACTTTCTAAAGGACAGAAAGTTTCACTAAAAATAATCAGTTTGGCCCAACAGGGCAGGTGTTCAGAATAGTACTAAGTAACATTTACTAAAAAATGAAAGGAAAATAGTTTAAGAAATTTAAAAGGGAAATATCTTGATCTAACAAAGTTACTTCTTAGAAGAGTGAAGACCCATCAAAGTCACTTACATATTTCTATAAATTATATAAAGATCTAGTTTAGAGAATTCTGGAATTCTGAGAAGAAACCAGGGTTTGAAACTTGGAAAGTCATACTGAATATCAAAAATACTTTACAAATTCATAGAAATGCTTTGTAACATTTTAGGTTTAGAAAACACAGGGTTATCCTTTTTTATTATCTACTCCTGCGAAATGCTGGTATTGGTTCTTAGGAATTTTCTTGAGAATGTGTTACTGAGATTTAGGCTAACATAAACTTTATGCAATTTTAATATTTGCTATTGAAATAAGTTACTTTAATTGTGGTATATGAAGCTCAGAATTTTACTAAAATGCTATTATTTTCTGATAAATGTTTGCAAGTAATACTATGTCATTCTAAATGTCCCTATCAAATGCTCTTGCTTTCTTATGTATTCTAAGGAGCTAATTATCACAATGATATCTATAAAGTTATAATAATATAATAACGGTTTGTTTATTCTACTAAAAAAATAGACACTGCTTTTTTCAAAAACTATAATGTCTAGTTAACTTTGTAAGACACCTTAGAGTTTCTGATTGTGTTTTATGCTAGAGTTGGTAGAAGAATACAGATTGACAGTGAAAGAAAGCTACTGCATTTTTGAAGATTTGGAACCTGACCGATGCTATAAAGTCTGGGTAATGGCTGTGAACTTCACTGGATGTAGCCTACCCAGTGAAAGAGCAATTTTTAGAACAGGTAAGGGGATACAAAGGTGTGTTAGGAAGCTTCATAGATTATTGAGATCAACTAGTATTAATGAAGTACCTGTTACATGGGGTGTTCAGCAAAGTGCTGAATGATACAATGGTGAGTAAGATGAGTTTCTGTTTGCAAGAAGCTCAGAGTCAAGTGAGGGGGAGAGAGAAACAGAAGATCATAGGCAGTGGTTTGTTAGAGGCACTATCCAGGTATGTGCAGGTTATTATGTGAGCACTACAGAGAGGTACCCAAGACAACCAGGGGAGGGGCAGGTTAAGGAATGATTCTTAGAGCTGATGCCTGCCTAAAATGCTTTGAAGGATCAGTAGGAAGTCATGTGTTAAGGAAGCACATTCCTCTTGAAGAGGAGACATATGACGGGAGACATCAAGGGAGGAAACAGAATGGAATGTGCAGGATATTATTAGAAGTTTGATGTTGTTTCTTTGACTTAAAAATAAGGAAAGACATGAGGCGAGAAAGGCTAATATAACAGAGGCTCTGCTTTTTAAGGCCAGAAGCTTGGGTATCATTTTATCGATGCTGGGAGACTTTGTTAACTTCATTGCTGTGACTAAATACTTGAGAAAAACAACTTAAAGGAGGAAAGATGTATTTTGGCTCATAGTTTCAGAGCTTACAGTCCTTGGCTTGCTGGCTCCATGTTTCTGGGCCTGTGGTAAGGCAGAACATCATGGTGGGAAAGGTATCACAGAGCAAAGCCACTTGCTTTATGGCAGCTGGGAAGCAGAGGGAAAGGTTGGGGACAAGATATACCTTTCCAGGGCACACTTCCAGTGACCTGCTTCTTCCAGTGAGGCCCCATCTCCTAAAGTTTTTTTTTTTTTAATATTTATTTTTTAGATTTAGGTGGACACAACATCTTTATTTTATTTTTATGTGGTACTGAGGATCGAACCCAGTGCCTCACGCATGCCAGGCAAGAGCGCTACTGCTTGAGCCATATCCCCAGTCCCTCTCCTAAAGTTTTTATCACTTCCAAAAACAAACAAAAAAACATCAGCTGTGAGCCGGTTAGTGGACTAATCCATTGCTGACATCAAGAGCTCTCAGGATCCAATCACTCTTTGAATCTTACTTCTGAACACTGCTTCATTGGGGACCAAACCTTCAACACTTAGACCTTTAAGGGACATTCAAGATTCAAACTGTAATAGAGAATCCAAGATGTTTTAAGTGCTGCCATCCCAGCAGGAATACAATCTCACGATGAAATCTTTCCCCAGGGGGCTGCAGCAGGCCTCCACATCAGACTGTCAATAGGTTGCTCCTACCCATTAGCCTTTTACCCTGCCTTCTTTCCTTTTAAAACAAACCTTTATTGAGAACATGCTGGGAGTAAGATCATGACTAACTTTTGTGTAAAAGGAGAGGGGCAAGCATTTTGATTTTTATTTGATTTTTATTTGATTGTAGAGGAGATGTATTCAGAAACCAGGGTGTGATTTATAGGCAATTAATGTCGAGGCTGTTTGGGATGGGCGAGAACTGGGAAATTTAGAAGGCAGAGGAGGGAGATTTTTCATAACATAAATTTTAATCTCTTTGAGGTTTTCAGACCAGAATAAATTTTCTGATAAAAATTTTAAAATAAAATCATCCCTAACCATTCTTCCCAGGCGACAGGGAAGCAGAGATGGCATTGCTCCGTGAATGATTTCCTTCTCTTTCTGCAGCACCCTCAACCCCTGTGATTCGGGCCGAGGATTGCACTGTATGTTGGAACAGGGCTACAATCCGATGGCGGCCTGCCAACCCAGAGGCCACAGAGACCTACACTCTGGAGTACTGCAGACAGCACTCTCCTGAAGGCGAGGGCCTCAGGTAAGGGAGCTTGCCCAGAGCCCCAGGCAGTGGCTCAGGTTCTAAGCTACCCTCTGAATTTAAGCTCACCAAGAGAGAAAAGCATCCTCAAATCCTGCTGAGCTAACTAAGCTGTTGATTTGATTTGCAGCTTCATCACTATTCATCAATGAACTCCAAGTTTGTAATAAAACACATGCTACAATGCAGAATAATAACTCCCTTGTAAGAAAAATGTATGTGAATTTTAATAAGATAGAACATTCTGTGAGGTATATTTAACTTGAGTCATTAGATAAAATTTATGCATATTTTATGCACTTTTTACTAGCTCTATAAGAATAGGTACCACCTAACTGGAGAAACTAATACTGAACTTGTGTGTAATGTAAATCTGAATGCCTCCATGATGTATTGGTATCATAAAGGAGCTAATTACATATACGTTATCACAGAGACATACCTACCTCTCCAAAGAACATGAAAAATCTACAGATTTTTCTAGTGAAAAAAAAAAGGGTGAAGCTCTCTCACTAAAATGATGAAGCCAAAATTTATCAATAAGGAGCCATGTATCCAGTAGGCATTTGGTAAACATTAGCTCACCTCTGAAGTGGTATTTCCTTAACCTCCAAAGTCCTGGCTTTAAAACAACTTCACAGACCAATATTATTATTAATAATTATATTTTAATAAGAGGTATTTTGGTTTTATTTTTTTACCAAGTTTACTGAGATAAACTATTTTGATAGGATATAGAAATGAGGGATAGTAGTAAGAAATTAGACAGCTTTTTAATGAAGTGTATTCTTTAAGTTCTTGATTAACTTCACGATCAATCAGTAGCTATTTACTTAGTTATGGTGTGAGATTTCCTATGACTGGGCAATAATTATAGTGCTTTCAAGTAGAAGACAGGCTTTATAAAATAGTGATCAAAGGATGGATTGGGATTGGGTGGAGTGCATAGGGGAAGGATGTAGGCTACAGAAGTGAGATCATAGGAAATGTACAGTAGACATCTCAGGTCACGCCCTGACTGCTGGAAGGCAGGCTTCAGGAATCAACAGACAGCTGAGGAATCAACAGATAGCTGAGAGGTGACCTCTGGCCAGGAAAGAACAGTAGGTTGGGCTGGGGGGGGGGAGGGAATCATTGAATTTTACTGAGCATTTCCTCTGTGTCCATTGCTGGTCTCAGTGCTTTGTGTATGTTGTTTTGTTTAATCCTTACAAGCACCCTGGGAGAGACACTTTGGGAGACTACTTAGCTAGCAAGTGGCAATCAGGATCCAAATTTCATTTTGTCAGATTTCAAAGTTCAAGCTGTTAACTTGTTTCACATCACTCAGGGGATTCCTAGATCTTACCTGCAAAGTCCCCTTGATACTATGAGAATCTTATTTCAGGAGTGCCTATATCTCAGGGCAGTTTTTCCCACCATCAGTGAGGAAAGCCCTTTCTCTCTGAAGCAAGATCAGATTGTTAAGGAGTACTGTGAAATGACTCATCTCTGTTATGGCACCCGTCCCCAGTTGGCATTTGCATAAATCATATCAGCACAGTTGGATACTTAAATCAGCAGAAATATGGAAAACTTGAGACCTAGTTTTTGAGGGAACTGTGATGTCATCTCATAAACATGGCTACAGGGAGAAGGAAAAGGGGAGAAGGAAGGAGAAGTGGTATCCACTCATAGCCTTCAATGTGCCAGCAATTGTACTTGCTCTCATAACTCTCCATAGTCCTGTGAGGTAGGCAGTGATCTCTGTCTCATCAGAGAATGTTGATGATTTGGCCAAGGTATAGCGGAGAGTTTGGAGTTAGGATTCAAAACCAGATCTGTCTTATTCTTTCGTTTAGTTGTAAATTCTTTTCATTATGCAGATTGAGTTGACACACCTCAACAGCCTGACAAATGGGAGTTACCATACATCTTTAGTTTCGCTTATTACACAAAAACCACAGAGATGAAAAGATAATGTACCACCATTAAAATCTCATTTGATTGAGGTTTTTCCTTTGCCTGATCATCCTAAGGATCTCAAAACTATTTTAAAAGGGGTGGATAAGGCTGGGGATGTAGCTCAGTGGAAGAGCACTTGCCTAACATGCTCAAGGCCCTGGGCTTAATCTTCAGTACCATGTTGGGGGGCATAAATGTCATCCACCAATTTCATCAAAACCAAAGTAGAACTTACTGAAACATAAAACTTGTTATTGGTTTATTCTATTTGAAAATTCTATTTGAGACTTTGCCAGTGATTTCATTTTTATTTTTCCTGTTGTAAGAGAGCACATGAAGGGTTGGATATGTAGTTTATAGTAGTTTTGAACAATGCAAAGATCTTTTGTCAACAAGTAGATATAATCCAGCATATTTAGAAGTTAAGAGAAAGTTCACATGCAGAGCCCTGTTGATAGTTTGAAGTTGAGCTGGAGATGGAGTTATTTTAAAATTTGTGCTCAAAGACTCTTCAGTACTAGGAGGGGCAACGGTATGCCCAACCCATGGTCCAGAGGTGGCTTTCCAGTCTTTGGATCTCTGCTACATCTGACAATAGATAGTTTTTGAAGCAAGCAAGATTTTCTTGGCCACAAATTATTACCCTGTTTGTTTGCCAAGTCGATTGCTGATCCACTACATCAGATCCATTCCTTATCAATACAGGCCTTTAAGTCTTATAACAAGGCCAGCCTCAACAGACAGGAGGCAGCTCAGAGGTTCATCCTTCATCTCAGAGACAGAGACCCAGGACTACAAAACTCATTTGTATCTCCTTGGTTTCCAATCTGAGAGTTCAGGATGAAAGAAAAAAAATCTGCTTTTTGGAAATAAATGTGTATCTTAGATCTCCTGACCCATCTGGTCCTTACAACCAACTTTAAAATATCCCTCCAAGGTTTGATGTTTCAAAACTATAAAATATGAACTAGTCAGCTAAAATTTATAGAGCTCAGTCTGTAAGATGTTAGCTATGGGGAACCAGTCAGACAGTAGGATTCATAAATAAAGAACTATAAGCTGATCACTTCTAGTTGTCAAATGGAAACAATTCCTACTTTCTTTGCATGTATTAGGATCACATTCTTCTTCTTTATTTTTTTTCACTCTTGGAAAGAACATCAAGACAAGGGTTGTCTGATCCCACTCATTTATTATCTCCTTTAAATGATCATTATGCAAAATCATAGCCTCAATGAGTGAGACAGTGTCTGGCATATTGTAGCTACTGAACGAATATGTGTTATTTGAATGGGTAAATATTTCAATTAGTATCAAATACATAATACTGACCATAACAAAAGTTAGGTTAGCTTTGATGATAATTTGAAAAAAATAAATAAATTGTGCCAACAAAGTAGAGATAGGACTAGTCTAATGTGTGGGCTAGAAATCTTTCTTTGGATGCTTATAGAGAAAAACATTTACAATCCTACTTATTCTTTGATCATATAATCTTCATACAACTTCTGGGTTCCATGGAAAATCTCTATACTAAACCGGATCCAAAAATTGATCCAGAGGTCACTGAAGGGAGTAAGGGAGATCAAAGATTACTTCTTTTGGACGTGGCTCAGTTCAGTGGAGCCTAGACCACAAAGTAGGTGAAGATAGGCGTACAGAACAAGTAAGTGAATAAATGAATGGGTGAATGGATTTACCAGTCTCCTTTTGTCTTTGTACTTTTTGTTCTTCAACTGCTGGAATCTCTAGCTAAAGAGAGAGGGAGCAAAAACGAAATGAGTTCCCATCTTTTTTCCACCCCCAATCCCTGAAAATATAGGCAGCCTTAAAAGCTCTTGTTTGGTGTAGGAAGAGCAGTTGAAAGGAAATGAAAAAGGATGAGTAATATTAAATCAGACACACACACACATATATACACACTCATTCACTCAGAGGGAGGGCATTAATTGTCCTTTAGATTGGGGACTTTAATTTTGGTTGCCAGAACAGAATCATATCCACCTTCAGATCTGCATTCGTTCTGCAGGTATGATGGCCTCTAGATATTCCAATTTAAGACCAAAGGTGTTTGAATGGAATGAGCCTACTGTGCCCTCAAGTTCCGTGATGCAGTGTCTGAAATAGCTGAGCAGTTGCCTTCCTTCCATAATCCTCCCAAAAAATTTGCATATTTTTGCATGTGGGCATTGAGGCTTGGTCCCAGCAGTTGGCCCCTGTTGGGACTGGAGGTGGGTGAGAGTGACAATCTTCTGCTTGTGTGCGGGGTGGGGGGGGGGCGCCCAGGGAGCTCCTACTCTCCCTCTTCCTGTTTTTCTTTGAATGCTCTCCTCAGGTTGGGTGGGCTCAAAACACTTTCAAAAATTTTCCACTGCTCTGCTGTTTCCTCAGCTGTTCTGTCTCTCCTGTGTGGAGAGAAGTCAGCAGAAGTGTGGGTGGAGGAGGGAAAACTGAGAGAAATATAGTACAGGGATTAGCTGTGTGGGCCGTGCAGAGAGAAGCTGTGCATTGAATGACAAATCTGTGAGACTCAATACTCCACAAAGTAGTTGGGAGTGAGCTTCCTGCTCCCTGGTGCTGGCCAAGACTATAGGGGCCAGGAGGACCACCCCCCCACACCCCGGGTCACCCTGCAGTGTGAGCATCCCTAGAGGAGGTGGGCTCTGTGGCTGGGTTTGTGAGATCATCTTCCAACAGCTCGTGGGGCTATAACCTGCTCCATGCTTGCTTCACAATGACAGAAGGGCCACTGACATGATTGGACCAAAATTGTAGCCATAGAAGTTTATATGGTATTCTTTTCTTGATCCAAATTGTAATATCCATCCACAGGCAGTTGTTGAGAAAGTAAGTTATGTGAAGATGATCCCCTCCCAGCGTTCTTGGCATTTGGCTTTTTCTACATGAAATCTTTTTTTTTTTTTTTTCCCAAATGAATCTAATTTGACTTTGATCATTTAAAAAAAATCTCATGCACCTCCTGGTTGTAAGTAAAATCTCAATCAATGGAAACTCAACCTGTCCCTTCACTTCTAACTTAGGTTGTATCAGTTTCCAAAAGTATTCAAGTTGTTCACAGTAGAAGACTCAGACATGACAGAACCACTAAAACATCCCTGTAAGAACAAGACGCAGATAATAATGTAGGGGTGAGGAGACTGTATCCAAAAGCACAGATTAAGAACAGTACCTCAATGGAACATAAAATTCAAATCTGAACTTCCTGGCAGCTCAAGTGAAAACTGGCGAGAGGGGGAGAGAGCAAGAGGGAGAAGAAAGAAATTACATAACTCATCTCTTTTCTAAAGGAAACACAACATTTCACTAAGAGAGACAATTATATTTCTTGACATTCAGCTCTAAGATGAATTTTTCATGTAGATCTTTATATAAGGGCTATTGAACAAGATAATAGCGATTGTCTTTAAGAGCAGTTTTACAAAAGATGCAAAAACATTCTCTATGTGATTTTTTTTTTTTAAACGAGATCTGAAAGCATTAATGGTAAATAACTGTACTGTGTGGGCAAGTCTAGTGAGGACCTAAAGTAATTGTCCACATATGTGGCCAGGGAGTGCTAAAGGAGAGCTTAGAGAATCCAGAGGAATGAATGCTATGAGGCTCCTGGGATTCTCTGCCTGAATTATAAATGGTGTCATTCAGGCTTTGGAGGAAAACTATGGAGAAAACAAAACCCCAGGCTCCTTCTATTGGAACCTTTGGCTCATGTTGATTTCATGAGAGATTCTAACTACAGGGAAGAGTAAGTCCCATGGCTGCAAGCATTCAGCCCCTGTTTTTTTTTTTTTTTAATTTTCTTAATACTATTATGAACTAATATTGACATTTAGTTAACACCCAGTCTCTTAATATTCTTACTTTAACAAAGAAAAATAGTTCTGTTTAAAATTTTTATTGACCAAGTTTTTCTTAAAAAAAGAATAAATACATAAAACTTTTTCTTCTTGATCCTGATTTAATGAAAAATTTCTATCCTAAACAAAATTTCCACATTTATATTTAGTTAAGATTTTATGAATTGCTTCAAATAGTCAAGGCTACTGGGTTAGTTGTTCTTTATTTAACATGGCTTATGTGTTTTTTTTTTAAATATTTATTTTTTAGTTGTAGTTGAACACAGTACCTTTATTTTATTTATTTTTATGTGGTGCTGAGGATCGAACTCAGGGCCTTGCATGTGCTAGGTGGAGTGTCCTACCACTGAGCCACAACCCCAGGCAACATTGCTTATGTTACCTAGTAGTTTTCTTGTTTCTCCTTTCTACCCCTTCACACTTCACAATATTGTGTTCCCCAAACCTCACTGATCATAAAATTGAGTGGAATGATTGGTTAACATTCTGACTCACCAGCCCCTCTTAAGAGAGCCTAGTGTAGACTTCACAGGAGGCCTGGACCCGTTGGGAAGCACTGCTTCTCTAGCAGGCCCCACAGGGCCCACATGCGCTCTGTTCACAGTTCACAGTAAATGGTGTTGACTGACTGGCTGGATGTTGGTGCTGCCAATGTGAATGCCAGTAAGAGCCAACTGTGTTTTTAAAAAACAATTCATGCTTAACCATCTGCTGTGCACTGCAGTGACAGCACTATCTGTAGGCTGCTTCCAGGAGTCATGGCACTGGCTTCCTTCATATTGTTTGTACACAGACTACCTCCTCCCCTGGGGAGAAAGGCATTCAGACCCAGGTGTTAAACATGGCAGCACAGAGAAACAAGCCACTTTACTGTGTTAGAACACATGCGCACATCGAGATTCTGCAAACACATTTCACCAACTCCTAAACGCCTTCCTGACCTGGCAATATAGCTCTTAAAAGTAAATAAATTAATTTTGGGTAAATTTTGGGTAGATGCCTTTGGTACAGATTCAAAAGATAGAGAAGGGAATACAGTGAAAATTAGTTTCCTTTCACCCTATTCTTACCTACTCATTTCTCATCCTAGGAGACCACTACTGTTACCTGATTCATATATGTACTTTTAGACAGTCTGTGAATATACAAGCATCTATAGTTTTTCAACAAATGGAAGTATACTGTGTATATTTCAACCACCTTGCTTTTCTTGCTTAAAAATTTTCGCCTTGGGAAGCATCCCATATCAATACATTTGGAACTGCCATTCTGTTTTAATGCTATAATTTAATTTATTTGACCAGTTGAGAGACATTTAAGTTGTTCCATTCTCTGGCTATCATAAACAATGCTGTAGTGAGCAACATGGAACACATATAATTCCACACATGTGCAAATATCATTTGTGCGATAGATTTCTCAAAGTAGCATGACTGGTTAAAAGACATTTGAAATTTGGATAGATATCACCAAACTGTGTCCGTTAGAGGTCATAAAGTTGATGCTGGGCTAGCAGTGTGTAAGGGTGCTTGGCTTGTCATATGTTGATGCTAGGCTAGCAGTGTGTAAGGGTACTTGCCTGTATATGGTATGATAAAACTTACAATCTTTGATATATAAAAATAGAATCTTATTATAGTTAAAGCATGCATTTCTATTGTTGGATGGAACATCTTTTCTTACATTTCAGAGCTGTGTACTTCCTTTTTATCAACTGTTCATTTGATTTACTTTTTTTTTTTTCCCTGTTAGATTGGGGCATTTTTTTCTTATTGATTTGTAGAAGCTTTTTTTTTCCCCCTTTGAGGAAGTTAGCTTTCATGTGTGATGTGAGTTGTGAAACTTTGATATTTTCTGCCATGCATTTTAAATATTAATATAGTTGAATTATCAGTCTTTTTTGAAAATAGCTTTTATTTTTTTGTGTAATATTTTAAAATGCCTTCTCTCTCTCACACTCTCCTGCACACATAAACACACACTCTGTGTATATACACATATATATATATTTTTTTCTCCCAGGCTTTGTATAATAGCTGATAATTTTATTTTTAAAACTAGATATTTTATCATTTGGAATTTATTTGAGTAGGAATAGGAAGTAGGATATCCAACTTTATTTATTTTAGTATGACTATCCAGCTCTTCTAACAATAAAACCTATCATTTCTCCTTTTTATTTGAAATGCTTTCATTATTATTAAGTATGTATTCAGGAGATTATGTGTTTGGCTTTATAATCTGTTCCATTGACTCATCTAGTTATTGTCCCACACTGCACTGTTTTGATTATTATAGTTTAGAATCCCTGGCAGGTGAGGTGGGCTCTTCATTGGCTTTTTTTTTTATTTGCTAGTTTATATTTTTTGTGATTCTTTAGAATCAGCCTGTATAGATTCTCTCACCAGTGGGTTCCTAACAACTTGTTATTTTTAGAGATCATGTTATAGATTAACTTAGGGAGAATTAAAACTTTTGTGTTGTATTTTCTTATAGAAGAATCAATATGCCTTTTCCTTTATTCAAGTCTTTTTGTGTATTTTTTCTCAGTAGCATCTGAAAAGTGCTCTTGATATGAATTAGACAAATGTAAGTTTTATTTATCGCTATTGTCCATAATTTCTTTTGTTTTATTTTCCATCTTGTTATTTTCATATAAAAAATTTTGATTTCCTGTATTAGTTCCGTATCTAGCTACCTTACTGAATTCTCTTATTTATTTATTTTGGTACTGGGAATTGAATGCAGAGCTGCATCACCACTGAGCTACATCCTCAGCCCTTTTTATTTTTTTTATCTTGAGACAGGTTCTTAGTAAGTTTTTTAGGGCATCCTGAGTTTCTGAGGCTGGTCTTGAACTTGTGATCCTCCTGCCTGAACCTCCTAAATTGCTGGGATTATAGGACTTCATTTCTGGCTTAAGCTCTCTTATTATGAAAGAGTTTTTTAGCTAGTTTTCTTGGGTTTTCTAGGTAAGCAGTCATATCATCTGCAAGTGATAATGAATTTACCTCTTCCCAATTTTTTATTGGTTCTTTTTAATTATACATAAAATAGAATCCATTTTGATATAATTATACAAACATGGGATATATCTTATTCTAATCAGGACCCCATTCTTGTGGATATACATGATTATGGGATTCATTGTGGTGTATTAATATATGTACATAGGAAAATTATGTCAGATTCATTCCTCTGTCTTTTCTTTTTCTGTCTCCCCTCTCTTCACTTCATTCCCCTTTGTGTAATCTACTGCATATCTATTCTTTCTCTCCCCCCATTTATTGTGGGTTAGCATCTATAGTTTTTTAACAAATGGAAGTATACTGTGTATATTTCAACCACCTTGCTTTTCTTGCTTAAAAATTTGCCTTGGGAAGCTTCCCATATCAATACATTTGGAACTGCCTCAATTAAAAAAATTCTATTGTATTCTGTTTTAATGCTATAAATTAATTTATTTGACCAGTTGAGAGGCATTTAAATTGTTCCATTCTCCTGCTATCATAAACAATGCTGCAATGAGCAACATGGAACACATATAATTCCACTCATGTGCAAATAACATTTGCAGGATAAATTTCTCAAAGTAGGATGACTGGTTAAAAGGCACATGCATTTTAAATTTGGATAGATATCACCAAACAGTCTCCCTTAGGGGTCATAGAGTTGATACTGTACTCTCCCACATATCAGCAAAAACATTCAACCTTTGGCTTTTGGGACTGGCTTATTTCACTTAGCACGATAGTTTCCAGATCATCCATTTACTGCCAAATGGCATAAAGTCATTTTAATGTCTGAGTAATACTCCATTGTATATATCACATTTTCTTTATCCATTTGTCTGTTGAAGGATGTCTAGATTGGCTCCAAAACTTTACTATTTTGAATTGTGTTGCTATAAACATTGATGTGGCTGTGTCACTGTAGTATGACAATTTAAAATCCGTTGGATATATACCCAGGAGTAAGAGAGAGGTGTCAAATGGTGGTTCCATTCCTAATTTTTTGAGAAATCTCCATACTGCTTTCCAGAGTGGTTGCACCAATTTGCAGTTCCATCAGCAATGTATGAGTATGTATACCTTTCTCCCCACATCCTCGCCAACATTTATTGTTATTTGTATTCCTCATAATTGCCATTCTGACTGGAGTGTGATGGTAGCGCAGTGTTCTTTTAATTTGCATTTCTCTAATTCCTAGAGATGTTGAACATTTTTTTCATATATTTGTTGACCTTTCATATTTCTTCTTCTGTGAAGTGCCTGTTCAGTTCCTTTCCTCATTTATTGACTGGAGTATTTGTTTCTTCTGGTGTTAAGTTTTTTGAGTTACTTATATATCCTGGAGATTAATGCTCTATCTGAGATGCAGGTGGTAAAGATTTTCTCACATTCTGTAGGCTCTCTCTTCATGTTTTTGATTGTTTCCTTTGTTGGATTCAGATGGGATGAATAACAAACTTTTTAGTTTGATGCCATCCCAGTTATTGATTCTTGATTTTACTTCTTGTGCTTTAGGAGTCTTGTTGAGGAAGCTGGTTCCTAATCCATCGTGATGGAGAGTTAGACCTACTTTTTCTTCTAGTAGGGAGGGAATCTCTCGTCTAATGCCTAGGTTCTTGATCCACTTTGAGTTGAGTTTTTTTCAGGGTGAGATATAGGGGTTAAATTCCACCCTATATATGAATTTCCAGTTTTCCCAGCATCATTTCTTGAAGAGGTTATCTTTTCTCCAATATATGTTTTTGGTGCCTTTGTCTAGTATGAGGCAACTGTATTAATGTGGGTTTGTCTTTGTGTCTTCTATTCTGTTATTTTTGTCTTCTTGTTTTGGTGCTACTACCATGCCTTCTTTGTACTATAGTTCTGTAGTATAATTTAAGGTCTGGTATTGTAATGGTTCCTGTTTTACCTTTCTTGCTAAGGATTGCTTTGGCTATTCTAGTTCTTTTATTCTTTCAAATGAATTTTGGGACTGCATTTTCTATTTCTATGAAGAACATCATTGGAATTTTAATGGGAATTGTATTGAATCTGTACAACACTTTTGGTAGTATGGCTATTTTGACAATATTAATTCTGCCTATCCAAGAACATGGGAGGTCTTTCCATCTTCTAAGGTCTCCCTCAATTTCTTTCTTTGGTGTTCTGTAGTTTTCATTCTAGAGTTCTTCACCTTAGATTGTTAGATTAATCCTCAAGTTTTTTTTTTTTTTTTTGAGGCTGTTGTGAATAGGATGATTTCCCTAATTTCTCTTCCAGCTGATTTGTCTTTGGAGTATAGGAACCCAATTTTTATTTTTTAAAAATATTTATTTTGGTTGTAGATGGACACTATACCTTTATTTATTTATTTATTTATTTATTTATTTATTTATTTATTTATTTATTTATTTATTTATTTATTTATTTGTGGCACCGAGGATCAAACCCAGTGCCTCACACATGTGAGATGAGCACTCTACCACAACCCCAGCCCCCCCGTTTTTCTTTTAATTTCATGTCTCTGACTTAATGCGTTCAGTCATTCCCCCCATATGCATTATGTCCCTAATGATTTCTTATTTTCTGAAGCTCCTTTTTAGTTCTCACTTTATATGATCCTTGCCCTATTATCCATGGTCAGTGGTGGTAAATTTCCCAATTATTCCTAGCAAAACCTAAAGAGTGAAAGGACTCAAGCTATGAAGACCTTTCTTTCTTCTTCTTCTTTTTAGTTATAACATAACATTAGGATTCACTTTGACATAATTATAAAATCAAGGAATATAATTTGCTCTAATTCAATCCCCAGTACTTCCCCTTTGCTTTCCCTCATCCCTATCCCTGTTCCCTTCCCTCTACTTTACTGATATTTGAAAGCCCTTTCTTACACTGAGCATCTGTCAACCTTCTAGTGGCTTCCACTGTTTGCCCTCTGAAACAATAGACAAGGAGACCAGTGTCTCACCCACATGACAGTCCTCTGGGTTTCTGAGGAGACAGCAGGTCTCCTGTAAGTCCTGTTTTCCTGCTTTACAGTGTTGGAGCTTAACAAAGGTCCTTTGTCCCATTGATGGAGAGATTTGGGGACCTACAAACTTACACTTTGGGTATCCTGTGAACTTGAATTGTAGTGCAAACTAGGTATAAAGTTCATTATGAGCCATGTGGATTGAGTTGCAGTTATGAGTTTTTTGTTTTTGAAATAAGAAAGTCATACTCTATGGAAGGGCTCCATTCTTCAGATTACACATTCCAAAATGTGTTTTCATTTGACTAAAAGCAGGGACAGCTGACATGAAAACTTGGATGACATCTGAGTGGATTCAGATGGGATGAATAGACATGGCAATGAGCCATCATATCCGATCTTTTTCACTTTGTTCTCGGGTCTTGAGCATGACATGGCAACTTGTGAACAATTAAACATCACCACACTTCATAGTACTTTTGTTTTTGTGCCTGGTGCTTTTATTTTACGGATTCAGTGAGTGCCTTATTCATGTTTGTTGAACCTACACGACCTGTTTCAAACACTGAAAACACAACGTCATCCCGTATTTTACTTCAGTGTCATGTAAACCTTTCTTTTTTACCTGAGTAATGAGACACAGCATGTGGTCAATGATGAATATGGAATTTCCTCCTTGGCAGACTTTATATAACTGGAAAGCAAATACTTCCCTGAAAAGCAGCATACTTGGTATTTAACAGCTGCATTGTCACAAAATGAAGCCAGTGTATTCTGTGTGGTATCTAGAGCTAAAATTTCCTTATCTGTCCTTGCCACTTCCCCTTCAGGCATCAGGGTGACAGGCAGAGATAGGGCCTGGAAACATTACAAGTGATCCGTAAATATTTATTTAATGAGTCAATGAAGTCTGAAATTCAGTTCAGGCTGAGTATGCTCATTGAGACAATAACTTTATTACTAGCTATAATTAATGTTCATTTAAAACATATTTTAATCATCAATTTAAATAAGATAAGCAGTACATGTACCCTAGAATAATATTGTAGATATTAGTCAGGAATTACATTCCCAGTCATAGAACATGGTTTTCCATTAACTAACTGCAGATAGTTAGTTGTCAGTGGTCACGGGGATCATGCTCATCCATCCATCCTCAGTGCATCTAAAGATAATTCTCTATGGAGGGCCTGGTCAGGAGACAGGGTCAGAAATAGCAACCAGTATAATTTGAAGAGTTTGTACAGACATTTTCCAGACACAGGTACCAAAAAGCAGATACACAGATAGATCCAGCCTGCTCTCCTTCCCTTCCTTGTTAGGACTAAACTGTGGATTTTGTACTTTTAGACATGGGGCAGGGGCAGGAATGTTATTCCATACAGATTGTTTGCTTTTAAGAAGTTTTTGATTAGTTTTCTGAGTCAATGATATGTTTTTCTGATTCTCCATGTTACTCTCTAAGGTGGGTTTTGAGACATGAAGAAATAAACAAACAAACCAACAAAACCCCCTCCAACCCTCCTGAAGATGAATGTGAAAGCAATCGTGCTATTATTTTCATTGACTACCATCCAGTGTACATCTACTAGGATCAGGGCTCTGGCTCCCTAGCAGCCAGGCTAGGAATTCTTCCATTAGCAAGAAGTCTAACTTGTAGCTCTTCTTTAGGCTTTTCTAAACAGAGGCTTAAAGAAAGAGGCTTGTGTGCTTTTTTTGTATCTGTGCTCTAGGCCATGTTATCAAGCAGATTAAAGAGAATGGAAAAGAAGCTCAAAACTATTCCAGCTCATTGGCAGCTCCAGAGAGTGCCTTCTTCAAATTCAGCAGTACTACTTATATTTAAGTGGTATACTTGCCTACTTCACTGCCAACTAGATACCACTACCAGCAATTTTCTTTTAATTTAAATGAATGATGTAGGAATAATTTTAAGAGGAAGACATTTTTGGGAAAACTTTGAGGGGCCTCCCCCACCCTCTGCCCAGAATTGTTGGCTTTAAAAGATTTTGTCGGGCTGGAGATGTGTCTGAGTGGTAGAGTGCTTGCCTAGCATGTGTAAGGCCCAGAGTTTGATCCCTAGCACCTCAAAAAGTAAATAAATAAAATATATATTTTTTTCTTAAAGATTTGCAGTTTCTATTAACTTTGATGACTTTGGCATGATGACAATATACAAGATCATCATTACTTACACTAAGCTTCCACATTTGGGAAGCTTATTATCACATGTTAATGAGATAATTAGGCTCCTTCATATTATAAATTGGTTTAACATCATCTTAATCCCAAAGTGTCCTCTCAGCCAAAAATTAATAAAGAAAATAAATATATTCCTAGAGATTTGTTAACCACAAAATTATGTCTTTCTTCAGATTTTTTTTTTTAAAGCTGTCTGGTTCTGTTCCAAAGAGCATTCTGGAAGACACATACTTGTCAAAAGCTGACAAAAATAGAAGTAATTTGATAAAATAATCTTAGTGGACAATGGCCATTTTATAGAATCTGTCTTGATAACAATGGTCACATCTATGGTAATAAAAAGAAGAAAATGAGTTATTTGTTATTAATAAAAAATGTTGTTTTATTGCAGAAATGAAATGAGTCATTAAATTTAAAATTATTTTCCCTCTGTATTTAGATCGTTCTCTGGAATTAAAGGACTGCAGTTAAAGGTTAACCTCCAACCCAATGACAATTACTTTTTCTATGTGAGAGCCATCAATGCATTTGGGACAAGTGAACAGAGTGAAGCTGCTCTTGTCTCCACCAGAGGTACTTTTTCCTTTATACATAGTAAGCCATATCTATATTTTCTTCTCTTCCTTTCTACTACCCAGAGAAGAGATCCTTGAGGGAAACTTCATAAAGGTACCAACCTACTGTCAGTGCTAGGTTTCTGTCCCAAGGTTCCAAGGTCAGGGGTCTAGATGTTTCTTTTATTTTCTGGTTCAGAGGTTTTCAAAGTTGGCTGCTATTAGCCATCAGTCAGGGTGCTTAAAAAATATTGATGCCCTGGCCCCACTCCCAGAGAAATTGATTTAATTGATCTGGGGATAGGCTTGAATATTTGTGGTTTTAGAAATCTCTCCAGATGATTTGTTTCTCACAATGTATGTAATTTGTAGATGTGTGTGTGTGTGTGTGTGTGTGTGAGAGAGAGAGAGAGAGAGAGAGAGAGAGAGAGAGAGAGAGAGAGAGAGAGAGAGAGAGAGAAACTCTGTGAAGAAGTTCCCAGTACTTTTTTTTCTTTTTTCTTTTTTGTACCAGGAACTGAACCCAGGTGCAGTTAACCATTAAGCCACATTCCCCAGCTCTTTTTATTTTATATTTTGAGACAGGGTCTTGTTAAGTTTCTTAGGGCCTCACTAAATTGCACAGGCTAACTTAGAACTTATGATCTTCCTGCCTCAGCCTTCCGAGTTGCTGGGATTACAGGCCTGGCAAGTTTCCAGTCTTGTTCTGCTTATTCTCATTTGTGTTAATTAATGTTTATTGAATGAATGAATGAATAGATGAGTAACTCAAGTCATAAAATTGTTCAATGACATTTTGGGAAAAATACCCAGAAGATGCCAACAATAAAATGTTTAGTCATTCTCAGTTATTGTGAAAAGGAAGTGAAGAATGGAAAAGTGATCATTTTATTACCTTATTCTAGATTTAGAGATGGCACAGGATTGAGGGGGCCACTTTAAGTCATTTGCTTAACCAGCAAAATCTTGTGCATGGTGATTGCTTGTTTTCTAGGGAGGGCCAGCTTGGAGTTCAGGAAGAGAAGATGTGAGGGTTTTACCCAGGAATGTTGTCTCTGTAGCTACAATATGGTGCCTGTACCATCCCTCATTAGGACCTTTCTTATAGGTAATACCAATGTACCACTAATTTTAATATGCACCCAAATCTTCTGAAGAGCTTGTTAAAGTACAAATTCAGGAGGTCTGAGAGGGGGCCAGCAATTCTGAATTTTTAACTAGTTTCCAGGAATGTGGATGCTGCTGGTCCAAGGAGCACACTTTGTGTAGCAGAGTGAGCTCTGACACAGGATACACAGAGGAGGATGTCCCTGCAGCACCAGCCAGAGGTAACCAGCCAGGCATCCACTAATGCCTTATCATAAATGACATTTCAGCTGTGTATCTGAAAACACTGAGCAAGGGATTTTGACATCAGGGGAAAGGAAGGCAGGTATGAAATGTGGAGCTTGGGGTAGCCCTTGCCATTATGGTAATATTGTCATTCTGTTTTCTTAATTGCCACAGGAACCAGATTTCTCTTGTTGAGAGAAACAGCTCATCCTGCCCTGCAGATTTCCTCCAATGGTACAGTGATCAGCTTCACTGAGAGGCGACGGCTAAGAGAGTAAGTAGAGGAAGAAAGTACAAGTGGCAGACACTCAGCAGTGGTGTTGGAGTGATTGCCTTGGCGTGGCCTCACCTGAGTGCATCCTTGGTTTAATGAACATGCCTGGATGCAGTTTGAATATTAATGTTGCACACCCTTCTAGCTGTCAGGGTTTATCAGGAAGGGGAACATGGCAGTGAGCATTCATAACTTGGAGCAAGTCTCAATATTGTTATTTGGAATATAAACAGAGACGGTTTGGGTTAAAACATTGGCTGTTTTAGGGTATTATCTCAGTTTCAATGAAAACTAGAGTCCAGTTAATTATTCTATCATTTTCAATAGCAAACTATGTTTTATATCAACCACTTGAAAAAGAAGAGACACTTTCTTGAGTTCCTAGTTCTGGCCACAGAATCTTGCCCCTATAGTGGCTCCCACAAATAGAAGCATCAAAGAAAACAAGAACCAAAAACAGGGTAGGGTGAGGTGACTGGCCTGCAATTTTTCTGCAACCTCTCATGATTATTTTGAGGGTCAGGATGGCCAAATGGGAGAAAGTAAGTGAACATCTTTGAAACAAGCTGCTAAGGGCTGATGTGCCCAGCAGTTGGCTGCCATCAAGAGCTCACAATAAAGTCCCCAGCAGCCAGTTGACTTACACTATTTCCCCATGAGGCTGTTTCTTGCCCGTCTGTGGCACAGCTCAGGTTCACTTGGAAATGGCCAAGCCTTCTCTGGGCCCTGCTAACTTCTGATCTTAATATGTGTAAAAGGAGTAAGAACTTGTGAAGTCTTTTGCCAACCACTCAATCATGAATAGCTGTCGGACAGCAGCCCTGCTTCATGCATCTTTGAATCCCCACAATCTAACATAGGACCTGGAATATCATAGGTGCTAAAAATATACAGGAGTGAATTCAGAGGGGGGAAAAAAAGATTTGAGAAATAGACTGAACTTTTCTGACTTTTTTGGATTTCTCAAAAAAAAAAAAAAAAAGAAAAAGAAAAAAGAATGTACTGGAGATTGGTAAGAGTTCATAGATAATAACTGATGAAAACTGTAATGTATTTTATAGAATTTTATTTATTTATTATTAACCTGAAAATTAGCTCATAAATATCAGGCAGTAGAGCTTTGCTCCAGGGAGTGAGGGCTTGTCAGTAGCCACTTCTCTCAAATGAGGTTGTTGGGTAAAGACATGAGAAAGTGAAATACATTGCCTTGCATTCATCATTTTCTCATCTGTTAAAGGGAGAGGGAGAGGTGCTGACTGAATATTAACGCTGCTGAAATTAAAAATGCCTCCTTGCTGTCTCAGCCATTTCTAAGCAAAACTGAGCAATTCATGCAAACAAGGTCACCCATCAGCAGCAGAAAGTGCTTTGGTCCATTTCTCTGTGCCTCTTATAAAAATAGGATGAGACAAAAAGAGGCCTTTAACCAACTTCTCAGGGATACCTACTCCAAAGCCCCCTAATCAGACTTGGCCAATTCCACACCCTGCTCTGCTCTGGCTTCCCAGCTGTCTTGCCATTTAAGAGCCTCCACTCTTTTGGTTGTTGTGCCCAAGGAAGTCAGTGGAAACTGGAACTCATTGCTAAAGGTATTGGAGATTCCCTTTTTTGCAAGTTTTGGAAGAAAACTTTGCAAGTCATAGTCCTCACCTTCCTCTCCTTGTATTTCCTATCTCTTTGTAAAAGCAGAGATTGTGCCATTTCTTTTCTTCCCACCATTATTCTAGTTATTTCCTGCTCTCCAGCTCTCTTAAGAGATGCAATGTGCCATATGTGCGTGCTGTATGAGACAGGGGACATATGTCAGGAGCATGGTGAGAGTTTGGGGAATTTCTGGGGCAGTCTGATCATTGGTAGGAGCACAATGAACACAGAAAGTCCTCAAATTCCGGCAGTTTCCAAAGATAGAATTCTGGCAAAGGGTGTGTGAAGTTGATTGTTGATACTCATAGATAAAGGCTGCTGAATCCTGTGCTAAGCTCAATCTTATCAATTTGCCTGCAGAGTCCCCTCGGTGCTGGGTGAGGAGCTGCCTGCCTGTGGCCAACACTACTGGGAAACCACAGTCACAGATTGCCCAGCATATCGACTTGGCATCTGTTCCAGTTCAGCTGTGAGGGCTGGGGCTCTGGGACAAGGGGAGAACTCATGGTACATGCACTGCTCTGAGCCACAGAGGTAAGCCAGAGCCTTGCCTCTCCTCACTAAATCCAAATGTCATGCATAGATGTGTTGGCAGGGGTCCCTGAGGAACGTAACAAAGAGCATCCCACTTTTCTCCCCAAGTTCTGAGCCAGCTGAGAAACACAACAAGAGTCAAATAAGTATATAGAGACTAAAATATTTCTCTGCTTACTGAGGAAGTTGGTTTTAGAGAATGTGGAGCATCTTCATAATCATAATGTGGGCAAGAGGGTTCCTTATATTGAGTTCTATTATTAAGAAGACTTACCCAACTGTTAGAGCCCTGGCTGGGCCAGCCTCCCTGCCATGCAGAGCAGACTGGAGGGGGAGGGAAGGATTTGTGTCTCCCCAGTTAGCTCATGACCAAGGATAGGGAAGAGAAAGAAACTGCTAGATGATGCATGGACAGATTTTCCTTCTAAAGTCACCCCAGGTGGATGGAGACCATAGGATGATGCTAAAAGGAAGAAGAAGTAGATCCCCAGCACTCCCCAGGCATTCATCCATATCAGGGTTTGGCAAACTATGGTCTATTGGCCAAATAGGACCCTCTGCCTACTTTTGTAAATAAAGTTTTATTGGAACACAGTCATCCTCATTTACTGTGTATCTGTGACTACTTTTGCAGATCTGTCAGAGACTGAATGACCTGCAAATGCTTAGATATTTATTATCTGTCCCTTTACAGAAAGTTTGTCCAGCCCTGGTCTACATTATTCATATTGTTTGGTTGGCTGATGTGAAAAAGCTGTGAACCTGTGTTGGTTGCAGAGAGATAAGGCAAGCATGTTGTGATCTGGATATGCTCACAGAAGGGTCCAATAGAAAGAACACTGAACTGGGAGCCAAAACCCTGATTTTAGTCCTGGCTCCATCCTTGAGATTAGATTCCTTTTGGTGCACACCATAATCTGGTTAACCCTTTAAGCAGGCCTCATATGATTTGCCTGTCTCAGCAGGGAACAGTAATAGCTGGTCTACTATCTTTGGGGTTATGAGGATCACATGAAATCAGTGACAGGGGAGAGTTTTGACATTGTAAAGTGTACAAATGGGAGACATTATTCAAATGTAAAACTTTAAAAAGGAAGTCTTCAGTGCTTGCAAGTTCCCAGAAAAGGCCCACAGATTGGGATTTTGCATATCTTTGGCTGCACATTTCTCCCTGCATCCTACTTGACAGTTTGAGTCTCTGAGAAGGTTCATAAGGACACCATCTCCAAGTGCTATTTAAAGTCACATTTCATCAAGTCAGAGCAATTAAGATCAATTGATATTCAGTGCTGTGCCATACTTAAGGACTCAGCCCCTGCCCAGAATTTGAAATCACTCAAATCCAGAATTTACAATCAGATTTGGAGCCAAAACTAGGTATTTATTTCACAATAATCCATAAGAACCCAAACCAAAGACTAGCCTCCAATAAAAAAATTTCTAGGATATAGAAAATATATTGTATATTTTGTTGACAAGTTCAAACCTACAAATTTGGTCTTTGGCTCTTTCAGGCCTAGAGGGGGGATACTGCGAGGAAGAGGACAGGGACCTCTTTGGCCACAGCACAGTGAGGTCAGCCTCAGGCACCTTCATTTCTTGCTCTGAGGTCTCAACCTGGGGACTTAAGGTTCAGGGAGAGTAGCTGTCATAGACCCTCCTGTATTTTTCACTTTTTCTGGCTTAATGATTTTAACTCAAGCTATATTAATCTTGATTCTGCTCACATGGAATCTGGGCTTTAATGTGTCACAGTTGGAAAGGAGATCTGAGGATAGTCTCAGGAGCATTCACTGGCTGTCTTCCTATCTGTTCCTCTTTGCCAGCCTAGCCCAAGCCTTCCTCACCTCCTTTACTGGTTTTACCACAGCCACCCTGCTTGTACGCTGGCTGCTAGTCTCTGCCCACTCCAAGTTGTTCTACATGCCACAGATGAAAAGTGTTTCTAAACATCGTTTTCATTGTATCCCTTCCTTTTATGTTCAAATATCTACAAACATCTTCAGACTCAATGTCAGAACTCAGGTGGGACTACCTGCAGGGTACAGGAAGCCAAAAAGAATGGGACCAGGTTGAGGGATGGGGAGCCCACAGGGTAGCAGCCCCAATGTTGAAATTCAGGGTCTCAGTTGCTACCTGGAACACACATCTGCCCTCCAGATTCTAGAACTCCATAATTGGTTATGTCTCTCATTAACAAGGCTTTGAAAAGGCCTTTGGTCAACACATGCATCTTACTTATCTCCCCATCTCCTGTCATCTCTGCCTTCCCACTTGAGCTTTTCTCTGCAGTGAAGCTGTCAACTTGCCATTTCCTAAGTACTTGCCCTTGAACTTTGGGCCTTAAGATATACATTATAGGTCTAGAGGTCTTTGACCCTCCCTGCCTGACCAGTCACCTCTTTACTCATATACTGCTCTATAAAGTCAAGGTGTTCCTGTGTTCTCACGTGCTGATTGCTGTGCATGTAGTTATCATTAATGTGAATGTGTGGGAGATTTGCAATAATGGGTAGCACCCAAGAGAAAGAACAACAGACCCCATCCCTAGTCACCCCCGAAACCCCAGTCACCACATACATCTACTTCATACATGGAATTTTCTCTCATGTCTCTTCTTCTCTTCCGTCTCTCATTCCTTCCCTTCTCCTGCTGTCAGGGACTCACTCTTAGTTTCCAGGACTGGTAGGACAAACCTCCAAACTTGTGTTATTATTATTATTATTTTGCATGGGGAAATTATGCTTTTCTGGTCAGCAGTTTCTCCCGCCATCTGGCCTTGAATCTTTTCCTTCACAACTAAAACAGGTGCATTAAATGTGTTGAGTAAACAATTGAACGTGCTATGCCCTGACATAGTTTCTCAGCCCTACTCTTATTTAAGTTAGTAACAGTTTTTTCCTGCCTGTGTTATATTATATGGGCTCCCAGAGGGCAAGGACATCCTTCTGTAGTCATTCATGTCCCACAGAGTTCCTAGGGAAGTGCTGAATACACATATATGCCCAAGGAACACTTGTTGAACTGACTGTATTTGAATTAAAGAGAGAAAGGAAGGCAACTGCTTCTAGCTGCAAGGATGCTGAAAACATCAAGATGAAATAAAAAGTTGGTTTGGGGCTGGGAGAACATGAAGTTGGCAAAAATGATGAAATTTTTCTTAAACTTCATAAAGGCCCTTATGTAGTTTCCTATAAGTTGGTAAAACTGTAAAAATTAATGCATTGTATGGAAGGCAAGCATGCAGTACTTTTTTAAATACATGGCAGCCTCAAAGGAGTCTTATTCAAAAGAATGACACACCATGAATGCGGCAGTTAAAACATGTGGGCAGCGGGGAAAGAATTAGAATGTTGAGAAAAATCACAAGGGAGGCATATGTTGGCTATTCTGGGACTGCCTCCTAATGCAAAAGGAGCAAAATTATTAAAAATGCTTGTCTGTTGAAATGAGCCATGCATTTTAGCATCTTGGAGGAATCTGGTTAAAGTATTTGGGATCACATTATTGCAACTCATTATTTTTTTTTTTAAAGAGAGAGGGAGAGAGGAGAGAGAGAGAGAGGGGCGAGAGAGAGAGAGAGAGAATTTTTAATATTTATTTTTTAGTTCTCGGCGGACACAACATCTTTGTTGGTATGTGGTGCTGAGGATCGAACCCGGGCCGCACGCATGCCAGGCGAGCGCGCTACCGCTTGAGCCACATCCCCAGCCCGCAACTCATTATTTTTTTAATTGAAGTCTGTAACTGAAAACAATTGGTCATCTACCAGTGATTCTCCATATCAAATCCTTCAAGTTTTTCCAAGTTTTAAAATGTCCCCTTCTGTTTCATTTCAGGTATACATTTTTCTACAGTGGAATTGTGAGTGATGTTCATGTGACAGAACATCCAGCCAGAGTGGGCATTCTGCTGGACTACAACAACCAGAGACTTCTATTCATAAATGCTGAGAGTGGACAGTTGCTTTTTATTGTGAGGCACAGGTTTAATGAGGGTGTTCACCCTGCCTTTGCCCTGGAGAAACCTGGAAAATGTACTTTGCATCTGGGGATAGAGCCCCCGGATTCTGTAAGGCACAAGTGATCCTTGGCTTTCAGAATTTGCAAGAACAAGAATTCAAATGGGGGGAGGGCGCTGTTGTTCTTTCTCTTGGGTGCTACACATTATTGCAAATTCTCCCACACATTCACATTAATGATATCTACATGCACAGCAATCAGCATGTGAGAACACTTACCAGGAACACCTTGACTTTATACAGCAGTATGTGAGTAAAGAGAATGAATTAAAACAACCCCCACCCTTTGGTTCACATGTTTGAGTTTTTCCTAACTTAAAAGGGTTTTCTCTAGAGCTGGGAACCAAAATAGAGAAGTGGAATTCCACTTGTGTTATTGGTGAAAGTAATGCTCTGACAGGTCAAAACGGAGGTAAGGTTGTGCTATTGACACGTCTCTGACAAAAGTATGGCTTTTTCCACAAGAAAATGTCACCTTGCTTCACTAAAGGATGATGAATCCTAATCATTAGAGAAGGTATTATAGCTGTTCTAAATTTATAATGAACTCTTTTTTTGTAATATTGTATACAGTAGAATGTGAGTCTCATTTCCCTGGAATTTTGAATGTAGAAAAGTGCAAGATATTAGAAATTTTCATTTTGTTAAATAAATGTTTAGACTCTTATAAAGCAAAACATGTGTGGACTTACTGTGTGAAACTTCTCAGTCCAGCATCTTTGGACCAGAACATAATGCAGAGAAAATACCCATCACTTTTCAGTTGGTTGTGCTATTATTGACCCCCATGAGAGAATTTTATACACATATATTTTAAAATTGGGAATGGAACCACCATTTGACCCAGCTATCCTTCTCTTCAGTCTATACCCAAAGGACTTAAAAACAGCATACTGCAGGAACACAGCCACATCAATGTTTATAGCAGCACAATTCACTGTAGCTAAACAGTGGAACCACCCTAGATGCCTTTCAATAGACGAATGGATTAAAAAAAGAGGCATATATACACAATGGAATATTACTCAGCAATAAAAGAAAATAAAATCATGGCATTTTCAGGTAAATGGATGGAGTTAGAGAAGATAATGCTAAGTGAAGTTAACAAATCCCAAAAAACCAAATACCAAATGTTTTCTTTGATATAAGGAGGCTGATTCATAGTGAGATAGGGAGAGGGAGCATGAGAGGAATAGACAAATTCTAGATAGGGCAGAGGGGTGGGAGGGGAATGGAGGAGGCATGGGGTTATTAATGATGGTGGAATGTGGGAATCATTATTACCCAAAGTACAGGTATGAAGACACAAATCAGTGTGAAATACTTTGTATACAACCAGAGATATGAAAAATTGTGCTCTATATGTGTAATAAGAATTGTAAAGCATTCTGCTGTCATATTTTTAAAAATGGAAACACTTTCAGCCCATAGAGCCTACACGGTTAACTATAAAGACAAATACCAGAATCTGGGAATCTTCTCACTATTTACTAAAAAAGATGACTGGTCATTTTAAAATATAATATTAAAATCTCTCAAAATCTTTCCAAAGTATGTGTGCAAAGCTGATAAATCTAGAATGCACATTGAGACCACTTGTTCTCCATAATGTAAATACTTTGATCATATATATAGTTTCTCTTAATATTATGAATATATATGATTATTATAAAAATCTTAATATTATTTTCATAAATTGAGAAACAACATCCTACTTTTTGGATGTATTCTAAAATATGTTGTTTAATAGCCAGAAAATCCAAACTGAATTCATTTCAGCAGGGCCCCTTCGCCACTCTGCCTTCAAATCAGAGCAGTGGTTGGCAAGACTGATTCTTCATGAAATTGGAGGAGTTACTGGCTGCCTGGTGGAGGATGGTATCTTTACTTTTTCAAGCCTGGAAAGTATTATTTTCAGGTTCTGACTGATCAGCCACTTCTAGTCATTATTACATTTTTGTGGGTGTTTTGGTGGGCTGTAAAGTCATTTAAAAAAGTAACAATGGTAGCAGCAACCACATGGATTTTAGAGTCTTTCTCTAAAAGTAGACCCCTTAAAGGCTTAGTGCTGGTTATTTACATAGGAGGTAGTTCCAGGAGGGACACTTGAGAAAGTAGGAAAATGAGAGAAGAAGGTGGGAAGCCAGTAAGTACTTGTTCTATGAGTGTTATTACCACTGTGGGCACCTGGGGCTCATTTTGCTGGGGTCCCCTCTGGAAACCACATGGAACATTGCCAGAGGTTGACATGAAGGGTTTCCTGGAAGGGTCAACACATTCCTGTTCCCTACCCTCCCAGGTTGAATTTCTTGCAAGCTGCAAGCTCCTTGTTCTTGAGAAAGCACTCAGAGGGTTGAGAAGCACAGGCACCTGACATGGAACATGCAAGTGCTGAAAACCATGCATTGTAGACACTGGAGCATCCAGTCACCTGGGGCAAATGGGCAGGGCAGCAGCAGTAGCAGCATCCATCATCACGTTGGAAGCAGCACAAACAGAGAAAACCACAGTAATAACAAGAGATAGTTCCTAGATGATCCCTTTGAGCAACTCAGATTTGGTTGATACAACTCATGGCCTCAAGCATGCTAGGCAAGCTTTCTACCACTGAGCTACAATCCTTGAGCTGTGGGTGCAGCTCAGTGGATTCTTAGTTATGCTTTTATTTATCCTTTATTTAGGATAATTTTAAACATGAAATCAAATAAGTAAAATGGCACAGCATTTTGTAGTATATAAAACATCATGGCAAGGGAAATAGAGATGCTCTAAGCCCAACCCTCCCCACACCCCCAGTGAGTGACTCTCCTGTCTCTGACTCTCTGAGTTCCTGGGTGGTCTTTAGGGAATTATTCTAGAGCAGACAAGTATCGCTAAAGTAAGTTCCTCACATGGTCAAGCAGTTCTTTTCTCCTTGGCCCTTCTCTGCCTTCCATCTTCCCTTCATATTGTCCTTCCTCTTCACACAACGTGGACCTTCAGAGGGAGCAAAGGAAGTCAACCAATTTTGGTCAAAATGCATCCTCTGGAAGTGATGTTTATTGGTTTAATGTCATGCACAGCACATCCACTCTCTCTTTGAATCCTCATCAGAACCTTGCACCGTAAAATTGTTGCATTTTGGGTAGTCATCAAGAATATAAATAATAAAGTGCTAGGGAGCGATATCAGCCAAATTAGGTTGTTATATTGTGTGCAAGTATGAATATATGACAACAAATCTCATCACTATGTACAACTATAACCCACCAATTAAAATGTGGGAATTTTTTTGGGGGGGCCATTTTACAGATGAGGAAACTAGTCTCAGAGCAGTTAAATGACTTGTTCACAGTCACAGCCAGCAGGAGGCAGAGTGTGGATTTAGACAAGTTCAAATCCTAGCTAAGAATGAGCCTATTTTGTTTTATATTTTTATGCTAGATTTTTTTCCATACATATGTGGTGTGTGAGAATTACTTAAGGTATACATGCACACACACACACAACATGCATTCATACACATTGTCTTTTCCTTGAACTGACTTCCTTCCTAAACCTTTGTGTTGATGCTGTAGTACCTCCTGGCTTTACAACAGGTTTCATTGGTTCTTCAATCCAGTGACCTTAATTCATTTATGCCTAGCATTATTTGCATGTGGCACTTTGAGATTCAAAAGAGTCTATAACATCCATTTGTGAAGAATGGATATGTGAAACCACAATGCTTCTTCTAAGAGGTAGGGGGTCAAAATAAAAAGACTGTGAAAAAAGTAAAAGAAATGGGAATCCATGCTGTAGTCCTTCTTCATCTCTTTGCATACACACCTGACAAGCTTGGACAGAAAAATACATATTTTTGGACCGGGGTTTGACTCTAGGGGCACTCCACTGCTACGCTATATCCCCAGCCCTTTTTATTTTGAGACAGAGTCTCACTAAGGTGCTGAGGCTGGTCTGGAACTTGCCATCCTCCTGCCTCAGCCTCCCAAGTTGCAGGCATGCGTCACCTTGCCCAGCTGGACAGATGTATTCTTTATGAAAGTTGGAAGTATTCTAATGGAGTAAACCAGAACACACATTATTGTTGTTTTCCTTGAAATCCAAAAGAATGCAAGTATGATACTTCATCACCCTCCCCTTACAAACAATAGGAGCACATTAAGGGCTAAACACCAATACTCTTTGAATGGATATAGCCTTTAGGTCCCAGGACCCTGTATCTGAAATCTCTTCCCATTTACACTCCATAAGTTACCCATGAATCAGCCTGTTCTTTCAGTTTCTGAAAGAACCCATAGGCTTCAAACAGCCTTATCATAGGCCAAGGATGGAGTACAGTCACACAGAAGGAAGATGGGCATTGCAAGAGGCCTGGTATCTCAAGTGCAAGCCTCTTTGTCCTCCCACTATTGGGCTGCACACATGCACAGTCTCTAGGTCTCAAACCACCCCAGTGTGCATGTGGTACCAGGGACCTCAAATCTTATGTGCAGTGGTGGTGGGGAGGTGCAGTTAAGTGACTAGCCCTGATCTCTGAAACTCACTTCTCTGATCCCACAGGCTCTACCCAAAACAGGTACAAACCATAAATCAAGTGACTGTTACCCAATGATGCTGACAGACCAACACATCCTGCTCTGCAACATCTAATGGATCCATAGTTATAGAATATCACTTATATTTTAGGTCTGCAGCTATGCATGTGGTCAGTTAAGTTCAGCTGAAAAAAATAAATTCATGGCAGGCACTTACTGTCCTGAAGTCCTGAGCTCAGCTACTGAGGGGCATTTTGAGATCCTACTAGTATGACCTGAGTGCCTCCATTTCTGATAACCACCCTCTTCATGTTCCTTATTTGGTGACTGCTAAGATCAGGGAGTGATCCCAGGCACATTCCTGAGTTGAGTGAAGCTGGACTGGACTTGCAGCCACTTCACAGGAGACTAAGGAAAGAGGACATATTCTGGGGTATTTTTAGAGTAGGAGATAACACGTCTCATTTTCTTTTACTGCCTTCTAAGTATTTGTGGTTGTGCCTCTTTTTTTTTATCTAAAGTGGATGTCCTTTCTAGCCTATGTTTTCTATTGATGCTAGTATTTTAGATCCTCAAGTAATATATGAAACTTAAGAACAGTTTAAGAGTAGTGAGAGGCTGAAGAACGTTTAACTTAGAGCAAATACAACTTAGAGAAGAAGATAAGAGGTCTTCTAAGATTTGTAAAGCTGTTGCATGGAAGAAATTGGCTTACTTTGATTTTCTCACGAAGACCAGTGGGTACAAGTCCTACCAGTAGGTAGTAGCTGAGAAATTCTGTACAAGAGAAAGAACACCCTTGAGTGACAGCTGACTAAGGGGCATGTTACCTAGCAGGTAATGAGCTCTCAGAGCCAGGCAGAATGATCCACAATCTGGAAAATAAAGATCAGATTTCTGCCTTGCCTCTCAACCTATGGTTTTGGTGTACCTGGGGTACTTGCATTACGTGTGGCCTGAGGGCCAACATGGGCTCCAAGGGGAAGGCCAAGTGGGCATAAATTCAAACCCTCTTCCATTTCATCACAGCAGCTCAATTATTGTTTTACACATTGGGTTCCATCTAATAGTTCATTTAATAAAAATATTTCTGTAGTTTAATAAAATTTGAACTGGGATTCCTGTCTGAATATTGTGAGCCAAGGTGACTCAAATGTCTCTAAATTTTCCATTCTTAGTCCCCTCTGCTCTCTTTTGAGTGCTGAAGGAAGCACTAGCGCAGGGCCGACGTTGCTAGGGGCTAACAAGGTTTTGTTGGAGACTTGGGACTCATAAGGGGCATTTTTCAAAGAACATGAAGCCTAAAGATAAATGTAAAACATCCAACTTTGTGAGAAACCACTTCTGATCTCATCCTCAGCCCAGTCTTCCTTCCGTATTGAACTGACTAACCTCTCCATATTACTTTATTCTTTATATTTCTAGCTTCGACTTAGACTGGTTTTCAGATCAGGCAGTGGAACTAGAAAACACAAAACATCAAAACCACTCTTACGAGTATAGACATCCTTTATAATAGTCTGAGAGTAAAATTTCACCCTCCTTATCTCTGCCCCTTTTAAACTGCACAAGTTCTAGGCCTCTCTTTGCAGAAGTAAAAGGCACATTAAAGCAATTCCTCAAAGCAAAGAACATGCTTCTCTCCCCAAGATGAATTTGGCTATTACTTCTTATAATGGTTTTAGAATCTGCTTAGCATCTTCCTGTTAGTGGTTTTCTGTAGAACTAGCTGATGATTGAGAATCCTTTCTCAGCCCACGAGGACCTCCTAGATGGTGTTGGACTGTCCCAATACCGTGGAACACTTTACTCTTTGAAAGATTTCAAGGATAAATGACACTCTACTAAAGTCAATATATTATTTGAAGATTTTGTAAAATAGGGGGAAGTGAGTGAAATAATTAAGAAGAAAGAAATGGAAAGGAGAGCCACAATTCATTTGTTTAGCATGTATTTATTGGGATATGCACTATTGAGGCCCCCATGGAAAATGGCAGTCATTCAATCAGATAAAATCCCTGCCTTCAGAAAGCCTATATTCTGGTGGAGAAAGACAGATGGTAAATGTATGTATAGCATGTTGGAAGAATAGAATTGTGAAGAAAAACAGATCGGGGGGAGAGAACAGAGTAATAGGAGATAGAGGTTGCTGTGTTTTAATTACAGTGGGAAGGTATCTCTGCTAAGATGATATATGAATGAAGAACTAAATGAAGTGAGGGAGTTAGCCATGTGGGTATCAGAGAGCAAAGAGTATTCCACTTAGAAGGAATAGAAAATGTGGAGGTCTAGAGGTAGCTGCATTGGAAAGGAACAAACATGGAAGGAAGTGGTAGTGGACACAACCAGAGAGTGCTGGGGCCCAGGTCATAATGACCTTGAAGGCCAAGGAAGAGCTTCAGTCACCTTCTGAGTGAATTGGCAAGAAGTAATAGGTGTGCAGAAGAAAGCAGGGGTACACAAAAAAACTGGCTTCTTAGGTGTTTAGTTATTAAACAGGATCTTTTCTAAAGGCTCCCTGCAGTTCTACGCTCCTGCAAAGAAAGGGCTCAAAGGGCCTGTGTAGGTGGGAGAGAAGAAAAGGTTCTCTTCATCTGCTCAGTTCTGTCCAGGAACCCTGAGCCCCTGCTCACTTCCTGCTTCAGGGGAGCAGACCCTGATGCCAGGTTACCATTAGGAACAGCCTAGGGCAAAACTGTGGGGATAAAACTGCTCTTGTATCCAGGCTGACTTTTGTTCTGAACTGAGTCTGCCTGCTCGCTATAAAAAGTCAGCAACCAGCAAAGACAAAGAAATACAAGCACATTTGAAGGAAATATTGCCTCTCTTGTCAATTGTATGATTTTGTGGATGAAGATGAGATAATTATGTCATCCAGAGACACTGCTGGCTATGTTGGGGATCATAGGGTATATATATATATATATATATATATATATATATATATATATATATATACAAATATGTGCATATTTCATACGTGTCAGTTTGTGTGTCTATGTATATCTATATAAATTCTTAATGTCAATTGCTTAATTTGTAATGAGAAATCAATTGCCAATGGGGCTGGAGAATACATGTATATATATATATATATATATATTTTTTTTTTGGCGGGGGGGGGGGTCAGAGGATTCTCTCTCTCTCTTTCTAGGCCGCAGAGCTCTGAGAACTTCAGGTCCCCAATGTGGTGCTGGGCTGCACACACTGCCTGAAGCTGCTGACCCCTCAAATTCCACCCATCCAGGAAAACTGACATATTTTTCACACAGGAAGCCCAATGCCAGTCAAAAGGTGAGAATGCAGGATAGGTGGAGGCTCTTCGTGGCTAGCATTATTGAACTGCTATGGCTAGCCATGGGGCCAGGTACTATCTCTGGATTTGCCAGTCTGAGTACTTTTTCTTGCATGGGTGCTAAGCTTCCCTGAGCAATCCTGGGGCTTTGGGAATTCCTACGTCTTTTAGTTCAACTGTTTTAAAATTCACAATTCTGACTTTGCTATTATTATTTTTTAAAAGATGGCTTAGAAAAAGGGAGACCATTCCCCAAGCCATAGCTTTTTTCTTCTTCTTCATTTAGTGAATGCTTGGTTAGATTTCTATGCCCTGTCCTTCCTAATTTTGATCTGAAAAATTTTGTGCCTGTTATGGTGACTATTTCAGATGACATCATCTATTATGAAGAACTTCCTACTTTATTTACCCCTAATTAAACCTTACCTGTGAGTTCTTAGGGTCTCACAGCTTTCCCTTGGATTGTCTGCAGGTGGGTTGCAGTTGATAAGCCAGAGTGGTTCATAACTCAGCTCCCAAGCCACAGGGATCTGGAGCCATGGTTCTGCTTCAGAGTGATGTGGCTTCGGGTGACTTTAGCCTCATTGTAAAATGGACATAGTACTGGCTCTCATGCTATAAAGTTGCTCATTCAATCATACAACAAACACTTAATGGTACCAAGATGCCAGGCACTGCTCTAGGTATTAGGGACACAGCAGTGATCAAAACAGACAAATACCCCTGCCTTCAGGCAGTCTGTGTTCAAGTGAGATGAAAGATATACAGAAAAGGAGATGAACAAGTAAACTGTTTAATATCAGAAAGTAATATATACTATAAAGAAAAAATAAAAGAGGGATGAGTGGTTGTGACAAATGGGAAGATTAGCATATATCTAAAATTCTTAGCACAATGCCTAGCATAAAAGCAAGTTATAAACTCAGTTATAATTCTAGAATATAGTGTGCCCCTAGAATAGTCCAAGGTCTTCAGATATATTTTGGTACACAGTTGTGTTACCCATGACCAGTGAATCCCCAGTAAAAGGTTTTATGGATCTTCCAGCTGGTCCCTTATTGGTACACATACTATTGACACTCAAGGTTTCATTTTCTAAAAAGTGCTTCAGTTTTAAAGGCATCAACTTCACTATTTGGCCTAGAGTTTCTCTTGGGTTTGTCATGGAAAAGTGTATATTGTTTCCATATTTATTACGCACTTTAATCAATGTTATAAACCTGACTGGGAAGGCCTCAACAGAACTCTTTCAGGGGGCAAGTGTGGTTCCCACGTTAATTTACAGTCAATTCAGTGTAATTATTGTTAAATCAGACACACATTTTAACATATACCATGTCAGGCCACCACACTGGTTTCCAATGGGAATGAAGAAAAGTAAGATGTAATCTGTACTTCTCAGGAGGCCAGGGCAGGCACACGAGTATCTGTCGCACAACATATAGGTCAAATAATCATGGAGTTTCAAAGTGGGAAGAGGACATATCTCTTTGGTATGACCATAAAATGTTGTGCAGAGGACAGGGCATTTGGGATGTGCCACGCCGTATGTGTGAGATTGTCATTGGTGATGGTGGAGAGGATCAGGGAAGTCTAGGCAGAAGCAATAGCATGAGACAAACAGGGGAGGCCAGAAGGGCTTGGGGAACCATCCTAACGGCACTGGGAACATGTAAGGAAGCGGGACAACACACCTAAAGGGGGCTTTTGGCCCTGGGGATAATAATCGCTGAGCTAAAATGCAGGAGTGTTTTTCAGTACAGGACCTAATGGAGACTTATTAAACGACTTTGACATCTGAGTAGAATGGATGGGTTAGGAGTGAGTGGAGATGTGGTTTGCCAACTGCCAGTGTAAACATGCAGTAATGAGTTTCGGAAGTAGACTATTGGCAAAGGAAAGCAGGGGAGATTCCAGAGCGTTCTGATGTAGGATCTGTAGCTACAAGAGGTAGGTGAAAGCAAAGACCACAAACTATACAGGCTTTTGAACCTGGATTCTTGGAAGCATAACTATGCTATTAGCAAAAGAAGCAGCAAAAAGAACACATTACCATTGTGTGGGTGGAGAGATCAGTTAGCCAGATCCTGTGAAGTTTGGGGTCATCCAAAAGGAGCTATCCATCAAATTGCAAGCTCATGGAAGTGCTCAAGGCCAGAGGTACATGATTGGGAGCTGCCTGCTTTGGTGCAGGCTCTGTCAGAAGCTGTGTGAACTTGGGGGAAGTAATTTAACCTCTTTGTACTTTAGTTTCTTCAACTGTAAAATTGGGACAATAGGTTTCTGCTCAACCTACTCTTAGGGATGTTGTGAGGAATAAAGGATTTGATATATATCATGAACTTAGAACAGCATCTGGCATGTAGTAAGTGCTTAAGAAATGTTAACTGTATGTCAACATAATGCGAAAGGCAAGATTCCTAAGGAACAGTCACAAAACACGCTTCATTTTTGTCTCCTTGTGTCCTTTTGGAGTTTATTCAGGAAAGAACTTCTAAATGAAAATGTAGGAAGAGGAGCTTGGGAGGATTTAGATGGTCTTTCTTAGTAGAAATGTCAGAATAAAAGCCTGATGGCTGAGAGGTGGCCATGGTTATAGGAGGAGGGAAGAAAAGAAGGAGGTGAGCAGCATCTGGTGCGTCAGAGGGGGACAAGGCAGATTGGGTCCTGATGGGAGGTCTGGCACAGGGCTGTGGGATGGCTGTGGGATGGCTGTGGGATGGCTGTGGGATGGCTGTGGGATGCCTGGGTGACTGTGTGTATGGGTGGCTTTGGAGGTTCCAGGGGTGAGTTTTTATCTGGATATGCCAAGTGTTAGCTCCAGGCCTCATACAGAGTGAGCTGGAAATAAATGTTATTGAAAGCAAATTCTGAGAATTATATAGGTTCTTGTTTCTTTTCAAACACAATTTCTTCTCTCTCAATTTAAAACCACCACACATCAACTTCTGGCTTCTCCTCTCTGGAAGGTTTTGGGGCTGTCTTCTGGTGGCTCTTGGATTATAAATCAGAGGGAGATAACCATCTCTTTGTGTTCTCCTAGCAGAATCTCCGTGGAATTTGTTTGCTGGTTGCCAGGTTGTCTCAGAGAGTACGGACTGGAGGAGAGGGTAGGATGAAAGGTTCAGGGTCAAGAATTTCCCCTCAGATAGGGTGAATAAACTTGACTTTTCAAAACACAAGCTATTTCAAAGGTCATTTTCTTAAGAAAAAGATGTTGATCACTGATATCTTTTGGGAAATCAATTCCGTGTTGAAATATAATTTATACTGCTCTTTACTTTGTGTTCTTTCAGTGAATTAAACTATAACCAAGCTTATTTCTTGATTTGCATTTCTCCTTAATTATTCTGAGCTAAGCTCTACCCTGCAGAACTCCAGAAAATGGATAAAATATGCATTCTTGAGTGTTGAACAGCAGCGGCAGACACCTACACACCAAACCCTGGCTGTGTGGGATGCTGCCATTTCCCCCAAGTCATTTCAGGTCAGAAACACCTCTGCTCCTGAAGAACTCCATTTAGGGGCCCACACTCAAGGTCTCTCTATGCATCTTGGAAGAAGCGAGGAGCAGTACATTGTTCTGCATCCTCCCAAGAATAGGACTGAGGCTAATTTTCTGCCCCTTGTAGGCATAGAAAGGATTGTCCAATTATTCAGCTCAATGGGAAACCTCATGAATTACTTCTATAGAACCTGAAGTTCAAAATCAGAGAATGATTTTGCTTCATTGCCATCCAATTAACAAAGCTTTCTTTTAAAAATAACATTAATGTATATTATTGTGGAACATTGGGAAACCATAAAGAATCACAATGACTAAAATAAAAAGTATTCCTAATTTCATAGGCTCAGCACCCTCAGAGGCCTTTTCCTCTCCATTTCCATAATGCAAATGCAAGGCCTCTAAGTGTCACAGGCATCTTGCAAACTTGAGGATGAAATCCACGTGCTGAGCAGGAAGGAGCATGAGGCTTCCAAGTGACATTGTGGAGACACCATTTGGGTTCTTTATGGCCTGCCTCTAAACTTCTTGTTGCTTGAGTTTGGAGACGCTTAAGAGGAACTGGGGTATAAATTGACTAAGAAGGAGGATTTATTTGGACTAATCAGAGTTGCAACTTGAGACACAAATTTCAGGCAGGCTGAAAGTTTATGTTTTTGGGTCTTAAAGACTTCAAACATGTTTTAAAGGCAACAACCATAATGGGGAAGGGACTCACATCAGTTGTTTGTCAAGAATTTGAATTGGCACAGGCAGAATTGCAAGCTGTCTTGTAAGAAAGGGATTGGGTAATTTAAAGAACATATGTAAAGCAATTTTCAGAGAGGAAGAGGGAAAGAACAAGAACAAAGAAAATTAGGGGAAAGTAAGGAGGTGAGATGACCCTGGTGGCTATTGGAGGATGGCAATGCTCCAGTATAGTGAAAACTGCAGCTCTCCGCAGGTGAAGGATAGGGTGCAGCCAGGTGCACAGGGTCAAAAGTTTATTTGGAGGTAGATTGAAGCCTGGTCTCTCATGTCCACTTGGCCTAGTATTTTGGGGACTCCTCAGTCAATGTTTGATTTGATTTTTTCATGAGTTAAATAAATCTATGATTTTTAAGCCATTCAAATAGCTTTCTGTTGAAATATAATATACATTCAGAAAAGCAACACAAGTTCACACACAATGGTCTTTTTTTTTTCATATCTGTATGATACCAGTTTTCAAACCAAGAAAAAGAATATTATTGGCACCAAGAAGTGACTCTCCAGTCACTGTCACTTTTGAAAGGAAGCAGTATTACAGTTACAGTAACTACAGGTTCATTTTGCCTGGTTTTGAAGTTTATATGAAAGAAATTGTGCAGGATTTTTTTTTTTTACTTTATGTCTAGTTTCTTCTGTTCAATATTACATTTGTGAGATTTGCCTATACTGTTGTGTATAGAATTATTTATTCCTTCTCTTGATTGTATAATTATGTGTGTGTATGTGTATATGTGTGTGTGTGTGTGTGTGTGTGTGTGTGTGTATGTTTTGGTACTGGGGATTGAATTCAGGGGCACTCTACCACTGAGCCACATCCCCAGCCCTATTTTATATTTTATTTAGAGACAGGGTCTCACTGAGTTGTTTAGTGTCTCGCTTTTGCTGAGGCTGGCTTTGAACTCATGATCCTCCTGCCTTTGCCTCCCCAGCTGCTGGGATTACAGGCATGCACCACTGTGCCCAGCTAGTTGTATAATTTATGAGTGTACTACGACTTATTTGTTCATTCTGATTGATGGACATTTGAGTTGTTTCCAGTTTGGGGCTATTTATAAGTATTACTGATATAAGCATTCTTGCGCTTATCCTTTTATATATGTACACATTCTGTTGGGTCAATAACTAGAAATAGAATTGCTGGATCATGGTGTGCATATGCTCATCTTCATAGACTCTGTGGAAGAGTTTCCAAAGTTGTATCAATTTACACTCTAACCAGAAATATATGGGGTTCCAGATGATTCATATCCTTGCTACTAAATAGCAATATTTGTCTATCTCATTTTAACCATGCAGATGGATATATAGTGGCGTTACAATGTAGTTTAAATTTGCATTTTTCTCATGTTATAGAAGTTGAACACCTTTGCATGTATTATTGTTAATTGGATTCTTAAAGAAATCTCTTATTCAAATATTTTGTTCATTTTCCATTACATTATCTTTTTTTCTTTTTTTGGGGGTAGGATTTCTATATATTCTAAATATGAGGGTTTTCTATTACTAGATATATGTCTTGCAAATATTTCCCCCTTTCTGTAGCTTAATTTTTTCACTATCTTAATGATATTTTTTGATAAACATATGCTTCTTATTTTAGTAAAAGTTAATTTATCTTTTAAGAAAAAATATGGTTAGAAGTTTTTATGTTCAATTTAAGAAAGTTTTGCCTATCATAAAATGCTGGAGATATTTTCACATATTTTCTTTTAAAACTTAAATTGTTTTACTTGGGAGGCTGAAGCAGGAGGATCATAATTTCAAGCCAGTCTGAGTAACTTATGAAGGCCCCAAGCAACTTAGTGAGACCCTGTCTCAGAAAATAAAACTTTCATTGTTTAGTTTCTACATTTGGGTTATGTGTGTGTGTGTGTGTGTGTGTGTGTGTGTGTGTGTGTATGTATGTGTGTATGTGTGTGTGTATGTATATATATATATATATATATATATATAGTAAGTTTGTACTATATATCTCTTTTATATTTATATAACATATGTATAAATGCTTAAGGCATTTGAATTTATTTACTTATTTGTTGATTTTGTGGTGCTGGGAATTAAACCCAGAGCCCATTTCTGCCACTGAACTATACCACTGAGCCCTGAATTGTCTTCTTGTTGTTGATAACAGCTAGAGAACTACATTTGGTGTAAGGATACACATGTGTATACAGATAATATTTTCCTTCATATCCTTAAATATTCTTTAAGAATATAGTTTTTAATATGTGCCTAATATTTTATTCAATGATATATCATCATTTACTGAATGCTGGACATTTGTTCCTAACTTTTTGTTCTTATAAATGATTCAAAAGTAAATACTGTTCATCATAAATATTTGCACATTAGTGTCTTTAAGTAAGTTCATAAAAACGGAATTATGGTTTAAAATGCACATAATTTTAAAAGCTTTGATACTGCCAAATCAGCATAGAGTTAAACATTCCCTGAAAAAAAATCATTTAAAGAATGCACATTGGAAGCATCTCATTCTGCAGCCAAAAAGCCAATAACACCACTTTAAAAATCCAAATATACTTATTTAACTTCTTTCCAATAAACCTCACTGAATTTTTCTACCATTTACCTTTCTAATGACAATAGAACTCAGCAGATTGGAAATTACTTGACCTAAATGTGAGATTGGCTGTCCAGGGATATAATAAAAAATTCCAACCTAAAAGCCTGTATATTTCTTATGCTTGAAGCCAAAAATGCAAAAGAGCAGGTAATTCTTATATTTAACACATTCCTGCTTTCTCATTCGGTTCATAGATTCTTTTTTACCCTTACTTTTGCAATTGCCATTTTCTTTCCTTTCCTGGATGATACAGGACCCTGGAACAAAATGAAAATGGTGTGGCATTTTGAAGGAATCTGGTACTTGACTGGTGGTGGGAAGAAGGGAGGTGTTGGTAGGGAACGGCTCCTAAATATTCTACTCTGTAATTTTTTCTGTTTTTTTTTTTTTTTTCCTGTTCATCCAATGAGGGGAAGAAGAGATGAAGACCAGGAGCAGGAGGGCTGTGAGGAGGTATCACCTCCTCTGAAAAGGCCTCTGCTCACTCAGGAAGGCTGCATAGTGACTGCAGAGGAACTGTCATCACCTCTTTTAAGTCAGAATCGACTGAGCCAAAGGACCCCCAGGGGCTATTCTGCCGAGTTTCAGAATAGAGACCCTTCTGAGTTCTGAGAATGCGACCCTCTCAGTTGCTATGGTGATGAAGGGTTTAGTGGGAAGGCACTGATTTAACTTTCTGGAGATTGACTCTTTAGTGCAAAGTCTAAATTACATCCTTTAAAGCTCAGTCAGGCAAAGGAAGCTTTGGGAGTAGGTTTGACGTGCTGGAGCCAAGACTAGGGTGACCTGAACTGCACAGCCCTCATGCTTTCTGTCTGCTATCACCACCTGGGAGGGCCCAGAGAAATCTGGCTGCTCTCAAAGGAGGAACCAGAAATGGTCTGTGCTGGATTGAAAACTAGGGAGCTCGGGAAATAATTATAAGCGTCTGGGGAGAAACTTTCCTTTGCCTGAGGAAGGCAGTGAGGTACCTGTGATTCCCTAGAGAAAAGTGGAGGTTTGTATTCTCTAGGAATAGCCCATTCACCACTACTAACCTTTTAGGCAGGTGCCCGGGGCTGCCAGCCCTAGTTGGAAGAGACTGAAATGGATGCTTTGGCACAGGGTTCCCCAGGGGAACATTACGAACTTCTGCAGGCAAGTCCCACTGTGCCTGGACCTTGGCAATCAGTAAATAAAAAGATCCAGTTTCATGATTTTGTATTTTCTATTGTTTGGTTATTGTTGCTTATTAGTTTTCTCTTTCCTTAGAATGTTCCTTTTGAAAACTTCCAAGTTTTGTGTTGCCCAAACAAACTTGAAAGAAAAGAAAAAGTGAGAGCTATGGATTGGATTGTGTCTTGCAAAAAAAGATACATTGAAGTTCTGGCCACCAGTACCTGGGAATATGACCTTATTTGGTACTAGGATCTTCATAGGTGATATCAAGTTAAGAAGAGGTCATGCTGGAATAGGATAGGTCCAAAATTCAATGATTGGGGTCCACGATTTAGAGACACAGGCATACAAAGAAGCCCATGTGAACTTGGAGACAGAAGTTGGGTGGTGCATCTATTAACTGAGAGATACCAAGGATCACTATCAACTGCCAGGAACAAGAGAGAGACAAGAAAGAATTTTCCCAAATGGCCTTTGCAGGGTGCATGGTCCTGGTGACATCTTGATTTCAGACTTCCAACCTCTAGAACTATGAGACAATAAATTTTTGTTGCTTTAAGTCACCCAGTGCCTGGCCATTTGTTTCAGCAGCTCCAGGAAACAATGCACTCACTGTGGGGCTCAGAGCACTCCTAGTGCAGCAAGTGGCTCCAGCAGAGATCTAAGTGAAGGAGTGGATGCAACAAAGACAGAATCGCACTTTGCTGTAGGAGGCTTCCAGCCCTAGCCTTCTGTTATGACATGTCTTAAGCAGTTATGGGGCAGGGTGGTGGTTCAGAGTCCCCTGACATGGCATGTTATAGGTCTGGCTGGACCTGACCTCTTTCCAAAAAATCATGGTAAAAAGCATATAACATAAATTTTACCATCTTCACCATTTTTAATGTATAGTTCAATGATGCTAAGCATATTAATACTACCATGGAACCTACATATTTTAGTGTCAGAAGATGCTCTACTTTCTTAAGGTGCTTTCCATGTAATTATTCTTCCTCTTCACTCCCTAAATACAGAGTACAAGCCCTTTAGTCTTAGTGAAAGATTCTCCTTTCTTAAGGGTACAGAATTTATATGTCAAGGAGGTTAATATGAGCATTTGGATTTTAGAATTATAATGAGATCATCTCAGCAACAAAGCTCAAAGCTAATGTCATGCTTCATTTGAAACTTCATTTTAAATTGGCTTTGGTCAATGGATGCTAGGTTTAAAGATTAAGAGGGAACATGTGGGCTGTTCTTGCTCCATCATGATGAATGTTGTGACTACTCAAGGATATTGCAGTGGACAAAGGGATAGAAAATTCAGTGAATCCAGCACAGTGCCAGCTGCTTTTCAGAATGAGGAGAAAGTTGGCAGTGAGAAAAGCCTTTGTGGGGGAAGTGCATTTAGACTTGACCTTCGGCAATGAAGGAATTGTAGGCAATTTGGGTTGGTTAGTGCACACAGTGCAGAGGAGGTTGCTGGATCAGATGACATAGATGGAAAGAACAAGTGGGCCCTTCTAGGAAGCTGACAGGTAAGCTCAACTATTTCACATTCAAGAGGAGTCTTCCAGTGTGTTCTGAGCTTACTCCCAGGCAAGGTACAGCACTCATCAACCAGCATAGGAATGCTGGGGGGAGGGGGAGGTCTCTGGTGCCCTGGCTTTTGCTTGGCACGCTAAGTCTGATCACCCAGAAGGGGTGTATTGGCACAGGGTGAAGCAGCATCACCCACCAGCTTCTGCCCTGAGTCCAGTTGCATTGAGTTCTTGATACTGAGGCTGCTCAAGTGAGAGCCTGTTGGAAGTAAGGAGCACACTCAGTGCTGCAGCCTCTACCCTTCCTCCTGGCAAGACAGTCTCATTGGTGGCGCTCACCTCCTAGATGTGGCAATGGTGAGTGGGATGGGCCAAACTGTGGCCCAACCAGGGTGGGGAGGTTCCCTGTGGTCACTTGCCTCAGGGAGGGCCTCAGACATCTCAAGTCAAGCATCTTCTCATCACATGGGATATATTCATCCTGTTGACCAGTCCTGCTGCTTTTCATCCCAGTGATATTGACAGAGGCTATTGGTTGCATTTAAAGTAGATTTTAAATTTTTGTTGTTGTTGTTAGATAAAGTGGGAATACTTCAATAAGAAAGCCCAAAGTGGACTAGGGTTGTGGCTCAGTGGTAGGGGGCTTACTTAGCAGTGTGTGTTGCTGGGTTTGATCCTCAGCACCAAATGAAAAAAATAAACAAATGAAATAAAGTTATATATAAAAAAGAAAGCCCTAGGCAGCTCAATTGCTAAAACCCAAAGATTTATTTCTTAGTTTTAATCTATGTCTATTGCGGGTTGACTGTGGCTCTGTCCCACATCATCTTTATTTTAGGACCTCAGCTGAATGAAGTAGTTCTAGAAGGACATTGCTGTTTCTTACCAGGGGGTAGAATGAGGTGAATACAATGAACACCCTTTGGCTCTTGCAGTGATACAAGTCTCTTCTGCTCAGATTCTAGTGGCAAAGTCAATTACATGGCCAAATCTGTTGTCAGTGGAGCAGGAAAAGATAATCCTTCCCCCGGGAGCAGGATGGAATATTTACAAAAAATATATATACTATTTACAATAGACTACACTTAGCCACCAGAGGTGTAGACATACTCTCCATGCTGAAGATCCTTAGGCCAGAGGTTTTCGGATGTTAGTTCATCAAGGTGACCTGGAGGGCTTCTGAAGGCACAGATTGCTGGGGTCTACCCCAGAGTTTCTGAGTCTGGATTTTGTCCTGAGAAGTTGCATTTCTAATGTGTTCCTGCACAATGCTAATCCAGCTGGTCAGGAGACCAGACTTTGAGAACCACTTCTTTAGGCCATTAGGGGGGCCTCTAAAGTAGGCTCCACATCCATGTACCCGGGCACATCGGCTCCTGTGTGGAAGAGACTCTCATACTTTTCCTGGTTCACATACTCGTGTTATTGGTGAGCACTATTTTAACCGGGAGCTAACAGTTATTTCTTTCCAAAGATTCTGAGAAAAGAATTCTGGTTTTTTATTTCCAACCACAGAATGTCCTGAAAGGGGTCAGGAACTAAGCAATGGGGAAGCTACAATCAAGAAATCTACAAGCAGAGCCCAAACTCATGCTTCCTCATCAGTGAGTGTGTAGAGCACAAAGGCCACAAAAATAGCAGCAAGCTCGAGTGTGTGTGTGTGTGTGTGTGTGTGTGTGTGTGTGTGTGTATGTGTGTGTGTGCGCGGGCACGCGGGTGTGTGTGTGTGTGTGTATGTGTGTGTGTGTGTGTAAAAGAGGGAGGGGCCAGCAGCCTCTTGGTGTTTGGCATATAAGATATAAAAGGGAGCAATTTTGAGACCTGGTAGCTCTATTATGTTTTTAATTATGAGTGACTTTGAATTTTTCTTATATCAAAATGTTTTTCAGAAGAAATTAAAATTTTCTTATAGCTCAGGGACAGACAGTCCAATGAAATGGAATTAAATGCTTGAAATTGACCCAATATACACAGCAAGTTGTAATTCATTGAAGAAGCATTGATGTTGTTAAAGAAAGGAGGGCTTGTTCGATAAATGGTACTGGGACATTTATCTACCTATCAGGGAAAAAAATTAGATTCTACACAATTTCCATTTATACTTAATACAAGCAAGAGTATTTTCCTATATATCCATAATACAGCCGTCAAAAATCAGAAAATTAATGTTGATATGTTGCTATTTTCTAATTCTCAGGACTCCTGTCCAAGTTTCATTGTCCCAATAATACTATTAAAGCAAAACTATCTAGTTCTGAACAACACATTGCATTTAGTTACGTCTCCTTAGTTTTCCTCAATCTGAAAACAATTCCTCAGTCTTTTCTTGACTTTCATAATCTGGACTCCTTTAAAAAATTAAAGACAGGTTGTTTTGTAGAGCATCCCTTAGTTGGGGTTTCCCTGATGTTTCCTTATGATGAAATTTAGGTGATTATATTTTGGTAGTATATTTCAGAAGTGATGCTATATTCTTCCCAGTGCATACTCTAAGGCCACATAATATGACTTTGTCTCACTATTGATGTTAACTTTGATCACTTGATCACTTAAGGTGAGATACTATTTTAAACCCACTTATTTGACAAACTTAGAAATCTGATAATGCCAAATATTTATAAGAATTTGGAGCCATAGGAGTTGTTGTTTTACCTTGCCAATGGGAGTGTGAATTGGTGTAACTTTACAACATAATTTGGCAATCTGCAGAAAATTTGAAAATGTACATATTACGTAACTTGCAATTCCACCCATAGATGCATCCTCGGAGAAACTAGTGTACATATGCCAAGAAGGATGCATTTAAGAGTATTCATGGGAACAGCCTCAGTGTCATCAGTGGGACGATGATACAGAAGTTACGGGATACTTTTATAATTATACAGTACTGAAAAGGAGAGAAACTGAACAAGATGGCAGCTAACAGTCAATGTGGTTGAGCTTTGAAAAATAAATAGGCAAAAAAGTCATAAAAGAATACATATTGAATGATTTTATTTCCATATTGTTAAAACACATACCAGGGCTGGAGATGTAGCTCAGTGAAACGTGCCTGCCAAGCATATGCTTGGCCCTGGGTTCAGTCTGTATCACTGCAAAAACAAAACAAAACAGAATACCCAAACTAGACAGTGTATTTTAGAGAATCATACATGTCTAGGGCTGCTATGAAAAAACTTTGGGATAACTAAACACTCTGGGGAAGTGGTTGGGAAGGAGCTCATGGGGGCTTTGATTATTATTTTATTCTGTATAATGGAAGATGAGGGGAACTCAGTGATTTTTATGAAGCTTTTAACTGGTATTTTTTATTTATGCCTTGTACATAATTTGTAAATCTTCATTTGTTTGCATGAAATATTTCATAATATAAACTAATTTCCCACCTTCATTTTTCTGAAGTTCTGATGGAACTTTCTTCTGGTCTTTGAGCGAGCATTTGGAAATCATGTGGAGGCTCATGATGATGGAGAAAATCATGTATGTGTCCATTCCCAATCTCATACAAGTCTTCATCTCATCTACACTGATCATCTGTTCTGGTTTGCCCAAGATAGTCTTTGGGTGTATCTGTTGCCCTAACCTAATTATTAATAGTGCATTCAAAAATTTTCTGGTTGGGAGGGTAAATTGAATCTGGTTCTATCTATGTGTGAATGACACCTTCATTCTCAAGAGTTCAGAGTGCTCAAAGGACTCAGAACTTGTCCGTTCTATTGATAATGGGAAAGCAAAGTTTGCTCTGCATTCACAGCCCCCAGAGCTGAAGTTGGAATCTGGGTCTCTTGAGTTTCTCCAAATACTTTGTTTTGTGCTGCTTCTGTCTCAGACGAGTCTTAGAGTAGAACTGAAAAATGCTGACTTCACAAACAGGAGTGATTGCATTACCATCATTGATTCTTGCGTCTAGAGCAAGATTTAGGGAGATGGCCTTTTGAGAGTATATAGCAGATTGCTGGAAGGTTGGCAGCAATTCAACATGACAAGAGTAGTATATTTCTTGATTTGTAATATCCCTGGGTTATAATTCACAGAACAATAAGTCTTTGGCCTATGAACCTTATGCAAGAGATTTCGTCTACTACAACGAGCCAGGCTGTCCACAAATCCACAAGAAATGGCTTTTGTGTAAGGACCTTTGTCCACCTCATTCAATGTTCCATCTTTGGTAGCTGTCACTGTCACAGAGGGCATCAATGTCTGTCATGGCATCAGTGGGGAGGAGAGGTAAAGATGGAGGGAGCAGTAGTCCCAAGTTCTCCTTAACAACAAAGAATGTATTAATTCAGCTCCTGAAGTATTTGCAGTTTTAGCCTAGATATAAAGAATTCTCTTAGTTTATTATCAACTATGTACTATGTAGTAATTCTTTCAGGTGTCCAAAGAACCACCTGGTAGAAGTTTCAAAAGTTTCCCTCTTTTTTTTTTTCTGTATTTGATAACAATATGAGGTCTACATTATAAACTGTATTACTTAAGGTATAGTTGGATGGATGTTGACATATCCATACCCATACAACCACCATCACAATTTGATAGCAAGCATATACCTTTCCCTAAATGTTTCCTTGTGCCTCTTTGTAATCAATTCCCACTCTCCACACAACCCTGTCCCTCAGCCACTACTGATCTGTCACTACAGATGAGTTTACATTCCTTAGAGTTTAATATAGATGAATCATACAATATACTTTTAAAAGTTTTCATCTAGCTTGTCCATTCAAAGTATTTTTTGACAATTTTTTGTTCTAATTAGGTATACATGACAATAGAGCATTCAAAGTATTTTGAGATTCATATAGGTTGTTGTGTGTGTCAATAATTCATTCTTGTTTGCTGCTGAATAATATTTCATTGTATGGATATACCACAATTTATGTTTCCACCTACTGATGGAGCCCTTAAGTGGTTTATAGTTTATGGCTTTTACAAATAAAGCTGCTCTGAATATTCAGCTACAAACTCATATATGGACAAATCCTTTCATTTCTCTTGGGTAAACACCTAGGAGCAGAACATCTGGATTGAGTCATAAATTTATGTTTACAGTTTTAAGAGAACTTCGATGCTTTCCAAAGTGGTGGAATTATTTAAGATCCCCCAGCCCCCAGCAGTATGCAAATTCTAGTTTTTACACATTCTTACCATCATTTGGTTTGATCAGTCTTTTTCATTTTGGTCATTCTAGTAGATGTATAAGAGTATTTCATTCTCATTGTGGTTTTTATTTGCATTTCTCTGATGATTGATGAAGTCGATCATCTTTTCTTGCATACTTGTTATTCATATATATTTTTTGTAAAGTATTTAAAAAAAATTAGATGGAATATTGCTAAATTGCCCAGGCTGATCTCAAAATCCTAATAGCAGGAACTACAGGTATTCACCACCATGTCTGCCTAAGGGTCCATTTTAAAATTGGATAGTTTGGCTTTTTATTATTGAGTTTGAAGAGTTTTTAAAAAATCTCTATATATTTTTATAAAATATATGAACACACTGAACACAAGTCCTTTGTTCAATGTGTTTTTCAAAAGCTGTTTTCCTGATCTGTGACTTGGCTTTTTCATTTTCATACAGTGTCTTTTAAAGGACAAAAGTTTTTTTTTGTTGTTGTTGTTTTGATGAAATCCAATTGATTTTTTTTCTTTCAGTTTCTATTTGTGTCCCATTTAGTAATCCAAACTTACCAAGATTTTCTTCTGGAAACTGTGCAGTTTTATTTCTCACATTTAAGTCTATGATCCCATCTGAGTTAGTCTTTGTATATGGTGTGAGGTAAAGGGGAAGCTTTTTTTTTTAACATACAAGAATCTGGTTGTACAGCATCATTTGTTGGAAAGATGATCCTTTCTCCATTGAAATGCTTCACCATCTTTGCTGAAAGTCCCTTGATTCTCCATCCTGTTTTAATGCTCAATATTTTCTTTCTACAATTTTACCAATTACCAAAAGTAATCATACCTTTATATATATATATATATATATATGTATATATATATTACATAATTATAATATTTTGAAATCAGTTTTTCTAATTACGTTTTATATGAAGGCTATTGAACTCTTCAGAGTTTAAATTTTTTTATTTGTTCTTTTTAGATTTACGTGACACTAGATTGTATTTTGACATATTATATATACATGGAGTATAACTTATTTTAGTTAGGATCCCATTCTTGAGATTGTACACCATGTGGAGTTTCACTGGTTGTATATTCATATATGAACATAGCAAAGTTATTTCCAATTCATTCTACTGTCTTTCCTATTTGCATCCCCCTCCCTTCCCTTCATTCCCCTTTGTCTAATCCAATGAACTTCTGTTACCCTCCCCCTTGTTGTGTGTTAGCATTAGCATATCAGAGAGAACATCTAGCCTGTGGTTTTCTGGGATTGGCTTATTTCACCTATTATGATAGTGTCCAGATCTGTCCATTTACCAACAAAAGTCATAATTTCATTTTTTATGGCTAAGTAATATTCCATTGTGTATATATACCACATTTTCTTTATCCATTTATCTGTTGAAGCGTACCTGGGTTGATTCCATAGCTTGGCTATTGTGAATTGAGTTGCTATAAACATTGATATGCTGCATCACTGTAGTATGCTGATTATAAGTCCTTTGGGTATAAACCAAGGAGTGGAATAGCAGGATCAAATGGTGGTTCCATTCCAAGTTTTCTGAGGGATCTCCATACTGCTTTCCAGAGTGATTTTACCAGTTTGCAGTGAGTTTTATAAGCGTTGATCACATGTAGCCTTTGTCTCTATAGAGTGAGAGGTCTTAATTTTTCTCCTCCTTTTTCTTATCCAGGAACTTGATAATAACTATTTTTGTGGTTCTTTATCCCATTGCTTCTATTACTGTTGATCTTTATTTGGGTGTGAAATGCACAGAATGAGCACATGCACATTCACACAAATAAAAACGTATGGATGTAAAGCACAGTGCTTGGCACATGAGTATGCACAATAAAGAGTAGTCTCTCTTCCTCTATTGCTACTGTAACTGTCACCATTATTGTTATTATCATCAATGCAAATTTATTTTATTTCCAATATCTCTCCAAAATATTCAAAACCATTCACTCTAGTTTTTTCCCAGCCATTGACCCAAGTTAATTTCTTCAATAAATTTGCAAAGACACCCAGGTCCCATATTAGCTTATTCTAGTGGATGTGCTCAGGTAGCTTCTTGTGGTTTTAATTTTTATTTCCCTGTCAGTTAATGATTTTGACTGTAATGATGTTGTATACTTCTTGAGACACTTCTTGTTACTTTATGATTATAATTTAAATTCCTTCTACCCCAATATATCTAAACACTTTTTCATACTGATCCCTTTTCAAGAATCTTACCCATTCACTTCTCCTTGAGAGAACATTCTGTGATTTGCTCTGATCAAATTAGCATTTAATTGCTGAAACAGATTTCTGAAAACTGGAGATATCATTGAGCACTTTCTCCTCTAGCTTTAATTTTTAAAATTGTAAATAGGAGTGACCCTGAAGTGATCCCAGGGATCTCCATTATTTCTTCTCCATGGAGAGATCAGTTTGTCCCTATTCTTGGTTTTCAGTTGTATACCAGTGTTTTATTCATAACAACACTTTCTAATCCCTGACCACAATCCCTAAAAATACTGTTTTTAAGAGTGGTGGTGGGGGCTGGGGTTGTGGCTCAGTGGTAGAGGGCTTGCCTAGCATGTGTGAGGCACTGGGTTCGATTCTCAGCACCACATATAAATAAATAAAGGGCCATCAACAACTAATAAAGTATTTTAAAAAAACAAAGTGGTGGTGAGGTGGTGGTGTTGGGAGAGACGATGTCTGGGAGAGTACAAATACTGAACTCAGCAGCATCTGGCTTCTATCCCTGCCTCCTTTTCTTGATGAAACCAGTTAAATTTTTGTTCAAATTTCAGCAAAATTCCACTCTTAAGTGATGTTATAACTTTAAGTGGGGGAAACTCCTTTCAGCTCTCTTGCAGCAGTTTGGAGGAAAAGGAAGGGAGGCTGACAGGCAAAGTTGTTAAATGTTAAATCAAAAGCTGAAAAGTCCTTGAATGCAAAATAACTCAAACTCCAAGAGAGAGTTCAGGAGGGACTTCTCGGAATGAAGGGGGGAAATGTCAAACCAGCCGCAATTGAGGGAAAAAATCAAATGGAAGGTGGAAGTCTCTCTCTTCTCGGAAGCAAAGGGCTGCTGGGTCACTGGCACCTCCCCCGCGCTCCCCTCTCACAATTAGGAGGAGGAAGGTGACTGGCCTCTTGGAGACAGAGCAGGAGAAACGCTGGCTGAGCCAGAACTGCCCGGGCAGAGGGTGAGAGGCCTCACCTTGGGCTAAAAAGGATCTGGGAACTAGGCGAAAAGCTGCCAACAGTAGGAATATGAATTAAGGAAGGTGACCTTTCAGAAATAGAAAAAAAACCACCTCTCTGAAAAATCTAGAGAGGAAGGATGAGGATATTAACTAGTTAGGGCAAAGAAAAGTCATTGCAGGTTGGGATATGAAAAGACCTCAGAGATCAGGGACCTAATCCTTGCATCATATAGATTGGCCAAGGGCCGGAAATATCACTGCTCTAAATTGGACCAGAGTGTAACATGTTTGCGTTTGAACAAAAAAGAAACAATGCTCCCAATCTTTGAAGAAATTGCAAACTCCTAAAACATGCTTTTTCTTTTTTAATTTCTCGGTTTTTATGTAACTCAGCACCGTCACACCCCTTTTTGAAAAGCACCAGGTTCATTGACTTGCCTGAGAGCCATAGCTTGTTTCACGGGTTTATTTTAAATGTTGTTTTAAAGTTCTTTGAAAGAAAGATCATCATCATATTCGGAGCTTCATCAGAAGTTCCATACATTTAATTTTTAAAAACAAGGTGGTATGCTATTTGAAGTGTTGTGGCGTACAAACTGGAGACCGTATAGCAGACCAGAGTGGTTCTGACTCAAAGAAAGACCTCATTGCTGCCATCATCCTTTCTAACCTTGGCCTCGCCTCCTGTCTTGCCCTCTTCAAACCCACCTGGGCCTCCCCTGGGCCTAGCATCCTGTCTCGCCCTCTTCCAACTCACCTGAACCTTATCTGGGCCTAGCCTGGGCCTAGCCTCCTGTCATGCCTTTTTCCAACCCACCTGGGCCTCTCCTGGGCCTAGCCTGGGCCTAACCTGGGCTTAGCTTCCTGTCTTGCCCTCTTCAAACCCACCTGGACCACCCCTGGACCTAGCCTCCTGTCTTGCTCTCTTCAACCCACCTGGGCCTCACCTGGGCCTAGCCTGGGCCTAGCCTCCTGTCTTGTCCTCTTCCAACCCACCTGGGCCTCCCCTGGGCCTAGCCTGGGCCTAGCCTCCTGTCTTACCCTCTTCCAACCCACCTGGGCCTCCCCTGGGCCTAGCCTCCTGTCTTGTCCTCTTCCAATCCACTTGGGCCTCCCCTGGGCCTAGCCTGGGCCTAGCCTCCTGTCTTGCCTTCTTCCAATCCACCTAGGCTTTGCCTGGGCCTAGTCTGGGACTAGCCTCCTGTCTTTCTCTCTTCAACCCACCTGGGCCACACCTAGGACTAGCCTGGGCCTAGCCTCCTGTCTTGCCTTCTTCCAACCCACCTGGGTCTCCCCTGGGCCTAGCCTCGTGTCTTGCCCTCTACCAACCCATTAGGCCTCACCTGGGCATAGCCTGGGCATAGCCTCCTGTCTTGCTCTCTTTAACCCACCTGGACCTCCCCTGGGACAGCCTGGGCCTAGCCTCCTGTCTTGCCTTCTTCCAACCCACTTGGGTGTCCCATGGGCCTAGCCTCCTGTCTTGCCCTCTTAAAACCCACCTGGGCCTCCCCTGAGCCTAGCTGGGGCCCAGCCTGGGCCTAGCCTCCTATCGTGCCTTCTTCCAACCCACCTGGGCCTCCCCTGGGCCTGGCATCGTGGCTTGCCCACTTCCAAACCATCTGGGCTTCGCCTCGGCCTAGCCTGGGACTAGCCTCTTGTCTTGCCCTCTTCTAACCCACCTGGCCCTCCCCTGGGCCTAGCCTCCTGTCTTGTCCTCTTCTAAACCACCTGGGCCTCACCTGGGCCTAGCCTGGGCCTAGCCTCCTGTCTTGCTCTCTTCAACCCACCTGGGCCTAACCAGGGACTAGCCTGGCCCTAGCCTCCAGTCTTGCCTTCTTCCAACCCACCTGGGCCTCCCCTGGGCCTAGCCTCCTGTCTTGCCCTCTTCCAACCCACCTGGGCTTCACCTGGGCCTAGCCTGGGCCTAGCCTCCAGTCTTGCCTTCTTCCAAACCACCTGGATTTCCCCTGGGCCTAGCCTGGGCCTAGCTTCCAGTCTTGCCTTCTTCCAAACCACCTGGACCTCCCCTGGGCCTAGCCTGGGCCTAGCTTCCAGTCTTGCCTTCTTCCAACCCACCTGGCCTCCCCTGGGCCTAGCCTGGACCTACCCTCCTGTCTTGGCCTCTTCCAAACCATCTTTGCCTCACCTGGGCCTCGCCTGGTGCTAGCCTTCTGTCTTTCCTTCTTCCAACCCACCTGGACCTCCCCTGGGCCTAGCCTGGGCCTAGCCTCCTGTCTTGTCCTCTTCCAACCCACCTGGACCTCCCCTGGGCCTAGCCTGGGCCTAGCCTCCTGTCTTGCCCTCTTTCAAACCATCTTGACCTCACCTGGTCCTCGCCTGGGCCTAGCCTCCTGTCTTGCTCTCTTCAACCCACCTGGGCCTCACCTGGGCCTAGCCTGGGCCTAGCCTCCTCTCTTGTCCTCTTCCAAACCACCTGGGCCTCACCTGGGCCTAGCCTGGGCCTAGCCTCTGGTCTTGCCTTCTTCCAACCCACCTGGGCCTCCCCTGGGCCTAGCCTGGGCCTAGCCTCCTGTCTTGCTCTCTTCAACCCACCTGGGCCTCACCTGGGCCTAGCCTGGGCCTAGCCTCCTGTCTTGTCCTCTTCCAAACCACCTGGGCCTCACCTGGGCCTAGCCTGGGCCTAGCCTCTGGTCTTGCCTTCTTCCAACCCACCTGGGCCTCACCTGGGCCTCACCTGGGCCTAGCCTGGGCCTAGCCTCTGGTCTTGCCTTCTTCCAACCCACCTGGGCCTCCCCTGGGCCTAGTTTCCTGTCTTGTCTTCTTCCAACCCACCTTGGCTTCGCCTGGGCCTAGTCTGGGGCTAGCCTCCTGTCTTGCCCTCTTCCAACCCACCTGGGCCTTGCCTGGGCCTAGCCTGAGCCTACCCTCCTATCTTGCTCTCTTTCTACCAACCTGGGCCTTGCCTGGGCCTAGCATGGGCCCCGCCTCCTGTCTTGCCCTCTTTATCCCACCTGGGCCTAGCCTGGGCCTAGCCTGGGCCTAGCCTCCTGTTCGCCCTCTTCCAACCCACCTCTGCACTACCTCTGGGTGACCTGTCTTAAATGCAAAGCTGGTATGGCCCTCTCTTGGCAAGCACTCTTTGTAGAAACTCATTGAGCACAGCACATATTCTAAATTCCTTGGCCTCCCTGTCCTCCCCTTCTCTGCCCTCCTCACTTGTGATTCCCCTAATTCCCCTAACACTGTACACTCAAGCTCTTAAAGATCTCCATTACTTCTAGCTCATCAGGCCAAGGTCACCTCTGTGTCTTTGTTGGCATTTCTCTTTTGCCAACGTGTCCCTTTCCTCATCCTCCTCTGCACAGAGAACACCTGCCCACTGCTCAGGACTCAAAGCTGCACCTTTCTTATATTTCTAGTTAAAATTAACTCCCTGCACATTTATTCCAACACCTGTGATATTTCATAGCATTTATTTGTATACGTATCTGTGTCAGAGAAGTCAATAGTTTTCAAACCTTAATGTACATAGAGCTTAAAGGACTCATCCAAGAAGTTTCTTTAAAATGCAGAAGTCTTTGGCCTCACCCCCAGAGATACTTATTCAGTAGATTGGTATCTGAGGAGCCCACAGACACCCCTGAGCCCAAGGAGAGCTTATCCTAAAGCAAGTTAAGTCTTCACCTGCTTGAGGCACCTATTTGCCAAGGGCAGAGGGCAAACTGGTCTGTTCCACCCACATCACTGGTTCCCAAGAGTATCAGCACCAGAGGTCCCAACACCCCCTCCCTCCCCTCCCACTCTCTTGGGGGTAAAATATCAAAACTCATTTATATTCCCACAAGTAGGTGAGAATAACATTCTGGCCCATCACCATTCAATAATGGAAGCTTTGTGCAAAGTAGTGACAGGTGAGAGGAATGATTTCATTTTTCACTTTGACAATTGGGTGAAGCAGATTCCTGGCAGTTCTGCAAAGGTTTTATGCCCACATAGTTACCCAAGGGATCTGCTTAGCAACCAAGAGTTGCTGCAAGGAGAGGAAAAATCAGACACTTCTCTCAGTGGCATCTTGGAACTGAGAAGCTGGAGAACAGGGAGGAGAGAGAGAGGGCAGCCCCATTTAGGGGTTCATGCTTGTTCCCTGGTCTCTAGGGAGGCTGGTGCTGAATCCTCTGATCCCTGATGCCCCATCTCCAGAGCCAGTGTGGAGTTCACCATGCCAGTATCTTTCTCTAAGGGGTGTGGCTGTGCTTTACCACCTTTGTGTGTGTACGTGTGTGCAACTGTTTTTTCTGACTATAAAATTTAACCAATTTGTTGGCAGTTTTGGATGAGTCTAATAAATAGCACCTTTCTCCCATGCTTTCTTTTTTTTTCAGTGAGAAATCAGTCCAAAAGTAGGCACTTGGCATACTATGACCTGTTCTCTGATAAAGCAGATGTTGCATAATTGATTCTATCTGCAGGCAAGTGGGCTTCCAAATAGTGAACCCAGAACTGAACTTATTCCCTCCACCCCCACGGATAACAGCCCCTCCAACCCTCTTCTCCCACAAAGCAGGGTCCCTACCTCTAATGAACTGGGATAATACAGAGGACTTGCTCTTGGCTTGTAGGCTGTGTCCCTAGAGGAAAGGGAGTGGCCGAGGCTGGGCAATCCCAGTGTCTCTTCTAAACCACCAAACTGGAGACTCCTTCCCCCTTTCTGGGCAGAGTGAATCTAGGGCAGAGAAACCTCAGTGATTCTGGGTTTCGAAAGGTAGAACTCATCCCCCATGGATCCAGAACACACCCAACCCAATCGGTTTTACTATTAAACATTTGGAAGATATATAAAAACAAAAGAACAAAATAAAATATTAAATTACTCCAGAGATACACCATATTTCTTCCATTCTATGGCATATATTTCTTGCCCTCTAATGTTTCTTAAGTTGAGATGGATTTTGTAGTTAATGCCTGTTTAATGTACTCTTATTATTTCCTACTAAAAGATTTTTTTATTAAGCCTTTGGTGCTTTTTTCAGTTGTTAGTATCTTATAAATGAAGAAATATGGCCAATTTGAATTGTTTTTTAAGATAGCTATTGTATCAGAGCATCTTTGTGTCAATAAGTAGTGAAGACTTAACATATAAAAACTACATCATCCAAACACACTAGAATGTCATCAACTAAACTCTTCCCTTGGCACTTAATTTATTTTTGTTTGCTTCTGTGGTTGTTTTGTCTGGTTTTAGTATTATAGATAATGTTGTGATAAACTTCCTTGTACCTAATTGGCTCCAAATAGTTTTTTTTTTTCTTTTAAGACCTGGTCCTTGAAGTTAAGATACTTTTTTTAAAAAAGCTCTTGGCTCATATGACTGCATTGTCCCTCAGAATAGTTATCCAACTTCACTTCCTGTCAGTATTGCCTAAAATGACTTGTCTTTTGGCACAGTCAGCAGCACTAAACATCACAGGTCACTGTCATAGGTGGGTAGTTATTTTCCAGATGTGAAGATTGTCCATCCTTAATGCTTATCCTGTAGCTCACTGTCGATTCTCCTTCTCACACAGTCCTGTTCAGAGTGTTCTGGGAAAAAGACAAAAACCACATGCATGCTCACTGGCGCCCTCCCACCCTCACTGCCAAACCCAACACTGTACTCTGATGGTTAGGCTGACTGTTATGGGGGAGGGGTTGCCTAGGTAAGCAGCAACCCTAAATGGTCTCTAGCCAAAGCAGGCAAAGAGGTATCCACACTGTCCCCTCTGCAGAACCATAGCCTAGGAAATGGCAGGCAGATCATTTGCCTGGCTGCCTGGTGCATGCTGGCTTGGTTCCTTCCTCTACCTCCTCTCTCCTTTCTATCCCAGTGCTCAGGATTGAAGAACTTCGAGCTTCCTCTAGAAGCCAAGAAGCCTCCCTGATGTGGGTGCCACATGGTGTCCGGATCTCCATCTGGCCTCCTGGAGGCACAAGGGAGGGTGTAATCCTGGTTTGTGGGATGCTGTATAGCACTTTTTAATGAACATCTGCCACAGGAAGGGCAGTAGTGAGTCCTTTAGGAAAGACAAGTGTTCATTTCTGTTGAGTAATTTTTACTGCACTGGTTCCATGGATCCCATTCTCATTCCAACCCATCTGCTGGCTCCTCAGGTGTAGGCAGGGAACTTTTCTGGGAAGGAGTCCTATGTGCTTGCTCCTAAGAACCATGGGCAAGAGCAGACTGGACTGTGGCAAATGCAAACCTGCTTTATGCACTGAAAAAAAAAAATTGTGGTCTTGGTTGCCCAAAGAATAATGTATCAAAACAAAACTGGTCCAATGGATATTCCTCAGCTTGATGGCTCCTACCCAGGTTAAGGAGAGAATCTTCAAGGTTATATGTGCCCAACTCACACATTATTCATTCCCTGCTTTTTTTAGTGGATGTGGATTCTCTTGAGACTCAGATATTTGGGGCTTTAGGTCAAGTTTTTTAGAGTGACCTTGGTTGGGCTTTCCCTAGTGAGATGGCTCAACAGATGTGGTGGGCTAATCTTGTTTTAGAATTATTCAAGCCATAATATTTATTTTTTACTTGTAGTTGGACATAATACCTTTATTTTATTTATTTATTTTTATGTGGGTGCTAAGGATCAAACCCAGGGCTTTGCACGTGCTAGATGAGTGCTCTATCACTGAGCCACAAGCCCAGTGCCCATGCCATAATATTTTATAGAATTGAAAAGCTTCTAGAATTAAGGGGCTCATAGAATTTCTTAACCAAGTGAGCTGCACTAGGGTAGTGCTTACTGGTAAAGAGATGTAGGAGGGTTTAGACAAAAGAGAAGGGAAATTTGGATGACCAATCTCTTGGTCAGGGAAGTCTAAGAAAGATGTTCTTTCCCAAAATACGGCAGAAGAATAAAGTGCTGGATTAGGTTATCGTGGGGCAGTTCCCTTCAGGGAGAAGGCAGTCTCCCTTGGGACTTCCTCCAAAGGGACCTGAAGGCAATTTGGAGCAAAATAACCTAAGGCTGGCATCTCATCCATCCAACAGGCTCTGAGAGTTGATCCAAGCAACCTCAGCAGTCATCTCATGCAAAGAGCATCCTGTTCTTCCCAGGCAGAGCGGCAGAGCAGATCACACTGTGGAAGTTTAGAGTCAGACACAACCCTGTTCCCCAAAATCCTCAGGGCACAGGAAGAGGCAGAAAGAAGGATCCTGGGCTTATTTCCCCCAAAGCTCCTCAGTGCAGGACACTTACTCCCTGGGAGTGGGTAAGGATTACCCTCAGGTTCTCTTCAGCCAGGTGAGAAAAGGGCCTTTACAAACCACACTGAACTGGGGATGTCTCTCTGTTAGAGAATAAGAAGGAGCCTGCAGGAGCAGCTGGCAGAAAGGTGGCCTCCAACCTGTCTGGGGTGGGGCTTCCTCATATTCATACTTCTTGGGCTACACCTTCTGCTGCCACTTGAAGAATGAATCATAGAAAACAGAAAAGTGTCAGAAGAATTGAAAGGTAATAAAGAAGATTTAAGGCCAATAATAAAAGAAGACTAAAATTAAGATGGGCTTGAAGCCAAGTATTTTGTAAGAAAAGACATTTAAAACTAAGCAGCTTTCAATATAAATAAAAGGACAAATAACTAGAATCAGTTTTTAAAATGAGAGGAATAAAAGACCTCAAATTCAAAAAATACAATTTTAAGAAATTTGCACTCAGGGAGTTGGAAGAAAAGTTACAATTCCAGTAAAAGAATGTTGAGATTTTCTTTTTTAAAGACAGACAAGATACAACTCGATAAGATTTAAAATGAGACAAATGGCTGAATTCCAGTAGAAATTAAAAACCTAAAAATGAAGCTCCACGTGATTGAAATAAAAACCAAGAGCCATGAGGTAGAAATTAAAAACATGTTAGGAAGTGAAGCTAATAAGAGCATAAGAATTATAGACACTATTGTGTTAGTCAGCTTTCTGTCACTGTAAAAATCACCTGAGATAATGGACTTACAAAGAAAAAAGGTTTATTTTGGCTTGTAGTTTGGAGACTTTCAGTCCACAATATATTGGCCCCATTGCTTTGGGCGAAGCAGCACATCATGCAGGAGTGCAGAACAGAGAAAAAAAATACCCTAAGGCTGGGGAGTGAAAGAGAAAGAAAGAGGAAGGGATTAGGGGTCTCATTATCCCCTTTGAGGGCATGTCCCCAATGACCTGAAAACCTCCCACTAGGCCCCACCTCTTAAAGTCCACTACCTCCCAATCATTGGAAGCCAAAGACCAAGATTTCAACATAGGGGTCTCTGGGGAACATTCAAGATCCAAACTATGGAAAATATAAAATAAAAGGAAAAATATATAGGATAAAGTGAAAAGAAAGAGTTTTTTAAAATTTAGAGAGATGGATGAAAGAAAAAGAGTCTGAGAAAACAGCCAGCAGTAAATACCAGGGAGTCCCGGAATTCCTGAAACTGCTCCTTCCTCTCCTAGGGAGTGGCTTGTGTTCAAGGGACGCCATTTTTTTTTTTTTTTTGGTAAGGAGCTAAGTGAGTGGTCCTCTTTCCCTCCTGTCCTCGTGCCCCAGCCGCATAGATGCACACTGCTTGGTCTGACCCTGACAGTAATTCCCCTTGCTCCTTCATTCATCTTGAAGGAAAGGAATTTCTAGAGCCACCGCAGTCATGGATCTGGGGAAATAGTCCTATATCCAGTTATCCTGTAGCCCTATAGGAAAAAGGACAAGATGTAGAAATGGGGGAAGAGAAAAATCAAATCAGGATTGAGGGTAAAACGTCTAGAACTGTTCCCTAATACCTCCTTTTCATGTCTTCTGCATTGGAACATAAATACCAGCGGCAGGAAGTTCAACTCCTGTAAAGTTGCTAAAATGAACCCATATGTAATTACATATTCTTACTGTATTGGCTCAAAATTGTGCAGAATAAAGTGTAACCTAAAGAGAAACCAGAAATAGTTTCTTGGTTTCCTTTGCCAAATTTCCTTGAAAAATGTAAATGAGTGAGAACTTAAAATTAGATATAATCAGCTAACAAGTATTTGCTGAGTATCCTGTGTTGGGGGCCTGGCCAGCTTCCCTGGAAGCAATGAGGATGGACGCCCTGGCCTCGGGTGACACCAGAGGGTCCCCAAGGCTGAGTGCAGGCTGGTTCATTGCTGAGGCCTATGTCTCATCTGTCTGATAGCCAGGCAATGTATTTTGGAGATGCTTGTTCTCCTAAGATCTCTCTGTGGCCCTCTACTGATGCTCAGGTTGTTTCTTTTTGATTGGTTGGTTGGTTTCTCTTTGAGAAGATTTCCGTGGGCGAGTGGGCATTTTGGAAAAGTGCTGTGCTTTGTTTCTAAGGCCTTAACCCAGTCTCTTGGGTCTCAGACCAGGCCACGTGTCCGACTACCCAGCCTAGGCAATAGCAGGCAGGATGCTCTGGGAAAAGTTTGGATGACTTTTGAAGATTAATTTCAGACTTTCACTTATTTTTGTTCATTACCATGTAGCTTAGTCTGTTCAGGCAGCTGTAAAGAAATTCCTTAGACTGGGTAATTTATAAACAACAGAAATGTATGATTCACAGTTCCGGAGGCTGGAAGTCCAAGGTCAAGGCACCAGCAGATTTGATGTCTGGTCAGGGCTGCTCTTGGTTTGTAGCTGGCATTTTCTTGCTGAGTCTGCACATGGGCAAACAAGCTCTCTCAGACCCCTTTCACAGAACATTCATCCCATTTGAGGGCAGAGCTCTCATGAGCTAATCATTTCCCAAAGGCTCCACTCCTTAATACCATTACGGAGGTTAGATTTAAGCATCTGAATTTTGGGGAGATGCAAACATTTAGACCGTGGAACTGGATGACTCACTTTTTTCAAGCTTCACCAGCCTGCTGGTAACACAGACAAAAATATGAACAAAAATAACCCAAGTGCCACTATCTGTCCCCCATCCTAACTAAGGTAGGACATTGAATCCCATACACACTTCCATGTCTCATCCCGTGATTTCGGGGTGTGTCTGTGGCATTTTATACCATGTCACCAAAGTCCTTATGTTTTCTCTTCTGGGCCCCTTTTGGTCACCCTGACTCAGAAAGAGTGTGCAGAGCCCTTTTTGAGTTTCTTCCTAGAACCCATAAGACTTGGACTCCAAACTGCTGGGTTACCATCAGGTCTACCATGTGACACAGATACCAGGCTCTCCTCCCAAAGGATGTAAGCCTTTTCGTCATTCTTTAAAAAAGAAAAAAGATCCTCATGCATGTCATCCCCTTGCAGAAACTCCCTCCACTCAATCAAACTTGATCCTAGTGTTTGATCCCACCCTGGCTTCAATCTTGAAATCCTACTCCAAGGAAAAAATGAATCAGCAAGACATTTGTCCACCCTGAACCTCTGTTTCTTCATCTATAAAATGTGATCTGCTTTTTTTTCATGTCAGTTTATAGATATCAAATGGTACTGAATCAGAGAAAAATAGAAGTTGATCACTTAGTTGTGTTTCAGTCCTGTGTGGCAAATTTGAGCAAAGGTTGCTTTCCTTTTCTCTAATTAAAACTCATTGCTTAGCTTAATCTTTTACATCAATCGTTTATATATTTCAGTAGTAGTGTCTTGCCAAGAGTCTAGAACATCACAGTGTCACTGATACTAGGAAAAGAAAGAGAAAACAGAGGCTGTCTGTTGTAAAATAAATTAAAATGTATAGAGGCTATATAGTTGCCTATATAACTAGACAGGGTAAGTGAAGTTAGCACACTAGTTCTTGACGAAGGCAGGCTATGGGGTTGGCTAACGGGAGAACTCAGGCCACCATTTCACCTGGGCCTGCTTCCTGTGAATTGTGGCATGCTTTCTGCCTGAGCTGAAACTTGACCCACATTCCTTCTCTAAACGCTTAATGGTCTGGATTGGAGTTAGCATCCTAGATGAAATAATTTTTTTTTATGCTAGAAGACTTAAAGAGTATAGTTAGATCAGGAGAGCCCACATAACAACAACAGTAGCTGGAAGCTACAATCATTAAAAAAAAAAAAAGCTATGTGGCCATATGCTGGAGGAAACTGCTTCTTCAAGAGCTGTTCAGGCAGTTAGCAGTGGTTTGTGGAAAGACCGTGTACCAGAAGAAGGCCAAAAGAGGAGGGAGGAGATCAGAGCCTGCTACGATAGGATCCCAGCTCTGCCTCCTTTCTCTGAAGTCTCTCCAAACACACACACACACACACACACACACACACACACACACACATTCTCTCTCGCTCTCCCCGCACCCAAGCTGTGTTGCATGTGTAAATTTTGGATATTTAAATTTAGAGTTAGATTTAAGCTAATTAAAATGAAATAAATCTTCAATTGCACTAGCCACATTTCAAGTGCTCAGTAGCCACATGTGGCTGGTGGCTACTGCACTGGACAGCACAGAAACAGAGCATTCCCATCACCAAGGAAAGGTCTCCTGGCAACCTAAAGCAAACCCTGTTGTATATCTCTTCATGTTGTTAATAGACAGGAATTACAGGGCTCATCCTGTGCTGGGGAGTTAGTCACACAGATGAAGAAGTAGAAACTGACCTCTTGACTCTCTCCCTCACCAATGTAGACAGAAGGATCAGGCTAGGGCAAGAGAGAGAGAGAGAGAAAACACACAATTTTAAAAATCAAAATTATTTTTCTTCAACACAAAAGTTACAGGAAGAACAGATGGCACTTTTTAAAAAATGAAAATCTGGGATCAAAGAGAAGAAAAGAGCCAAGAATGAGTCTCAGGGTTGCTGTTGATTTTTCCTGACCACCCAGCCAACTCCACATGATCACTGTTGTTTCTGTTAAATACACAAATGTTCTTAGTTTGAAGATTTGGGCTGCAGAGAAAACTCTTACTTTTACATTTAATTTAAATGAAGATGTTTGCTTTTGCCCAGACTTCTTATGATCCTATGATTTCCCACCCTTCTTTGCCTGTCAACTGCTTTGTGTATGAGGCAGAACAGATAGCTTTGACCTTGGAGCTGCTCCACGGGGATTTTCTGCAGATGGTTCTCAACAATAAGGTGTTTGCTCATTTGTTTCTAGGTTTTTTTATTTCAAAATAAAAGTGCAGCCAAATTGACCCATGGGGAGAAAACAGATTAGGCGGAAAATGGTATCTCCTTAGATTTCTTACTTTAATGCACTGATTCCATCTCTCCGTGAAATTGTCCCACCAGGATGCTGGCAATTAAAGAACAGGGCAGGCCAGGGGAAGGTTAAGCAGAGACCATAGTCTGGGAAGGAAAGTGAGAGGAGGCTGAGACCACAGAGAGAAGGTCCAGGAGGGCAGCAAGAGGGTAAGCCTGAGCTGTCCCAGGGGGTTGGGCAGGGAGCTGACCATTTCTCCACCAGTCCAGTTCTGGTGGCCACCAGCTCAGCCCATAAAAGTCATCAGGGAGGGGATGTTGCCCCTGACTGAGGCAGACAGATATGGAATCTGGGTGTATCACAACTAAATGGACCTTCAGAAGCATTTTCCAATGTTTCTTCAAAGTGTTTGTGTGCTTGTGCAGACCCCTGACACCTGAACAGTACTGTCAATGCCTAATCACCTAGAGATTTAATAAGCACCTCACAAGTCTCTGGTCTCAGCAATATTTAGCAAATACTTATCTCCTGGTAGTGTTCAAGCTGGACCCCACAGATCCCTGATTCTCTAGGGCTATGGAAAGAATAGACTAAGAATGAGAAGAAGGACTACGTGTATGAGCATCAAGGTCCCCACTCTAGCTGCAAGCTGATAATGGTGAATGACAGTAGTAAACACTTACTGGACCCTTCTGTACTGAGTGCTACATGCAGATTATTTTATTTATCTTTACTATAACTATGAAGTAGATATTATTATAATCCCTGTTTTATGGATAAGAAAAGTGAGGCTCAATGGATAAGCAACTTCTCCAAGGTCACACAACTAATAATTGGAAGCTCTGAAATATAAATTATAAAACTCCTAACCAGTGTGCTACACCAAGCTCAAATTTATATCTGAGCTCCATTTATATTTGCTTTACGTGTTATTAGGTGCCTTGTAGGATTTAGCCTGCCAAATGGCCTCTGCTGCTAATAAAAGTTTAAAAAACACATATCTAGTTCGACCTCTACCTCTTATATAAGAAGAATCAAAGGCCTAGACTAGATTAAATAACTTTCGGCCACAAGGTCACAGAATGGGGCTTGATGTCTTCTTCCAGAGAAGCTGACTCTGAACCAGGCACTGTCCTGATCCGATAGTGTGCTCTGGGCCAATGTGGTCTATGACATTCCCACCTGCTGACTGGAGGGCCTCCACCCAATTTCCTAAGGCTGGCGGACACCATCTGCTGAGAAAGAGTTATGGCCCCTGCTGAGGGTTGGATCTGCTACTAGGCACATTTAGCCAAAGGAGAAAACAGAGGTCACAGTTTAGTGTAAATAAATTCCTCATCTTGTTACAGGGACCATGATCCTTCATGAGCCTGCCTCAAGTTCCTACCTCTGAGATTGAATCTGATCTCTTTCAATCCTTTTCTTTTCTTTATTTTTTTGGTCTTTATTAATTTTATTCTGAATTTGAGATGCCCTGTGTGATAGATTTCTTAATAATAATTTCAATTCCTTCCACCTTTGTCCTCACCCCAGGTCTTACATTTTCGGTGATATAACGAGAGCAAAGTCAGTTGTTCTACACAAGTAGCCAAACTACCCATATGTGAAGAAAGAGAAAACATTTTTTTTTAAAATTATTAAAGATCAAAGAGGCAGATATCCTCCTGTCTTCTTTAAAGGGTCTCCTTCGACCTTTTTGTCTTCGTGGTTGTTATGTTAGGTCTTATTTTTGTTGTTCTTTTCAGTTATACATGACAGTAGGATCTATTTTGATATATTTATACAAACATGGAATATATCTTATTCCAATTAGGATCCCAGACTTGTGGATGTAAAGACGTTAAGATTCACGGTGGAGTATTTATCTATGAACACTGGAAAGTTATGTCCCCTGTCGTTCCTATTCCCATCCCCCTTCCTTCTCTTCATTCCCCTTCAATTCTCTTCTTATATACTCAGATGGCTTGGGGCTTCCTGGAAGAGATAAATATTTTCTTCTAGAGGTGGCTGTATTTCAGAGGCTGGTGACATTCCTTTCTTGCCTGGGATGGGTTCATCAATCACTTGGAGATGTTTTGCAACCAAAGGGCAAATGCATTTCTCAGAGGAGCAGCTTCAACCCTGGTCCCCGGAGCCAAGACCAGATCAGGAAAGGGCTTGGGGAGCAGCCAGTTACTTTTTCCAAAACCAGCCATCTGGGAAGTGAATCTGCTTGCCTTCCGCTCCCTCTGGGGGATGGACATGCCTCCATATGTCTGAGTTGCACTCCTGGAACGTGAGGGTTTCTGCCAGCCTACTGTCCTTCTGAGGAGGAGAAGAGAAGTTTTATAAGCATCACAATCTTCACTTGGGGAATCCAGCTCTGGGTCCAAGGTGATTTATTTGATGGAATATCCAAGACCCAGTGTTTTTTCCAAGGCTACTGTCAAAACTATTCTTCCATGTTGAAGATTCAATTTTCTTCACTTGGCTAAAATGGACTCACATAATGCACATTTGAGAGAGGCCCTTCTGTTAGGTACTTGTTGAATGACATGCCTCTTGACACTGCTCTATTTTAGGGAGGCTTAGATTAAATGGGGGAGTCTTGTCTCCTTTTGTGGAGGCTCCTGGTCCTCTCAGGTTTCCAAAGTAGGCGGTTCCACTGGGTAGCCTTTATGCATCCTTTCTCATTTTGTGGCAGATGGATTGTAGAGAATTTCTGTCTGCATTTTTCATAGCACTTACATCCCTGATATAGCTAAGCAGAAAATTGTACACTAAGCAAATCTGACCAAGGAAATCTGACATTTGCATCAAGAGCAATACTGCAATACCACACATTTGTAGGAAAAGTCTGGGAAGATAGATGAGTAGATAAAATGAAGGTGGAAATCGAAGGGCATATTTGGAAGGAAGCAGTACTCTATGAACAGATCTAGTAGAGGGTGGTAGATAAGAGTTTCAGACTTCCAACCCACTTGGGTTTGGGTTTGAATCCTGACTCTGCCACTTTCCAGCTGTGTCTTGGTGCTTAATCTGAAAATAAAATCTATTTCATAGAGTTACTGGAATTTAATGAGTTCATGAATACAAAACATTCAGCATGATGCTTGCCACATAGTAGGTGCTCAGGAAGTATTTGCTGTTATTTTTTTTACTCCTTACTGAGAAACAGTAGTAGAACCACTTGTTTAGTGTGGGAACCTGACCAGTGAGGTTCCTTCTCCCCTGACCCTGATTTCTCCAGCAATTTGGTGGCCATGTTTCCAGGGACATCGGCCAGTGGGTGGACAATGCTAACCTGCCTTGAAAGAGGGAGTTCAGCTTCCTCCTAAAAGTGAGGCTGGGCTGGGCACGTGGCACCACACCTGGAATGCCAGGGGCTCTGGAGGCTGAGGCAGGAGGATCGTGAGTTCAAAACCAGTCTCAGCAAAAGTGAGGTGCTAAGCAACTCAGTGAGACCCTGTCTCTAAATAAAATACAAAATGGGGGTTGGGACATGGCTCAGTGGTTAGTGCCCCTGAGTTCAATCCCTGGTGCCAAAAAAAAAAAAAAAAAAGATGCTGGAAGGCAGGTGATTTTCTCAGGGTCGAAGTGTTCCTCAGACTCCTGCCCATTTAATTCCTTTTTAGAAGGAATTTTTTGATTGAGTAAAGAGAAGAAAGACATTGAGCCCTATCTTATGGAGAGATCTATGAGGTCTTCCCAGGCCCTGCCTCAACCCAGTCCCTCCCTCCCTCTCCTCCCCACCCCCAGGGCAGAACACCTCTGCCTTTTGGGGTTCTGCTCCTCCAGAGGAGGCTGAATGACTCTCCAATACACCCGTGGAAAGGATAATTAAGTCTGGCCGTGTTTGAAGTAAAGGCGTGGCCTGTGACTGTCCTTCTCCACCCCGCCACAGGCCACTCCTGGCTGGCCTGTGCAGACTGCTCAAGCAGAAAGAAGTCAGTCTTGGCACCATGTGGCCCTGTGTGGCACCGTGCAGTCAACCGTGTTGATGAACTGCAGGGAACATTTCCGCTGGAGCCTCAAGGGCTGTCCTAGGCGTCCTTAGGGCTGTCTAATAAGAGGCCATCTCTGTAATCAGTGTTCAGTGAAAACGAACCGTTTTCATTTATAGAAACAGCAAAGCCACCTGCTATTTAAAGACCCTCCTCCTCTTCTTCCTCACCCCAGGGCTGGATCTTCCAGCTCACCGCCTCAGCCAGCTGTGTCCTGTCAAAGTTCCAGGCTCCTCCCTGGGAAACATGAACCTCCCTGGCCATCCATGCCCTGTGGACTGCTTTTTATACTCTGCCTGGAGTCCCAGCTATGGCCTCACCCACAAAAATAGCTGCAGTGAGAGTGGTCAGCTGAGGAGGAACGAGGTGTACCCGCTCCAGGGAGGAGGAAAGCGATGATGAGCCTCCTTCAGGGTCTCAACGCACTGAATCACTCCGCACGGTTCCCACACAGCCCTGGCTGAGTCAGGCGCTGACAGCTGAGAGGGCGGAGAGGAGAGCAGAGGAGAAGAAAATGCTTCAGCAGAGACGGGAGCACAGGAACCCAGAGAGAAAGGAGGGCCTCGGAGTAACAGAAGAGGCGGTGAAACCAAACCCAGATGCAGCAAAACCTCAATTAGCCAGCCAGCTTGGGGAATGGGGCATTTTGGTTAATGGAAATTTCTAGTTAACTGTAAATGAAGCCAAAAGTCTTTTTTTTTTTTTCTCATCTCCATTACAGATGGAGAACATGGGGTCTTACAGCATCTCAAGGGCAGCAATCTCAATGTGAATACTAATTTTGCATGCTGGTAGAAAGTCTCCTAGTCTGGTATGTGTATATATATATATATATATATATATATATATATATATATATATATATATCAAATTCCTCTGATGATCCTAAAGCCAAACCCCAGATATAAACTTGCTTTTTCATATTTTTGACCTGTCTTAATCATGGGTTACAAAATAAGTTGTGGAAGTTTCATTGCATTGTATACTCCTAATTCATACTTCAAAATGTCAACTCAATATCTCCTCCTCCATGAAGCCTTCCTGATTACTCCTTTCATACTCCTGCCAAGCCTCCCAGTTATTTCCCTGTCCAGTTAGCATGCTGTGTTTAAATAATTTGTTAACATGGGAGGTAGTGGGCAGATGGTTGAGGGAGGCTTCAGCTATGAGTCTGCTTGTTAAGAAGCTGAGCTCCAAGTCTTTGCTTGTAATAGCAATCCATCCCAATGACTTGCAGATTCTCAGAAGAAAACAAGTCATGTTTCACTGCCATACCTTCACATCATGGCCAGAGACAAGGAAATGAAGGAGGGAAGGAAAAAGGGAGGAGAAATTCTATGAATGAGTTAAAATATTTAATAACTATATTAAAGGAAATATAGTTTATAGGCATGGTGACCATTTAAATTCTGAGACTTAATCCATGTCTGTTTTTCTCTGATCCACAAAACAATGTGCTTCCTACAATATTTCTGAGTTTTGAAACAACTCAGGAATGAGCTACTTCTCTTTGCCATAAAATAATAATATTCCCTAAATGTGCCCTGGAAGGTAGGGATTCAGTGGAAGTTTTAGTGAGAAAATCAGCCAAAGATTATTGCTTCAAACTGACAAAGTGTCAGATCTTTGAAAATTGAACCTCATGATAGGTTCAAGACCAACCAAGGCAGAGGATCTGTCTATTCCACACTCAATGTGTGCAGAGTCTGTATTCAATGGTTCATCATAAAAAGGCACCAACACAATTCTCACGAGGCCATGATCTGTTGCTAAGAGTGGAAAATCAGAGTAAAATAAAACGGGGGCAGGACACCGGCCTTGTTTCCAGTTGCACAGCCCATGTCTCTGGGCTATGAGACAGCTGCCTGGCCACTGGTCCTTGGGGCATTTGAAATGGAGAGTTTCGGAAGGAGTGGGCAGATTATCAACTGGGGGATTAGCTCCATCTGCCCTGAGCTCAGTGAAAACCTTGTGTCCTTCCTCTTCTCTGGACCTCCTGCTGGTGTCTGGCCAACAGCAGTCTCATGTCCACCTGGACATGATGTCAAATCTAATTTAAGCCACGGGCCTGGTGATCCTTTCAGTGGCCCTCTGGGAAGGCTGTTGCTTAAAAATGGGCAAATAGCCCTCTTACTCTGTGGGTTTTACAGATACAGGGATGCATGGTGAAGGCCTGCTCTAAGGGGTTGCAACACCTTGTCCTTTAGGATTCCTAGGATAGTGCTGGTGCCAACGCAGCAGACAACTGTCCACTCTGTGCATCAGCTGTGTGTGCAGTCCTTCACCCTCATGCATGAAACAGGATGAATGTGGGACATTTCCTTGATGTGTCCTGCTTCCTCTGGACTCTGTGAAGGCAGGGCCTGTTCTTATTTCTGTTGAATTCTCAGCATCTAGAATAGAACCTGACAAAGGGTAGGTTCTCAACATATGCCTTCAAAATGAACATCACGATTCTATTTCCAGGATTCGTTATGACTGGATAGTCTGGCCCAATGTCCCTTTGCTTTTTTATAGCAATGAGATCATTGAGTGTCCCCACAGTTCGCAGTAACTCACCTGTTACTCAGCTGCTACCTCCTTGGTGGGAAGGCAGGATCCTTCTCATGCCAGCAAATCAGAGCAAATGAAGATTCAGCTTAGGCCCATTTGGACTTAATTTACTCTTTCCTCCCTCTTTATTTTCTTATGCTTTCTCATGCCTCCCTCTGTCTTCTGGGTGAGGTGTCCAGTTGCTTTGGTTCATCCAAGTCTGAAGAATTTTCCAGGTTGCAGGACTTTCAATGCTAAAACCAGAAAAGTCCTAGACAAATCTGGATGGGTATCATTCTGTACCCCTTTTGCTTTCCAGAAACATTTAAGGAACCATGGTATGAACCTTGCTCCGAATTAGACCTGGGGCCATATCAGGAACTAAATACAATCCTGCCCTCAGCAATCTCACAGTGTATTGATGGACACACAGTAGATGAGTCATTAGGAAGTACCAAGGAGAGGTACCAAACTCAGATGGAAGATGAGAGAGAGGATGAGATCAAATTAGAAGAGTCTTCCTTCAGGAAGTGGCATCAAAGGACATCAGAATCAAAAAGTTTTTTTCAGATTAGTCAAACCCATCCAATCCTGGTCAGGGAGACTGAGGAGACTACTTTCTTAAGGAGTGGGAGGCTATTCTATGACAGCATTCACTTATTGGGGTGCCGTAGTACTCCTGAGAAGTCAGAGAAGATCCTTGGGGGCTGTCTATGCTGCATGTGGTGCAGTATCACCCAGACCAGGCTGGCGTGTGTCCACTGGTTGTACTTGGGAAAGCAGAACTTATTCCAGGGCCAACCTCCTTTGTTCTGGAGCAGAAAGGCTAATTGCATTTCCATCCCTCCTCATCAGTGTCATCCCTTCATGCTGCACCTATGTCCATCTTCTCTATTTCCAAAACATAAATATAAATAAGGATCTTAGCCAGCCCAAAGAGAGATCACTTCGATTCCTTTTTTCTTGCACCTCAGGTCTTGATTTCCATCCCTTCTAGAACATAAAGACTGCTGAAGCTGGGGTTGGAGTCACTAGTGCCATTGGGATAGAATTTCAGATTTTGTGTTCCACATCACCATGCAAGTAGATCTTGAGAGCAAAGTTGGGTGTTCAAGACCCCCATTCCATCTACTCCCAGCCTACTTCTTGGGTCAGTCTTCTCATGCTTCTGTTAAAATTGGGATGACATTTGGTGTCTTTGATTTTGCTGGCTTTAGAGACACCCTGCTCTGGTAATCTCTGTTGACCACAGTGGTTGCTGAGATGGGCACTAACATATCAATCTGAATTTGAGTCTTGTAGTATTCATTTAGTTTCATATTGGACCAAGCTACTACCATACACATACCAACAGTGCAAGCATAGGGCAGCCATCATGGTTCCACTCTGTTGGCTTGGCTGACCGGTGAGAACTGGACAGAGTGCTGCCTGGGAAGTTTGCTTATTTCCATGGAGCAATCTGTGCTTAGTGATGGATCAGGCCTGTTGGGTTTCTCCAATTTTACTGGGTCTGCTATTCTTTGTAGCACAGAGTTCATGGGAATAATTAGAAATGATGTTTTGTAATCAAATTTAGAATTTTTATTTCATTCATTCATTTATTCATTTATTTTTAATTGTTTCTTCTTGCACCACATCTATCTACCATCTACCTATACCTTAACAACCTATTCTCTTCTGACTTGCGCAATGGAGAGGGCTTGGTATGAGCAGAGGGTGGGATGTCTTTGTCAAGCAGGGAAAAGGCTTCCCAAGAATCTTCTTCAAGAGGACGAGTGGTCACATCTCTGGCCCCCAGCTTGGATGGCTATATTATCTAGAACCTGCTAAGCTATCTTAGAAAAGCCCAACACTACAGGAGGTGGGTCTGAGTTTCATTGTTTCAAGGACCAGAAAGCCCTTCACAGCCTACTCTTTTTATCTGCACAGTAGCTACTGACTCTGTAGAGTGGCCCAACTTCCCAGGACTGAGGCCACCAAGCCAAGAGGAAGAGGAAGAGGAAGAGGTGGAAGAGGAGGACAACAACTTGGACAACTGGTTAGTTGCTCCTTTCCAAGCTACTGCATCAAGAGGATAAATCAAAATATGATGAACTCCTTTTTGCTATTGAATACATTTTACCTTCAGTAAGAAATGCCATTCTGTCTGCAGGAACGTCCCGTCCCCTTGATTCTTTGAATTTCTTGTAGAACTGCCTATCAGATGCTTTCCCCTAGAGTCCCCCTCAATGTCAGTAGTCTGTGCCCATGGATTCAATAATCCATCAAGATATTGAACTGGATGTGTGGCATCACGCTCCTATTATCGGGGAGGGATGAGAGGGGCAATGCACAGAGCATCCCTGTTCTTGAAATGTGTTCAGTTGTGATTGAGGCTAGAGGATAAATGAAAAGAGTGGGCTGAAGTCATTAGGAAAAAGGTTTAGCCACTGAAACAAAGCACAAACTCATGGAGCAAAGGGCCCCACAACCCTGGCAGAGTCCTGTATCCAAATTAAAGTGCCTTTCAATGAAAATGACTCAAATCTATGTCATGATGCCATGTCCATGGACGGCATTGATGTGGAAGGGGAGAAGGAATATGCCAACAGTAATGATGTGGTCTGAGCATTTGCCCAAATGCCATGCAGACATTGATTAGGTTACTGAAACCTTTGTTCTGGGAAGGTCTGACAGTTTTGTGGCCACTGGCATCTTGGGTTGATTGGTAGCAGCTGCATAAGCGAGGTCAAGAATTCTGGAGTTTCATTCCAGAATCATCAGCAAATTATGCAATGATCATTTGCTAGGTGAGATGTACCCTAGAAAGAAGTGGGGAGCAAGGATTCCATGTGTTTACCATCCATGCAGCTTAAACTGTGGTTTGTTTGTGTCTCTCCTCATTCCACAAGGAGCTGAGTCATCTTAGCAGTTGTATTTTTGTGTAAAGTTATTGATGAGAGCACTGTGGCTGGTGGGTTCCTTCATTGCTCTCCTACCCAATGCCAGGCACCGCCTCATATTCTGACTACATTATCTCTAATAGTTCAGGAAGGCCAGGAAAGCGGCCTTTCTCACCTCCTGCCCCATTGCCCACCCTTCTCCATGCTTCCCGTGGGTGCATAGTCAGTCAGTGACAGGGCTGATGTCATGATTTCAAGTGATTTGGCCCAAAGACAACACCTACTCCCTGAATAATATCCATGAAAACTTAACACAGTAACTCGGGTGAGTCACATTTTCCCTCTGGATGTGATTTGCAGATGTCGGGGTGGAACATCACCAGGGCTTCCTTCTGAAATGGAACTTCCAGAAAGCAGCAGCCGAATGGCAGAACATCCTTCCCAGCAAAAGAAAAACTTCCTATAGCCTGGCAAGCGCTCCCATCCCATGAGTGTAAGCAAAGCTTCCAAAGAGATCAAAAGAATAGCTCAGAGAAAGAGGATGGAAAAATTCTGTTATGGAAAGATTAAAATGTACATGTTTTCCCAGACCACATTCTCAAATACTGGCTTATCTGATTCTCACAGGAACCTGTGGATAACTGAGAGAAGGGAGAAGGGGCATCAGTGGCTTTTGTACTAGGGCATGTGGCTAGCAAATGACTGGGAGTGACCCAGGTCACCTGGTCACTCCTAGGACAGCACTCTCCACCTCTGCTTGCTTCTAGCATCTGGAAGTGGGCCATCTAGAGCAATTCTTTTCTTTTTTTTTTTCAGAGAGAAAGGCATCTTTAAAAGAATGACTAATAAAAATTGTATCAAATAAACATGAAAAATAAAGTGTTTTTTATATATATTTTAAGCTTTTTTTTTCTTTAAGTTAAAAAAAAAAAAAACAACACCTGCTGAGGAGCAGGGAAAGAAGACAAAAATAAATGGAACAAGACACATCCGGAGTGTCACACATGCCCAAGACTTACATGGAGTAACAGCCCCATTGTGTGGCTTGTTAGAATACAAGAGTGTGATTATGTCTTCACAGCACTAAGTAGAATTAAGGGTAGCATTTCTCCTGGGGCCTGGTGACACTAAGGATAAAATTTGGGCCAGGGACCAGGTCCCTGAACACTGCTTCAATCAGGGAGAGACATTGTTTTGAAGTTGTCCTGCCTCAGTTCTGAGCCATAGTGACTGGACAGCGCATAGAAGCCAAAGAGGGAGAGGAAGCAAAGTATACAGAGAGGAAACCCAAGCCTCAGCCCTTCAACAGAGGCTTTTGGCCTCCTTGCACATTCCATCACCAGAAGCTTCACACAGGCAGTGCCTGGGCTCACCCCAAACCAATGGAATCTGAATTCTGGCGTGGGACCCAGGTGCTGGTCTGTAAAACTCTCAGGGTGATTCTAAGGTGCAGTCAAGGTTTAACAGCTTGGTTTAAAATCTTTGTACAAAAAAACTGGTCGAAGAAAGGAAATAGGTCTGAAGTTAGCAAACATTGAAGTGAGACTGGGGAGACCACTAAAACCTTCCCCTGGAGAAGAGGTTGAGAACAAAGAGGGAGAGGACTCCTGCAGCCAGAACATAGGACCCGTGTGGCCAAAGATGATCTCTCTTTGATAGCACTTCTGTGGACAAAGACAAAGCAGAGCTGAGGGGCTTCACTGGAAAGTTGAGTGCAAGAACCTCTGTAGATTCTTCTCCCTCACCCTCTGCATAAGTCAGCTCAAAATGGATCAAAGACCTGGGATTAGACCAGAAACTGTGCAACTCCTAGAAGAAAATATAGAGTTAATACTCTAACATATGGGCATAGGCAACAACTTTCTCAGTAGAACCTCTAAAGCTCAGGAAATAATGACTAGAGTTAATAAATGGGATGGCATTGAATTAAAAAGCTTCTGCACAGCAAAGGAAACACTGAAGAATGTGAAGAGAGAACATATAGAATGGAAGAAAATCTTTTCTGGCTACTCTTCTGGCAGCCAGAATATATAAAGAACTGGAAAACTTAATGCCCAAAACAAAAACCAAACCAAACCAAACAAACAAAAAAATCCCCAAAATCCAAATAACCCAATTAATAAATGGGCCAAGGAACTAACTAAACACTTTCCAAAAGAAGAAAATACAAATGGCCAAAATATATATGAAAAATGTTCACATCTTTAGCAGTGAGGGAAATACATACCAAAGCTACACTAAGATTTTTATCTTACTCCAGTTAGAATGGTAGCCATCATAGTTACAAATTATAATAAACACTGTGGTGGGGTGATAAATTAGTAAACTAGTACAAGCACTATGGAAATCAGTAGGAAGTTTTCTCAAAAGACTAGGTAGGGAAATACCATATTACCCAGGTATACCACTCCTCAATATTTAGCCTAAAAAAAAATTAAAATCAGCATACTATAGTGATACATGCATTCCTATGTTTATAGCAGCACAATTCATAAGAGCCAAACTATGGAACCAGCCTAAGTATCTAGTAATGAGTGAGTGGATAAAGAAAGTGTTTTATATATATACACAATGGCATTGTCTTTAATCATAAAGAATAATAAAATTATGTTATTTGCAGGAAAATGGATGGAACTTGAGAACATTATGTTAAGCAAAATAAGCCAAACTCAGTAAGTCAAGGATAGTATGTTTTCTCTTATATGTGGAAGGTATAGAGGAAAGAGGAAAAGAAAGTTGTTGAGGGCATCTCATGAAATTCAAAGGGAGGTCAGTAGAGTAGAGGAAAGAGACCAGGGGAGGGAGGAAGAGAGGGAAAGGGGAAGTACTATGGAATGATATTGGTCAAATTATATATTTATATTATGTACATGTATAAATATGTAACAACAAATCCCACCATTACATGCAACTGTAAGGCACCAATAAAAAATAGAAAAAGTCCTATTTATATTTCTCTAATCCTTTTTAATGAAATCTAGAATGGTTTTCCATATTTCTTTGTGTTCATGTAAATTTTTTGGTGCTTTATAAATTATAAGACTTTTTAATGGCACTTGTTGGTAAATGGATGGATCTGGAGACTCTCATGCTAACTGAAATAAGCCAATCCCCCCAAAACCAAAGGCTGAATGTTTTGTCTGATATATGGTTGCTAACACACAAAAGGGCAGGGGGTGGGTGATGGATTGGAAGTTCAGTGGATTAGACAAAGGGGAATGAAGGGAAGGGAGGGAGATGGGAAAAGAAAAGACAGTGGAATGAATATGACATGACTTTCCTGTGTACATATATGAATATACCACAGTGAATCTCACCATCATATACATCTATAAGAAAATAACTTAAAAATTAACTATGAGTAAAAGGCAGAAAGATCAATAGAAGGAAGAGAGCAGAGTGGGGAGAGCAAAGGGGAAGTGGAGGTACTGGGATCTGAATTAGAACAAGATGCATTCCATGTTTCCATAATTATGTCACAATGGATTGTTCTGTCATGTATAAAAAGAACCAATAAAAAAAATAAATAAATTGTAAGACTTTTATTATTCTGCCCAACTGCTTTCAATTAACAAAAGAACATCTTTTGCCCTTCTGCCTTAGCTCATCTTTATTCCAAATGATACATCTGGAGAGCTGGGAGAAGGGCTCTGAGTCTCCCTCTATTTAGGTTTCGGCCTCGCTTTGCCTTCTACAGTCGCAGTGAAGGAGAAATTCTCACACTCTTGCATAAAACTCCTAGGATTCTCTTAAAGAAGAAAAACATCCTGGCCCTGAGTGGTCTAGCCAGGCACAAAATCCAGCAGAGGGGACCAGACAAGCCCAGAGAAAGTGGACAGGAAGAGGGTCAGATTGGAAGGGCTGCTCTCAGAGAAGACAAGCAGCAAAAGTGGGGAAGAAAAGTCCATTTTCCGGATTCGTTCTGAGATTGAATCAGAAGGAGGAATTTCTTCTTTTGTAATTGCTTGAGTTGAAGGTGTGAGATTTCTTTTTAGGTCAATGTTGACATCGATGCCCTGCTGCTGATACAAAGCCCAGTAGCCATGGGCATTATGACCCTCCACACAGTCTGCCCCTGGGGTGCCCCACAGGAGCCCCAGAGGTGGGTGGGCTTGCTGCTTACTCAGATTTTTTTCTTTTAATATATATATATATATTTAGTTGTCAATGGACCTTTATTTTATTTATTTGTATGTGATGCTGAGAATGGAGCCCAGGGCCTCACATATGCTAGGCGAGCGCTCTACCACTGAGCCACAACCCAGCCCCCTTACTAGAGTTTTATTCGTTAGAGTGTAGAGTCCATTACCTACTCTGGTAAGAACTGAAGTGGAGTAGAAACTTGGTGACCCAGGTGGAATGAGCAAGAAGACATGGCTAGCGTTGTCCACGGGGACTTTATGGGCCATATTCCCTGCCTCTGCCAGGAAAGCAGCTCCCTGCTCCTGCCACTGAGGCTCATGGGAACGCTCTCTGTAAGCACGGGTTCAAGGGGTGGCATTTCCACACCCCTTCTAAGCTCATTCAAAAAGAGGGCAAAGAAGGGCAAAATCTACCTGAGGAGTTATTTTTTACTGGAAGTAGGATATATTGATGGACATGAAGAAGGAAGAGAGTGCTGTGGAAGCCCTCAGGAGAACAGGGCCTCCTACTGGTTCAGGGCTATGATGGAGGATGTATTTGACCCCATAGCCACTGAGATGAGCCATTTCATAGCCACCATGTCTTAAAATTCATCCACATTAAACTTGGTAAAGACCTTGATCACAGGTTCCTTGTTCTGCAGGTTGGTGCCAATGCTCATGGGAACCTGGCTTATGGGAACCATGGACACTTGCTCCAGAACTCTCTAAAGACACAGTGCATTCCTGTCTGGTGTCTAGGTTGGGGACAGCACAAGTTTGGAGACATGCACACCTACTGGAAAGATCTGTCTTAAAGGTCCCCTATGGTAGCCCGTACCAATAGCAGCCTGTGTATAATTCTGAAAAGGCTGATATTTGCGGTCATTGCGTATCACGTTCCCCATGAAGAAAGGAGAATGGTAAGTTTAATTGGCAGTAGAATTTGGAAGAGTTCTTAACATTTAAAATCACAAGCCTTGGAGTTACATGACAGGAGAACCGAGAACAGAAGGTGATCTCATGGTCTGATCGCGCCCCTTAGGCCCAGGGCTGACACATTCTGGAGGCAGTCAAAGGACTAAAGTACCAGGTGTCACTGCTTCTCAGAAAACATAACTTGGGATCCAGGGAGAAGCTTTTGTGATGCTGAAACCCTTTGGGGAAGGCCTGTATCACTCTGAAATTTGGTGTCTAACTGGGCTTGAGGACAGGAATTTTCTGTTGTGAGGAAACAGTAGGCCCTGAGTCAGGTTTTGGACTGCCTCTGGAGCCGCAGAGAGTTTGCTAGCTTCTGAACAAAGCATCCTGAACATACCCTTAGGAACAATGATTTGGAAGCTTACGTCTCTCTTGCTCAGAGTTGGCTTTATCTCCCCCCTAGCAATATAAAAAGTTTCCAGTCTGCGTCTCCCCTGCTCTGATGTTCTTGATTAATCACATTCTGAGGGACAGCTTGGAGCCTGGCCTGGCCTGAGCTGTCAGTGAGAGGAGGCAGATATATTGGTCAGAACAATTACAAAGATGGGTCAGGGCATTAGAGGCTTTGGCTGCAAGTGCTGGCGATTAGGTTAGAGTCCTTTGGACAAGTGGATTAGTGCTGGCCGAATGGGCTCACCCAGACAAAGGGAAATAAAAGACAACTTTAATCAAGACAGCCTCATCTCCCAGCCAGGAGGAGCGTCAGTGCCTAAGAATGTCTGTTCTGGGACACAGTGGTCCAGCCCGCCTCCTGAGACAGGGCTCCGCACCTGCACTAGATGGAAACATGGTCAAAAGAGGGAAGCCTAGGAGGCGAAAATTTAGGACAGCCTCTGTGGCTTCTGGAAGATTCCAGGTCTGTGAAGTGAAATGTACTTCTCATTCGGGTCCAGATAACTACTGGATCCCATGTTTAGGAACAGAGATACTTTCAAGCAATTCATGGGGCTGCCAGGAAATACATGGTTAGTCTGAAGGTTGAGTTGTATTTGGATTGACCATGACTTTTTTTTTTTAATTTTTTTTTAGAGAGAGAGAGAGAGAGAGAGAGAGAGAGAGAGAGAATTTTAATATTTATTTTTTAGTATTTGGTGGACACAACATCTTTGTCTGTATGTGGTGCTGAGGCTCGAACCCGGGCCGCACGCATGCCAGACGAGCGCGCTACCGCTTGAGCCACATTCCCAGCCCATTGACCATGACTTTTAAGCTCTCATGTAAGGCCTGGCTGATTGGCCCTTGTCTTTCCATACTGGGTAAAGAAACTTCCAGGAGTGGGCAGGAGCGGCAATGTGTTGCCTCTCCTGCCATGTTCTCCTCCTCCTTGATGTTTCTGGAAAGAGGACTCAGTCTGGTTTCCTTGGTCTGCCTGTCACTTTGATGGAAACACAAGGTCCTTTAGAACAATCAATAATAATTCTTCCTTCTGGTTGAGGAATCAGGGAGAGCAAACTGGTCCCTCTGTTTAGAGACAGGTAGGATTTAGGCCAAAGTTTCTCAAAGTTGATAGCACCTTATGATCATATGGAAAGAGAGATTAAGAATATTAATATCTGAGGTCTGAGAAACAAGGTATTTCTCATTTAATTGTCTGACATGAGGCTTAGGCATTCCTACTCTTTCTAAATCTCTCTATGTGATGGTAATGTGTGGTTAGGGCAGAGAAGCCCTGATTTCAGGTTCCAGCTCAAGGGAAGTTGTATGTTGCACATATGTCCTGTCTATTTAAATTATGACCTCCTAGAGCCAGGACAGTGCCCCATGGCATGGCCTCTTCTCCCACAGAGCTTAATAGAGAGCTGTACACATGGGTTCTCAGTAATAATTAAATACAAGTGCTTAAATGCAGAGGCAGGCGGTATCATTCCCTTAAACGTCTCATCCCTGGAGGCAGCGACTACTATTTTAAATATGCTGCAATGCAGAGGCCCTTTGGGGAGCATCTGGGCCAGCTGGACCTGTCACAATAAACTCAGCACCATTTGAACTGCTTAAGAAATGTCTAGACAAAAAAACAAACAAAAAAAACTTCCAAATAATAAAAGATAGAAAGTATCTAGGGTGGGTTTTTAAAAAAAGGTTTTTTTTTTATGTCAAATCTCTGATGAAAAAAAAAAAAAACCAAACAGAAAAGCCTTATCTTAGGTGGATTATTTGCTTCTATAACTTGCTGGGGAGGACATTCTCATTATCTGGTTTTCCTTTGGAAAGTTAGACAATAGTGTCACTTGTCTAAATACTTCTGGAAGGATTCTCCACAATTGTCCCCTGATACTAAGATCTTAATACTTGTAGGTCTGAGTACTTCCTTCTGATAAAGAAGACTTATTAAGGAAAGGGATAAAATCACCAGTCAACAGAAAGGTAAGCAGGAAGAATAAGTCAGGAGAGGGTGGAACCGGAGTTCCAAACCTTCCAGTACAGGACATCTAAACAGCACTGTCATCTACAGATTTAATTTTTTTTTTAAAAAAGAATGACACAGGGGAGCATTTTGGACTGTAAAATGTAGCAAACACAACAAGGAATGACTACAAATCAAGAATTGATTAAAAGATGAAGGGAGCTTTCACAATGAAGTGCTTAAAATACCATGAAAAGTAACATCTTTTTCTTTCCTCTTTTTTTCTTTTCTTTTTCTCCTTTCCTCCCTTTCTTCCTAGAAACACTAATAGAGTTAAGAAAGAAAACTCAGAGTCCACATTTACTAAATGAGGTCACGACTTAATAGGGCTAGTAGGACATGGCGGTAGAAGCTCTGGCACAGGTTAGCTTGTGAGATGTGTTCAGAGTGAAGGGGGCCTGGGAAAGGACACACAATGTTCCAGAGGGGAGAAGAAGTATTCACCAATGAGCCTGGAACAGGCTCAGAGTTTGAAAGTACATCTAAGGCCCTTTCCTCCAGAGTCACTCTCAGGATCCTTAACCAATCAGGCATTTTTGTGACCTTTCTTCGCTATCTCTAGTCATTCTGTTGCCAAACAGCCCCAACATTGTTAGGACAAGCAACAGACAAAACCTGTATTAGTCAGTAGTCCTCAGAGCTGCCTTGGGTATGAGACAGAAAACTGACAACCTGGCTGATGCAAAGGTGATTGAATGCTCATCTAACTAAAATGTCCTGGAGATAGATCTGGCTTTAGGCAAGGCTGGATGTAGAGGCTCAAATGACACAATCCACTCTCTCCCAGCTGGGTCTTCCTCAGGCTTCTTTTCCTGTTCAGACAGGCTTTCCCCTTGTGAGGGCAAGACAGGCACTATAGCTAAGAGCTCCTATCTGCTTAGTGACTGAGGTCAAAAAGAGCATCTTTCCTACTAGTCTTGGGCAACTCTCATAAACCCAGCTTAGGTCAGGTTGGGACCCAGTCTCTTCACTGTGGCCAGGGATGGAGTACACTGAGAAGCCAGGTCTGGGTTACAGGAACACCCCTGGAGTTGGGGGTGGGCCAGCTCCCCCAAAACCACTGAGACTGTGTGTCGGGATGCTCCTCAAAGCAAAATCAGGAGACAAAGACCAGAAGCAGGAGAAATAGGTGCTGAACCTCCCAAACCCCCCAAAGTCCACTCCAGTTCAAAACACATACTTCCATAAATCATAAGTAAGAAAATATTCATGGTAAAAAAGTAAAGGAGAAAAATGAAAATTCTCCCATAATTGTGCCACACAGATGCACAGATGCAATGAACGTTATTTCTAAAATCTATCTAAAATCTGGAATGTTTTTATTCAGTGACCCCATTTCTGCCTTCCTTAGCCACACAGCAGGATCAACTCCCTTCAAAAAGCTGGGCACAGCCCTCTGAGTGTGTGAACATGGCTCTCATGTTCCTTCCAACTTTTCTTTTCAGCCAAATGTTCCACTGTGCCTCAGTTGTCCTGATTTCAAGACCACCCTGTGTTGTGGATATGATCCACCTTGGGGCTTGCTCCAGTTTGTCCATTCCTCCTTGACATGACTTGCCCAATCAGACCTCAATCCCTGGCCAGCATGGGTGGGCAAGGGGGGTATGGCCATTTCCTTTGCCCCACATACCACATCTCCATCACAAAACCTACCATGACATCCACTCTCTTGGCTCCTTGTTCAGATGGAGCCCAATGTCCATCCAAACTCTTGAAACTCCCTCTGCTGGTTCAGATGGAGCCCAATGTCCATGCAAACTCTTGAAACCCTAAATAACCTCCAAGACAGTCTGCTTTCCTCATTCCCCCTCATTGAATTCACACTTGCAATGTCAATGCAGAATATTATATGAGTCTTTGCTGAGCTTTTTGGTTAGTTGTTCTGTTTTGGTTTTGCTTTCATTCCAGCATGAGAGGATGTTTTCAGCTCCCTTCTGCCATTCATGGGACAGCTCTCCCTGCCAGCTTTGGACCAGAGGCACAGTGACCTGACATGTGCATCTCAAGTGAAGGATGGCTGGGCCCAGTCAAGGGCTGCAGCACACCATCTGGGTGGGCAACTTGAGTTGGTATCCATCAGTTCATCAGACCTCCTGGGTATGGTGAGATGACCAGCTCAGCAAGCTGGAACTGCATACTGTCTACTCAGTACTCCCCTGCCTACACACCAAAGCCAAGAGATGACCTTTAGACTGGGTTGAAAGTGGGTGAAATTTCAGTGGTGATGGGGAATGGAAAGAGTTTCTGGGTGTCAGAGTTCCACATTTAGAACACTAGGAAGAGGGGACAGGTAGGAAAGAGATAGATCATGCCAGAGTCCTGAGGGCCTAAATGTCAGCTAGGGGAGCTCTCTTTCTGGGAGTCAGAAAGGAGTTATGTCATTCAAGGTTTGTGGAACAGAGCCTGACACGTTCAGAACTGACTTGTAGGAATATCCTGGGTGGCTGAGTATGGAGAGAGGACTAGAATCTAGATAAGGGCAGTTAAAGCTCCGAGTCAGGATGCACGGGGCTGAGCAAGGCGAGCAAAGGGAAAGCATTTTGAAGACAAAACATAAAATTCTTGACAATTGTGTGTGTTGGGGGTGAATTGAGAGAAGGGTTAGGGTGTAGAAGCACAAGAGAGAAAGAATAATTAAGGATAACTTCAGAGTTTCAGACTAGAGGAAACTGGAAAATGTTAATACCTTGATCAAAATTAGAATAATCAGGAAGAACACTGTTTTGGGTGGGGGGGAGAAGAATTAGGTATTAGATAAGTCTTTGGTGTTAATGGGATTCTAATGATGAATGGTAGGTGGTTTAAAAGGTGAGGGTGGGGGTTTGTGAAAAGCTGGAATTAGAGATGAGAATGTGCATCATTATATGAAAATGAGACCTGAAGTTACAGAATTAGTTGTGTTCTGTGTAGAAATTGATGAGGGCTCTGGACAGGCAGGATTCTGCAAGTGGAAATTCTTTTACTAGCATCAGCATTATGTGCATGAGATTGGAGGATAGCAACAACAACACAACGCTAAAGTCTGAGAAGGAGAATGTGGGAGGAGACCTGAGATACTGCAGCTTAATCACTATAATTAGTCAGAAATCTTTTTTAAAAAAATAAGTGATAAGAACTCAACTCAAATTGGTTTAATAATAAAAAATGAATATATTGATTCATGTAATTGGCAAGTTTCAGTTGTCCTGGCTTGATGAATTCAAGGGTCAAAGAAGTTGAGACTTAATTTTATTCTGTTTCATTGTGCTTTCTTATGTTGGCTCAGGAATCTTCTCATGGTGACAAAGTAGCTATTGGGAGCTCCATTCTGTCTTATGGAGCAGGAAGGAAATTTCCCTCCACACCATTCCAGTGAAGGTCTCTGTAAGTCTGGCTGACCCTGGTACAGCAACTCTTACTTCCTCACCTGAAAACTGGAAAACGTTAATACCTTGATTAAAATGAGAATAATTAGGAAGAACATTGTTTTTTTTTGGGGGGGGGAGAATTAGGTATTAGGTAAGTTTTAGGTTTTGGTGGGATTTTAATGATGAATGGTAGGTGATTTAAAAGGTGAGGGTGGGGGTTTGTGGAAAAGCTGGAATTGGAGATGAGAATGTGCATCATTATATGAAAATGAGAAGGGGGCAAGTAAAGAGAGGCAATTCAGAGCATGGGTGGGTCATGGTGGAGGACTGACACAGTCCAGCTCAACCAATCTCTGTGGCCAAGAGGTTGTTAGGCTCAGTGTTTAGAGTTAAGTCCATGTTTATCTCTGGAGTCACAAGTGGAGAGAGAGCAACACCTAAACCATACGAACTGAAAACCGGAGAGGATTGGTTCCCTCTAGGAAAACTGGGGTGCTCTTCCAAGAAGAAAATGGAAGGAGAGCCACAGAAGTGATGACTGTCTGCTACAGAGGTCAAGAGAAGCTCAAGGAAGAAGTTAGAAGTGGTCAATAGTCAAATAATCCAGAGAGGTTGAAGAAGGTAAGTGAATGGTCACAGACTTTAGACAGGCAACTGAGTGACTTTCTGAAAATTTCTGAAGGAAAACAGATTGTACTGGGTGAAAGGGTGAATGGGCATAGAAACACTGTAAAGGCATGAATTTGCTGTTTTAAAGGAGTCTACCAGTGAAAAGAGGCAGAGACGAGCTTGGCCCCAATTCTATCCCACAGTCTCTGAGAGAGTGAGGCTGTGTGCTGGGCCCCCAGACTCTGAGATTAATAATTCCCCATCCATTTCCTCCAGAACCTCAGAGCTTAGAAAGTAAGAAAGAATTGTAAGTGAATAAATTATGGGGAGAAGGAATAATGACTCCAAGGTTTCTGAGTGGGAGAGTACAACTGTGAGAAGCTGACACTGAGTAGGGGTTGTCATAGAAGAGAAGATGACCACACCAATCCAGGGGTATCAGGGAAGACTTTCCACCGAGGTAGCACCTGAGCTGGGTTCCATAGAATGAACAGGAAGCAAAATGGAGAAAGGAGTGCAGGGAAAAACCCAGTCATTTCCTTTAGAGGCTCATAGGTGAATATTGCTGGAGTAGAAAGTACAGGAACAGAGAAGGGCAGGTGCAGAGGGCTTGTGTGATATGCTGAGGGGTTAGGGTTTTGCCCAGTTGGTGTTGGGCAGGGGGCACTGAAAGATTTAAAGTTAAGGCTACACAGTGTCAGATTAGCATGTCAGAAAAAAAGGGGGACTAGCGAAGAGGGGGCAATTCAGAGCATGGGTGGATAATGGTGGAGGATTGATACAGGCCAGCACAAAGACAGGGTCAGAAAAAAGGGGAAGCATGACCAAGAGCCAGGGGGAACTGAGAAGACTTGGTGATTATTGTTTGGGGCAGTGAGAAAGAAAGACACTTTGAAGACAGGTCATAGGGCTCAGGGAATGACCCAGCCCCTGGAGAGGGAGACCAAGATGGAGGCAAGGAAGGGATAATGGGAGGCAAGGAGAAGGGGCTCTAGCCAGTTGGTGGGGAGACAGGCTGAGCTTTGAGTGGGGAGAAAGGATGGAGAGTATGGATGAGAACCGACAGTGGGAAGGACAGGAGAAGTGAGCTTCTACCTGGGAAAGTAGCACCATCACTGGGTGGAGTGCATGGGCTTCCTGTTTCCCCCTGGGTAAGGAGGATGGCAAGAGAACCAGTCAATCACAGAGTCAGGTCAGCTCCACAGGCTTTGCCCCCTTCTCTAGGCTTTTCTGCCATTTGCCAAGCAGAGGTCTTCATTAACCCCACCAAGGGGTCCGGTGAGGCGGGGTGCTTGTCAGAGCCTAGGGGACCCCAGGAGCTTCTTCAGACTCTTGCCCACCCTGGAATCCAACTCAGGGTGTCTAGAGTGGCACCCAGGAACTAGTGTTTCCAGAAAATTTCGTAAAGGAGGTTCTGAAAAGTATCCTACCCACACCGATAGTTAAGAATCACTGAGGTACACAGGACTGAGTCCCGGAATTGGCGATGATGTGGGGGAAGATGGATTAGAATGGTTTGCAGAAACGGGTGGGCGTCAAGTGACTCAGGAAAGGAGGACAAGGAGAGGAGGTGGCTGTGTCTGCAGGCGCTGGAAAGAGCAGGGGCTCGGTTGTCGGTGGATCTGCCTCTCAAGACCGTTGCTAGGGCCGTGCCCACCCCTCCCCTGTGCCCTTTGTGTCACTTTCCCCCTTGGTGTTCGCTTTAGCCAGTGGCAGCCTACATCAATGTGCAGAGGATCAAAATACTAGAAGAGATTCTGAACCATCAAAGCCGAGCACAATGAGGATAAGCAGGCCTTTCTGAAGTTTCATGGCCATTCTTGTAGAGGTAAGGAAAGTGTGGGGAAGAAAACCCCCGAATTATTGACAATGTCAAGGCCCTGGGAATGCTCAGAAGCGTCGCAGTTCGTGCGCAGCACTGCCCTCTGCTGCTCACAGTCAGACCTGCAGCTGAGTGGCAATAGCTTCTTTGACTTCCTGAGGGGACCATGGAGAAGACAGGTGAGTTGGGTCAAGTCACGTGTCATCATGAAATCGACAGGTATGTCTCTTTAGGTACAAACTGAGTTTACAACTTTAGGTTTGGAGATTTTTTCCAGTTAATAGTGCTTCAATAAAGACAACTCGTCTAGGAAAAACATTCAGGCCCTGAAATTTTCCCTTATAAAACGTTTTCATGTATTAGTAACCATTGTATTCCCCTGGAGATAAGCTGCAGAAAAGTAGAATTTTTTTTCCTGAGTTTGGCAAACTTTCAGATAATGTCTAATAATTCTATGCTGTTAATAATAATGGCCAACATTAACATTTGTAGTCATCAGAACCTTCTGGGCATTACATTGATTTCACAACAACACAGTGAAACAAGAACTATTATAGTCTACACTTTACAGATGGGATACCTGAGGTATAAAGAGTCTAAATACCATGATCACAGAACCTTGGTAGAGCAAGGAATTAAACTCAGAACTACTATATAGTCTACTTGTTAAGGTCATGTCAACTACCTTATCATACAGACTCCAAAATTTGTAAATTGCTCCAACATCATAAATTTTTATTTCATACTCATGCAGTCGTCCTGAGCAGAGGTTTCTTGCAATTGAATACCTCTCTGCTTTCACACACTGTGATGTAGAAATCAGATCCCTTCTGACTTGTGATCTGCTAGTATCTGGTTCTGGTCATTTCCATACACCTCTAGCCAGTCAGAAGAAAAGAAAAGAGCTTGGAGAAAGCACTCTTGCTTCTTAACCTCTGTGGCTTACATTTCCATGGCAAGAACAAGTCCCTTGGCCACACTTAGATGCTAAGGGAGCTGGGAAAGGTAGTCTTCAGTGGTTCAGCTCCTCCCCAGCACCAACTCCACATCATGGAAGAGAGAGCAAGGATTTCAGTGGTTAGTTCGCAATCTCTGCCATACCTTGACTCAGTTCTCACCTTTGGGCATTATCCCAGGAGAGTACTGCAGCGAGTTCCCGAGCCTGGGGTCTTTCAGAAGTAAGTCATTTGTAAGGTGTTTTTCCTGCTGACAAAGCACTTTTGTACCTATTATCTCATTTAATCGTCACTGTTCCTATGAAGCAGTTAATTACCTTTATTTCACAGGTAACAGAAATACGCCTAAGCAGTCAGGTGGTTTGCCAAAATTCTCACAGCTGGGTCAACTATTTTCACGGCCAGATCCTGGAAACAGAGTGGCTGCTGCTAAGCTTAGGTAGGGCCTGACCAAAATGTTTTATGGAGAGTGAGAGCAGTAGGCTGTGAGCAGAAAGGAATTCTAAAATTGGAGCAATGGTAGGAGCAAAGAAAGGAGTAACAAGTTCTAGAGAAACAACAGGTTCTCTAAGTTTTCTCCTTGCGTTCTACTTTGATCAAATGTCACAGAACCCTGGCTTTACACCTCACAATTTGAAGATTTACACTGCAGAGTTTATGTGCCTTTGACCATTCTATGATGCTGTTGATTGCTATAGATTTTTTCCTTCTGGGAGATTAGGAAGCGTCTTCATTTTCTCTCCCACCCACCCCCTCCCACTTTGGACTTATCAACATCCCTGATAACAATCTGGTAATAAGGAGGGGCCTACTCTTATTTTTAATTCTCACAGAGCTTTCATTCTGAGTGAATTTAAATGTTTAAAGTTTTACTTTATGTTTTTATACAAGAAAGGAAAATAGTACACAAATATATAGGTACTCAGCAACTAAATTAAAATATGATCATTTTCCAAATATCTGTTATTGATTTCAAAATTAATTTTGTTATATCAGAGAATATACTTTGCTTGCTTTGATAAAAGGAAAATTTCTTGGGCCAGTTAAATGTAGTAGAATTTATTTGAGAAAAACAAAACAAATTTGCAAATCAAGTAGCTCCCAGATCCCATATCAGGTTCTTTTTAAAATATTTATTTTGTAATTAATAAAATAAAAACATAAACACTGTACACATTAATACAATGTGATATTTCCATTAAATATTAACTATTTAAATGAGGCTTAACATATTATGATTTGGATCTTAAATGTCCCCCAAAGGCTGTATGTTAAACACTTGGTCACCGGCTTATGAAGCTACTGGAAGATAAGAAGTGAGACTAGTGGAAGGAAGTTACATCATTGGGGACATGCCCTGTCTTCTCTCATTGGTTCCTGGTTACCATGAGGTGAGTGGCTTTGCCATTCTATGCTCCCTACCATGATGTTCTGAAGTCTCACCACAGGCTTCAAAACAATAGAATCAGCTGACCTGGACTGAAGCCTCTGAAACCATGAGCTAAAGTAAACTTTTCCTCCTTTAAGTTTATATCTCATGCATTTTGTCATAGTAACAGAAAGCTGACTAACACACTCATCTATCTCTTCAAACATTTATCATTTTTTATGATGGAAATTCTCAAAAATTCTTTCTCCTTGTTTTTTTTGAAATGTATAGTACATAATTGTTATTGCTTTGCTGTGCAATAGTACACCAGAACTTCTTGCCTCTAACTATAACTTAATACCCACTGATCAGCCTATCTTATAAGAGAGGCCTTTCTGCCCTACAGAGCTGGTTCTGAGAACTCCAGCCAACAGGATCAGACAGCATTTATAATAAACACAAAAGTGAAAAATAAAAATAACTAATTGGTTGCAGCCAGGTAAATGAACCAGTCAAATGATTGCCATTTCCTTAGTAAGCTGGCTGTCACTTCAACTAGCCAGAGCTCAGTTACAGTGATTCAACTTTATAATGGTCCGTTGGACAGGTATACAGTCCAAATCCATGGCCTCCAATAAAATATTACTTAACAGTTTTTAAATACTTTTACATTTCTAAGTTTTTTTTAATGGCACAAAATACAGTCTATCTTGGAGTATGTTCTATATGTTCTTGGTAAGAATGCTCATTCTGTGTTGTTGTGTAAAGTATTCTATATAACTACTATTCAGGTCAAGTTGATTGAGAGTATTGTTCAGGTCTACTAGATCCTTGCTAGTTTTCTTACTACCTGTTCTTTTGATAAATCTCTGACTATGTAATTGTAGATTTGACTACTTCTCCTTTGAGTTCTTTCAGTTTTTGCTTCATTTGTTTAGAGATTCTGTTGTTAGGTGCAAATACATTTAAGATTATTATGTCCCAATGAATTGATTCTTTGGTTTTTATGAAGTGTTTCTTTTATCTCTAAATTAGTTCTTGCTCTGAAATCTGTTTTGTCTGATGATAATGTAGCCATTTCAGTACAGTACATTTTCCCCTTTTTTACTTATGACCTATCGCTGTCTTTTTGTTTAAAGTGGATTTCTTGTATTCTGTTTTCCTTTCTAATTTTTGTTCCTTTATTTTCTATTTCATATCTTCTTTTAGATTATTTGAACCTTTAATATCGTTATTTGATTAATTTGTTTTTAATAATTAATGTTCTATTTCAATTTTTCTATTGATGTTCAGGCTATATCTTTAAAAAAAATCATTGGTGCTATAGGAGTTAGGTATACATACCTAAACTTTCATCTCTTTAATCTTGTACCTCTTTAGGTAAAATATAGAAGCCTTAAAACTCTATAGGTTCCTTTACCTCCCTTCCTATACCTAGACACATCAAATTCTCCACTACACAATTTTATGATTTTTTTTTTTTGCTTTCAAAGACAGACATATTTTAAGTAACTGGAGGGAACCAGAGTTTTACATTAACACAGATATTTACTGTATCTTGCTCTTCCTTCATTCTTTAAGTTTTGAGTTTTCCTCTAATGTCATCTCTCTTTGGTCTGACATCTTTTAGCATTTCTTTTCAACAGAGCTACCTGCAATAACTTCTTGTGTTTTTCCCTCATGACTACAGACCCCATGGGACCATGACTAGAGCCCACCTTGGGGTCAGATTATAAGAGGAAAAGGGGACCAACTCCTGAAAATTCATTTCTACAGTCCTCCTTTTCATTTTTACTCTCCTTTTCAATCCACCTGCTTTTCTTTATTCTTCAGAGTCTCAGGCAGTTATCATCTGGTTTACCTAGTATTTTTGTTATAATCAATGGAATAATCTATAATGGGTTTTTGCTATTTTGGACAGTCAAATTCCTTGATATTTAGCTTAATTTTCTTATTCCTACAAATTTTAATATGTCACATATTCATTATCTTTCAGTTTAAAATATTTCCTAATTTCCCTTGTGATTTTTTTCTTTGACCTATTAGTTAGTTAGAAGTGCCTTGTTTAAGTTCTAAATATCTAGAGCCTCTTCAGATATATTTTTCAATATAAAATTTTAGTTTAATTCTGATGTAGTCACAGAACAGATTCAGAATAATTTTTAGAAATATTTTTTCATTGTAAATGGCCACAATACCTTTATTTATTTATTTGTTTGTTTGTTTTTACATGGTGCTGAAGATTGAACCCAGTGTCTCACACATATTAGACAAGCGCTCTACCATGGAGTTAAAACCCAAGCTCCAGTCAGAATAATTTTAATTCAAATTAAATATATTGAGCTTGTTTTATGGTGAGTACAATTGTCTGTATTGATAAATAATATGTGGAACTTGAATGTGTTATTCTGCTGTTTTTGGTGTGAGGCTTTATAAATGTTAATTAGATCTATTACAGTTCAGTTCTATATTTCTACTGATTTTCTATTTGCTTGTTTTATCAATTAATAAGAAAATGTTGAAATTTTGTGTTTCTTTTTTTCAGTTTTGTTAGGTTTTTCCTTATATATTCTTTTAAGTTTTTTTTTTTTCAGTGTACAGTTGGCCTTCTGTATCTAGAGGTTCTGTTTCTGTAGTTTCACCCAAGAAATAATGAAAACTATTGGGGAAAAATTGTGTCTGTACCGAAAACATACAGACCTTTTTTCTTGTCATCATCTCCTGAAAAATACATAAAGCAACTCTTTATGTAGCATTTACATTATATTTGGTATTATAAGTAATCTAGAGATTATTTAAAGTATATAGGTAGATGTGCATAAGTCATATGCAAATAGTACACCATTTTATGTAATGGATTTTAGCACCCACATATTTGAGTATCCACAGAAATGTCTTAGAATTTTTCCAATATATTCATCCTTCTTAGATACTGAAGGACAACTGTGAGTACATACAGATTTCTATCTTCTTGTTGAATTGATCATTGTATTATCATGAATTTTTTTATCTTTGACAATAATCATTGTCTTAAAAAATCTATTACATCTAATATAAATATATTCATTCTAGTTTTACTTTGATTATTATTTTCCTAGCACATATTTTTCTATCTCAAACTTTAACTTCTCTGAGATTTTAAATATAAAGTGGGACAGTGGGTTTCTTGAAGGTAATATTTGTTGAGTCTTGATAGTTCATCTAGTATGATAATCTCTGCCTCTTAATTTAAATGTTTGGCCATTATATTTAATGCAATTATTGTTGTATTTAAATATAATAGTTTCCTATTTGTTTTTCTGTTTGTCCCAATTTACGTTTGTTTCTTTCTTTATCTTTTTACAACCCTCTTTTGAATAATAGAGTATATTTTATTGATTATTTATTTATTTTATTTATTATCGATATATTTTATTGTATCTTCTCTATTGGCTAATTGGCTATAGCTTTTTCTTTTTTGAAATTACTTTTGTAGTGATTATTCTAGAATTTATAATATGAAATTTTAAGTTAGTACCACCTATACTTATATAATAATATACCACCTCACCCCTGTATATTTCTCCTACTTTCTTCCATCCTTTGGGTTACACTGTTATACACCTTCTACCTGTGCTGTAAACCCCATATACATTATCATCTTTCTAAAACAAATACTTTAACTGTATATTCAATTATATAATAGTTATCATTTCTAGTTGTCTTTATTTCTTTGTACAGATCCAAATTTCTATTTAGTATTATTTACTTCAGCTTTAAAAATATCCTCTTTTATTTCTTCTAGTGTAAATTTGCTAGCAGTGAATCTAAATAGCCTTAGTTTGCCTAAAAATGGTTTTAGTTTTTACCTTGAGTTTTGGAGGATATTTTTGTTGTATATAGATTCTAGGGTTCTACATACATAGATATAGGAGATACAGACGGAGATAGAGATATTCTTTAAGTACTTTAAAAATGTCAGCCCTTTTTCTTTGGGATTCTATTGTTTCTAATGAGAAAACATAATTTTTATCCTTGTTCCTCTCTGTGTAATGTGTGTACAAGTGTCCTGTATGTGTGTTTTCTGGATACTTTGAGATTTTATCTTTTATATATTTTTTCCAGTAATTTCATTATGATACATTTTGGAGATGTCTTTATCTCATTTGAGTTTTGATGAACTTCTTGGGTTTGTGTGTATATGGTGTTTATCAAACTTGGGAAAAGATTAGCCATTGTTTCCTTAAATATTAATTCTGAAAAATATTGCCCCTTTCATGGGACTCTAGTTACATATGACAATCCACAAGTTACTGAAGCTCTGTTTTTAAAGATGTCCCCCCTCCTCTGAATAATTTTAATTGTTATATCTTCAAATTTACCGATTTTTTCCCTGTAGTATTTAATCCTGTTAAGTCAACCAAAGAAGTTTTTCATTCAAACAAACCACTAGTTGACCTAATACCATTTTTCCTTAATATTTTTAAATTCTACATTTATCTCATACTAAATTCTCCCAGGCATTTGAATTTAATGAACTTTCTATTCTTTTAGAAAGATATAGTCATGCTCTTTAAATTTTTGACATTATAACTTAATATATGTTAATGTACATGTCAAAATCTAGTAGAGTTAGTCTTTTCTTGATTCTTTAGCTTTTCTTCCTATTCTTAGTTTTCCACAAGACCTTTAAAGTCAGCTCCTCCAATTAAAAAATAACCCTGCTGATATTTTAAACTTTATATTTACAAGGTAACAAGGATAATTAACGTTTTCTATGTCACATCTTCCTATGCATGAATGGGGTTGTCTTTTCCTTTTATTTTTCAAATTTTCTTTTGCATCCTAAGTAGCATAAAGTTTTCTTTATATAGGCCTCAAATATTTCTTATTTTTAGGTATTTTATGTTATTGTTGTGAGATAATAAATGAGATCTCTATAAATGAGATCTTCTCATTATAATATGTTCTAAATACCTTTGATTTCATATAGAAAAGTGTTAATCTCCATGTTAGTCGTGTCCTAACCATTTTATTGTATTCCATTATTGTTTCCCTTTCATTTGCTTATATTTTTTCAGGTGTATGACCCAATACCTAGAAGTGGGGCTTTATTGAATTTGCATGTTCTTTTTCATATTGTCCTGATATTGCCTGTGACTTTTTTTCTTTAGTTTTGAATATTTTAAACATATTTATTTTAAAACCTTTCCAGTTATCCCATTTTCTGGAGCGTCAATTTTTCCCAACTATTTAATCTACTGACTTTATTTCAATAGATTATGTATTGAAATAAAACATGGAATTAGACGTGCTTTGCCATGAGCTCATCTTCAGTACGGACAGTTTCCTGTTGAGTCCCACGAGCCTGTCTTTTGCAGGCATCTGTATGATTTGGTTCACATTTTCCTCTGCTGGGTGCATTCTTAGATAATTTTTATGTTTATTTTTTGACTATAACTTCCCTTAGTTATGGTTTGGAGGATTTTTTGACTATCACCCACACATGGTACAATTTTGGAAGTTTGATTTCTCAAGGTCTACTCTTCCAACACCCACAACACGGGCAGATGGTCAACTTCCTGCTGCATCCTAAGACCAGTGGGCAGAGTTTTTCTAGTCCTTATTTCATGAAGGGAACATCCCTTTTTGGCTTTCCGATTTATTCAAATAGGTCAGTTCTGCTTCTTATCACACATAAGCCTAAGGCCTAATCCTCAATTCTATCCGTCTTAGATTCCCATCTTCTATGCTGGCCCCTATTTCTAATATTCCTACAAACCATTTGTATGTAGCACCTACTCAATTTTAGGTGTTTAAATTTCTATTGAGAATTTTCCTTGCTTGTGGTTGAGTTTGGGTGGGAAATGGTGAGGATAATAACACCACCAGCAATCACATTTTGTTGTTATATTTTGTCCAAAATTCATATGGGTTTGCAGTGTATTGGGAAACTTCCCACATCAGTTCCGTCTGTCTTTCCTGGTCCTTCAAGTAGTTTAAAGGATACGTGCTCTTTCCTGTCACAAGCAGAAATACTTAACCTCGGGATATCTTGGGCTCCAGAGTGTGAAAAACAAACCCAAACACAACAAAACTAACATTTATTGGGCACTTATTTTGGGCCAGGAACTGAGATTATTTTCTAGCATATAAAATGGAATGAAGTGGGGTCACTTTCTTATAAGACATCCCTCTTCATGCACAGGGTAGGAGATCAGTTGGCTGTACTATGGTAAGTTCTTAAAGGAAGGCAGGAACAGTGCATTTGCAGGGAAATGTCTAAAGGTCCTGTGTATGACTGTGAAACAGAGATGACTGTGCACCTGTTTTCTTCTTCTTCCTCTTCTCTTTCTCTCCTTCTGCTTCTTTTTCTTTTATATATCCTTGTAATAAGAAGGAAAAGGGGAGGTAGGCATCAGGAGGTTGGCGAGAGAGCACTGGATTGGAGGGTCAGGATCCTTGGCTAATCAGCCCTAGGGCTCTCAACCCAGCTGCCTTTCAGATGTGCCCACCTGAGGTCCTGACCTAGCAATTTTGGAGTGGGCCCAAGCATTTATATATCTAGACGCTTCTTTGGGTGATTTTAATGTCATGTTGGGATACATAGCTACTATTGAAAGCAACATCACACTGTCTCTCAGCACAGGGCTCTCGTTTTTCACTTCATTTGAAAGTAAACTTCCACGGACCTCTGGAAACGCAGGCTCCTCTGCTCCCACATATCCCCACTTTGGTGTACACATTTCTACACTTAGAATTAGGCGTCATACTCAAGGAAAAGCCAGAGAAAATCTGAAGCTATTGAGAAGCGACCGGGGCCATTGAATTCATTTTTGGGGCTGCCATAACAAAGTACCAGTAACTGGGTGACTTAGAGCCACATAAATACATGACCTCGCTATAGGACTTTGGGTATATCTTTTTAATCCCCATCCTTTCTGTGCCTCAGTAGCCTTAACAGCAATTCCTGATCATTTTCAGATCTGGAATTCTATTCCAATACACGATAGTTGCCCAAGAGAGGGCTATTTTTGTAACATTTGTCATTGTTATTAATACCATTATGCAATCTCACTGATTTTTCGAAGCTTAGATAGTATTTTCCTGGGAGAACAGTTTTAGTAAGCTCAAATAACAAGCAGACTAGTTTTTCTGTCCTTCAGTGCTGTCATTCGGCTTCCCACAATTAAGTAATGATAATTGATGGAACAGCTTAGCCAGTTAGATGACCTGCTTCTACACATTGTGTTATGGAGTGACGAGGCTGAGTTTCATGCTCTGTGGAATCTACCTTATTGATTTACAGTCACATCAGTAGTGGGGGAGGAGGTAGGCTTAAGAGCGTAAACAGTAATTGTTAGTGAACCCCGTTGGAGGATGACAGGGAGGTACTAAAAGGCCAAGGTTCCAAATGTTTCTCATTAATTACCTTCAAAACAAAACTCTCAGCCTAAAAGCCCTAATTAGGGAGCAGCACATGGCTTAGACAGCCGTGGTGGTAGATTTCCTAATGTACTGGTTTTCATTTTGAGAATTGGAGTCGTGCAATGGAAAAAAATGTGGATTCTGGAGCCAGCCAGACTGGGCTCAAAATCTGGCTCTCCCTCTGACCAGCATCAGGACAGTGGGCAAGCTACGGGGCCACTCAGTGCCTCAGTCCCCTCCTCTGAAATACAGAGATAATGAAAATAATGACACCTGCCTCACAAAACTATTGCACAGATTAGATCAGTTGAGACGTGAAGAACACTTGGAACTGGGCCTGGGTCCTGTAAATTTAAATGATGTAATTATTTGCACTAAGACAAGGACATAATCCATAAGAACCAATTTCAAAGAAAGTTGAGACAAATGTCAGGCTTGTGATGAGATTTAGGGTGTGTGTTGGCCATTTCTGAAGCCCTTACATGGCACGGTCTGGTTTTTCCATGTGGAAAGCCAGCCTTGTGTGGAGCACAAGCCACCCCAGGTGGCCAGGTCAGCAAGGACTAAATGAGGGTTCTAGAGTCGTCTTTCAGGCCTGACCAAAGGACATTGAATTGGGCAGCTCATGGCTCTCTTTCCCTTTTTCAGTACTGAGCCTCTTTCTTTCTGCTCTCTTTCTCTCACTCCTGTTCCATTTCCTCTGTCCTCCTCTTTTCCCTCTCCCCAGGCTAGATCTTCTCTACATCATCTTTGTAGCCCCATATGCAGGTCTGACACAAGCCCCCAACTTATTTCAGCCTTGCCCATCCCAAACTGAACCCTCCTGTTCTTCCCAGAAGATGGTGGAGACTTGCCCATGAGAAGCCTCCTGAATCCCAAACTGAAAAGAGTCATCACAGGTGACACTTGAGAAGGGGTGGGTGGCTGCTTGGGTTAGCTGTTCTCCTGGCAAACTCCCCGCCCCCCCCACACACACACACTTTGCTCCGGGCAGTTTTCAGAATGCAAACATGCCAGTTTGGCTTGACCTCTTATTAACTAGGACCCAGGATTTGTGTCCATTTTGGTTTTAACTAGAAGAACACGAAGCGTGGGGTCAACTGTGCAGAAGTAAGAAATGGGAGCAAAGAGATTAAAGCCGTGTTTTGTTCTCATGGGAAAGTTAGATGCTTTGAGAATATTGAGTCGTTATTGAGCCCTCCTCATTATCTCTACGAAGGAGGAGGACAGAAACAACCCATCGAGGGCAAACTGACTTCTGTGGCTCTTTTAATGAGTTCTTCGCAATTGGATTTAGGTACTCTCGTTTTTCACTTAAATAATTTTTATCGACCTCTGAAAACATGAGCTTCTCTGCTCTCACATATCCCTCCTTGTATGTCCACGTTTTCACATCTGGAACTATGTGTTGTACCAGTGACCAAAGATGCACAAAGCAGAACCTGATGAGAAGCCCGTGGGACTTCTGGGTTTGTTTGCTTGGTCCGCACTAACTGGTGCCTTAGAATTACAGAAAATGTGCTGTCTCACAGTTCTGGGGGATGGAAGTTTGAGACTAAAGTCTTGGCAGAGCCACCCTCGTTTCTGGTAATTCCTTGGTGTGTGGTGGCATAACTCTGATCTCCATGTGGCCTTCTCCCTGTGTGCATGTCTATGTCCAAATTTCCCCATTTTATAAGGATGTCAGTCACATGGGATCTGCAGCCTGCCCCACTCCAGACTGAACTCATGTAGCTGGGTACATCTGTCATAACTCAATTTCCATAGAAGCTCATATCCTGCGATGCTGGGAGTTAGGACTTCAAATATAAATTTGGGGAATACAGTTCAATTCATGACAGCCATAGCTCTGTCCTGCAGACGTGATTCCATGAAATCATGAGGAAGTGCTTTTTGCACAGACTATTCCATAGCACCAGACTTAGGGGTTCCATGGCTGCACTTTGGATGGGATTACCCTGATACATGTGCTTGAAATCAGGCCAGAAATGTGGGCAGTGGCTTGGAGACAGTGTAAAGGTTTTGTATTTTATCCCAATGGCAACGGGGGGTGGGGCAGGGTGGGGAGGACTGAATGTTTATAAACAGGAGAAGGGTGGTCAGACTCTAAAAGGATGGGTGAGAAGTCAGTGACAAGAAGAATGGAGGGGGGAAGACAAGGCTGATGTAATTATTCAAGGAAGTGGGAGACCTGACTATACCTTCATAGTGGTAATGGGAATGTGGGGCAGATGCCTCAGAAAAATATCTGTGATTTATATATCAGGGTGCCTAGAGAAGAGCAGCTTACACTGTGGGTTGTTTTAGCAAAGGAACTGCCAGTTGGAGATTGCTGGCAAGGAGAACTATCATTTGGGTTTCCAGAGATGGGCACTTTAATTTTGGGATAGAGGGCCTTGTGTTCAAACAAGTCACCAGGATAGACCATCTAGTTACTCCAAAACAATGAGTTATTCTTGGAATAAATGGTGAAGACATCACAAACCAGAAAATGGTGACTGCAGAGTGAGATGTGAAATGGTAAAGAATTTTAGACAAAAGTGTTCCTGGATGAAGGTTGCAGATGGAATTATTGGTAGCCCTATGTATTAGTTTACTCTTGGCTGCTGCAAAAACAACTACCACAAACTTAGTGATCTATAACAATACAAATTTATGTTTTTAATGGTCTTGTAGGTCATGAGTCCCATGTGGCTCTCACAAGGCTACAGTCAAGGTGCTGGTGTGGCTGGTTCCTTTCTAGAAGGTATAAGACTCTTCTTCCACTTCTAAGGCCACTTGCATTCCTTTGCTTGTGGTCCCTTCCTTCACCTTCGAAGCCAGCAACACAGTATCTCTCTGGCCCTTTTTCCAACATCATGTATCTTTGTATGGCCCTCTCTTCTGCTTCCCTCTTCTACTTTTAACAATACTTGTTATTACACTGGGCTCCCCTGGATGGTGCAGGGTGCTCTGTTGACCTCAGTCAGCTAATTAGCATGCTCATTTCCATCTGAAACCTTGATCCCATTTGTCACATACCCTAATGTATTCATAGACTCTGGGGATTAGGACATGTATATCTGTGGACACTATTATGCTGCTTCCATAGTCTACATGATTTTTTTGGAATTAGTATAATGCTGAAATGCAAGGTGGAGTAGTATGGTTGTCTTCTCTGGGCCCTGCTGAATCAGAGGGTCTTTTCTTTAAATAATTGAGGGTTCCAGAGCCAATTGTGCTGGGATAGCATGAGTAGGTCGTAGACCAGGAGAAGGGAACAAGGCTTCCTGCCTTTTGGGGTGAAGGGTTTGGAAGGGTCAGTGTTGGCTAATTATTTCCAACGAGGTAGGGGCAGCCTGAGAAAAGCTAGACACAACCCTGAGGATGGGGTTTGGAGCCCCAGGAGGTACATAGGGAGTGTTATCCCCCAGATATTCAGGGAACATCACCATCTGTCCTAGACAAGGGAGTTTCTGGGAAGATGTTGGGAAGGGTGTAGGGGTCATGCCCCCACTCACAGTGAATCTCCATGTGGGCAAAGCACATCCTGGAGAAAAGAGTCACAAGTGAGCTCCAGGTGAAGCGAGAGGTTAGGAGTGCAGCTATGGAACCACAAGTAGCCAGTGGGAGTGACAATTGCTTGTACACTTGAGTTGATCCCTTAGGGATTCCCATAAATGGCAGAGAGAGATGCTGGGTGGCAGGCTGGCTTTCTGCTAACCCCAGGCAGATGGGAATGTGAACAGTAAAGAGATAAGTTTTATTTTAGGCCACTGCAGCAGATATCCAGGTTTTGGTTGGAAGGCAGTTCTCCAGAGTTCTGAAGTGAGGGGGCCACAGGAGATGGTTGTAGATGAGGAGTTTGGCTCATGCTCAGATTTGTAGCTGCAGAAAGGAATGGAATCTTGGTGTGTGGGGGTGCACTTCTGGAAAGGCTGAGGTAGAGGTGATGCATCCATTTGCCTCTTGTGTCTGGGCCATGCAGACCTGTGACTGCCTGTGAGGACCCTGTGAGGTCTTGGGGTTGGAGCTGCAAGTTTTACTGAGCACCAGCTGGAGGTGAGGGGGATGATCCTAATCACACTTAACAGGGAGAGGTGTTAGTACAAAGGCGCCCTATGTCTCAGGAAGTGGGGCCTCCCCATCTCTCCCAGGGCTGTAGGAGGGAGTGGGCTCCTTATTCAGGTTCCATTTTCAAAGGGAGGTACAGTTTCTTGGGTGATCTCAGTGAAGGAGACTTTTTGATGAGGGCTTTTTGTTCTCCTGACCTTCTCACGTTCCCTTTGTACCATCTCCTCACCACCATGGCTTATCTTTGTCCTTTCTCAGAGGAAGGGTTTGGGTCAAACTGTGCACTTCATATTGCTAATCTTCCTTAACTAAAAGAAAAAAGAAAGAGCTGAATTTATAGTTGCAAACACCTAGCCCACGGTTGTCCCTAGAGTTACGTGTTCCTTTAGTCTTGAGGGTCCAAATGCATATTGGGGAAAATACCAAATGGTTAATGGGTCAGTGATAAGCAGCTTCCAGTGGCTATAATTCCTTCAGGTTCTGGGAACAGTGAGAGTTAACCAGTCCTCAATACCGGCCCCAAAGGGCATTTTGTTTTGGTGTGCCTTTTCCTTAGGCCATGTCTAGTTGTGCCTTCATCTCTAATTTGCTCATCCAGCTTGCTGTGTGCTGTGAGTCTCTACCCTTGAGGGACTGAGCAGAGACAGGTGCTGCTCTCAGGAAATAGCTGCTGAGAGGCAGTGTGTGAGTGATCCCAGTCCCAACCTTAGCAAGAGGGAGTGGAAGTTCTGTCAGAGTTCAGAGAGGGTAGAAGGGACTGTAGAGGGTTTGAGTAGTTGCAAAAAGACTTTACATTTATTTTATTTATAATTTTCATCATTTTTTTAGAGAGAAGATTTATGTTATATTGCTCAGGCTGATCTCAATTACCAGGGCTCCCGTGACTGGTCTCCTGCCTTAGCCTCCTGAGTAGTTGAAACTTTTTTTAAAATTAGCCCTTGAAGGATTGTCTCAGCAGAGAAGTGTCTAGGACACTTTAGATGGAGTGGAGAGAGCTAAGGGACGTGGTAATTATGTATGGGATATAATTGTGTGCATGCCTGTGTGCACATGCATACACACAATTACACATAACTATTATATTATATATAATAGTTATGTGTAAATGGGACAAAATGCAAAAGGTTAAAATGATCAAAGTCTCCTTGTCTTCTTGTTCCTTATTACTCAGTTCTTTCCATAGAGGCAAAGTTAAGACAAGATTTAACAAATACAGCTGGGCATGGTGGCACATGCCTGTAATCCCAGCAACTTGAAAGCCTGAGGCAGGAGGATCTCAATTTCGAGGCCAGCCTCTGCAACTTCACGAGATCCTAAGCAACTGCCTGAAAACAAAAATATAAAAGGGGCTGGGGATGGAGCTCAATGGTTAAGCACCCCTAAATCTAATCCTCAGTACAAAAACAAACACACAAACAAACAGCAACCCCCTCCCACACACACCCATGGCTGGATGGTTGAACCATCTTTTAAGAAGTATCAAACATGCATGAGTTCATTGTTTTCTCCGCAGTGCATTATGTGGCAACTCTTTCCAACCACTAAATCCTCATGAAGGAGACTTCACACACCATTCTTTTAGGGACCAAATTCCCTTCCCAAGATGCAGAAAATTTGAGACCAAAGGTAATTATATAATGTTAGCCACACTTGTCCCCACCCAGGAATCCACAACAGTCTCAAGACGACTCTGGGCTCCCACAGGCTATGGGTTGTGGGTTGGTGCCCAGACTTAAGAAACTGGGAGGCTCTATCTGAATTTAAATGGAAAAGAGATTGGCTCCTGTGGAGACCAGGGCAGCCTGGACCAGAGGCAGGGCTGCCCCTGTCCCAAGCTGATGAGCAAAGCGGGTGCCCAGGGGACCCAGAGAACCAGCCCCCATGGCACTGACAGGAGTAGGTTCTGGAGACCGTGGGGAAGAAAGCTGAGCACACAGATGCTCTCCAGTTCCTCCCAGATGGGTTTCCTGACCAGAGAGAACTCCCGCGTGGAAAGGTTATAAGGGAAAGATTCAGATTTTTCTTCCCCTGCTGTGAAATCAATTAAAAACAGGATGGATACAAAATGGTTTTATAACCTCCTCCACCTCCTGGCTTGCTTTCTTTTTGGGGTTGGGCCAGCCCAGAGTGGAGAGAGACAGGAGTCTCATGGTCTGAAAATTCTGCGGCAGTTTAAATAATAGTGACCTATTGCTCCAGCTCTCCTCAGGGGACCCGAGACTGGAGGAGGAAATGTCTCCCTGGAAAACAGACAGAGGAAGGAGGATCCTGTGGAGAAGGGAACAAGGGGGAGAGGCCTGTATCCAGCCTCAGCTTCTGCTGCTCCCAGGTTCCTTCAGAATCTGTCTAACCTGAGTTGGGGGGGGCGGGGAGAGACCAGTTTTCAAAGAAAATTTAATTCCCACTGAGTACTTTAAAGAGCTTGTTTTGCTTTCACATAATTGCTTGACATCAACCAACATCAATAATTTTCATTCCTACTTTGATCTATAAAAAATGATAATAGATAACTTTTATTGAGTACCATTTTGAGTCAGGCACATAGTGAAACACCTTGCTTAAATGAACTCTAATTCATATAACATCACTGAAGATAAAGTAATATGTTCTCCAATTTAGACATAAGGAAAATGAGGCTCAGAGAGGCTAAGTAACCTACCCAAGAGCAAACAGCTGGTAATTGGCAAAACCAGAATCCAAGTCTGCTTCCACTCTCACTAAGTTGTTGATGATGATGATAATAATAATAATAATAATAATAATAATAATAATAATAATAGTAAGAGTTCAACAAATTAGAACTGTTATTATTGTGTGCCTGATATTTGGTGTATCCTCCTAACAAACCTATGAGGAAGGTTCCAAGCTCCCTTTTACAGAAAAAGCCATAGTTAAGGAAATAGCTCAGTGTCATTGAGCTGAGTTGGTGAGGTCTCGCCTTGAAGCAGGGTCTTTGGGTTCTTTAATGTCAGCATTCCGTCCAAGGAAGCCATGAACTTCAGGAACCTAGAAAGGTGTTTTTTTTGTACTGGGTGCTTCCAGTGGGTACTCTGAGACCAGAGAGGGGCCCCAGCTTGCTGTCCCTGGAGCTGAAGCTGAATTGGGCTGAGAAGAGCAGCCTCTGCCAACACACATTGTTCTCAGCAGCAAGAAATGTTTCCCAGCGCCTTGGCCAACTTGGCTGCGGCATCTTAGACATCTTGAGGGACATAGTTTTAAGCATCTTTAAATGGATCGACAGACTTCATTGTCAGGACATGCTGCTTCAGACTGCAGAGCTGCTCACATTTTTCCCAATGAAGGGTATTATCTGGAACTAACTCATCATTTCAGAGTCTGGCCACCTAGGGTTCTATTTGTACACCCAATGCAAAATCATGTGAATGAGCTTCCGTGGCTCATCCATCCCTCCATAGCTATCAGACAGTTCCTATCTGGGTTTTGGCATCTCTGTCTTCTCTGAACTTCTATTTTTCTAAAGCTTAGCCTCTCCAAAATATCTTGGAGAGTCTTGAAACCCTCATCTTCACTTACTTGCTCCTATTTTTCCCTCACCCTTAAGTCTATATTCCATAAACAATAGCAATGGAAAGACAATCTAAGGTTGCTGGCATTGAGAAATAGCCAAAACATTTTCAAATCTATTATGTGTTTTAGGACTCTTAATAACCCAAAGAGAGAAAGCAGTATGAACTTAGGTTTGTTAAAAAAAAAAAAAAAAAAAAAAAGAAGAAGAAGACTCTGTTAGTGTCTGAAGCAGGACTAGAACATTGTTTCCCCCTGGATCCCATAGTCCCTGTCTCTTTAGCTGCAGAACCTATTATGAGATGTAGTTAGGGAAATAACCATTGTGACTCAGGAACATTGTTTCTAACTGTTTCCCTTGAAGCCCTTTTTAGATTGTTCTGGAAACAGCCTGAAAACCATAATACCCATAAAAGTGAAGCTTATATCTTGAACAATACATTCCAGAAATCTCTCATTTCTTAAAACCAAGATTGTCCCACAATTTGTGGCATCTCACCAGCACCAGTGACGAGTCATTCATTCGACAAATGCTTAGTGAGTTTCTTCCTGGATTGTAGACATAACCCTAGGCCCCCTACAGTTCAGAGGGTGTGCATGGGGGTCACTGAATAGGAACTTTTAGTAAAGTTCATGCTGTGGAAGCAGAAATCAGGGATATCCAGGAAAACCCAAGGTTTGAGACGGCTTCCATGAGAAAGAAACATTTAAACCAAGACTGGAAAGATGAATAGAAGCTGGCCAGATGGGAAAGAGGCAAGTCTTCCTCCAGGTGCGGCAGTTTTGAGCATGAGTCTTGAAGACTTCTAAGATCAAAGAATTTAGCTAACCAAGGACCCAGCTGCTGTGCTCTGCAATCGGTTACCACATCTGTGCCAAGGCCATCCTCCAAAAGGCAGCTCTCAGCCAGTGACTGGGTGTTGAGACAGGGGTGCTAGGGCAGTCCATTCCTTAGAGGCCATGAATACTCTGATGGCCAATTTTGAGTCAAGGATGCCCCTGAAGCCATGCTGAACTTTTTTTGGCTGGTGGATGGTCTAGGGTGTTTCTCCCTAGCCTTTGTCCCTTCTCTCTTTCTCTTGGCATCAGACTCGCTCTGTGTCCTTGATCCAGCCCTTCCAATCGGAGTAGATGGCATTCAACAAGAAGTGGGTGAGGTGAGCCAAGGACAAGCAAAAGGGAAGGGGCTCAGGGCAGACCCCTGCATGCTCTTTTCTTCCAGCAGGAGGAGGAAGAGTCAAACAGGCAAAGCAAGCAATTTACTCCAGGGATTATTCAAGACTAGAATTCTATCCCTTCCTTTAAAATTTCAAGAACAACTTTGACTGAAAGCACTCCATTTCAGGACAGGGTTCTGTGGCACAGGGAAATTGTTTGCAAAGTTATCTTTTATTCTACATACAGGAGCTTTTTCTCTCCCCTAACATCTTTGTCCTTATGGTATCATTAGAAGGTGACTCTCCAGGATCTCATATTGGCAAGGCAATGCCAACCCTGATTGAGGAGAAGTCCAGGCAGGCCTCGGACTAGATTAGCCCAGTGCCAGGTGTGCTATTGTGGCGGAAGACACTGCCGCATCTGCATCTGATGCTTCAACTTCTTGGTCCACTAGACGCATGTGCGGAACGTCCTGCTCTGGCTGCCACGGGTCACTTGGCAGATCTAGTTCTCATTGTGCATTAATAAATTGATTTTCCGGTTTTACTTTAAAAACAAATAGAAGAATAACATTAGCATCAAGGGAGGTTATCAAAGAGGGAAAGAGTTACAAAAAAGCCACATGCAGCCTGTGGGTGTGAGGTAGAAGGTAAAGCAAGGGTTGGATTGGGGCTTTTAGGTGGGCGTGGCTACCCCAGTCAGGGTTTCAATGGTGCCTTTCAAAGCCATTCTTTATCCTGTGATGCCTGGGGGCTAGGTAGGAGTACCAACAGAGAGCAATTACAGAAAGAGGGGGAAATGACCCTGCTGGTGATCATTTGAAGAAGTATTTTTGGACAAATGAAAGGAAGTACATCTTTACACAGGATATATTCTATAAACGGAACCCATTACCCCTATAAGGTGCTCAAGACAAAAAAATTAAAATGGGTCCCAGAAGAGGCCACAAAAAGTCATGAATATTAATTGTAATGGTTGTTAGGGTCAATCCCTAAAGACCAAGTCACTACGTTCCCACAGAAATGTTGCTGGTGGCAACATAGAGGAACCATGTCCTAGCCACATCGAGTTCCTGGAAGATTTCTGAAACACTGAGTCTACCTTCTCTGTGCCATACCTTTGCCACACTGAAGCCAGATTTACAGATAGGTAGTTAGTGGAGTTAGGTAAATCGGGTCTAATATCGAGTAAGATAAAGAAAATGGAGGCCATTATTGAGAATGGAGTCCAGGAAACCAAAGCAGCACTTGGGAAAATTGAAATGTTAATGTCCCCAAGGCCCAGAACCCATCCTAAGGAACTGTTAATGAAGCAGCTCCCAGCAAACAGGGAAGTGCTAATCAAAAGCCACCCCAGGTCCTTCCTGCCCAGATGACTCCTTCAGCACACCTACCCCCCCCCCCCCATTTTGGCTCTTCCCACCTGCATTCTATCATGGAAAGATAAAGGGAAACAAAAGACATGAGTGTGGGAAAGCTGAAAGAAGACCTTATCTATAAAAAAGGGAAGACCTCCCCCTTCCTTGGATTCTGCCTTTCCGGTCCCCTTCTTCCTCCGGGGAGAAGTCTTTTCTGCTGTCCTTAATAAAGCTTCTACTTTCCACTGTAAAACTTGTCTCAGCGTGCTTCTCTGGTGTGATACTTCAGCATTTGGGGAAGCAAGGACTCGTTACCTGTAAACAGCGGTAACAACATTGTTGCCTTTAGGTTTCCTTGCCACTCTTCTAGGACTAGCAAACTACTTCTTACTCTTCAAGATCCCGTTCAAATGGAGCCTCTTCCAGGAAGACTTCCCTGACTTCCCCAAGGCAAGGCTGCTCACTGTGAGGTTCAGCTTCCTCCTAAAAGTGAGGCTGGACTGGGTGCGGAAACACACCTGTAATCCCAGGGGCTCTGGTGGCTGAGGCAGGAGGATCATAAGTTCAAAGCCAGTCTCAGCAAAAGTGAGGCACTAAGCAACTCAGTGAGACCTTGTCTCTAAATAAAATACAAAATAGGGGTTTGGACGCGCAGCTCAGTGGTTGAGTGTCTGTGAGTTCAACCCTGGTACCAAAAAAAAAAAAAAAAAAGAGGCTGGAAGGCAGGTGATTATCTCAGGGTTGAAGTGTTCCTCAGACTCCTGCCCATTTAACTCCTTTTTAGAAGGAATTTTTTGATTGATTAAAGAGAAGAGAGACATTGAGCCCTATCTTATGCAGAGATCTGTGAGGTCTTCCCAGGCCCTGCCTCAACCCAGTCTCTTTCTCCCCCTCCCCGCCACCAGGGCAGAACATGTCTCCTCAAGAGTTTCCTACACAAAACATACATACAACATCTCCTCCATTGCATCATAGTTGTTTGTTTGCAAGTAACTATGCCAACCCTGACTGAGGAGTCATAGTTATTTACTTGCCACAGTTCATGTTTTCTTGCGTTTCCCACTTTGTGTTCTCTAGTCCAGTTCACAATTGGACTAGAAACTTCTCCAAGGCAGATACTGTCCCTGATTCATGTAGCCACATCATGGAGATTGCCCCTACGCAAAAAATGCATGTTGACTGAGTGTTGAGCTCTATCAACCTGAGACAGTTAGAGATCACCACAAGGATAAAAGACAAACACAGTCTTGGACCTTAGTCCATGGTGTAATTTTTCAAAGATAGTGTAAGTTTTCCCCCTCTGCTCTCCTACCTTAATTCATAGCTTGTTCGTTGCTAAAAGCTTGGTCTCGGCCTTAGCCACCTCCCTTAAACAACCTTATCAGCTTCAGAGACTAGGAGCATCATTAGGGATGCTCTTGCTAGGAATCTCAGAAGACAAACCAACAAAACAAAACAACATCAAAGATAAAAACTGTTGAGGAGCCATCAAAATGGCAAATTTCCTGGGCACTTGTTACTTGCCACGATTCATGTTTCTTTCATTTCCCGCCTATGTGTGTCCTCTTAATAGTTACAGCAACTCATCCTTGTCACAAGACAGGGATGTTGACAAAGAATGCTGCAACAGTATGAAAAAACCAGCTTTTGGCTCCAGAATGACCGTCTGACCGTGCCTTCCTCAAAGTTCAAGTGTGAAATGTACCGAAAATAACATTCCTAAACCTTAGCTCCCCTTGCAAACAGTACTTCCACATGAATAAAACTAACTCTCTCCCTTTGTCCAGGGAGGCAGCCTGATACTCTCCTGTCTCCCTTCTCTTTTGAGAAGCTAATAATAGCCTTGTCTCTGGGTTCCTTCACCTGACTTGTTTTCATTTCTCCCATCACCAAGTCCAAGTTCCTGCATCTGGCAAACCAGTCGTGGGTCTCACTGCTCACAGCATCGATGGCATACTTCACGAGGCTCTGCTTTGGATATCAGTTGTACAATACTGTTCTTCCAGGACATATGCCTGTTTGTCTCAGCTAATATACAAACTTGTCTCCAAAGTGGCCATCTGTGTAGTTGAAATAAAGTAGCCAAGAGGCTTGTTGAGTTTTCAGTGTCTTTAACTGTGTCTCTCGGATGAGTGAGCCAGTTCCCCAGAAATCTAGTCTAGAAATATTGCCAATGCACATTCCAGTGACTTTGAGATGTTAGAAAAACAGACATATCACCTTCCAGGCTGAAATCACTGGGAACTGCATTTTAATGTTCGATTTCCTTCCAGATCCTTAGGTTGTGAATGACACACAGTCTGTGGAAACTTTATGAGATCACCAATAAACCGAAGTCCGAAATTTTCAAGAAGCGTTTAACCACAGATCAACCAAATGCCACATTTTCGTGTTTAAAACAAAAAAGCCTCAGCAAGCAAAGCTCTAGTGATCAACTTGCTGCCCAAGGCAAACTTTATGAGAGGTCTACTCTGATTCATACAGGGAGAATCTGAAGGTGGTGAATTACAGGGAGAGGAAGGGAAGCAGGAACCCTAGAAAATAAGGGGAAATCAGAAAAATGAGGAATGAGGGTCCTGATAATTGATTAAACAACCAGCCCTGGAGGAAAAAATCCTGAGCTCAAGAGCCTTGGTTTCTAATCCCAATTGTAATATTTTAACTTTCTGGAAAATGTCAGTTGTTGATTTAAAATAAACATCTATGTACTCTATCAATTTAAAGGAAAGTACAAATTGCTTTTGAAGGGAGTACATGCAGATGTTCATTCGTTCCTCAGGTAGTTTTTAAATAGGTAGTATGTTCAAGGCCATCTGCTGGACCCTGGAGCTTTGGCATGGAACAGGGCTGGGGTTGCCTCGGCCCTCTTGGGGTTTATAGCCAGGCAAGCTCAGGTCCTGAAGAAGTACAGAGTGATGAGGCTTTTTTGTTTTTGTTTTTGTTTTGTTAGTTTTTTCTAGTTCTTAAATTTTGACTTTATTTACACAATAGAAGGAAGCTCTTTATCATTTAAAATTTCTACTGTAAGATTTATCATTGTCCCAGAGCTGGAGCTGATGAAATTTTGCTTGGGATGTCCAGAGAGTTTCATTCATGCATAGTGAGGAGACTTGATCTGTTCCTGAGGGCAGGGGAGATCTCCCTGAGGAACCTGAGAAAGTGATTTTATTTTTTTTAACTCAGTATTGAGGTGGTAGAGAAAAGATGGGAGATCTCTTAAGAGTTGAAGACTCCAGAATTTCTGGAACCCAGAGCAAGAGGAAAAATGTTGAGAGAAGACATGAGAGATAGGCAGGGATAAAACAAAAATATTTAACCACTGAGACATGAATATAAATTCACGAATAATGGCATAAACTCAGGATTTTAAAACGTGTTTCATTTTATTCTCTAAATATGCTAAATTATAGATAGTCTCTTCCTAGGAGATTTAAGTAATAGTACAAATTGTTCATCGACATGATTTTTTTGTTGTTGTTTGTTTGATATAACTTCCCACTAGATAAATGATGCCCCTGAGAAATGATAAAACTTTTCCAATGATTTTCCCTTTCAGTTGCTGGGCATTAAGTAGCATGTAGACTCAGGAGGAGGAGAATTCACTTAACTTTAATAGCATTTTTTCAAGATGCTTAATTTTCTTTTATTATTGGCTGAACTAACAGCAACTACACTAACAAAATTTCTTAGCCTTATAATACTGTCTTAGATTTTTATCTGTTCACTCTCTTGATATTGACTAAATCATGAAAATTTTTATTTTGGAATAGCCTACTTCAATTTAGCATCATCCTTGGGCTAGATGAGAGTTTCCAGTTGGCAGTTAGATAGGGAGCTGGAAGCCTAGAATTTTGGCTCGTCCTCTTCAGTTTTTGATGACCTCTCTGCACTTCAGTTTCATGATATATGAAGTGGAGATTATAATATCTATAGTCCTCCACTGAATGGATATACATTTAGAACAGAGAAGGGCTAGTACTCCATACCCATTAGCTCTCGCTTTTAGAAATAAAATTAATGCTGTACATGCTCATGACAGGTGAGCCATTGCACCAAGCTCTTCGAATAAATGAAGTGTGGGAGGCCATCCTCGCACGTGATTTGAGTTACCTCCCTGGCTGGGTGAGAGGCGCTTAGACACAGCTGTGTCAGAGTCATTCCCCACCCTTTCCCAGGTCCGAGGGCTTGTCCATGCAGAGGTGTGCCTGGCCACTGCCCTGAAGACCCAATTGTTGTCCTTGACCTTGGGATGCTGCCCCCCTTAACCTTCATTGGAAGGGATTTTCCCAGGAATTTTTTGTTCCCCAATAAAAGCCCACTCCTGGCGTGTTCTTCCTCTCTCACTAGCCTCTTCTGTAAACCTCGCCACCACGTTAGGTGACTGGAGGTGGGAGCTAGGAGAAGCCCCCTTGGATCTGGTGTTAAAGGTAATGAGAGTCTTGTCTCTTTAATTTAAAACTCCTTAGCAATTTCTTATGAACCGAACCTTCTTTCATGAAGCCAGCGCTGGTTGCGTGGCAGAATGAAGAATTCAACAGGGATGAATTTCACACTGATCTCCAAAGCATCCCTGTGGGTACTCATCTTTCTCAAGAGTTCTAGCATTCCTGGAGAAACCCTGCCTGCCTCCTGACCAGGGTCTGTATGGGCCATACTCATCTGCTCTCTCTCTTTTTACTGCATACGCTGGGGACCACAGTTCAACAGAGCTTCCAGTTCCCATGTGTGGCCAGGTGAAGGCAACGCTGAGGAAGCATGGCAGGTGGCAGTAAATCACATCCTCAGAGGGGCCTGGGACACTTTTTGTCAGGGATAACATTGTCATCAGAGGTCCAAGGAGTTCTCAGAGAAGGAACCCTGACTTTGAACAAATGGGGTTCTTGGCTTACATGACAGAAAAGAATTTCAGCACATGCCAATCACAGTCAGATACAGGCTAAGATCTATTCAGGAAAGCAGAGACGTTCAAGGGAGAGTGTGGGCTATCTTGAGAGTGAAAATCTTTGGGGGTCAAGCAAGGAATACACAGTCAAGGGAGAGTGTAGTCAGTCCATCTCCAGATCGGGAAACAACAATCAGTTGGTGTGGGGTATTAATATCTACAGAGGACAGTAGCTAAGGCTGGGCTAGAGATAGAGTAAGGGTGGGATTATACAATTTCATGCCAGTTTTCCCAGTACTTGTGAATTGCCCTAAGGTTACTTTTTGCAGGCAAGGATATGGTTCAAAAGAGCATGCCAAGGGCACAGGCTGGGTTGCTCACAAATGCTTGTTCTACATTTCAAAGGTTCAGGGGTGTTCTCTGCATTTTAATGGTTCATGGACACTTCTCTTGAGATTCAATCTATCTTTCCTTTTCTGTATCCCCAAATTTCTATCTCAACATCACCTCCTTACCATAAGATTTAAAAACTCTCTGGTTAGGGGACTTCACTGGGGCAAGTTCTGGAGTTTGTAAAACATAGCTGGCATGCTAAAGAACTCTGGAATGATTTCCAAGCAACACCCACTAGGGTGGGAGCACCAAGATACAGAGGCATGAGCCAATCCTCTCCTGGTGGAAGCCCATGAGTAGTCCAGGGCCTTGCTTTTAAGAGAACTGACTGATACAAACACCAATCAATCCAAGAGATTCAGCATTAACTCTTCATTTGATAGTGAAGAGGTATGAGAGAGAGTTCCAAAGTGTGGAAAATTTTTAGTATTTAAGCAGATGGTCAGACTAACTATACAGATAAACTCAAGTTGACCGTTAACCTTGGAGGTTATACTAGTGGCTCTGGACTCCATCTGAAGAACATGCAAAACCACAAGGGTTTTAAGAGATCTTATATGAGGTTTTTTATAAATTTATCTGAATATCATATGAAGGACAGGTTTATAAAAGGAAAGACTGGAGGCAAGGAACCCAAGGACGCTCTTTCAGAAGTTTAGGTTGAGAACGAGATTTATATTATTCTCATGGCTTGACAATTAGTTAGATGTGGGGGGTAAAAGAAAGATTAGTTAAGGATGTTTCCTGGAATCCTTACTTGAGAAATTAAGCCGATTACATCTCCATTTGCCATAGCACCATAGGGAAACCAGGAGTCAGAACACCTTTGGGGAGGAGACACAATCAATTTGGTTTTGGATATGCTCAGTCTAAGGCATATTTAGGCAAAAATCCAGTAGACAGTTAGAGATAGGGGTGCCATGTTTTATTTCTAAAAGTAAGAGCTAATGGGTATGAAGTGCCAGCCCTGCTCCATTCTAAATGTATATTCATTCAGTTGAGGACTCTAGATATAATAATCTCCATTTCATAGGCCTGACCAGAGATGACCATTTTGAAATCCTCACACACAAAGCGCATGAAATTGCAGAGAGAAAGAATACAGAGTGACAAAGAGATAGGTCAGTTCTGAGTCACAACAACACATAGGGAACAGGTAGAAGATGAGGTATCACAGTGTTTGGGGAAATCAAACTATTGTGCTATAACCATAGGCAAGAGCAGAATGTGTTGGGGAGGGTCAGTGGGCCCTCCACCTCCATTCCTACCTTGAATGCTGCCTGTTTTGTCTTCCTGGACAGGTCAAGACAACTTTTACCAGATTCCCTCACAACCGAGGACTGGATACAAATTATATTCCATCAATTATGTTTACCACTCTTGCCCTAGAAGATGGAACTGAGGCAAAAGTTATATTCCCAATGTTTTTAGCCATTTTCTGTTGGCAGATATGACATCGATGATGTGGAGCTTTTCTACAGCCATATCCAAGGGTCTAGTCATTAGTTTTGTGGCTGCTCAGTTGCATGGTGGTGGTAGCAGCTTTCTCAGACTTGGATGTAGCCATAGCAGTGTGTCTGAGTCCTTCCTACATCTTCCTGATTCAGGCAAAGGTACCACCTCCTCTGGCAGGCCAGTTGTGAGGGGAAATTGCTGGAGATGCAGCTATATCTCGATAGCTCCCAACAGTTTAATAAATATTTGGTTCCTAGATGAAAACCTTCATAGAATACCCAGAGCTATTGTGTTTTCCTTATTGAATCCTGATTAATATGGAATATTTCAGGAAGGGAATAACCGATTATACTAAATACTGCGTATAGAGCAAACAACTTAAGAACTAAAAATGTCCACTGAATTTGGGAATGTAGTTTATTGGTCGTTGGTAGCAAGTAAAGCATACTGTTACTGAAGCTGAAAGGAATATGTGTAGCACTTAGTCCTTCAGACAGTCCTCAAAATTCTTGCAGGGTAATGTGGAAATGTTTTGAGGAAGAAACACTGAAGTCAGGAGACTTAGGTTCTGGTCTTGATGCTCTTACTATCAAGGTGTTGAACATGGTATAGTCGTTTAACCTCCCGTCTTCTCAGCCGGGTGTCCATGCCAGAGCTTGCCCCACACTAGTGCCTCCTAATCCTTTCTCCAAGCTTCTTTCTGCACACAGCCTCCTTAACCCCCCAGAGCTTAACAAACACCAGATGGTGGTGGCTAAGAATACTCAGAAGGTTCAAGGATAGCAGAAGAGAAGCAGAAAAGATAAACTTTAAAAAAAAGATACTAAATTATACTTCTAGAAAACATTAGCTATGCACCTCACAGAGGGTCTTCATCCCCGGTCCTTTAAAAACTTTTTAGAATTTTTGAAATTAAAAAGGTTGCCCAGGCTGCCCCCTTAAATTTGTGATCCTCCTGCTTTAGTCTCTTGATTAGCTGGGATTGTATCCAGTAGACATTGTCTTTTTTTCTCTCTCTCTCCACATTTTTAAAACTGGTACATTGTAGTTGTACATAAGGACAGAATTTGTCATTACATATTCATACATGCATACAACATAACAATATTATTTGGCCAATATCACTCTCCAATACTTTTCCCCTCCCTCCCCTTCTTCCCTACCCCCTTGGTCCCTTTCATCTACTGATCTCCCTTTGCTTTTCATGAAATCCCCACACCCCCCTTTCTTTTCCCTTTTCCTCTCTAGCTTCCACATTTGAGAGAAAACGTACAACCCTTGATCTTATACATGCAACCCTTGATCTTCTGAGTTTGACGTATTTTGCTGAATATAATGGTTTCAAGTTCTATCCATTTTCCTGCAAATGACATAATTTCATTTTTATTTATGACTGAATAAAACTCCATTGTGTATACATAGCACATTTTCTTTATCCATTCTTCCATTTATGAACACACAGGCTGACTCCATAGTTTGGCTATTAAGAATTGTGCTGCTGTAAACAGAGATGTGCTTATATCACTATAGTATGACAACTTTAATTCCTTAGGATAAATCCCAAGGAGTGGTACACCTGGGTCATATTGTGGTTCATGTTTAGTCTTTTGAGGAACCTCCATACTTATTTCCATAGAGATTGTACTAATTTACAATCCCACCAACAGTATAAAAGTGTTCCTTTTTCTTCCCACATTCTCGTCAGCATTTATTCTTGATGACTGCTATTCTGACTGGTGTGTAGTTTTTATTTGTGTTTCCCTGATTGCTAATGGTATTGAACATTTTTCATGTATTTGTTGGCCACTTGTATTTCTTCTTTTGAGAAGTGTCTGTTTAATTCATTTGCCTTTTTATTAATTGGGTTGTTCCGATTTTGGTGTTAATGTTTTTGAGGTTTTGTTGTTGTTTTTTCCTTTGGTGCTGGGAATTGAACTCAGGGACACTTGATGGCTGAGCCATATCCCCAGCCCTATTTCGTATTTTATTTAGAGACTGTGGCTCACTGAGTTGTTTAGTGCCTTGCTTTTGCTGAGACTAGCTTTGAACTCTCAATCCTCCTGCCTCAGCCTTCCAAGCTGCTGGGATTACAGGCATGCACCATGGCGCCTGGCTGTTTTTGAGTTCTTTATGTGTTTTAGATATTAATCCTCTGTCAGAAGAGTAATTAGCAAAAATTTTCACCCATTCTGTGGGTTCATTTTTCATATTCCTAATTGTTTCCTTTGCTGTGCAGAAGCTTTTTAATTTGATGTTATTCCATTTATTAACTTTTAGGGGTCTTATTAAGAAAGTCATTGCCTATACCTATATGTTGGAGTGTTGACCCTATGTTTTCTTCTAGAAGTTGCATAGTTTCTGGTCTAATTCCTAGCTCTTTGATCCACTTTGAGTTGATTTTTGTGTGGGTGACAGATAAGGATCTCGTTTCATTCTTCTACATGTACATAATGAGTTTTGCCAGCACCCTTTGTTTAAAAGGCTGTCTTTTTAAACAAATATTGTGATTCTTCCAGCATTGTTTTTTTGGCTTATGATTGCTTTGTCTATTCTGGGTCTTTATTCTTTCAAATGAGTTTTAGGACTAATTTTAGTTCTGTGAAGTATGTCATTGGTATTTTGATGGGGATTGCTTTGAATCTGTATGTTGCTTTTGGCATTATGGTCATTTTAACAACATTAATTCTGCTTATCCATGAACATGGGAGGTCTTTCTATTTTCTGAGGTTTTATTCAGTTTTTTTCTTCAATGTTGTATAGTTTTCATGTGGAGGTTTTTCACCTCTTGGTTATATTTATTCCTAAGGATTTTTTTTGAGGCTACTATGAATGAAACTATTTTCCTTATGTCTTTCTCAGAAGATTTATTTATTTTTTTGGTATATAAGAAAGATATTGATTTTATTATGTTGGTTTTGTAACCTGCTGTTTTACAAAATTTGTGTATTAGCTCTTGCAGTCTTTTGGTGCAGTTTTTTGGATCTTCTAAATATAGGATCATATCATCTGCAAAGAGTGATAATTTGATATCTTTCTTTCTTGTTTTTAATCCCTTTTATTTCCTTTTCTTGAAATAAGCCTCTGTCTTAGTACCACCAACCAACTACCCTGAGCAGGAATCCTGTCCAAAATCTCTGGACTCAGATTCCCAGCTTCTCATTTTCCTTAGGAATTAGGAGGGAATTCTCCTTTAGAGGATAATAGATTTTGTAGCATCATACTTATTCAAAAGATGATAACTCAGTATTATGTGGCAAAGCTGTTTCTTTATTATTTCCATCTTTGCATTCTAGAAATGGTTTTTTGGTCCACTTTGCAATAGCAAAAGTTGATGAGAAGGATCTGCTCCCTGATTTTAAATAGTCCCAAATTTGAATTACAACAAAGTATAATTGCATTGCCATGATAATCTCATTGAGATTATATTGTAAAAATTTTAAATAGAATAGAACATGAGATCAGATTGCATAGAAATATGTGTGTAAATGTGTATGTATGTACACACACACTCACACACCTACAGAGACACAAATGCATGTAAACCTGGCAAAAACCAAATAAGACCTATAGTTTATTTAAGAGCAATATACCAATGCCAATTTTCTGGTTTGCTACTATACTGCAGTTACATAAAATGTCTGTTGTGGGAAGCTGGGCGAAAAATTCAAGGGATTCTAGGTACTATTTTTGCAACTTCTTGTGAGTCTATAATTAAATAAAAGTTTAAAAATGAATTAGAGGAAAACAACCTAAATTTTATTTTTCTGATATAATAACAATCTATAAAATATCTACAATGAGGTGTTCTAGCCAAGAATATATTACCTGAATCTATTTGTGTTGTTAGACTTAACTTCTAGTTTACAAGAAATACCAGGGAAAAGGAACAAGTTAAAACTACAGCATGAGAAAACAAATAAAACAATCGAGCAAATATAGAATGTGTTTTATGAAACAACTGACCTTCATAGTTATCACCAAAGATTTAAAGATGAGTGTATAGAGACAATGAGGCAGTATGCATTAAAAGACTAGAGCAAAATAATAACAACCAAATGCAATGAATTTGTTGGGTACTAATTTTTAACTATTTAAAAAAATTTTTTAAAAGATATGTAACATGAAATTTGCCTTTTTAATTATTAAGTATACAACTCACTAGCATTAAGCACATTTATATTGTTGTGCAACTATCACCATCATAAAAAAAAAAACCTTCTCATCTTGTAAAACTGTAACTTGGTACCTATTAAAAACGAAATTTTGCTTTTTGTCTCTGTGATTTTGACAACATTAAGTACTTTCTAACTGGCTTATTTCACTTAGCATAATGGTTTCACTTTTTTCCATATTGTGGAATATGTCAAAATTTCTTTATGTATTTTGATAGGCAACATAAATATTTCCAAGTCATCTCTTTTTGCTTGTATTAAACCTTTAATTAATATATAATGCTCTTTATAGTTGACCTTTTTTGACTCATAGTGTGTTTTGTCTGATTTTAGTATAACTACCTCTTCTTTCTTTTGGCTGATATTTGCATGAAATATTTTTTTCCATCCTGTCACTTTTAACTTGTTTGTGTTTCTGGATCTAAAGCAAGTCTCTTATAGATAAAATTTAGTTGGATCTTTGTTTATAAGCCATTCTGTCAATCTCTGTCTTTTCACTGGAGATTTTAATTAATTTATAGTCAAGTGCTGATAAGAAGGGATTTCTATTGCTTTCTATAGGCCTTATAACTTTTTTTTTGTCCCTCATTTTCTACATTACTGTCTTCTTTTGTGTTCTGTTGATTTTTAAGGGTGAAATATTTTAATTCTCTTCTCATTTCTTTTTGAGTATATTATATAGCTACTTTTTTTGTGGTTACCCGGGGAACACATTTAACACCCTAACATTGTTATGACACTAGAATTTGACTCTATACCTGCTAAATGTCAAAGGCATAAAAAAACTCTTCTCGTATACAGCTCTGTCCCCAACCCCTTCAATGTTGTCACAAAATTGCATCTTTATATATTGTATCCAAAAATACAGACTAATTATTTTTAATGTATTAGTTTCTTAAATCACATAGAAAACAAAAAGCAAAAAGTTAGGTTATAAGTTACAATAAAACTCATTTTTAGAATTGTCTGTGTGTTTACCTTTCTTGACTTTTAATTTCTTGACTCAACTTAAAGTTACTATCTATGTCCTTTTACTTCAACCTGAAGGACTATCTTTAAAATTTCTTGTTGAGCAGGCCTAGTGATAATGAATTCCTCCAGTTTGTGTATTTCTTGGAAAAATCTTAATTTCTCCTTGATTTTTGAAGGCAGTTTTGCCAAATATAGGTTTCTAGGTTGATGAGTTTGGTCTTCCCTACCCCCAGCCTAAGCACATGGAATATATCAACTCATTGCTTTCTGGCAAGTTTCCTGGCAAGGAAGCTGCTGCTAGTACTCCTGGGGATCTCTTGTAAATTACAGGTCACTTCTTTCTTGCTGATTTCAAGAGTATCCCTTTATCTTTGGCTTTCAAATGTGCCTTGGTTTGGGTCTCCCTAAGTTCACTCTGCATGGAGTTGACTGAGCTTCTCAAATATCTGTGTTCATGCATTTCATCAAATTTGAGGAGTTTTCAGCCATTATTTTTTTTTCAGATGGTCTCTCTTTCCCTTTCTCTGCCTCTTGTCTTTCTGGACCTTCCACAGTGCATAAGCTGGTCCATCTGATAATGCCCCATGGGTCCCTTAGGCTCTGCTTGCTTCAATCTTTTTTTCTTTCTGTTCATCAGATGATAATTCAATTGTCTTGTACTCAGGCTCATTGATTTTCTTTCTGCCTTTTCAAGTTTTTGTGTTTTTATGCTCTAGAATTTCTTTCTTTTTATGTTTTCTATATATTTATTGATATTTACACTTTATTTATTCATTGTTTCTTTATTTTAATTTTACCATATCTTCTTTTAGTTCTTTGAGTATCTCTGTAACAGTTGTTTAAAAATCTTTGTTTAGTAACTTCACCACCTGGTTTTTCTCAGGGACAAAAGTTTCTGTTGACTTTTCCTTTAAATGGGACACTTTCCTGTTTCTTTGTATGCTTTTTTAATTTTTTTATTTTTTATTGAAAACTAGACTTTTGCATCTACAATGTTGTAACTCTGGAGATCTGACTCTCTTCCATTCCCAGGGTTTTCTGGGGTCTGTTTTGTTTCACATTTTAATTGTTGTGGGGTCTCTGTGTTGGTGATCTGATTGAGGTCTAAGACTAATGTTTACTAGGGTCTTTTCTTTCCTCTGGCATGGAGGTGACTTTCTAAATTTCCTTATAAATGTGATTGCTTTTGGATGTCTTAATCTTTAAGACTCTGGCCTCCAAAGGGGGAGAAAGAGGAGAATGCAGAGAGCAGGGAAAGGCACCCATTCTTTGAAATCCCTTGACAGCTGTTTGCATCATCAAGGCAGAACTGGCAGCAATGACAGGGAATGCTGCAGAAACAGCAACCAGAGTAGAGATCTTTGATGTTAAGAATAGGGTCCCACTTGGGCTCCCACAGCCATGTGTAAGCTGCTCCTGAAACATGTGCAAAGTTGCCTACCATTGCAGTTGGGGTTGGTGATGGGTGTCCACATCAAGAACTGAAATTAACTACAGTTTACCACCTAAGCCATCCCCTGGAAGTTGCAAGCTTTCCAAATAGTTAAATCAGGTAGAATCTGCCATTAGATTCATGATCATTCCTACTCTGCCATCTTCCCAGATTCTTCTTCTCTAACTGACTAATAATTTTTGGAAAAGAGTTATAAAAGATATTTGAGGATATCAATTATATCTCAAAAGTATTTCTATTAAGAGATAGGGCACATTTGGAAAACATTTGGTATAGATTATATATTAGATGAGACTAGGGATGTAGTGTTTATTTTCTTAGGGTGTAACCACTTTCTCGTCATAAAGGAGAACACCTGGGTTCTTTAGAAATAAATATTGAGATATTCAGGAGTGAAGAGCCATGATTTCTACATCTTTCTTTCAAATAGTTTAACAAGCAAACAAGAAAAGCACAGTTCTATAAAGAAAAGATGGCAAATGTTAACACTTTTCGAACCTACATGGGGAATATGGGGTGTTTGTTGTCCTATTCTTTCAGCTTTGGGGAATGTTTAAATTTTTTCACAACAAAATTTCGATACTGGGAGGTAAGGGATGGAGGGCAGGTGAAATCCTCTGTAGGTATTATTTTCATGACCAACTACTTGGCAGGAACCATATCCAAATTTTCATGTCTGATTTCAGCATGTCTGGGATAGTTGGGATTGTGTGACTTCTTCATGTAAAGGCCTATTACGCCACTCCAAATTGTTTCTATTTCATACGTAAGTAAGAATAGGCCCATATATAGTTTTAAACAGAGCAAAAAAAAAAAAGCGTATTTGCACATTTTGGAAACATTCTGGATAGAGAATTGTTGGAAAGGCTGGGAAGGGTGTACCTGTGAAGGACTCTTGGTCAGTCTTTGGGGACAATTGTAATGGGGCCTAAACTAGGGCAGTGACAGTAGAAATGGTGAGAAAGAAGGTACATATTTGAGAATTATAGAAATATAGAATCAAATTTATAAGGTTCAAACTTCTATGAACTTTAGTTAAAACTCAAGAGTTTCTCATAAGATTTTTTGAGAATCCCTGTAAAGAGAAGGTATCACATTATTGACATAGTACTTTAAGAAATTAAGTGCTATGTTATTTATTGTCCTTCTCAACAAAATAAGGAAGAAAAGCTCATAGAATATTTGCATTTTAGCAACATCAGGACTATGATGAAAAAATAATTCAAGTGGGGCAGAGGTCCCAAGTAAGATTTAAATGAACAGTCTCTGAATCATGAATTATGATTCCAGTTCCTCTCCATAGTTAAGCTTTCAGTGAGAAAGAGCACAGAGTTTGTTAAGATGTACAACTGTTTATAAAGCTTTTATTGAGTCTCCCCAAAATACACACTTTAAAGGCTTGCAATAATCCTGGAGGGTACAAAACGCATTCTTTTAAGAATTTTGTTTATTTAAGTCATAAGTGTGTTTGTTATGGGAAAGTAAATTTATTTGCATAAACGGTAGATGAGTCCAGCAATTATATTAAATAACCCACCATTCAAAGTATTATGTTAGACAGAAAGCACCCAACTGCTTAGTCTAGTTTTCTCCTTGCAAAACACTTGAAATTAAAGATGTCTTTGCCATTTCTAAACCAAATACATGACAAAGTGTTGTTCTTCTCTATGTGGTAGAATAGTCAGGACTTGGTGATTGGTTTGAAACAGTGAAAGAAAGAACCTTCCAGATTGGTGCCCAGGTTGCTGGTGTGGGTAACTAGGTAGACAGCAATGTTGTCCAGTGAGATAGGCACCCAGGTGGAGAGGAATGGTTTCTAAGGAAGAGTTTGTTTTTGAACATGAAGAATCCGAGGTGTCTGGAGGACATCTTACTAGAGCTCATCAACAAGCAGGTGGGAATATGTGTGTGGAGCCCAGGAGAGAGATCTAAAAATTTAAATTTGCAGCAAACTGCTCAGGTGTAGCCATTCTCAGTTCAGATTGGAACCTATGTAATATAATCTGACCCAAGAAGTTTCAAATATTTCTTTTTCTTTCTTTTTTCTTTTTAAATATTTTTTTAGTTGTAGCTGCTACAATATCTTTGTTTATTTATTTTTATGTGGTGCTGAGGATTGAACCCAGTACCTCACATGCCCAAGGCAAGTGTTCTACCACTGAGCTCCAGCTCCAGCCCCTCAATGTTTCTTAATGCTTTCCTTATTTAAAATACACTGACTTTGAAAGAACGTCAATATTTATTGTGATAAATATTGCCCTGGATAAATTAAGAGGAAATCAGCTATAGCACTGATGTTGGATGACAGAAAAATGACAGAAAGGTCACCCTTTATCTTATCCTCATCAGGCTCCAGAGTATAATAGGTACTCAGTAATTATTTGTTGAGTAAATGAATGGTTAATATCCCCATTCCCACAGCCTGTCCCCAAATACATCCACATCATTTAGTGAAACTGAAAATGCAGAGGATGGAAGTACCTTTTTTTTTGCTTTTTTTTAAATTAAAAGATAGCTCTGAATTACCCTCTGGGATGGGTAATATAGCAATCGTCACCAGACATGCAATTCCACAGTGGCATAATTTTTGGAAAATGGGAAAACAAGTAAGAATGGGGAGAAGGGGAGAGATGGGGAGCAGTGGGGAGAAGGGAGAGGGCTGCTGACACCAGGCTACTTCCACACATCTTTTTCTTTTTCTGGGGTGGTCTGGACTAGGTTTCAGGTCCTCCACTCTGGGCACTCTTAAAGACAAAACAAAACAAAAAACAATCTTCCTGTCTTTTCCAATACTTGCTTTCAAATGTGCTTCTGGGAAGCCCTTGGGAATAGCAACAGAGTCTGAGGCCCGCCTACAACCACCATTTATTTATTGTTACCTCACAGCATTGATCTTTGTGCCTAAGCAGCAATTTGAGAAGCCAAGGAACAGCGTGCTTCTCTCAGCAGTAATTTTGAAGCCTCTCAGGAGACTAACAAGATCCCAGGGTTTGCAAATGGGACCATTTCTTTGCAGAGTGAGGATGTGGAGATGGGAGAGTGCTGGGGAAAGGAGAGCTCTGCTCTGCTTCAGAGATCTTAACAATGGCCCTCAGCCCAGCTGTAATGAAAGGAGGGATGTGCTGGGTGGGGAGATGGCCCTCACTCCCCACTCTGGTTTTAGTCCTCGCTTATTATTACATTCAAATTCCTTTTCTCAAGTCACTGTTGGTGCTGTCTTAATGAGCTACAGCTCAGAGAACATAAACCTGCCCTTTGAATGCCACCTTTTAGAGAACAAAATGAAAAATTTCTGGAATAAACTTTCCCCTCCTGTCTGCACACAGACCCAAGATCAGCAATTCTGCAATAGAGAAATGGAAAGTGAGGCCATGACCATGACATTGAGGCTTCTAAAATGCTTTTCCTGGTATAAGTAGATTAATACAAACATACTTGAGGAGACGGTGGAGTTCCAAACTAAGAGGTTAACAGCTTCAATTAGAGACCTCTTCTCCACCAGCTGCCCTCTCGATGGCAGAGCTCGGTCCATACTTGCAGTGTGTACTGGAGGTCAGCTTAGGTTAACATGCAGGACGTGAAGTGCCAACCAATGCATCTCCTGACTCTGCTTTGTTCCAAGAACTCTGGGGGCCCGTCTTTCACAACAGCTGGATAAAGGCTCTACCAGGTTCCTTCTCCTCATGCTCCAGAATCCTGGTGAATTCATCACCTGAGTTAAAATTATCATCCTCTTCCAAAGCAGACCCCAGAGGCTTGAGCTGTTCCAACTCCAGCTGTTCATTATAGCCAGGGCAACTGGACTTGATTTAAATCGATGAGTGAGTGTTAGTGGTGAAATCAATTACTCTAAGAATGACCAAAGAAACAGACTGTCACATTCCCTGAACAGTGCTCCTCCCTCAGAGGATGGAGAGGAGTGGGAGACTCTTAGGTGCACCCCATCTGAACAACACCTGTTGTTTTGGAAGCTGAGGGTATGTTTGCTGAAGTATATCTGAGAAGTCTGATTTGGTTTTCCTGTTTCCATTCTGGGCTCTGAGGACTGATTTCGCTTTTGGGACTCTCAGGGGACAGGTGCATCCCATCTGCTGACTTCTTGTTGGCTCTGAGGTGACACATTCTCATTAAGACATCCTCTATTTAAATGTGTCTCTGCTGTTTCAGTCTCTGCATCTTTCTCCTCTTCAGTCTTCTTTCCCTCCACAGATCCAGTAGACTCAAGGGGACTCCTTGACATTCTCCTGCTTTCAAACCTCCACCTGTATTCCATCAGGATGGAATATGGTAATTACTTGGTTCATCTTTTAATCCACTGGACTGTAAACAGGAGCCGGTTAAAGCCAACAACTCCATTTTCCATTGGAAAATGCCCAGGGGCTGGTTAACAACAGAAGTATTCACAGGAAAAGAAATTAAGTTTGATGAGATTTCCAAGTGTGTCCTGGGGAGGATCAACCAACAGGAGGCCTCTTAGCTGATGCTGAGACCATGAATATATTCTCTACCAAAACAGGATTTGAAATGCAGATTCACACTTGGACCTCATCTTTCCCTGTGACAGTTACTTCTTAGTCATTTTCTCAAAAGATGGGTATTTAACTGGGTTAGAGGAATGGGGTACACTAGTATTATATCATTGTCATCATCCATCATCATTATTGTAAAATAAGGAACATGGCTGGTCTTTGTCTCTAGTCCTTGGGAAGTAACCTCTAATCTATAGAATTTTCAGAGTGATGAGTGTCTTTGTTATTGATGGTGGGCCCCTCGTACAATACCTGAGTTGATGTTCCTGAGATGAGTCAGGAGAGGGACTGTATATTGCCAGAAATACTAATCTTGTATTTAAGAGGGTTGGGGCTTTGGTCCTGTGATATCAGCCCGACCTCTGCGGAAGGAAGGAGAGGAGAGATGTGTATTCAACCACATAGCCAATGATTCAATCAATCTTGATCCACAAAGTCTTTTTTTTTTTAAGAGAGAGAGATTTTTAATATTTATTTTTTAGTTTTCAGCGGACACATCTTTGTTTGTATGTGGTGCTGAGGATGGAACCTGGGCCGCACGTATGCCAGGCGAGCGCACCACCACTTGAGCCACATCCCCAGCCCCACGCAAAGTCTTGTTTAAGCTTCCTAGATGGTGATACATTGATGTACCAGGAGAGTGAGGCATCCTAAAAACATGGAAGCTTTGTGTGAGAGTCCCTTTCAGACTTTACCTTATATGTCTCTTCTTTTGCTTGATCCTGATTTGTATCCTTTATAATAAATTATAGTCGAGCATTGTCCTGAGTTCTGTGAGTCACATAATGAATTACCAAATCTGAGATGGTCATAAAACTTCTCAATTCTAGCCATTTGGTCAGAAGAGCAAGTGGCCTGGGAGCCCTGGAACCTAATAGGTTAAGTCTGAACTAAGTGGAGCCTTGTTGGGTTCATGGCCTTAAACATGTGGAATCTGTGCTAATTCCAAACAGTTGGAGTCAAAACTATATTTCAGGAGTTGTCATCATCGTCATCATCACCTAACTTTATTGAGTTTTTATAAAATCACACTTTTATAAAAATAGGATCCCCAAATTTACACAATATACTCAAGCTAATTTGCCTAACAATATCTACCCTCTCAGTCATTGAATAATGGGAGAAAAACAAATGGAATTTAAGCTTAGTAATGTGTAATATCAGAGTCTCAGTTTAAACGTTCTCTTATGAGCACGTGCTCAACTTTCCAGATTTCCCCTTCTCACCTCCAATCCTCTTTAAGGTGACATTTAATTTCTGGGGTAGGATCATGGCCTTTTAGAGTTCTACAGTGACAGAAAAGAGAACTCAAGTCCTTGGAGCTATACTGCTCTTAGATTCGATCAAGAGGGGAACCTGTCCCGAAGGGACTTGTATTGGCTCTCTTCTAGTCACAGCCCACACCAAGACACAAGCCAGGAAACCAAGGAGGACGTATGTCCACTGGAGTCTGCTCCTCCACTCCTATGCCACCTTAGGGGTACTCAGGGCGCAGGAATCTTTTTTTTCCAAACTTCTCCAGTCTACTTCCAGAACCTGTGCCGTCTTCTTCCCTGGGATCATTCTCCTTGGCATGAGCCTCACAACTAATATGTATACAGTTGGGCCCTGGAGATGCCAAGGAGAAGCTGTAATAGGAGAAGCTGGGAGTGGGGGTGAAGGACCCTAGGCCTGAAACCTGGGGCTCTGTGTGCCTGAACACACCTTGTAGACCAGTTGGGATTGGGAAGAGATGAGGAGTGGGCTGAGCTGAAGGCTGTGTATACATTCTTCCTGTAGGGCCTGTCTCAGATCACCATTGGCTTCTGATGTAGTGTGACTTGTCTGATGTAGCCCTTGGACAGGTGACCACTGAGATGTCAGGCCTGCTGTGATGATGTGCTGACATCATCAATACCTTCTATGGTCCTTGACATGTACCTTCAATCAGGAAGTCCACATACACAGGTTTGCTTTGTCCTGACTTAAGAACTTGATTGGCAAACTTCTTATCTCTTCCTGCCCATGCCCCACTGGAGCACAGGGAAATTGCTAGATCCCTTGCATACCATATGTAAGATACCAGAAACTAAGAACAGTGTGCCCTCTTGGCTATCACTGGGCTACTGCTTACACTATACTGGGGCCCACAAGTTAGGCCTTCTTTAAAGTTGTACCATTCAGTATATAATTTACATATGGCATACAGAAGTTCTAGAACTTTCTATGTACTTGAAAAAAGTTTATTCTAAATTGAGGTGTGATATAGCAGATGGGGGTCCTATTGCATACACAAAGTGTGATTTTATAAAAACTCAATACATCAGATTACAATGACTGAGATAAAAAGGAGTATAAAATGTCTCAAGTTTTGGGCTGGGGATGTGGCTCAAGTGGTAGCGCGCTTGCCTGGCATGCGTGCAGCGCAAGTTTGATTCTCAGCACCACAAACAAACAAAGATGTTGTGTCCGCTGAGAACTAAAAAATAAATATTAAAAAAAATTCTCTCTCTCTTTAAAAAAAAGTCTCAAGTTTCTATTAATTGCATGTTATAATGATAATATTTTGGATATATTGAGTTAAATAAAATATATTATTGAAATTAATATAACGTCTTTATGCAGTCTTTCTTGTTTGTTTTACTTATTTTTTTAATTATTTATTTTAAATTTTGGGCACTTGGGGTAGCCAAAGCAGAGTTTTTAGGGTTTTAGCTTTGAGCAACTGAAGATAAAAGATGAATCAGTTTGCAAATAATAAAACAACTACAATACAAAAAATGGCTAGACTGACATGGCTCAGTACATGGCCTAGATTCAGGGGTCCGTTGCAAACCATTGTTTCAGTGCCTTCTTTAGAAAACCTCAGGAATGCTCTCTCACTCACAGTCCTCTTATGAGGGTGGTGAAGAGTGACAGCACTTGATCTATCACTAACAGAGCAAGGAGCCATTGATAGACCAGTAAGGGCCTGAGATGGTTTGAAACAAGAGCTCCACGTAGTAGAGTTCACTCTATGGATGGTGACACTGTGCAACCAGATTGGGGATGCTTGATCTAAGACACATAAGAAAGTGTGTTGGTAAAGTCAGGAACAATGGGTGCAGACAAAAGATGTACATCACCATCATGGTGGAGCCCCGGACAGGGATCCCCAGGCCCCAATTCTGAAGAGTCATCCACTGACTATTGCTTTGGCAGTGTCACCAGAGCTGCTACTGGAGCAATGGGGCTGCAGGTGTACCCAGGACCGTATCCTAATTTCCACAGAGAATGGTCAAGTGGCCTGAAGCAACTTCCTGTGTCCTTTATTCCCTATGTAGCCTTATAATTAAGCCTGTTAGTGGAAGTAACCTAAGGAAGTCTGTATCTGGAGACCTTGAAACCGGCTAATCTAATATACATACCAATGCCACAAAGGAAGCAACCAAAGGATCTGGTCAACGTTTGCTTCCCTAGTGAAGGACTGGTGGTTCACGTCAGCACCACAAAGTGGTTCTCTCTGGACATGACTGGTGGAGTGGCTCATTCCTCTCTCTCCTGATTTGTCAGCCTCCACTTTAGAATAGGAAAAATGAAATATATTTTCCAATCTTTCTTAAAACTAAGCATCACCTGTTTCTTTTTACCTTAAAGATGTTACTACTAGAAAATTCAGAATCACATATATCGTTCACATTTAATTTCTATGGAACAACTTTGTCCTAGAAACTTGAAAGCATCGACCAGACTGTCTGAGGCAATTCTTGGATTCTTAATGCTTCCGTCTGCCCTCCCCAGGTTTACAGATTCTCATACAGTGCCTCTTGGCCCTCCCTGTTTATCATGTCTTTGTCACTCTCTCAGAATGGAAGGGCAAATTTTTTGCTTCCTTTTCTTGTCCTATATGAAGTTCCCCTATGTTCTATTCTCTTTCCTCCCACAGGCTTTAAGCCTCATAGCTCAGCCATAATGGTGGAAAGGATGTACTCTCTTCTCTATGAAATAAACTCTATGATCCTACCAGTTGAAATTTGCTCTTAGTGTTAGTGAATTTTGAATGTTTTTCCTTAACAAAGTTTGATTTGAAGGCCCTTATTCTCTGTGACAACCTCCAAAAGTCCTATTTAAAAACTACATATAACCTCCCACTTCTTTGGCTTCCTTTTGTAATAATCCATGAGGCAAAAGGAGATCACTGGATAAGTGAGATGAATGCAAAAGAGAAAGCCACATTTATATATTTTAAGCATGTACATTCATTATGTAAATATTATCTAATAAAATCCTCAACAATACCTATGCCTGTTTCAGTCAGTTTTTGCATCACTGTGACCAAAATACCCAGTAAGAACAACTTAAAAGAGGGAAAGGCTTACAGTTCAGAGGTCTCAGTCCATAGACAGCTGACTCTATTGCTCTGGATTCAAACTGAGGCAGCACATTATGGGGGAAGGGCCCAGCAGAGAAAAGCTGCTCAGTTCATGGCCAAGTCAGGAAGCAGAGCAGGTCAGGGAGGAAGGGGCCCCATGGGGGAGTTATATCCTTCCAAGGCATGGCCCCAGTGACTCACCTCCTTCAGCCACACCCCACCTGCCTACAGTTACCACCCAGTCAGTCCATTCAAACTAGGATGAACCAATTAGATTACATCTCTCACAATTCAATTATTTCACCTCTGAATACTCATGCAGAAATACAAGAGCTCTTGGGTAACACCTCATTATAAAACCAAAACATTTATAATTTGCTCCATTTTGCATATGAAGAAATGAGTCAGCGGCAAACTAAAATTCTAGCTTATATCTTTGGATTCTTAAAACCACATTCATTTAATTTGTGAAAACCTATTAACTATTTATGCCCAGCACTGTTCTAGATGTTTGGAATGTAACCATGCATAAAACAACTGCTTCGTCTTCACAGAGCATATTTCTTAGCAAGAAGGGACAGATTATAAACAATGTCATTGGCAGAATAAGGTCTGCCCAAGATGTTCACATCCTGATCCCTCTGAGTAGGTTACATTAGATGATAAAAAGAACTTTGCAGATGTGATGAAGATTATGAATCTTGAGATGGGAAAGGTATCTTGTGTTATCCAGTTGAGCCCAATGGACTCACATAGAACCTTAAAAGGGGAAGAGAAAGGCAGAAGAGTCAAAGAGATGTTGGGAGAGTAAGCATAAAAGATTTGAAGCATGAGTGGGACAGGTTTAGAAGATGGAGAAAGAGGGCCACGAGCCAAGAAATTTGAGCAGATTTAAGAATCTGGGAATGCCAGCAAGGGACTTCAGTCCTTCAACCACAAGGAACTAAATTCTGCCAACTCACTGCATGAACAAGAAAACAGATTATTCCCTAGAGTCTCCAGAAATGAATGCAGCTTTGACAACACTTTGACTTTGGCTTTGGGAAACTCTAACAAGAAAAAGCAGCTGAGCTCACCAGACTTCCAACCTACAGAATGGTATGATAATAAACCTGTGTTATTTTAAGCATATAAGCATGTGGCAGTTTGCTGTGATAGCAAGAGGAAATGAATACCAGCAATAAGTGTGACATAAAGTGTATCAGAAACCATCCTATCATGAAAAGAGAAACCACTCTAGGTATCTAAAGCAAAGAGAGATCTAATGCATTGAACTGGTGAAAAAGCTGGGAAGGGCTAGAAGAACAGAGGGAAGGGGGTATTCCACAGTGTGGCAGACTGGAACACTGGCAGCTCCAATTCTTAACACTTGCTTCTATTTAGACCCTGTGGCATGTGACTCTAAAGTCCCTCCCATGAAAGTTGAGAGCATTTCCTCTCTCTATGTGACATGGGACAGAAGTGATGATGAGCCCATTCTGAGGCCATGTTCATGAGGACCGTTGTGTTTCTACTTGTATTCTCTCACCTGACTACAGTCACCATGAGCATGTGCTCAGGCTACCTTGTAGAAGAATGAGAAATTGTGTCTCAGAGTCAAGTTGCCACAGTCAAGGCCAGCCTAGGTAAGAATAACCAGCTAACCATAGACAATGGAATCACTTAACCAATTACTAGTGGACCCCAGAAAGACAAGCAATAATTTCTTCCATTTTTTTGTATACTTCTGCCGCAGTCTGGCTGGGCACAATTCAGGAGCCACTTGTCAAAAGAAACTAACTTTATTTTTAGAACTACAAACGCCAAACAAAACAGCTCCTCAGGAAAAAACCCTCAGAGCCCAACTGCTACCACCGGCTTCCCACAAGCCTCTCACCCCCACCCCAACCTCTCCACCTCCCACAATCCCCCTGCTCTTGAGGCCGATTGGCTGGGTCGCATGGACGGAGCCAAAGAAGTCCCCCAATGAGCAGCTCCGTGGTCTGAAAGGGCAGGGAAACAGCCCAATGAGCATCACCGCAGAGGAGCCAATCAGCTAGATGTTGCTGGGGCCGCTGTGAGCCAATCATCAGCCGGAAGCTGGAAGTTTGCTGGGGCCCCTTTGGCTGTGGCTCTCAACAGTATACTACTGAAAGTTTAAGGTTGTGTGTTTCTATTTTAGCAATAGATAATGTATGTGCCTGAAAATCAGGAAATAATCATCAGTCCTGACTTGAAGCTGGAGGTGTAACCAAAATATCAGGAAGCTCCTAGCACCCCTGTGTCGCTGCCCACAAATCTAGTATTAACCACTGTGCTGATGGAGATGCTGTCACTACTACTAACACTTGGAGTTGGAGACAACTAGCACTGCTGGGAACATCATCACCAGAAATCAGAAAGCTATTCCCACCCCTTGGCTGGAGATCATGAGCCCACACAGTCTTGGAGGCACCATTTCTGTTAATCAACAGGAGTCATTAACAGATGTTAATGATCAGAAGTTGCCCCAGCTGCTGCTGCTAGAATTCTGGTCTTTAAAACTCATGTGTTTGTCTCTCAGTAGAAGACACCAGAATAAAGCTGACAGAGGAGTGCAGGAAATATAGTAGACCCTCCTCATCTGTGGGTGATATGTTCTAAGACACCAGTGGATGCTGCAGACTGCAGATCATTCCAAAGCCTATATTTCAATGCCTTTCCATTTCAAATAAGCAGTTATCACGCACTATGTCCATACCTTTTGCAGTTTGAGATGTAACAGCAAAACTAACATTAATTTCTTTTTCCTTCCTCACAATTCATCAATAGAAGATTTAGTCTTCCTGTGGATCTTAGGAACTTCAACGTACAATTTTTTTCTTTTCTTATCAAGTCAAAAAATTTTACTCTTTCATTTGAAGGATGCACATTGTAGCTTCTTTTGACAGATCTGAATTTTTAGCATCATAACTCTTGTGCTTTGGGGCCATAATTAAACAAAATAAGGGTTACTTGAACACAAATACTGTGATATAACAGTGTCAATTTGATAACCAAGAAGACTGCTAAGTGGCTAAAAAGCAGGTAGTGTATATAGCATGAATATGCTGGACAGGGGAGTGATTCCCATCCCAGGCAGGACAGAGCAGGATGGTACAAGATATCATCACACTATTCAGAATAGTGTATAATTTAAAATTAATGAACTTCTTATCTTGGAACTTTTCATTTAATATTTTTGGTGGCCTCAGATACCTGAAATTGCCGAAAGTGAAACTGAATAAGGGAGACTAATGTATAGTTTATAGCCATGCTGCTCCAGTAGTACCAGAAAAATTATGTAAGACTGGATGAGGGGTATGCCAAAAGATATTATCAGGCACAATAAACTAATGATGATATATTATAAGATAATAAGTGTTTAGGAGTAAAATTTTAAATAAATGAGCATATTCTTAATCACTGAATTTTATTGTCTCCCAGCTAATAAATCCAGAGTGTTTAGGTTTTGTTGTTTGTTTGTTCTTTGTAGATATACATGACAGTAGATTGTATTTTAACATATTATACATACATGGAGTATAACTTATTTTAATTAGGATTCCATTCTTGTGGTTGTACATGATGTGGAGTTTCACTGGTTGTGTATTCATATATGAACCCAGGAAAGTTATGTCCAATTCATTCCACTGTCTTTCCCAATTCCATCCCCCCTCCCTTCCCTTTCTTCCTCTTTGTCTAATACACTGAACTTCTATTCTTCCCCTCTCTCCCTTGTAGTATGTCAGCATCCTTATATCAGAGAGGACATTAGACCTCTTTTGGTTTTAGGAGGATTGGCTTATTTCATTTAGCCTGATGGTCTCCAGGCCCATCCATTTACCCTTAAAAATCATAAAGCCATTCTTCTTTATGACTGAGTATTCCATTGTGTATATGCCATTGTGTATATATGTACCACATTTTCTTTATCCATTCATCTGTTGTTTAGTTTTGCTAAGCCATTTTCACTCTTGGTAGATAGAGGTGTAATAAAAAGGACAAGAATTTCCTGCAGGGAAGAATGGGAGAATAAGGGAGTAGGCACGTTTATAAGGAAGAGGTGAGGAAATTAACGATGAGTTTTTGTCTAGAACACCCAAACTAGAAATAAGAAAGAAAGACTGCACAAACATTGCTTAGACACTACTTGATGCCTTGTAATAAACTATTTGTTCCTACCCAGCCAGCACAAAGCACCATACTAAGAACTGTGAGGAGTACAAAGACAGCTTGGATATCAGCAACTTGCTTGTCCCTCAAGTGCTCTAACTTGCAGGAGTCAATATGCCTGGTAAGACTTAATTAAGTTGTTTTACCTCCCATGCTATATACTTGGGAAACAGCATCCTCTAAAACATCCCTGAAGGTTCCTCTGGGGTGTTTGAGGGTCTGGCCCTGAGTTCTTTCTTGATTTTTGGCTTTGAGTTTTGCTGCATGTGTGTATAATCTCTTTACTACATCAGGTCAAGGCACTGGATACTATCATGGTCTCTTCAGACCCCAAAGGACCACTGACCAAGTCTGTGTTTGTAGCAAATTTAATGGAAGGGTAACAGCAACTGCAGGAGAGTTGACAGTGCAAAAGACAATTTAAAACTGAACATAAACAGCCTTTTTTCTCACAATTCTCCCAGTCATGTCCCTGCCTAGAGGAATTTTCATTTACATTTTGCTTACATTCACTTTTCCTCAGATTTCCTTCTCTCTATCTTATTCCCTTTCTCAACCAGCTATATAATTTGATCTCTTCTCCCATTTATTTATTAAGTGGAGCAACTTAGCCATCTCTTTCTCACTACAATACCATTATCTGGGCTATCTCATGTCTCTATTAAGGTATGCTCCTGAACAAACTCCTAGATCTCTCCTTAAACAAAATACTGCATACAACCCTTAAAATCATTTTCCTCCCAGAAGATAAAACATAAAAAGTCAGACCATACACATTCATGGGTACTGCCTAGTATATATAAAATATGACTATAGAAAGTGTCCTTGGAAATGTTCCTGGAGTTTGGTCTCCATGTACTTACTATTCAGAGAGGCTAGCCTGTGAGGGATATATCTAGGGGAGCATATAATAAGATTGAGATGCTTTGAAAATGTGCACACTCATTTCATGGTAAGCGGAATTTAGGTATTTTCTTTCAAAAATAAACAGCTAGGGAACTTTTGTTTCTATGTGAAGACTAAGTAATTTGAAGCAATCCTTTGAGGGTAAACATTAACCTGAAAATGTCAGACAGCTAATAGGGTAATTAAGAATTACCTATCCATGATGAAAAAAATAAATTTAAAAAAATCTAAAAATACAAAGAATTGAGCCTGGCACTTAGGTTTTTTCCCCTTCTGAATGTTCATTGATTCCTGAATAGACTGCTATGAGGCAGAGTAGAATTTTGAGCAGCATCAGAGAGCTAAAGGATAAAGGGTAACCCATTGCCATGCTTTGGATTGGTATCAAGATCCGAATCTTGGGAGTGAGAGTAAACCAGAAATTTTAGATTTGTATCCCACATTCAAGCCATCTGACTGGTCCAGAAAAACATCAATTTCTGCCTTTGGATTAAATATCACTGGAGCCCCTGCGCTCTAAAAATACGACAAAAATACTTCCTGAAGGAAAACAATTCTGGTTTTAAATTGTTCACGTAAACAAATTGTCAAATATCTCTCTCAGTGCAGATTAAAATCATGCAGGAAGGCAAAACAGCATACATGAGAACAATAAAAAATGGTGAACAATAGAAATAGAGCCACAAAGACTCCAACAGGGGCTACAGATTTATTATTTATGCCTACTATGATTAAGAAGATTAAAAACAAGCTTGAACTTTTCAGCAGAGAACTAAGAGGTTTTTTAAAAAATATGTTTTTATATGTTGATGGCACTATATTTTACTCATTTATTTGTATGTGATGTTGAGAATTGAACCCAGTGCCTCACACTTGCTAGGAAAGCACTCGACCACTGAGCCACAAAACCAGCCCCTAAAAGGTTTTTTTTTTTAAGTGATGTAGTAGATTTTAAAAGAACCAAATAGAAATTATTAAAAAATAAAACCTAATAATGAAAATTAAAATGAAAAGGGGTGAGGGAAGAGGACGTAGAAGGATGAGATAGAACTAGAGATAGAATCCATGAACTGGAGAGAAGTTAAAAAAAAGAGAAGGGGCACAGAAAAGAAAGCAAGGAAGGAAGGGGAAGAGAAAGAGGGAAAAAAGGAAAGAAGAAAGAAAAGAAGAAAAAATGAATAGCACAGGGAAAAAATAATTGAAGATCTACAGTCTGATAATTTTTTGAGAATGATGAACTATATCAAACCATGGCTATTAGAAGTACCATGAGCCTCAAGAAAACTAAATATAAAGAAAACTATACTTAGCCATGTTATATAAAAATGGTAGAAAACCAAAGACAAAAACTCATAAAAGCAGCTCAGAGTAAAAAAAGGATTTTTTAAAAAGAAACAAGTAGCCAAACAAGTCATTTTCTCTAGAGAAGCAACAACAAAAAAAAAATTTTTTTTTTGAGAGAACTCATTGCCAGCAGAACTGAACCAAAGGAAATGTTAGAGGAAATGCTATAAGCAGTAGGAAAATGATCTGGAGAGAATTGTGACCCCATTCAAGGTATTATCAATGCAGTTTACTTAGGTTTTATAGCTGCAGATTGTGGCAGTGTTTGTATATTTGTCAAAACTCACAAACTATACACTAAAAAGGATGACTTCTCCTTGTAAAAATTGTAGCTTAATAAACAATGATAACAATAAACTGACCACATATTTGTGAGTCTATTTCTGGACTTTTATTCTATAGCATTGATCTTTATATCTATTCTCTACCAATGATATAGTATGTTAACCATATTAACATTATAGTAAGTCTTAAAATTCTGTTAGTAAAATGTGCAAATTTTGTTCTTCTTTTCCGAAATCACTTTATCTATTAACATACTTTGTATTTACATACAAATTTCGATGATTTCTACAAAAACATGCTGATTTTATATTGTGTAGAATCTATTAATCAATTTGGGGAAATAACACCTTAACAAAATGAGTCTTGCTATCCATGGGTACAATATATTTTTCCATTTATTTAGATTTCCTTTAGTATCCCTCAATGTGTGGAAATTGATAATTATTCTTAATAATTAAAAAAGTAAAAACATATACATCAACCAATAAAGGTATTTTAAGTGAAATTATTACATATACCTACAATGAAATATTATCTAGGCTTTAAAATGATTCAGAACTCCCATGTGAAGATGGTAAAGTGAAGCCATATCAAAGAATCTGTCTCCCCATTATCTTACAAAATGATTTTTTACACCATTACCAAAAGATAGAGAAAGAATTCAAGCTCATCATCATTAATCAAACAAGAAAAAGAGCTCAAACTTATGCTATAAAGGTCAAAAACATTGGACATAGAAATCGCAGAAAGTTCAGTTCTCCTGTGTCATTTCTAAGATTGCTCCCACTTCCACCTACATCAGTGCTGAAGAAATCGTTGTCAGTCAGGAAGATCCTCAGGATTCTAAGCAAAATCCATCAATCCAAAGAGGAGCAGACTTATGGGAAAGGTCAGTCATACAGCACAAGGATAACCGGTTCTGCTCAAGAAGGCAACCCAAAGAAATCGGAAGTCAAGGGAGCTTACGGAATCATCAATATGTGTGTGTGTGTGTGTGTGTGTGTGTGTGTGTGTGTGTGTGTGTGTGTGTCTTTGAAGTAAAGCATGAAAAGATGTCTCAGGGCTCCATCTGTATCTCAGAAGATGGACACAAAGCAATATATAATGACATATTGTCTGGTTAAGTTATTTAATATGAAAGAATTCTTCATTCAGTCAGAAAAAGAAAAAGGCACCAAAAGAAGGAAAAAAAATCAGGATGGGCTCCAAATTCTCCACAGAAACATTTATTTTAAAAGACAATGGAACTTCACAAGACAACATTAGCTCTTTGGCTAAGAGAAGTCTCATGGCATTGAAGGTATTTTGGGGCTTATGGATGCCCTAGGATTGTGTGCTTTGCACGTGGTATTTAATTAGTGTGCATTAAATGCTAGTTGGGGTGCTCCAGCACACCCAACACTTTTTGCATTGATTGTTATGTTTGATAATTGGTGTGGTCGAATATATGCTTGCATTTATAGACAACAAACAAAACAAAAAACACAATGGAGCAATATATAGAGGTTTGTGAGTTTCAGAGTATGAATCAAGGATGCTCGGCACAACTAATATGTCAATCATGTATAAAGGCAACAGGCACTTATTATCAAGTATGAACAGCCATTATTCAACCATGAAACATAACTGACCTAGAGATGAGCATAAATAAATAACTTAGGAATAAAAAATTCAGATAAAAGAGTTGCTTTCAACAATTAGTTAATAACATAGAGAATGAAACTAAATAGCTTGGGATATTCTGGTTGCAAGCACGTACATTTGTATCTATGAGTATTTGTCAATGCCTAGAAATATAAGCATTAAAACAGACCAGACATCTCAACAATAAAAAAAAATTGTTTGCAGCAATTATCCCTAGGTAGTGAAAGTAGAGATGGTTATTTTTCTTTTACCTTTCTACTTTTTTATATTTCTCAATTATTTTCTATAGTATTTAAATTGTCTCATAATAAGAAAGTATTGAATATATGATAAGAAAAAATGATATTTTTCATTGGTAAAGCAGCGATGATTGGAAGAAAACATGGAAAAAATAACCTATTAGAAAAGAGAATTGAAAGAATTCCATGAGGAAAGTGAGTAGGTCTCAGAGATGGTAGAGAAGCCAGACTACATGTGTAAGAAATTGTTTCTGGAACAGGGCTCTTGTAAGATTACGAAAAATATGATTTTTACAAAGTATGGTCAAAAGACTGGAAAGAATGAGTGTATGAATTTGGCACGTGGAAAGGCAAACATGATGTGGTTAAATGGCCAGTCTCCACATGGTCTTGATATTACAATATGGAAGAAGAATCATAAGACCAATCCACTTGGTGGAGAATGGAATTTTTTCAGATAGTAATAAAAATGGAAATTGTTATTTTTCCACCCAAAATTCCAAGTTTGTATATTTCTTTTCATCATTGAGGAGAAATACAGGATGTGAGCAAACTTAAATATCTAGACAGAGCACAATACTATTCAAAGGAATATCACATCTCCAAGGAAATGAGCACAGGTATCTTAAGATTCTGCATAGAATGTCCCAGAATTGCACAAATCAAGCAGGAAAAGAAAAGAATGAAGTTATAAGCTAACTGAATGAAACTTTAAATGAAACATTTGTGCATTCTTCAGGAATACATAATAAATATCTCTAGTAAACAAAGAGTCCTAATAAATCAATAAAAAGTCTAACACACCTATAAAAAAGTGACAGAGCATATTTACAGGTAAAATTAAAATGAGAAACAAATGACAATATACACATGGATATATGTTCAATATTTCTAAGACGCAAAAAAGGCAAATTAAAGATAATGAGATGCTATGTCTTTGCTTAAAAAAATCAGTAAAACTTAAAGAGATTGATAATACTTGGTGTTGGAGATGTAAATAATCTTATTAAGATTGTGGGGTGCATAAATGGATGCAATAATTTTTGTAGGAAATTTGGAACTATGTATCAAAATATTAGTTTCCTTTTATTCATTAATTATTTTTTCTAGGAATTTATGGTATGGTGATAATCAGGCAGAGCAAGTCTTGATATTGCAATATACATATACATATATGGATGCAATATCTATTAATAGACTGTTAAAACAGATTATGGTGCATTCTCCACATATGTAATACTATGTGATCATTAAAATTAATATGTAGTAATAATAAATGTTGGTGAGGATGTAGGGGAAAAGGTACACTCACATTTTGCTGGTGGGACTGCAAATTGGTGCAACCACTCTGGGAAACAGTACAGAAATTCCTCAGAAAACTTTGAATGGAACTACCATTTGACCCAGTTATCCCACTCCTTGGTTTATACCCAAAGGAATTAAAATCAGTATACTACAGTGATGCAGTCACATCAATGTTTATAGCAACTCAATTCACAATAGGAAAGCTATGGAACCAACCTAGGTGCTCTTCAACAGTTGACTAGATAAAGAAAATGTGGCCTATATACACTGTTATGGTTTGGATGTGAGACGATGCAAGAAGGTTCAGAGGAAAAATGACTGGGTTATAATAGTTTTAACCTAATTGAATTAATCCCCTTATGAAGATTAACTGAGTGGTAGGGTTGCTGGGGGAGGTGGTAATTGGGGCATGGCTTTGGGATATATATTTGTATCTGGCAAGTGGAGAACTCTCTCTCTGCTTCCTAATCATCATGATGTGAGCTGCTTCCCTCTGCCACTCTCTCCTGCCATGATGTTCAGCCTCACCTTGAGCTCTGAGGAATGAAGCCAACCTTTTTTGGACTAAGACCTTTGAAACTGTGAACCCTCAAATAAACCTTTCCTCCTTTACAGTTGTTCTTGTCGGGTCCTTTAGTTACAGCAGTGAAAAAGCTGACTAAAACACATAGATTACTCAGCCATAAAAAATAATGAAATTATGGCATTTCTCTGGTAAATGGATAAAAACTGAATACTATCATTCTAAGTGAAATAAGCCAATCCCAAAGAACCAATACACGGATGCTAATTCACAATAAAGGGGGGGGGCTAGGAAAGAATAGAAGTACTTTGGATCACACAGAGGAGAGTGAAAGAAGGAGAGGGGGTGTATGGGTAGGAATGATAGTAGAATGAATCGGACATGATTACCCTATGTGTAAAGATGATTACACAACCGTGTGATTCTACATCATGTACAACCAGAAGAATGACAAGTTATATTCCATTTATGTATGATATGTCAAAATGCATTCTACTGTCATATGTAACTCATTAGAATAAGTAAAAAAAAAAGTCCCCCCAAAACACAAACAAAAAACCCTTAAAATATTAGCAGCTGTTCTATTTGTGAAGAGGAATTAAAGTGATTTTCACTTTTATATTATTTGACTTTTTCCATGGACTTCTTTTATAATCAGAATACTAGCTAATTTCATTTTGAAATTTAAAAAAATATAAACCTTTAGAAATTTCAAATAGATGGGAAACTGTTCTTTTTAGCTATTATAAAGGTCCTGATATAAAAATCTATTACAATTCTTTTTAACATGGCATAGAAAAAACAGGAAGACACAGAATACATTCAGTGAATAATACAGAATGATGAAAACCTAAATGAGAATAATTCATATTTCTTAACCACATGGCCAAGGACTTCACCATACCCTCATAAAAAGAGGTAATTGAGGTTAACCTCAAAGTCATATTGTATTTTTTATGGTAGGTTATAAGAACAGTCAGCCTTTCATGCTCACGGGTTCCACATTTGTGGTTCAACCAACCATGGTTGGAAAATATTCAGGAAAAAACCTTGTGTCTATACTGAAGATACATACACAGACAATTTTTTGTCATTATTTCCTAAAAATATGACACAACAACAGTTTACATAGCATTTACATTGTATTAGATATTATAAGTCATCTAGGGCTGATTTAAAGCACACAGGAAGATGTACATAGGGTATCTGCAAGTACTGTCAATTTTATATAAGAGATTTGAATGTCACAGGTTTTGGTGTATTAGTCAAGGTTCTTAAGAGTGTGTGTGTGTTACCTGTCATAAACTCAGAAGAAGAAAAAAAAAAGGCCTTCCCACTAGAAAAAAAGTAAAATTATTTCTATTTGCAGATGACACAATTTTTTTATAGAAAATACACACACACTCACACACATACTAGAAATAGAAAACAAGAAGGTCACAGGATAAAAGATCAGTTTGCAAAACTCAATCATATTTCTATGCAATAGCATTGAACAACATAAAAATAATGTTAAGAAAATTCATTTGTGGTAGCATCAAAAAGAACAAAACAGGGGCTAGTGTTGTGTCTCAGTGGTAGAGCACTCTCCTAGCATGTGTGAGGCCCTGGGTTTAATTAAAAAAAAAAAGGTCTAAAAAAAAGAGCAGAAATTTCTATTAAGAAATAAAAGAACAAAACATTTGAGGAGAAAGTTAACAAAAGAAGTGTAAGATTAGCACACTGAAAACTATAAAAATATTATGGAAAGAAAATAAGTAACCCCTAAATAAATGTAAAGACAAATCCTTAAGCATGAATTAGAAGACTTGATATTTTTAAGGTAGAAAAAATAGTCTGTAGAGTCAACATAATACCTATCAGAGTACCATCTTTCCCTCCCAAGAAGTTGACAAACTAATCCTAAAATTCAGAGGGAAATATAAGGGACCCAGGAAAAAATGTACATTCATTCATTTTCTTTCATTATTCCTTAAATGATATAACAAAATAATCTCAAAAAGGAACAAAATTAGAGAACACACTTTTTCTGATATCAAAACCTACTAAAAAGGAATAGTAATCAAGACAGTATGGTATCAGCATTAGGACAGACATAGAGATAATGGAATGAAAGTGAGAATCCAGAAATAAACCATTTATTTGTGGTCAAATGGTTTTTGACAAGGTTTTGTTATGATCTGAAGTGTCCCTCAGGCTGGGGTTGTGGCTCAGTGGTAGAGCGTTTGCCTAGCATGTGTGAGGCACTAGGTTTGATCCTCAGCGCCACATAAAAATTGATAAATAAAATTTATAAAGTATTGTGTCCATCTACAACTAAAAATATTTTTTAAAAATTTCATGTATTGAAATCTAAGGGCTAATAAGGTAGTATTAAGAGGTGTGCCCTTTACAAGGTGATCAAATGGGATTAGATGCCCTTAAGAAAAAGCTTGATGTCCATTCCTTTTGGCCCTTTCTGTCCCATCTACCATAATAAAACAACATTCCTTCTCTCTGGAGAACACAGCAGCAAGGTGTCATCTTGGAGAGATCAGGCTCTCACCAAATACCAAATATGATGTGCCTTGGTTTCTGACTCCCAGGCTCCAGAACTATAAGAAATAAATTTCTGTTCTTTACAAATTACTAAGTCTCTGGTATTTTGTTATAGCAGCTCAAACAGACTGACACACATCAAAGACAATCAAATGGGGTAAAGAATAGTGCTCTCAACAGATGGTGCTGGGACAACCTCATGCCAAATAATGAAAATGGACCCTACTACTATTATAGGCTGAGTGTGCCTTCCTTCCCCACAAAAGAAATCATACATTGGAGCCTGAACTTCCAATATAATGGTATTAGAAGATTTTAGAGAGATAATTAAGTTTAGATGTAATCATCAGGATAGAGTCCCTATAAAATGAGGATGAAGAGCTCTTCCTTTCTCTGTGCATAAAAAAAGGGCTTATGTTAGCATACAGTGAGGTGGTGGCTGTCTGCAAGCCAAGATGATCTGCACATTCCTGGAAACTTAGATGTGATAGCAGGAAAAGGGAAGGAATCATAAAATAACTATGATTGGAGGTCATTGCAGAATAGAGTCTTAAAGCAGAAATTGACATACAATTTTTACAATGCAACTAGCTCATACTGTGGAATGTACAATACCATACTTACTATTTCACATTCCACTCCAATTCAGTGAGAACGTCTTTATAGGTCAATAAATACTTGTCTATAATATTATTTTTTATTGCTATATAGCATTCCACCATGTAAGCCAGTTTAATGATTTAGAAAAATGGCAAATTCCTCCTTCCAAGTGGTAGGCATAATCAGTCTCCATTATTTTAGTTATTAAGTCGTCAGTTAAAAGAATATCTATATTGGAAAGAAACTTCAACTGGGTGGATCCCACCGATAAATGTAGTCAAGGATCTGGTGACCAGAGTTGGCAAACCACAATTAACTTCTTTTTCAGAAAATTCTTTAATGAATCCAGTTGCATGTCATCTTGGCTAGCCATAATAGAGTGACTCTGCCATGTGACCAGCACGCTAGCTTCATACTAGAGGTCCTAAGCATAGAAGTTAACTAGTGAGATCAAAATAAACACACATAAACTCAATTTACCTTTTTCTTGACCAGGTCTGAGACGCCCCCACCCCCTGCCTCAAGCCACCCGGTGGGGTAGTGAGGTTTACACTAGAGGCTAGCAGGAGAGAGGAAGGGCATGCCAGAGAGTGGCCTTTTATTGGGGAACAAGAAATTCAGGGGGAAATTCCATCCAATGAAGGTCGAGGGAGGCAGCATTCCAAGGTCAGAGTCAGTGATTGGTCTCAGGGCCAATGGTCAGTCACACCCCCACACAGACGGGCTCTCGCACCTAAAAAGGGTGGGGATAGGTTCTGACACAGCTTGGCCAGAACACCTCACACCCAGTCAGGGAGGTGCCCAATCATGTGCGAGAACGGCTTCCCACAAGTGACCCTCATTCAATTCCTTGTAAAGAAAGCTCCAGAACAGAGGAGCCTGCTGGATGAATATCTTAAGTAACAGCAAAAACCAGCTGTCTGCTCACCCTGCTTCTAAGTTCACACACGCTGTGACAGGAGGCAGGGATGTGGCAGCTCAGGCAGGCTGGTGCTGGACGTCTCTCACTCATCACCCACAGTGATGAGAGGGCAAGGAAAGGCATGAGGGAGACTGCTGTGGTCTTCCATGGTTGAAGGAAGGATGCCTCCCATGACAGGGATAGATCCCATAGTGGTACCAACAACCATTCTATTGGCCCCTGAAGCCAGGCGAGGTCTCAGAATTGGTCAATTATCTGTCAACTACCCCAGGATGCCAGTTTTAATCATTCCTTTATTTCTTAGGAAGGCTAACATTTGTCATGCATCAAAGCTCTTTTAATTGGAAAAAAAGAGTTACGCCTTGGGACTGAGGTGGTCATGGAAATCTGTGACTGGCTATCCCCAAGTTGAGTGATCACGCTGACCTATCAAGTGTCAAAAGAGGTCAGATCAGAGATTAGGAGGGACAGCTCCATCCATGTGGTTTACTGTCCATGATATACACACTGAAATTCCCAACACTGGAAAGCATTATCTTACATGTTGATTAACCATGTGATGACTGAATTTGGGTTTTTGAGCAGATCCTGGGTCCAACCTTTACTTACTGTGTATACATAACCTTCCTCACCAGATTTCACTCCTTCAATATGGGATGACTGGTATATCCGACATATAATGAGGATTAATAGCAGTGCATAAAAATGTAATACATTTCCTAACAGAATCTTTATAAATGACAACTCGTCATACTGTAAAAAAAAAAAAAACAACTCTTTTAATTGAGATCTATGCTGGGATTTCATTATGATTTTGTTGTTGTTTGCTTGCTTGTTTTTGAGTCTGTAGCTTTGAGGGGGAAAGCACAGTGTGTTTAGCTCAACCAGCAGCATTTTGATGGATATGATTTGGTCAAAACAGATTTCTGTTTGTTCTCACTATTTTGTATCTTTTATTCTAAAAATCACAGGCACATTTTCTCTTCAACAAGGTCACAAGAAACTTTTCAAAAGCTTGTTTCAGTGATAGAAACAAAATATGAATTCATAGTTTCTTTTTATGGGAGAAAAATGTGTCATTATTAAGACATTAAGTATTAAGAGAAAAAAGAATATTTACAATATGCATTCTAATGCTAAACCAATTACAGACAAATTATTACTGCATCACTGCTTTTTATTGCTTTAATAGTGTTGTGTTATACTCAAGGCATACTATCTTCATTAGCTGGAGGAATAAAATCAGAATCATATGCAGACTTTCTCGGTAATTCATTTCATTTCCTGTTTTCTGTCTTTTTGGTGACTTCTGTAGAAGGACTATTTAGAAAGTCTCCCCTTTGAAAATGGCCCAACCAGCAAAGGAAACTTTTATTTAAATGCTTTGTTAGCCAGTGATAGGAATGCACTCCACAAAGTTAACTTCCATTCCAAACCGGGACAGGACCAAGTGGAGAGGAGGGGGAGAATGGAGTGGGGCAAGGTGGCGGGTGTGGGGAGCGGAAACTAGGGCTTGTCTGTTTCATAAGCCACAGTGATAATGTGTTTTCCACGTGTTAAAGGCTAGAATGAGTAACGTAGAGCCCAGTTGTCTTAACTGGGTCAGAAAAATACCATTGACTTCAGACACTAACGAATCATAGGTAACTTGTACACATTTAAAAAAAAATGTTCACGCTATTAAAGGTTCTTGAAAATAAGACAATTCTTCTCTTGTTTGCAAAAGAAATCCTGACCAAAGGAATAGACTTCAATCCTTCCACCCTTCCCTCGCAGCTCTCCCTAACCATCCCAACCCCACGGAAGGACAGTTGGCTTGATCACAAAGGCAGCAGAAATGAATAAAACAGCTTCATCCTGGAGTCCTAGATACCTCTGCAGTGCATTCCCAAAAGACTCCAGGCTTTCCAGGCTGTAGAATCTACCCTTTAGCCTTACTTTCCTGCAGGAAAAAGGAGAAATCCAGGAAGAGGAACTTTGGGCAGCTGGGAGCACTGTATTTCCATTTACAATGCAGAACCGCTTTGAGTGGTCTTATTATTAAATGCATTATACCTGTGACAGCCAATAGTCCTATCTGGATTTGAAGTGCAAAAGTTGATTCCAAAGGGACTGGCATCTTTGTTAAAAATAGAACACCCCTCATCCACAACCCTTTCCCCTTACAAAAGTACACGGATTCAGTTAAAGAGTACATGTCATAAAATCTGATTCAGAAAATATGTGATGAAATTTTATCCCCATGAAAAGAAAATGTTCTGTTTTTCCCATTACAAATGACTTGGTTCCTGCCAAACCTCTTCTTATCCCGGATGTCTCAGAACATCTTGGTATAACACAACACAGATAGGGCAGCACGAACATGGAGTCATAATTTAATTCAACATATACTCAAGGAGAACAGTCATTTAAGAATACCTTCCTGAAATCCCTTCTCCTGCCACCAATAAATAGCTCTTGATAGTAAAATTTTTTTTCCCTTTAATTTTCACTTAAAAAAGAAAAGATTCAAATATTTACATTCAGACTTTGCACACTAGGCTGGAAATGGAATATGTGGCCGGTTTTCCTATGGGCCACTCTGGACATCTGGTGGTCTAAGAGACTGTACAGAAGAGCCAACCTGAGTGTGTGACTTCCCAAACCTACACTGCAGGAACTACCAGGTCTGCCGTAAAGTAGGCAGTCGAGGAATGTTAAAGCTTGAGACAAGCATGTTAGGATCTAAAATCTCAAGATCTAAATTATCAATATCCCCTTTACTGTCTATACAGACTCCCAGGGAAGGGGAATGTGAAACAGTGCAAGGTTTCAGTCAGGAGGAATAAGTTCAAGAGATCTACTGTACAACAAGGTGACAGAAGTTAATAACAATATATTGTATTCTTGAAAATTTCTGAGAGTAGATATTAAGTATGTCCACCATACACACACACAAAAGGTAAGTATGATAAGTATATATGTCTTAATTTGTTCATCTTAGCAATCCACACTGTGTATATATTTTAAAACATCATGTTGTATACCATAATTCTATACAATTTTTATTTGTCAATTTAAAAAAAAAGAAGAAAGAAAAAAATAGACTCATCCCTATATGTACTGGCTCAGAGAAGTTTGACAGCTTGAATATTCTTATAGCAGAGGAAGTTGTTTAAATTGAGTAAATCTCAGTTCTTTTTAAGCATGTAGTCTTTTTTACTGTATTATTCTCCTATTTTTTTAATGGCTTTGATTTCTTCTTGTGCTGCTTTAATCATTTGTGAAGCCGGGCTGATCTCTGAGGTTTTTCAGCCTTATACAGAGGGATCTATTCAGCAACCCTGCTTTGCAAAGGCCCTCAGGCCATATCTGCCACCCCAAGAGTCTATGCCTGTGTCCAAGACTCCCTTTGGCTTCCTCCACACCTGCTCACGTGCCTGGCCCTGGATTTCATTTCTCTGTTTCTGACATCCAAGGAGGGAAAGACATCCCTGAAACTCATTTCTAATGTTTATACATTACCTAGTGTGTCCATGAGTGTGTTGTGGAAGGGGGTGTTTTTATATCAGCTTAGGCCCTCCCTCCTGCAGCAAGTTCCTTCCAAATTCCTTTGTAGTGCAGAAACAGAGTCTATGAATTCAGAGACATTAAAAGAAAGTCCAACCTTTAAGGAACAAATTGCAACAAAATTAATATGGTTTAAAGTGTAATGGACTCAGTTTATACTGATCATATAAACATTGTTTCTTCATTCTAGAATCCAAAAGCTACTGTTCCCCTCCCCCACCACCACCCAATACAGTTACCTATAGGAAGAATTCTACCTATTAAAATCACAGATTTTCATCACAGGAAAGGAAGCTTGGTGGCCTTCAAGGCCAGGCCAGGAATGCAGATGAGTGAGTCACGCCAGATGAAAGACCACAGGGAGTGGTACAGACTGTAGTAAAACAGGGACCCCAAGTCCCATGACCCCAACTCCTATCTATAGCTATTCGGACTCCATTTTTAAAAACCACTGAGGTCCAAGCCAAACCTTGTGCAAGCTGAATTCAACCCAGAGCCCATTAGTTTATTAGCACTAATTAGTCCAATGCTCCTCACTGTGAAACAGAAAATGAAATCAGAAATGAATTATTTGTTCAAGGTCATAATACTACTCAGTGAAAAGGTGACACTAAGCTGGCCTTGGTTTCTAAACAAGATCGGAGCACTTTTCCCTGCCCTATTCTGGCTCTGGCTTTTAAAACAAACAAACCAAAAAAAGCTTTAAAAATAAAGATGAACCCTCTTATGTGCTGCTCTTATTAAACACGGTCAAACTCCTTTGCCCATAATTTCTTTTAACAACAAATTCTAAATAGCCTTAGAATATGGCTAAGTTGTTTGGAAGCCTGAGCAGAAAGACAGGCTGTTTTACTGAAAAGGCTGTACAATTCTTGCATAAGCATGTAGCTCAGGTTTCCCAGCTCGGCACTGAACTAAACAACCACAGAAAGCTTTGGAAATGTCTGAGCAAGTCAGAAACTCACATCTGATGGAAGGCTCCAGAAGCCCTGATGTGTCATTTCCCAGTCGCAGCATGACTGGGGGCCAGCTTATTGCCTATAGTGCACCCTGAGAAATGATTTGGGGCCCAGCAGATAAAGTGTGGTCAGAATCACTCTGACACATAGATCCTGGTGGGCCACAGCATGTGACTTTGTGCAGGGCCAGGATTTGCTTTTGGTCCCTCAGGGGCATTATATCTGTCTTAAAAGAGTTTGATTCTGCAGGAAAGAGGGTGTATGGGGTACAGACCAGAACACACCTTTGGAACAAGACAGATACTACTGTGTCTTCTCTCATTCAGTCAAAGAACATTCCTGAGTGCCCACTGTGTGCCAGGCACTGTTCTAGGAGATCGTGGTGAACAAAACAGAAAAATCCCTGCCTGTGTGAGGTTTACATTTTACTGGCAGGAAACTGATGGTAAATAAAATAAATAATTCAATTATATATGTTTGAAGGTGCCAATGCCGGGGGTAAAATTAAGTAGAAATGGAGAGAGTACAATTTAAGTGGCATGTTCAGGGAGGACTCACTGAAAAAGACTTGAGGGACGTGAAGGAGTGCTCAAGGAGGCCAGCTTGCCTGGAGGGAACAGGCTGGCCTGGCAGTGATGGGGTGGGTGGACAGAGGCAATGAATGGTGTGCAGACAATTTTCCATTACCACAGGTGAAAGAGGGGGCTGCTGTTGGATATGTTTTGAAGAATTTCCTGATGGATTGAATGAAGAATCAGAGGAAAGGAATAGCCAAGGATGATTCTAAGTTGTTTGGCTAGAGCAACTGCAAGAAGGGAAGTGCCATTAGCTGAGATGGGAAGGCGGTAGTAAAAATGGGTTGCAGGGAGGGGCAGAGAACCAAGAGTTGATATTTGGAAACGTTAACCGAAGATGATGAATAGAGAACTGAATGAGTCTGAAGCACATGAGGAGAGGCCTAGACTGAGGATATGAATGGTCTTTTTAAGACTGTGAAATTTACTGACAGCACCAAAGAGTGACGACAGACAGGGAAGCCTGGAACCTTCAATATTAACAGAGGAAGCTGTCAAGCAAGCACTACCATGCAGGAGCTGGGCAGAGGCTGTAGGTGCCAGGTAGGGCCACGGCTTCCCCAGCTGTTGGCAGTGAACCTCTGTACTGGCACTGTCCTCAGATGAAGGAGACCAGCTACCCTGCCCCAGGAGCAGTGGGTAGTCCACGATTGGTCCATCTGGAGTCCAAAGCCCAACCTGACTCTGATGGGCTCTGAGACGTTTTGAGTTAAGGAAAAGAATTAAAATCAAGAATCAATAAATGGGATGGACTCAAACTAAAAAGTTTCTTCTTAGCAAAAGAAACAATCTGTGAGTGAACAGAGAGCCCACATCCTGGGAGCAAATCTTTACCCCTCACACATCAGACAGAGCACTAATCTCTAGGGTATATAAAGAACTCAAAAAGCTAAACATCAAAAAACCCCAATAAGCCAATCAATAAATGGGCCAAGGACCTGAAGAGACACTTCTCAGAAGATGATGCACAATCAAACAACAAATAGATGAAAAAATGTTCATCATCACTTGCTGAGGGCCATTACCAAGTAGGAATGACGCATCGAAATTTCCTTGCCAAGCGTACCCCATGCTGCTTAGAGGACATTCGATGGGACATTGCATGCATGCTTTAATAAGGTGACCTTGCTCAAGGACCAAGGCGGATCCGGGTTTAGAGCTGATCAGGTTTGAGGAAGTAACCGGCTCCTTGAGTTTAAGGCGTTGCCAGTTTAAGACAATGGGTTTTAGGGAAGTTAGAGGTTGAAGATTATTGCTGGGATTAGGGTGTTCCTGCTGCTTGTTCCCGTTGAGTTCTCGTGAGATTAAAATGGGATTTGGAGATAGCCTCGTGGAGTAGGTGAATTGTGCAGGCAGACTGGCAGAACTCGATTGCCCCCTGGACCTGTGTGGAGGCGGTGTGAGAGCGGGAATAAAGAATTGCTGTTTGAACCTACAAAGGTGTGTGGTGGCTCGTGATTCTGGTGCCAAGCCGAGACCTTGGCAATCACTAGCAATTAGAGAAATGCAAATCAAAACCACTCTAAGATTTCATCTCACTCCAGTCAGCATGGCAGCTATTATGAAGAAAAACAACATAAGGGTTGGCAAGGATGTGGAGAAAAGGGCACACTCTTACACTGCTGGTGGGACTGCAAATTGGTACAGCCAATATGGAAAGCAGTATGGAGATTTCTTTGAAAATTGGGAATGGAACCACCATTTGACCCATATCCCTCTCCTTGGTCTATACCCAAAGGACTTAAAAACAGCATACTACAGGGACACAGTCATATCAATGTTTTTAACAGCACAATTCACAATAGCTAAACTGTGGAATCAACCTAGATGCCCTTCAGTAGATGAATGGATTAAAAAATGTGGCATATATACCCAATGGAATGTTACTCAGCAATGAAAGAGAATAAAATCATGGCATTTGCAGGTAAATGGATGCAGCCGGAGAAGACAATGCTAAGTGAAGTTAGCCAATCCCCAAAACCCAAATTCTAAATGTTTTCTTTGAAATAAGGAGGCTGATTCATAGTGGGATAGGGAGGGAGAGCATGGGAGGAATAGACTAACTCTAGATAGGGCAGAGGGGTTGGAGGGAAGGGAGGGGACATGGGTTTATTAATGATGGTGGAATGTGAGGATCATTAATACCCAAAGTACAGATATGAAGACGTGAATTGGTGTGAATATACTGTGTATACAACCAGAGATATGAAAACTTGTGCTCTAAATGTGTAATAAGAATTGTAATCACTTTACGCATGCACCCAACTCACGAAGGTAAGCTGCCGTGAGCAGGTGAAGATATATCGCTATGGTAGCTGCATGACAAGCCTGCGCTACCAGTGCCGCCCCCCTCCACCAGCCAGGAGAACAGAGCCTGCCATAGATATTTTCCAAGCACCAAGTATTGTACCAGGATCTGCAGCTCCGCCCCAGAGGACACCATCTTCCTAACAACCTTAGCAGCCAGGACTGTTCCCTGGTGCATCCTGGGATCAGCGAGGAGCCCTGAGCGCCGCCATGTTTTTGTTCAGAAGGAGCGCAAAGCACGCTGGGACTGACGCTGATGTTTGAAGGCGGGGATGGCGGGAATTCTCTTCCCAGACTTGGGTGAAGAAGAGAGGAAGGTGAATGGAAGGCCTGTGGACCCCCTGGCAGGACTTCATTAGACTTGACTGGACAACTTCATAGGAAGACAGGAATTTGAGGAGGAGATGGAGTGCACACACACTTTTATGTCAAGACGGTGTGTCCACAGGAGGTGTTTTAGCTCACTTGGAAAGATTAGAGGCTCAGGCGAGCAAATCCCACAAAGGATCTGAAGAACTGCAGAGAGCTCAAGCAGAGGAAAGTGCTCTTGAAACCAAGATTCACCAACTGAGGCACATTCAAGATAAACTAAGGGCTGAAGGGAAGCAAAGGCAAGTCAGAGTTGAAGCATCTTCTGCCAACATACAACCTGACCAAACAGTAGAGATCAGTGAGCAAGATGTTTTGGAAAGAAACCAGGAAACCATGAAAGCCATTCTGCAAGCATATCATTTTACAGGGCTCAGTGGAAAAGTGACCAGCCATGGAGCCTGTGTCTGTATCAGCACTGCTTTTGAGGGAAACTTACTGGATTCCTATTTTGTGGACCTTGTCATACAGAAGCCACTCTGAATCCCTCATCATTCCATCCCAGTATTCATTCCTTTAGAAAAAATTGCTGCAAAATACTCACAGACTGATATTCAGCAGTTCCTGTTCAGTCTGTGTGAATACCTAAACGCTTACTCTGGGAGGAAGTACCAGGCAGATCAACTTCAGGCATTTTTCTGTTCATTTATTTTTCTGAAATTTAATGAATAGGCCCTGATTTGGTAGACAACTTTGAGGCATCACAACTGCCCGTGGAGCAGCAATCCTCCCTCATACACTCGCTTTGTTCCTCGCATTACTACGCAGCCCTTCTGACTGGGCCCTTGCAGAGAAACTCTGTGAAACTTGCGGTCATTTACTTATAAAGTGGATCTAGGGGATCAGTCCTTCCCATTTTGTGCCAGATTGCTATATAAGGACCTCACAAGAATACTTCCAACTATGTCACTGTTACATATCAAGGAGTGGAAGCATTGTCCACTTCATGGGAAAAGCAAAGAGCATCTCATGAAACTTTATTCTGTACGAAGCCACTGCATCAAGTGTTTGCTTCATTTTCAAGAGGGTGAGAAAAAACTGGATTTGAGTCTGACCTAAAATATTGTTTCCATTGGGAACACATCTGAAGTGTGGTCCTAGAACTGAAAACTGAAAGGCTCTCAGGCCTTGCTTGGGGACCATCCTTGCTTAAGAATAGGCACCTGCTTCTTCATCAGAATGACAAGGAACACGTTTGAGTCCCATAGGCACTGGAATTCTTGGACAGTTCTCCATGATTAATCACTTGTTATGCTCAGGATCATCTCTTCTTCTATTAATTGATTTAATCATATATTTTAGCCTCAAATAAGACCTTTTTGTGGGGTAATAGGACATATTTTGTGAAAGACTAATCTTTTGTGGGAGCTTCAAGTAATTTTGCCCTCATTTTCCTAAGACTTTGAAAAGAAAGTTCTTAGGACACTCTAGATATGGAGTATATCATAAAGTTAAGACGGGAAGTGTGTTTAATCTTTGATTTGGAACAGTAGCCACTGTTTTATAAGGAATGTGATGTGCCAGAGTACTAGAGATAAAATAATTGGGGTTTCTTGTCTAATATTTTGTTTCCTAAAGCATTTTAGTAGAGAGCTGAATGCATAGTCACTGTGGAAAAAAAAAAACTGTTGGAAATCTTGTAAATGGAAATGGACCCTCCTTTTTCACGTCTTCCTTCCCTCTCCTAGAAATTCCAGGTCCCGGCTGCACAGTCTCACTCTCCATCTCCAGGACCTTTCAGTGTGTTGTTTCTCCCTGTGACCGTGGGCCTCTGATTTGCTGGTACTTACTTTTCCCTGGCTTAGGACAAGTCAACAGCTATGGAAACCTGAGTCTGGCTGATCAGGGTCTCCCATCTCAATTCTTATCCTTCCTTTGCCAAGTTACAGATAGTAGGTGTTACTTCCTGAGGCCCAGAGCTATATTCAGGCTTCACTCTGAAATGGCCACTTTCTAGACCTCATTAACGTGAGATACCTCTGTGTGTTTAAGAATAAAAGAGGGGCTCGGGTTGTGGCTCCGTGGCAGAGCACTTGCCTAGCTCTTGTGAGGCACTGGGTTCAATCCTCAGCACCACATAAAAATAAACAAAGGTATTGTGTTCATCTACAACTAAAAATTATTTTAAAAAAGAATTGTAATGCATTCCACTGTCATGTATAAATAAAAAAAAAATAGCCCTCCCCCACACAAATCTCCATTCCCGTTGATTTCTCAGGGATTCTGTCCTAAAACAGGCTTTGGGGCTTAGCAACTTACTTTGACAGTTTGCTCATTGGCAATGAGGTGAAAATTGTACTTAGCTGGCAGGCTGGTTGTAGGGATAAGAGGTATTTGAAGTGCCTAGAACAATGCTTAATTAATAGTAAAAACTGGTGGCTACTCTTGTGAGAATCATAATTCTACCTTCTTAAACCCAAAAGATGATTAGAACAGGAGCCATCAGGTGCTCAGGAGAGCGACTGTTCTCTCCTGAATGCCTGGATTACATTCAGCTGCTTCTTTGATGGGCTGTGACAGTACCCTCTGTTTCTCCAGTCATAATTTTATGTTACCCTCCCCTATACTATAATTGCATATTTAATTTTCTCCCACCCTGTTTTCTGCAAGTTCTGTGACTGTCTCATTTGTAGTCAGATCTCCAGGGACTAGCATGAAGTACACATTCCATAAATACTGAATTGAATGAATTGACATCTATTCAAGTTATAGAGTAAGGCCTGGGTTAGCTTGGCTTAGCTCTGGAATGACAGACCTAAGCGACCTTTATGAGGAATTTGAGCCTAATCTGTGACGCCCTAAGAAGACTCTCCATCTACCAATCTACCTATCTAACTATCAATTCAAAACTTAATTCTAGAAAACTATTCTGTGCCAAGCACTGGAAATACATTAGTGAACAAACTCTTATAGTCAAGGGATATGATAAACAATGAAGAATCAGCAAAATACTTTAAAAGCCACAAAATCTGCTATGGAGAGGAAAGGGTATGTGGGAGTTGTCATTTGGATAGCAATCAGGGACTCATCTGAGAACAGGACATTTAAGATGAGAAATGAAAAAAGAAGTAGAAGCCAGTTATGGGAAAGGTAGAAAATGGATTCGGAAAGAGGTCAACGTGTTGAGGAAAGGAGAAAAAACCCACTTAAGTGGAGCCGAGGGAGGTGGAGGCTGAGCTGGAGAGGGTGGAGCAGGTCATGCGGAACTGTAGACATTTCATGCAGAATAGGATGATGTAAGAGTCTCATTCTTGGCACCATCTAAGAGATGAATGGGCGGGGAATAAGTAGAAGGGTGGGGCGAACTAGTCAAAAGTTGTCACAAGAAACAGCAACAGTGAGATGGAGAAAGGCAAATCCTTTCCATCTATATTTTGAAGGGAGACATGAACAGGACATAGTAAAGTGGGAGGCAAGGGAAAAGAAGAATCAAGAATGGCCCTTAGCTGCGTGCAGTGACACATGCCTGTAATTCCAGCTGCTCAGGAGGCTGAGGCAGGAGGATCACGAGTTCAAAGCCAGTCTCAGCAAAAGTGAAGCACTAAGCAACTCAATGAGACATTGTCTCTAAATAAAATGCAAAATAGGGCTGGGGATGTGGCTCAGTGGTCACATGCCTTTGAGTTCAGTCCCCTGTACCAAATAAAAAACAAAACAAAAAACAGAATGGCCCTTAGCTGGGTGCAGTGATGCATGCCTGTAACCCCAGTGGCTTGGGAGGCTGAGGCAGGAGGAAGCCAGCCTCAGCCACTTGGCAAGGCCCTAAGCAACTTAGAGAGTTCTTCCCACAAAATAAAAAATTAAAAAGGCTAGGGATGTGATTCAGTGGTAAAGTGCCCTGGGGTTCAGTCTTTGGTATCAGAGAAAAAAAACAATAAGGATGGTCATGTGGTTTAGGGTTTGATCCACTGAACAAATGGTGATGCCAAATAATAGGTAAGACTGAGAGAAGAGAGAAGGATTTGGGGAAAGAAGCAAGAGTCCCTTGTTTTGGAAATGCTCCATTTTGGAAAACTGAGAGCAGGCAATGGGACAGCTAGCTAAAATCAGTCATCTCCCTTCCTGGGCTTGCCTGGGGTGTGAACAGAGCCCAGACTCTGTTGAGATTTCCTAAAGTTCTTGGGGACTCAGAAAACCATGGGAAGGAAGGGCCTGCAGTACTGGGGGGAGATTAAGTAACAGGAGAACAGAGCATAAAGCAGCACTGTATCCAACAGAGAGCCACACTCTATGTTCTTGGAAACCAAAGCGCAGGAGAGGGAGTGTCTGAACCTAATGACCAGAAGGAGAGGTGTTACCCAATCAGGAAGACAGCTCAAGGCCAGCTCTCAGCACGTTGCCCTCAATTCCATGAAGAAGGGTCCCTCTTCCCACACGCCCCTGGAATGGAAACCAGGTTTGAAAGCAAGCATGGCCCTGCCAGCTGGGTACCATTCAGACATCTGCAGACAATCAGCAGAGCAGCCTTCTCGTGCATTTGGTCCTGTTCACAACTGGCATCATGCTAAGAAAAGTAAATTCTTTTAGTGACCACTGGACTGTTAAATCCACAAAGTATGCTTTGCAGCTTGCAGGGCCTCTGAGGACCTGGGATGGGTGAGAAAGGTGGTCTGGAACACTGTTCTCTTGCTTAAGTTTTGGGAGATGTGGAGCATTGAGCCCACCAGCCACTCTTTCTGGCCAAAGACAGGACCAACTGAAATCCTAATGCCCTTTAGCTATGAGCATCACAGAAATCCTGACACTGGTCAGCCTGACTCAGAGAACTCCCATTCCGTTGCCCTTGGGCCTCTCTTGTGCCACTTTTTTGGCCAGTCTTCAGTGCAGCTCAAGCACACTTTCTGTACTGGGAATGAGTGAAATTGTCTAACCACCTTCACTGTTCTGTGCTGGTGAATTTGCCTATCTAAGATTGCCACTGCTATTTCCCCTTTGTGATGGGGCTGTTCCTCTTAGCCAGGAAAGATTTAATATACAGTAGCCAGATGACACATAAAAACAGAACTCTGATCCACACCTGCAGTGACCTGCCCAGGAAACCAACCCTTTATCTACAATAAACAGCCCAGGAAGCCAGACTGCTCTAAGTCAAACCTTGGAGCTAGTTTGCACTTTCTAGTGACAGTCCAAGAAGCTCAACAGTCCCTTCTGGAACATCCACTTATATGGGCTTGATTAATAACTGATGGCTTTCCTAACTTTTGTCCCTGCTTCCAAATTAGGACCAACAAGAGAAAGTCAAATATACATCTTAAACTAACCACGCAAGATGCCCACTTCAATTTGACCTATCTACAGCATCCCCATTCCAAAAGGTTCCAATCATGCCTGAAATCTGACCTTTTCCCCTCTCTAACTCTCTCTTTCTCCTCTCCTTGCTTTTGAGTCTGTACCCAAATATCCATGATGTTGGATGATTCCCTCACTATTGCCAATTCTGAATAAATACCTTTTTCTGCATTTATTTGGTTGGTCTTCATTTATTTCCACAGTCACATATTGACATTTCCTTTGTGAATTTTCCAAAGTAATTAATAGTGAGTTTGGCAGCCATATTGAGCCCTTGTGTAATACTTAGTACAAGTTAAGCTGCTATAATAAAGAGATCTCAAAGTACTACGGTCCAAAGATAAAAGAAGTTCAATTCTCTCCTATATGTGTCTTCAGGGAGAGGGCAGTTGAGGGTGGAAAAGCAATTCTGCTCTTTGGGGCTGCTTAGGATTCCAAATCCCCTTTCTTTGTTCCTCTACTCTTCCCTGGGACATTGACCTGGCCCTCTCAATGGAAACTGGCTCACCCCCACCATATCTGTGTTCTGGCCACAAGAAGGAGGAATGACAGACGAAGGAGGTAAGAGGCTTCCCTTTCCAGGATGTGATCTGGAAGTTGCATGTATCATTTTCTCTTACAACTGGCCAGAACTTAGCCACATGGCCTCACCCAGCTGTCAAGGGGGCTGGGAAATGTCATCTCTCCAGGTGCCTAGCCAGTGAATATTTGAGGGCAATTGACAGCCACACCCACATTATGCTGAGTACCAAGAGATAAAGATATACATTGCCTTTGCCCTTGTAAATTAACAATCAGAGATTAGCTCTGACTCCTGTGCAGGGGGAGATCTTCTAGCCAGGCTTTTAAGACCTACCATGCTCTGGCTTTTACCTCTTTTTCCAAAAGTCCCGCCTCCTCTGCTCCAGCCTGCTCCTGCCAAATAGAACCCTGCTGTTCCTGCCAGTCTGCTCCTCACCCAGGGTGTTAGGGATAAGAGCTGTCTCCAGATTCAAATTATTTCCTTTCAACATTTATTCAATCAAGTTATTTAAAGAGTTTGAAAATCCTGCCCTTCGATACAGGTGATGGGAGGGAGAGGGCAGCACCCACACACCATTTCCCCACCACAGCTTGGCTGCTGTGTTGTGTTAACTCCTATCTGTCCTCTCTTTTGCCCAGCTGTGAATTTAGTTGGGGACCCAATCTGTCTTCTGCGGCATCATATTCTCAGCACCTATCCACCCCAAATGCACAGAGATGGCATTGATAAGTCTAAGTGGCCGTAGGCCTGATTTCTTACGTGTCCTCATCAGAGGCAACCTCTCCATTGAACATGAACTACCCTCACCTGGCCCAACAGTTCCCCTGGTGACAGCCCCCAAGAGCTCAGGCAGCACCTGGAGGAAGGCTGGGGAGTATGAAAGTCATGCCGTCCAATCTACGTGAGCCAACTCCAACACCATAGTCTCCAAGAAGCTCCTAGACAGGAGCGCAGACAGTGTTCTGTCTTGTGGAAAGTGGGCAGCTCTTAGGCCCATGAAGACTGGCCACTGGCATGAGACTTCCATCTGCTAGTCTGTCCCCTGGAACAGTGTGTTCTGTAGCTCATGTTGACCTGGCATAGATTAATCCCATCTCCATAAATTCCAGTCCAGGGATTCAATGGGCTGTGCTCTCATCCTACCACCACACAACCTTGGGCCGGGTCATCTCAGATATAGAGGTGACCGGGGACTTAGAATCTCTTCAAATCAATGAGTGTTCAACGTCTCTTTTGAGAAGGGGCAGGTCTGCAGGTCTGCAGGGGGGGGCATGAAGCATACTGCTGTGGCATTCACCCCTCTGTTGTCCTAAGTAGTTCGGTTCTGATCTCAACTTGCATCCTCTTTTCAGACAAAACCCCCACGAACTCTTACCTGAAAATACCCCCCTTACTCTTAAGCAGTTTATCAAATGATTCCTTTCAGTTCTCTTCCTGAAAATGGTTCTGGTAAGTACTATTTTCTCCTTCCCATTTCACCTCCAGAAATGTTTTAGCATTCCTTATAGATTGCTACCAAGCCCCCTAACCCAGATCTCAGACAGCTCAATACCTACAATTGCTGACCCACCCTGGCCCCAGTCCCAGCCCCAGTCCCAGCCCCAGCCCCAGCCAATGACGCCTGTCTCCCCTACTCCCAAAGCTTGGCTTTGCAAATGTCTTCACACATCCTGTGCCACCTTGGAATATTGATAGGAAAACTGAGCGTTACCTGCATTTCATGCCTCCTGGCCTCCAAAGAAGCAAATTCGGGTTTTAAAATAAGACAAACTGGGCCTGAGTAGGAGTGGGCAGACTGCCAAGTACAATCTTTTAATTCAATTCAAGGTTGCTGTGAAAGAGAGGGTGGAAAAAAAGACTCAAACTGTTTCCTTTTTTTTTTTTTTTTGTGGTGCTGGGGATTGAACCCAGAGCCTTGGACATGTGAGGCAAGCACTCTACCAACTGAGCTATATCCCCAGCCCTGTTTCCATTTTTAATAAAGTGAACATCTGATGTTGATTCTGAAGAAGAAGGAGGAGAAGAAAGAGGAGGAGGAGATAGAGGAGGAGGAGGAGGAGGAAAAAAAGAAGAAGAGAGCAGGAAGAGGAAGAAGAATAAAAAGAGGGAGAAAAGGATGGTGTGTGGAGAGAAGAAGTGGAAAAGAGATGATTTTTTCTTCATGATTTTAACACCCCCAATTCTGTTGCATTGAATCTGATTTGTGCTGGGGTGGAGACTTTTGCTGATTCGAATGGGTCCCCAGCTGCTCACTGGCTACAAACCCAGGTGCACCTCATTGCTTTACACGGTTGCAGAAAATCCACAGGCTGCCAGTGGCTGTACCTTGAAGGAATTTTCTTCAGCCTTATCTATTTAGTCTGAGTAATTTGGGGTGGAGGGGAGAGTTATTTAGTGGTTTCTTTACATTTAAATAATAACATTGTTCACATTTCAACACCTGCAAATACCTGAGAGAGTCCCAATCTATTCCAATTATCTCACCATTAACATTCCCAGCTTCCACATCTGCTAATAAGAATGAGAGCTGTGGGTTGAGATGATCCCTTAAGAAGTTAAATTATTTTGTGTGTGCAGTCACCATCCTGGGATTATCACTCCACTCCACTGACAAAACAGAGGCATCAAGATGATGAACAGACGTTGTGCACTTTGCCACTACAGGAAGTAAATTTGGCTTCTCCCTCTCTCTAAACAGGTTATACATTCTTTAAAACCCAAATTTAAAAGCCAAGGACCAAGATGGTGCAGGATTTGTTAACGACTTAACATATTTGGTGTAAGTACTGCTCTATGAATCACTGTGCTTGTAGGAGCAGGAAGAAGGGGGAGATGGGTAAGAGAAAATTGGGGAGTAGGTGGGAGAAAAAGGAATGTGTGGGCTGTTTTAGACTGTTTCAGGCAAGCACCTGGGATGAGGCGCACCTCAAACCCATGCTGATGGTGCGTGGTGGTGAGTAGATTTAGCATTTCCATGTGCCCACCCCATCCACCCCTCCCACACCACACAGAGATGTCAGCCTGCCTTTGGGGCGGGGGAGTTCGCTGTCTCCTGGTTCTTCCAGGAGCCCATGTAATTACATACCTTTCAACACTAGTCCTGCAGGGAGATGCACCTAGCACAAAGGGAAGGCAGGAGTAAGTGACTCATTTGCAATGAAAGTTCCACAAGTATATGAGATTTTTTTTTTTAAAGAGAGAGTGAGAGAGGAGGGGGGGGGGAGAGAGAGAGAGAGAGAGAGAGAGAGAGAGAGAGAGAGAGAGAGAGAGAGAGAGAGAGAATTTTTAATATTTTATTTTTTAGTTCTCGGCGGACACAACATCTTTGTTGGTATGTGGTGCTGAGGATCGAACCCGAGCCGCACGCATGCCAGGCGAGCACGCTACCACTTGAGCCACATCCCCAGCCCAAGTATATGAGATCTTTTAAAAAGAAAAGAAAAGAAAAGAAATTGTTAGAGACTTATTGATTAATGGGTGGATTGGTAGATATGGACAGCTGTATGATGGTATAAGATTTCTAACTAAGTTTGGAAGAAAAACTGTTACACTGGAATTGTGTTTTTATCACTCGTTTGGGATGAACAAGTCCTGTTTAATAATGCTATGATGGAAGATAGGGGATTGGGGCTTTGATTTTTAGTTAATCTGTTATTTGGCAAGATTAAAAGTTAACTACCCCATGTAGGTTACACACACACACACACACACACACACACACACCTTATTTAAATTTTGCAGACTGGATTTGAGAAACACCTGGCCTCAAGCTCCATTTCTCAATGGGCCTAATGAGCTGGAGCCCCCCAGAGGTCTGCTTGGAGGAGGTACCACACCCTGCCTTCTATCTTTGTCTTTGGTGAGGACAGCCATTTGGCATTTTTAAAAACAGAATTTATACAAAGACTTGCTGAGCTCCAAGATAGTAGGTGGACCTTAACTTCTAAGCCCCAGGGAAATGCTTCTGCTGCACACACAAAGCGAGAAAGGTGAGAATTTTGCAATTTCCCTTTCTTGCCTAATGATGGTGAGGCCAAATTCACTGAAGGGAGATTGCTTTTGTATCTGAGTTCCCTCGTGGGCTACCTAAACTGTCTTAAAACTTAACTAGATAATTGCCCATTCAATATATCATGTTGCCTATACCTCCTTTGTCATATGATTTGTCACAATAATAACTACTTTAACAAACAACCACAAAACCTCAGTGGACACACAATAAGCATTTACTTTGCTCATGAATCAGTCTCTAAACGGGTGACTTAGACTGAACTTTGACCAATGAGTCAGCTGTCCTGTTCTTGGGCCTTCCTCTTGGAGGCTAGTTTGACATATCATGAATGCTGAGGGACAGGCGGGGAAGTGGAAAGGCACACGTACTTTTTCCAACCTCTGCTCATCTAATATTTGCTAATACTCCATTAGCTAAAGCAGGCCACATAACCTGGTTCAGAATCAGAGAGAAGGTGTTGCCAAGTTACCTGGCAAGAACTGAGAACACAGGAAGCAGTGAAGAATTGGGGCTACAATAGTCCCCTGAATCTGTGGGGAATACATTCCAAGATCCCCATGGATGTGCCAAACAATGGAAAGTACTGAGCCCTATATATACTGTTTTTCCCTATACACACATACCTATGATCAAGTTTAATTTATAAATCAGGCCCAGTAAGAGATTAAAATCAATAATCAATAATAAAACAGAACAATTATAACAATGTACTGTCATAAAAAGATATTTTACCATAGTCCTCAGAACAGTACACAATTTAAAACTTATGAATTGCTTATTTTTTTAAATTTTCCACTTAATATTCTCAGTTGATCTTCAGTTGAACTTGGGTAACTGAATTCAGAAAAAGAAAAACTACTGTTAAGGGGATACTAGTGGATGAGTTAGTCTACCACACTATACTTTTTAAGTTTCTATTGAAAGTGAATCTGAACTTGGGAAAGAGGAGTCCTAAAAATAACAATTTTTCTTCCTTTCCCTTCCTACAACACACCTGCGCTCCCCCAGCAGGCAGCCTGTGAAGCTTGTGTAAGGCAATGGATATGTTTGTGGATAATGATTAATAAATAACAACAAACACCTCTCTGGAATTCCTCAGTTATGAGGAGGTGGTGCAGCCTGGTATCACTGTTTATGTGAAATGAAGGTGTCCTTCCCATCCCCACACACCATTTGTGAAATGTTTATTGCCAAATAAATCTGATTCAAGCAGCACATCTGTCACCAGAGTCCTCCACAGCTGTGTTATGGTAGCGGCTCTGTTGTCTCGGCTTCCACACCACCCTCAGTCAAAGCTTTGAGTAACCTGAGGTCTAGTGACAGCCTTTGTGAATGGAGACACTTCCCCAGTGATGGAGGGAGTGGTGCAGGAAGGCAGGGCCTGAGGGGAGCAGGCACTTGCAGTGGGCCATGTGAACTCGATTTCTGGTTCTGTCAATCTTTAACTCAGTCTTAGGACTCTCATTTCTACTGAGTGCAGTCACCTGAAGCAAGGTTAAGACACGAGGTATCCCATGGGACAAAAAGTGGAACCATAGCTGGGCTCCAGAAAGGAAATTTGCCACAGCTGACTGGAAAGAGCAGGGCACAGAGCATGTTCCCAGCTTTGTCTCACCACTTTTCTTGGGGCCCTGCCTCGCCAGCTTCTGTCCATGCAGCAGACAGGAGATGGTGGCCTCAGAGCTCATGGCTCTACCTATATATGTCCAGCTATGAATCATAAATCAGTCCCGAATCCTATTTCAATGAAAAGAAAATCCAGGCTTCACTTGGTTCAGTTCCCACTCCTATTCTAGGAGGCATCAAAATAGGAAAACAGGGCTATCGGAGGCCCAAACCGGTTTCCAAAGTAGGTCAGTTCATGGTTAACAGGACCCGTAACCCTGAGTCTACCATAACATGGAGCAAGTGAAAGTGCCTCTCAGTGCCAGTTTCCTTATCTGTAAAATGAAAGTGATATTAGGAAACACCTCTGGGGACTATTGTGAAAATAGAATAAATCTAATGTGTTAATAAAAGAGAATAAAATCATAAAAAAGAAACATCTTTGTAAATTACAAAATATTAATTCAAAATGTCTTATGTAACAATTATTTTATTCATATCCTGTGAAACTATTTGGGGGACAAGAATGGATAGGTCTAAGATCAGAGAGGAGTGCCTTAGAGACACCTATTGCTGTTTCTGGAGCTCTGGAACATTTATTCTGGGCATTACCAAGTTAAAAAGACTATCCAAAGCATTAGAAATCATTTTTAATTGTCTAATTTTCTTAATTTTAGAATAGTCTATTCATACTGAAAAGCCTTCAAATAACATAGAATAATGATTATTATATAAGTAATACAATAGTACAATGTTGAAATATATTCAGGATGAAGTAAAATATTCTCCATTGTCCACTCTCATCCCTACCCTGAAAAACCCCAGCAAAAATCTTGTTACAGTGTGGCACTTACCGTGAAGGGGGTTTTTAAGCAAGCACACATACCTGCATGGATTCAGGGTTGTGTTTTTTTCCTACAAAATAGAGTCAGACAATACACACTCTTTGAATTTTCTTCTTATTACTTCTTCCCATGTCCGTATATATATATATATATATATGAACTAGTAGTCTATAACCACTACTCAATATTCATTTGCACAACTGTACCCCAAAGTATCTATGGTTAGACAGACATATTGTTATCTAGATAAATACTGCTAGAGAATATTGAAGTCAGAACCAAAATTCGTTCTTACTTTTTTTTTTCTTTCTTTTCTCAGAACATTCCAAAAGCCTTTAGAAAAGAGAGAAGTGGTGGCAAACTCATGCAGAGACAAAGGCAAAAATAAACTCAGTCCCCCACCTTGTAGGTGGCTGAGCCATGCATCACAGGATGTCCAGCCCATTGCAGGATTGGCTGACCCATTAGAACCCCAAGCCTCAATGAATTCGTGTCGAATATATAACGGCTTCAACTTTAACTTCAGAAGTAAGAACCCAGAATAGTATCAAGATGTGTTTAGAAACACAGTTCAAATGTGCAGCCTATAGGCTTCCATACATTGTGATATCTTTATTCTGATAACCACAAATCCACTCTAAATTCATCCTCCAAATCAGCCAGGCTATAAAGAGAGACAGCTTTGCACTGGTGGCAGAATAGAGCTTCTTTCCTGTCAGTCTGCTCTAGAAGCAGAGAATTTACTCGATTTCCTTCTGGCGCCTTCTCCTTATTAAGCCAAGATAACAGAAGAGGTCTTTGGTAAGGTGGAGAAAAGTGACAGTGAGCCTGATGTAAATGGGAAGACAAATCTTAATCTGTCCACTCCTCTACCCAGAGTGTGTTGAGTATCTGTCTGCCTTATTTCAAGCCCTGTTCTAGGCAGACGGGATTCAGACCCTCAGCTCTTGGGCTTGCATTCTATAGAGGGATACAGACCAAAGCTAAAGAAATAAATTATATAGTGTATTAAAAAGATGAATGTTATGAATAAAATAGAAAAAGCTGGTGGGGAATACCAAGGTTGGGTTCTTTTCTATTTTCGACAGATAGGGTGTTCACTTCCTAGGGTTGCCTTAAAATACAACAAACCAAGTGGCTTAAAACAACAGAAATGTAAGCTCTCACGGTTCTGAGAGTTAGAAATCAGAAATTAAGGTTTCAGAAGAGCCATGCTCTCTCCAAAAATTCTAGGAGAGAATTCTTCTGTGCTGCTTCTAGTTCCTGGTGTACAGCAGTCCCAACTAGTCCTTGGCTTGAGACAGTGTAACTCCAGTCTCTGCCTCCATTGTCACATGTCCTTCTCCCTATGTGTCTGTGTCTAAATTTCCCCCCTTTTTTAAGGATACCAGTCAATGGATTTAGAGTTCATCCTAATCCAGCATAACCTTACATTAACTTGACTGCAAAGACCCTATTTCAAAATAAGGTCACATCCATAGGTAACCGGTGTTAGGACTTCAACGTATCTTTTAGAGGGACACATTTATTTCATAATAGTAGGTAGGACCATCTCATCAAGAGAGTGACATCTGAACAATGTCAAGGAAAGTGAAGGAACAAGTGATGCAGATATCTGAAAGAAAAGAATTCCAGGAAGAGGGATTAGCAAGTACAAAGGTTTAGAGGTGACAACTGGAATGTTCCAGGAGTAGCAAGCTGGCCACTGGGGCTCAGACAGTGGACAAGTGGTAAGGTTGGAGAGGAAACCAGAGATACTAGGTCATATTGAGTAGGGTTTTGAGCTTAGTGACAGGATCTATCTGACTTATGTTGTCAACGGCTGCTGTGTTAAAAATAATTGAAGGGGCAGACAGTGGAAGCTGGGAGGCCCTTAACAGTGGAAAGATTTGTCTGCCTTTGGTTGTTTTTTGGAGGCACCTGGAGAAGCTGTATCTCAGTGTTCCCCTCCACTGAGGGGGAAAACAATAAGAATGGTTCCTGAGAACTGGAGTGCTGGTCTACCCAACAGACTACAGACAAGAAGGACTGGAGAGGAAGGCCCCAGATAGTTGACATCAATTCACTGAGATGGGAGAGAAATACAGAGCTACAATTTAAGTTCCACTAGGGTAGGATCTTTGATTCTTTTGTGTCCCAAACTCAGAGCCAAGTACCTAACACATAGTAGGCATTCAACAAATATTTGTTGGTTAAGTGCCTACCTGAATGAATGAAAAGTAAAAAACAAAGTTTGTTTAGTACTAGTTTTGAAGTACTAGTTATGAAGCCAAGATAGAAAGCAAAACAGGACCCTCTGGCCCTTTTTTCCCTTCTTATTCCTACACTACATACTTCATACAAGTATTTTAATGGTAAGATTTTGTTTTTTGGAATGGACAATTGAACATAACTAAGACCTTACAAAGACAGATGTGTACAACAATAAATAATTCTAAAATCCATCCAAAAGCCTCCTTATTTCCAAAAATAGTTGATTTCTCATAATGACTGAGCAAGGGAAGAATTGGTCCTGGTCATCATAGTTGGCTTAAGAGACATGTCCTTGGGGAGTGACCAGCCCAATCTTCTCAAGACTTCATGGTATGTGCCCCCGATGATTAGCAAGAGGGAGCAGGTGCAAGAATGTTGAGACAAGAAAGACAAAAATAGGAACATTCACAAATATTTTTAAGCCAATAGAAAGTAATACTTAGAGGAAATAATAGATACACTTGACTCCATTAAAAAAAATTTTCCATGGCACAAAAGACACCACTCATAGAGTTGGAAAGGCAAAGCCTAAAGAGAAATCCTCACAATACAACTAACTTACTAAGAATTATTACTTAGAATATTTAAAGACTCTCTACAAACCTCCACCCCCCCAAAAAAAAGAGAAGTGGAAAAAATAGACAATTTACTTAAAAGAAAATATAAATTCATTTAAGAAAATATGCTCAATCTCACTGATGATCAAATGTCTAAACAAGTATTATACATATCCAATAAATATTTTTGATGCTATTTGGATTTGACCAGGGTTTGAGGAAACAGATATACTTGTAAAATCCCAGTGGAAACTTAAATTAGCTCTACCACCCTGAAAAGCAATCTCATAGAATCTACTAAAACAAATTAAAATTCACATACCATCTGACCTAGAAACTTCATTCCTCAGTAATCGCTCTCAAGCAACTCTCATCCTCATACATCAGAAGGTGTGTTCTAGAAGGTCCCTGCTGGTAATGATAAAAGGTAGAAAATAATCTGAATATCCAGTAATTAGGAAAGTAATGGGGAACTACGACATACACTTTAAAATATGATGTAACATTTTAGAAGAAAAGAATAGCAAATGTGTGGATCTTCAAGATGTAAAACTGAACCAAAAAAGGAAATTACAAAGACTGAAAATAGGGTACTAGTTATGAAGCCAAGATAGAAAGCAAAACAGGACCCTCTGGCCCCTTTAGGTGCATAGGAATATGTGCATAACAAAGATCTGGAAGAAACACACTGACTGATAGTAATGGTTTAACTTTGGAAAGGGAGGGAAGTGACCAGACAGAATTTTACTTTTATAAGAATTTAATCACATTACTTGAATGCTCAAAAAATAAAATACTCAAAAGTACTAAATTATCAAAATTGTAAGAGATCAATACAAGAATATGAGAAAGTTTCTGTGCTTTATGAGAAGGAGTAATGTCAGGCAGAGGGTTGTCAGGTGCTCTGTGGAAGGTGGGGCCTGAGGCATGGAGGTTACTGGGAGCAAGAAGGATCAGAACTAGGGGTAGTCTGCAGCAGGATGTGTTTGGAGAACATATAAGGACCCTCCTTATTGGACTTTTTTCAAAAAGTGGTCACTGCAGCAGGATGTGTTTGGAGAACATATAAGGATCTTCCTCGTTGGACTTTTCAAAAAGTGGTCACATGATTTTTCTGTGCTTATGGTCCAAAAATACCACTGGTACATAAAACTATGAGAAAGAAAGAATATCACCTACACTCCACTCCCAGAGACAACTGTCGTAGATATTTGGGTACACGTATGCCATGGCTGCTCTTAGGGCCCAAGCACAGTGATGCCTCATTGTGCACCGTCCTAGGAACTAAATGAGCAGCCCCAGGGCTCACCTCAGCTGGGGTGCAAGCAAAGCATGTCTTCATTCCTACCCAATTAGGCTATGTCCAGAAGGTGTAGTCTGAAAATTCACAGGACTGAAGATAAAAGGGAAATGGGTACAGCTATCTTACAGACAAGGATGAAGGTTCTTTCTTTCTTTCTTCTTCTTCTTTTTTTTTTTAAGTAGAAGAGATATGTAATTCTCAAAAGTGTACTTTACCCCATCAAAATGTGCAGCTCACATACACAGTCAGCAAAAGGCCAATCTTTAGAGCTGTTTCTCAGGAAGGGAAGAGGACAGCTTTGTGAGTGCCAGAGCATGGGATGGACCTCCTGGGCTTATTTTCAAAGTCAGTCCAAGGCTCTTGGCCAGTAGGACAAGGGAGGCTGAGTTTGAAATGCTTGGATGGAAAAGCACTTTTTTTTTTTCATTCCCATGAATAACTCCTGAGCTCTTTTTGGACAGATGCTTGTTAACAAGAGAGGAATTTGTGCAGTACCTTAGGAGGAGGGCTGGGCAGTTGCTGGGTACTCAGAATTGGGGCACGAACTGGAGCTGCCCGGCCAGCCTAGAGTCAGGGAAGATGTCAGCCTCCTTTCTTCCTTAGAAAGATAGAGGGATACCGGGATGGTTGTGGACCCAAGTCAGCGTGCTCAGATATGGCCACATTTCTGAGGCCTGTGTGATTGGGGTCAGGTAAGGAAGTGGCCATAGTTCACCTCATGGGTTCTATGTCAGCATAGGTGGAGAACACTGTGCCTTTTGTAAGTATCCCCATGTCCATTCTGCTTTCCATCCGACACCACCATAATGACGAAGTCCAACAGTGTGGATAGGGTTGTGCCTGATTCTAGAAAGGCCAAGATGAATGAGAGGCCATCCTTGGCCTCGAGAAACTTAAAAATCTAATGGCTCAAATATGAAAGGCACTGACACTAATACGAATGAAAGCCATAAATGAATTATAATTCAATGTCAGGAGGGAAATAAAGGAGAAGTCTCATAGTGAACCCACCAGTTCACAAAGTGCAATCATGTAAATATACTTACTTGGCAGAGCTAGTATGGGGTACCATTAGCAGCCTGAGACTCTTGCTACCAACCAGCCAAGCTGTTTCTTGATTTATTTCAGGGCAAATTCACTGTTTCCAACGTGTTAACCCAACCTTCTCTACTTTCTTTTTGATTCTTTCCTCTGCACCAGGTTTTAAGTCCCACTATTTGATTCTCTCTAAGGTACTGCACAGATTTCTCTCCTGTTAACAAGCATCTGTCCAAGAAGAGCTCAGGAGCTATTAATAGAAATGAAGAAAAGTGCTTTTCCATTCTGACTGACCATAGATGTTCCCAACGACCTTCCTTGAGTGTTGGGTTAAATTATAGTGTCTGTTGATCAAGTTGGATCATATGGGAGGCAAATATACACAGAAGATTATGCATTGAGTACAGAGATGTTCTACCCTTTTCCTGAGGAAGAGAACTTGCAAATGAGCCTTTCACCATGGAGACAACTCATGACATTTTTCCCTGCAGGTGAGAAAATGGTCAAGGGTGAGCAATCCTTGCCTGCCTCCTTCCTGGCTACATTTGGAGTCACTATACCCTGCCTGTCTCCCCTCACCTATATTTCCCAATTTGTGTCTTTCTTCAAGTTTCAGTGGCCCTAGATAGTGCATATCCTTCAGACACCCCGCCCCCAAACAGTTGCTGAGACTCAGATTATGGTACCGTTCTGCCTCATGACCTTGGAACTGTGGCCCCAGATCAAGTGACACTTGGTGATTAAAATGACCCTTTCCATGTCTCCAGCCATGCCTGGCACCAGAAACTACATTTCAGTTCTGAGCTTCAAGCATCTCTGTAAACCCCCAAGGACCCTCCCCTTCACTGTGAAGAATTCCTGATTTCATGATTGTCCTCACGAGAACTCAGCTTCCAATTGTCTGTGTCATAGGCTCCAATTTTAGGTTTTTTTCTTTTTAATTATTTCTTCCAGAATTTGAAATCACTTTCTGGGGGATCCTCCTCCAGAGTCATATGAAATTATTAGCTGCTTGGCCCCCTTGGCCCATCAAGTCTAGTTCAGGCTGTCAGACGCAGGGACTCCACTGAAGTGTTTTGGAATCACTTCCAGCCTTCTGACCTCCGAAGAAGAGCATCCAGTAGGCCATTGCACAATTGCCTCCAGGGAGGCTGCAGTCCTTGATTAAAGAAAGGTGCCCTCCGCCAATTAAGAAAGAATAAATAAATAAGTGAGTGGAAGGAAGACCAATGGAGTAGAGGAAGGGAAATAGGAGGAGGGAGGAGGAAGGAGGGGAGGGAAAAGGGGGGCCACCAGGGATATCACACATGCATAAAATTTAATTTAATGGAGTAAATTAAATTTTATGCATGTGTGATATGTCAGAATGAACTTAATTATATATAACTCTAATGCACTAATAAAAGCATTAAATAAAAGAAAGATGCCTTCAGTAGGCAAGGAAGAGTCCCAGAACTCCTGGAGTTGTGATCATTCCTCCTTTATCCTCCCCTGCCAGCTGGTGGATAGAGACCCACTCCTGCTCACTCTCACCCTCCACTATTCTTTTGCACCCCTGGAGAGAGGGAAGAGTCTGCAGCCTACTTTTCTGAGATTCCACTCATGCCCCATGTCGCACTGCACATTAGAGATTATTGAACTTTAGAACTCCCTGGAAACCTTGGACTTGAAATTATTTTAGCCAGTTGGCATCCATTTTATCTTATTGGGGGTGACAACACCCCAGTTTCTTTGGGGAAACACCTTTTACACTTAGTATGTGGCTTGGGAGATGTACTCTCATCATCTTTCCTCAAGGGTGGGCATGTGGTTTAACCCAGGCTGGTTAAAATGTGAATATTATCATGAATGAGGCAAGATGGGAGGTGAACGTAGGAGCTCCTCCCCTCTAGAGGCCTCCTGCAGCACCCTGCCCCCAAAGACCACTATTTAAATCCTATTAAGGATGGTGACTTCAGGCAAAAAATTCACTCCTGCCTTCAGTTTTCTCCTGGAGTAAAGGAGTGGAATTAGATCATTTGCCAGCACACTTGGATTATAAGCAGCAAAAGCTGAGTTTGGTAAGCAGAAAACTTGGTAAGTTTTGGTAAGCAGAAAACTTCTAGAACTAATAAATTAATTCAGCAAAGTAGCAGGATATAAAACACCCATAAATCAAAGGCACTTCTGTATATCAATGACAAATCCTCTGAAAGGGAAACAAGGAAAACTACCCCATTTACAATAGTCTCAAAACACACACACACACACACACACACACACACACACACACACACACACTTAGGAATCAACTTAATGAAAGAGGTGAAAGACCTCTACAACGAATGCTACAGAATGTGAATGCTAAAGGAAGAAATTAAAGAAGACCTTAGAAGATGGAAAGATCTATCTTGTTCTTGGATAGGCAGAATTAATATTATCAAAATGACCATACAGCACTATGTAGCACTGTACAGATTTAATACAATTCCAACAAAATGACATTCCTCATAGAAATAGAAAAAGAAGTCATGAAATTTATCTGGAAAAATAAGAGACCCAGAATAACTAAAGAAATCCTTAGCAAGAAGAGTGAAGCAGGTGGCATCACTGTACCAAATCTTAAACTATACTACAGAGCAACAGTAACAAAAACAGCATGGTATTGGCACCAAAATAGACTTATAGACCAGTGGCACAGAATAGAGGACACAGAGACAAACCTACATAACTGAAGTTATCTTATATTAGACAAAGGTGCCAAAAACATACATTGGAGAAAAGATAGCCTCTTCAACAAATGGTGCTGGGAAAACTGGAAATCTATATGCAAAAAAAATAAAATTAAACCCTGTCTCTCACCATACAAAAACTTAACTCAAAGTGGATCAAGGACCTTGGAATTAAACCAGAGACCCTGCGCCTAATGGAAGAAAAAGTAGGCCCAAATCTCCATCATGTTGGATTAGACCCCGACTTCCTTAATAAGTCTCCTATAGCACAAGAATTAAAATCAAGAATCAATAAATGGGATGGATTTAAACTAAAAAGCTTCTTCTCAGCAAAAGAAACAATCAGTGAGGTAAATAGAAAGCCTACAGAATGGGAGCAAATTTTTACCACACACACATCAGATAGAGCATTAATCTCTAGGGTATATAAAGAATTCAAAAAGCTAACTACCAAAAAAACAAATAACTTAATAAATAGGCCAAGGAACTGAACACACACTTCTCACAAGATGATATACAATAAGTCAACAAATATATATAAAAAAGTTTCAACATCTCTAGCAATTAGAGAAATGCAAATCAAAACTACTCTAAGATTTCATCTCACTCCAGTCAGAATGGCAGCTATCAAGAATATAAACAACAATAAGTGTTGGCAAGGATGTGGGGGAAAAGGCACACTCATACATTGCTGGTGGGACTGCAAATTGGTGCAGCCAATCTGGAAAGCAATATGGAGATTCTTTGGAAAACTTGGAATGGAACCACCATTTGACCCAGCTATCCCACTCCTTGGTCTATACCCAAAGGACTTAAAAACAGCACACTACAGGGACACAGCCACATCAGTGTTTATAGCAGGACAATTCACAATAGCTAAACTGTGGAACTAACCTAGATGCCCTTCAGTTGATGAAAGAATAACGAAAATGTGGCATATATACACAATGGAATACTATTCAGCATTAAAAGAGAATAAAATCATGGCATTTGCAGGTAAATGGATGGAGTTGGAGAATATGATGCTAAGCAAAGTTAGCCAATCCCAAATAACCAAGTGCCGAATGTTTTCTTTGATATAAGGATGCTGATTCATAATGGGGTTGCAGGAGGGGAGCATGGGAGGATTAGACAAACTCTAGAAAGAGGAAAGGGAAGGGAGGGGAAGGGAGGGGGCAGGGGGTAGGAAAGAGAGTGGAATGAGACGGGCATCATTAACCTAAGTACTTATGAAGACAAGAATGGTGTGACTCTACTTTGTGTACAACTAGAGATATGAAAAATTGTGCTCTATATGTATAATATGACTTGTAATGCATTCTGCTGTCATACATAACAAATTAGAATAAAAAAGTGTTCAGAAAAAAATTGACTTTGGTAAATGTAAGCAAAAAAGATATATATCCAGTAGTTCACCTTGGAAAATTAGGTGCTATGGTTGGAATGTGTTCCCAAAATTCATATGTTAATTGTATTTGGAGGAGAGACCTTTGGGAGGTGAGTCTGCCTTGAGAACTCTGCCCTCAGTAATACATTAATCCATTCATGGACTGGGGATTATTGAGGGAGTAGAGTGGCTTTGTTACAAAAGCAAGCTCTCTCTAGCATGCTTGCTCTCCCTTGCCATGTGGTTCCCTCCCCATGTCATGACCCAGCAGGAAGGCCCTCAGCAGAGGCTGAGAAGATGCCTGTGCCATGCTTTTAGATCTCATAGCCTCCAAAACCATGAGCCAAACAAAATTCTATTCTCTATGAATTACCCAGTCTCAAGTATTTTGTTACAGCAACCCAAAATGGACTTAGACACTACATTTGAAATTCAAGGGAAGACTGGACAATCCCTAATTAAATCTTGTCAATTGGATCATCCCTGAAGCTGTCCTGGTTCCTGTCCTTTTCCAAACATGGTTCTCCAGTCTTCCCTTCAGTTCTGGAGAACTGAGTCTTATCATCTCTGTATCCCACCAATCATTCCTATCACACAATGGTCAATAACAATGTGATGAATTTATCCTCTCAACAAACGTGTTGCATATAAAACAGTGAACATATCAGCCTAGATTATATGCTGGCTCCCACCCTTGTCTTGTTCCTTAAAATCGATTCTTCTTGTTTTCTACTGAGAAATTCTGGCTCCCATCTACCCCTAACTTCCTTCTGCCTCTACTCTTACTCATTGCTGGCTTCCAATTTCATCAAATCACATTTTGTCAGACTTGTTTCCTATGCTTTAAAGAACTGAAGCACAGGAACACTTGTAACTTGTTAGGATGCCTTCTTGATTCCTTTCTTTTCTGTTCCTTCTCAGAAGCAATGACTTTCCTAAATTTGGTATTGACGTATTTTATGTGCAATTATTCTAGACACAGCTCAGCCCGCTGAACTGACACCTTGAAGAAGCCTGATGCGTCAGCAAATAAATAAAATGTAGGCATTTATAACTGTGGTGTGGCAGGAAATTCCTGCACGGCAGGCAGCACATTGGCCTCCAGCCTAAAATGGTGTTAAGAGAGTGGGCCCATGGTTAAGGGGTCCTGTTGCCCATGGTTGATTTACTCTGAGGGCTGTTGAGACCACAGAGCTTTGGGCATGTGTTCTTGAGGAGCGGTGTCCTGGGGAAAAGGCTCATTCCTCACTTCCACGCAGCTTTGGAGGTACACCAACATGGGAGTCACCTCTGTGCTCTCTTCAGCCACCAGTCTCTATAGTGGGGTCTAGTTCATGGTGTCTCCATACTCCACAACACAGCACAGTGAGTTTGCATTTCTCAACTTTTATGTAAATAATGTTCTATTACTGTATGTACCATTTGGCAACTTTCTTTTTTTTTAATTTTTGCTCTTTATGTTTTGAAAGTTTATAACCATTTGAAATCTCAAATAATGTGATATATAGTGTCGATATATAGAAAAATGTCTTTTTTTCCCTAGTGAGAATTACTCACACTTTAAATTCTGATAAACAATACTGCAGTGAATATTCTTGTCCATGTCTTTGTTAATCCATGTGTTTTTTACTCTTCCCAAACTTTCTGCTCTGTGTCCATCGGATGGGAATGTGCAATGGTGTGTCCTTGTGATTATGCATTTTTTTTTTCTAGAAAGGATCAAGCCATTGAGGTAGGAGGGTGACAGATGTTTGCTTTCAGGGATCAAATAGTAAATATTTAAGGCATATAGCCTATACTTGACCCTATCTGAGTACCAGAGAAACCAGCCAACACCCATGCATAAGCTAATGGTCATGTTCCAATAAAATGTGATTTATGAAGGGAGGCAGCAGGCTGGCAGGCCATAGTTTTCTAACCTTAATTCTAGATGAACTATCTGAAACACAAACCAACAGAAAAATAGGCAATATCCAAAGAAACAATGTACAGAAGGCATTGTCCAAATGGCCAATAAATACACACTGTACATAAAACCAGTGGTTACAGCACCTTGAGGCTGCTTTCTCCCCTTAATGAAGGAGACAGGCCCTCTCTGTTCTTATTTACACTGCAAATATCCAGAAACCTCCCGAGTACCCTCAGATGCCTGTGAAAAATGCTTCTCTTGCCATGAAGTAAGTGAAGGAGACAACAGCAGCTGGTGAAGCCATTGATAAGGGACAGAGAAAATTTCCAGACCATTTTTCTTGAAGGTTAAATTCTGTCTTTGTGAGAGGGGAATGGGACAATGGGATAAGAGAGCAGATGTGAAGGTTTCTTTCTGCTTGGTCAGCTGTAATATGTTTCCTCTGAACACTGCTGATATCATACATTTTAAATGAGTCTGACTTCAGGAGAGTTTACCATTAGAAGAACATTCCACTGCCCCGAAGGGTGATCAGTGGGGAAACTAATAGCTGCAGAGTTTGCAAAACAATCCATCTTCCTGGGGTTAAGTTTGCAACCTGGGAAAACTCTAGGAACAGATGGTTCAGGATCTGGGTTTAACAACCTGAGAGGAGCTAAATTGCTACCTGCCACAAACTAATAGAGGCCGTGGAAGAGTCTTGATTACATTGGTGCTAAAGTCAGGAAGGACCCCGAGCACCAGGGCTCTAGCACACAGGAATATTTCACCAGTTAAGACAGTATTAATCTTGCTCTAAGCTGTCCACAATGATTTGTAAGGTCAAACAGCTCTTAGCTGGATGACATGGTAGGTTGCCTTGGTCACATCAGACTTAGACACCTAAGATTTGAACACAGGCCACGCTCCTTCACCCAAGGAATATAATCATACATAGTCCAGAAGTCACCACTGTGGGATAGTCCCCCATTCCCTTCTGCAAGAGAGCAAACTGCTAGAAAACATCCATCTGCAAACACTGCAGCAGAAGCTGGCCCAGTGCTTTAATTCTCTTCGGATTCTTTAATTAGTCACTGAGGTCAAAATGCCCCCCATACACATTTTCAATAAGACACCAATTAAATTCCCTGAGAAAGGTGATCCGGGGAGAACTCTAGCTCTGTCAGTGATCACTCAACAAATGTCTTCCTTAGAAACTGTTTTTCTTGAAGGTGATGTGATCCAAGTTGCACCTCAGCTCTCATCAGAACACCAGAATAAAGGGGGTCAAAGTGCTAGTACTAACTTGGCTCACACAGGCCCCTATCCAACTCTTGACAGGTTGACAATTGGGCAACCTGAAACCAGCACTGGCATTCCCTAGAGGCGGCTAGTCATGCCTGAACAACTCCTTTCTCACTACTCACATGACTCCATGTCTGCCAGGAACCCTGCATCCCACACTGGGCAGCAATGGCCCCCACACCCACCATTGGTCTACTCGCCAAGGGATAGAGTGGTCCACTAGACCATCGGGCATCAGTGGTCCCCTGTTGATGGAGCGGGGGATGCACACCCTTACATGTCCAGCCTGCATCCTTCCTAGTATGCTCCTGACTCTCTGTCTCACTTTGCTGTTTGTACTAAGGTGGCACCACTTACACCCCATGTCTCACTGAGCCTTTCATGAAACAACTCAGCTTCTGTCTACAGCCTTTTTCTCTGTAAGATACGGCTGCTGATACCATGGGGTTAAGACATCACATGGCCGTCTGCACTCTTTCTCCCTCATCTCCCATCTGCTCTTGAACCTACCCAGGGGCCATGTCAGAAGTTCTCCTGCAAACTACCTCATAAAAGGTGATGCCACCAGGGCTGCCACCCAGCTCAGGAGGCATTCCCAAATGTGCTGGAACATCAATTTGATCCCAAGATTAAATACCCACACCATGGAAGAAAATCAAAATAGCAAAAGCTCACTGGACTCTAGGGAAAGGTGGTCTGAAATACTAAGATGCCTAAATTTTACAATTGTAAAGAAATATGTTTCCTCATTTATTCACCAACAAATATTTATTGTGTATTTACCCTTCCAGGAAAACAGAAACATAATGATCATGCTCTCACTTCCCATGAGAAGACATGGCAGACATAACTAGTCCATCAGATTCTTATCTGGTATCTTTCTCAAAACACTGTTTCAGGCAACAACTACCAATAGAAACTGGCCTGTGAAATAAACCCAATTTGCTACTCCTGATCAATGGCACATTGATCATATTAGATCCTAGAGCTCTCAAGATGATTACAGATAAGGTGCCTGTCTTTGAGCATTAGCTGAATAGCCACACTTGGCACCTAACTGTCCACAAAGAGTTTGAGGGAGGAGGGCCATGGTGTTCAGGAGAAATGTCACCAAGGAAGTGATATTTGCATTAAAAAATAGGAAAATATCACAGTGGGAAGGAAGAAGTTAGGTGGTCCAGGCAGACTGCTGTAGTCTGGCTGGGCACAATTCAGGAGCCACTTGTCAAAAGAAACTAACTTTATTTTTAGAACTACAAACACCAAGCAAAACAGCTCCTCAGGAAAAAAACCCTCAGAGCCCAACTGCCACCACCGGCTTCCACAAGCCTCTCACCCACACAAGCCTCACCACCTCCCACAATCCTCCTGCTCTTGAGGCCGATTGGCTGGGTCGCGTGGGCAGAGCCAAAGAAGTCCCCCAATGAGCAGCTCCGTGGTCTGAAAGGGCAGGGAAACAGCCCAATGAGCAGCTCCGTGGAGGAGCCAATCAGCTAGATGTTGCTGGGGCCGCTGTGAGCCAATCATCAGCCGGCAGCTGGAAGTTTGCTGGCAGCTGGAAGTCTGCTGGGGCCCCTTTGGCTGTGGCTCTCAACAGCAGACAGCAACATAATCAAAGGCAAGGGAACATGAGTATCCATGGTGTGTTGGGAGAGGATTTCATGGGGAAAGGCTGAAGCACCCCAAGGGAAGTTGAGAAAGGCAGGCTGGAGCCAGATTTGAAAGGCTTAAGAGATGGAATGTTAATCAGAAGTCAAGGAGGAGACAACTGAAAGTTTCTGAAAAGGATAGTGATTGGATTGGATCTCAGTTTCAGAAAATTGATTCTGCCATCATGATGGATAGCAGATTGTAAAGACATGTGACTAGAACCCAGGGGCCCAAATGGGAAATGAAGTTGACAGATTAGGCCAGTGGTTTTCAATGAATATTTATTGAATGAATGAATGAAGATAGCAGGGGTGAGCCAGCAAGGATTGGACCCTCACCCTGCTCCAACAAGAACGATTCTCCCTTATTTACAAACTAGACTTTCATTTAGATTTTGTTCAAAGGAAATATTCTTTTTTTAAAAATTAACTAATTAATTGTTTGTTTTAAAAAAATAAATGACAGCGGAATGCATTACAATTCTTATTACACGTATACAGCATAATTTTTCATATCTCTGGTTGTATATAATGTATGTTGACACCAATTCATGTCTTCATACATGTACTTTGGATAATGATGTCCATCACATTCCACCATCCTTGCTAACCTCATGTCCCCTCCTTTCCCCTCCAACCCCTCTGTCCTATCTAGAGTTCATCTGTTCCTCCCATGCTCCCTCTCCCTACCCCACTATGAATTAGCCTCCTTATAACAGAGAAAACATTCAGCATTTGTTTTTTTGAGATTGGCTAGCTTCACTTAGCATTATCTTCTCCAATGCCATCCATTTATCTGCAAATGCCATGGTTTTATTCTCTTTTATTGCTGAGTATTCTTTAACAAGAAGTCTGACAGTTACACATTGGGCAGGAGGCAATGAGGGCCTGAACTAAGGCAGCAAGCCTGAGACAAGAGGGACCCAAAGCAGGTTGAGAATTCCAGAGCAGAGAGCAGGTGGCAACCAACAGCAAGGGAGGAGGGGTTTGTATTTTTTTTTTTAATTTTTCACTTTCAAGAACAGAATAACATAAAGATTACCAAACAAGCTCTCCCCAATCTGTTTCAAAAACATTTGCATTTTAAATGCAAATTAATTTTTAGATATTATTTTTAAAATCATATTGCTAGGTAGATTAAGGATTTCCCTATAAATTTGGTGTGTTTTGATTTGCTTAGTCACCCCCACACACAGTACACATCCCCATCCTGACTGAATTATTAGTCTCTATCTGAAATATAATACATTTCTAATTAATCCCAATTAATAAAGTTCATAAAGGGTACCCTGGGCTCACCCACTATTTGTCTCTTAAGCTGTAGAAAAAAATAACAATCCAAATCAGCCCCTCCTTTGGGACATTTAAATCATCCGTCAGTTAGCCATGTGCTTCCATGCAACAATGGTCAAAGACTACTATTCTAAACCAAATGTTTGTGTTCCACCAAAAAAATCTCCTTATGTTGAAAACACAATGTGATGGTATTGGGAGGTGAGGCCTTTGGAAGATATGTGAGTCCACTTTCTGTTTCAGTCATAAAATACTTGAGACAATCAGTTTAAACAAAGAAATGGTTTCTTTTGGCTCACAGTTTGGGAGTTTTGGTCCATGGTTAGTTGATTCTGTTGCTTTGGGTCCTGTGTCAAGAAAGTACATAACGGGAGGAACACAGGGTAGAGGGAGCCCATTTACCTCATTGTCAGGAATGAAAGTGAGAGGAAGAGGAGGAGCTGGGTCCCTATAACTCCTTCAAGGACACACATACCCAATACCTAATTTCTTCCTACTAGACTCCACCTCTTAAAGGACCATCTCCTCCCAATAGTGCCGTGGCCTAGGGACCAAGCCTTTAACACATGAGTCTCTGGGGGGATTCCAGATCCAAATTATATCAGGTGGTAATTAGGTCATGAGGGTGGAGCCCTCATGCACAGGATTAGTGCCCTTGTAAAAGGGATCGCCACAAAACAACTGAACAGACACTTCACAGAAGAAGAAATACAATTGGCCAACAAATATATGAAAAAAATATTCAACATCTCTAGCAATTAGAGAAATGCAAATTAAGACTACACTGAGATTTCATCTCTCTCCAGTCAGAATGGAAATTATCAAGAATACAATAAATACAAGTAACAATAAATGTTAGCAAGGATGTGGGGGAAAATGTACATTCATACATTGCTGGTCAATAGTCAGGTAATGTTGTATGTTAAACTTCTCTAAATTGACCTGGGAATTTAATCACCACTTATATCATTGTTTCTCTCTGAAGTATAATGGAATATCCAAACAGATGACTTGGAAATGAATTCTGGAGCACAGTCTGATCATATGTGGAAGGCTGCCTATACTCCTGGTCTCTTTAGGGTCGACCTTCAGGGTCATCATCATTCCTAATATCAGAGGCAAATATTGACCAATGATTAAGAGGCATCTTTTCACTAATGGACTTGCACAGGGACCTCTCCCTGGATGGTGGAAAGGGTTCAGCCAGGAGTTGGAGCCCTGGGTTCTAGTTGTGAGTCTGTTGTGTGTAGCTTTGAGTCTTTGACCAGTGGGAGGTGATGTGCTATACTTTTGAGTTCCTTCCACGGCCAGCATTCTGTGAGTCAGGATTTTATGATGAGTAGGTCTTGGATGGTGACAAGATCTTTCCATAGCTCTCTTTTTTCTGGTCAGAATGCAGTATGAAGAGTCCAACTACTTTACTAGGACATCTTTATTTTTATGACTTTTCCTACTGAAGGCATTGCTTTCTTTAGTTGGCTTGGGGTGAAGGGGACACAGATTTGGCTACTACGTCCACAAATGCTCTTGACAACAGGCAAATGGGGGAGGTAGGAGCCAGAAGCTTGAAAGTTTCATAATTTACCATTCCCACCAGGATTTTGACTCCATGGACCTGTCTCACCTTAATAAATTACTGAGGCTTCTCTTTCTTCTGAACCTTTCCTGGTGCCTTTGTTCCAAAACAGTACAAAGAATATGCTCTAGAAACTGGCCATCTCCCTGTTTTGAAGGTGAAAGATGGCTGGGTGTCACCCTGAAAAGGAGATCTCTCTATTAGATGTTTCTGCGGTTCCAAGCCCACTGTGAGCTGCGCCTTTGACTTGGCAGAGGATTTCAGTGTTTGAAAAGTTATTTCTAGCCCAGCACAGCTGTTCACCGCTGAAGTTCAACAAATGCCATCATTTCTGCAGACAGTCCCCATTGCCCAGGGAAATTATGGCAACCCCATGTGTGTGACTTTGATAAGTGAACACAGTGACCACTTGCCCGAGGTCTCACAGAAGTCACCCAATGGACATTTGGTTGTCCTCTCTCTTCTCATCTGGCATAAAGGAGACTCTGAATGAGGAAGATCCCAAACAGGCTTTTATCCCTAGGTTCCTGCTCTGATCTCTCACTGGTGAAATCAAAGAGTCAGATGCTAATAACAACGGCCAGTTTTGGCGTTTATGGTGTACTAGATACTTTAAAAAACTATTATGCTCCTTTACAGGTGAGAGAAAAGAGGCTTTGTAAGATCATGTAATTCATGGGAAGTAATAGGTCTAGAATATAAACCCAGGTCCACCTGGGCAAAAGGCTCATCTTATTCCGCAACGATGCGCAGACTAAAACACTGAGGCAAAGAAACAAATATGATGTGGAGATTTGTACCTGCCTTTCTTCTGCACCTCTATAAACATCCATGGGGGTGTCGGTAGCAGAAAGTGGCTGCCCATATAACTCACGTGACTGCTTGCACTTTTCCCATCCCTCTCTGCTGTCCTTGAGCAGCCATGTGATGTGACAGTACCTTCCACAGACCTGCAGAAGCTTCTGTGTGGCATTAAGTCACTCGTGACCTCTACTAGACCTTGGGCCACCTCTCTTCCTTCTCCAGATGCTTAAAAGCTCTTGATGTCCCTGATCACCACAAGTCTCTGGCTGGAGGGGAAAGAACTCTGCCCTGTTCTTTTGTGTTTCGTTTGGCCTGGGTTTGGCAGGGGTGGGTGGGTAGGAGATGCAGAACAGTTGTGCTTCACCTGGGTCCCCTCTGGGGTTACAGTTCATGCCATTCTCCCCACTCAGCTCAGGTAACCACAGGTGGGACTGGGCCCAAATGATTCACGAGGTGGCCTGCTACACTCCAACACATGGCTCTGGTTTTGGTCCTGTGGCTAAGTTGACTTGCCCAGGGCTCTTTTCTCGGTTAAGGGGATATTTGTCTCCCAGGGTTACAGCTCTTCCCTGTAATTCTATGTCTTTGTATGGGAACCCACAGGCTTCTGGGCCCACAGAAATCAGGAAATGGGACTAGAGGGGTTGAAGTAGTGTTTCCTAACAGACACTGGGTTTCCAAATCTCAGGGGGAAGCGAGGAGAGGTGTGGGGAGTGATGTGCTGGCTGGATAATATTTTGAGCTAGCTACCCATGGCCATTTTATCTGTTTTATCCCTGTTTTTCTTCTTTTTACCCCACTCCCCATTTAAGAGCATTGCAGACTCTGTGTTCTGGCCTCCCAGGAGGATTGTAGCAGGGCACAAAGCAAAGACTTGCCTTCCCACCTTTGGAACCCAAAGCCTATGCCATTAACAGTGAGGATTCAATTTAAAAAAAAAAAAAAGTGCCCTGAAGAAACAGGGAAGAAGAAATTTCCCCTAAATATAGAGATGGATTTGTGAGCTTCAGGAGCAGGGAGCCAAGCCCCACTTCCTGGGAGAATGACATTGGCATGACACATAGGTGGCCTTGGCAGGGATACTTGGGGGTGGGGGGAGTGACTGGACCTTAGAGGGAGGCCAGGCAGGGAGGGAAAAGCTGTCTGAGAGATAGATGGTATAGACGAGGAGGGCAAGGTGGGCCCCACCCCAGAGGCCTTGGCACTGTGTAAGCTCCAGAATTACTGGCATCAATAACCACAGGGAGGGGACCCCAGGGAAGACTGAGGTTATGCATTTTTCATTTCCTTTTATTCTTTTCTACCAGCCAGAAGAAATAAGAGCTTGGCATCAGAAATTAAGTTGTTATAGAAAACAAAGAAAGTGATTCTTAAACCTTCTGTTTGTGGGCCGGGATTCATGGCCTCGGTCACCTGCCCCCAAACCCTGTGGCTTAACCTCGTAAGCAGGAAAAAGGGCATGCTCTGGCCTTGGCATTTGACTAGAATTGGACCAAGAAGTGGTCCAGATCACGAATGCCTTCACATTGTGCTTTCTTTTCCGTTTCAATAATCATTCAACAAAACAGTTTTAAAAAGAAAGCACTGAATGAACATCCGTCGGTTTTTCCAGAGCCTAAACTTCTGAAGGAAGCCACAAAATCATCTTCAGAAAAGTTTATGAGGCTTGTGAAGCTGAGAAAACAAGTTGTCAAGAAAAGCGCTAATTAAACATGGTAGACCATTGTAGTTCCTGCCTTGTAATTGTGATGAATGGTATGGCTTTGTTTTTAAACAACACCTAATCTTTAAAATGACTCTGCTGAGAAGCCTTGCATTTTTTCCAGAATATGTCCACTGTGGATATTAAATTGACTAAATGTTCAGAAGAAGGAACACAAATCAGACCCAGGAGAGTCTGTTGCACAGAATAAGTAGGAGGGAGGAGAGATGTTACCAATACCAAAAATACACTAAAATTCTGATTAAAGTACCAGATCCAATTCCACGCAAGCCTCTCAGGAACACTCAAATGGTTGAAAATAAAATGGAAAAAAAATGATTACCCACTGGCATCAGCATCTAATTGTTTAACGAACATTCCACAGCCTGGATCCTATTACTAATGCTTCTCCTCTTCAACATACGTCCACTGATGAAGGAAAGTTCTTTTTTGGTTGCAAAGTGGCCTTAAGAAGTTGGATGCACTAAGAGATGACAAACAGGCAACATCATTTTCTTCTTGCTCACAAGTAAATTTCTGGCAGTTTTTGACAGGTCATAAACACACATGAAATGCTAAACTTAGTGGGTTGTTAGATGTTTCCTTAAAGTTGAAGAAAACACTTTTTAAAATAAATTTTCCTTATGTCTACTTTTTTCCACATTCTCAACTCTGACATTCAAGTGCACTTCACCGACCAACATGTAATAGCACTTGAAAACCAAATGCAAAAAACCCTCAAGAACCCACTTTATTTTTAAAGAACCCATAAGTGTCAGGCTAAGCTTACCTTAGCATTCTTGAGACAAACAAATGAAATGCTGTAAATAAGATTAATTAGTGTTGACTCAATTAAGACAAATCTTCATGTCTCTTAGATATCCACAAGCAATTAGTTATGTTTGAAGTAGTTCTTGTTTTCGTCTTTTTGTTAGAGCATTGACACTTGTCAGACCTTTTTGGAGAGGGTGTCATCCATCACTCTTCCTCCAGTTTCCAACTGCTCTCTGGGTACCCCTTCTCAAAGTCATCTGCAAGCTCTTCTTCCTTACCCAGTGAGGTTACTCAGGATCCCATCTGAGCATCTCTTCTTGTCTCACTGTCCACAGACTCACTATCAACCCCAACGACTGAGAATGCACACATCCCTCCTCCAGCCCAAGATTCTCCCTGAGCTTCCTCATGTCCATCCCATCTCCCTGGGTGATCCCATTCTATTTCTGGTCTAAGCCTTAAGTCTTGACATCTCCTTAATGCTTCTCTCTCTCTCTATCTCTGTTTTAAATTTTACTTGAACTTGGTCACCAATTTACTTCTGCCATCATCATTTCTCATTCAGATTTCCATTGCAATCTCTTAACTGGTACATCTCTTCTAATATGCTTCCCTCGCTGAACCCAGGGATCTTTCTAGAACCTGTCATTCTCTTGGTGAAAATCTTGTTCAGAGTTCTGTCCTTAAGAGAAAGTCCAAATGTTAGGTAGAGGCCAACAGGGGTCTTCATGATGGAGACCACATTCCTCCCTCAGCTTAATCTTCCCAATATTTACACACCAGACTGAATGCACTGCTTATATTTTCTGCTTCCTCTGCCTAGAAAAGCCTTTCCCTCTCCTTTGCTCCCTCCTGGATCTATTAAGCTTTCTTCCAGCTAGGAAGAAAGTGCAGATCACCTCCCCCCGAAGCTTTTTCTGCCTTCCACGGGCAGCATAAAGGACCTCTCCTATGTTCTCCTATAGCACTTGGCACTTCCCTATGGTGACACTTCCCCATAGTGGCACTCAACACACTGAATTGCAATAGCAGCTCTACTTATCAGTTTTCTCCAGTGAACGGTAAAATGCCTTCCAGGAGAGCTGTCTAGTTCATATATATATTCCCAAGGATCAGTTCTTTCTAGATGCTCAAAAATTATTCCAAGAATAGATGACTGCAGTTACCTTTAAAACCTGTTTCTCAATTTCCTGATACTAAGTTATGCTCAGGGAGAATCTAATTTGCCCCACTGGAGTTAGCGCCCATCCCTTGTCCAGTGAACTGACCAGGGTGTAAGAGTAGGGATGGAATTTCTTAGAAAGGAGTTGGGAGGGCGGGGTGTGGAAGCAAGGGGTGGCATGCTTATTAGAATTACACAATGTTCTTTATCGAAACAATAAAACTACATTTTATTTTTTAAGACATGCATTGCACATTTGTCCCGACTTCAAACAGCCTCTTCCAATTAGCCCAACATGAAGAGGTAGAACTGTACTTTCCTTTTAACACATAAAATAAAAATTATACGTCACTTCCTAGTCAGTATCAGTCACCCATCCATCCACCCTTCCATTCACAAATATTATTAAGTATCTACTATGTGCATAGCTTTGCGATAGATAGTAGAAAATAAATCAAAACCCCTGGTGTCCTGGTGCTTACTTTAAAAAACAAAAACAAATAGATCATTTTCAATTATAAAATTTAATATGGAAGAAAAGAATAGTGCAATGGGAAAGAATACTGGGGGTGGGGAGAAGATTCTAGGAGTCAAGGAACGCTTCCTGGAAAGCAGAATACATCTAAGCAAAGACCTAGATTCTCTGGGAAGAATGACTGGGAGTAAAGAGTCAGAGGGACGTGGGAGGACAGAGTAGAACTGGGGACTCTATGGATTATGATGAGAGACTCAGCTAAAGGCTAGGATGGTGGCAACTGATGGAAAGAGGTAGACGGCTTCAGGATATTGATTCAGTTCCCTAATTGCACCTCTGATGTATGTAGGGGGTGAATCAGAGGGAGGCGCCAAGCATAACAGGTTAAGCATGTCAACTTTGAAGGTGGAAATTATCTGAGTTTAAACCCAGTGTGACCTTGGACAGATTATTTAACATTATTGTGCCTTGGTTTCCACTTCTACAAAGAAGGTGATAATAACAGTAGCCTACCTCAAAGACTACTATATGTAAAGTTACTAAATATAAAATGTCAGCACATGGCAACCAATGACAGAGGCAGGAGATGGCAAGCAAACCCCGGATAAGCAAGCTTTCCTTTATTCTGCAGCGAAGTCAACCCATCAGGCATGGGAGGGCTCATTTTCTGGGTATGGGAAGGAGGTTACAGAAGGAATCTGGGCTTTATAGTTTACAATGAAGGTGAATTAATCATTGGCTACTGCAGATAGGCGGTTTGGACAGTCAGGTTAAACCTAGTTGTGCAGGTTAGAATTTTTAACTCAGGAAGGCAGTTATAAAAAGTTTTATGCTTGTTGTCATGGGGAAAAGCTCACAACTGGATGTTCACTGCTATCTCTGTTACCTAGAGCTTCACTATTTGCTTTTCTCCTTCCGAGAGTCATCTGCAATGGGAAAGGGTAAAAGTTCAGGGCCCAGCATTTCAGTATTTGCCTCTTTCCTTTAGGACCCATTGTGGTTGGGAAGGTGTAAGTGTTTGCTTTTGGTGAAGATGATGAGAATGAACCTGGGAAGGAATGAAAATTTGCTTTTTCCCTCAGGGCCCATTGTTAAAGTTTGGCTAATTTTCCTCCTTCCTCTCGAGCCATATTGTCCCTCCATTTTTCTTGGGAAGCTATCCAGTAGGAATATTGTTTTCCATAACCCTTCATAAAATATTTCAGATATTATATACATGAAGTTTTCCTTACAAATTGAACTGGAGAGGCAAATTTCCAGGTCTCTGGCTTGAGCAATGGAATGACAAGGGTGACATTTATTGAGAGAGTAAATTTAAAAAAAAAAGGATTTGGATGAAGTAAAGATCAGAGTTAAGTCTGGTAGGGCTGCAGACCTCTGGGACACGGCTTCTTGGACAGGGGTCTGATCTCAGAAGAGATGCCTGAGCGGAGGTGTCAATCTCTGAGACTTCAAAATATAGGCAGTATTTAAAGCCCAGGAAATGGAAAAGACAGGCAAGGGAAAGTTTGCAAAGTGAGTAAGGTGTCAAAACAGGGCCAAGGACTGACCGTGAGTGATCTCAAAGCCAAGGGGAGACGCCAACAACTAGCTCATGTGCAGAGCTGTTTATACATACACATTAGACAAGGGGGAAGAGAAACGTGGCAGAATGTGGGCGTAAGGAATACTGAAGCAAAGAATGTCCCTTCCATTTCTATTTTAATGGGACTTAAAAACTAAATCCCCTGTTTAGTCTCATCTTATTGAATTTGTAAGCTTCTCCTATTACTCCTTAGAGTTTCTTCATCTGAAGATTGAAAAAGAAGTCTAAAGGTAGAAGTCTAGAATATTTGGAGATCAAGGTGGATGTTTGGTAATGAGATTTGTTTGATGGTCAGTCGGCCAGGAAATCTTGTTTACAGTACTGGCAAAATACAACCATCACCCAAACTCTGCTTACCACTTCCTCAGTTACCATCCTGATCCATCCACCATCTTATCTTGGGCTCAGAGGACAGAAGATGAGGCACACTTAGACGAGAACTAGAGAATGTAATATCTTACACTGTAGGATGAGGTGCTTGGACTTGATAACAAGAAGGCACTGTTAAAGGGTACCAAGCAAGGGGGAAGTGTGATCATTTTGTACTTTGGAAAGATTGCTATTGAATGATGTGGAGACTGGGTTGGAAAGGAGAAAACCTGGAAGCTGGGAGACCAGCTGTACATCTACTGCAGTGTGACCCAGGAGGCAAAGCTGGGCTGGGGTGGGGGGTGGGGGGGCAACCATCCCAACTGGAGCAGTAACCCCGGAGAAGAATGGATGGGCGATGGGACTGACGAGCTAGAGAAAGGATATCACCAAGGCTTCTGGCTTGTTTTCTGACTGTTCTTTCCCTTTAAAACATTACATGTTTTCCTAACACACCCTTATACCTCACACAGTACCTTCAACACTTTCTAGAGTGATAACCCTTTAATTTTCAAATATGTTCTCATTCTGTCTCCTGATGAATGCACACAGTCATTAAGTAGCTCAAAGGGAGAATAAAGATGCAGATTTACTTCATGTAGGCTCAGTTCTCTGAGCCCCAGGCCTAGGTAGAGGAAAGAAATTCTATTACCTAAATTACAGAAGCTGAAATTCTTCACAAAGTAGAAAATATACCAGTGACTGACTTGATCTCTGTATCATCTAGCTTCACTCATTATAAAAATATTAATATGCTAGGCCTTGTTTATAAAATAAAATAATGTAGCTCATTATTATGAGGGAAAGGCTGTGGTTCAAATAGCAATTTTTCTGTAAGACATCTTTATTAAACCCATTTGGGTGTCTGATAATGGGGAAGATTTCCTAATGACCTAGCAACAGTGCTTTGCACCTTGACTTGCTTCTCAGCTATACATAGATATACATAAACAAACAGGTGGCTGCTTCCTTGATAGGCACTTGAGAACCCAGGGGAAGGCAGCCAATCCTCTAGATACCTTTCCCAGGCCTGTTATGCTGCTCATAATGATCCTATTCATCATTCGTTTCTTCTCACTTTTCCCAATTCCTCTCTTTCTAGTCTCTCTTGAACCTATTCTTATCAAGTTTGCACCCCAACACTACATCAAAACTGCATGCCAAGGTCCTGGATGGCCGCCATTTTGCTAAATCCAATGGTCACATCTCAGTTCTCATCACACTGTTCCATCCACTGAATTCAATGCAGCCACCATCCTCTCTTAGTACACATTATTCATTTAGTGTCAAGGACAATGCACTTTTAATTTTCCTCCCTCCTCCTTGATCTCAACCTCCCTTGCTGGTTTTTTCCATGATGTTCAAAATGCCCCAGAGCTTACTTTGGTCCTTCTTCTGTTCTCCATAATTTCAACACTTGATAATTTCATCTAGTCTTATGGTATTAAATAACACCTTTATCTTGACAACTCTTCAGTTTGTACCTCCTGGACGCCAGGCTTATATGTCAAACTTAGGTGTCAAACTCAACGTGTCAAAAGGGATTCCTAATCTCTCCTCAAAAGCCATTCTACTTGCCTGTGTGGTGGTGCATGCCTGTGATCCCACCTACTTGGGAGTATGAGGCAGGAGAATCACAAGTTTGAGGCCAGTCCATGAAACTTAGCAAGATTCTAAGGATGTAGCTCAATGGTAGAGCACCTCTGGTCAATTGGCCAGGAAATCTTGTTTACAGTACTGGCAAAATACAACCATCACCGAAACTCTGCTTACCACTTCCTCAGTTACCATCCTGATCCATCTAAGCCATCTTATCTTGGGCTCTAAGTTACTGAACTCCATTTGCCTTCCTGCTCTATCTTCAGCATCTTAAGTAAACCTTTTGAAAAGTAACCAATGGCATCACTTATTTACTCAAAACTTTGCAATGGATCAGAGTTAAAGCAAAGCATTACAAATGCCTGCAAGCTCTCACCTGGTCTGCTCACACCTGTGGCTCATTGGCCTAATTGCTTTCACTCTTCCCTTTGCTCACTCTGCTCCAGAAACCTTGGGCTCCTCACTGTTTTTCAGACAAGCTGTTTGTACCCTCTGCCTAGAATGTTCTTTGTCAGATATCTGGAAGGCCGGGCCCACAGTTCCTTCATGTCTTTGTCCAAATGCCATCTTCATGATGATGAAAATCCTGTCGGATTTTTTTTAATATTTATTTTTTTTGTGTGTAGATGGGCACAACACAATGCCTTTATTTTTATGTGGTGCTGAGGATCAAACTCAGGTCCCGCCCATGCTAGGCAGGCGCTCTACCACTGAACCACAACCCCAGCCCCCTGTCAGATTTAATACCACAGCTTGTGTACCCCAAACCCAACACTCCCAGCCCTCTTAACCTGCTTTACCTTTTTCTTTTTCCATACCATTTATCACTTTCTACTATACTATGTGATATGTTTATTTATTAGTTCATTATTAATTGTGTCCCTCTGCTGGAATCTAAATATCACGAGAGATCTTTGTTATGTTCACTGATATCTCCTGAGCACCAAGAAGAGTGCCTAGAACAAAGGGAGTGCTCAGTAAATATTTGTTGAATGAATGAGTTTTTTAAGTCTTCAGCCACTAGGGACTTGCATATACACAAGTGCTTACTAAGCATCTCCACTTGCATATTAAATAGACAAATATTCAACAAGGCAAATTGGGGACAGGTATTTTAAGGTAAATATTATTGGGAACAAGTGATACATTCAGCTCCAGTCTTCTATCCTGAGTCATTAACATATCCTACAAGTTAGAACTGGAACTACAAGTGAGGTGTCTCGTTTCCAGCTCATTCCTTCCACATACTCTTCACATCAGTGCTCTGGCTCAAAGGGGAACTGGCTTCAGTCAATAGTGCCCTCTCAGGATTTGTCCTTCCCAGAACAATTTGGTCCTCTTCCTTCTCATCCCCATGGCATCCTCAATGTAACCCAACTCCTCAAGCCATGATAACAGGGAAAAAAAGTGGTGTCTCCATTTCTTAAAATATTGGAGGTTCACAAATTAAGCCAATACGACCAATAAGTCCTATTTAGTTCATTGATATCTAGAGGAAACACAAATGATCACTAGACTATGGATAGCAGGAGAGAAGGATGAGGGGCAATAGGAAACCCGAGCAAAGGACTGGGAGTAGAGGTCAACACGAGGGCACTAGCAGAGAGAAGATGGGCACAAATGGAAGAAGCAGAACTCTTCCTGGGACAGTCACCATTAGACACAGCATATTTTTTGCCTAAGCTTAACTTCTGGGCCCCACCAGGCTGCTGACACCGAGGATAGTCTGGTGGACTCCACTCCAAGCAGTCTTGGAAACACCACTGTAGAAGAAATGCTCAGGCAGGTATGTGGCCAGTAATCACCTGGAGCTTTTCTGGAGATTCTGGGCCACTTCTGCATTGCTCTCTACACTGACAAGCCTCTAAACATTAAGATCTACTACAGGGAGGTTGAGCTTTTGTTTCATTAAGTACTGAGCTCTTATCATAATTAATCCTCAAGAAAAATATTTGTTGCACAGCACCAGATTGCTTCAACTTGGTCAAAAAGAAAACAACATGGTAAGCATTGGGCACATAGTGGGCATTGAACAGTCATTAGTTCCTGCTTCCTACCTCTCTCTTATTTTCCTCTAGTATGCTTCCAATCTCCTCCAAAATGACTATTTCCCATGTTTGTCTCTTTCATGGCATATCTGTATTTCTTCTTATTTGGCCCCAGATGTCAGATTGGCTTGCATTACTCCAGGATGAATCATTTGATTTCCTGTCCATGTTCCTAACCTTTCCAGATCCTCTTGTATCATTTCTCAGTCATTCCTGCTGTTTACAATACCTCTCAACTTAAAGCCATCTGCAAATCTCATTAACAAACCACTGACTGACTCCTTCTCCCCCGCGATCACAGGACATGTTGAATAAAACAAGGCCTAACACCAATTCTCTCTTCTCCATTTGAGGCACCACCTCTCTGGGTCATGTTAACTTACTGCCATTTTTATAAAATTTTATTATCACACATGTACTTCTATAGACAAATCTAAATATGCAAATATGTAAAGATCATTTTTAAATTATTCATTTACAAGAAAATGAATGACTTCCTTTAACTAGTCACATTTCCTAGGATACTTAAAATACTTAGCTTAAAAAAATTTACCCTACTTTTCAAGGCTTTTGAAATATAGGTGTTTCATATCCTTTAGCCACTTCAGTTTACAAGGAATCATTTCTTGGTAAATCATTGAAAATAATTCAAATACTTTCATGTTAATGGCAAGCATCTGAGAAATCTACTAGTTTTTCACTGCTGATTCATTGACTCTTAGACTCATCTTTTCCATCTCTGTATCCTGACATACTCAAAATGTTTCCAAATCTTGCTTATTCTTCTTTCCTCAAAAACTTTCTGAATGCCTTCCATGTTCTAAGTGCTGTGCTAAATGCTGGGATACAATAAAGAAGAGTCTTCACCCTTTAGGATTTCTTTGTCCAGCGAAGAGTATGAAGAGAAGTACTACTATTGATCACCTGATATATTCTGGGCCTGTTATGAGTGTTATCCTATCTATACACAACCAAAACCCCATCTTAGAGCTGAGAAAGCAGGGGTTCAGAGAAGTAATTTGACTTTGATGCAGAATATGAATGGACAACTATATTTGACAGTTTTCTATTATTATAACAAAATACCTGGGCTAATCCTTATAAAGGGAAAAAGTTAATTTTGGCTCACAATTTTGGAGGTTTTAGTCCATGATCAGGTGACCCAATTCCTTTGGGTCTGTGGTAAGGCAGCATACCATGGCAAGAGTACATGTCAGAGTATAACTGTTTACCTCATGGCCAGGAAGCAAAAGAGTTTAAGAATATGTAACAAGGACCATTACAAGAGGAACTAACTTCAATGGCCATCACAAAGGAGTGAAATAAAACAATGCTACATGCATAAAATGATATTGCACATAGCCACTAAAAAATTAGGTAGAATATGTAATGATCTATAAGGATTTTCCAAATATTAAGTGAAAAGGCATATTACAGAACAGGATATACTATGAGCTTATAATATATATAGCAGTGTGTGTGTGTGTGTGTGTGTGTGTGTGTGTGTGTGTATAACATAAACTACTAGAGAAATACATAGCAATAACTTAACAGAGGTTATATGTAAGAGGAGGGAATGGGGCTTTTTCTACTGGTATCTTCTAAATTTTTTTAATTTTAAAAAATTCAAATAAATAGAAATGTCCATACATTCAGATTTAGTTATGCCTCTGTATTGCAATAAACAGCACTGTGGACTAGGAGTCAAGAAACTTGCTCAAGATCACCAGTCATGTATTGTATCAAGCCTAGCTTTTTCACTTCAATTTCATTGTCTTGCTACATCCCATTCATCTTCAACCACAGAACCCTGATTATATCATATCTTGAGTAATGTCCTGATGACCTGTCTATTTCAGCCTCTGCTTTTTATCACAAGATTAATTACTCCCATCAAGATGGCTTGCTCTTCCAAACTCTCCAACCTGGCACTCTTACCATACGTAGCAAGCAACCCTCCATTTTTTCAAAGCCTGCTGGCAGGTCGTCCCAAGTTTTCATTACACACTTCTGCTCTGTAAAACCAGATCAAGGTTTACAATGTCTTCAGCATCTCCCAACGGCACACTATTTATTGGTATTTGAATTTGGACAATTCCTTGTTGGGCAGGGACATCCCCACCCTGGCCATCTAAATACCTCCAGGACTTCACTATAACAAAATTACAACCACCCATTAATTTGCAAACACATCTGTGTTTAAGTGCATAATAGAGAACTACCCTTTGATGGGCCCTGGCTAACACACCAATTTCATCTTTGTCTATTATTCTACCATCAGAGAGTTGGATTAAATTTATTGAAATTCTCATTAGGCCACATACTTCTTCAGTGATTAAATTTTTCTGCACATTCTGTTAACATTTGTGTGTATATATGTATACATGTATATATGAGTGTATACGTTATATAGTCTTTTGGTTCAATGAAGGCAGTCTCTACAACTTTATATATACAATCTTCATTTATTATTATTTATTGTTTTGCAAACTGGGAACTGAACTCAATGTCTTATGTGTGTTAGGAAAGAACTCTCTGAGCTACAGCCCTAACCCTTTTTTAATTTTATATATATATTTGTGTGTATTTTTTTTTTGTATTAGTGGATTGAACCCAGAAGTGTTTTACCACTGAGCTACATTACTCAGCCCTTTTATTTTGAGACAGGGTCTTGCTACGTTGCTCAGGCTGGCCTTGAACTTGGCAATTCCCCAGTTTGGTAGAGTCCCCCTGAACCTGAGTCCCTGGCATTATAGGGGTACACTACCATGCCTGGGTTTTTTCTTTTTCTTCTTAACTTCTATATCAACTATATCCACCCATCCTCCACCTTTTTCTAAACCATGAAGCAGTGGTCACTCTGTGAATTGGATGTTATCTACTACATAAAATGTTAATCATGTTTATTAGATTAAAAAGGCAATTTTCCCTCTCATGGAGAAAACTGGGACAACATGTATCAAATTGGGCATAATCTGACAGTCTTCAAAGTCAGTTTGCTTTTTGCATTTCAAATAAGACTTAAATCTGTTTGGTCTTAATTATGAGGTTTGGAAAGTCTCGTCTTTCTTCTATACCAACTTAACTTTTTCAAAATATGAACTCTTCAGACAATCACCTTCCCCCAACTAGGATCTAAGGAATCAATCCTTAATTGTATTTATAAATGCTAAAGCTTCCCTGTTCTTTCCACTCTCTTAAAAAGTGTAATAAATATAATAGTTTCTTTCCCACTTGGAAAAGCACAATTTTTGGAGCCTCGAGTTGGCTGCGTTAGAAATTAGCAATGTCTTTGATGATGCACAGCTGTCTTCATTTCTTAATCGAAGATGTCTAAAGCATTCCAGGAGGCTGACTCATGTACCTGGAGAAAGAGACCATGACTTATTCCTTCTCCTGAAGCTTTTGTCAGATCAAGAAGAGGTTAGTTTCTCCTTTATTGTACAACTAGGAACTTAACTGCAAGATTAGGAACTTAATTACCAGATGACCTGTAGTCCTGACCTTTCTTTCTGATATTTTCTTCACCATCATTTCCTGCTTTATCTCATACATTTGTGTCAAACCTAGGTGCGGCATTTGGTGATCTTACTGTCTCTCCTTTATTTTCCCCCTCCCCCTATAGATATTCATTTAAGATACTAAAATGTCAAAACTTTAGTTTTCCTACCAATCGCTGCCATTTTATGGCAAAGGGAAAACAGAGCATTGTGTTGTAGCCTACCCTTCACTGCAGGACCCAAATTTTGTTATTTATGATACTGGGGATTAAATCAGGCCCTCATGCATACTAGCCAAGTGCTCAACCACAGTACCACATTTCCAGCCCACCCAGGAATTTTTGAGCATGTAAAATAGTCAAAGAAAGCACCAAGTCTGAAGTGGGCAATTAAGAGCACCAAGTCTGAAGTTCCTTATTGAACGGTTCTTAGTTTTGTGACTCCAAATAACCGCCTCTCCTCAAAAGGATTCTATTACTCCACATCAGCAACCCTTCCTTCCTGTTCTTGTATAGAAAGTAGATGATCAAATCTAACCCCCTTCCATCCAGCCAAGGACCTTTTATCTGAAACCCAATAAAATGTGTATTCCTTGGGGACAAAAGTAACAACCAAGATACACACAGCTACTCTTGTGAGAGAAATACTTATATACCTTAACAGTTCTACTTGAAAGAGCTATTTCACTATATGTAAATGATGCTTCAAATAAAAAAAAAATCTACTGGCTAAGACATCTGCTCATAACAGCTATAAATAATAGGATTCTCTATACCCTTAAACACTACCTTATAAACAAAGCAGTAAAGAGATACATATCTTCCCTTCTACCTAAAATCACATATTTTTCTTAGTGTGTCTTCCATTCAATTAAATGGAGTACCTCTGGACTGGCTGGGTGGGCAAAGTGAAAATTAAAAAAAAATAATAAAAAAAAAACTGACAGCACTGAGGAATGAGAAAGTTATAGCCCTGAAAAGTGGTTTGAACATTGAGGTCATACACTAATTAGAAGCTTAGAGAACAGGTCTCCAACCCTACTTTGCATGGGGTGCAAATAGCACAGGTGGTTTCACTACATCCTAGAAAGAATGGATGTAAAAACAATGCCAGTCCTTAGTACTATTTTCAACCACTAAAGTATATTCATGAATATATTCACCTCAAGGAATAGATACTACATTAAGAATGAATAAATGGGGCTAGGGTTATGGCTCAATGGTAGAGTGCCTGCCTAGTACATGTGAGGTACCAGGTTCGATCTCCAGCACCACGAGCACACACAAAACCTAAATAAACAAAATAAAGGTATTGTTTAAAACATATTTAGTTAGCTACAAATAAAAACATTTTTTTAAAAATTAATAAACATTCAGGTGGTTTGAGATTTTATTGAGAAAATAGCTATTTTGACATTATATCCAGTTTCTCATTCATCAGAATAAACTCTTTACAACATCGATCATCATTACCACTTCTGGGTATTTATACATCGTCTCTGAGTGAAATATATTCACACTAGCAAGGCTAGAAATATTGAAATTATGGCCAACATTGTTTATTTTAAGATCACTTATAATGAAACTACAGTAGTTGCACACTAGAACAGATGTTTAGATGTTTACTATACAAAGACAGGCTTGGTTAACCAATAATGCAAACATATATCTCATGTCTTCTTTACTGTCAAACATCCAAAAAGCTAAAGTTACAAACACCTCAAATATCTACTTCAAGATGGCCAGAAATGTGGAAAAGCATTAGCTCCTATTTTACAAAATAAAAAATTAAGTCAAAAGGGGAATAAAGGTCATCTTTATGCATTCAATGTAAAAGTTTGAATATACCCCTTCTTCTTCAAGATAAAGACTCCAGCAATGCAGGAGAAGCAGCAACAGTCCAAAGAGTAAACGGCCAGCCCAGCTTTCTCTGTAGTGCATGACGTGCTGAGGACTGATTCAAACTCTGGCAAGTCATTTTTTGTGATTTCCAAGGATCTGGGATATGTAAACTAAATGATTAAAAGGCATTTCTCTGACTTTGCAAGAGGAAAACTGAAGAAACAGAACAAAGATCCAACTGCTTTTCATGTGGTTAGATGTTCACCATCACATCACAACTCAAAGCCCAAGGGCAAGCTTTTTTAAAAACACATCCAAAACATGAGCTGTATATATTGCAACAAATGAACAGAAAACCAGCCTTATGTCTCATTAGAGATCTGGTTTTATACTTTGAAATGAAATAAAACATATTTAGTTAGCTACCTCAAATTTGAAGTCCAGTGAGGTTTTAACTCTTTAGGACTAGAATCTGCTGAAATGTAATGAAAATACGTGCAAGTGTGCTGCACACACAATCCTCATTTAAGCCATGTTTTCTGTTATAAAACAAAACTTGAAAATATTAAGCTTCCTTTGCCTTGTCATGGTAGCAACCGAATGCTTTCTTACATATATAATAAAAGCCCATTGTCTTCTTTGGCACTTTTAAAGCACACCCGGAAAAGATATGGAAAATTGTTCTGACATTACAAGTTGATTCTGTCTCATGAATGCCTACGAAGTGATTAATTATCTGAAACCACCAGTTCAGACCCCTGGACCGCTATTCCAGGCTGACTGCAACTCTAGGGGAATGGGCTGGACTGACCAGGGTCCCACATGTACCTAAATCACAACCTATCAACACCCAAAGTCACCCTGCTCTCAATTCCATAGTTAAGAAGTTCTGACCCATTTTATCACCGTCACTGGAGGGGCACCCAACATAGAAAGAAACTTCTGCAATGAAAGCAAAACATCAAAAAGACTTAAGTGTATTTCTCAGAACACAAATCCCACAAAACATCTACTTCAACACAAAATCTACATTTAAATAAATTAGGGAAATGATGTATAAAATAGAGGTGCTTAATGGAAATTAAGAAATGCATGTGCAAAAGCACATGTACACAGACACGTACAGTCCCTTTGGACTATGTCTTTAGTAATAAAATAAAACTTGGAAATCTGGAAGATTGAAAAAGTAATTAGCACATCAAAAGCTCTGAAAAGCCTATAGAACTGAACTATGTCTAAAAGAATATTTTCCAAACTTGCTGAGCTAGAGAATTCTCTATTCATATAACAATATATTCTGTCAAAATGCCCCTTTAGGAATTACTTTTCTGATAAAATAAAATTTTATCATGTGTTTTAAAAATATTTTGATTTCAAATTAATAATAATGAGGGCATAGAAAAACTATCTTCTTGCCTTTTGTTTTTTAAAAGAAACTAGTTTATTTTACTCTGATAATCTTCTATTACAACATCTTCCTTTTTACTTACAAACATCCAACTTGATTTTATCCTTCTATTATATCATACCATTGTTCAAGAATGTTAATTCTCAGGTGTGGCAGCACACCCTGTGATCCTAGCTACGTAGGAAGCTGAGGCAGGAGCATCACAAGTACAATGCCAGCCTCTGTAGCTTGGTGAGACACCATCTCAAAATAAAATTTAATAAAAGACTGGGGATGTAGCTTATTGGTAGAGTGCCTCTTAGTTCAGTCCTCAGTACTAAAAAAAGAAATGTTAATTCTCACCAGTAATTTATGGTATACTTTTCTGGAAAAAAAATAATTTTCAAATCCTTTTAAATTCCCCTACCTCAATCACAATTTTCCTAAAGTTCAGAGCTGGTAACCTGGTCTCCTAGCAATCACTATATCCCAACAATAGTTTCTAGGCTAAATTATTTTGCAAACCTTAAAACCAAAAGTTAAAAAAAAAAAAATCCTTACATCTCTGTGAAAATTAGCATTTTGAAGAGCTAATGGAACTTCAATTAAAACTTTGAGAATATTTAGAATTACTGATCTTTGATTTCATGTAAGGATAAGTGTTTCTAAAAATATGTTTAACCAATATGGAAGCATTAAAAAGTAAATATAAATTCCACAGAGCTTAACAATAGCCAAAAATATTTTTTAAAAAAGGCAAAAAATAAAAATTCTTACCGCATCCCAAATTATCTCTGTTGCTCTGCTCAGAATCTCAATTATAAAAATAACCAAACCAAGAAAAAGTCAATTGCTAACTCTCTTTGAGATTAAAACAAAAAGCACACAGACATGTCACTCCTTCATGAAAGGGTAGTCTTAGTGCATTTCTAGTCACGTTGTGTGTCTAGACAATAAATAGAAAACAAAGAACTCCCATGTGAAGAGACTGAAGAACTACTTCAAAATATTTTATCCTCAAATGTGAACAAAAGTACCACAAGGAAAAAAAAAAGTATAATTAGAAACATAAAATCACAAAATTTTTGACATCATAGGGAAAAGAATTTCTTGATTTTAGGTCATTATTTTTTCTCTTTTGATAAGGCAAAGTAGATCTTTTGAAAAACATTTGTTACACACCTGAGTTTTCTTCTTTAAGCCCAAGAATGAAATTAAAATTATGCTTAATTTATATTCTGTATTTATTCATCTGGAGCCAAATACTATGTTTGAAGCATAGAATCTTAAATCACAGTAGATGGTAATCAATTTACTTTAAAAAAAATAAATACTTAGAAGATGTTGCAAAAATTGTAGAACAGAGATAGCCCATGTCCTATCCTTAGCTTCCTGTTTATACTAAAGCACTTTTATTTTGACTTGAAAAGGGTTAAGATTATTGATAGCTTATGAAAAATTGCCCTCCCAATCTAACAGAACAAATCAACGCATATTTTTGAAGGAAGTGCAAAAGAAACTTGCAAATTCAAATATCAATTTCATCATATGAAGCTACCTGAACAAATTGGTTTTCTAAGATACCATCACTGTGACTAGTTTGAGCCTCTTCTTATTTTTTCCCAATTTTATAGACTTCCAAGAATTTTAACTTAGCTCTGTTGAAATATTCCTGTTTCTTCATGTTAATGTATCCTAGCAATATGAAATGGACAGAAATTACAAAAGGAAATAAAAATGCCTGCTTCTGTAAAATCTCTAATCCTCTAGTACTCAAAAAAAATTCAAACATATCTAAATTGAAATTTGATTTGTTAATGCCGACCCTTTGTGAAATCAAAAAAAAAAAAAAAACAGTTTTGGAGAAATGATCATCTTCTTCAATGTCCTTTATGGTTTCTTTGGTGTTGTTTAAGCAATCCATGTTATGGATGACTGTGAAGTTTGTTGATGGAGTGGCTTCAACTTCTGGGAATTATCTAACCAATTTTTCTAATCGTGTATTACTAACAAAAATAAACATAAGCATATTCCCTTTATCACATTATCCTCCACCATCACCTCCAAAATACAGTGGTTCACAGTATTTTATTTAAGGCTGCAGGCCATTTTTCCCAGCAAACTCAAACTTTATTCAAAAATATCCTGAACAGGAAGGTTCTTTATCCATTCTAAAAAATTGTTCCAAAAGTTTCCTATGTGTTTGGCTGGCCCTAAAGATTTTCATGCTCAGATATAGCTTTCTGTCATCTTGTTTGCTTATAGAAAGCTAGCTCAACTAAGTAACCCAACATATAAATTCTTAATTACTAAATCATATTTTGCCTGTTAGGAAAGGTAATGGTCTGGAAGCATAATGGATTATGTAAGGCCACAGGCACGTTCAAAGCAGGGATGACCAAATGGCAAACAAATCGTATTTATAGTCATCCCCTCTACTAAAAAGGATAACTACTTATTATACTAAAATGACCACTTTTGATTAAAATTTAAACACATAAAACATTACAGTACACTTCTTAGTTGAAGTCTGTGTACTATAAGAATATGATCTTCTACATTCTCATAAATATTTAAACACATTTTTCTTCCACATACACATTAGTAATCTTATTGAAAGAACTTATTTAACCCAGCTTTACCTTTTGACTTCATCCATAGAGAAATTTGAAGTTAAATTTACCATTCAATGTTATAATCTGTTATTGCCAATATAGTTTTTTCCTACAAATTTTTAGTTTTTCAAAAAATAATTGTAACTGTCCTGTTTTACATTCGTTTTACAATTGTAAGCCACTTCTAATGCTTTTTGAAAGGTTTAATATAAATCATAATTGAAAACGACTAACCCTGACTAAAGCATAAACAGATGTCTGATTAATGTGCGAAACCATTCTTCTTCAATATACATCAATCCTAGAGAACAATAAAGTTTCATACTCATGATTTTCAATATAAAATATTCATACATATTTCAGATTGCTCCAATCTAATAACCTCCCTTTGAAGATGAACAAAACATACATACACCTCTGTTGGAGAAGCAATGGGAAAATCGGTAGGCACTTTCCCTAAACGCTTCCAAACAGATGAATATGATTGTGAAGACTATCTTGTTTCTCATTCAGTTAAAACTTTCAAGAAAAAATATTTAAAATGACTTAAAGACTCCTGTACAAATAGCTACCTAAAGACAGAATAAATTGGGAGGATGTTGGTCAAACACAGCTGAGCTGCACTCAACTCAAATTAGCCCAGTCTCTTGACAACAAAGCTCATTTTCTTAACATATGGGTTTCTTCAGGACTTGATATGATTTCCTGAGCACCATAGTAATCTTTTAAGACACTAATCAAAAACATGGTCCTATATTTAAAAACCCCAGAAGTGGTTTTAGGACAATAGAAGCACCTCAACCACTAAAATAAGCAAATTTCTATTATAAGTAAAATTACCACACAGCAAATCCTGGAACAGTTCAGCAACCAATAAATAGAAAATAGTCTTTAAAAGCTGCTATTTCTGATTATTCCTTTGGATCCTTCAACTATAGTTAAAATATATGGAAAATAATTGGTTGTCAGAAAGCTCGTGACTACATGATATGCTTCTTATCAAAGAATACTGGCCTGAGTCAAGAATGAACAACTCAGACCAGATGCACAGTGGGTATTTCTATTACCTGGGCCTTGGGCTCCTCCTGAGTAGTGTCTAACAATTGGGCAAGTTTCATTAAGATTTCACAGCCTAACATAAAACAATGACCCACACATTTAGATCTCCTGGAATCAATACAGGAATGAGACAATTAAAGATGTGTTACAAATAAATAGGTCTAAAGCTGCCATATCCACCCAGCAAACTCAAAGAGCCCTTGCTAACCTACACTGAACACAGCAGCAAATACTAATGTTATATTGAAGTGCATATCATCAGATTATATCTAACCATCTTTAATATTTATATATATGGTACTAAACCCTCAGAAGATTAGACTTATGAGAGCATAGTTTAAAAGCACATTCCTCATTGCTTTTTAAAGTTAAATACAGGCTTTTCTGTTGAAGTAATTTATATTTTTTCCTACTTCTTAAAAAAGGCCTAGGATTTCTAAACTGAAGAAAAAAGTCTCAAAGAGCCACATATGTACTCAGACAGGTCAAAGAAGTAACTAAGTTAGTAAATTGAATAAGTTAACTTGAATAACTTAAAAATGCACATTCAGAACAAAATTGTAGTTTTGGTCAGCAACATGTGAATCAAAAGCAAAAATCTGCCAAGGTTAAGGCAGGTTTTTTTTTAATGTACAGTACAATGTGTTCCCCCCCACACCCATAAAGTTCATTAAGCATTCACCTTTATTTAAAATGCAATGCCAAGCTAGAATATAAGCTTACAAATTAAAAATATATAGATAGATGTCATAGAAGTCTCCTTCTGTTTTATAGTCTTCCTTATACCTAGAAATGGTATTTCCCTTTTGCCTTCACACAGTGGATATAAGAGATTACCAAAACAATCAGGACTTTAACCACAAAGCATGACCACTGTCAGGGTGATAGCCGTTGTAAGGAATTACTTTCTTCTTCAGCTGGAGTTAATTTGAGTGTTGGCAGTTTCCGAGGAGGAAGCTGAGGGCTTTGGCGAAGATTGTCATCCATCTGTAGAAGGTACAAAAGATACAACTAAGGCTGTGGCACCACTTACGTGGACTGTGCCCTCCCCATCCAAACTACAGACTAGAAGAACACAGAACCATATGTTTCCTGGACCGCCAGAGAAACCTTTATTTTAACAAATAATCTCTCAAGAATTCTAAATGTCATACCTCAAATACCAGTTGACTCAGTATCTGTAAAAAGCAACATGGCTCATCCTTGATACCATCACAAAATTATAGTAATTCTACAAAATGAATATTCTACTGAACTCAACCATAGCAAGACTTAGTTTAAGAAGTCTTCTAACAGTACAAGTCATATACTAAGTGCCATGGTTTATAAAGTACATTCATGTACAATATCATATTTGATCTTCCTAACACACTGTGAAGAAGAAAAGGCAGACATCATCCTTCTGTGTTTTACAGATTAGAAAAATGAGGCTTGGAAAGGCTAAGTGGTTTTGTCCAGTTCACAAAGCTAGTATCACAGCTGAAACTTGAACCCAGGTCGTCCAACTACAACACAATTGTTTTTTCAACTCTACATTTTTGCCTGACAGCAACCTGTACTGCACTCAGTTCTTTTAAGTTGAGTATGTAGTTCAGGGAAGCTAGGAAAAGGGGCACAAAGGAGGTCAAATTCCTCAGATCCAATCCAGAGGTCTTCCAAATATTGGATCAGTCCTAAGTCTGCCTTTGAGAAACAAATTAATATGGAGCATATTTATAACCAAGAACTCCAAACTTATCCAAGAGAAAGCATATTAGTACTCTTGAAACACTAATATATGGATTATTGAGAATTCAGTCAGACATCAGAAACTATCTTTAATCAGACCACCCCACAAGGTACAAAATTCAGGTTCTGGTGCTGAGTTTACTATCAGTTGAACTTCATAAAAGACCTGAAAGCAGCTGCCTTCAAAACCACAAAACCAGCAGAAAATAGCATCCTTCCACCAACTTCATAGGCAAACTGTTCTAGAATTTTACAAGATGCAGACCATTCAAACTCTCCCTTATCTTCTCAAGATGCTTAAAAAACAAAAATTTTGGCAGAGGTACACAGGGTTTGTAGGAGAAGAAACAAAATAAAAGTTCAACTTTTTAAGTTTTCCAGTGAAAAAAATATTACTAGTGAATTTTTAGATCAATTATGTTAAGATGTCTTTTCTTTCTTGCAAGAACTAGTTCCTCAAGCATGATTTATTTTTAAGCTCTAGATTTTCTGTCCAAATTGTGGACAGTGGCAGCTAACAGGGTTTGTTGTCCTGTCATCCTGTAGCAACCAGTGAATCAGATACAAATGGGTGGGCAGCAAAGGGAGGGGAATGCTGGACTACAATGGGTTAGAAAACTTTCATAAACTGGTGATGACCCAAGATGATTATGTACAAGGTGGTGATGGGCCTCCTGATTTTACCATCTGCATATGCAGGTATTTCATAGGTCCCTTTTCATGTCTGTCCTGAATCCACCACACAGAAATGGAAACTCCACCAGATAGCCTTCTTCTAGTAGACAGTGATCTTTCCTTTATCCCCACTTAACACTTCATCTATTTGCTCTCATGAGATTTACTGAACTGTGCAAAGAATTGATCAGACCTAGCTTTAACTTCAAATACACCAAAACTTCAATAATAATAGCACTTGTAATTTTACTATCCAGTTTTATTCACTTCTCAAATTACAACACACAAAATACTACAAGAAGAAAAAGAAGGTCATCCCAGAGAATGACAGTGATAAACCTAATTGCTACTACTCCAGTAATAGACATAATCTCATCCATGAGCTAGGCAGTGACTACTTGGGGGTAACTACAAAGCTCATGCTGAAGTCTTATTTCCAGGGTTCAAGTGCGCTCTCAATTTTTTGCCAGCTGAATGACCTCGGGCAAGCAACATAAGCTACTCTCAAAGCTTCAGTATCCTCATCTGTAAAATGGGGACAATAACAGTATCTGCACAAAGAATCTACTGTGAGTTTTAAAATCAGAAGTTTCTCAAAAGAATAAACACAAATGGTCAACAAATGGTGCTTGTAATATGGAAAAAAATGTTCACCATTTCCAGCAATCACGGAAACACAGATCAAAACAACACTAAGATTTCATTACACTCCAGACAGAATGTTAATTATCAAGAACACAAATAATAAATGCTGGCAAGGATGTGGGGAAAAGGTACACTGACGTGCTGTTGGTGAAACTGCAAATTAGTACAACCACTCTGGAAAGCAGTGGAACCACCATATGACCCAGTTATCCCACTCCTTGGTATTTATCCAAAAAAACTAAAATCAGCATCTATAGTGATGCAGCCACTTCAATGTTTGTAGCAGCACAATTCACAATAGTCAAATTATAAAATCAACCAGATGCCTGTCAAAAGATCAAGAAAATGTCATCTATACACACAATGGAGTTCTACTCCGTCATAAAGAAGAATGAAAAAATGGCATTTGCCAGTAAGTGAACAAAAATGGAGAAAATCATGCTAAGTGAAATAAGCTGGACTCCAAAACTCAAGGGTCAAATATTTTTTCCCATATGTGGAAGCTAGAACAAAATAAAGGAAAAAAGTGATGTGGGGCAGGAGTAGATATCATAAATATATTGGGAAGATCAGTGAAGCAAGAGGAAAAGGAGGGAGGAAGGAAGGGAAAGGGGACAAAATACGGAATAATTTAACAAAATAATGCCATATGCATACATAAATGTAGCAAAGAGAATTTCATATACATATGTACACTAGAAAGTATCAATCAAAAATAAATAAAAAAGGAGTGAAAAGAATATCAGTAAAGGAGAGAGACTAAAGGGAGGTAGGAAGGAAAAGTTGGGGTGGGAGGGGATAGAAACTGTTCAATATATTTAAAGGTACAATGTTTAGGCCTCTCTTTCTTAAATTTAAAAATGGCATTCATCTTCAAAGTTCTGCAAAATAAACCAGTATAATCTTTGTACTTAGAAAAAAATGCACATAAGCACAGAGAAGATGCCAAATTCTCACAATTCCATCCACAATAACTGTGTCATCCTCGCCCTTTTTTATTAATAAATGCCTATATCTGTTGTTACAAAAATAAGTCATGATTAGTACATGATGGTAGATGAAAAAGAGATAAACCATTCTATGCTTATGGTATCATGGTATTTGTTAGACCCTGGAAACTGTTAGCCAGTGTTATGAGGCCTCAGTGTCCTTGAAAAAAATGAAGTATTATTTACTCACAAAAGAAAAAAGTGAGTTCATCAGACACTTGGGGGAAAAAATGTGCAACCTTTGCGTACTTTTCCAATTAGAATCACTCTTGAAGTTTACATTGCTGGTTCTCTCCCTTACCTGTTTTTCAATATCTCTTTCACAAAATGAATACCTCAAAGAGGGAAAACATATACACTGGTGAAACACTGTAGACTACATTCAGAACAGAGAAGGACAAGAAGGAGAAAAACTAACACAGATCATGTGCAAGAAAGAAAAAGACATCATGGTGCTTGCAATAAGAAAATATATGTACTAGTCCAGGTGAATATAATCCTCAGGACAGAGAAAGGCAGACAAACAAGCAAGAACTGCTTTTGGTTTTGTTTCTTTTTTAAAGTCAAGCTTTTGGGTCTTCTAGCTTGATATGTACAAATTGTGTGGTAAAAATAAACATAATAGTGTTATCTGATCTTTCCCCATAGTAAATAGGCCACTATAGGCTCTAAAACACTGTATTATATACAATTTTAGTAAAAGTATATTTAAACAGTTTTCTATAAACTCTTTAAAAAATTTCAAGGGTAAAGTTAACGCATCACCCAAATTACAACATTGACCACAGAATGGAAAATACTAAACAACTGTAAAATAATCATTGAAGTAAACTTGACCTTTTCAATCAAATTGGATTCCTTATTTACAAGTTGTGTGAGTTTCTGCAGATTTGCATCTACTGTTTCTTGTCCAGCTGGAGAGATGCCTATGAAGCCAGGGCAGAAATCAGAGAAAGACAGGAAATTTTGAAAGCCTTTAAAGCAGTTTATATTAAAAGAATTTTGAATCTACCCACCCTCCCAAGTGCCTCACCCTCCAAAAATAAAAGACAAAGAGAAAAATCATTCTAGATTCAAAAGCAAAGTTAGGAAGAATAGTAATGCTCCAAACCAAACCCTCAACAAAGGAACTAAAATTTCTCCAAATAGAAGACACTGTGAGCCAAGTGATATGCAGCCAGCCACAGCAGTAATTAGTAAAAGCACAGCAGTCCATATTTCCTTTTGAAATTTAAGTTGGACCTTTTCTTCACCCTTTCAAATAGATCTTTGGTCACAACTATTTGGAAAGCTTTCTGAACCAGTGACTTCCAAATAGCTGCTCACAAGGCACCCAAAATATTTAAAGGGCCTTTAAAAACTACAGCTTTCTGGGATTAGTCCCTAGGTGATTCTAATGTAATAAGTCTAGAAGAGGACAAGATTTTTATTTGTTGTTAGGCAGGTTTGCTAACCTCTGCTTCAAAGTAACAAGGTTGAATGTTAGTTAGCTTCAAGACTCTCAACCACTAATCCCACCCTAGGTACAAAGCACATCAAAAATAAACTTCCACCTATGCCATCTGTCTTTATAACTTTTACTTCTTAAAAGGGCGATTTCAGCCAGCTCTCCCAATACAAATTTAGTACCACAATCACTTAAGCACAAGGCCCCACACTCAAAAGAATTGAATCTTAAGTGACAGGTTCCCTCTACTTACTATACCTCCAGTTTGATGCAATGATTTTTCAAGTACTGGAATCATGGGAGTGCACCTCACCAAAATCAATCTGCTACTAATTTCTGTTCACACAGGAAAATGCTAGAAGCAGGTAAAAATCATTTAAAGTAATTGTGCATTTGCATTAGAATAAATACTATTTTTTTAAGCAGGGACTTAATACTTATCATTTAATCTTCCAGAATAAAATGTTACCACTTCAAAGGGTAACATTTAAAGAGACAAGAAATATATGAAATCATGAGGAATACAAAATAAATGCCTATTTCTCTATTTTGTGAAGGAAATGAAATTGGGAAAATGCTACTTCTTGAAGTGTGTAAACCAGTATTTATAGACAATGTACACTTTTTTTTTATTAAAATAAGAAAAAAGCTTTGCTTATGCACCCCCAGGAAAATATGTCCATACTCTATGCAAACAAATATTAGATGAAGAAGAAACAGCTTACCTCCAAGATTAAGCCTAAAGTAACTGTTTAGGATATCATCACAAAAGCGACACAGGTTGGACAGCTGTTTCAGATGTTCTTGTAACTGAACTTTAGGAAACCGTACTTTGTAAAGAGGTGCAAGAAAACCAAACACATAGGCATCCAAGGTAGAAGGCCTAGAAATAAATTAAGAATTTTTAAAAAAAATACATAAGAAAATATTAATTGGGATTGTGTTTAAAATTTTTTCAAATATTTGTTAAGTATGACGTATATAACATTGTTTTAAAAACCTCTACTACCAATTTTAGTTTATTAAGATGATACAACAAGAATTTTGCCCTTTACATAGTTTTTTAAATACTCCGTTTTATTTAGAAGAAAATAAACTTGTAAATTACAGATATTTTTACTCACAAGTGTTAAATAGACAGGAGATAGAGTGGGAACAATTGTTTATGTTTTACATTCACTTATATAACATATTAAGCCAATGTTTGATTACTACTGATAGAAAAAGTTTTCTGTAATAAAAACCCATTAAAATCTCTCTTTTTGAAAAAGTGACTCATATTTGGAGGGAATAGGGAGACTTGCTCTAAATAACTGCTCTCTGACCATATATACACAAAATGTCAATATTTCTAAGGGCATGTACTCACGTATCTCCAAAGAAAAACTGAGATGTTCCCAATCTGTTTGACAGAAGATTTAGGCACTCTTTGGCATCTCTGTATATCTAATAAAAATGAAATTAGATCTCAAAAGTAGGAATGATGCTCTGAAACTGCTCTTGAGATAGCATCTCTAGGTAAGTCCCTCTGTGTTCTCTCTCCTATCCCTTCCCTGGGGATCCCTCACTTGGAGAATAATCCAGACCATACCTGAGCTTCTACTTCTTGGACACGGTAGAGGGGAGGTTCTCCTTTTGTCAGGAGAATTCTATTCAATGCCCCTCTGGACATCCTTCCAGGTAGAATCAAACTCAAGGGAAAAGGAATTCGTGAAGCAAACCATGGCTTTGTTACAGTAAAGTAATTGTCACTCTCAACCCAGAATGTGTGAAGCTGCAAAAGGAGAGAGAAAACATTCCAATGATGTCCTTTAACAAGAAAGATAAATCAATCATATGTGAGTTTTTCATAAATATCTATTAAATGACTTCATACCAGTTAGAATGCCTCAAGATAAAACAAAATTTTTAATGTGTTTGTTTCTGCTAATATCCCGAGAACCGGGAACACGGCCTAGCACATTGTAAGTGCTCAGTAAGTATGTGCTGAATGATGAATTACAATTCAACCAATTCTATGCATGGAATAAAAAGTTTCATCTCCCACAAAGAATTTTCATTTCCAAAATGATATAATCTTTCATTTTGATGTATCATATACTTGTTTAATAAGAAAGAATTAATATTAAAACAAATGAAATTCCATTAAGACCTTTTCATTGTTTTCCTTCTAAACAAACTGAAAATATTTTCAATTAAGCCACCAAAACACTGTAATATTCGTGAATGCTCACCACAGCAGGGAGAAGCTTCTCTTCAAGGAGAGCAATATAAGCCAGTGTATCTGCCCCTTGCTTTGCTGACAGTTCATAATCAGCATTATATTTCTATTAAAAAATAAAACCAAAGAACCTCAGAAGTTAAAGAACATCCCAAGGATGGCTAAACAAATTAGGATACCTATTCTTTTCCTCATAAGTGGCAAACATGACATTAAAAGGGAAAGAGAAATATAAACACAGTAAAACTGTTGCTTAATGCATATAAGGTTCTCAGCACTATATCATGAAAACTATAAATAGTTATGATTTTATATATTAATATTATTTTAATACTTGTTAATGACCTAGTTCGGAACATAGAAGTTAATACAAAGTTAATAAACAAAAGTGAGTATTATTATCAAAAAGAAAAAAAATCCACTTGGTTTAATTTTTCTCCATGAAAAAAGATAGGAAATCTTCAAATTTAGAAAAAAACTGTATTAACTCAGATTTTTTTTTTAAAATATTGGCAAACCCAATTATAAACTTCTGCACTTACATAAATCTTCCCATGTTTAAACATTTTGGATACATTACTTAAATATTTACATGTTCAAACATTTTAGTTATATTGTTTAATTAAACATTTAACATTATCCAATAAGTGCTTTAAGAAATAAATAACTGCAGCTGGGGTTATAGCTCAGTGGTAGAACACTTGCCTCACACATGTGAGGCACTGGGTTCCATCCTCAGAACCACATAAAAATAAATAAATAAAGATATTGGGTCCATCTTAAGAAAAAATTTAAAAAAACAAAAAGCAATAAACAATTGCTATTTGGTGGAAACTCAGATATTATATCCAGCTTAAAATGTGTAGCAACTATGTGACTAAACTGTGTAATTGTGAAAACACCCAAATTGAATTCTCTTATATATAAATTTCAATAAAGTCCAGCAAAGTATATGAAAATATTTACTGTCTAGCACCATGGCACCTGCAGGCCCATAAACCCAGGCACTAGGGAAGCTACAGCAGGAGGATGGCAAGTTCCAGGCCAGTCTGGGCAACCTAGAGAGACCCTATTTTAAAATACAAAAAAATTTAAAAGGGCTAGGAATATAGTGGTAAAGCAACCCTGGGTTCAATCCCTGATACACAAAGAAAGAAAATATATAATTTCTAGACAGATAAAAAGAAAAGAAAGAAAATATATATTGTCTGGACCTCACCTTATGATTTTCAAATTACAGTAAAGCTCATGGTTGACAGCAGTGATTCTCAACTTTATTTTTTGTTAAATCCCAGGTATCACCAATTATCTAATCAATTGCAAAAAACAAAAAAACTTCTACACTTTACAATGTTTCTTCTTGCTGTAGTTTAAGTAACACCCAGGAATCTATAATCTTCTTCAAAAAGAACCACCCACCTGTTTTCTTAAAAAGTTTAGTATTTTTGCCGGCTGAGAAACAGTGTTGTCTTCAGTTGTCAAAATTGGCACATCACCTACAATTCAAAAAAAGTTGACATACAAAAAAACCATTGTGTTTTCTTTTGACTAGATTCCAATACCCTAATAGCTACACTAATTGCACATTTACAGGGGGTGGGGTGGAATTAGTAAGTACGCTTTAGTTTTTTGCAATTTCACAAAAAGCAGTTCTAAAGAACATTTTCATTTCTCATAATTTCCACTGATTTGGCTTGAACTTTGAGTTATTACTCAGAATGATCAAACCATAAGCAACACACTGCCAAGGTCATGGTAAGAATAAACTAAACCCCCAAGGAACTGTAGGACCATATGCTTCATGACATTAAATGAAAGGGGAAAAATAATTTTTTAAGGGGAGAAAGGGTTGTCTAAAAGTTTACACTGTACCTCTTGAACCTCTCCAGGTGTTATCTATGAAATTGACTTTCAAGGGTGCACCAGAAAATTTGGCATAAGCCTGAAACAGAGTTTGCAATAAAACATTTTAGACTGAGGACGTAATGCAAATCTGCACAGCAGCTTTACTCCACAGTCCCGTCCCCCAAGGCAAGAAGGCGCCTGCTTGACACAGAGGCCGAGTCCCTCCCAGTGATCTCAAGTCCGGGACGCGCGCACCAGCCACCCGGCATTCGCGAACCTTGTTCCCCAAAAGGTCCCGGGGATGCGGAGCGCAGCAGGCTTTCACGGCACGGCCCAGACAGCTTTGCAAAGCTAAGAAAACTCGCAGCCAAGCAGGAAGCCATGATGCTCCCGCCGGGCCACCGCGGGGTCACAAGGCCAGTTTGTGACTTGTCCACCGAAGTGAGCCCAAAACAAGTGCAGTGAGCAGCGCCCGGGCCCGCCACGATCCCGCAGCGCCGCAGAGAACCGCGTCAGGCTGGCCTCTCGCCTCTGGCCCCGCCCCTGCTTCCCGCGCCCTGGCCCGCGAGGCGGCCTCACCATCACCACCAGGGACTCGCTGTGGACGGAGGGGAGCCCCCAGCCGCCTCCCCAGCAACTGAGCTCCAAGGGGGCCGCCATCTTGCCGGGGCCGACCTTTACCACCCGGAAGTACTTTTGTCGCCCACTTTCCGGCACGTGGAGACGCGGGGGCGGGACGAGAGACAGAAGGGACAATTTGGGGTACTAGAAAAAGGTGGAAAGGACCCCTGAAGAAGTAAAAGCCCACTTGGCAGCTCGGTGTGAGGGTGGAGCGTCCGGGGTCTTCAGTCAAACAGAGTCAGCATTTATTCCTCAAGAAATAATGATGGCTGCTGTGGGCCAAACCTGTGGACAGTACTGTGCTGGGCTGAAGAGTGTTTAAAGTGGTGACAGGGGGAAAGAACTCAGCACACTATAAGGACTTTGTTCAGTCCTTCCCCACATATATTGGGCCTCTGTCTGTCTTCATCCTCAGTCTCAGTTGTCATCCTTATATCCCAACTTCCTTAAAAGCAATCCTATTTTGCAATTTATCAGGTGAATTCTGCCTGCCTTCAGTGGTACCCCTTCCATCGGGAATATCATTCTTCTCTCTTAAACTGATCCCTCAAAAATGAGCTTGACTTTCACGCTCCTTGGGAAGTCTTTACACAGGAACTTCTTTGGGGTTCCAACAACTGCTTGTCTATACTTGAATTGTAGCTTCTAGCCACAGTTACTGATCTTTGGCTTTCCACTGTTCAGAAGCTCTTTGAGGACATAGTAGCGTCTTGTTTATTTACAAGAGCTGGCTTCGTAGGTGTGGGACCAGTGGAGTTACACAAGGCCCTGTGCTGAGAAGGTTTCTCAGTTAGCTAATCCTGTACTGTCACTGTGGGCCAACTGGGCATGGACTAAATATTTCTTGAACATTAAACCTGAAAAATTCTCAGAAAAATCATAAAAGAGAAAAGGTAGACAGTGAAAATACCAGTGATCCAGGTATACTTACTGGCTTTTAGAGTCAGGACTTGGGGGCTGGGTTTTTTTTTTTTTAATAGCATAGTCTTTCTGAGATATCCTCCTATTATGCCTGTGAATTCTCTCCTTTCCTGTATCCCAGGACACAGTGTAGTTTGGTCTCCTTAAACAACTGAAAGCTTGAAATCTCTGCAAGTCTTCATAAAGTACTATTAAAAAAAAAAATTGCTAGGCATTCCCTTACTATAGCCATCTAAATTAGAGTGCCAGTCTGCTCATGACTCTTTTTCATGTTCCAAAAGCCAAAGTTCTCAGAAGTGAAAACACAAAGATGTGTCAAAGATACGAATCCATTAGAATAACACTTTATAAGTGGGAAATCCTTAGGATATGTATGTACAGTTAAGAGTAAATAATTATAACACATTTATTGAGCATATACTATGTCCCAGACACCATAAGGCTGTGGGAGAATACAGAGATATATAAGGTATGAAATCTTCTGCAGAAGTTTATATTATATAAGGAAAACATACAGCTAGGTGTAACAAGCCAATTTGTCATGAGTAAGTTTAGAAGTATAAATAAAATACTACAGAAACACAAAGGAAGGACAGAGCACCCTGTATAGGATCAGTGGAGTCTGTCTGCTCAATCTGCATTATCAAGTGGGTAACACAACTTTCAGATTCAGGTAATAAAACCTTTCTGTTTTGAGGATTAAAATCCCAAGCCATAAAGCTCAGAGGTTGCATACTACATTCATGCATTTAAAATAATCACCCACAGAGAAGTGGATTCCCTGAATTGTGTTTGTAGTGAGGGGGTGGGGGAAGTGTTTGATGAACACGCTTTGTGGACACATAATGTAATTACTCAGTTTGGCCTTCTCCCTTACTGCTGATTTTACATATGACAATTTCATTTGCATTAAAGAGAAATTAAATCTCTTCTCTTAGTGTTGAATTGAGACGGAGAATAGCATTTCATTGCATTTGATGAGAGAATCCTTACACACAGGTTTATTTGTGCCTAGTTAATAGCAATCTTTTATTGCTGTAATTCCTCTTGAGAGTCTATATCTGCTAGATTGAATTTAAAAACCCTGGCATAGCTGATTGCACAACCAGGCTGAATACTGTTCCAGAGAACCACACAGAAAGCTGAAACCCACAGAAATTATGCCTGGTATTGGTATTTGGCTCCTGAGCCTTTTCCTGGCTGCTAAGGAGTATTGTTGAGAGTTCATCAAAATCATAATTTCAGATTCTTACCAGGAAGGATACTATCTGCAAAACATTCAAGGATGTGTGGGATGGCCTGAATCACAGTTTTATAATGAATATTCCAGACAATGTTTTCCCTGAAAAAAGAAATCTTATTTTTCAAAAGATGAACATTAAAATGGTCCAGTGGTGGTCATCTGAACTCCAGGGACCTGACCTTGGCATCCATCCTGTACCTCCTGGGTTTCTTAACTTGGGAATCCTAGCGCAGGTTCTGTTAGTATCTTTTCTGTATGATTAAGAATCTGTAAAATGGACTGTTGGCAAAAATACAAGGTTTGTGACAAGTGATCATGCAGTATGTTCCTTTATGGAAAAGTTAAACTGAAGAGACCTGAATATCTCTTAAAACTTTAAGGATCTATAATTCAGTCCATGTTCATGTGTAGAAATCTTTAGGGAGAAAAACCTAAGTACTGAATAGGAATCACGAGAGCTGTGTTTTTGACACGGCCTCTAAATTAGCATATGTCTTGAGCCAATCATTTTACCTTGATTCCTCACTCTCTTTTCACTTATAAAGTGAAAGTTCTTTAACCTCTGAGGTGCTCTCATTCTACATTTAATAAACACTTAGTAATAGCTGACGTTCAGGGAGCAATTTTTACATGTCCCAAATTGTCTTAAGTATCTGACAACACTCAGTTGACCTTCCTAATGGCTCTATGATGCAGATACTGTTGTTTTCTCTTATTTTCAAGGAAAGACAATGAGGCACAAAAACATTAATTAACCTTCCCAAAGTCACACAGCCCAGTAGGTGAGAGTCAGAATTTGAACCCAGGCAATCTGCCTTCAGAGATCATACTCTTTCTCAATCAGTGTCAGTAATACTTCATGTAGCCTCCCGAGAAATACACTTTTAAAAGCCTAGTTTTACACACTGTGGAAGTACCAATAACATGATATAACTGTCTTTACTTCTTTAGAACATTTATTTAGCATTAAGCTGCTAAACAAATTCATTAAGCAACTTCTGTATGCCTAACACATGGCAAGCCTTTCAGGGAATAAAAATTATGTTCATGCTTTCAGAGGACTATGTATTTGAGACAACTAGAGACTATTAGGAAGTACTATCTTGCCAAGAAAATTACAAGTCTAACTTGATTTTAGACAAAGACTTCAATGTCCTGCAATGCATAAGCAAGGCCTAATGAAAGAAGTAGGTTGCTAGTTGGCCTTAGAGCACAAGCATGTTGGATTTCGATTAGCACAGGGCAAGGTGGGCCACCCAGGCTAAACTACCTGAGTGAAAGCAAAGAAATGGTAATCACTATGGCAAGGAATCTGAAGAAAAGCAAATAAATGCTGGATACGGGTCAGAAGGAGTGTTGATTGACTAAGAGAACCAGAATTGAAAAAATACGGAGATATGTGGTTTTAAGGAAAAAGAAGAGTGAAAGTCTAAGCACAATATTAATGGATTCCCAAAGTTAAAGATGGCAGGTGGAATACTATTGTTTCATGGTCACCATAAGAGGGTGAGTTGTATGAACCCATAAAAATGATATCAAATAAAGCAAAACTGTGGTAGAAAAAGAAGCAAGGAAATTCTGCAGAAGAAGGTCACTTGGCACACTTGCACTGAGCAATTTTCATAGAGGAAGTTGAAAGAAATTAAATTGCAAAGGGTTATTAGAGAAAGGGGTTTAAAGAGCCCAAGACATAAAATCACAAAAATATGATGGGTGGCGACAGGACAGAAAACTGCTAGGAGTAGAAGATTCAAGGTAGAGTTTTTGAAAGAGACGACAGTGAATCTACATATAGATGAAGACAAAATTGGAAATTACTGAGCAAAAGCTTGAAATTCTAGAGGGAAAAAGATGGGATCATAGGAAAAGTGAAATCCTAAGAGTTGAGAGGCTTGAGCAGTGGGGTTGTCCTTGAAAATGAGAGACAGATTTTCTTTCTGACACTGGGGGAAGTTTCAAGGGGAATATGGGATGCTGAGTGGGCTCAAATCAGCTACTTTAATATTTTTTCTATTACATCAGAAAATAATTCAAAGGAGCTTGAGAGGAAGAGATTGGGGCTTAAAAAGAAAGAGATCAATTAAGAGAATATACCAGGGAATTAGTTAACAGTGAATGGAAGCACTGCTGACAGTGCTAAAACTCAAATATAAATTAGGATAAAAGAGCTAAGTCAAGTAAGAGCCACAGGCAGGCTAATAATGAGGTGCCTTCAAACAGATATCATTTAAATATTAATTTGATTTTTTTAAATGAAAATGAGATTGGCTTCAGAATGTAACAAGATCAATTTGCATTTCACCAATTACATTAGAAATCTTATGTGGATACCTGCGTTTTAGTAACCCTTAAATTTTATCCCTGAAATTGATGGTGAGAAAAGGGATGGGACCCTAGGAACTGAAAGAGGATGGCATCTATAGCTTTGGCGTGATTGATTCAGCCACCCCTGAGTCTAACAGCATTTGAACAGTCATATGGCTCTCCTCAAAGGCACTTTGTTGCCTAAAAGCTTAAATAAGGATTCGAGTTTGTTCATTCATTTGGAAGCTATGTTAAGGCTATAAGACAGTGATATATACTGCAAGAGATTCATTTTCCTCCCATAGCATAGTGAAGTTGCTGTCTGTCTTTTGTATTAAAAAGAGTTAAATGTAAAAAAGATAATATTATCATCTGACATGTGCTCAATTTATGTTGAGAAAATTGGATAGTGATACTTAAAAACTGAGGAGGATAATAGATTCTAAATAAAAATAAGGTTTATACACATAACGGAAAGTGGTAAAACATATACCAGCATGCCGTGATAAGGTTTATATGTATATTGCAATTCTGAGAGCAACCATTAAGAAAACTATAAAAGGACATATTCATAAACACCAAATAAATAGAATTTTTTAAAAAATGTTTAAGTAGCCCATAAGAAGGTACATATGAGAAAGAAACAGAGGGAGAGAAATCAATAGACTAAATCACAACATAAACTTAAACTCTAAAATATCAATAATTACTCTAAATACAAATAGTCTAAATATACCAATTAAAAGATAAAGATGGGAAGAATGGATTAAAGGCAAACCAAATATTCTGTCTATAAGAAATTTACTTCCAACTAATGACATAGTAGGTTAAACATAAAAGGATGAAAAAAAAGTTACATGATGCAAATATTGATCAGAAAATAAAGTAGAAGGGGCTCCATTAATATTGGATGAAGTAGACTTCAGAGCAAAGATAGTTTCTAGGGACAAACAGGACATTACATAATGATAAATGGATTAATCCACCAAGAAGACATAGGAATCCTGAATGTGTGCACCAAACATGAGTCTTCAAAACCATGAAGCAAAAACTGATAGTGACAAAAAAAAGTGACAGAAGAAATAGATAAATACATAATCATAGTCACATCCTGTACTCAGCAACTGATGGAACTCCTAGACAGAAAATAAGCAAAGCTATAAAGGAATTAAACAACTGGATCTAATTGACATTTATAAAATACTCCACCCAACAACAGCAGAACACACATTCTTTCCAAGAGCCTATGTAGCCAAGAGCTACATTCCCTAAGGTAGGCTATGCTGAGTCATAAAGCAAACCTCAACAAAAATTATAATGGAATCTGATAGAATATATTCTTGGATCTTACTGGAATCAAACTAGAAACCAATAATAGAAAGACAAGAATAATAAAAATTCCAAGCACCTGGAAACTAAAAAAACACACTTCTAAATAATCAATGCATCAAAGAAGACTCAGAGAAAAAGGAAAATATACAACTGAGTGAGAGTGAAAATACAATATATCCTATTAAGAGAATGAAAAGCTAAGCCATAGCCAAGACTGGTGGCACATGCCTGTAATCCCAAAGATTGGTCTCAAAATTAAAAATGCAAAGGACTACAAAATGTGACTCAGTAGTTAAGTACTCCTGGGTTCAATCCTCAGTACCAAGAAAAAGAAAAGACATAGATTGGGAGGAAAAAAAAATGGAAAATGCCTATCAAAGCATTTATGTACCAAATACACAAAATAACTCTTAAAACTCAACAAGTTAGCTTTCTATTACTATAACAAAATACCTGAGATAATCAGCTTTAAAAAAGAAAAGGTTTATTTTGCTTTGTAGATTTGTATGTTTCAGTCCATGCTCAAGTGACCTGTTGCTTTTGGGCTGTGGCAAGGCTGCATATCCTGGCAGGGAGTGCATATTGGAACAACCTACTAACCTCAAGGCAGCTGGGATGCACAGAGCGAAAGAAAAAAGACCAAGGTTCCAGGGACACGCCTTCAGGTGACTGAAAAACTTCCAGCGAGGCCCCACTCATAAAGGTGTTCTATTACCTCGTAAAATAGTGCCAGGGGCTGAGGACCAAGACTTTAACACATGGGCCTTTGGGGAACCCTGAGCCAAATCACAGCAACAAGAAAGCAAACATCAAAATCCATTATATATATATGAATGAAAGCAAACAACCCAATTTAAATATACGAAAAACATATGAAGAGACACTTCACCATACAGTTGAAAATAAGGGTAGGAACATAGTCTAAATATCATTTGTCATTAGAGGGTTTCCAATTAAACAACAAGATATAACTACACACATATTAAAATGGTTAGGGGCTGGAGATGTGGCTCAAGTGGTAGAGCACTTGCCTAGCATGCGTGAGGCACTGGGTTCGATTCTCAGCTCCACATAAAAATAAAATAAAGATATTGTGCCCAATTAAAAAAAACACTAAAAAATAAATATTTAAAATGGTTAAAATTCAAAAGCTGGCAACACCAACTGCTTGGAGCAAAAGGGACTCCAGTCATTGCTGCTGGGAATATAAAACTTTGCCAGACAACTTGACAGTTTCTTTCAAAGCTAAACATTGTCTTGTTAAATGTTGAAGTTTGAATTATTTCTCCCCAAAAAAGATATGAGCTACTAAAAACATGGATGTGGCTGTGTCCTTGTAGTATGCTGACTTTAAGTCCTTTGAGTATAAACCAAGGAGCGGGATCGCTGGACAAATGGTGGTTCTATTCCAAGTTTTTTGAAGAATTCCATACCACTTTCCATAATGGTTGAACCAATCCCCACATCCTTGCCAACATTTAGTGTTGCTTGTATGGAACCAACCAAGGTGTTTTTCAAAAGCTGAATGGATAAAGAAAATGTGGTATATAAACACAGGAATGTTACTCAGCCTTAAAGAAGAATGAAATTATGGCATTTGCTGGTAAATGGATGGAGCAGGAGAATATCATGCTAAGCAAAATGAGCCAATCCCCCCAAAATGAAAGGCCGAATGTTTCCTCTGATATTTGGATGCTAATTCACAAGGTGGTCAGGGGAGGTGGGAGGCTAGCTAGGAAGGAATAGAGTTGCTTTGGATTAGGTAGAGGGGAACAAAGAGAGGGAAGGGGTTTGGGGGTAGAAAGTATAGTAGAATGAATCAGATATTATCACCCTGTATACATATATGTCCATGACTGGTGTGATTCTTCTACATCATGTACAGCCAGAAGAATTAAAAACTATATTTCATTTATGTATAATGTGTCAAAGTGCATTCCACTGTCATGTATAACTAATTAAAACAACAACAAAAAGATATCATGAAATCCTAACCACACTGCCTGTGAATGTAACCCCACTTGCAGATGTGGATTCGAATTGGTCCTAATACAATGAATATGTCCCTAAGAAAAAGGAAACATAGAGATAGACAATGAGATAGACAATGCCTGGTGACCAACACCAGAAGCTAGGTAAATTATCTTTCCTACAGCCTTCAGAGGGAGCAAAACTCTGCTGACAACTTGATTTCAGATTTCCAGATTCCAGAACTCCAAGAGAATAAATTTCTTTTATCTTAAGTATCCTGTTTGTGGTGATTCATTACAGAAGCCATAAGAAACAAATACAGCCTACAGTTTAGCAGTTGTTCTCATACACATTTACCCAATGATTTGGAAGACTTATGTCTTCATCAGCAAGATCAAACTATGGAAGTGTTTTCCCAGAATGATGCTGAGACTTGCATGGATGACCATATAGTCTCCAGAATCAATAACAATGAATGAAGGTGGATGTCCTGGAGAAAGGATGCTTTCCAGGACATGATCTCAGCACTGGATGAGCTTTTTTCCTCCTTCTAAATCAACCTTGGAAATCACTCGAATCTTCATTTTGACCCTACAAATTATTAAGCATTCTCCACTTTGGCTGATGAAACATTTCAGAGTTCTCATTAAGGACAAAACGCAATGTATAAAAATGTATGAATTAGCCAAATTTAATAAAAGGAAAAACATTAAATTCATATGACTCATCTTTTTATGGTGACAATTGAAAAGTTATAGATATGTTCCTATTTTCTAAAATGTATTTTTAAAATTAAAATATAAAATGATCTTAGCTATTTCTAGAACTTGTCATTACATGATATACATAAGATTTTTAAAATTTTTTAATTTATTCTAATTTCTTATATATGATAGCAGAATACAATTCAATTCGTATTACACAAATAGAGCACAATTTTCCATGTCTCTTGTTGCACACAAAGTAGAGTCACACCATTCATGTTTTCAAACATGTGCTTAGGGTAATGATGCCCATCTCACTCCACCATCTTTTCTACCCCACGCCCCCTCCCTTCCCCTCCCTCCCCTTTGCCCTATCTAAAGTTCGTCTATTCCTCCCATGTTCCCCGCCGTCCCCATTATGAATCAGAAGACATTTCGTATTTGGTTTTGGGAGATTGTCTTAACTCACTTTGCATTTTATTCTACAACTCCATCCATTTACCTGCAAATGTCATGATTTTATTCTCTTTTAATGCTGAGTAATATTCCATTCTGTATATATACCACAATTTCTTTATCCATTCATCTACTGAGGGGTATCTAGGTTGGATCCACAATTTAACTATTGTGAATTGTGCTGCTATTAACGTTGATGTGGCTGTGTCCCTGTAGTATGCTATTTTTAAGTCTTTGGGGCATATGCCAAGAAGTGGGATAGCTAGTCAAATGGTGGTTCCATTCCCAGTTTTCCAAGAAATCTCCATATTGCTTTCCAGATTGGTTGCACCAATTTATAGTTCCACCAGTGATGTTAGAGTGTGTCCTTTTCCCCACATCCTCATCAATACTTATTGTTGTCTGAATTCTTAATAGCTGCCATTCTGACTGGAGTGAGATGAAATCTTAGAGTAGTTTTGGTTTGCACTTCTCAACTTGCTAGGGATGTTTAACATTATTTCATATATTTGTTGATTAATTATATAGCACTTCTGAGAAGTGTGTGTTCAGTTCGTTGGCCCATTTATTAAATTATTTGTGGTTTTTTTGGTGCTAAGATTTTTGAGTTCTTTATATACCCTAGAGATTAGTGCTCTGTCTGATGTGTGTGTGGTAAAAATTTGCTCCCATTCTGTAGGCTCTCTATTCACTTCACTGATTGTTTCTTTTGCTGAGAAGAAGCTTTTTAGTTTGAATCATCCCATTTATTGGTTCTTGATTTTAATTCTTGCGCTACAAGAGTCTTATTAAGGAAGTTGGGGCCTAATCCGACATGATAGAGATTTGGGCCTACTTTTTCATACATAAGCTTTTTAGGGAAGTATAATACTTTTCAGATTAATCCAGATTAATTGCTTGTCATTGTAGTGAAGAATAAGTCCTGCCTTGTGAGATTCTGCATCTTAAAATCTGTATAATGAAAGGCCCATAATTGGGGGGTTATTTATTAAAAAATTATTTTAAGTAGCAAATTCTCCTAGCATTTAAAAATAGTGTATATATTGAGCTGGGGGTGTGGCTCAGGCGGTAGCACGCTCGCCTGGCATACGTGCAGCCCAGGTTCGATCCTCAGCACCACATACAAACAAGGATGTTGTGTCCACCAAAAACTAAAAAATAAATATCAAAAAATCCTCTCTCTCTCTCTTCTCTCTCTCTCAAAAAAAAATAGAATGCAGTTTTAACTTTAAAAAAAAATAGTGTATATATAAAAATTCTGTACATAATCATATCAGTTGTGTAAAATAAGATATATCTGCTCAGATATCTCACTTTATAGGACCTCTTCATGAAATGTCAGTTATTACTCACATCAGTGAATCAGTGATCTAAATATCATCTAAGAGATTAAAAGAAATCAGTGTGCATTTTTAATATGAAAGTACCTAAAGAGGAGAAAAGAACAGAATTCAATGGGATTAAAATTGTGCCCAGGATAGCTTTACACCTGTGTATTACTAACAGGTCTTGAAACCTTCTTGCATCCTGTATTCATCAGCATCCTAAGGCAATGACATCAAAATCAAGTTAAGAAGAATACAGTGTAGGTATAGGGGAGAATGGCCCATGTGTTAAATTTTTGACAAAATACCTCCATGTAAATACCTTTGAATCACTATTAATTTGTATTACTGTGTTTACTCAGACCATAAGGTTGTTAACACATAAAGTTTGCACTCAGACCTGTAATTCTAGCTACTCAGGAGGCTGACGCAGGAAAATGGCAAGTTCAAGGTCAGCGTGGTTTATTGAGACCTGTGTCAAAATAAAAATTTAAAAAGGGTTTCAGATATAGGTCAGGTAGCTTGGGGCTGAAGCATTGTCAAGAAGACATCTTGGAAAAAGTGCATCAGGGGAAGAGTTTCAAGCATAACAACTCAAGTAAAGACAAGGAACAGAGAGTTAATATGCTTGACTGAGAATTACTTAATTAAACATTTTAAGAGGGTAAAGTGAGAAGTTGAAATGATGAGAAATAAGACTACAGATGATCAAAGGCCTACGTAGTCGCACTAAAGAATTTGGACCTGGAGACACCCAGAGTAAATATCTTGTTTCAAAAAGTGACTATGTGAGGATTTTCATTCAGTTCTGTTTGTCTCCAAAGTTTATGCTTTTTTACACTAAGCCATATCTACTTCAGAGACATTCTTTTTTTCTATTTTATAGTTATGCTGCTACATTGTATTCATTCTCTCATGGATGAGCATTAAGGTTATTTTCCTTTTCTTCACTAATTCAATCAACACTATAGTAAACATTCTTACATCTAACTCCAGGTGCCTAAGTTCAAATGTTCTCTAGGATATGTGCTTAATAAATGAAATGGTAATGCAGTAAGTATACAATATTTTAAAAACATTATTTAGGAAAACCAGAATAATCTCTACTGTCTATACTCTTTGAACTTAGAATCTATCGATTAGACATTTTTTATTTCTATAATCATACGTACATCCTATTTTTGTTAACTCTTATCAATAATAGGATAGCAAAATTACAATCATATAAGACTGGGCTCACGTTTGGAGGGCAGTCCACACCAGCAGTCTGGTTTTGGGGTATTTAGTCAGTGTCTTCAAAAGCTGCCTAGCAGAAATGTGAATCTGGACCAGACCACCTCAAGGACATCTCTGCCAAGGCACATCTGCTGAGCCTGATGGGAGCAGAGGTCTCTCCCAGTCCTGGCATTGGTGACTGACATGCCCTCAGTGGATGTCAGGGGAGGCCTAGTTGCTACAGATGACTCTTCAGCCCCCAAACCATTAGCATCTCCCAAAGAGGAAAAGGGGACCAGGGACCAGGCCCTCTGCCTTGTTACAATCACGCTGCCTTAGAAAGGCTGGGAAGCCCCCTCTTGATGACTGCATGCTGCATCCTAATGTGAATGGCATTAGGCTTTTCACCAGATCATTCAAGTAGAAAGGTTGCAGAGAAAGTCAACTGTAATCACTCAGTGCAGAGCAGAGAGCATTTTATATTCAAGAATAAATTGTCTGAGCAGTAAATGTCACTGGGGTGAGTCCTATAACTGCAAAGAGGAGAGAAACATTGGACAGTTGAGGAAACTCCAGAAGAAGGTGGGGTGGAGGGGGGGAGAGAAAAGGAAATCCTGAGAACAAAAGAGCACTGAATTTATACAAATTCAGAAAAAAGACTTCTGAACAAAATAATGATGCTGGGAAGCTTAATTAGTGTGTCCCTATAGCAGAAAGTGGGAGGGGAAACTATATTTTCAAGGAAAGTTCATTGAAAAAACTCCATTTTGTCTTTCTCTATAAAAATGTAGCTGGGCACAATTCACGATAGCAAGATTGTGGAACCAACCTAGATGCCCCTCAATAGATGAATGGATAAAAAAAATGTGGCATTTATACACAATGGAGTATTACTCTGCATTAAAAAATGACAAAATCATAGAATTTGGAGGGAAATGGATGGCATTAGAGCAGATTATGCTAAGTGAAGCTAGCCAATCCCTAAAAAACAAATGCCAAATGACTCCTTTGATATAAGGGGAGTAACCAAGGACAGGGTAGGGACGAAGAGCTTGAGAAGAAGATTAACATTAAACAGGGATGAGAAGTGGGAGGGAAAGGGAGTGAGAAGGGAAATCTCATGGAAATGGAAGGTGATCCTCAGGGTTATACAAAATTACATATAAGAGGAAAGGAGGGGTAAGACAAGATAATACAAGTGTAAGAAATGATTTACAGTAGAGGGGGTAGAGAGAAAAAGGGGAAGGGAGGGGAGGGGAAGGGAGGGGAGGGGGGATAGTAGAGAATAGGATAGACAGCAGAATACATCAGTCACTATAATGGCAATATGTAAATCAATGGAAGGGTAACTGATGTGATACAGCAAGCTGTATACGGGGTAAAATTGGGAGTTCATAACCCACTTGAATCAAACTGGGAAATATGATATATTAAGAAGTATGTAATGTTTTGAACGACCAACAATAAAAAAAAATGTAGCTGGGTATAGTGACATACACCTATAATCCCAGCAGCTCAGGAGGCTGAGGCAGGAGGATCACAAGCTCAAAGCCAGCCTCAGCAAGTTGGTGAGGCCCTAAGCAATTTACTGAGCCTCTGTCTCAAAATTAAAAATTAAAAAGGGGCTAGAGATGTGCCTCAGTGGTTGAGTGTCTCTGGGTTCAATCCCAAGTGCCAAAATATTTTTTTAAAAGTAATTGGATGCCATAATTCATATTATAAAAACAGGAAATAGGGGGCTGGGGCTGTAGCTCAGTGGTAAAGCACTTGCCTCACTTGTGTGAGGCACTGGGTTCAATCCTCAGTACCACATAAAAATAAAGAAAGATACTGTGTGTTCATCTAATATATATATATAGTATAACAGGACATATATTCAACAAGAACAAATTCATTTTCTTGAAGTTCCATATTATATGGTCTATTACAGGTGAACAGGTGGCAAGTTATGTGCTGTGGTTAAATCCTGGGATGGGAAAGAAGATGGGGGTGGATAGTATCAGAGAGGGATATAGAAAGGGCTTCAACAATTTGCAATAATGAATTTCTTAGCTGAGTAGTAGGAATGACTCCTTGTTGTATTATTCCTTATACCTTTATGTTATGCCTAAACATTGTAAACATTTCATTACTTTAAAAAAGAGAATCAGATATTCAGGTAATATTTAGGAAAAGAGAAGGGGAACAAGAAAGAATTCAGAGAGGCAGAGGATGAGAGGAAGGAAAGACATAAGAAGGAAAAGAACAGAGAAGGGATGGTTTTGAACCTGGCTAGAGGTCACACCACGCTGTTGGCTATCACTGAGGGCCCTACAGGTTATTGCCTGCCCTGATTGAATGCTTAGAGCTCTCTCAGTATTTCCCACCAACCATGAGGCTCAAGCAGCTGCCTAGGACACTCTTATTCCTACAACCCAGCTATAGAACAGCTTTAGCTAATTTTAAACAGTTCTTCCAAAGGAAAAAAGGAAAGAAGGGGCAACAACTGCAATTCTCTTAAGAGGAAAAGGAAGGGAAAAACAACAACAACAACAATTATACATGTATGAATGAATCTGAAACAGCTCCAAACTACTCTCCTTTGGGGACAGAAGCAGATGTTTTAGCCAAGTTCAAAATGAAATTGTACATCCCTTCAGACCCTTCTCTGCCATCCCTGTATAATTTACTATAATTTACATGCAAGTTGTCTGCATAGTTAATCTTCCTCTATAGCATCTGGTATTTATCATCAGAAACAGATTGGTGAGAGTTCTGGAGAAGCTCTTCATATAATGTGGATCTGAAACATTCCTCTCCACGTCTGTTTCTTTAAAAGTTGAAGTGCAGCTGAGTACAGGGAAATATGCAGTCGTAAGTCGGAAGGGGTCATTCACACTTGCAGGCTTCCCAATGCAACCTAGATGAATCCGCCAGTGAAGGGAAAATAAAGGGCACTAAATTTTACAGCTGAAAGGACTCTAAAAATCTTCTAGTCTGCTTCCTTGGTTTTTCATATGTGCCAGGTAGCTTTCGCAAGGAAACTGAACCATGAGCCACGATGGCCAAGTTGAAACTGCAAGCTAAGTTTTCATAAATGTCACTCAGGATTGCATTAAGGTTTTGGTTTTTGCCCAAATGAAAAAAGAAAAAAGAAAAATTTTAGATTATCCATTTAAGAGTGGTTTTGAGGATTCATGCATTGGAAGCTTAATTCTGATGCAGTGGGATGGGGAAGTGGGGCCTAGGGGAGGTGTGAGGGTTATGGGGTGGAGATCTCATGAATGGAATGACATGATTGTCTTAGAAGGGTTGCTACTCAAGACCCAGTGGTTGTACAGTGAGTCTGTCCCTCAGGCCCATATTTTTTTTAAGAGAGAGAGAGAGAATTTTTTAATATTTATTTTTTAGTTTTCAGTGGACACAACATCTTTATTTTTTATTTTTATGTGGTGCTGAGGATCGAACCCAGCACCCCACGCATGCCAGGCGAGCGCGCTACCGCTTGAGTCACATCCCCAGCCCCATGCCCTATCTTTTGCTTGCACTTGCTTCCCTTTTTATCTCCTGCCATGTTATGACAAGGCCCATGCCAGATGCCACCATTATCCCCTAGAACTTTCCAGGTTCCAGAACTCAGAGCTAACTAAACTTCTTCCCTTTCTAAAGTATCCAGTCTGTGGTTTCCTGTTATAACAATAGTATATGGGCAAATGAAATTGTTCCAATTCCATAAGTGAGATCAGCTCCACATTCAATTGGCCCAGGAGGTCAGGAGGCTCTGCCTCCCAAGCAGGCATTTTCACAGGTTGGTGACATGGAACATCTCCCCATGATGTTCATTCCAGAGATGCACATCTGGGTCCTGCCAGGCACAGACCTTTGCAAGATACTGGTTTGCACCCTTGTTGCTTCTCATCTGCTACGGTTTTTCCTCCACTGTGATCTGTGGCTTTGATTTTGAAATATCTAAGAATGAACATAGATGAAAGATAAAAGAAGTGTTTATCCATTGGAGCAAAGCTGTAACTTTTAGCATTCTGCAACCATGGCAAATTTAAAAATTAATAAATAATTGAAAATTAGAATTTAATGAGAGCTCAGAAAATGACAGCAATTACACAAAATTCAAATGGAAAAGTTGTACTTTACATGCTTTGGGATCGGTGGGTTTTTTTTTCTTGGTCTATTTCTTAGCTCCTTTTTTGAATATTTTAGTGCTTCATTACACTAAGCTGAATATTAAAAAAAAAAGCTTTGCAAACATCTTCATTTTTATAATAATATTCTCCAGCTCTCTATATACTGGCAAAAGTAATAGATTATATATTTCTGAAAATTTAGCAGCTTGTAGTTCCATGTGTAATAAAAATAAGTATAGCTAAAGGTTAATTTAATTCACAAATTTGCAGTTATCTGAATTAACTATCCTTTAAATTTAATGTACCAAATCTGACAATTTTATGAATAAATTAAGTCATTCTTAATATATTTTAATATATCTAAGCCACAAAGCACCTTAAACTTTGTAAAAAGAGAATGTGAACAGAGAAATGAGAATCTGCTGTGAACTCAAGAGTATTAGGGTCTAGCCGGTTTCTGCCATGTGTCACCCTGAGCAGATCACTTACCTTGCCTGAGTCTTAGTGTTCTGTTTTGTGTAAGAGGGACACTGATGCCTCTTATGCCTGGCTGGTGGAGCCTTCTGAGACTCCAGGAAAAAATGATGCATGTTAAAGATGTTTATAATTTGAACACTGTGCTCAAGTGTATGTTTTGTTTGTGGCATCATTTTTTTTAAGTAAAGCATGTATTTTAGTTCTCCAGAAAAGTAATGATTTCTATAGAAAGAGCTGAGAAGCTTCTTCTCCCACCCTGCCCCAAGCTATAAAATATCAAGAGGCTTTATTTCCCCAGGTTGGTCAACTCTACTTTGCTTTAGTTCTGCTGGGCCAGACCTCCTTCTTTGGATTCTCTTGCCCCTCACAGTCAGATTTCCCATCACTAGACCCCAGCATTGCCCTGCTGGTGGATTCCCAAGAGTGAAAATGTCTGAAACTAGAATGACCAAAGAAGGAGCCTCACTACTATTTTAAGAAGTGACTAGGGATCAAGGGGGCATGGCATTCATTCATTCAGTAAACATGACCTTACACTAGCTCTTTTCCAGACACTCTGCTGGATACCTGGGGTGCATAAATGAACAAAATAGACAAAAATGCCTTCCCTAGAGGAGTTTACCCTTGAGAATAAAAGGCCAAGATCATCAAAGCTCCAGAAAGATCAGTTAGAGGGTAGAAGGGATGATGCCCAATGAATAACAAGATAAAGTCTAGAAAATGTTCATCCTCATCTATGACTCTGCAGGCAAAGTACAGACCCAGACTTGGCCATAGTATGACTGGATACCATCAGGGATAGTAAGTAGTTAATCTTGTTTTTATCATGAATTTCACAGGCATAGAATACAATTTCACGGTAGTCATTTTTTCCATCTCTCTGATATTAGTGTCAGTTTCTACTTGTTCCAAACATACCCACCTGCCATCTGCAGGTCTTAACAGGGCAGCCTTTGTGTAGCCTGAAGCAAGTACAACTGGAGCTTACTGTGCACATCCCAATTTCTCCTGGAATTAGGTGGCACCATAAAGCCAGGTAGCTGGAGTTAAAGGACACACCGTAAGAAGTAGACATTCATAGGCTGTGGCTGTGGCTCAGTGGTAGAGTGCTCACCTAGTAAATGTGAGGCACTGGGTTCAAGCCTCAGCACTACATAAAAATTTTAAAAAATAAATTATTAAAAAAATAAAGGAGTAGACATTCTCACTCATTCTCTTCATCTCTGTAGGATATGTCCACCACCCAGATCCTGGTTTTCACTCAATTTCTTCTCAAAGCTCAAGCCATGTGAACTGATGAAGCTCATGGGGCCAGCTGCCTTAGGGGCCAAAATTGTGAATGAAACCAAGCCAGAGAATCAGTGAGCAGCCCAGCATGAGCCACAGCAGAACTTCAACAGAAAGCGAGGCCTCTGACCTTCAGCCCTGGGCTCACACACACACATCCTTCACTTTTATGAAATAATATTGTTTGGAGCCTTTATTGTCACTTTTCTTCTAGTGATGTGGATGGTAGGTTGGATTTTTTTTCTGAGATTGTCAATATCAATTATTCATATTTTTCTCAAAGAATAACTCCTTAGTTTTTGAGCATAAAAAAGGCAACAGATGCTTCCTGCAAGAAAAGAAAATGAAAGACCTTGATCCGTGTATTTGCAGTAAGATCTGAAAATGGAGTCTAGGTCCAGAATAAATGTGGACGATCTCTAGCAGAGCTAAAGAGCATTAAAAAAGTTTATTAACGCATTATATCTGTGTTAACAAAAGTCGAATTGGTATATATTCCAAAGAACTTAATTTTTCTCTAAAATGGTGTTCACAGTAATACAGTCCTTCTGAAAGATAATTAGTTTGTTTAATATACCACATTAACACTGAAATAAAAAACAGTGAGTATCTTCCAACTAAAATCCGTGGTTTAAACTGAGATATAAAAGTGGTTCTCAGTTTTAAGATACAAAAGTAATCATTTCCAGAAGTTTTAAGATATAAAAGTGAGAAACTAAGGCAAATGTCTAAGGTAGGGCTGCCAGATAAGATACAAGATGCCCAGTTTAATTTGAATTTCATATGAATAACAGATAATTTTTTTCATATAAGTAAAAGCTTCAAAGTTAACTGGGCTTCCTATGTTTAATTTGTTAGCTATGGCAACTGTAATCTAAGTAGTGTTTCCAAACACTACTACTGAATAAAATCCAATAAAATCAAAAGCATGTATAATAACCAATTAATTTGCAAAATAATTCAATACAATTTCAAATCTCCCTGAGGCAGGGTTTCTTGACATTATCATTATTGATATTTTGGGTTGGGTAATTCTTTGTTGTGAAGGGTTGTGCATTGTTAGATGCTTAGCAGCTAGTCTTTACCCGTAGATGCCAGTTGTGCCCCCTAGTTGTGACAACCAAAAATGTATCCAGACACTGCTAAATCCCCTGGGGTTGGGGTAGAGGGGGAATCATCCCTGATTGAGGACCATTATTCTGAGGGAAGAAGCATACTTATAAGTGCAGTTATGTATTTTAGTTAAAAAAAAAAAAACAACTAGCTTGACCTGGCTGGAAAGAAGGGAAAAGCCATATTTTATGTAGTTTCATTTTGAAGTGTCTGAGAGAGACACCAGTGGAGGATTGATGGGAAATCGAGGAGCTGTGGAACTGGCAGAGGTGGGATTGTTTTGTACTCTGAGGCTCCATTAGCAAAGCTTCTGTTTGCTCCAGGGGCTCTAAAGGAAAAGGCAGTGGAAAGTCCTCGTGACAAGGCTCAGGTTCCCAGCACAGCCTTATCCAGGCTTTGAAAGAACAGTCAGTACAGAGTCGGCTGATTTCTGGAAAAGGAGTGTTTTATTTGGATAGTAATAACTGAAATTCCAACCTAGACCACCTAGCTGCATAACCACGTGTGCATGTCCAGAAAAACAAATGGCCAAGAGATACATTGAGAACCAAAGAAGGAGAATTGCTTACTGTTTGATTTTCAGAAATGAATTTCACAAAGAATTTTGCAAAGGTGTTGCTGCTTCTATTTTCCTCCAAGAAAACATAAGAATTTATTTTGCTATTTAACCAAGAAAATGATGTGGTTACTCATATTATAGAGAATTTTTTAAAAGAATTAACCTTTCGAGAATTCATGACTTTAACCACTGTTCTTTGGTCATATAGTGAGAATCACTAATCATTCTTTCCTCCAAGGAATTTTCAGCATAATCCTACTTTCCACTCAAATTCTACACAATTGCCAGATTGGAGTGAAAAAGCAAATCGACTTCCAATAAAGAGAGACTCAAAAGAACAGTAGTTCAAACAAGATTCCAAAGAGAATATATGAATTTCTTATTCTGCTTTTATTAATTGAAATTCACAATTTTGTATTTTGTGAGGATAATGTTAATTTTTTTTTTTTTAGTGCTGGAGAGAAATTTTTCTTTTAGTTGAGTCATTCTAACTAAATATAGGGGACAATTATCCATCAATACTACTTTTTAAAAGTTGTCTTAAGTAACTCTGCCATAAGAGTAAAGCAGCTCAGTTCTAATCCACAATTCTTTTTCAGACATAATTTACAAGACTGAAAGATGCATCAAAAACTCATTGCCCTTAGGATAAAGTTCAGAATCCTTAATGTGGTCTACAAGTTCCTGAATGATCTGCCTGGAGCAGACAATACTTACCCCAACTTCTAGAACACAGGTTAAAATGCTCTAACATTGAGATCCAGAAAGAGAGTATCTCAAATAGGATCAAGTTGATTATTCTCTCCTAAAAGGGTAGAAATATGTGGGTGTTCAGAGGTCCAGGGCTTGTAGGAAGCTTAATCCATGATGCCATGCTGTGACTCCCTACTTCCTATTTTATTGCTCCTCTGCACTTAAAGCATTCTCCTCATGCACATGGTAAAAGCTTCCTCACCAGCACCATGTCTGGGTCCCAATCTATAGAAAGGTGAGCAGAGATGCAGGAAAAAATAGCTTCTTTTTAAAGAGGTGTCATGGGGTGGCTTCATCAGGAAACCCACCTGATATGGAGATAAGCATACAGGAAGTTCATTAGGGAGTGCTCCTTGGATTAAAAGCTGTGGGGAGAAAGGAAGGAAGCAGAATGGGTGGAGGGGAAAGTTAAGTTTCAAGACAGTCACAGTTAAGTCTCAACTCAGCCAACATGGAGGACTGAAGCTAAAATGATCTTTAGGAACTGGGGATAAAACGTTGGGCCTTTACATTCCCTAACAGGTTACGGGTTATGAGCTGCTCTAGGAAAGGGGCATGACCTTGGACAAAACAGCTGTTTTCAGCTGGGGCAATTCCCAAAGAGGGCTGTCAGTCAACAACCTTCCATATGGAAATATGGCAGCACAGCACAGAATCCATGATAGAATGTGATCTGGAAGTTGCATGAACCATTTCCATTTCCATCTCATTAACCAGAACATCTATAATGTCTAGAATGGCCACCAGTTGGAATAGAGGGTGGGAAATACAGGCTGAGCTCTCACTAAGAGAAGAAGAGAATCAATACTGAGGAATAATCACAAGAAAGAAGGAAAAGCATTGTTTGATTTTATTTAGCTTATCAACTGTTTATATCAAACATCATTTCATTGAGAGAGGCTATTCACAAAGCATAGAAACGGAAAAAGCTAAAAATGGAGCAGGAACAACTGAGAGGTCACTTGTATCTGGTAATGTCCTTTGAGTAGAGATGACTACATCGAACTTACCTGAGTCCTCAGGCTCTGCAGGAAGGGATTCATAGGAGCATACTTCCAACCTGGTCCTCCAAACCCAAAGTCACACAAAGAATTGGTAATTAGATGTTTTTCTAAGGCCCGCTGCATTTCAGAACAAGACCCTTAATGCAGATAGTACTAAAATATAATTCTGTTTTTCAAAGAAAACAGTTACATTAAATTGACCCAAGATAACATTAATACAAACATATCACATTCTGTTAACGTTACTTGGTTGTTTGGCATAATAATGATGTGTAGAAAGGAAAGAGACCAAGAAGTGTTCACATACCTAATATCTCTAATATTTCTAAAAAAAAAAAAAAAGTAGCCAGATCAATTGCTGCCAATGATTTGACCAGGTACTAGAACTCATAGAAAAGCCACCATTTAGAGACTGGATAAAAAGAGCCCATGAGAAGCCTATAAGAAGACCATGTGATAAAATGTTGTCATATTAGATAGTGTGGGGTAACCAGCAGAATAATCCTTTCATAAAGTTTGAATAAGAGAGCGAGCCACACATGCACTGATGGGGAAAGTGGTGAAGCTACAGAAACTGAAACAGAGAATATGGGGACCATAAAACGTCTGACTTCTAGAGTGCCAGTGAGCTCCTAGAAATAGTTTGGTGTCTTTTCCACAGGTAAATTGTCTAAGTGTCTCCATAACTAGGACCTTACATGTGCCTAATGAGCAAACCCCTGTCGCCACCTGCAAGTGTGGTAGAACCAAGATCCAGAGTCACAGCTCAGGAATTTCCACTCTCCTTAAGTAAGGGTGTTAGTGCCACAGATTAAAGTATCCTTAGAAAATCTCCAGCTCTACTGATGTTGCACAAGGTCCCCCTGAGGACTCTCCTGCCTAGCACTTGGCTCTGCCAGAGATACTCTCTCATTTCTTTTCTCCCTTTTCCTCTATTCCCATTCCCTCCCAGAGACCCAGTGCTAGAAGACAGCAGATTTCTCAATTGTGTAAGGAAAGAGACATACAGATCTTCAAAAATGAGGCAAGTTTTTAATTTATTATTTTATCTTTTGCAGTGTTGGGGATCAAATTCAGGGCCTTGTACATGCTAGGCAAGCACTCTATCACTGAGCTACATACCCAGACCTTCAATTTCTCAATACCACAGTCTTGCTGGTTTCTGTATTCATTTCCCTCCCACCCTGCCCTCCCCCATCTCTTTCTCTCTCAATTAAGATAAAGTGAAATCTCCATAAATGGCCCCCCTTTGAGTTCTTTCTAAATCTATCTCTGGGATTTAGCATTAGAAGAGTAGTTGCAATAGCTGGTATTGTTAGCCTGCCCAAAGTACCCTTGCACCATCAGTGTAACATGGGTTAGGAAAGCAAGCTTCTTGGACATGGTAGCAGACACCTGTAATCTCAGCGTTTTAGGAGGCTGCAGCAGAAGGACTACAGGTTCAAATCCAACCTGAGCAAGGCTGTAAGCAACCCTAAAAAGGGCTAGGGATGTGGTTCAGTGGTTAAACACTAGGTTCAAATCCCACCCCCCCACACACACACCCTAAAATAAAAAATAAATAAAATAGGCTCCAGTTTCCACAGACCTGTATATTAACCCCAGTTCTGCCACTCATTTGCTGTGTGGTCATGGTTTTATCATTTCTAAACCTTCATCTCCTCATTTGTAAAATAGGGGCATAATAATAGTATCTGCTTCACAGCACTGTTTTGAGAATTAAATGATGTAAAATTAGCTCTTGGCATAGGGTCTAAAATATAGTAAGCACTGCATTTTAGGCATAAATGGCAGCTATTATAGTAGCTACCCCTTAAAGAAGTCTCCTCAGAGGTAACTTGCCCTAAGGCAAGAAGGAAGAACATAATCCAAGTACAAAACCTCTGAAGGAGAGAGTCCAGATAGAACTCAGAGCCCAGCCCTTAGCTTCATTACTGTCCAACTTCCCAGGAACTTCTGACTGAGTCCCATGGAGATGGGGGATGGTAAGAGAATTGTGAAAAGAAGTGTCTCATCAAACATTCCAGGAGGCCTTGGGGTACAACTCAGTGTCACCTGGCACCAACACAGCCTCCTACAATACAAATGTCCCACCAGACCCAGTGGAAGGTGATTCTCAAACTTCACTGCAAAATGCTGCACAGCTTTGGAATCTCACAGGATCCAAGGGTCTGAGGTGGTACTTAGCAGATGTGGCAATGGTGTCCAACACACAACTGTGGCCTCCAGCTGATGTGACAATGCCACCCAGACATAGTCATGGTTCCCAGCAGACATACCAATGAGTTCTGGCAGACAGGACAATGTTCCCTCGCGGGTGTGGTGGTATTTCCGGAAGCAGAATGCTGCACTGGGGGTGACCAGTGCAAGCAGGACCCTTGCAAGACTCCGGAGCCTCAAGCTGATGGAAATGTTAGGGAGATCAAGATCTCTGAGGCCCCGCAGGAGTGCTACTGGAGCCCAAGGATGTGGAAATGGCACATGGTTGGGGAAACAGAAGAGGAAAGTGTCCTACACCATGCAGCTGCCTCTAGTATTCATTCATGACCATGTCACAGCTAAGGTATAGACATTTGGGGTATAAGGCATGTGGAGAGGAGGCTGCATTGGGCTGGAATAAGGAAAATAGCTGAGGAGCTATGGAGTACATGTCTGTCATCTGAGGCCACCAACAAGAAAAAAGCAAAGAGTTTCTTTTCCAACATTGTGTTTCAGTGAGGAAGTAGAAGGAACACTGGACCAGGACCCCTGAGAATGGGGCTTAATCCTTGTGGGACACTGAGGAGTAAGTAGCCTAACCTCTCTGACCCTTGACCTATATCATCCATGCATAGAAAGGAGGGGAGTGGTTGTCCTCAGTAACTGTGAGGATTTTGTTTTATCACCATCGGATCTAGATAGAGAAAAGGTCTCCTTAACACTCCTTCCCAGATGAAGTATGGTAACTCTCAATAATTCCTCAAGTGATCTTTTCATGGAAACTTTACATCCTTTAAAATAATTAACATTCAGTATTGAACCTTAGAACATTATTCAAATTTAGATGATAAGAGATTGCAGCAAGGACAAAGGTGTTCCCCCATGTGGTTTTTCTTTTGGCATTAAAATAAAGACCCAGTAAGGGAATGGGAAATTGAGGAGTTCTTTAGTACTGAGTTAAATAGAAGGTGACAATCTCAGGTCTGGACTTCTGAGTGATCCAGGTACCAAGATCCCCCTAGGTGAGTGTGTCCTTCTAGACCTTGAATGGCTGGCCACAGTGGGAGACTTGGTCTACAAGAACCTGGGGAAATAGGAGGGCACATCCTCTGAGGCACATTCTCTGACTGCAGTATCCTCCACCCCTATGAGATGTGAAAGAACAGGAGACTCCATGTCCTGGAGCCCCATTCCTACGCCTTCTGGAACATTTTCCCCTATGATAAGGAAACTCCTGATAAAAATGTGTTTCCCTGGAACAACATCATCTTCATCATTAGTGAAATGATGGCTGGTTGTCACACTCACAGAGAAAGTCCCTGGAGAGGTCAGTTGTCACAGGAAGACTGGCAGGCTGGCTCCCAAGGGTAGTGTTTCTTTCCATAGTGAAAACACCAGAGACCAAGGTCAGGGCTTCAGCCTGAGAGATGTAGAAACTCTTCCCTTGTCCTTGCCTGAGGGAGGTTCAAGAATAATAAGCACATTGCCAATGTTGTCATTAAAGGGCAAAGTGTCTTTTATCAGGTGGACATTAGCATCGGCCAGGCAAGCACATTCTTAGACAAGTAGTAAGGAAGCCAATTTAACAGAAAGTTGCCTGGCAGGCAACAAGGGGGATGTTTAATAGGCTCAGCCCATAATTACCTGATGCATTCATTTTTGCCGTATGGTCCAGTCTACTTCTTGGACCAGAGGGCTACGTTTGGAGCCAAAACAACCCTTCCCTGGACACTACTCACATGTCCACTGCCAAACTTTGCCTCACAGACTCTTCCCATGCCACCCACTTCCTGACAGGCCTGTTCCCTTTCTGATTGACAGTCCTTCCTTAAATGTGTTAATATCTTTAATCAGGACAGGCTAATGTCAAGTCTCTGTGCCGTATAAGATGTGTTCACCTTCTGTTTTGACTCATTATGTGTGCTCAGTTGGCAAAGGGCTATTTTCTTTCATAGCCTAATTCTTAGGGTCACCCCATTGTTGCCTGCCTCCCATATCACACCTACACAGTAGTCTTAAAATGTCACTTTGTTTTATTTCATTCCACTTTTATTTTCTATGTTCTTTTGAATGTCTCCACTGATTTTTTTGAGTGGGACTTCTCAGAGAAAGGATATTATTTTTAGCATAGATTGAATCAAGTGAGATGAACTCTTATAACAAATTCAACTGTTTCATTATATCCAAGGAGGGAAGGTTCTTTACCAATTATAATTTCTATTTGAGAGACAAAACTGTGTTCGTCATAGATGATGAACAGAGAGACTACATTTATTATAGTGTTTAAAATTACCAGCGGTCCTAAAAGTTGGTCAGTCAAGTATTGGCAGTATGAGGTAATAAGTTTTTATTTCTTTTTTTCATAATAGATTTTGCTTGTCTTGTTAGTGGTTTGCACCATTATCAGCTACTAAAGCCCCAAGCATAGATAAACTGCTTGTAATTCCAACTGTGGAAGCACTGATTCAAAAGGGGCATACCATACTCTCTGTACTGTCACTCAGAAAGAGACAAAAGAACAAAAGAAAGAGCTGCCGCATCCGAAATTTCAACCTTGGATTTGCTTTCATCCTTTTATATTTATTTATTGACCCATTCAATTATAGTTTGATCTCTGGAGCATTGAAGACAAATGACCAGAGCACAAGATAAACATTAAGATTAGGAAAAATAAAAATAAATGTTATACATTGAAGGGAGGAGAGTGAGGAATTAGAAAGAGATGTAAGCTACTAGTTCCTACATAATTATTCAAGTAGAGGCCAATGTTTGGATTGGACTTCTTTGTGGCAAAGGCAAAAATGAAAACATAATAGGTACAAAATTACCACAACCCATAGAGAAAACCTTACAGAATGAACAAAGCATTTCTTTGCACCTGAATCTGAAAGCATTTTCTTATGTATAACACTATGTAAGAAAAACTCAATGATACAAATGACACAATTCTACAACATAGCATGACAACATGCAATTTAAAAAATTGTGTTTCTTTAGGAGATATTTTCATTTTTTGATTCAATCTTTCTGCTGCTTTCTGAACATGATGTCCTCTTCATTTTTCTGAGGTTAACCTAAATGTTTTAATATTTAATGAAACCTAAGTTCAATCTTTTTACTTGTTCCTGAAAAATACAAGACTGTAAGATTATATAGGTTGCTTTCCTGTCCATTGTATATGCCAGTCAAAGATAAAAGACAAATCACCTTAATTCTATATTGTTATTTAATTTTACGAATTGTATTAGTCAGCTTTTCATTGCTGTGACCAAAATTCCTAACAAGAGCAAGTTTGAGAGGAAGAGTTTATTTTGGCTCAGGGTTTCAGAGGTTTAGTCCATGGTGGCCACCTCTAGCACTCTGGGACCAAGGTGAGGCAGAACATCATGGAGGGAGGGCAGGGTGGAGGGGCACGACTCCATTCACACTGGCCAGGAAGCAAAGAGAGAAGAGGGAAGGGGCTGTAGGGAAGATGAACCCTTCCAGAGCACCTCCCCCCTTGACCCTTCTCCTCCAGCCTTGCCCTACCTACCCACAGTTACCACTCAGGCCATTCAAACTAGGATGGACTGATTGGGTTACAGCTTCATGGTCCAATCATTTCACTTTCTGCAATAATGAAGGAGATTTTTTGGGGGGACATCTCATATCCAAACCATAATAAAAATAGAAAATATAATTAAAATTAAAAGCAGTTATAAGTTAAACAGCAGATTAACAAAATTAAAAGCCAATTGGAGAAGGGTAAGAAGTCTAAAGAAATTACATAGAATATTGCACAGAGAAATGAAAGTTATAATAAGAGAAAAGGAAAATAAGAGTTCACATGCCTCGTTGGGATTCTAAAAGGAGACAATGAATGGAAAAGAGACAATTATACAAAAGGGGAAATGATAGAATTTTTTTTAATTGCTGAAAGATAATACACAGTCCCTCCAAATTCTCAAGCACAATAAATAAAGAGAAAATCAGTCTTTGTGATTATAGTGGAAGTTCAGAAAATCAAGGTCAGAAAGAGTTGTTTTTTTTTTTTCTTTTTTTCTGTGCTGGGGATCTAACCCCAGGCTTAGCACTTGCTAGCAAAGAGAAGATCTTAAACGCAGTCAAAGATAAAAGACAGATCACCTCAAAGAAATAAAAATTAGAGTTACAGCAGTGTTTTCAACAGCCTAAAAGGAAGCAGGGAAACAATAGAATATTATTTTCAATGTGCTAAGAAAAAACATCAATTTGAAATTATAAGATTAGTAAAAAGATATTTTAAGAATAGGGGTAGAATAAAAGACATTTAAGACAAACAAAATTGAATGACATAGAATATAATTTCACAAAAGGAAATTCTAAATAAAAATCTACTTTACACTCAGAAAACGAACACAAATGGAAAGTATGAAATGCAAGAAGAAATGGTTTATGAATATACGTAAATGGTTTGTGAATGTTTAAACATTGGTCATCTAAAACAATAATAATGATTTTTAATTTGTGTTATGGTTTGGATATGATGACTTCCCCCAAATTCCTGTGCTAATGCAGGAATGTTGGAAGGTGACATGACTGGACCATGAGAGCTGTAGCCTGAGTGGTAACTGTGGGCAGGTGGGGCAAGGCTGGAGGAGGAAGGTCAAGGGGGAGGTGCTCTGGAAAATTTCATCTTCCCTAAGCCCCTTCCCTCTTCTCTCTTTGCTTCCTGGCCAGTGTGAATAGAGCTGTGCTCCTCCACCCTGCCCTCGCTCCATGATGTTCTTCCTCACCTTGGTCCCAGATGCTGGAGGTGCTCACCATGGACTAAACCTCTGAAACCCTGAGCCAAAATAAACTCTTCCTCCTTTAAGTTGTTTGTGTTGGGTATTTTGGTCACAGCAATGAAAAGTCAACTAACACACTTTATAAACGTCCCATTTCAAAAATCCAGTCATGCTGGGGATACGTGTTGAGAATGAGACGTTAGGTGATTCCAACATTGTGCAAATATCAGAGAGCTATGCTGATGAAAAACAAGATGGCCAGACCCCCTGGTGAGCGTCACATATAGGCCACACTTTCCTGAAGCATCATGACTGTGTTGCTTTTTTGAATATTTGTGTTTGTCCTTATCTTCAGACGTCTGTTTTATTTCTCAAAGCATGTTCATATATTTATTACGTAGTTTGTTTCTGATAGTTAACGATGCCTGAAAGTCGGTACATGAGATTCTGTGGTCTGTGGTTTCTTGCAGTTCTCATTTATTATTTTTCCCTTGCATGTTTTGCCTTTTTTTTTTTTTTTTTTTTTTTTTGTTCTTGATGGACACATATTCTTTGGAACATTATCTGTAGGACTTTTTGAGAATGGGGTTGAATTTGTGTCCTTCAGGAAGGCCTTGCATTTACTTCAATTGTATGGGGACACTACTATTTTTCTATTTTTTTTTTCACATCATAGAGTAGCATGAATTTGGAACTACAAAACAATGAGAAGCAACGTAAACTATAGAATATTCTTGACAAAAATATTTAACCTGAATATAAGTATTAGAAACAATTGGTCAAATTGAGAGTAGAGAACAGCTTTCAGGCATTCTATATCACCTAAATTCTTTAGAAAAGTCATTTTCTGTCACATTCTTTTGACATGCACACTAGTGTTCTTTGAGACATACACAAAGCAAAGTGCTCTTCTAAATTAAAAGAAGCTAAAGAGACAGAACAATCATATACTAAACATAGGGTATGCACTTGATTGGCTTCTAGATTTTGGGGAGAGAAAGGAAAATTAGATAATGGGCTATATATTAAATGATATTGTGGAATTATTGCTTTTCTTAAATGAGATGATATTATAATTATTTGGGAAATGTTTTTATTCTAAGAGGTACCTGTTCAAGTATCTAAGGGCAAAGTTTCTTATGCTCAGAAATTACTTTCAAACAAACACACACCCTAAATATTTACACACACACACACACACACACACACACACACACACACACATACATGTGTAGGTATAGGTACAGGTATAAGTATAGGTATAGGTATAGAAGAGAAATTTGAACTGTTCCTTGTACTTTTTTTTTTACTTTTATGTAGGCTTGTAGCAGCTCAAAATATTCAAATTTTAAAATTTTGCGGAAATATGAAAAAACAAAACTAAAACCCTACATGAGTGACAGCTATATTACAGATTCTGGGGTGGAACTCTGTTTTCTCCCCTATTGCATATCGGAGATCAAGATAGGCAAGTACCCTTGCTCTGCCTTCTGAGCAGTGGGCTTATTTCTAGTGAGGGAAGGAGGGTGATGAACTCTTCACCCTAAAAGGGCCCTAGGATTTTTTAAAGGATGTTTCATCCTCTGATCTTGATAGACAGAATCTTAAGTTTCTGATTTCATTGGATGCCTCAGGGTAAGAGCTGGCTCTGAAAACCTCTACCTCCAGGGTTTATGCTCCTAGCTTATATCTGACCTCTATGAATGCCTTGCTTTCTTTCCAGCTCAATAATTCATTTAATTTCAAAAATATTCTCTACCCTTAAGTTTTAGTTGTTTCTACAAGGAGGATCATTAAGGGCTTCTCCTCCCATTACCCTTCTAGAAACAGAAGTCTCAATGCAACAACAGTTTAAATAGAAGCTTAATCACAATTATTTTCTTCCAAATCCTGCAGAGACTAAAATAGCAGTTACAACAACAAGCAAGTTTTGAAAAAAAAAAAATTCTTACCACATCACTTTTAAAAAGCTCTTGGCCCTAAGACATAAATTTAGCATATTTATCATTAAACTATCCAGTGGAAAATTGTCCAACACACACACACACACACACACACACACACACACACACACACACACGGTATGCTATCAAGCCAACAAGCCAACCTTCCCCCCTAATTTATAAAGGTCATTTATTCAAGTTATTATAAATTCACAATTCTATATTCCATACAAAATAAAGTATAGACTACCTCATGAAAGAAAACCTTCCTAAAAAGTCATAAATATCTTTTGTAACAAGAGTAGAAATAACATCATTGATAAGTACATGTGTCCCTTTTTTCATGCCTTATTTATTTGCTAGGATTTTCTTACCTAAGGAGCAAATCACTAAAGCCAATGTGTGTCATGTTTTCTATTTTATTGTAGTAGGCTTAGGATTCTCTAAACCAGGCTATTCAATTCCCTTAACTCAAGCCTCCCATTAGGATCTAGGGCAAGCTGTTACCTCCAGCTTCCTCAGTTACAGGAACCCAGCCCTCCAGTGATGACCAGGAACATGTTTCAAAGGAAATCAGGGCTGGGTATGTTGCTCAGCACTTGCCTCGCATTCGCATAGCCCTGGATTCCATCCTTAACATCACAAAACTAAATAAATGAATGAAATTAAGTAAGTAGATAACAAAAAGAAACGATGTGTATTCTGCAACCGGCAAATCTTAGAATCAGCAGTCTGTGATTCCTCACAGCCCTGATTATCATAGAAAAAATATTCCCTAGTATCAATTAAAAGTTTAGATGGAAGATTATTTTTATCCTAGGAGCTTCCTTGGCTTGAACCAAACCCTAAAACTTTTTTCTTTGTTTTGCTCTGTTAGCCAATATATCTAGTTGTACCCCTCTACAGTTACCCAGGAATGAGACTAGTGTGTCACTCTATGGGGTAACACAGCCTCCATGCCAAGCTTGGAGCTCAGTTTTTCTTACAGGTTACAAAGGCAGCTAAAATCACTAATTCTATTTTGTTGGGGGGAATACTGGGAATTGAACTCAGGGGCACTCAACCCCTGAGCCACATCCCTAGTCCTATTTCATATTTTTTTTTATTTAGAGACAGGGTCTCCCTGAGTAGCTTAGTGCCTCACTTTTGCTGAGGCTGGCTTTAAACTCACAATCCTCCTGCCTCAGCCTCCCAAGCTGTGTGTGTGTCACTGGTGTGTGTCACTGTGCCTGGCTAAAATCACTAATTTTACTTGTCAGACCAGCTGAAATTTCTTCTAAGCCCAGCTGTCTTTCCCTTCTTTTTACAAGAGGGTTCAGTTTCCCTCCCTAAGAGAATATGTTCTAGTTCAAAGATTGCCACAGCAACCTCCAGCTTGCCAGTATTCTCTCATTTACACTCTGGATAATAATATATTAATAAACTCTATTACAAACGGAAAAGTCTGAACACTCCTGAACATTCCCTCATCCAAAAAAAAAAAAAAAACCCACAATAATAGTGAAATAACTATGTGCCAAGCATTAGGTTAAAACTGTGTTCATTCTCTCAGCTGAAGGCTGCCACTGGCTTCTCCAATCAACTTAGGACAGGTACCACTAAAATGCTCATCTTAGGAATGACACTGCAGGCTGAGGAACAGCCATTAAAAGGCTTCCCAGGGCCACACAGTGATGGAGCCAAGATCAAAGCCTGATGCACTCCTACCAGGACACTACCTGGGCTTGCTTTCATTGGCCCTTCTCAGAAACATATCAAATTACTCATCAGTGTCCCCTGCAAGCCCTTGACTTCAGAACCCCAACCTAGGAATAAATCACCACAATCCATGGGGAACCACAATAGGCCAAACCCATCCTAGATCTGGTTCTCAGACAACCCACAAAGTAGACATGAGCCCCCTTCCCTAGTGAGGAGACTGAGACACCCTCCCCCACTGCAAGTTTAAGCAACTTCCCAAGGCTTTGCAGTTAAAAAGTGGCTGGGTGGGATTTTGAACCCAGAAGTGGCTTCCTGCGAGGCCTCTCCAGACCACAGGTAGCATCAGCAGTCCCTCACAGGACAAGACGAGGCCACGCTGTATCAGGGTGCTGACCACAGTGGGAATAGTCCTACTGGCAAGTGCAATATATCCCTTTTTACATGCTTTTTTTCTTATTTGCTAGGATTTTTATTTTATTTTATTTGGCAATGGCTTTTTAAAAGCATGCAGACATAAAAAGCAAATACGAGAAAACTGAGTTTGGGGTTGCACATAATGTGTCAGAAGGAAGTATATTATAATGAATGACAAGACATTTGTTCTAATGACCTCAATGCACTTGGTCTAACCAGAAGCAAGGGTTTATGCACTGACCACATGTTCATTCCCCCTAAAATAGTGCAAGAGAGTGGAAGGGCCTGGGGCCTGGGGACAGAAGACCTGAGTTTGAGTCCAGGCTCTGGAATTTCTTTGGGAAGTTTGTTCAACCTCCCTGAACTTTAGTTTTCTAATCTGTATCGTGGAAATTATAACTATTCTATCTATCTCACCTCATTGTTTTGAAGATCACAACATAAGACAGGGCTCCTTATCTAAATGATATTTTTAAGGTTGGTTATTATGATGTGGGTTGTTAAAAGGTTAAAACTTACTGCATTCTTCTACAGAAAAGGGAAGAGAAATTGTGTGTGTCTGTGTGTGTGTGTGTGTGTGTGTGTGTGTGTGTGTGTTCCTTCTCTGTTCTTGTCCCCAGTTTCCTCTGCTATGCTTCCTCTCCCTGGCTCTTCTGCTAAAAAATTATTGGATTTGCCACATCTGTTTTCCTTTCCCATTGGTCAAATTTTAAATGTGGAAGCCAAAATAATCAACATCGCTAGTCATTTTATCCATACTCAGAACTATTTTTGTGAAGAAGCATGGCAGAATTCCATAGGAAATCCCTCTCTGAGGATTATGTAAGTCACAAATTCATTTTTAACTGACGTATGTGATGAAATGCATGCTATATATCAAAGAAATTTCACGCTCCAATGGAATACTAAACCATGTTTGCAGTTCACATTTCTCTGGACCCATAAAAGGAACCATATTTCCATTAGACAGATTTCTCAAGTCAGTGACCAGTTCCTTTCCACTTCTTCTCTATTGATATGAAGCTGGTCTATTTTAATACCACTGGGAAAATATTACGCTTAGAGGAAGGAGAGGAATAGCCAATTCAATATTTATTTATTAGGAAGCAAGATGGCAATCTAATGCCCTGTGCCTCAACCCCTAGGTCTGAGCAGAAGATGGAAAGGAAGGAATGGAATATCAAGAGGAGAAGCAGCCCTCTGATATCTGATTATCCTTTCTTCCCAGGTTTACTTCTGCTTACTAATTGAGTCTGACCTTGATAGACAAAGATTACCTGGAAAACATGTGGTCAGCAAGTTTTTCTGTAAAGGACCAGAGATTGACTACATTAGGCTCCTGCAGGCCACACAGACTCTGTGACAACTGTTCAGCTTTGCCATTGTCCTGCAAAAACAGTCACAGACAAATGAGCATGGCTGTGTTCCAACAAAACTTTACTTATAGACCTTGAAATTTGAATTTCATATAATTTTTGCCTATCAAAAATATTGCTCTTGCGGGGTGTGGTGGTGCACACCTATAATCCCAGCAGGTCCATAGGCTGAGGCAGGAGGATTGTGAGATCAAAGCCAGCCTCGGCAACTTAGCAAGGTCCTAAGAAACTCAGCAAGACCCTGTCTCTAAATAACATAAAAATAGAGCTGGCAATGTGGCTCTGGGTTCAATCCCCAGTACGAAAGAAAGAAAGAAAGAAAGAAAGAAAGAAAGAAAGAAAGAAAGAAAGAAAGAAAGAAAGAAAGAAAGAAAGGAAGGAAGGAAGGAAAAGAAAAGAAAAAGAAAAAATTGCTCTTCTTTTTATTTTCTTCCACCATTTAAAATCATGAAAATTATTCTTAGCTTGCTGACCCTAGAAAATGAGCTACATTTGGATTTGTTTTTTGTCATAGTTTGCTAATCCCTGGACTAGGAATTTTGTATATAAACAGCATTCTACACATTAAAACTTCTTCAATTAAATGATAGAAATTGAAGTCATTTTCTTTCTGCCTGTTCATTTTTTCCTAGGTCTTTTGTTTTTTCTCCATACCTTTACCCTATTCTGATTTGCCAGTACATCACTTCTGTAAAGCCTCATATATTTGTGAGCCTCATATATATCAATTACATGAAATTGTAGTGTATTGCACTATCAACCTCACAGAAGAACAAGGATCAAATATTTGCCAAAGACCCAGCTCTGGATACCCAGTTACTACAGCAGGCACTAAGGAATGAAAGACAGAGCCTGTGGCTGCCCATATTGATAGAGTCAGAAATCCATTCCCTTCTCTCTTCCCAATAGGACCTACATTCCATAATAGAGGCTGAAAATACCAGGTGGTCACTTTCCTCCCCTTCCTAGCAAACAAGACCTGAGTATGTATATCTATGACTCACTCCCGAACAATAAGACCTGAGGAAAAGTCTTCTGAGAGAGGTTTGGGAAAAGAGAAAAGGAAAGAGAGAGGGAAAGAGGAAGAGCAGAAGTCCCATGCTCTCTTTGGACATATCATGTAAAGAGATGATGTCGGAGCTGTAGCAGCCATCTTGCAAGCAGAAGGAAAGTTCAACAGCAGATTCTGATGCATCACACTGTTAATTCACTGAAGAAGTTCTAAAACTCTCTCCCCTAGACTTCATGTTATAAGAGACAATGCCCCCAGAATGGGAACCATTATTATTTATTATACAGACAGGCTTCATTCTTGTGAAGATTTCAATGTTGAAGGGGTGATATGACCAAGGAAATGAAAAAAACATAATAAGAAAACATAAAATATTAATTTCATAGATCACCAAATCATACTAATTATACTTTTAGGGCCCCTTGATTAAGAAAAATCACATATCAATTACTCCCTCTCTGGCAGCAATATTCTACCTAAAATGCGTTCATTTCTTGTTCTATATTTGCTCTATATTTCATATTCTTTCCCTAATAGTTGCTGTCCTGTGCCCATCTTCCCCTCCACAGGCAAGCTTCTTGAGCATTAGCTTCCCAGGCTGTCTCTACTGCCTCGTCTGCATCCTCACTCCTTAAATGGCAATTTCTAACTTTCACTCACAGTACTCCATCAAGCTGCTGGTAACAGTCACCAGTGACCTTGAAGCAGGCCAGAGACCCCCACTCAGAAGACCCTTGCCATAACTAAGCTTTTCTAGAGACCTTCAAAAATTCTGTTCAGCATAATTGTTCTTGGACCATCAGCAAGAATTTCTACAACGGAGTTTTCAGGTGGAGGGCGCGTTTACAGAGACAGAGTGATAGGGACTCAAGGCCTCCAGTCTGGGTCTGGAGCCTTCACAGAGGCGTTTGCATCTCAAAGGACTGTAGTCAGGTCCTGCTGAGCCAGCTGGTGGGAAGAAAGCTAGGGGGACTCTCCCTTTCCCAGACATTGATTTTCACCATGTCTTTGGCCTGAATTGGGTGCTCAGAACCGTGAAAAATCTGCTTTTGTGTGAACTTCTGCAGATTGTGAGCTTCGGAGCCCCTCCCCTTACACTGGGTATGAAGTTCTAAAACTTTCTGAACTTGGGGTTCAGAGGGATGATTTGATGGAGGCGGAAAAAAAAAAACAAAACCTTTTGAACCTGGCTGCAGCCAATAAACCTGCTTCCTGCTATCCCTTGGTGTCCACCCTCATCTGTCTACTTCAACCTCTGTGTTGGTAAATCCAGAAAGAGTTTTTGTTTTTTATTTACAAGTTTACTTACATATTGATTTATTGGTTCTGGGGATTGCACCCAGGGCCTTGCGCATGCTAACATGCTCTACCAGTGAGCTACACTCCCAGCCCCTCAAAAGAGAGTTTTTTCCTTATGTTGCTTGGTGCCCCAGTTTTTCATGTTATCGCCATGCTTCCCTGACACCACTTTCCAGACTTTTCTCTTACCTCTTTCAATCTTTCTTGCTTGCTTCTTCTACGGTTGTCTTAATGTTGGTGTTCCTCAGCATTCCACTCTAAACCCGCTTCTCATTTTGCAACCTTTTCTTAAGTGGTCTCATCTGCACTTAATGGTACAGTTAGCACTTACAAATTAATGCCCCTCTTGAGTTACAGACCCCTGTAACTCAACGCCTCGTGGACAGTTCCATCTGAGCATCTCGAAGGTACCTTAAAATCAACATGGTGAAGCCACATCACTGGCTTCCCTTGTATCTCAGTGAATGGCGCTGTGATCCTCCAGGCTGCCCTGGGGGCTTTTTATCATTTCCCACTATGGTCATGCACATCACATGCATCCTCTTTGCATGCAAGGCTCTCCCCTATGTCACCTACTATATCCTCATCTTTCCCAAGTGAAAAACCAGCTCTTCTAAGTCTCTAGCTATAAGTTGCTTTCTCCTTAGTTCTTTCTTATTTCTATGAAACATCTCCACTGTAGTCTGTATCGTGTTGTTTCTGTCATCTGTTGGCATGAGTAGACCATGAATTGGAGAATAAGAATTGTGCTTTATTCATCATTGTTTGCCCATTGCCCAATGCAGTGCAGGCCATCAACAAGTGTAAATATTTGTTGAGAAATTAATGAATGAACAGAGGGGCTTCTTGTTGGATCGCTGATCACAGTAATGAGAAGAAACTCTTAAATTTCATGCTTGGTAGGCCAGAATTCTTTCTAATACAATGCACTTGTCGATGATAAGACAGCAAAACTTAACAACATTTTCAAATTTAGTGTTGAACAGAACAGTAGGCAACTGAGTCCTGCTGCTTTATGAACGAGTGAGGGGTCATTTGTAATTAGCAGCATTGATTTTCCTGTTGACAGTTAACTACAAGAATTCTTCATGTGTTAGTTCTTTTAGTTATGTTAAACATATCCCCAGATGTTCAAGTAGTATTCATTCAATATTATTTATTAAAGTACTTACAAATTGTTTTTCCCCTAATTAAAACTTATCCTAAATCAAATCAAATCAAATCAAATCAGTCCAAATTCCAAACCCCTTACTTCTAAATCATTACAATATCAGTGTATTTTGCAGGTTTGTTTTTTGTCCTATTATTTCCCTGTTCACTATGTCACATTTTCTCAGCAAATACATTATGACATCTAACACTAAATTTGGGATTTTCCTGGCACAACAATCATATGATCATTACATACTGCAGGACTCACCATGTGGATGGATGAATGTATTGTTTGATGAAGGAAAGAACTAATTTAAGGGATGCTACTTGTCAAAACTCACCCTGAACAAATAAACAAAATTGGAAAAAAAAATCCCTATGGACTTACTCAATAGACATAATTATTAACTGTAATAAATATTCTTACAATTCTACTATGGTTATTTTTCCAAGGAATTTTATATATGATTTATTAAATTATATGAAGGAAACTTAATGAGAGACTTTTTTAATACTGAGATCCTTAGTGAGATTGAAAAATGAGTGGCTTTATACACTTTTTTTCCTTTCTTCACTAATCTTCAATGCCTAATTGCTTAAGCAAAAAATGTTTTAAATTTTGGGGGAAAAATCTGTTTTTAATTGCATACAAATCAAATAACCCTTTTTTCATTTATGTTAAATTGTTTCTAGAAAAACTACTTTCTGTCACTTAATCAAGCACCTGTTGTTAACAGTAAACTAAACAAGAGTCCCAAGTCGGCATTTCCCAGGGCTGTGGTATAAATGTCATTGCACAGTAGAATGTTTGCCATAGTCCCTTTACCCATCTTTGAATGTTAATAACTATCCCAAATTTATGGTCTCTTCAAGCAGTAAGGTATAAATTTGACATAAATAATGATGACTTTATAAATATATCAATGAACAAATATAAATTAAAAATTTCTACTCAGTTGTACCCAACAATGTATAAAGAGTAATTTCTCCCACTTCTGAAGCACAATATCGTCATTACCCCCAAAAGAACAGGATGGAAACATCCTGTCATGGTTTGGATATGAGGTATCTCCCCAGAGCTCCTGCATTACTTCAAGAATGTGAAATGATTGGCTTGCAAGATCTGTGACTTCCTCTGTCCATCCAAGTTTGATTGTACATCCTAGTTTGCATGAAGTTGGTGGTAACTGTAGGCAGGCACTTCTTGACTGATCCACCATCACCATCCCCTTGCCATTTCCCTCCCCACCCCCATCCTTTCTCTGTCTCTATCATCTGCCTCACTCTGCCATGAGCTGAGCAGTATTCCCCATTGCTGGGCCCTTACCCCTTGATGTGCTGCCTCACCTTAGACCCAGAGTAATGGAGTCAGTTGTCTGAAACCATGAGCCCCAAATAAATTTTCACTCCTCTAGTCATTCTTGTCAGGTATTTTGGTCACAGTGACACAAAAGCTGACTAAAATACCCCCACTCTCAAAATTGTGTTTGGTTGTCAAGATCATTGTCAATAACATAAAGGCAGCAAAAGGATTTGAAATATTGATTGTTCACATAGTGAAGCTTCTTGGGAAGGCAGAGTGGGCTCCAAAGCTGGTCTGGAAATGTTTTGAGAGAGCAGGGGAGAATAGCTTTGGGTTACTCTGGTGGTTGGGTCTGTGTTGAGAGCTCCCTTGAGTGGGCTTGGGTGTACTCAGTTGGCCCTTTTAGTAAGCACCGAAGGAAGAAGCACCCAGGCTGTACCAGATTGCTCAGATGTGGAGCTGAGAGGCAAGGGAGTGGCAGGGCTTCAAAGTTGTCAGCAATTAAACATCAAAAAAATTTAAACGTGGGCTGGGATGTAGCTCAGTGGCAAAGTGCTTGCCTCGCATACACGAAGCCCTGGGTTCAATCCCCAGTTCCACCAAAGAAAGAAGGAAAAAAGCTTCTTTTCTGTACCACTAAGTCACTTAGTGGTACAGTGCCTATCATGTGTGAGGCCCTGGGTTTAATTCCAGCATTGCAAAAATAAATACATAAAAGTAAAAAAAAAAAAAAAAATGCCAGGTGTGGTGGCACACACCTATAATCCCAATGGCTTGAGAGGCTGAGACACGAGGATCACAAGTTTGAGACCACCCTTAACAACTTAATGAAGCCCTAAGCAACTTAGTAAAACCCTGTCCCAAAATAAAATATAAAAAAAAGGCTGGAGATGTGGTTCCATGTACTGGGTTCAATCCCAAGTACAATAATAAATAAATAAATAAATAAATAAATAAATTTAAAGGAGGGGAGTGGCAGTCATATTGTATATTATACTATATTGTGTATTAGAAAATGAAAGCAGCAAGTATATGTTATCCATTGCTACAATAGTGTTGCAAAATAAACAGACCCCCAAACCTCAATGGTTATAAAAACAATATTTATTGCTCACATGTCTGGAGTCGGCTAGACAGCTCCACTGATCTTGTCTGAACCCATTCACTGAGTCAGGAATCGCTGATCTTGCCTGGCTTTGCCCAGGCTACTGGTGGTCCACTCCATGTCTCTCTTTTTCCAGGAGGCTAATACAGGAATGCTACCATGGCAAAGGCAGAGGTATAAGAGTAAGGAAGACCAATCACACAAGTACTTTTTAAGCCTCTACTTGTGAAATTTTTGTTAAAATCTTATTGGATAAGCAAGCCATTTTTCCAGCCTACCACACCTACACATGGATTACAAACATCACAGCTACTTATCCAAGTTTACAGCACTAAGAGAAGAAAGGTCAATATGGTGATCTGTTCACTACCAAGTGCGAAGCACTGTCCTTGGAATTGGTGCTATGAAAATAAATAACACAATCCCTCGTCTAATTTTGGGGGAGGATAAACAAATAAATTAATACATTTTAAAGATAAAATTCAGTATAAGTACAATAATAGATATTTTAATGTTGTGGCACAGAAATGGTATCTACTTCAAATAACTTATGGTTTAGTCATACATATCAGGAAAACAGAAACCAACATAGGTATTTTAAACAGAAGAAATTTAGTATAGGGAAGTGGTTATATAAGTGATAGAAGAACAGACATGCCAAACAGGCAACCATGAGGTAGTATCTGGACCTAGGGCAGAAGGTAGAACATAATGGACCTGACCTTCAAGAGTCACAAAGATGCACTCATTCAGATCAAAGAGAGGGAAGAATCCTAGTTTCTTTCTTTTTCTTTTTTCTTCCTCCTCCTCCTCCTCCTCCTCCTTCTTCTCCTTCTCCTTCTCTTTCCTCTTTTCCTCCTCCTCCTTCTCCTTCTCCTTCTCCTCCTTCTCCTTCCCCTTCCTCTCCTCCTCCTTCTCCTTCTTCTCCTATACTCCAGTCTCCCATCTCATCCATACTCTGGCTACCATGCTGAGGAAGGCAGAATATTGGATGTGAGAAGAAAGAGGCAATGTGTGGCACACCATGCAAGAACTCACACAGGCATCTGCGAGGCTTGCTCAATCACTCATTTAGGAAGATGTCCTGTCTCAAGTGTCAAAGTAAGCTATAGCCCAAGATAACATGCTAATTGTTCCTTTTGATATTTGATTTCCCACAACAGACGCTACAGAAATACAGAAGACAATTAGAAATTATTTTGAAAACCTATATTCCAATAAAATAGAAGATAGTGAAGACATTGATAAATTCCTTAAGTCATATGATTTGCCCAGACTGAGTCAGGATGATATTTGATTTCCTTTGTTCCCTGTAGGCACCTACTATGTGTCCCCCACCCCATCTTTAATTGGTGCATTTTAGTTGTACATACTTATGGGATCTGTTGTTACATATTGGTACATTTACAACTAATATGTGTTTTCCTAAGCTTCCCAAGGAAATTCTGATAGACCAAATCAGTTGAGAGCCACTGAATAGTGGCTTTCAACCTTTTGAATATCCACTCTTCAAAGAAAATTTTATTCTGAAGTTCACTGTATAAAACATACAAAAGTAAAGCTATTCTGCTTGAAGCACGGGTCACAAGCATGGATACCCTTCCAACCCACCCAGGCTAGTCCTGGGACACAGTTTGGGGGTTTGAAGTCTTGTAAGTCTAGTCCACTCTATCAGTTAACAGACACATAATATAGAAACATGTACATTCACCCTTTGCATCTTTTCAGGCTCTCCACTGGCAGACATATGCCAGACCCATATTGGCAGACCCATTCCATCTAGTGGCTTTAGTATAAAGTACATTAAAAGAAACCTGGCTAACCTGTGTTTGACCCCAAATGGAAGAGGGCTCTGAAGATAGCTCACAAATCTCCAGGTTATTAGCTGCAAGCAGAATCATAACTGGTGAGGGATTATTCTAGCACAGTTTGGGAATACAATGATTGGTTAATCTCTCAGTTTGTAACAGGTAGCTTCTTAAACTTTGAAATGATATTCTTTTTTAAAAAATGTTTTAGTTGTCAATTAAACTTTAATTAATTAATTAATTAATATATATTTTATTTATTTATTTATATGTGGTGCTGAGAATTGAACCTAGTGCTTCACACATGCTAGGTGATTGCTCTACCACTGAGCCACAACCCTAGCCTTGAAATGACACTTTTTTTTTTATGAGATGGGGGTAGAAAGACTTGTCTGGATCCTTTCCATTAGTTGCGATGTTAAAGACAGAAAAATTTCCTACTTGTTTTCAAATATTTTTTCCCCCTCTATTTAGTCCATATCATTCTTAGGAGGCTCTGCCTAGAAGAAACATTAATTACTTAGGTGCTTTCCTTCTCTTATAGTTCTAGGACCACACATTTAAAATGTCACACAAAATCCTTAAGGAGAATAGAATAGAGGTGGGTAGACAGGGTGTAGGAAACTGGACTGAAAATAAACTCTCCATTAAGCACTGCCCCACCATCCTATATTTAGCTTTGGATGGGTTTCTGGAGATGTGTTTTATTTCAATTAAAAACACAAAAACTCTCAAATGCCACTGTTCATGTCTCAAAACCTAGGGAAACAAATATTCACCATTTGAAGTGTTCAAGAAGAGCCTGTAGAGCTGGGGCGGGGTGACCCAGCTCTCTAATCCCAGTGATTTGGTAGGCTGAGGCAGAAATATGGCAAGTTCAAGGCCAGCTTCAGCAAATTAGCAATACTGTGTCTCAAAACAAAATGTTCAAAGGGCTGGGAATGTAGCTCAGAGACACAATGCTCCTGGGCTCAATCCCCGCCCCCCCCCCCCCGCCGCAAACACACACCCCTCTTTAATTCGAGAAACCAGTAGCTCTCTGGACTGCTTGAGGAGGCAGAATTTTCCTGGAGAGCCTTCGGAATTATACAGAAGAGAACCCTGAAGGGCATAGGAAGCCTGTCCAAGTGATGCTCATGTTAGAAAACAAAAGGAGTACCAGAGGAGAGGGGACCCATGGTGCCCCAAACCAGCCGGCCAGTGTCTTCCTCCCCTTTGCCTCTCTCCTTAGGGTCTAGGTCTCAGGCTAGAGATGCCTGTCCAGCGCGAGGCTGCTCCCGCTGTGCTCCCACCTCTCCCTCCCTCCGCAGCCCCCACTGCCCACCCTCGCCCTTCCCACTCCTAAGCACGGGCGGTGTCTGCGCCCACCCCAGGACTCTGTGGGTTCGCATTCCTTCTCCTCCCACACCCACGCCTTTCCCTCTGCGGCCCACGATCCCGGCTCCGGCCGCCCCCACTCTTCCCGGCAAAAGGGGATCCCGGCCAAGGGGGCCGCCCTGGCCTCGGTCCTCCCCCGCCCCCAGGACCGCGGGACATAAAGCTCCGGGCGGCGGCCCCGGAGCCCAGCCGCCAGCGCCCCCAGCTGCGCGTAGCCAGTCCTCGAGCGCCCTCCCGACGGCAGCCCGGACGCCGCGCCCGGCTCCCTGCCCGCACCGCGCACCCGCCACCTGTGCTGCCCGCGGGGCCCCGACCCAGGGGCAGGGCACCACTCGGGGACCCTGAGGTAGAGCCAAAGCAGCTGTCGCCTACGGGCCCCTCGGAGAGCGGAGAGAGCCAACATGCTGGCCCCGCGCGGAGCCGCTTTCCTCCTGCTGCACCTGGTCCTGCAGCCGTGGCTAGGAGCCGGCGCCCAAGCCACCCCCCAGGGTAAGTGGGTCCCAGCCGGCAGCGTAGAACTGGCTCGAGTCGCGGGGCCCACCGTCCTGCGCTCGCTGGGCGAGTGGAGGGACCAGCTCTTGCTGCTTTGGGGGACTTGCTCAAACACCTCTGCCCCAGTGGGACCAGAATCAAAGCACATTGTGATTGGAAGCGGTGAAATTTTTCCTGAAATTTGATTATCCTGAGATAAGACTAATTCTCTAAACAATAGTTTGAGAGATGCAAAACTTCCCTTTGGGTGTAGGCAAAGACGTGAGGTTTACTTCTGAGTTTGCCGCACAGTTCTAGAACTCTAACTGGTGTCTGGTGTAGGGTGAAATCTCAGTTGTATGAAGGCCAGTTTCTGCCCGCTATATCCCTTTCTCTCTACTCAGCCCTAGAACCCTAGTCTTTTCACTTGGGCGGGGCGGAAACTATGGGAATCCATGTCCGCCCCAAACGGTAGACCCACAGCCCTGAGAAAGGCCTGGTATTTACTCCCTTGCCCTGTTTTCTGCTCGCCTTTGTTCAGTCTGCTTGGATCCCAGAAAGCAAAAGTTCTTTCAGAATTTGGTTTGATCACTTGATTCCTGACATAGAGAAGGGTTACAAAATTGATCTTTTTCTATGAACAGGTAAAAATTCCATAAGAAGTTTGAAAAGATAAACCTGGGGGATTCTCCAAACCCTTTATGAGATGGCATGCTGATAGCCCCTGGGCAGAAAGCACTTAATGTTAAACATAATTTCGTGTAAAGATCAGAAGGAAAAAAAATATTTAAGCAAGCAAAGAGCTTGGGGCTCTGACTGGTTATCCAGTGGTGGGTGACCTTCCTGTTTGAATTTGGTGCCTGGGTTGATTTATTACCAAGGAAATAAAACTGGAAGAGATACAACTTAAAGTAAAACTTGTTATTCCTTAAGAAGCCAGAGCAAAGTATGTGAGGGTCTTCTCAACTGTCCTCACTCCTCATTGCAATAGTCACCATTTAAACTTTGCATTTCACCAAATAATTCATTTTGGTTCCAGATCAGACAACCCCAAACTGAAGCTTCACCAGGTACTGCACTAATTTTAGTTTGGGTCGAAATATTTGGAAAGCTATAGTCTGTAATAAGGATTGTATTCTGAGCTCCTAGGAAGATAAAAGCAGAAGTTTTGAAACACAGCTCAAAAGTTTTCTTATTGGAGAAGTTACTTGGCAGGTTTGAACATATGGGTATAATATTTTCTGTTGTATAAATTCTTGACATTTGAACACACAACTTCATGGTATACCTTAGATATAGATTCTGTTTCTTAGACATCAGAGTTTTATGGATACTTAAATTCAGGCTATCCAATGCAAATTATTTGGTTAATTTAGTTGAAGTAGATGATCTGATTAATTCAAGTTTCTGATAGATTTTTTTATTGAGTTGCCTAGTCTGCAATTATCAGCTCAGCTAGATAATTTGCTTATCTCCTTTTTCCTCTGAGCTGCATTGCTAGTCTTAAATTAGAATGTATTTGATTTACATGCCATAATAGTTGGGCTCATTGGTAGCTGTAATTTTACCTCTAATACTAGAGGGTTATGATTGGATTCTGGTACTTTTACCAAAACGTGATAACTCTAATAGAAAATGGTAGTATCTCATTTCCTTTTCAAAACACTCTCTAAAGTCATTACTAACTAATTCTAACTCTACCTCTTGAGAGAGCAGCAAATGGATCGGATGAACCACACAGATTGAAATACAGCAAGTTTAACTTGAGTTAAATTATGAACCTCATCAAAGTTGAAGCAAGAATCAAGAGCACCAGAGTTCCTTTTGATTGCAAGTCTCATACCTTGAACACACATCTCTTTTCTGAAGATACCTTGTTCAGAATGAGACTTTTAAACCCATTACCTTATTTCCCTTCTGCCCCATTGATGGGAATGTAGTTTCCTGTTCTCTGGAAATTAAAAAACCTGATTTGCCTTTTGAAATATAGTAGGCAGCTGTCTTCATGGTTTGGGGATGTGAGGCACTAGAAGGAACATAGAGAGAGCCTGCTTTCCAACACAACTAGTATTAAATTGATTATTGTGTAAGGTTCTCTGGTAAATGTGAAAGAAACTGTCTAGATCCAGTTAGAAGACAAATTGTCTTTTTAAAAGAATAGACATTCTTAAGTAGCTTGGTTGTTTTTTTCCATCTTTGTTCTGGAACTTTTATTCATTTTTTTCTCATAACAAAAGCAATGGCTATTCATTGTAGAAATTGAATAAGCAAAACAGGAAAAAACTTATCAAACCAAAGATAGCAATTATTAATTTTAACATGTTGTTATATTGTTTTTCACTTCAAATATTTTTTCTGTGTGGATATGTAACACAAATTGGATCATGTTACACATATAGTTTATAACTTTTATACTTCATCTATCATAAATATCTTTCCACATCTGTAAGAACATAGCTGTGTTTTAAAAAGTAGATGGTTTTGTGCTTTTAGGAAGGAAAATTAATATAGCAAGGTTTTTAAGTCACTTAAGTTGTTTCTAGTATTTGGATATTGTGAATAGTTATTTATAGAACACTTGAGGTGTCATGGATGGACTTGGGTTGGTACTAACCATTCCTTTAACCTCTGTCAAGCCTTTCTCTTTGCTAAGAACAGTTTATGCTATCATGACAAAGTCCAATGCCAACAGAGCTTCAGGATTCCCATCTCTTCCACTTAGATTTTATCCCTAAAATTCCTTCCAAAATAGAAATTCTAGAATTATCACTAATGACAAATATCCTAATACCTAAAACACTTATTGTTTTAATCCATTATTCCCTTAATAAGCAGAATGGCTATGTCAAAGTGTTTAGGACTTTTGATACTTTTATTTAAACTGTCTTCAAAATGTTTCAAGTCTTACTAAGTAGATAAGAGGGTCCATTTCCCTGAACTCTCACCAACAGTTGGGCATTATTGCATTTATTATTCTTCCAATTTAGTAGTGAAAGTAATATCTTACTGTTTGAATTAGCAATTTCTTCATCATTAGATAAGCATATGAACATTTATTTATATTTTTACTGGTCATTTGAGTCTTTCTGTAAATTGCCTTTTTGTGTTCCTTGTCCAATTTTCTATTAGGATGCTTATCATGGTGTTGCTTTGCGACAGTTTCTCATATATTATCAATATCACCCTTTTATTAACCAGATTGTTGTATCCCAAGAGACAGCTCTAGGTGCTGAAGTTCCCACCGGTTTGGAATTGTTCAAATCATATTTGCATAAACTAACAGAAATTATAAGTAACTTCTAGTGAATAGTATCCAAATGTGACCTTTGCCTTTTAAATAGCTCTGGATATGCTCTCTCATAGATTTCATGACTCCTATAAAACTATACTGAAAAAGTGCTGCTTGCTTGATCAAAAGCAACTTATAAATACGAATGCAGATTTCAGTTTTTTGTAGACCAACTGCATCCATCAGGATGCAGTCAAGAAATAGAAGTCACATCATTTTGTTTTGTTTCCACAATGGAATTTTTCTTAACAGAGAAATATTGAAGAATTGTAAAGGCACAAAGGGAGCACTTAGGTCTCACCAAGCTAGCAAATCATTCTGCTGATACTGTATCTATCCATATCCATGCTTTCTGCTGAATTCTCTGTCATTTATCACTGACCAACAAAATGCAATTGGTTCTGGTCTGGGAGGTACATAAGGGACGCCACGATGAAAACTCACTGCTCCAGGACATGAGAAAAACAACTAGCTGGACGCTCTCACCTGTCCCCCTTGTACTTTAAGCCTTTCGTGCTTTTCCTAGCGGGCATTTTCAAAGCCACTTGTTCAGCCAAATCCAATTTTGTGTTTGCAAATTTAGTCTCCTCTTAAGGGCTATAACCAGGGATGAATATTGTGTGATATTTCTTCTACTTCAAATGTCCAAACCTATAAAAGGGACAAGGAAGAACTATGAGTTTAGCAATGTGAAAAAAAATGACAAGAGATTCGTTTACATTATTTTGTACCTCATTGTCCAATGACTGACTCACTCACACACACACACACACACACACACAAAAAAAAATGTTTGCCCCTGAGTTAATCTTTTGCTGACTACCTTCATTTCCCCTTCTCCCCAGTCTTTGACCTTCTTCCGTCCTCCAGTCAGAGACTGAACCCAAGTGCTCTGCAACCAGTCCTGACAGATCCCACCCTGAACGAGCTCTATGTGATCTCCACCTTCAAGCTACAGACTAAAAGCTCAGCTACCATTTTCGGCCTCTATTCCTCAACCGACAACAGCAAATATTTTGAATTTACTGTGATGGGGCGTTTAAACAAAGGTAAGCAAATTTGCAGAAATTATTTTCTTAAAAATCCCCTTTTCAGACTAGGCATGGTGGTGCATGCCTGTAATCCCAACAACACAAGAGGATGAAGATGGGGAATTACAAGTTCAAGGCCAGACTGAGCAATTAAGTGAGACCCAAAATTAAAAAAAAAAAAAATTAAAAGGGATGGGGAAGCCAAATGCAGTGGCGCATGCCGGTAATACCAGTGGCTCCGGAGGCTGAGACAGGAGGATTAAGAGTTCAAAGCCAGCCTCAGCAAAAGCAAGGCGGTAAGCAACTCAATGAGATCCTGTCTCTAAATAAAACACAAAAATAGGACTGTGGATGTGGTTCAGTGTTTGAGTGCCCCTAAATTCAATCCCTGATACCCTCCCTGCCAAAAAGGAATGGAGATATATCTCAGTGGCAGAGTGCCCCTGGGTTCAATCCCCAGTATGCAAAAAATAATTAAAAAATAAATAAATCCCCTTCTCCTATTCCTTTCTCCTATTCCAGGATCTGGGGTCTACTTTCCCTAAAATGGTTCCCTTGAACAATTTTTTTTTCTCACCCATTGTTCATTTTTGTTTCAATGCCATATTTTTGTACATTTACCTATATTAGGGGAGGTGATACTGGGAAAAAGAATGAAGACCAATGCTAGGGGTATAACTCAGTGGTAGAGTGCTTACCTGTCAAGCATAAGGCACTGGGTTCTATCCCCAGCATTGCCAAAAAGGAAAATTGCTTGTGGCCAAGATGCTTTTTGACATTGTCCCATTCTCTTGTTATTCTGAATCTGGTTCTGGAAGAGAGAAGGCCCAGGATAATTAGGCCAATGTCTTAGCTCAGGCTCTATAACAGCATATCATGGCTGAGACAACAGGCATTTATTTCTCACAGTTCTGGAGGCTGCAAAGTCTAAGGTCAGGGTGCTGGCAGATGTGGTTCTGTTAATGGCCACTTCCTGGTTTGCTGATGGCCATATTTTCACTGTATCCTCTTTAGGGTGGGGAGGAAGAGGGAGAGGGAGGGATGGAGAGAGGGATGGAGAAAGAAAGAGAGAGAGGATGAGAGAATATGAGAGAGGAAGGTGCTTATGTCTTTCATAAAAGGACATGAACCCCATTCAAGGGTTCTACCCTCAGGACCTAATCTAGACCTAGTTACCTCCCAAGGGTCCCACCTCCAAACACCACCACAATGATTAGGACTTCAGTACATGGATTTGATGGCGGGGACACAAACATTTATTCTGTAGCCACCATCCACACTACTCTTATGTTCCCTTGGATACCTGTGGCTGAGCAGAACTCATTCCCAGCTCTATAATCACCTGGCTAGCCTTGATGGAGAAAATACCTCTCAACCAGTAGAACAGAATGAAAAGCTCTCTTTTCTGCCTGCTTTACGCCAGTTTACACAGGTATGCCACCTGTTTGATCCCTCTGCTGTTGTCTGTTTTGCTGTCGGAGTGAGTTGCTACAAGTACTAAGAAATGACTCCCAAAGAAAATGTTTGCTGTTTTTTATCCTCTTCCCCTCCACCGGCTCCCTAAGGACAACACCTGTTCCTGTTTATAGAGGAATGTGACAGATAAGGCTGCCTCCTGCATTTAATAAAACAGGAGGACTAGGCCTTCTTCTTGGGTTTTATATTTCTTTAAGCTGCTTCTTAAAGTAGACACTCTCTTGGATTCTCCTCATGATTGAACCCTTAATCTATAGACTTAGCAGCTGAAAAAAAAATCCCTAATTCTTAGTTTTCCTAGGACTACAGAGTTAAAGCAAAAAGAAATGGGACTTGAACCCCTCTTTTTAGGTCAAGTTCCAACGCTTCCCATCCTTCCTTCCGCCTGTTCCCAAGTCAGCATTCTGTCTATACCTCATGGCCTCTCACTTCTGTGATGAGGCCTTGGGTAATGATGGTGTCTGGGGATATGGTCAGCAGATAGGTCAGCCATTCCTACTTCCTTTGCCTGTCCTTAGAGATGAAAGGTGATTTGTCTGCCATCTGCCTCAAATGGAACAGCCCCATCTGCCTCACATCTATAGAAAGAAGTGCTCACTTCCCAACCATCCAGCTACTCCATTGTGAGCTGTAAAATCACTGCTTTTCAGCTGTAAGTCAGCAGCTTCTTACTAAAGTACTTCAGATGCATTGGAAGGATTCCTTTTTTTTTTTTTTTTTCCTCAACTCATTCAGCTGAATGGCTAGAAGGTTCTCAGTACAGGGATAAACTTTGATCCTAACATTTCACCCTTCCTGCAGCTTGCCTTATATTTCTAAATTGGCCAATCTATGTGAACCTTTGGTGGAGAGACTATGATGTCAAGAAACACAAGGAAGCAAATTCCTTCAAACTGATGCTTTCCGTCTCCTCTATAAAGGCAAGAGTAACACTGGATACATGGGCAGGTGGATCAATGAGTGAGGGACTCTTAGTGTGTTTCCTCTGGAGAATCACCGGTAATGTGTTGCAGCTGTAAATACCAGCTCCAAATACCAGATTGAAGTTTTACCGGAGAAGATGAAAATGTTGATGAATGCTTCCTGTTATGGTTTTAGACCTCAAAAGCCCATGTGCTTAAAGGCTCGGTTACAGCCTGTGGTGTTGTTGGGAGTTGGAAATGGGACTTGAAAAAGCGTTTAGTAGGTGGGGCCTAGTTAGAGGAAGTTAGGTCACTTATGGTGGGCCCATGGGAGGATATTGAGACCCTGGCCTCTTTCTGCTTCTCACTGCTTTCTGGCCATCATGAGGTGAGCAGCTTTTTCTCTACCACATACCCACTGCCCTGATAATTTGCCTCCCCACAGGCTCAAAAGCAATGGAGTCAACAGACCATGGACTGAAACATCTGAAACTGTGAGCCAAAATAAACCTTTCCTCCTTTTAAGTTTTTGTCACAGTAATGGAAAGCTAACACCCCTCCCCAAATTATTAGAGAAGATAGAAGATTCTTAGAAAATGTGGAGGGGAAAAAAAGAGCCCAGAAGAATCCAGAATTCTCAGGAAATAAAGGAATTGATACTAGTATTAAAGCTTGGAGGGATGAAGAATGTGCATAGAGAAGTACTGTCACTGGAACAGTAGGATAAGTACTAGGTAGTTCTGGGAAGGAGCAGCAGTCCATTCTGACTAGAACAATAACGAGAGGTCCCGGGGTTCATCAGGCCCAAGGAAGAGAGGTGGTATGTGGTCATGACTCCCCATGGAGGTGTCCGGTGGTGGCCATACTGACACAATTTATGAAGGATGGGGGAAGATAGCTCTGTGGATAGTGAGCTCCAGGTGTCATTTAACCTGGCTGAGGCTCAGCTGATCAGGCTTTTGGTTGATTTTCATGGAAAACAGTGAAGCAGTCAGAAGAAATCCAAAGGTATCTCTGCTGGCTTTAAATACCTGAGTAGGAAATAAAAGCTTTCCCTTTAACAGACTTTAAAAAATTCATGACTTGGGAGAGAAAGGAAGGTGACTTCACAGATGGTATCAAAGAGCAGGATTGGACTGAATGGTCCCAGATGAGCTCCTGAAACAACCTAAAGTAGAACGAATGAAGAAGACTGCAGAGAATGAGTTTGCCACTGTACTCTCCCTCCACACTCACCCTCTCCAAGCCATCCCACCTACGGCCACCTCATTACTCTTGCAAAACACAATTTCAGTTAAGTTACACCTGACCCCAGAGACCTTTAGTGAAAAAGGTGCATTCAGGTCTTCCACTGCATGACCCTCACCAGCCTTTCCTTTTGTCCCTCATGCAGTTCCTGGTTCCACTGATGCCATCTTTCCTTCTCCATCCTTATGTTCTTGCCCCCTGCCCCCCCCCAGTACACCTCAACACATTTGGATAGTTTTCTTTGTATGACCTGGTACCTCTTAAGGACAGGACTAGTCTTAGTTTACCTTGTATTTGAATTACGTCTGGTACTTCTCTCCAAAAGGTTGTGAGCTCCCTCAAGACAGGGAGGTTCAACATCCCTTTTCTTTCTGTCTGTCTGTCCATGTGTCTTTGTGGTGCTGGGGATTGACCCAGGGCAAGTACTCTACCTGCTAAGCTATATCGCCAGACCCCTTAACTTCTTTCTGCATCTGCTGCAGCAGTTTGTATGTATAGGGGTCCAGGCACACTGCCTTGAACGTAGAAGTGGTTCCTGAGCAGATTGGATAGAATAAATGGAGGCTGAGAAGAGCAGACTTGTTTGTTAAAGAAGGTGTATACCACTGTGGAAATGCTGAAATTATACAGTGTCTGGTACATGGTAAGTGCTCAAAATAAGCTTTGTTAATGAATGAATGCTAAAGAATTTTAGGATGGGAATATAAGAGTATTTCTGGTACAAATGATCTGTAGTTATTAGTAATGCAGGTAATAAAATCTTGACAGAAATAAACATACTACAAAAACCACATGGCTGGATATGGTTGATGCTTTTCTAGTATCTGGCATGGAGACAGCTTTGCAGTTATTTTCATGGTTTTGAGTCCCAGCTAGAAATCTTACTAGCTTGTCACCCTGAGTACCTCTCTGATTCTCTCTTAGCCCTGCGTTATCATCTCTAAAGTGGAGATGATAATCACTATATCCCAGGTTGATTACAAGAAATGAATTTTGTAAAGTATAATAATCTTTAAGCTATGAGGCTTAATAAAAATTCCAGGTTCTTAAATAGGATAGGATGAATGGATAGATAGACCAATCAATGTCTGCTATTTAGGCAACTGTCTTCCAAAGAAAAAAGACTTTCCTTGATGATAGCTTAACCTTTCAGAAAAAGAAAATGGGAAGAATTGCTTCCTTAGTCTTAATTCAGTTGTCACAGAAGAACAATTTGGTGCTGTGGAGGTGAAGGGAACCCCAAGCATTTGCTCTCATGAATAGAATCAGACTGCTCTGCCTAAGGATAGGAGATGTCTTATGGTTCAGAGCAGTGGTTTTGATGACCGCAGGCTAAAGAAACACAGTTTGAGAGAGATGGAAGAGTTTAGAAATAAAAATTCTGCACCCAGTAATGAGTAGGGGAAATGAAGATCCTCAAACATTAATAACAACATTTATTGAGCCTTTAAAAGTGTCAGGATTATGATAAAAGCTCAACCCTCCTTTTCCCTTTTAACTTTCAAAATATTCCTTTGAGACGCCCTTGAACGAGCTCAATTTCAAAGTGGTCATATGCAGAAGATGGAAAGAATTTAAAACTTGACACAAAACTATAATGATTAGGACAGAGAAACTGAAACTTAACTGAGTCAAAGTTAGTGATTCACACATAAGATAATAAAAGGGATGTTTTTAGCTATGTTCAGAATAGGGAGAAGTAAGGAAGGAATAAACCTACTGCCAGGACCATGTGGTGCACAATTAGTAAATTATGGCAATAAGTCATAGCTCTTTAGTTTCTGTCTTACCCATCAATGAAACATTCTTTGAGTTGTCAAGAATGGCTTAAAAGAAAACAAAAACCCAAGCTAGATGAGGAGATAAGAAAAAATCCACTCCATCTCTTTAGGGAATATAATTGTCCAGTGAATTATATATCGAGGTATTTAGTAAAGAAAGTGATAGTGGAGCCACTATGGGTGACATTTAGAAATCACAGAGAATAGACTGTAGAGAGGCAAATGTTTTCCTTTTTTGTCAGAGAGGAAAAGTGAATTCTGAAAACCATAGGCTGGTGAACTTTAGGACAAACCCCCAGAGGTTTGTATTATTATCAGTGTATTTTAGGATTGCCTGGAAAAGAAATCTAGGATTTTTTTAAAAGGCAAAATGGGGTTGCTAAGAATATGTCACACCAAACTTTTTTTTTTCAATAAAGTTTCTAAGCTAATAGATCAAAAAGGTCTCTGGGCATAGTGTTTTTTAACTTCAGAAAAGAATCTTATGAAGTCACTCTCTATACCTTTCTGAATAATATTTTTTAAATGAGCTAGATAATAGTACTTCTATGGGCTAATAGTCACATATCTGTTGGCTTTTGACAAGCTCTCTCTTGAACTTTTACGAAATAACTTAAAATGGTATTTTTAAAAAAGATGGTATTGTTGCATTTGCAAGTGGGATGAAGTTAGAAAATTGAGTTGAATATATTGAATGCCATCATCAATATTAAGATAGTACAGTGGGCCCAATCCAGCAGATGAAATTTAACAAAAATATAAATCCAGTGGGGTTGAAAACTTGCAGAACTACACGATGTGGGAGATCTAACCTAAGAGTTCAACAGCATTAAAAACCAATCAGTGTTGAACACAGTGCCTGACACATATCGAATGCTCAAAAAGGTTTGTTGAATGAAACGAGACTGCAATGAAACTGTTTTAAATGTCTCCTTATTTTAAGTTTCATTAATGCACACATGTGCCCGGGTTAAGGGAACTAATAGTCCCACTGTACTCTGATTATCCAAACCACAATCATAATATTGCATCTAATCCTGCACACATTTCACAGGGACATGTACAGGTCAGGTCAGAGACTACCTTGAGAAGAGTCACCAAAACAGCACCCATCTGGACCCCATGTTTTTAAAAATCATATCCAAGTTGAAAAAGTTAAAGGAACTGGAGAATAAAGGAGCTAGACAGAAAACAGGACAGATATGAAAGTTGCCTTAAAGTATTTGAAGAAAGTCATTTGAAATGAGGATCAGACTAAATCTGTCTATAACTCTGAAGAGTAAAATTAGGATCCATTGGTGGAAATCAGAGAAAACAGATATTGGCTCTATATTAGGAAAATCTTGGAAAGCCATCCAAAAATGAAATGGATTTCTCTGCAAAGTAATGAGCTCCTTGTTACTTGAAATGTGCTGGTGGAGGCTGCATTTTATTGAAGGGATTTGTGAAGTGAAATATTAAGCTGGATGACTTATAATGCTAATATTCTGTGATTCTACTAAGGCTATAAAGGTTCCATAGGTGCTTAAGAAATTGCTTTGCAGCTTCTGTCTATAACATGACCTTTAGATTCTGTGCACCTCACAGCTCTGTCACCTACCAGCTAGTTGCATACTATGAGGAGTCTCATAATTTTTCAAAACAAAAAATACCTCCACAGATGTTTAATATAATTGCTGAGTTTTCTTTCACTGGGTAGTTTGTTTGCTCCATGTGTATATATGTACTCTATAAACTTTATATTTGTTCAAACTGTTACAAGAAATTTTTGAAATAGGCTGCATTTATCACAGCTAGAAGTTACTTGACGTACTTTCAGGAAAAACTATTTGATTTACCTTTTGTATGTATTTCCAAAGTACTGAAGTCACCAAGACCTAGAGTTTAGGACATAAAGATAATAAGCAAAGGCAAATAAGATTATGTATCACAAAAGACATTAGTAGCAAGAAGACATTTTTAAAAATGTATAATTATGTTAAAAGAAGAGGAAAGACTGACAACGATGTCAATTTTTAAAAGTGCCAAAGAGTCAAGTCATTTGCCAAGCAAAGCAGGAAGCCCCAGACTACCTTCTGAGTGTGGTGCCTGCAGTCCAGGTCACTCTGAACTTCTTTGCTCAAGCAGACAAAATACTTTCATTTCGTTTTTTAAAGCTAGCACCCTGCGTCATTGCTTTGACATTTAGCATTTCATAATATTTTTGACTACCAGGTTGGCTTTTCAAAAAGCACCTTTTAAAATTCTTTCCTGAGATAGCAACACCTCAAATCTTTATTGCTTGGATTTGCTTCCTCATTGCCTTCCAGTCACTGAGACTGTATTCAGTCAGGCTGGGCTGTATGGTTCCTGTGTCAGCCTGGTGCCCTGGCATGGAAATACAGCTTTTGGACAGTGTCATAAAATAGGTCACAAAGATGCTATATTTAAAGGTAAATGATTTATATAAATAAACCAATAGAAAACATCTCTGCATCTAAAAAAAAAGTTGTAGCAAAAATCAAAGTGAATAAGTGAATTTATGTGTTTTTTTATTCCATAAATAGTTGTATGATTGCTCTCAGATGCTACACATGTAGGAAAAGTAGTATGAAACAGACTTGGCAATGTGGAGGGTAATTGAGCTGGTGGAGAGATTGCGGACAGTTCTGGGATGAGGAGTTGAGACATTACCTAGAAACCACTAGGGAATCATTGAAGAATTTTGTTTGCATGTTTGTGAACTTGCTTGAGAAGGCAATAGCTTAATCAAGAGGGTCCTAGGAGAAGTTCAATCTGTCTGCACCAAAAATCTGTGCAGAAGAGACCCACAGTGGGTGGGGCAGGAATCTAACAGAGAAACCCAGAGATGGAGCAGAGTAGAGGCAGAGACACCATTGCAACCGGAGCTCCTACTGGCCCACAGCCTTCCTCTCCAGTCCAGTGTGGCTGCGCTCTTGGTAGTGGACCTGCAGGATAGGCAGGCTGGAATCACCAAGCAGATTTGTTCAGCTGGTTGTGAGTGAAAATTGAGCTTGCAAACTGAATGTGTTATAGCTAAAGAAACAGGATTGTATCCAAGGGTGGTTTTCCTGACCACAGCGCTCCCCGGGGTGGTGACATGGCAGAGGTGTGGTGGAGTCAGGAGGTGTGGTGGGTTCCGGTATTGGGGAACTGGCTTCTCATCTTTTGCTGGGGGGTGCAATGATGGTGTTCTTCCTCTGTGGTATTTTCTTCTGTTTTGTTCTCTTTGTTCTGTGTGTGTTGGGCTAACATGGGGTGAGGTGAACCCTGGGAAGAGGGGCTGTGGAGAAGAAGGGAACATGTACCTTCTCTCCCTGTCCCCGTGGGCTGCCTCCCAGAAGGTCAGGGAAACTCCCATCCAGCAGGCCACTGGTTCCACAGCCAGAGCTCTTGCTATTTCCAGATTCAGTATGACTGATGTGAACACGTCAAGTGAGCAGGCGTCTGTCTGCCCTCTGGGGTAGTCTTACTGTTCTGAGGATAAAATAAGTAGAGGCACTGAAGTAAGGAATTTGCAATAAAACAGAAAAATGAAAAATGGAAGCCATAAGAGAAACGAGAATTATTGGATCAAGTGTGAAGAATGGTAAATGTCAAAGCACTTGATAATTTGTCTGCTAACTGAAGATGGAAGTTTCCATGAGTCTTCTTTCCTTTATTCCCCACCTCTTGCTGTTGTCACAAGATCTAGGAGCCCAAGGAGTTTGTCTTTAGAGTGTTGCATTGCAACAAAAAGCAAGGCAGAAGCTCAGAATTCCCTTAAATGAGAATGCAAACACAATAGTAGGTTTTGCTACCTGGAACAAATGTTGAATTGTTGAAATTAAACCCTTTTTATTTTCTACATGAAAGGCTTTAAACACATTTAATTATTCGTTGAAAGTTCATATTCACAATACTTAATGTGCACCTGCTATATATGAAGTACTGCACTAGTGCTATTTATAAAATTTAACTCTGCTATTCGGTTATGAAAATAAACCATGGCCCACGTGCCCTGCGAAGGCCCTGTTAACAGTAGGCAGCAAGTGAAAGAAAAATGTGCTTCCTTTTGAGATTTCACAGAAATCTCAGTTTGGGGAGGAAAATCAAGAATATTTTTTAAGTCCCTATGTATATCATCTTAAACTGTGAATATAGGGAACCGAAGTATTTGCCATAACTAGAAAGAGGAGACATTGAATAAATATGTGCTGACCTGTTTCAAGTTTGGTGGTCCAAGTGGTATTTTTATTGGTCTAGAAAAACTCCAGGCATTTGCAAAATTTTTAAATAGTAAAGTAATTGAAGTTTAAAAAAAAATCTGAATTAGTGGTTATGTTTGGACTCAACTTCTCCCTCTTTTTGGTTATTATGGATGTCTCCAATTTCCAGTCATGCAGCTACTATTATAAATTCTTAGCAATTAATATCAAACAAAAGAGTAAAAATTCTGCTATAGCCCAGATTAGAAATACCTTAATGATTTCTTCTCGTGCCAATTCCCCCCATCCATTGTTTTCTTTCTTTTCAGACCCTGTTTCTTTAAGTCTTACTGACACTTCGGGAAACTTGCTATTATAGCATAATCATAGACAATCCTTGTAGCTAGTCTGTCCTGCCAGGTCTTTCCACTTCTTTGCTCTCAGGAAGCATGTGACAGAGACTAGGTAGATGTAAGAGCAGATTTCCTGTCTCCTCCTGCCACCATCTCTCTCTGTCACAGGACCTGATGTCAGCTGACAATCTTCAGACTTTGGTCAAATGGAAAAAATCAAATGAAGGAGTAGGAAAATGAACCTGGAAAGTCAAATGTGCAGAAAGTCTTAGTGATTCTTTTCTTTGGCATTATTGCAACATAATCAGGTCTTCTTGGCTGGCTAGTCCACGTGGCAGCACCAAGCTGGCATTTATACTCTACCAAAAAGGTATTTGAGAAAAGATGGTCTGAGTTACTTGTCACAAATCATACAGATTAACAGCAACATCATACGGGCATATGTATGTAATACATTTCTTTTTTTAAAATATATAAATATATAGTACATATAGATTTTTCTGAAGGAAATTATAATGACTTACAGTCTTTTTAATTTAGCTAAATCCTGGAGATATCTTTTTGTGCTTTTAATATGTAACTGTCACATAATATTCCATTTCATTATTATTACACCATAATAATAAGTAGCCAATCCTCCCTTTTTAGATGTATGTTGATTCAAATATTTCTGAAATGAATGTTCATAATACAACTGGTGCTTCTTTCTCTTTATTTCTCTTTCTATTTTTTTTAATCTCAGCTTCACTTTCCTCATCTGTAGTTATTCCAATTTCATGAGGAGAAATTAAATATTTAAAGCAATGACGAGATAGTAAATATTTTTAAGTTTTAATCCCTAGAAGTGACCTTGCTGGGCCAAGGATCTGGATAGTTAAGGTTCTGATACACACCATCAAATTGCCCTCCAGATCAGTTCTACCAATTTCAGGCTTTTCCATTTGGGGGCAACTGAAAGCTTTAGCTCAGACCTTTAGAACCACAATGATGTGTTTACCACATTAGCTAGCCAACATCTGCAACATCTAGCATGTGTCTAGCAATGAATTTGGGTTTAAGAGTAGTACCTGTGGATTGTCCTGGAGATGTTTTGCTAGTCTCACTAAGACCTTGGAAGCAAATAACTTTAATCTTCTTTCTCAAAAGCCTCAGCCAATAGGTTCCCTTTGCAAAGGATCAGCTTCTAGAACCAGACTTTAGGTCAGGGCCCAATATGTTCAGGACAATCATGGAGTACAAAACAAGGATGAGTAATATTCCCTGTGTATATATACCACAGTTTCTTTATCATTCATCTATTGAAAGGCATCTAGGTTGGTTCTGCAATTTAGCTACTGTGAACTGTGCTGCTGTAAACATTGGTGTGGCTGTGTCCCTGTAGCATGCTATTTTTAAGTCCTTTGGGTACAGACTGAAGAGTGGGATAGCTGGATCAAATGGCAGTTCCATTCCCAGTTTTCCAAGAAATCTTCATACTGCTTTCCAGAGTTGTTGCAACAATTTACAGTCCCACCAGCAATGAATGAGTGTGCCTTTTCCCCCACATCCTCGACAACACTTATTGTTGCTTATATTCTTCATTAGTATGGCTAAGGGTCTGTCAACTTTATTTATTTTTTCAAAGAACCAACTTTTTGTTTTGATTTTTTTCAATTGTTTCTTTTCTTTCAATTTCATTGATTTCAGCTCTGATTTTAATTATTCCCTTTCTTCTACTGCTTTTGTTGTTGATTTGTTGTTCTTTTTCTAGAGCTTTGAGATGTAATGTAAGGTCATTTATTTGTTGACTTTTTGTTGCTTGTATTCTTAATAACTGCCATTCTGACTTGAGTGAGATGAAATCTTAGAGTAGTTTTGATTTGCATCTCTTTAATTGCTAGAGATGTTGAACATTGAATTTTTCTTAGCATTGAAAGAGAATAGAATCATGGCATTTTCAGGTAAATGGATGGAATTGGAAAATATCATGCTAAGTGAAATAAGCCAATCTCAGAAAAACCAAAGGCCAAATGTTATCTGATAAGTGGGTGCTGATCCATAATGGGGGTGGAGGGAGCATGGAAGGAATGGAGGAACTATGGATAGGGTAAACAGGGAGGGAGAGGAGGGGAGAGAGCATGGGGTAGGAAATATGGTGAAATGAGATGAACATTATTATCCTAGGTACATGTATGAAGAGACATGAATGGTGTGATGGTGTGACTCTTTTGTGATGGTGTGACTCTACTTTGTGTACAACCAGCGAAATGAAAAATTGTGCTCCATTTGAATACTATGAATTGAAATGCATTCTGCTGTCATGTATAACAAATTAAAACTAATTAATTAATTAATTTTAAAAAAACAAGAAAGAGAACCAGAATTTAAAATTCAATTTTTATTTAGTGAACTTAAGAAGATAGGTAGCTTCCTGTATAGGGAGAAGGGGGAAAAAAAAGAACAGAAAGTAAAGTAGTAGATTTCCCTCCTTTTCCTTCTTTTGCAGTCACTGATACCTTTTGTTTTCCTAAAGCATTGTTAAGTTTAGGGATGGGCTGCTGAGGAGCCTTCCATTTGACATATGCTTACAAAGGCCTATCCATGCTTAATAGGGCATTAGTCACGGAATAAACCATACTCAGGTTCAAATTCTAGTCCTGCCACTCAGGATGTCCTTAAGCAAGTTCTTTCACTTATCTCAGCTTCACTTTTCTCATCTGAAGTTATTCCAATTTCATGAGGAGAAATTAAATATTTAAAGCAATGAGGAGAGAGTAAATATTTAAAGCAACCAAGGATAGCACCCAGTCTCACCAATGGTAGTGCTCAATAAATGTTTGCTAAATTGATGCATTCATGCCCAAGGAGCGTAATTGGATTTTAGTTTGCTATCTGGTAGGGTTCTACTCTCTTACTGTATTTGCCACTATCCATAGTTGTATTATTTTCAGATTTGCTAGTATTGTTTTTCTCCCTAGCAGCACAAAATACTCTCAGGAGGAGAGTGGGCTTCTAGTGCTCCTGCCTTACAGTGTCTGTGACAGCACCTGGCACCCAAAAGAAGGAGAATCAGTATTCATCAACTTGTTTGTCCTCTTTCCAGTGACCTAGCCTTGTGACCAGGAGGCTGCTCAGCACAGAACTGCCCCCTTCCCCTTATCACACTATTCACTGACCTGTGCTTGGTTCCAGCCATCCTCCGTTACCTGAAGAATGATGGGAAGATCCATTTGGTGGTTTTCAATAACCTGCAGCTGGCCGACGGGAGGCGGCACAGGCTGCTCCTGAGGCTGACCAATTTGCAGCGAGGGGCTGGCTCTGTGGAGCTCTACGTGGACTGCACCCAAGTGGATTCGGTTCACAATCTCCCCAGAGCCTTTTCTGGCCTCTCCCAGAATCCTGAATCCATTGAATTGAGGACTTTCCAGAGGAAAGCACAGGTAGGAACCACAAACCGTTCTCCAGAAGGAAAAGATGGAATGTGGAGGCCTAGGGAATGCAAAGGCCTGTGTTATGGAAAACGTTTTGTTGACTCATCCCTGTTCCGGGTCAGTGGGTGTGCACTGGAGTCACCTGAGGAACTGCGAGGGTGCCACCCTGGACAAATTAATCAGAATCTGTGGGGATCGTGCCTGGGTATCAGTATTGTGAAAAATACTGATTTGAATATGAAACTAAAGTCGAGAGCTTCTGCCTCCTATGAAAAATGCACTCTTTGGAGTTAACTTTTCAGATTATAAAGTTAGGAGGGAATAGCTAAAATTAAAATAATCACCTTTGGGGGACAGGATTATCTGTCTTCACAATTTCTATAGTATTTATTAGTTTTTATGTTTTTGTTATGCATTATAGCTATACATAATAGTGGTGTTCATTTTGACACATGTGCATGGAATATAATTTGCTTCATTTCAGTCCCCAGTACCTCCTCCTTCCCTCTCCTATTTATTTGTTTTTAACAAAAAGGAAAAAGATTGGTTGGAAGTCCCCATAATGGGGCATCCCTAAAATCCCAGCTACTTGAGGGCTGAGGTAGGAGGACCACAAATTTGAGGACAACCTGAGCAACTCAGTAAAACCCTGTCTCAAAATAAAAGTTAAAAATGTTGGGGATGTAGCTCAGTGGTAGAGTGCCCCTGGGTTCCATCCCCAGTACCCAGGGGTGGGATTTTAATTTTTTAAAGAAAAACCCAGCCATAAGTTTGAGATAAGATAGCTGCCTTGGATAATTTAGTGAAACCCCTTCTCAAAAAAAAAATTAATTTTTCACAGGTCATGACAGAAAAATGCACTAGAAAAAAGGAAATTTAACTGCCAGCCAACTTAGATCTACATACTCTTTAAAAAAAAATCCTAGCATTTCTGTCTTCTACACCATGCCAATGGTTCTTTTATTATTAATATTTCATTGCACTTGCTGTAGAAGTTACTGGATACATTTCTTTTAGAATTTTTGTGCTAAGAGATGCTTGGTTTCCTACTAGTATTCTTTGTCCTTTCCAATCATTTATATCTGGCCATAATTCTTAGATTTTATCTGGTACAGAAGTAAATGCCAAAATGAATAACTGTGTTTATTTGTTGTGGCCAATAATATTGTTGTCTCCTATCTCTTAATCCTCATTTTCTATTTGTATTTTATTATTTCATTATATGTGCTTTAATTACAAGCTGCTCCACACCCTTGTACAAAGAACAGAGTGTAAGCAATGACTTCCTTGACAAGTAGAATCGCAGTAAAGTTTTAAATAGTAATATAAAAACTATGAATTGGATCCTAGAATTTTATGCTTGAATGAAAAGGAAGTATTTTTTAAGCAGAAATTCCAAGAAAGCTAAAATCTAAAGGTTTTTTTGGGAGGAAGTGAGGGTTTGTTTTGGTTTTGCAGTGACTTTTGAAGAACTTTTTAATGTGGACATATACAGAGAAAAAATAATGAATTGCAAGATATGTTTAACTACTTCTGAATAGACCAAGTAATCAAAATAAGAGTCAGAAATTATGTCACTGACAATTTCAGAAATTAGTGTCCACCACCAAATAAGTCAATTTCTTTCTTTTTCTTTTTTTTTTAAGAGAGAGAGAGAGAGAGAGAGAGAGAATTTCAATATTTGTTTTTCAGTTTTCGGCGGACACAACATCTTTGTTGATATGTGGTGCTGAGGATCGAACCTCGAACCCAGGCCACACGCATGCCAGGCGAGCGCACTACCGCTTGAGCCACATCTCCAACTCAATAAGTCAGTTTCTAAAAGTCATCTATGACAAGTTCTTGAGAATCTATACTCATTAGAATTTTCTCAAAAACTCTGTTCCTTAAACTATCAGCAGGGACCACAGAGGCTTTTTTTCCTCACTCATTCAAAATTAATTAGTCAACAAATAGCCTGTTCTGGTCATCGGAGATTCTGTGGTAAACAGAACCAGTCATGGTCCTTTCTCCATGGAGCTGGAGTCTGATGTCCAACACACTTTCCTTTACACAGCATGTGTTGCATAGATCTTAGTCAAATCAAAAATTTCTTTGAAAATCCTTAGCATGCTCATTTCTAAAATTAGAATGATGACTTCACATTAGCAATTAACACAATTTCTGTCATATAGAGATATAATAAAAGTGAGTATAAGTAAAAAATACAAGATAAAGGGAAGAGGAAATTGTGTTTGTGGCTAACGATGATTGATTGATAGCAACTAGTAATATAAAACTATGGTGCTAACTTCCTAATTATCATAGAATAGACTGCTTATTCATTCTCCTAGCCCAGGAAAATTAGAGGCTTTGCAAAATCCTCTAGCCAAGACATCCTAAAAACAATACTGTTTAAAATTGGGATCAATAGCTTATTTTAGTCTAAAGTTGATAAACAAATTCCAGACAGTTCTTAAGAAGCTCCTGCCGCAAAATAACTCACTTACCATGAAGGAAAACAGCCCTTCTTCCCCTCAGCCACCCTGATGGAATCTCAGGCCAAGTTAGATGCCAGCGTTTTCGTAGGCAACTGACTACTTCCATATTTGCTTCAGTCAAAAGGATAAGACTGACAAGTTTTATAAAAATGTGAATCTACAAAATTATGTAAGATGTTGGCATCCAGGTATACAGGGCTGCTCTTTTATGAAAATTTTGTGAGTCTGCAAGCACATTGGCTTTGGAACAGTGGCAGCAATCTGTGGTATGAATGTGATTTTTTTTTCCAGGACTTCTTGGAAGAGCTGAAGCTGGTGGTTAGAGGCTCACTGTTCCAGGTGGCCAGCCTACAAGACTGCTTCCTGCAGCAGAGTGAGCCCCTGGCCGCGACAAGCACAGGTGTGGGCTCCCAGGCAGTTTTCACAGACCATCTCCCAGGCCCCCTGAGTGGGCTAGGTCCCATGACTGAAAGGCAGGCTGTCATCAGAGCAGCCCAACAGAATATATCTGCAAAAATTAGGCTCTTGTGAAAATCAAGGGCAAGAAATCTTTTCATTGCACTTTTATTTTTGTAACTCAAACGAATTCAGACTAACCAGAAGCATCATTGTCATTATTTTGTTAGGTAAATTAGATAAATTGCTCCAAATTAAATGCAGATACTCCAAGTTATTGAATCTTGTCATGATGATTTCTCTGGGTGGGGAATCATTGGGGTTTTTGAGTCACTTAGAAATAACCGTCCCTGGATGAGTAAGCCTTACCTTTTGCTATTCCTACAGGGGACTTTAATCGGCAGTTCTTGGGTCAAATGGCACAACTAAACCAACTTCTGGCAGAAGTGAAGGATCTTCTGAGACAGCAGGTAATGAACAGGACATACCATGAAAAAAAGCCAGAGTCTTATCAGAGCAGTTCTCAGCACAAGCCAGTGAAGCTATGGGCTTGCACAGGCAGGGAGAGCGACATGTCCTGAGCCACACCTCAGGTATCCCTTACACAGCCTGCCAGCCCAGGGCTTGGCCAGAAGGGCTCTGGAAATGGGGGACATTCTTGCAATGAACACTGCATGGCTCCAGGATAAGTGGGAGCCATAAAGGATTCCTTGAGCATGACTATAAGAAGTGCTTAGACAGCTCTACATAGATTCTTTCTTCCTGGATTTTTTTTCAATCTGTTTTCCACTTCTCATTTCTAAAGGTCAAGGAAACATCATTTTTACGAAACACCATCTCTGAATGCCAGGCTTGTGGTAAGTACCTCCCTGGTGACTGGCCCATTCTGAGTCAGGTGATCCAGATCATCACATGACCACAATTTCCAGCACAGAGTTGTGCAGAGTTTCCAGTCTCTACATGTAGTTGGAGGGAAAGGAAGAAAAGCTTATCAGGAAACCCCAAATTGCATTTTATATTCTGTATGTTCCCCAGTGGTGCATAAGCCTACTAATTATTATTTTTCTCTAGGTCCTCTCAGCTTTCAGTCTCCAACCCCGAACACACTGGTTCCCCCAGCACCCCCAGCTCCCCCAACACGCCCTACACGCCGGTGTGACTCCAACCCATGTTTCCGAGGCGTTCGATGCACTGACACCAGAGATGGCTTCCAGTGTGGGTCCTGCCCTGATGGCTACACAGGGAACGGGATCACCTGCTCTGATGTTGATGAGGTACAAGTTCATTTAGATGGGGCAGGAGCTCTTTAAGCTTTGTCCACACCCTTCAGCTTCTGGCCAAAGAAGCCATGCTAGCAATTAAATGATGACTTGGGCTCCATCACAAACTACTTCCTTATGAATCCTTGAGACCCTGAGACACAGTAAGCATCAGGATAAAGGAGGCACAGGACACAATTGTAGCTGTTCCCTACTTGTCTACCAGTCCCTTTGCTGCAATGCTGTGATTTTTGCTTACTGCTCCAACATCTGCATTGATTATTTCTCCTAAGCAGTCTGATAGAAATTCGCTTTTCTCATGCTTTTGCAAATGTGGGAGGGGAAGATCTGTGTAAGGGTATATTTCAAGAGTTATAATGGTTTTCTTCAGGCCTCTTAAAATAGAGGAGCACTGGGAATCTCATGCCAAGATCTATCCAGGAGACCTGTAACCTGTGATTATCCAGAAGTGCTCAGGGAGGGAGCCAGTGAAAACACAGCTAATGCAGGCTCTCTGATCAGCAGGCAGAATCTGAGAAGCAGACAGTTTCAGGACCATGGTTAGCTGGTCACTAGTCTCATTGCAAAGCTGTATCCATAGAAAGTAGCAAGGCTGCCATCAAAATGTGCCTTCCCCACCCACCAGCCAGAAGAAAGCTGAAAGGAGAGATTGGGTGGTGGTGGGGAGACAGGGAAATGCAGGGAACCACAGAGACACAGCTGCACCCTGGGCTCCCCCAGGCTCATGGTAGTGCTTATCTCATTACCCACCCCCGCCCCCAGTTGTGAGCAACTAAGATGGTCTCTAGTAATCCCTCAATTGGAGAAACATCTGCATGCATTTCATAGAACTGCATCTGGCTTTTATCTGTGAGCTGGAATTTTCCTCCTTTTTGAAAGGGCAGAAAGTGGTCATGTTTTTTACATTAGTTCAAGTGTTTTTTTTTTTTTTTTAAATAAAAGGTATCAAAACCAATCTCTTAGACCACAAAAGCCTTGGAATAACACTGAACTTCTTAACAGGGCACGAAGGCAGGCAGACTCTGAAGGATCCCATCTTACTGAAGACGCATCTGCCCTGGCATTACCTTCTCAAGCTCTTTCCATTTGAATTGCTTAGCTAATGCCTTTGGAGTCATCTAACAGCCAGCTTACAAGCGGTGCAGGGACACAGTCCTTTCACAGGGATTTGTACACTCCATGCTAGAACACCAGGAAGCATATACACTGGGAGTGGACTGGTTCACATTAAGGACCTCTTGACTTGGAGGTGCAGTATTCTGTGACACAACAAAGCCCACCGAAGGCAGCCCCAGGTTGGGAGGATCAGGGATCCAATGGGTAATTCTGAAGTTAGAACCCTTAATTTCCTTTTATCATTTTTCCACCAAAAAAAAAAAAGACTTAAATGAATTAATAGGCATGTACAGATAGGTGAGGGATTGGAGAGTGTTTTCTCTGTGTAGTTAAAGACTATGATTTTTTTTTCCTCCAGTGCAAATACCATCCCTGCTACCCAGGTGTCCGCTGTGTGAACTTGGCTCCTGGCTTCAGATGTGATGCCTGCCCTGTGGGCTTCATGGGGCCCCTGGTACAGGGTGTTGGGATCAGTTTTGCCAAGACAAACAAGCAGGTGGGTTGAAGTTATGGTTTTTATTCATTTTTCGTCTTATGAGAATAATTTCCCAATTCTTCTGGAGAAGCCAATGCCTATCAGATGTCATAGTGCACGATGAGAAAGTTAGAGGGTCTTCAACTCGTTTCTGGGGTTATATTCGAGAAGGGAAGAAGCTGTTAAAGTTGGAATCAGAGAATGGGGATTTGTGGCATGACTGTAGACTTATTCTGTTTGTAGCCTTTGGACATTTTGTCCTGCAGAATAACTTGAGAAACAGGGAACAAATAAAAGCTTTGGAAAATTAGGTCCTCTTTATTGAGCCACTGTTGCCAATCAGAAGCTGTTTTGGAGATGAGAGGATTTCAAGAGTAAAAATAATACCCTGAGGAAACCTACCCTTTTTCTTAGATAAGCTATAAATCGCCATAAAACACTTGAGTACTTCGTGACAGTCTCCATTTATTTCCAAATGTTCTACTGTATCCTGGTCATTATTTAACTGACTGACTGTGAAATTCTTTTTTGATGTTTTCAGCCCTTAAAGATGGTTGATCTATAAATATAGTTTACTACCTTAGGGAAATGATTAGCTTTGAAGAAGGGCAGGGGTTCATTATTTCCTAGATGCCTATCAAAGGATTCTGGAGGACATCAGTTTTTAGACAAGAAAAGGGAGGCAAGTTAGACACAGCAGAATGACAAGGGGACGCTTCGAGGAAGGATTCCAAGGCTTTCTTCTTCTCCTTTAATGACAAAGTCTCTAAGACTAAACCAAAGAAAGCAGACAAAGTGAAATATAAAGCTGGATACAAGCTGGTAAGGACACTTCCCAGTGGACTCCCGGCAATATGGTACACCATCCTGAAGCAGAAGGGAGCCAGCTTGCAAATTTTATCACAAGTTTAATGAGTTACCAAGGTCAAAAGAAAGGAAGGGAAACAGTGCCAGTTCTAGAGACAGGGAAAGCCAGAGTTGTGAGTGGAAACGGATCCACAGCAGCTCATGGCTGATGGAGTGGGGTGCGAGTTCCAGGAATGGGGAGCTGCAGCTTTAATAGCCACTTAGGTGCTGGGGCAGGAGGATCGCAAGTTTGGGGCCAGCCTGGACAATTCAGGGAGACCCTATCTCAAAATGAAAAGGGGTGGAGTGGGGGTCAGATGTAGCTTAGTGGTAGAGCACCTCTGATTTCAATTGCAAGAGCCAAAAAAAACAAAAACAAATTTCCAGGTTTGTACCACATACAGTTATGAGCCCCATACCCATGCACATATAATGCAGAAACACACACCAATAAAAACCAGACCTAGAGCAATGAAATTGTGAGAACCCCGGCTAGTCATGCCACTGTATAAAAACATCCCAGAATTCAGGGCCAGTGGAATGCCCTAGGAAAAATCAGGGCTACTAAGGAGCCTGCTCATAAACAAAAATGGCAATTCATATGAAGACAGCACCATAAGGAAAGGTGGTAAGAACAAAAGAAATAATAAAGGGAAAAGAGAGAAAAGAAGGAATAGATAACCATAATTAAAGAATGTGGCATTGTGGAAAAGAGTTTGAAAAATAGGCAAATAAAGCTTTTATCAATAAAAATATAATCATTGAACTTAAAAGCTCAAAAGCTGAGTAAAACAAATTAGACACAGCTAAAAGAATTCATAGATTGAGGTTATTCTAAGTAAACCTTCCAGAATGGAATTCAGAGCAATAAAGATATAAAAAAATATATAAAAAGGAGGTAAAGATCAAAAGAAGATATTAATGAGAAAGCCCAACATTTGTCTAATGGTAGTTCCAAAGAAAAACTAAAAATGGAAAGAAGGTGAGAATATTCCAGAATTAAGGAAAGATATGAATCTTTAGATAGGAATACAGTGAGTCCCAAGTAGGATTTAAAAAGAAAAAAAAAAACTTTCCAGGCTAAAAAGGTGCAGAACAGATGAGTTGTACAAGTCGTCTTTTCTGAACAACTTTAAATACCATGGAGGCAATTCTCACTTGCAATTAGGTTAAGTACAGACTGGAACAAACGCCTCGAGACAGCCAAAATAACCCTCAGTTACTGTTCTACCTGAAATTCTGTGAGTCTTCACTTCACACAGAGATATCAAAACAGAGAAAAACTTATTTGCATTTCTATTTAAGCAAGAAGTCTCTCTAAACCTTCTTTAAACTTCTCTGCCTAGGTGTGCACTGATGTTGACGAGTGTCTGAATGGGGCGTGTGTTCCGAATTCCATCTGTATCAACACATTGGTGAGTATGTCTCTTGTTTTTTTTTTTTATTAGTTGCTCATGACAGTACAATGATCTTGACATATCATACATTTGAATCAAATGGGGTATGATTTCTCATTTTTCCAAGTGTACAGGTTGCAGAATCACATTGGTCATACAGCCACGTATATACATACAGCAATACTGGTGTCTGTTTTATTCTGTTGCCCTTCCTATCCCTGCTTCCCCTCCCCTCCCCCTCCCAACTTTTTAGTTTGGATGCGTCCTCTCTCCACCCAATCTAATGTGACACATTTCTCTCTTTTTTTCCCCTTACATCATCATACATGTGTTTTGTATAACGATGAGGGTGTCCTTCCATCTTCCGTGCAATTCCCCTTCTCCCTCCCATTCCTCTTTTCCCTATTTAGTGGTAATCTTCTTCTCATGCTCTTCCTCCCTACCCCATTTTGAGTCACCCCTTATGTCAGAGAAGACATTAGGCATTTGCTTTTTAAGGATTCCTCTTTTCCCTATTTAGTGGTAATCTTCTTCTCATGCTCTTCCTCCCTACCCCATTCCTCTTTTCCCTATTTAGTGGTAATCTTCTTCTCATGCTCTTTTCCCTATTTAGTGGTAATCTTCTTCTCATGCTCTTCCTCCCTACCCCATTTTGAGTCACCCCTTATGTCAGAGAAGACATTAGGCATTTGCTTTTTAAGGATTGGCTAACTTCACTTAGCATAATCTGCTCTAATGCCGCCCATTTCCCTGCAAATGCCATGATCTTGTTGTTTTTTAGTGCTGTGTAATATTCCATTGTGTATAAATGCCACATTTTTTTATCCATTCATCTATTGAAGGACATCTAGGTTGGTTCCACAGTCTAGCTATTGTGAATGGTGCTGCTATAAACATTGATGTGGCTATGTCCCTGTAGTATGCTCTTCTTAGGTCTTTTGGGTATAGTGTGAGAAGGGAAATAGCTGGGTCAAATGGTGGTTCCATTCCCAGCTTTCCAAGGAATCTCCATACTACTTTCCAAATTGGTTGTACCAATTTGCAGTCCCACCATCAGTGTATGAGTGTACCTTTTTCCCCGGAATCCTCACCAGCACTTGTAATTGTTTGACTTCATAATGGCTGCCAATCTTACTGGAGTGAGATGGTACCTTAGAGTAGTTTTAATTTGCATTTCTCTGATTGCTAGAAATGGAGAGCATTTTTTCGTTTATTTGTTGATTGATTGTATGTCCTCTTCTGAGAAGTGTCTGTTTAGGTCCTTGGACCATTTGTTGATTGGGTTATTTATGTTTTTTGTTGTTGTTTAACTTTTTGAGTTCCTTGTATACTCTAGAGATTAGTGCTCTATCTGAAGTGTGAGGGGTAAAAATTTGTTCCCAGGATATAGGCTCCCTATTTACTTCACATATTATTTCTCTTGCTGAGAAAAAACTTTTTAGTTTGGATACGTCCCATTTGTTGGTTCTTGATTTTTAACTCTTGTGCTATAGGTGTTTAGGAAATTGGGGCCCGACCCCACGTGATGGAGATTAGGACCAACTTTTTCTTTTATTAGATGCAGAGTCTCTGGTTTGATTTTTTGCTACCAAACCAGGACCATTATGGAAGCATTAGTGGGTTCATAGATCCTAACTCCAAACACGTAGAACACTGGGGAATAATAATACATTTGATTGACAGAACTAGGGCAAAAGCTTGCTACAAATGTGTTTACTGTAAGAATTATTTACAAGTCATATTCAATATAAGAAATTTTTAAATGCCAGGTTTGTTCTTTTTCTTGTATTAAAGTTGCAATATTGTGCTTTGGGGAACTTTATTTGATAATTTACTGCCACCCTTGTACTTTGAAAATATGAAGCACCTCTTGGTTTATATTAACAGTTCAGTATTATTCTGGTGATTACTCAATCCCCAAACAGCACTATTTTCATAAAACTTTGCACAAGTCATTTATATTAAATGAAAATGCTTAGTACAAAGGAGTCTGTAATTTAATATTCAGATATGAGTTTTATTTCTGAAAGTTCCTATCAACAGTATTAAGATGAAAGAGGTAGCAGGGTGGACCAGCAACAAGAAAAAGTTCTGACTCCATTTACGACTCTTCCAGGTTACTAGCATCCCTGGAAAAGCTGTTTAATCTTAGTTTCCTCATTTCCTTATAAGCAAAAGTTCTTCACAAACATCAAGTCATTTATTTTAACTGTCACAACAGCCCTATGCCTAGGCACTATTATTATCCCCATTTTACCGTTGAAGAGATTGAGACACAGGAGAGTTGCATAATTAGGCTGAGGTCCCTTCTCACTATCCTTCCGGGCTGACTACAAAGCTCAAATTCTTCTCCCATGATACTTTACTGCTTTGGAATGTACTAGGATTTATTGCTTCTTAGCTTTTGTAATATGACTTACTTACTCTGTCCCACATAATGTGCATAACAGAAGAACAATATTAAGACCAATTGTAATAGGATCAATGAAATTATTCCCCCCTCTCCACTTTAAACAGCTGCTCAGTAGCTACACTATCAGGAGACATAGCTTTAAGCATTCTTTTTTTCAAAATTTATTTTATTTGTTCTTTTTAGATATACATGACAGTAGAGTGTATTTTGACATATTATACATACGTAGAGTGTCACTTCCCATTCTTGGGGTTGAACATGATGTGGAGTTATACTGGTCGTGTATTCATATACAAACAGAGGAAAGTCATGTCTGATTCATTACACTGTCTTTCCCGTTCCTTCATTGGGAACACCAATTCCCTCACCTTCATTCCCCTTTGTCTAATCCAGTGAACTTCTATTCTTCCCTCCTCCCCCTTATTGTGTGGTAGCATCCACATTATCAGAGAGAACATTCAGCCTTTGGTTTGGGGACATTGGCTTATTTCACTTAGTATGATAGTCTTCAGTTCCATCCATTTACCAGCAAATGCCATAATTTCGTTTTTCTTTATAGCTGATTAATATTCCATTGTGTAGCTTCTTAGCTTTTTACCAGGACAAAGCTGGTCTGCAAAAATAGATTTGAGAAATAACAGGTAATAACAGGGGCTTGGGGATATAGCTCAGTTGGTAGAGTGTTTGCCTCACATGCACAAGGCCCTGGGTTCAATCCCCAGCACCACACACATACACATACACACACATACACACACACACACACATACACATACAAAAGTAATAACAGAAGCCACTCACAGAGAAGAAAAGTAGATAATGGATAGACCTCCAGGGAATCCAAAAGATGAAGGAGTAGGCAAAGAAAAAGAGCAGATATCAAGAAAAGGAGTGAGGGATACCCAGTGAAGCTGACAGATCATAAAAAATCATTGCAAAGCATCCTTCAGACTTGCCCATGAAAAGTTCCTGAGTGACTAAAATATTCAACTACATACTTTATACAGGAATCTTTTATGGTATGTATTCTTATCTCAGTAAAGCTGTATAGGCTGCGTAAGTTCTGAGGATCTATTGTATGGCATGGAGACTGTAGATAACAATACTGTACTGTAGATGTGAAATTTGCTAAGAGAGTAGATCTTAGTGTTCTCACCAAAGGAAGAAAAATAACTAGAGGAGGTGAGAGATGTCTTAATTAACTCACTGTGATAATTACTTCACAGTATATACATATATTACACCATCACACTGTGTACTTTAAATATATTGAATTTTAAATATATACAATTTGTCAGTTATACCTCAATTAGGCTAAAATTTTTAGTACAAAATATTTTTTAACTGTTAAAAAAAGAAAAAAATGTAAAAAGAGATCCTGTGTGTCCCTGGAAGTGCCATTGTGGTGGAGCTGATAGCTCATTTGCCAGTTTCTTCTTCCATAGCAAACTACCTCATCAAGAATTCTCAATGCAAGCCACCAACATTTCACTTTGTGCCTGTTTCTTTGTCATTTAATTATAAAAGAGCCAAAGGAATAGTTTAAAAAAAAAAAAAAAAGGCCTTTCTAACCAAATCATCTCCCTGACTCCAGGGCGAAGCTCCCTACTCCACCTTCCGGGACTCATTAGAACTTTCAGCCTTTCCTCCTTCACCCTCCACAGTGCAGCTGGCAGGGCCAGAGTGCTGCTGGGTCACTGCTGACCCTTCTCTCCCTTCAGTGCTATACCTTCATTGTCTACAAGGCCCTCTGCAGCTTCGATCTAATGATGTTTTCACCAACATTCACTTGACTGCATAATATACACATGCAAACAGAGAGACAGGCCTGGGCCTACTTAATCCTGGAATCAATGAGTGTATATATATATATATATATATATATATATATATATATATATATAAACAACAGTGCCTTTGTTCACAGGTTTGAACCCCTGGTTCATCCTCTCATCTTTGTCCGTTGCAGGGGTCTTACCGCTGTGGGCCTTGCAAACCAGGGTTCACTGGTGACCAGACAAGGGGATGCAAAACTGAAAGAAACTGCAGAAATCCAGAGCTGAACCCTTGCAGTGTGAATGCACGGTGCATTGAGGAGAGGCAGGGCGAAGTGACCTGCGTGGTAAGTTGTTTTCTTGCTTTGTTTTTCCTCTTCCATTTCAAACACTACCTCCCTCCAGTTTTGCTTGCTTCTAGGTAAAAGTGCTCTGAAATGAAAATGTTGCCATCAAAATGGGCATAGAATGTGACAAGACCGCTGGGTTTGTAGGGAGCAGTCCAGAGCCCACCTAACCTTTGGCTGCCTGTTCTTTCCCTTTTATATGAACCACATATGAAAGCCATGGGAGTAACACTACTCAGTTGCTCACCTGGATGGTGGAGCCCCAGCTTCCAAGCACCTTCTGTGGAGAAGCCCAAGAATCCAGGCTCGTTCTCCTCCTCCCTTTCCTTCTTCTGCCCTGTCCACTTGTATTTGACAGGCATACCTGCTGCCATTTCTGATTCTCCGTACCCTTGAGACCTCTCATGTCCATTTTCAGGGGGTGTCACAATGCAGAGGTGGGGGCTGTTGACAGTCCTTAGGAGAAACCTCCACTATATAGTGAGTCTAAGTGGGGAACAATGCCATTCTTTTATGTCCTGCTCAGCCCTAGTGCAGGGACAGCTCAGTGTATGGTCATGTTTCCTGTCCATTCCCAGCCCTGGAGCCAGTGTGGGCAGGAGGAACCTGGGCAGACAGCCGAGCACCCACAGCTGACATGGGCCTCGTGCTGAGCCTGTAGAGGGCCCTTTGGGAAGGACCACCTATTCCCAAACTCCAGGACCCAGAGTCCTCGGGGACTGTGGGTACTGACAAGTCAGCCAACCTTGGCTGCTCACTTCTTCCCTACTTCCTGGGTGCCAGGCCCCCAGCAGGTGGCCCTTCAGCCAGTCTGAGGGTCATAGCAAGCACCCCTGGGCTGCAGCATGGATTCTGTGAGAATGTGTCCTCTTCCTCATACCTTAAACTGAGAATCCTTGGTCTTCATTCCTGGAAGCTTTTCTGCAATTATCATGCCACTTTTCATATGGGAAAAATAAGAAGAGTCAAAAATAAGTAAAAGAAGTAAGGATAGTAGTCTTCCCTGGCAATCCAGATATTCTGGAACAACTTCAGGATGAAGAGATGTACTGTTGTCAGAGGGGAAATATCCCAGAAAGCTCCCCAGTTCCTGTTGGTAGGGGAAAAAAAGAAAAAAGTCACTGGGTAGCAAGTGTGTCTCTGTGTTTAAGTCCTCATTTTCTGTGAACAAATTGATGACGCCCCTGGGATGGTGGGTGTTGGGCTCTTAATATGTTTTGAATTTGTAATAAGGCACAACGACAGATGGTAAAGGATTAATAAACTTGGTGTGACTACTAAAATAATTTAATCTGCCAGAAAAATGGCTCATTAAAAATGTATTTGTTCCTAGAGGAAATTTTTCCTCATTAAAGTGAGTCAAGGACCATACCCCATGGCTAAACTCTCCAGGCCTTCCAAAGGCATTTTGCTGAAGCAATTGAGCAGGGATTGGTGAGCTCTGGGAGGATTTCTTTGGAATCTGGCCTTCTCAATCTCTGGCTGCAAAGGGAGAGAGCAGATGATAAGACAGGCAGGCTGCCGCTCAGGAAACCACTGCTCCCAAAGCACCTTATTTTGATTAGAGAGGCCAGGAAATTTCACATTTGCTCTGCAAAGTGTGTTTCCCGTTGGCCCAGACTTTCTCCCTCAGATTCTTTCCCTGCTCTGTCTTTATGCCATGGGTTCATTTTTCCTCTCCCTGCATTTCTGGTTCTGTCATTTTTTATGCCCCCCTTTTCCCCTCCTCCTTCCAATGTCCTGCCTATTCTTCCCCAGGACAGCCCAACCTGCTCCATCTCATATCCAGGACCCTTCTGGAAAGGTTTCCTTTCTCCTTGGTGTATTGTCATCCTCTAACTTGGCCTCCTCAGATGTAGATTAGCAGAAGAAGAACTCAAAACATGCACATGAACCATGTATAAATGGCAAAACTCACTGGAATGGGACAGACTTAAGGTCACATTTCCCAGCTCTGAGCAAGGCACTGAGCTAGGCTGAGCCTACCTGGCTCTTCTGTGGAAAAGAATGGCGACCTTGCAACATTATTGTAAAGATAGGAGAACATGTTTCTGAAAAGTTGGCTACAGAACAGCTGTTAACCTCACCCTCGTTCTGCTGAAGGTGAAGGCTTACCTTCACCATTAGTGGCAGCAGGATCCTCAGGTACACATCTCCAGGCAGATAGAGACATTGATCTCACACTGCACCTGTGGGAACCTTCTGCTAAAAGAAAGGGATGTAAAAAGAGATAAGTACCTTGGAAGGTTCCCCCTTTGGTAGAAATTAATCCAGAAGACAAATTGAGAGATAAGACTGTGATTCGAGAATGATAAGGAAAATGCCACAGGAACCACTCCACCCAATCACTCATTTTCAGGAGAAGAATAAGTTGGACATTCACCTGAAAACTGTTGGGACCATAATTCAAACTTACAAATGCAGATCCCTTTAAACCAGAAATTCCATGCTGTGAAACTAGTACGCATACACAAAATGACTAATGGGCCAGAATTATTGGTGGCAGCATTGTTAGCAACAGGAGAGACATTAGAAGCCTGACACCCACCAGTGGAAAACTAGTTGAATTAATTGAGGTGTATCCAGACAATCATAGGTGTGATATGTCTGCAGCCATCAAAAAGAATGGCATGAATCTACATGGAACAATATGGAAAGAGCTCCAAGACAGAATGGGGAGTTTTTTTAAAAAGAAAAGCCAAGGTGTAGAACAGGTGTGTGTGTGTGTGTGTGTGTGTGTGTGTGTGTGTGTGTGTGTGTGTGTGTGTAGATGTATAAACAATGATATACACACACAATTTTGCAAAAGGACAAAATGAGAGAAAGACACTGGCTTGTCTGTGCACAGACTCTCTGACAGTGTAACATAAGAATGGATTCCTTTGATTGCCTGAGCCATGGGAACAGGAGCAGAAGGATAGTTTTTAGCATTGATTTCGCTTTGTGTCTTTTGAATTTTGAACCATTAGACTATCCAAATGCAATTAAATAGTTTTAAAATCTCATCTAACCAAAGCTGCTAGGCTTCAGGCCCTTCCCCTGGGGATGCACATACAGGAGCAGAGACCCTATTGGCTTCCCGCCTCCTGGCCAGGCTCAGCTTCCCAGGCCTCTAATGGGCTTTCCTTTCACAGTGCGGAGTCGGGTGGGCTGGTGATGGCTATGTCTGTGGAAAGGATGTGGACATCGACAGTTACCCTGATGAAGAACTGCCATGCTCTGCCAGGAACTGCAAGAAGGTAAGACGGAGAAGCAAGAGAAACACACACACACACACACACACACACACACACACACACACACACACTCACGTAAGTACACACTTTGACTTTACAAAACCACATCTCATGTGGGGGAAACATTCTGCAGGTCCCATTTAAAATTGCATTTTTAAAGTAGTTGCATCTCAAATGAAGCAAAACAGCCACCAACGATAAAGTCAGCTACACTTGGTCTTGAGATTATAGCTGGTTTTCAATGTAAGACAGGAAGTAGGATGTCACTCTGAGCTGTTTCCTCCTTAGGACAACTGCAAGTATGTGCCAAACTCTGGCCAGGAAGATGCAGACAGAGACGGCATTGGAGATGCTTGTGACGAGGATGCTGATGGAGATGGGATCCTGAATGAACAGGTACCAGTTTTGTGGGGAGCACCCATGAACTACCACGTGATGCCAAATGCCAGGGATGATGGAAGAGAACCCCATCAACTATTTATATTGATCATTCCAAATATTAGTTGCCACTCTGTCCCCATAGCACTGAAACTATTTTTTTTTTTTTTTTTTTTTGGTATCAGGGATTGAACCCAGGGGCACTTGACCATTGAGCCACATCCCTGTGTTTTATTTAGAGACAGGGTCTCACTGAGTTGCTTAGTGCCTCACTTTTGCTGAGGCTAACTTTGAACTCGCAATCCTCCTGCCTCAGCCTCCTGAGCCACTGGGATTATAGGCATGCACCACCAAGACCAGCAGCACTGCAACTTTTTTTTTAAAAAAAAGAGAGAGAGAAAGAGAGAGAATGAATTTTTTTTAATATTTATTTTTAGTTTTTCAGCCGACACAACATCTTTGTTTGTATGTGGTACTGAGGATTGAACCCGGGCCATACGCATGCCAGGCGAGCGCGCTACCGCTTGAGCCATATCCCCATCCCTCTGCAACTTTTTATTTCATAAGATTCGCAAATGTTTGAAAAATAAAATTAATAGACTTGGGCCACCTCTCCTTCCAGTGGGGGGAGTGAATTTAGTGAAAGTCTGAGTAAGTGTCCCCTCATCCCCTCTTTTAGGATAACTGTGTCTTGACTCACAATGTGGACCAAAGGAACAGCGATAAAGATATCTTTGGGGATGCCTGTGACAACTGCCGGACAGTCTTAAATAATGACCAGAAAGATACTGACGGGGACGGAAAAGGAGACGCTTGTGATGATGACATGGATGGAGATGGTGGGTTTGCTTTGCTCTGTCATTTATTTGGGATTCATTTGTCCTTTTGTCCTTGTCCTCTCTCAAGAGTAGGAATAGAATTGCTGACTCAGGGCTTCCCACGCTGATGGTTCACTGCAGCCTGGAGGCCCAGGGCTGGCTTGTCTCTGTAGGAGACTCCACAGCTCATGCCCCTGTTTAATAACTGTAGATGTTTCTGGAATTCTAGGTCATTGCTAGGAACTTAATAAAAACCCCTTCCAGCAGGGTCATGTCAGGGCTGTGTCCTGTAGGGGATCTACCTTCCCCAATTGTACTTTCCTCACCACCTTTCTCCACCTGGAAATGGAGAATTGAGCTTTGAACAGATTCACAGACGAGACCCTCTGAGGCACACTTCTGAGACCCAGGCCCCTCAGGGAAATATGGCCATCCTCTGCCTATTCTGGGTCGGGTTCTGGAAGCAGGGTGGCTATACTGCACAGCTCTGGGAACCCTGCTACAGGAACTTTGTGTGAGGTCCGTGTAAGAGGCCCCTCCTAGACCTAGGCAGCTGTGGAACTTCATGAGACTTGAGGGAGGTCATTTGATTCTGTATGACTCCCGTGGCATAGAGATGACGAGCACTGAAGGATAGCGTGGGATCTGGTAGTGGCTGGAAAACATACCAAAACACAGAGCACGGGGAGAAAACCCTTTAGAAATACCACCCACTCCAAACACACATGTATGCATGCACACACACACAGAGACCACACAGAGTATCTATACCTCCCTAAAGCATGACCTCATCTTCTATAAGCCCATCTGATGCCTCTGACCCAGTGGTGCACTGACAAACCAGCTCAATAAAAAAAAAAAAAAAAAAAAAAAAGAAAGCCCCAATTCGTCAATTTCTGCAATGCTACTTCTCCCATCAACGATTTTAAACTACCAATATGATGTCATTCAATGCAAAATTGGCACAAGAGGGACTCAGTGGGCCTGACTCCAGCATACCACTGTCCAGAACCCTGCATCCAAGTCATAACTCGGACACCATTAGGTCCTCCCTCTCAGGGTCAGCCCAACCAGCCATCGTGCCCCCCACTTCTTTTGCACGAATCCCAAATCAGTGGATAAATGCCTATAAGAGCTATTCCTTTTTTATGTCTTCCAGAATCCTTCCTTTGAAATGACTTTCCAAAACCACATCTCATGTGGGGCAAACATTCTGCAGGTCCCATTTAAAATGGAATTTTAAATGGGACCTTCAGCTAACTGCTGAAAAGGGTAATGACTGTGACAATGACCATGGGCCTGACCTCTGTATCACCCAGAAGTCAGTGTGTCACATTCCCTTCTGTCATGTTCCCCTGAACCAAGGTAGCATTCTTTTCTTGCAGGAATAAAAAACATTTTGGACAACTGCCCCAGAGTTGCCAATCGTGACCAGAGGGACAAGGATGGTGATGGTGTGGGGGATGCTTGTGATAGCTGTCCTGATGTCAGCAACCCTAACCAGGTTAGTAGGCTTCAGGGGAATTCAAACTCTAGGCTGAACTGTCTTAGGCAAAGATTCATCTAAGACCAACGTCCCGAGGAACACAGCAGAGCCTGTTGGCCGGCTCCTGCCTGTTGCCACTTATGTAACAGAGGACAGGTGGAGAAATGACACACATTAGGCTTGAGGATGGTGGCACGAGCACTACAAGAGTCTGGATGGGGTCTTCTGAGGCCTTCAGGATAAAGTCTCCCAGCTGAAGAGCACTGCTGATGTTAGTAACTTGAGCTTAATGATGCCCAGAATAACTTTTTTCTGCTAAAAGGAAAATGGAACGTGGAAGTTAACCATTGAGAGCCTAATCATGTGTCCCGTTAGTCCCTAGATCCCTGCACAGCCTATGTATGGACATTTCAGATTAAGTTCAGTCAGTGACGTGTCGAGTTTCCCTTTACACACCCCCTCCCTGTCTGGATAATTGGGCATGATGTGTCATTTGTTTCTGGAGCCCTTCGAGAGGGGAGTCATTGTTGCCCTCGGTGACTCACCATTTTGACTCCATTCCAAAATACGGAAGCAAAGCAAAGTCAGTTTGCTTTGTCCTCATGCCTATGGCTGGCTCCCTTCCAACTCATGCCAGAGCTCTGCATCTCCACCTGCCACCATGCTAGCCGGGCACCCTTTCCCAATCAGCTCATCTGGTGTGTAGGCAGCCCATCCATGCAGCTTGATATTTTAGAAGGCTTTTTTGAAAATTCAGCATTGTGCCTACACCAATATGGTGTTGTCCTTTTGCAGTTTTGTACCATCCTAACTCCAGAGAAATAATTCCTGAAATCCAGTGATGATGGGTGAGGTCTGCCTTCTCTAGAACATTCTGTACATGCAGGCCCAGGGATAAATAACACATTCTGTTCTCTTTGCAGTCTGACGTGGATAATGATTTGGTTGGGGACTCCTGTGACACCAATCAGGACAGGTACGGCCTATGTCCCACTTCAGGCAGGCAGATGCAAAATTTTAATTTTCGGAGCTTTGTTGATAGCAGGCTTTGGGATCTGTCTGGGTGTATTCTGGATCTCTCTGGGGCTGCTATTGGGACAGCTCTGTCTCCAGTCAGGGCCACCATTCCTCTCTGGAAATGCTGTGTAGGAGATAGCAGTGGTAGAATAGGCCACTGGATACTCCAGCAAGGAAGCTCTATGGCAGGAGAGGCACAGTGGTACCATGCCCTACAGACAGGTTCTAGAGTGTGACAGCCAGACATGAGTCACCATTCTTTCTCTTACAATCTGGTTAATCTTAAATTAGTTACCTAATCTCTCTGTGCCTCAATTTCTCCTCTGTACAGTGGGGATGACAGTAGATCTAGCTCATAGGACTTTTGGGAAGATGAAGTTAATTCATAAGAAGTGCTTAGCATGATTTCTGTTGTAAATCTAACGTTCTGGTTATATTCTTTCAATTCAGGAAAACTCCACCATCATCCCAACATAGATATCAGTTTGCTGAGGGATCACTATTACTTTCATTGTCCTTCACGTTTTTCCATTTAGTTTCTCTTATTTGAGTTAAATTTGTTCTGTGCAAGCAAATTTTGCCAACCCTCCTAGCCCAACACAGTGGAGTCCCACATTAAGACCAGGGCTGGCTGGAGATGTAGCTGTGATAGAGTCCTTGCTTAGCATACTCAAGGGCCTAGGTTCCATCCCTAGCACTGCAATTAAAAAAAAAAAAAAAAAAAAAAAAGATGCTGTAGGAGCATCACAAAAGAAACACAGCCATGTGCCACTCATCTCTGGATGATACCTGCTATCCTAGGCTCTAACCCCTGTACTCCTTGGGGAACTCCATAGAGAGGCACTCAGAACCAGAGTAAAGAGGGCAAGGATGCTATAAGGCAAAGCAGCAAGAGACTCAGCTTCTCTCCTAGTACCTGGATCACATATTGCGCTGCAGACTCAGTTCTCCATCTACACCTTGCTCAAAGACAGCTCCCTCAGTATGTTCCGTGTCTTCATTGCTGAGCACATACAAAGTTGAGTGATTTGGACATATTTTTCAGTCTCTTGGAGTCTCAATTTCTTTATCTGAAAAATATAAATAATTAATCACATGTTACAGGTAATGGTGAAAATTCAAGATCTTGTAGGTAAGACTCCCAGCCCAGCACTGGCTCTCAGTCCATATGCAGAAAATGGTGGCTGTTACTGTTGGTATCACAGTATAGGAAGGGCGAGTCAGGAAGGGAGTCTGACATCAGATCTCTCGGTTTCAGAGTGGAAGGTGGGACTGGCACCCTGACAACCCCCCTAAATGATGTATATCAAGAATGTCCCCTGTCACAGGTCATCCTGTACTCGGATTACCATCTGATTTCTAAAATATGCTATTCCACCAGCCTCTAGAAATTTGCCTAAAACTAATGACTCATTCTGCCACATTTTAATTCCCACAAATGTGAACCTTGAGGGAGAGGACAGGAACTGCTTGTTTTTTTTTTGCATACAAATGTTCAGGGCTCTATAGAATAGTTGTTGCTAATGGAAATAGCTCAATGGTATGTTTAAAAAAGCAGCCCGAGAGCCTGCACAGGAATTCTACCAGTTGAGACAGTCTTCGGTTTGTCCAGGGTTGGACTGACTTCTGTTGCCCCTGGAGCCATGTGGAATGACTGGTCCCTGGCTTCCCTCCCATGTAGTGTAGGGGCAGTTCCTTGCCGATGGGAGGCCACAGAAGGCACAGGGTGAAAGGAGCATCTGCTGTGATCTGAAGCAGCCACGGGAGGTGTCAAGAGACTCGGGGTAACCTCTGGGAGACAGTGCAGACTCATCCTCCCATGGCCATTCAGCCTGAAAGAGGAAAAGTGGTGGTCTGAGAGTAAGAACCCTGAGAAGTCCTGGGCCCACCTCTCGGGAAGGGGCAGCTGTATTCTCTGCCAGTCTCCCCATGGCATTCAGGTCAGAATTCTCATTGTGTCCACGGGCCAGGGATTATAAAAGGAAATAAACACAACATACTGTAGGATTCTTTCACAGGCACTTAGCAAGTGCTTTCTCATATATTAAAATTGAATTGTGCAAAATTCTGATCATTGACTCACGTACTCTTCGTAACAATCCTAGGAAGTAGGGACCGTTACCATCCCCACCTTACAGATGAGGTCACTGAACCACAGATGTGGAGTGTCATGTGCATGGTCTCCTGCTGGTCAGGGTGGCTGGGCCAGGACTCTCTCTGGAGCTGGCTGGCACCACAGCCTCTCCCTCTGTGCCCTTCACATGTCCTCAGAGTCAGGGATCATTAACAGTCCCCAGGCACCGAGAGGAGCCTCTGGTCACAAATCACAGACACAGACTCTTATCTTCAGTAGTAAATGGCTGTCTTGTTTTTAAAGGCTAAAGAAGTGGAAAATTGTCTCTGCAGCCCATAATGGCTGCCTCATCAAAGGAATCGAACTATCGGGTTTGATAAAATCCCAAGGCTGTTAAAATCCTCCAACCCAGATTCTCCTTCCTGTCCCCTGCTGAACTGAAATCCTTTCTCCACAGTGATGGAGATGGCCACCAGGACAGCACAGACAACTGCCCCACGGTCATCAACAGTGCCCAGCTGGACACTGATAAGGATGGAATTGGGGATGAGTGTGATGATGACGATGACAATGATGGCATCCCGGACCTGATGCCCCCGGGACCAGACAACTGCCGGCTGGTCCCTAACCCAGCCCAGGAGGATAGCAACAGTAAGCAGGCCCAGCCCAGGTTGCCTGAGACCCCCCTCTGGCCAGGCACACTGCCCCCCTCAGGGCACTGAGGACTCAGATCCTCTGCTTTCTTGCCTCCCAGTAATGGCTGCGTCAAACTCAGCTCCTCTGCACACTCTGTGTGGACGGTAGACATCTGGTAGACAATGGTCTCCAACTCAGAGCTGATCACTTTGCAGCTTCTGGGCCACCCTAGGATGCGATCATACAGAGCAAGGCCGCAGCCATGTGCTCAGCTCCATCCCCCAGAGACTGGGAGAGTGGCTACATTGTCCTTGCTCCTTCCAGTCACTGGGGGTCCCAGAAAAGGAGCCAGAGAGAAGGGCACAACAGAAAGGGATGGGCTGGATTCACAAACTCAGACACCTGCAGGAGCCAGGCATTGACATGTGTGCACCAAGTCAGATAGGAGTTGACAGGGATCGGTGGGGGTTAAGGTAATTAGAGGCTTTATCCCCAGCTATGCAAATTCAAATGTCATTTCAGTTGAATGAAATTCACTTGTAGGCCAAATTCAGCTGAGGGACCAATCAGAATTTATAAGATTCTGGTGACAGTAATTTCCCTGCTTTTTGCACATTATAACCTAGAAAATGTTGTGGACATTCGCTTACATAAGATCAGGCTTATGAGCCACCAGTTGGTAAACCCAACCATATATCATAAAAACTTCCTGAGGACACAGTGAAGGGCAACTGTTAACATTGACCTTGCAAGAAACTCTGGGTGTTACCTGAGGGCTGATCTGATTGCCCATCAGCAGGGTCCAGGTTGAAGCCTAGGACCAACCCCAAGGTTCCTTTCCTGACACTGGTGAATCCTAGCCCTGGAGGTGGGAACTTGAGCTCGTCTTCTGTCCCCCGTCCAGCCCCTTTCTCTGCTGAGGAGTGGTAAGTATGGGCATTGTTGAGCTCCTGTCCTCTTTCTTCACCCCACTCAGGTGATGGGGTGGGAGACATCTGTGAGGCTGACTTTGACCAGGACCAGGTCATCGACCGGATCGATGTCTGCCCTGAGAATGCAGAAATCACCCTGACGGACTTCAGAGCCTACCAGACCGTGGTTCTGGATCCCGAAGGGGATGCCCAGATCGACCCCAACTGGGTGGTCCTGAACCAGGTGAGTGTATCCGAGTTGGCAAGAGCTCGGCTTTGTCTTTTTTAATAGTGGCAGGTGTCATTTAGAGGTACTGATTAAGAACGGGAAGCTGTTCATGTGTTCCTCCTCATAGTCCTGAGACAAAGTCTTTTCATTGTGCCCATTTTATAGATGATAAAATTGAGTCTTCTAAAGCCTTGAAGACTGCTCAGGGTAGCTCTGCAGTGAGTGGCTGAGATGGCTGGAACTGGAACTCGGACCAATCATGCTCCTGATATAGTAATCAGCCTCCTCCATGTCCTCCTCATTGCATAGCTGAGAAAGGAAGGCAGAGAGATTTAGTAGACTTTCCAGAGTCACAGAGCAAACCATATTAGAAATACATGTTCCCCAATCAAGGGGAGTCTGCTTAAGTGACAATCTTAGAAAAATTATTTCTATTTAGTGGGCAATAAGACCAGCCCTCAGGTGACACCCAGAGTTTCTTTTATTTAAACATTCTTTGCCAGTTTGTGCTTTCTTTGGACTCATAACAAGATACAACAAGTACTCAGATGATGAAACCTTTAATGGAGGTCACACATCACCAGTCTGCCACTCATGGCACCCAGGGTTCTGGGTTCCCCAAATTTACTTGGTCCACTTTGAGATGGCTCTGAACTTCCTCAACTCTTTCTACAGGGCATGGAGATTGTGCAGACCATGAACAGTGATCCTGGCCTGGCAGTGGGTATGTCTGGGGCCTCAGTTTACTCTCCTGTAGAATTCTGCCAGCTGGCAATGTTTCTGTTTGTCTAATCATATCTGATCTCCACAGGGTACACGGCTTTCAACGGAGTTGACTTCGAAGGGACCTTCCATGTAAACACCCAGACCGATGATGACTATGCAGGCTTTATCTTTGGTTACCAAGATAGCTCCAGCTTCTACGTGGTCATGTGGAAACAGACGGAGCAGACATATTGGCAAGCCACGCCCTTCCGAGCTGTTGCGGAACCTGGCATCCAGCTTAAGGTAATGGTGGTCAAACCCCTTCTTCTGGGCCCTTTGCCCTCCCTTTAAATCCCAAGTTCTCCCAAATGGCACGTAGATAATCTTAGAAATGGATACATTGATGACAATGACATAGTCAGGATGAGAGCTGACCCAGAGACTCCCTTCCTGCCTGTATGACAACTACACTCAGATCTCTAGGTGACCATCAGGGAACATGAGCCTACATGGAGTCAGAGAGATTGGGAAGGTCTGGAGTGCATCTTCAGGCATCCTGTGTTGGAAACTGGCTCAGGTGTGGTCAGTAGGGCCAGCTATGTACAGAAGGTCTGATGGGCTATCTCCATCATTCCCATGAGGGCAGAAGACAAATTCAGGAGCCAGACATTTGCGGGGAGCCCTCCTGGGGCCAATGTGGGGAAGCAATGGACTTATCATAGAAAAAGTATGGAATGAGCAGGACAGTATTGTTCCCTGCTTAGTACTAAGGGGCTGGGGTCACCTCAGAAGAAAGAACATTTAAGTATTTGTTTTGTACAAGTCCAAGGCCGTCTGACTGTAACCAGAATTCAACACCATGTCATCACCTCAGGTCTAGACAGAAAGATGGTCTGTGTGTCCTCTTCTAACACTCTCCTCCTGTCCTTGTCCAGGCTGTAAAGTCTAAGACGGGCCCAGGGGAACATCTCCGAAACTCCCTGTGGCACACAGGGGACACCAGCGACCAGGTCAGGCTGCTGTGGAAGGACTCCAGGAACGTGGGCTGGAAGGATAAGGTGTCCTATCGCTGGTTCCTGCAGCACAGGCCCCAGGTGGGGTACATCAGGTAGGTGGGGGTCTCTTCTCCTGCCCTGGTATACTCCATTCTTCACCCCAGAGGCTTTGCTTCCCTGATTAGTCCTGATCTGGGATTATCCTTGAGGATTTGCCAGGATTTCCATGACTTCAGACCAGGACACGCAGAAGAGAGGTGGGAGGAAGACACATAGGCTCAGACTGAAACGAGGGCCAAGTGCTGCATTGCAGGAGATTCTGGGGGAGGCATTGGGGGACCCATGCAAATGGATGGTGGTGCCCTTCTGCTGTGCCCTTAGCAAAGCCCGAGAGTGGATCTGCTGATGGGTGGAGGGAAGGATGTGTGGCTGAGACGCCTGCACGCGCTCTGCCCTGAGACTCCTCTGGGCCTATGTAATCACTTACATAGAGAGTCCCTCATGGTCTGTCTTCACTGCTGGACTGTAAACTCCAGGAGGACAGCACCTGTGTCTTGATCTCTGTCTCCCCAGTGCCTAGTGTGACACCTGCTACGTACCATGTATGGTACAAACTGTTCATCATGTAAGCAATGTGATCTACCCTATTTTTTTTTTTTTAGCCATCATGTCTTTTATTTTTAAATACTTTAGAACATATTTCCTAAGTACAAGTGAAAACCATAATATGCTTATCAAATCAGAAAATATAATAATGATACAACATGATATATAATCAGCAACATAAATTCAAATGCCATCAATCATCTTATTAATATTCTATATGATTTTTGTATGCTTGTGGCCTAAGATGTAATATTAGTATGCATTCCAAGAGTTGTCGTAGCTCTATTGTCTCCTTTGTTTCTTTTATTCTAAACCATTTATGTGATTTTTTTAATGTTTAGATTCATAAATGATAGAAAGATCAATTAGGAAAGTGAGTAAAGCGAGTAATCTGTCTAGTAACAGGCAGAATAAAGACCCCAAATTCTAATCTTTCTAATCTCTTGATACTGTGCCTTAGATTGCAAAATAAACTCTATAGATACGATGTGGAACTTGGAATGTATAGATTAACCTGGATCATTCCAGTGGTCAGACTTAATTATACAGATCATTGAGACTTTTCTTGGCTATGATCAGAAAAAGATACCTGAGTATAGAAGACATGATAGCCAGGAAATAGAGCTCTTCTCACCAGGGACAAAGTATAATCCCCAATGGCATAACCCCAATGTCTCACCTCTGGCCACACCCCCACCTGCCTACAGTTATCACCTAGTTAATCCATATCAATGGATTAATCCATTGATTAGTTTAAACATCTCATAATCTAATCATTTCACTTCTGAAAATTTTTCATTGTTTCACAATGAACTTTTGGGGGACACCTCATATCTAAGATTTAATATCTAAATCATAACAAGTAAGGTACTGCTGTAACAAATCCCCCAAAACATGAAAGTGGCTTTGGAACTGTGTAATGGGTATGCCCTATTTCTTTATAGGACTGTTTTTTTTTTAAACTAATCTCAGGAGTTACAATGGCCTACATCTTTGAAAAATTTAGACAATATACTTATTTCAGTTTTCATATTTGCAGATCAACACCCATGTCAGCTTACATAGTACCTTTAGGAACTAGTATATATTGCATTCTCCTAAACAGGTCAGGAAAGCAACTTAGAAGGAAAAAGAAGCTTATCTGGACTAATTCATTCTGTTCTCCTCTATGACATTATGTCTAATGGGCTCTGTTTGCCCCACAATAAGGAAGCGCATGGCCTTTCATGTTCTCAGCCTTGTTAAGACCAACATCCTTTTTTTAATACAAATATGTTGAAATACCCCTTCTTCTATCCCAAAATGAAATCATAAGAAATATAACCCACCTACACATATTATTTTTGAAAGTCAATCTGAGCTCTAACAATAGAGAAATAATTAATAAATTAATATACAATTTTGTTGTATATTACTTTATTAATAATTAATAAAGTAATATACAACAAAATAATATAAATGCTTGGGCACAATCATACCAGAAGACAAAATGAAATAGAGAGTAGCATCCATATGCCTAGAATCACTGTGAAAGTGACATTCTAATACAGATTGATGATTCAGTGACAAATTATATTACAATGGTATTGCCAAAGGTGATGTGAAGTTGTAAAATGGTAAAACTCAATTTTCAACCAAAACAAAGTACTTAGTAGTTTCCCAATTTACCCTGGAGACTTCAGCTAACATGAAAATCTGTCTAAAATATACGTGATGTAGACAAGTAAAAGGGAATTAAGTTCTAGGCCCCAGTTGTTACAAACAGGCCGTTATCCTTCTGTGTGTCTGGAGAAACACTCTAAAAGCACACAGGATGCAGGACCAATTTTGACTAGTCTCTCCAGGCATTTTAAGCCATCCAGTGTCCCTAACTTCTGCCACTCAATGCCACCATGACAACCAAAAATTCCCTGCAGGTTTCTGAACTTCTACGTAGGGAATGTTGTTGTCTATTGTGAATTGTGGCTCTGGGAGTCTGTGCGTGATATCCAGTAGAACTGAGGAAAAGCAGAAGTTCTAAGCATCTGTCCAGACAAGGTCACTCATAAGATGTAGCCAAAGGGCCTTTCTCCCAGGATGTCAGGCTATATCTTTTTAACTCATCAGCAAATACCTATCAAATTTACTGTGTCCCAGAATTGTGTTGGGTTTTTTGAAAGACCATTGAATTGTCCCTGTACCATCTCCCTGCTACTGGCTGGGAAGACATAGATACACAGGTTCTGCCCTCAAGGAGCTTCCAGTCTAATAGGGAGGGAGACCAGCTACAGCACAGTCCAGGTCAGTGGGAAATGAGTGTCAAAGAGAATAAAGGCAAGTCATGGGACCCTGGGTCTCCTCATGGGCACTTCACCCTGCATTGGGCTTCATGGAGACCTGTTCTGCCTGTGTTGTCTGCAGGGTGCGATTTTATGAAGGCTCAGAGTTGGTGGCTGACTCTGGGGTCACCATAGACACTACTATGCGTGGGGGCCGACTTGGAGTTTTTTGCTTCTCTCAAGAAAACATCATCTGGTCCAACCTCAAGTATCGCTGCAATGGTAACGTACATTCTGCTACTGCACAATGTTATTACTAGAATTAATCAGACAGTGCCACCATATTTTTATAGCATACTCTCCCCTCTAAAGCCCAAAGCTCATGCTACATGCTCATTAAAATCTGATAGCCCCTGTGTAACAGAAGTCAGAATTGGATCTCATTTTTCTGATTTTATAAATTTGAAAATTTAGATCCATCGAATTTAACGGCATGGTTTAGGTTTGGGGTTCAGTGAGAAATTCAGTCAGATTCAATTTACAGGCAGCCTTAATTTTCATATGGCTCAAACATAATCACAGACTCAAAAGCCACTCTGCCTGCTAATTTTCTTCAGGGCTATGAATGAGCGTTGCTGGGCTTTCAGCCAACAATTTGCAAAGCAGCCTGAAGTAGAAAATGGCTGCCGGGGCCTGTGGGGCCTCTTGGGCAAGCTGAGAGCGCCCCCTACAGGAGTCCTGACTGACATGCAAAACGGATCTGGATTCCAGGTAGAAAGGCTCCTAATTAACCATCCTTCGCCCATTGTTTTTGCAGACACCATCCCAGAGGACTTCCAGGAGTTTCAAACCCAGATTTTTGATCGCTTGGATAATTAAACAGAGGAAGCAACCTATAACTGCTTTTCCAAATGCTAAAACTATATATTTTTTAATTTCCTATAAATTTCTTTGTATTTACTGTGGCTTTCTTTTACAGCCCAAATATATCAGAACTTTTTATATGAATGTAGAAATAAAGGAGAAGACATCATTTCTAATAACGATGCTACTCAGGCATTGCTTACATGTGGCTCAGTTTGATGGCGAATGGTGTTCTCTGAGGGTTCCACATTGAACTTGCAGGATGATATTTTATCCTCAGGCCCCGTAGTCTGTGAAACTGAGCATGTGCATGAATCAGAAGGTCATAGCAAAGGGTCTCATCTGGGTCACCCCAATCAGCTTCACTCAAAAGACCTAACAGTTCTTTGTATACCTTAAGCAGCCTCCTCAGTCTAGGTAGGGAGGCCCAGAAATACCTGCCCAGGGACACCTTGCCAATTAAGATTTTTTATGACCAGCCCTGGGACAGATTTGCCCAATTCCTTCAGATCCTCTCCCCTCACCTCATGCACACCTTCCACAGACTTCTATCATTAACACAATTCTTACACTTATTTATACATTTGGCTCCCCCTAGTGGACTGTAAATTTATTGAAAATAATTATGTCTTATGCTGTCCACCTGGTACCTGAAGTGTAGTAGATATCCAATAAATGTTTGCTGAATGAATATCTCCTAAGTAATCAGGACAACAGTGCATGAATGGGTCACATAAGCCCTCCTAAGACTCAAAAAGCTGCTCACAGCCATGTTCTGTGCTAGTACTATTAATTATATGTAGAGGCAGAAATTTGCCTAATCTGTACACCTACCTTTCTTACTTTCCAGTTTAAACCAAGGAACCAGGAAAATTTTATAAATGCCCTAGAAATTTAGTTCCAAAGAATATTTCTTTGTAGTAATATATTCTTTTATTCCAGAATTCCCCAAATAACTTAAACCATAAATAAAGGATTAAACACTCTTACCACATTTTACCATGATTTTGGTAGTCAGAAAATACAATAGAGCATCCTCCCAATATGAGACATGGAGAACTTCCAGGCATCCTCCTTAAGTATAAAGCTGAGTTGTGTGTGTTGCCTTGTAATTCAGAACGTCTGATCTCCTTCATCATCTCCAACGGGTAAAGAGAACTCGTGCCTGTCCACCAGTCATGAGCACTGATGACTAGTCTCTTGGGACCAGTGACCTCTAGGCCACAGCTGCTTTTCAGTCTATAGCATTTACAAATCTTTTCCAATTCCAAAACCCAGGGAAGAGAAGTATATTCATTTGGTTGTTCTCCATCTTCCCTGTTTTCCTCACTGTATACATTTATTGAAAGGTCATTTCCTGAGCTCCTAGTTCTTCCAAGAGCCCTCTGACTCTCTTGGCTCTCCACTCACTGTATGGTACAGGTAGGCTATACCATAACTTACAGCTATTTTAATGACCTTTCCCTGGAACTGGACCTCTTGGCACTTTACTAGACAGTCTCTCTCTCTCTCTCTCTCTCTCTCTCTCTCTCTCTCTCTCTCTCTCTCTCTCTCTCTCAGGAGGGGTACCAGGAATTAAACTCAGTGACACTTGACCACTGAGCCACATCCCCAGCCCTATTTTGTATTTATTTAGAAACAGGGTCTTACTGATTTGCTTAGTGCCTCGCCTGTTGCTGAGGCTGACTTTGAACTTGTGATCCTCCTGTCTTAGCCTCCTGAGAGGCTGGGATTACAGGCATGCACCACCACACCTGGCTACAGATCTTGTTTTTTAAAAATTTTTTTTTTTACTAGTTGTTGATGGACCTTTATTTCATTTACTTATTTATATGTGATGCTGAGCATTGAACCCAGTGCCTCACACATGCTAGGCAAGTGCTCTATCACAGAGCCACAAACTGAGCCCCAGATCATCTTCTTAAGGAATATTCATTCTGATCACTGAAGCACATCAAGTTCTATACACAAAAATATACTAACTCAGAAGAGAAGTATGTTGGTTGATTGGATCTGGTTGGGAGTCTGAGCTTAATTCATATAGTATCCTGGTCTGATTTCAGTGAGCCTGGTTCCTTATCAGAAGTGTTCAATGACTCCCATATTCTCCTGTGTGCCCTGAGGCTGATGGAAAGAGGAGGCATCCCACTGCTATCCCAATATAATCTCCCTGCTTGGCTGTGCAGTATGTCCACAGGAAATGGGCTCTCAAACTTAATCACTACTTTTTTGTCTAATCATGCTGGGTCCATGAGCCCAACAGGAGATCTACAATATAATTCCTCCACTTATGGAGCTTACTACATTGTTGGGAAAGATTTATATATGCAAAACAATCAGAACAAATAGAAGCAATTACTAACTACTCAACTTTTTGGAATTTGGGGAGCTAGTTGTTTAACTATAGATAGTTTGAAAATGGACATTTTTGGAGTATTTACACCACAGAAATTAGCAACCCTTACAAACCAGAGCTCCACAGAGCTGGTTATCAAATGTGCATCAGCTGGGTGCACTGCCTTATCCTATCTTAGTCATTTCTCCTCTATATATTAGAACTTGAGGCAGAGCTGGGCTCAGTGGTGCACACACGTAATCCCAGTGGCTGGGGAGGCTGAGGCAGAAGGATGGCGAGTTCAAAGCCAGCCTCAGCAAAAGCAAGGCATTAAGCAAGTCAGTGAGACTCTGTCTCTAAATAAAATACAAAATAGGGCTGGGGATGTGGCTCAGTGGTCAAGTGCCCCCGAGTTCAATCCCTGGAATGTGCCCCTCCCCCCCAAAAAAAAAAAAAAAAAAACCTTGAGGCAGAAAGCTTGGAGCTTTCATAAAATTTTGAAAGAAGTGGAAACACGGGGGCGGGGACACTCAAAAAGTACTTGATAACAGATATAGACTCAGAACAGGATAGCTCACTCTTAAGTCACTCCCTGGATTTCTTGACATGGTGAGTCAAAGTCCTATTCAAAATCTAACTTCAAACTAATGGCTCTAAGAGTTGAAGTGGACATCAGTCACTCACCAACTGGTATGAATTCATTCCTATGCTCTTCTCACTTGTTACTGGGGTTAATGAGGGAATGGCAAAGAGAAAGGAGCCTGTAACCGTGGGGAGCAAAGGACCATGCCTGAGTAGAATCCCACAGGAGGCTGGGGAGAGCTCTTGGGATGAAGGAGGGGATGGGAGACCTCCAGGAAAGACCAGGGCCTGGAAGCAGGTGCAGAAAGGGAGGGCCAACACATTCTGCTTCTGCCAATAAAGAGAGGGGAAGGCCAATGTGGCAGAATATACCTATAATCCCAGCTGCTTGGGAGGCTGAAGCAGGTGCGTTGCAAGTTTGATGCCAAATTCAGCAAGTTAGCAAGACCCTGTCTCAAAATAACATTAAAAAAAATGGGGATGTAGTTCAGTGGTAGACTGCTTGCCTAGCATGCGTGAGGCCTGGGTTCAATCCTGAGTACCACAAAGAGAGAGAGAAAAGAAGCTCCTTCTCCCTACCTAGGTTATTAGTCCTATGTTTCCTTATTATTATAGTGATTGTCCAAGCTTAATTTTGGAGATGGGCTATAGAGTCAAAAAGAATTAAAGAGATGCACAGTTTAGTCACCTATTATTTAAATTAAATTCTTGCATTTTATTATGTCTAGGAAGATAACTGAGAATATAAGTAGAAAATCTGAGCCAGAGGTGAGGCAAAATGAGAACAAGATAATTGATTCATGTATCAAAAGAGTGAGATGTGAGGCACCTGTGTTTGGAAGCATGAGGTCCTAGTAACACCGGGACTATCAAAGGTGACTCAATCATTTATTCAGAGTCAGGTGTAAAATCCCCTTTGGTGTACACAGCTCCAAGTCTTACATGCTTGCCCAAATCTGTGGTTAATAAACAACTTCTGCCCACATTTCTTGAGATAATATAATTTCCTTAATTATAAAGATCTTTTGTTCCTGAAAAAACTTAGAAATAATTATAAAGATGTTGGAATAAATTGGACCCATCATCTTGTTATAGTTAAAGCTTTGTCCCAGGGCTTCATAAACTAACTTCCAGACCACTCACATTTAATCGAATCAAGCCTTTATTGAAGCACACTGGTGGCAGCTGGCCAGAACATAAAGCTGTTCCCCTGATCAGCCCTGAACAATTGCAAGGGCGCTCCTTATAAGCCTGAAAACCGCAAAAGGGATGCTTGGGGGTCTAGTCAATGCAGGCAAGCCAGGTTACAGAAGTGGGAGAGTGCAGTCAGGAGGCGGGAAGCCTAACCAATCACAGTTAGCCCAGTCACCCCAGTTACAGAAACACAGTCCCGTTACCATAGTTACAGAAACAGTGCCCCATTAGGTAGATCTATGTTCTTAAAGGTTTCTGTAGCAAAAGGAAAAGAACATTTTGTCCTGGTCATGACCTTCTACTTGGCATGGTTGTTTTACAGGATGAAGTCATAAAACAAAATGGAGTCACATTTGCTTCCACTGTCACATCCTAATAAATATTTTGTGAGGTACATGGGAATCATACTATCTCTTCAACACTATGACAAAATACCTGAGATAATTTTAAAAAATCAAAGGAGAAAAGGTTTATTTTGACTCACAGTTGCAGAGATTTTAGTTCATGGTCACTTGGCACTGTTGCTTTGGGCCTATAATGAAACAGTACATCACAGCAGGAGCACGTGGTAGAGGAGAGCTGTTTTCCTCCTAGTGGCCAGGAAGCAAAGAAGAGAGAGGCAGGGGTTTGGGTCCAAAAATCCCATTCAAAAGCATAACACAAAGACCTGACTTCCTTCCACTAAGCCCTACCTCCTGAAGATTCTACCACTTCCCAATAGAGCCACAGATGGTGACTGAGCGAACCCAGGGCCTTGGGGGATGGCAGGACTTATCTTTGAATGTGTGATATTTAAAGCATTTGAAATACTTAAGAGAATTTGGCATTTTAGAAAATCCAATAAATTGAACTTGTAATTCCAATTGAAAATGTATAGCTTGAGATAATATAATTTCTAATTTTAGACTGTGCTTTTTAGTTTAAAGATGCAGAAGAATTCAACCAAATATTTTAGTTCATGGTCACTTGAACTATATCTATAAATTGGCAATACTTACAAGAATTATTTAACTATCTAGGTAGGCTTTGTCAGACAATTGACAAAGATTAAACATTAAATTTATGAATACAATTTAAAATACTCAAAGAAATTTAGCTCAGTTTGCAAATGGCACCATTCATCGAAAGCTTAAAGTGATTATAAATTTTGCTATAGAATAATAAGTAAATTTGTATACTCACAGAGTACAACAATATATTTTTAATTGAACTTATAAACGTAATTACAATTTGAAACTTTAATTAATCAAATATCAACTTTAAAAACCAAATTCACCATAAACTGTGTTTTCTGTATACAAATTTTGTTCTCAGGAGCCAAAAATATAACCCAAACCAGCAAAGTGAGAGTCAACACTGAGAGGATTTTTTTCTATTTTGGTGGAGGTCCGGGGAAATACATCCTCCACTCCAAATAAGTGGCTCACAACTGTTCTAGAGCATGGCCTTTTCTACACAAGGGCAGAAGGGACATTAATGTGGCTCTCCTTGGCTCAGCATCACTGGATGGCTGGGGCTAGGCTGCCCTGTGTTCCCACCCTTGGCTGTGCTGTGTCCCCACCAAAATGCAGGTTGAGGCTTATTCCTCAGTGTTGCCTGTGGGTGGTGGGGCCTATGGGCCGTGTCCAGGCATGGGGCACAGCCCTTGTGGATGGACTGATGTTTTTCATTTGGTAATGAGTTCTTGCTCACCTGGGACTGGATCACTTGGCACAAAAGCATGTGTTCTTCAGCAGATAACCACTTGCCTTCCACTTTTCCATGAAGCTGAAAGCAGCACAGAGCCCTCACAACACCAGGGATTTGACCAAAAAACCATGAGCCAGATAAATATCTTTCCTCTATAAATCACCCAGTCTCAAGTGTGCCATTATAACAACAGAAAACAAACCAAGATACCCATCATTTGCCAGGACACATAACTTGAGAAACACTAGCCCCACCCTGGGGCCCCTGTGGGATAGTGACAAGGGATGCCTCTTTCATTGCACCCCACTACATTCAAATTTGACAGATGCTAAACATATCTACTTCTCTGGGGGTTGGGGGAAATGAAGCCTACAGGATGAAAGCTCTCCTATTCTGGCAGAACAACTTGACCGAGAAGTAACTGTGGTTTCTTTTCTTAGCTTAATAATAAAAGGATGAAAATATTTTCCAGACATTGTCTACCTCCTCAGCTACACAGTGGACATGCATCAGGCCTTTAATACAGGCTTGGGGAAACAATTTAGTTTCCCAAATTTCAACTTGTTTTTCCTGTGAGAACTTATTCCAGACTCAAGAGAAACATAACCTGTGTCTATCTTATAGTTTCTATCCTTCTCACAGAATTAAGATGCCAGGGTGTTTTCTCAGTACCACAGTTGTGGATGGTGTTGCTATAGTTTGGATAAGTGTTAAAAGCTTAGTCCCCAGCCTGTGGCAGCAGGTGATATAACTTTTAAGAGGTAAAGCCTAGGGAGAGGTCATAGGTCACTGGGGTGTGCCCTCAAAGGGGATACTGGGAATCTCCCTTCCATGTCTCAGCCATAAGATGAATATAGTTCCAGGCCAGGTGAGATGGCGCACACCTGTAATCCCAGCAGCTCCGAAGGCTGAGGCAGGAGGATTGCAAATTCAAAGCCAGCCTCAGCAACAGCAAGGCACTAAGCAACTCAGTGAGACCCTGTCTCTAAATAAAATACAAAATAGGGCTGGAGATGTGGCGCAGTGGTCAAGTGCCCCCAAGTTCAATCTTGCAAAAAAAGATGAATAGTTCCACCACATGCCCCACCACGATCTACTGCCTCACCACAGGCCCAAAGCAATGGGGCCAATTGATCATGGACTGCAATCTCTGAAACCATGAGCCAAAATAAACCTTTTTTCTTTTTAAATACATTATCTCTGGTTGTTTTGTTATGTAAAGGACAGCTGACTAACTCAGAGGAGAACCTATATTCATAAATTCCTCCTGAAATTACTGTGGTTAGCACTCACCCCATACTCTAAGGTGAACAGACTAAAAGTAGGGCCCCCAAGTCTATTTGAACCTAGGCAGCCACTTCTGTAGTGACCCTCAACTGTGGGGCTGCAAAGGGCTCCTGCAGGCCTCCCTTTCCTTTCTCAGAATGGAAGAATCTTTCTCTAGTCTGAGGAATGGAGCCTCACTCTCCCACTTGCTTTTGGCCATGAGATTTTACCTGTTCCTAATCTTCTTTTACTTAGTCCCCCAAGTCCCAAACCTCCCCTGATGGGCGTGGCCTTAGTGCACGGAGGCCAGAAGTCCACAGGCTGGCTCTGACTCACACCACCACAGGCTCACTGAGGTGAGAAGTTCAGCATCCACTTCCTGCCTGAATGGGAGATTAGGGCACAGAGAAATCAGAGAGGAGAGAGGTCACTACTGCAATGTGCAAGCCTACCACATTCTGAATGAACCCACATGGCGGCAGTCTAAAGTGTTGTCTCATGTTTGGGTGTCTGGGCCCTACCTAAAAAAATAAAATAGCCACCTGGGATATTATTTGGAAAAGTCAGACTCATCAAGGAATGAAACTGGAGTTGCTCAAGGGGCAGAGGAGAGAGGCCAGAGGAAGGAGAGAATGGAATTCCCCAAGGCTGGGGCAGCAGAGGGTCGGGGGTCTGGAGTAGCTGTGTCTGTCTAGTCCTGTGCAGAAGGTGGCAGGAGCCTCTGATGGTGCACCTTGGGTGACTGTGGCTTGGACACTTAGCCCACATGCCAGCAGAGGCTAGGGCTCCTGGTAGCCATGTCTATAAGCCCCCCCTGAGACTATCATCCTGAGAAAGCAGCCCCATGGTGGAGGACCACAGGAACACCCTGTAAGCAAAGAGCAACAGTAACCACAAAGACAAGGCTTCATCTTCTGAATCCATACACATGCTAGGGCTCCTAGAGGAAGGTACAGGATGAGGAAGGAGCCCCCAGTACTGACATCAGAGGTCACCTGGGTGAGAGGATGGCGGGTGGGGGAACATACTGATGAATAAGATAGGATAGTTAATCAGTCCCAATTAAAGGGTTTTTCTGTTGTTGTTGTTTTGTTTTTAATGTAAAGGCCACTCCATGAGCTTAACCTGTGAACATTCTAGCCACATCTTTGTCCCAGAGCAGCAGTAAAAACAGAAGTGAAGGCAGACCCCAATGGAGGTTACAAGAAAGTTCAAACTCAAGGGCTAAAAGGGCATAGCCAATGAAGTTATAGGCCAAACCAACAGCATTGCTACTTTTCTAATACCTATTTAGCACAGATTTTGACCAATAGCTTTGGTACTTTTCCAAGACCTGATTAACATGGACATTGATCAATGTCCCTACCCAGTAGCTACATAAGTCCCTAGACAAGTGCATGTAAGTGGCAACCCCTATGGAGTCCCTTATCGCATTGTAGGAATTCTGTCTCTTTTCTTCTCACTTGAATAAATCCTATTCTTTTATACTCATTCTTTCTCGTCTATGGATTTCATTCTTTAAATTTAAGAGACACGAATCAAGAAAGAAATTAGTGGTGAGCTGCTAGGGTCCACCATTAAGAACTGCAACATGGGGCTGGGGCTGGGGCTCAGTGGTAGTGCACTTGCCTGGCATGTGTGAGGCACTGGGTTCAATTCTCAGCACCACTTATAAATAAATAAAATGAAGGTCTATTAAAAAAAGAAAAAGAATTGCAACACACCTGCTTGATAGTGGTAGTAGAGAAAAATCCAGCTTTACCAGCTGTGATCCTCAGAGCTGATGCTGGCAGGCGCCCCCTGGTGTGATGAACTGCTAACATTAAAATAGACTTTCTCAGCTGCAGAGGCCTGCAACTGACACAGACCCCACTCACCACCAGAAGCGGAAAATCTAGTTTCATCCCAAACTCCTGTTTCACAGAGAGCAAGGGACTGAACTCTGCTCAGCTTAAGAGAAAAGAACAGATAAAAGAAAATCCTGTCCAAGAAGGCATGAGAAACAGCACCAAAGGCCTGCACTCCAGGTAGGGAAATGGACCTCAGGGAGAGCCAGAGCCACCTACAGGCCCCATATCCCAACTCCAACAGATGTTTCCAGTAATACTGTCCATCCAATCTCCAGTCACCAGAGGCAGAAGCAGACAGTCCCAGACCCACATGTAGAAATAAGGAACCTGCAAAGCACATGTATCATTCTCAAGTAAAATTCCTGCACAGCTGAGCACTTATGCTTATAATCCCAGCTACTCCCGAGAAGGAGGCAGGAGGATTGCAAGTTAAAAGCCAGCCTTGGTAACTTAGCAAGACCCTGTCTCAAAAAAATAAAAAGGGCTAGGGATGTAGTTCAGTAGTAAAGTATCCCTGGGTTCCATCCTCAGTACCAAAAAACAAACAACAACAAAACTCCTGTACGTGTGTTGTAAGAAGAAAAGGATTAGCACAAAAATCAAGAAAGTACTAAGCTGTGGATATCTGGAACTGGTTCAGTAGAACATGGGTTCCCAGAAGAGTGGGTGATGAAATGACATAAATGGCAAAAGTTAAAATAAGACAAACACCCTTCATTTTACCTCCCAGTTCACACCAAGAAAGCTGGAACTCAGTTCCACTTCTTGAGCCACAACCAATGAACCTGGATTGTTTGCCTCCTATTTGGATTGGTTCTTAAAAGATGTATGTGTTCATTTACATCATTTATATATATACACACACACACATATCACATATGAATATATGTATATATATGTACTTATAAAAACACACATATATATTATATATACATCAAAATTTCTTAATCCATTCATCTATTGACAGGCATTTGTTTGATTCTGTAAGTTAGCTATTGTGAATTGTGCTGCTGTAAACACTGAGGTCGCTGTATCACTGTAGAATGCCAATTTTAGATCTTTGGGGAAAATACCAAGGAGTGGGGTAGCTGGAAAATATCAAATGGTGGTTTCATCCCTAGTGTTTTGAGGACTCTTCATACTGCTTTCCAGAGTGGTTGTACTTACTAGTCTGCAGTCACAACAATGTATAGGCGTTCCTTTCTCCCCACAGCCTCGCCAGCATCTATTGTTGTTTGTATTCTTGAACACTGCCATTATGACTGGAGTGAGATGAAATCCTAGTGTAGTTTTGCATTTCCCAGTCAATCAGCTTATTTTTAATGAGTTATCCTCAACAATTCCACCTCACAATTCCTCTAAACAAATTCTGAAGTTTGGGATTTGCAAATAAACTCAAAAGTCCCTTCAGGACCCTGGTTTTCTGTGAGCTCCTGGAGGATGAGGACTAGGCCATTCTCATCCTTCCCTTCACCTCTCAATAAAGTACTTGTGGAACTGGAAATGCCAACAGCAACAGTGTGGAATCCAGCAGTCTATTCCCAATATATGTTCCTTTCCAAAGGATCCACTAGATGGCAGCAATCCTCTAAAAACAGGCTGTTCTCAGCTGAGGGATTTTACTGTTTGCATTGCTGGAGAGAACAAGGGCAGTGGGGCATGCTAGTCAAGCACTCTACCACTGAGCTACACCCTCGGCCCCTTTTTTTGTTTTCATTTTGAGACAAGTTCTAGCTAAGTTGCCCAGACTGGTGTTGAACTTGGAATCTTTCTCAGCCTCGGAGTAGCTATGATTGCAAGCCTGAACCACTGCATCCTTTTAAAATGACTTCTAAGGATCATTGTAAGGAAAATAATAACTGTAATTTATTAAACACTCTGCTCCTGTCACTCTGCTAAGTGCAATTGTTCAGGGCTTATCAACTCTATTTGCCAAAACAAATAAAACAACATCATGCAGAAAATGATCCTTTAAATTTGAATTATTTGCAAATTAGGCTCTGAACGAACATGGAAGGAAGCCTTGCTTTATTTCAGGAATTGTCTAGAGGAGACTACTCCCTTGTTCTTCAGCCTTAATTTACAGGATAGTCTCTGTGAGCAAAGCAGAGAATTATTTATCTTTCCATTCATTGTTCACTCTCATTCTTCACACTCCCATTGAGCAATTATTATATGCCAGGCACTGTCCTAGGCACTGTGATGGATGCAGAGAATACACCACTCCAGTCAGCTTTGGTCCAGGGCCTGTATGAGTGACAGCCTACATCCTTCTAATACCGATTTATTTTAGAACTAGATGAGCCTTTAAGCCAGTCTCTAGTTTCTCTTGCTCTCTGGCTTAATCCTGATAGGGTTCAGTTGGCTCCAGAGACAGCCTCCTCTAACCTCCCTGCCAGGAGGAATGTTTTTCCAGGGAGCAGAGGTCCAGCAGCTTCCCAGCCCAGGAAGGGTTGCTTGACATACTCAACTGAGACAGGAACTCTTTCGCCCGCCCCCATAGAGTTTTGGCTGCTGCTATCCTTGGGTTTCATATTTGTTTTGTTAACTTGAGCAAACAACCTAGAAGACCACACACAAAAATCTGAATTTCCAACATCTCTTTAAAAAAAAAAATTAGAAGTTCTGGCCACACTCTGTGCATTCTGACCCAGGACATTTGGAGAGGGCCTATGTCCCCCACGAGCCCCAGTCCCCATTCTATCCTTTTCACTTATTTAAGCTCCTGCCTGGCCCCAGAGATGATTAGGTCCAAGATCCTCCACTTGTGATGTCCAAGGCACCCTGTGAGGCCTGTGGGGAATGTGACCTCACTTTGCTTTAGCTTTACTTTCACCTCACTTTCTCTTTACATTCACTTATAATAAAGTTCTCCGTATGGCTTTTGGTATCTGACTTTAAATTTTCTTTTGTGGGAACACAAGAACCGAGATTTGTAGTTTCGGCTCCCTGTTTTCCTGTGACACCTTCCAACTAGGCATTGAGGGGATTTGAGTAAAAGGGCTATTTATGAAGCTCAGAGTAAAAGAAGAGTATCCCTTTATTTTTTCCTTCCTACTCTCTCTGCACTATGCAAAAAATGGCAGCTATTCTCACCCCTGAAAGGGCAAGAGGAAGGTGCTATCTCCATTTCCTGGAGGGCCTGCTGACAGGAGCTAACGTCATGGGTAAAGAGAAACCTGCCTCATAAGTGGTTAAGGTAATATTCAAACCTACCATCAATGACTCTAATCTGAAATTATTTTATAGTTATAGAAAACACTGTCAGTTATGCAGAAAAGAGTTAACATGGAAGCCTGAGTGGGCCGGTGATCCTCACAAAGACCTCCTTGCTGAGGTGGCCACCGGCTGGGGTCTGAGAGCTTCGATTCTGGGAGGGTTTCCCCCAATCCCTGAATTGCTGAGTGGCTCACTTGCCTTAACTGTGGCATATGGCTCATGCTGAGCACCTGCCTTCTTGCTGGGAGCTGAAATTTTAGTGCATGATTGGGAGAGGGTACCACTATGACCAGTTCTCAATAAAAAAATCCTAGGCACCAAGTTGCTAATAAGCTTTCTTGATGGACACGATTTCCCATGCATTGTCACACTACACTGTGGGGAGATGAAGCACATCTCATGTGCTTCACTGGGAGGGGACTCTTGATGGCTTGCCTCTGGTTTCCTCTAGGCTTTGCATTCTATGCCTTTTTTCTTTGCCGATTCTGCTATCTATCCTTTTGCTAATCATAGCCATGAGCATAATTATTTGCTCAATCCTATGAGTCCTCCTAGCAAACTACAGAAATGGAGAGGCCTTGGGGACCACTGAAGAATCAGTCACTTCTCTCCATCAGTTGGAAATGACCCTGGAGCTTTCAAAGTAGAAAGACCAAATGAATTCTTGGCCATCATAGAAATAATGGAAAACAGTCTCTGACATAAAAGTTGAGGCCAATAAACAAAGTGAAGTTTCCTGAGATTGGACCATGTGACAAGGGACAGAGTCTAAGTGAGGGGCTCATTTGGCTACCCTACACCTGGAGAAATTTAGGGTGGGGCAATGACTTCTAACACCTGCTCTACCCTTCTTTCATAGTTAAGAGCCAAGAATAAAAAGACTACATTTCCCAGATTCCCTTAGAGTCAGATGTAGTCATCTAAGTTTGGGCCAATATAAAAAGTTCATGGCATCTTCTGAAAATCCGCTCTTAAAGACAATTTTTCCCCTCCATCCTCTTCTCCATCTTCCTAGGCTAGAATACAGAGGTAATGGCTGGAGCTCTACAAGCCATCAAGGCTGATGAGAAAAGCTTAGAAATGGAAGTGTTACAGCAAAGAACAAGCTAGAACTGACACAGTGGAGTGAGACACCAGAGGAAATACCACTGACTTCCTGTGTGAGAGAGAGATTGCTCTGTTTACTTGGGACTTTTCTGTTATTCTCAGCTGAATTTCATCCTCCCTAACACAGTGGAGATTCAGGAAAGACCATTACTTCTGACCTCATATATCCAGAACTGTAGTATAACCAGACTTGAAGTCTGCAGAATAATCGGGGACCATCTTTTCTAACCTCATTTTACAGTTGGAGGAAATGAGGTCCCATCATCTCTGTGACTGTCAGGGTCACATGGCTAATCAGGAGCAGAGCTGGGGCTAGATTGTGGGTCTGGAGGCTGTCGGCTCATGTGCCTCTTTTCCTGCGGTAAGAACCGCCTCTGCTGGCCCAGGCTGTTCCCTTCCAGAGAATGCAAAGAAAAAGTGCTAGTAGGATGTGCTTGATGGACTCCTAGGGAGCTCTTGGGAGCTCTTCCATGGGAGAGCTCTCTTTCCATGGGCAAAGACCTAGCCGTGGGAGACAAGCATGCCCTGGGACTTCGAAGGGCTCAGCTTCCCTGCTGGGCACCCTCCTCTCACCCTTGGCAGACTCCATACCTTCATCTGTCCAAGGAACTCTGTAAAGAGCAGGCTTTTTTTTTTTTTTTTTTAAATATATAGAACACAAGTTTTCAGGTTGTACCTAAACCTGAGTCACACCATTTTTTAAGAAGTAGTTTGCCATGAGCTCCTCCATTTGTATTCAAGTGCTGAGATTAAATGACTGGACACCTTGTTTGTACAAGTGAACAATCACCACCTGCCTGGCACAACCATAAGGCCCAACCTGAGAGATTAATCATGCTAATACGAATGACCACCTGTGAACTTATTGAATTAATCAGAAGCACATGGATGTTGGGTGTATTCAATTCATATTGGAAAAACCAGGCCCATGAGCTCATCTAACAGACTAAATGATGCAGTGTCCTCATTGGAAGCCCATAAAAGGAGGAGCACCCTGAGAGTGGACACAGTGGCACCCTGACTCTATTATCTGGTCACTCATCAGGAGCCTGGCCCAGGAAAAAAACATAACAATGAACCTCCAAATCTCTGTCCTCGGGCTTTAGCAGAGTGCAGTTCCTCCACCTTTGATGAGCACACACAGTCCACTCCAAGCTGACACTGTGAAGGTACTGTCAGCCCAGACGTTAGCCTAGAATAAGTTCCTGCTCTTTCATAGCCCTGTGCTCTGAACAAGTTTTTTGTCTGGTTCTTAATCTTATCTGACCTCCTACAGTGACTCTGCATTGTACCTGCCCCTCACCTTTACTGAGTTCAGCCTCTTCAACCCCTGTGGCTATCTTAACCCTTTTGTAGCCCTAATGTAAACTGCACATAGAACTGTGTGAAGTGTGACGTGTCACTTGAGTGTTACAGATATTAGAAATTAAGATTGGAGTAAAAGACCAGTAAGATTGGCAGCCATTAGGAAGTCAAACAACAATAAGTGCTGGAGAGGATGCAGGGAAAAGGGCACTCTTGTTCATTCCTGGTGGGACTGCAAATTGGTGCAGCCAATTTGGAAAGCAGTATGGAGATTTCTTGGAAAGCTGGGAATGGAACCACCATTTGACCCAGCTATTCCCCTTCTCGGTCTATTCCCTAAAGACTTAAAAAGCATGCTACAGGGACACTGCTGCATCGATGTTCATAGCAGCACAATTCACGATAGCAAGATTGTGGAACCAACCTAGATGCCCTTCAATAGATGAATGGATAAAAAAAATGTGGCATTTATACACAATGGAGTATTACTCTGCATTAAGAAACGACAAAATCATAGAATTTGGAGGGAAATGGATGGCATTAGAGCAGATTATGCTAAGTGAAGCTAGTCAATCGTTAAAAAACAAATACCAAATGACCCCTTTGATATAAGGGGAGTAAACAAGGACAGGGTAGGGACGAAGAGCTTCAGAAGAAGATTTACATTAAACAGGGATGAGAGGTGGGAGGGAAAGGGAGTGAGAATGATATATAAGAGGAAAGGAGGGGTAAGACAAGATAATACAAATGGAAGAAATGATTTACAGTAGAAGGGGTAGAGAGAGAAAAGGGGAGGGGAGGGGAGGGGAGGGGAGGGGGGATAGTAGAGAATAGGACTGACAGCAGAATACATCAGACACTAGAAAAGCAATATGTCAATCAATGGAAGGGTAACTGATGTGATAAAGCAATCTGTATACGGGGTAAAGTTGGGAGTTCATAACCCACTTGAATCAAACTGTGAAAGATGATGTATCAAGAACTGTGTAATGTTTTGAACGACCAACAATAAAAAAAATAATAAAAAAAAAATTAAAAAATTAAAAAAAAAAAGATTGGAGTAAAAGAACCTGGGATTGCCTGGCTTATGACTACCAGCTGACCCATGAGTATTTATTGAACTGCCACTGATGAGGGTGGTGTAGTTTGTGAAATTATGGTTATTCAATAAACTCTGACATTGTGGAAAGACACAATGTGTTTGGTCTATGTTAATGACATAGCTCACTCCCGATAAGCTCCTGCCTACTTATCCTCAGAGTTCTTCCAACCCAATAGTATCTGCGGCAGAGAGCTGAGGCTGAGTTCAGCCCTCCTATGCCCTCTGTGCTTATGGAGTACAGAGACCACCTTATACAGAGGCCTGGGAACCTCAGGCACTCACTAGCATCATCTGTCTTGCTTCCCATCACATCTCCAGCCTTGCTCACACCAAGGGGATTTCAATTCTTACAGAAAAATACAGTGGCAGATGCCGGGGTGGGGTGGACTTCCCATCTCTTTTCTCTCTTCACAAGTATCAAACCATAGCACCTGCAGTTCTTTGTTTCTGGGTTTCTCTAGAGAAGCCATTGTTTCTTCCCAGGTAGCACACAGGAAGGGCAGGGGAATCATGAGCCCCCAGGAATGGTCTCCAACAGGGGCTGAAAGGAGCTAGTGTGCTAGGATCCTAGCCTTGGGGGGTGACTCTGAAGAAAGACTTCTACATCCTCCCAGCATGATTAACCTCCAGTTGCCCTCAGTGGAATTGTCTCCTTCCCCTCTCCCCTACCCAGGCGACTTTGCCTCCCAAATAAAGAAAGTTACACTCAAATCCTTATTTCCGGGTCTGCTTCTGGGCAGCCAATCAAAAGTAAAGTAGCCCACTCAAATTTTCCTTAGTCCAAGTTAGGGAATCTTAGGTTTGAACGTATGCCTTGTGCTTATAAGCACACATGTGCACACAGAGAAATTTCTAACTTCTCTCTGAACCAATTGTCTCAAATGCTTCCTTATCCCTCAGCCAATCAGCTGGGCTTCACCGCCCCTGCAAGAATAGTCTGAAGTCCAATAAGTAAAATCAAAACTAGAACAATGAGAGAATGTTAGTATTGGATCTCATTCATCTTTTTTTCGTTTTATTTATTTTTTTGGATCTCATTCATCGTTTTTAACCACACCCACCATCTGCCATCACACCCAGCCCCTGGCTCGTGGTAAGTACTCAGTAAATTACTGTTAATCAGTGGCACAATTGGAAGCAGGCAAGGTCTGCTCTGCACACCCTGCCTCTGAGCCCCCGCTGCATCAGCAAGCAGTGGGCTCCAAGGATGGTTCCCCACTCCGACTCTCTGCCCATGAGGGTGAGGAAACCTCACTTGGATTTTTCAAACTATTCTTCTGCACCCTCGGGAGCGTGTGCCAGGAACATGCTCTGGAAACAGGCTGCCTATTCAGAAGTACATTTCCAAATTTTAGTGAGTACAGCTGTCACGCCTGCTGGCTTATTGAGGACTGCTAGGCTCACCATTTGCCACCTGCCCCAAGGGAAAATTTAATTCACATGCCAAGTTCAACCTCCCTCCCAACTCAGGGATCCCCTCAGGAGCCTCCCTGTCCTAGTTATCTACTTAGGGGACAAGGATCTCACTACTACCTGAGGTGGCCTATTCTACTGTAGGAGGGTTCTAATTATGAATCCACAATAATAGACATCATGGGCTAAAACACTTGCCATGTGCCAGGCACTATTGAAGTGCTTGACTGAATCAGCTCAGTCACCCCAACAGCCTCACAAAATAACTGCTGCTGTTTTTGTCCCCACGTGACTGGCAAAGAAACTAACTGCAGTGTGGGGCATTTAGTGATCTACCTCAGCTCATACAGCCAGTAAGGAAACAGAGGGGTGAGATTTCAAACCAAGGAAGCCTCCCTCCAGAGTCTCCTTATCTTGCTTTTTCCTACTTGGGACAGAAATTTCCCATGACATAATTTAGCTTTTTTTTTTTTTTGAAGGACCTTTATTTTATTCATTTACTTATATATGGTGCTAAGAATCAAACCCAGTGCCTCATACATACTAGGCAAGTACTCTGCCACTGAGCCACAACCCCAGCCCCTAATTTAGCTTTTTTAAGTTAAATCCTTGTGAGACTGTGATAAAAGCTAATGTGCTACACACAAAATTTTGTGTGTTTTGCAGTCAACCCACTTTAGCCCCTGGACTTTGGGTTAAAAACCATGAGTCATGTAGCGAGCGGTGGTGCACACCTGTACTCCCAGTGGCTCAAGAGGCTGAGGCAGGAGGATTGCTAGTTCAAAGCCAGCCTCAGCAACAGCAAGGCACTAAGCAAGTCAGTGAGACCCTGTCTCTCAATAAAATACAAAATAGGGCTGGGAATGTGGCTCAGTGGTCAAGTGCCCCTGAGTTCAATCCCTGGTATCCAAACAAAAAGAAAAGAAACATGAATCATCAAATCCAGGGCTTCATGCATGTGAGACAAGCACTCTACCACTAAGCCAAATCCCTAATCCAACACAGAATAATTTTGCCTTTGTATGTATTGAAAGGTTTTTTTAAAAGAACTTTTCTACATATACTAGGCTTTTTTTATATTTCTCTAGGCTTAACTTTCCAAATTTGGAACATTTGACCTCACCAGCAAAGACAAATTTAAACAATAGTACCTGTAAAGTGCTTGCTTGCAACTTTGTAACAGCAAAAAATGACCAGGAAAAGTCAAGGGCTGGGAGGTTTGTATTCATCTGCTGCTACTGATATTGTACCTGTATCATTTAGAAAATAATTTGGCAACACCCAGGAAGAGAAGAGAGTTGAAAGGGCCCACCAGCTTCTGACCTGATAATTCCACTCCCAGAATTGATTCCAACAAAATGACTTAGGTAGGAATAAAAGCTATATGTAGAAAGACATTTATAGCAAACTTTGTAAGCCAAGAAACCTCTCTCTCTCCCTCTCTGTCTCTTTCTCACACAAACATAAACCCCATGTCCAATAAAACAAGGGGAAATTTTAAGTAAATATATTCACTAACTTAATGGAACATATTGAACAATGGAAAGTTTTAAAATAACATTCAGGGGGAAAATATAGAACAAAGAAATCAACATCTCGATTGTTGTCAATAGTGAGGTCACACACAAGGTGGGAATGCCCAGGGAGCTTTCAATTCTTTTTTTAGCCTCACCCTAAAAGGTAAGAAACCAAACAATTAGAATAAAAGCAGCTCAGAGGAGAAAAAAAAAAAACATACAGAAATCAGAGGAACCCCTCAAAAAAGGGGGATATATAAATAATAACCTGTGTGAAATAAGAAATGATGGATACCCACAAATCAAGAACAAAATGCTGCTGGGTACAGTGCCCCCTCCTGTAAACCTAGCGACCTGGGAGACTGAGGCAGGAGCAATATAGACAACTTAGCAAGACCCTGTCTCAAAATTTTCAAAAAGAGCTGCGCATGTAACACCCCTGGGCTCAATCCCCAGTCTGAAGGAAAGAGGAGATCTACGTTTAATGGGGAAAATAGGAATGATCAGAAAAAAAAAAAAAGTTCTTGGAATTGGATTTTGATAGCTGAAATAATAAATACAATAGAAATGCTGGGAAATAAAATAGAGGAACTATCCAGAAAATGGAACAAAAATATAGGGGGAAAAAAACTCAGAAGAGATAACCCATCCAGGAGGCCTATTATCTACCTAATAGGAGTCTACTAAGAAAGAACAGAGAGAATGGCCAGAACGAGCCATGCCTGGTAGGGAGGAGAGGATCCCCTTGGGTTCCACAGTGCTGGGTGAACACCAGTCCGTGCCCAGGAAGGCTTGTTGTTCCTGGTGGTAAGATAAGAAGACTCCAAAGAATGTGAAAACAAAGGAAATAGTTCCGGTTTCCAGTCTTTAGGTAGGGATCAAAGCAGAATGAGCCTAGTAAAGCAAAGAAAGTATTCATAAAACATCCAAAGAAATCAGCCAGCATAATAGCTTGCAACCTACACTGTCTGTTCCCCTGGGAGCAGGCTTGGTGGCCCTCCACCCACCACCTGCTGCTGCAGAGGAGCATGTGAGGAATAAAATGTCCAAACTCTCTCTATTGAGTCCTCCACATTCTTTCTTTCAGGACTGGTGTACAGTACACTGAGGCTGTTGCAGCCCTGAGGAGGCAGAGAAAGGGCACCACTTTTTACCACAACTACCCAGGAGCATGGAGTCCAAAGAAAAGCGCTAGGTGGTTAGGAAGTGGGGGGTTGAACCGCAGCACAGCTGACTACTTAGAAACCCTTGGTTGGATCCTAGCATCCTACCAAATGCAAATCATCCCCAAGCCCTGCAGGCCTTTTGTGCCTTATCACACCTGAGAAGTATTATGCATACCTAGCAGGTCACTTGTCTTTCCTGAATTATTTTATTAAAGCTTCACAATGACCCAGCTTTTATAAATCAGGAAACTACTGTACAGAGAGGTTGGGAAGCATGTCCAAGTTCCCAGGTAACAAGGAGAAAAGCCAGGTTGGGTCATAGGTAATCTGACCCTGGAACTTTCACCTTTAACTTTACAGCACCTTACACCACAGACTTGATACATCTCTCCCAGAAGGCTGGGAGTGCCCCCTAGGTCCCAGCTGTCTCACCATACCCTAGACCCCAGACAGGACCTACAGCAGGTCATTGAAAGGCTGTGAGAATCTCCACCAAGAGCTTTCTGCACTGCCAGCACTTGGCTCAGAGAGCCCTAGTATGTGTGAGTATCCACAGAAGGGCATCAGCCCTCACAAGTTGTAGGGTGCTGGGAGCAGCCACTAGACTTCAACCCTCCTTCTCACCCCACATCTTATTCAGGGGCTGCCCATGGGTTTGCTCAGGCTGGAGACAGGAGCCCAGCTCCTCCCAATCTGGGAAGCCAGACAAAGCAGAACAGAACCATGGGTGCTTTCAAGAGAGCTGGAAGCAGCTGGCGCTTGCTCCCTAGCAACAACAGATGGGGCTGCAGAGCTTCACCTGCAGGAGAGAAGCCAGGCAGAGGAACGCCTGCCTTGGGGCCTCCTCATCTATTTATCAATTTTCTCTCTCTCCCCTTTCTCCTCTCTCTCCCCTTTCTCCTCTCTCTCCCCTTTCTCCTCTCTCTCTCCTCTCTCTCCCCTTTCTCCTCTCTCTCTCCTCTCTCTCCCCTTTCTCCTCTCTCTCCCCTTTCTCCTCTCTCTCTCCTCTCTCTCCCCTTTCTCCTCTCTCTCTCCTCTCTCTCCCCTTTCTCCTCTCTCTCTCCTCTCTCTCCCCTTTCTCCTCTCTCTCCTCTCTCTCTCCCTTTCTCCTCTCTCTCTCCTCTCTCTCCCCTTTCTCCTCTCTCTCCCCCTTTCTCCTCTCTCTCCCCTTTCTCCTCCCTCTCTCCTCCCTCTTCTCTCTCTCTCCTCCCTCTTCTCTCTCTCTCCTCCCTCCTCTCTCTCTCTCCTCCCTCCTCTCTCTCTCTCTCTCTCTCTCTCTCCTCTCTCCTCCCTCCTCCTCTCTCTCTCTCTCTCTCTCTCTCTCCTCTCTCCTCCCTCCTCCCTCCTCTCTCCTCCTCCTCTCTCCTCCCTCCTCTCTCCTCCCTCCTCTCTCTCTCTCTCTCTCTCTCTCTCTCTCTCTCTCTCTCTCTCTCTCTCTCTCTCTCTCTCTCCTTTTAAAATGCTGCCCTGGATAGAGAGAAGCCCTTAGCATTTATAAAACATTAATTGTAAAATTTTCATCAAGGCTCCTATCATGGGGCACAATATCAAATAAAAATTCAGGTGTGCAGAAAACTGTTCTTGTCCCACTGATTTTAATATCTGTTTTGGTTTCTGTCCCACCAATGAGGCAGAAATGGAATCTGTCAATTTAGAATCTATTCATTCCCTGATGCTAGCCTCTTTTCAAAGTTCCAACAAACTTTGGGATGGGGTCTTGAACATCTTTAGGTGCACAGGTGTCTGGAAGGTGCCGTCTACTGTCACTTGCTTTGTACCCTTCCCAGCTACAGATGTACCACCCAAAGGCTATAAAATTTGCTATTGCTACTGTAATAAATTTAATGGTTTAAAACAACATAAATTTATTACCTCACAGTTTCTGTAGGTCAGAAGTCCAACTGAGGTCTCTCCAGACTAAAATCACGTGTTGGCCAAGCTGGGCTTAGATCTGGAGATTTTAGGAAAGAACCTTCCCCTAGGCTCACTTGGGTTGTAGGCTAACTTGGTTCTTTATGCTCAAGGACTGAAGTCCCCATTTCTCTGTTGGCTCCCTGCAGGCCTTTCTGCAGTCCTTGCTCACCAGCACTGAGGCATCAGACTCTTCTCATACCTGGAGGAGCTTGGACTTCACCTCCTGCAGCATCTCTTGGACGCTTCTGCCCTCCTCTCTTCCTGGATTGCATTGGGCTCATATAGATAATATAGGTGCTCCTACTTAGTCAGATGATTACTAACCTAATTCCACCTGCAAATCCCTTTCCAGCAGGACCTAAATGTAAGTTTGATTGGCCAACTAGGGAACAGGCAGGGGTATGTCTTTGGAATTCTACCTCTGTCTACCACAATGGCCACAATGTGACAGCACCCGACAGCACCCCCTGGAAATACCCAGTGCAGTGGCCCTTCCTGCCCAGTAGAATGTCACTCTGCCCTTCAGCAGCCCATTGTCTCTGGACATGAGATGTCTTTTCAAGGTCATGGTCCTTGTAAGGCTGAAGCTCACTGTAACTACTGTGGCTGTTTGGGGAAGGAATTCATTCTGAGCTGAACCACACTAGGATGAGAACCTCTAGAAGGCAAGGCCTACTCTGTTCAAATGTACCACATAATCCATTTTTTTTCTGGGAATTCCAGGCCATGGGACAATACCCCTTACCCCAGGAAATGCCACCTCTGCATTCTCATGGCTTTTCCTTCTTCCCTCTACCATCAAAGAATCTTTTTTGCATCTCCAGACGAAACCGTCCTCTCATCACACCACCCCCGAACTTTTTAGTCCTGTCCATTCTGGAGTGGCTTTGGACAAAAGGCCTGACCCTGCCTTCCTTGCTGTCACATCCCTGTCACATCTGAGATTATGAACCTGCACGTCAGCTCTTTGGAGGTGGGAAGGGCAGGAAGCTACAGATGGCAGAGCAGGATTCATATTTCAAACCTGCTTTCCTGCCACTCTCCTTGACCTGGAATAGTGTTTAAAATGTCCTTGGTTCTTGGCCTCACAGAGTACCATCTTTGGTGACTAAGTTGGAAGATATGCGGCTCTGACTGCAGCGATGTCTCCCCACAACAGGCTGCACCACCTGGGGAAGGGCAGTGAGGACTGTGGGCAGCTTGGAGGCCTCCCTTATTCACTGTTCAGGGCCTCATTCAGACCTCTCACACAGGCCCTTTCCAGCCCTCAGGTGGCTGGGATCATTCCCGACTCTGTCTAGCTACTGCCACCTGGGACCCCAGGGCCAGGATGTCAGGTCCTGATAAAAGTCAAAAACACCTGAGGGCTTCAGAGCAGAGCCCTCCATTGAGGTTACAAATTATGGCCTTCCCTGTCCCCATACCTACTCCCTTCCTGCCTTCCTAGAGCACCTCCTTCTCTCTCTGTCATAAAGTATCTACCCACGGGGATCCAGTTAGGTCTCCTAGGGTTCTCTCCATTCTTCTCACTTCCCCCCAACACACACACTCACACACACACACACACACACACACACACACACACACACACACAGAATGTGAGGGCTGCCTCTGAGGATAGATCAGGGGCAGGTACTCCAGACTTAGAGGTGTCATCATCAAAATTCAGATGGGACAGTTTCTGAGAAGGGGCTGTGAGGAGACCAAGGTTGTGCACAGACTCCAAGGGGTGCGGACTTCTGTGATATGACACAGGGGGCAGACAGAGGACCTTTCCCCAAACACCTTGGCACCCAGATATGTCTCTCTGACATGCTTTTCCTGGAGCCCTAGAGCTTCTTGGAAATTGATTCCCATGTTTGCACTTTGATGTCCTCAAGGAGACACACTCCACTCCTGAGAAGGCTTGTTTTCCGGATCTGCCTGGAAGTTTGAGACAGACTAAGCAGCAGGAACCTGGGGACTGGGTGGACACTCCCTGTGGCCCAGGTCCACCAGGAAGCACCACACTTATTAGGCTGGGCCTCCTACCCTAACTGCGACAGGAAATCAAAGAAGAGAGAAAGGACACAAATTCTTCAACCAATGTGCAAGGGCCGCAGGGACTTAAAAAGGGAACATAGGCTGGGCACAGTGGTGCATGCCTGTAATCTCAGGAACTTGAGATACTGAAGCAGGAGGATGGCAAATTTGAGGTCAGCCTGAGCAATTTAGCAAGACCCTCTCAAGATAAAAATAAATAAATAAAATAAAAAAGACTGGGAATATAGCTCAGAGGCAAAGAGCACCCCTGGATTCAATCCCCTGTTAAAGGAAGGAAGGAAGGAAGGAAGGAAGGAAGGAAGGAAAGAAAGAAAGAAAGAAAGAAAGAAAGAAAGAAAGAAAGAAAGAAAGAAAGAAAGAAAGAAAGGAAGGAAGAAATCCTGATTTTTTTTCTAAGAAAATTTATGATCACTAAAGAGAATTCAAACTTTCACTGAAGTAAACTAGACAAAACATCATTGAGAAATAAGAGATCTTGCCTAAGTCAAGTTCTCCAAATGTGATAGAACAGAAAGCAGGTACAAAAAGTGGGTAGAACAGGAAAAAAAAAAAAAAAAAAAACACCACAGATAGTGTCCTGGTTGCCTAGGACTGTTGGAACAAAGTACCTTAAACAGAGATGGGAGTGGTGATACATGCCTGTAATCCCAGAGACTCAGGAGTCTAAGGCAGGAGGATTCAGAGTTCAAAGCCAGCCTCAGCAAGTTAGCGAGGCCCTAAGCAACTTAGTGAGATCCTGTCTCAAAAAATAAAAAATAAAAGGGGCTGGGGATGTGGCTCAATGGTTGAGCATTCCTTGGTTCAATCCCCAGTACCAAAAAAAAAAAAAAAAATAGAAGAAGAGTCAATGAGAAAACTATTGTCTGAACAGTAGAACAGATTTAGGAAATGATGTCACAGGGTTAATTCCTCCTGAGGGCTGTGAGGAATCTGTTCTGGGCACCTGGGTTTAGAGATGACCAGCTTCTCCCTGTGTCTCTTCATATCACCTTCCCTTTAAGTTTGTCTGCCTCTGTGTCCAAATTTTCCCCTTTTTATAAGAACAACAGTCTACTGGATTAGGAATGAACCTAAAAAACTCATTTTAACTTGATTACTTTGATAGAAACCCCATCTCCAAATACAATCACATTCTCATGTACTGGGAGCTAGAACATATGATTTTTTTCTGTTTTATGGGTTGAATTCAACCCATAAGAGGTGGCTTTAGGGAGGAAGGAAGACTTGAAAGCAAAGAATTTGCTCATCTGTAAGGGCTGGTTCCCAGGCACAGGTAGACACTGGGCAGATCCTATACTATGTGATGACTGAATATTTTCTCTAGAACATGCTTCCAGGATTTGGAACTATAGGAACATCTTCAGGACCAGAAGATATCAAGTTGGGCAGGGCTTCTTCACAGGAGCAACAAAGTATACGTACAACAAAATCCTGACCTCTGGGGAGACGATGCTCAGCCGTGGGCATCAGCTAAAGCCAAGCCCTAACCTTTCTTACCAAAGGGGAAGTTGCTGGGATCCATTGAGGCTCAAAGTGGAGGTTGGTTCACAGGGAAGGAACAGCCAGAGCAGGGCAAGGGGGATGGAGAACCCATCTCCCTGACCCAGACAAAAACTCACCCAATGGATTCAATGCATGAAAAAAAAAATTATATATTCAAGTCCAAACTCCCAAGGTGATGATATTGGGAGGTAAGGCCTTTGGGAGTGACTAGGGAGGGAATTAGTGCCCTAATAAAGAGACCCAAGAGAACTAGCTAACCTATTCTACCATGTGAGGACATAGTGACATGGTGACATCTGTGAACCAGAGGGTGAGCCCTCACTAGACACTGAATCTACCCACCTCTTAAATTTGAACTTTCCAGCCTCCAGAACTCTGTCAAATAAATTTCTGATGTTCAAAGACCACCAGTTTGTGGTTCTTTTGTTATAGCAGCCTGAATAACACACAAAGGAAAGGCCAGGCATCTCCTGCTGCCCACTTGAATGTCGTAAAGGTCTAGGACATAGACATGAGTGGGGCAGGAAGGCCATTAAGCCTGGGCTTTATAGGCATGAGAAGCTTTATTTTAGGGTTTTTGTTTGTTTGTTTGTTTGTTTTGTTTTGTCTTTGGTACCAGGGATTGAACTCAGGAGTACTTGACCATTGAGCCACACCCCCAGCCCTATTTTGCATTTTATTTAGAGACAGGGTTTCACTGAGTCACTTAGCGCCTGGCCATTGCTGAGACTGGCTTTGAACTTTCGATCCACCTGCCTCAGCCTCCTGAGCCACTGGGATTACAGGCATGCGCCACCGCATCTGGCTAGATTTTTGATGCTATTTCCAAATGGTGTTTGTAATGAGTTGTGTCACCCCAGCCCTACCTGTTAGGTGCAGGACAGGCTGAACTAAGTTGTCTGCAGGGCATGCTAAACAAAGTTAGCTGCAGGGTGACCCGGCCACTCAAACCCCCTCGGTCTGGTTCTTTATCACCTGTTTGCATCAAGTCCAAACACTCAAGCCCCAGCCCAAGGCTGAACACTCAACCCTCTCTCGCCCCCCACCCCAAGGCTGAACACTTAACCCCCTTTGTGCTGACAAGGCAGCTTGCAAACCCAGAGACCCTATTAGATTTAGGCAGCACAGCAGAAGGGCTATAAAAACCTTCCCCTGCCGGGCGCGCTCTCTCTCTCTCTCTCTCTCTCTCTCTCTCTCTCTCTCTCTCTCTCTCTCTCTCTCTCTCTCTCTCTCTCTCTCTCTCTCTCTCTCTCTCTCTCTCTCTCTCTCTCTCTCTCTCTCTCTCTCTCTCTCTCTCTCTCTCTCTCTCTCTCTCTCTCTCTCTCTCTCTCTCTCTCTCTCTCTCTCTCTTTCTCCTCTTTTGCACTGCTGCAATAAAGATCTCTTGGTTGCTCCATGTGTTGTGGTCACTTTCCTTTCACTACCCCCACTCCAAATTCATGTGTTGAAGACCTAACCTCCAGTACTTAGGAATGGGGCTGCATTTGAAAGATAGGGTTAAGAGATAATTAAGTTAAAGTGAGGTCATTAGGGTTTATCCCAATCCACTAGGACTGGTACTTTTTTAAGAGGAGGAAAATTTAACCCGAGCAGAGAGGGAAGACCCTGTAAAGACATGTGGAGAAAACGGCCATCTGCAAGCCAAAGAGAAACTGACAACTCCTCCATCTTGGATTTCTGGCCACCATGACGGTGAGAGGATCCATTTTATTGTTTAAGCACCAGTCTGTAGTACATTGTTACAGCAGCCCTCGAGAACGAGGGCAACATCCATATTCATGTCGGGTGTGTTTAAGTTCTTATTTTCCAAATGTAAACATTGTTTTTTTAAAAATAAACTATAACATCTCGCTGCTTGTTTAACAATTCTACCAACTTTCAATATATTGGGAACCACTTCTCCCCTAATCAAAGTGGCACATGTTCACCAATTCTACTTTAATGGATCTGGGAAGAAAGAATAAAATAGGCAGAAAGGGGCGGGGGAGAAGAAATAAAGAGAGGGAAGAGAAGGGAGGGGGAGGGGAGGGGAGGGAAGAAAAGACAGGTCTCTCTGTCTGTCTGAGAAGCCCTGCGGCAAGGCCTCATCTGTGATGAGAAAACCCAGCAGCCCAATTCCTGGCAACCCTCCAGGGACCTGGAATGAAGTGAACCTGGGCACAACCCTCACAGTTGGCCTAAGAACCAGCTGGCACCACTAAAGCGAGGAGAGAGCCCTCGGTCAGCTGGCCACTTCCCAGGCTCCCCCCCGCCCTGCCCCCTAAAACCATCTGGAAAATTAAAATAAGAACTTCTGCATTCTACCAAGCTCCAGGGATCCTGTGAGGGACAGGGAGAGACTATCCACAAGGCCCTCACATTCCTAGAGGAGGTGGTCCAGGAAAAACCTATAGTCTGGCTTCTTTCGCCCTAAGTAGCAGAAGTGAGCCGCTGGTCAGGGCTCTGCCCAGCTGCCCTTGACTGTCTTTGGGAGCCACGTCTACTTCCCTCCCACCTGACTGAACAGAAGTTTCTCCCAGGCTCCCACTCTCGCCTGCTCCTCCTCCCTGCTCTCCCCTCCAGCTCAGTCTGCAGTTCAACCCCCTGAAAAATGAGTTCAGCCTTGCTTCCAACTCGGTGACTCTGCCTCCAGCCAGGAGAGTGCCCACGTGGGAGGAGAGGGTCTCAGCTTCTGTCTGCCTCACCAGCTCCCTGATGATGCAGAGGTCTCTGATCAGAGGCAGAAAGTGCTAGACAGTACAGCAGGAGGGAATTTCTGTTTCAAGTTTATTTAAGTAGAAACCTGGACTCTCACTTGATGAGAGTCAAGGGTGTTATTCCCCCAGGCTGCTCAGAGCTGTTCAGAGGCAGATGATGAAGCTAGGTCCCCTCACACTTTGAGCAGCATTAGGCATACAGCTCCAGAATCAAGGTGGCATTTAGCTGGGCTTTCAGGCCAGCACCAGCAATTAATCTACAGTTAGGCCCCTGGGAATTCATAAGTAGGCACAGCTCAATTTGGAAATGCACCTGAGAACACCCCCACCAAAAACACCGAGGCTTCTCTGTACCTTCACTCTCTCCAGCAGGGTCTGGCCAGGCCCCAGGGTAGATTCCTTCTGGTTAATTGCACTTTTCCTGGCAGGGCCTCTAGACTCATGAAATCTGTCTTTTGCCAAAGACAAAGACTACAGGCTGCAGCTGATCAGGTGCCATCGTTTTTCAGTGACATCTTCCTGCCCCCCCCCCCCCCGCAATTATAAAGTCATACAACTCATTTTAGAATATTTAGAAAATGTTGAAAAGTACAAAGATAGGAATAATCCTACCACTCAGAAATGATCAGTTTGAGCATTTTGGAAAATGTCCTTCCAATCTTTTACAAGCATATTTGTGATCTGTATACAATTATGCATCGGGCTCCCAAACTCACTAATAGTAACATTGGAGAAAAACCATTTATCCATGTTAATTGCTGAGGGCCATTGCCAAGTAGGATTGATGCATCGAAATTTCCTTGCCAGCGTACCCCATGTTGCTTAGAGGACATTTGCTGGGACATTGCATGTATGCTTTAGTAAGGTGACCTTGCTCAAGGACCAGGGCGGATCCAGGTTTAGAGCTGATCAGGTTTTAGGGAGTATCCTGTCCCTCCTTGGGTTTAAGGCGTTCCCGGTTTAAGACAATAAGGGTTTTAGAAAAGTTCGAGGTTTAAGTTTATTGCTGCTGGGAATAGGGCGTTCCTGCTGCCTGAGTTCCCGCTGAATTCTCGTGGAATTGAGAAAGTATTTTGGGACGTGAATTGGCGAGAGAACTTGGATTTTCCCAGAATGTGTGTAGAGGCCGGTGTGAGTTCAGGAATAAAGAATTGCTGTTTGAATCTACAAAGTGAGTGGCTCGTGATTTTGTGCCCAGCCAAGACATTGGCAGTTAATAACTCTGAAAGCATGATTTCTAAAAGTGATATAATTGGTATCCTAAGGAGCTACATCCCCAGCCCTATTTTGTATTTTTTTTTTATTTAGAGATGGGGTCTCACTGAGTTGTTTAGCACCTTGCTTTTAACTGAAGCTGAATTTGAACTCATGATCCTCCTGTCTCAGCCTCCTGAGTTGTTGCGATTACAGGCCTGCACCACTGCCTATTTAGGATTTGCCACTATTACCACTTACCCTATTTGGGGCATTACTTTTTTTTCCCTCCTAATTCAAATCACTTTATTCTGGCCATCTTTCTACTGAAATCTCTACCCCTATGATCTCTTTATTTCCTTAGGATACATTTCTGAAATTGAGATACTGGAGTGAAGAGTAAGAATACCCCTAAAATTTCTAATAGATACTGAATTGATTCCAGAACTTTACTGAATCCATCCCCCTGTAGCATATCTTCTTTTATTCTTTCCCAATTTGGTAGGTTAAAGATAGCATGCTTTCCAGCCTACATTTTGTTTAGTGAAAGTGCACTGTGGCTCAGTATTTTTTTTTTTTTCTGTGTTTAGCGGCCATCCAGGTTTCTTCCTCTGTGGACAGTCTGTAAGCATCCTCAATGGGTAGTATGCATCACTACAGGATGGTACCCACCCATGGCCTCTGGCATGCTGTGGCCACCATGCTATTGTCATGGTTCCCCATGATAGTTGCCTTTATTATTAGACTCCGTGTATTTCCACTCAAACTCCTGTTTCTGGGTGCTGCCTTTGCGACAACCCAGTGTTCCCAGTATCCTTCCTCAATTAACAATTTCCTGTCCTGGGCCCCATTTCTTTATCCACCTTCTCTATGCTAGGTTAAAAGAAATGGATTTGAACAGATTAACTAACCGAAGCTAAATGCTTTTGCCTAGTCAAAATGTTGGCCATGCACAAAAGCTTCTTAACAAGTGACCCTGCCTAGGAGTCACAAGCCAGGATTTCAAGTGAGTGAGGTGGAAGTGCATAAGTCCCATTTTGTAGAGAAGAAAAGTATGTCTCCAAAGTGATCCATCATAAACGAGGGGAAAGAAAATAGAGTTCATCCAAATGCCCATCATGTGGGCTTGATGCGAATTACAGGAGCTGAGACACCCGGTCCCTACATTCAATTGTTACACACCAGATGTTCTAAAGAAGTGTCTCTCAATTTCAGTGTGGTTGCTGCTTTTATTGACAATTTTCAGCAGAGGGAGGGATTAAGCAGACAAAATGCTGCCAAGGATCATTTCTGCCAGGGTCAACTGGAAATAAATTCTGTCACTTAAATGCAACCTCAGGTTTTGCCCAACCTTGCTCAATCCCCAACACAGGAACCAAGACATGTGTTGTAAAATTTTCTTCAATGATATTAGTGGATTAAGAATAACCCTCTAATATTTCTCACTTGTTCATTACTAACCCAATCTTTTTTGAATTTTCAGTTTGCAGTATGTACCTCTTTAGGCTGTAATACAGATGACACCACGTTATAATTTTTGTTTTCTGTTTCTGCAATTAGACTTTAAGCGAGTTAGGGCAGATCTCATTCCTTTTCATAATCCCCAAATTTCACAAATGAAGGTAGGTAGTCAACAAAATTTTGTTGAATGAAGGAGTAAAAATTTTTCTGAGTTAACTGCATAACTCATAACTGCATAAAATATATAATTTTGTCATTCTACATTTACTTCTTTTAAGGTCCAATATCAGTGTGATGACATTTAGTAATTTAAATCCAATTGTATTTATGAGGGCCAGACAAGAGAGTACAAAAAATAGAGTCCAAGTGGAGGTATCCTCTGCAAGCAAGGCTTCTTTAACAAAAGTTTAGTGTGATTTCTACCACTGCTAACAATGGGGATATAGGAAGGAGAGAAATCTTTTATGCACAAAGTTAATTCAACATTGAAAAGGAAAGAAGACGTCAGTTCTGCTCACACATAAAAGAAATCAACCATCAATCTGGTCTTGTCCAGGAAACCCAGGCTGAGTGAGGCTGAGGCTGATGGATCAATGTGGGGAGTATAAAAATAGGTCCCTTCCCTTTGGCCTCTCTGGCACGCCATCTTGTCTCGATCCACCTTACATAAGCTGTATTAAATCAACTTTTAAAAGCCTAAAACCAAGTTTTCCTGTCAGAAAGGCCAGACTTTCCATTCCATTTTGTACTGTGGATGTTCTACCTGGGCCTAAGTCAATAACATGAATTTTCTGAGAAAGAAATAGAAGGAACAGAAATTCTAGCCCTGAGTCTCTCTCCCCTTACTGGACAGAGAGTGAGACAGAACCATCAGTTCTGATTGCTATGAATGTCATCAGAAACTTCCATTCAAATTCTCCATTCCTATCTCAGGGACTTGCGCGTCACATCTCCATGCCCCATCATCGTCACACCCAGGACTCCATGGTGAGAGAAGGTGTAAAAGTCAGTGTATACCTGCTTTTTCCCTCAAGGTGGGTGGATACTAAGTAACCGAGCTCAGAAACTAATGGCTCCCTTGCCAATAGGATGACATTCTCTTCCAGTGGCCCCCAAATGATCAGAGCTCAGCTGTCATCCCATGCTGCACATGAGCTCATTCATGAACTACATCCCTGGGGCCAGGCCTGCTTGGACCTGGAGGGAGATGCTGTAAACAAGAGGATTCAGGTTCATGGAGAACACTGTGGTTTGGATATGAAGTGTTCCCTGAAAACTCACGTGTGAAACAATGCAGGAAGGTTCAGAGGTGAAATGATCAAGTTGTGAGAGCTGTGACCTAATCAGGGATTAGTCCATTTGGTGGATTAATGGGTGCTATCTGTAGATAGACAGGATGTGACTGGAGGAAGTGGGAGCATGCCCTTGGGGGTATATAATCTGTGGCACCCTGTACTCAGGCTCTCTGCTTCCCAGCTGTCATGAATTGAATATCTTTCTTCCACCATGATGTTCTGCCTCACCTCCAGCCTAGCGCTATGGAGTCAGCTGACCATGGACTGAAACTTTGAAACCATGAATTAAAATAAACTTTTCCTCCTCTAAGTTGTTGTTTTTGTCAAACCTTTTTTTTTTTTTTGCGGGGGGGGGGGGGGGACGGGGTCGGGGTCGGGTACTGGGGATTGAACTCTGGGGCACTCAACCACTGAGCCACATCCCCAGCCCTATTTAAAGACAGGGTCACACTGAGTTGCTTAGCACCTCCCTTTTGCTGAGGCTGGCTTTGAACTCACCATCCTCCTCCCTCAGCCTCCTGAGCCACTGCGATTACAGACATGTGCTGCCATATCAGAATAGGTCCCTTCCCTTTGGTTTATCAAGATTTTGGTCACAGCAACATAAAGTGGATCACAACAGAAACTGTGACTCTCCAGCTCTGGTCACCTACAATTGCAGGGTTTTTCACTACAATGATGAATATTTTGCGTGAGGAACAAAGTGAAAGGGAAGACCATGTAAGGAAATGCTTACGCCAAGACTCCAGAGTAAGACAGGCTAAAGTTCCTCTCCTCTGTCACTTACTCTCTGAGCCTCAGTTTCTCCATTTGTAAAACAGGCTAATACTAGTACTTATCTCATAGATTGGTGGATTCAGGTAGAGTGGTTAACCTGGGACCGAGTGCATATTAAATGCTCTATAGTAGGGTAATGGTGATGATGTAAGTCTAACACAAAGAAGAGAAAGGAACAAACACCACTGTCCCCAATTTCAGTGATCTCTTTCTCTGATTTTTAGTTTTTCTTATCATTTGTCAGCACACTTCACCACACTTTGGCCTTGAATTATATGATCCCTGGTGATTTTACTTTTATAAAGTAAGCACAGTATATTAGTGTTTGCTTTATAACTATTAGTGTTTGCTCTCCTGAGGCTAATAGCAAATAAACAAATAAATAAACACAAACTGATGACTTATAACAAATTTATTATCTCACAGTTCTGGAGGCCAGAAGGATGAAATCAAGTTGCCTACAGGACTGTGCTCCCTCCAGAGGCTCTGGGGGACAATCTACTCCTAGCCTCTTAGAGCTTCTGGTGGCTGGCAGCATTCCTTGGCTTGTAGCTGCATCTGTCCGATCTCTGTATATTGTTTATATTACCCTCAATTCTATGTCTTTTTCTCGACTGTGGTCTTTATAAGGATACTAGTCACCCAATAGATAATCCAGGATGATGTCATCATTTTAAGATCCTCATTACATCTGCAATGTTAACATTTATAGATCTGGGACTAGAATATAGGCATATGTTTTTGGGAGCCACTAATCTTAGTCTTTTCAGGCAGCTATAACAAAGTACCAGAGACTGAGTGGCTTATAATAGAAATGTGTTCCTTATAGTACTAAAGTCTAGTAAGTCCAAAACCATGACATCAGCAGATTTGGTGTATGGTGAAGGCCCACTTGCTGATTCATATGCCACTGGTCCTTTCACCATGTCCTCATGGTGGAAAGGATCAGGGATCTCCATGGGGTCTCTTTTATAAGGACACTAATCACATTTATGAAGGTTTCCCTCTCATGACCTAATCATCTCTCAAACAGTGGGATGGATTAGGGGTTAAGACTTCAACTTAAGAATTGGGGGTAGATACACTCAGTTCATTGCTCCACCATTAAGCCCACTACTCATGGTAACTAAGAGCATGGACTTGAGAAGCAGACTGACCTGGATTTGAATACCTGGGACCTACCCCAAATCCATCACTTGGGTTACTGTGTTAATCAGTTTCTGTTGCCATAACAAATACCTAAGACAAATCAATTTAAAAAGTGGCAAGGTTTATTTTGGCTTACAGTTTCAGGTATGTTAGTCTATGGTAAGCTTTGTTGCTTCTGAAACTGTGGCAAAGCAAGACATCATGGCAGGGAGTGTGTGGTGGAACAAAGTTGCTCACCTCATGGTAGGCAAGAAGCAAAGTGAAAGAGGAAGTGACCAGTGTTCCAATATCCCCCAAAGACCTAACTTCCTTCCACTAGGCCCCACCTCCTGAAGTTTCCACCACCTTCCAATCATGCCACCATCTGGGGACCAATTCTTTAACACAATGGCCTTTGGAGGGCTTTGCAGATCTAAATGCCAATGTCTCGGCTTGGCACACGAGCCACCACACAGCTTTGTAGGTTCAAATAGCAATTCTTTATTCCCGATCTCACGCCGCCTCCACACAGGTCCAGGGACAACTCCCCCCCCCCCATAATTCACGTCCAAAATACTTTCTCTCCATGAGAACTCAGGCAGCAGGCACGCCCTACTCCCAGCAGGAATAATCTTCAACCTCCAACTTCCCTAAAACTCCTATTGTCACGCCCTAAAACTCCTATTGTCACGCCCTAAACCCAAGGACAGGGATACTTCCTGCAGGGTACACCCTAATCCTGGATCCACCCTGGTCATTGAGCAGGTCACCTTTCTCAAACACACAAGCAAGGTCGCAGCAAATTTCCAAGGCAAGTCCATTTAACATGGGGTACTCTGGCAAGGATTACAATGCGTCATTCCTACTTGGTAATGGCTCTCAGCAGTCACCTTTATTAATTACTTAACATCTTTGAACCTCAGCTTTTGGAAAAGGGCCAGCAAAGCTCATTCCTCAGGGTTGTTTGTGGGAATTAAACAAGTTAATATGACAGAGGTGTTCAATCAATGGTAGCTTATCCTCCTAGGCTGCAAGCTGTAAGAGCAGGCACCATCTCTTCGCTTCCTTTGCAGATCTAACACAGTGAAGACAGGATGACAAATTGGCTGAACAGGTGGCCCAGACAGTTACTGCCACAAATTACATGGATTACACGAGGATTAGGAAAGTTGAGTTCAAATTCTCCAGGAATCTAAAGGAAGCTATGAGAAGGTTTCAATGTTGACCCCAGCCTGAACATTGTGGGGACAAGCTGAGTGGACTTTGGACAGAGAATAGGGCCACTCAGGCAGGCACAGAACCACCTGTACTCACCATCCCTTGAAAGCTCTCCTGGTGACTTCATTCCTAGGATGGGAGAGCAGCTATTCTGGAGAAGCTCCGGCATTTCACAGAGCATGACCCTGAATCCTATTGAGGGGCGCCTTTCCAGACCACAACTAGGAATTCACCTACTCATTTCCCCTGTCCCAGAAGGGCTAGCTGCTCTAATCTATTACCAACATTGCAGCACCTCTGAACATCCTAGGGAGATGGTTTAAATGCATATTTCTGGCCCTCAACCGGACTAGCTGAATAAAGCTTTACTGGGGTGGAAATAGGAATGAACCATTTTAAACAAGCCCCTGAGGTAATTCTGATTCATTGGAGAAAGCCAACCATAATCATATCTGCTGAGGGCCATTGCCAAGTAGGAATGACGCATCGAAATTTCCTTGCCAAGCGTACCCCATGCTGCTTAGAGGACATTCGATGGGACATTGCATGCATGCTTTAATAAGGTGACCTTGCTCAAGGACCAAGGCGGATCCGGGTTTAGAGCTGATCAGGTTTGAGGAAGTAACCGGCTCCTTGAGTTTAAGGCATTGCCAGTTTAAGATAATGGGTTTTAGGGAAGTTGGCGGTTGAAGATTATTGCTGGTATTAGGGTGTTCCTGCTGCTTGTTCCCGTTGAGTTCTCGTGAGATTAAAATGGGATTTGGAGATAGCCTCGTGGAGTAGGTGAATTGTGCGGGAGACGGCAGAACGAGATTGCCCCTGGACCTGTGTGGAGGCGGTGTGAGCGGGAATAAAGAATTGCTGTTTGAACCTACAAAGGTGTGTGGTGGCTCGTGATTCTGGTGCCAAGCCGAGACCTTGGCACATATCATAACTCAACCCATCCCTGGGTATGGACCTGAGCTCCAGGCATTCTACCTACAAAGCCAATATGGAGAGTAAGAGTTTGGGATTCAGACAGTATTGAGGTCCTTCATATAATAGTTGGGACTTTGGCAAGTTACTTGACTTCTCTGAATTTCAGTTTCCTCTTCTAAAAAAGTCAGAATAATTTACATCAAGTGTTGTTGTTAATTAAATGAGAATCACGTAAGTGCCAGTGCATAGAGGTTGAAGCAGAAGATGCTTCTGTTCCACAACCCACTTATGCTTCTTCATTGATACATGGCTGCATTGTATTTCCCAGCATTCTTTGCAGCTGAGCATGACCAAGTGACTAGTTCTCACCAAGAGAATATAACATATAAGTTATGGTGCCTTTTCTGGGCAAAGGTTTAAAGAATAAATATGCCTCTCCATGTTCTCTTTCACTTTGCATGATTTGATGAAAGTGACAGGCCCCAGGGAACTGGGGGAGCTACAATATGGAAGGAGCCTGGGTACCTAACTCATATTTCATTGGGTAAAAGAAAACCACCCATCAACCATAACACCTGCCTTGGATGTTTTTCAAATGACATAGAAGGTCAAATACCTTTAGGTTCTATTTTTTTTTATAACCAATAGGTAGTCAGGAAATGTTCACCCCCCTCCTCACTTCCAAATAAAGCCACATATTAGGGCTGGGGATGTGGCTCAAGCGGTAGCGTGCTCGCCTGGCATGCGTGCGGCCCGGGTTCAATCCTCAGCACCACATACAAACAAAAATGTTGTGTCCGCCGAGAACTAAAAAATAAATATTGAAAACTCTCTCTCTCTCTCTCTCCTCTCTCACTCTCTCTTAAAAAAAAAAAAGCCACACATTATACTTCTTATCCTAAAACATCCTCCCTAAAAAAGCAGAAAGTGTTCCAGCATAATTATGCCCTTAATCAAGTACATCTAAAAAGTTTTTTAAGGAAGGCAATAGAGGTTTGTCATGAGACACCAAATATACAAATGACCAGGTTATATATATTATAGAACTCAGAGCTGCAACCTGTAGCAACTACAGTAGAAGCCAACATACCATCTGTAGCAACTGTTCCAGGAAGCCAAACAGTGTAATGCTTGTAGTAATAGGCCCACGAAGGCCAGCACTTGATGAATGATTGACACTTTCCCTTCCAGCTGTGAACTAACCAGAGAAAGCCAAAAATGTTCTTCTAATCAATCACATAGAATGCTTCACTGCTGGTTGACTTACCTCAGCTTCCCCTGGGCCAATGGCCTCTAATCAAGGAATTTCTGAACCTTCCCTCATCCTATGATAATGCCTTTCTGCTCCTCTGCCTGCCTTTCAAGACTCTGCTAAATGAAAGAGATGGTGGCTGATTCTCTTGCTATAGTAACCTCCGAATAATCTGTTCTCACTTGGATGATCTTCATTTATTCCCCCAGTCCTTATTTTTCAGGAAGATTTAGGACTCCGAGATATAAGGAAATTTCATAAAAGGCTGCAGGAGTGTTTCATGCAACCTCAAAGAAAGTTGCTAGGCCATGGGAAGACCCTAGAACCAGAGCCTGGAAAAGCAATCACAGCTCTTTTCTCTTGCATCTTCTCTCAGATAACGTTCTTGAATCTGTCTTCTTGCAAACAGACTTCTCTCTGATCCAAATGGCAGAAAACATGAGCATGGACAGGGCCTGTGATTGTACGGACACCTGAAAAGGATAATTCTGGGTCCTGATTCTGCAGACCTTGGGTTGAGTGACATCCTAAACAAATTCACTGAGTGCCCAGCCCCCACCCCAGAGCAGCGTGGTTGCCAGCACTCCTGTTATAAACCTGGCAATCAGAAGTCCATTCCTGTGGAGGGGAGGGGAGAAGAGGACTGTTCCCCACTCCAAAAAAAAAAAAAAAATGTAGGCAGGCAGACAACCCAATAGGAGGCCACCCCATTCCTGATGTCATAGTGAGACAGTGGCCATGTAGTGATAGGCTCCACATCTTCTAGCGTACCAGTGGTCACTGACCAGCATGGTCCAGTTATTGATTTTCTTTATGAAGGTACCATTTATCCAGTTATTGAACAGTTGTGCATCCAATCTTATGTTAGGGGATAGGAACACAAAGTAAAGGAAAATCAGAACCACAATCTCTGCTCTCAGGCTGCAGCGGGGAGAACACACCACATAAGCGAACAATTAATATACTGTGAGAAGTGCTGTGCTCAGTTTCTAACCTAAATCAGATCAAGAGCTGGGTTGAGGATGTGGCTGCCAACAAATGTTTCCTAGAGAATGCGATGCCTGAGAGGGATCTTGAAAATCAGGGAAGTGGATAGAAACAAGTGAAGAAAGAGTGTTCCAGGCAGAAGGAATGTTCACTGCCAAGAAAGGGTGTTTTTGGGAAAACCAAAGTTTATTGTGGCTGAGAATGGATTGAGGGTGTCTGGAGGTGGGGAGACTCAGTTGGGCAGTGTTAGGATGGCTGTAAGCCTGAGCCTAAGCTACTCCATTTTAAAAACTCCAGTATGAAACCTGCAGTCTCACCAGGCGCACTCACAGAGCCCGCCAGAATGAGCTCAAACAAGTTACTTTCCCTCACCCTGTTAAACAGAGTGAAGCCCTTGGCAGGCTGTCCTCGCCTGATAAGAGGGAAAGGCGAGAAGATCAGGGTGGAGACCACCAGACTAGATGTTTCTGACCCCAGGGTAAATGATGTCACTGAGAAATCCAGTAGTAGCTGATGAGGATTAAAAGCGGGGGTCAAACCCCCCAAATTTAGTGTAAGTAATAGAGCAAATGAACAAGGATTCAGCCAGTCGAAACAAGGAAAGCCTAATGAGGACCTGACATCCCATCACTTGTCATCGTTTCCTGAGCCTCTGCGTGATCCTCACGGCTCTCAAACTCCACCGCCTCTGTCTGGTCCTTGGTGAGAGCCGCAACTCCTCCCTGCGACCCCCTCCTCAACCAGTCGTCCATTCCATGTCTGGAAAAGCCTGCCTTGATTCCTGACCTGGTCACCTGGGTCTGAGTGAGTGTGCATCTGCTGGACATAAAGCCTAAGGCTTAAGACTTTTGAACTTAGCAGGCAGAGGGAATGTCTGGCATTAGCCTGTCATGATTAAGTGTGTTTTGCAGTGCTTAGAATTAACGTAGAATTGTTTGCTGTGAATTGCTTATGTCTATTGCAGTGCCTAGCATTAAGGATTGTGGTTTCCTTGATTAAGAACCTATAGAGTGAAATTGAATGGAGTAATTTGAGTGAATAAAGCATTGAAAGGGGCAGAAGCACGTGGACATTCTTTATTTCTCCCTTTGACTGCATATATCTCAATTTTGCCCCTTCAGAAAGGCAGTTGTTGCAGTAACCTTGGAGTCACACAGGTGGCCTAAGATAGCAGCCTTGTATATGGAAAGTGGGTGGGATGAGATGGGGTAGGGAGGGGAAATACGTAAATGAGTTATGACTTGAAATACAGAAAGAAAATGTGAGAAAGACACAGATTTTGTCTCTATTCACTTGGCAAAACCACAAGCCTGAATCAAGACCCTTCCTACAAATATGAACTCAAGTAGTTTGTTCAGATCAGACATTCTGTCTGAAGAGGTTGGGGTTGTGGCTCAGCAGTAGAGTGCTCACCTAGCACATGCAAGGCCCTGGGTTCGATCCTCAGCACCACATTAAAAAAAAAAAGTATTGTGTCCATCTACAACAAAAAATCTAAGAATTTTTTTTAAAAAAGAAATTCTGTCTGAAGGGAGAGGAGCTTATGAGTCATCAGTGTAGCCTAGTGATTTTTTTTTTTTTTTATGTCTATGGGACAAAGGAAGATAAGAGCACTTTAGACATCACTCTGAACATTTAATTGATAGACCGAAAAGCCAAAATGAGAGTAGGAAAAGGGAAGAATCAAAATCTGATTGAATATTGCCCAACAAGCAGACCTGGGACAGAAAGAGCCAACTAGTTGCAGATCCAATTTGGATTATAAAAAGCTGATTTCTCAGTAAGATGGGTCCTGACTGTAAAATTAGTACTAAGTATAAAATCAGAAGCAAATGAAGAGTCAATAAACACAGAAGTTTTACTCTGACAATACACAGTAAAGTCCAAATTGTAAGTTTCCTGCCAAAGAGAAATATAATCTTCCCTGGACATAAATCAGAACTCCATGACATCACTCAGATAACCACAGAAGAATGTATCCTGTAATGCAAGCAGCCTTTCCCTACCCAGCTGACCAACAGTCACCATTGATGAGTTTAACAAACACTCCATTTCATAGTCTTCTGAAGCTGATATGAGCAAATAAATATTTTTAACTTCAATGTTGGAAGATGCATTTATTTTTTATTTTATTTTTTTGGTACTAGGGATTGAACCCAGGTGCTCTTAATCCCTGAACCACATACCTAGCCCTTTTTTAGATTTTATTTTAAGACAAGGTCTTGATAAATTACTTAAGACCTTGATAATAGTTGAGGCTGGCCTTGAACCTTCGATCATCCTGCTTCAGGCTCCCTAGCTGCTGGGATTATGCGTGTTTTTTTTTTAAAGTACCATTCTACATATGCCACTTTTCCTATATGAAAAACTACAAATTAGCTACCCACTACCTTTCTTGTCCCAGGGAAGTTTATACTTTTAATCTGACTACAAAATAATTTTTTTAAAGTTTTGATTAACAAACTTTGATCTGGCTGCAAAATAGAGAGATATTCATTGTAAAAAGTTTTCAAAGAAAGCAAAATCACCAGAATTCTAATGCCCAAAAGCAATTGATTTCTGAAAGTTAAGACATATTGATAGCACATACCAGGGAAAAAAATAATAACTTTTAAAAACTTCCTTAATCCCTATTAAGGTGGATTGTATCATTGTCCAAAATATCTGCTACCCCACTTTGGGGGAGAATAAAACTTCCTGCTCTCTGCAGCAGCCTTGAGTCTGTGACTTGAGCCCTTCCTTGAGGATTGCATATCTACTCCACCCGGTTGACCTCAGGAGTGGTCATGACATTTGCTTTGACAATGCAGTGACAACATAAGTGATGTGTGCCATAGCTGTAAGAATCCTCACATGGTTATACCATTCTTTCTCTCCCATGAAATCAAAAGTATCCCAATAGAGACTGCAGCATCAGTCCCAGAGTCGAGCTCAGAGTAGAGCTGCAGAGAGCCCATGAACTGGACTTGGGTCACTGTAACCCACTGAGACGGTTGGAGTTGCTTGTTAACGCAGAGTAACTTAGCCTACTCTGATACACCTACATGCAAAAAGTCCACTGAATCCTTTAATGTCTTCAGAGATTTTGTGCAAAAGAAATAAATACTTGTTTGCCACTTATATTTCATACATTTAAATTATATTTTAAAACAATTTTGAAGTTTTAAAATTTGTGTTATCTTATTTACTAATCCATTAATTTTGCTAATAGTTTATCACCTAATTTTACGTTTTGTTTATTGGAGTTACCTGGGATCGAACCTAGGGGTGCTCTAACACTGAGCTACATGCCCAGCACTTTTTATTTTTTAATTTTGAGACAGGATCTTGCTAAGGGCCTAGCTAATGTATTGGGGCTGTTCTCAAACATGTGATCCTCCTGCCTCTGCCTCCTGAGTCTCTGGGACTATAGGCATGCATCACTGCACCTAGCTAAATTTTATGTTTTGATGAATTCCCAACTGGCTTACAAATTTGAAAAAGCACACCTAAATATTTATCAAACTTTTAGTTTTAGAAATTCCAAATTATTGGGCTGGGTATGTGGCTCAAGCGGTAGCGCGCTCGCCTGGCATTCGTGCAGCCCAGGTTTGATCCTCAGCACTACATACAAACAAAGATGTTGTGTCCGCCGAAAACTAAAAAATAAATATTAAAAAAAAATTCTCTCTAAGTAAAAAAAAAGAAAGAAAGAAAAAAGAAATTCCAAATTCCTTTAACTGATTTTCTTCAGACCTTTGAAAAGCCAAATTAGTCTTACATTTTCTAATATAATTAAACTCTTACACTTAAAACTAAAATGTTTATTAGATCTTACTAAACCCTAGCACACACGATCTAAATGTAATACTATCATTTAAACATTGGAACACTGTCTCCAAACTTGATTATCTGTATCTTCTTGAGTTTCTGCTAATATGTCAGTCTCTATACACCTTTAAAAAACAAGAAACAGTACATAAAATAATATAATGATTAAAAAAAAATTCTTTCTAGATAAAATTCCTAACTGGACATAACTTAACTTGTCATCAAAAGTCTTTGAAAGTATTTTGTGTTCTGGCAATAACAAGATATTCCAAACTCATTTTGATATATCCTGTCCTAAAACACAAAATATACTTTTCTCGAGTCCAGCCCCTGCCCTGGACTTTTGGTTGGATTGTAGATGAGACAGGTCTGTGAAGCAGCCCCTGGAGGCCACAGAGGGGAAAGAGAGAAATTCACAGTAATTTTTGGCCTGACATTGTGAGTGGAACCAACATTCCAGTGTTCAAGTCCATGTACCACATCTGTTAGTCAAGTGCAATTCCTTCCAGACACTGCAGTTATACAAATAGGGAAGCCAGGAGAAAGCTCTACCTGGGAGGGCAAAGTTGGGGGTGGGTAGACAGTGAAGAGAAGGTGGGAAAGGGAACTGGAGAGGAGAGAGATGGGGCTGCTTCTGTAAGAGCAAATGCACTAGGTAAGGATTTTAGGAAAAGTCGGACCATTTTCCCCATGTGTAAAAATGGGAATTAGAACAGTAAATCCATAGGACCATTGTGAGACACACATTAAGTGCTCGACAAATGCTAGCTATCATTAATTTTACTTTATTCAGCTGGACCTCCAAAATGGACTAGAACTAGAGATATTTTTAAAGAGATCCAGAAAGGCTATTCAGTTTTCTCCTCCCTTCCTCCCTCGTTCACATTGCTCCCCTGCACATCTGTTTTAATCCTCTGAATTCCTGAAAATTGGCTTATTGTGTCCATGATGCCTAAAACAGTCACTGACAACATCTTTTTAGGTTTTCTCAATTCTCCATTCAAGTCAGCAGCCAGCCTAAAGCTGTGCTCTTCCAGTTCCAAGTTCAGATTTCCAAGGAGAGGCTGCCCAACCTGATGGAAAATCCACTCCTAGACCAATTAACCTTAGCTACAACCAGGCTGCTCCTGTTAAAACACATCCCAAAGTAGAGAGAGAGAGAGAGAGGTGCTGTGAAATAAAATGAACTTGGGCACGCTTTCTGCATGTGTGTGCGTACATATGCACTACACACACATGCAAGCTGGATTGCCCTACAGTTTTCTACATTATTTTCCATTTTACAACATAGAATAATACAATTTTCTATGACACTATTTTTACTAGCTATGTATCACTTTGATGTATAGGTGTGAATTTTAATTCTATTATTTTTGCTTTTACAAACACTTTAGGATCTTCTTATAACAAAATAAGAATTGTGTTAATTGACTAGACTTAATTTCTTAGGGAAATTCTTTGAATTGGAATTGCCAGGGCCAAAGGTATGTTATTTGTAAAAGGTTCTGATACACACTATTAAGTGTGTATTAAGGCAATCTAAGTCACTCACACAACACACACAAATGCCATTTTCAACAACATAATATTTGACACTTTTAAGTTAAAAATTACTTGCCATTTTGGTGAAACAAAATGAACATTAGTTTTATGATTATCAATTATCTGTTCTATTAGAATAGATATTAACCCTTAATTATATTGCTTAAATTGCTTAATTTTTCTGACCCATCATAACCTTGACTTAGTTGTTGTTGTTTTTTTGTTTTTTGTTTTTTTTGCTTTTGATGTGGGGTGAAGGGGGTTTCTCTTTGGATCAAACCCAGGGCATCGAGTATGCTAAGTACATGCTCTTTCCATGAAGTTATATCCCCAGCCCTTCATATACTTTTTCAAGTTTGAATACCCAAATCTCTGCTTTCCAGCGGCTAACTTTATATATACCTAAAGGGTATCATCCTTTACCTACCAACCACCCCATTCCAAACCTCACTGCCAATTGTATAGATTTTAGACATTTCGATGGGCATTTAAAGCCCTTCATAGGGCACCAAAACTTCTCTAGCATTATCTTCCATTACAGTCGTTCACAAATCCTTATTTTGCTTATTCATTTATTCACCACCTATTTTGAGCAGCTATGATATGCCTGGTGTCATTCTAGATGCTGGAGACATTGGAATAAATAGATAAAAATCCCTGCCCTAGTGAACAAATATGAAAATGAATAGTAGGTCAGATGGTGATGAATATAGCGAAGAACAGAAAAGCAGGGAGGTGGACTAAGGAATTGGAAGAGGGTAAAATCCTAGAGTGGTCAGGGTGTACTCCACTGAAAGGTAATATTTAAGCAAAAGAGTGAGGAGGGTGAGAGAACCAGCCCAGTAGCAGCAATCCCAGTGAGACACGTTAAAATAAGGGAGAGTACCTGCCGGAGCCAGAGGGGGGCACACATCTCATAAGCGTGAACACCAGTAGGGAAGCCAGTAATGCTGAGTCCTAGACGGGCAAGATCATGTAGGGTTTTGTGGGCCCCTGTAAAGACCCTGGTTTCTCCTTTGAATGAGGCAAGAAGCCAGTTAGAGGGTATGGGAAATTATGTTCCCCAAGATAGCTGTTAAAATCTCACACCTCACAACCTTTTCCATGATGACCTTGCTACTTCCCTAGGAAGAGAACAGGTGGATGGATAAAGAAAATGAGGCACACATATGATACAACACTATTTAGCCTCAAAAGGGAAGGGACTCTTGCAACATGTAACAATTTGTACGAACCTGGAGGACACTCTTAAGGGAAATAAGCCAGACAGAAAGATGAATATCACATGATCTCACATATGATATCTTTGAAAAGTCAAACTCATAGAAGCACAGAGAACTGTGGTTACCTAGAGGATTGAGATAGAGTTGGGTGATATTAGTCAAAGAACACAAACTTTCATTAAAACAGGAGGAATAAGTTCAAGAGATCCATTGCATAACATGGTGACTATTGTTAATGTATACTTAAAAATTGCCAGGAAGATTAAGTATTCTCACCATAAAAAGAATATGTATCTTAATTAGCTTAACTTGACCATTCCAGAATGTATACCTGTTTCAAAACACCTTATTCGATACCATAAGTATATACAAGTTTTATTTGTCAATTTAAAAAAATCAGCAGACACACTATAAGGCCTGATTAACATGTGAATCAATACCTTTGGAAAACATTAACTGAAGGACTTGAATTATATGTATCTAACAGAAGGAGAAAAAATACCATGATTTTCAATTTTACCTTTTATTAAAGTACAGAGTTAACAAGTTTTGCATTTTCTACATAGGAAAAGACTGATCAACTTCAGATGCTATATAGAAAAATTAGCATTCAAAAAACAAATACATATTCATAATCAGCTTTGTAACTAAAAGGAAAAATAACTATTTCAAAAGTTAGCAAAACCTAACCATATCACAGACCTTTATAAACTTCGAACAGTAGATTTACCACACCTATTGCAGTTTCAAATTCTAATATAGCAAAACGTAACCACAAAATTTGGCTACAGCTAATTGTTCCAAAAAAGTTTAAAAAATTAACAAAGTTATGTCTATAAAATTGTCGTTTTTCTTTGCAAAATAAAAAAAGCTTAAATCTTTAATAAAGGAAGACAAAACAATCCTCTTAAATTTCTTATAAATAGCTCTCAAGACATATATTACTCATCTGTTGTAAGCTTTCTTTACCTGAGGGAATTTCCCAGGATCCTTTATCACAAAGGATTACCTTTGAACAGTTCTATCATTTTATTCACATGAATATGATTAAACTTCTAAGGAAGTTGGACATACGCATTTTTAATCTTCCCTTCCCCAATTAAGTTTTTTTCTGAAAGGATTTCGTTTTAAAACAAAACCAAAAAGCTTCTTTGGTAAAAGCCAAATATTTCAACCTTTCAAAAATGACCGACTCTGTGAATATCTACTGAAGAAGAGAGATCTAAAGATCCGTGTGAATAGCTCTGTCATCCCGTGAAGTCACAAGTCCAACCTGAGAGAACCCTTCTCTGCCTGAAATGTAAAACTCAGCTTATTCGCAAGATGCAGAGAACATCCCATGGAAAATTCCATGAGCCAAGTGGCTACCTGCACTGTCCTTGACGGAGGAGGGCCCACTGGTCTTTCTAGGTGTTCAGGGTCTTATTAGCTCAAGGCCAGAACCCTCTTGGTTGGGGGCAAAGCCCTCTTTCAACTCCAAGAGTTGTAGGATGTGAGTGTACAACAAAACAAGATCTTATTTAGAAAGGCAATAGAAAGAGGGAAAAAAAAAAGCCCAGGAAGCTTAAATACAGGCCCTGGAATTCCCTTCACAGGATAACATGAAGCACCAATGATGGTAAACTGTCTGGCAAAAATTAAATAAGAACGTCATCTTAAAAAGGCAGAGAACAACAATTTGGGGAGAGGGGTGATTAACTGGAGGCTGAGGTCATTCACAGTGAAGGATCCTCTGAGGAACTGCAAGTCCTCAATGTGGGAACTCCCTTGCTGGCCATTACTCACTGGAAACAGAAACCCTAAGAGTCCCAGTGACTCCACCCTCCCTCCCGCCTACACCCGTAGTCTATCTACTCAATAAACCTCTGGCAAACAATTTGTAGACAATTTCCCAAGAAACTGTGAAGACAAAACCGTAACCAACCAACTAGTATTACAAAAGCTCAACTCAGTAATGACATGGCAGGTTTTCTGAAGACTTGAGATTTAGAAGATGGTCTCTCGTCTTCATTCAGGTTACATGTCTACCTACAGTGACATTCTTAGGAGTCTCCCTCGTGAAAATGAGAGGGAGAAATTTTCCACATCACATGAATGGCACAGGGGAAACAGACACACAGTCTCTTAACATCTTCAGCTTTCATCTCCAGAGGAGCCTGACCAGCAGCTTCAGGAAAGGCACCTTTGTAATCAGGTACAAAAGCTTGGAGGAAGCAAAAGTCTGTTATTTTTTTTTAAAAAGACATCAGTGAGTTAAATGAACACCACTGTTATTGCAACTTGAAGCAACTGGCACAATTTTTCCAGTTTCTTAAGTCTCAATAACACAAAATGTAGTTTTTTTTTAAACTATCAATGTTGATTCATCACCTGAATATTGTTTCTCATTGTTCATAATCATTAAAGTTGACCTCTTGTCTCTACACCCTAGGTTCTCAGAGTGCAGCCATCTATCTGTGGCCATCCCAGAACCTTGCTAACACTGTCGGTTGAGAATAAAAATGAGAAGGACCATCATCAGACCTTCAGAGGAGAACACTGTGCCACAAACCAAGAGCTGTGCGGCTGCACAACGGGGGTGGGCTGGGCTGGCTAAGATGGAAGCTGTGAGGGGCATTATCCTCATTTATGTTTCCCTGAGCCTCTTTCTACAGAGCAAAGGGGCCAACAAAGGCCAGCCCAGGATGCATGGCCTTGTCAGTGGGACCCTGACCTGGCGTAAGGGCCAGTTCTAAAATTACCCCAGCTGGCTGCCAGACCCAGATGGGAAGACAAATCAAGAACTCAACTAGACCTCGGCAGGAAGAAATCCAAAGAAACTGCCTGTGATTCTACCTTGGCTATTAAAGGGCTTCTTATGGTGTTTCCTAAAGGTGACCTTGGCTGACCTAGAGCCTTCAGGTCACTACACCAGGCACTGAAGTGGCCTCTGCCAGGGGGCTGCCACACACAGCCTCATTTCCTAGACTGTCACTAATTCATGGAGCTTGCTCTCCAGTGGCTTCACTAGAGTCCCTCAGACTTGGTGTGCAACTGTTCAACTGCTTATTTGGTGACTTTGGGTGCAGCTTTGAACTGCTCAGCATGGAGTTCTGTCCTACAAAAAAAAATATGCACACACTGACATAGGCATACATTAAGGGCCTTTTAAAACTGAATATCAAACACTATAAAAAAGGCGAATTCCTAAAGGAATTCACCCGTGTCTTTGTTTCCTCCTTGGTATTTTTGAGAAGAGGGCAAATGAGTGAGTAGAAAAGAAAAATCTGAGTAATTTCCCCCACTAGCACGTTGGCTCATGGGAGCCAGGTTTAGGTGAGATTCAGTTCTGCTCAACTCATACAGAGGGGCACAGAAAAAGGGTCTAGGCCAAGTCTTCAAGGAGGTTCAAAAAGAGTCTCATGGCATTTCCACTGGTGTGAACTCAGGGATTGAACTTAGGGGTACTTGGCCATTGAGCCACATCCTCAGCCCTATTTTGCATTTTATGTAGAGACAGGGTCTCCTGACTTACATAGCGCCTTGCTTTTGCTAAGGCTGACTTTGAACTCATGATCCTCCTGCCTCAGACCCACAAGCCACTGGAATTACAGGCATGTGCCATTGCGCCTGGGTCCACTGGTGTCTTTACTGGAGTTACACTCGACAAATCTCCTCCCTGATAAGAACATCCAATACTGAAAATGTGCATCTCACATAGCTGCCAAAAGTCAATTCTCGTTTTATTCTACAAATATGTATTTTGGAAATTTCTCTGGATGTTGTTTATGGCTTAATTAAATATCTCCAACCACCCACCTCTTCTTCTAAGGATATTTAGTTACTCCACAGCTTCTAACAGACTTGTCTGGTCAGCCCTGTTTGAGAGGCCACCTGGGATTTTCACCTCAGCAAATCTACTCCAAGGAAATGAAACCACAATGGACATTAATAGTGTGGTCACATTACAAATTCAGGAAACAAAAGCTCTTTTGCTTTTTTAATTTCAAAGGCTTCAAGGTGGAGGAGAAGCTGAGGGGCTAACCTTTACACCTGAAAGAGGGGTGCAGCAGATTTCAGCCAAGAAGAAACTTTTTGTTAAGGTCCTTAAAGTATTATTAATTATAGCACGAACAAGTAAGAACCATAGTTCTCCATCACTTAGGCAAAGAAAACATGAATGTTGTTCTAGAATCACATGAACACCACCATGGATAAGTGCCGTACTTATTGCAGTAAGTTGGATCAGGTAGTGTTAACATGATGGGGAAACACATGGATAGTGATGGCAAATTGTGCTTTTCACATTATTACAAAGATGCTAAACCCAGAAAGGATGAGGGGACCTCTGGAAGGCCAAGGGCAGAGAGGGAAGGCTGTGATTCCCAGCATCACAACCACAAAGGGAAACACTTGGGAACCACGAGGAGGCAGCACTGAGAATGGATTTAAAGGCAGGTGCTTCCTCTTGTTCCCTATAAATACCAGGGAGCTGTGAGCAGAGCCCTTTGGGGAAAAGGCTCCAGGAGGTGATTTAGGAGATGAAAGTAAGAGAGACAGGGGTCTGGATTCTCTTGGGGGCTGGAGACTCAACATTTTGCTTTCTTTTTAATTCCAAGAATGGGAATAAAGGTCACACAAGATAATTTTTATCCCCGTAAAAAGATGTTATACCATTCTTTTGGTGACAGCATACCCAAGTACCACTGCCCAGTTCCTAGGGGTAAGACATAAAAATGCATGTATCACAAGTTCAGGTTGGTTGGAAATTTCAATTTCTTCAGGCCAAATTGGTAGTTTCTTTCTGAATTTCAGAATTTAAAAAGCTCATCTGGGTTTTTTGTTTGTTTGTTTTTTCCTTATCCCCCTGAAAGCTTTTTCAGACACACTTAAGATAGCCAGGGGATATCAGCTTTTCATAAGGCGCCAGTTGCTGCTCAGACCCTGGTACACTGGTTCAAAGGACAGCTCTTTCAGCACAGCCTGCTGAGCAAAGTGGCCAGCTGCCATCCTCACACGGAGAACTGCCGAGAGGGACAGCAGAGGGGAGCGACCAGCGTCCACAGGTACAGCAGCACGCACACCCAGCAGGAGGCCATCTTGATCCAGAAGATGGACCAGCTCCCACTGAAGAAGGTCTCAATGCTGGCACTTTCATAGCTGTTGGAAAGAAGACATCCAGCCATCAGAATAGAAAGGAAATGAGGGGAGAGTCTCTGCCATTAAGGGCCTCCTTGCTTCCCGTCCTCACTAAACTTTCTTTAAAAACAAAACAAAACAAAAAAAACCCACCCACTGGAGGTATAACTCACACCCATTTAGAATGCATAATTCAATGGCTTTTAATAAGCTCACAGACTTGTGCATCATAACTACTATCAATTTTGTAACATTCTCATTACGCCAGACCTGCACACCCCTAGTTTCCCTACCAAGCTCAGTTCCCAGTTCCGCCTGCATTCATTAATCTATTAATCTGTCTGTATGGACTGGCCTACTCTGGACATTTCATAGAAATGGAATCATGCAGCCTCTGTGACTGGCTTCTTTTTTTCTTAGCACATTGTTTTCCATACTCTTTTCAGGAGGTAGTATGTATCAATACAGGTTGAGTATTCCTTATCTGAAGGCTTGAACCAGAAGTGTTTCAGAGTTTGGAGTTGTCTCAACTTGTTTGATAATTTACGATAGACAGATTTTGGAATATTTGCATGGACATTACTGGATGAGCATTATTAATCTGCAAGTCCAAAATCTTAAATGCACCAAAATAGGAAGCTTTTTGAGTGTAATATTAGATTTTGAAGCATTTCAGATTTCTGAATTAAGGATCTTCAACCTTTCTTCATTCCTTGTTATCACTACATAATATTTTATTATATAGACTTGGCATATTTTTTAATCATCAGTTGTTGGACATTTGGCTCATCTCTGACTTTACACTGTTATGAATCATGCTGACATTAATATCTGTGCACAACATTTTATTTTTTTAAATAGATTTTTTTAAAATTTATTTTTAAATTTTCAGCGGACACAATATCTTTGTTTGTATGTGGTGCTGAGGATCGAACCCGGGCCGTGCGCATGGCAGGCGAGTGCGCTACAGCTTGAGCCACATCCCCAGACCCTGCACAACATTTTAAATGAATATAATTTTTTTTTTTTTTTGGTACTGGGGATTGAATTCAGGGGCACTCAACCACTGAACCACATCCTAAGTCCTATTTTGTATTTTATTTAGAGATAGGGTCTCACTGAGTTTCTTAGCACTTCATTTTTGCTGAGGCTGGCTTTGAACTCGTGATCCTCCTGTCTCAGACCCCTGAGCTGCTGGGATTATAGGTGTGCACTACCATGCCCAGCCATAATTTTCTTTTTGTCTTTTGTTTTATACTTCAGAATGGAATCACTGGATCATATTTGTGTTTAACCATTCTAGGAACTGCCAAAATATCTTCCAAAGCAGCTTCATTTTACATTTCACCAGCAACACAAGAGGGTTCCAATTTCTCCAAATCCTCAACAACATTTGTCATTATCTGCCTTTGTTATTACAGCTCTCTTCACCCTTTCTTCTGCATCCCAAGTCAAAATTCCCCAGGAATTCTCAAAGCATCACAGGGGAGCATTACAAGTTCCTTCCCCTCCCTCATGAAGACATTCGGGATGGTAGGCATGGTGATCCCAGCTACGCAAGAGACTGAAGACCGAAATTTAAGGCCAGCCTGGGCAACTTAGTGGGAGCCTTGCTCAAACTAAAAACTAAAAAGCTCAGTAATGGAGCATCCCTGAGTTCAATACCAAGTATCACATACACAACAAAGGCATGTTTAGGAAGAATGTCCTCAAAGAAGTCTTTTCCTATCAATGGGTCTGAACTTCACCCCCAAACAACTGGTATTTTTCATCCCCTTGCCTCATTTTAGTTTTACACCCAGTGCACCTCATTTTATGACACTGTAATTGACTTGAATCATGATGTGTCTCTCCCACTAAGCTATCAGTCCTGCTACCTATAGCAGGGTGACACAGAGGATCCATTTGCTGAATCAAAGACAGTACAGAGAGCCTGCTATCTCTCTAGTGTCTATCCTAAGTTATCAAACAAATTGTGAAACAATGGAAACTTTGGAACAGTTTGAAAAGTATGAATTTCCACATAGTAACAGAGAAAGTCAGGTCTGTTATAGCAATAACTTAAAAACTAGAAAAAAAAATCAGTACAGTGACACATGCCTGTAATCCCAGCTCCTCAGGAGGCTAAGACAAGATCATAAGTGCAAGACTAGCCTGGTCAACTGACGAGAACCTGTCTCAAAATAAAATTTAAAAAGAGCCAAGGATGTAGTACCCAGGTAGAGAGCCCTGCATTCTATCCTAGTACTGCACAAAGAAAAAAATTAAAAAGAGACAACATTTGAAGTAGGAAAAACAAAAAAAGGATATTTTCTTCTTTTAAAAAAAGTATTTTCCTCCATTGCTATTACTGTGTTTTTTAGTCAGCCTTGTGGAGTTCATCCATTATTTCTCTTTTATTTCTGGGTGCTGGGGATGGAATCCAGGGACTCTCACTCTACCTTTGAGCTAGACCCCCACTAACCTTCCAACTCTTAATGCTGCAGGAAGCACCACCAATTCCCAGGGTGAAAAGGATGCTGATCGACAGGTAAGGACTGTTTGTTCTTAAGGCTATGGGTACAGCAAGACCTGGAGAAGGGTTTAGTTCCTCCAGGAAGTCTGAGCTGCATCCTGGGACTTCAAAAAGAACAACACTTAACTTAATGTTTTGAATAATCAAGTGGGTCACTCACTGGAACCAGTTGGTAACAGTCATCATCACATACAGGGAAGCCAAAAAGAACACGAAGTGGAAATAGGAATAGCTGTAGACAGTGCCTCTCTTCTCATCATAAATGACCCGAGGTCCCTCTTTCACATTCTGCTGCTCTTCGGTGTCTGCAAATCACAAAGGGGGCCCAAGCGAAGAGGGTCAACATGAGCACACCTCCGGTCTTAGCACTCATTTCTGTCCCGGTAGTTGCTGAGCAGAAAAAACTATCCAGAGCCATCTTGCCCCCCACCCTCACCCCATAACTCCCTTGATCAGAAGAGTCACCAAACACCATGTTTATGTTAGCAGAGCAAAAGAAAGAGAGCCCTTAAAGACATAAAGCATATTAGAAGCAAAAAGGGAGAGAATAGCCTCTGGGACCCTCCCTTCCAAAAGAGCAGTAGTTCAAGGAACAAAATGGCCCTAAAATGAGATGTCAGGACCTCTTGGATTTTCCAAATCCTTCCTTTAAAACTGTATGTTCCACTTTTCTAAGTCTTATTGTATAAGTTAACTTAAATACGAGTCAGAATACAGACTGATTTTCCCCACCAGAATATCCACACACACAAAGCTCCTTGAGGAAGAATGAGAAACTGTTGTGGAACATAAATTTCCCCCTTACTGTTCAAGACATTAATATCTGAATTGCAAATGCCTACAGTGAGAGCTGCGAGCCCACAGGGCCCAGGGACACATGGAATGAGAGTATGCCACTTACCCACTCCATCAGGCCCGAAGCAGAAACAACACCGAGCTACCTGGGAAAGCAAACGAAACACTGTCAGACGCCTGGTTTTTGCTCGCTATTTCCTCATCAGTAAAGAACTAGGGGACACCCACGTGCCAACCCTGCCCTGCTGGAACCACGTCTGAGGCCCTGAGCTACACACTTCATCCCCTCAGAAGAAATGATTAAGCCCATGCTGTTTCCCAGATAGGCCAGGTGCTGGTGACTGGAAACACCATGGACATGGAGATGTGTCACCCAGACCTCCTCAAAGGGCTTGGTGCTCCCCCCACTGAGTGCTGGGAATAGAGCCTCCAGATAACAGCTCCCTAATACTGCATGTCAGCAGCAGATCCGTCCAGCCCCACAGCCAGCGCCTGCCCACAGCAAGCCCTACCTGGGCTTCCCCCAAGGAATGATAGACCATAGCAGGCAGAGAAGAGCCTGCTATTAGAACCATCAGAAAATTAGGACCCCCAGGAACAACATGCTCTGGGTCATACGAGCACCCTCTGTGGTTAACAAGGCTTTTCCAGCCTATCCTGTCTTTCAACTTCACCCTCTGCCCAACTCTGCCACCTCATAAGACAAGAGTCCCCCTCTTCTTGCACTCCCTGCTAGTATGACCTCATCAAATCCTCTTTAACCTTTGAGATTGGGACTATTATTCTGTTTACAGTTGTAAAAACCAAGTTAAATAACTGGCCTGTTAAATAACTAGCTCAGTGTCACAGGATGGAGACCACAGGGTCTATGATTCATAAGAAGTGAGACAGGATACTAACAAGAGTAAAGCTGACAGAATCTGAAATGGGCAAGTTAAGGAATTTGGAAGGTCAAGGCCTGTCTACATTTCCTATCAAGACAGTCTGGGAAGTGCGGGGTCATCAGAATTTTTTGGCAGAAGACATATGAAGTACAAAAAAACCCAGCCAGGCCCAAGGATGTGGGAGCTCTGGACTTTGTCCTGTTTGAACCCCTCCAGGCCAAGTCCTTGTTTCCCTCCTGAGTGGTGAGTAAACACGTAATAGAGGTATCAGCCTTGACAGAGCCTTGGAGAGTGTGACGTGGTCTAAGATTCAATATGCTAATTCACTCAGGGAGCCCAAGACCTGGTAGGCTGAGGTCCTAGTTCTTTTGAAGCTTAAGTTACCACAAGAAAATATCAGCCCTTTCTTTTAAAAGGTGTATCCTGTGAAACTGGAGAACAAACTGACTTGCTCAGAGGGAAACCCACTGGGCCGTTTCCCCACAGAGTGAGAAGAACAACATCCTCTCTTAAACCTAACTTAGAGACTTGTTTTTCTTTGAGCTTGCACTCTGTACACAATAGGGACATTGAAACCATAAGCATCCAGCCTCAGCAGGTGGCCACCCAGTCAGTTGTGAGAACAAATGCCTGCCTTAGAGACCATTCTTTTCTGTATAGTAGGCAGCAACCTATTCAAAGTCCTCACAGTTTTCTCCTTTAAGTGACAGAAAGAGTTGGTGAATGATGTTGGCAGAGTGACAAGCCTTCATAATGCTCCACTATGTTGGGGTCAGGTGCAGGAAAGCCCATCCCTAGACACCCAGATGCAGAGTAAAGTGCTCATAACTGGACAGACACCAGGGCTCTTCCATCCAGAGAAAATCATTAAAATGCAGACAGTGGCTGGATGCCAGGCAAGGCCAGCAGCAAGGACCAGGAGACATCAGCTGAGTGCCTGGGCAGCATGGTCAAGAACACGGACACTGGGGCCACAAATTGAAATTCTGGCAAATTGAAACTTGCAAATTTAAATGACTTAACTTCCCCCCCCCCCCCCCCGTGATAATGGAGATACAGTTAGCACCTCACTAGGTTTTGATTTTGGTTTGTGTGTGTGTGTGTGTGGTTTTTTTGTTTTGTTTTGTTTTTTTTACAACATTTAAAAAGAAATCATATATGGAAAGCTTAGAACAGTGCCTGGCACATCAAGTACTATCCATCCTAGCCACCACTGGAACCCTTGCTCCATGCCATTTGGGGGGTCAGAACTGAGTCTTTTCCTGGCCACCTCCATTTGCTTAGACCTTTCTAGCCTTAGTCAATACCCTAGAAAGAGACTTTAACCACCTTAATTCTTGGGACATGCAGGAGAAGGAACTGATGGGCCTGAAATCAGTGCACTTATTGTTCATAATTCTTTACCCAATGACATGCCCACCTGATGGACCTGATGCAGTTAGGTGAGCCCATGCATTTACCTGTTCAGAAGTGCGCAGGACACGCAGTTCCCTCACTTTCCCATCTTTCTCTCTCCCTTCAAAACAGCTGTTACATAACCTCATATTTACACTGTATATGTAGGGCACATCAGAGAGAAAACAGATGAGTGGAGCAAGAATTCACACACACACACACACACACACACACACACACACACACACACACACTGTTTTATGACCAAAGAAAAATTATGCCAGTCTCTGGTGGAGGGTGGGCAGCAAGATGCCATGCAAGAGGCCAATACTATTGAAGGAAAAATTAAGAATTACTTCTTTATTTCTGTGTGTAGGGTGTGTGTGCGTGTGTTGGGTATGGAACCCAGAGCCCTCTGCTTGCTAAGCACTACCACTAATCTATATCCCCAATCTAGCTGATTTATGTAATCCCATACTATATATAGGAAAGGATGTGTGTGTATATATTTTATATTATATACATATAAATATGTATATATGTAAATTATATATATATATATATATTATTCTTTCCTGAGCAGATAAAGAGGATCATGAAATGCAGATTAATAAAGACACAAACACAAAAGACCTTCCTGAGAAGTGGATCTGAAGCAGGAAAAGAAACAAACTTACTTCCAGTTCAGGAGCTGCATATCGCCCCTGCAGAGCATCAGAACTTGATCTTGTTGTTGATGTCAAACTAAGAAACAAACAAAACGTCAGCAGGACATATTAACATGGTCTGTTGCTTAGAACGAGGGAAAACTGCATGGCCACTGATCCAGTGAGAGACTTACTTATAAGCTGTTGCTTAAACAAAAGTAGAGTTGCTGTCCTGGCCTCATCTGCAGATTAAATCAACTGCAGATCAAAAATATCTGGGGTGGTAATGTCTATGGTGAACATGTAAAAAAAAATCCCTTTTCCTTTAATAACACAATATAATAACTATTTACATAGCATTTGCATTGCATCAGGTACTATAAATAATCTGAAGATAATTTAAAGTATAGGGAGGATGTTCCTGAGTTCACCACATCATCTTATTCAGGGGCCTTGAGCATCTACAGATTTTGGTATCCATCTCAGGGTGATGAAGTCCTGGAACTCATTAATCCCTACAGACACTGAGGGTTGGCTGTAGTCTTTTTTTTTTTTTTTTTTTTTAATACTAGGGATTGAACCCAGAAGTGCTTTTCCTCTCAGCTACATCCCCAGCCTTTTATTTATTTATTTTTTAAATTTGAGACAGGGTCTCACTATGTTGCTTAGGGCCTCACTAAGTTGCTGAGGCTGACCTCTAACATGCAATTCTCCTGCCTCAGCCTCACAAGTTGCTGGGATAACAGGATGAGCCACTATGCCCTGGGGTAGTCTATTCTAATATCCCACTTTATTCCTAAACTGACTGTCCAAATTCTTCAGCTGATATCTTTTTACATGCATTGCATTACATGTGGCTCAGTGGTTGAGTGCCTCTGAGCACTCAACCACTGAGCCTTTTGGTCCTCTATCTTGGCTTTTGGTATTGGTTTTTGCCTCTTCTCCCTCTAATGTCAAAATAATTTTCTGATTTTACCTTTATTTTTCCTTCCCTATGAGTAGTCTTACTTAGAGGGACTCAGAAGCTATGAGGGAACCCAGAGGTAGCAACAGAAAGCAAAAGTACGAATGCAAAACTCAAAGTCATTTACTGTGATAGTCGCCTATGCCAGAAGGACATTTCCCTTTGGAAATTTAACACAGAATAGCTTTCAGTATAGTTTAAAAAAATCTTTTCATAATTTTCCCCACATCTAGAGAGGCAAAATGTTATACAATTTGGTTTACAAGGGTAAAGCCTTATTTTCTCTAAAAACAAAAACATAGAAACATTTTAAGCAAATATAAATATATACAATACTTAGGGTTCCAGTATTAACTTGATAGATTCATTAGCAAATATGTAATGAAGTTCTGTTGTAGGTCAGGCTCCCTTCTGAGCACTGGGACTTAGAAATGAAAAAGGAAACAATCCCGCTCACAAAGCTTCCAAGCTAGCTCAGAGATGGGTGACAAGTGTTGCTCTCAGGAAGCTGGTTGCTAGTGGACAGGCACAGAGACTCATTTTGATCCAGTAAACCCCATGAGGCAGCATGGCCTTCTTTGCTCATTTTCTTCTTTCCCAAAGAAAGATCAATGAGCTACAGAGAAACAATAAAAAACCTTGCTCACAAAGAGGTCCTCTGGGATCCACCCACTTTGCTGTTCTACAGCCCACACAAGTCCAACAGCCTCACTTTCATTTCTGCTTTGAAGTGATAGATGCTAGTGCAGGCCTACTCCATTCCCACTTCCTGACTTGGAAAGCACACATCTGCCCCTGCACTTATTTAAGAGTGCCTAATATTTTGTTCATATGAATTATGTTTTAGTATAGTATAGAGTTTTCTCAGGGGAAAATGTCATTTTGGGGAGGGGGTACTAGGGATTAAACTCAGAGGCACTCAACCACTGAGCCACATCCCCAGCCCTATTTTGTATTTTATTTAGAGACAGAGTCTCACTGAATCGATTAACACCTTGCTTTTGCTGAGGCTGACTTTGAACTTGAGATCCTCCTGCCTCAGCCTTCCAAGCTGCTGGGATTACAGGGGCACGACACCAGACCCAGCTGTAACTTTTAATTTTAAGATGAGATTGACACCTGAAATTTTCATCTGAAAGATGATAAATGAATTCTTCAAGAGATACATTTAATTGTTAATTGTAATTCCATTTATAAATTTTTTTAATAAGACTGTTTCAGAAAGACAAAGCTTCAGATTCTAACACATTTGTCACTTCCTTTCTGCTATCAGAGAGCACCAAACATGGGGAAGGTTTTATTTTGATTTCTAAAATATTAATCTCCAGTTCATCATTTAGTGCCATGATTTTTTTAATATTTATTTTTTAGTTGCAGTTGAACACAACATCTTTATTTTATTTATTTATGTTTATGTGGTGCTGAGGATTGAACCCAAGGCCTTGCACATGTGAGGCGAGTGCTCTGCAGCCCTAGCCCTTAGTGCCATGATTTCTATAAGTAGATGTTAACATAAAATAAGTTAATATTCAGTCATAATACTCATAATATTCAGTCATAGCCTTTCCCCAAGTAAAACTCTCTTCTTGGAGTTATCAAGAACATATTGATTTTGCAAGCTCTTTAAGCTAGAAAATTCTTATTGTCTGCATGCAGGCTGTTACAAAGACCCATCTGTTTGGTCAGCATAGCACAAGTAGCTATAAAAGAATCCCCAAGTTCTCTTAAGGTCTTCTCTTCTAGGGCTAAGGTATGTGTGACTTTAACCTGGAACTTCCTGAAGGAATAGGGGGAGACTAAGAGCCTATGGCCCAGGCAATGCTTCATCTTCAGAGAGCATCTAACTCACTGTAGCATGTTCACCATCCCAGGATCCACAAATGCCAGTAGAGCCTCATAGACATTAAGAAATCCCCCAAAATGTTGCCCTCCTTCCCTCCCCCTACCACTGAGTTAGCCCAATCTCTTCCACATTGGCAGAAGGATGCACAATGCAGGTTCCCCTTAGTACCTGCTTCAGTTGATTTTGGAGCCAGCCAAAGTCCTTTGGGTTATTGAAAATCTCTAAGGAACATGTGCAGACTTTGCTACTAGATGTCATAAATCCTGTCCTCCCTGACAAACTCACAAGGCAGGCCTAAGAGGGATGGACTTATAGAAAGAAGCCCTGCAAGTGGGCCAAGGTGAGATGAGTCCAAGTTGGGATGCTCCTTCACAGCCATCATTCCTGGGTGCAAGGGATGGGGGCTCTGGAGACGTGATGGCCACAGGTGGAGAGGCAGGAAGTAAGTTTTGGCTGAGTCCTTCTTCCTTCTTCCTAGCTGAGATGGCACTGAGTACAATATGCTCTCATTGATGTCGCAGTAGCAGCCCTCATGAGCCAGAGAGAGAGAGCCCTCAAAAAGATAAGTGTCTGAGTGGTGGACCAGGGAGACTCCAGAGATGTGAGAAGAAGAGAGCTCAGTGGGCTGAGCCTTCCAGAACCTCACAAAAAGTGAACCCCAGGCAATCTGGGCCTTGCAATGAACGCTGGTGATTTTTGTCTCCCTTTAATCTGCACACTACTCAATCTCCCAGCTTCCTACAATTTCTATCAAGAATTATAGATATGTCTGCAATCATGTTCAAATGACAGTTTCCATCCAGACAATGTGGCCCCTTTTTGTAACCCTCATCCAACCCCTCATTCTCTTTGAGCCATGGAGGAAAATGTAAACTCAAAGAAGAACTGAAAACCCCCAAATGGGCCAAGGCCCATCACTTCTGTGAGAGGCCGATTTGTAATTTGTTTAGACGGATTTGTGATTTGTTTAGAGCCTTCTCAAAGCTGACACCTCCTGGGGCTACAGTGAGTAATTACAGCAAACATTAATCATCAGACCCCCATATGGCACTTCACTCACTCTTGAGAGGAATAAACTGTCCATCTGCACCGAGCGTGTTCATGCCTCTGGGTTAAAGAAACATCTCACAGAGTAGGCTGGTTACCCTCAGCTCCACTTTGTGTGAGCTGCTATTTTCTATCTCATCACTCCATTGGCTACTACAGTTTTACAGCTTAATTCATGGCATTTAATAAGCTTTGTTATTGGCTTTTAGACAGATTTTAAATGGTAGCTGTCAGCTTTGAAAATTGACATCTTTGGTGAATATCAGATTAGCCCTGCCTGTCTTCCATTGTAATGCCTTAATTTTGAAAGAGACATTTTATATATCATCTCTCACTCAAGGGCAGATTCAAGGGTGGCTAAAAAGTGATTCTTTGTGCTTACTAGAAAACCCAAGATGTGACTGAGTGAAAATTCCATGCTATAAAATAACTCCAATTCCACGTGGTAATTTTACACAACATATTAAGTAAAATCTTTGCTATCTTTTTTATAGCAAATTCAAATTCTATTTTGTCTAAGTGGTAAACTACCCCGCATCCCATAACCCATTGACCATCCAGCCCTGTTTTGCTCGGTGGGTTAGAACACACCTGTAATCCCAGCAGCTCAGAAGCCTCAGTAACTTAGCAAGGCCCTAAGCAACTTAGTGAGACTCTGTCTCAAAATAAAAACATTAAAAATTTTTTAAATGGCTAAGGAATGTGGCTCAGTGGTAAAGCACCTCTGGATTCACCATCCAGTACCAAAACAAAACATATGGTTTTACTTTGTAAAATAATTTTGTATTTTTTTTTGTAATACAAAAATTAAAAAGAAATGCTATCTCACTGTAAAAAAAAAAAGCTTGTTAAGAATAAAAATGGGGCAGGGAGAAATACAAGTTATCTCTAATGCCACTATTATTATAAGTGGTTTATTTTCTTTCTGGATTTTTTCCTACATGTGTAGATACAGCTATATTTTATTTTAAAAGTGGATATGCGGTTTAGTAACCTACTTTTCTTCCCCTGATTTACAAGCATTTTGCCTGCCAATACAGAAAACAACTCAGTGAGAAATCATGAATAGAGCTTGTTGCTGCCATTTCCCCTCAAAGCCCAACAATAACAGACTCAGGAAGGAAAAGCTTACTCAAGGAAGGAAGAGCCAAGAATCAGAATTCAAAATCTCCATAACTTTATGGGTATTTTCAAATGTTCCATTGAATTGGGCTTGAATTCCATTTGCTAATTTGTAGAAAGCAGGTACTTGGTGAACAATGTGTGGAATAAATACAAAAGAAAGCACAGAAAGTGGCCACTACGGTTCCTTCTGCTGCAACAAAGAGACTCTGTCACTATGTGACAGACTAAGGACCAATATAGGACCAACATCATTCTAACTACCTGCAACACAGCAAGTGTTCTCTGGCTGATACATACGCTGGCCTGTGTCCTTGTGGGCCCCCTTCTAACAGTAAGAGTTGCGAGAAAAAGTGCCAACATGCTCAGAATGACATTTTGTTTATACACTCTATCACCACCAGGACTGTTTAGCTTCAGTAAAAGGAAGATATAATGTGCCCACAGCAAGGTGAATTTCTTATACGCTGAAACACTAACAAACAACTTATAAAACACACAGAAGTAAAACCTACTTGTGAAAAAGTTACTGTCAAAAAAGAAGCTTAATTGTCAATGAAATATGTTAGAAGCCATTCCTATCCTTGACTATTCTTTCCCTAGCATTTTTGAAACCCTTTCAAAGTGGAAGGTTTTTTCCACGTGAGCATCTGAAAGGCATCTACTCTGGGAGGGGCTGCCTTACCTACTCACAACACTGTAGGTTTTAGCATTAAAAAAGGACATTTCCTGTCTTTCCAGGACCATCCACAGAATGACCATGTATGCAGAGCACTGTACTCTTTCAGCAACAACAGAACAAATGCGATTTCCCTTGAATTAAAAAAGTTGCCAGAATATTCTGGCACACACTAACTCTTCCTCACTTTTTGTTCCCTTGCTCTTCAAGAATGCTATAGCAACTAATATTCAACTGTCTTTTAAAGGGCATTAGGTAACATTACTACAATATACTGTGTGTTTATTCTTACTTACCCCAATAAATACAAGTAAGGTAAACAGTTCCAATACGGAGAGTTCACATTGTATCTCTTTGTTACTTCTGGCCATTTCTCCCTTCTTCAGATGGTATTTGTTTTGCTGCTTCACAGGGGCTGAAACTTATTTAAATTCTTTTCCTATAATTTCTAAGTCTGCAAATTGGCCTCAAGGAATTCCTAAGACTTACCAAGAATACAAGATGCACCCAATCAAGAGGAGAGTACCCAGCGTTGTCACCAAGTTTTCATCTCTATATAGGTCCTGACCAAAGTTGGGCACACAAATGGTAACATTCTTCCCATGTTCATCCAGAGCTTGTATAGAAAACAAAGTAATAAGAGTTCAATTAGAAAAGCCTATTGTAATTCATTCACAAGAGCATTCATTTGGGGAAAATTCAGGTAACTCTGGTGTGACTCCTTAATCATTGGAACCTTCTACTGTATCGTCCAAGTCTATTCAGACTAGGTTTTTGTTATTTCAATGCACCACTCTTCAACATTGGCAAACACTTGGAGCAGACTCTCACATTCCAGATTACTGCGAAAGGGAATAATTGAAGAGAATTTCTCTTTTCTAGTACTCTTCAAACAATACTGAAAAGAAAAAGTCAGATCCATTTTTCACTTGATTTGGGAGCTGCTGAAGACGGAGGGGCAGGGTGCTGAGCCAGTCACAGCTAACTCACAGGAGCAGTATAAAGCCTCCTGGCCCAGGCTCCTAAACCAGAGATGTCAATTTATGTAGGTAACACAAAGGTCCTGACCTCTTTTAGTCTATCACTTAGGTCTGAACTTTGAAAAAATGTGAAAGGCTACATATAAAGATTTCTGTAAGTGGGGCACAGTGTCACCCACCTATAATTAATTCCAGCAGCTCCCTAGGCTGAGGCAGGAGAATCACAAGTTCAAAGGCAGCCTCAGCAACTAAGCAAGGCACTAAGCAACTCAGTGAGACTCTATCCCTAAATGATATATATAAAAGGGCTGGGGATGTGGCGCAGAGGTTAAGCAGCCCTGAGTTTAATACTGGGTACCAATAAGAAAAAAAAAAAAAAAAGATTTCTATAACATTACCACCAGTGGTAATTTACTTTTTGTCTATCCTGCTGTGGTTTAAAAACCTCTTTATCCTTAGGCCAATGAAAATTTTTGAACAAACTATAACTTTTCTATTTAAGTGGTGCCACCTGAAGAAATAAATGTGTTTTGCTATTTTAAACTGTAAACAAAAATCCCATTAAGTAAAAACAAGATTAACATACAAACAAAAGTCCCATTAAGTTAAAACTGGAGATTAATATACAAACAGTCATAAAAGAAAACCTGAAAGAGAAATGGATTTAAATAAATGTATAGAATCAAAATAGGCCCTTTTCTTTTTTAAAAATTAAATACAGAATAGTCTAAACTTACTGTAAGACTTCTAATTATATCACTTTTCGTTATAAATAGCTATAAAGGCAATTCACAAAAATGGTATCCATATATGCTAAAACCTTCAAAATTATCATTGCCTTTGCTTTCAAAATTTAAAAGACTTCAATTTTCTAAAGAGATTACATTTACTCAATTAATATAAGATGAAACATAGCCCCAAACACACATATTCTTATGTGTATGTGTGTATATATGTGTGTATGTGTATCACAAGTAATAAAGGTAAGGATAAAATATAATGAGCTTGAAATCAAAAAGAAAACTTGATCCTTTACTGGCAATTCTTGGGAGTCTATATTAATATCACAGGATATGTTTTCAGCTTAAAACCCCCTTTTACATAATCCACAATTCTACAATAGTAGCAACTAACCCTTACATAGAAACTACTATGTGCCAGGAATGGTTCTAAGTGATTGATATATATAACTTGACGGCATTCTCACTAAATTCTTAAAAGCACTCTAATGAACCAAACTATAAACCCAGGCAGTCTGACTCCAAAGATCACACTAACCACTATGTTCTGCTGTCTCTGTAAATAAATGTCATTTAAGATGAGCAGTCTGAGGTCACCCACCAACAAGTGGTGGATCTGGATTAAAATCCTGTATTCTGCTTCCTTCTCCTGCCATATTCTTTCCATTTTGTCTCTGTTACAGAGAAATAAGCTCCTGAAGAAAATTAATAACCAACTAAAAATATAAATAATGCAAAAAAAAAAAATTCCTTGAGAACAATACAGCAGCTAAATACAAAATAGACTAACAGCAAGAAGACCCAGAAGAAGGAATTTTCATTATAGCCCAAGTTAAAGACTTTGTTTCTTGAAAAAGTCATCATCTTCAATTTATTGAATCTTGGATATTTTAACAGCAGCTCATGAAAATATTCACACCACAGACACGTGCTTCTAACAAGGCTGGCTTACCTACTTCTACAGGTTTGCTAGACAGAGCTGAGAAAGTGAGGTATGTGACGTAGCAGCTGATGAGCCCTGACTGCAGCAGCCCGGAATGTGGCTGACCTAGAAAACGACAAGAGACAGAGTGAAGATCAGTCTTAATAGGCCCCCTCCCCCAGCCCCAGCCCAAATTACACTCTTTCAACTTGAAGGCGCACCTCTGGGAGAGAAAAGACATATATAATGTGTTTCCCATATAGAACTTAAAATTCAGGGGGAGGGAGTTATACACCCAGCCTAATGCTGCTATTTCAGACATGCCAAATTCTGCCAAGTTCTCCACCAACACCTTATCAAATTTGTAACTATCCATAAACACACTGCTTAGTTCCCCTGAAGTTTATAACTTTAGTTCTTAAACCACAAGATCAGGAAAAAAAATTATCACCATTATTTTCGAGACCACATAACTTAGCAGAGTAAATAAGACAGATTTCTCAGGGTGTGCATCCTGGATGATTCTACTAGACCATTAGATACTCTGTAGTCCAAGATAGCAAACCCTCCCACCCCTACACACACACACACACACACACACACACACACACACACACACACACACACAATGCCTTATCTGTCAATGGAAAAAAAAAATGGGGAGGGGTGGGGCACACTGAATGAGTACAAAAGATGGTCCAGGCTAAAGAAGAAAGGTATGAGGTTTGGTATACATTGGGAGAAGAGCTTTAAAGTTATAATAATTAAAACTTTGTGTTTGGATCATTCAGAGTAACCAGTATGTGCCAAGGGATTTTCTCTTTTTGGTGAAATTTTCAACTATCTGTTGACATGAAAATATTCAGCCTTCCCTCTGGTTAAATTTGTTTCCAAAATTATCATTCTTGAATTATAATTATCCATAGATGTATAGGAATAGACTCCCTTATAATATTGTTCTTTGTCCTGGGAATAAGACCTGACTTAGCAACTAATGACATTAAATCAAATATTTCAAAATGATAAACCTATTTCAAAAGGCAGGGTTTAACCCAAAGGAGATTTTAATCTAAACACCAAGAGTTTGATCACTATTTTAGAAAGGATTCAAGTGGGCTGCAAACTTACTGTCCATATTTGTCTTTTCCTACCTGGAAATCTGAATGTCCTATGCATGTGAAACATCTATACAATGAGATCACTACAAGAAACACCAGACCAGGAACATCTCTCTAACCCAAAGAGAGAAATCAGAGACATCAGAGGTAATGTACAAATGACAATTCACACTTCTACTTTCTGAAGCAATTTTCAAACCACGTGGCCTATTCCTTTGGGGCTTTGAAACACCGTAAGCAAGGTCAGGCTCACATGTTTCTGCTGACTTCCTTGAAGAAGAGCCTGGGCCTGAGGAAGGTTAGTTAACAAGGCAAGCTGCTGCCGGGATAGGAGTTCCTACTTCCTGAAGCCTAGACCACACTGTCTTTGCTATCTGGTCCACAGCCTTGTGTGAAAGATGACCCCAGAAACAGCTCCTTCCAGAGCCCATCACCTAAGTTTCACCCAGAAGTCACAGACAAAACTCATAAACAACTTGCTTAACATACTCTAAGTACACTTCCATTTAAAGCCTCCTTCATTAAGTTCAGGCTTTTTTGGCCACAGGTAAACCTGGTTATCACAGGTACAGAACATGAAGAGGAGATTGGCACCCCATCCCTCCTCCTGCTGACCCATCTACAGTAGGTTAAAGAATGGCCCTGGTTTCACAAAACCCCACTGAGTTTGTTCAAAGACATTTAGAAACGTGCAAGAAAAGAAAAAAAAAAAAGTGTACTTACGATTCTGGACACAGGGTGAGATGGCTACCATTGAAATAAGCAGGCATAGGCCTCCGTTTAATCCCAGGATAATCTTGTTCTCCATGCAGCCCACTTTCTGTGTGTAAAATACTGCCATTACAATCAAGCCCCCGACGGCAACAGAGTACATGATGAGAGTCACCAGGGACAGGGAGGCGTACCACAGCTTGTTACTGGTGGTGCCTGCAGTCCTGTTTCTCCAGGAAGGGGGTAAAACAGAGGAGAGAGAAGACAAATCAGTGAAGACCTCCACTCTTGCACGTTTTCCATCCCTCGGGCATTAACTAATGCCACCAAGCCCCATCAAGGCCACCATTCCATGTCAAGAAACACCTTTTAGCAATGATTATGCTCCATCACAGCTAGAAAGTTCCTGTAAATATGTGAACTTCTTGGTTCAGAGTAGGAATTTTCTCTACTGAAAGAATTTCATTTTCTGATTCAAGTATTCTCATGGACTAAGATGAATACCCATAGAGTTTATTCTAGCTTCTCCACTCTACGTGTGAAATGTCCCAGCACAGGTGCTAGAAGTATTAAGGTAGGAGGCAAGGGTGGCTCTTCCCTGAGATTCTCTTCAAGTTTCTCTATAGATGTAGAACCCAGATCTGCCACAGTTGCTTGCTCCAAGAACTGTCAGCAGCTCTGCTAAGGTAAAGCCAACTTGAAGCAAGTCTGGTTGGCCCCAGCTCCTTTCTCCCTGTACTAAAAGGAGGATTGGCAACTGGATTGGAAAATAATATCAGAAAATATTAAAGAAGAAATGGGCATTTTTAAAAAGTAAATGCAATCAGGCAAAGAAAAAATTTACTGGTATGAACCATAAACAAACTCCTTTGAAGAATTAATGATATATATAGACACACACACACACACACACACACACACATATATGAAGAGATATGTGTGTGTGTGTATAGTATTAATAAAGGGATAGGGAAAATAGGTGGTTTAAATTCACAGAAATTATTCAGAACAAAGAAGATTGTTCCTAAATGCTGAATGGAGGACAGAACATCAGGGTGACTGGATTAAATCACTGTCATCTGCCTCATGACTCAGTTCCTTTCTGTGACCACATTCTCCCGAACTGTCACTCAGAAAGCAACTTGCTTAACGTTTTCATGAAACTGGAAAGTGTTCAAACAACCCAGCTAAAATTTTTAATGATGGAAAAGTTACTGTTGCCAGAGACAGGGAAAACAGGAAGGAAAGGCCAAAATGATAATGACCATCGTATTCCTGAAACTAAGCCAGGAATGTCACAGAATTATTCAAACATAAAAAGCACATGAAGGAAATGAGAGAAAAGGAGACTCAAAAAATGGAGGGTAAATTACAGAACCAAACAATAATCGAAGGACACAGAGTGAATTATACATAAAAAGGTGACCATGGCTGACTGGTGTGTGGGTAGGAGGGTCTGACTTTTTCTCCACTAGATGTAATTTGTATATGAAGAATTTTCTTATAGTTTCAGATTTATATTCCCAAAGTTTAATCTTCAGCCCTAACCTGCCCCCTGAACTCCAGACTCATATTATTCAATGTCTCCACTGAATGTTCTGATTGGCATCTCAAACTCAGCATATCTAGGCCAACTTCCCTGTGTGTGCGCCTCCTTCCCCCAAACATGCTCACGTGCAATCTTCCCAGTCTCAAAGAACAGAATTGCACTCTGCCATTGTTGGGAGGAAGACAGGGCAGAAACAGAATAAAGAGTTACAGTCACACTGGACTTTCCCTGCCCCTCCCCCACACCAGAGCCCTCTCCGCTAGTTCCATCTTCAGATTATACCAGAATCCAACTGCTGCTGCCACCTTTCTCCAAGCTACCTCCTTCTCACCTGGATCATAGCCCAGTGGCTTCCTTACCTGTACCTATGACCCTCCCTGATCTTAAGAACAGATTAGATTATATTCCTCACCTTCAAAACTCCTGAGTGTCCCATCTTACTTAAACACTAAAACCTTTATGCTGGCCCCCAAAGGCATAGCAATCTGGCTCAAAGCCAGCTATGATTTCATCTCCCTCATGCTTCCTTTATCATTGGGTCCCAGCCACAGTGGATGCCCCTTTGCTCCTTAAAGGCACCCAGCAAGTTTAAGGCCAAACTGAGTCCTGCCCCAGGCTCTCACTCACAAAAGGATAGCCTGCCCTCCTCTCCCAAGCCCTCTGCAGCTTTATTTTTCACTACCTATTGCCCATTTGCCTGATTCTGTGTTGACTGTCTATATCCCCTCAGGACAATGTTAAGTTCCACAGGACAAGCCCCGGTTGTATTCCCTGCAATGCTGCCACTGTCAAGAATGATGCATAGAAAATGAGAGGTGTTCACTCCCAAGACTGTCACCTGTTTTAAAAAAATCACTTTTGGTGGTAATCTTAACAGAGAGGCTGCCACCCTGCTACTCCAACTTCATTTGGTCCTCCTGATGTCCTCTTGTTTTTGGAGACAGCCCAAATAAGGACTGTGATCTATTTATCTTTGTACTCTCCATGCCAACCACAGTGCTTTCTGGCACACAGTTAATAATCTGGCTAAATGCAAAGCACTGAGATGGAGAATAGAAAAGAACCAGGCAACATTAGCAGCATGCGAGCATCAGGCTGGGATGTCACCAGGGTTCCGGCTTAAGGCAGGGTTAAAATTAAACTAAACCAGGAGAGTGAATTTAAGATCAGTACATTTAGAAATATGTGAATATTTGTGAATATTTGTACAAAATCGGAGCTAGAAAAACATTTTTAAACATCTAGGTTAACCCATCAGGTTATTTTACAATGCCTAAATCAAGGTCAGAGGCCAAATGATGGACCTAAAGTGAAATGGATGAGGGACACTAAAATTTGCGTTCTCCTGGCTTCCAGGTCCATGGCATTTCTCTCTCTTTCTTTCTTTCTTTTTTTTTTTTTTTTGTGGGGTGGGGGGATACTGGGGATTGACCTCAGAGGTATCTGAGCCACATCTCCTGCCCTATTTTGTATTTTATTTAGAGACAGGGTCTCACTGCGTTGCTTAGCACCTTGCTTTTGCTGAGGCTGGCTTTGAACTCGCGATTCTCCTGCCTCAACCTCCAGGGCTGATGGGATTACAGGTGTGTGTCACTGCACCAGGCCCATGGCATTTCTATCCTACTGCTTTGGGGATCTTCTCCTTCTCAATATATTTACAAGAAATGGAAATGGAATCATCCCAGATACCTGTCAATGGATGAATGGATCAAGAAAATGTGGTACACACACACAAATGCCATAATTTAATTGTTCTTTATGAGTTTTACTCATCCATAAAGAACAATTAAATTTTGGCATTTGCTGGTAAGTGGACAGGAATGTAGAATATTATGCTGAATGAAATAAGGCAGACTCAAAAAGTCAAGGGTCAAGTGTTTTCTCTCACATATGGAAGCTAAGGGAAATAAGGCAGGGGAGGGGGGTGATGGGGTATCAAAAAGACATAGGAAAGATCAGTGGAGTAGAAGAAGGGCTGGGGCTGTAGCTCAGTGGCAGAGCGCTTGCTTAACCTGTGAGGCCCTGGGTTCGATCCTCAGCACCACTTAAGAATAAACAATAAAATAAAGGGTTCTGTCGGCCACAACTGAAAAAAAAAAGGAGAACACAGAAAGGGGAAAAGATACAGAACAAATGTAACAAAATCATGTTATATGAATATACCACAGGTAATTTCACATTAATGTATCTGTAGAAAGTACCAATAAAAAATAAATAAATAAACAAGTGAAAGGAAGATCGATTGAGTAGAGGAAGAAGAATAGGATGGAGGGAAGGAAAAATGGGGGAAATAGGGATTAAAATCAAATTCCAGGTGCATATGATTTTGTCAAAATGAACCCAACAATTGGGGCTGGGGTTGTGGCTCAGTGGTAGAGTGCTTACTAGCATGTGAGAGGCACTGGGTTGGATCTTCAGTACCACATAAAAATAAATAAATAAATAAATAAATAAGGTATTAAAAAAATGAACCCAACCACCACGTAAAACTATATACTCGAATAAAAAATTTTTAAAAAATGGAAAGTACTTTTGTTGTTCCATCAAAAGCATATTTTCTAGGTTAACCTTGTAAGAGTTTCTCTTAAAAAAACACAGGAAGGCAGGTGTGGTTGCACACTCTAGTAATCATAGCAACTCAGAAGGCTGAGGAGGAAGGATCACAAATTCAAGGTTAGCCACAGCCCCTTAGCAAGATCCTGTCTCAAAATAAAAAAATAAAATTTTTGGGATATAGCTGATTGGTAAAGTGTCCCTGAGTTCAATCCTAGTACCCAAAACCAAAACAAACAAATAAAAACCCCTGGGTTTGATCCCCAGGATTGCAAAAGAAAATAAACAAAAAACCCAAAACCAAAAAGACTACTTTATTAGATAGAAATAAAAGAAAAGAACAATATTAGTAAGCTTCCTATCTTATTCCTAATCTTAGGTAGACAAAGCAACTACAAATATGTTGACAAAAAGGGTTTTTGTTGGGATTTTGGCCTCAAAGTCAGGGTAACAGCAACATTATTTGTTTCAAAGCTCTTAAGCTATTCTTACTGAGTAGTTTCTAGAAAGTTTTTTAAACAACCAAACTCTTCCAAAGTGCCTGTTAAAATCTGGCATCAATAATTGGTCCCAGGGCTGGCGTTGTGGCTCAGTGGTAGTGTGCTCGCCTAGCAAGCTCGATGCCCTGGGTTCAATCCTCAGCACCACAGACAAACAAATAACGGTATTGTGTCCAACTACAACTAAAAAAATAAATATTTAAATAATAATAATAATTAATCCCAGAAAATGGTTTCGGAATTATTGAAGTTAGAGTGAAGAGGCATAAGAAGTATTCTCTGAGAAAGGCTATTTTATGGGCAAATCAGGTCTTCAGTCTTTAAGATGCTAATATTTTACCATGAAGTACCCTAATTTTAGGATGGCATGCTTATTTTGTCTTTAAAAAAGTCACAGTGAAAGAACATACATCAAGAATTACTGGGACCAGGCAATGGTGGCGCACACCTATAATCCCAGCGGCTCGGGAAGCTGAAGCAGGAGGATCACGAGTTCAAAGCCAACCTCAGCAACTTAGTGAGGCCCTAAGCAACTCAATGAGATCTGTCTCTAAATAACATACAAAAAAACAGGGCTGGGAATGTGGCTTAGTAGTCAAGTGACCCTGAGTTCAATCCCCAGTACCAAAAATAAAAAATAAAAAAGAAAGAATTATCGGGGAATGATATTAATTAATTAAAATGCATTTCCAACATATTATGGGTATTTCTTCTGTGCAGAAGAGAAAAATAGAGAGATGTAAAACTACAGTTCACCCATTTGATTTGTTTTATAAGAACTCTATTGCCTCAAAACAAGATCTAGGAGAGACCACAACATGAATTACTAGGTTTTGAAGAAGACTAAAAACACAGGCAGCATGCACTAACTTTACAGTATGACTCAACCAGGAAATCCATATAATTGTAGAGATTAAGACTTAAAAAAAATTCTAAAACATCCGTAGTGCTGTGTGTTTTGACTATGCAGTATGCTGTAAACATTTTAAAAACTGATCTTATTTGACTGTGCTTAATCTAATATTTACCAAATATTAAATTATTGTTTTAATTTTTATGTGTATGTGTGGTGCTGGGGATTGAACCCAGGGCCTTGTGCATGCAAGGCAAGCACTCTACCAACTGAGCTATATCCCCAGCTCATAATAAATTATTAACACTATCCTTTTACTGATGTATCCCTGCATATCTCATTATCTGATTTTTAAAATAGAAAAGCAGAAGAAAAGAACAACTACCAAGCCGAAGAGTATACTCAAAAAAAAACAAAAAAAACAAAAAAATTGAGAGAATTTGGACAGTGTATTTGTTTTGCCTTATCCAAGTTAAAAAAAAACTCATTCATGACACTTTCTGATTTTTTTTTTCAAAATTCAGTATAAAAGAAAATGATGGCCACAAAAATCTACAAAAAAAAAAATCTTATTGGGTGTATTGGGTGTAAGAAGGGGTTATTTTGGAAACAAAAACAAAGTAAAGCCAGGTGCAGTGGGACACACCAGTAAATCCTACATATTCAGGAGGATGGTTGGTTAGAGGCCAGCCTGAGCAACTTAGTGAGACCTTGTTTCAAAAATTCAAAAAGGGCTGGGGATGTAGCTTAGTGGTTGTGACCCTGGGTCCACTCCCTAGTGGACAAAAAAAAAAAAAAAAAAAAGCAATGGGGGTTGGGGACCTGCAAAGAAATTAAGACAGAAAGTAAGACAGAAAGCAAGAAAGCAGTTAAGTGCTTGGTCCAAAATCAGAGAGAAAAACAAAACAAAGAGAATAAATTTGGCTTTAGAACTTGGCCTGTTGATTGTCTGGTTGTCATTTCCTCCATGTAGCTCAACAACAACCACAAAAAATATCTATTAATAGCTGGGCACTTCCCATTCAGCCTGGGCTAAAAATTCTTTTTTCAAGGCACTTAGAAAATAGTCATCTTTTTTAAAAGGCAAGATGACTTTCAAAGGTAGGACAACAGATTTTCTAATGAAGGGATCTTTCCCTTGTTGGCAAGTTGAGATGAAACACAAATTTTGGGGAGGTACCAGGGATTAAACTCAGAGGCACTTGACTACTGAGCCACATTCCCAGCTCTATTTTATATTTTATTTAGAGTCAGGCTCTCCCTCAGTTGCTTAGCTCCTTGCTTTTGTTGAGGATGGCTTTGAACTCGCAATCCTCCTGCCTCAGCCTTCCGAGCTGGCGCTGGGATTACAGGCATGTGCCACCATGCCTGGCGAAACACAAAATGTTTTAAAAAGAAAGAAATAAACTGACACATGCCAATAATCCCAGTGACTCAGGAAGGCTGGCAAAATTTGGAGGACAGCCTAGGCAATTCAGCAAGACCCTGTCTCAAAATAAAAAATAAAAAGGCCTGGGGATATAGCTTTGTGATAGTTGAACCCCTGGATTTAACTCCCAGTACCACCAGAGCAAAAAAAAAAAAAAAAAAAAAGAAAGAAAGAAAGAATGAGAGAGACCAAAAAAAATAGTATATCATACACTTTACAGAAGATAAATCTTCAGCTCCATAGTAGTCTGTTTTGTTTTTAATATTATAAGGATAGAAGCCTAAGATGAAGATGAAGTCTAATTACATTTAGAGCCACCACAAAAACTGCAGAGCTGGAACTAATTTTTAGGTACCAGCAATGGGATCAGTGTGGCTAACTTACATCACTGGTTGACAAGAGAGTCCAGAAAATAAGTGTAAGAGGAAAGGGTGGAAATGACGGAGAAACAGTATTAGTGATGTAGCTTAGTGGCAGAGTGCTTGCCTCGCACCTGTGAGGCTCTGAGTTCAAGCCCTGGAATCACACACATACAAAAAGAGTGGGAAGGGGCCATGTTGGAGAGGTTCAAAGCACAGATGTGAAGGAAACATGCTGGCATGTTGTTTTTGCTGTAAAGAGACTGCTCATCTCATGGCAGAGTCTTTCTTAGAAGCAGGCAGTTTCTCTGAGTCAATGAGCAAGCTGGGTTGGAAGCTTTTCATAAGAGCACATACCAGTTTTTGTTCCATTTATGTGCAAACTCCACAATCAGAAGGAGCTGGATACCTATAAAGATGAAGCCTCCGAAGGCTCCCACGTAGCGCCAGGCTGCAAAAGAAGACCGCAAGGAGCCAATGAGAAGCACTCCATGTGTTCAGTTCAAAAGAAAGAAGTAATTTTCACTGAATACTCATTGTACCTGTGACACATTCCATTCCCACACAATCACATAAGGGGGTACTATTATTAAATTCTCTTGCTTTCCAGATTTTTAAAAAAAAAAAAACTGAGAGGCTGTGTGAGTTAACAAAGGCTCAGAGCCAGTAAAAGGCACAGCTGGGATTTGAACACGGGCCATTTGGCTCTGGAGCATTGAAGCTTACGCTCCACACTCAACTGCTAGACACCCCGTCAGATGCAGTCATACGCACTATCCACAGTGGCCCACAATTTAAAAGCAACGACACACATCACCAGAAAAATCAAGGGCTTAATTCGTACTGGCTAAGGAGTCACCAGTGTCCAAGGAGGAAATGAGGTTCAGACTCGGGGAAGAAGAACAGAGCTCTCCTTTTGGCTCTGCCTAACAGAAGCTATGACCTTGGGTGAAGAAACATGTCATGCGGGCTACAACTTGTCTGTGAAAACGACAGAGCTGAGGACTGCTGGGTCTCTTCTCCTTCTAAATATACTATCCTAAACATGCTCAATATACATAACAGTAACTCTGGAGAATAAAAAACTAGTTCTGAGAGTGTACAGATAAAAGCAAGACTTGGATACAATATTCTTATGAAAAACTAGTATAATCCTAAAAATTTAGGTGGCCCTATCTGAGGGACTTGGGCTGTTCCTTATGAACTGGTATGATGTGAAAATTTTTAATATCTTAATTTAGAAAAGTGAATCCATTTGAGTTGAACAGAGCATTTGTTTTGAACTACTGAGATTCAGAGTCCCCAAGCCCCTTCCACTCTAGCTCCTATGGAGAAGGGAGCCCTGTTATAGCTATGATTACAGGCCTCATGTTAAATGAATTTAGGTGGGTTCACCAGGTGTGGTGGCAAATACCTGTATTGCCTCAGCAACATGGGAGCCAAGGCAGAAGTTTTGCAAATTCAAGGTCAGCCTGGGCCCTGAACTTTAGCAAGACCCTGTATCAATTTAAAAAATAAAAAAGCTCTGAGGATATTGTGGTAAACTGCTCCTGGGTTCAGTCTCTGGTACTAAAGAAAAAAGGAGAAAAAATAAAAAGAAGATTTTTGGTGGGGTTCTGTCAGTAAGGAACTTAATTCGATGTAGGCTTAGAAACAGATTGGAGGCGCTGGGCACAGAGGTGCACACCCAAAACACACCTGCAACCCCAGCCACTTGGGAGAGTGAGGCAAGAGGTATATCACAAGTTTGAGGCCAGCCTCAGCATCTCAGTGTGACCCTGACTCAAAATAAAAAATAAAAAGGCAGGGATATAGCCAGTGGTAAAGCACCCTGGGTTCCAAACTGAGTACAGACTAGAAGATGCCTTCTGTATCCCACCTCCATTGCTAAAAGGCTCTGTTTCCTGTGCACTACTCAAGGAAAGAGGTCTCTGTGGGCTGGTGGGGTCAAGCTGACAGGCCAAACAGGTTTTCAAACAAATTTTAAGTGACTCATTTTCCCTTCAGGCCAATGACCTTAAAATAATCATTTCAATTCTTCAGCCAACAGAGACACAAAGGTCCTCCTAAGAGTGCCTGTAAGTGGGGGGCAAGGAGAGGTGCAGGAGATCTAAAGTGTGGGCAGGTAAGGCTGGATTGATCGATTGATTGAGGCCACAAGAAAATCAGTAGTTCAAATATCAAAGGCCTCCTGGATGAGGCCTTTGAACAATTTCACTAAATGGATAAAAATAAATAAATAAACAGGCACCCCTCCAACTCCCCATTTGTACCTTTGAGAAAGGTCTCCTGGTCTGGAATGAAGAAAGCTCCTGAGCACATGGCCCCCAACAGCAGAAGTTTAAAGAACCAAAAGCTGGGAGGGAGGAAAGGAGAGGAAATGTATTTAAATGATATTCAAAGGAGAACAAAAGACCTCTTGGAAGGTGGCATGTCAACCCATGATTCTGCCATTGCTAATGTTCTCTCCAAATCGAGGGGAAGTAATTAAGTGACTGAAGAATGCCTTTTCTCATAATTAGACACGCTTGGAACAGTCTCCAATTGTGCAAAACACCACTTCATTGCAGGACTGGAAGTGACCCAGAGAAGGTCTTAGTACAAGAAATAAACTCTTTGCCTCCAGTGACTTTTTCATTATGGCACCAGGTGTTAGGAACAGCATTCCGGCTGTAAGGCCACTGGGTAACAAACAGAAGTTGTACTTTCCTCAAAATCAGGATCAACTATAGGAAGATCAGTTAACACGGTCAGGAGTTGAAGGGACCCTGGAACACCATATAAGGAAGGAGAAAGCAACCCCAGGGAGACTGAGGACTTACCCATTGTGAATATGGGCTCTGCAGCTTTTACTGTTGTTGATTTTCAAGGTCAGCAGGCAGAAGAGAAAGAAGAAACACGCCATTCCAAAGCAGACTCGGTACACTGCAGAGTACCCCACCAGAGTCTCACAGGTGTCACCAGCTTTAATGCCTTTGCAAATATCTTCAAAAAAAGGAATCTGAGGGGAAAAATAGTGTAGAAAAGTTGTCTGTTAAAATGGGGTTAGAAAAGCTAGGATCAGTAAGTAGTGCACACCTGTAATACCACCTACTCAGGAGGCTGAGGCAGGAAAACTGCAAGATCAAGGCCAACCTGAGCAACTTAGCAAGACCCTACCTCAAAAACAAACAATAAAAAAGGGCTAGGGGTGTAGCTCAGTGGTGAAGAAGCCCTGGGTTCGATCACAGGCCAGGGGTAGCAAGAGTGGGGATTGGGTTAGATAGGGACTCAGAGAATGTTCATTCAGTCTGAAGTCAAAATCCACTGTGGAAATGAATCAGGTAGGTAACAAGATGAAGATTGAGGAAGAAAATCTTCCGGAGAATTTTTCTTAATTTTCTCTGAATCCTTTTTTAAAGATGCACTCTCAAAAGTACCACTTAGGGGGCTGGGGTTGTGGCTCAGTGGTAGAGCGCTTGCCTAGCATGTGTGAGGCACTGGGTTGAATTCTCAACACCACATATAAATAAGTAAATAAAATAAAGGTCCACCAACAACTAATAAAAATATTTCAAAAGAAAAAAAGTACCACTTAGTTTTTACTTGCTCCAAAGGTTTCTGAAGTTTAGCATCAGAATTTTCATTACATTTGTAATATGTGATTATATTTTTATTGAATGCACAAATATAGAGAACAAAAAGAGAGAGATTACATTCACTAACACCTCTTTCTTCTCGGGAAAGTAAACAATCTCATGGATAGGAGAATTTTATTAATTCACATATATAAAATTATGTATATGCATATATACAACACACATATACATTCATATGATCCTACACATATGGTAGGATATATAATACATATATAATACATATATATACACACGTATATAATATATACATATATAATATATAATACATATATTATATATGTGTATATATGTATTGAATATATATACATATGTATTATATATGTATATATAATACATACATACACATATATAATATATACATATATGGTATATATAATACATATAATATATACACATATATTATATGAATAGCTTTTTAAAATAAAATATTTGGGCTAGGGATGTAACTCAGTGGTAGAGCACTTGCCCAGCATGAGTGAGGTCCTGGGTTGGATCTTCAACATGGCAAATGATAGGAAGGAGAGAAGGAAGGAGAGGGAGAGAGGAAGGAGAGGAAGGGAGGGAGGAAGGAAGGGAATCAGGGAGGGAGGGAGGGAGGGAGAAAGGAAGGAAGGAAGGAGGGGAGGGAGGAAATATTGTACATGATGTTCTGTGGTATTTTTCCCCCAAATTAACAGTAAGTCATGGAGCTCTTTGCCTGTTAATATATGTAATCCCACCCCATTTTTTTAAACCATCATATTTTATAGTAAGGTTAGATAAAGATGATGATCATTCCCACACTGACTATTTTTATTGTGAAGGGGTTTTTGTTTCATTTTGTCTTGTATATTTATTGTCTGCTATTACAGACACTGGTTCAGTACACATTGCTGGACATGCCTCATTGCATATCTACCATTATTTAGGCAGCTTAGACCACTGAGCTAGAAATTAGTGGGTCAAGTGGTATCTACATTTTAAAATTTCAAGACATAAAGCTAAATCATCCTTTTAAAAGGTATAACAACTTACAAAATCTTCCACAAAGAGAACAAGTGTTACAGGGCTGGGGTTGGCCGGGAAACTGAGGCCAGGCTCCCCGCTCCAAACCCCAGTTCCTGTGATCACATCAGAAGGATTTCAGACATGTTGCTCAGAGTAACAGGCATGAGTTTATTAGAAGGGGAAAAGGAAACACTCTCAAGAGAGAAAGCAGATCTTCAGAAAGAGGGCTGGAGCACCCCTCCGGCCCTCTGTTTGACTGGGAGTCCCAGTGTTAGCGGACACAAGTGCAAATGCTTTCTTTGCCAAAAAATAATTTATCTGCAGTCCTGCCTGGCCGCCTAAGGGGGAGATATTTGTGACCCTTTTTGCAGACCAGATCTTGAAACTCAGGGAAATAAGGATGATTCTTCCTAACCATAAAATCTCTAGGAATGTATGATTAAGAATGCAATTAGAATCTATCAGCAAGAGCCAAAGTGACCTAGAGTTGTCATGGCAGTCAGGACTTAAAAGTCTCATATCACCCTCTTGACAATCAAAAGTCAAGAGGCAGACTTGGGCAGGACTCTCTGGAAACTTCTCTTAGATCCCCAATAAAATTGGAGTACAGGAGAGGACCCATGATCTTCCTTGATAGTGTCCCCTTTCCCTTCTCCTATCCCTTCAATAAACTCACGCCTGTTACCCTGAGTGATGTATGTGAAATCTTTCTGACTTGAAGACAAGAACTGGAGTTTGAAGTGGGGGGGATGTCTTCATGCTGCCTCAGTTTCTTGGAAGGCCCCAGCTCTGTAACACCAGAGTCCCGCCCAGGCCACCTGACCTCTGACTGACAGCACAGGAACTATATGGGCCATGTCCAAGAGAGAATGGTGTGGCGCCCATGGAGCAGGAGTTTTTAAGGAAATTGGGTCATCCTGTTTTTGCCTCGATTTCCAGCTCCCTTAATTGGTTCATTATCCTTGAATAGCCCTCATCATGTTGTGTGAGGGTCTTGATGTTTTGGCCACTAGGGTGATTGGAGGTGACTGGGGGTTGAGACATAGTTTAGGTAATAATGGAGAGTTCTGGACTTGGTTACAATAGATCATCAAGTCATGGTCATTAAGACTGAGAGAGCTTTTACCATGGCAAGCCCCTATTTTCCAAGTGTTTATTAAATGGGCCACTGTGCGACTTCAGGGACCCTTTATTCTCTTTTCCCTGCTCTCCCAGTCATGGCTGCATAGCTCCCTACTACAAGCAGCACATTTTTATGAATATCATAGAATAACGATTCAGCCAGTAGTTGAAAAAGAACTTGCTTCTAATCAACGTCAAAGGTGATCCCTCTTCAGAACAGAAAAGGAGTTAAAGATCACATTATAGCAGCTCAGTTATTCATAAGAAAAAATAAAAATGTCACCAAGGGAAATTATGACTCAAAAGCTGGAAGTAAAATTAAAGCATGAAAGAGAATTTAGTTTCTCCTCCAGAAAAGCACTTTAAAACAATAACAACCAGGGTTTCTAATAAACAAGCAAAGATTTTTAAGAATAAGCCAGGCTAAGTTAAACTGGCTTTGGAATAAGAATTCTCTCCCCCTAAAAAGGTCTGAATTTGAAACGTTTTTCCAAACACTCTCAAATAAAAGGCTTGGGCAGAAATACGTTGTGTCTCAGACCCCGTTAGTATAGCTCTATTCTCATGAACAGACCTGAAAGACGGTCAAGAAATGTCTGGTGTTTTGTTCCCAGAAAATTCCTAAAACTGCTAATTTTTTTACATCGGAGCAAGATGGAGGCCATAAAGAGATGCTATTGTATTTATTTGAACAGGCTACTGTGGGGTTTTGTTTGTTTGTTGTTATACATGACAGTAGAATGTATTTTGGCAGAATATGCATATATAAAGTATGACTTATTCTATTTAGGTTCCCTTTCTTGTGGTCATGTATACAAATGCAAGGCTAGGAAATTATGATGAGTCAATTCTACTGTCTTTCCTAGTCCTCTCCCCTCTCTTCCCTTGGTCTAATCCAATGGATTTCTATTATTCCCCTCCCCAATCTCCCTTGTTTGTGGTTAGCATCCACCAATCAGAGAGAATACTTTGGCCTTTGGTTTTCTGGGATTGGCTTATTTCACTTAATATGATATTCACCAGTTCCATTCATTTACCAGCAAATGCCATAATTTCATTCTTCTTTTTGGCAGAGTAATATTCCATTGTGTATATATACCACATTTTCTTCATCCATTCATCCATTGAAAGATACCTGGGTTGTTTCCATAGCTTGGCTCTTGTGAGTTGAGCTGCTATAAACATGGATGTGGCTGTGTCACTGTAGTATGCTATTTTTAAGTCCTTTGGATATATGCCAAGGGGTGGGATAACTGGGTCAAATGGTGGTTCCATTCCAAGTTTTCTAAGGAATCTCCATACTTCTTTCCATAGCGGTTGCACCAATTTGCAGTCCCACCAACAATGTATAAAAGAACTTTTCTCCCCACATCCTTGCCACTACTTATTATTACTTATATTTTTGATAACTGCCATTCTGACTAGAGTGAGACAGAATATAAGAGTAGTTTTAACTTGCCTTTCTCTAACTGCTAGAGATGTTGAACACTGTTTCATATATATTTTGACTAGTCATATTTCTTCTTCTGTCAAGTATTTGTTCAGTTCCTTTGCCCATTTATTGAGTTATTTATTTTTCTGATGTTAAGTCTTTTGAGTTCTTTATATATCCTGGAAATTGGTGCCTCATCTGAAGTACTGGTGGTAAAGATTTTCTCCCAATCTGTAGGATCTCTGTACATGCTCTTGATTGTTTCCTTTGCTGTGAAGAAGTTTTTCCGTTTGATACCATCCCACTTATTGATTCTTGATTTTATTTCTTGCGCTTTAGGAGTCTTGTTGAGGAGTTAAGGAAATCGATTCCCAAGCCAACGTGATGAAGAGTGGGGTCTACTTTTTCTTCTCGTAATTGCAGGGTCTCTAGTCTAATGCCTAGGTCCTTGATCCTCTTTGAGTTGAGTTTTATGCAGGTGAGATATAGGGGTTCAATTTCATTCTTTTGCATGTGGATTTCCAGTTTCTTCCCCCTGCACAAACCCTTAAAACAGACTGAAGTAGGGGACCCCTCTAAAACTGAGAGCAACTTCCTCAACCTGGAGTGGAGGCTGAGGGGCTGACCCTGCCCAGAGGCCAAGGCAGCTGAGAATGGAGGCTGCCCCCACCTTGCTTTCCCAAGCTGTCTAGCCAGCTGACCAAATCTGCTATGTCCTGCCTGATGTCCCATTTTTGCCACCTCTTCTCTTTTAAAAGCTTTCTTTTTATCTCTGAAGTTGGAATTTTTGAGACAAAAAGATTCTATCTTCACTCAAAACTGGCTTTAAATAAAACTTATTTTCCTAACAATTTGACTCCGAATATAGGTGGAGGAACAAGGTGGAGCCTAACCTCTTCCCCAGGGGTTATAGTGTCACCCAATACCACCCTCAGGGAAAGTTTGAACTTACTTCTTTATGATACCAAACACACACATACACACACTCACACACACACACCACAACATACAGGGTTGCCAGATCAAATGCAGAATAACTAGTTAAATTTCAGATAAAAATGAATAATATTTTTGTGTTAAGTATGCCCCATATAATATTTGGTATATAGTTAGACTGAATACTACTGAAAGCTTGGTCCTTTTCCCTGATGCCAATTCAGCCAATTTAATAATGAAGACAAGGTTTTGAGAAAAAGGAAGAAAGAAGGTTTATTGCTTTGCTAGTAAAGGAGAAACACAGGGGACTCTGGTCTCGGAGGCTGTGGTTCTGTCCATCAGAGAAAACAGAGGGCTTTTAAAGTTCTCCAAAGGCTACATTTCAGTTGTTCCCTGACAGGGTCCCAGGTATGCCCTGAAGGTGTGTTGAAATTCACTTGTTAATTTGGGAGAAAGTCACTTCCTAGTTCTTCTGGTGACAACTCTTTCCTGGAGCATAGATAACTCATCTTGTTCCCCACCCCCAGGTTAGGGAAGGGGAGAGAGAAAAGAGGGAAAGAAAAACATGTCCCTTGAAGAATAAGCAGCAAGGGCTCTATTCAAAGGGTGAAGTGGACCACTGTTAGGTGAATATTGCATAGGACAAACGCATCCTAAAACATTTATTCTTGGCAAGAGAGGAACCGAGAAAAGACAGGGTCTCGTTGGGAAAGGCCAGGTACATGCCATCTTGGAAGTCTGGCCCCACTCTGTAGGGAAGGGCCAAGCACCGTGTAAGCTAGAACATCTGTGTGCAAAGTGGAGGGCTGTTTGGAAGGGGCAGACGTGAAGCAGAAGGGCAAGTCTGAAGGCCACTGGTAGCAGATAAAGAAGGTCGACCAGGGGCAGGCAGAATAAAATTTCTGTAGGTAGGATTCCCATTTCACAGCACTGTCAGGTGAGGGAGTGAGGGGAGGGCTCTTCTCTTTGAACACTTTGCTATCTGAGATGGAGGGGGGCACAACCAGAAAAGGTGGACGCCTCGCCAGGAGTCTGGGGCAGCCCAGTGAGAACACCTGCTCTGGATACTGCTTCCCAGCAGCAATTAGGACAGAACACAAAGACACAGGAAGACCCCCGAGCACGGAAGCCATAGGAGTGCTCTCTGGAGGAGTTTGAACTTTTAAGCTGTGCTATAAAGTGGATGAGCATCTGGCATGGTTAAAAAAAAAAAAAAAAATCTTCAGATACTGAAGCAGCAGAGGCCTGGGCACAAAATCCATGTTTCAGGGACTCTAACCCCAAACAAGTCACATCTGAATGAGAACACCCGCCTTGTACTATGATCCAACTTTTCTGTCAACACCAGCCCCTCTTTCACCTTTACCCTCCTCTCCACCTTCCCACCCCCAAAACCACTGATCTCCTTTCCTTTTCCCTCTAACCACCAACAGACGTGGCCCTCTTGTGTTTACACCAGCCCCGCCCCCCCCCAAACATGCCCAGAACCCCCTGGGCTCATCCAAGGGTGAGTATGTGGTATCGCACATTTCATCAGAATAAAAGTAGGCAAATAACCCTCTGCTCCAAATACTAACCAAGGCTCCTTTATGCTCTGTGGGTGACTCAGTAAGTAGTGAGTATTTTTAGGCAAAGAACCTCCTAGTTGAATAAGCAGACAGGATTTTAGCAAAAGGAATTTGCTCTGATTAAATATTTGTTGTTCCAAACTCCATCCCAGTTTTGGAAAAAGAAAACAGACATCACACACAGATTCCACACCATGGGGGTGTCGCCTCTTAAGTCTGGTCTGGGCATCCAAGGACATGGCCCACAAGTCAGGCTGACACTGAGCCTGTGTTGTTTCTGTGCAGGCCTCTGAGAGCAAGGGGTTTCCTCCCAACCCTCAGAGGAACCAACCTCAGAGCCACAAACCGTCAAGCTAAGAATAAACAGCCCACATGGACTTCCAACCCTGACTCCATGGCTAACCTGGACAAGTTACACCTCCCCCCAGTCGCAATTTCCCCATCTGTAAAATGAAGTAATCTCATGGAGTTGTCCTGAGAATTAAATCAGCTAATCCTTGTGAAGTGCTTACCACCATTCCTAACTGATAGTTATCACTATGTAAACTTCCTTAATTCAGAGACATTATCTATTATGTAAAAAGAATTTCCAGAGGACAGAGGTGGGCACACTGCATAGACCTTGGAGACTGGTGGGTGCATTCTTTTTTTTGGGGGGGGGGTACCAGAGATTGAACTCAGGTGTGCATAACCATTGAGCCACATCTCCAGCCCTTTTTATATTTTATTTAGATAAGAGACAGGGTCTCACTAAGTTGCTTAATACCTTATTAAATTGTTGAGGCTGGCTTTGAACTTGAGATCCTCCTGCTTCAACCTCCCGAGCTGCTGAGATTACAGGCATGCACCACCACACCCAGTTTGGTGGATACATTCTAATCTAAACATGGGGGCCTTTGGGCATCTCAGAGCTCAGAGCATACTCTATTCACTTTACCAAGGGATTCACGAAGGCTAACTTTCAATAAGATAAATCCTTCCACAGTAGGAATCTGTAAGAACTGAATTTCAAAAAAGCAGCACTCCACCTACCTATCTTTCACAACCCAGACATCCCCAAAACAAAGTATATCTGACTCAAGATTCTGGGAAAACATTTCCAAAACATGAACACAAATATTAAGCTCGAGAAAAAGGAAGCTAGAAGAAGATCCATACAATTCTGCCCATAAAGAAGAGATGCTTAGCCAAGCCCCCCAGACAGAGCAACATAAAGGCCTGCAGGTCTAGTTGGCCAAGGGCCCCAGATGCTACAAACTTAGAAAAAAAAGCACAGACTCTGGAGTGGTTCTTACAGAAATAGAGAGAAAGGGGAGAGTCATGGTTCTACAATGTAGACTTCAGAAATGAAAATGTGATATTAGCAAAGCTAATTATTCTTTCTCTTCACTGTATCCACTTTCTAGTGTATCCAGTGAAATCAAGCTTGACAGCTCAGCATGGGTGACAAATCAAACCCAATGAAACTAGAAGAACGAGATCTCCAAGTTCTGTTTGCTTATTCCTCACTTGAAAAAAAAAAAATTGGGGGGATGAGAAGCATCACTCTGTCAGCCTCTTTTCTCCGTAAAGAATTTCGGGGTCTGCCTGTTACCCAGCAGTGGACCACAGATGTGTGACAGACAATACTGAACCAGCCTCCTCCCTCCCTCAACAAACAGCTAATGCTCTTTGCTCAGTAAGTGAGCATCCTCAGGCCCTTTTAAGAATGTGGGGGCCTTATTTAAAATACAGTAACAACGACCAGTACTCACTTCTCTTTTGTTTAGGTCTCTGAACATTTTTTTTTAAGTAGTATATCTTTATTGTGGGATGAGGGTTTTGTGATGCTGGGAATTGAACCCAGGGCCTTTTGCAAGCAAGGTAAGCATTCTTTCAACTGAGCTATAGCCCCAGCCCTCTGAACATTTTTTAAGAGAAAAGTCTACATTGTATCCTTATTAAAAGCCAAAAAGAGGAATTAAAATTCTAGAGTCTGGTTTTACCTGACCTGGCCACCTGTCAAACCAGGATGTTCATGTTCCCAAACAGTAAGTCTTCAGAGTCTCAAGGAGCACCCAGCAGGAACTGCCCTGGGGTTCACCGCTCCACTTTTCATGGTCCTCATGATTAAACAGCTAGAAAATGATTCTAATCCAACTGTTAAACAGGACAACTCACAAAGGACTAAGAGGAGGGCTCTTCCATACACCCAGAGTGGCTTCAGTGAATTTCAACCTCCAGATAAAACTGGAGCAGAATAGGCAAAGAACCGAACTAGTCACTGATCCTGAAGGAGACCCGGGAGCAAATCCCAGTGAAAAATGACGTAGCTCTTGAAGGAGGCAACAGCCCAGCCATGAAGACTGAGGGCCGAGGATGGCCAGTCTTGGTTGATTAGAGGTGGCCTGTGAATAAAGGTAGAGGAACTCAGGACTAGGAATCCTGGTTTCAAGGTTGGCAGGCCAACAGAACAGTTTTGGGGTAGTGGGACAGTAAATCGCTTAATGGCAGGTTGCACTAGAGAGCCTGTATCAAGGGGAAGTGTGAGCAGAGGGCTCAACAGGGCATTCCAGAAAGAGAGCTGGACTAGAGATAAAGATCTAGAAGGGATACCCTGCTGGAGAGGAATGTGAAGAAAGAGAGGGAGGCAGAGGTCAGGCCATCCTGGAAACCAGGGAAATGCAAACACTCAGGGGCTGCTCAGGGCCTAAGTGAAAATCACTTAATTGACTAAATCAGCTTTCTTCTCAAATGTGTGAACATGGAATACAGTGGGGACACATTACACACAAATGCAACTATATAAATGACTGCCTTCTGTGCAATTTTGAAGAACCCCGTAAAATGACAGTTTGCAGACGTACTCTTTATTCCCTACCACAAACTATATAACACACTTGTACAAATATAATAAAGCCAGGGTTTGGTTATCCTCTCATTTCTATCTACTATGTGCAGGTATTGTTCTAGGGGGTATATAAGCAATGAATAAAACAGGTTTAAAATCCACACTAAGGACTGAGCACTAAGCACTTGTTTAGAATGTGCAAGGCCCTGGGTTCAATTCCCAGCTTCAATCAATCAACTAATCAATAAAATAAAATCCATCCTAACAAGAAGTTAACTTTTTTCATAGTTGATTTGGACTATTCATGTTTTTTTTTTTTTTATTACCTTAAGTAGGACATAAGAATCTACTATCCTCGCTGGGTGTGGTGGCTCACACCTATAATCCCATCAGTTCAGGAGGCTGAATAAAGAGGATTGAGTTCAAAGCCAGCCTCTGCTCCTTATTGAGACTCTAAACAACTGTACAGGCCTCTGAGAGCAAGACATTGTCTCTAGATAATTTATAAAAAAAAAAAAAAAAGGGCGGGAGGGGGGCTGGGTATGTGGCTCAGTGGTTTAGTGCTCCTGGATTCAATCTCCAGTACCAAAAATAAAGCCAAAAAAAAACAAAAAGCAAAAAGAACCACTGTCCTCAACACACCTATAGGATCCCAACATACCTATAAGCTCAAGATCCTGAGAGCCCCTAGCTACTTGTTTACTTGTTCCCACTACTGGAATAAGTACCCACACGTTTGGGTTCCCAGTCTTGCATGCCTCCCATTACATGAGACCTGGAATTGGGGCTCCCTAGCCTCAGGGAAGCTGGGATGCCCCCATGCTCATTTTCTTTATCCTCACAACTTAAGAGATCTTCAAAACATTAGTCATGAGCAGTGAAATGCAAACCAATAACATGGAAGGGTCCCAGGTTTTCTTTAAATTGCTTTGAAGTCAAATGAAAAATTGAGTTACTTATAGAAAAATAACAGGTGCACAAATCCTGGGAAGAAACAGAGAGAAACAAAGGGAGCCAATTAAGAAATATGTCCAGAAAGAAAGATCAATGGGGCTAACTCCTGACAGGGCCTACCTACTGAAAGTGAGGATTTATGGCCACAGATTTCTCAAAGTATTTCAAAAGGGAAATTTAACTAATAGCACAGGCACACTAAGATAAAGTCTGCCCAGTCATTGGCCCCAGCACCCGCATAAACAGAGAACTGACTGGTAGATGAAAAGACTGGTTCCCATCACAGTTCCAGAAAGGACCCTCTAGGGTCAAAATCCGCCCCCCCCCCCACGGGAAGGAGGCGTTGAACATCTGATTAATAAAGACTGCAGGAGGTGGAAGCCAGTTTCCTGGTAAACATCAAACAGCAGTAAATTTGGAAGCAGCCCTGCTTCCTTTGTTCTCTGCTCTGCTCAGGAGATGACCCACTCTCTCTCAGGAGTGCTCTCAGTTTGAGCCCTACTGTATTCCACTCCTAATAAAATGCTCTCGCTTGGCTTTTTGTGTCTGACTTTAAATTTTCTTTTGTCAGAATATAGGAACTGAGTTTTAGAGCTTTAGCTTCCCACTCTCCTCTGACAAAAATGTTTGAATTGGATACATAAAAATCAATTTTACCTGTAAATGATTTTCCATTTTATTTAAAAATGTCACAATCCCAAGCACCAAAAAAAGCCACATATAGACATATTTTGTAACAGGGACTTGGGGAGACTGCCTTTTCTAGCACTGACTTTTCACTTTGGACTGCGGAAAGTAGATAAAAGCTTGGCCTCTCCGCCTTCTTCCTTTTTTTTTTGGTACTGGGGATTGAACTCAGAGGCACTGGCCACTGAGCCATATCCACAGCTCTATTTGGTATTTTATTTAGAGACAAGGTCTCGCTGGGTTTCTTAGTGCCTCTCTTTTGTTGAGGCTGGCTTTGAACTGGCAATCCTCCTGTCTCAGCCTCCTAAGCCTCTGGGATTACAGGCCACCACACTCACACTCCACCTTCATTTTTTAACAATCTCCCCTATTAACCCTAAATGTTGCGTCAGATTCCTGCTCTGTTCGGCATGTAGGCAAGCAACTCTCTAAAGAAGTCTGTGTATAAACTGGTAATACAAGATTTACTAAACCCTAAATTTATTCAACCTATTTCTTCCCTCTTTAAGACTGAGGCCACCAAGATAAGAATAAGGTATTTTCAAGATTTGCAAGACCATTCAACTGCCAGCTTTTACAATGCCCTGTTCCAAACCCCCTGTGGAGGGGAACTAGAAGTCTCCAGTCATTGCCCTACACCTTCCAGGGACAATGAGCCTTGGAAGCAGATGGCCCATGAAAAGACTGCTCCCCCACCCTAGCAGAAGCAATTACCAAATTGCCACCTTCCACGATCACAGCTCTGACAGATAAACATCCTGCAAAGCACATGGAGATTACCCCCTGAGCAGGGACAAAGATAAGGTTCTGTGTGATCAAAACCAAGATGATCAACAAGACCACAGTTTGACCAAATCTGCTTGACTGCACAGGCCTCTGGACCTCAACACAATTCTTCCTCTATTTAAACCTAAAGCTCACTACAAATGCACACCCCACTTCCAAATATGGCAATATTGATTAAAGTTCCTTTCCTGTTTCCCACTATTACTTTTTCCACTTGATTCTAGGGGCAAGTGGCCAAAGTCTCTGGTAACAGCTTTAGGCTACTCCCTCAAGAAGGGAGAATAACAGCATGCAAACTGCATGGAGCCACCACAGGTCTAATATAGGAGTCAGCAAATGACAGCCTGTGGGTCACATCCAGCCAGCCTCCAGTTTATGTAAATAAAGTTTTATTGGAACACAGCCATGCTCATTTGTTGGCATGTGGCTTGGGCTGCCTTTGTAGTACAATGCCAGCCCACAGACTGTAGTTCTTACTAGCGAGCTCTTTATAGGGACACTTTGCCCACCCTTGCACTATCAGCAAGAATAGCTGAGGAGTTATGGAAACCGTTAACTGCTGAAGTACAAATTACCATTTCAAAGGCAAGTGACAACTGGTGATAACTTACTCCAAAGATGGGAAGCTAAAAGGACCAGCAGAGAGCTGAGATGAGAGGCTCTTCTGGGTTGTCCCAAGTCCCTTCTTCCATTAGACCCTGTCCTCAGTGGAACTTGGATTTGAGTGAATCAAATTGTACAGCTCCTGCACGTCATTTTTAGAGCATGAAATTAGGCGTCTTAATTTATCTTCTTTTGGGGGGAGTGGAAGGGGATGGGGTGAACGTGTCTACTAGCTTCTTAGACTCTTCTTCATGGCTCAGAAGCCCTCAATAGCTCTAAATGAAAAAGTCCTCACATCTGTTACACAAACACAGACCATGCATCCAAAAATAAAACCCACACTGATGAAAGCCGGCATGTGGAAAGATAATTTTAGACTTATGTAAAGACTGCAGAAACTGTCTCCTTGAAACTGAAATACCACACCCCCAAAATACCCAACCTCGGTGATTACCCTCAATCCAGCTGGAGAGGGCAGCACACTAGTCCCCGTTACAAACCACCTCCTCACCACACTGTCAGTTCCAAAGACAGGGAGAAGCATCCCTAGATACTGACACGACCCCAAAAGCCAAGAGATGTTAGAGCTGAGTTGACTCCACTGTCTCCAGAATTCGCACCTGGAGTCCACACTGTTCTCTTTTTCCCTTACCTGAAGTCCAGTGCTCCAGAGAGAACGACTGCATGCTGTGCTCACTTACCTCCCCAGCACACCCCAGAGGGCTTGCCACCTTTATACTTAAGTGAATCAATGGATAAATAAATGAATGCAGATTTTTTTTAAAAAGTTTTGAAGAATGTACTTAGGTTACAATTTAGTCAAAGTAAAATTGTTAGAGGACAGCTAGATGTGGATGGTGGAAACGTGAGGTAAAGAGAATGATTCTATAAAATAGGCCCACTGTGCTGGCCCCACATGCCTTCTTTGCCAAAAAGCAATTTACCTGCAGCCCTGCATGGACTAAGTAGATAGGATATGTCACATTCCTCAGCAAGCTACCTGTTATCTGCAAGGGAAGGCAGGCAAGAAATTAGGTTGAAAAGAGGAACGCAAGTTACTCTGAAGGGAGAGAGTTTTGTGAACCATTGCACAGACGAGATTCTGGAAGATAAGGATAATTCCTCCTAACAGGAAAATCTCCTAAGAATGTATAGTTAAGAGGCTGGGGTTGTAGGTCAGTGGTTGAGTACTTGCCTCACATGCATGAGGCTCTGGGTTCGATACTCAGCACCACATAAAAGTAAACAATAAATAAATAAAATAAAGATGTTGCATTCATTTACAACTAAAAAAAGAGAATGTATGATTAAGAATCTAATTAGAAGGCTGGGACTGTAGTTCAGTAGCAGAGCACTTGCCTACCATGTGTGAGGCACTGGGTTCGATCCTCAGCACCACATAAAAATAAACAAGTAAAATAAAGGCATTATATCCATATATAACTACAAAAAAAACTTTTAAAAGAGAATTCAATTAGAATCATAGGCCAAAGTGACCCAAAGTTGTCATGGTAGTGGGGATTTGAAAGTCTGATGTCACCCTGCTCAATCAAAAGTCAAGAGGTGGACCTGGGCAGGACTCTCTGGAAACTTCTGGGATGGATAAAACTGGAGTGCAAGAAGGGTACACTGTTCCCCTGCTTTCTGCTCTCTCCCTTGAGAATGTCCCCTTTCCCTTTTCCTATCCTTTCAATAAACCCATGCCTGTTACTCTGAGCAACATGTCTGAAATCTTTCTGACTTGATCACAAGAATTGGGGTTTTAAGAGGGGGTCTTTGCATTGCCTCAGTTTCCTGGAAGGCCCCAGCTGTGTAACAATGAAAAACCAGCCTCTACCTCAGAGCAAAGCCTGGTCCTTGGAAAAACCCACAGAGCACTCCTAGGCACATACCCACCCTGCTGAGTTGTTTGTCTGTAAATTACAGGAGAGGTTTGCGGTGCCAGGTGTCCCTGACTCAGTCAGGCTAGGTGATGACCCATAGCAACCCCCTAGCAACCACCAATCAGCATGAGACAGGGAAAATACCTGGGATGCCAGATGACCCCCACTAGTTTATGGTGGTTGATAACGTGTTGGGAAACCATGTAGTTCAGCATGTACTCCCCTCATGGCTTAAACCACTCAGTTCAAAGGAATCCCCCTCTTGTACTAACCAATCACCCTTACCCAACTTGTTCCCACCAGTGAATGTGCTAATCATGTTATAGAGTTGTTATTTTATTTTCCCGTGGTGTATGATGATTTGCTAAGAGATGCTATGATGTATGTGAAGTCCCTTCCTTCCCCAAAGAGTGTATAAACTGCTGCAAACCTTGGGCTGGGGCCTCTCAGTGTCACCAGGTGCTGTGCGCACACAGAGGACGGAGCTAGCTCGCAATAAACACCTCTTTGCTGCTTACATCCATCTTGGTCTCTGGTGGTCTTTTGGGGATCCCGAATTGGAGCATAACAACAAGACCCTCTATTAAACCCGGTGAACAGTACCAAAGTTAGGCCACAGTAGCCTCACTTTATCTGTGGGGTATATAATCCAAGACCTCCAGCAGATCTCTGAAACCAGAGATACTATCGGAGCCAATATATGCTGTTTTTAACTACACCTATGATAAAGTTTAATTTACAAACTAAGTACAATATGGATTTATAATAATAAAGAATAATTATAACAATATATTTTAATGAAATTGCCAGCATCGCTGCTCTTGTATTCTGGGACTTTAAAAAATAAGAGCTACTTGAACATAAGCACTGACACCCCAACAGGCCATACGATAACCAAGATGACCCAACTGGGACAAAGTGAGACATGGCACAATTAAAAAACTTGTACACTTTTTTATTTCTGGAATTTTCTATTTAAATTTATTTTGGATTGTAGTTGTCCCCAGGTACAAAAACCACAGAAAGCAAAACTTTGCATGGGGGAGGGAAGCTGCTATATTCACAATATTTTCATTATTTCCTAATCCCATCATTTGAGGCTACTTCATCTTAGTTCATTCTGTGGTGCACCATTTGTCTGTTCCTTTGGCCCCATTTTTATAACAACTACAATGCTCATTTCCAACTGTAAACTCTCCTCTCTTCTATTTATCTACAAGTCCTTGAAGGCCCATCTGCAGGCCGGTTGGTTCCAGAACAAAGCCTTAGGGAAACTCCCATTTTCAATGCTCCTCATCCTCTCCCTCCCACAGTCAGACCAACCTTTAAAAAGATCCAATTAACATCCAAGGGGTTCTGGGTAAGGAATCTTCATAGACCAAGGACAATCAGTTCCTTGCATTCTGGCTCCTGACAGACCTCATTATTACTGGGCAAGGATCAAACCTCTTTGTCCTTGGTTCAGACTCAAAAAAAAAAAAAAAAGGCATCTCAGCAGGATATCCATTAGCCTCTGGTACTAAACAATTCTCCCTCCCCCACTCTCTGGTGTGTGGGAAATGCCCCTTCCCACTTCCATGAGAGAAGCCAGGGCCTAAACCGTGCAGGGACTCTTGCTTTCTCCTATATGGCCTTATGTCTGGATGGAATTTAGATAAAAAATAAAACTGTTTGGAAACATATGTTCCCAGAGTCACTCCTACTGGGAGGAGAGGGAACTCAGAGGACTTACAAGGTAGACCTCATTGACAGCTCCCCACAGGCAAACCCTAATAGGCCCTCAGAGTTCTACAATGGCCTTGAAATTCCCACTTTGACCTCAAAAACTTACTCCTTGACACACTTGACATGTAAGGTATCAGTGCTGTTCTGTTTGGGAAGAGAACTTTTAAAAAGCATTCCATCTCACCTGGGTTAAATAAAATAAAACCAAAACCCTCCAGAATCAAAGAACTGGGTAGGCAATATTTTTTAATTTGACATTTCTCTCTCTTTTCCTCTTGGTAATACTGGCGATGGAACCCAGAGGGCCATTCTACCACTGAGCTTTATCCCCAACCCATTGATTGATTTACATATGTATATATGTATGCATATATTTTTGAGACAGGGACTTGATAAGTGGCTGAGGCTAGCCTCAAACCTGTGATCCTCCTGCATCAGCCTCCCAAGTAGCTGGTTTATAAGCATGTGCCATAGCACCTAGTAACTCAACATCATCCTGACACAAAAACATAATAAGGTAGCTACTGAGAATGGAGAATTCTGCTGGGGAATTCAATGTGCCTAAAACAACCCCTGATACCAGTCCCAGGTTTCAGTACACAGAACTTTGAACACTTAACCAGTAAAGACCAAATTCAAAACCACAGCCAGACATTCCAGCTTCAGCATGAATATCTGTCATTCTGTACTAAGAATACCTGGTGTTCTGAATCAAAGTGGCACATTTTTCACCAATGATGTTTGTTTGCTTTAAAAATATGGTCACACCAAACACAACCTGAAGGTGGTTCCATTTTACATGCAAAGCCAGTAACTAAACATATACTATGTCTGTGGCTGTCCTGTTTTCCATTTCAGACTGACAGTCCTCCCCTGAGTTCAGCTTTTGGCGTCAGGCAGGAAGGAGGCAGGTGGGCAAGATGATCTTTCCAGAAGGAACGCTGCTGCTCCGTGCTACTGTGCCCAGAGGAACATCTAGGGATCTGAGCAAGGCTATGCTTGCTAGAAGGCTTTCACTGAGACTTCTATCAATCTAGGGCCAGCAAGCAAACCTAGCCACTCAAGCTGGCCAGGTGACTAGCAGTCCTGCACCCTGGAAACCTCTCACCTCTCACTGTCGAATGCCTGGCTGGTATTACTCATCTACCTTTACAAATTCAAACAATCCATTCAAATTATATCCTTAGAAAAGATCATGATTTTCTCTAACACTTAATGCCATTGCTGCTTGCTTTCACTTTGAGAAACCAGCCTCTACCTCAGAGCAAAGCCTTTTCCTTGGAAAAACCCACAGATCACTCCTAGGCACATACCCACTCTGCTGAGTTGCTTATCTACAAATTACAGGAAAGGTTTGCGGTGCCAGGTAACCCTGACTCAGTCAGGCTAGGTGATGACCCATAGCAACCCCCTAGCAACCACCAATCAGCATGAGACAGGGAAAATACCTGGGATGCCAGATGACCCTCCCAGTAGTTTATGGTGATTGATAACATATTGGGAAACCATGTAGTTCAGCACGTACACCCCTCATGGCCTAAACCAATCAGTTCAAAGGAATCCCCCTCTTGTACTAACCCAACTTGTTCCCACTAGTGAATGTGCTAATCAATGTTAAGAGTTGTTGTTTGAATTTCCCACGGTGTGTGATGATTTGCTAAGAGATGCTATGATGTATGTGAAGTCCCTGCCTTCCCCAAGAGTGTATAAAACTGCTGCAAACCCTGGGCTTGGGGCCTCTCAGTGTCACCAGTTGCTGTGTGCACACAGAGGACCGAACTAGCTTGCAATAAATGCCTCTTTGATGCTTACATGGATCTTGGTCTCTGGTGGTCTTTTGGGGGTCCCGAATTCGAGCATAACAAATTATTATGGGTGGGTGCACTACATCCTTTTCCCACTCATCTTGTTAACTGGATCCTTAGCTAAGGACCTTGGCTCAGGTATTTTAAGATCCCTGGGACTACTACATGGAGGGCTTCCCACAGACTATACTTCCTGGCTAGGAATGTTGCTCAGTGGTTAGACACTCTGGGTTCAATCCCTGGTACTAAAAAAAAAAAAAAAAAAAAAAACCAAAAAAATAAAACATAAAACCCCCCAAACTATACTTCCAATTATATATACAATTATATTCTTCTCTAGTTCATCAGGTTGAAAATAGGAAATAAAATAGCCCATCTACCAAACTGCAGAGCCTTAAACATACTAGATAAAAGCTCTGTCAACTCCAGGAACCACTGAAGCATTATATAATGTCACTGTGCTCTGACCAGAAGATATATTTATGAATTGTCTTTTGAAATCTAAGTTGTCTCTAAGGAAAATGGCTTCTGTATTCATGACAGTCACTATGCTCTGGTGACCCGCAGAGTTTGGAGGTAGTGTATGATCTGGGAGAAATTCAAGAAGCAAACAGCTTCCTCAGCTCACCCACAGAATCAGTTATCAGGAAAAAGTTTGAGGGAAGCTGGGGACATGCAGGAACTGCGGGAGTCCAAAGGAGGTGGATGGAGTATTTAACATCAGGAAGGCTGGCGTAGCTGGATCAGGACGGACTGGAAAGCAGTCTGGGGAAAGCATATGGGCAGCACTGGATCTAGAAATGGAGCATGGAAGCAGAAAGAATCTGTCAGTGTCCCCGGCACTGTCTGAGTAACAGATGCCTTTGCCAGCAGTTAACATATGATAATCAAAGCCAGAAAGAAATGAGCTGCTCCAGGAAAAGCAAGTGAAAAAAGGGCTAGGGGCAGCATTTAAGGCACAGGCAAAGAGGGCATGATGTCACACACGCGAGGGGGGCTGAAATGAAAAGATACATAGATGGGGGAGCGAGGTGGCGAACACCCCGTAATCCTGGGCTGGGGAGGCTGAGGCAGGAGGATCATGAGTTCAAAGCCAGTCTCAGCAATGGCGAGGCGCTAAGCAACTCAGTGAGACCCTGTCTCTAAATAAAATACAAAAAGGGTTGAGGATATGGCTCAGTGGTCCAGTGCTCCTGAGTTCAATCTCCAGTAACAACAACAACAAAAAGATACACAGTAAGCATTGGTGATGGTGTAGGAATTTGAACCTTCATACCTTATGTCATTATGATGCCCGCAAGCAGGTGGGAATGGGAAATGGTACCGTTACTTTGGAAAATGGTATGGCAGTTCCTCAAAAGGTTAAGTAAGAGCCAGGCATGGTGGTGGATGCCTGTAATTCCATCAACTCGAGAGGCCCAGACAGAAGGACCATAAGTTCAAGTCCAGCCTCAGAAACTTAGAAAGATCCTGCCTCAAAATCAAAAATAAGAAAGGGTTGGGGATGTATTTTGGTGGTACTGGGGATTGAATGCCCCTAGGTTCAACCACCAGTTGTAATACCACCAAAATCATTAAAAAAAAAAAAAAAAAAAAGGATAAGTAAGGAGTTCCTGTTGTGGGAAGCAGACGGGGTCAAGACGCAGCAAACAGCACTCAGAGAATGGGAGAACTCAAATTGGATTTTCTGCCAGCAGGCCTAGAGGAGCTCAAACTCCAAATTCTGAGACCCCATCCACAGTTTCTCAGAGCATTTGTAGATTCTCTGATGCCATAAAAGTTTTAGTCTACTTGACAGAAGGCCGAGGGAGGGTTCTAGCAGGGAGGGTGTTTACAGAAGCAGAATGATAGGGGAGAAACTGCCTTCTCACAGGCCTCCACAAACCTCTAGCCTTGTCCCTGAAGCCTTGCACAGGGATGTCTGCACATCAAAAGGGAGTAGTCAGACTCCTAGGGATAGTTATGTACAACCCCAAAGGTAGGGGCCTATGGTTAAATAGGTTTCCTAAAGAAACGCTGACAGAAGGGGAGGGGAGCTAACCCTTTCCTCAGGCCTTGGTTTCTCACAATAATGTTTTCATAATTTCATTTTACAATCAGGCTTCATTTTGTCATCACATTTCCATATAATCCAGTTGTTCCACTCCTAGATATATGCCCAAAAGAAAAATATAATATCCACACACAAGCGAGTATAAAAATATTCATAGCAGCATTATCTATAAGAGCTAAAAGGTACAAAAAACCTAAAGGTCCATCAACTGATGAATAGATTCACCAAAAAAATGGTATATTCATACAATGGAATATTATTCAGCCATACAAAGGAACAAGGTAATGATAGATGCTACAATGTGAATCAACCTTGAAAACATGCTAAGTGAAAAAAAAAAAAAAAAGTTCCAAAGGCTATGTACTGCATTAGTCTGCTTTTTGCTGCTGTAACAAAATACCTGAGACCAGGTCATTTATAAGGAAGAATAGAGGTTTCTTTTGGAGACTGGAAAGTCCCAAGTGCAGTGCTAGTGAGGGCCTTCTTGCCACATCATACCTTAGCAGTGGACATCATATGGCAAGACAGAGTGAATGTGCTAGCTTAGGTGTCTCTTCCTGTTATTACAAAGTCAATAATGTCACCAAACCTCATGAACTCATCTAATTCTACCTGCCTCCCAAAGGGCTCGCCTCTTAATATCATTAACATATGAACTTGGGGATTGAATTTCCAATGTGTGAATTTTTGGCACACATTCAAAATATAGCATCATATAATTATATGAAATGAAATGTCTATACCACAGAGAAAGAAAATAGATTAGTGGCTACCTCAGGCTGGGGGAAGAAAGAAGTAGGGAATAAATGCTAATATATGTAGTTTTTTTAGGAGTGACAAAAATGTTCTAAAATTAGATTGTGGTGATTGACTGCACAACTCTGATCAAATGAAAGACGATGAACTGTATATTTTAAGTGGGTCCATTGTGCCATATTAATCATATCTCAGTAAAGTTATTTAAAATAAAAATCAGCACCGATGAAATGCTTCATGCTAGAGAGGTCAATGTGTTTATTTGCTGGTGAGGAATCTGTGTCAAGTATTGTGATTTTTTAATGGAATAAATCACTAAATTTTCCCAAAACCCTATGAAGTAGGTTATTATGATTTTTTTAGAGAAGAGATCAAAGTGGACAGTGTAATAAAGTTGATGAGTGGCTGAAGCCAAGCCGTCTGGCTTCCAAGCCCAAACTCTTGGCCACTGTTATACTGCTCCTTGACAGTGGGCCTGAGCATGGTCAAGGGGAAGGAAGGGCGTCAAAAAGCCGGGGGACCAGCCAGGGGGCTGCAGTTTTTTTTTTTTTTTTTTAAAGCTAAAGACATTATTTATTTATTTATTTATTTAAGTTTTAATATTTATTTTTTAGCTTTCGGCGGACACAACATCTTTGTATGTGGTGCTGAGGATCAAACCCGGGTCGCACACATGCCAGGCGAGCGCACTGCCGCTTGAGCCACATCCCCAGCCCTAGGGCTGCAGTTTTGATAAGGATGAACAGGAATGAGGAGGGATGCCTCAGGAAGATGTGATCTAGAATGAAGGAGAGAAAGGAAAGGGCTTTGAGAAGGTGGAAGCCTGGTGCTGAAAGTGCCACAGTGGTGGACGTCACACACGGGGACTGGGCTATGGATGAGCAGAACCCAGAGGAAGGACCTCTGCGCCTGAATCTAGGATCCAGGTTTTCTTTTTCTTTTTCTAATATATTTATCTTTTAGTTGTAGTTAGACGCAATATCTTAACTTTATTTATTTATTTTTATGTGGTGCTGAGGATCAAACCCAGGGCCTCACACATGCTAGGGGAGCGCTCTACCACTGAGCCACAACCCCAGCCCCAGGATCCCGGTTTTCTTAACAGAAAAAGGACAGGAGCACAGAGAAGCAAGTGGGCAGTGAGTAGTTCAGATGGTGCATCAGATTCTAGCTAGATAGGCAGGCTATGAGAGCCAAACAAAAGAAGATTCAGGGATCAGAATTCTCTAGAAAGCAGGGCAGGTGCTGCAAAGTCCCAAGAGAAGGGAAGGGGGATAAGAAACAGTAGTCAGGAAGTACCATTTTTAATGTTTAAAAATCTGAGCCAGGCATTGTGATGCACACCTGTAATTCCAGCAGCTCGGGAGGCTTAGGCAGGAGGATTGAGTTCAAAGCCAGCCTTAGCCACTTAGTGAGGCCCTGAGCAACTCAGTGAGGCCTTGTCTCTAAATGAAATATAAAAAAGGGCTGGGGATGTGGCTCATGAGTTAAGTGCCCCTGGGTTCAATCCCTGGTACCAAAAAAGAATGAAATCTGAGAAGCCAACAGCTCTGAATGATGGACATCAATATTTTGAGATGTGGCCGTGAGACTCAAATGGCTACAAATAATCCTTTAGTTCACTTTGGCTTCTGTCCATATAATCTTACATAAATACACATAAATTTTTTCTTTAGCACATCTCCCTCTCCAATGAGTACGATAGTGAAAAGTGAAAATAACTGAGAAATACAGACTAAATAGATCTATCTCACCCCTGTGGAATGTGTTCTAAGAGGGTGAACTTTCTAGATAAAGAGAAAAAATCCTTTAAGCCCATCCTGCAAACTTAATCGAAAGCATCTAAAAACTTGAATGGAAGGGCTTTTACCCCTTCTCCAGCAAGTGCTTGACTTCATGATAAATGGAGAAAGTGCAGTTAGAAATACACTCTTCCGTCATGTATCTCTAAAAAGAACAAAATTTTAAAAAGCTGTAGTTAGAGTGTGTCTTGAAGACAAAAGACTAAAGATTGAAAAATAGCAGGATTGGCAGTGACTGTTCCTTGGGCATGAGAGAGAAGCAGGCTGTGGCTGAATGTCTATTGAGAGCAGGGTGTCAAAGGGATCAGGATAGTCTCTAAATAGTTCTTGGATGCAAATGTCAGATATTATCTGGATGTGTAAGGGACACAGTTGCTATGGCAGAGAAAGACTTCTTGGGTCTTGGCCCAGAGCAGAGCAGGTAAGTTTGCAAGGATCCCTTCATCATGCTCAGCAATTTACTTCCCTAATCCCTACCCTGGTGGGTGGAGTAAGAGAGCCCTAATGTCCACTTGACATTTGTAGACTTTTCAGAAATTCTTGAGCTCAAGACCATTAAACCATTCCAAAAACTGCAAATGCCTTTCTTTGGGAGCAGAAAGTTATGCTAAATGTATGAAACAAGATGCAAGTAAACATCCAGGATCACCATCACCATCGGGCCATCACAAGTACCCAGTTCTTTCCCCTCTGCCAATCCCCACCCCAGGGCCTCACTACAGCATATTGGCCCTTCCTAAAGAGAGCCAAATGTGCCAGGCATGGTGGCGCACACCTACATCCAAGCAGATCCAGCTCCCAAGGCCAAGGCAGGAGGATCACAAGTTCAAAGCCAGCCTCAGCAATGTAGCTAGGCCCTAAGCAGCTCAGCGAGACCCTGTCTCTAAATATAATATTTTAAAAGGGGCTGGGGATGTGGCTCAGGGATTAAGCATCCCTGGGTTCAATCCCTGGTACCCCTAAAAAAGACAGTCAAATGTCAACAGTGGTTGGGGGGACCCTGCTGGCTAAACAAAAGCCTGCAAGCCAATTAATACACCTGGCTAGAAACGTCCAGGTGTTGGATGTGGGCTCATCTCCGATGTGGCACTGGCTGTGACACTGGCTAATGAGTTAGGAATGGAGGGAGTACTAACCACGGGACTCGCTTTCTTCAAGGCAGGAGAGGGAACAGAACGAGGGGGCTGTTTTATGACACCTCAACCTCCCCACCCTACATCCAGATCCTATTCAATCCTGTCCTGTGATACTCTGAAGTCCTCTGTGCCCTGTGACATTGTCATCCTGCCTAGGGAGGCAATGACCAATCAAAGAAGGGTGGTTTTCATATTTTTATCCACTCAAAAGAGAACTACCCAAACCTGCCAGCAGAAAGTAATGTGAAAATAAATAATGTAAAATAAAATACATTTCCAGAAGAGACCAAGCAAGAGTACAAAGGAAACACAATACCTTCCAAAACAAATGAAGAAACAAAAGAAGACTCAATAAAAACAGAGACCTTAGGTGACTCTCCTCTCAGTATAACAAATACGTCTGCACAATTTAACTTTATGATGAACACAGTACAACACCACAAAACCAGTCTCCGTGCCTGGAAATCCTTTCCACACTGTTCACCAAAAGCATAATTCCACTATTTAGTTCATGATGTGTTTTGATTCTGAAAAACTTCAGATGCAAAAAATTCAACTATCTCGGGCTCTCGATAAATTGGAGCATCTCAGGGCCAACAGGAGCAAGGGACGAAAAAAATGAATCTGAGATGGTTCCAGTTAGGAAATTTAATGTTCTTCCCCACATTGGCCATGGCACAGTGAGTTCTCAGGAGGGAGAAAGGCCAAGGGCCTCACTGGTCACCCTGCCTTCCTTCTCTACTGTAGGCTAGTTTGGGGGTCCCTAGTCCCCAGGAAACAAGAAACTTCCTTTCTCCTTTCTCCCAAATGCCCACAGAGCTCCCACAGCATCTAAACCTCAACTGTCTCTATATGACTCCCAAGCACGGCAGTGACATGTTGACTTAGAGGTACAGACCAGAAGACCTTATCCTCCTGCCTGTTTCTTTTTTTCCTTTTGTGCTCTACATTCTGCCTCCCCCAGTACTGGGGATTGAACCCCGTGGTGCTTTACCAATGAGCTACATCCCTAGCCCTTTATTTTTTATCTTGATATAGAGTCTTGTTAAGTTGCTGAGGCTGGCCTCTAACTTGTGATCCTCCTTTCTCAACCTACCAAATTGCTGGGATCATAGATGTGCACCACTATGTTCTACATTCTAAAATGGATCTTAGGCATCAAATGTCTAATTTATACCTGTTTAAATTACACAGCACATAGCAAGAAGGACCTGTAATCAAATGGCTCCTTATGTTCCAAGATGGGAAAAATGTTCCAAGAGAAGGCAGAGACCATGCTCCATTCAACTCTGTACATGCTCCATGTTCAGGAGAGCTGACACCGGGCCAAAGCTCTCATGGGAAAGAGGAGTTTCCGTAGGAAAAAGCTGGCCCAGCATCTCCTTGTAGTTCCCTCACCGAGTGGTAAACACGCCACATTCTGAAACCAAGGCAAAAACTGAAAGCAACTGAATAGGGAGCCACCCTCGTGCTGTGTTCTTAGCCCACACACCAAAGGCCCATGTGACTTGGCAGGGTCCCTCCAGTGTGCAGAGGCGAGGATGAGGGGTGGGAAGCAATGACACATCACCATCGGGCCATCACAGTACCCAGTTCTTTCCCCTCTGCCAATCTCCACCCCAAGCATCTACACAGGCCAACGCAAAGGGGGCGAGGACTCTAGCAGAAGCCCAGTGTGCGTCACACAAGGGGACCTTTCAACACCCACCCTCACACACCGCCTGAGGATGAGGTCAGCCTCCTTCTGAGGTCACGGAACAAGCCGACTTTGTGGCCAGATGGCCAGCCCCATGCAAGGCTCTAAAGATGGAAACGGGGTGAGTTTTGCCCACAGGGACCTCACCCCTTAAGTATGAAGCTCAGCCAAACCACTTTAATAGGTGTATTTAGGGGTGAGGCATCAGGGCTGCCCCTTCCCTTCCTCTCTCCCTCCATCTGGTCTCTGACCCCAAACCACCTCACACACACCGTGTGGAGCTCACCTCCTTAAATCTCTCCATTTCAATGATGATGGCCTCCTGCTCAAGAATCTACAATGGCTTTCATTTGTCACGGGATCACATTCAATCACTTCACCTTAGCACTGAAATTCCTGCAAGGTTTGGTCATTTGACCTTCTGTTTTTCTTGCTGGTCCCTCTATGCATGCCCTGGCCGTGTTCTTCCTCCTCTCAAGCTACACAGTCCAGAGCTAAGAACACATTCAGACCAACTTCTAAATCCCAAGTCTACCACCTAGTAGCTGGAGACCCGGCTCAAGGACCTCAAACGACCAAGTGCTTCAGTTTCCTTATCTCTAGAACAGGAAGCATAACAGCAGCTACTGTTAAGGCCAGTTACTGGGGGTAAAGGAGAAGACAGAGATAAAATGCTTGAAATAAAACCTGGCACATAGTATTACCCAATAATTACTAGCTCTTAAAATACCTAAATGGATGGAGTTGGATAATATAATGCTAAGTGAAGTAAGCCAATTCCAAAAAACCAAAGGCCAATGTTTTCTTTGATATGAGGATGGTGACTCATAATGTTGATGGGAATGGGAGCTTGGGAAGAATGTAGGAACTTTAGATAGGGCAAAGGGGACAGAGGGGATGGGAGGGGGCAAGGGGGTAGGAATGATGGTGGAGTGAGTTAGACATCATTACCTTAAGTACATGGATGAAGGCACGAATGGTGTGAAAATACTTTATATACATTCAGTGACTTGAAAAATTGTATGTGTAATATGAAATGAATTGCATTCTGCCATTGTGTATAACAAATTAGAATAAATAATTAAATAAATACTTACAGTCCATACAAGCCACTTCCTCCATGAAGCCTTTCCCAACAAAACCAGGTAACATCTCCTGCACAGATAACTGGCTGGAGTTGTTAGGGACTGTTTCATAGGGTGATTTATTTGGAAGGCATAATCAGGTATTAAAATCATTATGAAATTTATGTTCTAAAACACATACTTATGGCTCACAAATGACCTCTACCTTCCAGTAGCAATATTTCTGACAAATTCACTTCCAAGAGACACTATATATTTGTATAGTGACAGATTTTGTCGCTTGGATTCCAGGCTTAATTCCACCAGGACGGAAAACTTTTGAAGAGCAGGAATCATGCCACAGACATCTGGGACACAGAGTTCCCACCACGGGACCACAAGGGATCATCAAGCCATTGCTTATTGAATCTTAAAATCCTGGAAAAACAGAAGTAGTAAATAGGAGATTATGAGCTCAAATCTACCGTTGTGGTATACCAATTCTCCAACTTCTTGCATATAAGGTTAAACCCTGATGAAACAGGAGAGCAGGAAGCAAACACACCAACACAGAGCAAAACTGGCAGCGACCCACGAGGCGGCCTCAGGTCTTAGCCTCCCTGCCTCTAAACTTCCTCTGTATTTCATCCAGCCTTTCTGGATGAAAGTTCTGCCTTGTTTTAGGTCATGGAAGACTCCCCATCTTCTCGTTTGAATGCTCCCATTCCAGTGCCTCATTGAGTTGTAAGTTTAAAGCAATCAGAGTATCCAAACTTCACAGGTTTTGGCATTAGTTTCCACTACACCCAATGCCATACAACAATTAAGAGTGTCTCACCCAAGAAACAGCTTCAAAAGGATGTCCTCTAACTAATGGATGAGAACATGCCAAATGCTTTTAAGAAAATGGTGTTTGGGGCTGGGGATGTAGCTCAGTGATAAAATGCTTATCTAGCACGCAGGAGGTGCTAGGTTCCATTTGCAGCACCACAAAGAGGAAAAAAATAAAATAATGAAAGAAAGAAGATGGTTGTTTTGAAGTAATTGAGTGCATTTAGAGCAGTCGCAGTCCCCTCTTCCTCAGGAGTTGCTCCTTGTGAGGCATCTTCACCATGGAGCTGGTGCCATCAGAGCCGGCTCCAGGCCTCTTTCCACCTCCTCACTGGTCAGCGCCCAGAGAACACCGCACTGCATGTGAGTTTCCACAGGAAAATGGGGTTTGGACGTCTAGTCTTTTCTCTCCCACTTCGCATGTGCTGAGAGTCGCCTTCTCTCTGGAGGCCTGTGCTCTGGCAGATGAATTCTGCCCTGTTCCCTGCTGACTGTGACCAGCTGGGTACGACTCATGTAGGGGCTCAATAGGATGAAACCCACCTCACCGCAGATACAAGCCACACTGTATCACATCACTTTATAAGGAATGAAGGTGATGTTTGGCATCTAATATCTTTTATTTATCAACTAGTTCAGAACCTAGCAGAGGAAGAAGGGTGTTATTGAACTTCCTTGAGGATCCCACCACACTCCCCCAGAATCTGACTAATCCAGAGCCTACTGTGGGGTCACGGGGGAAATTCCAAGAAAAGGCCTGATGTGCGCATCCACGAGCATCACGTGCCAGGTCTACTTCAGTACCCAATGCACAAAAAAATGACTGGAATCTATCGCTTACCCCTGGAGTCACCAGCCAACAAGTGACCTGCCCAGAAAGGTTAAAAATCATCCCAGAGTCCACTCCCTATTATCTTTGGACCTATCTAAGCTGTATCCTCCCTCTCATTAAGAACTGTTTATAGCAGCTGCTACTTGAAATACTGGCAGTCATCCTTATGACAAGGGAAAAGTACACATGTCTACAAGAGAAGCCTGTATATTTCACCAGGAACAGATATAAACAAAGCAAAGACAAAACACTCAGTCCTCTGATATAAACATTTTCCACCATATGCATCAGACTACTCCAGCCCACTCCTAAAGACCAAGCTGTTAATGTTGGCCTGCTTGGCTGGGAAGGCTTCAGGAAGGTTCAGGAAGAACAACTGTACCCCAAACCACATGGGGAATGGGATCCCGTCCTCTAAATCATGTTTTCCGAACGCCTGCAAACAGCAGCAGGATCAAGAGCTGAAGACAAGCAAACTTACGTGCTCCTCCATCTGCTTAGCCACGGTGGGTGACATCATCATGCAGCAGAGGCAGACGACCAGGATGAAGTACAGTGCGTACATGAAGCGGGTGGTCCGTGACTGTCGCACCTTGGGGCAGCAGCCGCAGCAGAGGGAGCAGCCTGCAGGCCCACAGCAGCAGGCCAACTAGAAAAGAGCACAGACATCCTCTCAGAGCGTGATACTGTGACGGAATAAGAAATACATATTTGGTCTTCATCCCGGGATCCTAGCATAAGAGCTTCTAAAACCCCTTGGATTTCCAGAGTGTTGGAGGAGGCGAGTCTGTGCTAATGAGGTGACTCTTGGTGAGCCCCTGGGTATTTTAGGGTAGGGGCAGAAGAAATCTGCTCTGTGGCTTAGTAAAAGTTCAACTCCCTAACCTATGCCTGGGTAGGGGAAATGTAAATTGAGTTAAACACCAAAAGTTCCATGATTTAATCATACCTATAGAATGGCATCTCCATGAACACCCTAATCCATGGGATTCAGAGAGGCCAGGTTGTTGAACGCATCCATGTGCTGGGAGGGTGGTGTGCCCCAATCCCATAGGCACAGATGCTCCTGGGCTTGGGCCTTTCTGGACCTCACCCTTATGTACCCTTTTACCTGGCTGTTCCTTGTATTCTTTTTAATAAACCAGTAAACATAAGAAAGAACTTTCCTCAGTTCTGTGAGCTGTTCAAGGAAACCCAAGGTGGGCTAGTGGAAACCCCTATTATAGCCAGTCAGTCAGAATACAGAAAACCTAAATTTGCAATTGGTGTTGTGGGACTGAGCCCTTAATTTGAGGGGTCTGCACTAACCCTGGGTAGTAAGTGTCAGGGCTGAATTAAACTGGAGGACACTTAGTGTCAATATATTGAGCCATTTACTTTAAAACCATGTTCATCCCAGCCTTCTGCAGGTCAACCTTTCAAGCTCGAAGATGACCATTCTTTCTAGACACCTGCCTACAGGGTGTGCAGACAAATTTAGTGTGAGTCAGAGCTTCCACCAGAACTGATCTGATATTGTCTTTATTGAGAAGCATTAATGGCTTGGGAGATGGCCAGTAATAAACAGGAAGGCACAGTTAGAGAAAACATTACACTTAGAGAAAACAGTGTTGGGGGATCAGCTAAGAGCAAGAAAAGAGGTCAAGAATCATAGAAAGGATAAAGTAGGGTAGAAAGAACATGAAAAGCAAGAAGAGAGGCCCAACAGCATGGTCTGCCTAAATCCAGAGACTAAGAAAGAACTGTATGCGCACCCAGGGACCCACCAGGATGAGAAAGGCTATGCTTTCAGCCACCCACCTCTACAGAACATAATGGGAATGTGCAACTTGAAGCTCAAGGGACCAACTGTATACACATGATGCATATGGTGGGCAGGGAGCTGTGGCTCAGTGGAAGAGTGCTTGCCTATGATGCGTGAGGCACTGGGTTCAGTTCTCAGCACTGCATATAAATAAATAAAATAAAAGCCCATTAATGTTATGTGTATACGTGTACATATAAATACACATTCCATATGTTACAATTCAATAAGATACTTCTGGGGCTGGGGTTGTGGCTCATTGGTAGAGCACTAGCCTCCCATGTGTAAGGCTCTAGGTTCAATCCTCAGCACCACATAAAAATAAATAAAAACAAAATAAAGGTATTGTGTCCATCTGTAAAATATATACACATTAAAATAAAAAGATACTTGTGTGTGTGTGTGTGTGTGTGTGTGTGTGTGTGTGTGTGTGTGTGTGGTGCTGGGGATTGAGCCCAGGGCCTTGTGCATGCGAGGCAAACACACTACCAACTGTGCTATATCTCCAGCCCAGAGACTTTCTTTACTAGCCCAAAAGTTATTTTTCAAAGTAAACTCTGCCAACAACAAGGGAACAAACACATTACCTTAAGCTAAACCCACCAGATAGAAATTCAGAACAACATCTGTGAAATAGATAATTAGGTTGGCATTCTAGGAAACTCTCACAGCCCTGACTTGCTTCTAGAAGAACACAACTATGGCCCCTACCACTTACAGCTTATTACTCTCAGCAGGTCACTCACCCCAACTGATCTTCACCTTTAAAACTGGAAACATCAATTCCTGGCCAGGCTAACTCTAGGACTGTCACAAATTTGGACAGAAGAGACAGCATCTTATTGTCCTTGGTTCCAGAGGGCAAACGCCTTTTGTAGAACAAGCCAAGTCTTAAAAAACAAGTAAATGTAGAACCTTGTGTAAACTATGGGCTTTGGGTGATGAAGACAGGCCAGTGTAGGTTCACCAGATGCCATGAATGCGTTCCTCTGCTGGGAGTGTTGATGATAGTGGATGAGGTTGTACATGTGTAGGAGCAGGGTGAACACGAGAGATCTCTGTATCTTCTGCTTGCTTTTGTTGTAAACCTAAAACTTCTCTAAAAAAAATAAAGCCTTTTTTTTTTTTTAAATGAGCCAAACAATGCCTGTCCATAGTGGCTCAACAAATGGATGATGACCAAATAATGTTCAGTAAAACCATGACACTGACACTCCTCAAAGCGGCTGAGGATTCCATTTCCTGGGGCCCAAGGCATGAATGGTGCCCTGCACTCTGACTTTCTCACCAGCATCAAATCACAAACAGTATTAGATACTGCAGTCTCTCCTTTCCCATGAGAAATTATTCTATACTCAAAAGGGAGTCAGAGAATCTCTTTAAAGAGCTATGCTTAAAATCCTTCTAGAACATTTCCACAAGAGTACAGGGATTTAGACACAAACACTGGGAAAAGCCTTATGGTCCAGCTATACAGGGGCTAAGGTTAAATGAATTATGGGCTATCTTCATAATGGAATGTTATTTAAAAGAGTAAATCGGAGTTGGGCACAGTGGCACATGCCTGTAATCACAGCTACTTGGGAGGCTGAAGCAGGAGGACGGCAAGCTCAAGGACAACCTGGACAACTTAGCAAGACTCTCCCTCAAAATAAAAAGGGCTGGGGGAGTGTAGCTCAGAGGTAGAGCCCTGGGTTCAATCCTCAGTAACAAACACACACACACACACACACACACACAGTATGTCCATATTATGGGCTGAATTATGGTCCCTCAAAATTCTTACGGTGAGATATAAACACCTAGTATCTCACAATGAGAGTATATTGGAAATAGGGTCTTTCAAGGGGGGTAATTAAGGTTAAATAATCTCATTGAGGTGGTCCCTAATCCTACGTGAAGTGAGAGATTAAATTTCTGCTGTTAGCCACATGGATGGTGATATTTTGTTAGGACAGCCCCAGCCAATTGCATGTGGAGCACATATGGAGACATAAGACCACTTGCTAAGGCTAATTACCTGTAGAGTGAGCCTAGATGTGTGGAGGGAAAGGAGACACCTACTTATCACTGCTCTGTTCTCCTGTTTTGAGTATTTACCACATACACATATTACTCTTAAAATTAGAAAAATAAAAATAAAAAAGAAATCTAACTACTTGAGGAAAGCAACAAAGTTTAAAGATTTTGCTACAAAAGCATTTGCAAATGTTGTATGGACTTATGTGATTTTCTCTCTTTTTAAAGAACCATCCCCTCCCCCAAACATTAAAAAGAAAAATCTTGCCTTCAAAGAGCCCTTTCCCACCCTCACTTCTGCTGTTCATTAGACATAGCAACAGCATGAACAGAAAGGCTTTCATAAATAAAAGGTGCTTTGTCTTTGCCTGGGCAAAGGGTCAAAATGAGAAGATAAGCTTGGAGCTCACTACCTGAGGCCGGGCCTCTCCCTCACAGCTTTTCTCCTTCTCCTAGGAACAGCCCCCACTGCACACACACACATTCCATGAAAACCGTCCGTCTCCCTCCCTGGCCTCTCCACTGGCCTTGGCACAGATCCTTCTTCCAAGGTCTGAGGGAGGCCTGTGCAGAACTGCTCACAGAACAACAGCCAAGGTTAGTACTGACTTCAGGTACTTCTGTTAAGTTAAAAAGCACAATACTCTCCTTACCTAGAATTCTCAGATGGCAACACCCCCAACTGGAACTACAAAGAATAAGGAAGAAAGCCAAACGGATGCTTAGAATAAGCACGAACACGTGCACAACTTGTATCTTACTCATAAGAGCCCTTCTCTCCCATCTCAAGTGTAGGAACCACAGTTCCAATGGCCTAATTACCAGGGTTCTGAAGCCCACAGCACATAAGAGCACCATCTGAGAACCAGAACTGTCCTCCAGGTGGCTCTGGGTCCTGGCTTTCCTCACCTGTAATTGGAAGGAGCCCAGGTAGACAGTGGACAATAGGTGAGCGGATTTCATCTGACATCCTCCTGACACCAGTGGCTGCCTGGAACTCTATGATAAAGAGGATTCTAAGGCTGAACACCTCAAAAGGGAACATGCAATGACCAATGAGTGCTATTCCCAGAAGAACAGGTAGAGTGATGGCATCTGTGCCACATTCTCATCTCTCTGCAAGAGGTAACAGGATATCCCTGTCAGCCATAAAGTTTTAGATGCTGAAAACCATGGTGGTTGGAAAGCAGGCTGAGTCAACCCCAAAGCTGGAGAGAAAATGGATCAAAGGAAAAGCAGCAAGAGCTCACAAGCAGAGAACATGAAAGCCTTTCAGACATCCCCAGGTGCTGCATGGTATCCTGTCACACACAGTGGTGCAGTGACTCACATTCACGATAATGGCCCAGGCAACACGGTCCCTTCCACTCCACTTAAGAACGCAAACAATGCATCTATCACAAGAAAAATGATCCCAAACATGGGCCATATTTTTAGTTTTAGTGCTTGGGTTTATGGGAGGATAAAGTCCTCAGCAATGTGAGAGACACCTATTCTGAAAGACATACTCTTTTTTTTAAAATTTGTTCTAATTAGTTATACATGACAATAGAATGCATTTTGACACATCATACATAAATGGAATATAACTTCTCATTCTTCTGGTTGTACATGATGTAGGATTACATGGGTCGTGTGATCATATATGCAGATATGGTAATGATGTCCAATTCATTCTACTATCATCCCTACACCCATCCCCCCACTCCTTTTACTCTCCTCTGCCTAATCCAAAGTACCTCTATTCTTGCCTAGCCCCCCACCCTTGAATTAGCATCTGCATATCAGAGAAAACATTTGGCCTTTGGTTCTTTGAAATAGGCTTATTTCTCTTAGCATGATATTCTCCAGCTCCATCCATTTATAGGCAAATGCCATAATTTCATTCTTCTTTAAAGAGGAGTAATATCCTACTGTGTATATGTACCACATTTTCTTTATCCATTCATCTGTTGAAGGGCCCCTAGGTTGGTTTAGCTATTGTGAATTGAGCTGCTATAAGACATACTCTTTAATGGTTCTGGATAGCTAAGATGGCCTATGTGTCTAAACCAAATTCAAACCGTCAAAGGAAAGACATCCTTAAATCCAACACTACCCTTTCTTCAGTCCCTTTTCCTGACTTCTGTGAGCACAGGAGCCCTAGCAAAGCTGAGGAAACACATAAAAGATTTTTGTTAACTATGAAAATGACAATACTGCTCCTTGATAAATGGCAGAAATTGGAATCAGAGAAAGCCCTCAAAACTATGAAAGGTACTCAAGCTGCTAGAAGCAAATTCAGGTGTTCCTGGGCATGATAGGGATTCTGCAATATCAGGAAAATCAAAGAAAAAGATCAAAGACATAAAACTGAATGGAGATAATGCTCTATATCCTATATTTGGATTCTGTATCTTTCAGTAATATACAATGTCACCCAGACTGTGCCAGGGCCCACTTCTCTTCCTGCTCCTTCAAGATATTAGAATTACCTTTGAGACCCTGTGTTCAGCAGAGAGGAAATGAGCAATTTATTCTGCTTAAACAGCAATGTTCACTGAAATTCTGGACCCCACAACCAGCATTCTGCAGCTCATTTCTCCTCACCCCATGTTCAGAAACAGTTTCCTACTAAGGTTATACAGAGCTTATCCCACTAGAGGGTGAGAAGATGGGGGTGAGCGTGTCAGTCAATAGCAACTCTCACCATCACGGTGTCAGGGACCATACTTGACCAACAGTAAGGCAATGGAGTGATGGGACTTAAAAGCTAGACCAAGAACAAAAATCTCTCTTTCAATAGAAGAGTCTCACAACAACCAGGGCAGCTGCAGGAAGATCTGGATTCACAAAATGACTGTGCAATACAGAATAACATGTATACATGTGTTAGGGAGTTGGCTTATCTGGGATTTATAGCAAATTGATGCCACACCAACAAATATAGGGCAGCCTTTTGAAGCTTACTTAATCCTTAGGCATATTAGCTAACAATAGCTAACACGTATTAATCTCAAGGACTATTACTGTTACCCATTATTATCACCACTGTTTAACAGAGATGAGACCAGGACTCAGAGGTAAGGCAACTTAAGGTCACAGGGCTAGTAAGTGGGAGAGCCAAGACTAACCTGGCAGATTTTGCCACTCTGACCCACTTCCTGCTGGCTTACGAGGGTGAACAGGACCATGGTCTGAAACCAGCCCTAATCCTTGGCTTCCTCCAGAAGGGAAGCTGGCTGTGCTGAGAGGAAGAAACAAAAGGAAAGCAGCAGTTTGTCTTTCCTCCCCTGTGCATAGAGTAAGCAGTCAAAATAACTCAAGTTATTGTCCTTCTGTGCCCCTTTATGTCTCCCATGCAACTTCTGGCCGCAGGGTCCTGAATGATTTCTACAGAGCTGTTTCCCAAGCAGCTCAAGCACCCAAGCACCAAGCTCCCTGCCTCACTCCCAAACCTTGCCCCATATTAAAAGCCCAGTTCCTCTGAAGCAGGAGGATTGCCAAGTTTAAAGCTAGCCTGAGCAACATAGCAAGACCCTTCCCCCCCAAACAACAACAAAACCAGTTCCTAATCCTGTGAAATAACCAATCCATTCACTCATTCAGCCAGTATTTATTTTACAGCTTGCCTCCTATGTGTCGTGTTCATTCCTGGAAATGCAGAAGTAACCAGAGACCTTTTTTCCAGCTTTACTAAGAAAGAAAACAAATATATATGCTTTTACATATATTTATTTATTTATTTATTTATTTATATGTATGATACATACACAACACACATACATAACATATATAGCCATCTACATGTTTGAGATGAGAAAGAAAACCTAAATATTCAACAAAGAGAGTACTGATCTCTTAAATTACGATAGATTCATCTTATACAATTTTTTTTTTTTTTTAAAAGAGAGAATGAGAGAGGAGAGAGAAAGAGCGAGAGAATTTTTAATATTTATTTTTTAGTTCTCGGCGGACAGAACATCTTTGTTGGTATGTGGTGCTGAGGATCGAACCTGGGCCGCACGCATGCCAGGCAAGCGCGCTACCGCTTGAGCCACATCCCCAGCCCCCATCTTATACAATTTAATCCACTCATTAAAATGATTTTTCTGGTTACACAGGAAAACTAACTGCCATGGAAAGATGTCCATGTAATATCAACTGAAAACAGTTAACAACACAATAGAACTCAGCCTCTGTGTTCCACACTTCAGACAACAGCATTTGGCTAAAAATATAACCGTCATAGATCAGCAATAACAACAACAAAAAAAAACAGTCTAGAAGGATATACCAACGTATGAACAGCAGTTAGGGGAACTGTAGGATTGAGTGATAATGCTGTTGTGTATTTTCCAAGCTCTGCAACATGCACATATCTTATAATTAGAAAAACATGACCACAAGTTTCTGTTTGGGAAGAAAACCAAACAGCATTCCTCTCCCATCTCGTAGGTGGTAAGCACTCAAATATTTGTGAAATGAATCAGCCAGAGAGTAAATGAAGCCGACATCAGCTACTCCACTGGTAAAACACATTACTGTAATTGAGTCATTAAAAAAAGAAAATTCCTGCTGTACTGCGCACTAGAAAATGATTATTTCTCACACAGATTTCCATGTTCTAGAACATGCTAGTTCCCACCCTCAACAGTGTTTCAGAAAAAGTGCAGTCGAGCATCAACTTGGTACCCCGAGCCATTGGAGCCAAGTCTGAACTGGGCAAGGATGGGCTGTGACCAGCTTTAGGTTACTTACTACGGGGCCTTGGGCAGAGCTGCTCTTCTTTTTTGGGAGCCTCTTTCTCACGAGGTTAGGGTTACTCTCAGAACCAAAAGGATGTTTATCAGGTTCTCTGCTCTCAGACGGCAGTTGGAGTCTTTCCATTGATCGTTCCATCACCTCACCCTCTCTACTTGTATAATTATAAAAATACCACACTTGATACGGTCCCTCTTTATCTGTGGTTTCGCTTCCCATGCTTCCAGTTACTCTCAGTTCATCAAGGTTTGAAAACATTAAGTGGAAAACTCCAGAAATAAACAATTCATAAGTTGTAAATAACTTTTATTATAGTACATTGTTATAATTGCTCTATTTTAGTTTGGGGGATATAAACATACTTTTCTTTATTGCAAAATACTAATGAAAAGACACAGCTGTTATGGTGAACTGTTTTATTATTACTTATTGATGTTTATCTTTTACTGTGCCTAATTTATAAACTAGACCTTGTCATATGTACGTATATGAAAAAACAATGTCTACACAGGGTTTGATACTATCCAGGGTTTGAGGCACCTACTGTGGCTCTTGTGTCATATTCTCCCCTCATAAGAGGGGACCACTATATATTTTAGTAGGTTGATAGAATCTGTACAATTTAAGGTTAAAAGTAAACTCCACCTTGTTCGGAGAGCTCAAAAGAAAACCAGTATTCCTGGGAGGAAAATCCTTTGATCAAGGTTTCTCAAACCAAGCACTTCTGATAATGGAGATGGATAGTGCATTATCCTGGGTACTCACTGTGAAATGATTAGCAGTGTCCCTGGCCCGTTCTGGCTAGATGCCAGGATCAACTAGCTACTCCTCTACAACTCTTGACAATCAAAATGTCTCCAGACAACTGTTCCACAGTTGAGAATCACTGATTTAAGGGTTAAGAGCAAGAGCTACTGAATCAGCCTGTCTGGGCTTATGACCTAGTTTGAACCCAGGTCTGAACCCAAAGGAGCATCCCAGCAATTTGAGAAAGGCCCTTCTGTGTGTATAAAAATGCCTGTCAAATGCTCAAACTAAAGCTGTCTTTGTACCTTTATTTCCACTAAGGAAACAACCAGGCTATTGGAACAGTTATTTGTACCTTCTGAAGAAGCAAAGACCCTCAGCAGAACAGGGCAGCAAAAGAAGAGTCAGGCTCAATTTCTAGAGGAAAGGGATGTAAGATAATGAAACCATGGCCAGGTGCAGTGGTGCAAAAAAGTCTGGGGGTGTATCTTAGTGGTGGAGCTCCCTAGCACCATACCACAACACACACACAAAGAAGTGGGGGGAGAGAAGGAAGGAAGGAAAAAGGAAGAGGAGAAGAAGAAGAAGAAACTAAAGAAAAGGAAAAATTAAAAAATATTCTCATAAGAGAGCAAGAGTGGAATCTTCTTGTTCTACTTTATAAATAACAGCTTATCAACTGGCAGCTACTGAAACACTAAACCCAAAATTTGCCTCATTGTGTCATGGAGATTATGCTGCAATGGAGAAATCTGGCAAACCCTTTCCAAGAGGTGCCTGATGCCAGCCCAATCCCCAAGCCCTGCCAAGCCACAGAGTGCTTTACAGACGGATGGTAGGGCCACAGAGCCAACAAGAGGCAAAACTATGTTCTGAGTTGGGGAACAGAAATGAGCTCATTTCACTACTCTCAGAGATCTGGGGCAGGGAGGACCTCTGAGCTCAGGAGAGCCACAGTGACACAGACTTAGCAGGGATACACTCCTTTCTCTACCAAACAAAATTCTACACACAACTCCAGTGTATGAGACATGAATGAGCTACAATGTAATGCTATAAAGGTAGTTAAATATTCATATGGCAAATGTTTATCCAAAACTTCTTAGTGAGCAGGGCTGGCTTGAGGAGCTAGTAGTACCCTCATAAAGCTCAAATTCTAGTGGATTTTAATCTAATTCAGCATCCAGAAAATTCAACTCAAACTGGGGCATGTCTAGTTAGATCAAAAAGATCAAAAACCTCTGATCTTGTCCAGTCCTCATTTCCATAAAGTGAGAACTGAGGCTCAGAAAGGTGAGGTGATTTGGTTCAAGGACAACTCTAGTGGCAAGCATTGGTGGGCAAGCAAAAACTACACTGGTACAAACAACTCAGCAGTCTGGAAGGAGAACAGGCCAATAACTCAGCCTCTGTGTTCCACGCTTCAGTATCTACAATGCATTAATAGACATTCAAGACAACTGAGTGAGAAGTCATGGCAAATAGGTTTAAAAGATGTTATGGTGACCCTAGTAAGAAGGCAGCATCTAAGCAGCAGGGTTTGAAAGGTTTCCATCACAACATAGTTAAAATGAAAATCTAGGACACAACACACTAACCCCAGAGTGGCCACAAAACCAAGTGCCCTTGTATAGTTAAGGCTGTGCCATGATCAGTGCCCACTCCTGATACACCTCCCTCCCTTCCCCCACCTGAAAAGCAGACAGCAGAAAATGTCCCACCACATCGCTCCTCTGCACCCCCCTCACAACACATATTCAAGATCAACTACTGGCCACTTTCCTTCCCTATGCCACAGAAGGGAGTCACTATTCAAAATAATGCATCTGACCACTGCCAAGTGACAAAGTCATTTGTCTTCCAAGAAGGTCAGCCTCACCGGCACTGTGGCACACACATCTATAATCCCAGCTACTCAGAAGGTTGAGACAGGAAGATCCCAAGTTCAAGGCAAGCTTTGGAAACTTAGTGAAACCCTGTCTCAAAATTTAAAAAAATTAAAGGGCTAGGGATGTAGCTCAGTAGTAAATTACCCCTAGGTTTGGAGAAGCCTGCACATATTTCACCTACATTGGGGTGTCCAGGACAATCAGAGGATTCCATATAATCCTACTTTTTTGGATTCACAAAATGACAACATGAAGGTAATACATGAATAAAAGCAAATTGGGAAAAGAAGAGTCAGACTTCAGGTCTCTGGTTTGAAAAATCATCACTGTACTGGGATGGTGTCGGGGCTCAGAGGCAGAAGCAGGGGCTCTGGAAGGACAAAAGGAGGGAAAGGCCCACAGTAACCTCCTACAGAGTCACCCTTGCCCCTCTAGCTCCCTCCCCTTCTGGATGAAAGGCGGGGGTACATGAAAGGCTCTGTTAGACAGCTTTTTCTTAGAGCCAAAGTAACAGCTGTACTGATTTCCGACAGCTGAGAAAACACTTTCTCACAGTTAATTTTACCTTCTATCAGTCCCTCAAGACTTGAGGAAGGCTTCTTCCTAGCTCTCTTCTTTCATCCTTGAAATTCATCTCCCTCTCCCACTTTAAGGAATAAATAGGTGTACTATTTATTTACCAAGAAAAAGTTCATTGGTTTTCCTGCAGTGAAGCACTGCCCAGATACCCAGTAGATTTTTTTCAGCACCCTCTACCCACTTCTGAACCAGGTCATCTTTCTAAAGCCAGATGGCTCACAATCCCAACATCCTCAATTGATTCAGATATGTGCTGCCTCCAAGTACCAATAGGCAGAGAACTACCATATGAGTGCAATTTCCCCTGGGCCCCCAACTTGAGAAAATGCACTGAAGTGCGGGGCACAGCAGCACATGCCTATAATCCCAGTGACTTGGGAGGTTGTGGCAGGAGGATTGCAAGTTCAAGACCAGCTTCAGCAACTTGGCAAGACCCTAAGCAACTTAGAAAGACCTCATTTGAAAATTTTTAAAATAAAATAAAAAGGTCTGGGGATATAGCTCAGTGATAACATGTCCCTGGGTTAAATCCCCAGTACCCCAAAATACATTGCAAAAGGGTCCACAGCGGGGTGCAGTGGCACATGCCTGAATTCCCAGTGACTGAGTAGGCTGAGGCAATCAAGTTCCAGGGTAGCCTCGAGGCCAGAAATCATACTTTCATCATAACACCAACTGAAATGAAAATGACCTCGTATGCTCCCCCCCCTCCCTGCACAATGCTCTTCTGACCTTCACTTTCCTGCTTCTCACTCATTAGGCAACACAAGCAAGCATGGGGGTCTAAAGAGACGTCTCCCCTGAAGCACTTCTTTTTCATCAAACAAGCCACCTGATTACGCTGGGAGTGGTGTTCCCTCTACTTTTTGAAATTACAAAGGGACAGCTCTTGTCAGCCCTGTACTGTAAAGGCCAGCACCCCATCATCAGAATCAAACAAAAGACCTCAAAGCAAGGCTAACATATACCCTAAATGAACTATTATTGGGCTGCAAGGTAAACAGGCCCAAGGGGTAGGCAGTTCAGGAAACGATCTTAATTACTATTATTTGTTCAGTCAAACCTAACATTTCTCCAGTCGCTGGGTGGAGTGATGTTGGACTGAACAAACAGGGCTCCTTTGAAGGCCCTGAATCTGTCTCGCCCTTCCTTCCTTCTCCCAGGGAAATTCAAGGCCTTGGTGTTCACAGAGTCCCAAGTGGAGAGCCAGGGTGGATCAAGACAAGTTTGAGCCATGGTGCCTCTGAAGTGGGAGCCACCACCCTCCATGGAAGAGAAGGAAACAGCACTAGACCTGAGCTCCCAGACAGGGAACTGGGTGGATAGAGGTAACTATAAACAAACAACAACAACAACAAAAAAACTGGGCTCCTGATTTGTGGTAGTGGTGTTGGTAGGTGGAGGGTCCTGGGAAACTTGAGGAGCTTGCTGGGGTGAACAGGACAGAGGTTTGCTAAGTGTGTGGGTATGCAAAGGCCACTGGGAAGAGCTAGAGTCTTGAATGCCTGGATGAGGGATGAAACCAGGAAGTGGAAAGGGTCCCCATATACATCGTTCAGAACAAAAGCAGGGAATGCTTCATAGAAGAAGCAGAGAGCACTCGGTGCATTGTGGGAGACCAATCTCACATGTGACTGAGTTAACTCCCCTGCTGGGCCCTGTGGCGTCAGGCATCCATGCTGCTAGACTACCCCACTCTTCTAGAGTTCGAGTGACTATGTCTTCCTATAGCCCCATGGGTGAAGCTATGCTCACCTGTTCCTTTGTAATATAACCCCTTGCCCTGTTTAGGATAGGATCTCCCATGGAAGTGCCTTGTGTGTGTCCCCTTCTCTTACTGTGCCCTTGGGTGTGGCCTACCCAGGTGTCAGTCAACCTGCTGACAGTAGACATCATGAAGACAGACTCAGCCCCCTGAAACCTGACCCCTTGCCTCATTTGAATAGCTTCTCCTCAATAAAAGGGGTCAGCGCGTGCTCTTGCTCTCTTCCTGTGGACCCTTAAGGTCAGAAGAACCGTCACAGGGACCCCAAAGAAAAAGGTATTTGTGTCTCTTGTGTGGTTATTTTGCGCAGCTCAGTTAGCCCAGTTCAACTGGAGTAACCCCTGAGTCTTTTAGTCTCAGGAACAGAAACCTGGCAGTGCATCCTAAATTACCTCAGCTCCTGACACTTCAAGTATGGCTCACAGGCCAGCAGCATGGGCATCGAGGGAACCTGAAATTCCCCCAGGTGGTCATCTGAAACCAGACCAACAGCAGGCACAGGTTTGTGTTCAAACTGCACCTTTAAACAGTCCTATGTTGAGCTGGGGGCATAGCTCAGTGGTAAAGTATTTGCCATTTGCCCCTTATGCACAAGGCCTGGGTTTAATCCCCAGGACTATAAAAAATTAAGACAGCATTTTTCTTCTTCATCTTTTTTTTTTGGTACCCAAGATTGAACCCAGTGGCACTTTACCTGAGCCACATCCTCAGCCCTTTTAAATATTTTATTTAGAGACAGGGTCTCACTAAGTTGCTTAGGACCTAACTAGGTTGCTGAGGCTGGCTTTGAACTCGTGATCCTCCTGCCTCAGCCTTCCAAGCCGTTGGGATTACAGGCATTGGCCACCGCGCCCGGCTTAAAAACTTCATTTAAATGATGACAAGCTACATACCTATGTCTTTTCTCAGAAGGCCCCTTCAGTGACAGCAATGAAAATAAGTTTCCAGTGAGATCAAACACTATTTCAACATAACAAAATATGGAAATTTTGACAGACTAACACACAATCCCTGAAAAAGATGTCTTTCATGTAACATAGAAAAAGTGCTAAAGGGCATACTTGTGAAAGAGAAATACACTAAATAATCATGATTGTGGGATGTTAGATGACCTTTCTGTTCTTTTCCTTGCCCTAGTTTTCAAGGTTTTAACATTAAGGGGGTGGAGTAGCTTCATGGTAGAGCACATGCCCTACCACTGTGTGGGGTTCTAAGATCAATTCCCCACTGGGGAGGCGGGCAGGGAGCATTTCCTAAATTGTTGGCATGTTGTTTTTGTTTTTGTTTTTCCTTTCTTCTCTTTTCTTTTGGTAAAGAACCCAGGGGCAATTTACCACTGAGCTACACCTCTAGTCTTTTTTATTTATTTATTTTATTTTGAGGCAGGGTCTCACCAAGCTGCTGAGGTTGATCTTGAACTTGCGACCCTCCTGCCTCAGCCTCCTGACTTGGGGAATTACAGGCATGCACCCAGCAAATTTTGTAAATTTTTTAAATTATAAGAAAATTATACAAAATATTAATTTCAAAAAATAAAAAAAATCCAAAATTTTGTATTGGTCCTCGTGTGATCCAGTTGTGTTCTTACAGAGTAGAGCTCTGTTCAGGAGCCAAAATAGCACAAATTTTTATCTCCTTGCAACACTGGACTTGCCTACACTGATGACAGGTGACCGGGGATGGTGCTTCAACAAAACTTTGTCCCACTGCTGTGAGAAATAACCTTGCAAAGTAGCTCATCCTTGGTTGCTTATGGGTGTTTTTTTTTTTTTTTTTTTTTTTTTTGGTGCTGGGGATTGAACCCAGGCCCTTGTGCATGCAAGATAGGCACTCTACCAACTGAGCTATTTCCCCAGGCCAGTTGCTTTGAATTATGGTGGTTCTTCCGGAAAGATAGTACAACATGGTGTTTCCTCATGTCAAATCAGTGCCATTTTTATTCAAGCTATTTATATTTTTCTTCTGATGATCTTTGATTTTTGCCCAGCTTCTTTTACTTTTTTTTTGGTGATGGGGATGAAACTCAGAGCCTTGTACATACGAGGGATGCACTCTACTACTAAGCCAGAATATTTTCTTTCTTCTTTCTTTCTCTCTCTCTTTCTCTCTTTCTTTCTTTTTTTATTTTTATTTTTTGTGGTATTAGGGATTGAATTTAGGGCCTCATGCATGTTAGGCAAACATTCCACCTCTGAACTATATCCCCAGTCCTCCTCTTACTCTTTAGTATACACCAATAGAATGCATTTTATAAGTAAAATGAACAGTATAGTGTAGTAAATTAAATAGGCATTTTAGTTTTTATTCTTTCTTTTTTTCTGGACCAGAAGATTTCTACACTGATTTTTGGCCTTACCAACTCCAACGGGGGAGTTCTTACACCTAGTAAGCCCCTTGTTCCAGATCCACATGTCACCATGCTAAACCAAGAGTTTCACCACTGAAATCAATCAGGGCTGTTTTCTCCTTATCCACAAGAACAAAACGTAATGCAGTTACTATTTCCTACATTCTTAATGCTCCACAATCTGAGTCCCTGTCGTTGGCCCAGGAAAGGCTGCCCCTTTCCAAGGCTAGCTAATTTCTGGAGAAAGAAAACTATTCCCTTGTAAGAACATTTTCCAGATGCAACTAACCAAGCCAGACCCTAATCCTGCCAAGGACCTCTCTGTCTACACTCAAGAAGGCAACATACTCTGCCCCGGTCACTCCAGGCAGCATCTACACCCCAAAGAACTCTGAGGTTATTCAATCTAGCTGATCCTGAACTGCTTACCTGGCCCCCCCATTGAAACCACAAAAAAGGCCAATCCTTTCCTCTGACTCCCTCTGCCTCCAGCCTGACCTGCCACTTCCCTTTGTGACCCTGTGTGATGTGGTCTGCTCTTCATATGGAACCTGTGAGGAACAAACTATCTTTCATCACAGTTGTGTCCTGATCTGCTGACCTCACCATACCTGAATAATAATAAAAGCTACATTTTAAAGTGCACATAAATGGTTTTATTTTCATTTCTTTTTTTAAATTTTTATTGTTGGTTGTTCAAAACATTACATAGCTCTTGACATATCATATTTCACACTTTGATTCAAGTGGGTTATGAACTCCCATTTTTACCCCGTATACAGATTGCAGAATCACATCAGTTACACATCCACTGTTTTACATATTGCTATACTAGTGTCTGTTTTATTCTGCTGCCTTTCCTATCCTCTACTATCCCCCCTCCTCTCCCCTCCCCTCTTCTCTCTCTACCCCCTCTACTGTAATTCATTTCTCCCCCTTGTTTTTTTTTTCCCTTTCCCCTCACTTCCTCTTGTATGTAATTTTGTATAACCATGAGGGTCTCCTTCCATTACCATGCAATTTCCCTTCTCTTTCTTTTTCCCTCCCACCTCTCGTCCCTGTTTAATATTAATCTTCTTCTCACGCTCTTCCTCCCAACTCTGTTCTTAGTTACTCTCCTTATATCAAAGAAAACATTTGGCATTTGTTTTTTAGGATTGGCTAGCTTCACTTGGCATAATCTGCTCTAATGCCATCCATTTCCCTGTAAATTCTATGATTTTGTCATTTTTTAATGCAGAGTAATACTCCATTGTGTATAAATGCCACATTTTTTTTTTATCCATTTGTCTATTGAAGGGCATCTAGGTTGGTTCCACAGTCTTGCTATTGTGAATTGTGCTGCTATGAACATCGATGTAGCAGTGTCCCTGTAGCATGCTCTTTTTAGGTCTTTAGGGAATAGACCGAGAACGGGGATAGCTGGGTCAAATGGTGGTTCCATTTGATTGATTGTATGTCCTCCTCTGAGAAGTGTCTGTTCAGGTCCTTGGCCCATTTGTTGATTGGGTTATTTGTTTTCTTATTGTTTAATTTTTTTGAGTTCTTTGTATATTCTGGATATTAGGGCTCTATCTGAAGTGTGAGGAGTAAAGATTTGTTCCCAGGATGTAGGCTCCCTATTTACCTCTCCTATTGTTTCCTTTGCTGAGAAAAAACTTTTTAGTTTGAGTAAGTCCCATTTGTTGATTCTAGTTATTAACTCTTGTGCTATGGGTGTCCTATTGAGGAATTTGGAGCCCGACCCCACAGTATTTATTTTCATTTCTTAATCCCACAATTTTCCTTAAGCCTTCACCATCTGCTTCTAATTATACATAGGTAGATGTTAGTTACATACCACAAATATTAATAGAAAATTAGGAAATAAATGATATTTAGCTTTTTTCATAAACAAACATGCATGGGATTTTATATAACATCAGTATAAAATCATTATCTAATTCTACCTCTAACTTTCTCATAGTACCCAGAAAGGAGCATCATGCTTTACAAAGACTAAGGTTTGTTAAGTTAATGAAGACAATTTTACAGGCTAAATTTCTGGCACTCTTAGGTATCCAGAATGACTGTAAAGGAAGCCTTCCTGGAGAAGAGGCTGGTTATTTATCACCATGGCCAGAAACAGATGGAAGCCCAAAGGTTGAACTTTTGATGGTACAATTTCCACTCACTAGAAAGTAGGAGTACTTAATGGACAGGCATTTTAGCTTACGACCAGTCTTTGCAAAGAAGCCAATGGAGAAACTGGGGAAAAGTAGAAAACAGGGTAAAATAGGCAGTAGAATAAAACAATTACAGAAGCAACAGCCACTGCCAAGCTTATACAAACACAAAAATTGTGGAGTAGCTATCATACACATTCCATATTCTGGATTACTTTTCTATGTTAGAGAATTTAATGTTCATCACAACTCTATGCTGTTATCATTAACCTCTATTGTAAGTCCATTTCTTGCCACTACTTTATGATGTTAATTGTTGTAAGTCCACTTCAACACTTTCACAAGCTCCCTCTCATACTATTCATATATTCACCCTACTCAATAGGCAAGCATTATTCCCATTATTTTTCCATTGTAGAGATGAATGTGAAGCAAGGTCAGGTACGTTACTTTTTAGAACTCATTCTTTTCTTTCTAATGCAACATCTTGCAGGAATAAGAGGAATGAGCAGCAAAAATCTACATGATGCTGACAGAGACCAGGAACACTAGAAAAGACAAAGTCAACAGCTTTACTTCCTTGATACTACCTTGAAAGCTCAGTGCTATTCTGCATGCACATGTAATATACTTTCACATGCACATACTTTCACATGTAATATACTTTCACAAGGGCAGCAAGCAAACCCCAGAGACAAAACAATGCCTAGAGTCCCAGCCCTAACTTCACGGTGTAAAACTCCTACAATAAGTTCAACAAGGTAAGAAGGCAGAGAATTATACGTTATGCTTCCATTAAAACACCAAAAATTAAAGATGGGAGTGTCTTAGTCACTCAGCACTCATTAAAATAATAGTTACCTGCCAGTCTTGAACATTTTTTCTATTATCAAGGCTCTACACTAAGGCATTTTCATTCTTAAAATAAATCTTCAAAAGAACCTTATGACGTGAGCATCACAACCACCTTGTTTCAGATAAGGAAACCTTAACATGGAGAGGTTAAATGACATTATAGAAGTTGCTTTGGGAAAAACCAGAATCCAGATCTCTGATTCCAAAACCCATCGGGATCCCAACAACAATCTTCATCAGATGTCCAATGCACATCAGAATACCAGTGTTCGATCCATTGTCCACCTATCTCCATTTAGTTTTTGTTTTTTGTTTTTGTGGTTCTGGGGACTGAACCCAGGGCTTTGTGCATGTGAGGCAGGCACTCTACCAACTGAACTATATCTCCAGCTCCCCCTATCACCATTTAGAAAGGTCAAAAGACATTTCAAAGAGACCCTACAGCAGGTCCATGCACGTAAGGCCTGAAGCAGTCAGAAGAACATACTGAATGCTGCACCTCACCTGCCCTTACTGAGGGCCAGTGCTGACCTCCAGATGTAAGAACATGGCTACAGCTTCAGGAAACCCAGTAATGTGCCACAGTGATAGGAATAATAATTTTTTAAGCAATGGAAAATTGCATTGCATATAGGTACCAGGTAGGGTCCTTGGTTTTTGGCATGGATTAATTTCATTCTTCCAACAACTGCTGCTATAGTTTGAATTTTTTTCTTCTACTATTTTTATTGTGCATTATAGTTGTGTATAATGATGGGATCTGTTGCCACATATTTGTACATGCACACAATATAACAATTATAGTTCGGATTTTCAATGTCCACCAAAGGCCTACATACTAAAGTCTTTGTCCCCAGCTAAAGTACTACTGTGGGAACTTTTAGGAAGTGGGGCCTGGTGGAAGGAAGTTAGATCTTTGGGGACATGCCCTTGAAGGGGATATTGGGACCCCAACCCCTTTCTGTCTCTCTCTTTTTGCTTCCTGATCACCATGAGGTAAACAGGCCTCCTCTGCTACCCACTCCCATGATAATATGTTGTGCCACCAAGCAACAATCAAGTGACCACTGTCTTGAAACCTCTGAAACTGTGAGCTAAAATAAACCTTTCTTCTTTTTAAGTTACCTCCATACATATTACAGTAACAGAAAACTGACTAATATACCCCACAAGGCAAATACACTAATTGCCTTTTTTTTTTTCCACAAATAAAAATGTATTACTTAACTTTTTGGCCTGAGAATGAAATACTTTAAAAATTAGGGGGAAAAAAACATAACTGGCTTGGAAAATCTGAGGGAGAGACAAAATTATAAGATATAGGAAGAAGAAGAAGGAAAGAAAGGAATAATGTCAACTCTGTTTTTTCACAAATAAGAAAACTGGGGAGGACATAGTGAAATGTTTTCCTAAGGTCCTGAGAAAAAGCTTGTTGCCCACTCTGGTGCCACCTCTAGCATAGAATGGCCATTGAGAGCCGTTCTGACATACACTCACTATGAAATCACCTGTCAAAAATATGTTCAGCACAGGGTGATGATGTTTAGAGGTTCCTGGAGATTATTTTGTACTTTAGTCATTAAATAGACAGCATAAAATAGTAAAAACTCAGTTTGGCACTTGTAGCAAGCATAAAATTTGAACCACAATCCAAATCTCCTTTCATTATTACCTTCCTCTTTCAACTGCTATTATAAAAAAAATTATAATTGTCTAGATTTTTACTCACTGTATGCACAACACGACCATTTCTATAATTGCCCACAAGTCATATTCTTCCTGCTCATAGCATTAGAACGTCCTGTCTTTCTAAAATAAATAAAAAGATCATTCCAAACTCTTCAAAGTGAACTAAAATAAAAAGAAAAAGAAAACAAAAAATACATTTATGCTTAAATCAAATTTAGCACAAAGTTCAGAAAATTCCCTTTCCCTCAGAAATATCATCAATATTTTATAAACTTATGAACTAACTCTTTGCTCATTCAATATCTAGAGATCATCTCTCTTCACTGACTGCATAAAACAAAATAGTTTTGTAATCAATCTTTAAAGTTATCAAATAAATAAAAATGATCAAGGTAAGGGCTAGGGATGTAGCTCAGTGATAGAGCTCTTGCCCAGCATGTGTGAGGCTCTGGATTTGATTCCCAGCACTGATCGATCAATTGATGGATAGATAGATTGTATAAAAAAAACAAGAATTTGAATTGGCCTGCTGCTAATAGTCATACTATAAGTCAACACAAAGAAAGGGTAAAATTAAATAGCAGAAGGTTGCTATGCAGGAAGAAATCTCTTGACCAGTGAAAGAGTACAAAAAAAGAGAGAGACAGACACTTGTTCACCCATGTCAAGTTATCATGAATACCTTTAAGGACTATATGAACTCAGCCCTATAAAGTGCTTAGCACATGTGCCTGGCACATTAGTAAATGTGCAACATTAGCCTGTATTAAATGCTCACTTCATTCAAAAAAGGTTACTCAGTTGCTCAGTGCCTGTGTTGCCTCATGCACAAAAGAGAGATAATGGTTCCTACATCCCAGGATTATTAGCATTAACAATGTTTTCAAACCACTTAGAAAAACAACAACAACATCAACAACATTAGCTATCAATATTATTCTTGATGCCCTTGAAAGAGAAGCTCAAGAGCTTTATAAGCGGGTATCTGAACCTAGTGGCTTGGAAGCACTAACGTCTCATTTCCCCACACTGGACATGGAGCTGAGCTTAGTCAGGGAGATTTAAGTGGTTGCCAGCTTTTTTCCAGCTGCTCAAGGAAACTCCCCAGGAACAAGGAACCCAAGGACTCTCTTCCTCATGGCAGCACAACGTTCCCTCCAGGAACTTGCAGCTGCCTCATTACCCAAACCTCAAATCTGACCAAAAGTGGCTGGGCGAGTTGGTGCACGCCTATAATCCCAGAGGTTCAGAAGGCTGAGACAGGAGAATCGTGAGTTCAAAGCCAGCCTCAGCAAAAGCAAGACATTAAACAACTCAGTGAGACCCTGTCTCTAAATAAAATATAAAATAGGGCCGGGGATGTGGCTCAGTGATTGAGTGCCCCTGAGTTGAAACCCCGGTACCCCCCTCTCCAAAATCTGACCAAAACCTATTCCTCTCTGTATTACTATATGCCAACTAATAGACTGTCCTTTCCCAAGGGGATTTAAGGACCATTTTAGAATTTCTTAAAACAACCATTCATTCATGCAGCACTCACTTCCAAGTGTTGCGACAGGAGCTAGGACACATGGACAATTTCTCCCAGTGTGGGATACTCACTATTATTATTACCTCCCCTGGGACAGTAGGAAGCTTGGGCTCTAGGAGTAAGTTGCCCAAGACCACAGCTCCTCAGGGGTGCAGACAGGACCCAAACCTGGTATAATTTCAAAGCCAGCCTTCTTCATTGTCTTACCAAACCAAATGTGCGAAGAAGAAAAGGATAAGAACACTTCTTAAAAACCAAAAGTTATTCTAAAAACAAAATCAAAATTCATTTTCCAATTAAACTATTGCTTAATAAATGAAAGCATTAAATAAAACCCCATCTACTACTCCATATGGCCAGGAAGTGTACTTTAGTCCTGACGACTCTATAACTCAGGGGCAGTCTAACTATGACTCATGGATGGCTCTAGTGACCACTGCCACAATATTTATGTGTTGTGACTTGTGTAAACAAAATCATCTCTCATGCCACCAACTTACTGTTGTTGTTGGTTTACAATTAACTCTCTAAATATTTAACCTCATGCTCACACAGAGATGAGTCAATCATCTAAGAATGACAGGTCAATCAGTATGCAAAGTGTAGTCTCCAACTGATGACTACCTGCCCCACTGGGTCTAAATCCCAGATGAATTTCTCTGAAGCACAATCGATTAGGAAACATTAACAAAACTGAGAACTCAAAAATAAACATTAACATTTACAGTCAATTAATTGTGCCAAGATAATTCAATGGGAAAGAGTAACTATTTCAATAAATGGTATGTCCTCACACCATACACAAAAATTCACTCAAGATGGATTAAAGACCTAAATGGAAGAGCTAAATCTATCAAACTCTTCGGAGAAAACAAGACTTATCTTCATGAACTTTAGTTAAGCAAAAATTTTTAGACATCATGTGCAACCCCCCCCCAAAAAAAGTACACTACATACAGTTCATCAAAATTAGAAACTTTTGTGTTATGACTGATACTATCCAAAAAGTGAAGAGAGTTCACAGAATGAAAGAAAATGTTTTCAAGTTACCTTTCTTATAAGCGATATTTCTGGAATCCAAAATATACAGAACCCTTAAAATTCAATGATGAAAAGACAACCCAATTTAGAAACATGCAATGAATCCAAATAGACATTTCTCCAAAGAAGTACAAATGGCCAAGCTCATGAAAGACCATCAGTCATTAGGAAAGAGCAAATGAAAACTAAAATGAGATACAACTCACACTCACTAGAATGGCTATTTTAAAATGGGGTGGGGGTGGGGGCAATAAGTGTTGGTGAGAATGTAGAGAAATTAGAACCTTCAGCGGCCTCTTCAGAAAACACTTTGCTGGTTCCCCAGGGGTTAATAGTTGTAAGAATCATCAATTCCACTCCCAAGTATACACCCAGAGAAATAAAAACAGATCCACAAAAACCTATACACAAATGTTGATAGCAGCATTATCTTAAACTGCCAAAAGATGGAAAAAACTCAAATGATCATCATCTGATAAATGATTAGTAAAACGTGGCATAATTCACAGAAAGGAATGGAGAACTGAAAAATGCCACCATAGATGAACCTTGAAAATCTGCTAAGTGAACGAAGATGGTTATAAAAGGCCACATGTTTATTATACAGTTCACATTACATGCAGCATCCAGAATAGGGACAGCAAGTAGATTAATAATTGCCAGGGCTCTGGGTGAGTTTGGAGGGAAATGGACAGAGACTGCTAATGAACATAGAGGCAATAAAAATTGACTGTGGTGACAGGTGGAGAACTTTGTAAATACAATAAAAATCACTGAATTTTTGTATACTTAAATTAGATGGGCTGTATGGTGAGAAGCTATTTTTTAAATGTTTATGAAGATTTCAAATTAAAATATAATATAAAATAGTTCTTTTAGGATAAATAATGAAGTATTTTTTAAAACTCTCAATATTTTTAGGCTATTTGAACACTTGTGCTCGAAGGAGCAATAAAAAGCTTGGGCATTTCTTCAATTCTACTTTAAGAATAAAAATAAAACAGGTTTTTTTGAACACCTGTTAATTTAAACAGGAATAAAGTGTCCCCAAAGGCAAATACCCAGCACTTTAGGAGCTGAAATTGCTTCATGGGCTTCGTAAGTTATTAGTCTGCTGTAAAATGCTTTGTAAAGTTTACATAAAGCATTTTATGGATCTTTCAATGTTTAGTTTTCTTAAGAGAGTGCACACTTTGAAATGGCCTGGTGTTAGCACCAGAGCTCCCATTTCTCTACAATTTTCTTGTCTTCTACCAAAGCGGCCCTTTGAATAATACTCCCCAATAATGCACAGCCAGCTGGGGCACTCCCATAGAGTCTGAGTTGACAGCTTAACTACCTCCTCAGACATTCCCTGCCTCCCCTGCTTTTATGGGTGGCACACTCCTTTTCTCTACTTCTATTCACTTCAGTACTTTAGTTAAGAAAAATTCTCATTTTCATATGTAAATTGTGGACATGAGGATAAAAATAAATTATGCCACATAATCATACCAGATGTGCATCAACTCAGTTTCCCTTCTAATGCAAAAAAATGTGTTAAATCTGTTATCACCAAGCCCACTTCCTAAATACATTTATACACAACAACCTCCCCTTCCTCCTTCAATAATATCAAAATGAAAACAATGCTAGAAAATGCAATTATTGGGCTGGGGATATAGCTCAGTAGGTAGAGTGCTTGCCTCACATGCACAAGGCTCTGGGTTCAATCCCTAGTACCATACATACAAAAAAAAATGCAGTTATTAACATGGAATTTCATACATTTAGATTTGCAAAATAAGCTTTAAAAATTTAAAGCTTAGAAACCAACACATGCTCATGATAAATTCCAAATAGCACAGCAAGCCATCAAATGAAAAACAAATGCCCTGACATTATCCAGTACCCTCCAATCTCCTTCTTACTCTACAATACCACTTTGTATTTAAAAACTAGGAGAAATCTTTATACATACACAAATATCTACATATATAAATTCTTAAGTGTCTTACCCATACACATGGATTCAAAATACACATTATCTTTACTTCCCTTTTTTTACACCATTACTTCACACCATCCTAGCTGTCTCCTCCTCTCTGCATACACAAATTAACCTCAATTCTCTTTTTTTTTTAATTGTGGAAAAACACACAAAACCTACAATTAGTCATATTTAAATGTTGTGTGCATGTGTATATATGTGTGTGTACAGTACTAAGGGATTTAAATCAGGGGTGCTCAAACACTGAGCTACATCCCCAGACCTTTTATTTTTATTTTGAGATAGGGTCTTACCAAGTTAAGACTGGCCTTAAACTTGTAATCCTCCTGCCTCAGCCCCCCTAGATGCTGGGATTACAGGTTCAGGGCCTCAGTTTAGTTTCTAAAAGAAACAGAAGTAGACATGTAAGAACGTGGACATATTTAATTACGATTCAAAGAGATTATGTTAAGTTTTTCTCCAAATGTGAACAAATATCAACCCACAAAAGTGAGTTTTTTAAGGGTTGAAGGTTTAGTTTGTACAAGCTGAGTCATCAGGAGGCAGTACCATAAAAAAAAGAGTTTTTCTATCATCTTGCCAATTCTAGATATTAATATTTTTTAACTTTACCAATGTGATTAGTAAAAAATATCTTGTTTTAAATTATATTTATTTAATTATGAATAAGTCTAAGCATTTATTTTTATATCTGTTGGCCATTTGTATTTTTTCCTACATTGGTCTTTGTCCATCTTTCTACTGCTTACCTTTTCTATTAATTTATAAGTGTACTTGGTATAAATTTTAAAAAGCAGACTTCTGAGCTGGGTGTGGTGGCTCACGCCTGTAATCCCAGCAGCTCAGAAAACTGAGGACTTGCTTATCGTCATGTAAGCTAGCCAATCATAGAAATTAAAACACTAATAACTGGGACCTATGGGCTCTAGACAGGACTGGAATTTTCCAGTTATCACAAGTTCAAAGCCAGTCTCAGCAAAAGCAAAGCGCTAGGCAACTGAGACCCTGTCTCAATAAAATAGAAAATAAGGCTGGAGATGTGGCTCAGTGATTGAGTGCCCCTGAGTTCAATCCCCACTACCAAAAAAAATCTGTATTGAGTCAGCCAGTGTTCCAAGTACAAAATCCTATGAAGGGAATATTAATGGTAAACCATTTTACAGATGCAGAAACTAAAGGACAGAGAGATTAAGTAATTGATCCACTTACACTGCTGATAAGTGGAAAAGAATACTTGAGCTCAGGCTGCCTGTTACCAGAACTGGCTCTTTTGTGGGGAAGGGGGTCCTGGGGAATGAATCTGGGCCCTTGTTCTCTCTAGGCAAGAGCTCTACCACTGAACTTCACCCCCAGTTCTTTTTATTTTATTTAAGACAGGGTCTAGGCTGGCTTCGAACTTGCAATCCTCCTGTCTTGGCATCCCAAATAGCTGTCATTATTATGGGGAGATGCCTCAGAGGGCACTCAAATTTCAAATCAAAAGAGAGATTTATTTACCTGGCCAGGGACTGTCACCCACCACAGAGACTCAAGCTCTGTAGGAGGACTGCAGCTTCTTGGTCCATCCCAAGAGAATATAAGCACAAAACCCACAACTCAGTGACTTGCTTATCGTCATGTAAGCTAGCCAATCATAGAAATTAAAACACTAATAACTGGGACCTATGGGCTCTAGACAGGACTGGAATTTTCCAGTTATCAAGCAAGTGATAAACAGAAGCTAAAATAGCATTAGCTTTGCAGTTCAGTTGACCACAGTCCTGGGTTCAAGCAGGTGCTAAACAGTCACATCCTGAACTTGGGCAGGGGTCGATGGGGCAAGAATCTACTTCAAAGTCATGTAGACCCACAAGGGCATTCACATCCAGCTCACCATGACCACCACTGCATCCTTAGCAGGGTACAATTTGCGGAGTACAAAGTACAGAAAGACAAAATTTTTTTAAATAAGAAAAGAGCTTTCATTTCAGTTTCTCAGAAACAGTTCTTGTAACTTGTTTTATAGAAGGCAGCAAAATGGAGTCTTATTCCTGTATATGACAGTTCTTGCTTTATAATTGTCTTATTTCACTTATCAAAATCTTATATTCATAATCTATAATAATCTATAACCTATAACTTACACTCTTATTGATTGTATCTATCAGTTCACACCACAATAGCATTATAGGTACGTACCACTCTGTCTGCCTCAGAACTGGTTCTTAACTATTTAGCCACATTGCCTCTACACTATCTGATCAAAAAGCTTTAAAGATGCACACCAAAAATGTTTAAGTGAATTCTCTTGATTTTTAAAGCATGTTTTTCTCTTTCCAAGTCAAACATAACTTTATCAAGCTTAGTTTTTAAAAAAAATATGTGATTCTTCTGGGCAATGTATGAAGTAAACTCTCTAAAGTACAACTTTACGTCCTTATGTAAGAGATATAAAGGATATTCTTAAGTGTGTATGTTATGTATGTCAAGGTGGTGCTATGATTAGAAGAATTTATCTTGTCCCCAGCCCCCAATTTAACGTCTGCAGCTCTGGACTACCAGAAGCAGCGCTGGTCTGTTTTCCAGGAGTTCAAAGCTATATGAAGAAATCAACAACCTCATCACATTCTCAGAAGTCTGGTAGGTCCCTGATTATAAAAATGGGGGCAGTGTTTTTGCAAAGACTGATAAGTGCTTCTGGCATCTGGGGGGGTCAGCAAATATTTCAAACATTAGCTGTCCTTCTTTAGGTCCTTCATAAGAAAGAACCTCTCTACCCAAAACACCAGCAGCACTGCCACTGGGAAACTCCAGCTGATGCGATTCCTCCCCAGTGCTACAGCTCACTGACAGATTCATAACTTTTTCATTACTCTGTCCTACTTATAACCTAAATAACTTTTTTGATCAGGAGCTCTAGACTTATGTTTACAGTAGCTAATTTTTATTACTCCCCAAGTCTTACAAAAGTCAGGCAAGGAGAATGGAAAGATAATGCTGAGTAGAAGAGGAGGGTTCTTTCTAATAATTAGGAAATACCCTTCAACCATGCATAAGGAAGGACAAATGGAATGAACATTGTGGTTCTTTTCAAACACTTAAGTCCTGCTTTCTATCTGCCATACCACTGCAGGGGGAAAAAACATCAGAGACAGCTCCACTGGACCTCTAGCTTCCAAGAAATGGCAATTCTGGAGCAGCCCGCATCCCTCCCCTCCCCCCATCATAAGGAAATAATTTACTGCTTCATGCTTTTCAAAGCCTCCAGCCAGAAGCCACTGCTGGGCCGAGCGATTTGCATAAAGCGCCTCATTGGTTAACCAGCTGGGTCTAAATGGCCTAATACTCCTTATTCAGCAACCTGCAACTGGCACAAACCACACCGCTGGATAAGAAAGTGTGTTCTTAAAACTGCTTTCTGTAAAATCCTATGATCTGCAGAGTAGAATTTTCTGGGGGGCGGAAACTGAATAATTGCTTAGGAGCTTAAGAGAAAGGAAAAGACCAAAAAAAATAAATAAATAAAACGGATTGTATTACAATAAAATACAATGTAAAAAACAATTTGAGATTCAAACCACAAGACTTTAAAATCCGTAGCTTGAGAGCTCTTTGTTGGATTGCTCCGCAAAGTCAGCAGATATGGTCGGAAAAAGCCCACTATCCACCCACTCACTTTCAATATGTACTGTCAACTGTGTACTGGGCACTGGGGCACTGCAAAATTCAGGAAAACTGGGTGACAGCACCGGTAAGCTGTGATGCTTGTTTCTTCCTCAATACTGTAAGAAGAGTGAACATGATACTCCATTAAGGATTCTCCAAGTTGAAGAGGACTGAGTGACTTTCCAGATTCCCAGTACCCCTTGGACATTCCACAGCCATCTAAGAATGGTAAATCAGGGCCTTAAGCACTGGGAAAGTCTCCCCTTAGAAACCTCCTCAGTAGCATCAAGACTTTGTCTTCCTACAACCAAACTCAATGAATGTGCTAAAAGTTCCAATATTTTAGCTTCCGAGTGAAATTTCTCTTGCCCTGGGGCATAATTCCCTTTTGTTATCATGTCCCAGTTTTCTGTTCATGATTCGGGTGGACACTGGGGACTCTCAGAACCAGAAGCAGGAATGCAATCCAAATGTATAGTTTTCTAGGACCTAGGAGGCAGGGATGAGGCCTGCCTTCCATGCCACCCCTTTTAACTCAACTATAGAAAAACTACTGTGTCCCTCTCCAGAATATGAGCAACTCATTTCAGCCTTAAAGGGCTAGCTGGAAGAGGAATTAAACCCTAAGAATAAAGTAGAGCTGCCCCAGAACACAAGAATTTCCCTCTCTGGAGTTGTTTGCTTATTACAATACAAGAAAGCAGAGCACAATTGGGTCAGAAGAGCAGAAGATCCTTCCAGCACCAACTTTCTGGGATCGGGTCCAAAGGGAGTCGGCTGGGCCAGCTCCAAACCTGACACAGTGAACTAAAGCGTGGCTTGGTCAGTCTTCCAGAAGGAAGTCTGCAAGTCCAAGACTTCTAAGCTTTTCATCCTACAGCTGCTTTGAAAATAAGACACTTGTTCCAACAGGAATTGATACGGAAAGCTCTATCCTTGTCCCTGTTGCCAATCCAATAACAAGGACAAGGCTTTCAGAAAAAGGAGAAAGAAGTTTTATTGTTTTGTTAGTAAAGGAGAAAGACAGGGAACTCCTGTCCCAGAGGCTGTGATTCTAACTGACAGGGGGGACGGAGGGTTTTTGAAGAGGGGATACAAAGGCGACACCCCAGCTGTGCCATCAAGACTCATAATTCATTTGTAGCCTTGAAAGACAGCCATTTCTTAGATCCGCAGGTGCCAGCCCTGAAGTCTGGACTCTTTTCATTCCTGTGGTCAGTGAGCCGGAGGGCAGATAACTCAGGGCAGATAATCTGGCCCAGGGTGGGAGGAAGGTTAATCTTGCTTTCCCTGTGGTTAGGGAAGGGGAGAGAGAGAAGGAGGAGGGGAAAACATGTCAGTTATACGTGTTTTTAAAGAGCATCACAGGCAGAGCAGCAAGGCTCATATTCAAAGCATGAGTGGACCCCTGTTACAAACTGACACGTTAGGGAACAATCTGAGCATAACAGGAAGTCCAGTTTTGTCTGTGAGAAACACTATGTGAAAGCAGAAGGCTACTCAGCTGAACTGGGCTGCATAGTAATGCACAAATGCATACACTTAACAAGTGCATTCAGAGTCACACCAAAATACCACTGGGGGTACAGCCTGCGTCCTTTCAGATACCCCTCCTCCCACCACTTCACAACTTGACAGCTGTAACTTCCACCACCAACTTCCACAAATATACTTCAAGTCTTTTTCAAAGTAAAGGGACACATTTATCATAGTATTTATGAATTTTTAACTATTTAACATTTGTAAAACTGTAATACCATTTTTACCATGCTCTTTTTCTTTCTTTTTTCTTTTAATGTGCTACTAATAAAGATGAATGCTGTGCCCCTAACTAAATTTTTTCCTGTAAGACCTGTGGGTTTTGTTGTGCAATTTTTCACAATGTGGTAATTTTTAGCATGCACATGTCATGTTATGTTATATAGCAAGACTATTTCCAGGGCTCTAACCTAGAGTAAAAGGCACAATGTACAACAGTTTTGTTTTTCTGATACTGGGGGTCGAACCCAGTGACATTCTACCACTGAGCCACATGTCCAGCCTTTTTTATTATTTTAAGAGAGGGACTCACTAAGTCTCTGAAGGCCTCACTAAGTTGCTGAGACTAGCCTTAAACCTGTGACTGCTGCCTTGGCCTCCTGAGTCACTGGGGTTACAGGCCTGTTCCACCATGCCCAGCACTTTTGGAGAATTCTTACATGTGAAAATATTCAATGTTATGTGAAATTGTTAGGATATAAATGAGAACATACAGTATGATCCAGTTTATTTTAACACTACAATGAAATACAACAAAGTGTAAGAGGGTTTATTCTCTCTGGGATTACAAGTGATATTTTCTCCTCTGTAGTTTTATTTCCCAAAAGTACAGTGCCATGTACTAGAGTTTATTATACTCACTGTTCATAGCTGGCACTCAATTCGCTCTATCATCTCACATGCCTCCATGCCTGCCTTCTCCAGGGTATCCCCCAGTACTCAAGAATCTGAAAAGTTAAACCATATTTCCAGACTTTGCTGCTATGGTACTGACAATTAGCAGCTTTCATTATATTTGGAAGGTGACAAGGGGGTTCAAGTCACTCTCCTGCTGTGGCTTCTCCTGCCAGTCAAGGTCCCGAGGTTATCAGAGACCTAGATAGTTAATAGGGGACCTGACTGATTCCAAAGAGTTACAACAAATTAGGTCTAGCCACTCGCCTCAGAAATCACACAGAAAAAATAATGGTGAAAGACAGGAAAGGAATTTAATCAATACAACTATACTGGAAAGACAAGAGGGATCAAGAACTCCAACCCCAGTTTCAAGGGGTACTGACATGAGCTTTAGGTTTGAATCAAAGAAGATCTGGGGTAGGGACAAGAGGTATGCACAGCAGGCATGGGTCTGGGTCATTCTGTGGTCTGGCCGATCATTATCTGTTCTGGTCACAGAACAGTCTTTTTGTGTCTAGAAAGTTGATTCTGCTCAAGGGCACTCTCCATTGCTTCCTAGGATGTGTATCTATCTGACCTGGGGCAATTCAGTTCTCCTGAGATGACTGCTCTTGCTTAGGGAGAGGTCTAACCAAGGGGTGATCTGCCTTCAGGGCTCCACTGTTCCTGGGAGGTATGAGGCAATGACTGAAGATTTATAGGCACAACTTGGGGAGTTCTGGAACAGGCTTATATGAAAGCTGCCAGTTGAATGACCCTGCAAATCTTGAAAATACTTTTAGTTATCTTAACTTGGAACCTTCACTCTTGAAGGAGGACAAGAAAGGTTAGGTCAATTTAAGACTAATAAACCTGTCATTACAAGTTTTTAGACACATTCCATAAGTGATTAGCATGCCTACATGCAGCGTTGAGCAGGAATCTGACCCAAAGTTTAATGTAATAAAGGAGACAGATACAGAAGGCAAAAATGCTTTAAGTTACCTATTGGCATCTGCAGGCCTTAGTGAAGAGTCAGCACTTTGAGCAAACGTAACCTCTAGGTCCCTGTTGTATTGGAAAAGAAAAGGCAATTGCAGCAACCAGACTTGGAGCTCCTGTGTCAAGCCACCAGCAGTAGACGTCAAGGTGGTAGGACAGCATCAGCCCCTGACCTCTGGGATCACTGTGTTCTTAAATTCAAGAGCTTCCCAATGGTCCTCCAGTACTAGGGATTGAACCCGGGAGTCACAAATGATAGGCAAGCAATCTACCACAGAACTACATTCCCAACCATTTTTATTTTATTTTGAGACAGTCTTGCTGAATTGCCCAGGCTAGCCTTGAACTTGCAATCCTCCTGCCTCAGCCTCCTGAGTAGCTGGGATTACAAGCATGTGCCACCATGCCTAGCAGGCCCCCAGGATCCTTGTTCCTCTAGTTCTGCCTATTATTGTTAAACACCTAATTTCTTCCATTAAATCCTCTTCTGCTTAAAATACATAGAGTGGTCTCAGCTTCCTGCACTGAACCCTGATACAATGGACACCACCACTTCACAGGTCTATAATGCCTTGATCCTGTCAATAATCCTATGAGGAAAGCAAGACAGGAATTCCCCACATTTGACAAGCAAGGAAACCAAAGCACAGAAAGCTTAAGAACTAAGAACAGCCATGATCCCCCCAATACTGGAGAGGTTCAAAAAGATACATAGGGGAGGGGCATTAAAAGAACATATAAACTTCAGGTGGTGAATACTTTAAAGGCCTCTTATCTAAGAGTTTCTCAGATTCCATAATTTGCTTCAAAAATCAGTAGGAAGGGAGAAAAACCTGGATCACTTCAAAACTCAACTTACCTCTCCAGAATTTTCCAAAGAATAGAATCCCAGTTAATAATAATCCACAAATTTAGGGGAGGAAGAGAGGAGGAGAGGAAGGATTGGTCAACAAATAATGACTTACATTATCAGCCAGGAGGTCTAAGGTCCAGTGTTTTATTGCACAGTGCAGTGATTATAATTAACATTAACATATATTACAAAATGGAAGAATTTTGAATGTTCTCACCACAAAGAAATGATAATTTGAGGTGGTGGCTATACTAATTACCTTGACTTCACATGTGCCAGGCAAGCGCTCTGCCACTGAGCCACAGCCACAACTCTACTCCTTTTATCTTAAAGAATAATAATCTCTCTTCCCTGACTCAAGTTCCTCATCTCTGCAGTACCCAACTCAGCAGTCTTACCTTCCAAGCCCACAAAAAAGAGGCTGCCAAAAGCCCTGGCACCGATTGATCTTTCTCTCTCTTGACTTTTGGATGTCATAGAACCAAGCCAACAGCTCCAGCACCCACACTCAATCTCCAGCTCTTTCCTCTCCAGGAAAACTCTACCCTCACTTAGATTTTCTTTCTTTCCTCGTTCACTACGGGGAATGTCTACTTTTTAAATGAAGGTGTCTCTCAAGGTTCTATGTTCATGTTTTCTTCTTATTCTAGCACTGTTTTCTTGAGGCAAAAAGGTTCCTTTGAGAAGCTGAGAAATAGCAGAGAAAAGTGTCCAGAATACTCAAAGACACGACTGGGTGTAACTGCAAGGCTCTGTGAAATCTATAGAGCCCATTCATGGGAACCCACTCTCCACATGCTCACCCCCTACTCCCAAAGGAGGTGTCCAAACCAAGGACCCCCAGGCTCCTCCCCTTTCCTAAGAAGCAAAAATGCAAAGCTGAGGTGCACAAACCCTCCATCTGATTGTAAAGAAATTCTGCCTCAGGAGCCATCTTATACTGCTGAGAAACCCAGCATTAATTCTTAAGTTGCTCCAGAGCTTAAAAGTGGACCTAGTTACAGCCTTTGAATTATATTATTCTGGGTACCCAATATATATTTATCAGTTGATGTACTGCTTTAGGGATTTTGTTAGCTTTAAAACAAAACAACAGCAAGGGCTGGGGTTGTAGCTCAGTGGTAGAGCACTTCCCTAGGATGTGTGAGACACTGGGTTTGATTCTCAGCACCACACATAAATAAATAAATAAATAAATAAAAGGTCCATCAACAACTAAAAAATATATATCTTAAAAAAAAACAGCAAATGAAATAGGCAATTATGTCCTAACCCCTTAGGATAACATTAGTAAAGCTGAAGAAAGTTCATAGATATTAGACTCTTCTTATGGAGACCAGTTTCATCACTATGGTTACAAAATACTGCCATTGTTTCCCAGGACACCCCTGGACATCAATGAGCATGAAGTCAGGAACAAAAGACTGAATTCCTCCCCAGTTTTGGTGAACCATGCTCACCAAGGATCAGAGCATTAGGAGATTACTGAGATACAATGCAAGAACAAAAAAACTGCCAAAGAAATTCCACTAAGACCTCATGAACTGTGTTTCAAAATGTAATTAGCCAGTTTAGAAAAATGGAAAGTAAACAAACATAAGCCTGATTTTCCAACTCTTTGTAAAAAGCTTTAAGGAGTTGTGTATGGGTTTTTTCCTACTTTTGTTTTGACTAGACAGTTTTCATGAGAAGAAAAAATGCTGCCTAATCCCTACATACTGTAACATTAGTTCAAACCCACAAAGTGTTTCAAAACTTTGTCTGTGATAAAAACCAATCTAAGTTTTTCCATAACAGCTGCTTTCCTGAAACATCAGCAACTTTAATCTCATAAGGCAAACTACAGAATAAAAGCCAAAAGTAAAACCCTATTTCCTTTAAAAGCCAAACAGATGTTTTATATAATCAGACCAATCCACTATTAGAATGTCTTACACACACTACCCTAACTCCCAGGTTGTTTTAAAATCATCTAAAACATCATTCATATACATGCCAGAAATTATAGGAAATGTTTTTAAATACATTTTAAATAGGGCTGCAGGGGTTCACTTTGGACTACTTGAGAAACCTAATATTTTGGTACGATCACAGTGGTTTACATCAGTAACTCAATCATTCCTGCTCTCAACACCCAGTTGTAACCCAAATTCAACTGACAACAGCAGTATGTAATGAAAATTCACTAGCAAGCCTGCTTGACTGTGAACATAAGAGGACACATGATCTTTAGCTATTAAACAGGTGTTCCCACCTTTCTCAAATACTGAAAACAGCTGGGGTCATACCTTAGTGGTAGAGCACTTGCCTAGCATATGTGAGGCACGGGCACTGGGTTCGATTCTCAGCACCACATAAAAATAAATAAAATAAAGACTATTGACAACTAAAACCAAACAGCTTGGTCAAGGAATAAAAAAGAAATTGCAACCAATGCCTAATTCTGCAGAAATACAGTCTTAGATAAGGATTTCCTTTTTTTTTTTTTTAACATTTTTCAGTTGATGATGGACCTTTATTTTATTTATTTATATGTGGTACTGAGAATCATGCCTCACACTTGCCAGGCAAGTGCTCTACCACTGAGCCACAATCCCAGCAGGGGGCCCCCCTTCCTTTTTAAGGTCAAATTATCATAGAAAAGCCAGCCAAGTGCTGCCACCGTCACTGCTCTACCTGTTAGCAGGTGATATCTTGCCCAGGGAGGAAAGAATCTGGGCCATAATGCTCACTGCTCCAGAAATATGTGGACTCAAATTAGTATGAAAAGAGTTGTGTTGTTTTTTTTTTCTTTTTTTTTTCTTTTGGTAGTTGTAGATGGACAGCATGCCTTTATTTTATTTGCTTAATTTTGTATGTGGTACCAAGGATTGAACCCAGTGCCTCACTCATGCTAGGCAAGTGCTCTGCCACCGAGCTATAGCCCCAGTCCTGAAAAGAGATTTTTAACCAGACACAGTGGCACACACCTGTTGGAGGCTGAGGTAGAAAGATCACAAATTCAAAGCCAGAGTCAGTAATTGTACTTCAAAAATAAAAAGGGCTGGGGATGTGGTTCAGTGGTTAAGTGCCCTTGGGTTCAATGCCTAATACCAATAAAAAGAAAAAAGTTTTATTTAAATCCAGCTTTATTGTTTCAAAAGTTCCATCTCTGAAAAGCTCCAGGGTGAGGAAAGCTTTTCAGAAGGGAAGGCATGTATTCAGACAAAAGCCTGGAGTTTCACAGGTTCAGCCCCCTTCAGTCCTTGGCTGAAAAGAGTTGGCTGAAAAAGAGTCTCACGGGTCCCTGAAGCCTCCTTATCAAAAGAAGCTAGGGCATACTGGGACCAGCATCTGTATCTCCCTTTTAGATAAACATGTTATCTTTTTAATTCAGAAGAAAAGATATTACAGAGCGCTTTCTTAAGAATTTAGAACACAAAAGAGAGGATATTAGAGATGGAGAAATAGATTGGAGAAACAGTTGGAAGTAGAGGGGGGGCTGTCTCCACTCTCAGCATGAGGAAGCCATTCCCAATTTCAGAAGGGGGAGGGGCAAATTCAGACCTTCTCTGAGGGTCCTAAATGTTGATAACATTAAAACACCTGGGAAACTGAGAAATAAACCTTCCAAGTTTCATAGGCCACTCCCAGTCATTCAGTATCTGTGGGAAATCTACTGCCTGTATTAATACAGAAAGGCGGTGGGAAGCCAGCAATAGGGCAAGGGTGTTACCTTTTATCTCTTCAGCACAGGATGAGTCAGAAGCTGCCTTCCATTCCCTACAGACTCTCTCTCAATCCTCCACGCAGTCCTCACACTCATCTACAACAGCCTAGAGCTATTTGTCAGCAGGCCCAGGTCAGCTATCAGACAGCCCAAGAAAATAAGTCTGAAGAAACAACCTTTCCACCAGCTCTTCCCACCCCACACCCCCACCCAACTCCTCCACCCACACCCCACACACCCCATGCTGTTGAGGGAAGGGGCTGAGGCTTATCTTTCCAAGACCCTAAACTTGACTACAGCACATAAGGACTTTCCCAAGCCACCCTTCCAGAATCAGCTCACTGTGAGCCACATGAGCAGGATCACCACCTGTGTCAGTAAATAAAGCACATGTGTGGGTATTTTACCTGTGTTTTATAAAAATGAATAGAAAAATAAGTGTCCCATAGTAATGATAAAAATCACTGAATTCAAACTTAATGTATCTGAAACAAAGAAGAGCACCATCAAGCAGAAAAAAATCAGAAAAACAGCAATTCAAATACCACTGGACAGATGGTAACTGTGTACACAGCTGTAAAGAAAAAGATCAAAGTTGAAGAAAAAATTGAAAATGACTGAAATATATTATAAATGACATTTAAAGGGGTGTGATTAGACATTTTCACAGTATTTTAGCTTTTGGGGAATAGAAACACTCAAACCTATTAACACATTAACCCATTAACTGAATTACAAACATTCAACTTTAAAACCTCCAGAGAAATCTGGTTTGAAGGTACCTCTATTTACATCCGCATGTAAACCCAAAAAGCATTAATGGCTGCAAATTAGTGGCTGGAGCATGTTAAAAACCTTTGTGGTTAAAAAAAACTTCTGGGGTTACCCCGATAATTCAAAGAATGGGATCAAATACAGCACCTACAATATAATCCCAATTTTGCAAAGTAAAATGACTGAATATAAAACATCAAAATGTGGTTCTCTCTGTAGTAATAATATGTGGTTTTCCCTGTTTCACAATACCCCACATTGTTCATAAAAGCATCAGTGATGGAAAGAATAAATTTCTATGCCTGGATCTCTTCCAAGGACAGAAGCAACATGTGACAGGAGGACCTAACATTTCCAATCACTATCAACAAGAGCAGTAGGAAACAAGGGTTCTGTAACCAAAAGCCCTCAACAGGGGTCCTGCTAGGCCACAGTAAATACAGACTCAGCCCAGGAGAAAAGATCCAACATACCCCTGCAATACACAGGACATACTTGCAATGCATCCCATGACCAAACCAGGTGGTGTGGACAGGTCTAGGTGCAAGGACTCTTAAAGAGAAAGCTCATTACTGGTGTTAGAAATACCGAGGTGCTGCAAGAAATCAAATATGGGCTTGGAAGTGGGTGGGCAAGGCAAAAACTGTACTTCTACAGAAGGAGGTGCCCCCAGAAGGAATCTGGTGTGCAAGCACACCTGGGGAGGCAGTTTGCCTGCTTTTTTCCCTAATGAAGTTCTACCCCTTGTTCTGATAGAAAGAGTACTTAAAAAATAAAAAGGGCTGGGGATGTGGTTCAGTGGTTAAGTACCCTTGGGTTCAATACCTAATACAAAAAAAAAAAAATTATTTAAATCCAGCTTCAAAGGAAGATCGAAGAAACTTCATTGTTTCAAAAGTTCTACAGATTAGCTAATTTAAAATTGGGGAGGGCTACAGTTGTGACTGGATGCATGTCAGGAAATTTTTATATGACTATATTCTGACCACATGGTTTCCTAACTTAAAATAGTTCCATTATACAAGGTGAAATTTAAATTACAGTAAACATATTTTTGTGTTACATTACAGGTTTAACTTTGATAGAAAACATTAATATTATATTGGGGAAATATTTCTTGAACTGGGCTTGAAAACAGAGATTGAGGTTTTACTAGAAAAGACAAAAGGACATTTCAAGAGTATCATTGTTATTATGTAGTGTTAATTTACTTTCTTTCTTTTTTTTTTTGTTTTTGTTCTGCAGATTGAACCCTAGGGCACTTCACCACTGAGAACCCTCAACCCTTTCTATTCTTTGTATTTTGAGACAGGGTCTCACAAAGTCACTGAGAGTCTTGCTAAGTTGCTGAGGCTGGCCTTACCCTTGCCATCCTCCTGCCTCAGTCTCCTGAGTCACTGGGATTATAGGCATGCACCATCAAGCCCCAAGTAATTTACTTTTTAAATAAGTCTTCATGAACTTGCATATGAGTTTTAAGCTACAATCTGAATGTATTCAATCACTTGCTCTGAGAGGGGATATCCACTCTACTAATATCTCATTGAAAGGTGATGCTCTAAACGAGTCTTTGCGTGGGATTCAGTTGCCTCCAACTCAGATGATACCAGAGGTTTTGTGAATTGGCATAGGTGAGAAATGATAAGGATTGCAAGAACTCTCTATGCACACACTTTGTTCAAACTCCCACACTAAGAGACTCAGTCAGATTGCAACAGGGTTCCCCAGCCCTGACCCAGCTTCCTTGAAAATCCCAGTTTGGAAAAGCTCAGGGATGTCAGAATTTACTGTTTGTTCTAGCCAACACCTGAAGATAGGCACTAACCTTCCTTTCTTAGAGTATTTACTAAAAAGAACTTACACCTATGAATCCTTCCTCAGTTTCTTTGAGACATATATGTACATGGATTCAACCAAAAAATTTTCAAAAATAAAAAACTAGGCATGGTGTCACATGCCTATAATCCCAGCAGGTGGGGAGGCTGAAACAGGAAGATCACAAGATCAAAGCCATCCTCAGCAATTTATCTAGGCCCTAAGCAATTTTGCAAGACCCTGTCTCTAAATAAAATACACAAAAGGGCTAGGAATGTGTCTCAGGGGTTAAGCACCCCTGGATTCAATCCCTAGTAAACACAGACAAAAAAAAAAAAAAAAAAAAAAAAAGGAGGGGAATGTGTTTGTACTGAATACACACAGACTTTTATTGTTTATCTTTAATTATCTTTTGATACTGGGGATTGAACCCAGGGGTGCTTTACCAAGTTACACTCCAGTCCTTTTTACTTTTTGTTTTGAAGACAGGGTCTTCATAAATTGCTGAAGGTCTCACTAAATTGCTGAGGTTGGCCTCAAATTACAATCCTGCTGCCTGGGCCTCCTAATTCCCTGGGATTATGGGTGTCTACCATCATGCCCAACAAGTGCAAACTTTTCTTGCTGTTATTTTCTAAAAAATATAGCATGTTAAGTATTGACATAGCATGTACACTGTATCAGTGAATTAGGTATTGTAAGTAATCTAGAGATTATTTAAAGTGTATGGGAGAATGTGCATTGATTATATGTGAATACTGTGCCATTTGATATAAGAGAATTTGAGCATCTGCAGACTTTGTTAAGGAGAGGTCCTAAAACCAATCCTCCATGGATACCAAATATGGGATAATGCTACAAAGTGTCTTTCTCAAGGACCTAAAAACAGGTTGGGAATGTAGCTCAGTGGCAAGGCACTTGCCTAGTATGCAAGAGACCCTGGGTTCAAATCCCCAGCATCAAAAAAAAAAAAAAAGAAGAAGCTAAAAATCATTCTTTTAAAATGTAATCAACAAGGGTGGAGCTCCTATCTCCCAGTCTCTAAGCACAGAATCCTAACTTTGATCAGATCCAGCTAGCAGATCCAGATGACTTAATCCCATTTGCACTGACCAACCTTTAGTAACTTTAACTTTTCACTTTTTGGGCTCTACCTGAGTCCCACTTATTCCCTCCCTATTCCCTTCTCTTCTCCCTTTAAAAGGCCTACTTACTTCTGCACAAAAAGGATAGAGCTCTCAGTTCTTTACCCTATTATTACAATATTTTATTATTACTGAAAAAAATATTTTTATCCTTTAACTAAGGTTCTTCTTTGTTTATCCTTGACAAAGGATAGTCCTTGGTAGTATTCAAGGTTTTGTTAATTAATAAATAGACATCAGAAGTGGGGTTTCATTGGGGAAATCTCAGTGATCAAGAAATACGAGGCAGGGTATGTTAGGCAGTGCACACTGTGATCCAGCTCTTCAGGAAGCTGAAACAAGAGGATCACAAGTTCGAGGTTAGAGGCTAGTGTGGGCAACTTAGCAAGACCCCTTCTCAAAACAAAAAGGGCTAGAGTTGTAGTTCAGTGGCAGAGTGCTTGCCTAGCATGCTTGAGGCCCTGGATTTGATCTGTGCCCAGGTTGTTGTTGGTGGTGGGTGTCTATGATCTGTAGAAAATCCCTGCAGCTGGGCATTCCTGCCCTTGCCTGGACTGGCTATGAGACAGTTTGAGTCTTCACTCTGAATGGCAATCATGGGTTGATCCATCCACATGGTCCTTCCTGCTGGAACAGCAGTCTTAGTTATCTGAGTCCACCCAGAAAGTTAGCCAAGTCCTTACTATTAAAATACTGGCACCTCTATCCCAGCTGAGCTTTTCATGCAAGATACCTGACACAATACTAAGAGTAAAAAGCTGGAACTTCATGAAGCCTCAGAATAGACTACATGACTTCTGTGCATGCTTACCAATAAATGTCAGTATGTATGGTAGAATTTGGTCTGTAACTTTGACTTTTATAACCTGGACCAGGTATGAGGAAGAAACTAAACTCCATTATTGGCAGCCAATAGTATCTACCAAGACAGCCTTATTGTTACATACTCAAAACTGCCATAAGTTGATTTGAAAGTTATTCATTTATACTGTAATACTAAGAATAATAAGGAATATCAGTCTAAGTACAGAGGTGGCCCACTTAATCCAGGTGGACCAGGGTTCAAAGGCCTGGCTGCCCCACTATGTAACAGCCATCAGTGAATTCATTTCTCTGTACTTCAGTTACCTCACCTGTAAAAGGAGGCCAAGTAGAACATAACCCATCTCATCAGGTTGTTATAAAGAACAAAATATATTTTTGTAAAAAATATAGCATACAGAGTAGTAAAAGAAATTTTAGCTATCATCATCATCATCATCATCATCATCATTTCTTATATGTCTGCAGTAAACCATGCCAAGCTTTATTTTCAAATTGCCTCTGAAGGGTGGTCTAGACCTTTTAAGTACACATCTCTTTTCACCTCTGAGACTATATACTGTCCTTTTCTATAGCTAACCTCCCCAGCTAACTAGCTCAGAAGTTAGAAAAGCAAAGAAGCTCTTTATCACCCTCTCCCAACAATGCTCCATACTCAAGTGTTGAGTGACCACTCCCCTGTCATTTGGGCATCCATTTACATCCATTAACCAACGACCAAAGCAAAACCTAAGGGAATATCAGAGTAGATGCAAAAAGAAATTAAGATGATCTGGAGATGGTCCTGGCACAGACAGGTAGTGACCACCAGTAAACAAATTCAGAGGTTCCTTACACTACAAAGAAACCTGTAATAAAGATTTTATTATCACATGTAGTAATCATAATGACCCTAAGAAGAATGATTACACCCATTCTACAGGGGAGGAAAACTGATGTTATAGAGGGTAAGTGACTTGTCCATAGATATGACAGCTCTTTGTCCAGATTTCCCAATTTGAATCCAGCACCATGGCTGGGGCTCAGCAGTAGAGTATCTGCCTGTGATGCATGAGGTCTGAGGTTTGATCCCTAGCACCCCCTCACCGACAACACCCCCCCAAAAAGCCAAATTTCTGTCTCTGACCTCAAACTTCTCTCTCTGACTTAAATGTCCAACTGGTGATTTGCTGTCTTAGTCCTTTTTCTGTTGTGATAACTGAGTACCTGAAACTAGGTAATATATAAGGAAAAGAATGTTTCTTAAAGATCTGTCACCTTTTCAGTTCTTCTTGCAGCATCGTAACATGACAGAAGGCATCGTATGCTGAGACAGAGCAAGTGTGCCACGGAAAATTAGATTTTCTAACAAAACCACTCCCTCGATAATCAATTAATCTATGAATGGATTAATATGCTCATGAAAGCAGAGTCCTGATGATCCGCCCCCAAGGTCCTACCCTCCAAATGTCATTAATATATGAACTTGACTATTTAGTTTCTAACACATGAAATTTGCAGAACACAATTGTACCACAATTTTACCACAATACTTGCCATCTCCATCTAATTTATAATAGGAATCTCAAATATAACAAAATCCAAAGAAAACTACAGGTTTTCCTGGCTAAATGTCCATTTCCCTTTCAGTCTGCTACTTCACCTCAGTAAATGGTATCATCTACCCAGTTCAAACACCAAATCTTTCTCCTTTGTACACCAGACTCCTAATCCATGCTCTACCTCTAAACTCCAGCTCTATCTCTTAATTTAGTTTAATTTGGCTTAATTTAGCCAAAGCCTAAATTAAGGTACCATGCTCATCCCCCTTAGACTATAGTAACAGCAGATTGCTAGGATTCAAGCTCCGTCAGGAAGGGATTTCTGCTTGCTGTTGAAGCCTAGAACACTGCTTGCATATGCAAGGTAGCTGCTAAAGAACAGTCACTGAACAAACAGCTCAGACTATTCTCCCTACCTCCCCTCCAGCCTGATACAGTCCAGTCTTCATACACTCAAAGGGATCTTCAGAGTGTAGACTGAACCACAGCTCACCACCCCCACAACTTCTCACTGAAGCCAGAATAAAACCTAAATTCCAATCCCACTGAGGCTTGTTAGCCGCTAGGCAGGAACTTTTGGGAGCAAACACTTGTACTTGTTGTGGAAGAAGCTGTGGCCCCTTTAAAATGACTACTGAGCTGGGTGGACCAGTTCTGCAATCCCAGAACTCAGCACTTAGAGAAGGCTAAGGTATCACTTAAGCTCAAGAGTTCAAGACCTGCCTGGGCAAAGATTGATACTGTCCCTTCTTCAGGATTTTTTGTTTGTTTCAGATAAGGTTCTCCAGCCTGGGACAGAAGCTCACAACTGTGATCTCAGCTACTCAGAAGGCTGAGGCAGGAGAATCACAAATTCCAGGCCACTCTGAGCAGCTTAGCAAAATCCCGTCTCCAAAAAATAATAAAATAATAATATTATATAATAACATCAAAACATTAAATAAAAATAATAAAAAGGCTGGGGATATAGTTCAGTGAAAAAGCACCCCTGAGTTGAATCCCCAGTTTCCAAATAAAAAACAGATAAGGCCCTGAGAAAAAATACACAGGAACTGGGTCAAACCAGCCAATCTCCCAGCTACTCTTCTAGTTGACCTAAACTGTGCTTATTATAATTTCATTATAATGCTAGATTTTCTGACCTGGAAGCGTTCCCACTGGCAACCTTTGAACATGCCATGTATGAAGAAGCTTGATCTCAAACTGAGCACATCAGAACTGTGCCCGCCTCTACTTGTAATGACAAGTCTTTCCAATGAATATGAATATGCATAAGTCTCCCCAATGAAATCCCCTTGCTTCCTTTGGTCTGAGATACACTGCTTTGGGAATTATCCCAGTGCTCTCCTTCCTTACTGCAAATAATAAACCTCTCTTCACTCTTTAATCTTGTGGTTGTGTTTATTAGCTGTGTTCTTACCAAGAAGTGCTATCTGTTGTTCTATTACAGGCTCATAGTCTCTCTGGACTGGCCCACCTCTCAGACCTTATTCAGCCCCTCTTTAATTCCTTGAACATCCTGGACTCCTTACTCAGATCCTACTGTGGGTGCCTTTCTTCACTTGTCAATTCAAGGGGCATCTTAGACTCCTCTACCAACAATTCTTCCAAGGCCTTGTTACAGGACTAGTGAATTTATTGTTCCATTGTTTACATGCTATGGAATGTGCACTCGCTCTTTTGAGCGCACTCTCTCTCTCTCTAACACACACACACACACACACACACACACACACACACACACACACCACTGAGAGCAAAGATGTCTGTTTGTCTTACTATTTTCCTGGCATATAGTAGGTGCTCAAACAAACAATTGTTTGCTTTGTTTTTGTTGGGGGTGGGAGAATCAAATCCAGAATTTCTTGAATGCTGGGCAAATCACTCTACCACTGAGCTAGACTCCCTTACCCTCCAGGTAAACTCCTTCTCCTTCTCCTTCTCCTCCCTCCTTTTCCCTTCTCCTCCCTCCTTCTCCCTTCTCCTCCCTCCTTCTCCCTTCTCCTCCTTCCTTCTCCTTCCTTCTCCCTCCTTCTCCCTCCTTCTCCTTCTCCTTCTCCTTCCTTCTCCCTCCTTCTCCCTCTCCTTCTCCCTCTTCTTTCTCCCTCTTCTTTCTCCCTCTTCTTTCTCCTTCTCCTTCTCCTTCTCCTCCTCCTCCTCCTCCTCCTCCTCCTTCTTCTTTTTTTCTTTTGGTAGTTGTAGATGGACAGAATGCCTTTATCTTGCCTATTTTGATGTGGTACTAAGGATTGAACCCAGTACTTCACACATGCTAGGCAAGTGCTCTGCCACTGAGCTATGGCCCCAGGTAAACTTCTTGAAATCATGCTCACTGCATTGAAACCTACCATTATGATGCCTACAGCAGTACTGAGAAAGCAGAAGTTAACTTTCCTGTGATGAATGACAAGGATTTGGTTCTTTCCAACATCACGAATAGGGGTATTTTAGAGACAAGTCACTAAATCCTGGCAAGGTATCAATCATACCAATAAATTATTTTACAATACCCATTTGATTACTGTTAATAATTTTCAGAGCCCTAAATTGAGCACTGAGTATCACTGAAAGATCCTCAGAGGTTTTTAAGCAATCAGATGGATGCCCCTAAATATATATAATTACCACATAATGAAAAGCATTATATCAAATTGGAGAGAACATATCTCAAAACAACAAGAATAAAAGATCTGCAGGGAGCTGGTGGTATAGCTCAGTGGTAGCACTCACCTAGCATGTAAAAAGCCCTCCATTAGATCCCCAGCACCCCAAAAAGAAAGGAAAAAAACCTTGAAGTTTTCTGAAAACAAATTTTGTCTTAGTCTCAAAAGCCTTGGGAGCATTCCTGTGCTCTTTCTTCTCTTGCCTGTCGATTACAGGCTCATAGTCTCTCTGGACTGGCCTAAGCAAAAAAGTCATTTTGCCTAAAGTCAAAAAGCCTCAATTTCCTCATCTCTGAAAATGCCAACTTGAATGCATGCCAAACACAGTATTAGACCTCAGAAACCAAGATAACCCCACATGGCCACTCCAAAGAGGACGGATTATTTGCCCCTATAATCGGTGGCTTGCAGAAACCCACAGCTTAACCCCTGCATCACTTACAGTTTTGTCTGGATTGTCCTGAAGTTGAATGTAAGCAAGAACACTCCTGCACCTGAATGCCTGACGGCCCCCACAGTCAGACTCGTTTTTAAAATACACCATTAAAACCCCATACAGAAATACTGACTACATGAAACTCCAAATTTAGAAGGTTTTACCCACTTCGTTTTTTCTAACCTTACAGAAAGGAATGAAATTAGCATCGAAGAGCTAAAATCTACTAATTCTGCCCTGATGCACTACGAACTGGTAGGAGACGCCTATCCCAACTGGACATATATGGCTTAGATACCAGGGTTTTAATAAGCGAGATTAAGGAACAGGTTCAGGCAAGTTGAGCTACAAAGAGGGACGGGAAGGCTTGCGTCCTACTAAAGGAGTCGGGCTTGAGCCCAGACAGGGCTGGGTCGGAACACTCGGGAAGCTGAACAGAACCTTCCCTGAGCCCAGACCTGAGCCTTGGGGTTTGGAATCAGGCTCCAGACATTCTCAACGGGACAGAGCCCAAGTTCTAGGGCTGGAGATGCCAAACACAACCTGCCTGAACTGTTTTGACTAGAGTTTCGTTCAAAGTAAGGGGAAGGAGATGTTATGCAAATCCCCGTCTTTTCCTGAGTTCAACCGACAGACAGAACCCGGAGGGCTGGAGCTCAGCGCCCCTAGCCGGTGTCCTACACGGGATTTGACACATCTTCGGAGACGTCGGGTCCCGAGCGAAACCCTGAATACCCCGCCCCACGCGGAATCCCGGAGGCCGTGCGGGAAGATCTGGGTCGCCTCTCGGGCTTCCCCACGGTCCTTCCCGCCAGCCCGCTGAGCTTCTAGCTCGGGCCCGAAACGCTCACCCAGGCAGCGCGGGGTCAGCCCGAGCACACCACCAGCCCCACCTACGGCCGCCGCGCTGGACGCTCACACAGATCAACCCAAAGCTCAAGGCTCCTGGCCGGGTCCACGGATCTGACAGCCCCTCTGGCGCCTGGCCTCGCTCACCTGGCCCGCACAGCACCGAGCAGACATCGCGGCGGCCGACGAGCACGGGGGCGCTGCCCGCTCGCTGCGCCACTCAGGCCCTCCTGGCTCGCTCGCCACACGAGCGCCGCTCTCCGCACCCACTCACGCCTCCAAGCCAGGCAGCCTCAGCTGAGAGCTGGGCACCGCGGCCTGGGTAAAAACAACCGCCGCCAAACCCCGCCCCGTGGGCAGGCCCCGCCTCGGCCACACCCCGTGCCCGCCCCTTCCCGGGCGCCGGGCGGCGGAGCAGGCTCGCCCTGGGCTCGCACTTCCGCTGGCGTCAGGCGGCTAAGTGGTAGGGGTCACTGGTCCTTGGGACGTGGAGCTCCCACCCTCCGGACCTGGTGAACCAGCCAAGCCTTTCCGGTCCCTAGCTGGGGAGGGCGCAGCGCCTCTTCGCCTCTGCTTGGGTGGTTACTGACTCCAGTAGAGCTTGCAGCTTTTAGAGAGCCATCACCCAGTGTTATGCACTGATCCTGCCCAGTGGAGATTCTCTGTTGCGCTCTGCCTAGCACCAAAGGAGACATACACGAAGTCCCTGTTTTGAAATCCCTTTACCTTCCTTATCTGCCAAGACCACTTTTCAACTTTGAGGCTGCCCTGTCCTCCCAAACTTCCTCAAATGCCTAGGCTGTAATTCCCTGAGGTTCCCAGGATACTGCAGCTTTCCAGTGAGAGCTCTTTCTGCGCTTCCCTGGATATTGAGACATTTCCAGCCTTTTCTTCCCTGCGGCCTGAGAAACCAAAGACCTCGCTTCCTCTCACCGGACCTCACTATAAGGAGGATGCCAGTAATTACTTGTCCAGTGCAGAAGACAGAGCACTCCCAGTTTTGTTTTGTTTTGTTGTGTCTATTCAGATCTCTTCTCACAGCCATTTAAGTCTTTGACTTTCAAATAAACATTACTGCATCCATTTGAGAAATGTAGCAACTGAAGCCCGGACAGGTTAAATAACTTGTGCAAAGCCTCACAAAGTGAAAAAAGCAAAATTGGGACTAGAATCCAAGTGTGTGATCCTCTGGCAAATAACAGGAGGCTTGACCTTCACTGGGCCCAGCCTTTGACAAAGGAGTGTCTTGTTTGATGAGTGTAAGAGTTGGAGACTAAGAAGAAAGTTGCATGGGAATCAGCCCTCAGGTTATGAGCTCTGCTCCTCTTCCAGTATCTTGGATTCAGGTGTTTAGAGGAAGAGACATAATTGAGCAGGCCCTATTCAGAACCAGGAAAAGTAAAGAGGAGAGTTGGCACTAACTCAAAACAAAAACAAAAATAGGGTAAACCAAATCAGAGCAGCAGGGCAACCTGCTGGGTGGCAGCCTGTGACTCATCAGAAGCCTGGGACCTCACTGGAGATTTACAGAGAGTTTCATTGTTTGCTTCCAGGGTCACTTCATTTCACTTCAGACTTTAGCCCCACTACTGGCCTGGAGAAACAGGTTGGGCACAGAGTTTCTGCCCCACTGAAAGGAGCTCAGCAGCTAAGGAGGTGGGGGTGGAGTGAAATCTATAAAGTTTGAACTCCTCCCCTTTGGGGAAAACTGGGGCTTAGGAAGGCAGAAAACACACACCAGAAACCACTGGGTTAAGGGTCAAGCTAGGAATGAGGCTTCCTATCCCTGACTCCAGTGCTCATTTTGCCAAATTGGTGCCAGATTGGAAGGATTCTGTATGTATGGATATTGGCTACCTGGAAAAGAAAGGCATACTTCTTAATAACTTGAGGATTATGTTGGGAGTATAGTTCAGAACAGTAGCAGAATACAAAATGAATTCAGTAAAGTAGCAGGATATAAAATCAACACCTATAAATCAAAGGCATTTCTGTACATTGGTGACAAATCCTCTGAAAGAGAAACTAGAAAAACCATCCCATTTATAATAATCTCAAAAAAATAAAATACTTGGGAATCAACTTAACAAAAGAGGTGAAAGACCTGTACAATGAAAACTACAGAATGCTAAAGAAAGAAAATTAAGAAGACCTTAAAAGATGGAAAGATCTCCCTGTTCTTGGATAGACAGACTTAATATTGTCAAAATGACCATACTACCAAAAGCACTATAAAAATTTAATGCAATTCCAATCAAAATCCTAATGACATTCCTTATAGGAATAGAAAAAGCAGTCATGAAATTCATCTGGAAAAATAAGAGACCTAGAAGAGCTAAAGCAATCCTTAGCATGAAGAGTGAAGCAGGGGGGCTGGGGATGTGGCTCAAGTGGTAGCGCGCTAGCCTGGTATGCGTGCAGCCCGGGTTCGATCCTCAGCACCACATACCAACAAAGATGTTGTGTCCGCCGAGAACTAAAAAATAAATAATAAAAATTCTCTCTCTCTCTCTCTCTCTCTCAAAAAAAAAAAAAAGTGAAGCAGGCGGTATCACTATACCAAATCTTGAACTATACTACAGAGCAATAGTAAAAAACAACATGGTATTGGCACCAAAATAAACTTATAGACCAATGGTACAGAATAGAGGACATAATAACAGTTATGTTATATTAGACAAAGGCACCAAAAACATATATTGGAGAAAAGATAGCCTCTTCAACAAAATGAAATTAAATCCCTCTCTCTCACCATGCACAAAATTCAACTCAAATTAGATCAAGGACCTAGGAATTTAACCAGAGACCCTGTGCCTAATAGAAGAAAAAATAGGCTCAAATCTCCATCATGTAGGACTAGGTTTAAAAAGTTTCTTCTCAGCAAAACAAACAATCTGTAAGGTGAATAGAGAGCCTACATCTTGGGAGTAAATTTTTAACCCTCACACATCCGATAGAGCACTAATCTCTAGGGTTTATGAAGAACCAAAAAGCTAAACACCAAAAAAAAAAAAATTAACCCAATCAATAAATGGGCCAAGGAACTGAACAGACACTTCTCAGAAGATATACAATCAACCAATAAATATATGAAAAAATGTTCAACTTTTCTAGCAATTAGAGAAATGCAAATCAAAACTACTCTAAGATTTCACCTCACTCTAGTCAGAATAATAAATGTTGGCGAGGATGTGGGGCAAAAGGCACACTCATGCAATGCTGGTGGGACTTCGAATTGGTGCAACCAATCTGGAAAGCACTATGGAGATTCCTTGGAAAACTGGGAATGGAGCCACCATTTGACCCAGCTATCCCACTCCTCAGTTTATACCCAAAGAACTTAAAAACAGGATACTACAGGAACACAGTCACATGGATGTTTATAGCAGCACAATTCATAATAGCTAAATTGTGGAACCAACATAGATGTCCTTCGTAGATGAATGGATAAAGAAAATATACACAATGGAATATTACCCAGCATTAAAAGAAAATAAAATCATGGCATTTGCAGGTAAAAGGATGGAGTTGGAGAATATTGTGCTAAGCAAAGTAAGCCAGTCCCATAAAAACAAAGACCAAATGTTTTTTCTCTGATATAAGGATACTGATTCATAATGAGGATGGGGATGGGGATCATGGGAGGAATAGAGGAACTTTAGGTAGGGCAAAGGGGAGGGAAGGAAAGGGAAGGAGTATGGGGGTAGGAAAGATGATGAATGAAATGGACATCATTACCCTAGGTACATGTATGAGGACACAAATGGTGTGACTCTACTTTGTGTACAAGAGACATGAAAAATTTTGCTCTGTATGTGTAATATGAATTGAAATGCATTCTTCTGTCATATATAACAAATTAGAATAAATACATAAGTGATAAAAAAATTTTTTTAATGACTGGCTGAGTGAGTTAAGCCTGTTTTCTCCTCTGCAAAACCAAGCTAATAGAACATTCTCCAAGAATTAGTAAACTCATCTCTACAGACCACGCAGTACAAAGCCTGGCCTCCTTGAAACATTGACTGAAAGGTAGTTCCAGCTGGACACAGTGACACACACCTATAATCTCATTGATGTGTTCATAACTGGAAGGACTATTGAGAGATGGTAGAAACTATGTAAGACAGGACCTAGTTGAAGGGAGGAGGTCCTAGGGAGTGTGCCCTTGGAAACTATATTATATTCCCCATCTCTTGTTCTCTCCCTTTTTGCTTCCCAGATGTTATATGGTGAGCATCTTTGCTACATCACATGTTCCCCATCATGATGTCTATCTTACCAGAGGCCCAAAGTATCAAGACTAAGTGATCATGGACTAATTCTACTTTATTTTATTTATTGGTTCTAGGGATTAAACCCAAAAGAGCTTTACCAACTACATCCCTAGGCCTTTTAAATTTTTATTTTGAGAAAAGTTCTCACTAAATTGACCAGGCTGGCCTTGAATTTGTGATCCTCCTGCCTTAGCCTCCAGAATCAGCTGGGCTTATAGACATGTGCCACTGTGCCCAGCCCTTTTGGATATTTTGCTATAGCAACAAAAAAAGCTAACACAAGCTCAAAGTCCCAATAGTGCCTGGTACCAACAAAGTCTCCAGAGTGTTGGCATCTGTACACAGGCCTGAGGTGAACCCTGGCCTGCTATCTGCATGTGACAGATGTTCTCCTTTGTTATTTATACAGATAAACTTGAGTCAGGATCTCTGAGTCAGGAAGGGAAAGGAAGGGAGAAAAAAAAAAAAAATCTGTGCAGGTTCATTCCCCTGTGTCCACTCAAAGATCTCAGAGGAATGGCCAGGTCTGAAGGTTTACCCCTCCTTCCTGGCATTGAGGACTCCACGATTACTATTTTAGGTCTGTTTTAAGTAGCATCTTTTACAACTGTGGTTGGTTAACAAAAGTAGAAATGATGTTAGCAGACATAACATGAAACAGTGGCAACTTGTTTTTTATTTAAAATACTCTGGAGACTTTTTCAAGGAAGACATGGTATTCCTAACATGTAGGTATTTATACAGTCAAGCTCTTTTGATGTGGATTTTTCAGGAACAAGCAGTAACAGATCTATTTTAGTAAGACTGTAGCTTTTGGCAGACCATGTGAAATATTTTCCCCACAAAAATTTTCCTAAATTAACTGAATTAGCTCCTTTTATACACTGTAATTATATATGTATTTATATAAAACATAATTTGCTTTCTTTTCCCCCTCTTAAATTTTAAGATTTTTTTTTTTTTTTTGGTGGAGGTCAATGTCAAGTTTAGAAACACCACATACGCCCAAAGCAGTAGTATACATATATTGTTAAAGAAAAACAGTAAATCGTAGATAACCCTCTATTTTTTAACTTTTAATGAATTTTTAAAAACTTCAGTACCTTATATTTCAGTGCCTTTCCTAGAGGCAACCACTTTCAGTCACAGCAGTTATTCCCTATTTATCTCCATGTTTTCAAATAATATCTGTATGCTGTCATTTCTTGATCTGTATTTACTGAATAGTACCTTTTATGGGAGCTGAACTCTTAAGCCACTGAGCACCTCCACCAGCCAGCTAGCTGATCTAATTATATCACAGTTTTCTTTAAATAACCAACATCTATTTGATTATGACGAGTAAAAATTATTCAATTGTGCTGGGCACAATGACATATAACTATAATCCCAGCAACTCGGGAGGCTAAGACAAAAGGATCTCAAGTTTGAGGCCAGCCTCAACAACTTAGGCCCTAAGCAATTTAGTGAGACCTTGTCTCAATATAAAAATAAAAGGGGCTGGGATGTAGCTCAGTGGCAAAGCACCCAAGGGTTTAATCTCTAGTGCCAAAAATAAATAAATAAATAAATAAAAGTATTCTTTGAATAGCTCCCTTCATACTGTATAAACATAACATTTCTGTCTTGTCAATTTTTTTTTTTCTTCTTGTCAACTCGTTGGTTGCTTTTCAATCTCATCCCCCTTTCATGGAGATCATTCTGACTTCCTTGGAGTCTGTTCTTTTGGTATAGTCCAGTGGTTAAGGGTAGGGACCCTGGGGTCAGATCTTTATTTTGCTCCTTGTTAGGTCTGTGATTTTAAGCAGTGACTTAATTTCTCAGTGCCTCGGGGGTCCTTCTCTATAAAATGAAGAGAATGAATAAATTGATTTGCATTAAAGCCCTCAGAACAACACCTCGCCTATGTTAAAATACTTGGTGTTATAATTAACCTGCATGGTTTTATTTGCCCCTATCCTTGATTTTTTTTTCTCCATTTGTGTCTTTAGTTTGTCATAATTCTTTTTCTTTCGCTTTATACTTCATCTCCAGTCCTATTTATTTTTTGAGACAGTCTGGTTAAGTTTCTGAGGCTGGCTGTGAACCTGTGATCTCACCTCAGCCTCCCAAGTTGCTGGGGTTACAGGCATGAGCCACTTCACCCAGTTTGACTTATACCTTTTTTTTTTTTTTTTTTTTTCTTTCAAGACAGTCTCACTGTGTTGCTCAAGGTAATCTGGAACTCCTGGGCTCAAAAGGTTTAGTCTGTCATAATCCTTGTTTCCCACCAAGCACCTATGGTGGTAATAAACCTGTGGTGGCTGTAATCCCAGGGACTAGGGATGCTGAGAAAAGAGGATCACACCTTCCTGATCAGCCTGGGTAATTTAGCAAGACCCTGTTTCAAAAGAAAATAAAAATGGCTGTATCTCCAGCACAGGGGTAGAGAACCTGTAGGTTCATTCTCATGTACAAAAAAAAAAAAAAAATCTTGTTTCCCAGATCATCAACCAGATGATTTAGGGAACAGGAGAAATATCTGTATAACTATGATGTAATTTTGTAACTATGGCAAACTAATGATTCTTCTTCAGTACAAAAATGGTGCTTTAAGAGTTTGCCTCAATATTTTAGAGATTCTCCCTTTAATCCCTTTCACATTATTAATTTGCTTGGCAAGTCCTTTGAGTGTACAAAGGAAAATATTCCTTTACAACACTCCAGGGAACCCAAATTCCACATTAATGAAGAGGACCGAGAGAGTTGCTCAACAGGTTTTTCAGCCCTTCACAACTCTTCTGGGAAGAAATTAATTCTAATGTTTTAAGTCCTCTTACATTAAGGCCTACTCTTGACATCAATGAAAGGAAAATATATCCTCATCTCTAAACTGTATGAGTTCCACTCAGATTTCGAGTTAATCCTTCTTGTCAAGAAAATTCAGGAGCTGAGGGTTGGGGTTGTGGCTCAGGGGTAGAGTGCTTGCCTAGTACAAACTAGGTTCGATCCTTTGTTAAACATAAAGTGTGTATTATTCTTCATGTAAATTTTGAGGTTTTTGTTTTTAAATTTTTTTTTAGTTGTAGAGGGACACAATACCTTTATTTTGTTTATTTAGTTTATTTTTAATGTAGTGCTGGGGAGTGAACCCAGAGCCTCATGCATGCTAGTCAAGTGCTCTACCACTGAGCCACAACTTCAGCCCCTTTTGGGGGGTTTTGTACTAGAGATTGAATCCAGGTCCTTGCACTTGGTAGACAAGCGTTCTTTAGTTGAGCTATGCCCCTAGCCCTGAGCAGAGTTTTGAAAGTCTTTATTTCCTGCATTAAAAATATTTGGGTGAATCAGAAAAAGAATCATTACAGTCACCCTTCAATTTTATTATATAAAATTTAAAAGAGTGCTAAATATACCTCATTTCTGTTTTTCTGCAGACCAAGGAAAATTATTCTAATTTCTTTGATTTTAAAATTCAACTCCTAAAACGTTCCAAGTTCTAATTTCAAATAAACATATTTTAATATGTTTGAGCTTGGCAGGAGGGGTCCCTCTTTTCAGTTTTCTTGGTTAATCCCTTTAATTAATTTCCTGAGGGGATGCACCATGGGTTAGCCTATTTCTTTAAATAAGAGCACTTTAAGTTGTCTTATCTGTTCACTGTGTTTGAAGAGACTACTCCTGTTGTTTCTTTGCAATCTGCTCCATGTGATGCACTCTCTGCAGTGGGCTCTCTGGGGAGGTGGTTGGTTTTAACAGAACCACAGCCAGTTAACTGCCTGTGTAACCACAGGGCTTCATGAAATCAGTACGAGGTTTTCACTGAGGGTTTCACTTGAAAGATCTTTACATTGTTCTGTGAAGGACAGAAAGGCAGAAGGACCTTTCTGAGGCTTTACAGGAGGATAATCAGCCTATTTTTTCATAATGGGATTTCATTTACAGAGAAGGTAGTAGATTTAAGAGTAGAATAACATTTTATGTATTTTTATGTATTTATTTATTTGGTCCTGATGATTGAATTCAGGGATATTTTACCACTGGGTAACACCCCAGCCCATTATTTTCTTTAAGATTGGGTCTTGATAAATTACTTAGTCTGGCCTCAAACCTGCCATCCTCTTGTCTCAACCTTTGGAATCACTAGGATCACAGATGTGCACCACTACTCCCAGCTTGTTTTTTTTCTTCTCCTCCTCCTCCTCCTCCTCCTCCTCCTCCTCCTATTTCTTCTTTTTCTTCTTTTAATATAATCTTTCTCTTGCTCCTGTTGCAGGCAGGTGACTGAGCCCAGTCTGTGTGTGTTTGAGGTAGGGGGTGGTGGTAGTGTAGCTAGTGAAGAGGTGGAGATAAGGTAAGAAGAAAGACAGCAAAGCAGGTCATTTAGTGGAGAAAAGACTCAGTTGGAGTCCTCCTGGGAAACTTCAGGTAGCAGCAGCAGGAGGCCTGTGCTCTTGTCAGCTCCAGAGTTACCACACAGCTCATGAAAGGCTAAGGGTAATGGATAGCTTCACACCCTCCAAGGGAACTCTCCCAGTTTCTCCTTAAGAAATGCAGGATCTCCTGGTGCTTGCATTATTAAACTCCCCTGGAACACAAAGGCTTTTAAAGAAGTAGGAGACCAGAGTAGAATGTCTTAGCTTCCACCCTAAATGTAAAGGTAGAAGGCTTTTTGGGGAAAAGCTTTCTTTCCATTTATAGGCTTTTTGGTCTTTTTTTTTTTTTTTTTTTTAATGTGTGTGTGTGTGTGTGGCTCTGGAGATCCAACCCAAAGCCTCACACCTGCTCTACCCCTGAGCTACACCCCAGTCCCTATAGTTTTTGTCTTTGTTTGCTGGCACAGGGATTGAACCCAGGGAAGCTGAGCTACATCCCCATCCCTTACTGTTACCAAAAGCTTGGTCCTCGTCCCCAATGCCAATTCATGCCAATTCATGCCGATTCAACAACAAGGACACAGTTTTGAGAAAAAGGAAAAAGAAAGGTTATTGCTTTGCTAGCAAAGGAGAAGCACTGGAGACTCCAGTCCCAGAGGCCGTGACTCTGTCCATCCTGGAGAACAGAGGACTTTTATTTATTTCTTTTTTTCTGGTTCCAGGGATTGAATTTAGGGGCTTACCACTTGCCACTGAGCCACATCCCCATCTCTATTTTGTATTGAATTTAGAAACAGAGTCTCACTGAATTGCTTAGTGCATTCCTTTTGCTGAGGCTGGCTTTGAACTCATGATCCTCCTGCCTCAGCCTCCCAAGCCCCAAGCCACTGGGATTACAGGTGTGCACCACCATGCCTGGTTTGAATAGAGAGCTTTTAAAGAAGCTTTTCAAAAGCTCTTCAAAGACTAGGCCTTAATGTAATGCACACATTCCAGGTGTGCCCTGACAGGGGGTCCCAGATGTGCCCTGACAGTGGGTTAAAATTTGGGAGATAGTCAATTCCTAGATCTTCTGGTGCCATCTCCTTCCTATGGTGGGTGTATGCTCAAAAACTCAGCCTAGGATGGAAAAAGATAATCTTGCCACTTCCCCCCCCCCAACCCCAACACCCAGAAAGGGAGAAGAGGAAAAGAAAAATATGTCCCTTTTAAAATAAGCCTCAGAGCTGAAGGGCTGTGTTCAAATAGGTTAAGAGGCCTCTAACTTGTGATCTTCTTGCCTCAGCCTCCCAAATTACTGGGATTAGAGGCGTGTGCCACTGGGCCTGGAAGTGTTTTTTGACTAATAGCATTTTTCACTTTAATGTAGTTGAATGTATCTTTTTGTCTTAAGAAATTATTTCCAGGGCTGGCACTGTAGCTCAGTGATGGAGCACTTGCCTCACACATATGAGGCACTGGGTTCTATCCTCAGCACCACATAAAAATAAATAAATAAAACAAAGGTAAAGAGATCCTTTCCATGAGGTTCTTTTCGGTATTGTCGTTGTTACTATGCTAGAAAGCAAACTCAGGGCCTGGCACATGCTAGGCAAACACTCTACCACAGCTCTACGCTCCAAGACCTTTTCCATGATGTTCCAAAAATTTCCTCTTGTATCTATTGTTTGTCTTATAATGCTGCTTTAAGTCTTTAATCTATCTTCTGTAATTTATTTTTGTGCATGTTTCCAGGTAAGGATCTATTTTTCCCATGGCCAAGCACTTGTTCCTGTCTTTTATTGAATAGTCTGTTCTTTCACTATTAATCTGCAAGAAAGACTCTCTATGCATGAATCTTTTTTCCTATATGTGGGTCTATTTCTTGGGCTGCTTATCACATCCTACTCATCCATTTATTGTTCCCATCTATTTATTTTTTTAAATTCTATAGCTTTTAAATAAAAGGTCTTAGTACCTGGATAAGTCATGTTCCAGCGTTTTCAGGAATGTCCGTTTTATTCTTGGTCCTTTGTTCTTCCATGTAATTTGAGAATCACTTTAAAAATTTTTCAAAAAGCCTATTGGAATTTTTATTGTAACAGCATGGGATCTATAGATCATGAAGCTTTGACATCTTTATAATAAGGACTTTTCCTATCTAAGTATATAGTATGTATTTCTCTATTTGAGTCTTGCTTATTAAGTTTCATTAAAATTGTATAATATTCTCCACACAGATTGTGCACAATTGTTGCTAAATGAATGCTTGGATTCTGTTATTTTTTTTTATCATGCATACAAAATAGCTGCAAGGTGTATACAACCAAATAGGTACAGGTTAAAGAATAATTATGGAGTCATCGCTTATGTAACCCTACCCAGTTGGAGTGTAAAACCTTGTTTGACTTATGGTTTGACTATCAATGCCTGTATCTCCATCTGCTCAATTTTGCCTGTTTCTGATCCTTATGGAAATGGTGTCATGTTGTATTTACACTTCTCTTAGTCAATACCATTCTGTGAGATTCATCCATTTTGATGCACACAAAGTATATTTTGTTGTATAAATATACTACAGTTTGTTTGTTCTACTCTTCTTGGGTGTTTTGTTTCCAAGCTTTTAGTTATTAAAAACAATTTTTGTATAAAAGTTTGTGCTTATAATGAAGGGGACAGACAGATGCAAGTGGTGGGAACACAAGATGAAGGGAACAATTCCAAAAAATGGGCCCACTGTGCTGACCCCCACATGCTTTCTTTTCCAAGAAGCAATTTACCTGCAGCCCTGCCTGGCCTAAGTGGACAGGCTATGTCACATTCCTCAGCAAACTACCTGTTAACTGCAGGAGAAATGCAGGCCCCAAATAATGTTGATAAGAGGAACCCAAATTCTGCTGAAGGGGGAGACTTTTGTAACCCTTTTCACAAACCAGAACCTGAAACTCAGGGAGATAAGGATAATTCCCCCTAACCATAAAATCTGTAAGAATGAATGGCTAAGAATCCAATTAGGCCAAGTCAGCATGGGCCAAAGTGACTTAGAGTTGTCATGGCAGTGGGGACTTGAAAGTCTGATGTCACCCTGCTGTCAGCCAAAAGTCAAGAGGTGAACCTGGACAGGACTCTCTGGAAACTTCTCTGGGATGGATCCCAAATAAAACTGGAGTGCAGGAGAGCTACACTGTCCTCTTGCTCTCTGAGAGGACCCTTAAGAGTGTCTCCTTTACCTTTTCCTGTCCCTTGGATAAACTGAGATAATCTCAGAGACATGACTGAAATCTTTCTGACTTGAACACAAGAATGGGAGTTTGAAAGGGGGCCCTTCATTCTGTCTCACTTTCCCAGAAGGGCCCAGCCCTGTAACAATAAGGGTTGTATGTATTTTTCTACAGCACATGTGCACATATTTTTCTAGGTCAGTGGTTTGTTTTCCTGTTTTGTCTTTGTGGTGCTGGGGATCAGATCCAGGACCTTACATATGCTAGGCAAATGCTCCAACACTGAGCTACATCCCCAGCCCTTAATTAGGTCAGTGGTTCTTAAAGTGTAACCACAATGATCACCCTTAAGAAAAGCTGATTCCTAATTATCATCTAGTACCCATTTTACATTCAAATTCCTCCAGTTGTCTCCAAAATATCCATGCAGACATCTTGGTTTTAGTTTCTGATATAGTTAAAATGTGTATAATCCACAGAACAAATGCTCTTTGGGGTTTTCTTTTCTTTTCTTTTCTTTCTTTCTTTTTTTTTTTTTTTTTAAGGTTCTAGGGATCAAACCCAAGGCTGCACACATGCCAGGCAACTGCTTTCCCACTGAGCTACATCCCCAGCTCTGTTTCGGATTTGTTTTCCATACTAATGGTTGACTCCTGGGCATCATGCACCCTAAGAAGGATCCTACCCCGAGTCCTTTTCAGACAGGATCTCATTAAATTGCCCCAGCTAGCTTTGAACCTGTGATCCTGTTGCCTCAACTTCTGCATTATAGCATGTACCACCATGCCTGGCTACCTATTTCCAGATCTTAACACCATCTAAGCTCTGTCCTAGCTTCAGGTAGGTCCTCTTAATGTCACTTTACCTCATTGATTCTGAGGTGTTCCCCATGCTAAGTTTTCTGGAATCCAGATGCAAATTATCTTCTGTTTTGCCAAGGAGCAGACTTGTCTGACACCCTCTGGTGACAAGAGAGCACCAATATCAAAAGGTGAAGAATAGATTCCAGTGATTTAGAAGAACCCCCAAGTCAAGAATGGAAAAGGTTTTAGGGAATGCATTTTGTCCAAAGCTCTTCATGCCTACCTGAGACCATGTCATATGGGAGAAAAGCAGATACTGACTCCGAGTCCAGATGTGATTTATATGTGCCACAAAGACTGTGAAGACTGTTCAGAATACTTCAAGCTATTTAATTTATGTGCCTTAAAACATTATGTATAAATAAGTTTTTTTAAAGCTCTTTCAATAGCATAACATTTTTAAGCGATAAGAAAGCATTATTACAGTCTAATTAGAGTGTTTTTTCCTCTTCCTTGTGGGCTCATAAAATGATGATGCATCTTACAATTACTGCGATTTTTGATTGAATGACCACAGCATTGTGCTTCTTGTACTTTATAAAATAAAGATCTTCCCCTCAGCCACTCTGCTGCTTCTAGGGTTTCGTGCCTTGCCTGGGTTGTCAAAACTTCCAGCGAAGACTCCTTTAGTGATTCATCCAGGTATAGAAGCTTTTCAAAGTCTTCCTGTCATTTCCAGATATGTTTCTACTAAAATTGAAATGTTGTATTAAAAATGGGCATTTTTAGCTTTGATGTGGGTGGAGTGGCAGATAACTATGCTTTAGGTATTAGCAGTGAGGACAATTTCTACTTTCCATTTCCTAACAGATGTTAGCCACTCTCCAGAGAGGTTGGAGAGAACAGTAAGGAGCCTTGGTAGGAAGTCTTGGATGCTAAAATGACTTTTGTGTGCTCAGAAAATTAAGCCCAAAAAATTCTTGTCAGCTCAACAGTCATTCTGTTGCAGGGCAAGACTACTCATCAATTCTGTGAATGCTTTGGAAAAAAAATTTGAGCGAGAGGCATAAGATACAAGCAAGAGTTTATTAGAAAGTGAGACATGAGGGAGACCTGCAGCATGAAGACCCAAGGACTGCCTCGGAAAGAGAAGGGCTCAGTCTTTACAGAGCCCAGAGTTTTTAAGGGGTTTGAAACCAACTGCATTTGGAATCCTCTGAAATTGGCCCCTGGAAATTATATTGTTTCTTGATGTGACAAGAAAGGATCCAGGGACTAGGAAGGGGCTACAAACCTGTGTGATTTCATCTTCATGAGTCCTAGAATCTTTGATCTGTGTTTTCCTGTAGATAGGCTGTTTCCTGGTAAATTTAACATCCTATTTACCTAGGGCAGAGCCAGAGTGGCCTGACATAAACTGCTTTGTCAAAAGAAGGCCTGTGGCAGTGGAGTCCACACAGCAGGCCAGTCTATTGAACTTTCCCCAATCCCACCTTGTTTTTCTTTTCTTTCTTTCTTTCTTTCTTTCTTTCTTTCTTTCTTTCTTTTTTTTTTTTTTGACTGGGGATTAAACCCAGGGTGCTTTGCCACTGAGCTACATTCTTAGATCTTTTTATTTTCTGAGATAGGGTCTCACTGGCCTCTAACCTGCGATCCTTCTGCTTCAGCCTCCCAAATTCCTGGGATTACAGTGTGCACCACCGTGCCCAAATGTTCTTATCCATCATGTTTGTTTGCCACCTATCAATTCCTAGGTTGAGAAGCAAAGCACCCCCACTTTGACTCTGCTTCTTCAAATGAAATTGTCATGTTTTCAATACCAGAATCTCAAAGTATGTGACAAAATCCTCAACTGAAATTTTCCAAAACTTTACTTTGTTACTGAAACCTCCATCCTTGTCCCCAATACCACTCTAATAATAAAGACAAGGTTCCGAGGGGGAAAAAAAGGAAATAGATGTTTTATTTCTTTGCTAGGAAGGAGAAACAGAGGACTCCTGTCCCAGAGGCAGTGAATCTGGCTGTCAGGGGGAACAGAGGGCTTTTAAAGAGGTGAGGCAAAGGCTACATTCCAGGTGTGTCTTGTCAGAGGTCATAATTCACTTGTGACCCTAAAAGAGAGTTGTTTCTTAGATTTTCTGGCATCATGCCAGTCCCAAGATCCAAATTAACTTAATCCTCTGGTGTGTACATTCAAGGACAGATAACACAGAGTAGGATGAGAAGAAAGGTAATCTTGCTTACCCCAAAGTTAGGGAGCGGGAGAGGAAAAAGATAAAGAAAAAAAAATGTCAGTTTTAAAATCAGGTGTTCAAAGCATAGCGTGAACTCCTGTTACAGCTTCATCTGGATTTGAAGGCATTATTTATTGAGACAATTAAAGCACTTCTTGTCCAATCATATCTTAAAAATGTTTGTTCCAATTATAGCCAATCCTCATCTTATTTCAACTTAAAAATGTTTCACCAGGCATGAGTGGGGCCTGTGATCCCAGTTACTACAGAGGTTGAGACAGGAGGATTCAAGTTCAAGGCCAGCCTCAGCATCTTAGCTGAGACCTTCAGCAACTTAGTGGGACCCTGTCTCAAAATTAAAAAAAATAAAATAAAGAGGTGGGGCTGGGGTTGTGGCTCAATGGTAGAACACTTGCTTGCCTTGCATGCATGGGGCACTGGGTTCAATCCTCAGCACCACATAAATAAATAAAATAAAGGTATTGTGTCCATATACAACTAAAAAATAAATAAGTAAATAGATAGATAGTAAAAATAAATAATAGATAGATAGATAGATAGATAGATAGATAGATAGATAGATAGATAGATAGATAGGACTGTGGATGTAGCTCAGTGGTAAAGCACCCTTGGATTCAATCCCCAGTACCAAAAATAAATAAGTAAATGAGACAGGAAGAAAGACTACCCATAGGCAGCCAGAAAAAGGGTCTTGGAGAAAAAAAGGAGGAAGAGAGCTTTGGGAAATCAAACTTCTGACCCCAGCTGCCCCTAGACACAAAGACACTTCCTTAACAGCCCCTAGAAACGACCAACCACAAAAGGTACTTCCTCTTGCACCAACAGATCCTCACCCCAGCCTTGTGGTAACAAGGGCAAAATCACCTTTTCTCCGTATTTGCTTAAGATAACAAAATAGAAGTGAATGACCCCTTTCTGAATTCTATATTTACACATCATCCCCCCAGAATCACCCACAGGGACAGATCGAGCCCATTAAAACCCCTAGACCACAGATACCCACTGGCAAACCTCTCGTGGGACCCATCATCCTCTTCAGGAGCTCTGGGTTCTTTCTACCTATTATCCTAATCAGTCCTATTACTTTACCCTCATCCTTGTGTCTGTGGATTTTATTCTTTGAACTCATGAGAAAAAGAACCCACCTGAAAAACATGCTCCATGTTACATAAGTAAGTAAAAGTAGTAAATAAACAAATAAAAGAATTGAATGATATTCCTACTGAACTACTCTACTCTCATTTCCTTTCAGTAAGACCAGGGGATGACATAATAGAATTGAGTCTATATTTTCTCTCATTCTAGCAATAAGCAATATTCACCCTTAGATTTCTGAATTAATTAAAAACTCCAGCTCCATTCATTTTCATTGAGAAGCTTTCTGATCAAATATTTTGGTTTGGGAAAAGAGAAAAAAAAATAAAAGAAAAAAATGTCATTTATAAAAATTTGTAATATGTTTATGCTTTTGATCAATCTGCGTTACTAATGATCATAGTAATAGATAGACTTAGAGGCTTATAGTCACAGAGAGTTAGGCAGAACTTAAAAATTTTTTTTTTCTGTACCAGGGCTTGAACCCAGGGGTGCTTAACCACTAAGTCACATCCCCAGCTCTTTCTATATTTTATTTAGAGATAGGGTCTCTATAAGTTGCTTAGGGCCTCACTAAGTTGCTGAGGCAGGCTTTAAACTCGTGTTCCTCCCACCTCAGCCTCCAAGGTGATGGGATTACAAGTGTGCACCCTGGTACCCAGCTTAGAATTTAATTTTTTTGGCGGGGGTGGGGGGTACCAGGGATTAAACTCAGGGACACTCAACTGCTGAGCCATGTCCTCTGCCCTATTTCGTATTTTATTAAGAGACAGGATCTCACTGAGTTGCTTAACACCTCACTTTTGCTGAGGCTGGCTTTGAACTCATGATCCTCCTGCCTCAGCCTTCCCAGCCACTGGGATTTTATGCGTGTGTCATCACACCCGGCTCCCAACCTAGAATTTAAAACTGATACATTTTCATTGCAGATACTTATGAGGGATGACAGTTTAAAACTTCCGTTTTGGGGGGAGGGGTGTATACTAGGGATTTTACCCAGGAGTACTTTATCAATGAGCTATATCCCCAGTTCTTTTCATATTTATTTTGAGACAAGGTCTCACCAAGTTGCCCAGGCTGGCCTTGAACTTGAAGTCCTCCTGCCTCATTCTCCCCAGTCATTGGGATTTCAGGAGTGTGCCACCACACCCAGTTTTAAAAGGAAAAAAAAAAAAAAAAAAAACCTACCAGGAATAAATACTGCTGGGTTAAACACTAATCAGTGCCTAGGAAAGCATAAAGTGAGATAAGGACTCTGAAAGAATGTGTTAACAAGGGAAATGGAGAGAAGCAGCTGGCCACTTTCCTTATCTTCGATCTTTAGGAGAGGATCTAAACAGCGTGACCTTGGTTATAAAGTAAAGTAGTCATAAAACATCTGAGGAAATCCACCTGTGCAGTGGGCGTGCAACCTATCTTAAATATCCCCGCTGCTTGAAAGAACCCTGTGGCCCTATGTTGTGCTTCAGCCACCTCCAGGGAGTGTGTGAGCAAGATGTCCAAACCTCTGCATTGAGTCTTCCACATTCTTCCTTTGTGATGCTAAGACAGTATGCTCTGGGGCCTTGCTGCCCTGGGGTTGGACAAAAACACATTGCATTAGAATGTAATCCTGGGGGGAAAGGGAATAGTAATATGAGTTCAAAGAGAAAGAGTGACATGAAATTTCCCACGGTTACAGAGGAGCTCATTCATGTTTTTTAAAACTTATGGTGGGGGCCGGTATCAAATCACTATAACATTTAGAATCCACTGGATACATTAAAAGAATAATGTAGGGCTGGGGCTGTAGCTCAGTGGTAGAGCGCTTGCCTAGCTCATGTGAGGCCCTGGGTTTGATCCTCAGCACCATATAAAAATAAATAAACAAAACAAAGGTATTGTGTCCAAATACAACTAAAAAACAAAAAATTTAAAAAAAGAGTAATGTAACAGCTAAATTTTTATCAAAATTTTAATACATAGTAATTTTGTTCTATGTACCAAAAAGAAATTTAATGAGAAATATTAGATTTTTAAACTAGAATGTATGAAGTGGCATATAATTTTTCAAAACTTAATTTTTTTTAGCTATAGATGGACAGCATGCCTTTATTTTATTTTGTTTATTTTTATGCAGTGCTAAGGATTGAACCCAGTGCCTCACACTTGCTAGGCAAGCACTCTATCACTGAGCTACAGACCCAGTCCCTCAAAACTTGCTTTTTTTTTTTTTTAATGGAGCATATTAACAAAAAAATTGGAACTCCACTAATATAGAATGTTGAAAACATAGAGTTGGTAGGTGTTCATTCAACCCAGTGGCAAGAAAAGAGGTCACACGTACCTACATCTGTGGAATTAAGTGGGAATGGAAGGACTTTATGAATATTTTAACTTTTACTCTTTGCTGAAACTGGAACAGTCCTTACATCAGCAGGCACATCCCACAGACATGAACTCCTTAATCAGCTCCACCTCTGGCACCAGCACAGGGGCCTTTAGCCAGGGTGGAGGAAGACTGGCTCTTCAAGGAGACGCCTCTGTGAGGCACAAGGAAGCGGGTTAGGACATAGGAGAAGAGGGACAGAGGAAAGCAGAGACCAGAGTTTGGTTGAATTCAGATCCATTTGAGACCAGGAAAAGAGATTGTTTGAGAAATATTTAAATGTGTTGTACTTCTCTGATGAACACACATACACACACATCTTTTCTGAGTATTCAATTCTGTGAGCTTCTAGCTCACAGAATGCTCCAGATTGCTTTGGAATGGCAGAAAAATAATTCATTTCATCTTCGCCATTCCATCACTAATGATGGCTTCTTGGCTTACATTTACAGTTGGGATTTTCTCTAAAGAGTTAAAGTCCTCCATTTTTTTTCTTTCCCTAGTACTGAGGCGTGAACCCAGGGGCACTCTACCACTGAGCTGCATCCCCAACAATTTATATTTTTATTTTGAGACAGGGTCCCACTAGGTTGTGGAGGCTGGCCTCGAACTTTGCTTTAGCCTCCTGAGTAGGTTACATTGTGTAAATTAGAGTTGTGTGCCACCACACCCATCTTAGAGTCTCTTTGCTCATGCCTAAATTCTATTTCTAGGGCACCCCCTTCTTTCTTTCTTTCTTCTTTCTTTTTTTAATGTTTATTTAGTCATAGATGAATACACAGTACCTTCTATTTATTTTCATTGTGGTACTGAGTATTGAACCCAGTGCCTCACACATTCTAAGCAAGAGCTTTACCACTGAACTAAAGCCCCAGCCCATCTAGGGCACCCCTTTCTATGTCTCATTCTCCTCTTCTACTATTGTGGCAGAGATTGCCGACTATCTACTCCAATACTTTTCTCTCTTCCCAGGAATGCTCAAACCAGAAAAGAACATCAAAAACCTCACTTACGAGTACACATGGAAAATCCTAATGAAATACAAGAATCACTTCCATTTATCTCCCATTGGCTAGAACATGTAGTCCTCATTTAGTACAAAGAAGACTGAGAAATTTACTCTACACAGCCTTGTGCCCAAATGGGAACTAGACTTAAATTTTCAAGGAAGCCATTTTCCCCTCTTTATACTCAACAACATGGCCCACAAAAGCCAGTTTCCTACTGTCCCTTCAGTGGTATGGTTTATTTCTGGTGTACCCTTACACATTGTGCTTAGCCTCTTACAGACCCTGCTTTATAGGGAAAGCTTCAAGATTGATGTGGGCGTGGTCACCTCCCCTCCTGTAATACCTGTAATGGACTCAGCCATCAAAACTAAAATTTAATCCATCATGATGTAGAGATGTCCTGAGAGAAGAATCTGGTTCTGGTTCTGGGTTCTTTATTCCTCTGAATTCCTGCTTTCCCTTGCTTTTTTTTTTTTTTTTTTTTTGGCCAGCTCAACACTACAGTTACATAACTTAAAAACTATTCTCTCCAGCATGTGTAGTTATATTACTGATAAGTTTGACCAGGGTATCTAGATACCATCTTGCCTGAGTAAAAGTTTTTAGAAGTTTGTTTAATCAGACATAAAAGGACAGCTGATCTTCAGTTTGGACAAACTATTTCAAAGAACAGAAAAGAAGGAAAGTTACACAAGTCATTTCGCAAGACTCACTTTACCCTGACACCCAAACCAGATAACGTCAGCACAAAAACAAAACAAAACTGAAAATCTTTCTCTTTTATAAACCTAGGTGGAATTATGACTAGATTGTTCAATTAAATGAGCCAATAAACTTTCTTTAGTGCTTAAAAAACACAAACGAAACATTGTTTATAAATGTAATGGAAAATCCTAAGTAAAATACAGATAAACCCAATCCAATCATGTATTATAAAAAGAATATGATTCCAGTTCAGCGTGGTGATGCACACCTGTAATCCCAACTCAATGATTTTTTTTTTCAATACTGAAGATTGAGCCTAGGGGCTTCCTACTTCTGAGCTATAGCACCTTGAACACTGGACACACAGAGAAATAGCCCTCATCTAGCTCAACCCACTGAAAGATTAACAGGTGACATCTCTGAAGTGAAGAGTTAACTGTCCAAAGTGAAATCCTAAAACTCACCCAAGTCTGCTGATAGCGCACTTAGGATTGTGACCTAGGCTTTCTGATGCCAGTCCCTCCTCTTTATACTTCCCTCTCATGAGCAAAACCAAATCTCTCTACATTTCTTATGTAGTTTAACTCTTTCAGTATCGTGGGCATCTATGGATATTCATGACCTCAGGACTCACCTTCTATCTTCCAGGGGTGAAGGAAGAGGGGAGGCAAGTGGGATGAAATGAAATAGAAACTTTCCCAGAAGAAAAGGGATGCTTATTTTTAAAATAAATCTTGGGTAGGGAGTTGGAGAAGCCCAAAGGGGGTCACACTGAGGTGATAGGAGGGATAAGCCAGTGTGTCCAATTGTGCAGGTTGTGTGTGGCATGACTTCCAGAGGCACCAACCACATCATGCTTATTGTAGATTAGTGCTTAGTATAGTTTGGATCTGGAACATCTTCCAAAGGCCCAAGTGGTATAAAGTTTTGCTAATTAGCTTGGTATAAATTTTTAAGGGGTGGGGCCTAGGGGAGGTCTTAGGTCTCTGGGAGACATGCTCCCAAATAAGACTGATGGGATACTGATCTCTTCCTCTTTATCTTCCTGCCACAATGAGTTGAGCAGCGTGCTCCACCATATGTTTCTGCCATCATGTGCTGCCTTGCCACTGGCCCAATTGGTCATGGACTGAAATTTCTGAAACTATGAGCTAAAATCATTCTTTTTTTTTTTTTAAGAGAGAGAGAGAGAGAGAGAGAGAGAGAGAGAGAATTTTTTTAATATTTATTTTTTTGTTTTAGGGGGACACAACATCTTTGTTGGTATGTGGTGCTGAGGATCAAACACGGGCTGCACGCATACCAGGCGAGCGCGCTACCGCTTGAGCCACATCCCCAGACCCCTAAAATCATTCTTTTCTCCTTTATAAGTTGATTATCTCAGGTATTTTTTTCAGAGTAATGAAAAGCTAACTAAAACCACATTTATTACAATCTTGGGGTAAAATGATAGCAAAACATCCAGGAAACAGAACATCCTGGAAAGGTACCCCTGGGGCCGGCTGTCCTGCTGAGGAGAGCCTTGACTATAGCAGAGTTATAGTAAAATCTGGGCATGGAGCTGTCTGCTTGATTCTGGAGTTAAGACCTGGCTGCAGACACTATAGAAGAGGAATTCCTGGAGGGAGCAATGGATTCCAAGCTCTAGCTCCCCGTCCTTCTGGGTTGTTCTCTCCCACCCCCAACCCCAGTTCTGTCTGGAATTGCTTCAGCCAGTGCATACACTGGGTCCTGGTCCTTATCTCTGTGCTTGGTACCTCAACTTCCTCTCTCTTCTCTGCCAAATCATTGACCCCACTCCATTCTCCACCATCTGATCTTTGTTTAAGCCTGGGGAAATTATAACCGACTTACTAGAAAGTAATTGCTTTTGCATTTTCTTAAGGGACAATGTTTCTGTCCTTAAAAAAAAAAAAAAAAGTGGTATGAAATGACTGGCAGCACATTGTGCAGAAATTTAAAAATCTTGAGGAAAAATAGAAACTTCTTAGGAAGTTGTCAGATTATCATAGGTCATCAAAGATACAAAACATGTTTTGTGAATTTTGATAATAATAAGACTCTCTAGCTCCAGCTGGGCATGGTGGTACACACTAGTAATCCCAGGGACTCATGAGGCCGAGGCAGGAGGTTTGTAAATTCACAGTCAGTCTCAGCCTCAGCAACTTAGAAAGGCCCTAAGCAATTCCTTGTCTCAAAATAAAAAAAAATAAAATAAAATAAAAAGAGATGGGGATGTGATTCAGTGGTTAAGTGGCCCTGGGTTAAATCTCTGGTACCAAAAGGAAAAAAAAAAAACAATAAGACTGTCTTTGAAGAAGTAGGTTTATAGATTTATAAATGAATCCACTTGCTATTTTAAACAGTGGCAAATAAATCCACTTGTTATTTTACAGCCCAATGAAGAACAGGAATGTGAAGATATAGGATAAAAACTGGAAAACAAGAAATCTATGGATATATTACTAATTTTTGCAAGGACTTTTGCAAAAATTCCACAGGTAAAAAGCACATTTAATGAAGTTAACTTATGTAAAGAGACAGACCAGAATTCTAAAGGGTTAACAAAGAATATACCAGACTGAAGATACTTGAGTATTTCTGAATAATCTTTTTTATTTCTTTCATTCTACTACCTTGGACTTAGTTTGTTTTTCTTTTTCTAGTTCTTTGAGGTATGAGCAGGTTGTTTATTTGAGTTCTTTTTTTTTTTTGGTGCTGGGAATTGAATCCAGGGGTGATTAACCACTGAACCACATCCCCAGTCCTTTTTATTTTTTGTTTTGAAACAGAGTTTTGTGAAGTTGCTAAGGGCCTTGATAAATTACTGAGGCTGGCCTCATACTTGTGAATTATAGGCTGTACAATTGTGCCCAGCGAGATTTATTATTTTAAAATAGAGATGTTTACTGTGATGAGCTTCCCTTTTAGCATTGCTTTCAGAGCATCCTATAAGTTTTGATGTGTTGTGCTTCCATTTTTGCCTCAGAATGCTTTGTGTGTGTTTGTGCTCGAGCGTACACAGTACTGGTCTTGTTCATGATAAGCAAGCACTCAGCCAGTGAGCTACATCCCCTTCTCTTCAAGATACTTTTTATTTCCCTTTTGATCTCTTCTTTGATTCACTGGGTGTTTATGAGTGTATTGTTTAATTTCCACAAATTTTTAAAATTGCTCCTAGTATTGGTTTCTAGTTTTATACCATGCAGTCAGAAAAGATACTTGAAATGATTCCAATGTTGTTAAATTTGTTAAGACTTCCAATACACAATCTATCCTGAAGAATATTCTATGTACAATTGAGAAGAAGTATATTCTGCTCCTGTTGGATGGGATGTCTATACGTGTCTACTGCATCCATTTAGTCTATAGTATTATTCAAGTCTTCTCTTTCCTTATTAATTTTTGGTTTGGATGACCAACTCATTGTTGAAAGTGAAATAACAATACTATTGTTATTAAATTGTTGTCTATTTTCCCTGAGGTTCTGTTCATATTCATATTATATATTAAGATTCTCAGCTGGGCGCAGTGGTGCACACCTGTAATCACAGTGGCTCAGGAGGCTGAGGCAGGAGGATAGAGAGTTCAAAGCCAGCCTCAGCAATGATGAGGCTCTAAGCAACTCAGTGAGACCCTGTCTCTAAATTAAATACAAAATAGGGTTGGGGATGTGGCTCAATGGTTGAGTACTCCTGAGTTCAATCCCTGGTAACACACACACACACACACACACACACACACACACACACGATTCTCGAATATGTGTGCACATGTATTTACATTTGTATGTTCCCTTGAAGCATTGACCCCTTTATCCTCATACAGTTGACCTTGTTGTCTCATGTGACAGATTTTAACTGAAAGTCTATTTTGTCTAAGTATAGCTATCCTTGCTGTCCTTTGGATACCTTTTCCCAGCCCTTTACTTTCGATACATGTGTATCTGTGAGGCTGAAGTTAGTTTTTGTAAGCAGCGTTTTGTTGGATCTTGTCTTTAAAATCTGTTTAGTCACTCCGCTTCTTTGGACTAGAGAATTTCAAATCATATTTCATTTAAAATAATTACTGATGGATAAGGACTTACTACTGTCATTTTGTTAGTGATTTACTGTTTTGTTGTTCCTTTGTTCCTTTGTTCTGATCTTACTGTCTTCTTTGTGATTTGTTGAATTTTCATAGTGGTGTACTTTGATACCATTATCATTGCTTTTTGTGTATCTACTAGAAGTTTTCCTCTATCTGATGACTGTGGGGCTTATATAAAACATCTTATAATTATAACATTCTAATTTAAGCTATAACAACTTTAATTGCATACAAAAACTCTATGCTTTACTTCCCACATATACATCCTATACATGGACAATAAAGTATCCAAAAAACCAAAGAATTCAGAAAATTATCTAATTAATAACAACATTAAAAAGAATGAAATACTTACAAATAAGCTTAACCACAGAAGTGAAAGATCTGTACAGTGAAAACTATGACAGACATTAAAGAAGATATAAATAAATAGAAAGATGTCCCATATTAATGGCTTAGTAGAATTAATATTGCTAAAGTATCTACACTATGCACTCCTATCTACAGATTTAAGGCAACCCCTATCAAAATTACAATTGTATTTTCCACTTAAGTAGAAAAAACAATCCTAAAAATCCCTGAATATCCAAAGTGATCTCAAGAAAAGAGAACAATATTGCAGACATCACACTCGTTGATTTCCAACTGTATTACAAAGCTATAGTAATTAGAACAGTGATACTTGCATAAAAACAGACATATTGGCCAATGAAACAGACAACCCAGAAATAAGTTCATAAGCACGATCAAGCAAATTTTAATAAAGGTGTCAAGAATACATAATAAGGAGAAAAAAAGACTTTTCACTAAAAGGTTCTATAAAAGCAGATTGTGAGATGTTCACACTGTTTTTTATTTTTTTTTTATTTTTTATTTTTTTTAAGAGAGAGAGAGAGAGAGAGAGAGAGAGAATTTTTAATATTTATTTTTTAGTTCTCGGCGGACACAATATCTTTGTTGGTATGTGGTGCTGAGGATCGAACCCGGGCCACACGCATGCCAGGCGAGCGTGCTACCGCTTGAGCCACATCTCCAGCCCTCACACTGTTTTTTAACTTTTCAGTCTGGTCATCTGCCAGCTATTTCAGCTGCACAAAGCCATTACTCAAGAATTTCCTTTTTTTTTTCTTTTCCTTTGTGAACAAAAGCACTTGTTGGCTGCACATGGTGATGCACATCTGTAATCCCAGTGACCTGGGAGGCTGAGGCAGGAGGATCACAAGTTTGAGCCAACCTGGGCAACTTAATAAAACCCTGTCTCAAAATAAATAAAAAGGGTTGGAAATGTAGTGAAGTGGTAGAACACCCCTAGGTTCAATCCCTAGTACCCCCTATTGAGAGAGAGAGAGAGAGAGAGAGAGAGAGAGAGCACTTGTCATGTCTTTTTCAAATTTCTGACAGTAACTGGATCACTGAGCTCACTTCAGTTTTTTGCTTCTTGGTACAAGTATTCAAGTTTCTTTAAACACACAAAAAACCAGAGCTGGAGATATAACTCAGTGGTAGAGCACTTGCCTAGCATGTGCTTAGTTAATAAAGCTCACATGACAGCTCACAACCATGTGGAAAAGATGAATTCATGAGAAGCTGGGTTCAATCCCCAGCACCACAAAAAACAAAATGAATAAGAAAAAACAACTCCCAGAAGAAAACCCAGGGAAAGCTTCTTGACACTGATCTTGGCAATGACTTTTTGGTTATGATACCAAAAACACAGGCAAAAATAAATAAATAAAGGGGATTACATCAATCTAAAAATCTCTGCATGGCAAAGGAAACAAATAACAAAACAAAAAGATAACCAACAAAATGGAGGAAAACATTTGCAAATTATAATCTAATAATAGGTTAAAAACATGAGTAACTCACATAACTGCAAAAATTTCTAATAACCCAATTTTTAAAAATGGACCAAAGGGGTCTGGGACTGTGGCTCAGTGGCAGAGCACTTGCCAGCACGTTTGAGGCATTGGGTTTGATCCTCAGCACCACATAAAAATAAATAAATAAATAAGGGCCAAGGACTATAGACATATTTATAAAAAAAAAAAGCATACAAGGGCTGGGTTTGTAGCTCAGTGGTAGAGTGCTTGCTTAGCATATGTAGGGCACTGGGTTCAATCCTCAGCACCACACAAAAAATACATAAACAAAATAATAGTATTGTGTCTTCCTACAACTTAAAATAAAAAAATAAAAATGGCCAACTGGTATATGAAAAGGTATTTAATAGCACTAATCATCAGATCCAAACTCCCATGAGATTTTGCCTCACACTTATTAAGATGGTTATTATCAAGTAGACAAGAGATGATAAATATTGACAAGGACATAGAGAAATTGAAACTCCTGTGTACTTTTGGTAGAAATGTAAATCAGCATAACTATTATGGAAAACAATACATAGGTTCCTAAACCCCATCTTCCCCCAAAACCAAAAAGCCCCAAACCAAACTAACATGCAATCGAGCCATCCCATTTATGGATATATCCAAAGGAAAAGAAATCACTGACTTAAAGAGATTTCTGTATCCCCATCCCCATTGAAACATTATTTACAATAACCAAGATACAGAAACAACCTAAGTGTGGATGGATGGATGGATGGATGGATGGATGGATGGATGGATGGATGGATGGATGCATAAAAAAGTGTGTGTGTATATACACACACAGAGACAAGCCTGTATAATGGCATAATATTCAGTCACATGGAGAAGAAAATCATGCAATATGCAACAACATTGATAAAGCTGGGGGGCTTTATGTTGAGTGAAATAAGCTAGACACAAAAAGATAAAGATTTTATCATTTACATGTGGAAGTTACAAAAGTCAAACTCAGGGCTGAGGCTAAAGCACAGTTGGTAGAGTTATTGCCTTGCATGAAAAAGGCTCTAGGTTCAATCCCCCGCACCACAAAAAAAAAAAAAAAAAAAAGTCAAACTCATAGAAACAGAAGTAAACAGTGGTTGCCCAGAGCTGGGGTGGGAATCATAGAGATATTGATGAAAGGGTAGAAACTTTTAGATCTAAGATGAACAAGTTTTTGAGACCTAATGTATAACAAGGGTTATAATTAACACATTATAGATGTGTTGATTAATTTGATTGTGATAATAATTGCTATATGTATGCACGCACACAAAAGCATCATGTATGATACATTAAATATATGCAATTTTATGAATTAATGAAATATAAACATATATATGTGAATTTCTTTTTTCAGTGCTGGGATCAAATCCAGGACCTCACTTATGCTAGGCAAGTGTTCTACTACTGAGTTATATCTCCAATTCTAGTTTTTTGTGTGTTTAAAGAGACTTGAATGCTTGTATTCTAGCTCTATTTTCATTGCTTTTAAAGAGAGATTTGAATACTTGCAACAAGAAGCAAAAAAACTACGGGCTGGGGATGTGGCTCAATCAGTAGCATGCTCGCCTGGCATGCGTGCGGCCCAGGTTTGATCCTCAGCACCACATACAAACAAAGATGTTGTATCCGCCGAAAACTAAAAAATAAATATTAAAATTCTCTCTCTCTCAAAAAAAAAAAAAAAAGCAAAAAACTGAAGTGAGCTCAGTGATCCAGTCACTGTCAGATTTGAAAAAGACATGACAAGTGCTCTCTCTCTCTCTTTCTCTCTCTTTTTTTTTTAAATGGAAGTTGGGGAGATACTAGGGATAGAACCCAGGGGTGCTCTACCACTTCACTACTTTCCCAACCCTTTTATTTATTTTGAGACAGAGTCTCACTAAGTTGCCCACGTTGGCCTCAAACTTGTGATCTTCCTGCCTCAGCCTCCCAGGTCACTGGAATTACAGATGTGCACCACCATGAGCAGCCAACAAGTGCTTTTGTTCACACACAAAAAAAGGAAATTCAAGTTTTGAGTAATGGCTTTGTGCAGCTGAAATAGCTGGCAGATGACCAGACTGAAAAGTTAAAAAACAGTTGAGGACATCTCACAAAAGAAACTTTTGTTAACAATAGTTGAAAAAGGATAAAAGGTCATTTCTAATCCAAACCAAATGTGGAGTTGATAGCTCAGCGAAGGCTGGGAAACAGAGAAGTTGGAACACAAATCCTGCTCACTGTGTTAAGCCAAAGCCTTGTTGGAAGATGAGTGCAAAACTTAACACTGGAATGCTGAATCCTTACTGCTCCTCAGCAGAAAACCAGTGTTCTTCCAATAATGCTGTTTCAGAAAGAATAAGAATAGGAAGAGAAAAATCAGAGTATCAAGAATGAGGAGGTAAAATTCCACAGAGAATCCAGTAAGTGGAGTGCTGCAGTCTGGCTGGGCACAAATCACGAGCCACTGAAGCAAGAACAAACTTTATTTCTGAACTCCACCAGCACACTCCACACACGCTCCCGGGAATTCTCCCGAATCCATGAGGCTTGTCCAGGAACCAGCAGCCAGAAATATCCTTCGGAAATCCCTCCTCCTGCACTTGCCCAACCAATGGGAACTCTCCGGGAATCCCCGGGAATCGCCACGAGAACTCCAAAGTAGCAGCAGAGGCGGATAGTAATGCCTCGCCTGTCAATCAATACTATTGGCAAAATGCCAGGGGCCATTCCGACTCAGCTGTGGCTCTCAGCAGTGGAGGATGAAGTACAGAAAATAAAGATCTCACCTAGATTTTTCTTGACAGCTGGCTGGTTGCACACACTGCCCACAAGAAGATGTTGCTGGTTAGAGAAAGATACGTGTGTATCAGAAGCCAATCATTTCCCCCTCACAACCAGGGAATTTCTTTCCTTTTTGGTACCAGAGATTGAACCCAGGGGTGCTTCATCACTGAGCCACATCCCCAGCCCTTTTTATTTTTTGAAACAGGATCTCCCTAAGCTGCTTAGAGCTTTGCTAAATTGCTTGTAGAGGCTGGCCTTGAATTTGCAGTCCTCCTATCTCAGCCTTCTAAATCACTGGGATCACAGATGTACACCACCTTGCCTGGCCAACCAGAGAATTTTCAGCAAACTCTGGGAACACCACAATGAAGACCTTTTCAGAGAGAGGTTTACTAACCCTATTTTGGCTATTGGCCTGCCCTTTGAAGCTGATGAGAGCCCCTGCTGTGGTTGTTAAAATCTCCTCCTGGATAGATGTGCTAAAATGAACCTGTGTCTGTGGATGGTCCTACCTAGTCTTAGGAGCTTATTTTAGGATCTAAAAGAATATTTCTTATCTACATCTTGGGATAGCTTTATCAGTAAACTTTACCAAGCAACTCATCAGTTTATTTGTCCTTTCCCCCAAGACCATAAGTATCTTTCTGGTGAGTCATTGATCGTATCTGGAGTTTTTGTTTGTTTGTTTGCGATGCTAAGGATTAAAGCAGGGGATCTAGCATGCTAGGCAAATACTCTATCATTGAGCCACATCACCAGTTCAATCAGTCATGGATTTTATAAGTGCTGGAACTACAACAGGAAACCAGACAAAATTCTAGTCTTTGTAGACCTTATATTCTAATAATGAAGGTCGGGGAAGTAATAAAGAAACTGACACCAGGTATGGTGGAGTATGCCTGTAATCCCAGTGATTTAGGAAGCTGAGACAGAAGAATCACAAGTTCGAAACCAGCCTCAGCAATTTAGGAAGGCCCTAAGCAACTTAGCAAGACTCTTTCTCAAAATAAAATATTAAAAAGAGCTGGGGATGGAGCTCAGTGGTAAAGCACCCTGGGCTTAATCATAAGTACTAAAAAAAGAAAAAGAAAAAGAAACTGACAATATAATGCCAGGCACTGGCAAAAGCTTGGTCCTTATCCCTGATGCCAATTCATGCCAATTTAATAATGGGGACATGGTTTTGAGAAAAAGGAAAAAGAAGTTTTATTGCTTTGCTAGCAAAGGAGAAACACAGGGGACTCCAGTCCCAGAGGCTGTGGATCTTTTGCTCATCAGGGAAAACAGAGGGCTTTTAAAGAAGCTCTTCAAAGCCTCATTCCAGGTGTGCCCTGGCGAGGGCAGGGAAATGGGGGGTCCCAGGTGCAACCAGGTGGTGTGTAGAACTTCACTTGTTAATTTGGGAGACAGTCACTTCCTAGTTCTTCTCCTTCCTTTGGAGCACAGATCACTACATAATCTTGTTTCCTGATCCCAGGTTAGGGAGGGGGAGAGGGAAAAGAGGAAAAGAAAGACATGTCCCTTTTAAAATATGCAGCAAGGGCTCTATTCAGAAGGTGAAGTGGACCAGAGTTAAAGGAGGAGGCAGCATTAAGGAGATATCATTTGGGCAGAGACAAGAGCGGAGAGAGAAAGTGAGAAAGGCAAAGATTTGGAAAAGATTCTCCCAGGCCAAGAAAGTAGCCAAGTCAAAGGCCCCGAGACACAAGCATGTTTGGTGCTTTGAAAAAAATGGCAAGTATTTCAGGCAGAGAGAACATCTGTAAAGACTGGGAACTGGGAAAAAATGCCTTTTGTTCTCATGTGCATATTAGCCCGGCACTATTGTACTTGTCAAAGAATTGGAACTTTATAGGGAGAGTGAGGACCAGCGTCTTACTGGGGGGTTCCTCTTCCTGCCAAGGAAGGTGTAAGCCACCTGAGAACTTAAAGTCTAAAGTAATTCATGAAGAACAAAAGACAAGAGTCAGATATATATACTTACAAAAGCAGAGCCCCAGATAGATCCAGTCCACCCAAGAGCTGGCACTAGACAAAAGAAAGATGGCTCCTGTGGTTTATTTAAGGGGGTACATTAAAGGCAGGGGTAAGGTTTCAAGAGTTAAGTCTTGATTCCTGATGTCTTGCAGTCAGCAGGCTGATTGGCATCTTGACAGGTCACACCTATCTCAAGTGCAGTGTGGATCATAGCAGAGCCAACAGGAATTCACTGTGTGTCAGGGCAGTTAACCAGAGGAAATGTCCACTGGTCATTCCCAGACACCAGATGCTCCTGTCCACTAGGCTCCATGTGCACTGGCCCACACGCAGCCCATGGATGGCTTGCAACAGAATTTTAGTCTAATAATATTTTACTCTCATCTGTGGAGTCCTTAACATATGCTTGACAATACAATGAATCCTTTACCAGGTTTGGGTAGTTTAGATGTTGAATGTCCCCCAAAGCTCATGAATTAAAGGCTTGGTTTCCAGAGTGGTGCTATTAGCAGCTGGTAGAACAAATTTAGGAGGTGGGGCTTAGTGGGAGGTCCTTTGATCATTGGAGATATGCCCTTGAAGTAGTTTGTGGGACCCAGTCTCTTCCTCTTCCTCTTTTGCTTCCCAGCCATGAGGTGAGCATTTTGTTCCACCAGGTGGTCCCCACCATTGCCATCTGGCACCCCCACCAGAGGCTTAAAAGCAGTAGGTTTGCCCAATCATGGAACTTCCAAAATTGTGAGCCAAAAAACCCTTCTTCTTTATGAATTAATTATCCTAAGTATTTTACTATAGCAACAAAAATCTAACACTATGATTTTCTCACTTGATCCTAATAAGTATTTTATGAATTAAAGACTAATGTTATTTCAGTTTTCCAGATGAGGAAACTGAGTCATATAGTAAATAAGTACTTGCCTAGGGCCCTGGATACTAGGTAGCAAAACTGGCAGAAGATCCCACTGAATTTTAAGACTAATCTCTTATCCGCCATTATTTTGCATTTTTAACTGAACTCCATGGATGCAGTGGAATGGAGGGTCCAGAGGGGAGGGAAACCAATTAGAAGGCAGGGGTTCAAGGGAAAAATGGTGGTGGTTGGGACCCTGGTAATGGAAGTGGAATGACAAGACAGAGATGGATTTGAGAGAAGCTTAAGAAGTGAAAGTTGGGATTTGTTGATTGATTGGATTCAAGGAGGAATGGACAGAGGGAGAGGTCAAAGCTGATTCTGAGATTCCTGGTCTGTGCAACTCTTTGTGAATCATTTAAAGAAACCAGAAATCAAAAAGGTAGGGAAGTTTAGGGGCTAGGAGGAAGATGGCAAGTGGATTTGAACTAATGCATCCATGGTATTAAGTAGGCAGTTGGGAATGTGGATCTGGAACTCAGAAGTAGGGTTTGAACATAGAATAAAAACAAGGACCAGGCTGGAGTTGTAGCTCAGCGGTAGAGTGCTTGCCTAGCATGTGTGAGGCACTGGGTTCAATCCTCAGCACCACATTAAATGCATAAATAACATAAAGGTTTAAAAAAGATGATAACAACATTATAAAAAATAAAATAAAATAAGGACCCCGGAAGCAATTCTGGGGTGGCAGGTGAAGGACTCCTGAAAATCCACTCCTCCAGGAGACCTACTAGATTGCTGGCAAAAAAAAAGTGTCAAAAGCAACTTTTTAAAATTCCAGAAACTAAGCAAAATCATTCAGAATAAAGGAGCATTGTTTCCAGAAGGGGTCTGAATCTCAGTCAGAAGAGAGTTCCTGGTGTTTTTAACTTGCTCTGTTCATGTCCTCCTGTCTCTGCTCTGCCATCGCCTCCCAATGCTGTTGGTATGAAAACCAGTGGCTGAAACTGCCCAAGCTGAGGAATGGTGTGGAGCTACCCTCAACTATTTCTCCTATCTGCAGCTCCTGGAGAAACTCCATCCTCAAGGCCTGTCTTTATTTAAGAACTGGCAACATGGGAACAGCCCTGTCCTCAGAGTATTCACTAAAAAGGAAAAGCAGCGACCCATCGTTGAACATAGCAGCTACCTGAGACGGTATGCTGCTGCGGCTAATGAGCGCTTGACCAAAAAAACTTAAATGGAGCAACAGGGGGATGAGATATTCAAACGCGGATTTGAAAGGCTGAGGGTGAAGCTCCGTGGTAGCTAGCATGCATGAGGACCTGGGCTCCATCCCTGGTACAGGAAAAAAAAAAAAAAAAAAGAAATCTAAGGGGGCTTTGAAAAGCTCAGACATATTTTTCTGGGATGTTGGAAAGCCTGCACACCTAGCAAGAACTGAGAAGGCCCTAATTACATGCCTCTGGCTAGCCTGTGGCTTAACAGCCGAGGGTGAAGGCTAGGATGGGGGCAAAGGCTAGGATGGGGGTGAAGGCTAGGACAAAGTCGTAAATTGATTGTGGGAGTCCTAAAGGCATCCCCCAACACATGAGCCCTTTGACAAAGACTGAGAGACATAACGGTCTACGCCAATTTAGGAACTCTTGTCCAATCATTAGCCGACCATTAAGAAAACCAAATGAGACGTGAATGGCTGCACGTGATAAAGAATATACAGGCTTTACAAAATTACTCCAGGAATGTCAATAAACAAATGGACAAGAGTAGCAAGAGTGAACAGCAATATAACAACCAATGAAAAGTGAGAAGGGAATTGGATTTCCAGAGTTGCCAGGTTGGATTAAAATGTCCAGTTTTCATGCAAAAGACCAGGAAAATATGGACGAATTCCTTGGACCCTTCTTGGGAGGACCTCTTCTGTGACAGATTCCTAGAATTTCCACATGAATTCTAAGATCAACTTGTCAGTTTCTGCAAGACGTGGCTGAGATTTCAAGAAGGATTTTGTTGAATTTATAGATTAATTTAGAGATTATTGCCATTTTAACAATAGCAAGCCTTCATCCATGAACATAATTCTTTTCCATTTCTTTAAATCTTTAGTATCTTTCAACAAAGTTTTGCACTCCTTTTATTTCCTACATCTTTTATTGGTGTATTGTAATCATACATAACAGTAGGATTTGTTGTTACATATTTGTATACGCACACAATGTAATATAAAAATTTGGTCAATATCGTTCCCCAGTATTTCAGCTTTTCCTTCTCTCCTCCCTCCCCCAGGTCCCTTAGTGTTATATTTTTTTGTTTATTTGTTTTAGTTACATTCTGCATAGTGGCCTTGACATTGAATTAGCAAATGCTGTTGCTAGTCTCAGGGGATACAGTGTTGGGTCCTCACAATGTGCCTCTAGTCTTAATATTTTTGTGTCAGTTGAAATGCCATTTGCATTATATAGGTTTCTTTGCCAACATCCTTGTAAAACAAGCCAGTCCCACCAATGCTGAAAACCTGTTCTTCCACATAATACTTATCCTGTATACTTAGCAAATACTTAAAAAATTCTTCCAGTCTCCTGATCTGCAGAACCTGCTTCTCCTCAAATTTAAGGCAGGAGACTTGGGCACCAATCCAAGCTCTTATCATAATTAGCTGTAACTTTGGGCAAATCTCTTAGCATTTACACTCTCAAAGCCTGGAAAAAATGAGACTGGATGAGATTGTTTATGAGATTCCATTCATTCTGGAGTTCAGCTACTCCCACACTCTTACAATTTTTAAAGCCTACAGCACCACCTGGTGATCAAAGAGAAGAGGAATGCTGAAGAAAAGATTCATAGACGAGTATAGCTACACCTGTATTTTGAGTCTGAATAAAATTTTCGATTTTAAGACAATTTTCTCTCTAAAATGGTCACATCTGAATTGGGAAATTATATTGGCCAAATTGTATATTGTGTACATGTACAAGTCTGTAATGACAAAACCCCACATTATATATAATAATGCACCAATAAAAATGCAAAAACTTAAAATAGCCATATGTAAGTATACTATTACATCTAAAAGTGTCATACAAATCAGGATACTTAAAGTCAAACTCTACTTGGGAATTCGTTATGAATATAAAGACTAACCCTTGAGTGGTCATTATCAATCAGCTACTATTATTTGGCTAAAACAACAACAACTGTTAAACAATTATATAAAATAAAAAATGTTTAATTATACTGTAAATTTTCAATCATTAAAATGATTCATACATATTTTAGCAAGAACTTAATGATGGTGTGGTGTTATTACCCCCCAAATAAAATAAGTATCTATGAATCCATTCTTATATAAACACATAGTTGAATAAATAAAGGAATGAATAAATGAATACACAAACAAATAATAAATAAGTACAGGAAAAAAAGAAACTATTCTTTACCAACTAACTCCAATTAATAAATACATAAGAAATGAAGGAAATAAGAAACCCACCAGTAGAGCATCACTGTAATAGTTGTAATAGGTAAGAGTCACCTATGGGTACTAAAGCCAGAACAGAAGAGATAAGAGAAACAGGGTATTTGCAGAGTCTCAAAGTATTTTCCCCAATACTTTTTTAAAGTTACAAAGGGGAAGATAATAGCTTTATAGTGGATGAATCCAGCAAATACCATCTAAATGAAGCAATCAAGGTTAACCTTGCTATATACAGGACATAATGACATCATGTGTGCTTTGACAGGACACAGTGAGAAGGTCATTCCACTTCTGCAGCATTCCTGCCCAAACTACACAACTTCAATATAATAATGACTAGAAATTAGAAAAACACAAATTGAAGCAAAGTCTACAAAATGCATGAGCAATACTCAACAGAAATGTCCTGAGCAAGAAGCAACTATTGAAATTTATCACTGATTAAAGGAAACTAGACATGAAAAGAAAATAAAGTGTGGCAATAGCTAAACTGTGGAAACAGCCTAGATGCCCTTCAATAGATGAATGGATAAAGAAACTGTGGTATATGTTCACAATTAAATGCTACTCAGCCTTAAAGAAGAATGAAATCATGGCATTTACCAGTAAATGGACGGAATTAGAGAATACCATGCAAAGTGAAGTAAGCCAATCCCCCACAACCAAAGGCCAAATGTTTTCTCTGATAGGTGGATGCTGACCCATAATGGGCAGGGGGCAAGGGAAGAAGGGAGGAACTTTGGATTGAGCAGAGGAGTGGGAGGGGAAGGAGGGGAGAGAGTGGAGGGGAGGGGGAATGTGTGGGGGGGAAGATGATAGAATGATATGAACATTATGACATTTTTATCCCTATGCATGTGTATGAATGCACCGATGGTGTAACTTTACATCATGTACAACCAGAGAAATGAAAAATAGTGTTCCGTTTGTGTTAAAAAAAAAAAATTTAAAAAATAGCATTAAAAAAAAGAAAAAGAAAATACAGTGTGGAATCCTGGAACAGAAAAGGGACATTAGCAGGAAAACTGGATAACACAGTACAACCTGAGGTTTAGTTAATAATAAATGCCAATGTTAGTTTTGATCGTAGTATTGACTATATAAAATGCTAACATTAGGAAAGGCTGGATGAAGATTACAAGAGAATTTCCTACTTTGGCTACTTTTCCCTAAATCTAAAACTTTTTCAAAACAAAAAGGTAAATTATTCACACTTAAGGCAAGATTTTCATCTGTTTCTATATAAGTGATTATTATCATAGGTGGCTATCAGAACTCTCAGAGGAGAGAGAACAGAGTCTCCATGCTTTTGTGTGAGGAAAAAGGACCTATCATTTGGATGGAAAGCAGTGCTTTGTGCCATTATCCTGTTAGGCTGTGTGGCAGACATCTGCTGGTTTTTTCTGACACTCGTGGCCCTGTATTCTGGTAATAGTTTCCCAAAGTCTTTGTCTCCCTGATCCAGTCCTTGGGCTGTTTTGTCCCCAGACTCTATTAGGCACCTGCCCAAGTCAGGTCAGTCAATGCTTTCGTTGGCATTTCTCCTGAAACTATGAGGAAAGAGAATTTTCCCTTCCCCTGGAGTGGTTAAATATGTCACTATAAGACAACATCTAAAGAATGACTGCTAAGGGGCTGGGGTTGTGGCTCAGTGGTAGGATGCTCACCTAGCACGTGTGAGGCCCTGGGTTTAATCCTCAGTACCACATAAAAATAAATCTAAAAAATAAAGATATTGTGTCCAAGTACAACTAAAAAATGAATATTTTAAAGAAAATTAAAAAAAAATGATTGCTAAGAATGTAGATCCAGAGAGAGAGAGAGAAAAAAAAAATCCTTAGAAGTGATGATATCAAGCCCTAATTATACAACTTAAGTCCCTGAATCCAGGAGTGCAGAAGCAGCTACTCCTAGATTTTTAAGTGACATGAGCCAAAGACTGACCTGCCTCTCCACCTCAGTTTACTTGGCTTAAGCCTGTCTGAGTTTAGTTTCTGTCTAAAGAACCATGAGTAATCTATTCTATATTTTGATATTTATTTTAAAATTCAAATGCATTAAAAGAGAGCATAAGATGTTATATTTTTGTAAAGACAAACTGATTTTAAAAAGGTAAATTGGACACAAGTTTTCTAAGTTTAGAAATAGTTTTTCTTTTTAATTTTTTTAAAGTTAGTAAGGCATGAGAAACTTAGTAGATAAGAATTCTAACACAATCCAAATGTGTTTAATTTTCATGATTATCCACTGCAAATATAGGTCAATAAAAATGTCTGTGTAACTTTCAGCATCTAAACTGAAATTTCAGTAAAATTAACAGAAACATGAATTGGAATTTGTTATAGTTTGGATATGAAGTGTCCCTTAAAAGCTCCTTTGTTAATTCAGCAACGTCCAGAGGTGAAATGATTAGATTATGAGAGCTGTAACCTAATCTGTTCAACTTAGTCTGAAAAGTCTGACTGGTGGTAATTAAGTAGGTGAGGTGTAGCTGGGGGAGGTACATCACTAGGTGTGTGCCCTGGAAGGGGGCATCTTCCTCTAGCCCCTTCCTTTTTCCCTCTTTCTGCTTACTGACCCCAACATGAGCTAAGCAACTCTCCTCCATTAGTCTCTTCACTCATGATGTTCTGCCTCACTTGGGCCCAGAGCAATGGAGCCGGCCATCTATGGACTGAGACCTCTGAGACTATGAACCCCAAATAAACTTTACCTCTCTAAGTTGTTAGATATTGGGTCACAGTGATGAAAAAAGCTAATGAACACAGTATTTATTATAGTTGTAAGGAGAAAAGGAATGTTTAAATCCCTTTTTGATGAAAGGGGGAAAAAAAAAAAACTTCTTGCTCTCTTGACTACTTCAAACCAGTTTCCATAAAAATCAAGACAAGGTATGCCGTAGCCCTGTCTTTGCTCTCGGCAGCAGTGGTTAATTCAGGAAAAACACTGGATGGAGGAAGATGGGGAATTGACAAGACAGACAGACACACATAGAGAAAAAGCTGAGACCAGGTGGGACATCACCCCCTGATGGAGGATGAAGGGTCCAGAGTTAGTACAGGTTATGTAGGTTTCATCAGAAGGTTATTTGTAGGGATGTTTTAGCAAAGCGGCTAATTTGAAGGACACAGGACTGGCAAGACATTAGGGTTATCTTGTTATGCTCAGAATTCTCTATCTTAGGGAGTTGGTGCCTAAGCACAAGGTCCTGACAGATATAGCTCTTTGATTTCGCATGGATCCTCCTCAGGCCAGGGTCACAATAGCAACTGGGCCGTCTTGACCTGTATCTTTGCACAGGAAGTTCCCATTGCCATGAGGCAATCAGAAACCATGATTCAAATCACAGCTTTCCACAAGGATAAAACCAGTTTTATGTCCAATGGCATAAACATTGATAATACCAAGTATTAACATTGATAATCTATCACATTCAAAAGGAAATATCCATTCATTCCCAAAGGTATACATTTTCCTTTTCCATTCTTTCTTTTTGTGTGTATGCACATACGTGTGTTTTGCTAGTAATTAAATTTAGGGCCTTGCCCATACTAGGTAAAAGATAATTTCTTGTGTGTGTCTCTGTGTGTGTGTGTGTGTGTGTGTGTGTATGTGTGTGTTGCTAGGGATTGAACCCAGAGCCTCGTGCATGCAAGGCAAGCACTCTACCAACTGAGCTATATCACCAGCCCTGATAATTTCTAATTATAATGAAATAAAGCTAGAAATTAATTACCAAATCAGGAAGAATCTCCCTTGTCCTGAAGATGTTAGAACTGTCTCGCATGATGCTGAGTCAGGAGAAGTAACAACCAAAGTTGAACCTTCAAGATGAAAATGTGGGGCAGTGCTGGCCTCTGTGTCATCCCCATGCAGGATAGAAAAGGTGCTCCTTCTTCAAGCAAAAAGAAAATCAGGGGGCTGGGGTGTAGCTCAGTGGAGAGCGCTTGTCTAGTATATGTGAAGCACTGGGTGGGATCCCCAGCACTAAAAAAATGGAAGGAAGGAAGGGAAGGGGGGAGGGAGAATAAAAAGGGAGCCAGCCTGCTGGCTCAGCACTGTTTGTGTGGGTGGGCAGCAGCCATGGCTCTGAGCCCCACTGGCTGAAGATGAGCATGAGGCTCAGAGAAACCAAAGCCAACTTGAGTTGGTAGACATGGAAGAAAAAAAAACAAAAAACAAAACAACAGCCCATTAATTTCTCTTCTCTAAGGGAAAAATATTAAGTCTGAATTTTTCCTTAAAATTGGAAGCAAAGTCAGTACTTGGCTGCAAGATGTTGAAGACCAAGGAAAAGTCTCACCCAAGGAACACTTTGAACTTAATATTCTCAAGGTCCTGACTCCTAAGGACAAAAAGACAAGAAGACACTAGGTTTCAAGTTATTTCATTACTTCATACAACCCACAATTGGATTTAGCTATTTCACATACTTTAGAATAAATCTATTTTAATCAGTTACTGTGAAAATTAACTTTTATTATTTCTGATGCTGGCGATTGAACCCAAGGGTGCTGTAGCACTGAATTGCATCTTAGATGCTCCCTGCCCTTTTCTTGAGACAGGGTCTTCATTAGGCTTCTTACAGGATGCTGTATTTCAAAGCCCAGAAAAAGTTCCAATTTGTATTTGTATTGTTAAAGACCCATTCACTGCAGTAGAATATTTTTAGAGTGATTCCTGACATTATTTCCCTAAAATCACAAAAAGATGCAGCACTTTTGGTTCTGTTACGTATCTCTCTCTTTTACAGCTGAATCTCCCCTAGAATGGGAGCAATAAGGCCTTCAGGTTCTGAAAGAATGGGGAACTTCCTGGGGGCCTAGCTCAGCCAGGCCCTTGGAGGGACCCAAACCTGCTGCAGGTTGAGGCTGGGCTGGTGGGGGGGCTGGTGAGGTGAGGAAGTTACGGGAGTGTGGTGAGAACAGGTGAATAGGAACCTAAGAGTTAGGAGGGGAAGGACTGGTACAAGGTCTTTCTTGGGTGGGGAGTAGGAGCAGCCCAAGGTTGATTTTGATGTAAGTCACTGGGCAGGAGTTTAAGAGGTTTCCATTGTGACACAAAGGAAAGAGAAGCTGGGGATAGGCCACAATCCTACAGTGACAGAATAAAGACCTGGTTGCCAGGGTCAGGGAATAAATACCAGAAGCCTAAGAAAGGAGAGATGGAGCCCCAGCTCCTGGCCCCCTTTCCCACCCCCTCCCCCCCAGGCTGTCTGAGATGTCACCTTCCACCTAACCATCATCCCTCAGCTTCATTCCACGCTCTCCACCCATTTGCACAGAGGACCATCACCTGTCCTTGGAATCGCTAAGGTTTTCGGCTTTCCTCGAGCACCAATGGCCAGCTCTGAGAGTTCAGCTGAGACATCTAGCCTGTCTCAAGCCAGTGAGCCTACTTCTGCTTTTCATCAACAGATTCGGGACTCTGGGATTACTATTGCCGTATTTGAAATCGGACCACATCCCTCTTCATGCTGGGGCTCCCTCCCTTCCCTAAAACAAGATAGCCGAAAAGTAACAGGACCAGAGGCTGAGCAGAAGTTTGAAAAGTTCCTGAGAGAAATTGGAGACATTCTTAACAGGGTGACGGGCTTTGAAGAGAAGATCACAGAAACAAAGGAACCTTTGGAGGAAACCATTATTTCTGAGAATGTGTTACAGCTTCAAGAAAAAGTCAGAAGATTCAGCAAAACAAATAAAAAGCTACTGAAAAAACTGCTCATTAACTCCGTCCCAGAGAAAAAACGGAATGCCAAGAAACAGGAGGTGGACTGCGAGAACCAGACTACCAAGAACAAGGTCCAAGTTTCTGAAAAGGATTTGGCAAATTGTTCAGAAGAAAAAGAAGTCCTTAATGAAACTCAACCAAGTGACGAAGCAGGAAAGTATGGATTCCCTCATGTTCAAGAAGAAAATATTAAACTTCTGAAAAACATGGAACAGCTACTACAAGAAGCAGAACACTGGAGCAAGCAACATACCGAGCTCCACGGACTAATCCAATCGTATCAGAAATCTCAGACAGACAGAAAAGAAAGCTTTAAAAATAATAAAGCCATTTTCCAAATGAAACCAAATAATGAGGTGTCCATTAAGAATGAGCTGGAAGAGCAAGTAAGGAAACTGAACAAGGACACTTATTCTCTGCACTTGGTGGCCTCTTTGCTGGACAATGAATGCCAAATCTTACAGAAGAGAGTTGAGCTTCTCAAGAAACTCCATCTGCACCAAGAGGAAACCCCAGTGGAGAAGCTGAATCACATAAACCCGGAACACAGCAAGAAAAAATGGAAGACATCAGAAACAGAACAAGTAGAAATTGATAAGGAGAACACGCAAGAAATGAGGGGCACACTTCAGAAAAAAATCGGAATCTCTAAAAGCCTGGATATTTGTCTTACTAAGAAAGCTCGTAACAACCAGCTCAATAATCATATTGCAAGAGGTCTTATAAGAAAAAAAAGGCCTTGCAGCAGCTTTCGATAGAAAAACAAAGCAGGGGTAAAAAAAAAAAAAAAAAGAAAAAGAAAAAAGAAAAAAAGGTGAATCCTCAGAAAACTACCCCTAACCCATTCACTTTCAGGCATGATTGATCATCAAGCCTTGAATAGATCTTCTAGTTCAGTCACGAAAGATCCATAATAAGAAGATTAACATATCAGTCATGACCTTGGAAGTTATGTTCATCATCAATAAACCACCCTATCAACATCAAGTTCATCATTTTACTTTCACAGTCTGCTTGGGTTTTGTGGTTATAGATAGAGATCCTATGACACTTCAACCAAGAAAGAGAAGTTACAGTACCAGTTAAGATCTAAATAAAAAGCAGAATAAAAAGGAAAGGTTTTTTTTTTTCTTTAATTATTATCTGGGAGAGGAAATGTTCTGGGGGGAGGGTAGAATATATAATGCTTTAATTGTGATGATTTCAAGCTCACTTTGTAAATGTTTCTACTGAAACATTCATAATACTGAAGTGTGGAGTATGTTGGAATTAAAAAAAAAAGAAAAAAATTCATTAACCACCAATAAACAAATGGTGTTTCCCCTTACCTGCTGGCTCTACTTTTTCTAAAGTTCCTCTCTCGCTCCTCAACTAGTGAACTGTGGGCATACTGTGCAGCAGAGACCCTTGGGAAAGACCCTTCAACTTGTTTAGCAAAATGGAGGTGTTTCTAGATTTTTTTTTTCTGGAAAAGTTCCATTTCTCTAGCTGGAAACAAATGGTGTGTGTGTGGGGTGGGGGACTAATATTTTCTGCTAAGGGAATTGTGGTCTTCTAGTTCCAGAAAAGATGGAGCAGATTCACTTCCCCCTTGTTCTTCTAAGTAAGCTAGAAACCCTGGATGTTACATATACATAGATACAAGACCCTGAGAGGTGGAGAAAAGGAGGTGGAGTGGCCAGGATCCCCAAGACCCACATTCCCTAAGGAACAACATGGTGCTGAGTGCCTGGGTGCCAAGCTGGATGCTGGAGGAGCCCTTAGAAATGCTAAGGTATGCAGACAAAAAATGTTCCCCATAAAGCCTGTTTTATTTTGCCAAAGATGAGGAAAGGGACAGGCTGGGCAAATAGAAACTTTTTGACCCAAACTGCCCTTATTCAGTCAAATTGCAGGGAAAACATCACAGCTCCACTCCCATCCCTTCACTCTCCCCTTGGCAAAAGTCGAGTGGAGAGCCTAGATATTCTTCCTCGCCAGATGGGAATGAGGCACTCCTCCTCTGTTCTTCTGGAATGGTACAGAGCATGGGCAGAAGTTTCAGGTGGCAAAGCATTCCTTCTGTCCTCCCCTTTCCCCAGTAGAGTGCACTGCCAGTGGAAGCCACATGGGCAGCCGTGATTTCTACCCTTCCCCCTGCAGACACAGACTCAGCAGAGGCTTACTAGACAGATTTACTAAGATCCAGGGTCTCATAACTTAATGCCTAAACATCTGGGATACGATGGAGAGAAATCACTCATTGTATCAAGAACCAGGAAAATCTCAACTTGAATCAGAAAAAAAAACATTTAACAGTTGCCAACAATGGATTACACATGTTGGAATTATCCAACAAGGATTTTAGAGCGGTCATCATAAAAGGCTTCAATAAGCAGATACAAACCCTTGAATGGAAAGAAGAAATAAAAGATATGAAGGAGACATAAATGGAAATTGTAGAACTGAAAAATATGCTAAGTAACAAACTTACTGGATGTGCTCAGCAGAATGTCGATATTAGAGGAACAATATCATAAAAATTTTGAAGATACAGCCACAGAAATACCTGAACCTTAAGAAGATAGGAGGGAAAAAGTATCAAGAATCTGTCATCAGAATCACAAGAAGAAAAGCAGTGTGAATTGAAACAGTATTCAACAAAATAATAACTAGAAATTTCCTGAATTTAGTGAAAAGCATAAACCTACAGACTCAAGTAGCTTGCCTTACATGTACAAAGCCCTAAGTTTGATCTCCAGCACCACAAAAGAAAAAAAGAGAAAAAACTGAGTGAACTCTAAATAGTATACTCTCAAAAAAAGTTCCAATGTTCATAATTTTTTTTTTTTTTTGGTACTGGAGATCGAAGTCAAGGACACTCAACCACTGAGCCATATTCCCAACCCTTTTTTGTATTTTATTTAAAGACAGGGTTTTACTGCGTTGCTTAGCACTTCACTAAGTTGCTGAGGCTAGCTTTAAACTGGAGATCCTCCTGCCTCAGCCTCCCCAGCTGCTGGGATTACAGGCATGTGCCACCATATCCAGATCATCATCAAATTTCTGATCCCTAAAAACAAAAGAAAAATGTTGAAAGCAGCCAGGGAGGAAAGATACATTTGATACTGGGAACAATAATCCAAATCATAGTAAATTGTTCTTTAGAAACCATGGAGGCCAAAGGAAGTGAGCATCTTTCAAGAACCATATGAAAAGAAATGTTAAGCCAGAATTATTTTACCCCATGAAGACATCCTTCAGGAATGAAGAAGAAATTAATGCGGAAAAACTAAAAGACTCTGTTACCATGTGTGGGAAAAGCCCATTTGGTCACTCCGCTAATCCTCATTTTTTTTCCTCATTTGAGAAATGAGTGATCCTGCAGACTTTGTTCTCCATTTCCAACAGAAATTTCACATGGGAGGTGCTAAATAAATGTGATATATGAATAAATACATAAAAATATAAAAACTAATAAAATGAATAACTACAACATGGCTGAACTAAATAATGGCTTTTCTTATGTAAGTTGTTCATATACTTTGCCAGACCAAATTCTGTCAGTATCACTTCTCAATCATATGTTAAATGGATAATTTCAATTAATTGAGGCACTCCTGCTACTACCATAAACTCACAAAAGAAGTACAAAGTTTATAAAGTTTTGGGAGAAACTCAGAAACATTCCCTGCATACCACAGAAAACATAAGGGAGTTCATGGTTTTTTTTAATTTTTTTTTTTTTTTTAGATATTGATGGACCTTTATTTTATTTATTTTTATGTGGTACTGAGAATTGAACTCAAAGCCTGACACATGCTAGGCAAGCACTCTATCACTGAGCCACAATCCCGGCCCAAGGGAACTCATGGTTTCAATGTTAGTTTGCACACAGTGCCATACCAGAAACAAAATTTTCTCATGGTGAGAACTCAGTCACATGGCCACATCTACCTGAAAGTGGTTAGGAAATGGGATCTTTAGCTGGGCAACCATATGCTCATTCAGAGGAAGAACTAATTTCATAAGACTTTGGGGTGTAGGAAAAATGTATTTGTCCTTCTACACAATTAGAATTTTCTCAGTAAATTTAATGGATACTTGAGAGATTTTGAACTAAAACCAGGCTCTAGGAGGTAATTACATGTAGTTAGAGAGCACTCAAGAGATTTACATAATTTCCGAGATGTGTGTTTTCATCCGTGTTGGGGTAAAGCCTGGGACCTTGGAGACAGGTCTGGGTTGTGGAGTTAAACACACTGTCTTCTCTGCCCTTGGACAATTTATTACTTTTATCTCTTCCTTCTTTCTCCCTTCCTTCCTTCCTTTCTTTTCTGGTCCTGGGAATTGAACCTGGGGCACTCTCCCACTAAGCTACATTCCCAGACCTCTTTATTTTTTTACGTTGAGTTCGAGTCTCACTAAATTCCTGCCCACAAACTTGTGATCCTCTTGCTTCAGCCTCCAGAGTCACTGGGATGACAGACATGTGCCACTGTGTCTGGCTATTTATATGCTTAAGATTTGGATCAAGAACCCAGGATAGTTTCACCTTGCCTTGAGGAGCAGGGAGTTTATTTCTCTTTCCTTTTTGAAGAGGAGGAAGACAGCTGCCTTTCTTCATGTACAAGCCCAGAATCATTCTCTTAGAATTCCTCTCTTCCAGTCCAGGTCCATTTCAGGGTGACATCTGGTCCTCTCCAGGATTAAAAGCTGGGACAAGGGGACCCAGAACAATTATGATTGTGTCATAATAATCTGCCTTTGATCCAATAACCTCATGTGTGAATTTAGGACAAAAAGAAGATGATTTAAAACAAAAACCTTCTTCACCACAGGTCTTGCTATGATTATAACATAAAGCATAAGAAAGTTTCATGCTGAAAGTACTGAAAATACAATCTGAAATTATGTTCTCTACTCCATAAGCCCCTGTTTCTTTTCCATGTGTGGAATGCGCATCTGCATCACTTTACAAATAATCTAGCAGCATTTTAAAATTTTTTTCAGCCCCAAGTAAAAGAGATTTCAAATTAAGCACTATTGAGGATACTAAAAGGATCATATGTTTCTTTCCATCTGTCTTTCCCTCAAATGGTAATTATCATCCATCCGATCATCCAACCATCTTAATATTGTGCGATTCATTTACATACTCTGCCATGCATATGGTTCATAGATTATCAGGAATGAAATTATTGCTAAAAATTGGTTTTAATTAGGCTTCATATACAGCGACAACCTCTGCTATTTTACACCCTCTAGATTCTGCATTCGCTTTAATGTTTTATGTGTATCATAAAATTGTTCTCCTACCTCAAGGTCACATTTATATTTTTATTTAATAAAAAAAAAAACATGTAAACGAGAATTTCTAAAAGCAAGGCATTTTAAATTTGGATTTTTTTGGAGGGGGGGCTACTAGGGATTGAACTCAGGGGCACTCAACCACTGAGCCACATCCCCAGCCCTATTTTGTATTTCCTTTAGGGACAAGGACTCACTGAGTTGCTTAGTACCTTATCCTTGCTGAAACTGGCTTTGAACTCATGATCCTCCTGTCTCAGCCTCCTGAGCTGCTGGGATTACAGGTGTGCGCACTGTGCTCTGCTAAAGCAAGGCATTTTAAAGGTAATTCAGGTGAGTTGCAGTTGATAATAAACTGTCATGTTGCTGTATCTAATATAAAATTTACTTGGATTAGTATCATAACATTTTATTTCTGGAAGGAACTTTAAGCTATTATTTGTTGACAGTGAAACAAAAGTCACTGTGGGAAATCACTAAAAATCTGGAGCATGTCAATGAAAATCTGGAACAAGAATCAGTATAGACCAACTATCAGTCCTACTTTTTTTTTTTTTTAAGGCAGAAGATAATGTTTATTTGTAACTTTCTCTCTCTTTTTTTCTTCTGCCTTAGTATTTTTATTTTCTTTTTCTTTTTTTTATTGGTTGTTCACAATATTACAAAGCTCTTGACATATCATATTTCATACATTAGATTGAAGTGGGTTATGAACTCCCAATTTTTACCCCAAATGCAGATTGCAGAATCACGTCGGTTACAAATCCACAATTTTACATAATGCCCTATTAGTGACTGTTGTATTCTGCTACCTTTCCTATCCCCTACTATCCCCCTCCCCTCCCATCTTCTCTCTCTACCCCATCTACTGTAATTCATTTCTCTCCTTGTTTATTTTCCCATTCCTCTGTAACTCTTTCTCATAAGTATAGTAGGTTAGTCTCACAGTCTTTAATGCTCTATTTTCTCTTTATTCAAGGGCCAAATTCCAATAAAAATCATTTTGATAAAAATCAAATATTTTAGAAATTTTAGATGTCCATTCATATTATCAGTATTCTCTTGTCCAATAGCAATAGCAAAAGAAAATCCTTTTACGAGGAAGGGAAAATTCATACAAACTTCTTTGTCACATTTTTTCTCAATAACTTCTTCACAATGATGAATTAAAGAGTCCTGATTTTCAAAAAGGATCTCTAAAGTTTTTCCTATCAAGCCTTAGCTGCTCCTCAGATAAAAGAAAAGTTCTTAATAACATTTTAATAAGAGCAAGTACCTGATAAGTCTTCTGAAGTCCTGTTGAGTTTTTTGTCTTTCATATTTATTTCTTTGACTTATCTGGAGTTGATGCAGATTCATCCTGGTACTAGGTTGATTGTTCCACGATTCTATTCTAAAATATTATGAATACTTTCAAGTCCTTTTGGCATGTCTATGCTTTCTGAACCTTTTTAACCTTTCTAATTAGAAAAGTATGAAACATTTTATATTAAAAATAAAGAAGCCTAGCTGGGTGCAGTGGCTGTAATCCCAACTGCTCGGGCGGCTGAGAGAAGAGGATCAGGAGTTTCAAAGCCAGCCTCAGCAATGGTGAGGCGCTAAGCAACTCATTGAGATCCTGTCCCTAAATGAAATACAAAATAGAGCTGGGGATGTGGCTCAGTGATTGAGTGCCCCTGAGTTCAATCCCTGGTACCAAAAACAAAATTTAAAATAAAATAAATAAAGAAAGAAGCCAGGTACAGTGGCACAAACCTGTAATCCCAGTGACTCTGGAGGCTTAGGCAGGAGGATCACAATTTTGAGACCAGCCTCAGCAGTTTAGCAAGACCTTAAGCTACTTAAGCAAGATCCTGTCTCAACATAAAAAAATTTTAAAAAGGAGGCAAGGAATGTTGGGGATGTAGCTCAGTGGTAAGTATCCCTGGGTTCAACCCAGTACCAATAAATGAATATATAAGTAAGTAAAGGTGGCAAGATTAAAAGAAGCTTTGCACATAAGGGAGGCCACTAGCTCCTGATTTTTCTGGGTCCTAATTTCTTCTTTTATAAGGCAGAGACAGTAGCTTTCTTTTGGACCACAATAACAAATCATTCATGCACAAAGTGTCCAAAAGCTGAGGTTATTGATAAGTTGAAAGTAAAAAGAAAGTTAAAAACTACATAAAGGAGGCAGACATCTTGATCAGAGTGAAATAGAGGAGTAGATTATCATTATCATCATCAAAATCATCATCATCACATTATTAATATTATTGTCATTATTATAATGTTCTACAAATCTGACCAACATAGAACATCATTTCAAAATCCCTCTTACCATAAGCAAAGGCCTCAGGCAAAGATTTATCACTGGAACATCACAGTTGGTTGAATGTTTTCTAACAATTTTTCTTTTCTAACACAGTCTTTCACAGGAAGCCACTAACCTCTAATCCATATTTAATTAAATTTTTTCTCACAGGAAAGCATACATCATTTTGGTTGGCACTAGTTTATTATAAAGCTTCAGTTTATGAGAAGAGGAAGTTCAGATTGTTTTCTAAGTCATAGTTTCAATGTGAAATTCTGATCAAACATTTGCAAACCCCAAAGAATCTCCTTAGTATCTTAAGGGTCTACAGAATTCAGTTTGAAAACGAAAGACCAAGAATACTAGATCCTTGGGCAAAGACACCTATGTGCAATTTCAGTCTCTCAGGCTTCACAGACAAGGCTTGTGTGACATCTAATTGCATGGGGTTTTGTTTTTTAAAGTGTGTGTGTGTGTGTGTGTGTGTGTGTGTGTATGTGTGCGCTTCTGGGATTGAACTCAGGGCCCCAAATAACAGGAATTACAGGTGTGCACTCAGGCAATCTGAATTCTCAAATGTTTTGTATAGGTATGTGTGTGATGGACAAGTGCTCTACCCCTGAACTGCGTCCCAGCCCCTTAAGTAGATATTTTGTAGAGTGAAGTATTAGAAGTATAGCACAATACGTTGGAAAGAACTCCCAAGTCAGAGCATGTAGACATTTACATTAACATTAACAATTAACATTACAATTAACACTAACAATTAACATTACATTGTTAATTGATGGCATTCTCTATACTACACACTCTTATAAGCATGATACTGTTTAATTTTCTCTCTGAAGAGGTACACTTCTTTTATATATAAAAATTCTAAGGCTTAGAGAGATTAATTCACTCAATGTCACACAACTGGCAAGTGGCAGGGCCAAAATTCAACACAAATTGTTTAATATTGACACCTATGATCATAAATACTGGTAGATAATTAATTTACATAAAACCTTGTATTGAAAAGCCCCGGGCTGGGGATGTGGCTCAAGAGGTAGCGCGCTCCCCTGGTATGCTTGCGACCCGGGTTCGATCCTCAACACCACATACCAACAAAGATGTTGTGTCCACCGAGAACTAAAAAATAAATATTAAAAATTCTCTCTCTCGCTCTCTCAAAAAAAAAAAAAAAAAAGAAAAGCCTCAAGTTAATAAATGACGGAAACAAGCACTGTCTGATGATCCAGGGCCAATCCTGACTAGCAAATGTGACACTTTCACAACTAGGAACCAAAGAATTGCCTAGGTATTTCTATTTCACACTGTGCATTTAAAGTGGTGAGCTAGTTATTACTGCTCTCTCTCTCTTTTTTTGTTTTAATTTTTTAAATAATTTTAAATCATTGTTGCTTGACAACTAAGAAGTTTGGGGATTCATACTAATTTTTATTCAAAAGATGTAACTGCATAGCTAATTTTTTTAAAAATATGGCTTTTTATTCATGCTTTTCAAACAGACTATTAAATATCAATAATTATCAAACTGGACTAAAATTTTAACGAAGAATGTAGGCACATAAAATATTCACATCATTTCTGATATTAATTATTTTTCTCAAAGAAAGCAAATGAATGTGATGATATAGGAGTGTAAACATTCTAATTTTAAAAGGATTTAGTGTCTCACTCTTTTTAAGAATGTTTGGAAATATTAGAAAACTATACTTTGAGTTCTAATCATGGAATTAGAAATATTCAGTTTTTATTCAGTTATTTTCTATTTATAGAATATATAGTGAATACACTCTATTGGCAGGTCTGCAGGAATAATTGGCTTGACTATAAGTCAATGTAACTTTATGGAAGGTAAAATGATCAATTCATTTTTACCTTGTAACCCAGTATTTTCGTTTCTGAGAATTTATGCTACAGATAAATCTATACACATAAGAAGTAAAGCAGCATGAAGTTTTTTTCACCAAAGATTTTCAAAGAAGAAAAATAATTAAAACAACTCAGCTATTCAGTAGCAGAAGATTGCTTGGTTAAATTATGGATCATAAATCCACAGAACAAAAAAATAATACTGTACACTGTGGAAAAGAGTGAAAAGAAACAAGTAGTATGGAGTTTCCTCAGATAAATAAAAACTGAACTGTCATACGATCCAAAAGAGAATTGAAATAAGTATCTTGAAAAAATTATCTGCCCTCCCAAGTACATGTGACATTATCAAAATAGCCAGTGAAAAGGATTCTGGGGTAAATAAAAGGCAGTGTTCCTTCATGAGAAGTTATAGAAAAGGCTTCTCTAGAAGTATCTAAAAATAAAATAACATGGCTGGGTGCAGTGGCACAGGCTTGTCATCCCAGGGTCTTGGCTGAAGCAGGAGGATCCTGAGTTCAAAGCCAGCCTTAGCAATGGCAAATTGCTTAGCGCAATTCACTGAGACCCTGTCTAAATAAAATACAAAATACGGCTGGGGATGTGGCTCATTGGTTAAATGTCCCTGAGTTCAATCCCAGTACCCCTGCCGAACCAGCACAGAGCCCAGGAAGGCCCAGTACTGCCTTGCTGACACCTGAGGAGCCCACACTGGGTCTGAGCTTTGAACACATCGCAGAACGTCACTCTTCCCCCTCCCTCTCCCCCTACACTGCTGGTGGGACTGCAAACTGGTGCAGCCAATATGGAAAAATGTATGGAGGTTTCTTTGAAAATTGGGAATGAAACCACTGTTTCACCCAACTATCCCTCTCCTCCATCTCTACCTAAAAGACTTAGAAAGAGCATATACAGGGACACAGCCATATCAATATTTATAGCAGCACAACTCACAATAGCTAAATTTTGAATCCAACCTTAATGCCCTTAATGAATGTATAAAGAAAATGTGTATATATATACACACACACACACACACACACACACATACACACACACATACACACACATACACACACATACAGTGGAATATTACTCAGCAATAAAAGAGAATAGAATCATGACATTTGCAGGTAAATGGAGTTAGGAGTATAATGTTAAGTGAAGTTAGCCAGTCCCAAAAAAAACAAATGCTGAATGTTTTCTCTGGTACAAGGAGGCTTATTCATAGTGGGGTAGGGAGGGGGAGCCTAAGAGGAATAGACATACTCTTGATAGGGCAAAGGGGAGGGAGGAGAAGGGAGGGGGCATGGGGTTAGAAATGATGGTGGAATGAGATGGATATCATTATCCAGAGTACATGTATCAAGACACAAATGGTGTGAATATACTTTGTATACAACCAGAGATATGAAAAATTGTGCTGTATATGTGTAATATGAATTACAAAAAATAAATAAAATAAAATACTTTGGAATCAACTTAATGAAAGAAGTGGAAGATCTACACGGTGAAAATTACAGAACCCTAAAGAAAGAAATCAAAGACCTTAGAAGATGGAAAGATCTACCTTGCTCTTGTATAGGCAGAATTATTTAATACTGTCAAAATGGCCATACAACCAAAAGCACTATACAGATTTAATGCAATTCCAATCAAAATCCCAATGACATTCCTCATAGAAATAGAAAAAGCAGTCGTGAAATTCATCTGGAAAACTAAGAGACCCAGAATAGCTAAAGCAATCCTTAGCATGAAGAGTGAAGCAGGTGGCATCACTATACCAGACCTCAAACTATATTACAGAGTAATAGTAACAAAAAACCAGCATGGTATTGGCACCAAAACAGACTGGTAGACCAATAGTACAGAATAGAGGACACAAAGACTAACCCACAAAATTATAATTATCTTATACTAGACAAAGGTGCCAGAAAATGCATTGGAGAAAAGACAGCCTTTTCAATAAATAGTGCTGGAAAAACTGGAAAAACTGGAAATCCTTATGCAACAAAATCAAATTAAACCCCTACCACTCACCATGCACAAAACTCAACTCAAAGTGGATCAAGGACATAAGAATTAAACCAGAAACCCTGCATCTAATAAAAGAAAAAGTAGGCCCTAATCTTCATCATGTGGGATTAGGCCTCAACTTCCTTAATAAGACTCCTATGGCACAAGAATTAAAATCAAGAATCAATAAAAAAAAAAAGCTAAAAAGTTTCTTCCCAGCAAAAGAAATAATCAGCAAGGTGAGGAGAGAACCTACAAATGGGAGCAAATTTTTAACCCTCACATATCAGATACAGCACCAATCTCTAGGGTTTATAAAGAAATAAAAAAGCTAACTACCAAATAACCCAATCAATAGATGGGCCAAAGACCTGAACAGACAGATGATATACAACCAGTCAACAAATATATGAAAAAATGTTCTCATCTTTAGCAATTAGAGAAATGCAAATCAAAACCACTCTAAGATTTCATCTCATGCCAGTCAGAATGGCAGCTATTAAGAATACAAAGAACAATAAGTGTAGGTGAGGATGTGGGGGAAAATGTACACTCTTACATTGCTGGTGGGATTGCAAATCTCCATCTTGGGACCAATCTGGAAAGCAGTATGGAGATTCCTTAGAAAACTGGGAATGGAACCACCATTTGACCGAGCTATCCCTCTCCTCCATCTATACCCAAAAGATTTAAGAAGAGCATACCACAGGGACACAGCCACATCAATGTTTATAGCAGCACAATTCATAATAGCTAAATTGTGGAACCAATCTAGATGTCCTTCAGTAGATGAATAGATAAAGAAAATGTGGTATATGTACACAATGGAATATTACCCAGCATTAAAAGAGAATAAAATCATGGCATTTGCAGGTAAATGGATGAAGTTGGAGAATATAATGCTAAATGAAGTTAGCCAATCCTAAAAAAACCAAAGGCCAAATGTTTTCTCTGATATGAGGATGCTGATTCATAAGGCGATGGGCGAGGGAAGCATGGGAGGAATGAAGGAATTTTAAATAGAGCAAAGGGGAGGGAGGGGAAGGAAGTGGGTAAGGGGTAAGAAAGATGGTGGAATGAGAAGGACATCATTACCCTAAGTAATGTATGAAAACACAAGAGACATGAAAAATTGTGGTCTATTCCTGTAATATGAATTGAATTGCATTCTCCTATCATATACAACAAATTAGAATAAATAAAATTTTTAAAAATTAAAGAAAAAGCCCATCTGGGGCTGGGTTTATGGCTCAGTGGCCGAGTGTTCACCTAGCATACGTGAGGTACTGGGTTTGATCCTCAGCACCATGTTAAAGTAAAATAACGGTTATTGTGTCCACCTACAACTAAAACAAATATCTTTAAAAATATTTTTAAAAAGCCCATCTGTTTTGTAATGAATATATTTTATAGCCAACGGAAGTCTATGGATAATTTCATAATGGGTTCCATATAAAATTATTTACAACTTCAAAAAGCAATGGCCTAACATTGTTATGAGCTTATTTGAAGGTTAGGTCAGACTAACCCCATTTTGCTCTGATGCCTTGCCCTGTGTGAAATTAGTCCCCCTACCTGCTTGAGAATATCCTCACTCTCTGGCACCCAGACCACAGCTTCTGCAATTTATAGAACAGACGTTAGTCTGCTTCCTGAGCATGTATTGAGAGATGTGGAAAATTTCTGAGAAAAGTTAACCTGTTTTTTTTTTTTCCACCTTGTGAAACAAATTCTGTAATTGTCTTAGCTTCCCCTGCCCTCTTTTCCCTTTGCGGTCTTTTGGACTTTTAAGCAGCCCCCACGAATGCTCTGGGTCATGGTGGCACAGAACTGTCTGCTTTCTGCTTCTTCGGCCCTGGCCAGAATAAATCCTTTGTCTGTTACTTCAAAAGACCCAGAGTTTTATTTGGGATATTGGAATAGTGCCTTAACAATATGGTAAATGGAATGTCCCCATTTTTGAATGCTAGGAGTCAGAATCTATAAAGAATGTAGAAATTTATTATTGATTATCAATGAATATCAAATGACAGAATCTTTATTCTGTATCACATTTTTTTTTGTTAAGTCAGAGCTAAACTCCATGTAATTTTACTTTGCATTGACATAAGCAATTATATATAATTAACTTCTGATCATCTAATATAAGGGATGGGGGCATACGTGTTTTTAGAATAGTAGGTCATCAAAGAAATCATTTTTTTCTTAACAATGCATGAGATGATTTTGGAGCATGAGGTGGTATTTTTTTTCAGTGGAGAATTTTGTGTTTTAGTCAACAATCCGTTATAACTTATTTGTCATTTCTTAACATGTTATTGAAAATATATTAGAACTGTCTAGTTCAGGAGCCAATGCTTTACAGACAGTCACCAAAATGGCGGCCAATAGTGGGAGGAATTGGCAACAGTGAATGCCAGGCAGCAGGGAGAAACCAGTAGGAAATGTTAACTTGTCACAGTAAACTCCACAGGTACAAATCTACATATGTTATCCGTGAAATTAGGCCAGATTCCTCCTGAGGATTTGAAACTATTGAAGACAAATGCCAGCTTTCATGAGTTGAATGTTAAAAAGGAGGAAGGTAGAGCCATCTTTTATTTTCCATTTCAAATGAAACAGATTCTTTCTTCATTTATGATTAATTCCCATTTGATACTCTGGTTTTAGAGCTTCCTTGGTGAACACTTTCCTTTCTAGTTTCCTTGACATGGCATGTGAAAATAGTGGACAAAGTTGTGTGTGCATGCTCTTATGTTTGTGTACTCACAAGGCATTAGCATGCTGTTTTGGATTTAAGGCTTGCAGGGATTGGGCTGTACCTCATTATAGTCCTCTTCCTTTCCTAAAAGTAGCAACTTCTCTTGGGGAGGTAAAAAAACAGCTGCTTTGATTTTGTTTCTCATTTTCAATAAATTGAAATAGAACTGGAGGTGGTGGTGCATGATGGTAATTCCAGCTACTCTGGAGACCGAGGCAGGAGGGTTTCAATTAGAGGCCAGCCTGGGCAACTTAGTGAGGACTATTTTAAACTTAAAAAAAGTTTGGGGATGTAGCTTAATGGTAGAGTGTCCTTGGGTTCAATTCCCTATAGTACAAACAAGAAGAAGGAGACAGAGAAAAAGAAGAAATGAAAGTACCTGCTCTGTATTGGGTTAATTGTGGTGTTCAAGGGATATTATAATATTATTAGTTTTAGGTGATAAAAATTAAGTCATTAGTTAGATTTTGTTTCTCTGGTTCAAGTGTACAAAGAGTGGAGGGAATGATGTTCCATCTCTCTAGGGGCTCAAGGTCTGCCTGAGATGCTGCACAAAGCAGAAGGAGAAATTAGGGAAATGCTCAGGCTTTCCCACATCTCACCCTCTAATCTCCAGTCATTGCTTCCTCACTGGTTGATTCTAACCAGAATCCAGTTATCAAAAAGCCTAAGAAATGTCTTTTGAGGAAGTATTTTAGTCAGCTTTCTATTACTGTCATTAAATACCTGAGACAATTAGCTTATAAAGAGAAAAGGTTATTTCAGCTTACAGTTTAGGAGGTTTCAGTCCTTGATTGCTTGGTCCTATTGCTTTTGGACTCAAAACACATCATGGCTGCAGCACATGGTAAAAAGAGAGGGCCAGGATGCAGAAAAGAAGAAGAAGAAAGGGCTGGGGTCTCAATATCCCCTTCGAGGGCATGCCCCAATCATAGGAAGACCTCCTACTAGTCTCCACTTCTTAAAGTTTCCACCACTTGTTCATAGTGTACAACCCTTTAACACACGGGCCCTTGGAGGATTAGTAAGAGGTCAATAGCCTATAACGCAGAAGAGAGCAAAAGAAGGGCAGAAAATAGGTCTGAGAACAAATCAACAAGAGAACAACATCATATCAGCCACAGTTACTTTCCAAGGGATTGTTTGCATGGCCTAGGACAGAGTTGGGCAGGAGGTTTATTGCTTTGGCCGTTTTTCCTTTCTGCAGCATCAGTTGCCACCTCTCAGGATTTGTTACAGCATAAATCTAAGGTAGTGAGATCCCAGCCTGATTACACAGGAAGGGGGCTCAGAGGTACCCCATGTTACAGGATTAGTGGTCAGGTCCAGAGCAGGAAACTCGGATAGAGAAACACAAAGGCAATTAGTGGCTCATTTAGTTCATGTAGATAAAATAGATTCTTAATTGGCAACGGATCAAAAATCGAAGAGAAAGAACATTCTGTCATAGGCTGGAGATGATGGTGGCTTGCACCAGACGAGGAGAAGCAGATAGATTTTGAGGGTGGAGCCAAAATTTACTGATGGGTCAGTGCAACTATGAGGGGGAATAAAGCAGTCTGAAAGATGCTGACCAAGTTTATTCTGAGTAACTAGAAGAAATAAGTCACTTATCTGGATGAAGAAATTGTGAGAAGAGAAGGTTTGGGGAATATAAGACGACTTTGGCTTTTGATAATCCTAATTTAAAACTCCTTGTTTTCAAAGGTTCTCCTCAAATCTGCCATTTTAGCTTATTTGTAACATAATTCAGGAGGCACAGGGAAGTTATTAGATGAAAGCCTACACATTTAATCGTGAAACCCCATCTTTCTTACTTCCTTCAATTCTGAGTAAGCCAGCAGCCAAGATTTAACCACTCCTTACTCCTCAACCCTTGCTCTAATCACAAGAGATTGATATGTTACTCTTTGGGGAAATTAGTTCCGAGAAAATTTCTACAGATACCAATAATTAGGGATTCCCCACAGGAATATCTGAGTCCACAATCATCCCAAAGCAATTTCCCATAAGTCCACAAGCTCTGCCCATGTTCATTTCCATTCATACTTTTTAATTGCATCCACTATGTATAAATGGGCAATCAAAAATCATCAGACTGAGCCAAGGCTCAATGCTTGGCCCTGGGAAAGACAAAGCAAGAGAAGATCATTTCCACTAATCATCTTCAGAACTCAGTCAAAAATTTTTCTGGGCTTGTCTCCAACACCTGGTAAACATTCTTTCAAGACAACTGGGACTTCGGAAGAAGAGTAAAGATAGAAATTCACATAACTGAAGATATTCTCCCAAACTGCCTTTTAGCAGCAATTGATTTTTTTTTAAAAGTCACTGAAATTTGTGCAAATGAATAAAATGGGTATAAAAGGTAGAACAAATTAGAGGCACCTTACAGGGGATGTCAAGAATTGTTCTAATGACAGTGATTACACATGCTTTTTGTACCTTTTGTAATTAAACGTAAGCACACGTCTTTCAATCATGCACAGTTTAAGCATTATGATCGATGTTTCACTTACCATTGTGATCCATTCATCATTTAGCATCTATGAATAAATGAACAAAGGAGGTCATTGGAGGTCATAGCTGCCAAAGGCCTATTGTGATAATGAAATAGTGTTTTCAAATTAAGAGCTTCTTTATATTCTACTGTCTCATGTAAACAGTGCCAGGTTTAGTGGGGTTTTGGTAAAAGACAAAAGCTGTAGATGATTAAAGAAAAATTCCCCAGAAACAAGTCATACTGATAGTGTTGATAAAACCCATGTTGAATTTTTCTATCTAATTTATTTAGCCAGTACAGAAAGGGTGTGATTCCAGGGGGAACACCTAAGGGTGAGAGAAAATAATCTTAGCTCAAAAATCTTAAACTATTCCCATTAAAAATGAAATAGTACAGTGGGTAGGGAGGGAGCTTATGGGAACTCTTTGTGCTCTTTGCTCAAATTTTCTGTAAACCTCTCTGTGCTTTATTCAAATTTTCTGTAAACCTAACACTGCTTTAAAGTATAGTCTATGAATTTCAAAATTATTTAATGAAATGGTCCTTTTGGGATACTTTAAGCTTTATAAGTCTATTGAAATTTTATGGAAAATTGAATTTCTTACATTGCATCTTCTAAAGAGTATGGAAAATTAACATTACAATTGAAGAGGTCTTGAAATTTAAACAAAGTAGGTCCGGTCTTTAGGGATTTTATTTTTGCTAATTCTTCAAAACACAAAACAATTCTAATTTATTTTATTCAATAGAATTCATAATGTATAAATTAGTAATGCCAATCCAATTACAATTTAAATCTATTCATCATTTTCAAGAAAGATTAAAGTTTAGAATATTTTTAAACATGTTATTGTAGTATTCAAATCTTTAGAAGGCAATTCTAAATACCTTGTTAAATTTGTTAAACCTTTATCCCTAAATCCAATATTTTGCATGTATTTACAATGACTGCCTGGGAAGGATAAGTTTTCTTTAACATAAAGATTATATAACACAATGGAAAGTATCTCTTTTTTTCTTTTTCGTTTTTTAATGTTTTTAGTTGTAGTTGGACACAATAACTTTATTTTATTCATTTATTTTTTAATGTGGTGCCGAGGATCGAACCCAGGGCCTCCCATGTGCGAGGTGAGCGCTCTGCCACTGAGCCAGCCCCAGCCCCAGCTTCTTTTTTTTAATATATATATATATATATATATATATATTTAGGTATAGGTGGACACAATATCTTTATTTTATTTTTATGTAGTGCTGGGGATGGAACCCAATTGAGGCAAAAGCTCTCCTTCTGAGCCACAATCCCAACCCTGGAAGGAATGTCTTCTTCTTTTTTTGAACTTCTTTTTTAATCTTTTTTTAAGAGAGAGAGAATTTTAATATTTATTATTTTTTTTAGTTTCCGGCGGACACAACATCTTTGTTGGTATGTGGTGCTGAGGATGGAACCTGGGCCACACGCATGCCAGGCGAGCGCGCTACCACTTGAGTCACATCCCCAGCCCGGAATCTCTTCTTAAAAGAAGTTTTTTTTTTTTCCTTTGAATTTACCCTAAGATCTATCAATTGCCTATAGATTTACACACAATAAGATGGAAATAGAGAATCTTCATGACAGGAGGTAGAAAGAAATCATAACAGACTGTGTACTTGGTATGTTTTATCATTTAATTTGCCTCCTAGTTTTCTTGCATGAAAAAAAAAACCAAGAGCTAGGGTTGTAGCTCAGGAGTAAAACATTGCCTAGTACATGTGAAGCACTGGGTTTGATCCTCAACACCACATAAAAATAAATAAAGTAAAGGTATTAAAAAAATTTGAAAACCGGGTGGATTTCATAACTTTGAGAAATAAAGATGCAAACCTCTTTCTCAAGACATGCATCATTCTTCGTGACCTTAAATATGGATAGCAATTTCTGACAAGAGACTCAATGAGGCTGCTGAACAATATAAGATGACCTTCATGACAGTTTAATGAAAATAAATTGAAATAAAACAAACAAAATCAATTTTATATGAATCTCTCTTATAATTAATAAAACAGACTGAATAAAACATTAAACTCAATTCAGTATTGGTGATTTTAACCTAGTAAAGATTTCCCCCCATTCTGTAGGTTGTCTCTTCATCCTCTTGTTTTATTTGCTGTGCAGAAGCTTTTTAATTTTATGCCATCCCATTTACTAATTCTTGGCATTATTTCTTGAGCTTTAGTAGTCCTACTAAGAAAGTTGTTGCCTTCATCTATAGGCTCTGTTTTCTTCTAAGAGTTGCATAGTTTCTGGCTGAATTCCTAGGTCTTTGATCCATTTTCAGTTAACTTTTGTGCAGGATGAGAGATAGGGATCTAGTCTCATTCTTCTACATATAGATAATCAGTTTTCCCAGTACCCTTTGTTAAAATGTATGTTTTTGGCACCTCTGTCAAGGATCAGATGACTACATCTATGTGAGTTTGTCTGTGTGTTTGTATTTTGTTCCATTGGTCTATGGGTCTGTTTTTCTTTTCTTTTTTAAAAATGGGTCTGTTTTAAAGCCAGTACCATGCAGTTTTTGTTACTATAGCTCTGTGGTATAATTTCCTATTTATATCCCTTTAATTTCATTCTCATATCTAATCACTCTGGCTGAAGTTTCAAGTACTATATTAATAAAAGTGGGTTTGTTAGTCAACTTTTTATTCCTGTGAACAAAATACTTGACAAGAACAATTCAGAGAAGAAAAAATTTATTTTAGCTTTATGTTTCAAAGGTTTAGAACATGGTCAGCAGAGTTCATTGATCTGGGCTCAAGGAGAGGCAAAACATGCTAGCAGAGAAGTGCTACTTACCTCATGGTAGCCAGGAAGTAGAGAGAGGGAGGGATAGGAGCTGCAGGAAGATGAACCCTTCCAGGGTACCTCCCCAGTGACCCACTTCCAGCCACACTTGACCTGTCTACAGTTATCACCCAGTCAGTCCAGTCAAACTAGAATGGACTAATTAAGTAACATTTATCATAATTCAATCATTTCACCTCTGAATATTCCTTCATTTATACAGGAGTCTTTGGGGGTATACCTCATATCCAAACCATATCATTTTAACATTGGGTATTGTGAGCCTCCAACATTTTTTAAAAAATATTTATTTAGTTATAGATAAACACACAGTAACTTTATTTATTTTTATGTGGTGCTGAGGATGAAACCCAGTGCCTCAACATATGCAAGGCAAGCGCTTTACCACTGAGCTACATCCCTAGCCCCTCAACATTTTTTTTTAATTAGAATTTCTTTGGCTCTTTTAGTCTTCTAAATGAATTTTAGACTGTTTTTTTTTCTGGTCTATGAAGAATGTCATTGATACTTTGATGGGTATTGCATTAGCTCTGTAGATCAGATTTGGTAAAATGGCTATTAAAAACACTATTCTGCCTATATATGAACATGGGAGGTCTTACCATCTTCTTGGATCTTTGTCAAGTTCTGTAATTTTGATTGTAGAAGTCTTTCACCTCCTTGGTTAAATTTATTTCTAGGAATTTTTCTAAGCCTTTTGTAAGTGAAACTATTTTCCTGATTTTATTTCTCAGCAAATTCATTATTGGTGCATAGGAAAGTTATTGACTTAAGTATGTTGATGTATCCTGTTACACTGCTGAATTTGTTTATTAGCTCTAGCAACCTTCTTTTTTTTAATTTTTAATATTCATGTTTTAGTTCTCCGCGGACACAACATCTTTGTTGGTATGTGGTGCTGAGGATCAAACCTGGGTCGCACGCATGCCAGGCAAGCGTGCTACCACTTGAGCCACATCCCCAGCCCTCTAGCAATCTTCTGGTGAGGTTTTTTGGGTCTTCTAACTGTAGGCTCATATCCTGTTATAAACAGTGATAATTTGATTTCTTTCTTTCCTAGTTATACCCCTTTAATTTCATTCTCATATCTAATCACTCCGGCTACAGTTTTAAGTACTATATTAATAAAAGTGGTGAGACTGGATATCATTGTCTTGTTCTGTATTTTAGATGAAATTTTGCATTTTTTCCTCATTAACTATGATGTTGGCTTTGAGTTTGTCATATGTAACCTTTATGACATTTAGGTAGATTCCTTCTATCCCTAGTTTCTTCCATGTTTCTATAATGTATGGGTGCTAAATTTTGTCAAGGACTTTCTTTGATGATCCAGGCATGGTGGCACATTCCTGTAATCCCAATGACTCCAGGGGTTGAAGCAGGAGAATTGCAAGTTCAAAGCCAGCCTCAGCAACTTAGAGAGACCCTAAGCAACTTAGCAAGGCTCTGTCTCAAAATAAAAAATAAAAAGAGTTGGGGATGTGGCTTGGTAGTTAATAGCACCTGGGTTCAATACCCCAGTACCAAAAAAAAAAAAGGGTTTCTCTGAATCTATTGAGATTTGAGATGACTAATGAGTGACTAGTTTTTGTCCTTAATTCTTTTTATGTGGTGAATTACAATCATTAATTTGTATATGTGTACACACACACACACATATAAATATATATATATATATATATTTTTTTTCTCCTTTTGGTACTGAGAATTGAACACTAAAGAGCACCTAACCACTGAACAACATCCCCAGCCCTATTTTGTATTTTATTTAGAGACAGGGTCTGACTGACTTGCTTAGCACCTCGTTGTTGCTGAGGCTGGCATTGAACTCGTGATCCTCCTGTTTCAACCTCCTGAGCCACTGGGATCAGCACCTGGCTAATTTGTATATATTGAACCATCCTTTCATCCCTGGAATGAAATCAACTTGGTCATGATGTACAGTCTCCTTAATGTATTGCAGAATATGACTTGCTAGTATTTTGTTAAGAATTTTTGCATCTATGTTTATCAGGAATATTGATCTATGCTTTTCTTTCCTTGATGTGTCTTTATCTGGGTTTGATATTAGGAGGACACTAGCTTCACAAATCAAATGTGTTTTTATACATCAGTGATGAATCCACCGCAAAAGAAATAGGAAAATTACCTCATTCACAATAACCTCAAACAACAACAATAGCAACAACAACAAAAACAAAACAAACTTGGGAATCAATCTAACAAAAGATGTGAAATAATTCTACAATGAAAGCTACAGAACACTAAAGAAAGAAATTGAAGAAGACCTTAAAAGATGAAAAAATCACCCATGCTCTTGGATAGGCAGAATTAATATTGTCAAAAAGCCAAAACTGTTATACAGATTTAATGCAATTCCTATTAAAAATCCCAATGATTTTCTTCATAGATCTAGAAAAAGCAATCATAAAATTCATTTGGAAAAATAAGAGACCCAGAATAGTCAAAGCAATCCTTATCAAGAAGAGCGAAGCAGGAGGCATCACAATACAAGACCTTAAACTATACTACAGAGCCATAGTAACAAAAACAGCATGGTATTGGCACCAAAACAGACACTCAGACCAGTGGTACAAAATAGAAGACATATAAATATAGTTATCTCATAATAGATAAGGGCACCAAAAACATTAATTGGAGAAAAGAGCTATTCAACAAATAGTGCTGGGGGAAAACTGGAAATACATATGTAACAAAATGAAATTAACCCCTATCTCTCACCCTGCATGAAACTCAACTCAAAGTGGATCAAAGACTTAGGCCCTAAAACAGAGACTCTGTGCTTAATAGAAAAAAAAGTAGGCCCAAATCTTCATCATGTCATCAGCTTAGAACCTGACTTCCTTAAAAAGACTCCTAAAATGCAAAAAGTAAAATAAAGAATCAATAAATGGGATGAATTCAAACTAAAAAGCTTCTTCTCAGCAAAGGAAACAATCAATAATGTGAAGAGAGAAATTTCAGAATGGGAGAAAATCTTTATCACAGATACCTCAGAGCAGTGATCTTCAGAATATATAAAGAACTCAAAAAACTTAACACAGGCACACACACACACACACACACACACACACACACAAAAAAAAAAAAAACCAATCAAATTTATTGAAATGTGCTAAGGAACTACACAAAATGATTTTTTAAATAATATTCTTTAGGGTTGAAGTCTTTTCTGTGTTTATATCTGGATGACCTATTTATTGGTGAGAGAGATTTGTTGAAATCACCCAAAATTATTGTATTGAGGTATAAGTCTTTAAGTCAATTAATTTATGTTTTATGTAATTAGGTGCACTGATGTTTGGATCATAAATATTTACTATCATTGTATCTTCTTTTTGGACTGTTCCCTTTATAGTACAAAGTGACATTCTTTGTCTCTTCTGATTAATTTTGGTTTGAAGTCTGTTTTGTTGGATATGAGAGTAACTACTCTTGCTTGTTTAGGGGCTCCATTTGTATGCAGGATCATTTTCCATCCCTTTCACATCCTTTCACTGGGGCAGTTTTTGCCTGTAAGTTGAGTCTCTTGCAAAGAGTCTTTTTTTAAACCCATTCTGTCAGCCTATGTTCTTTAATTGGAGCATTGAGACCATTTACATTCAGTGTTATTATAGAGAGAGGTTTGCTCATTCCTGCTAGTTTGATTTATTTCTAATGTTTAGTTTGGGTCCTATTTCTCATTTACTTATCTTGTCTTCAAATGAAACTCCTCCGTTTGAGAGCTCTGGAGTTTGTTTTTAAGCTCTTCTGTGTGTAGTATTTCTCTAAGAATTTTCTGTAGTGCTAGAACAGTAGTCATGAATTCTTTTTAGTTTCTGTTTATCTTGGAAGGTGTTTATTTCCTTGATTCTAAATGATAGCTGTGCTGCGTATAACAGTCTTGGTTGGCTATTCCAATGATACCTCCTAACACACTGATAAGAACTTTTATCCCAATGGATAAGAGAGAATCTTTTATCTTCTTGGCCATAGTTGGGGTGAGGTGCATGTGGTCATCCACAACTGTCTAGCTTCCACTTCCCCTGAAGCTCTTTACTCCCAGCACATATTGAATCTTTGGCTTTATGCATGGTACACCAGGCCAGGTGGTTCTGGAGCTTCTCCAGCTTACTGGTTACCAAGGCCTGGGCTTAAGCCAGAGGCACATGGCAGTGCTCAATGCACGGGTGCACCTGTGGCATGGAAGCCTGGTTATCCTCACAGCAGCTAGTGCTGAACCAGAACATGAGGCCCTGCATCTTCCAGATATTCCCCCTCTCCACCCTTTTCACATGGAGTCCACCACCTCCTGCACCCTGCTCCAGTCATTTTTAAACTTGGTCTCTTAATGTTGTCCCAGGGTTCTTGGATATTCTGATCATGATTATTAATTTTCTTCTCTCCTCTCTCCCTCCCTCCCTCCCTCCCTCCCTTCCTTCCTTCCTTTTCCTTCCTTCCTTCCTTCCTTCCTTCCTTCCTTCCTTCCTCCCTTCCTTCCTTCCTTCCTTCCTTCCTTTTATTTTGTTACTGGGGATTGAACCCAGTAACTTAACCATTGAGCTACAATCCCAGGCATCTTTATTTTTTGAGACGGGGTCTCACTAAATTGCCGAGGTTGGCCTTGAATTTATGACCCTCCTGACTAAGTCTCCTGGATCACTGGTATTACAGGCATTCACCACCACATCTGAAATTCCTGAATTTTTATTAGACTTAAATAAAAATATCTACTCCTTCAACAAGATGTGACTTCGATGTCAATTAAATAATTCAAAAGGAAATAGAATAGTATGGGTCACTTTCTGTATTCCAGGCTCTGAGCTAAATGAGAAAGATGAATTGCAGAAAAGGTCACATAGCTCCCATGTGGAAAAGTTAGGATACAAGTGTGAATTTCTCTGGTTATGAAGCAAAGATTCTAGATAAGAGTCCAGAGGCTATATCTGACTCTGCTCTTAATGTGCTCAGACATATTTGGTATGATTTGTATAGTGGTTTTCAAATAATTTGAATTATCAATATTTAAAAGCTAGCTGGCTAAACATAGAGATCCAGATTTCTGATTTCTCTAAAACAAGTCAACAGCAGTGGCTCAGCCTGACTACTGTAACTCAAGTCAGATAATAGACAACCCCTTAAGTGTATGTATGTGTGTGTGTGTGTGTGTGTGTGTGTGAGAGAGAGAGAGAGAGAGAGAGAGAGAGAGAGAGAGAGAGAGGGAGAGAGAGAGACTCTGTGTGTTGTTTTTTCAGTGCTGAAGGTTTTTAATTGAAGGTTTCCTTATACTTGGCCTGAATTCCTCAGTAGTACCTATAGGCAGGGAGGCTTCCTGGGTGTATGACCTGTGCAGCGCTACAAGTTCCCATGCTTAGAAGAGCCTTGTGTTTCACTATCATCATCTTGAAATGCATTATAATCTTTAATCAAGGTTTTCACATTTTAATTTTGTACTAGGTTTCACAAATTATGTAGCTGATCCTACCCATAGATATTTACATTTACAAGTTTTGCCTTAAAATTTCTGAATATATTTATATTTATATTTTGCTGTTTGTTTTATCTTTGCCAAAAGTTTTATCAATTTAGTAATGAAGTAATAGTAGATCATTCTTCCCTATTTTTTAGGAGTGATACAGATTTTATGAGTCCTGCAGCTTATATGACTTGCAAGATCTATATAGACACACACAAACACACACATAGACATATATATGTATATAGATACATATGTATGTATGTATAATTTAGGTACAAAAATAAGAAAAAAATATAACTTTCACAAACTTTATAGAATTGTATGAACTGTCAACTTGTTGCTGGGGCCACTCTCAGGATCTTGAAGCTTCACTTCATTTGCTTTGTGGGGAAATCTGCCCCTTCGAGGAAGATTAATAATTCTATCTTCATATTGCAGCTAGATTTACATATTAAGTTTTAGGACTTTTGTCACAAAGAAAGTGAAGCACCTAGGAGAGAGACTGTGGGTGTGCTTGATTCTGGAAAACATTCTAAGAAAACTACAAATCAGGATATCTGACAAGACATCTTTAAGATGCTTAGGGATTTAATTAGTGTCTTTCCTTTCTTCCTATAACATTTATGGCCAAATATTTTCAACCTTGCAGACCATCTATACCAGCTCTATTTGCCCTTCTAACTCAACTTATCTTTGTCTTTGGTAGGGTCTGTTTTTTTCTTTGAGGCTGTTCTCCCAAATTTATCTACAAAATTTATTCTCTACCAAATTTATCTCCTCAAAATACATGAGTGCTTTCCCTGTTTTCCTAAAGTTCTGCAAGACAAGATTTAAAAGCTCCACATATAACAAGATATATCCCTTAACAAATACCAGATGTTTGCTTATTCTTTTATCCTTTACAAAGTCATTATTTTTATATTCAACTCACGATTATAGCACCCTGTTTGTCCAGCTTCTTAAAGTTTGGTGAGGGGTACTTCAACCTACATTGTTCATTTAATCTTTACAACAATCTTGTGAAGTGTAATTACCCTTATTTAGTACATGACTAAACTAAGACACAGAATGATTCATTATATCACCTTATACTTATCCCTAGAAGTGCTTAAAGCTGCTATTTGTACACATGTAATTATGTATATGTTGCAAATACTAGACTTCTATATTTAATTCATATATTTATTCTCCTCTGTAGTTTTCTCAATAAAAGAGATATTATCTCTAGTTTCCTCTCTTAAATCCTCATTAATATGTCTGAGAAATAGTAAACACCTAATTATTTATATTGGTTGATAGTTTAAAGAACTAAAGACTAAAAACTGTGATTATAAGCTATACTATTTTTTCTATTAATATGAGTATACAGTGTATGGTTTACTGACAAGCTTATACATTTTAAAAATGTCAGTGCATTCTGATGGATAATAAAGCAGCAGCTAATCAAAGATAAGCTAGTCACTTGCTCAGGAATTAAAAGAAAAATATTTATTGCAAAATAGACTAAAGATCAAATCATATGAGGAAATGTTTTCATTAAAAAACACTATCACAAAACCTTTAACATGCTATGTTTTACATGATTCTGCTTATTCAAATTTCTTTTTTTTTTCTTTAATTTTTTGAGTGCTGGGGATGGAATCCACTTCCTCATGCCTATGCATGCTAGGCAAGCACTCTACCACTGAGCCACAGTCCAAATTCCCAAAGTTTTAAACTCAAGGACTGCCTTACTTTAATTCAGAATCCCTTGTTATGTCAAACTACACAAAGACACTTATTAAAATGCTATATTTTTCTATCAGAAATTGGCTATTTTGGCAAAAACATAGTTCATATCAGAACTTGAAGATGTGTATATTAAAAGTCCTAGAAAAAAGACTTTTTGTGTTACAATAACTTAAGGACTTGCTTGTTTTCTGGGTATTTCTAATTTTCATGATTAGTTTAATAATCAATCCTTAAGGGAAAACATTCTATAGAAGGTATATTGGTGTGGTATATCAAAATATTTTGTTTGCAAACTACATTTAAAAGTTATATGAAGGTGATACGTGGCAGCGCACACCTGTAATCCCAGTGGCTTGGGAGGCTGAGACTATTTCAAGTTCACAGCCAGCCTCAGCAACTTAGCAAGGCCCTGAGTAACTCAGCAAGACCCTGTCTCTAAATAAATTATAAAAAGTGGCTGGGTAGAATGAAATAGACATTATTACTTTATGTATGTATGTGACTATATAACCAATGTGATTCTACAATATGTATACTCAGAAAAATGAGAAATTATATCCCATCTATGATATATCAAAGTATATAAGTGCATCCTACTGTCATGTATAACCAATTAAAACAAATAAAATATTAAAAACTGAAAAAAAAGATGTGTCTTAGTGGTTAAGTGCCCCTGGGTTCAATCCTTGGTACAAAAAAAAAAAAAAAAAAAGTTATATGAAGTGTTTCTCAGTCAACATTCTGAAACTGGACATTATATGATTTAGAAAAAATAGTATATTTGTTCTTAATAATTTAAGAACATATTTACTATATACTAAGATTGAATAGGAGAAAAATAAAATATTTTAATATGCTCCTTTAATAACTGATAATAGAGCTGGTTGTAGCTCAATGTTGGAGCATTTGCCTAGCATATGTGAGGCACTGGGTTGGATTCTCAGAAACACATAAAAATAAATAAATAAAATAAGGTTCGTTGACAACTAAATTTTTTTTAAAAAAATAAAGAAATGATAATAATTGTTGAGTACAATTGGTTGGCATTTGATATGTATTTATTTCATATCCCTTTCCTTTTTCATGGTGTTCTAACTTGCTATGTAAAATTTTGGAATAATAGTGTTTTGTTTTGTCTTTATAACTTCAACCTAAAAAACTATGATAATGGTAACTTTGCCAGGAGTTTATATCTTAACAGAAGTTTGTAAGAAGTATATTACTTTATAGCTTTTTTTTCTTGTCAAAATGATTAACATTATAGAACCTAGAACTTATGCAGAAAACTGGTAATCAGACACTCATGAGTCATGGCTTTGCTTCCAAATACAAGGCTACATCTTAATTCTGTGCCAGATTTATAGAAAATGAGTCTTTTGATATATTATGAGAATATGGCTATAAAAATAGTATGATAATAAATTAATTATATATTGTTAGCAGTTATACTAGAAGTTACTTAGATGAGATTGTATTTAGGTTTTACAGTAATTTTTGTAACTCATGTATTTTGTTGTGTGCTAGAGAGATATTTAGTTAAAAACTGAAAGTTTATCAAATGAAACGGTACATAAAAATTCTTCATTGTTTTAAGGAAAAGAAGCCCACTTAGATAGCAAAAATATAAAGAAAATCTACTATATATCTTGACTAATTTCAGCAGCATGGCAAATCAAAATATTAAAATAGATATCCTACAAGCATAGACTAAAATATAAAATGAATGTGTGTGCATCATTACAATCAGTGGTTACATGGGAGGATCATGTAACAATGGGTGCCACTGATCAATTCTCTGGGAAATACAGCTTAAATGTTTATATTAGACCCTTGTCAAGTTTCATGCAAAAGAGTAAAATGATCCCATCCTATTTCTAAATGATTACTCTGGCTTCTGTGTGGAGAACAGGTTTGAGGCAAGCAAGAACAGAAGCTGGGGATCAGTTGAGAGGCTGTGGGGGGAGGACAGAAAGACAGCCAGGATGCAGGAACAGCAGTAGAGAGGTAAAGGAGTGGAATGGACTTAGCAATGGATTGTATGTGGGAGTAAGGCAAGGAGAGTTATGCAATGGTGATTTCCAAGTGTCTGTTTGAATATGAGAGACCTGAAGGAGTCAACTTAAGAAATCAAGAATTTAGTCCTATGTATGTTCTAGAATATGCAAGTGAATTATCATTGCCGTTATTGTTCTAGTACTGATTTTTTTTTAAGTTGGGGAACGAGCCCAGTGGTACATTACCACTGAATTACATTCTCAGTTCCTTTGATTTATTTACTTTTTAAAATTTTGAGACAGAGTATCACTAAGTAGTCCAGATTAACCTCAAACTTGTGATCCTCCTGATGCAGCCCCCAAGTAACTGGGATCACAGGCATGCAGCACTGCACCCAGCCTGAATTTTAACTTTCACTTATAGAACTTTAAACATGTAAAAGTACGGTTTTTGAATTCTATATATCACTATAGGTCACTGCAACTTCTTACCAAAGGGCTCTTTTAGCTGGACACTGTGGATGCCTGTAATCCCAGAGGTTCAGGAGGCTGAGGCAGGATCATAAATTCAAAGCCAGCCTCAGCAAAATCGAGGCACTAAGGAACTCAGTGAGGCCCTATCTAAAAATAAAATACAATATAGGACTGGGGATATGGTTTAGTGGTAGAGTCCCTGAGTTCAATCCCCAGTATCCAAAGTAACAAATAAAACAAAACAAACAAACAAACAAACAAAAACAGCCCTTTTAGTCTACTCAAAAGACTTTTTCCTCCTCTACCCCTCTTCTTCTTCTCCTCTCCCTCCCCTTCCCTCTCCTCCTCTTCCTCTTTCTCCTCCCCCTCTTTCTCTCCTCCTCCTCCTCCTTCTTCAGTACAAGAAATTGAATTCAGGGACTCTTAACCACTGAGCCACTTCCACAGTCAATTTTTAAATATTTTTTGAGACAGGCCTTGCTAAATTGCTGAGGCTGGCTTTGAACTTGTGATCCTCCTGCCTTAGGCTTACAAACCATTGGGATTACAACTGTATACCACCATGCACAGCTCAATTTTACCTTCTTAAAATGAGTTTCAAAGATTTATTTCTTGGCTTACATTTAGGAAGAGAGACCACTTATTGGATTCCAGTGACCTACTCATGAATAATAACATCAACTTCTAATATGTATTGTGTACCTACTCTCTGCTAAATGTTATTCTTTCATGTCTTACACATTAGAACAACGTGTAGGAAAAGATCAGAACTAAGGCTTAGGGAAATTAAGGGTGATGGTCATGCATCATAGCTAGGATCCAAACACTTCAGTCTGACTCCAAAGTGTGTACTTTGACCACTTACATTTTTCCTCTCTAGCTTAGACTTTAGTTTCAAATTGAGATATTGTTGAAAACTAAACTTTCTGGATTGATGCTTGCACTTCATTTTATTATTATATCAGATATTCTGTTTAGGGAGTATACCTACTTTGTTAAATGCTTAATTTGTTTTATTAAGCCACTTGACTCAGCTAAATGTTTCCATCTACATGGCAATCCAGCAAACTGCAGCTGCCTTTTACTAGTTTCTTGCAACCTGGTTTCAGTTCCTTTCCTCTTCCACTAAAATCTTTTTTGGGGACCATCATAACTCTCTTCTTGACAAACCATGTGACTCTCTCTTAGACATTTCCTGGCTCCATGGTGACTTCCTTTCTCCCAAAGCCCTTTCCACCCTTTCTAATTCACTGCATGTCAGTTCATTCCTGCTACGATAGCAAAATAGCTCAGACTGATATGCTATAGGTAATGGAAATTTATTTCTTACAATTTTGGAGTCTGGGAAATCCATATGCAACAAAATGAAATTAAAACCTTATCTCTCACCATGCACAAAACTCAACTCAAAGTGGATCAAGGACCCAGGAATTAGACTAGAGATCCTGTGCCAAATAGAAGAAAAAGTAGACCCTAATCTTTATCATGTCTGATTAGGACCCTACTTCCTTACCAAGTCTCCTAAGACGCAAGAAATAAAATAAAGAATCAATAACAGGATGAATTCAAACTGAAAACTTCTTCTCAGCAAGAGAAACAATTAGTGAGGTGAAGAGAGAGCCTACAAATGGGAGCACATTTTTACCACATGCACATCAGATACAGCACTATTCTCCAGGATATATAAAGAACTCAAAAAACTTAACACCAAAAAAAAAAAAAAAACAAACCCTAAACAAACAAAACAAACAACCCTAAGGAGTTGAACAGGCACTTCTCAGAAGATGATATACAATCAACCAACAAATGTAGGAAAAAATGTTCATCATCTCTAGAAATTAGAGAAATGTAAATCAAAACTCCTCTAAGATTTCATCTCACTCCAGTCAGAATGGCAGCTATTATGAAGACAAACAACAATAAGTGTTGGAGAGGATGAGGGGAAAAGGGCACGCTCTTACATTATTTGTGGGACTTCAAATTGGTGCAACCAATCTGCAAAGTGGTATGGAGATTCCTTAGAAAACTGGGAGTGGAACCACCATTTGACCCAGCTATCCCATTGGCATATACCCAAAGGACTTAAGTTGGTCCTTGATTCTCTGTGGTTATAATCTTTGTCATTGTGCTGTTGACCCCAGGGTGCTATTATAGAGTGCTGTGGCCTGCCTGTTGGGCCCTAAGGCTCCAGGTCAGCAATGCACCTCTCAGTTGATCTTTACACTCACTTCAGGTTATAAAAACCTTAGTCAGAGAGATCACTGCATACCTGGGGATTTAGTCTCTCCCACTCTGTGGTGTGTGGTACATTCTTTGTCTTTTTCTCAGCTGGGAAAAAAAAAAGTTTATAATGTTTGAGAGCATGATCTCTTTTCTTGAGAGTAGAGACAAGGAGATGATACCCCCATTCATTTTTTTCTCCTAATTGTGTTCAGTGTTAAACTTGTGTAACTCAAAATGGATATTAACCATATTTTGAACTTGTTCTCACAAAATATCATTATTCAAGTGACTAACAAGTAGAATATTTAGTTTCACTTCTCTGATTTGAATTTCAGTTCTTTTTCTGACTGCCGTTTACATGTTTCTGGCAGTGGAATTAGATGACCAACAGCTGACTCTTGATACACTGATTGCCTGATACTGTCAATTCCATCTTAACACATTTGAGTTCTGGTGAGTTTTCTTGTGTAGGTATCTAAACAAGGAACATATCTGTATACTAATATGATGTGTCTGTATCTTTGAAAAATTTGCAGAGAAATTCAGTTGTAACTATCCTTAGATATGTAAAAATAATAGTTTTGAAAAGATTTCTTCTCAAAACTATTCTGTGTACTGACATGAAAGTAGAAGTCTGACATTAGAAATGTAACTAAATTCTAAGGCAGGTGTTATAAGGTGTACATCTGTAATCCTAGCAACTCAGATGCTGAGGTAGCTTTCTCGTCTACTTTGGAAGTAGTTTTAGAAGACCCTAAAGTAATTTAAAGAATACTTATGACTTTGCCTGCATTTTACTGTTCATTGCTAGCTACTACCTAACAGTGGGGTCTAGCAGGAGGTAATTAGGTTGTTGAGGTGTGCCCTTGAAGGGAATATTGAGACCTTGACCCCTTCTTTTCTTTTTGCTTCTTAGCTCTCATGAAGTGAACAATTTCTTCTCTGGGGGGGGGGGCTTTTCATTATTTATTTATGACAAATATCCTGCATCTCCAATTCTCTCTGGTCAAAAATTCTTTGAGACGATGCCATCTGCCTTGACCAATAGGAGAATGGGGTCATCTGACTCACCCATCCTGTGAATGGCCCCGCAGATAGCATAGGTCTTAAACTGGCGGTTAAACCTGCCGGTGACTTTGCCCTCCTGGCCACGTTCATCTGGATGGACACGTGTTCCTTGGAACCAATGATTCGGTTGCTGGCGGAGCATTTCCGCGGCATGTACAGGTCCACGAACTCGCCAGCGTGGTTCTGTATGCTGAAGCGCGCCTGCTGCCTCCACCATGAGCCCGAGAACAGAGAGAACAATTTCTTCTGTTACACACTTCCACCATGATGTGCTGTCTCACTACAGACCCAAAGTGACAGAGCCAAGTGATCACTGTAAGCCCAAATCAATCTTTCCTCTTGTGAGTTTGATATTGCAGCTATTTTGCCATAGTGATGGAAAGCTGACAAACACACCTGGCAAGGATTTTGAAAAAAAAAAGTCACATAATGAAAAATTTACAGAACAAAAGACATGGCTTTTTCAAAAACTAACTTTCAAGGAATGGAAAAGAAAGAGGGAATATTATTAGACACCAACCAGTCTCATTATGTTGTCCTTATTTAGATTTTGATTCACACAAACTATTTTAAAATTATGACATTTATGAAAACATTGGAAATCTGAATTGAAATGCATTCTGCTGTCATGTATAACAAATTAGAACAAATAAATAAATTTATTTTAAAAATATATATAACCCAGACTATGGCCCCAATTTAGACCCTAAATGTATGTTAATATTGAAGAGTTACTGATAAAGTTCTCAGGTGTGATAATGGTACTATTATTGTGTTTTTGTAAAGAGCTGTTTTCTTGGACTGGGGTTGTGGCTCAGCAGTAGAGGGCTTGCCTAGCATGTGTGAGGCACTAGATTCAATTCTCAGCACTGCATATAAATAAAGTCCATTGACAACTAAAAATCAATATTTTAAAAATAGCTCTTTTCTTTTAAAATATATGTTAGAATATTTATGGAGGAAATTACATGACTTGTGAGATTTGCTTCAAGATAATATGAGTAGGTAAGGGTATAGATGAACAAGCTTGTCCATATTGAAGATGATTAATAGTACTGGATACATGGAAGTTTTTTGTTTTGTTTTGTTTTTTACTATTATTTCTATTTTATAAAATGTTTATCTTTTAAATATATGAGTAGAAAAATTTAAAGATGAAAAAATATCATGAATGAAATTTGCCTTAAAACAATCCAGTTGTGGGATACAGGAAGTAGAATAGGTGGTTGTATAGTTTTATGGGTTGGATGTGAGGTGTTCCCCAAAAGCTCACGTGTGAGACAATGTAAGAAGGTTCAGAGGAGAAATGATTGGGTTGTAAGAGTTTTAACCCAATCAGTGATGTAATCCCCTGTTAAGGATTAACTGAGTGGTAACTAAAGTGGCAGGGTATAACTGGAGGAGGTAGAAATTGTGGCCATGGCTCTGGGTATATATATTTTTTAAAATAAATTTATTTATTTGTTCTAATTTATTATGCATGATAGCAGAATGCATTTCAATTCATAGTACACATATAGAAGGTGTACAATGAAAATCAGAACCTCCTTCCCCCAAAGCTGATGATAAAAACTAGAATTATTACTCTAATCTTCTCCTTGTCTTTGCCCAAGAACTGATTATATGTATTTTTAATAAATTATTATTATTATATATTTTATTATATGCATTATATGTATATATGTACATATGCTTATGTATTTTTTAATAAACTTATTTATTTGTTCTAATTTTTCATTTCTCTGGTTGTACACAAAGTAGAGTAACACCATTTGTGTCTTCATACATGTACTTAGGGTAATGATGTCCATCCATCTCATTCCACCATATTTCCTACCTCTGGGGTATTATTTGTATCTGGCAAGTGGAGACTCTCTCTCTCTGCTTTCCGATCACCATGTGAGCTGCTTCTGTCAGCCACTCTTCCACCATGTATGATGTCCAGCCTCACCTCCAGCCCCAATGAAGGAGCTAGCCTTCTATGGACCAAAACCTCTGAACCCATAAGCCCTAAATGAACCATTTCTTTTCTACAGTTGTTCTGGTTGGGTCCTTTTAGTTATAGCAGGAAAAAAGCTGACTAAAACATATAGATTAAGAAAGATGTATAACCATGAGTTGTGGATAGTTGAAGCAGAGAGATAGATGCATAGTGTATTGCACTATTGTCTTAGTCCATTGGGGCTACTGTAACAAAATACCATAAACCAGGTAGCTTAGAAACAACATAAATGTCTTTCTCACAATTCCAGAAGTTAGGAAGTCCAAGATTAAGGTGGTGTTAGATTTGGTATCTGGTGAGGGTCCACTTCTTTTATAGACAAACTTCTTCTCATAGTGTCTTTACATGATGGAAGGGGTTAGTTAGTTTTCTACAGTCTTTTTCATGGGACATTAAAGCCCTTATGATCTTATCTGCCAAAAGCCTCAAGTCCCAATATTATCATCCTGGGGGTTAGGATTTCCACATAATTTTTTTGAGAGGTGGAGCACAAACATTCAGACCATAGCATCTCCACTTTTGTATGTGATTGGCATTTTACATAATAAAAAATTAACCATTACACAGAGGAGCAGTAGGAGTAAACATACATTTGTGCTTATTTGACAAATCATAATAATTATAATTATAGAGAAAAATCACAGTAGGAAGCAATGCTGCTACATATTGGTGCTGACTTAGTGTATCATTCTGAATAGCCACCCCCAAATCTTGGGCAAAAATTCAGTTTCAGTTTATCTGCCAGAATAGATTTAGCTATGTATCAGAAATAAATCACTTGTTGAATAAAACAACAAGGCCTATAAATATGTTCTAGGTATGTTCTGCTCATTAGAATTCCTTAGGGACTCATGTAAATGGAGCAGCCACAATATCAGCTCTTGCCTGTTGTATGCCAGAGGGAAAGTAGGCTCTAGACCATCTTATTTGGTGAATAAGGAACCCAGTCTAGAAATGACATACAACATTTCTTATTATAATTCATTTGCCTGAATCAGTCACAAAGCTCTATTCAACCACAGAAGGACTTGGAAGCACACTGCTGCTATATGCCCAGAAGAAAGGAGAATCAAAAACACTTGGTAAAGAATTCTAATAACTTCCTTGTTAAAAGACCCTATGTTCTGATGTTGAAGCTGCATGATGCTTAAGCCTCTGGGATGACTGCATGTAGTTGCCACTTCTAAGACATCAGCTAGATACAAGCACTCATTCATCCTTTTGGACTATCTCTTGTGACTCACAGTCATACAACATATTGCATGCAGAGATTGCATAGTGAGTGTGAGGTAATTAGTTGACTTAATTATGAGTTCATACATACGTTTTGTATTGTTTTGTGGTGCTAGGGCCTTGCACATGCTAAGCAATACCCAGCCTCTGCATTACATGTTTTTTAAAGTGTTCTGTTTTTAAAGTATCGGGTTCTTGTAAACAAACAAACAAACAACAACAACAACAACAACAAAAAAAACAACTTGGAAATGATGGAAAACTAAAAAGAATGGGGGAGGAAATCCCTCATGATTTCTCCACCTTAAGATAATGAAAGTTCATATTTTAGTGAAGTTATTTCCAAAGTTTCCTATGCATTTTCAAAATTTAGCTTTCATAGTTATCAAAATTGTAACTTTTTTTTTAAACTAGTGACTGTAGTTGAGGAGAAAGGGGGATTATTCCTTTATCACCTATCAGAAGGGTCACAGCAAACACCCCTATCTCAAAAAACAGGTTAATGAGAGAAAAACATGATAACTTTTTTTTGATCATAGTTTTACATGACATAAGAGTCTTCACATTGCAAACCAAAATGCCCAGGGCAAACTACTGATTTTTATGGTTAGGCTCCACGAAGAATGAATAGAAATATCACTAGAAAAAAAATGGCATAATCAGATGTAATCAAACTATGTAGGAAAACCTGGCAATGCCTATTAGTTCGGATTTTTCTTGGCCTTCCTTTTGATTGTAGGACAGGGCCCCCCTGGAGTGAAGATCTTAATTTTTTAATGACCAGCTCTTGGGCAAAAGACAGGGGGAGATTCGAGTAATAATTCTAGTTTTTATCATCAGCTTTGGGGAAAGGAGATTCTGATTTTCATGATTCACCTTGGGAAAGAGTAATTCTGGTTTCTGTGACTCACTTTGTTGTGTGAAAATGAAGGGTGAGAGCCATGAGAGAGTAGGTTAGAGAGAAACTACTTCTGAGGCTACTTCTGAAGTCCTTATTTCAGGGAAAAGCCCAAATACAGTCTTAATCCTGCTATTACAAAATATAACAAAATGCTGCTATAACAAAATACCGGAGACTAGATAATTTATAAAGAACATAAATTTGTTTTCTTATAGTTCTGGAGTCTGAAAGTCCAAGATCAAGTTGCTGCAAGTTCAGTAATCTGGTGAAGACTTATTTCTCATAGATGGCACCATGTTATGTCCTCACATGTCAGAAGAGAAAAAGAGAAAAACCCAAGCCTTTTTCTATAAGGATCCTAATCCTATCCTCTGTCTTCATGACTTAACCACTTTCCAAAGGTACCACCTCTTAACACTGTCACATTGGCCATCAAGTTGCAACAGATGAATTTTTCAAGACACAGACAACATCAGTGAACTTGCTTCAATAGCTTATCTAAATGTCCTTGAGCCAGAAAATGACTTTCACAAGCTTTAAAAATTTTTCTTTTAAATGTTTTAGCCCTCTTCCTTGTAACAGAAGTGTTTTAACATGGTTATATAACACTTAAATACTAATGACTAATTAAGAGTTTCATGTCACATTCTGTGTTTTGGAGCAATATATTCCTGGTTTAAAAAATTAGCATAGAGCTGGGAATATAGTTTAGTTGGTACAGTGCTTGCCTGGCATGCACAAAGCCCTGGGTTCAATCCCCAATTACACAAATAAAATAAAATAAAAATTAGCATAAGACCAGTCAATAAAGAAGAAACAAATGAAAAATTACAATAGTTGGTTTTATTTGCTTTTGGTATTTTATTCATTCAGGTTATTTATAAAAAGGGAACAGCTTTGGAAATTCATATTACTGTGAAATTTAAGTCCTAAATTTAAGATCCTAGTTATCCTTCAAAGTAATAAAAATCTGTTGCTGATTAAAGCATGACTGATTAATATAGGGAATAAATCAGCTAAACATGTTACAATTGGGATGATTTCTGAAATGCAGAAACTGTTTATAGATTAAGCTTCTTAGAGATCAAGGCTAATATGTGCAAATCTTTAGCAATTATGACCCAAACTTTGCCAAGAATTCTTCTTTCATTCATTAAAAAATATCTTTTAGTTGCAGATATTCACAATATCTTTATTTTGTTTATTTTTTTATGTGGCGCTGGGGATGGAACCCAGTGCTTCATGTGTGCCAGGCAAGCGCTCTACCCCTGAGCCACAATCCCAGCCCTCATTCATATTTTATTTGACATTGCATTTCATGTGCAGATTTCATTTCAATCAATAAAGGAAATCACAGAAAATTTAATTGACCAAGAACCTACACAAAGATCTTGTAACTTTATCATCTTCCATCTATTTCTCAAATAATTATGCTAGTAAATAAAATAATGTCATAGCAGATTATGTACTTCTTCGGGGCTGAAACCATGAATTATTGACCTTTGTAATACCAATTCCTAGCACATTGTATTGCACAAAGGAAACACCTAGAACAAATATAAAAACCTATAAACAAATATAATTCTATTTGTATGTGAAAGGCATTTGAGTTCTCCATGCTTATTTACTTTCCTTGTTATTCAGTCTGGAAGTCACAAACTAACATGACTATAGTTCTTGAATCTAATATATTACAAAATAACAAATTTCCAAGTTAACAGAGCGATATGTTACAAAAACAAAACAAAGTCACAAACTAACATAGCTGCAGTTTTTTAATTTAATGGTAACAAAATAAATAACCTAATGTTACAAAAATAGCAATTGTCTTAAAAAACAGAAAGCAGTTCCAGGACCCAAACCATGATAAAATAAAATAAAAATTAAGGTACTGACCATGTCTTTTTTCTTTCTTTGTGGTGCTGGGCATAGAACTACCCAGGACCTTGTAGGTAGCACTCTACTACTGAGCTACAGCCCCAGTCTTTTTCTTTTCTGGTGGGACTGTACTAGTGATACCCAGGACCTCATAGGTGCTAGGTAAGAACACTATCCCTGAGTTATATCTCCAGCCCCTCTTTTTTTTTTTATTTAGTATACATGTAAAGAGGAGTTAGACCAGGTTAATTGAATAAACTTTCATTTATTAAAATGGTTAAGGAAATCACCTTAATATAATAAGACACAAATTAACTCTAAAAATTCATGCAACTTTCTTTTTTTCTTTATTAGTTCAAAAGCATTGCAGGATCTTGAAATGTGCATACTGTTTTTAGGAAACAAGTATATTGAAAGGAGCATACATTCTCTCTCTCTCTCTCTCTCTCTCTCTCTCTCTCTCTCTCTCTCTCTCTCTCTCTTACTGTTGGTGTCAAAAGTTCAAAAGCTTTATAAGAGTTATTAATAAATCTTTGTGTCACTTATTGTTTCTTTGTCATAGATTTTTACATGTACTGAGAAAGAAATTTTGGTTATCTGAGCTTTTTGGTTTTTAGAACTTTAAGAAAATGGAGTACTGAGTTACATCCAAGGACCTACAGTGATTTTCTTGTAGATACTATGATTGCAATTTTCCTTTAAAAAATGAAAAGCAGCTCTCCCAACAACCAATACTAAACTATAGCACTTATACAAGAGGAAAACAGTCTATTGACAGAAAGTGTGTTCTTCAGTGTGTTGTTATGATAAAGGCCTCCACAAGTAAGTGTTGCTGTGCTTAACAAAGTAGTTACACCAGCAAGGAGAATTTCTGAACTCCAGGTTTCTTCACAGATGAGTAAGAATTTCATACTCAGGACTGACCATTATACTTATTAGGTAAGGGCTAAAAAGTAGTCAGTGGTCAATAGTTGACAGCTATTTATAAAGTGGTTCTTGGAAAGAAGAGATTGTGTATATCTGGTGAAACTAAACCATAGGTATGAAGCATTGTGAGAGTTCAATTGACCAGATGTTTGATCTGTAAAACTTGTCATTGTAGATTTCTTCTAATAACTTGCTTTGTATACTGCTTGGTACAAAGTTTAATTGCATCAATACAGACTTATGGAAGAGTTCAAACCTACTCCTGAGTTTCTAAACCCATGTTTGTACTTGTGTCCATCAAAGAAAAAGAGAACTGTTTACCAAGAATTATAAGGAAGTATAAGAACTAAAACTTTGCTGGTTAAAATCAGAGTTTCTCAACATTGGCAATATTGATATTTTAGGCTGGAAAATTCTTTGTTATTGGGTGTCAGGAGCTGCCACATAGGAGCTTAGTGCCCCCTAGCTTTGAGTGATGGAAATGTGCAGACTGGCTTCTCTGCGTGAAAGCAGGTGGCTCCCCATCTCAGCTCAATGGAGTAGGTCATTAATCAATGGAGTGGGCTGCCTACTTGTTCCTTTGTAATACTACTACTACTACTACTAATTATTATTATTATTATTATTATTATTATTATTATTATTATTATTAGACAGAATGTCCCATCCAATCTCCCCTTGTGTGCCCTTTATATAAATAAAGAATTCTAGTGGCTTGCTCTCTTTCCAATAGACCCATAAGGTCACAAGAGCCATCCCAGATTTTGAAAAGGTATTTTTGTGTGTTTGCATGCTTTCTTCGCCATTTTCTCAGTTATTGATGTAGTCAGATTTTGTGAACCCAGCATAGGTAGCCAGCTCGGTTAGATGGTGATAGTTGGGTGTCATCCTATGCATTGTAAGACATTTAACAGCATCTCTGAACTCTATCTTCTAGATGTTAGTAGCATTCTCCCAGTTGTAACAATCAAAAAACTTCCAGATATTGTCAAATGCCCTCTAGGAGACCAAGTCAACTCCCATCACCATAACTGACAACTTCTGGGTTAAATTAATAGTTGTTGATTTAAAGTATGGCTAGTTGGTTGATTTCACTTCTTGTTTTTACTACTCTACAGCTCAGAAGTTCCGTGGAACCCAAATTAAATAATCTTCCAAGGCATAACTAGGAAGGTTTATTTTACTTCTAAAAAACTACTAAAATATTGCAATTTGCTTTTGATAGTTCCAAAATTAAAGTTTTATATTAAATATTTAAAGGGTAATCAAGGGCTGTAAACTTTATATGGACAAACATTACCTCTTCTTAAAAAAATTACAAGTTTTGCTAAGGTGACACCCATGTGGAGTGGTCATCAATTCTTGTTCTTGGTTTAATAGACTAAGAAATTCAATTTTTAAATACTATTGAAGGTAATTGTGCTCCAAAGAACTGATGTGCATTAGTCAAGTTCATCAAGTTTATTGAATACTGATACATTGACATGAACATAATGGGTTAATTTACTGAAAAAAATAGCAATTATTCATTTATATCAAGTGCCCCACTTAAGCACTTTATGTGGATTATCTCATACAATGCATTAGTTTGATCACCATCAGACTATAGAAGTATTTGAGCTTAGTGAATTTAGGTCAAACTACTAATAAGTGATGAAATTAGAATTCAAATTTAGATAGTCTGACTCGAAAGACATACTCTTAATAATAGGGGTGCTGATTCTTAGATTCATTGGTCAATTTATCATACCTGTCACATTAATTTTTTTCAGTATAAAAAGTCAATATGTATACATTGTAGAAAATTCAGAATGTTCAAGGTGATAACATCTATATTCCAATTAGAAACTCATAATGACTATCAACATTTTGGTATACTTTCTTCACTCTTTTACATGATTTGCATGAGTATAACTGACCACATACTACAAAAGCAATATTAAATATTTTGGGATATTTAGTGTTTTTTCATGAAGTAATTTCCTCAAGTCATTAGAAATTCTTTTTCTTTTTTCTATACTGAATGTTGAACTCAGGGCTTTGTACATACTTGACAAGCACTCTACTGCTGAGTTATATCCTCAGCCCTAGAAATTCTTCATAAATGTAGTCTTAATAGTTTTAATCATGTGTACAAGAATCTTTTAAAGCCCCCCCCCCCCCAGTCCTGGGGATTGAACCCAGAGCTGTTTAATCGCTGAGCCACATCCCCAGACCTTTTATTATTTTTGAGACAGGGTCTTGCTAAGTTGCTTAGGGCCTTGCTAAGTTGCTGAAGCTGGCTTTGAACTTGCAATCCTCCTGTCTTAGCCTTCTTGCTGAGATTTCAAGTTTTAAAAATATAACTATTGCTATAGTAAATATCTTTCCATATAAACCTTTGTGTTCTGAAATATCCTATAATTTCCAATAGGAAAATTATTGAATTAGGTCATGTGAACATTTGGAAGGTTCTTGATATGATTTGGTAACTTTCCCAAGTCCTACTTTGTTACAATTTATAGCCCACCAGGATATGAGTGTCCACTGTACTCTTACAAACGGAGTTTAAAGCAAACTGTTAATTAGATTTATGGGGAATAATATTCCTTTGTTTTTGTTAATATTAATGAACTTGCACATTAATATGGTATGTGGTAGGCATTTGAATTTTGTATTTTGTGACTTGACCATTCATGTATATATTTCTCCATTTATTTAAGATGTTAGTGTTTTTTCTAGCTCTATTCTCTTTGTACTCACACTGTACTATATTATGAACAGTTCCGTCCCTAATCTGAATTCATCTACATAAATATCTGCTACTGGGTTATGGTTCCATAAGGCCTGTGCCATTTTATCTATAAAAAGCATAGTAAAGAAAATCATACTGTACTTTGTAGAATTATTCTTAGGATTAAGATAGTGTAAGCAAAGCATCTAACGCATTGTTTGTCATATAACAGATGCTATGCCTAAATCAAATCAAGCTTTTGATTTAGGCAATCAGAAGTTTTGCTCTTGAACTAAAACCACAAATTCCATTTCAGAGTTTAGGAAAACGAAGATTAGAGAATAAGGGTTTGGTTTCTTTTTGTTTTCAAAACAGTATCTCACTATGTTGCTCAACTTGGCTTTGAATTCTCCGCTATGTTCAAGTGATTCTCCTGCCTCAGTCTACTGAATAGGAGGGACTACAGGCAGCACAACCTGCCTAGGAACATTAAGTATCTTTCAAAGATCACTAACTATTGTTGTAAATTGCAGATTTAGGTTTTAAAATCTTTTACCACAATTGACACATGAGTGGAATACTCTTAGTTTTGGTACTGGGGATTGAACCCACGGGTGCTTACCCACTTGGCAACATCCTCAGCCCCTTTTATTTAGAGAGAGGGTCTCACTAAGTTGTTTAGGCCCTGGTTAAGGCTGGTCTCTCCAACTTGAGATCGTCCTGCCTGAGTCTCCCCAGTTGGCGGAGAGTCTACAGTGTGGATGTCACTCCAATACTTTTGCAATTCTTGCAAGACTACTAAGAATTGTGAGCTGTTGAATCCTTTTGGCAACTGATTTCCAATCCCACCGTCTATAATAACCCGGAACCCACACGGATGCCTCTTTTCATTTAAATGAGAAGAGGCACAGATAGAGTAAGCGACGTTTTCTGTCAGCATAAGAGAAGTTAGCCTTGTTTTTTAGACGGGGAGGCAGTGTTCTAGGGGCCACAGTTATAAAAGCAGAACTAAAGCAACGAAGGGAGGGGCCAGATCACTGGAGAGCTGGGAACTTCAGGGTGTTTGGGGAGCAGTTCTGTTAGGGAAACTGGGAGGTGATGTTGTAAATAGAGTTTTAAGTTTAAAAGTTAGGTGTTCAGAGAGTCCAGCGGCGTGGGGGCAGGCCTGGTCAGCTGCCGGGCGGGTTTGTCCAGTACCAACCGGGGCGCCCCAGCGGATCTGCTCCTGCGGGCGGGGAAAGGGGCGTGTAGGTCAGCGAAGGGCAAGGGAAGCCGCCTCGGGATCTGGGATCCTGGACGTCTAGTGGGAAACCAAGTCCCGCCAGACGAAGAGCCGAAGGTCCCCGCGTAGCAGGCGCCCCAGGCGTAGTTCGGCACTTCCGGTAAGAAGCCCGACGCCCCCAGCTCCGACCCGGTGGCAGCGCGCAGGCGCTTGGGGCCGGCGGAGGCAGCAGACGCGGAGGGAGGGGGCGTGTGAGCAGCGGGAAGCCTCCACTGCGCATGCGCCTTCTGCACAGCCCTCGACTGAAGACGGGCAATCTCTGAGCCGGAGTCGCGCACTCCCGGGACTCTCGGCCCGGGTCTCTCTTCTCTACTCAGCGCAGCGTCGCGTCGAGTCCCCAGAGAGCTCCGAAGGGGGTGGGGAGGTAAGAGTGCCCAGAACGGGCCGTCTTGGCCTCTCCTCACCCCCGCTGCCCTCGCGGAGAGGGTGGGATGGCCGCTGGACCCGCCGACTTGGACATCGGGTCGGCCCTCCCCTTCCTCTAGGAACCGAGTCCCGGCTGTCGACCTGTTCCTTGCCGAACCCTCTGAGCTGGCCGGGGAATCCCAGCCCTGACCACACCGGGCTAGGAGGGCCATCAGGGCTGTGGGGTGCCGGGTCCCACCCACTCGGGCCGCCCGGTTCTGAGCGCTACTAGGATTTGGACCCCTGGGCCCCGGCAGACGTAGGGGAAGCACCGCTGGTCGCGCTTGGGGAGGGGGTGTGACTATAGGAGGCGACTGTGGCTCCCGAGGAGTGGTGGTCTCTACGCTGAAAAGACTGGGCTCGACAGACGAATCTGTCATAGCCGCCTCGAATCTCAGTGTCCATTCCCTCACTGGTGCGTTTTCTCCTCCTCGTAGTCCGCAAGGATGCGATGCTGTTCTGCCCCACTACCTTATCTTTGGTACCTTTGAAAAGATGTCCTTACTTTTTACCCGTTAACTTATTTGTACTACCGTAATTGCAAATTATTATATTCCAAATTAAGAATGTTCCTGTTAGTTTGAATGTATAAAAATCGGCCCATAATTTTGATATTAAGTTCATTTTTTATTTAAAAATAATTTGTTGATCAAATTATTCATTTGGCCTCTTGATTTGGCAGAAGATTAATGGTTTGATTCAGTATAAGTACATATAATTTTTCACTAATTTTTTCTCGTCTGATTATTAAACTGTATAGTGATAAAAATTTTGAAAATTATTAGGAGTAAGGAAAAGTAATCATAGTCCCACCATATAAAGGTAATCCTTCACTGTTAATGTCTTGACTTTTTTCTTTTTCCCTCCTGTGCATTTTCTTAATTTAAGATGATGAGATCTGTATACAGTTGGATTGCTTGCTTTCCTCGTGTTCTTATAAAGCCCCATAAATATGACTGACTTTCTGATTATGCAAGTAATACATGAGCAGAAAATCTTTTGAAATAACTACATTACAGATAAAACTAAATTCTAATGTAATTGTTATCTCTAATCATAATGTTAGATAATAGTACTACAGTTTATTTAACATTGATTGGGGATAATCACATTTAAAAATTATTGAGGACCAAAAGAATTTTTATTTCCTAATGCAGTTTATTTACCATTTTGGAAGTTAAAAATGCAGAAAATTTATTTTTTATTCATTTAAAAATAACCTTAAACTCATTAAATAATTTTGTTGAAAACTTTATTTTCAAAAAACAAAATTTAGTGAGAAGGATAGAATTGTTTTATTATTAATTTATTAATCAATTGTTTTTCCATGAAATGAATTTGGGGTGCTCTATCACTGAGTTATATCCCCAGCTCTGTTTGTTTGTTTGTTTGTTTGTTTGTTTGTTTTGAGGTCAGATTTTACTAAATTGTTAAGCGTGGTTTTGAACTTGTAATCTTCATGCCTCAACCTCCTGAGTTGCTGAGATTACAGGTGGGGGGCTGGAAAATTATTTTACATTGAGGTAAATCACTGGCTTTATAAACACATGAAAACAAATTTTATTTCCTTGTGGTGCTGGAATTGGGATTGAACCAGTCTTAGAAGCAAGGGCTGTACCACTGAGCTACAGCCCCAGCCCTGCACTGAATTCTTGTGTTTGCTTCTCTGTTCTGTCTGGTGTGCTATTTTGTTTAGGTAAAAGCATATGAAGAAAATCTATCCTAGATAGATATGTAGTTGGGAAAGGAAGAACCTTAAAGACTCTTAAAAAGATTTTTGGTATCTTTCAGGAGTCCTCAGTCTATAGTTTGAGAAAGTCTAACTTAACCATTCTTGTATTGACAGACTAGTAGGTTGTTTTCACTTTTATACTGTTATAATTGAATATAACAATTCAGTTATATACAAATAATTATTATAATCTCAGTATTTGCAATATTGAAAATTCTTTGTGATGTGTGCACAAGAGCTGGTGTTTCTCTAGAAATTGCTTGGTCATAGAATTCTTTTTTTTTTTTAATCCACATAAACATTACTTTTGATGCCTCTATAATTTTCTTTTTAAATTTTTTTTATTTTTTATTATATATGACAATAGAATGCACTTTGACATACATGCATGGATTATAACATCCTATTTTTGTGGTTGTATATAATATGGAGTTACATTGGTCATGTGTTCATATGTGAACCTAGGAAAGTTATGTCTGATTGATTCTAGTGCCTGTATAATTTTCTATTGTGTCCTACGTTGGTATTTAGATTATTTCAACCAATAACAGATCATAATCTTTGAATGTTTTTAATAGTTTAGAATTACTTTTTAAAATTTCTAAATAATTACTAGATCAAACATTAGAAAAACTTTTGAGGCTATTAATACTTATTGTCACATTGTTTTCCTGAGAGATTCTTCAGTTTACTTTCTGTCAGAAGTGGCTCATATGTTTTTTAAAAAAAATCATATCCTTACCAACACTGAATACTTCTATTATGAAAAAAAACTTATATTTCAATTTAGTAGGCAACAAGTCACGTTTGTTCTACTTCTCATTACTTTGATGGTTCATTGAACATTTTTTCATGATCTTACAGGTTGTTATTGCCACTTATAATCCAATGTCCAAGTGTTTTTCTAACAGATTTTTATTGTCTCTTATATTGTAAAGACACATACTATAATTTTTAAGGAAAAGAACAAATTATCTTTTTTCTCTGTTTATAAAAGTACATGTTTATTTTAAAAAGGAAATAGAGATGTACAATGTGGCTTTAAAGGGTTCACATAATCCCATTCCCATATTTTTAGTATTAATAACAGTTTGATGTTTGTCCTCTATATTTTTTCCCATGTGCTTTTGTTAATACCATTTTAAAACAGCTTATTTGTAAAAAATGGGTTTATATTATACATAATTTTATATATAAAATTTATACATAAATTTTCTTTTGTTTAACAATGACATATTGGATATTTTTCCTGTAGAAGTGTATATAACTCTAGGCAAAACTATCCAGAGTGGTTTTGGGAACATGAACAATCTAGTTATCTGATGTCAAGCTCCTGTCCTTTTCTGTATTCTCTTCCTTGGTGATCTTATCCGTTAACAACTGTGTGTTGCCAATTTCCAAATTTTTATCTAAGACTTCTCTCCTGCATTCCAGATCCTTATATTCAAAGACTTTTGGATATCTCCCCCAGGATGTTCTCAAGGTACTTCTGACAACAATCTAAAAGTGAACTCATGGTTCCCCTTAATCCTGTTCCTCTCGTATTGCCTGTCATCTTCAGTGGTTCCACCATCTGTGCAGTTACCCATAATGGAAACCTGACAGCATTCCTAACCTTCTGCCCTGTTTTCACTCTTCAAAAGTTCTCATTCTGTACACTTTTCTCTTTCCTTTTTCATCCTCACTGCACTGTCTTAGTTCAGGTCCTCATGTTTCTTGCTTTACCATTTTTAATGAGTTTCCTTACTTTTGGTCCGTTTTCTGATTAATTTTTCACATTGTTACCAATTTTTTGAATAATCATAAATTATTATATAATCTTAGAGTATATAAATGGCTCAGTGAGTAAAACTGTTGCCCCAACAAGTTTATCATGTGTACACTTTATTTAAATAAACTTCTTTAAAACAAGAAGCATATCTTTCATTTATTTTGTGTCTTTTATTATATGTGGTAGATTACTGACTCAAAAAGTACATTTTGATTGATTGAATATATATTTGGGAAATATATATAGTTTAATAAGATTTCATGTTAAAAGTTCTCAATGTACAGTATTCATATTGCCATATCTTTTACAACTTGTTGGATTATATTATAAACTTTTTAGGCACTTCAAATAACATAATTCTTAGTTGTACATTACTATATAGAGATGCACGTTCAGTTTTACTTCTTTCCAAACAGTAAGCTTTTATTTCTTATTACAATAGCTAGGGCTTTTAATATTATGTTGAATTAGAGAGGTGAGAGAAGTCTTTTTCCCAGTCTTTGAGGGAAAGCAGGTTTTTATAATTAAATATCCAGTTAACTGTAGATATCTTGTAAATATTGATCATCCACATGAAGAAGTTCTCCTCTACTCCATAGTTGGTTGAGAGGGTTTTTATTGTGGTTGTTGTTGTTGTTTGGGTACTGGGGATTGAACTCAGAGGCACTTGCCTACTGAGCCATATCCCCAGCCCTTTTTTGTATTTTATTTAGAGACAGGGTCTCACTAAGTTACTTAGCCTCACTTTTGCTAAAGCTGCCTTTGAACTCTGCATCCTCCTGTCTCAGCCTCCTGAGCCACTTGGGGATTACAGGCATGTGCCACTGTACCTGGCGTGGTTGAGAGTTTTTATCATGAACAGGTGCTGTTTGTTTTTTTTTAAGTTTTTTTTTTCTTTTTGTATCAATTGATATGATTATATGATAATTTGCTGATATAGTAGATTACAATGATTAATTTGCAAATGTTGGGTCAGCCTTGTATAACTGAATAATCCTATTTGGTCATGTTATGTAATTCTTTGTATACATTGTTAGATACAATTTTCTAATATTTTGTTGAGTATTTGTGCATCTATGTTAATGAGCAAAATTGGTCTATAACTTTCCTTTCTCGTGACATCATTATTTGGTTTTGATTTTAGGGTAATGCTGTCTTAAAGAGTGAATTTGAAAGTGTTCATTTTGATTCTTTTTTTCTGGAAGAAATTACTGAGAATTAGTATTTTGTTTTTCCTTAAATGTTTAGTAAAATTCACCAATGGATCCATCTGGACCTGATGATTTATTTTATGGAAGGTCAATAATTATTAATTTTTAAAAATAGACATGGGTTTGGGAGTTATCTTGAAGTGTGCTTTTGAGAAATTGATCCATTTTATTTAAATTATCAAGTTTATGAGCATAGAGTTGTTCATAGAATTCTTTATTTTTCTTTTAATGTCTATGGCTTCAGTAATGATAAATACACTCTGATTTCTGATGTTAATAATTTGTTTCTCTTTTTTCTTGATCTTAGTCTATCAATTTTATTGATCATTTTGGAGAACAAGGTTTTGGTTTTATTGGTTTTCTCTGTTAACTTACTGCTTTCCTGTATACTGTTTTTAATTTCATTGATTTTTGTATTTATTTTTATCTTTTCTTCTGCTGGGTTTTTGGCTGAAATTTCTGTTGTTTTTTGTTTTGTTTTGTTTAAATACTGGGGATTGAACCCAGGGATGCTTTACCACTTAGTTACATCTCCAGTTTTTTTTTTTTTTTTTTTAATTTTGAGACAAGGTCTCACTGAGCTGCTTAGGCACTCGCTATGTTGCCGAGGCTTCAAACTTGTGATTCCCTGCCCCAACCTCCAGTGTCACTGGGATTATAGGATTGTACTGCTGCACCTGCCTCCTTTTATTTATTTTTTTCCTAGTTTCCAGAGTGGATGCTTAGATTATTGATTTCAGGTTTTAATTCTTTTAAAAATATATGCATTTATTGCTATTAATGTCTCTTTAAGCACTGCTTTCACTATAAACCCAAAAGTTTCTCTTTCCTTCCCCCACCCAGTACTGAGGATTGAATTTAGAATTTCCCACATGCTAGGCAAGTTTTCTACCACTGAGGTAGATCCCCACCCCTTTTTAATGTTATTTTGAGATAGGACCTCACAGATTGCAGAGGATGACCTCAAACATGCAATCCTCAGTCTCCTGAGTTACTGGAATTACAGATTGTGCCAGCACACCCAGCAAGCCTTTCTTACATTTTAAGATTTCTGCTGTCAATTTCCTTGATCACTTTTTGTTCTCCATATGTTCCTTATTTATGGCTTCCTGTTTGTTTCATAGTTGCATTGTATTTTCTCTTCTCTGAGAATATTCCTTGAATTATTACTCGGCTTCCTGCATTCTCTCTTCCTCCAAATCCCTTTAATTGGCTTGGTGTCTGTGTTTTGTTAACTCTTCTGTATGTACAGAATAACCACAGTTTTAAAAATGGAAACAAAATAAATAATATGCTTTATTGAATTAAGGTATGATATCATTGTTATTGAAAATACTTTTGAAGTGTCCCTGTTGCTTTAAATTTGTTGTTCTCATATTATTGTTCCTTTGAAATTGATCTTTTCTCCCTGGCTACTATACCTTGGAGATTCACTAGTTTACTGTAGTGTCCAAGTGTAGATTTCTCTTTACTTATGTTGTTTGGTTCAATGTATTACCTGTATCTGTTCTGTTGAGTTTTCATCAATTCTGGAAAAATTTCTCTTACAGTCTTCTAATAAAGTTAGTTTTTCATGCTCTCGATTTTTTTTTTTTTTTTAATTCTGGAATTGTACTCAGGGTCTCATGTATGCTAAACTCAATCTTTACCAGTTCATCTATGTCTTTTGTTTTTCATTTTATCTCTTCCTTAGCTCTTATAAAGTGTTTCAGGTAATTTCTTCAAAAAGTTCTTTCAGTTCATTTCATTCTCTTAAACTCTGTCTAATCTTTTTAACCCACATTTCAAGTCTCTTTCTAGACCACAAGTGTCCTTAGTTCACAGGACTCAATCATAACTGGTTCTTGTAAAGCTCTCTCAATTCTTGTCTCTTGTCTCTCATTTCCCACTCCTGTTCTCTGCTCCAGGCAACCTCCCATGTGTTTAATTAACTATATCCTTTTGTTTGTATTTATTATTCAAAATTTGTTGAATTTTCTTGTGTTACAAGAGTAACAGTTTGCAGCAGCTTGGAAATGTAAACAACAACATTCACCATAGACAATTTGAAAAACTTTGCTGTAAAGTGTTCTGCCTTAATCAGGTGCAGTGGTGCAAACCTATGATCAGCAACTCAGGAGGGAGAGGCAGAAGGATTGCAAGTTTGAGGAAATCCTCAATAACTTAGATTCTGTCTCAAAAGTAAATCAAAGGGCATAGGGATATGGCTTAGTGGTAGAGGCCTCTTGGTTCAGTCACCAGTACCACATACATACAAAATCCCAAATATATTTTAAAATATGAAAAATAAAGTATTTCACCTTCTGGATTAATTTAGCTGATTTTCTTTCTTTCTTTTTCTTTTTTGGTACTGGGAATTTAACTCAGGCATTTTACCACTGAGTTACATCCCCAGCCTTTTTATTTTTTATTTGAGAAAGGGTCTCGCTAAATTACATATGACCTAGCTAAGTTGCTGAGACTGGTCTTGAGCTTTTAGTTCTCCTGCCCCAGCTTCCTACCTCAGCCTCTCAATTTGCTGGGATTACAGGTGTATGTCACCATGCCCAGCAAGCTGATTGCTTTCTTTTTATGTCATTTAATTTTTCTTTCTCAGTTTGAATTTCCTGCGAACATGCAATTAGTTCTAAAAGTTTGATTAGATTCAGTGTCAGATCTTTAGACAGAAATATATTCTGTGTGATGTGTTCTTCCATATTTATTGGTGGTGAAATTGGTCTTTGAATTCAGATATGTTAACCATAATGATCTCAGCAGTTTCAAGTTCTCCATCAACCTTTTTCTCTAATGGTTTTAACATTCATGATAGCCATTGCTTAGGGACCATGAATAGATGATTTAAAAATTTTTTAAATATTCTTCTGCTCTGAACTGGAATTCTTGTCTAAATAACTTTTCCTCAGAAAGTATTTTATTATCCTAAAGTATATTTTGTAAGTAAAGGTCAGAAAAAATTCTTCTTTTCCTTTGTTAACTTTCAAGGTAATAGGTTAGTAGAATAATAGTAATGGGTTACCCTAACAGCCCTCCAATGAATGCTGTGTTCTTTATGTTAGTATTGTTATTTTTTTTTTGTCTGATTTGTTTTCAGTCCTTTGTGGTCTTCATTAATTTAATGTTAAGTTGTTCAATTTGATGTTCAATTTAAGCCAGTGAGAACCCCTTTGACTTGGCTTCTTTAATTCTTTTGTATTATCTCATTAGTTATTTATAGATTCCTGCAAAGTGTCTCAGGCTTATTTGGTGAAATTTATGACTTAGATCAGAGGTTCATGCACTTCATTCATCTTTTCACAAACTGACTTTTTTAGTTTTCTATGGACTATTTTTTTTAATCTCTGTATGTAGTATATTATTTGATATGCAGTATTTCTAAGTATTAGTTTTCATTGTGAATTCTTTGACCTGTGAATTATTTAGATAAGTGTTTTAAAATGCATAATAGCTATGTGTACAATGTTATGTTGTACATTGTATGTTATGTTGCATATTGTATGAGTTGATTTTCATATCCATGTTATTTTTTTTTTTCTTTTGGTGGTCCTGGGTTTTAAACTCAGGGCCTCATCGACTGAACTACAATCCCACTCATTGGAGGGTTGTTAGGGCACTAACCCATTACTATTACTAACCTATTACTCCTTTTTAAATTTTTATTTTGAAACAAGATCTTACTAATTTTCTCAGGCTGGCCTGGAACTTATGATCCTTCTGCCTCAGTCTCATGAGCAGCTGGGATTGCAGGCATGTGCCATTGGGCCGGGCTCATGTCATTTTTATATGGAGACCATTTTTTCCACCTAAAGGGTAAATTCCTCAAAGGATTATTGTGAAATTATATTTTTGTTTATATTTCATGTTTCATGTGATAGAATAGATGGAATAATATTTATATATTAGAAAATTAAATGAAATGTACTTATTTATTTTCTAGATATACAAGAATTAAATTCTGAATAAGTCTACAGGTAAGATGGACAATTATTTTAAAGCAGCTGTCAGTGACTTGGACAAACTCCTTGATGATTTTGAACAGAACCCAGGTTTGTTGTTTTTCCATTTTTGCCATTATTGGAATTTTTAAATTTCTGTAATTCAGTCATTTCAGATATAAAGTCCTCAAAGCAAAATTTGATTTCAATTTTAGTCTCATTGGTTTTTTCCATAAAATGTTTACTTGTTTCATTATAACATATTAGTTTATTCTAATACAGAATGGAGCCAATAGTCGGAATGGAAGAAAACTAGAAGTTTCTTTGCAGATACAAGTTTAGCTATAAGAAAATCAGCATATAAGCAAGCTAAGAGCAGCTTTAAAGTGTTATATAGAGATTCATGACTGTGAAAGATGATATTTTCCTCAGAATTAAGACCAGGAAAGTGGAGGGCAGAATAAAAAAGTTAAATTGTTTTTCAGCTTTTTCTTAGTCTGGTTTTTATAATGCAGCTGAATTATTAAGTGGAATTTCTATCACCTTATGACATTTATATTCAAAAGAAACAAAACCAGAAAGTTCTTGAAAGCTAAACAAAAAGTTTATTCCATTTAGGAGTCTTTAAAAATAATTTTTATAATATTTATTTGATTAGGGCCTCCTGGATAACTTTGTGTTTCTATTTTTTATTAGATGAAGAAGATTATCTTCAAGATGCAAAAAATGCATATGATTCTAACTATTGTTCAGTTTCTTCAGAGTTGGTTTCTTCCCAGTTAACTTCACTGCTGCCAAAGGACCAACATTGCATTAGTAGTTGTGCCTCGTCAGAAACATGCCATGAAGTAAATGAGCTTTCCTTGAATGAAAAAACTCTTGAGGGACTAACTTGTATGCAAAATGAAAAAAATTTAACAGGACTTGATCTCCTTTCTTCTGTGGACGGTAGTACTTCAGATGAAACCCAGCCTTTACACATGAGACGATGTAGTAAACCTGTCTGTGACTTAATAAGTGATATGGGTAACTTAGTTCATGCAACTAATAGTGAAGAAGATATTAAAAAATTATTGCCAGATGATAATAAGTCTAGTGCACATTTTTTGACTGAATTGGATTCATCTTCAGTTTCAGATACTCTGTGTGTTTCCTCAACAGACCATGCTAGTGATACTGTCAGAGAAGAACAGAATAATATCAGCTCTGAATTACAAAATAGAGAAACTGGTGGAACCAAAGAATTGGGTATAAAAGTAGATACAGTTCTTTCAGATTCTTGTAAATACAGCGAAACAGAAAATTTAAAGGATAAAAAGATCTCTAGTCAGTTAGAACCAATTGTTGATTTTAACATGTCACCTGCTTTGACTCACCAAAGTTCCAAAATATTTGATGCCAAAGATAACCTGCAACACAAGAGTCTGCCATGTGAATTATTAAAAGATGATGACTATTTAGTAAAAGAGGAGATAGATACAGCAGCCATAACTGCCACAGAATGTATGAAAGAAGGAGGTAGTACCAGTGGTTTGCCTTGCAAAAGTTTTCTAAAAAATGAAGATTTATGCTTAAATGACTCAAATTTAAGAGATGAAAATTTCAAATTACCTGACTTTTCCTTTCAGGAAGATAAAACTGCTATGTTTATAAAACAATGTAGAAAAATAGACTCAAAAAACTTAGACCTTACAGATAATAATGATATAATCCAAGATTCCTCTTCAACTTTACATGTTTCAAGAGAAGGTGTACATTCTTCATTATCCTGTCTTTCATTGTCTGGGTCTTTGTGTGGATCATTAATTGACAGTAAAGCACATGGTGATTCTTTACCTCGGAATGAACCTAAAGACCATATACAAGATGCAGCGACTATGCATGAAGAAACGCAAAAGAGTGTTGTTCTAGATGGGGAACCATTCAGGGTGACTGATCTTTTGAAAAAGGAAAAATGTAAAACCATACTTCTTCAGCCAGTAAATGAAAAGAGGGAGGATGGAAAGGTAGAATCTGAGCAGATGGTAATCAGAGTTGAATCTTTGGATTACCCTGAAAACACCAATTCTTCCATAGCTGCTGAATCTCAAATGGAGCTTTCTGGTGCTCATGCCCTAGAGTCTCCTGATCGTTGCAAAGGTTTTACTTTTTCAAGCAATGATATGGATGGGCAAGATTTAGATTACTTTAATATTGATGAAGGCATGAAAAGTGGTGCACTAATTAGTGATGCTGAACTTGATGCCTTTCTGACAGAACAGTATCTTCAGACCACTAACATAAAATCTTTTGAAGAAAATGTAAGTGATTTAAAATTTCAAATGAATCAGATAGATGTAAAAGGCTTAGATGATGGAAATGCCAGTGACATATATTTCAATGCTGAAGCAGGAGCTACTGGGAAAAGTGATGGCATTAACTTGATATGTGAAGCAGTTGATAAACAAAATACAAGAGAAAATGGTGGCTTTTCTATAGGGGAAAAAGGCATAATTCCAATTGAACAAGGGTTACCTATCAGTAAGACTGAGGTGATGAATGAATTACCAGTCTCTGATACCAACAGTCAATCTATTCATGTTGGGGGAGCTAGACCTAAGCAATTGCTTAACCTTCCATCAAGAATAAAGAGTTCAAAGGAACTGAACAAGCCAGATGTTCCAAATATACCAGAAAGTGAACCTAGCATAGCAAATACGATTGCTCCAAATACTTGTACTATAGATTCTACAACTGATCCTCAGGTTAATTTCAACTCTAATTATATTGATATAGAAAGTAATTTTGAAGGTAGATCTAGTTTTATATCTGCAAATGAAGATTCTCTACCTGAAAACACTTGCAAAGAAGGCTTAGTTTTGGGCCAGAAACAACCCACTTGGATTCCTGATTCAGAAGCTCCAAACTGTATGAATTGTCAAGTGAAATTTACTTTTACAAAACGGCGACATCATTGCAGAGCATGTGGGAAAGTAAGTTATAAAAATCTTTGTCTTTGGCCTCATTAATGATAGTCAAACACTCTGCCACTGAGCTATATCCCCAGTCCAAGTCTTTTATTGTTTGGGGACATTTTAAATGAAATGTAATGACAGAAAAGATTAATTAACTGGTGACTCCATGCTTTAGTTAGTTTAAAATCAGTGTTTTTCACCTCCCAATTATGGAAATATGTAAAACACCTGCCATTTTATAGATTGCTTGATAGTTGAATAAATGGTACATTGTCATGGGCATTCATTACATTCTGGGAAATGAGGAACTTTTATTACTAAGTTTAGTGAAACTTAAGAATACTGTCCTTACCTTTCTCATATTGACACATCATATGTTCCAAATTCGGTCAGATCCACCTGTGTCCTTAAATACTAAATTTCAAGACCACTTTGTAGCTAGTGTTGTGACTGATGCCCAGGGAATCACTGAGAGGCAAATTGGCTTACCCAAGGTTCAGAATACTGAAACTGACTTCATTTGTGTTCTGTTTTACAACAGAGGATAAAGAGATTGTCTACAAACTTGTCTTAGAAGTAATACAGCATTTTTTTGACATTTTCCTATATTGTGTTGGTCTCAGATCACCCTATTCATTTTTAGCAAAATAATGTTCTACTTGTAAAAATTTTAAACAAAGAACTACAAAAAGCTTTTCAAATGATAAACTTATTCATTGAAGAAGTTTTTGTTCCCTTTCCAATTAACAGTTGATTTAAAGGCATTTTCCTCATCAGAAATATGGTTATAAATCAGAAGTTTCATTTAAGGTAACAAATTCTATTTAGAATTATGATGATTAGAAAAATGAATTATCAAATAGGAAAAATGGATATTGGTTAATTAGATTTTGGGCTTCCCTTGTCCCTGTCCCTAGTAGATATAATATATTCTTGAAACAAAAACAAATATGGTGTTTTATTCTTCCTAGGTATTTTGTGGTGTCTGTTGTAATAGGAAGTGTAAATTGCAGTATCTAGAAAAGGAAGCAAGAGTGTGTGTAATCTGCTATGAGACTATTAATAAAGGTGAGTATTAACCTGACATGTTTTCCTCCAGTAATTGAATATATCTTAAAAACAATTGGATTGTGACAAAGATAAACTTCTTTATTTTCTTAAGGCAAGGACCTAGTGTTGAATTATCTGGCTTAGGTGGGACATCCCAAGGCTTGGTTTCTCTTCTTTTTGTTCCACTCTCACAATTAATACTACCAGTCTGGAAAGGAAGCATTCAGTTTCTGGAGTGGCAGTTCATTAACTTTTAACAGGTACCAAGTCCCTAAATGCTGCATTTCATCTGCCTATTTGTTTTTGTCATCATCATCATCTTCATCATCTTAATCTAAACATTTATAAGATATCTACCAATAAATAGTATTCAATATTATTTATTAATGGCATAAGGCAAGATAAAAGTTTCCCCCCCTTTAGAAAATAACCTAAAATAAGAAAAGATAAGGTACTAATATTATGATTTCATCAACTCATAGGAGTGCCAGGCTGTTTACACATTTTGTCTCATATTTTTTTTCCCTTTCATTTTAGAATGTTATGTGTGTGCACTTTCCATTGTTTCTCTGGCTCTCTAGTTAGCTTCCATTTTCAGCAATAGTCTTGATGGTCTTCTTTGAGTTCTCACAGGTTTTGTGTACATGTGTGTTATGTTGTGTTTTCCCCCCAATACATGTTTGTTCTTTTGAGTACTTTTTGCATTTTCAAAAATATGTTGACAGTTTAATTCTCAGCAAATATTACTTGGGCCTTTTTTGACCAGACCTGTGCACTAGCTCAGGCACTGCTTCCTATTAGCCAGGAGAATAAATACCTGATAATAATTTGTTTTTCTCTTTTGAATGAAGATAAATTTTTTCAGCAATTCTCCAAAAAGCTCTGATGTGAGTCTGTTAGCCTGAGGTAAGCTGCTCTACTACCTGCTGTTGACCTGTGCTCTGGAAGATAGTAGCGTATGAATCATTTTATATTTTCATGTTACCACCATTGTTTATGAAGAGGTTAGGCTTAGTGCTTACAGTTGTTTTTTCTTGTACTGTTTCAGTAGTCTAGAAGACTACTGCTCGTGTTGTTAACCAAAGCCATCTGCCAGAATTCAGAAATTTTAGAGCAAGATGCCACATAATTATCTCCCCCTACTTAAAAAAACATAGTAAAACAGCTATGATCTTTTGATGTATTGTTTGAGTTGACAAGTTCGATTTTTAGGTAGGAATTAAAACATATTCTGACTGTAAGGTTCAAAAGGGGAGAACATATAATCATGTAATATATTCAGTAAGATACTGAGATCAAACTCTGATTTATCAAAAAATGTATTATGAAATTTATTTAGTTTTGTGTATTTTGATATCTTATAGTGTATAAGCATATAGTTTAATTTAGAGGGCTACTATCATTAATTTACATACTACAAGAAAGCATGAATTAAAAAGTTAACTTACCATAGGGTTGAAAATGATAGAAGTAAATAATGTTATCTAATAAAAAGGGAAAGAAGGGTTGTGAGACACATTCAGTGAAGGAAAAAGATTGAATCGAGGTTGTGGATAATAAAAAAGTTGTGTTGAGATTCTATGAGTTTTGAGGACATGTGCGTGTGAAAGCTATCAGGTAGATTGGGGCAAATTGGAAATTACTTTGAAACCCAGAGTATACGATATGTGAATTTCACTTGGTTAACAGAGCCATTTTCTAAGAGTGCTAACATTTGGTGGCACTTGTAGAAGATTATTTTAACAGTGGCAGCATTTATAGCAGATTGGTTTGGAGAAATGTTGAACCAGTGCTGCTTTGTGTTTTTTGATTGAAAAAAATCATTCAACAATATTGAATGTGGGTACATATGGATAGTAAACGAAGAGGATATCAGATGGTGATAATACCTTAAAATGAAATTTAAAGTGGAATAGGGATAAATAGTAACAGATTGGTGCCAAGAGGTAGTATTTTTATAAGATGGTCAAAGTGAGGCTTTATGATAATATGACATGTAAATAGAGACTTGAAGGAAGTAAAAGACTAAAACTGTGTAAGTACCTTTGGGGAGAGCATTCTAGACAGAGGGAATATTTGCTTAACTTGTTGAACAAGTGAGATTGTGGTGAGAGATGAAGTCTAACCAGGAAAGATAGCTAACTGGGAAGGTAGAATAGGTAGGGATGCAGATCATTTAGGGTTTTGTGAGCCATTTTAGGAACTTAAATTTTCACTGCAATTTGGAAGCCATTAAAAAATTTTAAACCAAGCAGTGATGAGTTGGTGATTTATGTGTTAAGAGAGTGACTCTTAACTATATTGGAAATAGACCCACGAAGTTCAAGGGCAAAAGTAGAGAGGTACTCGTATTTAAAAAGGAGTATTTTCATAGTAGATATTAAAAGATACCAAATAAAATAAAATATCAAATAATTCACTGGTACCGTATCAAAGTGGAGTGTTGCCAACTAAAGTAAGGAGCTTTTGCTAGTTACTCAGATAGTATTTCTGCCAAGTGCCACTTCTTTTTCTTGATAAGCCATTTATTTCTTTCTCCTTTCAACTTAAAAAAATTGAGTATTTATTATTATAATTTACTTTGAACTTTAAAGACATCTGAGATTTTAATACTATTCTTTCCTCTTTGTAGCTCAGGCATTTGAAAGGATGATGAGTCCAACTGCTTCTAATCTTAAATCTAATCATTCTGATGAATGTGCTACCATCCAGCCTCTTCAGGAGACCCAAACATCTAGCATACCTTCACCTACAACTTTACCAATCTCAGCACTTAAACAACCAAGTATTGAAGGTAACAGGAATAAAATGCTATTTCTTAGACTAAAGAAAAATTATTAAAATAGAAACCAGACTAAATATCAGGAGGAGGAATTTAATATAGGAATTGGTTATACATGTTATGTTGGCATGGTCAAGCATCTGAGAAACTAGTAATTGCAAGCAGCTACCACCAGTGGGGTTGGAGGGGACAAAAGGGGCCAGAGGAGTAATATTAAAACTTGGAACAAGGGCATCAGGAGGAGCTTGGTGTTTAGAACTTGGAGTCAGGGGTTGGAGCATCACATCACTGAGGCTTTTACTTCTGGGGAGAAACCATGTGGCAAATGCTGGAACCATTAAGGGACTTCCTAGGGTCGGTGCTCAGATGACTGAAGGGGAGTTCCAGGGTTAATGTTAGAAATTCTGAAAGTTATGGGACATGCAGCAATATCCAGTGGTAGTGATAGTTCTGCTGCTGCTGCAAGGATCCTGGCAGGAAGTAGAATAGAAAGGATTTCTTCTCTTCCCACCTCTGGTTTCCCACTGCTGCCTACCTTTGGCAGAACTTGACCATAGCCAATTAGCTAGCAAAGGAAATTGGGAATTGTACTTTCCGTATTTTCAGCCTAGCATCTACAAGTACTCTGTGGAATGGTGGGGTTGGGTTTTAGAGACAATTGGTCAATAACTCACATATCGTTTTTTTTCCTATTTTTTAATAATTATTATTTATTTTTTATGTAGTGCTAAGGATTGAACCCTGTGCCTCACACATGCTAGGCAATTACTCTGTCACTGAGCTTTTTTCTTTAAAAATGTTTTAAATTTTATAAATTACCACAATAATAAAATTTTTTACCAATATATTTTTAAACGTTTGAGGTTTTGTTTCTTATAACCTGTTGTCATTTAGCATCTTGAGTAAAGCCCATGTATATTTTTAAACATTAGTCTGGGGAATGAAGACTGTACTATGCTAGAAAATAACTGTAAATGTTAGCTAAATGTAAATTTGGATACTTCTGACAATTATTTTGGATTTTAGTTTATCACTCAGTAGCTATTTTGTATTTATAATTATAAACAAAATAAGAAGATTCAAAATATATGATTATGTATTATAGCTCTAAAGATGAATATATTTGTCTAAAACATTTACCTATTTTTATATTGACAATCAGAATTGTTAAATTATAAAACTATTGCAAATGCAAGAAAAATACATTGTTCAGTATGTCCATTGATAGTGCAAAAATATGTGATTCAATTGTTTTCAGTTTTGGAAAGTAAACATTGTATTTTGTAGATAAAAGTAGACTTTTGTATTTTGATATTGTTTAAAATCTTTTGGCATTGGCCGGGCTTTAGCTCAGTGGCAGAGCGCTTGCCTACCATGTGTGAGGCACTGGGTGCAATCCTTAGCACCACATAAAAATAAACAAAATAAAGGCATTCTATTCATCTACAACTACAAAAATATTTTTTAAAAAATCTTTTGGCATCAATTTTCATAACCTTCCTCTGTGGCTATTTTATAATAAAAGAGAAAAATATTTATGCTGATTTCTAGTCATTTGCCTCCAAATTTGAGAGGAATTGGTAATAAAAATTAATAAAGTTTTGTATCCGTATCATAAAAACAAAAAATGTTATGCTTCTCTCATGAAATGAAAGTAAAAAATGACTTTCTGGTATGCCTAAGTGATCTTGTTTCCTTTTTTAGCCAATTTATTTCTTTCTGTTCTTTATATGTTTTCCTTTGCTTATCTGCCATGCTCTGATCTACACTTTTCATTCCTGTGCCTTAATTGGTAAGTTTTATTCAGTTCCCATTCCATGCTCACAAACTCAAACTCCATAATATATGCTTTAAATCTTCCCCTAGTGTTTTTAATGTGTAATCTCTCCATATACTTCTTTTCAGTGTATGTGATTCCTAGGGTCACATCTAGTCTAATATGCTCCTTTTGTATGAATTAGGTAGAAAAGGACTCTGCTTAGGATAGATGAATCACACATACACAAAAACATTTATTGAGGCCTTTGTAGCCCTGAGAATGCAGAGCTGGCCAATGGACAGCAAAAAGCTTTTGAAAACATTTCCTGACCATTTGGTATTACATCCCTGCAACATTGCCAGACTAAAATGATTTGTTTTCCCAACTGATTCTAGGACTATGTTCCAAAGAACAGAAAAGAGTATGGTTTGCAGATGGCATATTGCCTAACGGTGAAGTTGCAGATACAACAAAATTATCATCTGGAAGTAAAAGATACTCTGAAGACTTTAGTCCTCTCTTACCTGATGTGCCTGTGGTAAGGCGTCTAACTTATTCGTTAAATAAAATTCTGTTTTTTGGATAGTTCCTCATGTGATTTTTACAGTACTTATGTTTTCAATGCTTTGAGTTTCCTAAAATAAGCAATGTACAGGCATACCTTATTTTATTGCAGTTTCTTCATTACACTTCACAGATGTTACATTATTTACAATTTGAAGGTTACCGCAACCCCATGTGGAACAAGTCTGTCAATGCCATTTTACCAACAGTTCAGATGATCGTTAGCGTTTTTGAGTAATAAAATATTTTTTAATTAAGATACGTACATTGTGTTTTTTTTAAAGATATAATACTATTACACACTTAATAAACTACAGGATAGTGTAAACATAACTTTTATATGCACTGGGAACCAAAAAATTCATGTGACTCATTTTGTATTGCAATGGTCTGGAACTGAACCTACAGTATCTCTGAGGTATGCCTGTATAGGTAACAGTGAATGTGCTTTAGATTTTACCCTTTTCATGTTAGCCTAAGGCAATGGTTCTCAAACATTTTAGACTTAGGACCCCTTTGTAGTCTTTTAAAAGTTATTGAGAATCCCTAAGATATGTAGTTTATACCTATTGGTAATTACTGTATTTTAAATTAAATTGAAAAAATTTAAGGATATTTATTAATTACAAAATAATAAACCCATTACATTAGTAGAAATATTATTTTTATGAAAAACCTTACTTTCAAAACCAAAGCAGTTTAGAAAGAAGAGTGGCATTGTTTTACATTTTTGCAAATTTCTTTAATATCTGACTTAATAGAAGACAGATTCTCATACCTGCATTCAGTGTATTGTGCTGTGTTTTTTTCATATGAAGAAAATCTTAGGTCCTCATCGACTTCCTGAAAGATCTTGGGGACCTATAGAATCTCTGGACCACATTTTGAGAAACATTGGTATAGGTAAATGTAACTTAAGATTTAGCAATTTTGTTTAGACTAATATTGATTTAATGGTTTATACACATTCAGGAAAGTCTGATGGTGATATTTATGCTTGTATTTACACACATGTGCTTTGTTTAAATAGTAGATAGACAATATATGCCTCTTGTTAGTAAGAGTTCTTTTGCTAGGTTTTACAAATGGGCATGATAACCAAAAATATCTTCCTTATCTAGGACTTATTCCCTATCAGTCTTTCAACAAAATGGAAGTCTTCCATGGCTAGAACATATCACTTGAATTCATGAATCATTCTTATTTAATATTGATTCTTGATTTTCCTTCTCCCCTACCTTCCCAGCCTTTGTTGATTGTCATAAGAATGAGAGAGCTTTGATTTGAACCAAGTTGGTTGATTACATGTGATATGGTGCAGGATCCTCAACCTCTTTTCTCATTTTTCCAGTCAATAAGTTACTTATATCTACCTAAACATGCTGTGAGTCTAAGTCCTTATGTTCCTTAACATCTTATGCTCCTGAACTTAAAGAAGTAAAATGGTACTATTTCTTGAGAAATTTACTTCAGAAGAATATGAATGTGCTCATTCTTACTAAAACTATATGTTTGACTGTAAAGATCAGAATTTCACAGTTGAACAGAGAATAAGAACTGATTGAATTTTTATCCCATATTTTACAGAATGTAAACCCAGTGGATCATACCCATTCTTCTACAGTGGAAAAAACAAACAGTGAGATAGGAGATATTACAAGAAAAGAAATAATTCGGACTCCTATTTTTCATGTTCCATCTGTGGAAAAACAGCCTATAAACACAGGAACTGAGGGGATACCTACTTCTGGTTCTTTTGCACTAGCTGATGATGTTTTTGCAGAAATTGAGGAACCATCTGCTCTTCCTAGTGTCATGGTTAATAGCAATTTACCTGTCACTAGTATTTCAGATTATAGATTATTGTGTGATATTGAGAAGTATGTTTGCAATAAAATTAGTCTTTTACCTAATGATGAGGACAGTTTGCCTCCACTTCTGGTTACATCTGGAGAAAAGGGATCAGGTAGGATAGCAGTTATTTAAAATTTTAAAATACTTTTTTAAAAAGAATATACTGATAAATTTTGTCTACAATGTATGAAATGCCTTTTTAAAAACTTAATTTTATTAAAATGTGTAGTAGGCTGTTATCTTTAGTTTTCAACAAGCCTTATGTAAAAAATTCTAGAGAATTTGAATTTTTATGATTCATTTATCATATCTAGTTCTCTAAAATGAGTTAAAATCCAATACAATAAGGAAATTCAGACTTTTAGCAATGTTTTCATTGTATTAAGGTTTTAAATTTATATTCTTTTTAAATTTATTTATTTATTTATTTATTTTTAGTACTAGGGATTATACCCAGTGACATTTTACCACTAGGTCAGATCCCCGGCCCTTTTTATTTTTTTATTTTGAGACACTGTCTCACTAAGTTGCTTAGGGCCTCACAAAATTGCTGAGGCTGGCCTTGAACCTTGTGATCCATGTCTGCAGCCTCCCAAGTGGCTGGGATTATAGGGCATGCATCAGGGTGTCCTGCTCTTTTTTTCTTTTTAAATAAGCATTGTAGGGGACGGGGTTTTGACTCAGTGGTCACATGCTTGCCTAGCATGTGTGAGTCACTGGGTTTGATTCTCAGCACCACATATAAATAAATTAAATAATAAAGGTCAATTGAGAACTAAAAAAATATTTTTTAAAAAAAGAAGCATTGTATCTAAAAAAAAAACTAGAGTATTATATTGGACAACAAAACTGGGAATTTTAGTTTCTCATTTGTTACTTGTAACATGAATGATTTGAAGCATGTTATTTCATCTCCTTGGGCCTCAGTTTTCTTTGTAAAAGAAAAGAGGCTCTTTAAGGTCCTTTTCAAGCTGAATATTCTATGGCTAACTCCCATTTGGAGTGGTTCCCTAGGATAGACACTGTCACCAAAGCTGTTTTTTTTTCATCCTGAAATGTGAGATGGTGGTTCTCTGCATGATAATGTAGGAGAATGAAGCATAGGATCTCTGTTCTATCTGTAGGAACGATTTCATGAATTTAGCAGTAGTGACAAAAATCCCTGAATCTCTGTTTTGTGCATATCATGCATGTTTTCCTGTTGATTGTCAAGTTTTGTTACCTATCACTGCTACAGGCATATGACAATGAATAGCATATTTAACCTGGGTCTAAACTACTTTCACAGACTTGTAAATTTTGGAAATTAGAATTGAAGTGATTGACAAACGAGAAAGTACCATCACAGGTGTTTGTTTTAAAACTTTGAAGGTGCTGGAATCTTATAAATATGCTGTTTCATCAACATTTGTGCATATGCTATACAATATATAGGATTGACATATGTTTCAGTATTAATTTCTTCATTGCATAGACAACTAAAAATTAGTATTTAACAGTTTTACAAGATGTTGATTTTCTGGGACATGTTGGCTTTTGTTTATAAATTTGATGAGGCCATTGGTGGATTTATACATTTTTCCTTTTTTGTGTGTGTATAAACATATTTAGCAGGATATTTATCCTGATTAATGTTACTTCTATTATTTTGTGCCTGTAGTAGAAGAACACCCATCTCATGAGCAGATCATTTTACTTCTTGAAGGCGAAGGGTTTCATCCTGTGACATTTGTCCTAAATGCTAATCTGCTTGTGAATGTCAAAATAGTATTTTGTAAGTATTGATTAATCAATTTTTGTCTTATTGGTAAGCAGGATTTCTAATTACATCTTCAAGTTAGATTTTCACTGGCAACAGTAAAAAATAAGCCACATTGAATGTTGGCTTTTCAGCCAAATCTGACTATAAATAAATTTATATTCAGTGAAGCTTGATATATAAACTTCCAGATTTTTACTAGCCTTCCTCAGTCTGTCCTAGGTTAAGATCATAGGTGAGGTGTATTTTGATGCTTATTATACAATTGATAATCTCCAATAGCTTTTAGATAAATTGAAATTTTGGGAATGAGATAAGCAGGAATCATGATTTAGTAGAAATAAAGATGGTTTTAAAGCAAGTATCATGTAACCTAATTAAAAGTAAGGAAGTAAATAATCCTCAGTGGGGCTGGGGATGTGGCTCAAGCGGTAGCGCGCTCTCCTGGCATGCATGCCGCCCGGGTTCGATCCTCAGCACCACATACAAACAGAGATGTTGTGTCCGCTGAAAACTAAAAAATAAATATTAAAATTCTCTAAAAAAAAATAATAATCCTCAGTGTTAAGTTATTCTTACACTCAGTTTATTTATCAGCTTTCATACTCTTTGAAATTAATGTAGTTTTTAACCACTGCATTTTTGCATATTTGTGTACCTTTTATTTTAGAGTTATTACTTGACTTCATAAGATAATCCTTTTTCTTTCCTTACATGAATCTTACACAATTCAGTTTAAAGTTTTTATGAGGAGAATTTGGGGGAAATAAGGAATTTGAAAGGGTGTGCTTCATGCAAAAATAATTTTTAGTTTGTTAGATTAGTAGAAGTTAACATTCATAGTTGTATGCTTTTATCACTCAAGATTCCTCAGACAAATACTGGTACTTTTCAACCAATGGATTGCATGGCTTGGGACAGGCAGAAATTATTATTCTATTGTTATGTACACCAAATGAAGATAAAATTCCTAAGGACATCTTCAAACTATTCATCACCATATATAAGGATGCTTTAAAAGGTATAGCATTTTAATTTGAACTATTCAGAGTAGGGGATGGATAAATTAGTTAAAGGCATTTATGCTTTTGGTTATGCTAACTGTACTACAGATTTATTTTCTGAAGAGGTTGCTAATTTCTTAAAAGAGCTTAATTATCATTTTTAGTCTTCTTAAATTTAGCATTTTATGGGATTATTGTGTATACACAGATTTTTTTCAAATTTAAGAAATGAAATATATTTGCCTCCTTGATTTTAAAAATCTATCTATATACTTTCCATATTGTGTTTACAAGGTTGGATGGGGCATGATAATTTAACCCCTCTTAATTTATCTACATCATATATGCAATAAGGAGAAAAATTTAAAGGCATGTATGGTTGAAACATTTTCACATTTTTTTTTACGGTTCCCAAGCTCCAGGAGTATCTTAGCTTTGTGCACAGAAGGTGCTTATTAGATGCTTCTTTAAGAGTAGAAACAAACAGACAAAAATTCTATATCGCCTTTTGTTTGTTTATATTATGACATTCAAACTCAGAATATGTCCCCTAAATAATAATAAAACAACTTAAAATCCTTTTATTAATAATTTTATTTCCAGGAAAATACATAGAAAACTTGGACAACATTACCTTTACTGAGAGTTTTCTGAATAGCAAGGATCATGGAGGATTTCTTTTTATTACACCTACTTTTCAGAAACTTGATGATCTCCCATTGCCAAGTAATCCTTTTCTCTTTGGAATTCTTATCCAGAAGTTAGAGATTCCTTGGGCAAAGGTTTTTCCTATGCGTTTAATGTTGAGATTGGGTGCAGAATATAAAGGTAAGTTTTAGAATAATAAGTTAGATTACATATTTTCAAATACATAGAATGTACAGTAAGAATTTCAGGGACATCATCAAAATAAAATTTTGATTTTATAACAGAACTACTTTCAATTTGGTGTACTTTTAAATTTCAAAAATAATTCTCTTCTAGAAGCTTTAGAAGCTATCAAGTTAATCTCGACAACATTGTATGTCATGAAATTTCTAGATGCTCCAAAAATCATAGCCATGTACTTTTTTTTTTTAATTTCAAAGCAAAATATAAAAAATCTTATCAAAATTACTTCTCAGTTTTCTTAAAACTGTATATTTTCTGCTGGGCACAGTGGTCAAGCCTGTAATCCCAGTGACTTGGGAGGCTGAGGCAGGAGGATCGCAAGTTCAAAGCCAGCCTCAGCAACAGGGAAGCACTAAGCAACTCAGCGAGGCCCTAAGCAACTTAGCAAGACCCTGTCTCTAAATAAAATACAAAAGAGGGCTGGAGATGTGGCTCATTGGGTGAGTGCCCTTGAGTTCCATCCCCTGTAGGCCTCTCCCCAAAAACAAAACAAAACAAAACCATGTATTGTCAAAAAAGTTTTCGTTGCTTCCCTATTAAGAAGTTAAATTATTACCTCATTTAATCTGTCTATATCATAAAGCCAAAGGATTTTTAGATTATCATTGTTATTGTATTCACTTGCTTATTGGTACTTAAAAATAGTAGTTGCCCTTTTTGTATGTTTTGATTTTTTTATGCTTATTTTTATATTTCTGATATTTCATTTATTACCCAAAAGAGGAGCTTATATTGTTTGTATATGTGTATATGTGTGTGTGTGTGTGTGTGTCTGTATGTTTGTGTATTTACATATCTGCTTTTGATACAACTGAAGACTTCTAAAGCTATTGTGATGGTCAAAGTGTTGTACATATTATTTCTGTGATTTCAGAATCATTTGTAGTGTTAAACTTTTTTGAATTCTCATATCTTCATCCCTGATTTTTTTTCAAGAGATAATATATTTGTTAGAAGTGTAGAATTTTAGGTATTTGATTCTAATATAATTTAATAGGCATTTTCTTGGAAGAAAAATATAGGGAAGATTTAAAAAGTGATCACTATTTCAGAATGAGCAATTTAAGTAAAAAAGATAATTTATTTAAATTCCTCTATTTGGCAGATTTTATTAAACTGATTTTGGAGATAGGGTTTCCTTTTAGGATTTAAGTATATAATTCCACCAACTTGCATAAAAATAATTTAACTTCTGGGTTTTTAAAAATGTTTTTGTATTTTTTATACCTTTATTTTATATATTTTTATGTGGTGCTGAGGATTGAACCACTGAGCTACAACTGCAGACCCTAACTTTGAAGTTTAATTCTGTGTAAACCAAAGAGCTTAAGACATTTCGTTCTGAGCCAAGTGTTTCTTCCATGCAGCCAAATATTTTGTTTCTGATCATAATGTTTGAGTGCTATTTTTAATGGAAGAGTAAGGCACTGTACTAGCTCATTTTAAATCATTATAGGAAATTTAATCTGTAAGTATGAATAGTATTTTAGCCAGTAGTTTTCACACAGAGAAGGTTGGAAAATCATGGAACAATATGAGGGACTTCTCAAAAGATGAGAGGAGTTGGAACTGTAAATCTCTAATAGCTGTTTAGAGGCGATAAAGGAAAATTATCAATTACAATGGGACTTAACTAGACTCAGCTATTTTCTGTATTCTTTATGTTTTGCTAGATTTTAGATAAACTGGCACTTTGAAATTAATGGTGCTTATGCCTCTTTAGACATGAATGTGGATTTTGTTATAGAGGTAATATACATGTGGAATAGCTAATTACAAAAATTAAAGTCCCTGAGCTAAAATAACTGGCCTGAATTAGTAATTTTGAGATGGGGATTATCTGCACATTGATGTTGACCAAACTTATTTGGAATTTCATTAAATATTAGATTCATGAAGATTAGATTCATGAAGTCCTTTTGTGACATTCACAATGTCATTCTAAGTCCTGTTGAGAGTAGTGTTCTAAATAAAATTACCTCTTCACAGTTTCCAATTCATAAAATCATGAGGTAAAAAATTGGCATTTTTCTGTTGTCATTTTAATATCATTTTCCTTTTTTAAAGTTAGAAAATATGTTTGTACTAGCAAAGATGTGATTGTTCTTACTTAAGTCTTTAAAATAGATAATGTCAGGTATGTGATCTTTTCTTAGAAGTTTAAGGACGTATGTTTGTATAAGAGATATTAGAGAAGTTAGTTTCTGTATGACCTAAGCTTCGAACTGAGAGTTAAAAATATGTCTGCTTTTTATCACTGTAGAAATAATCTTGCCTTCCTTTTTGACCTTTTGTTTGCTTCAGGGTATTTGCTGCATTGCCAGCTAGTTGGTTTTTTTTTTTTTTGTTTTTTTTTTTTTTTTTTCTATTTTGCTGTTCACTATCTATAGTGCCCTAAAGAAAGAAAAAGGTAGTTAGGTTACAGGCCCCGTGTCTGATTCCCTTTTCTACCTTGGTTTCTATGATTCTTTATGCTTCTATTATCAGCTTCAAGAACTATAAACATTTACTACCATAAATTAGCACAAGTGATTAATTGTAAATGCCTTTAAAGTCTTTAATTCTTTATATAATCTCTTTAAATTATTGAAACTTTATAGAGGTCAGGGGAAATGCTATATAGTTTTCCAACACCCCTTCCCAAATTTGGGGAAAATATATAATGAAAAGACTAAATGCTTTGAAATCAGAAAAGCCTAGTTTCAAATCTGTTTCACCAATTAGCTTAGTCACTGTGAGCAAGTTTTTTAATCTCTAGGTCTTATCTTTCTTATATGTAAAATAAGCATTGAATTGTTGTAGGGCTTAAATAAGATGATGTATGTAAACCTCCCAGTTCAGTGTACCATCTAGAAGATATACAGTAGGGTGAGTGACTTTTCTCACTTTCCTCTGAGCAATGACTGGATGGTATTTATGTATAACATTCGTTTTCAAAATGAGAATTAAGGTAATAAACTCAAAACTTTTGTTTTTAGTTGGTAATAACCAGTTTCCTTTCTCTTGTGTAGCATATCCTACTCCTCTTACAAGTATCAGAGGCCGAAAACCTCTTTTTGGAGAAATAGGACACACTATTATGAACTTACTTGTTGTGAGTAATTCAACTGTTTTATTAAGTGTTCTTATATTGTCACTTTAAAAGTTTATTTAGCAAATTTCACACAATTATATTTCCCTATTTTAATTTGTGTAGAATAATGAAAGCTCTTTTATAATAAATCCTAATTCATTTAACATAAGTGTCTGTTTTTCATGAGTCACCCTTTAAAAAAAAACATAGTATCTCCTAATTTATGCATACCTGAATTGAATTGCCTTTGGGCTAATTCTGCAGTTCTTATTTTAGGTAATGTGAGATCTCTGTACAGACTTACAAAAATGTTGAAGCTTTAGAAATAATGTTAGAAAAGTCAATTTTATGATTTATAGAAAATTATTGCCTTAGTTTCCTCATGTGTAATAAGAAGGGTTGGATTAGGTGATATCTGAGGTTCATTTCTATCTATAATTTTTGTAATTTGTGTTTGCCTGTTATCGTAGAAAAGTACTTAGTGGATTCACTTTTGTCCATCCAAGTCTGATTTGAAGGCTGAGTTTATAACTGTCTGTTACTGTGGCAAAATATCTGACATAATCAAGCTATAAGGAAGAAAAGTTTATTTTGACTCACAGTTTCCGAACTGTCCCATGGTCAGTTGGCCCCGCTGCTTTGGGATTGTGGGAACATAGTACATTGTGGCAGGAGTGCTTGGTGCAGGAGGCCTGCTCACCTCATGATGGCCAGGAAGCAAAGAGAGAAAACAGGAAGGGGCTGGGGGCCCTATATCCCTTCAAGGACATGCCCCCAATGGCTTAATTTCCTTCCAAATAGACCACCACCTCCTGATAGTACCCCAGGCGAGTGGCCAATACTAACACATGGGCCTTTGGGGAATACTTATAAAAACCATAGCAAAGACTTTTTCTGTTTTGGAAGATCTCTAACTAAAAAGTGGAGATAACTCAAAATATTACAGTATTTTTCCTGAGAATGATATTCATTATTACTGTTGTGGAATAGCTAAAAGATTTAGTTGTTGTTTTTAAAGTTTATATTAGCTTCCCGGATGGCATTTTTATAGTTAGGTCTCAGAAACCTTAAAGTAATAGATACTAAGAAAAGGATTTAATGGATGGGTAAATGTTCATGGATAATAGTTTAAGGTTTATGGTACTGTGATTATTTTACATAGGACCTTCGAAATTACCAATATACCTTGCATAATATAGATCAGCTATTTATTCATATGGAAATGGGGAAAAGCTGCATAAAAATACCTCGAAAAAAATACAATGATGTGAGTATAATTGCTTCATTCAAAATTTAAAGACAAATGTTTGATCATTAGAATTGTGTCACATTAATTTTTTTTGTTTTGAATTAGGCTAATATATAATAGCAATGAATACTGCTTTTGAAACATTAGAATTTATTTGCTAATAATGAATTTGCTTAATGCTGGTTTTCCATTTTTTCCCCTCATTGTTTATCTAATAATTGAGGTAATTTTATTTTAAAACATTGGTTTTTATCATATTTCTAGAGAGTTGTCCAGGCCAAAGCTTGATAATTGTGAAGGTGGTCAGGAATGCAACTCCTGGAATCAATATAAAATGTTCAAAAAAATTTTTCTGAACACATGTTGTTTGTTTGTTCCCCCCCCCCAGGTAATGAAAGTGATAAATTCTTCTAATGAGCACGTCATTAGCATTGGAGCTAGTTTTAGTACAGAAGCAGATTCTCATCTAGTCTGTGTACAGAATGATGGTGTTTATCAAACACAGGCCAGTAGTGCCACTGGCCATTCTAGAAAAGGTGAGAGTCATGATTCCTAATTTGCAAAGATACCTCAATTAATACAATTAATTTCAAAGGAGGAATATACACATTTTACTTATTTCCTGATTTGATGATAAAACCATATACTTAAACAATTTCAGCTATACAAACAATAGATTTTAAAAAATGCTTCTAAATTGTGTTTTTCTCTCTAACTGTGTTAGGTTTAAAGACTTGGAAGACTGTGTTTCTTTTGATATCTTCTTTAGTGTATCCTATAAGGTGGAGGTCTATGAGTGATTTCTCTCTGGAATGAGGTGATTTTTCACATTGGTTCAGTCTCTGTCCCAATTTCTTATAATTCGGGGAGCATAGAGTGGACAAAAATGAAGAATGAATTATAAAATTATAAGTGGCTGCAGATATAAAAATTATAAAAATGGTAGAGTGAGCAGCTTCTGTGGGTGACATTATACTCAGCTTTGGCTGAAGGGCCTCAGTAACTGCTGTGATTACCAAACCCTTGCAGTAAAGGACCTAACAAATTGAAAATGGAAGATAGTATCCCTTAAAATTAATAATTATTGTAGGATAACATATTTAAAGTAATCTGGTATTCTGACTGCTAATAAATTTTTTCTCATGACTATAAAGGTAATGTATACTCATTTTTAGTAAGCTTGGAAAATATATCTTAAAAAGTAATAAAAGATCCTGGTATGGTGATACATACCTGTAGTCCCAGGAGCTCAGGAGGCTGAAGTTGAGGATCACAAGTTCAAGGCTAGCCTCAGCAACTTTGAAAGGCCCTAAGCAACTTCTTGAGACCCTGTCTCAATGAAAAATAAAAAGGGCTGGGATACAGCTCAGTGGTAAAACACCCACAGGTTAAATCCCTAGTACCTGGCTGAGGTTGTGGCTCAGTGGGTGTGTGAGGCACTGGATTTGCTCCTCAGCACCACAAATAAATAAATAAATAAATAAAATGAAGGTATTGTGTCCATCTACAACTAAAAATATACATATATTTTTAAAATTCCTAGTACCAAAAAAAAAAAAAAGTAAAAGAAAAAAGTGCGAAGACAAGGCCATTTGTTGGTATTTTAAGTATATTTTCTTCTTATTTTAATATATAGGTTAGATGGCATTATACTGTGTATTTTACACTGTTGCGTTTTGCTTTTTAACAATATGTCATTGACATTTTTGTCATTAAAATATTTACAACTTGGGCTGGGGATGTGGCTCAAGCGGTAGCGCGCTCGCCTAGCATGCGTGTGGCCCGGGTTCGATCCTCAGCAGCACCACATACCAACAAAGATGTTGTGTCCGCCAAGAACTAAGAAAAACTAAATAAATGTTAAAAAAAAAAAAAATTTACAACTTTTTAATGTTGAATAGGTATACATTCATGTGTTAACACTCAAAAAAGGTATACAATATAAATAGTAGTGAAAAAAAACTCTTACCTTGACCACCCAGCCATTCTCTTGTCTTCCTACATGCAATCAAACCAGTATTAGTTTCTTATATATCCTTTCAAAGACATTTTTTGTTTTAATCTATATTTAAGCAAACACTTACATGCACACACACACACATATAATCTCTTAACTCCCACTGTTTTAGACAAGCCATAACATTTGCTCCATTGTGCACCTTGCTTTTTTGTTGTTCTTAACACATATTAAAGATTATTCTATGTTGGTAAAGAGCTTTCACATTCCACTTAACTTTCCATTTTATGTATACATCATTTAACTATCCCATACCGATAGACATACATTATTACCCATCCTCAGCTATTTATAAAAATGCTACTGTGAATAATCTTTTATACATGCCATTTTGTTCACTGTTGAACCTATCTACAGGTAAATTCCTAGAAGTACAATTAGTGTGGCAAAGGTTACATTCATAATTTTAATAGATAATTGTTAAGCTAAGGCTCCATAGAAACTTCTATTTTTTTTAATTTTTGTTTTCTCCAGTAGTGAAGGTTTCATTTCCCATACTCTCACTAACACAAACATAAACATTTTAAATAGTACAATAGTCTATAATTTATTAGATATAAGCATTAAATTATTTTTTATAATATTTTAATTTAAGTGTTATAAGCTTAATATACATTGAGTATTCAGAATGTATATGCTCCATAATCTAAATTTAACAAATATAATATAAAATGAGCAGGTTAAAGCATAAATAATTGTTTATGTCATTATCAGTGACAGGTGCAAGTTTTGTGGTATTCAATGGCGCCCTAAAATCATCTTCAGGATTCCTTGCAAAGTCCAGTATAGTTGAAGGTATGTGCTTCACTTTTAGATTGTTTTAATGTAAAGTTGTTTTTTCCATTACCTTTAAAAATGTACTTGATGCTTACCAAAAAAAAAGTAAATTATAAAGAATAGTAGCACAAACTAATGTGAAATCATCACTCAGTCCAAGAACTAGAACATGAGCAGTATTGGGTCTCCTTAAGCCTTCTTGAACCTCCTTTCCCTAAGAATTTCCTACCAGACTGAATACTATTGTTTTGTTTTAACTCTTAATATGCATGTGCTCAAACAATATGTAATCTAAATATGCTTATTTTGGAGATTATGAAAGATATTCTTCATATAGTCATATGGAACTGTTTTCATGAAAAATTATTTGTGTTTCTGAAATTTATGTATATGTTGCCTGCAGCTATAGCTTATTCATCTTCAGTGCTATTAAATATTCTGTGAATGTGTGACAGTATATTCACTTCCTGGTCATGAACTTCTGGGATAATTCTTGGGTTTTTTTGCTATTACAAACAGTGATACTAATAGTATTCTTATTTGTGTGTGTGGACACTGAATGTAAAATTAAAAATTTTCCTAGAAAAAATCTAGAAGTGGAATTTCTTGGTCAATAGATTAATAAATGATCAACTTTACAAGATGGGATAATTGTTTTTCAGCATGATGGTACCAATTTATCTCACAATCAGAATGTATAAGAGTTTTCATTAGTTTACATATTCTGCAAACACGGTATAATCAGACTACTTAATTTGTGTCAATCTGGAAGGTATTTCTGAGTATGGTCATAATTAGCATATTCCGATTCACTTAGAAGTAGAGCATCTTATTTTGTATTTATTGGGCACTTACGGGACCTTTTCTGTGTAATCCCTGTTTACCACTTTACCTATTTTTATATTAGGCCATGTGTCTTTTTTCGAACTGCCCTGTATTTTATATAGTTTTATATATTGTAGATTCCCACTCCTTCATTTTTTAAAACTATTTTTTAGTTGTAGATAGACACAATACATTTATTTTATTTATTTATTATTATGTGGTGCTGAGAATCAAACCCAGTGCCTCACACATGCTAGGCAAATGCTCTACCACTGAACCAGAATCCCAGCCCTGCCTCCTTCATTTTTAAAAAATATTTTTTTAGTTGTAATGGACACAGTACCTTTATTTTATTTGTTTATTTTTATGTGGTGCCAGGGATCTAACCAGTGCCATGTGCATGCTAGGCAAGTGCTCTACCACTGAGCACAACCCCTGCCCTCCTCTTTCATTTTTAAATGGCATTTAATAATTGTAAATATTATGTATACTGCAGTATGATAATTTGATACAGGTATAGGATGTATATATAATGATCAAATCAGGGTAATTAGCATTTCTTTCTCCTTAAACTTTTATCATTTATATGTGTTGGGAAACTTTGAATTCTTCTAGTTCTTTATAGCTCATAACAATTTACATATATTTTACAGTCACCCTTCTATATGTGGAACATTGGAACTTATTCCTGCCTATGGAACTATATATTGATACCTGTTATTCAATCTCTCTTCCACTCACCTACCCACCTCCAATAACCACTATCCTATTTTGTACTTCTATGAAATAAACTCTTCTAGCTTCCACATATGAACAAAAACAAATATCAAGTGACAAATGTCTTTCTGTGCCTGGATTAGTCTCCTAATGTCCTCCAGTTCCATCTATGTTGCCACAAATGACAGGATTTCATTCTTTCTTATGATTGAATAATACGCCATTGTGTATGTCACATCTTTATTCATTCATCTGTTGAGGAGCACCTCAGTTGATTTCATATCTTGGCTAACATTAATAATGGTGCTTCATTAGCACAGGTGTGCAGGTATTTCTTTGTTAAAATTATTTTATTTCTTTGGAAATAGACCCGTAGTGGAATATCTAGATCATGTAATAGTTCTATTTTTAGTTTTTTGAGGAACCTCCATATTGTTTTCCTAATGACTGTGCTAATTTACATAATCTACCAATAGTAATTCCTCCTTTTCCACATCCTTACTAGTTTTTTTGTCAATTTGATTATAGACATTCTGAATGGGGTGAGATGATATCCCAGTGTGATTTTTGATTCACACTTCCCTGATGATTAGTGACATTAGCATTTTTTTATATGCATGTTAGCCATTGATATATCTTATTTTGAGTAATATTTATTCAGATCATTTGCTCATTTGTTAATTGTTTTTACTGTCGAGATTTTTTCAGTTCTTTGTATGTTTAAATGGATTGAATGTCAATCTCTGTTGAATGAAGTGCTTATAAATATTTTCTTCCATTCTGTAGGTTGTCTCTTTACTCTGTTGTTTCCTTTTCTGTACAGGAACCTGTTAGTTATAATACCATTTATTTTTGCTTTTTTTTTTTTTAAATCTGTGCTTTGGTTCTTATCCAAAAAAAAATCATTACCTATATAGAAATTTTGAAGTCCCCTGTGTTTTTCTAGTAGTTTCATAGTTTCAGTTCTTACTTATGTATTTGATCCAATTTTAGTAGACTTTTGTACATGGTAAGAGATATTGGATCTAGTTTCAATCTTTTGCATATGGATATCCAGTTTTCCCATTTATTGAAGAGATGTCCTTTATCCAATGTCTGTTTGTGGCACCTTTGTTGAAGATCAGTTGGCTGTATACAGGTAGATTTATTTTTGGAATCTATTCTGTTTCTTTCATCTCTGTTTTGTGTTTTATGTCAATACCATGCTGTTTGGAAATTACTTTGTGTAGTATAGACATTTTCATGATATTAATTCTTCAATCCTTGAGAGCTTGTTTGAAGGTTCTAGCACAGAGCACTGCAACCTGTATACTCTTCACTGAAGAAAGGTGCTTTTCTATTGGGGAAAGTTGTCTTTTTTGAACATTCAGCTTCAGGAGGGATGCATGTGGAGCAGTGAGGGAGGAAGGGAATACCCATTTTGCCAGCCAGATCAGCAGCATCAACCCTCGTGATCAGTAGGGTGACAGATGTCACAGCCAGATGCCCTCACATCCATTCTTCAATCCTTGAATATAGATGTCTTTTCATTGTTCTGTGTCATCTTCAGTTTCTTTCATCAGTGTTTTGTAATTCTTATTGTAGAAATCACTAAGTTCTGTGGTTAAATACATTCCTGTTTTAGAAATTTTGTCATTAATGCTATTGTGAATGTGGATTACTTTCTTGATTTCTTTCTAGACAAGTTTGTTATTGGTATATAAAAATGCTACTGCTTTTGTGTATTGATTTTGTATCCTGCAATCTTACTGAATTTGTTAATCAGTTCTAACATGTGTTTTGTTTGTTTGTTTTGTATATCAAATCATGTCATCTATAAACAGGCATTCTTTGACTTCTTCCTTTTCTATTTGGATATCCCTTGTTTCTTTCTGTTGACTTAATGCTCTGGCTCAAAATTTCAATGTTATTTAAGAGTGATGAAAATGAATATCCTTGTCTTGTTCCTGATCTTCAAGAAAATCATTTCAGCTTTCCCCCTTTCAGTATGATGTTAGGTATAGGTTCGTTAGTTGTGGCCTTTATTGTGTTGAGATACATTCTTTCTATACCTAATTTATTGAGGATTTTATTTTGAGGGGATTTTGAATTTTATTAAATATTTTTCTGCATATGTTGAGATGATTATAGTTTTATCCTTCATGTGATGTATTTAGTTCATTGATTTTTGTCATATTGAAGCATCTTTGCATCCCTGGGATAAATCCCATTTAATTATAGTGTATGATATTCTTTTTATTTTTTTATTTTAATTTTGTGTGTGTGTGTGTGTGTTTGTGTGTGGTGCTGGGGATTGAACCCAGGGCCTTGTGCATTCGAGACAGGCACTCTACCAACTAAGCTATATCCCCAGCCCTTACCCTCTTTTTTTAAAATAAAGATTTAACCCAGGGATGCTTTACATTGAGCCACATCCCCAGTCCTTTTTTTTTTTTTTGAAACAGGTTCTAAGTTGTTGAGGGCCTCATGAAGTTGCTGAGGCTGGCCTTGAACTTGTAGTTCTCTTGTCCTAGCCTCCTAAGTCACTGGGATTATAGGCATGCACCACCATGCCTATGTATAATCTTCTTAAATTATTCTTCAGCAGTAAATTCATCATAGCCAGAAGCACAAATTCTTCTCTTTATTTGTTTAACCTTAAAAAATGAATTCTTAACTTCATATTTTTATTTTCTAGTGGAAGACCACTATTAGGATAATTAACAAAGTATTTAAAACCTTCATACTGAACATATATTGATAGTAAATTTTATGGCTTAGACATATAAACAGATATTTGGCAAAATAAATGTGAAACATAACTCTCATTTCTAGATGGCTTAATGGTACAGATAACTCCAGAGACCATGGACGGTTTGCGGCTAGCTCTACGAGAGCAAAAAGACTTTAAAATTACCTGTGGAAAAGTTGATGCAGTAGATCTAAGAGAATATGTGGATATCTGCTGGGTAGATTCTGAAGAAAAGGGAAACAAAGGGTAGGAATTTTTTGTTACTAAAATGTACTTGATTTGATATAGGGGGAAGGATAAAAACATTCTTATAATAAATTAAATATTTTATGAATGAATATAGAATTATGCCATTAATTTAAATACTTATACTCCAGTTAATAAATACAGCCTGTTTTTTTCAAATATGTACTTAACCAGCCTCATAAGGGTTTTCTTGGGCAGGATGCTGTTAACAGATGGGCAATTTGGGAGAGGGCTAATGTTAAAACATCCACTATGTAGTAGCATGAGCTTGCTGCCAGGGCTGAGAAAAGATAAATTTTTTTTCTGTCAAATGAGTAAGCATTCTTTTTGGGTAAGTCTGGATCATTTTGATTTACTATAAATACAAACTAAATTTAGTATACATATTAGAGACCTTATAGATTATTACTGCCACTCTTCCTCTTTTCAGTTAATCATTGTATTTCTTTCTGGGGCTAAGGGCTAATGCTAAAAGATTCCAAAATAGATTTTTCAAATTCATGAGACATCTTTTCTGTTAGGAGAATATTTAAAGCCTTTTAAACCTAGGTCTAAATTGGACATATATGAAGAAGGACATATAATTTATTGATGAATGAAAAAAATTGTTTTACAGTCAAGAAATCATGATAAGTGAGCTGCAGGTTTAATTATTTTGTATATAATTGAGACATCTTGTTGCTGCTTAAAATGTAGGACTTTCATAGTTTTTCTCATCTCATTTGTTCAAATCTAATAATTCATTTCAGAAAAGCACTTTTATGCTAATAATCGTAGTATATTGCTTTATTCTGCAGTGTTATCAGTTCAGTGGATGGAATATCATTACAGGGATTTCCAAGTGAAAAAATAAAACTGGAAGCAGATTTTGAAACTGATGAGAAGATTGTAAAGTGTACTGAGGTAACAGAAAGGAGATTGCTTTCCTTTACATTCTGTGTTTGGATATGGTTTTTGTATTTTGAATTTGGACATGGTGCATGCTCAACCTCTGAATGTTGAAGTGTAGCTTAATACACATTTTACTTTGTTTTACTTTACACTGGTAGGCACATGCATATTTCTGCCCTAGCCTGTCTCTTACACACTAGATGTAGATTTCCCCTAGGTGTACTTTTAGGCTATCATCATGATGGTACTGCTGCCAGCTAATGGTTCAGTTTTGGCAACATTGCCATCTTTGTATTGTAATATGTTATTTTAATTTTTCTCTTATTTTACAGTAAAATATTTTATTGACATGCATTTATAATCAGCATTCACATATACGATGAAAGTTATTTGTGCATGTTCTAACTTTGTTTTCTTTTAAAGAAGAGGTAATGAAACTATAGATGTGTATACTCCCTAGCCCCTTAATCTGCTTCTTTATTCTCCTTCTGCCATCTCCCCTGGTCAGGCAACTGGCAATTGGTCATTCATTTCTTCCCCACCCCACATTTTTTTGTTGTTGTTGTTGTTACATTATAGTTGTACATAATGATGGGATTTGTTGTTACATATTCATATATAAACACAATATAACAATGTAATTCAGCCAGTATTGCTCCCCAGCACTTCTCTCCTCCCCCCACCTCCCACTGGCATCGTTCATTTCTTATGTAATACATACATTTTTAACTTATAATGTAGAAATCAGAGAGAATATAGGAATAAGAAAACATTGTTTTAATATTTTATTTTTGAGGAAGGTCACAGTTACTAAGTCTGACCTTAAACTTGTGATCTTCCTGTTTCAGCCTTCCATGTAGAGCTTAATTGTTTCATTTTGAAAGTTACTTTGAATCTTAATCATGACTTGTTTCCTAATTAAATACGTTTCAGGTGTTTTACTTCCTAAAAGACCAGGATTTATCTATTTTATCAACTTGTTACCAGTTTGCAAAAGAAATAGCCATGGCTTGTAGTGCTGCACTCTGCCCTCACCTGAAAACACTAAAGAGTAATAGAATGAATAAAATTGGACTCAGAGTTTCTATTGACACTGATATGGTAAGGATGCTTCTGTGATGAATTTTTAAATGAATATATCATATATTAAAATAATCAAAAGATTTTTCTCTAGCCTTTTATTTTGAGAAAAGGGAGCCAAAATTTGTTGAGCATCAAATGTGTGCTATAAATTCACATATATTATTTCTATTAATCTGTGCAATAGAGGTCAGCATACTTTTTGGTAAAAGGCCAGATAGTAAATATTTTAGGCATTGTAGGCTGTTTGGTTTCTTTCACAAAAGTTCAACTCTGCATTATAGTTAGAAAGCAGCCACTAACTCTATGCAAACAATGAAATGTGGCTTTTATCTATGAAATTTCCTGTACCCATTGGGACCAGATTTGGGCTGCAGGCCATAATTTGCTGACCCTGCCCATGACTATCCTATTTAATAGGAATGTTTTTAAATTTACTTATTCTGACTAGATTTATATTCACATGTTTTAAATAAGACTTAAAATGTCTAAAAGCAAATACATAAAAAAGATCATTTCAGCTAAACTTTTTTTTTTTTTTGCCATGACCATGGAGGGATTATGTAACAGCATAAATTCTTTTTAACATTGCAGAGTAGTTGGTTAAATAGTAATTTATTTAACCAGATCTTCATGCTTATTTGCTATAGGTTGATTGAAATTTAGGTTTTCCACAATATTTTGCTTGTGTATAAGTGTGAGCATAGACATAAGGAAAATTCCTAGAACTAGAATTGCTTGATCCAGGTATGTGCTCAATAGGCATTGCCTTATTGTCCCAAATAGAGATTATGCTAATTTATATTTCTACCAATGATTTTTGAGAGTGCTCTTTTTTTATCAAAACAGTATATAATCAAACTTTTTTTATAATAGCATGTAACAGTATATAATCAAACTTTTTTGATTATATATTTGGAAATATAGATTTTTCAAAGCAGATTTTTCATTAGACTATTTAATCTAAACATGGGTGCATCCTTATGCCAGTGTTCTTTTCTCTAGCCAGGATGTGTTATTTTCATACTTCTGAAAAGAGGAAGTTTTGTTTTCATTACACTATTAAAAGTTCTTTTTTCAAGGAAGCACCTGATAATGAATTGTTATTTCAGTAAGCATTGCTAATGTTTTCTTTTTTATTCAAATGTATTAAAATATAATTTTCATCAGCACTACTAAATTCTAATATCAACGTTTATTGCAATAACAAAATTGAAATATTTCTAAGAAAAATCTTTAATACCATGGTGTTTTTATTTAGGTAATATTGGTAATTATTCATAACTGCAGCCAGTGTATTTATATATTCATTGAGAGGAAATGTAAAGTATAAAATTATGACAATATTTATGATATATATGTGAGGAACAATTATAATTTATGTAATAGATGGATAGAATTACTACAAGAGAATACAGGATTTTTTAATAAATAATATATCAAGTATTTTATTAAAATGCTGAATATTCTAGGATATTTTAAAATTTATCTTCATCAATGGAGCTAAACAAGATTGATAATTTTCTAGGATCATCTCATCAATATTTGTTTTCCAGGTTGAATTTCAGGCAGGATCTGAAGGTCAACTTCTTCCTCAGAATTACCTAAATGACCTTGATAGTGCTCTGATACCTGTGATCCACGGTGGGACCTCCAATTCTAGTTTATCGTTAGAAATAGAATTAGTATTTTTCATAATAGAAAATCTTTTTTAATGGAAGAATGTGCTGTATTATATATTGCAAACTATTTTGTTAAAATTAACTCCAGCACTAAAGCTGAAATGCCACAAACACTAAAAGTAAATATTTGATGTTTGAAACATATAAGCTTTGCTTTTTAGGCAGGAATGATCTTTTAAAATCATTAGCACAATATTTAAATACCTAAAAATTTAAGTGATCCACAGTTTTTGAAGCTTTACATTTAATACATGTACTAAAATGACAAGGATTCCTTATATCTTGAAGAAATCTGTAGCATTTACAGCATTATTTAAATGCTAAGCCAAAGTGTCTGCACTTAGTTATACCTCTTTATACCAAGAATGATTTTAATGAAGGCTCTATTCAGATGTAACCTTATGAAGGAAATGTCTGTTTTGTGTATATGCCAGTTAGGATACTGGTTTCTAAAGTCTGTTAAAAATGTATTTCAATGGCACAGACCAGTTTCAAGATCTTTGACTTATGATTCTTTGAATAAAACTGATAACTTATTTGTATAATTGGAGTGGAGACCTCCCTCCATAATTAGATAAACTCTGATTGTTTGGATTAATTGCCTTTTTTCTTCTCACTTATTTTATATATATATATCATTTTCTTGATTAAATGGTTATTCTTAAAATGATTATGGGTGCTTTAGGGTTTTGTGCTTCTATATTTAAGTATTTGTTTTTATAGCAACTTAAGATTCAGAATGTTTTATAAGAATTTAATAATTTATAAATAGGCAATATTTTTGTATCATAGTGCATTATTTTTTTCTCTTTTACTTTGAAAGTATACCACTGTATTTAACACTTCTACCATTGATTAACAAAAGGCCAGAGTACCCCTCAAATAGTCATTATGTAGCAATATATTAAGCCTGAAACAAGTTTTTTTCCCCCATGTTAACTCTTAGAAATATCTTGACAACCTTACATGTTTTCATTGACACCAGTACATTATCAAGTTTAATGAACTAATTATTCTTACGTATTTTCAATTCTTTATATAATAGTTATTTTTTATAATAGAATATTGAATGAAGTTAAAGTCTATGTTTTTGAAACTATTGTAGCGCTTTCCCTTTTACTGCAAACATTTAAAAAGAAGAAGAAAAGAAAAAGGGCATATATTATTCCTGTCATTTAAGTTATATAAAATCAATTATTATTTTAATGCCTTTTTTATTTGTATGTGTAATATATATTTTTTTGTATCAAAAACACTCATTGTATGTCTGAAGAAAAAGAAAGAAACTACACTAAATAACCCTGTAATAAGAAAAATATTTGTGAAGCACCTCTTATAAATTAAATTGAGTCTATAACTCAGGATCTGAGGTCTCATGCTAGGAGAGACCAAGAATTTTAATGTTTGGGCATCTGGTTCCACTGGATCACATCTGTGGTTCTAGTCAAAGACACAATTTGGAGGAAAATATCATTCCTCTGGAAATCACTAGTTCATAACAGTGTAAATGTTACAGATGTTAAATAAAATGGCAACAAATTATAACTTGTGAAATTTATTGAACTGGTATAAGATAAAGACAATTACATATGAAACTCAATTTATGTTTTCTTTATTTAGAGTGTTTGTTTTGCAGTTTAGTCTACACTTATTTTGTGATGCAATTGCAGAATTTATAAATACTAAAGTTTCCTTAAAACATCCAAAGGGTAGAAGTTTCTTCTATGATGGGATAGTTTGGGATTTGTTTTTATAAAGCCTCTACCTTCAATAAAAATTGGAATTCTACACCCAAGGTTTGAAGGCACATTTTAAAGTATTCTTTATAGACATATATTTCTGAAAGCATTTGCTACTTATTTGGCCATATTCTTCACATTGAAACTAAAGTTGGATTTTTAATTTTTTTAAGGTAAAGAAATAGAATGGTTCTTTGTACTCACTCTGCAATGATCTATTTTTGTCGTATACCTTTTATTACAACTCTCTTTTTTCTGAATTTTGAAATCTGAAGTAAAATGTAGCCTATCAGTTGTATACAACTATTAGCCAGCAAACTGTGTGTGTGTTTGTGTACATGCTATGTGCAGAGCACGTTATTAGGTCATTGGTTAAAAATGAATAAACAATTCTTTCCCTCTTGGAGCTAAATGTATTAAACAGAGGATTAATGTATAGCAAAAGTTTTAGATTGCTGTGATAGACATGAATCTTGACTAGGTGATTGCAAAACAGTTGAGGAGGCGGCCAAACCATTAATGAGAAGGCATCAGAGAACCTATTAAACTCTGGGCAGTGAAGTTGGCAAAAGCTGAAAATCTGAAAAATCTGTAATATTATAGAAAGACTCAAATTTCCTTTCTAAATCAATTTAAACCAGTCTTTGGTATTGTGTGGATGTTTCATCTTATGATTTAATTATAAAAGTAGTAGCCTGACTATGGTTCTCAACTGCCTAGGTGTATAGCAATCTAGATTTAGGTATTGTTCATAAACAAAGAACAGAGCATTTATTTTTAATAGCAAGCATAACTTTCATGATGTGACTCAAATTTTAAAAGAAAATATCTTGAAATAAAACAAACTTCCAACTCATCCCAGGTTTTATTTTTCTTCTCTGTGACTTAAAGTTTTATGTAAATATGATTTAAAAAACAAATATTAAAACTCCCTCCCACCTTGTACACATCTACCTTGTTCTTCTCATCCACAAGTCTCAACAGGTAATCATTTTTATTTGTTCCTTATAAATTATTCCAAGATTTAGGTGCTGTAGCAACAAATACAAATAAGCATATTCTTATTTTCTCCCGTAATTTTTTTCAAGTGTACAATATATTGTACTCACTGTGCTGTATAAGTTGAACTTACTTCTCCTAACTGAAATTTTATATTCTTTGGCCAACATCTCCCACAATGCCCCTGCCATCTTCCATCCTTTCTGCACCCTAGCAACCACCATCTATCTACTCTCTGCTTCTAAATTCAGCTTTTTTAGATTCCACATAAAAATGATCATGTGTATTTGTCTTCCTGTGCCTATTGTATTTTGCTTAACATAATACCCTCCAAGTTCATGCTTGTCACAAATGATAGAATTTCCTTCTTTTTTGAAGCTAAATTCCATTGTATATTCAAACCACATTTTCTTTATCTGTTCATCTATTGGTAGATACTCAGGTTGATTCCATATCTTGGTATGGTGAATAATCCTGCAGTGAATCATGGGGGATATATATATAAAATCTTTAACAGAGTGGTTTCATTTCCTTTAGATACCCAGTAGTTGGTTTGCTGGATCATATATTTCTATTTTAAATTTTTTGAGGACTCTCACACTATTTTCCAAAATTATTGTACAATCCTCTCTCATTTCTTGTGTATCAGTTACTTTGGTTTACATAGCATATGTTTAGGATCCTAGAGATCTTATTGCTTTTGTTAAACTACTTTACTCAGTAATTGGTAAAAACATCTAAATTATAGAAAGGAAGAAAGACTCCATTATTAAAAGAGTTATGACATGTGTCTTAATAGGAAGACTTTTTAATAACAAAACTTTTATTGCTGAAATACCTGAATGGTTATTTTTTATTGAAGCTATATTTAAAATTTTTTTTTCCTATCAGGCACTAAACTTGCCATCTAAATTTATCTTTTATCATTTAATTACACTCATGGTTTTTTCAAATCAGATTTTAATAGTTTCAAATCTTATTATTACTATAATAATAATAGTAATATTATTTGGTATCAGGAATTCAACCCAGGGGCACTTAATCACTGAGCCACATCCCCAGTCCTTTTTTGCATTTTATTTTAAGACAGGGTTTTGCTGAGTTGCTTGGTGCCTCTGGTTTTGAACTCGAAATCCTCTTACTTCAGCCTCCTGAGCCACTGGGATTACAGGCATGTACCACCACACCTGGCTTCAAATCTTATTCTTAATATCCCAGTTTTTAATTTACCTTGGAATGATATGTAATACTAATACCTTTTGGAAACATTTTCTGCCTTACATTGATAAAATTTAGCCATGTTTTCATTGTTTTTACAGATGAACAGGTTTAATTCAAGTACTATAGTAAAAGCCTTTGTAAAAAAAAAAAAATTAAAAAATATGTTAGCCTTCAGAATTGCCTCCAGTGATCCCCACTGCCTGGTATTCGTGCTCTTGTGTTGTCCTCTCCTACATTATACTTGTGTTGGTCTTTGGGATCAATAGAATATGGCAGAATAATGCATTGTGAAAGATTGTCTTTTTTTCCCCCTCTCTTTTTATTGGATAAATGGGGAGGGGCATGAATTCAACTTGCCAGGTATGGGCAATTGTATAGCCTATTTGATGAGAACTGAAGCTTCTTCCTGCTGATGGCCACATGAATGGAAAGTAGATTCTCCATCTCTAGTTAAGCCTTCAAATTGTAGCCCCAGCCAGTGGCTTGAATACAACCTCATAAAATCCACCCAACTAAGCCAAACTCACATTCCTGATCTTCAGAAATTGTGTATGATAATGTTTGTTTTAGGCTTAAGTTTTATAATAGTATGTCATATGCAGCAACTAACATTAAATAAAAGATACCCATATTTTTGAGCAGCTCTAAGTTTAACAATTTAGCTCTAAATAGCGAAAAATTATTAGTTGTTATTACAGAATTAGACATATTTCTTTTTAACATTTATGGAATGCATGCCACAAGTAGTATGTGGTAAGTGCAGAAAACACCAGGAGAGTAAGTTTTACCCATACGGAAACAAAAGTGCAACTGTGAGAAATTTTCTATTTTTGAAAATTGAATGCTAGTATATTAGATTAATGCTTCTGCTGAAAACAACCATAGCTGATTAAAATACAAAATAATTTTAAAACCCCAAAGAGATTTTAAGACAATAAGAAATGTCCATCCTCATCACAATACCAGACCTTAAATTATACTACAGAGATATAGTAATAAAAATGGTGTGGTATTGGCACCAAAACAAGTATGTAGACCAGTGGTACAGAACAGAAGACACAGAAACAAACCCACATTCCTATAGTTATACTAGACAAAGTTGTCTTAAACCAATATGTATAATTCACATCAATAGGCTTAAAGACAATCATGATCATTGCAATAGATGCAGAAAAGAAATTGACAAATCAGCACCCCTTCATGTTCAAAACTCTATAGAGAAGGGAGAGTAGGAACATACTTCAACATTGTAAAAGCTATCTACACTAAACTCAAGGCCAACATCATTCTAAATGGAGAAAAATTGAAAGTATTCCCTCTAAAATTTGGAACAAGACAAGTATGTCCTCTTTCACCACTTCTATTCAACATCCTTCTTGAAACTCCAGCCACAGCAATTAGAAGAAATTCAATGGATACAAATAGAAAAAGAATCCCCCTCAAACTATCACTATTTGCCAATGACATGATTTGATATTTAGAAGATCCAAAAACATTCCACCAGAAATCTTCCAAAATAAATGAATTCAGCAAATAGCAGGATATAAAATCAACACCCATAAATCAAACGGATTCCTATATATCAGTGATGAATCTACTGAAAGAGAAATTAGGAAAACAACCTTGTTCACAATAGCCTCAAGAAAAAAAAATACTTGGGAATTAATCTAACAAAAGAGGTGAAAGAACTCTATAATGAAAACTACAGAACACTAAAGAAAGAAGTTAAAGACAATCTTAGAAGATGGAAAGATCTCTTGTACTCCTAGATAGGCACAATTAATATTGTCAAAATGGCCATACTACCAAAAGCATTACAGAGATATAATGTAATACCTATTAAAATCCCTATTCTTCATAGAACTAGAAAAAGCAATCATGAAATTCATTTGGAAAAATGAGACCCAGAATAGCCATAGCAATCCTTAGAAAGAAGAGTGAATCAGGAGGCATCACAATACCAGAACTTAAACTATACTACAGAGCCATAATAACAAAAACAACATGGTATTGGCACCAAAAAGACACAAACCAATGGTACAGAATAGAAGACAGAGACAAACCCATATAAATACAATTAACTCATAAGATAAAGGTGCCAAAAACATTCGTTGAAGAGCCTATTCAACAAATGGTGCTGGGAAAACTGGAAATACATGTGTAACAAAATGAATTAACCCCTATCTCTCACTCTGCACGAAACTCAAAGTGGGTCAAAGACTTAGGCACTAGAATAGAGAGACTGTTCCATTCCAAGTTTTTGGAGGAATTTCCATACCAATTTCCAGAGTTGCACCATTTGCAGTCCCACCAGCAAAGTATGAGTGTACCTTTTCCTCCATATCCTCTCCAACATTTATTGTTTCTCATATTCTTGATGATTGCCATTCTGGCTGTATTGAGATGAAATCTTAAAAAGTAGTTGTGTTTTTTTGGAGGTGGGGTGGGGGATACCAAGGCACTTGACCATTAAGCTACATCCCCAGCTCTATTTTTATTTTATTTAGAGAGAAGTTCTCACAGAGTTGCTTAGCGCCTCACCTTTGCTGAGGCTGACTTTGAACTCATGATCCTCCTATCTCAGCCTCCCAAGTGGCTGGGATTAGTTTTGATTTGCATTTCTCTAGTTGCTAAGATGTTGAACATTTTTTTACATTTTTATATTTGTTTTAATTAAAAATACATGACAATGCACTTTGATACATCATATGTAATCGAGTATAATTTTTCATTATTCTGGTTATACATAATGTAGAATTCCATGGATCATACAGTTATATGTGTACATAGAGTAATAATGTCTGATTTGCTCTACTATCATTCCTCTCCCCTCCCTTCACTCCCTTCTACCTAATCTAAAGTAACTAATTTTTCGTAGCTCCCTCCCATTGTGAATTAACATCCATATAACAGAGAAAACATTCGACTTTGGCGTTTGGGGGTTTGGCTTATTTCACTTAGCATGATATTCTCCAGCTCCATTCATTTACTGGCAAATGTAATAATAGTTTCATTCTTTAAGGCTGAGTGATATTCCATTGTGCATATATACCACATTTTCTTTATCCATTCATCCGTTGAAGGGCACCTAAGTTGGTTCTATAGTTTAACTATTGTAAATTGAGCTGCTATAAATGTGTTTGCATCATTGTAGTATGTTGGCTTTAAGTCCTTTAGGTATAAACCGAGGAGTGGGATAGCTGGGTCAAATGGTGGTTCCATTCAAAGTTTTCTGAGGATTCTCCATACCAGTTTTCAGAGTGGTTGCACCAATTTGCAGTCCCACCAGCAATCTGAGTGTACCTTTTCCTCCATATCCTCTCCAATATTTATTGTTGTTTGTATTCTTAATAATTGCAATTCTGACTGGGGTGAGATGAAATCTTTCTTTCTTTTCTTTTTCTTTTTTTTTTTTTTGGTACTGGGGATTGAACTCAGAGGCACTCAACCACTGAGCACATCCCCAGCCCTATTTTGTATTTTATTTAGAGACAGGGTCTTGCTGAGTTGCTTAACACCTCACTTTTGCTGAGGCTGGCTTTGAGCTTGGGATCCTCCTCTCTCAGCCTCTAGAGCCGCTGGGATTACAGGCATGCGCCACCACACCCCACTGAGATGAAATCTCAGTTTTAATTTGCATTTCTCTACTTGCTAGAGATGTTGAACATTTTTTCATATATTTGTTGATCAATTGTGTTTCTTCTGTGAAGTGTCTATTCAGTTCCTTTGCCCATATATTGATTGATTGGGTCATTTTTTGTTGTTGTTGTTTGTTTTTTGTTCTTTGGGGTTTTTTTTTTTTTGTGTGTGTGTGTGTGTGTTAAGTGTTTTGAGTTATTTTTAAATCCTAGAGATTAATGCTTTACACAGATGACCTCTTCTTATTTCACTCCTCTAATACACATACCTTTACCCAGTTCAGACCAATCAGAAATCATGAATTATTTAAATACTCCTTTATATAACTAAACAAAAAGTTGCAGGCTCTCAGGTTGATACTTGTCTTTCATGTTCTAGTCCTTGTAAGGCTCTGTTGTCTGTTATTTTTCACCAGTGCTCCATAAACCCTTCACTTATGAAACCCTTCCTCTGGGTCCCCCCTATAAAAAAAGTGATCAGACACAAATTTGCTGTAAAATTTTCAAGCATTCAAAAGTAAAGAATGGTATAATGAAACCATATAACCATCCTACAAAATCCAATTCAATAATTATCAAGATTTGCCACTTTTTCTTCATCTATCCCTTCCTTGCTGGAGTATTTTGAAGCAAATCACAGAAATTTCTAAAAAATACGTAGTCAAGAGAAATTCTGAGTCAGTTATTGTAAAATCTATCAAAGTACTGAGCTAATATAGTGACCAATAGGTCACAAAAACTTTCTACTATAATCAGTACCATCAAGAAATGGAGAAGACAACCTGCAAAGTGTGAGAAAATATCTGAAAATCATCTGTTAAAAGAACTTGTATTCAGACTTATATAAGGAATTCCACAGTTCAACAATAAAAACACAAATCCAATTTAAAAATTGAGCAAATGAATATTTCCTCAAATCAAATATGCAAACGGCCAATAAACCCCTGAAAATATGCTCAATGTTATTAGTAGGGAAATCAAGACAAAAAATCAAACAATGAGATACTTCTTCATATGAACTAGGATGCCCATAATTTTTAAAAAGTTATATAAGCATTGGTGAGAATGTGTAGAAATTGAGACCTTAGTAAAGTGTTTAAAGGAATGTAAAATGGTACAGCTGCTTTACAAAACTGGCAGTTCCTTACAAGTTGAAAATAGTGTTTCATAGAAGAAGCAATTCCACTCCTAGGTATATACACACAAGAAATACATCCACATGAAACTTGTACATAAATGTTCATAGCAGCATTATTGATAGCAATCATAAAGTAGAAACAACTCAAATGTCCACCAACTGACCAGTGGACAGGTAAAAATGTTTTGCCACTGGAGTCAAGCTCACCAGAAGATAGTCCAGTGGAATTCTCAGAGAAGGGGAGAACTCTACTGAGAACAACAGTGTTCTTGACATCTGTGATGGAAAAGCATATCAGCACATGTCAGTATAAGCACAGAGACTTACCTAAGAAAGTAAGGGATACAGATTCAAGGGAGAATGCAGGCCATCTGGAGAGATGTGTTTTTGTGGTTTCTGGCTCTTCTTTAAAAGAAACATGCTGAGGGATGGGTATGGTGAGGTATGTAAAAATATCATCAGTTTGGTGATCTCAAAATGGTTTCTGGTGGTCTGCTTATTCTCAGGATCCTTCAGCTGACATAATTTCCATTATCTGATCAAGAAATAATGTTGGGTTTTTAAAAAAAATCTCATCTCTCTTTGCTTAATACATTTATTGGGCTAATGAACAGTATACAAGTTAATTATCATAAGTGAATGATTTTACGGTAGCTCGAATTTACATATTTCCCAGAAATTATGGAGTGACAGGCCTGGGAGAGAGAGTGGCTTGGAGAGTGATAGGCCTGGAAAAGTATGTGAAGCTTTAAATTAAAATATTTCCTTGGGCTGGGGATGTGGCTCAAGCGGTAGCTCGCTCACCTGGCATGCATGCGGCCGGGGTTCCATCCTCAGCACCACATAACATATAAACAAAGATGTTGTGTCTGCCGAAAACCAAAAAATAAATATTAAAATTCTCTCTCTCTCTCTCTCTCTCTCTCTCTCTCTCTCTCTCTCTCTCTCTCATTTTATTTATTTATTTATTTTTTAAACTCAGCAAGGATTTATCAAAAAAAAAAAAAAAATCCCAGGCTATCTTGTTCCAAACCCTGTGTATTTCCCCACCCCCTTATACCACCAGTATCAAGCCAGGCAGATCTTTAGTTATTTAATAACTGTGATTAAATTGTTGAACTATAATCAATGGATGCAATTTAAAAACAAAATTATTGTGTTCACATTCCCACCACTGTGCTAAAGGGAAAGCTAAGAAAAAGAACCTTGTATTCTGGTCAGGGAAGAGGATTCCCAATCAGGCAGCAACTAGAAACAAGGCGACCAGTGATGAAAGCAGAGAACCGCAGCTTCATTTCCAAGTGCAGACCGGCTTCCTGGCAGAGTTGGTGAGAGGCCAGGGAGGGTTGATCAGCTGGAGAAGTAACTTTATGAGTTCTTTTTTCTCCTGCTAAATCTGAGGTTTCCAGTCGAGGCATAGGGGGTGAGAACAGATCCCCGTAAAGGTCCTTCCAGCTCTAAGTTCCATGATGGTCCTAAAGAATACCTTTGCCTAAGCAAAGGCCCTGGGGCTGGAGGGAGTCTCAGTGAGTTCCTTTGTTCAGTAGTCTTGTCTGCTTAGAGCAGCGAATGCCTGCCAGAGGATGAGAGAACAAAGGCTAAAACTGGAAACGCTGAAGAGATTGAACTTGCTGCTGGAGGCAGTGGGAGCCATAGTCTATCCTGGAGAAAGGGAGGAGTAATGTGATGAAGCCAAATTGTTGAGGACAGAATGAAGAGGGGATAGAAACCGGTTCACCATCATGTTGAATATTTTCTGTTAGCCTCTTTGCCCTGCATCCTCGGCTCTGCACTGTGCCAAAACCACTTAGGACTGCATCAAGGGAGCTCCTTGCTAAACGGAGGTGCAGCAGGAGATCAGAGGGCAGGGAAAGAGTGAGATGGGACATTCCCTCTTCCCCTTGCCTCTTCCCCTCCTGTGTGGCTGCGTTTGCATTCTCTGGGAAGCCTGGCCTCACCAGGTTCCTGCACCCAGTTCTCTGCCATTGCCTCTCCAGGCCTAGATGGTCCTGGGATATCCTGAATTTAATGTTGCCAAGAGAGAAAGGTAGAGGATGCCCAGTTAAATTTGTATTCCAGATAAATAATGAATGATTTTCTAGTTTAAGTATATTCCAAATATCATGGCTTTAAGTATACCTGTAAATAGTTATGCTAAAAATTATTCATTGTTCATTGGAAATACATAGGTAACTTGGCATCCCTTATTTTTATGTGCCAGCTGTGAAAACCCTGCCTCAATCCCATGAAGCCAGCCTATGGTCTCTAACTGTCCCCTCATTAAACATTTTCAGAAGAGCCTTTGACAGGTCTTCCATTTCATACCATTTCTGATCCATGCACAATGAGATTTCTGATTCCCACTGAGGTTCTAGGGGTTGAAGTAGCCTGTCCTTCTGAGGGTGAACCTTGGCCAGGACCTCTACTCTGGTGCCCAGTCTGTCAGCATTTACTGCTTTCTCCAAAGCATAGGCCCAGAGGCCCCAGGGGAGCTCTCTCTCTCTCTCTCTCTAAAAAAAAAAACAAAACTATATTTCCTTGTTTTTCCTTTATGTGGCCTTTCTAGCTACTTCTTTATTTCTTCTGTTCTACCTCAGTTTTGTTTTATGCAATGGAATTTATTCCACCATAAAAAGGAAGAAAGTATTGACACATGCTGAAACGTGGATGAACCTTGAAAAACATTATCCTTAATGAAAGATGCCAGAAACAAAATGTCATTTATTATGTGATACCATTTACATAAAATGTCCAGAATAGGCAAATCCATAGGGATAGAAAGTAGGTAAGTGGTTGCTTAGGGAGTATGTGTGTAGGGTGGGGGTGGGGGGATAGAGTTGTTGCTTTGGGGTGATGAAATGTTCTCAAGTTCCTTGTCATGATGGTTGTACAACTCTATGAATACTATGAATTTGCTGAATCATGCACTTTAAATATACAATTATTAGTCATTTCATTACAGAAATGTAATCAGATGCAAATCATCTGTTTATCTCAATAAATCTATTTTTAAGTTAAAAATTTAAGTGAAACTTTAAATTTTTATTATTTTACTTATTTTTATTGGTGCATAATTAAAAGTAGAATTCATTATGATATTTGCTCATGAACATATTTTAATCAATCTCATTCCTTTACTTCCCCTTCCCTTTCCTCCTCCCTTCCCCTGATCTGCTTACTCTATCTAATCTACCCATCTCTCTTCTATTATTCTTTTAATTCGTGTATTATATTTACATATAAAAGCAAGATTCATTTTGTTGATTTATGCATGGACCTGGCATAATTTGGAAGATTTCTTCCCTAGTACTTTCTAATACCCCCTCCTCCTCCCAATCGCTTTCCTCTAATCTATTGATCTGTTCTATAAAATTTTAAAACTTTAACGTAATGACTTCAAAATTGATGTCATTAAAACGTAGTGTTTTCTTAAGTATAGAAATCTTTTCTGATGGACCTGGGGAAAATCTAGAGAATACGAAGGCCTGATTGAGGATAAATAAAAATAATTGTAACTCAAGTCTAGAAGGATTTAAAAATATTAAAGTCTGCAGGGTTGGTTGAAGACAGCCTCCATTCGGGTTCCAGGTCAGCGCTGTAAGTTCAATTTTACCGCTGGCAGCTTCAGTTGTATTAGAGTTGCATTAGCCGAACTCCATAAAGCCAGGTTGCTCATCCAGGTTAGTCAGAGTCCCAAGGTGCTCTTCCTGCATTAGCCTGGCTTCAGAAAACAAGGAGTTTCAGGCGGGTTAGGAAGGCAGTGGGAGAGAGAGCCGAGTTGGGGAGTCTTTCGAGTTTGAAGGAGAAGGGGAGAGAAAACTTGAAGCTTCATCTAAATATCCTTGTGCAACAACACTCCGTTTTATGGAGTAATAACGATACCCTTTCTAAGATTAAAAAGAAAATATATCCAACTTATTTGGAAATTCGTGCCCCACACCAGCAAATGCTTCCCATCGCTGTGGTCTTCCCTAGGATAGCACTATCCGCCAGGGACCCGGCCACAGCCACAACCACAGCCACGGGCAGGCGAAACTGCGCAGGCGCGGCACTCCCCGCGCCTTCCGCCTCAGCCTTGCTGGTGCGCCCAGGAGCTAGGAGCTCGTGGTTCTCCGAATCCGCCTGCCACGCGGGCGATTGTAGGCTGGTTGCCAATCGCTCGGCGCCTGCGCAAACGGCGGGCGTCCGTCACCATGACAGCGCCTGCCCGGGGCCTGGGTAAGCAGGGGTCCCCAGGGCTTCCGGCCGGGCGGGCTCGGTCAGAGTGCGCAGCGCGGCCCTGAGCCCCGAGCTCGCCGCCCGCCTTTCCGAGCCAGAGCCCGGAGTTGGGCCTCTCTGAGAGGCTCGTCTGGCGGCAGGGGAGTGTTTCAGGTCCTCTTAGCTCTCCTCACCTAGTTTTCCTTGAACTGAGCGGCTCCTGGCGGCCGGGGATGGGCGCGCGCCCACCATCCTGTGGTAGAGAACCAGGGTTCCCGGGAGGGCGTTAAAGAAAGAGCGTTTAGGGCGCCCGAGAACGGCTGGTTTATTATTTGGAGATCTTGGTTGGTTTGAAGGGATCGTGACACTTGCCCAGCCCATAATTTCAATAGACAGAATAGGGAATAACCCATGGTCAAGTGCGCTGCTGCTCTGGGAATTAGTTGAGGGTTGACAATGCAGGGAAGGCATGGAGCACGGCCTGCCACCTTCTCGGTGCACGACTTTTGCAAGCTACTAACTAGTGTATGCTGTTGTTTGACCCCTGGAACCCAAGGTGTTTTAAACCGCGGACGTCGAATTCCCCAGAAGGTTACAGTCTCTCTTACATAAGCATGAGTGGTGGCATTAGACAGCCTCGGTGGCGCATTCCTTCATCAGCTTAGATATTTTACAGAATGTAAATATAATAGGTGATCTTTATGGGGCATTTAAAGTATATTGAAGTAGGTCAGAGCTTTCCAGTACCAGGATTTGGACTCATTACTAGTAGTAACTTTTTGGTGTTTTCTCACAATTCTGACTTTTAAGAAAGTAGAGTAAGATCATAGTAAATATAAATTTTTTATCCTGCATTTTTCCTAATATCACCATGTCACAAAGCTTTCTATAAACAAATAACTTTAAGTGACTGAATTGTTTTATCAAAAATTATACTGTAATTTATTTGACCAATTTCCTCATGTTTCCTTTTTTTAAAAAAATCAGAACTCATGCAGTAATGAACATCTTTTTATTATTCTTCCTCAATTCTGATTTTAAAAAATCTTATGCAAGATTTTTGTAACAAGAATTACTGAATCAAAGAATGTGAACATTTTTTAGGGCATACGTTAAGCCTCATAGAATGTTTAATTCTGAAAGTCCAAATTTTGGACTAGGCTCACTCTCAAAAAATTAACCACTCTCATTATTAAGCTGTAAAAATACAGATTTTCCTGAATTAGTGCAAGGTTTGCAAAATGTTGGAATAAATGTGTGCTCAGGTGAAAATTTCCAGATTGTGACACATGCCATTAAATAATAATAATGAATTCTAATCTCATGACCAGTTTTTGGCTTAGCTAATTCTTAACCAGTTTATTTCACTAGGTGAATCATTTTCTTCCCTTAACTTTTTTAAAAATAATATCTTCAGTGTAAAAGAATTCAAAAGGCACAATAGGATTTTTAGTGCAAGGTTCCCTGCAGTTCCTCAGTCAGTTCCTCTCCACACAGGCATGTGTTACCATTTCTTGTATATCCTTTGAGAGGTTCTGTGTACAAGCCACATGTAAAATATATAATATGTTAATATATGTAATATGCATAGTCTTTCTCCCACTTTCTTTATATACAAATTAATTTTATAGCACTAGTTCTTAGCAGCTTAGAGTAAGTAAGTTTATTATATAGTTCTAAAAGTCTTCAAAACAGTATAATTCAGTGGTTGGCAGTGTATTCACAGACTTGTGCAACTATCACTACAGTCAATTTTAAACTATTGTCATCACGAAAAAAAGAATTAAAATCCTCTTTATACCTCAAACCATAGCTGCACATCTACTTTCTATCCCTACCTATTTATCTTTTCTAGAGCGCTAGCCTAGCACATGCGAGGCGCTGGGTTAGAGCCTCAGCACCACATAGAAATAAATAAATATCTATTCTGGACATTTCATATAAATGGAAATGTACAGTGATGTGATCTTGTCTGTATGACTTCATTTTGCGTAGGATTTTTCAAATTGTGTTCATATTGTGGCATGTATCAGTATTTCATTCCTTTTCAGGGTCAAATAGTATTTTGTTGTATGTGCATATGACATTATTTTATCCATTTATTTGTTGATGGACATTTAGATTGGTTATATTTTTGACTATTATAAATTGTTGTAGTTGGTTTTGTGCTGCTATATAATAGAGACCATAGACTAGGTAATTTGTAATGAGCAGAAATGTATTGATTTACAGTTTTGGATGCTGAGAAAGCCAAGATGGAGGAGCTAAAGGGCTTTCTTGCTATGTCATACCGTGGCAGAAGGAGCATAGCTGAAGAGCAGCAGGAGACAGAAAGAGACAGTGAGGGAGTACAAGATAGAGTGAGCCTATTCCTATTATAAGGACATTAATTTGTTCATGAGGGTGGTGCCCCTATGAGCCAAACACATCCCATTAGGCCTTACCTCTCAACCCCACTACCTTGGGGATGAAGTTTCTAATACATGAACCTTGAAAGATACATTCAAACCATAATATGAATAATGCTGTGGTGAACTTCTGTGTGCAAGTCTTTGTGTGACTATATGGCAGATTATTTTTAATGGTGAATCTGGTAGACACACTAGAAGTAAATAGAAGTAACTTTAATGATTGTCTAGTCCAGAGGTCAGCAAGCTTAAAAAAAAATAATTTATTACCTCACATACTAATCATTTATGATAAGAACATTTAACTCTTCTCCTAGAGAGTGTTAAAAATAGGGGAATTTGGGATGAGTATAGGGGCAAATGAGAACTCTGTATTTTTTTTCTATAAATCCTAACTGCCCCCCAAAATGTCTTAATCTTAAGAAAACTCAACTGATTTTGCCTTTCTCTTGGCCCCATTTTCAGAGTTATAGACTGCTTAAGATAGTAATAATAATACCCTGGATCATAGGTAATCAGAGGCTTCTTAAATTCTAAAAATATTCATACAGTCCCTGACTTAGGATGATTTGACTTATGATATTTTTGACTTTATATGGTGCAAAATATTTTTGTATATTACTGGTGCAAAAACATTCCATTTTCCATGTTCATATAGTATTTGATAAATTACATGAGATTCAACACTTTATAGTAAAATGGGCTTTGTGTTTGGTGATTTTGCCCAAGTGTAGGTCTTCTAAGCATGGTTAGTAGAGTAAGCTAAGCTCAGATGTTCAGTAGGTTAGGTGTATTCAGTGCATTTTTTAATTTATGATATTTCCAACTTACAGTGAATTTATTAGGACATAACCCTATCATAAGTTAAGGAGCATCTGTATATAGTTGTGATTAAGTACAATATAGCAATTTCACTCATTAAAAGGGCAAGAACTTTTAAAAAAATTTTAATTTGTTATATATGACAACAGAATGCATTACAATTCACATTACACATATAGGGCACAATTTTTCATATTTATGGTTGTACACAAAGTAGAGTCACATCCTTCATGTCTTCATATGTGTACTTAGGGTAATGATGACCATTGTATTCCATTGTCTTTCCTACTCCAAGAACTTTTTAATTCTAATGTTTTTAGATTCTTCAGTCACAGTATTTGTAAGTATTTCATCGGTCATTGTAATTATATATAGTAGTGGGATTCGTTGTTACATATTTGTACATGCACACAATAGAAGAACACAATTTGGCTATTTTGTTGCCCATTATTATTAATTTATAAATTGCCTTTATAAAACTTCAAATGCAGTGTTTAGTTGAAAGGTGCTATGGAAATATCTTATTATGAATCATTATCTAACAACTAGGTTCCATTAAGTAACCATTTATTTAAGTCATTTGATCTGTCTCAAAAACTTTATTTGTAACAGCCACATTAGTCACATATTCTATCATGAGAATATTCTATGATTTAATTATCATCCTATAGTTGGACATTTGTTAGAACCAATAATAGGCCTTCTATAATGCCTGGCTTAAATATTTTAAAAATGATAACTATGCACTGCCATCTAAGTCCAAAAAGTCTCTGACTCTATCCTGTATGCTAAGTAGGGCCATGCATGGTGTGTTGGAGACTGGGGATAGTGGATTCTCCAGCTAACCCTTCCTTCTATATTCTATTGCCCATTATCTAGGGTGGTTGCTGGGTCCCTATGCATATTAGTAAGAAGTTTAATTATTTGCTCCTCTGTTCACTGATAAAATATTACTTTTATTTATAGTTTCTGATAGCCTTTTTAAGGTTTGTAACTGTTGTTAGATGGAGTCCAAATGACTTACACATAGGGAATTTGTAAGCAATGTTTAAGTGAAACAAACAATAATTAGGGATGTTAATATTATGAGAAACTTTTTTTATGGTGTGGGAGATCAAACTCAAACTCAAGGCCTCACATGTTTTTTTTTTTTCCTCTTTTTTTGCTTTTTAAAGCTTTCAAAAAGTTCTATATTAGAAAATGGCATAGTATGGAGTTGGCCTGGATTCAAGTATTTTTTGCCACCACCTGCCTTAGTCTCAGTTAACTTTCATTTAAAAATATATAATTATGAAAAATCTGGTATGCCAAAAGTAGTTGATAGACATGAGAATTATTTATATTTGTACATACTAGATAAATCTATGACTGTTAATTCAAGTTTACTTAATATGAGGGTCTGAGAATCATAATTTGAAGATGAATATGTAGCAAAATATGAGATTTGAATTTTATTTTATTTATTTACTTGTTTGTTTGTTTGGTGTTTTGAACCCAGGGGTGCTTAACCACTGAGTTATATCCCCAGCCCTTTTTATTTTTTATTTTGAGACACGGTCTCATTAAGTTGCTCAAGCTGACCTTGAACTTGTGGTCCTCTTTCCTGGACCCAGTCTCTGGTATTATAGACCTGCACTACCATGCCTGGCGTGTCATTTGAATTATAAATTGTCAATAGACAGTAAGACTTCAGGTAGAGAAAACAATTAAATTGCACAAAACTTAAAAGTTTTAATTATAGCTTTCGCTTTACATAAATTAGGGTCACAATCATTAGAAGACATTGTAAAATATTCTGCTCTTAAATTTCTGCTTGTTACTGGTTTTATTTTCTTTCTACATTTTTATGCTTCTGGTGTTCAGACCATCTTATATATCTACTAGTTATATTACTCATATGTATTATATACCTGTCACATCATAAGTATTCCTTATTTTTTTAATCTTGTATTTTCCTCAGGCTAATTACTTTGTTATCCTCCCTGGATAAGTCTTCTGTTCATTTTTATTAATTTTTTTATCCTATCACCTAGCCATCCCTTTTCTGGGCATATACTCAAATAAAATAAAATTTTAAAGATATCTCTATGAACATTATTCACAATACCCAAGTTATGGAAAGAACTTGGATGTTTAAAGGCAGACAAATATATCAAGAAGATATGCTATGTCCACACATTGCACATGCATGAGCATGCATTGGGTATATGTGCCTATGTGCATGTGTGTGCACACATACACACACACACACACACATACACACACATTCAATGTAATATTATTCAGCTCTAAAAAGAATGAGATTTGCTATTCACCACAACATGGATGAACTTGAAGGACATTATTATGCTAAGTGAAATAATCCAGACACAGAAAGAAAAAAACTCATGACTTCATTCATATGAGGAATCTAAAATTTAAAATTTGAAATATACAAAGATGGAGAATAAAAGTGTGGTTACTCAAAGGAGGAATGATGAGAAGTAGGTCAGAGGATACAAAGTGGCAAATACATTGGATGAACAAATATAGAGATTTCATGTTCAACATGAGGGTATATGTGATATTATAGTGTATATGTGATTTATGCTCAGTGAATAGAGATTTTAGCTATCTTGCCACAAAAACTTTAAAAATAGGTAACTGTATCAGATGACTGATAATGTTAATTTGCCTCATTTTAGCAAGATTTTTACTATCAATATGTATCTATATGATCTGTCTTATTATACATAATAAAACATTTTAAAATTTTACCTGTTAAAGAAACATTCTTTTCATGTAAATACTGTCATTTTAGGATCTTGGAGTGAAAATATACTGGAATATTTTCTGAGAAATAACCGGATTACAACAGAAGATGGCGCTGAGATCATCTGGTATCATGCAGCTAACCACAAGGCACAGATGAATGAGGCATTGAAAAGTAAGTCAGTCCAGTTTCTGATGTTTGCTTTAAAGAGTAGATTAATTCAATACCTTTTTTTGATATCTAATCAAATTTTTTTTAGTCCTAATCTAGCAAATTCATTGGACAAAGGGCATTCTTCTCTCTGCTTCCACCTGAACAGTGAGAAACAGCTGTCTGGACATTTGTGTTTGCTAGAACTTTCTTCAAAAGGACTGTTCCAGAATTTGGATTTAGGGATTATGGTGGAAGTTAGAAATTATCTCTCAATTAAGCTGTACCCACTGACCTAGCTTTATAGGTAATATAAGTAATATTTTGAACCCCATCTACTAATTTGGCTACCTTATTTCTCAGAATTCTTTCAGAAAATGAAATGCTATTTGTTGAGCCTTCAAACTGCCTCGATAGCCTGAAGGCCCTGTGCAAACTGGCCTGTTTTTTTCAAGTTCTCCTGTCCCAGTATGCTTAGTTTGCGTCTGTACCAGCCTTAGAGTCCTCTCATGGCCCAGCTCTTCTCCTCCTCTGACTGCCATATACATTCTTTCTGGAATGCTCTCTTCTCACACTTTGCCTGGCTAACCTCTTAAACATCCTTTGGTATCAATTAAATTGCCTGTTGCTTTATGAAGACTTTTCTTTAACTCAGAATCACAATTCAGGGTAGCTCCCTGTACTCTTCCTTCACATGTGAACTTCTGTGTCCAATTTCTTTTATTTTGCATATTTTAAAAGTTCATTTATGTTCTAAGGTCTATCATTATTTCATGTCTATTTATGATTGTATCATTTCATTGTATGTATATTGCAGTGTGTTTATCCATTCATCAGTTGATAAATATCTCAGTTTCTGATTTTTTGATACTTTTACTACTGCTATGAACATTCATGTACAATTTTTTGTGGACATATATTTGCAGTTTTCTTGCATTATGTGTCTATAGAGTAGAATTGCTGAGTCATAGTATGTTTAATTTTTTTTTTAAACTGCCATACATTTTTAAAATGGCTCTATCTTTTATATTCCTACTGCTGTGTAGATAAGGATTCTAATCTTTCCACATCTTTGCCAACGTTTGTTACTGTGCATTTTTAAAAACAGCCATCTTGGACTGGGATTGTAGCTCAGTCTTAGAGCACTTGCCTAGCATATGTGAGGCACTGGGTTCAATCCTCAGCTGCATACAAATAAAAATAAAGGTATTGTGTCCATCTATAACTAAAATATTTTTTAAAGATAGCCATCTTGTGTGGTTTCTTTAAAAAATATTTTGTTGTGGATGGACACAATACTTTTATTTACTTGGAAAAATTCAAAAGTAGAACAATAGTTTAAGGTAAATTCATTTAGCTTCTTGGCATGTTTGCTCATCTGTAACAAATAAGGATTAAGTACAGTACCTGACATGTAGTAGTTACTCAGTGTTAGTTTTCTTTCCTTCCTTTTATCTTCTTTAAGAGGGACATGGCATCTCCTGCAGTTCTGCAGTTTTTCAGCATTAACTTAAGTTCTTTTATTTGGACAGGTAATGCTCATATGATAGAGGCCGATGTCATTCTTCCAAGTAATGGATCAGAGCCTGCACAACCAGTCATGGCCCATCCCCCTGAAACAAACAGTGATAATACTCTACAGGAGTGGCTCACTGAGGTTGTGAAGAGCAATAAAGGCATCAAGCTGGATTTCAAGAGGTATTTGTACAAACATGCTACTGGCTGTTATAGAGTAACTTGGGGGCAAAATTAATAGCCACACATATGTCTGACTATCTACTTTTGTATCTTTTCCAAAATGAAAATGGATTTATGGACTCTAGTATGTTTCAGAGTGGACCTAGGACCTACTGAGCTGTTTGCTATAATTGTTTCTTTGAGGCTAAAGCTAATTTTTATAAAGGGATTTATCATGCATGATCATTCTGATAACAGATTGCTAAATCTAAAGTTCTTTTGTTAATAAGTAGTCTTGGAAGGAAAGGTTCGGAGAGGTTTTTTTGTGTGTATTCAGTTTGATTTATGTTGTTATATGTGTAAAGGGAATAATTTGGAACTTTTCAGTAACCAAAGAATTGCTTAAAAATACTATTTTGGAGACATTGATAATGAAGAATGAGGCTAAATGTCATTACTTCTATGTGCCCATCATAGGAAATTTTGCTTTTAAGTATTTTGGTGTGTAAAAATTATAGGTAAAACCAGGAATAAACTGTGACACCAGAAAAGCGTACCATAAGCCCTATGAAGGCTGCTGCTATTGAAATCCAGGGTTGGCAGTAAACCTGCCTCATCTCTAAGTCATATTTTAAAATTGAATTATCCTCTCTGCCCCCCAAAATAATTATTTGGAGATTTTATGGGATTTTTAAAGTGACTAACCATTTCTTATAGGGCTGACTATATCAATAAGCCTCATTATTCTGTTGGTGAACAAATAAATATACAGAATCTTGACATATAGGGGTTTTAATTGACTAGGTTAAAGAGTTAAAGAGCTATCTTAAAATCATCAGGCTTTTCGAGTGATGACAGGTTCAGCTCTGTTTTATGGACAAAGAGACTTAGTCCCAGAGAGATTAGGTGATTTACCTAAGGATGATAGCTAAGCTTTGCCAGCTGAAGTAGCACCAGATCCTAGGCATTCTATGCACTATGATAAAGCATCTGATCATTGATACTTGGCAGTTTAAAGTTTTAGAATGCCTTGCCTTTTCATGTGCTCATTTTTTTTGTGTGTGTATCTATTGTTGCCCCTTGGATTATCGACTGTGATCTATTCTTTGGCTCCCTATATATTAGCCTGTTTATTCTTTAATTTTTTTTTAAGTTTTAGATGGACACAATACCTTTATTATATTTATTTCTTTATTTTTATGTGGTGCTGAGACACAAACCCAGTGCCTCCCACACACTAGACAAGCAGTCTACCACTAAGCTACAACCCCAGCCCCTGTTTATTCCTTTGTGTGTGTATGTGGGGGTGGGGTGCTGGGGATTGAACCCAGGGCCTTGTGCATGCAAGGCAAGCACTCTACCAACTGGGCTACATCTCAGCCTCCCACTGTTTATTCTTAAATGCTAGCAGCTACCCCAAAAGAACTGGGCCACTGAAAACTGAAATTTTACAGTGATTTTTTTCCATAACATTTGAAGGGGAATGAATGTAAATTAATGGTTATAAGAACACTTATTATGCATCAGACACTGTTCTAAGAGCATTACATGTATTTTTCATTTAATACTCGTAACAATCCTAAGAGGTAGATCGTTGCTGCTATTCTCATTTTCCAGATGAGGCAATGGAGACCGAAGGGATAAGTAGCCTGCCAGAGGTCACATTGTTGGTAAAAAGAGTTGTCACCCCAATTGGAGAGTTCATTCCCCTAACCAGATTGCTGCACTACCTGTGTGAGAGGAGCTGAATGATATTTTAGTCAATGTTTAGTAGTTCTTATTTTATGCTTCTAGGTTACATGTTTTAGTATAAAAATAATAAGTAACATATGGTAGTTTTTAAATTTTATTTGGAGTTTTAGCCAACTCCAGAGTTTAAGCAAAGAATTATTTTCCCTTAAAATGTAATTTGAAGTTACTTATTATAATATCAAGTACAGTTTATGTTTTGTCATCCCCAATGTCTATATGAAACTTGTAGGAAAGTAGGATAAGATATTCAGTACCATGCTATTTTGATTTCTATAGCGATGTGGTATGTTTTGTTGTTGTTTTCTGTTTTTGTTTTTGCAGTGCTGGGTATCAAACCCAGGGCCTCACACATACCAGGCAAGCACTCTACCACTGCGTCACATCCCCAGCCCACTTTAGTAGTAATGTTTTGAAATTGGGTCTTATGGTGCCTCTAGCTTTATTCTTTTTGCTCAGCATTACTTTGACTATTCTGGGTCTTCTGTTGTTTCATATGAATTTTAGATTTGTGGTTTTAGCATGGCATTGATACAGTACAAGACAGAAAGAATTTAAAGCAGAGAAATGAGAGTATTTAAATTAGAATCTACAAAGCCAAACATTAGGGCTTCTTGAGCCATTAAAATCTAGGGCCTTCATTTCAGGAGCAGAAGAGTGAGAAGACTTGAATCTCTTTCACTCTGCTGATATGTGGGAGAAGAGGAGTGAGAGACCAGAAGCTAAATGCTAGAGCCTGGTTTCTCTGGTTTATTTCCCAACTTACTGAGAATATTAATTTTTCCTCTTAAGGTAGGAGGCACAAAAGGAGTGGAGAGAAGAAAGATAGAAGCACAGATGGAAGTGTCCTTCCCTAAGATGAGGTAGAAGTGTGGAGAGTGTTGCTGAGTGTTCTCTCCAGCACCCACCTTCACAATGCTTAGCTTTCGCTGCAGTTAACTTTCTTGGAAATGAGCATTTCTAAAGGTTCAGAAGGATTAATCTTAAAGGTCAGAAGATAGAATTAGAAGTAGTGAGGTTTCTAGTAGATTATGTGTATAATTTTAAAAAGTAAAAGTGATGTAGGCTGATTAAAACCTTATTGTTTTAAAGTACATAGGTGTCAGCTTCAGTAGATGTAGGGAGAAAAGAAAAAAAAAGAAGCAGCCTTTCAATTTAACTAAAATATCCTTGCCTCTAGTTTATAGAATAGGTGCTTACAGTAAAAGAAAAATAAATGTGGAACTCATAAACGCTTTAAGGAAATATAGTTTTTTTTTTCTTTCTAGTTATTTTTAGAAATGTGTTTATGTCTCCAAATTCACCCAAAGAATACGTGAGGGAAAAAAAATATTTCTTTTTTTCCTTTAAGGTCTTGAGCTGGTACTGGAGATATAGTGCCTGGACACACTTGGTATTTCATGACTGTGTATGTGTAGGTTATGAGTACATTTCACATTTATTGTCTTATTTATACATTGTCTGATGAGTGAATATTTATGTCTTATATTGTTTCACACTTAGTGATCCTAATATGGAGAGCTTTGAAACCCCTATTTGGTCCATAAGTAGTGGAATTATTTAAATACTGATAGAACCTTTAAGTTCCTTTCATGAATAATAAGTATAAATCAACATTTTGAGATACCTTATCTTTCTCTTCTGTGTGTGTGTGATTTTTTATTTTATTTAATTCAGGTATTATTGTATTACATTTTTATTACAAATTCAAGAACTTTAAGACCATTAGTCTAAAAGAATTTCTTTTTACTCTAGAAATATTTTTCATTGATACCAAACTATGTTTTTAGTCTGGCAGCTGTGAAACCATCCATGATACTCTTAGAAAATGTGAAGAGGCACCTAAAGTGTCCCGTATGGATTAATGCTGATATTCTCCCTGGTCCAAATGGAAGTAACAAAGTAGTAAATGCAAAACCATTTATAGACACCGTGACATCCTTCTTTCCAGATGTGACATTTTCCTTGGGTTGGACAACAGGATGGCATCCTGAGAAAGTCAATGAAGGTGATAATGCTAATAATTTATTTTTTGTTGGTCAAATTAAAATATCCTTCAATTATAAAAGTAACATCTTTAATATAAAGTAAAAAAAAATCACCCCATAAAATGTAAGAGTAATGGAGAGAAAGACCTGACCCAACAGGTATGTGTATGACCCTTCTGTTATTTTAGATAGATACTGTGTGTATGGTAGTATCTTATCACAGAGCTTCCGTGGCAAATATTTATTTGCAAAGTCTAGAATAACCAAAGTTGCCTCTTTAAATTCTTTGAACAAGTCCCGAATTGGTCTCTTTCAACTTGTTAACTGTTTTAGACACCCCCATCTTCCTTAGAGCAAACTCCATATGTCAGATGTCAAAAGCTTTTCAAATGATATGAAACAAAAAGTGGTTAAAAATTTCAAATGTTTCAAATGATATGAAACCAAAAGAGCACAAGTTCTGCCCCCAAGTCATTGGACAGGGCCCTCATTATGTTCTTTGTGGCTGACAGGAGAGTGGGAAGCCAGAAGACATTCTGTAGGCTGGATCCCTTCTTTTTATTCTTGTCTTTCTACAGGTGAAACTCACATTCAGTTTGTTCCTGGTTGAAACTTATTACACTATTGGGTTTATCTATTTCTTCATTCATCCCTATGTAGTGATTTCTAGATAATCAGCCAGTAAGCAACTCTCTGGGCCATCTTACCCACATGGTAAATATAAAATCATCAACTAAAAGACATTAGAGACTATCAAGATTGTCCTGTGGATTTCAGGGTGTTCAGTTTTTATTCACGTGCTTTTTCCTTTTCCACTATGCTGAGAATGGAATCAAGGATTTTGCACATACTAGGCAAGTGATCTACCACTGAGTTACAACCCCAGCCCCAGATGTAAAGTTTTGCATCCAGAACAAATTTAGAGTAACTACTGTCTAGTTAGTAGTAACATTTAGCTAATAACCAACAATTGGTATAATCGAGAGAAAAAAATCATATACTTTAACCTAATTCCACTTTAATTTTCTAATAATTTAGTTTTTTATTAGATTAATTAAAGTATATAGCCTATAATATAAAATGTTTGAGGATGATAAACTAGAAACTTTCTGATACTGCTGTACTGGTTCTAAACTCCATTTCACTGTTTAGTCTAACTCTAGTCTTAGCCTCAGGCTGAACTGAATTCAGCCACACGTGGGTCTTTGGATGTCTCCAGGCTACTTTTCCCTTCCTAGCTTCTCATCATTGCCAACTCGGGCTTTATCCTCCCTTACTTCTTATGTTGCATAGTTTTTTAAAAAAGAGAGGTCATAGGTTTATAATCACAAAGGCATAGCTTCTGTTAGCAATCCCTTCTTCTAATGATAAAAATATTATTTTCTAAAAACATTTCTCTTCTATTTATCAGGAATTTAACTGCCAAACCAACATATTGACTTAGGATTTCTATACTGAATTTAACTTACAATACTTTTTACAACCTACTTTTGAGTTGACAGTAATTTTTAAAAATATTTTTCTGATGTTGTTTATAAACAGGCAAGTGTGTTAAAATGTCCTAACATGATCAAATTTTCCACTATTTCTTTTCTTTTTATTTTTCTTTCTTTCTTTTTTTTTTTTTTTTTGGTACCAGAGATTGAACCCAGGGGCGCTTAACCACTGAGCCACATCCCCAGCCCCTTCTTTTAAAATATTTTAGATACAGGGTCTTGCTAAGTTGCTTAGGGCCTTGTTAAGTTGTGCAGACTGGCTTTGAATGCATGATCCTCCTGCCTCAGCCTCCTGAGCTACTGGGATTACAGGCACTGTGCCTGGCACTATTTCTACTTTAGTTAAAATGTACAAATAATTTGGAATAGCCAAAAATAAAATGAATTTGAATTATCACTTTAACAGCTAGTAAATACCTACCACCTTATTCTGAGAAAGAAAATACAACTAGAAAATCTCAGTTTGTAGAGAATATTAATGAATATCAATGATATAGATATATCTAAGAGAAAAGCCTTAGAACCTTTAAAGTAAGTAAAAATAGTGTCAAATTTGTGTTTTTTAGAGAATAAAATTATGGCATTTGCAGGTAAATGGTTAGGGTTAGAGAACATCATGCTAAGTGAAGTAGGCCAATTCCAAAAAACCAAAGGCCGAATGTTTTCTCTGATAAGTGGATGCTAATCCATAATGGAGATGGGGTTAGTGGAGGAATTTTGGATTGGCCAAAGGGGAGGGAGGGGAGCAGAGCAGGCATGGGTTTAGGAAAGATGGTAGAATGAGAGACATCATTACCCTAGGTACATGTATGATTACATGAATGGTGTGATCCTGTGTACATCCAGAGAAGTGAAAAATTGTGCTCCATTAGTGTATACTGAATTGAAGAGTATTCTGCTGTCATGTATAACTGATTAGAACAAATAAATTAATTGATTAATTTTAAAATTTTGCTTTTTTTTTTTTTTTTTTTACACTTAAGAGATTAGTAAAACCTTCTTGGGTTTTTGTTTTGTTTTTTGGTGCTGGGGTTGACCCCAGGGCCTTGTACATGCTAAGCTCATGCTCTATCACTGAGCTGTACCCTCAGCCACAGTAAAATCTTCTTAATGTTTTAATTTTTTTCTGTTGAATTTGCTCTAGGGTATTTATGGCATGATTTTTATCTACATTTCCCACTTAAAACATTTCCTTGGGCTGGGGATGTAGCTCAGTAGGTAGTAAAGCGTTTGCCTGGCATGCACTGGGACTGGGGCTCAATCCCCAGCACTGAAGGGAAAAATTTTTTTTCTTGCGTTTTATGTTATTTAATTCACTCCACTCCAAATGGAAATTTTTATGAATTATCTATGAGTTTACCTGTAGATTATCTATGGATTTACCTATTAATAGATAATTTAGTTTTTTATTAATCAACTCACAAGATTTCAATCAAAAACTTAAATTTCTTTTCCTTTCAGGGTATAGTTGGACAATGGTGAAGGAGATGGAATATATATGCAATGAACTAAATCAGCCTGTGACATTCCCTGTCAGAGCAGCATTAGTTAGGCAATCTTGTTCTCAGTTACTCTGGCTGTTAAAGAAATCAAACAGGTAAGTATTATTAGTTTAACAATGTAGAGTATGCATGTAAGACAGAAAGGGCATGAAAATTGAAAGACAGTGTGAGAGAATGAAAATAGTATTTAAGTGCACAGACTCCTGCATTAGCTGAAATTCCATGATGAGCCTTCACTTATTTAATGTCCTATTCCACAGAAAAGTTTAGTAAATGTTTTCATCTTTTTATTATGTTATAAATTCACAAAATTTTATGAGTAGATTAAATAGTTTCTCTTTGAATTTCATCATAATTTCAGAAATCTTTTTCATATAAAACTAGTTGGACCACATATTAACTACTAAAATATATTATAAAGTTAGATATTTTAAAAACAGTTTGGATACTATGTTTTTAATAGACTGGTCAATAGAAAGTTTAAAAATAAACCCAAATCTATTATGTATAGGAAAAAGCTGGCATTGCAAATCACTGGGACAAAAGTTTAATAACTGATGTTAGAATGGCCATTTAACTGTGCAGGTAAATCAATGACGACAGCTTCCTTTTTCCTTCTCCAAAATAAATTCCAGTTGAACTAAAGACTTGAACATCAAATAGTAAATGCATAAAAAAACCTGGGATGGTATTTAAATATAGTAAATATATTTTTCTCCTTAGTACAGAAACTATAAAGGAAATTTCGATACATTTGAATACATAAAAATGGAAAGATTCTGGTAAAATAGTACTTTTTATATATGTCAGAGAAGTGTAAAGAATTCTAACACATAGTTTTTACAAATCATCCAGAGAAAGATCTATATTAATAAATTCATTAGATTGGAGAGAGTAGCAGAAACTGACATAGATTACTAGAAACAGTGTAAACTGGCCAGTAGTTTCCTTAAGAGAAATTGGCAGAGAGCCATGAATTTCATCAGTGAGGACTTATCTTATTAGTGGAAGTTCACATAAGCACACAGACATAGGTACTAAGATATTCTTGAAATATTTTAGTTGTGAAAAAGACTTGAGACATTTTAAATCCCTATCAGTCAGAAACCGGTTGAATAAATTATGGTACACCCATATGATGGAGTATTATATACTCATTACAGATAGTGCATTAGATGCTATGTTTAATATGGAATGTTCTCTAAAATAATTTTTAAGTGAATAAGGTACCAAAGATAGGTGTAGTTTGATTCCATATGCATGGGAAAACAGGATGTATAAAAGTATTTTTAGATGAATTTAGAATCATTTGAATCAATGGCTGCTAGCATTATGCTTAAAGAGAAACATTAGATGGTACCAGACAATGTCCTAGTTAGGTTCTTTGTTTCAAACAACTGAAACAAATTCTGGCTAACTTAAGCAGGAAAGAGATTTATTGAACTACAGGGAGACATCCACTCTTGCAGTATCCTGTGATGCTATTAGACATTCTCTTATTGCAAACCCATCATTTATTTATTAACTCTGCCTCTGGTTTTGTTTTCATTAATGTTGGAGAACTGCATGGAAATCAAGTAGCATACTGTAGTAACTTTTAAAGATTATTATTGCAATTAAAGCATTCAGTTAAATGAAAAATTGTAAATTCTGAGAACTCTAGAGCCCTTGAGAATATATTCTCATGCCTCTATCTGAGAAACATTTATAATACAGATGAACTATATTTTCATGAAAACATAGTACTCAAATAATCAAGCACACAAGCTCCAGAAGACTATGGGAAAACAGGATGTATAAAAGTACATATATAAAAGTACGCCACATTTGTGAGAAAATTCAGCCCAGGCTGAATTCCATTTCTGTACATTTTATATTGTCTTTTAACAGTGTGTCACAGTGCTTTTCAAATAGTCATGTTCAGTCCTATGGAACTTTCAACTCACAGAGACATCTGATAACCCAACAGACCTCAATCAAAAATAGATCTTTTAAACATAATCCACATGGGCCTGTAAAAGCTGAATTAACACAGAGTATTCTGTGGACATGATGAAAACTATTAGCTGCTAACTAGATATTCCTGAGCTGTTCAATGTGGCAGTTGATCTAAGAAATCTAAGAGTTTCTCCCCATTAAGCAGAAAGTATTTCTTAAATATCTAGTGTTAGATCTTTCAAACTGGAAAGTACTGGTTTATGCAGAAATAATTTATTTTTTTCTTTAGTTTTTCACATGTAAGTAGGTCAAAACAAAAAGCTATTTAAATTAATATTACAGTGCTCGCTTCGGCAGCACATATACTAAAATTGGAACGATACAGAGAAGATTAGCATGGCCCCTGCGCAAGAATGACACGCAAATTCGTGAAGCGTTCCATATTTTTGCTATTAGAATAAAGTCTCTTAACTATTAAAAAATAAATGAATAAATAAATAATAAATAATAAATAAATTAATATTACAGCAAAGGTAAAAGTAATTTTTTAAAGCAGGCTTTTTTTCCACAATAAAGTATCTTATCTTTCAAAAGATATTGCAAAAAAAAAGGTGTTGTTGAAACATATATTTAGGAACAGTGAATGTGATTATCTTCACCCCTTATTCTGAATTTATATAATGCATTTTAAAAATTAATTTAAAATTAATCCTTGACCCATATTTTCACAATAAGGGTGAGGTGTGACTGGTTGGATAAAGTTTTTAAGTAACAAATTCTAATATAAACAGTGAATTACCACTATTCAGAATATCGATTAATACAGGCCAATGTATAAATATGTATAAATAAGATCTTCTAAAAATGACTTAGAAAGCATTTTAGGATTTTTGTTATATCTTAGGGTTGTCATTAGAAAAGTTAATTATTGTAGCACTGTACTTAACAAGTAATTATTGAGAGTATCCTAGTGAATAGGATGCCAAATAATAAATTGTATTTTATTATTTGTTTTAGTTTATAAAGTGCTAATTGTTTTAAGTATGCATTTTTCTTCATATATTGTCTCAACCACTAAGAGTGTGTGTGTTATAAAACTTCCCTGTATGAGAGTGCTTTCATCTAGTTTTTTCATATAAAAAAAATTGCCTAGCACTTGGCAGTCTCTATGGGGAGCTTTAAGCCTCTTTTTAGTGATGTAATACAGATAATTTTCCCTTCTCATTCAATTTATCGCCTAAATATATGCTAAAGGAACTAGATAAAAATGTGTAGCTAAAAGAACACTAAATAATCACTACTAATGAAAAAAATAATTTAGAATTCATTTCAATACCATCTTATTAATGTACAAAGACAAATATGTTTGTATATTAATACTTAATGTAAGTTAGCATTATAATACATTTTCTTTAACCTCATAGTAGCAAATATTTGAAGTTAATATGTATATTGGAATATAATGCGTGCGTGTGTGTGTGTGTGTGTGTGTGTGTGTGTGTGTTGTTGGAGATCAAACACAGTGCTTCACACATGCTAGGCAAGCACTGTACTGCTAAACTACATATCCAGCCTCTAAATGTTTTATTGAAAAATTTAGTTATATGTATGGATGTTTTTCATAGTAGCCAGCATAAAAGGCCAACACAAAATTAGTACAATTAATTTTTTTTCAGTTCTTCTATGAGCATTTATTTAAATGATGTCTGACCTATAGAGTTAGACTACTAAGAAAGAAAACATTTGAAAATTCGGAGGTTGTATCTAGTTATTGTCATACAGCTACTGGTTTTCTTAAATTAAATACCCCCTCAAAAAATACAGTACGAATACATGTCCTTTGAATAAAAAATACAAGAAATACAAAGATAAATGCAAAAAGTCCGAGTTCTTTTCCCCACACACTGATCTCCATTGTCGGAAGCAACAGACTATAACCTAATAGTCTGGGGTGTGCAGAGACTGTCCATACCATTTTCTCCTCATGCTATTCCTCCAGGTGGTTGCCAAGTTCCACAGTTGCTTTGCCACCCTTCCTACCATCATCTCTTATCATTAACTGGTCCCCATGTCTCCAGTCTTGTCCCTTTTTAATCTGTTTTCCACACTGCCACCAACCCATTCTAAAATTGAATGTTTTCCAAGATGCAATTCTGATCATGATGTCATACTTGCAAAAAAAAAAAAAAAAGCCTTTTGGGAACTTTCTGACACCAGTGAGATAAATGGCTTATAACTACTGGCGCTTAGAAATTGATGGTCCAAATATACCTTTGGACTTTTGTTATAGTTAGTACAGTTGTTTTTTAGACTTACCTAGTTACTCTTTCTATGGAGTATAGGATCATTTTCATTCTACTAAGTTTCTAATTTTGTAGTTTTTCTAATTATCCTATAGAAAAAACTATAAAACATTTTTGTCATTCTTAGAGTCCTGGAAAGGCTTATACTGTTTGAGATAGGAAGAAATAGTAAATTAATTTTTTTTTAAATTAGGGCAAAATCACTGAGATATTTATTCAATCATTAGTGATTCAAGCAACAAAATTTGAATAAGATTCTGCCAGAAGACTGAAAGTTAGAATTATCTTCATGGTGGATGTAGGTGTTTTAATTTTGTTCCTAATAATTATCTCTTATTATCTGATGTTTTGGAGCTTACATAAAAACATCAGCCTTGTTTATCTTGATAACATGAATTCTCAGCATTTAGAATAGTGCCTAGCACACTTCACAGGGATTTACTAAACTCGTGTTAAAGGGAAAAACCAAATGCTCATAGGCATTCTTTAATCATAGAGGCTTAGAAATCAGTGCCTTCTGGAGAGAATGTTCTGGTTTTTAAATAGTTACAAGCAGCAATGTTAAACAAAGAGTTTTAGAAGTTATTTAGATTATTCTGGTGTCAGGTGCTGCATAAATCATTTTGTGGCATGCTCTAATGTCATTACTACATGATACATGACAAATACAATATAAATATATACAGTACATTATCTGTACAATACAATACAAATAGTATACTACAAAGATGTTATGGCTTGGATGTGTGTGTACCCCAAATGCTTATGCATGAGGCAAAGCAAGAAGATTCAGAGAGGAAATGATTGGGTTACAAAAGCCTAAACCTGCTCAGTGAATTAACCACCTGCTGGTTAACTGAGTGGTAACTGAAGGCAGGTGGGGTGTGGTTGCAGGAGGTAAGACATTGGGGGTGTGGTTTGGAGGAATATATTTGTATCTGGCAAGTGAAGCCTCTGTTTCTGCTGCCTGATCATCATGTGAGCTGCTTCCCTTTGCCATACTCTTCTGCCATGATGTTGTGCCTCACCCTGAGCCTCAAGGAATGGAGCCAGCTGTCCATGGAATGAGACCTCTGAAATGTGAGCCCTGAAAAAAACTTTGACCTCTACAGTCGTGCTAGTTGGGTTGTTTAGTCACAGCTGAAAAAAAAAAGCTGACTAAAACAAAAGAGGAGTGGCTTCTAGAAAAAGAACACTTCCCAGAAGATGCGCAGCAATGTTTCATTCACCTTTAAACAAGATCTTCATCTTGAAACAGTCAATAATGCATAGTACATGAATGAATCTTGTGATGTTGAGAAAGCCATTGAAGTAGGACAGCATTCATTCTTTGTCAGGGAACTATAACAATGAACTGCCAATCAGTTTTTGCTTCTTGCTTAAGCAGCTGGTGAACTCATCCTGCTGTAGAAGCCACGAAGCATGGAGAAGTTCCAATTCTTGACAACATACCTGTTCAAGAACAGTTGCTCTGCTGAGAAGTTGAAGTTTGTTAAAGTTTTTTTTTTTAATCTTAAACAAGCAAACAAATATACAACCATCTTTAAAAAAATTTTTTTTTAGTTGTAGATGGACACAATATCTTTATTTTATGTATTTTTTTTAATGTGTTGCTCAGGGTTGAGGCCATTGCTTTATATACGTTAGGCAAGTGCTCTACCACTGAGCCACAACTTTAGCCCTTCAACTTCTTTTGACTCTTAGACTATTCATATTATTTTATGTGTATAATGGGGACTCATAGTTCAAGCAGGATCATGGCAGAGGTTTAATTCCCAGTCTTACACCTTTTCCTGGAAAATATCAAAAACACTAGAAGAATGACAATAATATCAACAAAATCTCACATGCTGAATTATCAGCAAACCAGAAGGCAGAAAGAATAAAAACCTCTCTGAATTTCTGATTACTTGTAAATGTTCCAGAAGCAATTGAGACTCATATAAGCTTTTATTAGAATCTTGGCCATCTAGCCAGAGATGATCATAAGTACACCTAGTAAGTTGATCTCAACTTACTAGGTGTACTTATGGGACCACATTTTGGCCAGCAAACATCATATCTGTTCACAACATTTTTTTTCCTTTTTCTTTCAACATTTGTGGGTTAGAATGTGAATAAGATGGTAAATGGCAGCCTTCACTTTCGTGCATGAGAACACTCTTGGAGTTAGTAGAGGAAGAAGATAGAGTAGAGTAGAACCTGAGCTCTAGATGACCATGGAAACAGAGACCCCCAGCCACCTGAGTCCTCATTCCTGCCGTTGGACAATTTGGGAGAGAAATACAAAGTCTGTCATGTCTGAGTCACTGTATTTTGAAATTTCCGTGTTAAAACACTTAACCTGTGCTCTAAACAACACACCAAAAGACATACTGGTTATTTTTGCTTGCTTTCCTCTTCTACTAGAGATTTAGAATCAGCCTATTGGTTCAAAAGTGAAAAACCCTGTTATTTTTTTTTTTTGAAGAATAATTTGAATTAACATCAAGAGAATTGAAGGTTTATGATGTTAAGTCTTCCTAAAGACATATTAAACATACATTTGTACAGTTCCTTTTTTGTATTTCTCAAAAGCACTTAAGCTTTTCTCTACTTCAGTATTTTACATTGTTTATGAAGTTTTTTTTCCTACTTAGTATTTTATGTTAAGTTGCTATTTTAAATAGGTTCTTTGCTACCATTTTATCTTGTACTGTTTTTTTTATATATATATAGTATGCATGGGTGTGTGTGTGTGTGTGTGTGTGTGATTGATTTCTGTAAATTTACACTGTGACCATATATATATATATATATATATATATATATATATATATACTAAATTCTCTTATTCATTTTTAAAAGTCTTTCAGATTATTTTTTTGAATTTCTAAACAAAAAAATTATATTCTTTTCCATCATATTAATTTTATTTGTTCCCTTTCAACCTTTATACCTCTAAAAATTTCTTTTTCTTTTCTAGGTATGTTGCTTAGTACCTCTATAACAGAGATTGTCACTATGGGCATTTTAATTCTCCAGAAGACAATGCCTGAGGACCATTTTTAGTTGTCAGATCTTGTGTGTGTGTGTTGCAGGGGCAGGGATTCCTTTGTCTTTTAGTGACAGAGGCCAGCGACACTTCTCTAAATACCCTGTATTACACAGGACAGCCCCACACAGAAGGCAATAGTGTCAAGACTGAGAATTCTAGAAAAGTATTAAATAATAGTATTGCTAGTAAACATATGCATCTCTCTACCTTTAATGTAAAAGTTTTTAGTAGTTTCTAGTGATAACAGTCTAAAGAAATATCTGTATTCTTATGGATAATTGAATTTTACTAAATACCTTTCCAATTTGTATAAAAATACTAATGTTTTCTCTGTATCTATTAATAAGATAAATTATCTTGATATTTCATAGTATTTAAGCATCCTTGCATTCAACACTTTATTTTGATATATCAGTCTTTTAACTTGCTACTCAATTTAATTGCTAATATTATAATTAGAATTTCTGCATTAGAAAGTGAGCTTAGTCTGTAATTTTTTTTTTCCTTTCTCAGTTTTAGGCATGAGTGTCATGCACATTTCATAAATAAACGAGGGATCTTTCCTTTTGGATGTATTAAAATAATAATGAAATAGCCTGAACCTTTGTTTTGGTAAATTCAATAGTAAAATGGTTTGGGGAAAGCTTAACTAAATGACTTTTCTATTTTAACCCCCTTTGTCATACTGGGGATTGAACCCAGGGCCTTGGGCATGCTAAACACTGAGCTGTATCTCCAGCCCTTTCTAACTTTTTGAAACAGGTTCTTACTGAATTACCTAGTCTAGCCTTAAATTTGTAATCTTCCTGCCTCAGTCTTCTAAGTAACTGGGATTACAGGCATGTTCCACCAGGCCCGAATCTATTTTCTTCTTGGTAAATGATTTTTTTCTGTTTTCTATCTCTTTGGAAACCAATTTTCACAAATTATATTTTCCTAGAAAATTGTTCGTTTCATCCAGGTTTTTAAATTTGTTTAGATATGGTTGACTGAAGTACAATTTATTACTCTCCACTTCTAAGTCTTTAAGATAATTCCCTTAATTTGTTTATTTGAGCTTTTCCACTAGTGTCTTGATTGGATTTTGTGAATTTTTTTCTTTTTTAGTTTATTTTTATTTTTTTAATATTTATTTTTTAGTTATAGGTGGACACAATATATTTATTTTATTTTTATGTGGTGCTGAGGATCGAACCTGGTGGTATGCAAAAGCTCTACCTCTGAGTCACAACCCCAGCCCCAGTTTATTTTGTTTTTAAGAATCAACTTTTGGATTTATTTATTTTTATGGCTTCTGACTTATTATTTTCTGCTTTTTATCTTTATTAATAGAGATTCTACTTTCTGTAGTTTCTTTTCTTCCTTTGGATTCTTAGCTTACTTATATTCATTTTTATATTTGATAATATATTTATAGTCATTATTTATATTTATCAACATAAGCATTTAAGACTGTTTTTTTCCCCTCTCTCCATTTCTTTAGCTGTATCCTATCACTGTTACGTAGCTTTTCATCTTATTCATTTATAAATAATCTGTAGTTGTAACTTTTTCTCTTTTGTCTCAAAGGTATTCAGAAGGAAATTTTTTAGGCACCTCAGTGGTAGAATTTTTTCATTTTGTTAATTTCCAGCTTCATTGTCTTGTAACCAGATAATGTCTATATTCATACTTTATAGACTTTGTTGAAGATCAGTTTACTGTAAATCTGTGGATTTATTTCTGGGCTTGGTTCTGTTCCATTGATGTGTGTGTGTCTGTTTTTATGCTAATGCCGTACTATTTTGATTACTGTAGATTTTTTTGTAATGTAATTTAAAATTTTTTTGTAATTTTTATAATGTAATTTTAGGAGTCTGTATTTTTGAGGATTTTTCATTCATATTCAAGTAATTTTAATGTCATTTTAAATTAGGAGTCAGGTGCCTCCAATTTTATTCTTTTTGCTCAAGATTGCTTTGGCTATTTGAATCTTCCATGGTTCCACATGAATTTTAGGATTGATCTGTTCTTATGAAAAACGCCATTGGTATTTTGATAGGGATTTTATTGGCTGCTTTGAGTAGTATAGACATTTTAACAATATTAATTCTTCCAATCCCTGAACACAAGTTATCTATTTATTTGTGCCATCTTTAATATCATTCATTAATGCTTTGTAGGTTTTGGTCTACAGATATTTCACCTCCTTTGTTAAATTTATTCTTAAGTAATTTATTCTTGTTGATACTCTTGTAATCAGAATGTCTCTTTTAATTTCTTTTTTGGCCAGTGTGTTGTTGGTATATAGAAATGCAAGTGAGGGCTGGGGTTGTGGCTCAGCGGAGCTGTCGAGTGCTCCTCTCATGCATGTGAGACCCTGGGTTCGATCCTCAGCACCACATAAAAATAAATAAATGAAATAAAGGTATTGTGTCCAACTACAACTAAAATAATAATAATAATAATAATAATAATAATAATAATAATAATAAGAAGAAGAAGAAGAAGAAGAAGTAAATAAATGCAACTGATTTTTATATGTTGATTTTTATATCCTATAACTTTATTGAATTTATTACTTCTAACAGCTTTTTTGGGGAGTCTTTTAGGGATTTGAGGTGGGTACTGGGGAATGAACTCAGGGGCACTCGACCACTGAGCCACATCCCAGCTGTATTTTGTATTTTATTTAGAGACAGGGTCTCACTGAGTTGCTTAGTGCCTTGCTTTTGCTAGGGCTGGGTTTGAACTCACGGTCTTCCTGCTTCAGCCTCCTGAGCTGCTGGGATTACAGGCTTGTGCCACTGTTCCCAGCATCTTTTAACATTTTATATGTATAAGATAATTTCATCTGAAAACACACACAATTTTATTTCTTCTTTTCCAATTTGGTGAATTTTTAATTTCCTCCCCCTCCCTCTATCACTCTCCCTCCCCTCCCTCTCTTCTCTCCCCTCCCTCTTCCCCTTTCCCTCCTCCTCCTCCTCCTCCTCCTCCTCCTCCTCCTCCTCGTCCTCTTCTTCTTCTCCTCCTCCTTCTCCTCTTCTTCTTCTCCTCCTCCTTCTCCTCTTCTTCTTCTTCTCCTCCTCCTCCTCCTCCTCCTCCTCCTTCTCCTTCTCCTTCTCCTTCTCCTTCTCCTTCTCCTTCTTCTTTTTTCCATAATAGATTTGATTAGGACTTCCAGTAGTATGTTGAGAACTGGTGAAAATGGGCATCCTTGTCTTGTTCTTATTCTTAGAGGAAATACTTTTAGCTTTTCACTATTGAGTATGATGTTAGTTATGTGCATATCATATATGGGCTTTATTATGTTTAGGAATTTTCTTTCTGTACACCTAACTTGTTGAGTTTTCATCATGAAAGGATTTTAAATTTTGTTAGATATTTTTTCTACACCTATTGGAATAATTATATGATTATTATCATTCATTCTATTAATGTGCCATGCCACATTTATTGAGTGGCATGTTTTAAACTGTCTTGCATCACAGGGATAAAGATGATTGTGATATATGATGGTTTAAAAGTGCTGTTGGATTCAGTCTGCCTATATTTTTTTGAGAATTTTTCATTCATATTCTTTAGGTTATCAGCCTGTAATATTCTTTTCTTGTATTATCATTTTCTAGCTTTGATATTAGGGTAATGTTGGCCTTCTAAAATGAATTTGGAAGTATTCTTTCCTCTTTAATTTTCTGGTAAGGATTTAAGAAGAATTGATGTTAATTCTTCCTAAAACATCTGGTAGAATTCACTAGTTAAGTCATCTAGTACTGTGGATATAAAAAGGAAAATTGATATTGAGTAAAACTACTAGCTTCTTTCACACAATTACATGCTGTTTCTTTTGTGCCTTTTTGTTGTCTTTCAGAATTATTTTTAATATAATTATTTAAATATGTAATGCATGGGTTCAAAAACCAAATAAACAAATGGTTACACTATGAAAATCCTCTCTCCATCTACCTAATCCTCCTGCCCAATCTCGTTAACCATCGTTGTTAGCTTCTTGTTAACCACAGTTATTATTCTCTTCATGCACATCAGAGTAAAATATGAATTTATTCTTATTTCCCTCTCCTTTTAAAACAAGAGACCTACTTTATACACTTTGCTTCTCAAAGTGGGAGAAGGAGGAAAGGTAGAAGAGGAGCCATGCAGGGAGAGGAGGCTGAGATGGAGCAGGGATGCACAGGTGCCTTCTTAGGTGATGGCCGTGTGCTATTTCTTGCTTTTTATTTTGGCTACAGTGGCATTCATTTTATAATGATTTGTTAAAATCTACATTTATGTTTTATGTACCATGCATGTTTTTTCACAATAAAAAAGGTTTAATAAATGAAGCCTATGACTTGATTCAAATGAGTACAATTTAATATTCAGCAATTTTATTTCTCCCATTTCAGTTTAAATACAATAGAGGAATATTAAATGATGAAAAATAACACTGGAAAGCCCTTATTTTAACCTAAATGATCATATCTGTGTCTTTATAAGGTTTGTCACCATGGTGCCCATAAATTAGTAGATTCCATTTTAGCCAAAAAAATAAATAATAATAATACAGGTTTCAAAACTAATTTTCATTTTTTTCTATTTTGAGTTCTTTGATGTAGTTTAAAATTCTTTTTGATTTGTTATATGATGCTGCTATGCAACAAAATCCAAAGTACTTTCTTTTGTTATTATATTTCCAAAATGATGTTACTATTCTTAAGGGCAGGAATGTGTCAATTTAAGACCAGATGCCTCAGGCAGTTATTTTGTATCATTAGTAGAAGAAATGCTTTAAAGATTTTTCCCTTAATTCTGACATGTTTATGAGAAAATAAATATGAGCTTAACAGCTTTGCATTTCCCTAGACTCTAATGCAATAGTGGTATTATCACTGGAAGAAATGAAAATGTGGAGTGTAAATAACATTTAGATTCTGAGCATATTCATATATCCATGTAAATTTGCATATGTTGTTTTTTAACTCCTCAGAAGGTGATATAAACTTATTCTGTTATTGTTTTTTAAAATATGATTTTACTTTTAGGTGGACACAAAACCTTTATTTTATTATATATATGTGGAGTTGAGGATCAAACCCCAGGCCCCTTATGTACTAGGCGAGTGCTTTATCACTGAGCCAGGACCCCAGCCACTGTTATGTTCTTCTTTTTTTTAAAAAAAAAAAAAAACATTTATTTTTTAGGTGTAGATGGACACAACACAATGCCTTTATTTTTATGTGGTGCTGAGGATCGAACTTGGGTCCTGCCTGTGCTAGACTAGCGCTCTACTGCTGAGCCACAATCCCAGCCCAATGTTCTGTTATTATTAATGACATCTCTTGGCATTCTCACATCTCATACAAACCCCCAAAAGGGATAGTGAATGGGTTGACTATGATGACTATGAGTGTTGAAAATGTCAGTAACATTTATGCTCTTTTCCAGTTGTGCTTTGCACTCTGACCAGGTTATAGCTGGAATTTGTATGTGGGGGGATGGATTCCTTGATTAGCAACACAGTCTCTTCAGTTCCTTTTCCCCAAATTAGACCCATTTTCATTACCATCAATGTGAGTTTCCAAAGCCATTTAATTCACATAGAGAGGTGATATAATTTAGACAACATCAGTGTGAATTTTTTTGTCTTTAGTCTCTTTGATGTTGATGAAGGAATGAAATAGAAAAATATTAATTACACCATTGCTAATTAATTTTTTCATCTGTGTGCTTTTGATTCAGAGACAAATGGGAATATTTTTAGGCTTATGGGAATTGCTCATTTATGTTTCTTATTTTCATTTTAACAATATAGTTCTGTTTTATTTTAATACAGGTACAGTCTGACAATTTGGGCTGGAAAAAATGATAACTATTCCATTGAAGATTTACTTTATATTCGAGACCGTTTTAATAAAAGTCAAGTTTTCTATGACATTTTGGAACCACAAAACCATGAATTTAAACAGGCCATTGGAATCAAATTTACTCTCTAAGAAGAACATCTTCTAAATTATTTTCTGTTTTGGTTTCGTAATCCTCTGCTTTGGTCTGAATTAATTGCCATATCATGATTATAGGCTTGTACTCAGTTTTTCTAATCAAAAAGTGCTTATTATATGCTTACTCTGTTAGACATATGTCCTTGTAATGCTTCATTTATATGAAAGATTTGATAAGAAGAGACTTCAGTGGGCTTAGTATAATAATAATTTATCAAATGTTTTCCAAGCTAGATTGTAAATTCCTTCACAGTAAGGGTACATACATCTGTATCTTTTGCTCTGCCTGGCATGGTCCTGAGCAAGGCATTCGGAAAAATATGTTGCTTCTTTGATTTAGTAAAATTTGATTTACCAGAGAATGCCCTAAGGTATAATTTGCCTTTTGTTAATCAATTATTTTTTTCTCCCAGAAAATCAATTAGTTTTCTATAGAGAAAAAAAGAGTTTTGGTTTTGAATGCATACAGATTTTCTTTACAGCCCCATTTTTGTCCTTTACTAGCCACAGACTTTGGGCAATTTTAATGACATCAACTCTCACTTTCCTCATCCATAAAGTGGGGAGTAAATTGAGCATTCTCTCAGAAAGTTGTGAGGATTAAGTGAGACTCACATTACATAGACATCTAACTCAATGCCTATCACACAGTTAATGCCCTACAGATAGTTTCTTTAAACAAAAAAAGACAACTTATGATTGTGTACATTATAGATAGGTGGTTCTAAAAGATACAACACAAAACACTGTAGACATATACTTAAATAGTTATAGTATTTCTACTTTAATATTCATCTCTAGTTGAGCACAGTGCTATTTGTCATATAATACCTAAAATTTCATTTTCTGTGGTTGTTTGCCAAAATGAAAGGTGCAATTTCATATTAAAATTTTTACAATTGTAATAAAATTTTTTTAATTACAGTAAAAATTTTGTTTTCTACAATGACATACATTAATTACTTTTGTACAAAAACTTGACTTAATAAATAAACTACATTTTGATGAAATTTGAAATAAAATTTATTTGTCCAGAAGGAATTGCTACTTGATTATCTTACCCTTGATAATATTTTTAAATATTAATATTATAATTCCTTTATATTGAGAAATCTATAAGCAGAATGGCACTTAGATTAAGATGTAAAGGTGTTCTTAGGAACAAAAAACACCCAAGGGAGTTATAAAATGTATTCTGTTAAAGTAAATTTTGAATGACTATCCATATGGGAAAAATAACCTTGAATCCCTACTTCACACCATACATGAGTAATTTGAGATCTTAGGCCTAAATGTGAAAGCTAAAACTATAAAGCATTTAAAAGAGAATAAGAATATTTTTGTGACTTTGGAGTAGGCAAAAGATTTTTTTTTTGCTTTTGTTTTTAATAACCAGAAAGCACTAACCAGAAAAGAAAAAAATGATAAATGAACTTTATCAAATTTTAAAACTTCTCATCAAAAAACCACCATTGACATATACCTGACAGGGCTTGTATTTAAAATATATGAAAAATTCCTGTAAACTCATAAGAAAAAGCCAAAAAAAAAAAAAAACTAATTAGAAATGAGAAAAGACTTGAAAAGATGCTTCACAAAAGAAGATAGTCAAATGGCCAAAAGAATATGAAAAGGTTCACAATCGCATTATTTATCCAGTAAAGGCAAATTTAAACCAAAATGGAATACCAATATATACCAATGAGAAGGGCTAATTTTTTTTTTTTTGTACCAGAGATTGAACCCAGGGCATTAACCACTGAGCCACATCCCCAGCCACCTTTTATTGTTATTTTATTTTGAGATGGGGTTTCTCAAAGTTGCTGATGGCCTCACCAAGTTGCTGAGGCTGGCTTTGAACTTGCTATCCTCCCGCCTCAGCCTAGGGAGCTTCTGGGATTATAGGCGTGTGACACCCTGCCTTGCAGAAAGGCTAAGAATGTTAATGAGGACCAATGGTGCATTGTAGGAAAGAAAGGAAAGCAGTTTGGCAGCTTCTTATAAAGACAGTATCTATACCCAGGGCCCAGCCATTCTCACTGTAGCATAAATTCAAGAGGAAAGAGCTAATATGTGTGCATAAAAAGATCTCTACAAGAATTTTCATGGGGTTGGGTCTCTACCTCAATGGTACAGTGCTTGCCTTGCATATGTGAGACATTGGGTTCTGTCCTCAGCACCACATAAAAATATTGTGTCAATCTACAACTAAAATTTTTTTTAAATGAATATTCATAACAACTATAATCTTAGCCAAAAATAAACTAGAAACAACCAACTTTCCATCAATTAGAAGATTGCTAAATGGCAAAATCACTAAAAATGTTTGAACTACTGATACGTAAAACAAAAAGGGTAAATATTAAAAACATGCAAAAGGAACAGTTTACATGAGCCACATAGTATAAGCATCCATTTATATGAAGTTCAAGAAGAGCCCAGACCAGTATATTGGGATAGAAGTCAGCACAGTGGTCACCCATGGGCATGGGTAGGTTATTTTCTAAGATGAGGCATATGGGAATGTTTGGGGGTTGATGAAAATGTTCTGTATCTTGTTCTTATGGTTATTTCAATGTGTATGTAGTCAAAAAATTATTGAACTGTACATTTTACTGTATGTAAATCATATATATGAATTTCATGTGGAAAGATGTTACAATCTATCTTGGCAGGTTGTAAAAGAACATTATGATATCATACTATTTATGTAAAATTGTATGTATTTATATTTATAGAAAAATTTTGGAAAGAAGTTCAAACACGAAAATAGGTAAATGGTTAAGTATTAACTATTTGTCCCTTCTCTAGTTCTCCAGTCTAACGTATTGAGATCCCAAAGCCTCCAAATGCTATTGCCCATGACTGGCAGAGCAACCCTAACCCTAACTCTGATAAGAGATTCATTCAGTTGTTCAAAAATTCAGAATGACTAACTTATGCTATGTGCATGATTTTAGTCAGTTATTTCCCTGATGTCACCAAAAGACCTGACAAGAATAATTAGAGGAGAAAAAGTCTACTTTAGGACTCACAGTTTCAGAAGTCTTAGACCATCGCCTGTCGACTTTTTTTCTTTGGAACCCGAGGTGAGGCAGAATATCATGGTGGAAGAGTATAGGGGAGGAAAGCAGCTAGGAACATGACATCAGGAAACAGAGCGAGCTCCACTCTTCAGGGACAGAATATATACCCCAAAGTCACGCCCTCAATGACCCGCCTCCTTCGACCATACCCTACTTGCCTACATTCACCACCCAGTTAATCCCTACTAGGTACTAATGCACTAATTAGGATAAGACTCTCATAACTGAATCATTTTGCATTGTCTCATATGTGAACTTTTGGGGAACATCTAAAATATCTAAACCATAAGAGCATATATGAGTATATCACAATTTTGTAGAACTATTACACACCAATTTAAAAATAATGAATAATAGAAGGAAGACCAATAGAGCAGAGAAAGGGAATCAGGGGAGGGGGTGAGTGAGCGAGGTATTAAAATAGAACAAATGATGTTATATACATTTATGAATATGTCAAAATGAATTCCACTGTTATGTATGAATATAATGAACTAATAAAAAATTAAAGAAAAGCACAGTTGATTTTGGCCCTGTAAGAGTGATAGAATTGCTAATTATTCAAATATGTACTAATTTATCCAGTGGGAAATTATTAAAAGTAATTTGGAACAGTTTGCTTATTTGCTAAGATTTTGGTTCTTTGCACACACACACACACACACACACACACACACACACACACCATATTTAATTGGATATCTAGTGAATATATAGAAAAATGCTCTCTAACTTCATTAACTAAGATGTAAGTCTACCTAGTAGGAGCTTATAACCTACTTATAGTCATACAGTCATGAATCAATGCAAGAAAAATGACAGTAGTGTAAAGAAATTCTTTCTATAGAAAATGAGAGGATAATGAATAAGTGGAGCCAAGAACAGCTGATAATGAGGTCTTCAAGTAGTAGGGAGGGATCCTAGGGAGCTCTGGGGACCTCAGCAGCAGGAGCTCAGAGTATAGTATTCCAGTGGCCCAATCAATGTCAGCTTTCTACTTGCTGTAATTACTTCTCTCCCCTCTTTATACCCATCATCCTTTGGTCTGGGCACCAGTCACCTGTTTCATTTTTTAAATGAGAATCCCATGAATCCTCCCAGCTCAGTAGGAACTCTGAGAAGGAAGGAAACAGGCATCAAATCTCTCTGTCTGATGTGCTGAGGTTCCTACTCTAAGGAGCTTATGTTCTAATAGGGAGAGAGAGAGAGAGATGTGAATGATGAGTTGCACACTTGCTAAAACTCCTCAGATCTGGGTGTGGTGAGAGCCTGAAGGAGACAGCAGGGAGGGCACGCTTGGGCTGTGTGTTGAAAGATGAATTGGGTTCACTCATAGGAAGGGCCTTGCAGTCGGAGGGGCACACCAGCCAGTGGGGAAGATACTGATCTGACATAGACATTTTTAAAAATTACCTGTGGGATACTAGACTCTGAGGCAGGGCCTGCATTCCTTTTCTGTACTAAACTTTGTATCTTTTGTCTTAGACAGTGGGAGGCATTGCACCTTTTTTTTTAATATTTATTTTTTAGTTGTAGTTGGACACAATACCTTTATTTATTTTTATGTGGTACTGAGGATTGAACCCAGGGCCTCACACATGCTAGGTGAACGTTCTGCTGAGCCACAACCCCATCCCCCCCATTCCCCCCAAGCCCGGCCCTGCACCTTTTAAGTAGAGAAAGGTTATAATCAATTTTGAGTGTTAGAAAAATGATCAGAGTGACAGAGGAGGAGAGAGACAAATTAGGAGACTCAGGATTCTCAAAGTGAGAGAAGATGAAGGACAGAATTATGATGGAAGCAGAGGGGGATGGAGAAGCTCAACAGATAGAGGAAAGGCTAAAAAGGAAGAATTCTACAAAGTTTAAAACTAGTCAAATGAGTATGGGGGAGAGGGAGGGGTCTAGCGTTTTTAGGTTGGATGTCAGAAGATCAGGTGATGCCACTGATCCAAATAGAAAAGAGGCCAGAGTGTGGCTTTATTTCTCAGTAGCTCACTGATTTTTCTACTTCATACCAACTTTGGGGAGAGGGGGAATGAAAACTCCATCTGCCTGATTCTGAACTTATCTTCCATTTTAAGAAACATTTTTCTAAAAAAATAATCCTATCATTTTTTTAAATACCATCTTCCCTGCTCTCCCCACTGTGTATATACTTCTCCCCACCTAAGTAATTTTTCCTTTACTACATATTTAAATTATTTCATAATTATTGCGGTTTGGACATGAGGTATCCCCCAAAGCTCATGGATGAGTAGATGCAGGGACATTCAGAGGTGACATTATTAGATTAATTTAGTGATTGATCCATTTGATGAATTAATGATTTGAATGGATTAATAGGTGATACTGTAGGCTGATAGGGCATGGCTGAGGAAGTAGGTCATGGGGCATGGACTTGGGGACTATATTATGTCTGGCTTCTTGTATTTTAAAGCTGTCTCCGCTTCCTGGATATCATAAACTGGGCAGCTTTCCTGCACCATGCCTTTTCATCTTGATGTTCTGCCTGGTCTTGGGCCCAGAGCAATGGAATCATCTGACCATGGACTAAACCTCTAAACCATGAACCAAAATAAGTTTTTCATCTTCTAAGTTGTTCTTGTCAGGTCTTTTGGTCATAGCACTGAAAAGTTGATTGACACAGTAATCTTAATAAAGCTACCCACATGGTCCCATGATTGGAGGGAAAGAAAGCAGGCAGGCTAGAAGGGCTCCCAGCCTCCTGTCCTCTTAAGGAGGTTGCTTATGTTCCTGTCTTGCTACAAGTACCAGTCGGACTCACCTGGTGACTGAACTGTCCTGGATCCGTCTGACTGGTGCTGCCAAAGCTTCAATAAGGCTAGTCATTGTCCCTTTCTTCTTAATCCCTTCTGTGGAATGAAAGAATAACAGTTTGGGAAATTTAATTGAAATTTTGTTTGTGAAAGTCTGCTGCTACATTTGCCAATTCAAGGGCCAATTAAAACAACAACAACAACAAATGCTTTCAATGTGTAGGTGTAGCTCAGTGGTAGACTTGCCTAGCATGCATGACGCCCATACAGTCCCCAGACAGTAAAAAATAAAAAAGAAACAGCAAACCAACCAACCTCTGTGTTAGAGTAGAGGGCTTGTGCTCTTCACAGAACCTGTTGAGCTCTGCTTCCAAGCTGGGGCTCCTTCAAGGATTCTTCCATGACTTCCCCAGACAGAGGTGGACTTTGCTGCTGACAGTTTTGTGCAGGGACTGATAGTGGAAAAAGTTTGTGGTGATGTGCCCCAAACCTGCGGGTTCTGAGCACTTGAGGATGGTGTCTTAATGGGGTTGTGATAGTTCATGTTTACCACAGGACATGATAATATAAGGGTGCCCCTGTGTGTGCCTCAGATTCCATCCACATTCCTTCTATCTCTGATTTTGTAGTTCTGAGAATCACTCCAACTCACACTATGACCCCTTTTTGAAAGGAATGAAGAGTGAGTAGTGGAAGAGGTATCGTTATGTCCTTTGATGGAAGTGTTTTTCCCTTGGATGCCAAAGGAAATTTCTTTTCAAATTGACAGGAAGCCCCTTTGAATTGAAATATTTTGCCTGGCAATCAAAATTTGTGCCACTATAATCAACCCTTAATAAACACAAAAATATGGCTAAAAAGTCTTGTGGTGATTGAAATCCCCAAATCTATTTTTGACAATTAGTTTTCAACCTGTCCCAACTTTACATAATGCTATTAATAAGAAAAGGCTATCTCAAAGAACCTTCTGGTTGAAAGGACTTTATAGAATCTCTTTTGTCAAATGTCTGATCAACATCCTCTCTGCTTATTTCCAGAAATGTCAGTCCACATCTTTCTAGAACAGGCTTTTCCATAGAAAGAGAGTTTTTAGTAGCTACAAGGGAACTGAAATGTTTCTGTAACTTCATTTTCTGGTCCTAGTTTGTTTTTATCTGGAGGATTCTGGACTAAGTCAATCATCAGTCCTTAGAGTATTGTAGGCCAACTCGCTCATTTCAACTGAGTCCTTTTATCTATAGGCTAAACAACACTAATTATTCAACCTATTTAAAACACTTTCAGGGTAGGTGATGGTGCACACCTATGATCCCAGCAACTTCAGAGGCTGAGACAGGAGGATCAGAAGCTCAAGGTCAGCCTCAGCAATTTAAGGTGTCCCTAAATAACTGATTCTCTTCCTCCCTCTCTCTCTCTCTCTCTCTCTCTCTCTCTCTCTCTCTCTCTCTCTCTCTCTCTATCTATATATCTATATATCTATATATCTATATCTATCTACCTATCTATATATATATATATGGCTGGGGAGGTGGCTCTGTAGTAACCTCAGTTGTAAAGTGCCCTGGATTAAATCTCTAGTACTAAACAAAAAACAAAAACAAAACAAAACAAGAAAAGCCTTTACCATCTTTTTCATTTTCTTATGTATATACTTTGGTTTAAGATTTGGTATCTAGAATTAAAACCACTGTTTCAGATATGACCTATGAGTACAGAATCAGTAGAAGGCACTGATTAATCTTTTAATAACATAGTCTTATCCCTGTTGGCAATCCCAACATACTTGAATTATATTAAGCTAGGAGTTAAATAAGTGTCATATTTTTCCCTCATTAATTGTTGATCATCTTAATCTTATGCAACTGATTTTCAAAACCTAAACATATGAGATCCATGACTGTTAAGCTTTTAGGCTATTGGTTTTGTTCCAGTGTTCTAGCCAATTAAGGTTCTTTAACATTTTTTTTGTTAATGTTGTTAATTGCAACATTAACTATTCTTTCCAGTTTGTTTGTTTGTTTGTTTCCTACCTTTTAAGAATTGAAGACATTCTGTATCCGAGGCACATGTTTGTAATCCTAGCAACTCAGGAGGATGAGGCAGGAGATCATAAGCTAGCCTTGGCAATTTAGTGAGACTCTGTCTCAAAACTTGAAAAAAAAAAAAAGATTGAGAATATAGCTGAGTGGTAGAACACCTTTGGGTTCTATTTCTAGTACTGCAAACAACAACAAAACAAACAAACTGTAGAAATGGGCTGGGGTTGTAGCTCCAGTGAGTGCTTGCTCAGCACATGTGAGGCACTGGGTTCAATCCTTAGCACCACATAGAAATAAATAAATAAAGGTATTGTATCCATCTACAACTAAAAAGAAAGAAAGAAAGAAAGAAAGATAGATACTATAGACATTCAAAGAAGGTATACAATATAAGGAGTTCTAGCACCAAAGAAGGCTATATAAACTCAAATGTTAATCTATTAAGAATTATGACTTCTCATTGGGCTAGACCCTTCTTGTCTTAATAATGTAGGTTTTGAGTTGGGCACAGTGATGTGCCTATAGTTCCAGCTATTTGGGAGGCTGAGGTAGGAGTATTGCTTGAGCCCAGGAGTTTGAGGTCAGCCTGGGTAACACACAGCAAGATCCATTTAAAAAAAATAAGTTTTATTATTATTCAGGTAAGAGTATCAACAAGACCCTAGGATGTCAAAGCATCAGGAAATAAAAAAATTTAAAAATCCTGAGGAATATACTTCTCATCACCCTCACTAGTTCATTCTCTTTCTCTCAAGTAAGCCATATGGGAATCATGGGAATCAAATTGGATGCACATTGTCAACACTTGTCTCAGTAACTGAGACTGCCCGATGTCCTCTACTGAACAATTCTTACCATTAGTGTCAGCTACATTCTTGGAAGTACCAGTCCCAAGAGACTGAAAATGGTACCTGTAAAACTAGTTAATGAAGTACCATCAGAATTTCACATGAAATCATACTTACATAAAGTTAAAAATATAATTTAAAATAGATCTTACACACACACATACACACACACACACACACACACACAATGTACACACTGCAAATATCTGCACATTGGTACCCACAGTATATATTCCACTTAATGGAGTAAAAAGTCCCATGGGATCACTTTACAATTGGACTCCAAAAATCTCAGCACCTACAATGTTCTGAAGATGACTAGCAGGTGAAAAATTCTTCCAAATATGGCCCCAAATTTTTAATCCCATAAAAATTTTGTCATGTTGGAATGAGAAAATCAGGTTTTTCTTGATTTTGTATTTCTTCAAAGTAACATATGTGGCTGTTTCCATTGAAATTTGTAGAAATATTTATTATTAGTATTTAAGAAATAAATAAACATCAGCAATAATCAAATGATATTTTAAATTTTTATTGATACCATTTTGTTTATGAACTAATCTATTTACATATTCATTTAAACTGTATCCTTACAACTTGAACACAAGCATTTTTCTTGACATTAACTCACAAAAAACATTTACCTACTTAAGAACCTCTGGTGCAATTTTACGTTCTGAATAAAAAAATATGTCTAATGTGATGAATATTAATTTTTTCAAAACATCAAATGAAAAGCCTCCCATTACTTTTTAAAATAAAAGCCACGAGACATAAATAATAACTATATACATTACAACTTGCTTTTGTCAAATTACCAAGAAGAGCATCATGCCTATTGTTAAGATCTCCCCCATTACAGAATGCAAAGAAATAATATTGTATATGACAATATTCTGGTTAGTACACTCAGGTTTTGTATAGTTTGGTTTATTCTGTTTTAGAATTGCTAGAAAGAAGTAAGTAATCTTTGTATAAACACCATACTTTAAAGTTATGTAGATAATGTAATCATTTTTAAATATTTTATAATAGTAGCATTTATCTTTTTAGAAGTTATGCACAGGTCCTAAAATACTACGTGATTAGAATGTCACACTGAGGTTATCCTTATGTATCTTTATTATATGAATGTCTAATAACTGCATATTGAAATTAAAAGATATTGCTTAATATTGACCAAATATTTAACACATTTTGTCATTAAGTTTCTACTGGCTTTCTTAATTTTAAGTTTACCTAAACTAATCTAATAATTGGCCTTTCTTTTTTAAAATGAAGCAAGCATTATTTTCTGTTTGTGATAAATATCAACCTTTTTTTTTTCTTGTTGGTTTTTTTTTTCTTTTTGGAAACAAGTATATTTTGATGTAATTTAGGAAGAATGCTTTTTGAATTCTGTATTATCTTGTTATTGGAAACCTGTAGACGCTACTTCCAAAAATAACAGGAATTAAAAGATGTGGTTCAAGAATAATACCATAAGACAGCAGTTGTATATAAGGTTGTTTAAAAACAACCAAAGCAAAATAAAAAGCACACAAAAAACTTGGCATAGGTTATTAGTAGCTTGTAAAATCCCTGACCCTGCCAGATTGATACTGATTTAGCTGACACCAGGAATACGGGTGGCCTATTTTAACTATAGTGTTTTGACCTTTTAAATTTTTAAATTAACTCTTAACCTATCTGCAGTCAACATTTATTTTTTTTCAGAATTTGATCTTTCTTTCTTTGTAGCTTGAGTTGATTGAAGTTAGAACATTTTAGAGCTGTCATTTTCTTTTATGCTTTTTGCATTGTGGAAAATCACCACCTTATTTGTTGACATGAAATGGTAAATAATTATGACTTGAAAACATTGTTTCCTAATAAAAACATTTCTGAAAATTTTTTTTAAAATCTTCAAAATATTGTGACCTTTCTTTGCTCATTTTTGTTTAAATGGAAAACCTGGACCACATGAAGGCTGATAAATATTGGAAGCTTTGAGAAAAATAGCTTTCATTTTGTTTGAGAGAATTCCCTTAGCAGAAGCTGTACAATATGCACATGTTCACAGTGCTTAATTCAAAACATAATATTTTAGTCTACCTAACCACAATGGGCTAACTAATTACAAGACATAAAAGGATGAACATTTAAGCTTTCTTTTCTAGGTGTGTATTTCTCTGACACAGACATCTGAAGACAATGTGTTTTGTAGCCTTCTCTTAAAAATTTACCAATTGCTTAATTTGTTCTGTTTGCAAAGACTGTCTCCTTAACAACATTTTTTTACTTTTTAATTCTTTAGGGAAAATAGGAACTGTTGGCATAAGCACTTTTTGACCACAAGAAAGAAGGCTGCAAATCCTATTGTTGACATTGATATCTGAGATGGGAGGGTGAGGATTTACATTTAAGGGTGGCAGAAACCCAGGCCTGGTCTGCATAATATTGTGATCTAAAGGGAAAGCTCCAGAACCCCGCCTTTCTAAAACTGCTTGATTTCTCCTGCTCAGGGGCCCTGGGGGGATGGTCTCTGACAATTCTTTGGAGCCTGACAACAGTGAAGGAGATGGTGAGAGGATCTTCTTTTTTCCTGTAAATGCTTTGCCGTCTTCTAAAGTTGGTGGAATAAGGCCTTCGGAGAGCTGGGAATCAGAGCTGTAGTGATTCGCCCCTGAGTTTCTTTTTTGAACTATGCTTCTCAAGGTGGAGGTAAATATCGTCTGGTTAGGGTCTGGGTCCTGGTCAACAGGAATTTCAGCGCATGGCTGATTTCCATCTGGAAACAGAGATTGATAATTTATTTCATCATATGACATCTTCCTCGAACCAGCCTGATCAAAGGTTCTGAGCAAATGCGCAGTATCTTTTACATCAATGCTCTGGTGCCTTGTGATGAATCGCTTAGAAAGGGCCAGCCCATTGGTTTTGGAGGAGAATTCTTCCTCTGGTGTAATATCCAGGAGCTCCTCTTGCAAGGAGGCCACTCTGTTCTGGTGCTTTAATAACGGGGTACTTTTGATCCAGGCTGGACCCTGGGATAGCTTGGGCCCATTAGGGGACACTGCAGGCTTCCTCACAGGGGAGCCTGGTTCCCAGGTATCATCACTGCTTCCACAGGCCTCCCGGTCTTTAAAGCCAAAAAGCGTCAGTTCAGTTTCAGAAAAATGTGAAAGTTGCGATGAGGCTGTTTTGATGTCTACCTCAGAAGGAGTGGTGCAGGTGGCTGGGGAATGACACCCATCGATGTCTGCAGGAGGCATGTTTAGGTACTGTTTGGTAGTGTGCCTCCCAGAGGGTGATTTTGCAGTGGTTATAATGATGACCTCTTTCCCCTTTGCCTTGCAAGCACTAAGGAGAACTTTCAGGGTCTCCCTGTCTTCTGCATTTATTGCATAAACAAGAGCTGAGTAACCAGAATGGTCTTGCAAGCTGAGGTCAGCTCCGCTCTTTAGGAGCAAAGAAACAACTTCTGGACCAGCTTTTTCTAAGCAAGCGTGCATCAAGGCAGTTTTCCCAGATTTGTCCTGTATATTGGGATCAGCACTGTTTTCTAACAGGTACTTCACCATTTTGGCTTTACTGACACTCTGGTGATCCACATGTTTGGTCTTACAAGCAATCATTAAAGGCGTTTCCCCGCGGTCATTGCTCTCATTGATGTAGGCACCACCTTCTAGCAAAAGTCTTGTGAGGCGAAGTCGGCTCTGATGGACTGCTTTGATCAAGGAATTTCCATCACTTGAAATTTCTGTACCTTCATCCATCTTCAAAAGTCAGAAATCAATAGCTGGTTATCAAAGAAGATGAAGACCAAAAGATTAGCGGGAATCAACGTCCCAATTTACATTCATTTTGTCACTCACAATTTCTGAAATAGGTATAAAGGGGACATACATTGGATTATGCTATAACAAATGCAGAGAAAAATCATGAATTGCAAAGTAAATTTTAGAAAAGAAATGACCTTTAGGGAATTACAAACTAAAATGTATTTTTGAAATCATCCTTGAATATTTATGATGGAATGCCAACATGTTATTCCCTGAAGCTCATTTTTAAATAATAATCCATTTATTTTTTTACCTGTTAAAACATATTTTAAAAATTATTTTTAGTTGTAAATGGACACAATAGCTTTATTTCTGTGGTGCTGAGGATCGAACCCAGAGTCTCACACATGCTAGGCAAGCACTCTACCACTAAGCTACAGCCCAGGCCTGTGGAAGAAAAAAATATATATATATAAATATATAAATTTTTGGTATTGAAGATTAATCTCAGGGGCACTCAACCACTGAGCCACATACATCCCAGCCCTATTTTGTATTTTATTTATTTTATTTATTTTTAAAAATATTTATTCTGAAGTTTTAGGTTGACACAATATCTTTATTTTACATTTATGTGTTGCTGAGAATCAAACCCAGTGCCTCGTGCATGCTAGGCAAGCACCCTACCACTGAGCCACAACCCCAGTCCTTATTTTGTGTTTTATTTAGAGACAGGATTTCACTGAGTTGCTTAGCGCCTCACTGTTGCTAAGGTTGGCTTTGAACTCGAAATCCTTCTGCCTTTGCCTCATGAGGGACTAGAATTACAAGCATGTGCCACAGCGCCTGGCAGTGAAAAATATTTTTAAATGAATAATAGTAAAAAGTAAATTTAAGTAAAAATGCCAACGTTCTGTATAATCGCAATTGAATCAACTAAAATATAGCATGTTTGTAGTAGCTTAATGTAAAAGCTCTAATATTAAATTACTTAAACATGCTCTTAAATAATGCAAGTGATACTAGATTTTCAATTTGAAAGGCATTTTTATGTTTTGTTAGGTGATGAAAAATTATTTGGTCTACAAAACTTTAAGAGAGCTGACATGATGTCTGAAATTCACACTAAGCTAGCAATAGTGAGCGTGATTGTACATTTTTATTAATTCCATTATTTAAATTACATGCTGACTAGACTATGGTGTTATTAACAATTTCTGGGTTAAATTTTTTTTGTTCTAGTTAGTTATTCATGACAGTAGAAGGCATTTTGACACATTGTACACAAATGGAGCACAACTTCTCCTTCCTGTGGCTGAACATGATGCAGAATCAGACCAGAAATGTAATCATTACATGTATATAGGGTAATAATGTCCACCTCATTCCTCCATCTTTCCCATCCCCATTCCCCTGCCCCTCCCCTCACTCCCCTCTGCACAATGCAAAATTTGGGTTAAATTTTAACGGTAGTTCATTTGCTCTAAAAAGGTCTTATAGGCAAGAAATTTGAAAGGAGCCCTGGAAGCTTGGTAGACTTAAAAACAAAATTGAAACTGAAAAAGATTTACATTTAATTTATTTAAATATTTTAAATTCAAACTCCTTCAATAGATCACTTTAGTCAGGGGTAATAATTATGCCTTCATTAAGGCTAAGGGAAATTTTGTCTTTTATTGATATTTAGATGTAAAATGGATGTCTATGTAATATTTAAATCTAATTTAATAGGGTAGTTTTTAGAAATTGAGAACGTATATTTATACTAATCATTGACTTTTCTCCCCGCCCAGGACTGGGGATTGAAGGATTGAACTGAGACCCTTGCACATGTTGGCAAGTGCCTTATTACTGACCTACATCCCCAAACTTTTTATTTTGTTTTGAGATGGAGTCTTGCTCAGTTGCCCAGGTTGGCCTTAAACATGTGATATAATAACCTCTTAATAGAAAGAAAAGACAGAGAGAGAAGAAAATTTAAAAAAAGAAAAATATAGACATCCACAGAAATTAATTCAATTGTTAGGTATCCATAAGCTCTTAAATGTACTGGGTACTGAGATGCAAAGACACAAGCCTACCCTGAGGAGTTCACAATCTTTGGAAAATACTGCATAGCTGGATTACTGCATAGCTGGATTATTGCATAGCTGGCTACGGGAAGAATCCTGACAACACAACAGCTTTAACAACTCTGAAACAAAGGGGGCTTCACAGAAGCCAGCCCTGGATCTGGGTCTTGAAGACTGTGTCAGATAGGGCTGTGGGTGCAGCCGGGTAGTAGAGTGCTTGCCTAGCAATCCCCAACACTGCAAAGAAAATAAAAATTAAAAAAACAAAGAATTTGGCAGACAAAAGAGAAAGAGAGAATTAGAGAACACTGTATGCAAAAACCCAGAGGCATACCACAGTAGTTATGAATTACAAAACAAACTCTGTTTACACAGATATAACCAAATTGAGGGAAATACTTTAGCAGATGGTTAGAGTTAGGGTTAATATGGCAGAACACACACAATTTTGCTTCTTCCTGACCAACCCCCATCGCACCACAAAATGAAAGAATTACGCCCCCCACCCCCAAAAGATAGAGGGAAAATGAAAGAAGGGAACAGTGACATTTTGGAAGCTAGTAAGCTGGTAAGCCAGTAGCAACTGACTCTATCAACCTGAGAAAGCTGGGCCTTGAGTCAGCAATGAGAAAGATAAAGCTGAGAACCAACTCCACATACACCGCAGAATCCTGAAGGCAGTAGCCAGAAGCTTCAGAACTGGGGTGACGATAGTGATGAAGAATTCATGGAAAGTAAGGAGGGCCAGGTGAAAAGCTGTTAGAGAAGTCTTGGGTCCCTGCTGCTGGAAGTGTGATCTCACCTCAGACCAGCAGCAAAAAGCTTACTAGACAGCAGATCTCAGACTCAAGCCCAGAGCTACTGCATCAGCACCTACCTCTTCACTAGATCCCATGTGATTTGTGTGCACGGGAAGCACTGCCCTAGGTGGTTCCCACAACTCCAAGTCACTCACAGTAGACCAGTGCCACTCTCTCATTCTGGATGTTCAGAATGTTAGGGAGAACTTGACACAGGTATTGCCATTTTGAAACATATCCTTCATCTTGGAACAAGAGTCACCTCCCAGTTACTCCGACTAAACCCCCAGACAATACTCTGTCATCTTGGTTCCGCCTGAAACAATGACCACTTCAACAATGGAGGTGAGACCCCAAGCATCCTTTCCTGACAACCCCCTAGCAACAGCCTAAATGCAAAATTTCTCCCACTCTCTCAAGTCCCTATAATGACCCCAGGCTATAAGCAGAAGTTGAAAGACATAATAAACCTGTTACTATTGGGACACCTCTCCCCTCTCTTTCCTTCATTTTGTTCTTTCCATACACAGAGGTGTGCTGAAATGGTGAAACAGGTTTCTGGGTTGGAGACACTAGGCATATTTGAGAACAACAACAGAAAACCGGGAATAAGTGTTTCACTTTTTGACCACTGCCTGGGAGACTCCCCAGCTCAGTTCCAAGAAGGCTGGAAGCCATCCCTTACCCCTGCTATACTCTCCTCTCAAGAGCTGGATCTGCTAAGAGAAAACATCTAGGCAGGTTCCCCTACATGCCACCAGATAATCCCACAGTGAAGCTTACACGTGACAAGCCTCACCTGTGTGCTCGAAAACAAACCAAAGTGCCTCCTACATTGAAGACAGACATCAGAGTAAAAGAAATAAGCAACTTGGAGGAAACAGATGTTAGGAAAATGAAAATTTCAAAACTCATTATCCTCACATGAACAAGATATTGTAACTGCATTATAAGAATAAAATCATATAAAAAAAAGAATATTGAGATTCCATAAAAAAGTTCTCAGAAGGCAAAAACATGATACAGATCTGGGAAATTCAACAGAAAAGCTGGATGAGAAGGCTGATAAGATCTCTAAAGTATCTCTTACTAGACAAAGGCACCGAAAATATACATTGGAGAAAAGATAGCTTATTCAATAAATGGTGCTGGGAAAACTGGAAGTCCGAACGCAGCAAAATGAAATTAAACCCCTATCTCTCACCACGCACAAAACTCAAAGTGGATCAAGGACCTAGGAATTAGACCAGAGATCCTGCACCTAACAGAGGAAAAAGTAGGCTCAAATCTTCATCATGTCAGATTAGGTCCTGACTTCCTTAATCAGATTCCTAAAGCGCAAGAAATAAAATCAAGAATCAATAAATGGGATGGATTCAAACTAAAAAGCTTCTCAGCAAAAGAAACAATCAATGAACTGATGTGATTCTGCAATCTGTATTCAGGGTAAAAATGGGAGTTCATAACCCACTTGAATCAAAGTGTGAAATATGATATATCAAGAACTATGTAATGTTTTGAACAACCAACAATAAAAAAAGCCTAAAAAAAAAAAAGAAACAATCAATGAGGTGAAGACAGAGCCTACAGAATGAGAGAGCAAATTTTTACCACACATACATCAGATAGAGAGCACTGATCTCCAGGATTTATAAAGAACTCAAAAAAATACCAAAAAATACAGACAACCCAATCAATAAATGCACTAAGAAGCTGAACAGGCACTTCTCCGAAGAAGAAATACAATCAATCAACAAATATATGAAAAAATGTTCATCATCTCTAGCAATTAGAGAAATGCAAATCAAAACTACTCTAAGATTTAATTTCATGGCAGTTAGAATGGCAGTTTTCAAGAATACAAGCAACAATAAGTGTTGGCGAGGATATGGGGGAAAAGGCACATTCATTCATTGCTGGTAGCAACCAATCTGGAAAGTTGTATGGAGATTCCTTAGAAAACTTGGAATGGAACCACCATTTGACCCAGCTATCCCTCTCAGTCTACACCCTAAAGACTTAAAAGTGTACTATAGTAACACGGCCACTTCAATGTTTATAGCAGCACAATTCACAATGGCTAAACTGTGGAAGCAACTTAGATGCCATTCAATAGATGAATGGATAAAGAAACTCTGGTATATATACACAATGGGATATTACTTGGCATAAAAGAGAATAAAATTATGGCATTTTCAGGTAAATGGATGGAGTTGGAGAACATCATGCTAAGTAAGCCAATCACCAAAAATCAAAGGCTAAATTTTCTCTCTGATAAGTGGATTCTGATCCATAATGGAGGGAGGGGGCATGGGGGTAGGAAAAATGGTAGAATGAAAAGGACATCATTACCCTAGGTACATGTATGACTGCACAAATGGTGCAACTCTACATCATATACAACCAGAGAAATTAAAAGTTGTGCTCCATTTGTGCACAATGAAATGAAATGCATTCTGCTGTCATATATAACTGATTAGAAAAAAATTTTTTAATGTTAATTAAAATTTTTTTAAATTATTGATAGTTGATTGCATGAAAGCTCTGTGTAAATTTAAGATAAAAAAAAGTCAAAGAGAAAAAAAAATCTTTAAAGTAGTCAAACAAAATGAATAGAGTGGGGAAGACAATTAGAGGACCAGACCAGGAACTTCAACATTCAAATAATGGAAGTTGCATAAAGGAAAAAATACTGGAGGGCAGAGGTAGGAGCACAGGAGAGAAATCAATGAGATCAAGAAGAATTTCTAGGTCCAAGAAACATGAATAACCAAATTGAAAGGGCCCAATTAGAGCATCCCACAATAAATGAAAGCCAACCATACTTATAATACCTGGTTGTAAATTTCTAGAACAGAGAAGATTCCACAGGTTTAGAGGTAGGGTTCAGGGAATGTGGTGATAAGTTTCATACTTAAGGATCCAGAATTACTATAGTTTCAGATCTACCAATAATAATGATGAAAAACATTGGAGGAATAGCTTTAGAATTCTGAAGGAAAATGAACCTGTTTCAAATTCTATATTTAGCTAAGCCATTGGACAAGAACTAGGACAAACTCTCAAAAATTTACTGGAGGAGGTAATTGACAAAGATGAAATAGTGAAACAAGGAAAAAGGAAAGCATGAGACACCAAGGGCTAGACATTTTCAGGGAGGAAAGGCACCCACCCCCCAGGAAAATGCTGAAGGGAAATGTTGGGATAATGAGTACCAAAGATACCCTCTCTAAGATCACTTGGCCATTTCTCCATCTGTTAGCAGAGGACCACATCCCAGGGGGAGCCTGCTCTCAGATCCTGTCTTTGCTTGCTGTGTCCCAACCACGTCGCTCCTCTCTCTTCTATACTTGTCTTCTGTGGCAATCATGGTGCTCATTTCATCTCTGGTGGGCTTCAGAGGAGAAAGACTGAACAGCCCATTCATTCCCTTTAGATACCAGTACTGGTCTCACTGTGCACTGCCAGCAGCTCTGTAATGGTGAGCCCCACGCTTCCCAGGACCCACTCACTCTTGACCTTGCCTACAGGAGCTCTTGTGAGCACACATGGATGCTGAGCCAGACCAAGATGCAGAGACTGTCCAATTTATCTTCTGAGAGCTGCCATCATATATTGGCAAATATTGCTCTTTCCTGACGTGTATAATTGTGTGCTTGTTGCCCAGTTTTTTTTAAAAGATACAATTATTTTACTTACAGATCATTTATAAGTAGGAAATAAAAATAAAAGCAAAAAGGAATGATAAACATAAAAGTTAAGAGAAAATTATCATGTTCTATTTCTGAATCTTGGTGCTATGTATAGGGGTGTCATTTTATTATTATTATTTAAACGGTACCTATTTCATATACTCTTCCATATAATGCCACTCTTATCTATTTATTGTAAAATAAAACATGCATACAGAAAAAAGCATAGCATACATGCAAAATTTACAGAGTCATACGAGGTCTTCTTTTTGCAACATAATTCATGATGTTATCAATAGTATTTTTGCACAAACTTTCCATTGCAGTTGCCATGACTAAGCTCCTGAAAGGAAGCATTCTGAAGAATAAACTTGTTCCTCTCCACTTTGGTATCATTCGTGATGCAAACAAAGAACAACTACTCAATAAATATATATGTAAACACAACAAAAGTAAACATTTTGATTTTACATCCTCATTGTCACATTCTGTAAGAACTATTCCAGAGATGAACATACCTGCGACTCAGGAACATAGGAATTTAGAATCCACTAGTAGCTTGGGTTCCAACTCCAAAGATCTATTCTAAAGCAAAACATTTGAAAAGAGCCACAGTGAGAGAGCCATCATAAGAGATACTTCTTTTAGTATTTTTCATTTATAAATGCATTTAATACAGCAAAGAAATTTAGAGAAGTGATTTGGAACATAACATCGAAAATAGAAATCACCTAGTAACTAGTAACTAGTAATAAATCACCTAGTAATAAATCACCTATTAATAATAGATACAGTAAATGGTCAACTTTAAAAATCTTTGGGAAAAAAGTGGCATTTAAGAAACACTGAAATATGAACAAGTTGCCAGGTACCATATTTTAATATTATATTTTCATATAGGGAAATATGCTTTCTATTTGGGAAATCTTGCTTTGGATTTTTGTTGTTTTAAACTCTCATAAGAACCTATTTGGGAAGTCTCTGTACTTTTCACCCATCCTCAAATAAAGGCCTTTGTCCACAACACTAAATCTGAACACTTCCCGTCAGAACCTTCCTTTCACTAAGGTTGGTGTCAAGAGGTTCCAGGAGAAAGGGAGCTGGCAATACTGGCAACCTGGATCCCTGAGCCAGGCAGTATCCACCTCAGTCCTGTGGAAAGCGGGATGCTGTGGGCTGCAGATCTTAAAGAAGCAAATCAACTGGCTGCCTAAGTCATCTGTCATAAATACAATGGTAGATCCTCTCCCTCAAGGGCTGGAGGGCTGGCTAGCAAAAACAACTCCATGAGGTTTACTCTTTCTTCGTTATGACGACTTCTGTTTTTCTTTCTAAGAGACAGGCCTTGATATATTGTCCAGGCTGGCCCTGAACTCCTGGCCTCAAGCGATCCTTCTGCCTCAATCTCCCAAGTAATTTGGACTATAGATCCATATCACTGCAGCTGGCTATAATGACTTTTAAAGTCACTTGGTTTGCTTACTTTTTAACATTTAGTAGGATAATTCTGAACATTAAATTTTTCAGAGAAAAAAGCCATAGATATTTTATTCTTTAAATGTATAGTACATATTTGAGTCCCTAGGGTCACATTTTGTAATCAGTATCTTACTGGAATAATCTCCTATCATTAGGCCTTCATCCTCTTTCAAGTGTTTTTTTTTTAACCTTTCCTTATCTATTTGTACATCCAAAGTGCTGATATTTCTGATATTTAAGTCTGACTTATTTTTCATAGAGCTAAATTTACTTTTGATTAAGACCATTTCTCTTGCCTAGAATGTTCTTTTCTCCTGTCTGAGAGAAACATCCTGACTGAGCACCCAGAGCTGAGATATTAAAATTCAGTCAACTTCTTCATTATATGTAGTGTTTAAGCAATCCCCCAGTTCAGTTTTACTTTCCACACAGAAAACACTCCAACTGGAAGAAGTTCAGACTTGCAGGCTGAACTTTCAATCCTGACACACCTACTTATGAGCTATATGTCCTGGTATAGGCTCAGTCTATCAGAGTGTTGGGTTCTTCCTTATAAGGTGCATCTGCCATAGACATGCTGCGACATGCTGGGACTAACTAAGTTGTTGGCCATAAGGAACAGCAGCCATTGAACTGCTTAGACATGTCTGCTTGCAATTGATAAAGAGCTATAAGGGGCACTAGCCATAGGCATTCTTAGCAATGACTGGTTACATATGATAGGGAGTACAGCTCCATAAGCATGTGCAAAGAACATGCCCAGTTGCAATTATATTACCTCACTGGACATAACCAATGGACATTGACTTTCACTGGGCATAACCAATCATCAAGGTACACCACCAACATGAAACTATATTTAAATTGCTGGTCCTGCCACATTGAAGGGTTTTGCTCTAAGAAATCAGTGAGACTGGCCACCTTGCCGTCCATCCCTGGACTGAATCCACTATTTCCTGATGTCTAGCCATCGGCTGGAGAGAACCACCAGACAAGGACAACGTCTGCTCTTTGACTAAGAGAAGTCGCGTGGCATTGGAGGTATTTGGGGGCTCATGGTTGCCCTAGGATTGCGTGATTTGTTTATAGTGTTTAATTAATGTGCTTTGAATGCTAGTTGGGGTACTCCAGCACACCCAATGAGTTTTGCATTAATTGTTTATTTTTGGTGATTGGTGTGACCGAATATATGCTTGTATTTAAAGATAATCCACCTCTGAATAATTATTACTAGCGCTGCTCATGACATTCCCCTATGGAATGACAATCATAATATTCCATGTGGATGAAACATGAAATTAAACAATGCTAGAAGACTTTCTTGTGCCTTCCTACTCACTACATCCTTCTTAAAATTTTTTATTTCAGGGATCTGGAGATGTAGCTCAGTGATAGAAAACTTTTCTAGCACAGGCAAGGTCCTGGGTTCAATCTTCAGCAGCACATACACAAACATTGTCTCATAATTCTGACTCCTTTTATTTTTATCACATCTCTAACCTGCAGTCTATTTAAGTAACAGATAAAATACCGAAAATGCTTTTTCAGAATCTGTAAGTAATATTTTGTAAACATAAGTGGAATATAATCAGTGAGAAATGGAAGGAACATGTCCTTTAAGTACATTTTCTTTATAATTTCTAAATCCTATATTATTATAAGACCTTAATGATTAAACAGTTGCACGAACATTTTTATTTTAAAGTTAGAATGTCTTTAAAATCAATTACAATTCATCATGGCATTTTATCATAATCTTTCAGTATCTCTCTCTACACCCAAGATCCCATCAAAATTAGAACTACTTGGTTAATTTTTTAAAAAGAGATATATATATTCTCAAGAACAAAGAAAATTAGAGGGGACGAATCATCAGATAAGTAATTTCAAATAAGCTCTGGAAGAGAGTTGAGCTGGTGGAATGGTAGATAGCTGCAAAATAAAGAGCCAGGGGAGGAGGCTCAAAGAGAAGGGAGCCCACCCATAAACAGGGCCCATGAAGTTGAGCACTCAGAGATTCCAAGCATTGCAGAAAGTGGCAGGGAGGCACAGGACTGAAGATGAGAGGACAGTTGAAAATCTGCAGACAGAGTACCTGGACCTCCAGCTATTTCACCCTGTCCCAAGTAGCAGACAACTAACTGCAAGAAAACAAAGATTGATAACCTGAGCAAACTGATCAGAAAGGCTCTGAACTTGAAAGCAGCAAGCTGAAAATGTGGATAAAGTGAGAATCTGTAGGCTGAATGTTGAGATCCCCAGTTCTCTGCCTGCCCTGCTACCAGGAGACTGGAAGCCAGGAAGAAAGAAAATCGTTGCATTTTAAAATTATGAGTCCTATTAAAAATATCTGTGGATAAATGAAACAGTTCAAACCATAACTATACTCACCCTTCTACACACCCACTCCAAATGGAAATAGAAAGTTACCTGAAAACATTATTCCAAATTTCATACTTTACTTTTTCTCTTCTATCCCTGGATGAGTCTCCTGGCAGCCAGCTGTCAGTTCCTACCAAAGAAAATCAAAGCTATTCAGAGGCACATAAACACCAATGATTTGCTGCAAGCATCTTTCTCATTTAGAGTCTAGTTTTTTAATTCCTTGTTAAGAAATCTCTACAGTGTTTGTTCAGTTTATCATATTTCACCAATTACGAGTTTGTAAAAGCGCCTGGAGTGGATTTTATGCATAGCAAACTGGTGGGTGTCTGTTTGTAGGATGGAGCCTGCCCTGCAGGCCCTTACCTGGTTCAGCCAGGCGAGAAGGCTGAGGAAGAAAAGAAAAGGGAATTCTCCCAAGGTCCTTCGTCTTATCCACCTGCCTGTCAGAGGTTAAGTACAAGTTTCTGTGTCCTTTCTTAACATCTCTTTGTCTCATGGATGACCAGTTTGCTGCAGAGCATGGTTCTATCTGGAGAACTTGACTCATGCAGTGTCTAACGTGACAGTGCCTTTTTGGCTGAGGTACTTTAAAAGCTGTCTTGGAGGTGACGGGCTAGGCCTTTCCTATGGCTTTCTCTCCCAATTTCTCTCCCAATATTTCCCTCAGTTTTCCTTTCATTAGGTCAAAAAAGTTGTTTTCCTTTGTTCCTTTTACTATACCTTCTAATTGGATCCATTATCCCACCATAAAGTTAGTTGTCTGGCTATGGTGGGGGAGAGAGGGAGTGAAACTTCACAAATAGGTTTGAAGCTCAAATTCAGTCCTTCCCACTAACCCGAGTCCTGCCTTTATGCAGAAGAGGCAGCAAGGTGTGTGTGTCAAGAACCTGGGCTGTCTCTCTTCAAGTTACCAACCTTTGGGAAGTCATTTCTCACCCCTAAAATGAGGACAATATCTATGTCACAGTAGACAGTTCTAAGAATTTTAAAATACTCAAGTATACTTGTTGCTGAAGAATTCAACAAATGACAGTTTCTAAACATACATCAGCAAATACAAGTCCTCTGCATGTGAATCCTCTGTGCTGGTGGGGTCGGACAATGAGGCCAAATTTCCTCTACCAATGGGTTCTCACCTTTTGTGGGCATAAACATCACAGGGAGAATCTGTTAAAAATAAGATTCCAGGCTCTATTCCCAGATATTCAATACCAGGTGCTTGCTGCCCACTTCGAGAAAATGTGGGACAGTCTCTTCATTCCTATATGCTATCAACCCCTACCTCTAACTCTTACAGGTCTTCAAGTGGTTTGATGCTCAACTCCTCTGCGGGAGTGAAGGGTAGAGATGGTTAGCCCAGAAAGGAGTTAAGGGAGCCTTTGGGTTTCAGAGTACAGCCTTGAGTTAGAACAGGCCCCAGGGGTTGGAGGTTTGCTGCCTTGCTCTTCCCAGACAAGTCTGAAAACACCTGGTCCTGTGGGGAGCCTAAGGCCAGGATGCCCAGGCCAACTTGGAGTAAGGAAAGCCTGCCAGCCACAAGAAAAGCATGCCTCTCCTACCCAGCAAGATGCATCTGAGATTGTCCCAGGATATGTAAGGGACTGGCCAAGAAGAGTGCTCTTCCCCAGCACCAGTTTCTAAGAATTATTGACAAAATGCCTAAGGGAAGGAGTAGCTAGTACTGTTCCCTACACATACCCACAAAGGGCTAGGTTATCTTCTGTTACCTTGGGGCTGTCCCCAGGACCTTTAGGAAAAATCCTTGGGATATATACACCCCTACATCTCTAAATAGATTCCCCCTCAACACACACACACACACACACACACACACACACACACACACACGTAACAGAGGGGTGGGTGGAGGACAAACCTGCACCTCCAATCTCAGGAACCAAGATGACTAGATTTCTGAGCTATTGAGGATGCTGGCAGCGTCTCTGGATCCCCGATGGCGTCTCTTCAGTCTTTTCCAAGAACGCGAGGGAGCAAGCCCAAAGTGCTGTCAGAGAAGGGCAAAGGAAGGTGACTGGGGCGACAGCGTTGGGGCACGGATGGGGGCGGGGCGCACGTTTCTTCACCTCCTCTGTGAGCCAGGGCAGCGGCTGGCGGGCTGAAGCTATTGCCATCCACGAAAGGGGATTCTGACCAGGACCCCTGAAGAGTGGTTTCCTCACCTCCAGCCCTCTGGGAGGATGCAGCCCACCCTTGGGGAATGGCGCGCCCGAGGGGACAGCCATTGCCCTTATCCCAGGGAAGGCGCACCTCTGCACCCCGGCTCTGCGCGAAGGGGGTCTCCAGCGCGCACATCCTTGGTGCCAAGGATGTGCGCGCTGGAGAGCCACGGGACCCAGCTGCCCACCCCTGTCTGTCTCCGGTTGCTCGAGCCAGAGGCTGCAAAGGGCTCCTCAAGCCACAACCCACCCTCTGCGCCCAGCCTGCACCTCCTGCTGCCCAGCGGCCCCAGGCACCTGCGGAGACGCGCTCGAGCTGGACCCTCCGACCCGCGCGCTCCTGCGGCCGAGCGCGCGCCGCTCCCGCTGCGGCGCCGACACCCAGCAGCTCCGCGGCTCGGGTTCATTCCCCCAGCGCCGTGAGGCGAAGAAGGAGGCGGAACCCGCATCTCGCGGGGTCCAAGCCCCAGCCGCCGCAAAGCCGGAGCCGAGAACCGGCGGGGATTGCAGGAGGGGAGAGGGTAAGCTCGGGCTGAGCGCACCCCCGGGTGGCGGGGCAGAGGCGCTGGGGAGGCCCGTGAAGCCCGTTGCCTCTCGGTGGGCCGGGTCTCATTCTCGGCTCGGGGCACTGCAGTGTCAGGATGCGCGTGAGGTGCGAGATCCAGAGCCTGAGCTCGAGGGCGGGGCGCACGAAGGCCACGCGGCCTCGGGGTCTCGGGCTGCGCCCTCGGTACCCTCCTCCCAGCAGCTGCCACGGCAACCCAAAGTTTCCCCAAGTGCAGCTGGCAGAGACGGCGCCGCACACTGACCTGAGACTCTCTGTCGAGTTGGCAGCGGCGCCCGTCGCTTCCCTCGGGCAGCTCTGACCCTCCGAACTGGTGGCCCCAGGGCTCAAAGCCGGACCGAGCTGCCCACCCCAGTCTGCCGTCGGAACTGGGTAATGGTCTTTGGTCTTTGGCGGCGGCAATCTCAGATGCTAGTCGGTGCCTCCCCGTCCCCGCCCCTGGTTGGCAGAGAGAGGCGGGCGGCGGGCTGAGAAGCTTGGAGTGGGAGCCGGGAGGCGCGCACTTCGCCAGACGCTGGGGCTGTGCGGCGCTTCCGCTGGGAGTGACGCGCCGACTCGGGGATGCGCTGCAGGTGGGGGCGGCGTGCCAGTCCAGTCCCGGGGGCCAGAGGTTGTTCTCCGAAGCTCCGCCTTCTGTTCTCATAAGCCCGGCCCCCGCCCCTCCTCTGGCCACTGCGCTTTGGCCCCAAAGACTTGACTCGTCCTAGAGCTAGGGGTGGTAGGGTCCCCAACGCCCCTAGGATCTTTGGTCGGCTTCTGCACCCCTTTTTCTGCCCAGCTTGTATCCACGCGGCTGGTCAGTGAATCTGCCCTCGCGGGACTCTGCTCTATCCTGGTCACTTAGGCAATGCCAGAGCCTCACTTCTGGTTAGAGTGTTAGTGGGAACAATCATTCTTGTTTTTATTTTTATGAATTCATAACTGTATTACACTGCTATTAAGGCTTAATATGACATTCAACAAAAATACATTCATATATTAAACTCCGCTGAAAGATCAAGAAAGATGAAATTAAAACAACAGTTTGTTATTGTTGTTGTTGTGCTGGGGATCAAACACAGGGCCTTTTGCACATGAGCCAAGTGATCTACCCCTCATTGAGCTATATCCCCATACCAAGGAAATGGTCTTAACTCTGTGCTTATCTTGGAGAGTCTGACAGAGAAAAGATTCACTGTTTTCTGTCATTCAGAGTCTTTAGAAGCAAGTTCATGGGACATTTTACCCTAGAGGTGGGAGTTGGAAGTCCTGGATCTGGGTTGCCCTTGCCAAGGTTTGTTTGGAGGTTACCAGAAAGGACTGGGCAAATTTGCTGGAAGTCTTAGGTCTCTTCCCATTGTCTATTTTTAAAGCTTTTTATCTATGTACATGTAGTATACATATTTAAAGATGCACACTTCCCAAATTCAGTGATTTTGCACAAATTGAATAATCCAGATTAAGAAACAGAACACTGCCAGCTCCCCAGAAGATCTCTTTATATCTCCCCCTTGTGGGGAGTAGTGGTTTCAAACAGCATACATTAGTTTTGCTTGTTTGGCACTTGAATCACCTTGTCACCCTGTCACCCTGTTGTTTGCCTTTTTTACCACAATATTAAATTTTTTTAAATTTTAATATCTTTTTTTTCAGTTTTTGGCGGACACAACATCTTTATTTGTATGTGGTGCTGAGGATTGAACCCGGGCCGCACGCATGCCAGGTGAGTGTACTACTGCTTGAGCCACATCCCCAGCACACACAATATTAAATTTTAGAGATGAATACTGTGTGTGGTTGTGGTTTGTTCATTCTTTTTGCTATATAGTATTCCATGATGTGTATACAGCTCAACTTATTTATTTTACTCCTGATAGACATTTGGGTAATATTCAGGTTTGAGACATTACAATATCACTATAAACATGATACTAGATGTCCTTGGGTGAACATATGTACCTATTTCTGTTGGGTACATACCTAGGACTGGAATTGTGAGTCACGAAGTAGGCATATGTTCAGCTCTGTAGATATTGCCAAACAACTTTTTAAAGTAATCCAATTTTCCTTCCTATGGTATTTGTTTCCTATTGCTATTTATTTTTTTAAAAATTTTGCAGTTGTAAATGGATGGCATGCTTTTATTTTGTTTATATTTTTTTCTGTGGTGCTGAGGATTGAATCCAGTGCCTCACAAGTGCTAGTCAAGTGTTCTGCCACAGCCCCAGCCTTCCTTTTGTTATTACCACAAACAAATCACTGCAAATGTAGTGGCCTAAAACAATACAATTTTTTTTTTTACAGTCCAAACTGGGTTTTATGTGGCTAAAATCAAGTTGCCTGCAGGGTACCTTACTTTTGTGTGCTCTAGGGGACAATCTGTTTCCTTGACTTTTCTAGCTTTTAGAAGCTTCCCTGCATTCCTTGGCTGGTGGCTCCTTCCTCTAAGATCAAATCTCTCTCCTTTTTCTCCTCCCATCTCTGTTTCCATTGTCACATGGAAGTATCTGATTCCCCTGCCTTACTTATAGGGAACTTTGTGATTATACTAGGTTCACTTGAATAATCTGCCATCTCAAGATTATTTTTTTCAAAAATTTTTAGTTGTCAATGGACCTTTGTTTTATTTACTTATATGCAGTGCTGAGAATCAAACCCAGTGCCTCACACATGCTAGAAACGTATTCCACCACTGAATTATAACCCTAGCCCCAAGAGTCTTAATTTAATCATGTCTACAAAAACAAAGCCCTGAGATAAAATCCATCAGAGGATTTTCCCTGGAGACCTGGTCTGTGTTAAGGCTGGTAGGAGAGGGAGCTGATGTTGGAACACCATGTCTGGCCACCACCAACCTGCCACCACTACCATGTCTGAGACAAGGGCTTTCATGTAGAGAATGAGAGCCTAGGTTGCTTGGGCTGGGAACCAATGCTGAGGGAAACATTAGGGAAAGCAGACTCTGCTTTGTGGAGTGGTATGGTCTGAATACATCTGCCAAATTCATATACTGAAACTTAATTGCTAAGTAATAATATTAAGAGACAGTGTGTTTAAGAGTTAGTTCATGAGGATGGAGCCCTTAAAAATAAGATTAGGAGTCTGGGGTTGTGGCTCAGCAGTAGAGCAGCCTCACATGTTCCAGACCCTGGGTTCAATCCTCAGCACCACATAAAAATAAATAAGTGAAATAAAGGTATTGTGTCCAACTAAAACTAAAAAATAAATATTAAAAAAAGAATGAGATTAGGGCCCTTTAAAAGGGCTTGAAGTAGTCAGTTCATGCTTGTCTGTCCTTTTGCCATGTGAGGAAATAGTGTTCACTATCCCGGCAGCCCCCGCCAGGATATTGCAACAAGGCATCATCATCTTGAAACAGAGAGTAGCTCTCGATAGCCATTGAACCTCTTAGTCTTCCCAGCCTCCAGAACTCTGAGAAATAAAGTCCTACTATTTGTAAATTACTCAGTCTATGGTATTTTGCTGCAGCAACACTAATAGACTAAGACTTGTTAGTTGTTAACAGCAGGAAGGCAGTGTTCAACACAACATATACTTCATTGCGGGCAAGGCTTTGTGGTGTGGAATGTCCCCCACATACCATCATGTCCCTTTCCATCCTCCATTTCTGGGGATGAATCTACTTCAGGATTGATGATGGGATTGTGAGGACTGACTTTCTATAGCAGGAGAGGTAAGGTAGGGTGGATGGGATGCCAAAGCCTGTCCTTCTAAGCTGTAGGTGGAGGTATCATCCTGACGGAAACAGGAGTAATATAAATGTTAGGAGAATTATTTATCTACCCTCTTGCTGCATTCCCAGAGAGTTTGAAGACAGACCTCTCTGCCAGATGCTCCTTCCAATTGGCCCTCAGATTAACCACCAATAAAGTTCATGGTCCAGAAATCTCTCATACATATTCAGAGTTTCCCAAACATCTTTATAGTTTCTAATTCTCTTAAACATGAGCTGACCATCTAGGATTTTCTGACTTGAGAAAGTTTCAAATGTAAAAAAATTAAACCAAATAAATAAACAGAAATATCCAAATTTGGGGGAAATAGACAATGTAGGAAGAAGAAAACATAAAACCCGTCACTAATATAATAGATGCAATATAAAACAAGAAAAGGTATTATGTAAAGGAAACAATCAGAAATAAGAAAAGGCTTTTGAAATTTTAAAGAGCAGATATGAAAATATGAAGTTGATAATCTCAAGAGAAAGGTTACATAATAAAAATAGAGTCATCTCTGAGAAAATATAGTCATCTCTAAAGAAAAAAATGGGGAGGGAGAAGACAGTCAGAGAAAGAGAGAGAGGAAAATAGAAAGGCATGGAGGATGAATCTAAAATGTCCAACATCTGACTAGTAGGAGTTTCAGAAAGAAAGGACAGGGGAAAACATAGGAAGAAATTATCAAGAAGCCAATCCAAAGTTGGGTGCAGTGGCACAGGCCTGTAATCTCACCCCTAAGGGGGTTCTCCTTAGGACAAGAAGCGCTGTAGGTAAGTGTTGAACACTGAGCTTTAGTCACACTGAGCAATGCAGAGCATGTTTTGCTTCTTATATTAATAATTTTCTTCCTCTGGAGAATTGCAAATTCAAGGCCAGAATTTAGTAAGAATCTGTTTCAAAATAAAAAATACAAAGGACTGGGACTCAGCAGTAGAGTACCCCCTGAGTTCAATCCCCCAAATCAGAAAAAATAGGGAAAAAAAGGACCCAAGAAAATTTCCCCAAGATGAACAACATGTTTCCAGATGTGAAGGGCTTGCTTAAGTGCCTAAATCTTTCCATAAAAATAACTGTGGAAAAGGGAACATCTGGAAGAATGTGCTCTCTAAAGCCCCAAATGGGTAACACCTAAAACAATAAGTAGTATAAGCACACTATCAAGAATATGGAGTCTTCACAGGAAGAACTGAGTATAGGCATAATCATGGAGTTTAAGTGGCTTCATTTGGGGAGTGGCACTGTGGTGGGGATGTCAGTCAAAGGCTAATGGTTTTCTGTCCAAGCCCTGACATACAGAAATTGTTTGACTGCACAAGACATGCACAGGTGTTTCGTCAATAACAACTTAAATGTTAATTTTAAAATTAGTGATAGCTAGAGAGAGAGAGGTAAGATGGAAATGATGGGAGAATCTGGATCAAGCATGTAAGAATTCTTACTATTCTTAGATCCTTTCTTAAGCCTCAAATTATTTCAAAATAAAAAGTAAAAAAAAAACTAATGATATTCAGTGCTCACCATGTATTTAGTACAGGTAAGCATTTGACAAACACTATTCCTTTTAGTCCTCACAACTCTTATTATCCTCACCTTACAGGTAAAGAAACCAAACTTCCTTCCTTCATTTTTCAATAATAAACATCTGGAATTTAGAAACACACATTCTAACTGGTTTAGTGTGTGTGTGGCGGCGGGGGGGGGGGGTGAGCAGTTCCACCCCAATACATTTCCCTGTCACCCACCTCCAACCCCACTCCAAATAATTAAGAAACATTTTTTTGTTTGTTTGTTTGCTTGTTTGTTTGTTCTACCAGAGATTGAATCCAGGGGTGCTTAATCACTAAGCCACATTCCCAGCTCTTTTTATTTTATTTTTTATATTGAGAAAGGTCTCACTAAGTTGCTTACAGCCTTGCTATGTTGTTGAGATTGGCTTTGAACTTTGGTCCTCCTGTTTTGGTCTCCTGATAAACTTATTTTTATTTAGAAGGCTTTTTCTTTCTTTCAGGAGATCAATAAAATGATTTAAAAAAAAAAGCCTTAGTGACCCAAATTCAGAAAAACAACACTTATTCTTCCCATCTCTAATGACAGGTTCTCAGCTTTTCCTCAGTATTTCCAGATCTGTCCTAGAGAATTGAATGGATCACTCAGGCTACAGGACTTTGCTTGTGGTGGGCCTCGACTTTGGCTTGGCCTCCAAAGCTCTGGCCTCTCCTGCTTTGGGACCACAGGGTATTGTGGAGGTGGCTCCACCTGGATCTGTGGCAGGCAACGTGGAGCTCCATCCCAGTGGAGCCTGGCCCCTGATCATCAGGCCCTGGCCCCTGATCCTCTTAGCTTTAAAATACAGGAAAGTATTTTGCTTTGGCTCTGGAGATGCAAATACACTTTTGAAGGCCTTTTTCACTGAAGAAAAGATTTCGGTACAGTGACTATGATCTATTTTTGGAGGGGGTTCTCCTTAGGACAAGAAACGCTGTAGGTAAGTGTTGAACACTGAGCTTTAGTCACACTGAGCAATGCAGAGCATGTTTTGCTTCTTATATTAATAATTTTCTTCCCCTGGTTTCTTTTCATGCTTCTCTTTAGGTCCCCCTTTCCTCTCACTGTTCAAAATTCTAGTTCAACCTTTCCCTGATGTTCTCTGAATCCTAACAGCTTAAAGTGGGGATGGGTGTTTTTTTTTTTTATAGTTTTCTTTTTTCTGATTCATCTTTGGGAGATAATTGCTTCCCTGCTCTGAGAAGAAAAGAAATGCTTCTAATGTGCTAGAAAGATCAGTAGTGAGGGCTAATGCTTCCTTTCAAGAGTTCTATGCTTAAAATCCACAACCCTTAAACTTGGCTGTGCTCAGTCACAGGGAATCCCAGCTGCATGCACCTCTCTGCTATGCTGCCCAGGGCACCCTCACTATGAGAACAAAGGAAAAGTGACAGAAAAGATTGGATTCAGAATAGTCTTTGGGAGTCTCCCAAATAGCAATGGAATATAATTTTTTTTGTTCGATTCTTGGTTCTTAGTCCATAATCACTATGCTAGACCATCTTCTCTGCAATAGGAACTGGGATTTTGTCTGTCAATATTGCACAGCAGGTGTGTATTAATTTGGCTCTTTTTTATTTTTCAGTTTTAGGTGGACACAGTATCTTTATTTTATTTTTATGTGGTGCTGAAGATCGAACCCAGTGCCTCATGCATGCTAGATGAGCACTCTCCCACTGAGCCACAACCCCAGCCCAATTTGGCTCTTTTTTTTTTTTTAATTGAAAACTGTCCTTCAGAGATGAGAGGCTCATTCTTTGGTTTCTCAACAAATTGTCCTGTTTGAATTTATAATAAGGCTGTAATTTCTCAAAGTTTAGAAGATGTCTCTGATTCTTTTCTTGGTCTTTATAAAGAGCTTAGTAAATGTAACTTCAGAAGAGTTGTGAGATGGGGTTATCCAGTTTCAGGATTGCATCCTGAGATTTACATGGATATATCCAAACTCCTTTTCTGGAATGCAGATGTTCAAGGTCATGAAAAGCTAGTCTGCTGTGCATTAGGAAAAGTTGGCATTGGGCCTGATGCAGAGAGAATAAGTCTTGGACAAGAGGACAAGGCAGGCCTAATGAAGGAGAGGCCAGTAGGGGTACTCCTAAAAAAGGACAATTGACCTATGGACTTCAGGATGATCAGGACCAGAGTCCATATTTAAATATCTGTTAAGGTAGCTTTGGACAAATTTCAGTGTTTTAACCAAATGGGACTAAACACACACACACACACACACACACACACACACACACATTACATAACAAAGAATCTAAGGCTAACTCTTTCTCTTTCTCTCCCTTTCAGTCATTCTTAGTTCATAGTTTTGTTCTCATGATCACAAAATAGCTGTCTATCTTCTCGACATCATATCCATATTATAGGCCTGAAGGGTAAGGGTCAAAAGGCAAACAATGTGTAACAACTGTTTTTCTCTTATTTTTTAAAAAATATTTATTTTTTAGTTTTAGGTGGACATAATATCTTTATTTTACATTTACATGGTGCTGAGGATCGAACCCAGTGCCTCATGCATTCTAGGTGAGTACTCTACCACTGAGCCACAGCCTCAGCCCCGTATTTCTCTTATTTGATTAGGAAAAAAAAAAAAGATTTCTTTGGTTCCTTCCTGACCTCTGACTTCTACTCACAGTCACTTGCCTAAACTGGGTCATGTGACTATCTCTGCCTTTAAAGGAAGCAAGAGTCATTTACTGAGCTCAGTGAAATCAGGATTCTGTGAGTACAAAAAGTCAGGATTGCATGTTTCTACCCGTGGCCCTGGACAATTTAACCTCTCTTGGCTCTGTTTTCCTCATTTGCAATATGAACATTGGACCATAATAGTGCCTACATCAGAGGGTTATCATGAATATAATGAGCTCATGTTTATAAAGCACACAGAACATAGCACTATGAAAGTATTTTTAGATAAATCAATAAAGGGCAGAATATCCACTGGATAGGCATTTAGTATGGCCTACCATTATGCATGGTTATTCTGCATGGTAATCCTCCTTTGAGGTAAACATTACAGTTAAGCATTGCAATCTGATATTAGCTGTGCTTAGAGGATTTAGGGAAGGTCAGATGCCTTCATTCGGGAGAGACACATGACAGCAGCCTGGAAAAGTATTGTGGGTGACCTGTAGAGAAGGGGCCAGGGACTAAGCAACCCAGCTCCTTAGAATGACAAGGCACACCCACAAGAGTGGCAGCAGAGTTATAGCTGGGATATGGCTGTATTTCCCAGCTTCCCTTGAAACTGCTGTGGCCAGGTGACTAAGCTTTTGTCAACAAAGAGTGGAAGTGAAGTGCACAAGAGAAGGTCCTTGACTACTTGCTCTTCCCCCGCAGGAGTGGCAGTGATGGGAACTACCTGGTAGATGACGATGGCACAGCTGTCAGGAATATTAGATTCCTGAATGACTTTGTAGTACAGAGCCACCCAATGACCTGGAACACCTACTCTGGATTGTTAAATGAGAAAGAAATTCCCATTTATTTTCTTTTATTTGTGGTGTTAGGGATAAACACAAGGCCTCATGCATGCTAGAAGAAACTTCTATTTTTATTTGAGCCTTTTGCATTTTGGATCTCTTCTTCCTAGCTCTTTACTTCAACTAATGTAACTATTTTCATAATTTAAAATAGTATCTTTAGAAATCTATAATATGCATGGAGTATTTCTGAAAAGAGATTTGGAAATTTTAATAACATTGGCTATGTTGAAAGAGGGGGACTGAGAGGCTGGGGGACAGGAGGGAGTCTTATTTTGTTTTTAATTGATATCTACTTAGAATAGTTGAAATTTGAACCATATAAATGTAATATTTTTCAAAAACTAATGATAAGGGCTGGGGATACAGCTCAGTTGGCAGAGTGCTTGCCTATTTGTGTGTGTTTGTGTGGTGCTGGTTCAATCCCCAGTATCACACACACACACACACACACACACACACACACACAAATAAACAAACAAATAGATAGGTAGATAGATAGACAGATTAAAAAAGAAAGAAAGAAAAAAATAATGATGAATTTAATTTGAAGTGTTGATCTTGTGCACTGTAGTTTGTACAAGTTCATTACTGATTAGCACTCAGCCTGCATTTGGGTTTCTTATCTACTAATCCAATGACCAGGCAAAGGAGAAAGGTGATGGATGAAGCTGGCAGAGAGAGGAGCAGCCCGTGAATGCCTGAGTGGGAAGGCAGGACTGCAGCGCTCTGCCTGAGCCTCCTCCCCATGCAGCTCATCTGGGTGCCAGCAACTGGACTGCTCATCTCCCATCAGACAGCCTGTGCGTCAGCTTGAGGGAGGTGATCACTGCATGCAGATTAATGTCACTTCCATTTCTGAGCATCCTAGGTCCCAGGATGGTATCTTTTTCATATGAGGCACTCAGAGAGATTCATTCTGTATTTTTTGTTGGGTGAGCAACGTGGCATTTTTCTAACCAACTGAAGGAGAATTCAGTTCTCATCCTTGCAGTATGAGTTCATTTTTTTTTCTGCCTATTTTATGTTGGGATGAGTAATTTATTATTTTCCTATTCATGATTTCCAAAAAGACTTCGATTTCAAAGCCAAAAGGAAAGGGCAGTGTAATGTTTAGTAATTTTCTCCTGAAGCACAAAATGGGGGTTTCTTGTTTAATAAGGATTCAGGAAGGGCATAGTGTGATTGATAGAAGCTCAGAGTTCTAGTGCATATTTGAAATGCTTGTTTTATGCTTGCTTTCATACAATGGCTCCGTTTGAAAACTAGGGCCCCTGGGGACACACTGTTTGCTGGAGTACACGGTGGCACTTTCCCCTCCTAGGATTCCTTGAACTCAATTCATTTCCAGAATAGTTAGCCAGGTGGATTCTTTGGTAAATTAGAAACATAAAAAGATTCAAATAACTTCAAAAATTGCTTTTTACTGGCTTGAAATTTAGAATCTTAAAAAACTGATATATTTTTGATAGTATCCATTTGAATTATCCTTATTAGTTCTTGGTCACCCAGCCATGCTAGCTCCGGAGGGCCCTTGCGCAGCCTGACCAGGACATCCCAGCCTGTCCATGACTCCCTGGGGAATTCATCCTGGACCACAGCCAGATTGGATGCTCATAATTTCTAGGTACATAAGGCAATTGACCCATTTCTTACTTTCCAGATGCCACCTTGTCATGAAGCATTCTCCGTCCCCTCAACCAGGAGCTGCAATTTCAGTTTGTAGCTTTCCTAAGGTATTTATCACTGCCAGTCCAGTATTATCGTTATGTGCATCCACATCCCCAAAACCAGACAATTCATATTTGTCTTTGCCATCAGGCCCAGCACCGGGCACACAGTAGGTGCTTATGAATGCAAAAGCCAATGTCTCGGCTTGGCACCAGAATCACGAGCCACCACACACCTTTGCAGGTTCAAACAGCAATTCTTTATTCCAGCTCTCACACCGCCTCCACACAGGTCCAGGGGCAATCGCGTTCTGCCGTCTCCCGCACAATTCACCTACTCCACGAGGCTCTCTCCAAATCCCATTTTAATCTCACAAGAACTCAACGGGAACAAGCAACAGGAACACCCTAATCCCAGCAATAATCTTCAACTTCTAACTTCCCTAAAACCCATTATCTTAAACTGGCAACGCCTTAAACTCAAGGAGCCGGTTACTTCCTCAAACCTGATCAGCTCTAAACCCGGATCCGCCTTGGTCCTTGAGCAAGGTCACCTTATTAAAGCATGCATGCAATGTCCCATCGAATGTCCTCTAAGCAACATGGGGTACGCTTGGCAAGGAAATTTCGATGCGTCATTCCTACTTGGTAATGGCCCTCAGCAGTCTTTGCCATCAGGCCCAGCACCGGGCACACAGTAGGTGCTTATGAATGCAAAATACACTGTGTACAGGGAATTAAAAAAAAATGCACCAAATTCAGTTCTTCTCTGTCAGAACTGTGCTCTTTGGCAGAGACAGACAAACATAGTCCATGGGCCAAGTTCAGCTCTGGTCTGCTTTTGCATGGCCCATGCACTCAGAATGCATTTACGTTTTTAAATGATTTGAAAAATCAGAAGATAACACATGAAAATTATACAAAATTCAAATCTCAGTGTCCATTAATAAAATTTTATTGAAACATGGCCACATCATTAGTTTACACATTGTCTATTGTTGTTTTTGTTCTGCCTATGGAGCTAGGAGTCAAAGCCACTGGGTACACTGAGGTGAGGAGGAATGTGGGGTCCAGGACAGATGACTCTGGGTTGCAGGATGATTATTTCTCTTTGGGAAGGTTTTCTTTGGTTGGTCCCTGGCTGTCTTAAAAAAAAAAGGGGGGGAGTCTTTTATGCAGTGATGCCCCTGCAGTTCATCAGCCAATCCCCCTTCTGAGCTGAACATTCTCTCAGAAGGTCTGTCTTGACTCCTGAGTTCCTCGATAAAACTCTACTAATACCTGGGCCTTGAGTGCCATAAGTTGCCACTTTTATTTCTGGGTGGAAGAACAGCTTGTGAGAGGTAGCAGGTAGATTCTGGGGAGAGACTGAGAAGTCTTGGCTCTTGTGTCTCTTCAAACATGTCCTCTAACTTCCAGGCAAGTCAGCTTCCCTGTCTCTTGCCACAGGATGCCCTGCCCTCCAGACTCTGCCATTACAAGATGCAGCCCTTCAGCCTTAGACCAGAACCTCTTTTCTTTATAAGAAGAATTCCAGGTAACTCAGACACACCTCTCTGACCTATAAAACTGCAATGGAACATCTTGGGAAAACATCACATCAGTTTTGTGAAGAACTTTGAACCAGGACTAAATACCAGGTATAATATTCACTTTAAAAATCAGTGACAGCCTGTACTCAGAACAAAGATGTGTTGTTTTTTTTTTTCTTCTTCTGGTGATTCATTATTCACTCTAGATACTCATTTTTTGCCATGCAGAGGTGCCATGCAAATATGAAAAGCCAGCCTAATAAATTAGTCACTACTTTGATGAATATGTTTTCATTAACAGAGGCAACTACTGATTCATATAAATCAATGAAGAGATGAGGTAATACTGCAATAATTAATAAGATTTAAAGTTGCTCATAGCATAATCAAACCCTGTACACATGCCTTCATGATGTGTGCAATTTGTAATCCTAAGTGAGAAAACCGTGAGGTGAATATTTGTTGTTGTTGCTTTTTGTGTGTCCAGCATCCAAATACCCTTTCTATTCTGGCAAATCCAAGATTGTTTTTCACCGATCCAGAATCTTTCTTCTGTAGGAGCTCAGAAGAATGTTCCTCAAAGTACAGCAATTTGGCATGCTGAGTACTTTGAACTAAAGGAGATTGGAAGGCCTCAGTGGTGACCTTCTCCAGCCCTCTCTCTCCCTCAAAGTCATAGAAAACAGGATTCTTCTTCTCTAAAAAATATCATAGAGACTAGAACTCTCTTCCAAAAAATCAAGCCATAAAATCCAGAAAGTCTTCTCTCACCTTTCTCCCTTGAAGACTCTCATTTCAGAGTAGTCTTTCCTCATACCTAGGAGGCAGGAAAGCTACAAAGAAAGGCCAGGAAGAATCTAAACATACAGCCCCTCTTAGTTTTTCTTCAGTGAAACCCTAGTAGATCTTTTCTCTTATCTAATTACATTTTTTTATGTGGCTGGTCCATTCTTCATCAAAATTAGGCACAAAAACAGACCTTTTGCCATGGGTGTTTATTTCTGAAGGCTCCCATGTCATGCAAAACTTTGACTAAGTAATGATGGGTGAGGAAGGGTTCACACCTTTCTGCCTTCACTTTTTGGCTCTGGAAGCTGGAGAGGAACAGATAATCCCCCTACAGATCCCTGAATCTTTTGTGAGGACATCTGAGGAGCTCTGTCAATCAGATACTCTTTCCTGGGTCTCTGTATCTTCAGGAATGATAAGAAAGCCAGAGATGGCTGGATGGAATTGAGACTTCATGGATGATGACAAGTGTCCAGGGCTAATGATGTTGGGGCCAACACTCTCTGCTGACTGAGCCTCTGGTAAGAGCCTGGCTGTACTATGCACACCCGATTTCCTATTTCCAAGGCTAATTCTCCAGGCTTTCTGAAATGTTTTGAGACACTCTTGAATTGTTTCAGTAACTTCTTTTTCTGCATCAGCTTACCAGTGTTGGTTTCATTATCTGCAGAAACTTTGGCTGTTTCATGCTCTTTGTGAGGATAAGACACAGGTATTATACAAGAAGAAAACTTTATTCTAGACCTGGTTCAATTAGAGGCCAGAAATGATTCATCTTAAAACTACAATTACTTTAAGGGCCCAGCTGACTTGAAAGCATATGTTTTACAAAGAATATTGTTCTTTAACATGTCTGTTCAGTGCATTCAATTGCTACTCACCTCTTCTGTGGACGAAAGACTAATCAGGGGCAGGTCACCATCTCCAAGAGTCTGACAAGGCAGTAATATTTTGGAATTCAAAGAGACCATACAAACGGTTTCATCCAAACACCTCATTTTACAAATAGGAGAACTGAGGTTCAGACTAGCTAAAATATGATTTACTCTAAATTGTGTAGCTATTTGTAGTTACTGAGAGTAGGGATGTCCATTGGACTTGATGGTGGGGAACCATGTCATTTGGCAGGAAAGATAGGCAGGGTAGGGAGGAGAGAGGAAAGACAGGTGCTTAGTTTTAAGAGCTGAGATTATGCAGTATGAAGTTAAGAGACCGGGTGTCGCAGAATCAGGTCAGAGAATGGCCACACATGAAGTGTGAGAAGGTGTTGAGAAGCTACTGGACAAAGGGGTTGGACAAGAACAGGAGAGTCTCCAAGCCAGAGCCAAACTTGACCTTCTCTTCTTGTCCCTAGGGATGTATGGATAAGGAGCCTAAGAATTTGAATATCCTTCCTTCTCTACTTCCTGGTTGTTGTTTTTTTATGCCCCCTGAAGTTTGTTGAAACTTCTCACCTTTCAAAAACTCTCATGAATCCAGCTGTAACTTCTGGAACTTAGGCCCACTCTATCTTTGATCTGGGTGTTGACACGCCAAGTAGGATCAGGTTGCCAACGGACATGCCACCAGTAAGTTCCACTGTCTGGTCATTAGGTCGAATCAGTCCTTCAGTTTGAGGCTTTTACTTTATGTGTTGTACAGATGGTAGCTACATGGACTCCTCAAGAGAACTAATAAATTATTTGGAAGGAGGGAATTTGATTCATTTAGGCTTTAAAATAGAGATTTTAAAATAAAATTGCTTTCTCGGGCATCACCATGAGTTAATGTTACATTATTGACAGATGGGACATATTGAAAGCACTGATATGCCTTGGGATAACTCATCCCTTCTGTATGCTATTGCCATTTAGAGTTGATTTTGGTTTTTCATTTGATTTATGCCTTTGTTAGTCAGCTCACCATTACAGCAATAAATATCTCAGATCACTTATAAATTATCAACTTATAAAGATAAAAAAATTATTTTGGCTCACAGTTTCAGAGGTTTCGGTCTACAGTCTAGGGCCCTGTCACTTTGGGCCTGTGGGGAGGTGGTGCATCATGGTGGAGGTGGTTGGCAGAGCAAAATCACTCACTTTATGGATAGGACATAGTAGAGAGCGAGAAGGGGGCCAGGGTTTCACAATCCTCTTTAAGGGAATGCCCTACTGACTTGAAGACCTCCCACCAGGTCCCATCTTTTAAAGGTTATACCACCTCCCACTAGCATCATTCTGGGGAACAAGACTTTATAAACAAATGGGTCTTGGGGGAAACACTTATCCAAATCATAGCATACCCAATAGAGATCTTCTTTTTCAATTTTTTTTCAACTTATGTTGTTGGATGAGTATGGATCTTCAGGGAAAAGGAAATTTCTACAAAACAGGGTGATGACTATATAGGGAATGGAGGTTTCACAGGACAGAGAAGATGAGATGAAATCCTGCCCAAACTGAGACAGGACTTCATGGAGAAAGTTCAGCTCTCACTCTAGGAAAGAAGAAGGGTTCAAAAAGGAACTGCTTCTATAAGATTGAGGTTGTCGTTCCTACTTAAACATGGTAGGAGAAAAAAATGAAGAAGTGAGTACCTGATTGAGATACAATATTTAAAAAATAATTTTGAAACTTTGAAAGTCTTTGGTGTTTTTACATCATAGTGGTGCAGCATTTGTAGTAACGATGTGTAACATATCATAGAATCACAACACGTATTCAGTCACTGTGAAAAGGTGAAATTGTTTTAATCTGCATGGAAGTAACATTTAGGTGATGATAACTGTTCACTGTATAATAGGAGAATTTGACGATTTGTGGGTTTAAGTTGGGGATGTTATTTCTTGTAGATTGGAAAAGTTAAGAAATAGAAAATTAATAACATAACTTTTAGTTTTGCCTCCAAATCAAAGAAAATCATTTTAATCTTGAAATATTAAAATGGATTATGAGGTCTTCATACTAATATAATATAATCCGTGACTGTAGGTTCTGTGGAAAAATATGTACATGTTAAGACTTTGGGTGGAAAAACACCTTTTTTCCCTTTAGAACCCCTTTCTGTTCACTGACATCTGAATGTTCTTTTGATCCTAGTGAAGATTGTTTATGGTCACCAAAGATATTCTGTGCAGATTTTAATATCTTATGCAAGATTAAGTCAGCAGCTGAACTTAGTTCTCAACGAACAGGAAGATGTTCACTACATCCTAATGGTTTACTATTCTGACCAACATTCACTAGGGAGTTAACTAGTGTGACTGAGCCACGGGTCAAGTCATTTCCAGTCCTGGAATTGGACTGGACACATTCTTTCCTCTGATTCTTGGTTTGTGCTGACCCTGTTCCCTTTCCTGCCCTTTCTTCCCTATTTTTCTAACTTTGACACCTCCTTAGAAGACCAGCTTAACTCCTCTGTGCAGCATTCACTGACCATTCCAAGCACGAGGGCATATGCTTTATGCAAGCTCCTGTAGTTCCTATGTAGTCCTTAGATGTCTTTAGATTTCTTTATCTTCTTTATCTGCCTTATTGTAGTGAAATTCTCAGCTCTCTGAGGGAGTACCCATCTTCAGCATGGGCAATGAGCATTGGGTGACTGATTGACAGTCCCCACAAAAGCTAGAGTTGGGGAGAGGGTTATGAAGATTAGGACAGGAGAGGAAGGTAGATGTGGATAGGATCAGGAACATGACAGCATCCTAAAATAATTCAAGGAGAAGCCAGCTGATCTGTGATGTAGCATTTGTAATAATGATGTATAACATGTCATAGAATCACAACACGAACTCAATCACTACTGGCGAGTGAAGGCAAAGAGGGTGTTTGGCCAGCCTTAATGTCTTTGTGGACTTCCTTAATTGACTAGATACTTAACTCGCATGTGTGTTTTTCTGGGGATGGAGCACAAGGCCATTCTACTTGCTCCTTTCCCAAGTGGCTCTCCACTTTCATGCTCTGCATAAACTGCTCTTCTGGACTTTCTCTCCTCCACCTCTTCTCCTCTGGTTAGCAAAAGCTACTGTCCTTCAAAACCCAGTGCGAACACCACAACCTCTGAATGCAGTGTTAGAAATGTGACTTAGGTTTCTAGTGACAGCAGCTCAACCCATAGTAGCTCTGGCAGAAAAAAAAAGAGGTTAATAGTCTACAAAATGTTTGGAAGGACAGAATGCAACTAGTCCTCTGTGGAATCTATAGCCAGCAACGCAATCTATAGTCAGCAACTTCCCCACTCCATTTCTCATCCTCGTTTCCCATGACATGATGGCCCATTTTAAATCCTGCAGAGAGAAGAAAAAAGCAGCATGCAGAGAAGGGGGCCATCTTGAGATTTCTGAATGCAGACTCAGTCTGAAGCTCCTTTGGGGATTCCTGAGATACTTTCAAATCCTCATAAACAATATTGCCATGCTTAGATCACACTAACATGGGAAGGCTTCTGTTGTTGGCTACAAAACACATGACAAAATAAACTGAGATCTTGGAATATAATTATATAAGGAAACATGCAACTCTTCCTCAGATGGTCTTCGATGATATCACTGATGGGAGCAGGAAGCTTGGGGGCCACTGGGTGGACTGCATTACTCAGAAAGCTTTAACTGAGAATCTTTTGACCATGGGCCAAAATTCTAGGTATGTGAGTTTAGCAAGATGCTTTGGGTGCCTCAGGCCACATCACCTGGACCATCTCTGATTTTAACCAGGCTTCTATTACCTAAGTGACCTTGAGAATGTATCCTTTTTAAAGACCTTTTCCACCTCTTCCCTCTTTCCACTCCCTAATTCTGCTTCCTAGGTTGCATCCCTAAGAAACAACCTGTTCCCAGACCTAGAGTCTGCTTTTAGGGAAGTTCTACCAAAACAGAGAGATATTTTGCATACAGTACAATATTTTCCCATAAGGAACTTCAGCATTTAGAGTATTTGAACAAATATTATTGGAAAATAATAAAATGAAAATAAAAGGGTAGATTTCAATTAAATAACATGTGAGAAGTACAGACTTTAGTCCATTATGGTTGATGTGGATTTTATTTAATTTTAGTAATAATTCTTCCAGTTCTGATAGCTTCAACCAGGAAAATTTGGTTCTTCTCAAATCATTATTTCTTTCAATATTCTATTAATCTCATATCTCACTGAGACACTCTGTTCTCAGCTAAGTATGAAGAGGTGGGATTGGGTACATTTTGTACCATATCCTTAGTGATCTGTAATTATATCCTGTCATTCAAATGTTATTCTATTCAACTTTACAGAGCTTAAATACCCCTTAACATTTTACTTCTTCCTAATACTAAATGGAACACTTAAGTTTTCATAAAATCGTCTAGGAACATGTCATGAGAGTAAACAAAATGAACTAAAACTATCATTTTTTAACTTGGGGTCAATTGTCTAAAGGAAAAGTTTAATTTTCAATTGCAAAAGTAACATACTAATATTAAGAAAAATTTGAGTGAATAAAAGTATTATTAATAGAAACATACTGTCAAAACATTTTAATTTTATGATTATTATGGTTGGTCGTTTTATAAATGCATTTTTATGCAATTGTAGTATTGGCAAAATTTTGTGTTCATTTCTTTACCAAGAGAATTTTTGAACCTCAGAAAAGCATCTTGAGAGGTTCGCTAGTCCTGTGTAGTATTTCAAAATTATATGCAGTCTGTTGGCGCTGTGACTTGAAAGTGTCCACTCCAAAATTCAGTGTTGTCCATGTGATGGTATCAAGAGGCAGGGCCCTTAAGAGATGGTTAAGCCAAGACAGCTTTTTCCTTATTAGTGAGGATTATATAATGGAGGCTTCACCTAGTGACAGATGAGCTTGCCCTTCTGCCTTCTGCCATGAAAGGACATGGCAAGAAGGCCCTCATCAGATCAAACCAGGTGCCTTGACTTAGACTTCTCAGTCCTAAAACTGTAGAAATAAATTTCTGTTACTTATAAATTTTAATCTCAAGCACAAAATGGACTAAGACAAATGGGCTTTAACATCCTTAGGAAAAGTATAACGGAGGCTATTTTCCCAGTTCCCTTTCTTAGTCCCCTAGTTTGTCTTCTAGACCTGCACAAACTAGGTGCTATAGTTTGGAGACAAGGTGGATTCCCACCCCACCCCACCCCCACCCCGAGATCTTGTGTTGATGCAGGAACGTTCGGAAGTAAAACAATTAAATCATGGAAGCTGTAACCCAATCAATGGATTAATCCATTTTATGGATTAATAATTTGAAAGTACTTCTATACTGAGTAGTCACTGCAGGCAGTTACTGGTTTGTGGCGGTAGGAGGTAGGTTTCTGGGGGCATGCTCTGGAAGGTTTTATCTTCTTTGAAGACTCTTCCTTCCCTTTCTGCTTTCTGGCTGTTATGGGGTGAGAAGTATTTCTTTTCCCTGCCCTTCTGCTGTGATGTTTCTACCTCAACTTAGGCCCCAAGCGATGGAGTTGGACTGAACCTCTGAAACCATGAATCCAAATAGACTTTTCCATCTCTAAGTTGTTTTTGTCAGGTATTTTAGTCACAGTGACACAAAGACTAACACATAGGCAATCTTTTAGTTGCCATATTGATGAAATAAATCATAATAGAATTCCTTAAAATATCAAGTGCTTTTAACATTTTTAATTGTTGAAGTGTAGCATTTATTACAAAGGGGCATAGTTGGTTGGTACTTGTGTTTCAGAATCTTGATAAGAACCTTGTTTAGTGCAACATTTTTATTTTTACTTTCTTCCAAGCCCTATGACAATATGCATTTATCTTCAGAGACAATCATGAAGTCTTTTTTTAAATTTATTTTTTAGGTGTAGATGGACATAACACAATACCTTTTATTTTTATGTGGTGCTGAGGATCGAACCCGGGTCCTGCCCATGGGAGGCGAGCGCTCTACCACTTAGCCACAATCCCAGCATGAAGTATCTTTTAAATATATTTTTTCTGTGCTTTTAGTGGTAGGACCTTTCATTATAAACATTCCTGTTTTTCAATTTTAGGATTTTTTTTCTTGTGTTTTTTTTTGATAGTTTTCATTTTTTAAATTTTTTGGGTCTCTATTTTCAGCACATTAATCCTCTTAGACTGATCATGTGTCTATGTGACTGTGTGTGCGTGCGTGTGAGTGTGTGTGTGTGTGTGTGTGTGTGTGTGTGTGTGTGTGTGAGAAAGAGAGAGAGAGAGAGAGAGGAGAGAGAGAGAGACAAAGAGAGAGAGAGCTCTTCTCCTATTCATCTGTTTTTGGTTTTTAGTTCTACTTTTGGTAAGACCTCCTCCAATTTGTTTTTCAACTTCATAGGTGATTTTTTAATTACTAAAAGCATGTTTCTAAGAACTCTTTCTTGGTACCTGAATGTTCTTTTTCTAAAGCACCATATTCTTCTTTCACAGATAAATCTTTTTAATTCTCCTTTAGACTATTAGAAAAATCATATTAAATTTTTCATCTCTTCTTTTTATAATGTCTGAGTTCATATTATCTGCATCACATTTTCAAAACTTTGTATCTAGTAGAAAAAAGAGTCTTCAAATTTTGAGCAAAAATCTAAGAGTTTAATTTCATTGGCTGATTGGCTTAACTCAGTTATTTGTTCATTCTTGAATCAGGTATATATAGGGAGACCACAGTTTTCCGAATGGTTGGGAGTGAATCAGCATTCCTCTCTAAATTAGACAGGATGTTGGCTCTACCAGAACTGAGATTGAGGGAAGAGTATCCCTTCAAAGAAAACTAGAAGGCATTACTAAGGAAAGAGCCAAAGAAAGCTGGACAGACAAAAAAGAACTTGATCTTTAGGCACCAGGTGCAGGGGTTTCTTCTGCAGCAACCTACCTGACCTAGACATCAAAAGCCAATGTCTGAATTCCTATGGAGACCAGTTACTCAGAACGTCATGACATCTCAGTCTGTCTCCTGATAGCATTGCTTCTTAGACAAGTCTTCATATTATGCCAAAGTCTGGCTTCCTGTAGCTATCATCCATGACCTAGAGGGGCTTTGGTGCACCCTTCAGAGATATGAAGGCAGATCTCATGCTTTCAGGTTCTTTCTTTTCAGACTTAACACCCTCTTTTGCTATAGCTGTTCCAGTCTTGCAAAATGTTGAGTCCTTTCCTTTCGCGCTCTGTTTTTACCTCAAGGTTTATGCAGTTTGGTACAGCATGAGCAGCCCCGATCCCTGGCACCATCATTTCCACTTTCACAGTTGATTCACAGCACTTTGCTCAAAATTAGTTCTGAGTATGATCTGAGACTATGTGAAGAGTTCATTTAGTTTCTCCAGTAATACGTATTGAACCTTTATCACAGCAATTCTTAAACTGCCATTGCACATTAAAATCACTAGAGAAACACAAATCCTGATGCACATACCACCCCCCTGATCAAAACTGGATTGTCTGGGATGGGCAGATGCAAGCTCAGACATCAGTATTTCTTAAGCCTTCTAGAACTGGGATTCTATTGTACAGCCAAAGTGAAGAGTCATCACTCTGCTGTATAGCAGGACTTCCTAAGAATCTAAAGTCAATGGTAACAGGCTTCCTAAAGGTAGATATTTCAGAAAATAAGTATGAGGCTTATCTCTATCATTTGCCTCTAGCTAACCATGTATGTTTTCTTATATAATTATTCATCAACTCAGATCAGGTAAAGCAATCTGGGGATAAAAAAGCTATTTGGTCATGGATAATATCAGAGTTTTTGAAAAAAGTGGTTATATTGGTACTTAGCTAAAAACTGCTTTTATGTAATTTACTGTTTGGTTGAAATCAAGGGGTGGACAGTGTCTGAGTTTATTTAAATGACTTTCTGCAGAGTCAAGAGCAGCATTATGTTCTGGTGGGAACTTAAGAAGAGCTTCTTGAAATTATTTTCAACCAAAAAAATGCATTCCTGTCTTTTGTAACTATGGATTAGATGCCATCTGTAGAGCTCCCGAGTTTTACAAAAAGCCTACATTTAGACTGACATTTATCTTATAATATAGCAGTAGAAAAAATTCTGAAACATTTACTGAACAAAGGTTAAGGCCAAACTTTATCAATGTGATGTTTATAGAGCATAAATCTGCACTAAAAGGAGTAGATTCATTATTTATGTTTAACCACAGTGTCTATTGTATATTTAAAATCCAATATTAAATAGATTCAGGGATGAAGGAAAGGAAGGGAGGGAGGCTGAAAATTAAGGTGAAAAGAAGCCCATTGAATATTCTTAGGAGCTTTCTCATCACTTGCTGAGTTCAGAACGTTTTCCCCAATTTTTTAAAAAAATTTTTCAAACATAAAGAAAAGCTTTCAGAATGTTGTAATGACATTTGATGACCTCGGGTATGATCTAGGGTTCTCCAAAGAAACAGAACCAATAGGATGGATTGATTGATTGACTTTAATTGGCTCATACAGGCATGGAGTCCCGCAAGTGCCAAGATCTATAGGGCGAGTTGGCAAGGTGGAGAGCCAGGAGGACCTATGACTTAGTTCTAGCCTGAGTCCAAAGATCTGAGACTCAGGAGAACTGATGGTATTAGTTCCTGTCCAAAGACCAGCAGGCTCAAGACTCAAGGCACACATTTCTGTTCAGATCCAAAAGGAGGATAAAAGTCAATGTCTCAGTTTAAAGGCAGTAAGGCAGGAAGTCTTCCTTCTTACTCAGGGTAGAGTCACTGTTTTGATCTATTCAGGCCTTCAATCGATTAACCAATTCACATCAGGGAGGATGATTTTCTTCACCTAGTCTCAGGAGAAACTTGCTTTTTTGGTTGACGTCTTGGTCTTCTCATCTAAAACACTCTTGCAGAAACACTGCAAGAGTAGAAGAATGCTTAACAAGGGCTGGGATTGTGGCTCAGTGGTAGAGCACTTGCCTCATTTGTGTGAGGCACTGGGTTCGATCCTCAGCACCACATAAAAAAAAAATAAATAAATAAAACAAGAATGCTTAACAAGAAGTTCAGCATCCCTGTGGCTCAGTCAAATCAAGATTTAATATTAGTCATCACATTTCATATTAACTTTAAATTGGTTCAAAACAATATTACCATAAACTTAGCAGCTTAAAACAACACATATTTATTATTGCACGGTTCCTGTGGGTCAGGATCTTGGGTTCATAGAGTCTCACAAGACTTCACACAGTGTCAGGCAGGTTTTTGATCTCTTCTGAGGCTACACTGGGAAACGATTCACTTCTAAACTCACTTAGGTACTTGGCAGAATTCACTTCTCTGTGTCTGTAAACTAAGGGCTTCAATTTCTTACTGGCTGTCAACTGCAATCTGCCCTCAGCAGCTGTAGGCTACAGTGGTTTCTTGCCTTGTAGAATTCCCCTACGTGGACTCTTTCTTCCTCAAAATCGACAAGTCTCCACAAGGACAGAGGGTACAGTCTTATGTACCGAGGAACATAATCATGTACACATAATCATGTACATCCTGTCTTCCTAATATTACTGTTCAGAAGCAAGTCACAGATCCCATGTACACACAAGGGAAGAGGGTCACATAGCAGCACAAACACCAGAGAATATGATCATGGGAACCTCTCCAAGCCTGTGAATCATAATTCTCCGTTTATTTATTTTCATTTTTCTTTTTAAAATTATTACAAAATGTTTACATGTTAGGAGGTACCATGTGACAATTCTGCGTTTAGAGTTAAGAATTGTTAGCATTTTGCATGTCTTCTTTCTCTCCTCATGTCTCTTTCTCTTTGTACAGGCACACACACACACACATACACATACACGTGCACATGTGCATACACACATACACACACACACCCTTTTGCTGAACTATCTAAAAATACTTGTCATGACAAAGGTACCAAAAACATACTTCAGAGAAAAGACAGCTTTTGAAACAAATAGTTCTGTGAAAACTGGCTATCTGTATGTAGAAGAATGAGACTAGATTCCTTCCTCTCACCTGCATACAAGTCATTTCAAAATGAATCAAAGACCTGGACATTAGAAGAGAAATTTTGCAACTCCTAAAACAAAATGTAGGGTCAATACTCCAACACAAACATGCAAGCTATGGTTTCCTCAGTAGGACTCCTAAAGCTCAGGAAATAATACCAAGAATTAATAAATGGGATGACATCAAATTTAAAAGCTTCTATACAGCAAAGGAAATGAGAGCATGAGGAGAGGACAGACCAAATGGGGAAAAAAATCTTCACTAGCTACTGTTCTGACAGAGGATTAATATCCAGAATATATAAAGAACTCAAAACTAAACACTCCCAAAACAAATGATCCAACCAATAAATGGACAAACTGAACAGACAGCTCTCAAAAGAAGAAGTACAATGACCAGCAATTTTAAATATATTAAATATATTTAAAATATATTTAAATATATCAGCAAAAATTTAAATATATTTTTTTAAATGCTCAACATCTTGAACAGTTAGGAAAATGCAAATCAAAACTACACTAAGATTTCTTCTCACTCTAGTTAGAATGGCAGGCATCAAGTATACAAATAATAATAAATGCTGGTGAGAATGTGGAGGGAAGGGAACATTTTTACACTGGTGTGGGATTGTAAATTACTACAACCACTTTGGAAATCAGTATGAGTTTCCTCAAAAGATTAGGAATAGAATCACCATATGACCCAACTATACCACTCTTTGGTATTTACCAAAGAATTAAAGTCAGTGTTATACGACAATGCTTGCAATTCCATGTTTATAGCATCTCAGTTTACAATAGCCAAACTATGGAACCAGCCTAGATGTCCATCAATGGATGAATGGAAAAACCAAAAGTGGCACATATACACAATGGAGTTTTATTCAGTCAAATAAGAATGAAATTATGACATTTTTTGGTAAATGGAAGGAATTAAAGAATATCATACTAAGTAAAATAAGACAAACTCAGAAAGTCAAATGGGTGTATGTTTTCTCTAATATGTGGAAGCTATAGAGAGAAGAGAAAAACAGGTGGGGCAGGATATTATGAAAATAGAAGGGAGACCAGTAGAGTAGAGGATGGGTACCATGGAAGAGAATGGGCAGCTACTGGGGAACGAAATTGGCCAACTTATACCCTTATGTTGAGTGTGTGTATGAATATGTAACAAGAAATCACATTGTTATGTGTGATTATAATGCAACAATAAAGAGAAAAAATAAATAAGAAGAATTGATCTTATGGAAAAAAATTATTGTTATTATCATTTCCCTCAAAATAACATTCATCTTCTAAACATGTATCACTATGCTCAATCATTTCAATCATTTAATGATTTCAATCATTTAATATTCAGATGATATTCACATTTCTCCAATTGTAAAAACAAGACTTCTGTAAATTTTTTAGAACTAAGATCCAATCAGGCTTCATGTATTATATTTGGTTATGTCATTTTATTCTAGCTCAGTTGTCATGAAGTTAAAATTTTTTTCAGTACATCATTCATATATACAGAACAATATGTCATATATACTAGATATTGTAGCAAGCATTATAAGCAAGAAAAAGAAAATAGGTCTAAACTTTGGAAAAGAAGAAAGTAAACTGTCTAAATTTACAAATAACATGATTGTTTACAAAGAAAACCCAAAAGAATCCATAAATTTAGTATTAATGAATCTATCAAGGTCTCTTTATACAAAGTCATTATGCAAAAATTATTTCTATGTTACCAACAATGAGCAAAAATGAAATTTAAAAAAGTAATGATAATACTATCAAAAAGTTCTAAATTCCCACAAAATAGACCTAACTAAAGATGTATAAGACCTGTCTTACACTGAAAACCATAAAATATTGATGAGAGAAATTACAAAGTCAAATAAATAGAGCTATTAACTGTCAAAAAATAATGTCTAAACTGGATCTGGTGGCGCACTCCTGTAATCCCTGCCACTCAGTAGGGTGAAGCAGGAAGATGGCAAGTTTGAGGCCATCCTGGGCAATTTAGTGAGACTTTGTCTCAGAATAAAAAATAAAAAAGGCTATATCTGTAACTCAGTAGTTGAGCTCCATTTGGGTTCCATCCCCAGTACCTCCCCCACCCCACAAATGTCTACATTCAATTAAAATCCCCAAAGGTATTTTTGTGGGAACTGACAAAATAATTCAAATTTATGTGGCACTGCAAAGAACCTAGAACAGGCAAGACAATGTGAAGAAGAACAAATTTTGAGAACACATACCATAAGATTTCAAGATTTACTATAAAGTTAGAATCATCAAGGCCGTGTTGTTTCAAGGACAAAGTGATCAGTGTAACCAGAGACTATGTACAAGTCCAAACATATACAGTTACTTGACATGAGACAAAACACCACTGCAATCCAAAGACAGAAACATGGATTTTTCAATAGTCCTGATGCAGGGAGATATTTCTATTTAAAAAAGAAAAATACTTGAGCGGTTGGGATTGCGGCTCAGTGGTAGAGTGCTTGCTTGCCTAGCACATGTGAAGTACTGGGTTTGATTATCAGCACCACATATTAATAAATAAATAAATAAATAAAGGTATTGAGCCCATCTACAACTAAAAAAAAATTTAAAAAACTTGATCCCTATGTCACACTACATACAAAAATTAATTTAAGGTAGATCACAGGCCTACATATATAAGGTAGAATAATAAAATTTCTAAAAGAAAGTGTTGGAACAAGTCTTCCTGATTTAGGGAAGCATTTTGTGTGTGTGTGTGTGTGTGTGTGTGTTGCTGGGAATTGAACTCAGGATCTTATAATTCTAGGCAAGTGCTCTACCATTGGGCCACACCCTTAGCTCAGAAGCAAGTATTTATAAACAGGAAACAAAAAACATAGTAACTAAAGAAAGAAAAAAGACAAATTATATTTCACTAAAATATAAAATATTGGTTCATCAGAAGATCAGAGATACAATTAAGATAGTAAAAAGGAAGTTCTAGATTGAGATAATAGCTTCAGTGCTTATATTTGATAAAGTTCACAGATATCCAGGAAACATACAGAATTCCTCACAAATCCATTTTTAAAAAGACAACCCAAGTTTAAAAAAAATATGAGCAAAAAATTAACAGGCACCTCACAAAGAAGATATCCAATTGGCTAATAAATTTATGAGAAGATGCTCTGCATCATTAATTATAAGAGAAATACAAAGTAAAACCACAATGACATATACACCCATTGAAAGGGCTAGAATTTAAAAGATGACAAATCCAAGAATTTTGAGGTTATAGAAATATTAAAACTCTCATTTGTGTGTGTGTGTGTGTGGTTGGTACAACCATTTTAGAAAGCTATTTGACATTAACTACTAACGTTACCATCTGCTTCCCAATGACTCAGCAACTTACCTTACCTTGTCCTCCTCTGAGGTTTATCACCAAAGAGAAAAGAGTGTCTACTGAATGAAGCACGTGTGCAGGGAGTGTCCCTAATTTAAAACTGGAAAGAGCCCAACTAGCCACCCACAGGGAACAGATACACATAATATGCTCTATTCCTACAATGGACTAACAGACCACTAGAAATTAATCTAGTGTGATAGAAGTCAGAATAATGATTATATGTATGTGTAGTGGTGCGGGGTTTGTGTTGACTGGGAAGGGGTATCATAGAAACTTCTGGAGTGCTGTTTTATGTCTTCATCTGAGTAGTGGTTACAGGGTGCATATATAAGTGCATCTAATTGTGTATTTTAAGGTTATTACACTTTCTATAGATCACTCCCAATGTTATACCACAATAAAAACGTTTTAAAAACAAACATACACAAATCTGAAGTTTGACTCTGAATTTTCATTAATTGAATAGCTCTGTTCTCTTCTTGTCACTATCCCCTAAATGCAACCTCTTTCTTGGCTTCTAATATCATGTATTAATAATGTAGTGTATTCATGAGCTTTATACAAATGGAAATTTATAGTATTAATTCTTCTGTTTCTGTTACTAAACATATTTGGGGGGTGGATACCAGGGATTGAACTTGGGCACTCAACCACTGAGCCACATCCCCAGCACCCCCCTTTTTTTTTTTTGCATTTTATTTAGATAGAGGGTCTCACTGAGGCGCTTAGTGCCTCACCATTGCTGAGGCTGGCTTTGAACTCATGATCCTCCTGCCTCAGCCTCCCAAGCTGCTGGGGTTACAGGCATGTGCCACTATGCTCAGCTAAGCTTTTCAGTCTTATAGTGCAGTTTTAACTGGTGTTTCTCTTATTTCTAGTGATGTTGAGCCACTTATCATATGTTTAAAGGTCTTTTTCTGTGATAACTGTTTAGGTCATATCTTATGCCCACTTGTGCTCCTTTTCTTTCTTCATTTTTCATTACTTTTTAAATATATTGTGGAAACTGAAACTTTAAAAAAACTGTACTCTCCTGCCAAAACCACAGTCATATGTATTGTCATAGTATTGCCTGTGAATTATTCTGTATTTATTACAGAAGAAACAATGACTTTCCCTGGGTCCTTTTCCACTGAAAGACTAAAATACAGAGATTTTTGTCCGTCACAATTTTTTTTTTTTCAGTGCTGAAGACTGAACCCAGGACCTCCCACATAGGCAAGGGCTCCGTCATTGAGCAACTCCCCAGTTCACATATTGTCCTTCACTTTCATTCCCAAATGTACATACCTTGACAGATGTACAAGATCTCTGTTACACCCTGTTGGCCTGTCCTGTATCTATCTATGGTGTTTGGCCAACTCTATTTCATATTACTGCCAGCCCCGGAGCTCACATTCTTTAAACATGTGTATTCCCCCGTCCTCAGGGAGCCTTTCTCCATCTCTCTATATTCATGGGGACTTCACACATGACCTATCTCTTCTTCCACAAATGCCTTCATCCCCCTTCACCTACGCAGTGAGCTGGGCCCCCTCCCAACTGCTTCCTTCTTGCTTCTTCTCCAAGGCAGTGGGGCTCTGGGGTCCTCTGTGTCCTTCACCTCCTCTCTGTGCGACTTCAGTCTCTGCTTCGTTAAAGTCTTCCATTTCAGCTGATCTGTCTATCCATGCCTTAAATCCTTTCTAGAACGATGTTCCTTAATGCATTGCCTGTGTCCACAATGGAGATAGCCAAGTAAATTATAGGGCAGAGGGGCTGGGGATGTGGCTCAAGCGATAGCGCGCTTGCCTGCCATGCGTGCGACCCGGGTTCGATCCTCAGTACCACATACCAACAAAGATGTTGTGTCCGCCGAGAACTAAAAAACAAATATTAAAAAAAATTCTCTCTCTCTCTCTCTCTCTCTCTCCTCTCCTCTCTCACTCTCTCTTAAAAAAAAAAATCCAGAGGCAAAATAAACTTTAAAAAAAAAAAAATTATAGGGCAGAGCAATGAGAGTTCCAGACTGGACCAGAACCCCATAGAACACAAGAAAGACCATTTACGACTGAACTTTCCCAAAAACCTGTAACCCTACAACCATTACACACATGTGCACACACACACACGCCTCCGGAACTTTGAAACTGTATTTTATCTTAAACCTCGGCCAGACAAATTCTTGTCTAACACCATGAATCTTTGTCAGAAAATAATGATTTTATTCAGTCCCTGTCAAAGCACACACCTAAGTGGCAGGATGGGAGTGAGTAGCTAGTTTAGGGATGTTGGTTTTGCCTTTCTATTTCAGTGAGTGAGCCTCCCTTAACTATCCCCACGTCCTCACCCCTGCACCTAGGGGTGCCCCTCATACACCCCGCCATGAATCCTTTCACTCTCAAACCCACTTTCTCTTGCCCCAGTCTCAGATGCCTCTGCATTCTGACAGCTCCACACCTGGATTCCAGCTCAGCATCCTCCACTGAGCATGGGCCTGTAATCCAGCTGCAGAACCACAGGGTCTCTGCCAATTCTGGACACACCTCAGATACCACCTGTCCAAATGGGAGTTCTCACCTCCCTGCCTCTTTCTTTCCTAATCTCCTTCTCTGGGGTTCAACAACCCTCTCTTCCCCAGTCTCTCAAGCCAGAAACCTGGGAGTGAGCTTCTTATTCTTTCTTTTCCTCACTTCCACAATTAAAAAGTTCTAAAACCTGGCTGGGGCTGCTCCCCTCCTCCCCCTCCCTACTGTGGCCCCATTATTTCAGGTCCCCATCATCTCTCCTTGATGTTGTTACAGTTCTCTCTTGACTGCCACTACTTCTGGTCTTGCCCTTCTTCTTGCTCTGTCCCTCAGTGTTCTTTTTCTAAAAAGAAAAATCTGAGATTATTCAGATTGACTATTGAGATTAATTCACCTCTCTGAAATTCTTTCGTGACTCCCCATGGAACACAGGATAAAATTGAAACTGCTTAGCAAGAAGTTCAAGATTCTACAGGATAATTTGGCCTCTACTACTTTTCTAGCTTCACTTTTCACATATTCCTCCTTAAACTTTATGTTCCAGCAATTCTAGCGGGTTTACATTTCTTGGAGTTAACCCTAATCTCTCCAATTTCCAAGGGTTGCATGTCGTTTTCTTTGCTTGTTCTATGCATAGTTCTATGCATAGTTCTTCTTCCACTACTTAAGCATCAAAAAACTCTTCCTCATGCTTCAAAGTTCAGCTTAGATGTTGTCTGCTCTGGAAAGCCTTTCTCAAACTTCCTCAGCCAAAGTGACTGTCCCATTTCTAAATCTTATACTCTTCCTGTTAACTTTCTCACCAATGCCATTTGCTTAAATGTTGGTACTTTAAATAAATTTTGAGTCCTTGAGTTCAGAAAGCATGTCTTATTTATCTTTGGATGTCTAGTGTGTTTATGATTTGCAGTGAATATTGAATAGATCCTTAATGAATGAAATAATGATTGAAGAGATCTTAACATTGGGTCTGTGGGTACAAGGTGGGCTCTGTTTTTACAAACATGAGCTCATTTAATTCTGGACTATTGATTCCATTTTGCAGATATGGATCAATTTTATTCACCCTTGTATCCCTATTGCTGAACATAGTACTGGAAGTAGAAACTCAACAAATACCTGCTTCTTAAATTGGGCTGCCAGAGTGAAGTATCATAGATTGAGTGGCTTAAACAACAGAAATTTGTTTCACACAGTTCTGGAGTCTAGAAATTTGAGATCAGGGTGCCTGCCAGCATGGGCAAGTTGTGGAGAGGGCCATTTCCTTGTTTGTAGATAGGTGGCCACCTACTTCCTATGTCCCATCACAGGGCCCCACCTTTATGACTTCATCTAAAACTAATTACTTCTGTAAGATCAAACACCATCATGTTAAGGGTCAGGGCTTCAACATATAAATTTGGGAGTCGGGGAGGAAAATAAACATTCAGGCCATAGCATTGATATTTGAGTGCATGAATGAGAACTCTATGGGCTAGGGAAGGTATTACCATCATGTACCATTGAAGAAATGGGGTCTGGGAAAGGTTAAAACTTGTCCTTAATCACAAGCTAAGGAAGCCAAGGCTTGGCTTGCCTGCCCTGCCACATGGCATTCAGAGAGAGTAGCAGGATGCTTCTCTGGACCAGGCAGTTCATTGACTGGGGAGAAGCTTCATTCCATAAGCAGCTGTTGGGCTATTACAGGGCCTGACTTAAGAAGATGCGCTGGGACAATCACATTAAGAATTTGAACCAAGAAACTGAAAAAATGGGGCATTAGTAGTGAGATCCCAGATAAAAACTTTTTCAGGGTGGTAGGCTGGAGTTACAAGGGGGTACGTAGACTAAATTGGGAGACCACAACTGATTCCCAGTGGAACCCTGTGGTCCCAAAGGCCTTCACATTCAGGTTCCAGTTGTTTCTTTATAGTCTACACCCTGTCCTGCCCAGCATTCAAGGTGATGCTGGTGTTTGTTCTTTGCAACTAAAGGTTTTAACAAAACTCCAAGGATTGAAGGATTGAAACCCAGGCCTTCTCTCTCTCTCTCTCTCTCTCTCTCTCTCTCTCTCTCTCTCTCTCTCTCTCTTCTCTCTCATATAGAGCTCTGTTCACTCTTTCACAGCTGGAGGCATTGTCTTTGTACAGATGTTAACAGAAAGCCAGGCCAAAAAAAAAAAAAAGCACATATTAAATGTATTTTGATGACAATAAGAAAAGCTGTAATTGTGAAGTGAGTGGGAAGAAAGAGCCAGCGAGGCAAACCAAATCCCCTCTCAATTTAAGCTAGACCAGTAGGAGGGTCCCAAGAAACCTAAAATAGGCCTTTAATGGAGTCTGTTCACTTCAGCCTCTCTGCTTTCTTTGGATCCAAATCCCTAGGAGTTGTGCTGGCCCCCTCCTGCCACCTCCACTTGCTGTCCTGCTTGCCCAACACAGCGGGAGAGGGAGACTGGGGAGACCCGGTGGCTACTCAGCATGTGGACTTCCACACCTCAAGGCTGTGAGGGTGCTAAGAATACATAATGGTTTCTCTCTGCGCGTGGCCTTTTGACACACAGCTAATGAATATATGCCAGGTACAAATCGTTCTTTCCCACAAACTGTTCTGCAGGTCTCCAGCGAAACAATTACCCTGTTCCACTTAGAATGACTCAAGGACGGATCTGAGGGCTGGCTCGTGTTGCAGCCTGACTGTTTTCCTGCCTTCTTCCCTGCTTTAGCATTTTCGTTGAAAAGTTAAAATACAAAACTCTGAAGTTCTCCCACCCCACCCCACGCATCTGCATGTGGGGGCAGCTGGCTCTCCAGTCCTTCTGGTGGCAGCTGGGGACGCTTTTTATGCACTGAATGGGCAGGTTCACGATGCTGGGCAGTGACAATGGCCAGCCCAGAGGGGTTGGTTCACCCCCTCACTTCTGTGAAAAGATCCTTCTACTTGATGTTACCTACTTGGGGGTCACCTTTTGAAAAGTCTGAAAAGAGCTTATCTTACAATCAACATTTCCCAGAATCAATCACAAGCCACAGGCCATGAAAAGAAAGAATTTGATATAAAGTGCATTCAATGTACATTATTGTTCAAAGTTTGCAGAGCTGAAGGCCAGTCATTGGAATGTTTTCAGAGGGATGATTTTTAGAAGATGTAAATACCTGAAAGCACTGATAAAAATCAAGAGCAAGATGTCCTGTTTGAGCTGGAATTTTCAGGGGCTTAGGGGTGATGATCTTAAAATTTGAGTTCATTTTTCATTTTGGAGCTAAGCCTGAAAAAAGCACTGAACTATGGAAAAAAAGTGACAATTAAGATCCAATCATAAACCCCAAACCTCCAGAGTATGGTTGTCATTCTGTTTAGACTGAACCCACAGTATCCTGATAGATGTATCTTTAAGAAAAGCATCTTGGTAGAACTGCAATGTGACTTTCGTGTCTAAGAGCATGTTGCCATTTTCCAAGAAGTGTTCAGATATGAAAGCAGAGTAACTCCAAGGAGGCATATATATAATTACATTTTCAATTACTTGAATTAAAACTATTTTTAGTTTTCTCTGGTAACGTGGCTAGCCCATAATACCAGTGATTTAATAGAACACTAAGGTAGCTGTTGCTTGAGAGTATTTTGCTGATGTGGTTAATACCTACAGTCAGTTGACCTCAAATTTAGGACCCTCTAAAATATGGGTGGGCTTCATCCAATATGTTGAAAGTCTTAGGAGCAAAATCTTAGGTTTTCTGGGGAAGAAATTCTGTCTCCAGTTTGCACCATCAACTCCTGGCCAACTATCAGTCTGCTGATCTACCTTTTAGATTTCAGGCTTGTCAGTCCTCACAACTGAATGAACCAATTCTTCAAAATACACCTCTTCTTATTTATTTATTTATTATTGGTTTGGTTTCTGTGGAAAACTCTGATCAATACAATCATACTTATGTACAAGTCATACATAATAACTAATAATAAAATTAATTTTTTTTTTAGTGTTTTTGGGGATTGAATTCAGGGCTTTCTTACATGCTGGGGAAGTGCTCTACCACAAAGCTATACTCCCAGTCCAATAGGTAGAGCTAGAAATTCAGGAAGGTTCAATCTGGATGAATCTGCATTCTGCTCCTCTATGAATTTGAATTTAGCACATTGACCACATTCTTAATTTTAACCCCAGTGCCACAAAATGCAAGAGAGATGGGAAGTGAAGAAGATGTTTGGGTTGTCAGGCTGCCTGGGGATGTGCACAGAAGCATGTAGGGTGTTGTTGAGAGCCACAGCCAAAGGGGCCCCAGCAAACTTCCAGCTGCCAGCAAACTTCCAGCTGCCGGCTGATGATTGGCTCACAGCGGCCCCAGCAACATCTAGCTGATTGGCTCCTCTGTGGTGATGTTCATTGGGCTGTTTCCCTGCCCTTTCAGACCACGGAGCTGCTCATTGGGGGACTTCTTTGGCTCCGCCCACACGACCCAGCCAATCGGCCTCAAGAGCAGGAGGATTGTGGGAGTTGGAGAGGCTGGTGTTGGGGTGAGAGGCTTGTGGGAAGCTGGTGGTGACAGTTGGGCTCTGAGGGTTTTTTCCTGAGGAGCTGTTTTGTTTGGCCTGTGTAGTTCTAAAAATAAAGTTAGTTTCTTTTGACAAGTGGCTCCTGAATTGTGCCCAGCCAGACTGTGGCAGGGTGTAAAGAGCCAGCAGGGGCTTTCAGCAACTGAGGCCACATGGTCACTCTTCCCTCTCACATCCCAGAGCAAGGAGCTTTCAGGAGGAAGTTTTCATGCATGTGTCTCTGTGGTGTTGGAGACAGAACCCAGGGCCTTGCACGTGCTAGGTGAGCACTCTATCACCTGAGCTATACCCCGGCCCCGGAGTAAGTTTTGGGGACAGAAGGTGAAGAAATCTCTATTACTAATGGACTCTTGGACAAGGAAAGGCTTCCTATTCTAGACAAAAGGCCAAACAAGAATATACCTCACACATGAAGAAATATATTTATATTTTACTAAATATAATGACATAGACAAAGGAAATGTAGGTAACACAGAACTAGAATCCAAGCCCAATTTATGTCTTTTAAAAATAAAGGCTCCATATGATAAAATTATTTTCAAGTATCAAGAATGGAATACTTATTTCATTTTTTATAAGAGAAATAATTCAATATCTAGTCTCTGCCCATGAGTGAATCACTTTCCTAAAATACACAGTTCTTCCCTAAAGCCTGAATTCTGCTTATGTTTCTCACAATCATTAAAGAACAGTTAACGTTAACTTGTTTGAGACTTCTGTTTTCAAACACCTGGAGGACCTTCATTAGAAGCAAGATGCATTTCTAATCCACCCATCTAAATCTCTTAATCCCAGAACAAAGTCTCAAAAATTGAAAAATGAAGGAAGCAGGAGTCAAGCTGTAAGCATGGTAGATGTCTATTTTTGTTTATGTGTGGCAGAACTTGGCTACCTGTTCACCAAACCTGTTTCCTCTTTCTCCTGGCCCATAGCTAGGCTTTAGTTCCCAGTTTCCTGGTGAGGTTATGTGACAAAGTTTTGACCAATGGAATGTAAGCAAAAGTGGTGCGTGCCATTTCTCAGCCTGTTCTCCCTGCCCAACTTTCCACAGGGCGTCCTCCATTCTCCTTCCAATTTGGCAACAACCCTGGAAACCATTGGTGAAGAAAGAAGCCACAGCTGGAGGGAGCCTGGATCCTTGAAACACCAGCTGAAGAGATACTTATTGATCAGAGACACCTGTATTGAAGTTCATGTGAGTAATAAATAAATGGCTATTGTGTTAAGTCATTGAGATTAGGGGTCCATTTGCTAAGACAGCTACTGAGTCCTTAACCAACACAGTGGGGGGATAGCACAGTTTTTCACTTTTAACATACAGCAGAGAAGGTGTACATTAAGTTTGCTTAATCTATTGATTGGGAATGCAATTTATAGCAATGTAACTAATTAATGAAATGCCAAATCAACTCCAAATGTGGGTGCCATATAGAATTTATTACCAGGAGCTTGAATATATGATAGACATTAAATATGACATTTCAGCTCTAGATTTTGACCAGGAATTTTTTTCTCAAGAACTGGATTAGTATGTTATGAGTATTCATGTGTCAGATGGTCTGAAAAATTTTTTTTATCAGTGTAGAAAGTGGACTCAGTGGTAACCTTGGAGGATACAGGATGGCTAGAGTTATGGGAAGGTATTTAACCTATAGGTATTTGACCTACACTAAGGGCACATAGCCACCCAGTACACAGTGAATAATGGATAAGTTAGTATGGTCTCCTGCTCATAGAATATAACCAACACACAGACACACTCATACACTGCTGGTGGAACTGCAAATTGGTGCAGCCAATCTGGAAAGCAGTATGGAAAACTTGGAATGGAATCACCATTTCACCAGCTATCCTACTCCTCAGTCTATACCCAAAGGACTTAAAAACAGCATACTACAGGGACACAGCTACATCAATGTTTATAGCAGCACAATTCACAATAGCTAAACTGTGGAACCAACCTAGATGCCCTTCAGTAGATGAATGGATAGGGAAACTTTGGTATATATACACAATGGAATATTACTCAGCATTAAAAGAGAATAAAATCATGGCATTTGTTGGATAATATAATGCTAAGTGAAGTAAGCCAATCCCCCGAAACCAAAGGCCGAATGTTTTCTTTGATATGAGGATGCTGACTCATAATGACACTGGAAGAGGGGGAGCATGGGAGGAATGGAGGAACTTTAGATAGGGCAAAGGGGAGGGAGGGGAAGGGAGGGGGCACGTGGATAGGAAAGACAGTGGAATGAGTTAGACATCATTATCCTAATAACATGTATGAAGACACGAATGGTGTGAAAATACTTTGTGCACAACCAATGACTTGAAAAATTGTGCTCTATATGTGTAATATTCTGCTATCATATAAAACAAATTGCAATAAATATATAATTTAATAAAAAGAGCTGAGTATTGTTTCCTACTGATTCCCCCCCCCCAAAAAGAAATAGTTCATTTGTAAATTGATTGTTTAAAATTTAAGTTCGGGCTGGGGCTTTAGCTCAGTGGTAGAGAGCTTGTTTAGCACATGTGAGGCAGTGGATTCAATCCTCAGCACCACATAAAAAATAAATAAATAAAATAGAGGCATTCTTGTCCATCTATAACTAAAAATAATATATATGTATATATATATATTGTGTGTATGTGTGTGTGTGTGTGTGTATATATATATATATATATATATATATATATATATATATATAAAACAAAAGTTGAAATTCATTCTCCTAAAGTAACATTATAAAGAGTTTCTAAAGATAATACATAAATGTTTTATAAGTCATATTGTAATATATATCAATATATTAATATCTTTATCAATCTAATTTACAACATTTTTGAGATGCTGGATATCTTGAGGGGAGACAAAGGTGAATAATGATGGGCTCTGTCCTGAAACAGCTGGCAGTCTGGCAGGGTAGCTATGTAGGAAACAGTAAATACTGTTAGTTGTATTCTCATTCCATCCTCCTTGCTAAGAGAGATTACTGATTTTGTAGTGTGGGGAGGCTGTATCGCTCCCAGATGCTGCATTAGGACTGGCTAATTTAGACTCTGGGTAGCGGGTAAGGCCAGGCATTAAAGAATCCCAAATGTGCATCTAGAGTTTAGACTGACTCTGAGTCAGTCACTGCAACCCTGTGTCCCATGTTCTTAACTTGCTTTGCAGCTAGGAGTGGCCATGCTCCCCAGTCTGGCCACTGAAATGTAGGAGGAGAGTCTGCTGGGAGAAGTAAGATTTGGGGCAAGTTTTGATTTCTGAATAAAAGGGAAACATGTGCCTGACATTGTTCCCTTTCTCTCTTCTTCTCCCTGTGAACACGGATTTGATCTCTGGAGCAGTAGTAGCTTCCTTGAAGGAAACCTAGAGTAAGAAAAGAAGCATAGAGTAAAAAAGAAGCCTAGAGTAAGAAAAACCTCAATTTGTTTTACTATCAGTTGGGTTTTCTGGGACCTTCAGGTGCAAAGTTCCTAATTACTAAAGGAGAGGAAATGAGAATAACAGTTGTAAGCCATAACAGCACTGGGAGATAAGAAGGAAGACTTGGTGAAAGAGGTACAATTTGGAATTTGGGTCAGATTTTGAGGAATTGGTAGGATTTAGACTGGAGGATATAAAGGAGGAATTATAGACAGGAAGAATAGCATTAGGAAGGGCACAGGAGTGGCAAAGTTTGGGTCTATCTGGGGAATTTTGAAGAGCTGAGGTAATATATATATATAATAGGTAGGGAGGGCAAATGGTAAGCAGTAAGTGCACAAAGGTTGGTCAATGTCATCTGCAGAATGTCCTTAAGGTCAAGGTGGAGTTTGGCCTTAGTGAGGTGAGGACCATTTGGGTGAGACATTGATATCATCAAGGTGCAGTTCAGATAGCATTTGTGACCACGTTTATGATAGATTGATAGGGAGGGAGATCAGACATTGAAAAATCACCAATGTAGGTTACTCCAACAGTCCCAAGTGAGAAAATACACACCTGAACTAGATGTGGTTTTGAAAAAGTGAAAGAACAGAGCAGGGACTTGAGACTTGTGGGAGAGGGCCTGAATACACCTTTCTCCTGCCTTGTTAAGGGACTTTGCTGTCTTGGAATCTAGAGATGAGGTTTCTCCATGGCTCTCCCTCTGCCTGGAGCATATGTTTACCTTCATCCTGATTTACAATTACCATCTCTTTAGACCTGTCAAGGCCACGCTCAAATCCCCTCTTACAAGAATCCCTGTGTTCATCGAGAAGAGAATGGATAAACAAACTGGTGCATTCATTCAATGGAGCACCATATTAAAACTCAGTAAAATGGAGACCAAGTCTCTGAATTCCCTAAAGCATACAAAACCAGTTAAACCATGGAGACAACCTTGATTGCTTGATTTGCAAACATAAAGTAAACATAACTTGGGCTATTTATTATAAATGTCTCTATTTTTAATTTAAAAAGTGAAACTTAAGTTCAACCAATCAGAAGCTGCCAACTAAATTATTGTTCTATAAGCATGGATTTCCCAATGGGATAGACTAAATAAGGTGATGATATACTTGCAACCCAGCAATTATTTTCTTTGCCTTGCTTCTGAGTTCATCCTATAGAAAGCCTTGCATTTCCCTGGTGGCAGAGTCCTGAACCACTTTTGGTTTGGAGATGCCTGATTCATGAATTGCTGTTTGTTCAAACTCTATGATATTTAATATGCCTTAGTTTATCTTTTAATACTACTCAGTAATAAAAAGGAACTAACTACTGATACATACTACCTGGCTAAAACAAATAAATTATGGTGAGTGAAATGAGCTAGATCAAAAGAGTACATACTGTATGATTCTATTCATATGAAGTTCAGGAATACACAAAACTAATCTATAATGACACAAAAGCCAGAATAGTGATTGACTCTGGTGTCAGGGATGGCGATTGACTGAGAAAGGATATGAAGGAGTTTTTTGGAGTGACAGAGAGAAGTTTGGGTTACAGTGGTCAAATATAGAACGCACCAGGTGTGGCAGCACACACTTGTAATTCCAGCAGTTTGGGAAGCTGAGGCAGGAGGATCCCAGGTTCAAAGCCACTATCAGCAACAGCGAGGCACTAAGCAACTCAGTGAGAGCCTGTCTCAAAGTAAAATATAAAATAGGGTTGGGGATATGGCTCAGTGGTTGAGTGTCACTGAGTTCAATCCTCCCCTACCCACACACACACACACACACACACACACAAAAAAAAAAAACCCAAAAAACAAAAACACAAAAACCAAGTAGAATGCTACGCTTAAGATCTGTATTTCACTACACAAATTTTACCAAACAAATAAACAAATACTGAGGTGTAGTTAATGATGTGCAAACTGAAGAATGAAGCATGAAGTATTACTTTGAAATACAGCAAAATGCAAGATGGGCAGCTGGCTAAATATGTGGGAGCAGAGATAGCAAGTATTAAAAATAGAATATAGGTAGTGGATAGATGGGTGCTTACTGTACCATTCTTTCAACTTTTCTGTGTAATTAAAACAGTTCATAACAAAATGTTGGTGGAAAAATAGTATGTAGTTCAGGTTTTGCTAATTCACCTGTCAAGAGTAAAGACAGCTGGCAGCTTTGGGCAATGCTAGGCAGCTCTAAGCCTTTGTCTTGCCATGAAACCAAGTTTTCTTCCCTTAGAAGAGGACCATGACCAGTGGCTGAAAAGGGGTAGTTTCATTCAGAATCCCAATTTGGTTTTCCTCCAGTTTTTCCTGCGTTATAGCACTGTCAGGTCTAATAGACTAAATTCCATTCTGTTAGGGCTTGACCTGAGTGTGTGTCCTGTGACTCATGGGGCACAGAATTAGAAAGCACATCAAATTTACCTTCCAATAATTTAGTTTTTATGTACCTTGATTATTGACTATAAAATTATCCCAAGTATCACATACTGATGTGATTTTCTCTTTTTAGTTCCAGAAAGAACGTGGTTTAAGAGAAATGTCAATGTATTGTCTGAGAACATTTTGGTACACATGAGGTCTCCTGAGGGACAGAAAAGGCTGGGACATATCATTAAAAATGATCACTAATGTAATTTTCCTTTCCACATAAATAGCCCAACTTCATGTAGATTGGTTATAGCCTTTATCTCCTTTGTGAGTACTAATATGTTTTCACTAGAATTTCTACTTCTATTCCAGGTACTCATTTAATTATGCATTTCTTCTTCTCCACAGCCAGAACATCCTTAATCACAGGGTTCAATCTTTCAGAGGTAATTATTTTTCTAAATCCTTTCAGCAGTTGGCCAACATTTCCCTCACAAAGTCATCTTAGCTAATTAGGTCATGTGCTTTGCAATTTTTTGTTTATTAACTATTAACAAATACATTTTGTTGAGACATCTATCACTGAGGTTGCTTACTGTCTCTGACTTGCTGATACGAAATACTTCCATATGCATTTTTTTAACTATATATTTAAGAAGTCTTTAGTTTTTAATAGATCAGCAACATGTAAATCTAATCATTATTTTACTTTTATCTTCTCCCATCTCTACATGTTAACTTATTACACTTTGCATGTTTTCCTTCTCTTAGAACTAGGGATAGAAAACATCATTTTTTTTTTCTTCCCTTAGGCAGGGTGCAAAAGTTCTAAATCAGTGCTTCATAAATTTGAGCAGGATTCTGAATCAGGGGTACTTGTTTGAAAGGTAGATTTTGGGTCCTGTCCTTAATGCAGGTGATGTGGGGAAAATTTTGAGAAACAGTGCTTGTCAGAAGTGGGTGTTAACAATTACCAGTTCATAGAAACAAAACGTTCTAATCTGAATGTTAGAATATATGTCTTATTATTTACATTTTTGCCATATTTTTTTATATTTTAGTATAGTGCTACTCCATAAATCAACCAGGAAAAAGTGAGACTTGATTCTCTATGAAAGATGAACGAAGCAGGCACCATGCAGAAATCCTGACACCTGAAACTGTTCTCTGGGTTTCTGTGTGATCCACGGTTAATTCATTATGTTTTCCTTTCTACATTTTTAAGCTGACCATGGAGATATATGCAGTCAAAGTTTCCTTGAAATTTTAAGTGGGGTGTACAAGAAATAACAGAAGCCCAGCTTTCATGAATTAGTGCATTTTTATTAGGAAAAAATTGTTTTTACTAAAGAAATACATGAACATGGGTTAGTAAAATCAAAGGGTTCTAAAGTCTTAAAATGAAAACAGTCCCTTGTTTGTTTTTTTAAAAATATTTTTTAGTTGTAGATGGATACAGTCTTTATTTACTTATTTTTATGTGGTGCTGAGGATCAAATCATGTGTGAGGCAGGCGCTCTACCACTGAGCCACATTGCAGCCCGGTTCTGTCTTTTTTTACCCTTAGTTGCTCTATCCAGGGGTGCTCTTCATTCTCTTGGCTTTCTGTTAAGTACCTTCATGTTTTTTTTTTTTTTTTTTCCAAATTAAAATTTCTCCCAGTTTTGAAGCAAATGCATGTATTCATACATGTTAAGTATTAAATCCTCTTGAAACTTATTAATGATTGCCTAATCACCTCCCCTCATCAACCTCATGTTTACATTTGCTTTATCTTCAATGAACTTCTTTCCAAATGTCCCAGATTTGTCAATAAGCTATTATTTTTACTGTTTGTTTTCTAAGCAAGCTACACAGTTGTAAAATTGCCTGTGTTGGATTATATTTATTGCTAATAAATATTTATTATTTATTTGAAATTTATTTTATTGATGAACATAAAGGGCTCAATTTGTTATCTTAAATAAGTCTTCGAGAAAATATGCACAGTTGCCCACAATCCTAATCACAGTAGATGCACCTAAGCCAGAAAATAACACTTGTCAAACTCTCATTCTGTCAAGTGTTTGAAGCGTACTTTCTTCTTAGAAATATTAATATTAGAAAATCTGTTATTACACAAAATTATTTCATTCACTAAACAACCTCTGACATTATTCTGATAGTATCTTATTCTTTTTAACTGTTGCAGAATTAAAAATAAATAAAATTTATAGACACATTAGTTATTCATTTCTTTATTTATTGACGTTTGGGCTCTTTCCAAGTTTACAAGAGAATGCTACAACAAATATTCTGGAGTTCGTCTCTTTGCTCAGGATTGAGTTCCAGATGTGGAAGATCTGGGTCCAAATCCAGAATCTTCTGAATTTGAATTGATATTGCTAACTTGCACTTTAAATGGTGGTATAAGCTTACAAGGCAGAAAATGCCATTTCTTTTGCATACCTAGTTTTCTAAATCTTTGCTAACGTTATAGCTCAGACAGGTTTTACAGTGCATTTTGTAAGGTTTAGTTTCTAACTTACTGATTTTGGTATCTAGCAATATCCATTCTCAATTATCTCTTAGAATTTTTAATTGCTGCTATTATACTTGTTATTACATTTTCTTTTGCAAAGAGCAGCCCATCAATGTAGTATCTCCTGGAATCTCAATGAAGATCAAAAACAAATTTTAAAGGTCTCAGAGTTTTCCTTTTGGTAATCTACTTGCTTCTTTATTGTCCATATTTGAGTTCTTAATTTACTCATTCTCTGAGTGAAAACAATGTTTATTTAGAAGTAGGATGTAAAAAAGAAAAAAAAAAGAAAATTCACAGTTTTTACCTTGATCTAATTTTCTTTAAAAAAAAAAATGAGTTCTAGCACTTCTGTTTATAATCCATTTCTGCCCTTTGGACTAATCTATCTAGCTCCTATCTCTAAGGACCCTGGTGCCAACTCATGCTATAAGTTGACTGCAGCTGTCTTGCAGATAGGTAGACAGGTGTTAGGTACTCAGTCCAGACTTTGGGGGAGAGCCAATGAAGGAAACTTACAGCAAGAAAGAGCAAGAAATGCTTCCTAAATGGTATTTAATATGACCTAGTAAGACTGATGGAGAATAAAACATACTGCTTAGAAATCATTAACTGTAGATCTAAAGTCCACACAAGTCTTTTTATTCTAACGTAAAAATACAAAATTTTTTAGAGGAAGGGATAACATGAAATAGATCAGAAAACATCTTCACATTAATCAGTCTTTTCATATACTTCAAATTTGTACTTAATGCCTTTCTCCTCCTGGACCTCAGAAAGAACACCTGGGTATCTGTAAAAGAAAAACATGTATAATTAATCCCTCAAAAACATAGCTTCCCTGAATCTCAACCAAAAGGCATCAACGGTGATAAAACAAGGTAAGATTTTTCTTCTTGTAGGTAAGCCACTGTTAAGGTAGACGAATATCAGGCAAATACAATACATATGCAAATAATAAGAAAAACCCTACAAAACTATGTATATAAATTTAGAAAATGAAAGTTGTGACTTCTCCTTTTCTTCTGATTCCTAATTCTTTCCTTAAAAACTAACCACCATAGCAGTTCCCTAGTATATTTCTATTCTGTCATCAAGGGAATATGAAAATTCCTAAGAATTCTTTGTAAGTTTTATAGCTGATAAAAAATTTCTTATGTAAGCAAAAGAAAATGAAATATAATCTATAGTTGTTTAAAGCAAAAACCGAAGTCATGTGTCTGGCATGGTGACAGATTCTCAATTCCTGTTTACTCAAGAGACGTGCATCATAAGGCTCTAATTCTGCAATGTATGGCACACTGCAATTTCTTGGCTAGAATCAGGATGAATTCAATCTTTCCTCTTCCCTCTCACTTGACTCTTTACTCCCTTTAGTTTCCCATTCAAAACCCAGGTTGTAACCCAATCAATAAATGGGCTAAGGAACTGAAGAGATACTTCACAGAAGAAGAACTACAACTGATCAAACATGAAAAGATGTTCAACATCTCTAGTGATTACAGAAATGCAAATCAAAATTACTCTAAGATTCCTTCTCACTCCAGTCAGAATGGCAATCATCAAGAATACAAGCAACAGTAAGTGTTGGTGACGATGTGGGAAAAAGGCACACATACATTGCCGGTGGGACTGCAAATTGGTGCAACCACTATGGAAAGCAGTCTGAAGATTCCTCAGAAAACTTAGAATGGAACCACTATCTGACCCAGCTATCCCACTCCTTGGTTTATACCCAAAGGACTTAAAAACAGCTTATACTACTGTTGAGAGCCACAGCCAAAAGGGCCCATAACCCAGAGGTCGATGGATCGAAACCATCCTTTGCTACCAGATGCCGCAGTCTGGCTGGGCACAATTCAGGAGCCACTTGTCAAAAGAAACTAACTTTATTTTTAGAACTACAAATGCCAAACAAAACATACTACAGTGACATAACCACATCAATGTTTACAGCAGCTCAACTCACAATAGCTAAACTATGGAACCAACCTAAATACCCTTCAACAGATGAATGGATAAAGAAAATGTGGTACATACACATAACAGACTATTACTCAGCTTTAAAGAAGAATGCAGTTATGGCATTTGCAGGTAAATGGATGGAGCTAGATGATATCATGCTAAGTGAAATAAACCAAAACCCAAAAACCAAAGATGGAATGTCTTCTCTGATAAGCAGATGCTAATCCACAATGTGGGGGGGGGGCCCCGGGGAGAATGAAGGAAATTTGGATTGTGCAGAGGGGAGGAGGTGTGGTATGGGAAGGATGGTGGAATGAGACGGACATTATTACCCTACATACATGTATGATTACACTACTGGTGTGACTCTACACCATGTTCAGCCAGAGGAAGGAGAGATTGTGCTCCATTTGTGTACAATGTGTCAAAATGCATCCTACAGTCATGTATAACTAATTTGAACAAATTAAAAAAAAAAGTCTCCTAAAAGTATCTCCCAGTCAATACTTAACAATCCTCACTCTAATTATTCTTTATCTGGAGAGTAACCCAACCCAACCCACACTTATGATAATAATTCACTTTTGTTAATGATAATAAATTCACTTTTGTTTGCTTGAGGGGAGGGAAAACCTATTATCCCTCCCCCTCAACACTCATACTTCTTTTTTCACAACTTAATAACATGTCAAGTAAAAAAGTACAATGCAAAACAAAAACAAAAAACCCCAGGTTGTCAGCTGAAGACTGCTCTGACCATTCTGCCTCCTATCAACATTTTTATGTCACTCTAGATCTTAGTGTGCTTTCTTAGTGTCCTGGAGGCTACACCCATTTACTCCAGTGGGGGTCAGCAGCAGCTGTTTAACATTCACTCTGTGAGTGTCCCTGGATTTACTGTGTGACCCTATCTCCAGGCCTGACTGGTATAAAAAGGCTTCATTATGGTAAAGAATTCTCATTATGGTAAAGAATTCAGCACTACACCTGACCCAGTAAGTTTTCCACGAATGCTACCCATTACTACTGGTTTATTTTGTTCCCTAACTATTAGACAAGGGTGATACAGGAAAACTTTTTCTCTCATAATATACATGAACATTGCTCAGTAAAAATAAGCATTAATTTTTGTTACCTATGTTTTTATTTAGCAACCATTTCCTTAGCTATTGCTGTCCCACTATTTTAGTAGTAGCCTCTTTTTTTTTTTGAACAAATGATTTTTACTAGGCCAATTTTAAACCATAATTTTTGTCTCTTTGAAATGAGTCATGAAGAGTAACATTTACATATTTTTTTTCATGTGTAAAATTCTCAGGAGTGTCAAGATTGTCAGTTAATAAGACAAAAACAAAGCAGTAAGAAGTTCTTTCTAAAATCATGAATAATAACACTTAAAATGACTGTGCTTTTGGCTGAATATGATCAGTAGCCATGGTATTAATGTAAATCTTCTCTGTGAAAATAAAATTTATTTCTGCTTGTTTCATTTTTCTTTCTCTAATATCTACACATTCAGTCTATTTTAATAACAGTTATAATTACATTTCCTAATCATCATTCCAAACTTTTTAAAGAGCAAACTGTCTGAGATCCACACTTGGATGCTGAGTTCAAGTCTGACAGGATTTGGAAACACCACCTATTTGTTAGGAACCACCCTCCCAGAGACTCCCCCTTTAGCACCTTCAGGCACCGAGAAAGCCAATAAGTAAGAATCAATATCAGATCTAAACTGACAAAGCGCCACAAGAATAACCCAGAGACGATTTGATGGAAGGTTTAAGAGGTAAACAGAGTTCCTAAAACAGTTTCCCATAAAAAACAAATTGCAGCTAAAATAAAACCAGGAAGCACAGGTGTTGGAGGGAAGGGATATAAAAATACTATGGACAAATATGCTAGGAACTTGGACAGTCAGGAAGTAGTGGGGTCAGAAGAGGAGACGTCAGTTCACCTGAAATCTACTTCCACCTATAAGGTTTTCCTGTGTCAGCTCTGGAGCCAATTACCACTTCTGTTATAGTTTGGATATGGTTTGTCCCTGAAGGGTTCAAGTGTTGGTCCTTAGTGAGGTAATATTGGGAGGTGTCTTTATGGACCTTTAACTGGGGGCAGGGGGACAGGGACTACATGACAACGATGACGACCCTTGGTGGGAAGAACTCAGATTAATTAGAAGTATGCCCATGGAAGGGACTGTAGGATTCTACTCTCTCTCTGGCTTCTTATTTTGAGATGTGATCTCTTCTTCCCAAGTGTGCCCCTGCCCTTAGGTTCTCACCAGTACCGAGCTGATGCCAGCAGCATGCCTTTGAACCTCCATAACTGTGAGCCAAATAAACCTTTTTTTCTAAAGTTAGCCTGCCTCAGGTATTTCATTATAGTAATGAAAACAGACAATTATAGACTCTAAAGGCCTGTTTTGGTCTTTATCTTTGACTAGGTGGTCACATGGAAGGTTTTTAAGTGGACAGCAAATTCTGTTTGGAGCTCATTAAACAGAAAACTGCTGATATAAAACACTTGGGCCTGCTGGTTTGGTTGGGCCTTCATGTGACAGTCTGAGATAGAAAAATTTCTTCCAAGATGAATGAGGACAGAGCTTGAGAGGACAGGCTAGCATAGTATGGTTGAAAGAATAATTGCACAGAAAATGACCTATGGGAAAAAAGGCAGCCACAGCAGTAAAACCATCTTATTTTGTTAATATTAACTTCTGCTCTTCAGTGTCTACCATTTGTGGCTTTATCTATTTTCTAATTTTATTCTCTTTTCATCTCACAATAGTTCTCGCTGTCATTTTTATTTCATTATACTATTGCTTTCTTTTTTTTTTTTTAAACCAAAAAGTATGGTGTTAATAAAAGACTGTGTTTGAACTGAAACCTATACAAACACAAGAAAATGGGGGTCCAAACTAAGGGGTTACTGTGGGAAAAAGAGGAAAAGGGAAAGGGGTAAAAAGTGATCAAAGCTCACTTTTGGAGAGTAGGGAACGATAAGTTCTCTAATGTAGACAGATTTGGAGAGAAAGCTCTAGAATTGAGCATGGTTACAGACATTAGGGACAAAGTACATTTACTTTGCAGGTTTCCTTTTTCTCTTCTCCTTGTTTTCCCCTTTAGGAATTCCCTCTACCCCATGTTAAGGGGGCTGTTGTGATGTTAGTACAGGCCCAAAAGTACAGAGGACTATCACAACTTGCAGTGGGAGAGTTTCCTTCAAAGACTCTTCTGAAAAACAACAGAAAAATGAACACTTTCCAGCTCATTTTGTGAGGTTAGGGTTATCCTGATACCAAATCCAGGTGAAGACATAACAAAGAAGCTCAATATCTCTTTTGATTACAAATGTAAAATTCTCAACAAAATTCTAGCAAATTGAATCTAGCAACATATAAAAAGGCTTATACACAATTACCAAGTGAAGTTTATCCCAGAAATGCAAGATTACCATGAAAATCAGTGAAGGTAATACAGTGTATTGATGGTATATTAAATTATTAATTAGCAAAAGACAAAGAACACATGATCACCTAATAGACTTAGAAAGTTACGTGGCAAAATCCAACACCCCTTCATGAAAAAAATACTAGATGAACTAGAAATAGAAGGAATCTTCCTCAGTCTGATAAAGGACATGTGTGACAACTCAAAGCTACTATACTTTATCGAGGAAGACCAAATCATTACCCTCTAAGACATCTGATCTTTTCATCTTCCAGACAACATCGTACTGAAGTTCTAGTCAGGCAATTAAGCAAGAAATAAAAAAACATCTAAACTAGAAATTAAACTATCTCTATTTGCAAATGACATTATATCTTATAAATAAAATCCTAAGAAATCTACTAACAATTAGAACTATTGAGTTCAGCAAGGTTGTAGGATATCAGATTAATAAACCCAAATCACTTGTATTTCTAAACACTAGCAACAAACAGGAAATAAAAGGAAAAATAAAAGGAATTAAACACTAACAAAGAAGTACAAGACATACAACCAAAATTTTACTGACAGAAATTAAAGAGGACCTAAGTAAGTGGAAAGACATCACTGGCTCAAAGTCTGGAAGACTTAATATTGAAATGGCAATACTCTCCAGAGTAACCTACAGATGACACCTATCAAAATCACAACTTGCTTTCTGGCAGAAACTGACAAACTGATCATAAAATTCGTATGGAAATGCAAGGGGCCCAGAAGAGCTAAACCAATCTTGGAAAAAAAAAAAAACAAAGTTGGAAAAACTATACTTCCTGATTTCACAAGTTAGTAATGAAGACCTTATGGTACTGGCATGAAGATATACATACATATCAGTGGAGCAGAACTGGGAGTTCAGGAAAAAACCCTCATACTTATAGTCACTTGATATTGTGCTGATGGTTGCACAACCTTGTAAATATACCAACACTAGTGAATTAAACACTAGTATAATGAATGCTATGATATATGCAGGACATTTCAGTAAAGATGTTACTTTTTTTTTCTTTAAATCTGGAGAGGCAGAATGGTATTTGTTTTAAATTATCAAGGGTTCCAGTTTTGGAAAGTGTTCTGATTAAGAGTAGTAAGACTTGGAAAGATGGAAAGGTATTTAAATGAAGCTGATTCACACAGTTGTTAGCAGCAAAGAGAAAGGTAAGAAATGAAGAAAAGTTGAGCTCAATATCCATATAATGTGACACTCAGCAATTAAAGCAGAAGAGAAAATACGTAAGGTATGACAAAGTTAAACAATTGATATTTACATAAATTTATATAAAATTTCCAAATGTGATTTTTCTAAGTAGTCACCTTTGGAGCCTAAGCAAAAGCCTGTATTTCAGCTGCTTAAGAGTTCTTATACTTTTCAGTTTTCTTTAGAGTTAAGAGCTCAAGAAAAATCATTCACTTCATTTGATCCAAGACTATTACTCCGTAGAGTAATAGACTATTATTCTAAAACTTGGCCATCCATTTATTGACTTTGCTCTGAAGGTTCCTTTAGGGGGCATTTCAAAAACAAACTCATACTCAAGGGATAATTACTAGATACAACTGAGAATATCTGAAAGAATGTTCTAAAAGCTGGTCTAAAAGGGTTGATATAATTAATCTTTTTCTCTCTATAGAATATAGCTGAAATGTGCTTTTAAACTAAAAATGTTGTGAGCTTTCAAGATTTAGCAGCCTCATGCTGTAGTCACAACTGCACAGGAAGGCAAGTATAACTTCTCTCCATCTCCACCATTGCTACCACCTTTATCTGAGTCCCCTCAACCTTCATCTGAATTACTAACTGGTCTCCTTGCTTGACTCTTGTCCCCCTGTAGTCCATTCCCATAAAGCAGCTAGAACATTGTCACTCTCCTTTCAGACTCTCTAAACCTGAACCCAGTTTGACCCTTGTTGGCCTCCCCCTTGCTCCCACTGGCCACAGTAGCTGTCAGACTCAGGGAAGAGGCCAACCTCATTTCTGCCTCAGCCTCTGAACTAGCTATTTCTGGTTCCTGGAATTCTCTTCTTGCTATTATATGGCTGGCTTCTTCACATTTAGATCTCACTATAGATGTCATTCTTCTGAGAGGAGACTACTCCATGTCTATCACATCCCAATGTTTTAGTTCCCTACTCAACACCTCTTTTGATGACTGTCACTTGTCACTCCCCCTGACTAGAAAGAGTATCTCCAGGGGGTCAGCAATATCATCAGGCCTAGTCAACACTATTTCCCCAGTGCCTAGGACATGTCTGACTCTCCTAGGAGGAACTGAATACATTAATTCTAGATTTTATTGACATCATTAAAACCTGAGCATTTCCAAGTATACTGAAGACGTCTAAAGATTCCTAACTTTATCTATATACAATAACACATTCCTACCCTGAACTCAATCTGAAAGAAGAAAATGTTCTTTCCTATAATTCTTACATAGAAAGTCCAAAAGCGCTTTAATAAGAACTTTATACTTACTCTGGAAGAAGTTTATATTTCTTCAAATCAATTTCTGGGAAAAATGTGTCACTTTCAAATTCCTGCATGATCCTTGTCACAAACAGTTTAATATGGCCTGGTTGAATCATGGCTTCCTTTGAAACAAAACAAAAAAGGCATCACTTTCCTTAATCTATATCATAAGACATAGACACTTGTTTTAGTTACGAAAGAAATGCCTTATACTAGGCCTTAAAGACTTGTTTATTACTGCCAAAGTATACTACATAAGTACCCTATTCTTAAATCTGGGATCCTCTCAAATGTGCCTTAGTTACCTTAAGAATGGAACTAATCATAATCGATAATTATTATATTCTGGTCTCTAGTTTGCTTATGAGAAATACTTTTTAATTTAAGAATTCAGTTTGGTTGTTTTCCTTTGGCTGCTCTTTTAAGAGTTAATCTGGGGCTGGAGTTGTGGCTCAGCGGTAGAGCGCTTGCCCAGCATGTGGGAGGCACTGGGTTTGATTTTCAGCACCACATGAAAATAAATAAAGATCCATCAACAACTAATAAAATATTGAAAAAAAAAGAGTTAATCTGAATGTGTAAGGCCCAGGGCCACCAAAAATAAATAAATAAACAAACAAACAAACAAATAAGGGACATTAATCCAAAGTTATCAAGTTATTTTCCAAAGAAAAACTTACATATGTATATCCATACAAGATAGTACAGTTTCATGTGATCTTGACTACTGAACACCAAGGGCCTACTCAGTATACTCATGTAAAATTTAATATTGCTTTCTTTCCTCAATACAGTAATTTAACATGTTTCCTGTTGCTAAGAACTATAGCCTTTTTTGTTAAATGATTTTTCTAGCTACTATCTACAGTTCTATTGACAGTTTCTATGGAAAGGATTGCTCTCAAACAAATATCTTAAAAATTTTAATAAACAGTATGAATCCTTTACAGACCCAACAAAGCAATAACGCTTTTTGTGTATTTTGCTTTGCAGTAATAACTCGATTCTCAAACATGTATAGATTAAAAGAAAAAATATTTTTATATGCATACATACATATGTAAAATTCCAGGTGTTTGTTATCCTTAAAGTTCCAAATAAGGGAACTGAATAAATTTTATTTTGAAAACTTACATTTATATTAAACCATTGTTATCTTTGCTACAACCAAATAAATATTCTTTTTTTGTGTGTGTGTGGTGTTAGGGATTGAATCCAGGGCCTCCTGCATGCTAGGTAGGCATTCTACCACTGAGCTACATTTCCAGCCCCTAGTAATTCTTACTATACAAAAACAAAACAAACAAACAAACAAAACCCAAAACAACTGAGTGGGATTAACCAATCACAGCAGCATTTTAAGTTCTATATCAAAGTTGATGGTGTGAGGCAAACTTTCTGTGAATAGTCAGGCAGTAAACACTTTAGGGTTTGAGGGTCATACGGTTTCTTACTTTTATAGGCAGAAGCAGCCACAGACGACACTAAACAAATAAGTGGGGCTGTGTTCCAATGAAACTTTATTTACGTGATACTTGGGAAGATCAGCCTGAATGACTGATGAACAGCTGTGATGAGAGGCATGTGAATAACGCAACTCACCTGAAGGCTTTATTTCCTTATACAAAAGTCATTTTATATACATGCTTTTAAGTACTTAGTGCTTATTAAAAAGTACATTTTCAAGTGATATGATTTGAGTCACTCAAAATGTGATAAATAATAAAATGAACTTGTTTTCTAGAAGAAATTCATATGTCGATGGAAAGATTAAAGAAGAAAAATGTTCATTTCCCCTTATTACAATGGGGAAAAAAATAAGAGATTGTGGAATCAGGAACATAAGAAACTGAGAGTTTTTATAATCCCTTCTAAGATCCTGGAATACCTCTTCTTTCTCAAATAATTTCAGTGTATATTTTACCCTAAACCCCAAAAGGTAGGGACTGATTTTTCTTTTCCCTCTAAATGTTACTCTTTCAATAGTGCTTTTTTTGGGGGGAGTGGGGTGTACCAGGGATTGAACTCAGGGGCACTCATCAACATTCTCAGTCCTTTTTATTTAGAGATTTAGAGACAGGGTCTCACTGAGGTGCTTAGTGCCTTGCTGTTGCTGAGGCTGGCTTTGAACTTAATATCCTCTTGCCTCAGCACTGTACCCAGGTCAAGAGCCAAAGAATTCTATTTAGTATCCTCATTTTTTTTTTTTTAAAGCTGGAAGTCAATTTGTATCAGGAAAAAGAATTCTTCTTTAACACACTATTTACCTTTTTTTTTTTTAAAGAGAGAGAGAGAGAGAGAAAGAGAGAGAGAATTTTTTAATATTTATTTTTTAGTTTTCAGTAGACACAACATCTTTATTTGTATGTGGTGCTGAGGACTGAACCCGGGCCGCATGCATGCCAGGCAAGCATGCTACCACTTGAGCCACATCCCCAGCCCAACTATTTACCCTTTGATCTGAAATCATGAAACCCTTCTCTTATGTCCTTACATTAAATGAAAATTATTGAGGAAAAGCTTTCTGTTTTTAACAAATTCATATACATCTAGTTAGTATATATCAACTAGCCCCCTACTCTTTTCTCAGTGAGATTTTCATCCTGTAAGAGAAGGTATATAACAGCTTATTTAGGGCATGGGGATGGGGGTGGAGGTAGAAACTAGTACAGTGCAAATGCAAATCTTGGGGAGACATTTAGAATGGTTCTTAAGCTGTAAATATTAACTAGTATTTTGAATTGAAAATAAAGTGGTATGTGGGGAGATGTTGTTTAAGGGACACAAAATTTCAGTTAAATAGGAAGAATAAGCTCCAAAGGTCTATCATGCAACGTGATGACTATAGTTATTAACAACCTTATATTGTACTCTTGAAAATGGCTCAAGAATGATTTTAAGTGTTCTCACCATAAAAAGTGAGGTGTTATATAATATATATATATGCTAATTGGCTTGATTTAGCCATTCCACAAAGTATACATATTTCAAAGCATGTTGTATACAATAAGTAAATACAACTATTAGTCAATAAAAAGAAAATAGACTCATATAGACCAAACATTTTACTTTTACATTTTTATTTAGTTTACGTTGCAGGGACAAAATCAAATAATTCAGAATGACAAAATATCTAACTTTTTTAGAGATAATGTACTGTTTCTTATGCTTATGGCTTAATGTTTCCTCCCAACCTCCCTTTAAATGTCAAGAGAACTAAAAGAAAGTAGGGAACATTTCTTTTTATTTGTAGATAACTCTACTTACCTTATAAACAGAACTGCCTCCTACTATCCAAATCATGTCTATTTTACTTGCTAATTCTGGCTGCTCAGTAAGTTTTAAGGCATCGGTCAGACTTTTGGCAAGAAAATGAGCTCCTTGTGGAAGTTCTCTAAAAGTAAAAGAATTACATACAATTTTTGTAAAACCCATCCATATTAATCAAATTATATGAATAGGAAGCAGTGATTATAAAACCAAAATCATCATAAATAAGAATCCTTTAAAAAAAAGTATGACCTACAATCAATACCTACCTACATTTGTACATCTAGGGTCCATATGTTAATCAAAATCACATGTGATATAAAGTCACAACAGTAGTCTCTAAAGTAGTGGCATAAAGAATTGTGAGGGGACATGAGACAACTTTCTGGGGGTTATCTTTTCTGTATCTTTGATAGGGGCTGGGTTACACAGGTATACACATTTATCAAAACTTTAATAAATGTACATTTAAGACTTGTGCACCTCATTGTAATATTTACCTTAAAAGAAAAAAAAATGTAGAGAAATACTGAATTCTAGTTAATTATATGTATGAAGAATAGAAGGCTGCAATTAATTTTGACATGCAAATATGAACAAAACAAACTGAACAGATGGATATGTGATAAAGTTAACACAAAAAAATGTTATTCGTAGAATCTAAGTGGTGGTATATAGCTATTTAAAGTTCTTTGTGTATGATTGAAAATTTTCATAATAAAATATTGGAAAGAGAATGTTTGAATGTAGAAAAGTTTGTAGCAATATTCAAACTGCTAATACCTTTGGGGAGTGGAAAAAAAAAACTTTACTGTTCTAAACAAACAGAAATGGGTGAACTATTTGAAAATCAGTTTTTTGCTACTTATATAATTAAAAACCCAAAAGGGAAAAAGTTCAGTAATTTTACTGTTTATGTGAACTAACAATCTCTCTCAACCTCCAAACCAATTATTGTTTTGGCAGGGAGGAGGGGGTCTAATTCCCTTTATAAATGAGGAAACATGCAGAACTAGGCTTTCATAGTAATTAGATATGGAACAAAAATTACAATTCAATGTCAAGGTCTTAGGCTGGTGCTTTAAAAAGATTACATAACTGCCTTTGAACTAGAGGTTATAACAATGATTAATCAAGAACTAATGGGGATTATTCATTCTCTTGGTTGCATCCTCCCTCTCCTCCTGAAATTTATTTTGCTTATTTCACTCTTTGTCATCTGGTAAAGGAGTTAGGATAGAGCAAAGAATATACTTTGACTCAGGCTAGAAAAAGAAATGGAGACCAGGGTGAAGTTAAATGAACTATCTCTTAAGGAATCAGGACAGTCATAAGGGCTGAGTTGGACTAGGTTGTGCAGGGAGAAAACTTAGAAGACAAAAATTTAGAATTGGAGAAGATAGTCTAGTTAATAAAGTACAGGACGACTGAAATAGTCATGGTGGTTTTAGTAAGTAAAGATGCTGAAGTAAGGATGGATAATAAAGATGGAGTAGAATGGAAAATGGTGATACAGGAACTGACATGAGGAAAAACTGAAAGAAGCATTCTTTATTTGTGGTACTAGAGACTGAACTCAGGGGCACTTTACCATTGAGCTACCTTCCTGAAACTTCCTAAAATTCTTTATTTTGAAACAGGGTCTCACTAAGTTGCCCAGATTGGCCTTGAATTTGTGATCCTCCTGCTTAGTCTCTTGAGTCACTGGGATTACAGGTGTGTGCCACCGTGCTCAGTGGGTGTATAATAAAGTGTATAATAAAGTGGGTATATAATAGCAATATGACTTCCAAGGTGTTATAAATGGTTAGTGTGGACCTCAAAGAAAGGGGTGATAATTTTGTGAAGATTTCATTGCCCTTTGTAAGTGAGTTTGTAAAAGCAAAAACCTGATTAAGGATTGGTTTCAGATAGCAAAGGCTGGAGGAAATGCTTCTGCAAAATGTTGCTAAAACATTAGTTTAGAAATGTTTCACAGGAAACACTAGACCCCTAGATGGCTAAAAAAGAACAGGCAAAAAGTCCAGCTAATGTTTGAGTCTGTTAGTCCCTTTGCAGCACACATTGTAGAAAAGAACAGTGAATAACACATAGTAAACATTTTATATCATGCCTTGTTTCAGTGCTAATTTCCTGCCTATAATCTTTCTTCAAACCAATCTAGATTGGATTTTCCAAGAAGGGAGAGCTGGTATGTAACAGTACATGTATTCTGTGTCAAGACCCATGTGTGTATTCTTGGTATGTTGTTTCTGACCAAGAGTTTTGTGATGATGAAATAATATAATGCACACAGTAGGCATTCCACTTAATATAAATACTAATCTTATGTAGGTACTATTCCTTTTTACAGGTGAGATTAAAGATGAGGGGTTAAGTAACCAATGATCACACAGCTAGGAATTGGTGGGCATGGTAGTTGAACTCTAGCAGCCTAACATTACAACAGATATTGAATGGGTGACCAGGGGCTTTAAGTGCCTGAGATACCAGGCCTGAGACATTGGGATGCTGGGGCTTAGATTAGGCAACCCCCTTACCCCATGTCCTCTGGCCTCAAGCAGCCTTATGTGATTACTCCAGGCTGCTATAGAGACCATATCCCTTCCCACTGTGCTTGATGTGAAAGATAAGTGCATGGCAGATCAAATTCTGGCCTGATATCTTTGGGGACTGCTGGGATACTACTTAATCACAAAAGCCTCAGGCTAGAATGGTGTCTTATGTAAAATTGAGAAATAATGTTCAACTTGAGACTATTTACACTCAGCCTTTAAAAATTTGATTTCCAACAATTACCAACTGTTTCAAGTATGATCTATCCTCATGTGACCACTACAGATATTTATAGAAATTTATTTTCTGTAAATAATTAAGTGGGGAAAAAAACAGGTTGCAAACTTTCCCAAGTGGGATTATTCTTTTTCTATAAGTAACTTGTGGAGCATTCCTTTTGAAGAGTTCTGAATCCCTACTATGCTATATCTATGTTAGATACTGGGACAAGAGATTTCAAAAACAAAACAGTAGTCCTGGCACCCAAAAGATCATGATGGTGGTCAAAAGAATATCTCAGCAGTGGCTATAACATATGAAAAAGACACACAATGAAGATGCGCAGAGGATACTTCAGGAGTCCAGAAACAGTGCATCATCTGGGTTGGGGTGAAGAGGGAACAATGACTTTTTAGCTGGGTGTCAAAGAAGATAAAGACGTGCAAAAGCACAGAGATGACAGACTACCCACAGATACTATTGATAGTTACAGTGCAGTTATTTAACACAAGAAAGCTGAGACAAAGTTGAGGGTAGAAGAATGTAATCTATGGTGAGGATTAAAATGCCAATGGATGGGGCAATAGTACAAGGTCCTGAGGTCAGAGAAAAATAGAATTTAGAAAAAAGTGGGAGTTGAGGAAAATAGTAATTTAGATAGGATGAGATTTTTGTCTCACAAATAAGGAAAAAAAGAACAAAGTGTTATATTAAAATGAAAATGAGGGGATGGGGTTGTGGCTCAGTGGTAGAGTGCTTGCCTGGCACATGTGAGGCACTGGTTTGATCCTCAGCACCAGAGAAAGAAAGAAAAAAATTATTAAAAAAAAAAAAGAAAATGAGATCATGAATGTGTTCATTGTGATTTTGTTCATGTTAATATTTTCTAGAAGCTATAAATTTACAAGGTGTGGGGGTAGGAACTGACATGTAAGGTATCTTGTGAGCAGAAACTTTATATATAAAATTTCAGTGAACCTTCAAAAACTGTCATTATTAATCCACTTAGTATGTAAAGAAGTTTAGGTTTAGCAAACTTTTAGGTTTAACCTGCTGAAGGCCCCAAAGTTACTAGGTACCAGAGTAGATTTAAGAAGCAAGGTCTGTCAGTGTTTGCTGAGATAGGCTTTAAGAAGCAGAGAGTGTTTTAATCACTAGAAAAGATATGAGAGTGAGATGAAAAATATATATACATGATATAAAATTTAGATAACTTTCATGGATTGAAGATGATTTACAACATCTTAAATCATGGAAGATATTTTGGATTTTTTAGAGATGGTGTCAAGATGCATTGTAGTAAAAATTCTTTACTTAATTTTAGGTACCAAATACTTAAAAAACCTGCTTTGTGTGATATAAATCACAATACCACACAATTCACCCTTTTAAAGTATAAAAATTGGTGATTTTCAGTATATTTAGAGTTGTGCGACTACCACTAGGTCACAACAAAAAGAGACCTATTAGTAGTCACCCTCTCCATCCTTGGTTCTCTTAAAAAGTCACAATTTGTCCAGAAAGCTTTGGAAAAACACTTTCCCCCATCCCTCATTAACTAAATAGTTACCACAAATAAGTATGTTTGGCACTGAATTGAGGTTACTTAGAGGATTCAATTTCTTTCTGTACTGGGGAGGAGGTTAAAAAAAAATTAAGTACCTTTAAAAACTTGCACAAAAAATAGTGGTTTCTGATTGTTAAACTCTGCCCTTTCGTGCAGGACCCAGCAGGTTCTCAGTATATGTGTGGAACTGGCTAACAAGCAGGGAGACAGGAGAACAACAACACAAAAACCCTAGTAAAATATTTTACTAACTGGCATTATTGTTTCTCTGGTATGCTTGATAATAAAGACTTCAAATTTTCTCAGCCCTAAAAAAAGTGAAATACACCAAAAAAATGTTATATATACATACGTAAGAAGCAGCTAAACCCAATTACATACACTACAGGGGGAATCATAAAAAAAAATTAGACTCATCATTTAAGGAGAAATCCTGGCTCAACTGAATATCCTCCCCACTGAGATTTCTTTATGTTTATTTTAGTTGAAGATAGTCATAAATAAACTTGAATAGTATTCATGTTATTAAAAGTCTCTGGGAATGGCAATATACTCTGTGAATTTGGTTTCTATGAAGAAAAGATATCATCAGAATATCCTAGCAACCAGGAGAAGCAATAGCATAAAGACCAAGGCAGATGGCAGGACACACATCAATGTATTTCCCATCACCCCGAGGCAATCAATGCAAACACCCTGGTAAATCTAGTTTTTTACCTATGACATTCTAGGACAGATGTGGCAGAAAATCTCTATGAGCCTGAATCTGTTAGCCTATAGCTGTGCAATTTTTTTCTTTCCCAGGGTATATTAACTTGGGTAGGCCATAGTTACTGGTTATTAAAAGAGTATTTCAAGTGGAGTTTTGGTCTCACATACAACTGTGAAAGCCAATTCCTTGCAATAAGACTGATATAAAGTGCCTGTATCCATAGTGACTCAGAAGGTTGAGGCAGGAGGATCACAAGTTCGAGGCCAGCCTTGGCAACATAGTGAGACCCTATCTCAAAATTAAAAAAATAAATAATCCTATGACCTGGGAGGCTGAGGCAGAAGAATTACTAAGCCCAAGGCCATTCTCGATAAATTAGCAAGACACTGCCTCAAAAAAAAAAAAAAAAAAAAAGTTCCATATAGATATTTTTTGGTTGAACCCTAACTGATACATGCAGGAAAGGAATATTATTGACCATTATGACCACTGTTGTCAAGCAAGTAGTACCTTATGATACTGCACTCTTTTTGGTAACTACATTATTAGTTTAAGGAAGAATGCTCAACATTTTGATCCCAAACTTTCCCTTAAGTTTAATTTGCATTACCCCTCCATCAAAGCAAAACCATGAGGTATGGAAAATTATTTTAGTAGGTTAGGACCAATGCCACTATCAACAAAAAGAAACAAAATAGAAATCAGGATATACTACATGTGGTGTAAATGACATGGAAGCCACCAGAGATGACTTCATGAGGCAATAATTCCACACCCTGCTTTTTGCCTTGGCATTTCTGGCATCAGGAACTATCTACTCCATTGTTAGCAGAAACCAACTAGACATGCTCCCTTCTCTAGACAATCCCTAGAGCCATTTTCAATGCTTTAAAATATTTTACCTTCCGACACGGGGAAATGAACACAAGTGCAGTGATATTAGGGTAATCTAGTTAACTAGGAATAGCAGGGCATAAGATTATAACCACTTGGGCTGGGGATATGGCTCAAGCAGTAGCGCGCTCGCCTGGCATGCGTGCGGCCCGGGTTCGATCCTCAGCACCACATACCAACAAAGATGTTGTGTCCGCCGAGAACTAAAAAAAAATAAATATTAAAAATTCTCTCTCTCTCTCTCCCCTCTCTCACTCTCTCTTAAAAAAAAAAAAAAGATTATAACCACTTTTTGTCCATCCTAAAATTCACATCTTCTTATGTTTGTGTTAAGTCAACCGAAGAGATAGGATAATTGCTTAATTTTGGCAAATCCCAAAACTTGGATATTGTGATTTTATGTGAAACTAGGAAAAAGTTATTGATTTTTTACATTGTATAACTGATATTTAAGTTTACTGAAGGTTCAAGGTAACTTGCAAATCTATTACTATAGTGAGATTTAATGTTTAATATAACATTTCTAGGTGTTAAAATCCATTAGTCACTTAAGGAGCAGAATAAGTTGCCATGTGGTGTAACAACTTATTCATTTTCTGTAATCACCTTTGTGATATTAGGTAGCTTCACTAATAGCTACTTTTATACTATTTCATCTTGTCATATACTGGTATGCACTTTAATAAATGGAACATGACTTTCCTGTAGTGACTTTATGTTATAGTACTTACTTGAGTTCTCTACTGAGAACTATATTAATTCTGTCCTTTAAAGGTCGATTCTTTTCAGGAATAGAGAACCAGGTCTTCCTACCCATAATCACCAGATTCTGTTTACCTGTAAAATCACATGGAAAGGATAAATATATTTTGGGACTATACATATATTTTTAATCATATACATGTAGATATTTGTCATAGTGACATCTAGTGGATTTGCTTTAAAAATATTAAAACTTAAAACACCTTTACCAAAATTTACATTTATCTTTCCTAACCTAAATATAGTAATTATTTTTCCCTTGGACTTTACCCAACTTGTATCCAATATTTAATTATAACCAATTGCAACTACGTATGATGTAGTAAAGAGGAAAGATTTTGGGTTGAAGTGTTCTAATCCAATGCATTGTATCATTATTAACCAGGCATCAATCGGAGTACTCCTCCGTCTTACTTTCCTTGGCTATGAAATAGGGATAAGAATAGTGCCTACCTCTACAATTGTTGGGGGGATTAGACTTAGAACAATGTTCAGCATATGAGTAGTTATCATTGTTGGATAATCACACTATTCATATTTGGGTACTTTGTAGATTTCCATCATCATATTTAAAAAAAACAGTTCCTTAACAGTTTCCTCAATTTATCTTAAAACAGGTTAAGTTGAACTCTTGCCTTTTCAGCATTATACTTCCACAGATAATGCTTTTGTAAAAACCTGATATATATAGATTCCATTTTTGACTTCTCAGGAGGAAAAAAAAACCTTGAGTCAAGACATTTGGATCAAAGAAACATTAATATTATCAGATCATACTTAAGGATTCTTGAGAGGGATTTGTGTCCCTGGAGCTTTCCGCTCTTGCCATTTTGTCTCTACCAGCAACATACTAGCCAATTCCAAGGGCCTTATATCTTTTATTAATGTTATGCAGCATCTGCTCCCTCTGACTTTCCTTATTTATTCTGCCATTCCTCTTTCTATACCCACAAATACACATTTCTTAGGTTTTAAGCAGGGTATTCCTCCATTTTCATATTTTTTTCTTTGTTTATCCTCTTTTCTCCCATAGCTCAACTCACCTAGCTCTTTCTGTCTGAAATTGTCCTGGATGTCCTTACAGACAACTCAAAATCATTCTCATCACAATCGCACACCATTCTCCACTCCTTAATTCTTCTAGTCACTGAGACTCTCCCACACTGAAATGCTGAGAGTTCATCATTGATGTCTTCATGCATCGTAATTACATTCCAAATAACTCATGTGGAGGATCCTATAGCCACTCTCTTCTTCTTTGCCCCAGTTCAGGTTTACCATCTCTCCCAGCAGCTCTTCCAAAGACCTCCTTTGGCCTCCATTTGGAGCGCTAACCTCCAATGTGAAGACCTCTGTTCAGCTGCCAATTTTGCAATACCTGAACTGTACATGTGCCCAGAATTTTTAAAAAAGGGACGCTTAACGAACCTTGGGAACTTCAGACAGATTTTTAGTAAGATTAAAGATCCCAGATTAACGTGAAGCTTTCCATTTAAAACAACATTTGCATTGGAAAACTTCAAGAAAAATCCTTGACAATCCCAATCATTTAAAAATGCCTTCATTACCTTCTACTGAAGGGGTTGTCGTCATTCTTTGGAAATACTTGAATTCATTCCTGCAAGTTAGAGAAACACAGCGTTACTCAAAACATTATCTGGTTGGCTCAGGTTTTAACGCCTGACAAACATTGTACTTCGCAGAGGGTGGTGTTCTCCAGGCCAGGGACTTTGCCCTAGGCCAGAGCACCACAGGGCAGAGGCCTTGGCAGGGAAGCAGGATCCGGTGGGAAATCAACAATTTGGCTTTGTGCTGTAGCGCGGAGGCCACCCAGGGTCTACATGCCCTTGTCCATTGGAACTTGCTCCAGTTGGCCAGTAGGCCCTGTGCGTCCCCACCCAGGTGACTAGATTAAAGCCGGTGAGCGCAGCCTTTATACCCTCACCTCCAGCCCGGCTGATACCTGAGCGGGGGCCAGGGCAGGTCCCCGTTCTTGCCGATGCCCATGTTCTGGGACACGGCGACAATGCAGTTTAGCGGACGAACCATGACAGCAGCAGTGATCACCCAGCTCCCCTGCTACACCCGGATTCCGCTCGGATTTTGGCGCGAAATGATAGCCACTCCGCCCTCCTTGTCTCATTTGAGGAGGCAAGGCCCCGCCTCCGCCCCGCCTCACGGCAAGTTCGCGGCGTGCTCGCTCCCGCAGACTCCCGGGAACGGCGGCGGGCTCGCGCTACCGGCTGGGCCCTGTAGGCGGGCCACCACTACCCGTCCTGCAATGTCTCGGCGGAAGCCTGTATCGGGCAGTCTTTCTGCAGCCGGCCCAGCCCATGGGAGACAAGCAGTTTTGAGCCGATTCTTTCACTCCACGGGAAGCCTCAAATCCACTTCGTGTCCCACGGAAGCCGCAGCGAAGGCAAACCACGGCTCCGCAGCGCCCTCAGCGTCCACCGCCCAGCCTCATTTGCCGCCGCTGGTGGTGGGTTCGGTCCAGGGCGGGGCGGGGCCATCGGGTGGGGCGGAGCTTGTGAGAGGAATAGGAGGAGGTGGCCACCGCGCGCGAGAATCCCCGAGATGATGGGGCCGGAAGAGAACGGGAGAGGCGGGGCCGGGGAAGCAGAGGCTGGGAAAGCTCAGCTGAGTCCACGTCGTGGTGTGGCTGAGAGATTGCATTACCTCTTTTTTTTTTTTTTTTTCCATCACTTGTTTTGAGGGAATAGATTTGAGGCCAAGGTCCCTCTGGTTGTTAAGAGGAGACCTGAAGGGAATTTTCATTCTGACGAATGGAGAGTGCCAATTGGTCTGGCATACTTGTGTCTTTTAATTCTCCCTCTTTTCTTTCCTGGACTGATGTTTGTAAAGGGGCTTCTCTCCACACGTTTGGTTGGGTGACTTTAAGAAAGCTGCTCATATGTAGTTCTTAGGACTGAACAGCATTGCTGAATATTTCAAATCACTGTGGGCTGAAGCTGAGTAGTGGTCACGACCTTATAGTTCACGTCTTAATGTGTGACGTTCAATTTGGATGGATAAAATGTCTATAAATGCTAATGGTTAATCATTGGATACTTTGTTGCTTGCCAATCTTTTTTTAAATATTATTTTTTTAGTTATAGGTGAACACAGTATCATTAATTTATTTTTATGTGGTGCTGAGGATGGAACCCAGTGCAGCACCATGTTAAGCAAGCGCTGTGCCTCTGAGCCACAACCCCAGTCCCTGTTGCTTGCCAATCTTAAGTGAAATAAACTAAGATTTTTTTGTTTTGTCCTTCCTTCCTTCCTTCCTTCCTTCCTTCCTTCCTTCCTTCCTTCCTTCCTTCCTTCCTTCCCCTCCTTTCTTCCTTCCTTCCTTCCCCTCTTCCCCCTTCCCCTTCCCCCTTCCCTTTCCCCCCTTCCCCTTTTCCCCTTCCCCTCCCCCCTTCTCCTCCTCCTCTGGGCTTTCCCAAGAGGGAGTCTTCCCTAGGGTAGCCTGTATACTTCTCAAACTAAGGGTGTGTGGAAGGGGATTACAGACTGTATTTTAGTCACAAACCACATTTTAATGGAGTTACAACTAACCTGCTTTAAAAAGTTCTCTTCATTTACATTTCTTTCCTATAGTAATTGCTCCTCTCTTTTCCTTTTTTTTTTTTTTAAAGGATGACCTAATTTTCACGAATTCACCAAAATTTTATTTGCGTCTACCATTTAGAGACTATTTGGTGAAGGACTTAAATTTTTGTCAGGTTTCCTGCCAATAGATAGTTCATAGTCTTGTGGCAACTTTAATGGTGAACATATTGTATTTAAACAGGACATAGTTAAATAATGATTAGTATTTAAAAAGTGTTATTGTTTATTTAATCTTTGGCTCCTAATTTTGGCTTTGATAAGTACTATTTTATTTCTTAGGGGTATTTTATTTAACATGTAAGTGGGGTGAATCAGGTTTTATAATTTGAGATAAGTAAAGGCTGATTGAGTAAAGGAAGGTATTATATGGCTTAGTTTCATTTTTTCTAGCAGGACTAGAGGTTCTGAGGCTCATGACCTGCCAGTTTCCACCCTGTCTTTGATGGGGGTAAAAACAGTTAACTCAGGCCTTTCCAGAGCTAACAGAAATAATTCTATGAGGAATGGATTGCAGGGAAGTTGGTGTCATTCAGAAATAATGTTTAAATTACTTCATATACATCAAGCTTTCACAGAATAGATAACACCTCATTTTGTGACCTTTGTATGTAGGCTACAGAAGTTAACAAAGGAAAAAAAAGACCACTGGAGAAAGATGGGCCTGTTAAAAAGAAAGCAAAGAAAGTCCAAGAAAAGGAAGAAAGAAATGACTTGGTAATGCCTGGTAACCCTGGTGAGTCTGGGCAATGATTCTTCTCAGCAGTCATGGCTCTGATATTCTTGAGTTTTTCTGGACGGCAGAGAAAGCTCTTGGAGGGTTGAACCTTTGTTCTTTTTGGACAATGATCACTATTGTGCTTGAGTTTGTGGAGATATGTATAGGAGGTGAGGGGGACGGTGGAGGAGCTGGAGTTCTGCAATTTGGCTATAGTTCTCCCAACTTTCTCTTTTTTTCTACTCTAACCATTTTTGTCATGTTTTTAAAAATGAGATATTCTTGTTATAAAAATTTCAAACAGTACAGAAATTTGGATGGTAGACAGTGAAAGACCTTCCCTTTCAGTGAGGTCTACTGCTCATTGTTTGGGTACTGTGTGTTGTTCCAGATTTTTCTATATTTACGCACACATATGTGTGCACAACATAGACCCACAAATTAGTTAATTAGTAATAATTTCATAGTTTACATATTATATTATTAACAAGAAATGTTAATTAAACAAAACAAAACAGCATTGCTGAGCTTCTGGACTTCCAGAGGTGATTTTGGGTGTAGATGATTGAGTGAGCAGATTTTTTCTAGTTTTTGGCTCCAGAGATTTTGTGATAAGAAGAGACAGGAAATCCATCTTTATTTGTAATTCCCAGAACATAAAACAAACAAATTAACAAAAAGTCCCATTTCATTGAAGATAACTTGTCTATACCGCTAGAGATAATAAGTCGGATACTTATTTTTCCATATAAATGGTAAAACTTGGATTTAGGGCCAACATGAATAAGAACTAACTACAAAAATGGAGATGTATGACTAATGAGAAAAATATATCTGATAACATCTGATAATACCATAGTCCTTTTCTTTTCTGGAGGGGGCTCGAAAGAGGCATGACTTGACAGATTTGCCACTGGTTAATTTTGCATTTTCTGGGGCTCTTTGCCTTTTTTCTTTTTGTTTCATATGCTGTATATAGACCTGATTGTTCAGTTTTTCAGTAAATTCTATTAGCAGTGAGTGCTCTTTTTTTAAAGTCTGCTTTTATTCGAAAGCTTCTTGTAGCTCATTTATTCTTCCTAAAAACCTTGTTTTATTTTCTTTTATAGAGGAAAAGGTAGATGACTGGTGAGGAGAACTGAGGGCTGCCATAGTTAAGTGGCTTAACGGGGGCCACACAGGAAGGTTGAGATTGGAAATTGTTGAAATTAAAATGCTTGTCATTTGTAAATTCAGGGTTACCGGGGTTGTGACTCAGTGGTAGAGCGCTTGCCTAGCATGTGTGAGACACTGGGTTCAATCCCCAGCACCATGTAAAAATAAACAAAAAAAGAAAAAAGATATTGTCTCCATCTATAACTAAAAAAATATTTTTAAAAATTGGCATTCAGAAGGTGGGTATCTGTTCTGTCCCAGGGTGGTCGTCATCATCGTAGTCTTCTCCTCCTCCTCCTCCTCCTTCTCCTCCACGATCATTAAAATACAGTTCTCATACCATATAGTTCACCAATTTAATTACTTTTAAGTTGTTCCAAGATTTGTGCAAACATTATCAAAGTCAATTTTAGGGCCTTGGGATGTGACCAGTGGTAGAGAGTACTTGTGTAGCATGCATAAGGCCCTGGGTTTGATCCCTAGCACTGGGGCTGAAGGCTGTGGCAGGGAGTCAATTTTAGAACATTTTCATCATCCCAAAAGAAGACCTATACCCAGTCGCAGCTACCTTCTTTTCCTTGTAACACTCTCCAGCCCTAGGCAACCACTAATCTACTTTCTGCTGTAGATTTGTCTATTGAAATAATTTCATATAAATGGAATCATACATTTGTGGCTTGTTGTATATGGTTTATTTTCTTTAGTATCATATTTTCAAGGTTCATCTGTGTGGTAGCAGTACTTCATTCCTTTTTTAAAATTCATTTTTTTTTAAGTTGTAATAGACATAAAATTCACCATCAACCATTTCTAAGTGTGCAGTTTAGTGGTATTTAGTACAATTATATTGTTCTATCATCCCTACTATTCATCTCCAGAACTCTTTTTTCCTTTTGCATTTCTAAAACTCTACCCATTGAATAATAACTCCCATTCTCCCACCTCCAGTTCTGGCAGCTACCATTCTGCCACAACCTGCCAAGCATCAACAAAGGATCTTGAGTAGGGGTGACTAGAGATGGAGAAAAACACAAAGAAAAAGAAAACATTTTTAAGCAAAGCTTAAGGCCAGGTGGGACACTGCCCTCTAATGGAGGAACAGTGACCTGGAACTAGCTCTGCAAATTTATTATATAGGGTCTCATAATCAGGAAGTTAAACTATAGGGGCATTGTAAATTGTTCAAGGCTTCTGAGTTATCAAGAGGCTTCTTTGTGCACTAAAAAGTTACAGAGATAGAAACATTTTTATGACTATCCTGCTGCACCCAGGAAGCCCACTGTACTGGAACATCTGATAACTGTTAGCATCAGAGCCAAGTGTCAAGGCTGTTAACCTCTTTGCTTTTTGGCAAGAAATGTTTCCCAGGCTTGGCTTTTTCCAACACTGCAGGATCAGCCAATGACTATGGGTTCATCTGCTCTCCACACCATTCTACTTTCTGCCTCTATAATTTCGACTGCTCTAAACTACATTCATTCTTTTTATTTCTAGGTAATATGCAACTGTATAGATTCATCTCATTTCTTTTTATTTGTTCTTTTTAGATATTCATGACAGTAGAGTATATTTTGACATATTATACATACATGGAGTATAACTTTCCATTCTGTGGTTGTACATGATGTGGAATTACACTGGTCATGTATTCATATATGAACATAGGAAAGTTATGTCTCATTAATTCTACTGTGATTCTTATTCCCATCCCCCCTCCATTCCTCCATTCCCTTCATTCCTCTTTGTTTAATCCAGTGAACTTCTATTCTCCCTCCCCTTTTGTGTGTTAGCATCTGCATATCAGAGAGAACATTTGGCCCTTGGTTTTTAGGGATTGGCTTATATCAGATAGCATGATAGTCTCCAGTTTCATCCATTTACCAGCAAATGCCATAATTTTATTCTTTATGGCTAAGTAATATTCCATGTGTATAGATACCATATTTTCTTTGTCCATTCATCCGTTGAAGGGCATCTAGTTTGGTTCCATAGCTTAGCTATTGTGAGTTGAGCCGCTATAAACATTGATGTGGCCTCATCACTATAGTATGCTGATTTTAAGTTTTTTGGCTATATGCCAAGGAGTGGGATAACTGGGTCAAATGGTGGTTCCATTCCAAGTTTTCTGAGGACTCTCCATTACTGCTTTCCAAAGTGGTTGTACCAATTTGCAGTCCTACCAGCAATGTATGCGTGTACCTTTTTGGCCACATCCTTGCCAACATTTATTGTTACTTGTATTCTTTATAATTGCCGTTCTGACTGAAGTGAGATAAAATCTCAATGTAGTTTTAATTTGCATTTCTATAATTGCTAGGGATGTTGAATATTTTTTATATCCGCCTCATTTCTCAATTTTTCAATTTACAAGGTTTTTTTTTTTTTTTTTTTTTTGGTGCTGGAGATGGAACCTATGGCCTCATGCATGTTAAATCACATTCTTTACCACTGAGCCACATATCCAGTTTTTACAATTTTTTTTATTGGTTTTTTTTTTTTTTTTTTTTTAAATCTGGTTTCTACAGGAGAGGAAAACTTTGTATTCACAAGGAAACTTACATGCTTTTGAAAAGTGATTTTAGAATGTATTTTGGAAATCATGGAAATAATCAAAGGTAAAACATACCTTGGAAAATATACTAAAAAATATGCTTTTAAAATAAGAGAAATCATAGTAAACAAGGTAAAGTATATATTAAATAATTCATGTATTTAGAAGAAAGAGAGTCATCATGTCCAAGGATTTTTGATTTTTGGCATGTGACAATCTAGGTTTTTTTGGTTTGTTCATTTGTTTTGTTTTAATTATAGAGGGCCAATTTTCCTGTCCATTTTCTCTTGGCTAGGATTTTCTCATCATTATAGATTTCCACAGATTAGATTTTGTTGGGCCTTAGACCACTTTGAATTGATTTTTATCCTGCTTGAAGCTCATTTAAAGCTTCTTGGGTCTATGGGTTTAAAGCTGTCATCAAATTTGGAAAGCTCTTTTAGGCATTATTTTCTCAACTGCTTTTTTTCTATTTCCTTCCTCTCTATTCTTCTCAAAGTTTATTTCAGGGATGTTGAACTACTTGACATTGTCCCTGAAATCACTGAAGCTTTGTTTTCAGGTCTTATTTCTCCTCGTGTTTCATTTTGGATAGAATGCTTTCAAATTCAATGATCTTTTTTTCTGTAGCATCTAATCTTCTATAAAGCACTTTCAGTGAAATTTTTGTTTTAGATATTTTATTTTTTTTAAAAAATATTTATTCTTTAGTTTTCGGTGGACACAACATCTTTGTTTGTATGTGGTGCAAACAAACATACAAACAACATGCGTGCGAACCCGGGCCGCACGCATGCCAGGCGAGCATACTACCGCTTGAGCCACAGCCCTGTTTTAGATATTTTAGATGTTATCTCTGAAGTTCCTTTTTTTAAAAATAATATCTTCAATTTCTCTGTGTGAATTATATCTCAGTAAAACTATTAATAGAAAAAAAAGTATCCTTTTACCCCTCTTTTTGCTTATGTTTTTCTTTGCCTTCTCGTTATGTGGAGTGTATTTATAAAACATGTCTGTATATATTAATTTCATCATATCTGTCCTCTCTGGATCTGCATCATTGAACTGATTTTTGATACTTTTCACATGTCCAGGAATTGATTGGATCGTGGCTGTTTTGAATTCTTTATTATTTTCTACTGGATTTTGTACTTCTTTAGAGTGTTGTACTTTATTCTTGCAATTAGTTAACTTCCTCATGGGTCATTTTGATTGTTTTTAAATTTTGTCAGAGTATGTCTAGCACTAGGTGAGCCTGTCCCTAAAGCTTCACCTTTCTTGAATCAGAAGGGTTGCAAAGTAGCAGCAACATACCATAATGCGTATTTCCACCATACAGAGATAAAAGATACTAATAACGTTAAGACATAAGTAAAAATAAAATGTAATAAATCTTTTAGGAAGTGATGAAGTTTGAGTTTTACTCAATCACAAACATACACCATGCAGTAGAGCCTTAGTACTTCACTTCTGTTTTCAACACTTCAGCTAAAGATCCGTCTTTTGTTTTGCTTTGTGTTTTAAAAAACTACAACCCCAAGATTTTCACTGACCTACATTCTGGGAAAGTTTCTTTTTTTTTTTTTTTTAAAACTACAGGAGGGAAATCTGTGTACACACTTAAAATATGAAAGTTTTATACTTTCAGAAATGAACAGAATATCATTTGTGCCCTCAGAATGTTTTTGCTTTCATAGGAAGGGTAAAAGATGATAAATTCTTGCAACCCCATTTCCCTTATATTTGCTAATAGCTTACCTAATACTATTGCTTTAAATAGTGAAATAATATATTGTGGTATATGGTAAAGATCCAATAAATGATAGATCCCTTCTCTATGGATTGCTTGCTTATAAACAACTCCTGCTAGGCAGACTGTGTACTATATAAAAATTTGAGCTTCTTATAGGAATGTAAAAGAAAAATGATTCAAAGCTGGGAGAATTAGAGAATTTCATGGAAAAGATAGCTTTGAGATGGAACTTGAAGAATGAATACAATTTTGATACGTAGAAAGTATAGCATGTACAAAGCTTGGAAGCAGGAAAACAGGTGTTTAAGTGGGGTGATTGGATTTCCTTGGTGAACCCTTGATGTCATTATCTAAGACTTTCCCCTTAATCTGGTCAGATTCTTCAATTAGAAACCTCCTAGCTTCCTAGGTTCTGGAGAGGCTGGGGGTGTCAGCATTTAGTCAATGTACATTCCCATCACCCTTCTGAGTTGCTGCTCTATCAGCTATGCCTGTTTTGCCTTTCCAGAGCTATCTGCTGTCTGCTGCTGAGGTGAGGAAAAGATAGTTGCTTTTAACTTTGGAGTGTGTGTGGGGGTCTAGAAACCAAATTACTTGAAGTCAGTGCCTTTATTTTAGATCTTCCCATATTCCATTTCCACAGTTACTGGTGCCGTAATTCCCCAGTCTCTTGATCATTTTGTGTTGCAAATAGGATTGGTCCTTGGTTTTCTTAACTATTGACTTAGGACTTAGCTTGAGTTGGGTGGGCTGATTGATGAGAGCTCATCTATTTTCCCTTCTAGCTTCAGAGATTTCATTTGCAATTGTTGCCTCTCTTCTCCTGTCTGTCCTTAAATGTGAAAACAAACCAACAGATAAAAACCAGAATCAAACTGCAGTGTAGTTTTGCTTTCTTTGTCTCTCTCTTCTTTTGTTGTGCTGAGATAGAACCCAGGGCTTTGCATGTGAGCAGGAGAAGCAAGAGCTCTACCACTGAACTCTAGCCCCAGCTTGCTACTGTAGTTATTCAATGGAGTCTCAGCAGTGAGTGAAATCAGGTGTATGCTTGAATATGCCACCTTTACCCTGAACTTGATGTTCTTTATTCCTTTATTACATTATAGTTCAGTCCATTAATGGGAATCTCCCTTTTTAGAAAATTCTGTGTTTATTATAAGTTGACATAATGAGACCAAAATACCGTGGTTATATTTTCTTCTCATTTGTTTTCCAAGAGCCAAAAAAATGTCTGAGGACCAGGACTGTCTCAAAGTCTCTGGAAAAACTGAAAGAATTCTGCTGCGATTCTGCCGTTCCTCAAAATAGAGTCCAGATAGCACCTCTTCAAGAGAGGTTTGCAGTTCTACCAAAATGTACTGATTTTGAGGATATCAGTTTTCAACGTGCAAAGAATGCAATTTCTTCTGAAGATTCTAAATCCCAAGTGAACCAAAAGGTATGTAATTGTTATATAGATGTATTTCCAGTTACCCAGAACAGTAGGTTCTGAAATCCTTTAGTTTCTGTGGGTCACTGAGGACACTTGACTGATCATCTGAGTTACCTGACAGATCTTTTGTTTCACAGATATATTGAGAAACATAAGAAATTCTGACATATGGATATTCTAATTTGCTGTGTATTATGAGGGTTGAATTGGTTTGTGTTCAAACAAAACAAAACAAAAAATTAAAAGACTCCCAAATTATTTTGAGCCAATACTCTTTATTTTAGAACCTCCCTTATTCCACAGTCTCTGATTGTGATGTACTTACTGCCTGGATTAGGAACCACTGACTTGGGGGAATTTTTTAGATTATTGATACATGCATAGTTTTATTATAGTTCTCCTTAAAGTTTTCATGATTTGCATGGAAAATAATGTTGGGCAACATCTATCTATCTATCTATCAATGTTTTGAGGTTTCCAGTTGAAAGCTTGGCATGTATTATCTCTTTATTTAGAGATAAACCAAATAAGTATGTGTTTTTACTTCTTCTACTGTTTATTTTGTGACTTATTAATGGTTCCTATCATTGCAGAATCTGGTCTGGCACCATCATTGAAATCTATAATTCAGACGAATGGTTGACTTTCAACCTTAGCTTTACATTAGACTCATCTGGAGAAATTAAAAACAAAACAAAACAAAACAAAAATTGGTATTTAGAACCTTCCTTCAGAATCTTATTTATTTGGTCTTCACTGAGAATTGTGCATGGCTATTTTCTTAGAAGCTCTTATTTTAATGTGTAGACATAGTTGATGATCATTGAATTAGAGAAATGCTTTTTGAATTTGTATGTGTGTGTATATATGCATATAAATTTATTTATTAAAATTTTAATGAAATATATTTTTTCTTAGAAAAATGATTAGGACAATAGAATTTTGCTTACAGTTTTCCTTTCCCACAAAGTTCAGATCTATGGACTTCTGTCTCAAATGGGCTACTATAGGTCAAACTCACCTATCTTAGGTCATCAGAAAAGGAAAGAATGTTTTCTTTTCTATTACCTTTTAATATTGAGAAGCAGTTCACCATGGTATAGGGTGATCATTATGGATAGAAATCATAAAGTCTATGAAATCTCATTTTATTAATTGTAACATTTATCCTAGGGGCTCAGTAGAGCCTATCTTCTATTGCTTTGTACATAAAATGACCAACTTGATTTTTCTGTGAAATTAGAAATGATCAAATAGAAGGGTTATCTAGAAGCAATATAAGGACATTATTACAAGCAATAAGCTATTTGAGAGCTTGAAAAGACACAGATGAATGGTAAAAATCTACCAATTGAACATAATTGCCCAGTGGTCTAGGGATATTAATGAAGGGTCAACATGACTCTGGATAGGTTCTGAAATTTATTCTGATCACTCTGAATTGTCAAGACAAGGTTAAGTTGAGTTCAACATGCTGCCTCTGTGAATATTAAAGAAAATATAGTATATCTGAGAAATATTTCCACCCAAATCATATAAAAAATAAGTTGCTTAATAATCAAGTACTTAGATTTACTTGTTAGTATCCCACATGGAGGGAACTCCTCCCTCCACCCCACCCCCCAGAAGTCTGTCTTATTTAGTAAAAGAATAAGTTAAAAAAAATGAGAGCAACTTTTTTTCTAGGAAATATATTTTTGTAAGTATTAATTAACTTTTATATTATGTAGTATTCCTGGAATTTATGTAAGAGTCATAGAAACAAAATTGAAAATCCCTCAAAATGAAAAACAGTTGCATTCTCAGATGTTACGATGAGCTACATTTCTTTGGCCATTCCTCTCCACACCTTACCATCTTCCTATTGCGAATCTTTGCAAGTTTTCTGGGCTATGTTATTTAGATAGATTGAGTCTTTTTGAAATTAATGTCTTTCTGTGCCGTCCCAGCTAAGCTGTTTTTTTTTTTTTTTTTTCTTAAAAACATTTACTTGACATCCACAGAATACATGTTTCTGGGGTTTCTATTGATATGAGACTACACTTTTCTGTCCCTTCCTCTTTTTCTCACTAGTTTTTTAGGGCATATTTTTTATTGCAGTGGTCTAGGGATAATTTGCCTAAATACTACATTGTGTCTTGGGAAACCTTTCACTTAGATTTACCAACTATTAGCTTTTTGCTAATTTTGCATTTTTTTTCTCTGAGAATTTAGTATAATAGTTTATTCTTGTTAAACTATTTAAATTTTTTGGTTGCCAGGACAGTCAGTTTGGCCTATCACATAGGACTCACGAAAACTTACAGAAAACTTCTGATAAACCATCTAATAAACGATCGAAAAGCATCTATACACCATTAGAGTTGCAATATATAGAGATGAAACAGCAGCATAAAGATGCAATTTTGTGTGTGGAATGTGGATATAAGTATAGATTCTTTGGGGAAGATGCAGAGGTAAGTTGTTTTCATGTTTTTCTTGTTCGGCTTTAGATATTTTTCAATATTTTTGTTTTATTTCTTGACTTTGACTTTGTGAAAAGCTAATTTGATCAGTCACCCTTTAAAATGCTGTCATGTAAAATAAAACTCAAGCACAAGCAAAGTTGATGGAGCTAGACTTGTGGGGGAGAAATGAGGAGTCCCTACTGGAATGTTACTGTTTATTTTCTATGGTGCTAGGCCAATACTTTTCATCCATAAAAAGTTAATTAGATGAATCAATTGATGGATGAACCATTGCCAATGTGTTTTTTTTAAACTTTTTTTTTTTTTTTTTTAGTTGTCAGTGGATCTTTATTTTATTTATTTATAAATGGTGCTGACAATTGAATCTAGTACCTCACACATGGTAGGCAAAGTTTCTACCACTGAGCCACAACCCCAGCCCACAAATATGTTTTTTAGGAGAATCTCAAGCGAAAAACAATTTTTTTTTTTGAGATTTATGGAAGTTTTCCTTACCTTAATTAATGAATTTTCATAGCCAGATACAAAGTTAAGTTTCAATGAAAAGAGCACATTAATTCTGCCAACTACCCACAGGTCTTTGTGTCAGTCATCTTTCGATCTTAGCCTAAGCTGTGTCTCAATTTAACTTGGGGGTATTTGATATAGATCAAGAAGGTTTAAAGTGAATTTGCACATTCAACGGGCAAGTAGAGGGAAGCTTTTGCTGGAAGCGGTGGTTGATTGTCATGACTACATAGTCTCAGGCCTGGTTAGGTCATATAACATCAGAACATGATGATGTAGTACATCTGCCACCCCTTGGATGGGAAGAGAAGAGTTGGCCAATGTTTTCTTGTTCATGTTTTCTGAATCATGTTGTGGCAGAAAGGTGGTGTTCTCTAAGTTCCATTGTGTTCTGTGTTATGAAATAGTATTGACATATTTCCTGAGGTTAAGAACAGGTACGGGGGCTGGGATTGTGGCTTAGTGGTAGAGCCCTTTGCCCAGCATGTGTGAGGCACTGGGTTTGATTCTCACCACCACATTACAAATAAATAAAATTAAAAAATTCATCAACAACTAATAAAAATATTAAAAAAAGAACAGATACATAGCTGGCATCCTATAGATGAAGGAGAGAAAGAAACCATCTAGGTTAAATGGTAAATTTTTTGACCATAGATAGTAGAGGATGATATTTCCTTGTCTTCAGTGATGGGTGAATACAGTTTAGATGTGGGTTGGGGTAAAGGAGTGAAAGTACTGGAAGAGAGTTCCATGGCTCTATTTGGTGGTGTCTAAGTGTGTTCTGGAAGAAAGCAGGGAATCAGGGACTGCTTCCTGTTTTTGCATTTCTATCAACCATGCATCATTAATTAACTAACCAGTCTAGAGAGTTCTTCATGTCACTTATTAAAAGTTTCCTCTGTCCAAGTGGATTTATTATTTATGCATACTCTGTAGTATCTTCTAATCATCAGTTATTTGTATATGCCCTTTGCATAGAAAATTCTTATTCCTTTGGCCTCTTCCTTTTTATATTGAATAGTCCTTATGTAAAGACAGCTCAGTACTTTTAGGTTTTGGAACATCTAAGGACATAGAAAAAGAGTTGTCATTTTTTGGAGACATTTAGAGATACAGATTTTGGCCCTGATGTCAGGTGGTAGGTACTGCCAAAAAATATATGAGACCAGGGAATTTACATGGGGAGTTTCTTTCAAACTTTTTATTGATGTACCACACACTTAGAGAAGTACACAAATCCTAAGTGTATACCTTGATGAATTTTTAACAAACTGAACAAATCCCACATGGAATCTTGAAAAAGAAATTTATTAACATTCTTTCTTTTTTTTTTTTTTAAATATTAGATTGCTGCCCGGGAGCTGAATATTTATTGCCATTTAGATCACAACTTTATGACAGCAAGTATACCAACTCACAGACTATTTGTTCATGTACGCCGTCTTGTGGCTAAAGGATATAAGGTCAGCTTTGATTTTTAACTTCAAGGGAGAAGGGAGGGAGATTCTCTTCCAGGGAGTGAAAACATGCCTTTAAAGTAACAGGCAGGCTTTAATGAGTTTTAGAATTTGGCATTTGAAGAAATGAAAAATGTTTCATAATTATTAATGTACCTTGATTTTTAAGAGCATATTGTTAGGTATTTACAGAAAAAAATTTTAAGACTCAGTAACAGAGTGCTTCTTAGTGATTTGTGTACACTAGTCAGCTGCTCATGGTCCTTGTTGCTTAAACCTTATATCTGGACACTGTGGACTAATTCACTTATTTTAAGTGTTTTCAGAATTAATATTTAAACATTTTGAAATGAGTTTGTTAGATTGGTTTTTCATCAGATTTGATATTAAATATCTCTTACTTTGTTGAAGGTGGGAGTTGTAAAGCAAACTGAAACTGCAGCATTAAAGGCTATTGGAGACAACAAAAGTTCTCTCTTTTCCCGGAAACTGACTGCTCTTTATACAAAGTCCACACTCATTGGAGAAGATATCCTTTTCGAATAGTAATTTTTCTCTTAGTTGTTACAAGTGCTTTGTTTTAAGGTGACATTTTAAAAAAAGTCCTTTGGGAACCTTTTTGATGAGGTGAGGTGGTACAGTTACTTGAATCCTTGGATAGTGCACTAATGAAGAGGAAGGATTGATAGTAACTAGAAACAAACATTTTCAAATGTCATAGTGAAATACAAATTCATCATATACTAAGAGCAAGAAGAAGTGAACCTAATAAATGATAATGTCAAGTTAGCAATTGATTTGAAATTGTGTGTTTTCTTGGATCATTTGTAGACAAAAGGTTAGGTGTTTAGGGGCTATACGTTCCTTAGGATCTTCCTACTTTGAGACCTGAAAAATAATAACTTAGTAACTTAATGTGGAAAGAAAACTACGAAGTCAAAATTAAAATACACTTAAATGCTTATAAAATATAATATAGGCCATCTTCATTAATTGTTAATTCGTGAAGATTTTATTGCTTTTGAAAATGGATTGTGGGTAAAACTTTATTACTTTGCAGAAATCTTCAGTATGCCCAATGATTGCTGCCAAATTTATAGATTTTCATAAATTTGTTGTGTTAATTGAAGCAAAGTAATTTTAAAAGCAAAGTCATAAAATTCTGTTTTTAAAGCCAAATAGTTGTATATAAAATAAGGTGAGGGTGCATTTAATAATGTTTACTTAGGTTGGGTCTCTTATAATAAAATAATCTAGGGATAAAGAAGGCCTTAAATCATGTGCTAAAGTATTTCTTTTATGGTTTATTACAAATCTGCATACTTAGAGGCCTCTTAGTTTCTATGCAAATTCTGAGGATTATTTTGTTGTTTAAGATCACAAATAGTGAATAACTGTCATTCGGAGCAAACTCTAAACCATTTGCATCCCTTTGGTTGTTCTAATCTGATCAGGCTGTAAAAACATGGTAGTTTATTTTTTTCTTTTTTACCTAAGCTAAGTCTCCTACTTGAAACCCATTCGTAAAAGAGTATCCTTCCCTGCTTCACATCTGCTATGCGTATGGCTCTTTTTTTTAAAAATAACTTTTTAAAAATGAGTGCAATGGAATGTTACTCAGCATTAAAGGAGAATAAAATTATTGCATTTGCAGATCAATGGACAGAGTTGGAGAATATCATGCTAAGTGAAATAAGTCAATCCAAAAAAAAAAACAGGGACTGAATGTTTTCTCTGATAAGTGGATACTAATCCATAATGGGAGGGGGGCACGTGATGGAATGAGTTGGAGGAACTTTGGATGGAGCAAAGTGGAGGGAGGGAATGGAGCAAGGGGATAGGAAAGATGGTGGAATGAGACAGACATCATTACCCTACTTCTTGTGCAACCAGAGAAGTGAGAAATTATGCTCCGTTAACAATGAATTGAAGAGCTTTCTACTGTCAGGTATGATTGATTAGAATAAATAAAAAAATTAGTGTGTTATGAACATACAGAAAGGCAAAATTCACTGTGGTGTATTCATATATGTACATAGGAAAGTTTGATCATGCTCATTCCACTATGCTTCTCTTTTCCCATCCTTTTACCTTCCCCCTAAATTTCATTTCTCCACACCATCAATCTCTCTTCTATTTTTATGGGATTCCCCTTGCCCTTGCTCCCCACTCTCCGTATATTTTGATCTAGTTTCCATTAAAAAAAAAAAATTGAATCCTTGACTTTCTAGGTCTGGCTTAATTCACTTGGCATAATGTTTTCTAGTTCCATCCATTTACCAGCAAATGCCATAAATTCATTATTCTTTATGGCTGAGTAAAACTCTATTGTATATATATACTATTTGTTCTTTATCAATTTCTGTTGATGGGCACCTAGACTGGTTCCATAGCTTGACTATTGTGAATTGCACCTCTAAAAACATTGATGTGGCTGCATTCTTATATTTTGCGGATTTTAGATCTTTTGAACATATACCAAGGAGTGGGATAGCTAGGTGTTATGGTGATTTCTTCCTAGTTTTTTGAGGCATCTCCATACTGCTTTCCATGGTGGTTGCACTATTTTGAGTCCCACCAACAATATATGAATGTACCTTTTCCCCTATCTCCTCACCAATATTTATTGCTATTTGTTATCTTGATAATTGCTATTCTGAATGGAATGAGATGAAATCTCCATGTTGTTTTAATTTGCATTTCCCTATATATATTTGCATTTGCTATATATGTTGACCATTTTTTCATATATTTCTTGGCCATTTGTATTTCTTCTTTTGAGAAATATCTGTTTAGTTCTTTTGCCCATTTATTTATTGGGTTATTTGTTTTTTTGATGTTAAGTTTATATATATATATATATATATATATAAATATATATATATTTCTGGATATTAATCCTTTATCTGAGGAGCAGGTGGCAAAGACATTCTCCCATCTTGTAGGCTCTCTCTTCACACTCTTGTTTCTGTTGCTGTGCAGAAGCTTTCTAATTGGATGCTGTCCCACTTATTGATTCTTGGTTTTATTTCTTGTGCTTAATGAGTCTTGTTAAGTAAGTTGATGCCTGTGCCTATATGTTGAAATGTTGAGCCTACATTTTCTTAGAAGTTATAGAATTTCTGGTCTAATTCCTGGGTCTTTGATCTAGGTCTTTGATCTTTTTGGTTAAAAAAAATCGTTCTTTTTAGTTATACATAACATTAAGATTCATTTGGACATAATTATAAAAGCATGGATTGTAATTTGTTCTAATTCAGTCCCCACTACTTCCCCTTTCCCTCTCCTCTTCCATCCCCCTATTTCCCTCATTCTACTGATCTTTCTGTTTACTTATAGTTTTGTTTTTAAATTAGTACCTAGTAGATAAATACATAATGGTGAGATTTCACTGTGGTGTATTCATATATGTATAGGAAAGTTAGGTCAGATTCATTCATTGTTCTTTCCTTCTCTTGTCCCATCTCCTTCTCCCTCAATCCCTTTCTTCTACTCCACTGATCTTCTATTTTCTTTGGTCCACTTTGAAATGACTTTTGTGCAGAGTGAGAGATAGGGATCAAGTTTCATTCTTCTACAAAAGGGTATCCAGTTTTCCAAGCACCTTTTGTTAAAATGGTTATCCTTTCTCTTTTTGGCATCTTTGTCAAGTATCATAGGGCTATAAGTAAGTATATGAGTTTGTCTCTGGGTCTTCTGTTCTGTTTCATTGGTCTTCATGTCTATTTTGGTGCCAGTACCATATTAATTTTGTTACTGAAACTCTGTGGTATAATTTGAGATCAGGTATTGTGATGCCTCCAGAATTGCTCTTTTTGTTCAGGATTGCTTTGGTCATTCTGGGTATATTATTCTTCCAAATGAATTTTAGAACTGGTTTTTTTTTTGTTGTTGTTCGAGTTCTGTGAAGAATGTCATTGGTATTTTGGTGGGGATTGTGTTGAATCTATATGCTGCTTTGGTAGTATGGCCATTTTGATAAAGTTCTGCCTATCCTAGAACATAGGAGGTCTTTCATCTTCTAAGATCTTCTATTTCTTTTTTCAGTGTTTTCATAGAGGTCTTTCACCTCCTTGGTTAGATTTATTCTAAAGGTTTTTTTTTTTCAAGTTATTGTAAATGTGATAGTTTTCCTGATTTCTTTCTCAGCGGATTCATTATTGGTGCATAGGAAAACAATATGTTGTTCTTGTATCCTGCTAAATTTGTTTATCATCTTTAGAAGTCTTCTCTTGGAGTTTTTCAGGTCTTCTAAACATAGGATAATGTCATCAGTGGACAGATAATTTGACTTCTTTTTTTCCTATTTCTATCCCTTTAATTTCCTTCTCTTGTCTATTTGCTCTGGCTTGAGTTTTATGGAATATGTTGAATTGGAGTGGTGAGAGTGGACATCCTTGTCTTATTCCTGTTTTCAGAGGAAATATTCTCAGTTTTTTTCTGTTCAGTATGATATTGGCCTTTGGTTTGTCATATATAGCCTTTACAATGCTGAGGTCAGTTCCTTCTATCCCTAGTTTCTCTAGTGTTTTAAACATGAATGAGTGCTGGACTTTGTCCAATGCTTATTCTGTATCGAAATAATCATGTGATTCTTGTCCTTAAATCTATTTATGTGGTGAATTCATTTATTGATTTGTCTATGTTGAGCTAGGCTTGCATCCCCGATCATGGTGTACTATCTTTATTTAGTGTGTTTTTGAATGTAATTTGAAGCATTTTATTAAGAAGTTTTTCATCTGTGTTCATCAGGGATATTGGTCTGTAGTTTTCTTTCCTTGATATGCTTTTATCTGGTTTTGGTATCAGGGTGATAACTGGCTTCATAGAACGAATTTGGCAGTGTTTCCTCCTTTCTTTTATCTTCTTATACCCAAATTGGATGTATCCAGACCAGCTTTTTCCAGAATTAGCTTTTACCTCTTGAGAATTGGATTAATGGACTCATTTTACACACACACACACACACACACACGCACACGCACAAATGCACACATGCACAACCTACACATATATACATTTATTTCTGATTTTTTAAAATGTCTTTTAAAACTGTTTTACCTTTCTGGGAGCTTTAGGTATGTTAAAGAAAAAAATTAATTTATACTTATTTTAGTATATTTATGCTTTGATTTATAGAATCAAGTATTTTAGAATTGTTAATAATTCAAGTCTCAGCATCATCCAATTAAAGGGGGTTAATATTTGGGTATCCACAGCATCTGATGTATTCTCCTAGGGCCTTTGGAAGTGAGACTATAATAGTTACCTGTCCTCATGAACCTTAAATTTTAGGGAAAAGAAGACATGCAGCTATGCTCATGGTAAATCAGAAGAATGTGCTGCATGGAAGAGTTTTGCATAGAGGAAAATACTCAGAAAATGAACCATTGTTTTAATGGAGAAAACAGTTAATATTAAACATTAGTGGCACTTCAGGACATTATTTTTCTTTAATCATTATTACATGTGAATCCTCTGATCAAGCTGGATGATGCTGTAGATGTTGATGAGATACTGACTGATACTTCTACCAGCTACCTTCTATGTATCTATGAAAATAAGGAAAACATTAAGGACAAAAAAATGGGGAATATTTTCATTGGCATTGTGGTAAGTATTTTGTAGGTGAAAAAGGAATAATAACTGTTCATGGTATTTCTAAACATGAGAATCACAAATGGTTTATAATGAGGATAACTGATGAGATATGCCTTGAAGTAGTTGAACTGGGAAGCATTGTCCTCATTAGATTATACATTACATCACTAGTTACAGTATTCTCCTATCTCAGCACTCTGTGCTATGGAAAGATACAGATAGTTTTGGTTCATATGCTTCAGGATTTTAGGGTTGAAGGTAAGTGGAGTAATAGGCATAAATGTGGACAGTGTGCACATAGTAGAATAAAACATAAGCCAGCCACATGCATGGGTAGCAAGAGTTTTCTAGATTTCCTCTACAGGCTTGAAATTAAACATGAATGATTCTAGAATATTCTATCTAGATTTGGAGAAAGGGATAGTTAGAGAAGTGATAATTGACCAATGTAAAACACCAGACTAAGTGTTAGGAATATTTATACTCAGTGTTTCATATAAACATGGTTCGTGAATCATAGTTTTCTTGCCCTTGCCTTATGGCAATTTATGAATACATTTGCTCATTTACATGCCTACCTGGACCATGCTCAAAATCTTTTTAGGGCCTTTGACAATTATTAAATACCTTTGTCCTGTTGTACATTAAGTGAAAGCAGGGCTTTTTGCCTGAGTAATAACTTCTCTTTGCTTTTTAAAATTTCTACAGTCAGTGACAATATCAATAAATTCTTACAATCTGAATGTCTCCAGTGTGACTTTTAATACCTTATTCTGTGTTACTCTGTGCTAACTTGGCATTTGCTTAACCTGTAAGCTCTTCTCTCAGGGAGTTAGCATTACCGTAGGGATTGGATGGCTCTAAGCCAATTAGATTTTTTTTTCTTCCTTGAGAAGCACGTTTTATCTAACTGCAGACACAGTTGGACCTATCTACAAATAGTAAAGTTATTTGCTTTTAGGCTTTAACATATGTTGTATGCTATTTTATATTTACCTGAAACTCAGTTTAAAGAACAGAGTTGACAATGTATAGTTCCTTCTTAGCACATTTAGAAATAACCTCTAATCTACTGCCAGATCTAACCATAGTATGTGAAGTGGGATTCAAAAATAAAAAGAAAGTGGTAATTTGCCCTTTCAGTGTTTTTTTTGGATCCTCTCTTGACCTCAGAAACCACTTTTGGATTGATGATATCCAGAGTTCAGGATATCATCAGTCCAAAAGTGGTTATAGGGTGTGGATATAGGATGAATTATAGGATGTGAATATTTTCAGCTGGCTCAACCTCTCTCCTGAGCTCCAGGCTTTTGCATCTAAATTAGTATTAAGCAAGGGCACTCAGAATTTTCTGACCCTTCAAACTCAGTGGCTGAAATGGAACTCATTTTCCTTTACCTTCAGAACAGTTCTTCCTGGATTTTTCCCTGCTGTGATCAGTGTTAACCATTCCATAGTCACAGCCTGGGGGTCATCTTCGTGTACTGGCAGTGAGTCTAGAATTGAAGGCTTCACTATTGGAAAAACACGGTGATTAGGACCATTGCCTTCAGTATGGACAGTATGGTTCTAAACAGATTGACTTTAAATTTCTCTTCTTGTTTTTTGGTACCAGTGATTGAACTCGGGGGCACTTGACCACTGAGCCACATCCCAGTCCCATTTTGTATTTTATTTAGAGAATGGGTCTCACTGAGTTGCTTAGCACCTTGCTTTTGCTGAGGCTGGCTTTGAACTTGTGATCCTCCTGCCCTCAGCCTCCTGAGCCATGGGGATTATAGACGTGCGCCACCATGCCCGCTTAGCTTTCTTGATAATACATACCTTATAGAATAATGAAGTTTCAGGTGTTACAATAGAAAATTTCTCTGATTAAATTTAGTAACAGAATATTTGGCTGGCTGATAAGTTTGTTATTTGAACATCTTTTAAGTGGCTTTTGTAAATGCATGATTATAGACTGTGGGACATAAACTTAGATATGTATCCTGAGACACTGATACTATAGATAGTATAGTATGGAATACTATAGAAAGCTTTTTTTTTTTTTTCTGCCTGTAATTGTTTACTTTGAAACTCACTGATGAATATGTTGGAAGGCAAAACAGTCTTATTTACATTGCTTTTCATAGAAAGGTCTCTCTGGTATGACTTTCCTAAAAAACATTAAGCTAACTGCCTTTGATTTAAAATTGAGGTCTTGTGAATTTTTTTTTTATTTTTTATTTTATGTTTTTATTTTTTATTGGTTGTTCACAACATTACAAAGCTCTTGACATATCATATTTCATACATTAGATTGAAGTGGGTTATGAACTCCCAATTTTACCCCAAATGCAGATTGCAGAATCACATAGGTTACACATCCACAATTTTACATAATGCCCAATTAGTAATTGTTGTATTCTGCTACCTTTCCTATCCCCTACTATCCCCCCTCCCCTCCCCTCCCATCTTCTCTCTCTACCCCATCTACTGTAATTCATTACTCTCCTTGTTTATTTTCCCATTCCCCTCACAACCTCTTATATGTAATTTTGTATAGCAATGAGGGTCTCCCTTCATTTCCATGCAATTTCCCTTTTCTCTCCCTTTCCCTCCCATCTCATGACTCTGTTAAATGTTAGTCTTTTCTTCCTGCTCTTCCTCCTTGCTCTGTTCATAGTTGCTCTCATTATATCAAAGAAGACATTTGGTATTTGTTTTTTAGGGATTGACTAGCTTCACTAAGCATAATCTGCTCTAGTGCCATCCATTTCCCTGCAAATTCTATGATTTTGTCATTTTTTATTGCTGCATAGTACTCCATTGTGTATAGATGCCACATTTTTTTTATCCATTCATCAATTGAAGGGCATCTGGGTTGGTTCCACAGTCTAGCTATTGTGAATTGTGCTGCTATGAACATCGATATGGCAGCATCCCTGTAGCATGCTCTTTTAAGGTCTTCAGGGAATAGTCCGAGAAGGGCAATAGCAGGGTCAAATGCTTTTTGAATAGAATTAAAAAATTTTTCTTTTTTAAAAATTGTAGTCTTTTTTGAATGAAAGTATTTTTTTGATCTGTGCATGAGATATTTAAAAAATTATATAATATTCAATGAAAAATGCATAAAATAAATTTGGCAGGGTAGCATAAGATAGTCACCCAGGTCAGAACTGTAACTACTACAACTCATAAGATCCTTGTGTATCTCTTCACTCCAGAGGTGACTGTTATCCAGACTTTTGAGGTAATAAGTTCCTTCTTTTTAGTTCTAGTTTTACCACTTTAATCACAAGTGTAGATATACTGTACGTATTTTTCTTTAGATCCTGCTTCTTTTGTTTCCTATGTTTTTATGTGATATTTATTTACATTTGTTGCTGTAGGTTTTGTGTTGCTGTGTCCTATTACATTTTATGGTGTACAGTTTACTTATTCCTCTGTTGGTGGACATATGGGTTCTTTCTAGTTTTTGGTTCTACAAAGAATGCTGCTATATGTATAAATGTTTTTGTGCATGTCTTCTACTTTATACATGCCTGAATTTCTCAGGAATTTACATCTGGGGAAAGAATTGCTGATTATAGGATGTGGATATTTTCAGCGGGCTGTTTTAGAAAGTGGCTATGTCAGTTGGTTAGCCATCAATAGCATATGAACATAGGGATTAATGATTCTCCCTTCTTTTAGCTGGTGGAGGCTGTAACTCACCCTAGGCTTCTCATAGGCATCAGTAGTATATAAGAGTGTGGCCTGGGGAGTTAGACTGTGTGGGTTTGAATCCACCATTTAGTACTAAGACCTTGGCTAAGTAACTTGACATTTTTTTTTTAACCTCTTCCAAGTGGTAATATTTTCCAGTTTGTCTTTTGGCATAGGGTGATGGGGTATCTTCAAATTATTTCATTGAATAGACTGCCTGGTTGGGGTTCATGAGAATTTGTTACATGTATATATATATTTTTTTGCAAAAATTTGCTTTTTATTTATTTGTTTATATAATTAAGTGTATTCTTGAACATTTTGGTTTTCAGATTACTAGGACCATATCACTTATTACTTCTGTATCTATCTGTACAATGCCTTATATTTTCTAAAGCATTCACGTTTTTTTTTTTTTCTGACTTGATCCTTACAGTAGTTCTGTTAGGGAAATAAACTGACTTGTTTCCATTTTGGAGGAGGAAACTGAGGCCCAAGTAGGATTTGGTGACTTGTCATAGTCACTCCATCTTTGCATTAGGTCCAGGGCCTGTACTCAGGTGCCTTTTGAAACTCCCATTTAGTTTCTTTTAGTTCAGTGACTCTGACTTATGTAAATGAGTCTTGAAAAACAACAGGTTTTCAAACACTTTAGAATTGGAATGTATCATCTTTACTATTTGCATGTTTAACCATAACTGGAAGAAATTATATTGTCTGTGATATTACATTTGTGCTTGTTTTCAGGGAGTGCAGCCTGCCACAGGTGAAGTTGTGTTCGATAGTTTCCAGGACTCTCCTTCCCGTTCCGAGCTGGAGACTCGGATATCAAGCCTGCAGCCGGTGGAGCTGCTACTTCCATCAGACTTGTCAGAGCAAACAGAGATGCTCATTCACAGGGTCACTGCTATTAGGTATGTTGGCATGCTATTTGAAGATAATGATTCTGAAACTGATTTACTGACAAAGCCAAACTTGTTAAAGTTGTTAAAAATAGTTTATAATTATAAAAATTATATTTCAATGTAACTTAAAAAATTTCATATTTCAGCTTTTTTCAAAATTCTATTTCAGAATTGTATTTCAAAGTAATGGAAATTTTCAAAAGAAAATTACCCGTACTGTCTCTTTAATGTAAGACTATAAAAATGATCATTTTAAAAGGGCTTCTGATATTACTTAATGCTATTGTTTGGTAATTAAGGGGCTTATCATATTATTTCAGCATATTGTTTGGTAATTTTCAGTTTCTGGAGATAGGATTCATTTTTTGGAAATCTTACGTAGTTTTGAAAATGCTTTCTTTGTGCTTTATTTTTTTTTTTGATTTTTTTAAAAATTTTTATTGTTGGTTGTTTAAAACATTACATAGTTCTTGACATATCATATTTCACACTTTGATTCAAGTGAGTTATGAACTCCCATTTTTACCCCGTATATAGATTGCAGAATCACATCGGTTACACATCCACTGATTTACATATTGCCATACTAGTGTCTGTTGTATTCTACTGCCTTTCCTATCCTCTATTATCTCCCTTTTTGTGCTTTAAGTTTCAGTTCAGTGCTGCATCCAGTAGTGTCCAGTAGTTTTATTTACAAGATCTAAGGTCACATGACTTATATATGAAATGGTGTAATGGGCACTGTGGCCGTAGAGGAAGAAAATGAGTTTATTATATGTGTCTGGCACAGTTGACAACCCAGTAGGAGAGGCAAATGTGTACATATCTAACTGGATTCGTGAGGAATGATACGTTACGTACCATTGAGGAGGATTCTATACTGCCACTGTGGAGCAGTGGTGAAGACCAGCAGTGGTGGTAAAGAGACCAAAATTTTGGGCTGGGGCTTGAATGAAGAGGAAGTTGTATATTGAGGAACTGGACTTTAGAATTAGACAAGGAAGCCCATAAAGATTTTCATTTAGTAAGTCGACAAAACAGTTAGAAAATCAAACTGATTTATTATTTTAGCTGTATTTTATTTGCTGAAACAAAGTATTTCACATCTGTCGTATATTATTTTGTTTTGATTTTATGTGTCTCCAAATGTCAAACTGATTTATTAAGTGAAGTTCCATATGTTTCTTTGTCCTTAAAGTTAAGAGTGTTCATTCTATTTAAATGTAACTTCCAACAAAGTAGCTTTCATAATTTGTTTTTTGATTATAACACAGTCATATGTTCATTTAGAAGTTAGGATTTACAAAAAAGAAAGATAAAGTAATTCAAAATTGTAAAACTCAGAGATAACTATATTTTAGTGTATTATTTCTGTATACGTATACCACTTTTTTCATTAATGAACTTGGATTTGTATGGCAAAATCACTTCGGTATCCTTTTTTTCTTTCTTTTTGAGCCAATCCTGAGTAATTTATTCTGACATGTGTCAAGGAACATTGAAGAAAGAGCAGATCTGTGAAGCCCCAGAAGCTTTTTTTTTGTTTGTGTTTTTACTTTTTAAAAATTTTAAATTTTTAAAAAAATTTATTTTAATTAGGTATATATGACAACAGAATGCATTTGATTCATTGTTCACATTGCAGCACAACTTTACATTTCTATGGTCGTACACGATGTAGTGTCACACTATATGTGCAGTCATACATGAACCTAGGTTAATGATATCCATCTCATTCCACCATTTTTCGTATCTCCGTGTCCCTTCCCTACCATTCCTTCCCCATGCCCGATCAAAGTTCCCCCGTTTTTCCCTTGTCGCCCCCATTATGGATCATCCACTTATCAGAGAGAACATTCAGTCGTTGTTTTTTGGAGATTGGCTTACTTCACTTAGCATGATATTCTCCAACTCCATCCATTTACCTGCAAATGCCATGATTTTATTCTCTTTTAATGCTGAGTAATATTCCATTGTGTGTGTGTGTGTGTGTGTGTGTGTGTGTGTGTGTATCACAGTTTTTTTTTCCATCCATCTATTGAAGGGTATCTGAGTTGCTTCCACAGTTTTAACTATTGTGAATTGAACTGCTATAAACCTTCATTAAACAAAGAAAAAGTCAACAAATAAAAATATCAAAGCCCTAGAAAAAGAAGAAAAAAACAACCCCCAAAGTAGTAGAAGACAGGAAATAATTAAAATCAGGGTGGAAATCAATGAAATTGAAACAGAAGAAACAATTCAAAAAATTGACAAAAATATGGTTCTTTGAAAAAATAAATAAAATTGACAAACCCTTAGCCACCCTAATGAAAAGAAGGGAGAAAAACTCAAATTACTAAAATTTGTGATGAAAAAGGAAATATCATAACAGACACTATTGAAATATAGAAGAAAATTAGAAACTATTTTGGTATCCTTTTTTTTTAACTTAAAAGCTTCCCATATCTTTTGTTTATTTTGGAAAACTTCAAACATACAAAATTATTCAGAATAGTGTAGTAAACGCTCATGAACCCATCAACTAGCTTTACCATTTCTCAATTCGGAGCTTGTCTTATTTCATCCATCTCTCTCTCTGGTTAATTTATTTTGAAGTAAATCCTAGTAAACATTATTTTATCTGCTAATATTTCAGTAGGTACTCTTGAAGGCAAAATGATTGCACAACATTTAGTTATGTAAATAGCTCATCATTTATCCATTTCCCTTTTGTTATGTTGTAATCATTTTTTTTCAGTATTACAAATATTGCTGTGATGAATATCTATGCAAATATTTCTGTATGTGTGGTGCATCTTTATTTCCTTAAAATGAATTCCTGAAAGTAGAATTTCTAACTCAGGGGGTGATAACTATATATTTATAAAGCTCTTGATTACTTTTTAGAATTAATAATATTAATTTATATTTCCACCAGTATAGCACAAGAGGGTTCATTGAACCCATGCCAACATTGAGGGTGATAATTTAAAGATTTTTAACCTTTCACATAGGTAAAAAATTCCACATCAGGTCCCCTAATTTTGTTCTTAATTCTTTTCTGTGTTCAAACTTGAATGATTAAAAATCATATAGTAAAGTTACAAGGGGTGCTGCTTTTGGAGAGCTAAAAGAATTAATCAGATCTCTACTTTTTATTTATAAGACTAGTCTTCTAGAGCTATATTTTCAGTATTTCACATTTGACTTCTTTTTTTTTAATAATTGAGTATTTATTTGATTTAGGCTAATAGAAATTAAATTTGATCAGTTGCATTATCAGGCTCATTTTCTCTCTTCTACTTATTTCTTCAAAATAATAAAGACAAAATTCAGTACAATGTCAAAACATCCCACAATGAAGACATTGCCAAAACTGAATTTTTGTTTAACAAGAACCATTGCCTAGTGATATTCATAAATGTCCATTTATCACATGAGATACCAAAGCCTGAATTTGGAGACATTTTGGATGTCATATATGAGTTTTACCAAATTTAATGATTTCATCTGTCTTGTTTTGATTTGTATTTCTTTGATTAGCACTGAGAGTTTATATTTTTTCCTCTGTTTAATGACCACATGTAAGTGCTCATTCCTTTGCATACTTTGTTTATTTTAGTTTCATTTGACTAAACAGCCAAAAGTTGGTGTTTCTGTGGAGTGCCTATAGCTAATTTATATCTGTGGACAGAGTGGAGCAGTGGAGATTGAAGAATCATAGGGTCAAACAGTGCAGACTCCTGTAACATAGGATTAGGTTGGAAAACTGATCTTCCCCTTAGTGACTAAGTAAATAACTCAACAGTATTGCCCTTTATTGTTCTTTTCTGGGTGATAAGTGTGCTTACCTTATGGGATTGTTGTACGGATTAAATAAGTTAATATGTTAAAGGTAAATCAGTCCTTATCTCTTTTAACATTGTCTCTCTCCTGTTCACTCCTGGAACTCTGTCATATGTTTTTTAGACCTTCTTATTTACTCTCTGTGCATGATTCTTTATGGTCTAATTGTATAAGTCTCCATCTATAGCTGTTTTTTTAATATCCTTTTGAATTTTTCTCCTTCAAAATTAAAAGAATTTTGACTCGTCTTTAAATTTTTTTTATTATATTTGAGTTTACTGCTTCTGCATTGATTTTAATAGACTGTCTGGACCAGTTAAGTCCTCCATGCCTCTAATCATATTCCTTTATTTTTATACTTAAAAAGTTCACTCCCCATACTGAAAGTACTTCATTTTTATTTTCATCTATATTTCACATTAGTCACTTTTTCTTTGTTTTACTTTACTCTGTGAGGTAAAATCTTACCATAATTCCCCCACTAAATACTAGTGGTTTCAGTTAACATCCATGAAGTTTAGCTTTAGCAACCTGAGCTATAATTCCTAGACGTATTTTTTTAAACAAGATAATTTAGCCAGTTTCATAGGGAATACTTTTATTTAGGTATGAAGAAGATAACTCTAGAATTCTGCATGTTTATTACCAATAAATAATATAGCATTGAATTTTCAAATATAAAAGAATTTTTGTTTTTGGCAGTATCCTAGAACCCTCTAGAATCCCCTTTTTTCTTCTTCAGTATACATAAAGGTAAAAAGAAGTTTTCATCAATTACTGGTTGATATTTTGTTAATATTGAAGACATTATATATTAATGCTATGTGAAAAAGACAAAAGAAATTGAATATCCTGAAGTATTAGCTTTTTTTTTTTTGGGTAATCTTAACATTTACCACAAGAGGTCTCCAAAGGATTTTATATCTATGAATGGCAATTTAAAAGACTACTAAAACTTTACTTCACATTTGTTTTCTATCTTCAGATATAGACTTACTTAATTTACCATTTTTTAAAAAAATATTTATTTTTTTGTTATAGGTGTACACAGTACTTTCATTTTATTTTTATGTTGTGCTGAGGATCGAATCCAGTACCCCACACATGCTACTCTACCTCTGAGCCACAACCCCAGCCCCTAATTTGCCTTTTTAATGCCAGGGATTGAATCAGGGGCACTAAGCTACATTCCAGCCCTTTTTATTTTTTGTTTTGAGACAGGATCTCGCTAAGTTGCTCAGGGCCTCATTAAGTAGCCTCAAACTGGTGATTCTCCTGCTTCAGCCTCCCAAGTCACTGGTATTACAGGCATGTACCACAGGGCTCAGACTACTTGCTTTATATTACATTGTAATTTAGAACAAGTATTAGTCCAAGATCGTAGTAAGCTAAGCTAGAATTATTATTTCTAAATAGTGACAAGCTATCAATTTTTCTAAGGTTGTTTATCTTTATGTAAAATGTGTTTATAAGATTTCAGCCGGGTCTGAGGGAATCAGTTATAGTATTTTGCTACCCTTCCATTTGTTTTAAGAATATATAAAGAGAAAGAAATGGAAATCAATGATTTTGAGCTCTGCATTAACCTCAGTTAAGATTGCTTTAGCTTAGAAATGTTGTATAAAACTAGTTGAGAGGAAAGCTATAGAAAGCAAAAAAAATAATATTATTATTAAATATTATTAATATTTACTAGTTCTACAGAAACCAGTTTTTGAGGCAGGTAGGGTTAAATTAAACACAGCAGATGATTCTCAATTTTATGTTTAGAGAAATGAGAGGATCCTGGGTACTGGTCTAGCCAAAGAAGGCTTTGTGGAGGAGGTAGGCTTGGATGGGGACATTTGCAGGGTGGAAGGCTTTGAATTGGAAGAGGGAAGGAAAGAAGGTATGTTGTGTGTGAATGCAAACAGTATGAACCCTGAGGCATATGGAGAAATAGTAGGAAAATGTGAAGACAGTGACAAGACTTTCCTGATTAGGGGGAAACTCCCATGTTGAGAACTGAGGAAGAAAGTGTCCCAGAGGAGCAAATCCAGGAAGGTGGGTATGGTGGACTCTTCGTGGAAAGTCAGTAAGGTTTTGGGCAATGTAAAAAAGAAGAGGTGATCCTGCTGCTTAGATGGGACAGTGAATTGTAAAAAATGAATACTTCCCCTAAAGGAAAAAGCATACATGAGAAGAATAAGATTGAGGAGTTTGGAGAATGCCAGTAGTTGGGAATAGGAGGAAGAAGAATGGAAATACAAAGGGAGGACATAAAGAGTTGGGTGGAGAACTGGAACAAGGTAGGGATGTGGAGTTATAATTTATTTGTTGCACTGATATTAATAGTGAATTAGTTTTTTACAATATTGACTCTTATATTTCACTGAAACCACATGACATGTAGTAGTGCTAGCTTTTACTCCTCCTCCTCCTCTTAGAGTTTTATGGTTATACATAGTAGTTAGGTTCATCCCAATTGACTCATACATGCATGGAAATCAGTTTCCATTTATGATCCCTCATGATCCCTCCCTTTTCCCTCCTGTACTCCCTCCCCTCTTCTATTCTCCTTCTCCTTCCCCTCTTGCATCCTTCCTCAGTGCTACTAGACTTCCTTCTGCTCAAGTAGAAGCTAGCTCTAACCAGTTGATGCTTTGTGAAAGAAGGTCCTGCAGTAGTACAGTGACTTTAGCAATTTGACCTTTGAAATAAATGCTTGAACATGTCAATGTTTCTTCAAAGAAAGGGGTGTATACTGCAGATTTAAAGAAAGCATTGAAATACTACATTATTGAAACATTTATATCATATATGGTTTAACCCAGACCATTAGCTAATGTGTTGTTTTTATATTGAAAATTTGTATCATCTGAATGTCATTTATGATGACAGATACTTGATGTTACTGTTGCAGCATTTTAATTTTGTATTTTCTTATTAATGTAACTACTAGAGACTGCTTACCAATTTGTGTTGTTGTACTTTAATTTTCAGTTTCTTAATAGAAAATGTTCAGTAGTTTTAGTCTCAAAATGAAGTTATAGTGGGAGACTGTGTATGCTATTAACAGTAACTCTTCTGTGGACTAGCACTCTGTTATGACTGAAGTCCAACTCTTTCTAATGTCATTATTTGAGTTTAGTATCAGTTAAAAAAAATCAAGACTTTTTGAAGGATGGGGGGAATGGAGGTTTTACTCATTAACTTGGTTAATAATATGAAATGTTATTTAGGGATCAATACTTAAGGATACCAATTTAGTAATTGCAGTGTTCCAATTTGTTCTATCAAAGTTTAATAATATCAATTCCTTGGGCTCATATGAGGTCATTTCAATGATTCTTAGGCATTGGGAGCTAAGTAAGTGAGGAATGCTGTTCTAAACACTGAGTTGCATACTGACATGAATAACAGACCCCTTAAATTTTATGGAAAAGTGAGGTTGGATAAAGTCAGGGCATTCTGGGAAGTGTGAACACAGAATGCAACAAGGGAATTGCAGGTCGACTGGAAAGTCAGATGAGTGTGGATGCAGAGTGGCCAGGCACATGCTAACACATAAGAGATTCTCAGTGAGTATTTGTTGAATGTCTGTATGTTCAAGGCAAAGAGAAAGACTGGAACTTTTCATTCAGGAGGTTGGGCACTAGTGGGAATTTGTATTCTCGAAGTTGGCCTATTCACTTCTTTTACAGGTGTTTATTATTTTGTGTTAGAATAATAATTTCTTTTACATTTGTTAAATTGTAATATAAAAAATTATAGCAGCAACTCATGTTTCTTGTATAAGTGAGAAAATGTGTATTTTTTAAAAGAAAAATGATTTTTGTTAACCACATTATTTAAATATTCAAAAACCTAAAACCTAGTGATTTAGTTTAAAATTTTTTTATAGCAATAGAGTTAAAAACAAAACTTGAGAATCAAGTCATGCAAATATAAATAAGAATCAAGTCAAACTCATATAAGTAAGTGGTTGTTTGTTGAGAAGAATCTTATTCTTGATACTGAAAATAAACTGTTCCTCCCAATTGGAGTGGTGTACCTCAACTGAGAATTAGGCGCATGCTCTTTCTCTCTCTCCCTCCCTCTCTTTCTCTCTCTTTCTTTTTTTGTCTTTATGTTTTTTAGACCAGTTTTAGGTTTACAAGTTTAGCAAAATTGAGAGGAAGGCATAGAGATTGACCATGGAACTCCAGTCCCCACACATGCATAATCTCCTCTGTTATCAACATCTTTCATCAAAGTGGAAAAATTCTTTTCAATTCAATGTTGCTGTGCTCTATAATGCATTGTGTAAAGATTCAGTTCATTACTTTTTTCTCTCTGAACTATAGCTTGACTTAGGTTGTTTGCCTTCCTCTTGGTATAAACATACCACTTTTAAGACTGCTTCCGTCCCCCCCCACCACCAATTAAACTTTGATACCCATTAAAGTGTTCTTTATTGCTAATACGAATTTTTTTTAGTTGAAAATGGATACAATACCTTTATTTATTTATCTTTATGTGGTGCTGAGGATCGAACCCAGAGCCTCACCCATGCTAGGCGAGTGTTCTACCACTGAGTCCCAACCCCAGCCTCACTAATATGATCTTAAATGTTAAGGCCAGGTGCAGGAATTGAAGCATGTAGCAGCATTCATTTTAAAAATTGGTAGTTGGGGATCTAGGACAGTGTTTTTCAAATTGAAGGTAATGAAATCAATTTGATCATTAGTAACTAACACTGACTTAGAATAGGATATAGAATAGTGCACATGTGTGGTTAGGGTGAGTATTTTATGAAATCTTTTTTTTAGTTTTATCTGTGTATAATTTCTAATCCTGTCTCCAATACCTATCATGTTTATAATGGTCCAAGAAAATAATTTAAACTTCTAATTTAATATCAGCTAAATGTAATTTATTAATGTAGTTTGGTGATTATTTCATATGTTTTATTGATTAGATATTACCCAGAAGTATATTTTTAAATAGCACAACTCAAAGGAAGTGAATAATTAAAGGCTAATGAATTAAAAATTCTAGAGTTGACATGATTTGCTGATTATATGTTGCCTACATAGAATATCCAGAGGTGACAAATTATTTGAGATAATCAGAATTCAGCAAAGTCATTAAATATAAGATAATTTATAAAGATGAAGTGTTAGCAACAACTTTTTCCATGGTGTTCTAAGCAGATTTCTATTTTCCTGGTGTCCTGTTTACTTCTTTGTGATTGCTTTTTGTTGAGAGAACTTCCATTAGTTATTCTTTTAGAGGAGGTCAACTTGTGACATTCTCTTAGTTTTTCTTCATCTGAAAATATCAGTTTCTCCTTCATTTTGAAAGATGTTTTTTCCTGCCAGATATGGGATTCTGGGTATATATTCTTTTCTTTCAGCACTTGAAAAATATTATGCCACTTCTCATGAGAAATCTACTGTCATTCAAATTGATTTTCCCTTATAGTTAAATTATAGTTTCTTTCCTGCTCCTTTCAAATTTTACTTTGTCTTCAGTTTTAAGGATTTTAATTATGATGTATCTTGGCATGGAGATCATTGGTTTTATTCTGTTTAGAGTTCACTCAGCTTCTTGAATCTGTAGATTTAATATTGCCAAATTTGTGAATTTTTCATTCATCCATTCATTCTTTCTTTTTTTAAATCAAGAGTTTTTACTTTTAATACTTTTAGTTGTAGATAGACACAATGCCTTTATTTAATTTATTTTTTTATGTAGTGCTGAGGATTGAACCTAGTGCTTTACATGTGCCAGGCGAGTGTTCCATCGCTGAGCCCCAGCCCCAGCCCCATCCATTCTTTCTTTCTTTTTGTTTTTCAGCCTGCTTTTGTCTTCTCTCCTTCCAGGATGAAGATTGTTAGATTTTGTTGTTTTGGTTGTGCAGGCCTTGAGGATTTCTTTTTATTTTGGTTTATGTTCTCTGCTGTTCAGATTGGGTTATGTCATTTGTTTGTTCCATTTTTCTGGTTCGCTGATAATTACCTTTGTCCTCTTTGTTCAGCTATTGATTCTATCTATTATGCTTTCTGTTTTGGTTATTGTATTTTTCACTTCTAAAATTTTTGTTTAGTTTTTCACTATGTCATCTCTTTGCAGAGAAGTTTTCCTTGCCTTGGCTTTTATCTTTCCATTTGCTTCAGGCATATATGTTTTGCTATTAAAGCATTTTTCATTGTGGCTGTTCTGAAAGCTTTGCCAGATAATTCTGACAATTCTGCCATCTTAGTGTTGACTATTGATTGTCTTTTTCAATCTAGTTTGAGATCTTCCTGTTTTTTGGTATGAGTGATTTTTTATTCCTGTGCTTTTAAGAATCTGGATTTTATTCAAGCCTTCTGATTTCCCTGATGCTGCCTCAGCAGGATGGAGGTGTGCTGACTCATTATTGACAGGTGGGATAGAAGTGTGGGTTCCCTAAGTGGCCTCTGTTGTTACCTGAGAGAAATGGATGCCTCTTGTTCCTGCTGAGTCGGGTGGGAGTTCCAGTTCCCCATATGGTTGCCATCAGTTCTCTGACATATCATTGTCAGAGGGAGAGGAGCCTCATTACTGTTGGGTGGGAGTGGAAGTCCATGCTCCCTACATGGGCTCCTCAGATACCATGGGGTTCAAGGACTCCTTCCTGGCCAGTGAGGATGAGAGTCTTGGGTTTCTACTTGTGCTTCTCTGACATAATTAGCAAGGGGTTTGGAGTGCTTCACGTCAGCCTGATGAGAGTAGATATTTAGGTGTCCCTTAGTCACTGATAATACAGGTAGAGGTGAGACCATAGGTTTTTATGTAGACTTTGGTTAGGTAGAGTAGTTATTGTCTAAAAGTTTTCTCTTTTTAATCTGACTTTTCCTGTGTGTTTATCTAGGGACAAGAGATTTTGTGGGATTTTTTTAGGGGATGGGGATCTGTGCCCTCTTGACCTTTCTAGATTGTCAGCTGCTTAACTCCAATTTTGGGTTAAATATGAAGAATAAACATTGTGCCATTCCTCAGATTCCAGGTTTCTCAGCTCATCCACATTTTCTCTACCTTTCAGAGTTGTCTTAGTTTTTTGTTGTGTTCTCTTGTTTTTTCTTGGCAGCACTGGATATTGAACCCAGGGCTTGTATGTAGTAGGCAAGTGTTCTACCACTAAGTTACACCCCTCACCCTCTAATGTTTATTTTTTATGTAACATACAGGAAGCTGTACTTAGTGGGAGGAATAGAAACAAGGAAAATACATCTGTTCCTTCTTCCTGGAGCAGACATCCTTTGGTCACAATCTTATTTTAGTGCATAAACTTTTTTTTTTTTTGATGTTCTTTTTTTTGTACCACAATTGAACCCAGGAGCACTTAACCACTGAACCACATCCCCATCCCTTTTTATATTTTATTTAGAGCCAGAGTCTCACTGAGTTGCTTAGGGCCTTGCTAAAATGCTGAGGCTGGCTTTGAACTCACAGTCCTCCTGCCTCAGCCTCTCAAGCTGCTAGGATTACAAGCATGCACCACTGCACCTGGCTCTTTTGTGTATACACACACACACACACACACACACACACGTGTATTTAGTTATTGATGGACCTTTATTTTATTCATTTATATGTAGTGCTGAGAATCGAACCCAGTGCCCCACACATGCTAGGCAAGCATTCCACCACTGAGCTATAACCCCAGCACACCCTTTGATATTCTTTTAATCTAAATAAAAATGAGTGCTTGGATAATGCCAATTTGTAAATCTTTACTGCAGTAAAATTGAATTTGTGGGTGAATCTGATTAAAAGAAAATTTTCTTTTTTTTTTTTGTAATTTAAGTTGCTTTTTGTATTTTTAGAATCACTTGAAGTTTAAGCATGTTAGTTTTGGGGTTTTTTTTAAAAGAACAATCAGTGGGGAAAAAATTGTTGTCTCATTCTTGGTGAATTTAAGCATTCACAAAGTAATAGTAAAATTTTGCTAGCTCTCCATCTGGTGATTAGGTCATATCACCTTCTTATAAAGTTTATCCTTTCTTGTTTATTGAACACAAAAAATTAAGTATTAACATTAAAAATCAAAAGTATGTGAATGAACCTCAATACCAAGTAGACTCATGGAGCCCAGAGAAAGGCATAAATCATGTACAGAGCCCTTAGTTGAAAGGGGAATGGCCCTAAAGTAGGAAAGGTGCCAGATTGAGTTACCCAGGGCATTGGCCACCACAGGTAGAGCTGTGTTGCACCTGGTTTATGAACCTGATAGAATTTTAAGTGGCTTACAAATAAGCATTTTTTACTTTTGTAGTTAAATATTTACTTAAGATATATTAAAAACATGTAATTAGTGAATCAAACCTGATTTCATAAATTTTTATGGTGTAGAAAGATTCTTACACTGGTATTTGAGTTAAAAACCTGAGTTGATTTAACAAAAACTCTCAGGTTAATGTGACAAATGTGACATTATTGAAGATGGAGGGGGAATGGCTGAAATTAGGAATGTATTAGAATACATGGTGGGACAATCTATGTCACATTTACCTGCTTGTTATTTAGTTTCTGTTTGTTTGTTTAGGTTACATCTAATATAAATTGGACCATTGTTTGAATATTTAAAAAAATTCCAAAGTCATGGCATAGAGAAAGATAGATGATGATTTCCTGATTTAAAAGGGCATTTAAGTACTTGAAAATGGGCTGTTCTCCATTGGCTCTCCTTTTTTATTGGGATATTTTATTCTAGGGCTAGGTATGGATCAGTGGTAGAGTGCTTTCCTAGCATGCACTAGGCTTTGGCTTTCATCCCTAGTACCACAAAAGAAAAAAAAAAAGAGTTTAAGTTAATTTTTTTTAACTTAGATGGCTAGCAGTAAATTCTAATCAATTATCCTTTTAAAATTATTTTATTTTTGGTATTGGAGATTTACTACTCAGGTGCTTTACTACTGAGTTACCTCTCCAGCCCTTTTTAAAAATTTTTTTATTTTGAGACAGGGTCTCACTAAGATGTTGAGGCTGGCTTTGAATTTGCAATCCTGCCTCAGCCTCCTGAGCCTCTGAGATGACAGGTGTGTACCACCACTCCTGGCTCTTTTCCTATTAAGAAAAGTTTCAGTCTTGACAGATAGTTCCAGTAGAATCTCATTTTACTGTTAATCCTGTGAGTTGAATATTATTATGTATTCATTCATTTAATCATTCTTAGAAACATTTATTGGGTGCTGTGTGCTAAGTTTGTTACTAGGTGGTAAAAATGAATATAATTTTTACCTTTTGGAAAACTTATAGTCTAGAGAGGAAGGTAGGAGTGGAAACAAACCAGTATGGAAGTATTGATTGTTAAGATTTTAAGAAATACTTCTAGCATGGGAGTATCAGAGTTTGCCCAAAGGAATCAGGCAGAGTATCCCGGAGGAGTATGGTAGAACTGAGACTGGGAAAATTATGGCCAGGTAGATGGAAGTCGTGGGGAGTAAAACTCATATGGTTAGGCTGTTCTGCATGAACATGGTGACCTGAGGTGGACTTTGGAGAAAAAAGGTGTGGAAAGTAGTTAAAGAATCAAGGTGAGCTCAGCGCCATGGTGCATGCCTGTAATTCCAGTACCTCTGGAGGCTGAGGCAGGAGGGTTGTGAGTTCAAAGCCAGCCTCAGCAAAAGTGAGGCACTAAACAACTCAATGAGATCCTGTCTCTAAATAAAATAAAAAATAGGCCTGGGGAGTGTTCATGAATTCAATCCCTGCTCCCCCCCGCCCCCCCCCCCAAAGAATCAAGGAGAAAGAAACAGTGGAGGGGCGAGAAGACAAGGGGTTGGATATGGGTTTTATGTGAAAAAGACTGAGATGAGATGGATGGTGATGGGAATAGTATCATAGTGATCTTTTTCTGTCCCCAATACCTCTCATAGTAGCTCACATACAGTAAGTACTTTATGTGCTTGATAATGAATGATTAAATAAGTGACAGTTTGAATAAGGAAAATAATGGATCTCTCCTTTTTGTTTGTTTTTTATTTTTTTTAAGTTGTAGATGGACACAATACCTTCATGTTATTTATTTATTTTATCGTGGTGCTGAGGATCGAACCCAGTGCCCCGCATGTACCAGGCAAGTGTTCTATCACTGAGCCACAACTTCAGCCCTCCTTTTTATTTAAGAAAAATGATTTGCCTTTTATAAACCTAGAAAGTTTGCTGGATTAGCTAGAAATTCATACAGAAAATATGTGTGATGATCAGTGTATAGTTACATGGGATACATATAGTCAACTCATTTACTTCTCTTGGGAAGACCATTTTAATTTCCTATCATTTTCTTTCCATTATTTTCATTCTTTAAAATAAAAAATTACTTTAAATTAGTTTAAGCATCCTGACATTTTTTTAAGATGTTCTCTTATAGTATCTATTAATGGAAGCTACATGGTTAAATTATGATTAAGGAGTTAAGTAACTATTTTAAAGATTGATGTTGATCATAACTGTGCCTTAGTCCCATCTCTGGCACTTGAATTTTTTTTTTGTTGTTGTGTTCTTAGGAAATCATTTTTTTCTCTTTATATTCTAGTTCATCTTCTTTTTTAAAGTAGAAAGTGATTATAAAGTTGAGTTCTTTGTTATTTTACTTTATTATGTTTATTAAACTATAATTTTACTTAGCTATTTAGAAAATCTAGAATTAAAAACTTGTGTTAGCAGAGATGGTAGTGGATTAAATAATAGAAATAAATTTCATACACAGTAGGAAAATGCTTGTCTCTAGGAAAGCACTTTGAGAGGAAGTATTCTAAAGAAGTATTAAAAATCTGTTTCATATGTTTTATATGGGGAGTGCTCATCCTTTTAAAAAATGATATCTGTTTCTTTCCAAGAGGAAGTGCCATTGTATTTTCAGTAGTTTCCTTGGTATTGATTTCTTTTTGCATATGTAGCTAGTGCTTAAAAAAATTTTTTTTTTAGTTGTAGATAATACTTGTATTTTGTTTGTTTATTTTTTTATGTGGTGCTGAAGATTGAACCCAGTGTCTCACACATGCTAGGTGAGCACTATACCACTGAGCCACAACCCCAGCCCCTAGGTAGTGCTTTTAATAGGCATGCTTAACTCATATATGAAAATCCAGATTTTAAAACATAATAAATTAATAGATGATTGTTACTCTGTAAGAATGTTTGCTCTAGGGTTCATTTAAATAATGAGCTTCTTTCATTGAGTAAATCTTCTTAGTAATATATCTACTTGAAAAGAATAAATGGGGTGTATAGGCAGTACATTTATTGACAGGAGTTGAATAGGAAGAAACAGCATTTGAGGAGCCTCCAGGAAATGATTTTACTGATTACTACAGAGAGCTCAGAGGAGCGGGGGGTGGGGGTGTTCACCCTGCTTGAACAGAAATTTCAGAAGCAATTGTATGAGGTGTATAGCATTTGTTTTACTAATTCTACTGGACTTTTGTAAATGCACCTGTTCATTTAGGGTTGAAAATTTAATTGCACAGTCTCCTCGTTAACCAAAGCACTTTGTCCCTTAAGGTTTTTCTCAGAGGTTTGTGTTGTAAATCTTAATATCCTGAAAGTATGCCTTTCCAGTCTACTGTAGAGTTTTATTTATATTTAATTTGCAAAAAATAGTTTTAAAAATTAGTCATCATTCAGCCAGGCATGGTGGTGCAGGCCTGTAATCTCAGAGCCTGGGAGGTTGAGGCAGGAGGATTACAAGTTCAAGGCCAGCAAGTTAGTTAGGCCCTGTTTCAAAATAAAAAATAAAAAAAGATTGGGGATAAAGCTTAGTGGTAGAGTTCCCCTGGGTTCTGTCTCCAGTACTGGGGGAAGAGGGGAGTACTTTTAAATCATTTATGTTAGCAGCAAAGAAAGTCCTACATTAGCGAGAAGGAGGAAGGGAGGCAAGAGAATATGTTGGGGAACGAATTGGAACAAATTATGTTATGTGCATATATGAATATACAACAGTGAGCACAATTATCATGCACTGATAAAAACAAAAATTTCTACACTAAATATCAAAGTAGTTTCTATCATTTCAGGTGAAGATGGGGAAACTATGAATTGCAAGGTGGGGCTGAAGGAAGAAAAGTGATGTCAGGAGATGAAGGGAAAGATGTATTTCCTACCATATTCCAGTTACACTGTTTCTGGTTTTAGTAACTCTTACACAAGCCTGTGAAGCAAATGTAGTTATCCTCATTTTACAGTGAGGGGCAGAAGTACTGAGGTGTTAATCCTCTTCCAGAGTTATAAGATCATGTAGGGAGTAAGTGGCAAAACTTACTAGATCCCCCCAGGAAGAGTTGAGCTTCTACTCTCATTAGGATATAACCTGATATCCATATAAAAGGTAGAAATCCCCTTGTAATTGAACTCTTAATGCAGTTACCAGCTGTCCTCAGGATGTCTGTATTTCTAACTTTTTTTTCCTATTTCTTCTTTATTGCTCAGAGAGATTCCTTTCCCTCTGTTCCCTTCTAGCAAAGCTTCCTTTTCCTTTGTCTTAAGTGAAAGACTTGCTTCAGAGTTCCTCTGTGCCTGCTTATCTTTGTGGACTTAGCCTTGTCTATCAGTCTTTTTAGTGACTCCTTCCTATCAAACCTCCCTGCTGAAAGGAGATTTCTTACTAATTTCTGCTATTTGCCCCTCATTACTCTGAGATTATTCTCTTTTGTTTTCAGGTGGGGAATTTCTTCCTACTCCCATCCTGTGTGTGTGTGTGTGTGTGTGTGTGTGTGTGTGTGTGTGTGTGTGTGTGTATGTGTGTATGTGAATTCTTTATAGCTTCTTGCCCAAGGCTTGATCCCTAAAGAGGCAAAAATGTGTGAAGTTCTGATAGATTTTTTCCTTACAGTTTTTCTTCTCTTTCTTGTTAATAAAAATGCCTGTCTGGTATTTGGTATTCTCTTTCTCTAGTTTGACTTAACATACATAACTCTGAGGTTGATGATATTTTCTCAGGTTTGCCAGAATAATCTAGTGCAAGTTCCTAGAGTCTTTCTCTGAACAACAGCATGAACTCTCTCTTGCTGTGTACCTTCAGCTCTGACCAACTCTTCTTGGCCAGGCAGAGCTGGGCTTTGTACCTCATGGGAGTGGACATGGATCCTGGAACACTGTGTGTGGTGTCCTCCATTGTCCCCAATCCTAGTATGAAGGCTGGTTGAGAAGATTGCATGGTAAGTGGGTCTGCATGCCTTCTCTGATGGCCACCCAGGGCCATGGCTTGGCCCCAGGGTTGATCCCTCCTGTTGGGAGATACAAGAACAGAGGAGTGCTAAGTGACCTGTAGATCTTTAAGTTGGATTGTCTCTAGCCAGGAAGGTCTTCTCCTGAACCATTAGGGCAGTGCTTTTCCAACTTGGTCACACATCATTAGTGGATTATGGAACAATTTTGTGGGTTGTAGTTACCACTTAAAAAAATGAAATAGGATATTATAGAGTTGATGATATTTGAATACATTGTATGTAATAAGCCTGAGGGTTTTTTTTTAAATTTGTTTGTTTTTTTCTTTTTGGTACTGAGGATTTAACCCAGGGGCACTTTACTACTGAGCTACATCCCCAGCTCCTTTTTATTTTATTTTCAATTTTGAGTCAGGGTCTTACTGAGTTGCTTAGGGCCTTGCTGAGTTGCTGAGGCTGCTCTTAAACTTGGAATCCTCCTGCTTCAGCCTCCCTAGTCACTGGGGTTACATGTGGGCTTGCTAAGCTTGAGTATTTTTTCATGAAATTCCCTTCACCCCCACTTGCTGTATATCCCAATCCTGACTTTTACCCAAGAAAAAATTGCTTCCAAAAGGACAAATTAACTTTTGGATATTTTGGTTTACAGTAGATCAAATAATGTATTCAGACAGCACATTAGCAGGTAATGTTTTCCTTTACTTTTAATAAGCTCCACAAATGTTCATTGTAAATTTACCATGAATCTTACTGTTATTTAAAGGTCCATGACGGTTGGCCAGTAAGGGCTCCCAATCCATTTGGAGAGACAACATGAATACAGATTCCTCCAGCACAAAGCAGATTGATATAGTTTAGTTCCCTAAACTAAACTAAATACTAAGGAACTAAACTAAATACTAAGACCACAGAAGTAGAGAGTAAATTTGTCTAGAACAGCACTGTTCACTAAAAATATAATGTATTCCACAAATGTGAGCCACATGTATAATTTAAAATTTTCTGGTAGTTACATTAAAAAGGTAAGAAGAGAGGTTGGTTAGAGATGGTATTTGGACTCTAGCAGTTTACTTCCAGAGGTCCAGTTCTTCATAATTAAGATGGGTTAGTGAGTACTCCATGGCTGATCAAAGTCAAGCTCATCTAGAAAAGATGCCTTCGGCCATATTGAAGAAAGAAAAGGAAACTAAAAATGTTGAGCAGAGGAGATGGATCGTGGAGCTAGTTATTTCCTCTTTAAAAACTTGGCATCAAGACAAGAGGCTTGATTTCTTGCATGGTTATGTGTTCAAGATATGATACATCAATTATAGAAAATGGGGTATACTTTGGTGACTGTGATGGTTGATTTTATACATAAAATGACTAGACAAAAGGGTGCCCAGACATTTGGCCAAATATAATTCTGGGTGTATCTGTGAGGGTGTTTCTAGATGACATTAATATTTAAATCAGTAAACTGATTAAAGATTCCTCTATCTAATATGATGACCCTTGTACAGTCAATTGAAGAACTGAATAAACAAAAAGGTCTAGGTAAGGGAAGTGCTTCCTGACCACCTGAACTGAGACATTGGTCTTATCTGGTCTTCAGACTCAGACTGAAACATCAGCTCGTCTTGGATCTCCAGCCTGCCATCTTTTAGACTGTAACTTATACCATCAGCTCTCCTGGTTTTCAGGCCCTAGACTTGGACTGGGAACTGCACTTTGGCTCTCCTTGGTTTCCATCTTGTCAACTGCAAATCCTAGAATTTCTCAGCCTCCATACTTACATCACCCAATCCCAGTCTAAAGTAGGGGAGTTAAGAATATAGGTACCATTTTCACTACTTAATCCTATCAACTGTTGAGATTTTAGAAGGAAGTAGTTCACAGGCTTTTTTGTTTTATTTTGTTATTGGTGCACTGCAGTTGCACATAATGGTGGGATTATCATTACAATGTGTGCAATATAACAATATAATTTGGCCAATATAAAATAAAAAGAGAGGTTGGGAGTATAGCTCAATGGTAGAGTGCATGCTTAGTGTGAAAGGCATGCTTAGTGTGAAATTATATTCCCTAGCACATATTTCTTTTTTTTTACACAAAGTAAAAAAAGAAACAGGTAAAATTAATTTAATAAATATATTTTGTTGAATACAGCACAAGTGTTATCATTTCCACATGTAATTCTTTTACACGCTAAGTTTTCAAACTGCAGTATGTCTATTACACTTCTAACATATGCCAGTTCTGACTAGTGACTTTGTAGTTGCTCAGTGTCTGCACGTGGTTTACACCTACTAATTAGACAAAAAGTAATACTGAATTAGACAGATTTTAGGAAGTTACACTCCACAATAAGAAAAAAGTTTTTAGGTGAAATGATTGGTATAAAATAGCTTGTACATTATGTGACTAGTATTGATACTAATTCATGTAATTTTTATAACAACCCTTTGAGATGGTTACTAGTATGTCTATTTTATAAATGAGGAAAGAGGAGAGGTGAAGTAGCATTATCTATCTATGTATCTGGTGAGCAGAATAATAACCCCAAAGATAGCTACTTCCTAATTCCTGGAGTGTGTGACTTTGTTAGGTTATGGGGCAGAGGGAAATTAAGATTGCATTTGGAATTATGGATGCTAATCAGCTGACCTTAAGATAGGGAGGTAATCCTGGTTTATCCAGGTGAGCCCATTTAAACAAGAGTCCTTTAGATATGGAGCAGCGAGGTGAACAAGGTCAAAGTGATGTATCTATCTTACTTGCCCACACTGGCTTTGAAGATAGAGGAAGGTGCGAGAAGTCAAGTCCAGGATGCAGGCTGCTGTGGAAGCTGAAAATAAATTCTCCTAGAGTCTTCAGAATGGTATACCTTGAGATTATCCTGGTGAGATTGGTGTTGGAATTCTGACCTACAGAATTTATTGTCTTACAAGGTAATAAATCTGTGTTGCTTTAAGCCACTACCTTTATGGTTATTTGTTACAGGAGAATAGGAGTAAAACACTAGCAATAGGTATAGGCACTAGGTAATGATGTAAAATGTTTTTAATATGAGTCCTGGGTTTGAAGAACTTTTGTTAATTGTTATCTATTTACTGCAATTAAGTCACATCACTACTTCTCTTCCTTAGGGGTCCTGTTTCTTCTACTACATTTTGAAAAATTGGTTGAAAGATGACTGGTGTTGAATACTATTTAAACAGACATAATTTTTCTTGCCAATATGAATATAAATATGAGTTTTAGTTCTGACTGAAATATTGGGCATTTGGGAAGTCCTTGATAAAATGAATATTAGTTTGAGCAATTTCTGGTTACTAAGTTAGGTATCATTTATGTATATACAAATTACTTTGTAGGTAAGTATACTTTACTGTCTTTTATGTAACTCTTAAGTATCAGCCTTTGATATTACACATTTACTTGTGGGTGATTAAATTGAGTAAGATAAGAGATTACCTACCCATACAGAATAAAATCCTATTTCTTCTGCCTTTTAGAGAATAGCCTGGTCTGTGGATTGCCTCTCTCCTACTTGCTTATTCCCACAGAGTGACACATAGCTTAGCTTCTTTTCATATTCTGTCATTTTCCTGGAGCTCCAAAGGTAAGGGATTCCTTAGGTCAATTCCAAGGATGTGTGTTTTACTTACTCCTTTCATTATCCTGTGTAGCTTTGTCAAAATGCTGATATATCACAATATTCTGTGTAGATATAAAGACTGACTTTTTTTTTTTTTGAAATACAGTTCTTGAGGTGTACTGGTTGAATGTAGAAAAGAATGCTAGATTTTTCAGAAGTCTCCTCCACAGGGTCCTCTGGGACCATGGTGATGTGAAGTGTTTGTGGGTTTCTGTCTTCTAACCTCAGAAGGGGAAAACTTAAGCTTCTCTTACTGGGTGCAGCCTGGGCTCCAGATGCTTAATTGGTGCAGTCTCATCTTCCAGACTCTCTGTGGCTTAGGAACTGGTATGATTTTCCTGCTTTTGTTCTCAGAGACTCTAGGCTGCTGCTGATTGCTCCTGTGTGATTACAGTTGCTTTTACTTGTAAAAGTCTTTAAAGGTAAAAATTAGGTTTTAGAAATAAGGTAAAAAAAAGTTGTTGGTGATTTTGTTTTCCAGAGAGAACTTCACTTGCAGAACTCTAGGTTTTCTTTTTTTTTTTTTTCAAATTTTATTTTGATTTGATGCATTTAAGTAAAAAGTTGTGCAAAAAGGCTAAAATGATTCACTTTTCAAGTTTAACTTGCAAACTGGTATAAAGTTAGCATACACCTGAGGCCACAAGTACTGCATGCTTTCTCCAGCCTGATCTCATTCCTCTCTGGGCTCTAGCTACACTAGACTAATTGTTGTATTCTACAAGTATCATGTATAGTCAGTAGCAGCACAAAACAGTGGTTCTGAGTACAGAGGCTGAGGTAGATAGCTTGTACTTGGATCCTACTCTCCTTACTTATTCGTTGTAAATCTTAACCTCCCCGTGCTTTGGTTTCCTTATTCAAAAGCAGGTGTGTAATTATTTCATAGAGTTGCAGTAACCATTAAGTGGCTTAATACACACAATAGGCTGAGAACAATGCCTGGAAACTTGTTAAGTGTTCAGTAAATGTTACCTCCTGCTTTCATCACTTGTTTTTCTATCATTCTTAAGCTATTCTCACATGGTTGTTCCAGGTTTTTGCTATGTTTATTTCTTAAAATATTCTGTATTCTAATAGTCATTGCTTTCATGATTTTGCCCAAAAATGTCCAGCTATGGTTCTAACTTTGCCTGCACATTGGAATCATCTGTAGATAGTAAAAGATACCAAGGCATGATTATTTTCTTTGTTAATCGTTGTTCTTTTGCAGTACTGGGGATTGGATGCAGCCTTGTACATAATAGGCAAGCATTCAGACACTGAGCTGCATCCCCATCCTTTTTTGTTTTCAATTTTGAGGCAGGGTCTTACTAAGTTGCCCAGGGTGGCCCTGCACTTGAGATCCTCCTGCCTCAGCCTCCTGATGAGACATGAGTGTTTGGTTTGTGATGGAGGTAGTTTGTAGTAGCTTGTAAAAGCTGATTATTGTATTTTCAGGAATTTTATATCAGATTGTTGAAATATTGATGGCTTGAAATCAGCCATGTAAAAATATTCATACTCTCAAAATTGGTACATGTTATCATCGCACTCCTCCCAATGTGCTTGATATTGTAGTGATGTGTTTGTGATTACTTAGTAGATATTGACCTTTCTAATAGGGTGTATTAATTTGGTAGGGCTGTTGTAACAAAATAATACCAAGTAGGTGGGTTAACCAAAATTGTTTCACACATCTGGAGGGCAGAAGCCAAAATGAAGGTGGTTAGCAGTGTTCATTCTTCCTGAGAGCTGTGAAGGAAGGATTGGTTCTGGGCCTGTCTCCTTAGCTTGTAAGGTGACAGCCTTCTTCTATGTCTCTTCACATTGTCTTCCATGTCTGTATTTCCCTTTCCACTCATCTTGGAGGAACATCAATTTGCTAATGTGTTCTTTGTTTTTTTTTTAATTCATTATACTATGAATTCCAGACAATCTATTGATTTTTTTTTTTGTTTAAGAAGCTCTTTCTTGGGATAATATCAGAATTAGTATTTCTAGAGAAAAATATTAGTTTAGAAAGATTATATCAGAATGTTTATTTCTATGTACAAATATGGCACAAGGAAGCCCGTTGTTCTATATAATCAAAATGCACTAATAAAAAGAGAAATTTGTTATTTTAGGCTGTTTGAAGCAGTCATGAGCTTGTTAATGAACTTGTGAACTTGAGACACATAATCTGAGTGAAGTGGTCTTGATTTTGTGTCTTACTGAGAAAATGCTTTTAATCATGCATGGAAGAAATCTTTGAGATGGATTTCCACTGATCTGAGAATGTTTTAATGTTGATAGTTCCCTTCAGGATTATGAAAGACTGTAGAGTTTTCAGAAAATTCTGGGATTTTTTTTTTACTTTTTCTCAAAGGTAAATATAATGTCACATATGATTTTGTGATTTTGCTATTGAAAAAAAATTTGTTTGAACTGCTGGAAGAAAAAACAAATTTTTAAAAATTTAAATTGTGTCACATACAAATACATGTAGTAGACATTCATAAATAGTTAACTATCATAATTTCAAAGCATATGAGTAGGGAATGTCCTTTTTGAAGTTAAGTATTTTTCTTCAGAGTGAGAGCTACTACTAACCATTACTTTTTGCTCAATAAATACTGGAATGATAATCCTATTCAGAAGTATTTGGAATACATATTTGCCTAGGAATTTTCTCATGTTATTTTTTATGTTTTTTTTTAAAATAGAAAGTCTACCTATAAATTATATATAGCAAATTCCAAAGCTTTATTTTAATCAACTTTAATTAGGTATAATTTACATGCAATGAAATTTACACCATTTAAGTATGAGTCAATCAGTTTATCACATATAACCCATCAGTAAAACTACCACCCCAATTAAGATCCAGGACATTTCCATCTTCCCCCCCATTCTCTGTGCTGCTTTGCACTTGTTTTCTCCCCACACCACCTTGTACAAAAAGCAGCTACTGATCTGATTTCTGTCACTAGAGGACAGTTCAGACTGTTATAGAATTTCATGTTAATGGAATCATTACAACATGTACTCTTTTGTGTCCTGCTACTTTCACTTGGCATAATTCCTATCAGGTTCATCCATGTTGTTAAGGGTATGGGACATTTGTTCATTTTTATTGTTCAGTAATATTGCATTTTACAAATATACCAAAATTTGCTCATCCATTCACTTGCCAATTTGTTTCTAGCTTTTGGCTATTTTCAATAAAGCTGCTAAGAACACCCTTGCATTAGTCTTTTCATGGACATATGATTTATTTGGGGTAAAGACCTAAAAGTGGAATTGCTGGATTGTGGTATTTTATTAAATAGGAAACAGCCAAATTATTTTTCAAAGTAGTCCCTCAGTTTACCCTTCCTCTGCCAGGTGTGAGAGTTGTAGTTGCTCCACCTCCTTGTCAGCTCTTGCTATTGCTGTTCTTTTTAAGTTTAACCATTCCAATGAATATATAATAGTATCACATTTTGGTTTTAATTTGCTTTTTCTAGATGACCAGTGATATATTCATGAGCTAATTGGCTATTCATTCATGTGTCTTCTTTGCTCATTTTAAGACTTAGATTGCTGTGTTGTGTTACTGAAACCTTAATACATTCTGAATAAAAGCACTCTGTTAGATACATGTATTATGGATATTTTCTCAGTCTGGTGCTTGCCTTTTAACTTTTTTATGATGATCTTGGAAGAACAGAAGGTTTTAATTTTGATTCAGTTAAATATATCAATTCTTTTTTTTATAGTTAGTGCTTTTTGTATCCTAAGAAAACTTTGCCTCCAATAAGATCATGAAGATTTTCTATTTTTTAAAGTATTTTTTTAGTTGTAGATGGACACAATACTTTATTTATTATTTATTTATTTTTATGTGGTGCTGAGGATGGAACCCAGTGCCTCACGTATACTAGGCAAGTGCTCTACTACTGAGCCACAACTTCAGCTCCTCTTTTATATTTTCTTCTAGAATTTTTTTCTTTTTTTAGTTTATACTTTTACGTTTAGACCATTATATGTTTTGACTTCATTTTTGAGCATCATGATATGAGAAAGAGGGTTGAGGTTCATATTTTTTAATACAGTTACCAATAGTGTCCATACCATTTATAAAGAAGACTGTTTTACCCACCTTCAAAGGCTTTAGTTTGAATTTGACTTTGAAAAGTAGCCTAAAATTTTATGTTCCTGTAGTGCATATTTTAGACATTGACTTTTTAGAATGCCATTTTAAAAAGTTTTCTTTGGGTATTCCTTGTTTGTTTTAGAAATTATTTATTACATATTAGAACTGTACTATGGGATAGGTCCCACCATGCCAACTTCTCCCTTATGGGTCCAACTGGAGATGAATATAAAATAGATGATGGTGATGATGGTGATGATGGTGATGATGGTGATGGTGATGAAGAAGAAGAAGAGGAAGAGGAAGAGGAGGAGGAGGAGGAGGAGGAAGAGGAAGAGGAAGAGGAAGGAGGAGAAGGAGGAGGAGGAGGAGAAGGAGGAGGAGAAGAAGGAGAAGAAGGAGGAGAAGAAGGAGGAGGAGGAGGAGGAGGAGGAGGAGTAGGAGTATATGAACAAGCTAATGGAATTTGTGATACATTTGGGAAAGCACATAAATATCATAAACTGGTACAATCTTAAGTAACCAATATTAGAGTTTAACAACTCTTATCATTAATTTTCTTATGTTAAACTTTAAAAATAGCCTTAATATAGATAAGCCTTTCTGTACCTTCGGTTTTCTCATATGTAAGAAATGATACTGAAATGACTTTTGAATAACTACTTTTGTTTCTCCTTGTAAAAAGAAAATGCTTTTGAACCTGTGAAAATGTTTTGTACCTGTTTCAAGGCATTTTAAACATTAGAAATAAGTGGTATTTTGGGGAGAGACAGTATAGATTTTCTGAAATCACAGATGAGCAACTTTTCCTAGCCTTTTTCTTCTGTTCCTTTTGAAGAGAAAAGGGTGCTACTGAGAATATTCCTGCTTGCTAGTGTTTTCTTTACCTTGTGCTTGTCCTGCCCAATTACATCTATTCTATAACCCTCTCTCTTTTTTCCTATTGATCACATGACTAACTACTCCCAACTCTTGTTCTTAAATGACAATAATAGTAGTAACAATGACAGCAATTGCTGATACTGAGTATTAGCCAAGGATTTATATTTATTTACTTAAAGGCTTTATATTTATTGACTGAGTTAATCCTCATACTCTGGAGAGAGAAGCCCATGTTATCTTTTTTCTCCCCATGTTATTTTTTTCCTCCCCATGTTATCTTAAAGCAGATTTTACAGATGAGAAAACTGAAGTGCAGAGATGTTAAGTGACTTGTCTAGGATTATATAATCATTAAGTGGCAGAACTGGGATTTGATCCAGACTTCTTGGCTCTGCAGCATGCTTGGTTATATAGCCTCTCAGGAAGAACAAGGAAATGACTATTCCCTCCTGTCTCCTCTGATTCTGGAAATTTCAAAGGAGTAGTTTTATAACATAATTAACGTAATTTTGGTATTGTTTCTTGAAATTTCTTTTTTTTTACCATGCACATTCCAGTTTCTCTCTTTCTCTTTCTCTGTCTTTGTCCCTCCCTCCCTCTCTGTCTCCCTCCAGCCCTCTCTTTCTGTTAGTAAATTTTCTGGGGGGTGGGGTGGGGTGGGGACTGTACTTAAAACAAACTAGCTTTGACCTGTAATCCTAATGACTGAGGAGACTGAAGCAGGAGGATCGCAATTTTGAGGCCAACCTGGATAATTTAATGAGACCTTGTCTCAAAATAAAAAATCAAAAGGACTGGAGATATAGGTCAGTGGTAAAGTACTCCTAGGTTCAGTCCCCAGTACCAAAAGGAAAAAGCCTGTATGTACAGGAGAGAGCAACACGCAGCCTTGCGTGTGGTTATTCTTCTAAGAAAGTGGCTGAGAGGAGGTGCATGGTGCTAGGGGTATGGTTATGTGTAGGTGGCTGGTGAAAGATTCAGGATTATGATGAACTGACAGATAAAGAAGGACGGGGTTGGGCTGGGGTTGTGGCTCAGTGGTAGTGTGCTTGCCTTGCATGCATGGGGTGCTCACTGGGTTTGATCCTCAGTACCACATGAATAAATAAAATAAAGGTATTGTGTCCATCTATAACCTAAAACTGAAAAAAAAAAAAAGGATAGGGTTTAAAAATCTTTTTCAAGGCAATTCTATCCTTAAGATTTCCAAGATCAAGGAAGAAGCTTTTCTTGAAGTTCTTGAAGACAGGAAGGAAACCTTCCCCTTCAAGTTTTTTTTTTTTTTTTCCCTTCCCTTTCCCTTATCTTCAAAGTTTGAGAACTCTTTTTTTCCCTCTGCTTGATGGAAGGGGAATCCTTCAGGTCTGCAGGATCTCTGACATGCACTCTGTTTTCTGGTTAGGTTTTTCTGAAGAAGACGTACCACCTGAACCTCAAACATTCAGTGGTAGAGTGCTTGTCTATGATGTATAAGGCCCTCAGTTTGAACCCCAGCCCTGTCAAAAAGAAAAAGAAAAGAAAAGAAAACTCTGTAATTTCAAATGAGCCCTTACTGAAATTGTTTTAAGTTAAAAATGAATTTATTGGCTCATATGAGTGAAATCATATGGCAGGATGGCGCCAGCTGCTGTACTCCACACTTTCAGGTTCAAGCCCAGGGAAAGGAAAAATATCTTTTCTGAACAGCTGCATAAATTCTGTAATCTATGCTTTACTTTTTAATTCTCTCTTTTAGTAATCAATTTCATTTTTTGAATAAATTGTGTATTCTCAGATTTTAAAAACAAAGCAGTTTTAAAAGGATATAAGGTAAACAGTTTTTCTTCTAGCTCATCCCTTTTGTCATTTTAAAGGGCCTCTTTGTTCAGTTTAATACTTTTTGTTCTGAATTTTATCTTTCTGATGATAAAATCTGGGCTTATGCTTTCTTTTTATTTGCACTTGCCTAGTTTATACAGGCATTTTTTTTCAGCCATTTTTTATTTTAAATCTTTCTGAATTATTTTATTGTGAGGTATGTTCCTGTTTATAGCACAAGAGTTTTTTTTTTTTGTAATCCATTTCAAGGTTAATATTTATTTATTTATTGGCTATTGGGGATTGAACCCTGAGGCCCTCTATCACTGAGCCATGCCTCCAGCCATTTATCTGTTTATCTATCTATCTATGTATCTATCTGCCTATTTATTTATTGAGACAGAGTCTCATTAAGTTGCAGAGACTTGCCTTCAAACTTAGGATCCTCTTGCTTCAGCCTCCCAAATTGGTGGGATTACAGTGTGCACCACCATGCCTGGCTACTAATTTTCTCTTAGTAATGGGTGTAGCCCATTTTTTCTATTACTGTATCAGATATATTTGATATTAATTTGTCCATATTATTTTGTATATGTTTTATTTTTGTATCTTTTAAAGAATTTTTCACTGTATGGTTGCTGATGTTGTGGGTTTATTCTGGTATTTTTGTTCTAGTACTTATTATAATTTCACATAATGCCATTAGTCTTATAATAAAGTGGTCATAGTTCTGTACTGTGAGCACTGATAAACTTAATGAATTTTACAGTGTGTGTCTCTTAATCAAGAAGTCTGTTTCATTCTGCCTTCAGAGGAGAGAGCAAATTACTCAGCCAGGAAGCTTGGAACTCAGTCAGGATTATTATTATCAATAAGTGGGCTGCCAGAAGAGGCCTTGTGAATTTTTCCAGAGTAGACTGTGAGCCTTTAATAAGGCTCTTTTTATCTATACATATTAGTTTCTAAAGTCATCACGAATCATAAAACTTGTCAACTGATATTTGTTCACAGTTGAACCTTGGCTAGGCATCTCTGAAGCTGGTCTGTTTTTTGATACTGAAAAGTCACCAATTTTATGTCCATTTTGAAATTAAAATATATTATAGATCTGAAGTTCTCTTTTAATGTGGTGGGCTCCATACTTATTGAGAGTTTTATCACCATTTAAGTTTTTAAAACAATATATTTGGCAACAGAGGCATGTTACATATAAAAAGGATTCAGTTCTGTTGGAATATCCTACTTAATAACCGAGACCCCTTTCCTGATCTTATCCTGCTATCTGGGCCCAGGGAGGAGCCTACCTTCTTTCAGCCTTCTGTCCACTCTGGACAGAAGTAGCCTCTGTGGAGGATGGTAGAGGAAAAGTGGTTTTAGACTTTTTAGACCAAATCAATTATACGACTATAGGTGAATTCCTTAATTTTTATTTGGTGGAAGGTGTTTACTGCCCACCTTTCATAGAACAGTTGAAGCAGACTATCACTGGGGTATGTTCTTTAGAGAGTTTCATTTTCATTTTCCACTATAGTCCTATGATGGCTGTCAGGTAGCCTAGTATATCAGTCTGCAGTTTATGTGTTACTCATGCAGGAAACCTGTTAAAAATGAAATTGTTCCCTTCCTTCTAACTTTCTGCTGAATTAAAAACATATTTGATGTGTACTACAGTCGTGTGACTCTGATATAGGCCTGCCACAGACTATACAGTTTGAGGAAATTAAGAGTTGACAATTCTGTGAGACAGTTTTATCACCGTTTAATCTTTCAAAAACAATACATTTGGTAACAGTCAGGAGTGTTACATGTGAAAATGATAAAGTAGAGATTTTACTAAAACACAGTTTTACAAAATTATGGTATTTCTTATGTGCAGAATTTCTAATCGATTTTTTTTGTTCTAAGGAGAAAGGCATTAGAACTTGCCATTTCTTTAATTAAGAAGTCTGGGAAAATACAAATAGGAGATTTTATAACTTTAACTATTTTGTGAACAAAATATTTGCATGAGGATGTTTAATATACAGATTATGAAACAATGATTTTAACATTCTTGTAAATGCTTCTACGAAAGCCTCAAGGATAACTGACAAGTTCAGTTTTATCAAATTTAATGGGTTTCTAAATCCTTATCTGCTTATCAAACAGAATCTTAATTAGAACAGTAATTGAGTAACCAGCTGCCTCTTGTGTTCACTCTAGGAACTTTTATGAAAACATTGTGGAGCTCATGTAAGGTCATTCATTGTTTTTTGAGTTGCTAAAAATAATAACTTTGTTGTAGACTTCTAAAAATCCAGGTATTAAGGAAATCTGTAGGAAGATAAACATTGATAGGAGCTTTGCAGTAGTTAATCTGATACTCTCTTCTTAGTGGGTTAAGATAGGGAAAACAACAACAACAACAACAACAAAACCCTTCTTCAGTACCACAGATGGGAGAAAATCCCCCTTCTTAGGTTCTTCCTCCATGAGCTTATGCCTGCTTAGACTGGTAGGAGAACTGGGAAAGCCCTCAGAGCTGGGTGCTATTGGTTTCGATATTATTAATCTGTATCTCTTTGTGACTTTGGACATTGTACTTAATCTCTTAAAGCTCAGTTTACTCATTTTTAAAATTGAAGTGCTGCTGCCTGCCTCAAGAGAAGAAGGATTGTGGAACTTGTACTCATTTATTCATTTAGTTGTTCAGTGTGATACTACACAGATTGAGTACCTCTTCTGTACTAGGTACTGTTTCAGGCATTGGTACAGCAAAAATAAAACTGCTAAAAGACCCTGTGCTTGTGAATTCTAGTGAGGAATGCCATTTTACACTAGATGATTGAGATAGATGTCACTGAGAAGGTAACTTGAAGACCTGAGGAGGATGAAGATGTCATGTGGTTATCTAGGAAAGAACATTTTGGGCAGAAGGAAAGTAGCTGCAAAGTCCCTGCGGTAAGGCCTTAGCTGTGTTATTAGAGCAGAAGGAATGAAGGTGAGTGTAGGAATATATGAGGTTAGAGAAAGTGATTGGGCCAGATCAACATCTAATGTTTAAACCACTACCACTACCACCACCACCACTAGTACTACTACTGCTATTACTACTACTATACTACTACTGCTACTTCTTTTTACTTAGCCCTATTAAAAAAGCAGGTCTTCTGAGGGCAGGGGGTTTTATGTGATAGAGAATTCTGAATATGCAACTTGGAAATTCTTTTCCTGTTCATAGTGGGGAATGCGGAGCCACTGAAGGAATCAGAGAAGGAAAGTACAGCTCTCAGAGGAACCTTATGCAGGGGCTTGAGGGGTAGTATGTGGTAGATGTTCCATAAGTATCTGTTGAATATTTCTAAATGTTACTATTTTGTTATTCATTATGAGTCCAAAGAGTAATTGGTAGAAATGACTGTGAATGTTTAAAAAGCATTATATGGACTATTTTTTGGAATCATGTTGATTAATGAAAAATGCTAATTGTTTGCCCCACACTTATTTTTCAACTGCTTCCTGTTTTTTTTCCCCTAATTGTGGAAAATTCCTCAGTGCATTTTTATTTAGGAATTTTTTCGTCATGACTTATTTTTGATTCAAAGGTTGATTCTTAATTAAAAAATAATTTGTTTAAATGGAACATTTTTTATTATTTTATTTTGTGTCTAATTTCTATTACATTCCCTGACACTTATCTCTGTATTTTTTGGAATAATTTTTATTTATATATATTAAACATATAGAAAAATGCACAAGTCACACAGGCATAGTGCAGTAAATTTTTAAAAAGTGAATACACCTCTGTACACAGCATCCAGATCAAGAAATAGAGCATTGTGAATACCCCAGAAGCCTCCTTTGTGCCCTCCCTGACTTTTTTTTTTTTTTTTTTAGAACCAGGGGCTGAACCCAGGTTGCTTAACCACTGAGCTGCATCTCCAGCCCTTTTAAAGATATTTTATTTGAAAACAGGGTCTTGCTAAGTTGCTGAGGCCGACTTTGAACTCATGATCTTCCTGCCTTAACCTTTCCAGCTGCTGGAATAACAGGAGTGTGCCACCTCGCTTGGAATTTGTGGCCCCTTTCTGTCGTCACTGCTGTCCCTCAAAAATTCTACATATAAATTAATTTTTCCTGTTTTGATTTTTATATAAATGAAATTATATGGCATACACTATTTTCTGGCTTCTTATGTTTTTGAAATTAAAAAGTTATTCTCATTGCTGCCTGAATGTCCTAAATTGTGTATAATATGATGGGAATTTTGATCATTTTTCACTTGGTTGATTACCAATAATGCTCCTATAAACTTTCTTGTACTAGTCTTTTGGTAAATTTATGTTTGCACTTTTGTGAATGTAATTGCTAGATCATGGGATTTGTGTGATGTATTTATATTTAGCAGATATGGCCAGTTTTCCAAAGTCGTTTTACTTATACCCCAGCAGTATATCAAAATTCTACTTGTTTTACAGATGTGATATTGTCAGTTCTTTAGCTGTTCTCAGAGTGTGTATTGGTGTCTCTTTGTGGATTAATTTACATTTCACTCAAGACTCATGATAAGGACCCTTTTTTCCTTATGTTTATTGGCTGTTTTGTATCCTCTTGTGTTTCTCTAAGTTACCTGTTTTTCTACTGGGTTGTCAATTCTTTATTAATTTATGGGTATTCTGCTTATTTTCGCTATATGAGTGAATTAGTGGGATATGTTTGTTGATATTCTCCTTTTCTATAGCTTACATTTTTCATCCTATTTAAGAGTTAGATTATATACAGATATAGTGATTTCTTTAGTGTAGTCCAGTTGATCAGTGTTTTCTTCTTAAGTTTGTGCTTTTTGCACCTATTTTGATATCATAAATATATTCCTTTCTATTTCTCTTAGACACTGTGTTATTTTACTTTTACATGTAGATCTACTGTCCATGTGGAATTGACTTTTCAGTATGTTTTGAGATTGATTTCCTTTTCTTCCACATGAATGTCCAGTTGATCCGTTATCGTGTTATCACTTCACTGTTGCATTATAGTGACTGTATTAATTTCTGGATATTTAGTGTTATTGTTAAACTTATATAGTATTTTCTACTTGTTTATTGTTGTTCTATAAAATTCTAGTGAATTTAGTGTTTTGCCTTCATGCTAGTCATTTTGGGCTGCTCTAACAGAATATTGTAGTCTGGATGGCTCAAAAACAGAAGCTTATTTCTCATGGTTCTAGAGGCTGGGAAATTCAATATGAGGGTGCCAGCCTGGGTTCTGGTGAGGGCCTTCTTCTTGGTTTGTGGATGGCCATATTCTTGCTGTGTCTTCACAGAACAAAGCAGGAATAGAGGAAGCAAGCTTACTTCTGTCTCTTATGAGAGCACTGATCCCATTATGAGGATGTCACTCTCATGACCAAATTACCTCCCAGAAGCTCCAGCTCCAAATACAATCATATTGGGAATTAGGTTTCAACATGTAAGTTTTGGAGGGAGCACAAATACTCAGTTTGTAGTATAAATTCAGTGGCCTTGCTAAATTTGGATGGTGTGACTATAAAATATTCTCGATGTTTTTGTTTTTTTCTAGCCCCTGTACTTTTATTTTGTATTCTTACTTTACTAGCTACATCTTCTAGGTTGGCCCTGAGTTTGAGTAGATATTAGTATAGCAGTCATAGTCTTTTCCCTTTCAGACCTAGAATTTAGTGAGAATGTAGGCCAGGAAACACTAGCATAAATGCTATGCTGTCAAGTGCTGTGTGCTTAATTCTTTAAGTATAAACTTCAGAAATTTTAGTTACTTTTAATGGAGCTGCAGTACTCTCCTCTTATCTGCAATTTCACTTTTCATGAATTTTATTAACCACAGTCAACTGCAAACCAAACATAATAAATAGGTGACTTCTAAATTCTAGAAATAATTCATAACTTTTTAAAGAATATTCATTTTTTTAGTTGTAGTTGGACACAATACATTTTATTTTATTTATTTATTTTCATGTGAGGATCGAACCCAGGGCCTTGCACATGTTAGGCAAGCACTCTACCACTGAGCCACAACCCAGCCCAATTCATAAGTTTTTTTTTTTTTAAAGAGAGAGAGAGAGAGGAAGAGAGAATTTTTTTTAAATATTTATTTTTCAGTTTTTGGCGGACACAACATCGTTGTTTGTATGTGGTGCTGAGGATCGAACCCGGGCCACACGCATGCCAGGCGAGCGCACTACCGCTTGAGCCACATCCCCAGCCCAATTCATAAGTTTTAAATAACTTTTCTTATAGTATCTTGTTATAACTGTTCTATAGCTATTATTAGTCATTGTGGTTAATCTTACTATGACTGATTTGTAAGGTGAATTTATCATAGTTATGTATGTATTGGGGAAAACATAAGGTTTTAGGGTTTGCTGCTGTTTTTGATTTCAGGGGGTCTTGAAACGTTTTGCCCATGGATAATGAGGGAACAACTATATTTGAAATTGTCATATTTAACCTACTTCTTAAACTGAATATACTAAACATGCTTTGCTTTCTGGTAATTATTCAGGATTTAGGTCATCATTAAGATTATTAGTTATTTAAGTACACTATTATAGCCTATCTTCAATTTCTGTTACTTGTGACTCATCTCAATCCCCTAAGCTTTTGAGCTCTTCTTATATACCAACCTACTCTTAGACTCACCTTATAGTTTCAGGTCATACATATAATCAATTTTAAGATGTCGATGTCAGTATTATTCAGCTTTTAGATTCTGTATTAATTATTTTTGTCTCTAACCATGTTTTTAGTATCTTTCTTCCTTAACCTTTCTTATTTTCTATTTGTGCTTATAAGAGGAACAGAAATTCATTGTCATTATGATGAAACATTACTTTAACATCTGCCTTGTAAGCTATTAAAAATATTACTAGAATAGTGCTTCCAAGTTTATATGACCAAAGAAAAATTTTTACAGTTATTTCTGAGGTATTTGGTAAGTAAGACTATATATTTATGATGTTCAATAGCTTGATATATGTGTAATCATGAAATGAGTATGACAAATTAACTGACATGATTACTTCACAGTTACCTTTGTAATTTTGAGGTAAGAAAATTTAAGAAAATGTTAATATTTGATTATAATCACCAGACTATACCTACAAACCATAATTCTTCCTGACAAACTGAAGTTTGTCCTCTTTGACAAGCATCTCCCCATTCGCTGTCCTCTTGTACCTCCAGCCCCTGGCAACACCATTCTACTCACTGCTTCTATGAATTCAGTTTTTTTATGTTCTGTGTAAGTCTCTCCCCCCCACCCCGCCCTCTATATATATATGCCATATTTTATTTTGTTCTTCTGTAGATGAACACTTTGATTCCATACCTTAATATTTTAAATAGTGCTACAATGAACAGGTGAGTACATATATTTCTTCAAGCAACTGATTTCCTTTGGACACATACTCAGAAGTGAATTACAAGATTGTAGTGTAGTTCTATTTTTTAATATTTTGAAGAACCTCCGTGTACTTTTTTCCATGACTATTTCAATTTATATTCCCACTAGCATTGCTAGGGTTCCTTTTCTCTACATATTAGCTGATACATTTTTTTTGGCCTTTTTAATAATAGCCTTTCTAACAAGCGTGAGATGATGTTTCATTGTGATTTTTGATTTGCATTTTCCTGATAATTAGCAATGTTGAGCATTTTCACATATGGCCATTTGCATGTTATGTTTTGAAAAATGTCTATTTGGGTCCTTTTCTTGTTTTTTTAAATCTGGTTAATTGTTTTTTCTTACTATTGAGTTGTTTGTGTCCCTTATATATCAAAATACTTATAAATTCAGAGCAATTGGTAGTTACCTATGAGATAAAATGAACTTTTAAAGAAGTAAAAAGTGGTTTCAGAGGTAATTAAATTTAGGAAAACCTAGTAAAACTATAATGGTTTACATTTGTGTTATTTGAAAGAAATTTAAAATATGATACAAATGTAGGAAAGAGTATGATACAAATATAGCAGAAAGCCCTGGGACCATCATCCAGGGCAAGAAGGGAATGTGCTTCTCCCTGTCACAGCCCTGGGTAACCGTGATTCTGACTTTTCATTGTTATCACTTTCCTAATTTTCTTTGTAGTTTTGTCACCTGACTGTATACCCCTACAGTTTAGTTTTGCCAGTTTCTTTTTAAAGTGTCTTTTACAATCTCATTTTATCTATGGATTCCTTCTCTATCTCTTGCTAAATAAACTCAATTGTTTTTCCTATGGAATTTTCCACAGTCTCGATTTTGATGGTTGCATCTTTCTAGAGTTTAACCTGCTCCTCTTTATTTTCTGTAAGTTGGTAGTTGAATTGAGAGGCTTGGTTGGTTTTGGATTCTTGTGGAGGAAAAGCAAGACTACTTTACAGATTGCCTTCTAATGGAAAAATATAATACTTAGTGATTGTCTCTTTTTGTGAATTGAGTAGCTGGTTATACTTGCTGGTAATTAACTAGTTTTGCTTTTTAAAGTATCATTATGGACTCATAAGTCCATAATGAGTTTTGATTCATGGTGGTTGCCATTCATCCTGATGCTCAGATCAGCCAATAATTGGGTAATGAGAGCCTCTTCAAGTTGGTTTCTATGTCATTTTGCCATGACCCTAGTATTAGTTCTTTTGCTTTTTTGTGTAATAGGATAGTCTAGGCTTTCTTAAATGTTTTTTATCCCATTCCTAGAATTAGTCATTTCTCTAATAAGCCCTTTAAGTAGGAAAAAGTATTTGAAAATGATAGTCCTTATAATAGGACACTCCTTATTTATTGGTTATTATTCCTAGGCCTCTTTAGTGGGAAAATGTAGGATATAAGCATATTTTATAGATAAATAATACAAAGAGTTCAAAAATACTTCTGATTCAAACTTAGGGCTAATGGGTTTTTACTTCTTCAGTCTTACATCTCTATCTCCTTTTTCTACACTGGGGTCCTTATGTAAGTACTCTATCTAGTTCTATTACTAGAATATCAGATACTTAATATCCTTTATTTCACATATAACATTTTCAGTGTAATAATACAAATATGAGCACAAATAGTGTAGATTACTGAAAAAGGTAAAAGCATGCTCTTCCATTTCTTTCTTATGTCTTGGTTGTAATGTATCTGCTCTGACAGTGCATGTGCCCTTTGCATGCAGTGCCTTTTTCCTTACAGTCTTCATTACATCTTCATTGAGTTCTTCAAGCAAATGTGCATTAAATCCTTATCACCCAATTCTTATGTCTCTCTAATCATTTTGTTTAACTGAAATTCATTTTCTAGAAAAGTAGTTCTTAAACCCTTGTGTGTGTTAGAATTACCTGGAAGATTTGTGTGTCAGTCAGCCTTCTATAGCTATGACCAAAATACCTGACAAGAACAACCTAGAGGAGGAAAAGTTTATTTTGGGCTCACAGTTTCAAAGGTGAGGCTGATCCTATTACTCTTGGCCTGAGGTAAGGGAGAGTTTAATGTCAGAAGGACATGGCAGAGGAAAGCTGTTAGTTTATGGCAGCTTGGCAGCTGGGAAGTTAGAGTGAGGAGAGGGAAGGAGGGCCGGGGTGGAAGAGAGAAGGAGAGAGAAGGGAGTTAGGGGCAAAATATAATGCCCAAGGTCACTCCCATAGTGACCTACTTCCTCTAGCCATACCCCACCTGCCTACAGTTTACCACATAATCAGTCCATTCAGATTATTAATCCATCAGTGGACTAATCCACTGATTAGGTTACAGCTCTCATAATCTGATCATTTTACCTCTGAACTCTCCTACATTGCTACACGAGCTTTTGGCAGGATACCTTATATCCAAATCATAATAGCTCATTAAAGTACTGAGTGCTGTGTCTCTCCACTCCCTGAGATTCTCTGATATAGTGTGGGGGGATAGGGCCTGTAAATTCACATTTTTGACAAGATCCAGGTAGCAATGAAGCTACTGATCTGTTGACTGCACTTTACCATTGCTTTTGCCTTTTTGCATGAAAAGTAGGAAGGCCAGATAGAAAATTCTAGTTTGTTTCTTTGTCTTAGTATGTTACTGTTATTTTCTAGCATAGAACATTGCTAGAAAAGTCTGGCCGTTTTTCTTTATTTTATAAATGATTTCTCCTTTTGGGTGGATATAATTTTCCAGTTTATTTTTTTATGGTGGTCATTCTGGGTTGATTTCCCCAAATTTTCTACCGTATGCTTTCAAATGCTTTTTTCTACTTCTTTGCTTTGCCCTTCTCTTCAACTTTGAGTCTTAGAAGCACTTTTTATACAGTTTTAGATCTTTTGGCTCTTTTCTGTAGTTTTTACTTTCAATCTTTTTAGTTTTCATTTTTATTCCTTTTTGACAATTTTTTCGTCTTCATTTTCTGTTTTATTATTTGTAGCATTTATTCAGTTTTGTTTTCCTTCCAGTCAGTCCTTCATTTCTGAGATGATTTTTTTCTTTTGTGTCTAATTTTTCTTTATCAGTTTATTTCTAAGTTGTTATTTTTTAATCCAACTTGTTTTTGTAATGATTTTTTGTTATGGCTATGGACATCTGCATCTGACATACTTCTTTTGTTTGTGGATATATTATTCTGCTTATTCTCCTTTTTGACCTTGATCCTTTTCTGTTACTTACTTTATGTGACAGTAGTTTTCTTGAACTGTCAGAAGAAAAGCATGGCTCAAATAGCTTTTTCTAACTTCCTTGCTATAGAAGTGTTTTTTTTTTTAAACTTCAGGTGCGAGGTGCTATTTATAAACCATATAGTTTACATTGTAAGTATAGAGTTTGAATTGTAATAACTCTACTAATTATCGTCACCATCACAGTGAAAGTATGGAGCAATGCTTTTACCCCAATAAACTTTTTCAAGCCATTTTGCAGTTGGTCCCCTTCCTTTGCAACTGGCCCCAGGCAATTATTAATTTTTGTCCATTTTGCCTTTTCTAGAATTTCAGATATATTGAATCTTACAGCATATAGTCGTTTTGGTTTGATTTCTTTCCTTAGTGTAATGTTTTTGGAATTTGTTCATTTGCCATATTTGAAAATGTAGCAGCTCACATCTTCCACCTTCACCCTGTTGCCCTGAACCCCTCACTTTGGGTTCTATTCACATGAGACTCTCTTCAAAGTGTGCTTTGTGCAGTTTTGTGAGTTCATATGGCCTAGTAGTCTCTCCACACCTTCATGTGGATTCCTTATTATCAGTCAGTACACAGCTTCCACCCTTAGCTTCAGGTCTCAGAATGTCTTGCTGTACTTTCTCATGAGCACCCAGTTGCTATTTTGTGGAGGCCCTGTTTTCTTACTGTTAGATTCCCTGTTGCTTCTCCCATAGGGCTATGGATAGCAGTGTGTCTTGTTGTCTTGTTCATCCTCACCTGCTTGCATTTTGAGTTCTTAGGGATATCTTTAAATGCAGTTATATTGTATATATTATCTATGGACTTATGTTTGACTATTCAATTCTCTGTTTGCATGGTAGGATGGAGGGAGACTAAAATATGTTGTTTTGAATGTAAGAAGACAAAATTGAGTAATAACATTTTTATTATATAAAGTAGCAAAAATATTATAAATATTTCTTGAATTTATAAAATGATGCATCCATTTCTACTTATAGTATTGAGGAAGGAGGGAATGTGTTGTTTTGTGATGTGGCATATCCATTTATATCTTTTTGAATTTTTATACATGTCTACCACATTATTGTTTATTATTTTATTATATATATACCAAGTATGGAAACCCGACTCTTGGGTACTATATGTCCACATCAAAATTTATGTGTTTTTGTTAATTTGTTTTTGACAAGTAGAAACAAATATAAAAAAGCTTTTGGTTTTATAGTCATAAATCTTCCTTTTAGAGTATTAACTTTGGGCTGGGGTTGTACCTCAGTGGCAGAGTGCTTGCCTAGCACATGTGAGGCACTGGGTTCGAATCTCAGCATCACATCAATCAATCAATAAACAAAATAAAGGTATAGAATATTAACCTAGTTGTTAAGCATAAAAAAGTATTATACTATTGTTTATTTAGTACAAGACATTGTAGTTGAAATTTTAAACCAAATCATAGAATATCCTTGTTCAGAAGAAAAATTGTAAAAAAAATAGAAAAAATAAAACTTAGTTTAGCATGGTGCTAGGGATTATTTCAAGACTTCCTTAAATTTTGTGTAAGGAGCCAAAGAAGAAAATTAGGTAACTTAAAAGAGCATCTTAATGTTGATGTTTTCTAACATCTAGTAATCTAGTTTTATTTTTATAAATATTTTCATATTTTTAGAGATACCGATATTACTATACAAAAGAAAGGCTTGTAAGGCAATTATAGATAATTCTTTCCTGTCATCTAGTTTCTATTATGTTATTTACTCTTAATTTTATCAATCCAGGTCATTAAGCATCACTGTGCTTCAGTGTGACTTATCTGATATTGGGCCCAAAACAATGAGGGTTTGTTTCAAGCAAAGACAACAGAGAAATGTGTATATATTAGGAGTGAGCAGAATAAAAGTATTATATTTATTGAATATAATAAATGTCAGAGATGTGTAAAACCTTCATGGAGAAAGTTGTAGCACATATCTCAGATACTGATACCAAGCCATGGATATGGAGACACTGTGGTACTGTTATAGAGATGGATAAAAAGATTAGCAGAACAGGATCTAGAAGCCAGAAACAAGCCACCCTAGAGAGTAATATGAGATACTGTAGAGGTAGCATCATAAATCAGTAGGGAAAGATGTAATGTTGTATTAGTGGTGCTTTGATCATAAAGTAATCATATGGAAAATCAAATTGTATTTCTAACTGCACAACATCTGCAAAAATAAATTCAAGTAAATTAAATTTAAAAATCAAATATTGTTTTACTAGAAAATGTAAGAAATATTGGAATACTTAGAGTTATTTATTGTTGTTATTTTAGAGTTGGGTCTTGTTGTGTTGTCTAGACTAGTCTCAGGTGATCCTACTGCTTTAGCTCCCCAACTTAGGAGTATTTAAAATAAAATATTTTTGGGGCTGGGGATGTGGCTCAAGCGGTAGCGCGCTCGCCTAGCATGCGTGCGGCCCGGGTTCGATCCTCAGCAGCACCACATACCAACAAAGATGTTGTGTCCGCCAAGAACTAAGAAAAAATAAATAAATGTTAAAATTCTCTCTCTCTCTCTCTCTCTCTCTCTCTGTCCCCCTCTCTCTCTCACTCTCTCTTTAAAAAAAAAAAAAAAAAAAAAAAAAAAAAAAAAAAAATAAAATAAAATATTTTAAAAATATATGCCAGTCTTTATGTATAAATTATAGAAATGAAACATTGAGTGCAAAATCAAGTTGCATAGTTATAATAAAGTACCACTCATAAAATTGAAGACATGAAATAATATAATATGTTGTAAAGTGTAAAAGTGTACATGGTAATAATATACATCAAATTCAAGATAGCGTTGCTTGTGAAAATGATAGATGAATATGGTTAGAGAGAGAGATGTGAAGGCTGCAGCTGTATTGAATATTTTATTATTTTTAAATAAAAATGTTTTCAAGTAACATGACAAACTTAACACCAAATGACTATCAAACAAAAAAAATGGTTGAATAAATAATGGCATTTATGTACTATGAAATATTTTCTGACCATTCAAAAGAATGAGTTGTAGATAAGTCACCTTATAGGTGACTTATTGCTTAGCAAAGAAAAGAAGTTTCAGAAAAGGTGTATAAAGGCATCTCGTTCTTAGAAGATATATGACATGTATGATATGAAAGTGTATGATCTATTTCTGTATCTGTTCATATGAACAGGAAAAAATATGGAAGACTTCATTGTAGTCTGTGTAAACAGACTGTGTAAACATCTGATAACAGCTGAGGGAGTGAGGTGAGAAAAAAGGAGAAGAGAAAGAGGAGGGAATTTGGAATCAAGAAAAATAGAAACTGAAAAAGCACAGCGCAGCATGGATAGTGTGATTTTTTTTTTTTTAAATGCTCGTGTTTAAATTTTTGTTTATGTTTTTAAAAACATAGAACCAAGTTATTAAAAGATTGAGAGTTAACTTGATGGGAATTTATTATATTTGACTGGAGCTATGGTAAAAATGGACTTAGCAAAATGTAAACCAGAGATACCCTTCAAAGACTGCATTAGTCAGTGCTATGTTCTGTTTCTAGAGACTCTAAACAAATAATGTAATCAAATTAAAGTGCTTTTCAGTTTTTTCCCTTCATACTTATTGACACAACTCATCCTAATTTCAGCTAGTTCTTCTTTTTGATAATAACAGATATAAAGTCATTATATCTCACATAGTGTATTAGGTGATAAAAAAATAAGAGTAGATAAAAAGTAATAATTAAGTCATTTTTATGAAATGGGGACTTTCACAGGGAAACTTTAGATCTTATTCTTTCTCCCTTTCTGTCTTCAATGTGGAGGTGAATAAGGAATGAATCTATTTCATTTTTCAGGGGTGGCCAAGCCAAGGTCTTAATACAGATAGAGATTAGCAAAATGTAAACCAGAGATACCCTTGCTAATGGATACTTCTTTGAAATTTTCATTTTTCCCTTTCAGCATGCGGGATGACAGAATTCGAGTAGAAAGAATGGATAAAGTTTATTTTGAATACAGCCATGCTTTCCAGGCGGTTACGGAATTTTATTCAAAAGTTGTAGATGACATCAAAGGTAAATATTTTATACATTTTAGCAATGTGTCCTCAAATTGTACTGATTTGAGATTTGGATAAAGATGTGAGTATGACCTTCAATTTAATGACAGCTAGGTAATGACCAGAAATAGAGGGAGAGGCTGAGGGAAGAGCTCCTTTACTTGAGCTCATGAAGAACACCACTGTAGCATTTCCCTCCTCAGTTGTAACCATTTAATTACTTGCATATTAATTGGAGTAATGAGAGTTGGTGACCCACTTTTCTTTTCACTCATCTTTAAAGATGGCCTATTATTATCCTACAATTTTACAAAATGTTTAGATAAATATTCTCATGTAGGCTAGTGTTTTCAAAGATTGGTTGCTAGAATTAAAATACACTAGTGACAGGGTCTAAATATGTTAGGTAACCATTACTTGTCTAATTCACATCTCCTCTGTCATTAGTGCTTAATTTTGTCTGTAACCTTCAGTCCTGCCATTTCAGTTATGTTAGGGGCCATTTTATGGATGGCAAGGTGAATAGACATTCTTCCTTGACATAGATTTGGCCTTTCTCCAGTCCTCACTGGACCCCGTACTGACAAGACTTACTCTTGTCCCAAGTTGCGGAGCTTTCATCATCAGCTCTTACTCCTAACCCCCACTTAAGCTGCAGTGTTGTGTTAGCATTTCCTTCCACTTGGACCATTAATGTCTGTTAGTGTATCCCTTATAATCTCATGTTTTGGCTAAATTGAATCAGGTGTCTCAGGTTGTATCCCTCTTCCAACATCAGGATGCAGTATCATCAAGGATACCATAATCCACTCTAGGCATCAGATTCACTTGAAGGACATGGGCAAGAAAACAGCCTGCTTATGGAATATGTATTCCTCTTGGTGGGATTCCTACTCACAGTAGTCTTTGCAGTAGTCCATCGTGCCATTGGGAGCTTAAGTTCTCTTTCTTCACAAGGAGACTCATATCTGGTGGGCACAAGAGCCATCCTGGCTTAAAGCGCCATACTATCCAGGTGTCTCCTTCTCTTGCTGGAGTCTCTGCAAAGGACATAGGTTATAAAAATCATTGTAATCAGGAAAGATCAGTACTCTGGAGTTGAGTATTTATAATTCTTCCCAGGCTAGATGTAACTCAATAATTTCAAGTTAATGCTACCTCATAGTGCATTGGCACTCCTTCTTATCAAGTTTCTAGGGGAGCAAAGCTAGAAAGTTACAAGAAAATCAGCTTTCAGTAGAAGGCAAAAGAGTGTTGTTAGCTCTCTGTTTTTTTTTTTTTAAAGAGAGAGTGAGAGAGGAGAGAGAGAGAGAGAGAAAATTTTTTAATATTTATTTTTTTTAATTCTCGGCGGACACAACATCTTTGTTGGTATGTGGTGCTGAGGATCAAACCCGGGTCGCACGCATGCCAGGCGAGCGCGCTACCGCTTGAGCCACATCCCCAGCCCCAGCTCTCTGTTTATACCTTGGTTTTGTAAACAGCTATCATTAAAAATAATAAGATATTATATATAGTAATACAAAATTTTGTAGAAAATATTTGGAATAATTTTTTAATTTTTCTTTAAAAATTTAAAAAATTAAGTTTAAAGTTTAAATTTAAAAAGGTAAATTCTTTTAAAATTTCCTTAATAAAAATTTAAAAAATGCTTATTGCCAAAAGTCAAACAGTTGTTTGTAAAGGAAAACGTAGAGCTGGAGATGGAACTCAATGGCAGAACACTTGCATAGCATGTATAAGGCCTTGGGTTCCATCTCCATGAAAAGAAATAGAAAAAGAAAAAAGTAGAAGTTTATGCCCTCAATCTTGTCCCCTGCCCTTGCCACTTATGTGACTGAAGGGTAATCCTTAACAATTTGGCTTAAGAATTGTTGTATGAGTAAATCTACCTGTATATACATACACATTCATAGTTTAAGTTAGTGTGTCAGAAGGTGACACATTCTAAAAAGAAAACGAGGCATGGAAGGGTGTTGGAATTTTAAATTGACTGGTAAAGGAGGGCCTCTCTGAGAAGATGGTACTTGAAAAAGATGAACAAAGAAGAAGTTAAGGGAAAAGCTATGTGAAGGAACAGTATTTCAGGCAGAAGCAACAGTAAGTACAAAATGTCTTAATGTGGGAGGGCACCTGACATGTTTAAGGAATAGCAAAGAGTCTGTACACTGAAACAGTATCTGAGGGGGAGAGTATTAGGAAGTGAGCTGAGCAGTAGGAAGGAGTCAGAGAGTAGGTCCCAGAGGGCTTTGGAGGTCACTGGACTTCTACTGTCAGTGAGTAGGGGGATGTTGGAGGATTTTGAGAGGTAGTCTAATGATCTGAAGCACATTTAAAAAAAGATTCCTTCAGCAGCCATATTGACTACTTGCAGGGTACAAGATGAGGCAAGGAGACTAGAAAAGAAGCTTGTGTAATATTTGTAGTGAGAGATTAGGATGATCATACAACCTACCCTTAGCAATATGTTTTGGATCGCCTTCTGTATCTGTTCAAATAGCTGTAAGTCATTCCTTTTAGTAGGTACATAGTAATTTGGATTTACCAAAATTTATTCAACTCTTACCCCTATGGATGTTTATTTAGCTGGTCTCTAGTCCCCTCCCCCTCCCCGACTCCTTGTATACACATCATGGGATATTTCTGATCCAGAGAGTTGAACATTTTACATTTTGAAAAAATGATCTGTTCTCCAACAAAAGATTCATTCCACCATTAGAAAATGCCCTTGTTGGGCTGGGGCTGCAGCTCAGTGGCAGAGAGCTTGCCTAGCATGTGTGAGGCATTGGGTTTGATCCTTAGCACCAAATAAAAATAAACAAATAAAGGCATTCTGTCCATCTGCAGCTACAAAAAAGAAAGAAAGCGAGAAAGAAGGAAGAAGGAAGGAAAAAAGAAGAAAAATGCCCTTGTTTCCATGCCATAGTTTTTGTAATCACATTTTTTCAGAGGGCAAGTTGAAAAGATACTGTCTAAATGATGATTTCAATTTATATAAAACAAATTTTATATAACTTAAAATTTATTTTTAATAGTAGTAACAATGTTAATGAGGTTATATATTGTGTTGTTTAGATTCTCAAAGTTTTTCTGGCATCATTAACTTGGATAAGCCTGTGATTTGCTCTTTGGCTGCCATCATAAGATATCTCAAAGAATTTAACTTGGAAAAAATGCTCTCTACACCTGAGTAAGTACTTTCTCAAAAGTCAAATAAAAGAAAGAAAGAAAGTAGAGATCATATTAAAGACATTTTATAAATAGAATTTGGTAAATATACTCAAGAATTTTACCTGCTACTGACAGAATATCCTACTAGAGTACAAGGATGAACTGTTTGGTATTGTTGTTGAAGAATAATAACAAATATTAATAAAAATACTGTTAGGCTGGGTGTGGTGGAGCACTCCTATAATCCTAGCTACTTAGGAGGTTGAGGCAGGAGGATCATAAGTTCAAGATCAGCCTGGGCAATTTAGTGAGATCCTTTCTCAAAATAAAAAGAGCTGGAGATGTAGCTCAGAGTTAGGGCCTAGCATGCACAAGGGTTCAATGCCTAGCACCTTTCCCCCTATACACATGCAAAAATATTGATAGAATTCTGTCGTTATATTCATGATAGCTATTTGATATATTTTTACCTATAAAACTGTGTTAATATAGTTCATGCTAACTATATTAAGAAAATATTAAAAAGCACTCATAAAAATCACCACTCTTCTAATTCTTGGTTTCAGTTCTTATTTTATAGACCATAAAGTTGAAGATAAAAGGGTCAACTACTAACACAGACAGTGTTTTACAAGAGCAGTTAGCTTTGTAAGTTTCAGAAATTCCAAAGCTGACAATTGACGTTTTGGACAAATACTAGCTTAATCAGAGGTTGATGGGGAGAGTGGAAAAAAAGGCAGGTACCCTTGGAATATCATGATGTCTTTGCTGTGTGTTTTCCTGGGTGGTGTTTAATATCGGATTATCACTTATCTGGAAAAGTTTTGTCCTATTTACAAACAAAAATGGCCACCAATAGGAAATTTGATTTATTGTGTCACATTTACGAAATGTAATTTTACACAGCAATGAAAATGATTGAACCACATGGTCAATATTAAAATTTTCATTAGCAGTATACTGAGCCAAAATCAAGTTGCTGAAGCACACAGCCCATACATTATATGAAATTAGAAACATCTAAAACAGAACACAGACATATTTAGGGAAGGTATAAAGACATGTATGGACATGAACAACAAATTGAGAAGAGTGGTTTCCTACAGTGAGAAGGAAGGAAAATGACAATGGTTGGCAGGAGAAATGCATAGTGGAGTTCTTATGAATTTGTTTTTAACCTAAGTGTTCTATTAGCCTATATACATTTTAATGTGACTAAAATATTTTATTAAAAATAGTAGCAGCCTTATATTTTATGTCATTAAATTCAACTTTGAGCTCTAAAAACATTAAAAAAAAAATCCATCTGTATGGCTGATTGTGTTGGATCCTTAAAGAATAGGTGATAAGCCACCTACCATTTGATTTGTTCTTGATAGAAAGCCTCTAAGTAAGTCAAGTCAAATTAGTGACCTAGCTTGCCTGTTACGATTTGTGTTTCTGTCCCTACATCATCAAACAAAAAAGTATTACCACAGGAATAAAGAAACCAACTTTGTTATTTTTAAGTTAAGCTCTGATGTGTTTAGAAGTAGTTGAATTTGGGGCTGAAAGATTGTATCATCGTAAAGATATCACTAAATATTAATAAAATCTAATATGTCTGTGTGTACTGAAATTTATAAAGCTTATTTTTAAATGACCTGAAGGCAAATCTCTTGATTTAATTGGGTGAAACTGAAGTTCTCTCCACACATGTTTGGTGGTGGTGTTTGTTGTAGGATGATCAGGAAACTGGCTCTGCTGGTGGCTATATGTCTACCTGCTGGATAATTCCATAAGCCAGAGTCAAAAAAGACATGAAATGCTCCAGAGTAAAAGATCCCCACTTTGTGTATATTTCCAGAACTTCGTAGGTAATCAGTAAGTGTAGAATTAATGAAAAAAGGAAGGAATTCCTTATCCTGGAGGGTAGACTTGATTGGAAATTGCAAAATGTCATTGGAATTAGAATTCAAGATTAAAATGATGGTAACCAAACTGGTACTGTTGTTTTGTTTAAAAGTGATTACGTTTTATAGGTGACATGTAATTTTACTCAGAAGATAATTCCAAAAATGTAATTCAGCAATACTTATATTTTGGAAAAAGAAGAAATTCTTACAGTGATTACTTTGGGAAAGTAAATATTCTCCTTGTGTGTGAAATTCAGTTGTATAATCACATATTATGCTGCTGAACTTTTCAACTTTTGGTTCAATAGCAGTGTTATTAGGGGAAAAATAAATTTAACTTGAGTTTCTTTTTTTGGTAAATGCTTTTATGAAAATTGCAGCATATATCATGAAAATCTTAATATGCATTTATTTAAAGATCTTGTGCCTTTACAGTGGAATTTAAGGTAGTTTGAGAAAATGCACCATGTCAGGAATTGTTCCTGAGAATAGGTAAAGAGAGGGTTTATTTAAAAAGACAAATTTTGAGGTTTAAAATTGTTTTGAGATTTTAGGTAGGTTTGTTCCAGAGCAAAATAGTATAATAGAATTAAATAATATAAGAGGAATATTAGTTATTGCTACAGTTTGGATGTTGAATGTGTCCCCCAAAGGTTCATGTGTTAAAGGCTTGGTCCCTTGCCCATGGTGCTGTCGAGAGATGGTAGGACCTTTTAGATGTGGGAGGAAGTTCATCAGGGTGTGCCCTTGAAGGGAATACTGGACATACCCTTGGCCTCTCCCTCTTTGTCTCTATGCTTCTGGGACCCTGTGCAGTGAGCAGCTTCCTCTGCCATGTATTCCTTGCCATGATGTTCTCACCCAAAGGCAATGAATCCAAGTGACCATAGACTGAAACCCCTTAAACTGTGAGCCAAAATAAACCTTTCTTCTTTATAAGTTTATTATCTTATGTTTTTTTCATAGTAATAGAAGGCTGATGTAGTTATTGTGACAGTACTAATCTGATTCCTAAACTTATGAAATTCAAAGGAATTGGCTTATTTCTTGTTGGAAATGATTTTTTTTTTTGTCATTTTGGATGACTTTTATTAAGATTGGTTTAGTCAGAACTTCAAGGAGGCTCTGGAAATTTTTCGGAAAGAATAAGAAAATCCATCCAAGATGAACTGTCAAACTCTTTTATTAGAAAACTTCTTATGATCACAGAATAATATATGGTGAATACTTTCATTAGTGAAAGTAGATTTAATATATAAGCTACTTTAATGACATCTAATGGATATAGTCCAGTGATGCTGTTAATCATCCTAAAATCATAAGACCTGCCACTATAAAAGAGGATTATTTTGCCTTAAATATCACTCAAAAACCAAAGACAACACAAGTAAAGAAACTACAGACCAACATTTCTTAAGAATAAAGCACAAAAATCTTCATCAAAATACATGCAAATGGAATTCAGTGATATAAAAAAAGAATTTAGGAATATAAATTTGGTTTACAAATCCCAAACCCAGTTCTTGTAATATGCTTTGTCAGTAGAATAAAAGACAAAACCTATACAGTCATTTCAATAGTGAGGAGAAGCTTTTGGCAAAGTGCCAAAAATATTTTTCATATTAAAAAACCTGAAACCAAAGGAATTTTCTTGACCTGAAAAAAACATATTTATAAAACCCTCATAGTTAACATTATACTTATTGATGAAATTATGAATGCTTTTCCTCTAAGATTAGGAACATGATGAGGATGTCTTTCTTACTACTTCTGATCAGCATTTTACTGGATATTCTGTCTTGGAGTACCAGGCAAGAAATGAAGTAAAAGGTATCCAGATTGGGAAAGGAGAAGTAAACATGAACTTGTATGTAAAAAGTCCTAAAGATTCCATACAACCATTAGAAATATATAACATATGAATTCACTGCAGGATGTGAAATAAATAGTAAAACTAAACTGTATTTTTACATACTTGTAAGTAAGAATACAAAAATAAAAATTAAGGTTCATTTACAATAGCCTAGAAAAGAATTAAGATGAATTTAATAAAAGAAGTACAAAACCTATATTCTGAAAACTATAAGACATTGTTGCAAGAAGTTAAAGAAGAACTAAATAAATGGAAAGGAATCCCAAGTTCATGGGTGAGAAGACTTAATATTGTTAGATAAATTTGGGGAATATTATATCTTATCAATTCACTGCAGTCTATGAAATTCCATCTGGTTTCTTTGCAGAAATTGACAAGCCCATCTCAAAATTCATATGAAAATTTAAGTACTCAGAATAATTCTAACAGTTTTGAAAGAACAGAGGTAGAGGACCCAAACTCTTATTTCAAAACTTACTACAAAGGAGAATTGTGAGTCCAGAAATAAGGCTATGCACTTGTAGTCAATTGATTACTGGCAAGGGTGTTAAGATAATTCAGTGGGAAAAGAATATCACCCCCTGCATCTTGTGTGACCCCACCAGTACAGGACTCTTGGAAGCTTGTACCCATTTGCCTCCTTACTTTGCCTCATGTACTTTGTCCCTTGTCTGAATTTGCTTTTTGCTCTTCACATTAATAAATCATAGCTATTAGTACAATTTTATGTTGAGTTGTGTATCTTCACAGCAAATCATTGAGCCTGGCAGGGTTCTTGGGGACTGAACATATACCTTACTTATTTCTCTCTCTAATGTATTTATTGTCAGCATTTAGGAATGGTGTCATTCATTTAATTAGAAGTGCAAATACTGTAAGACTGTAGTTTTGTGATATAATGCAGTGTATAACTTGTCAACTGCCCAAAAGACAAATGATGAATTTATGAGCTCTGAAAACCATATAGAGAACTATCTTCTGCTGTAGATTCCATATGTGACGAGGTGGATTTTTTTGGTCTTTATTTCTATTTTTATATGATATTTAAATGATGGATCTTTCAGATAAGGTCTGCTCCTTTACTACCTTTGTCAAAATTAGAAAGATTAGCTTTTGGAGGTTTTGTTTGTTGTATGTTTTCCCAAAAAAGTAGATTAAGAGTGATAGAGAATCTTTAATTTCCCTGGTAAGCTTTTGGCAAGGACATTTTCCTCCCATGTACAATTTGAGAAAGAAAAGCATCTGGGGTTGGGGTTGTGGTTCAGCAGTAGAGCACTTGCCTAGTGCATGTGGGACGCTGGGTTTGGTCCTTAGCACCACATAAAAATAAACAAAATAAAGGTATTGTGTCCAACTACAACTAAAAAAAATATTAAAAAAAAGAAAAGCATCCTTTGTGTTTTTGGTGTCTGAAATACTAATGAAGTATTTTCCCATGTTACTTATAAGATTTCTTTTCAGATTTACACAGTGTGGATTTCATTCAGGCATTATTTATAAGGTTCATTTCACGGCACCTAAAATTTGGCTTCTTCCACAATTATAAATATTTTAGAATTGCTTGAATATTTTAGGTCATTGATCATATACTGTTGAATACCTGACAGTGCTGGCGCATAGTTAAAAAATATATAGAATTTCTCATGGAAATCAGAACTGACAGAAGGAAATTTCTATTGTATTTGGAGGGAAGAGTCCAAGTCCAAAATATTATCGATTAAATATATTGAAGCTCCAAAAGCATGGTTATTCTTTGTAGCTGCTTGATAATTACTGTGCCACAGGAATCAGTATTAAGTTAATTTCAGATCAACCAGTGGTTGATTTCTTTTCTTAAAATCAGCACAGATGTCAGTTTAAGGAAATAGTTTCTCACTGCATCTAATTTGAAATGTGAGTACTTGTTCAGTTAGGACAAAAAGAAAATGAATGACAACAAAGCAACCCAAGGCCAACTAGCCAGATAAAACCCTGATTGATATAACACATTAATATTGTTAATGAAAAGAAACTGTCTTTGTAAAGATCTAGGATTATGAGCTAACCTAAGCCAATTTGCTTTGGTCATAGTTACTGATTTCTTTTTGATACTGTAGCTATTGAAAGTCTTAGTAATTGTAGATGAGGGTTCTAAGCTTCCTTTCCCATTCTCTTATACCAGGCAGTATGTTGGTCCAAACCAAATTTTGTCACATGTATAGGGACATTTTGGCAAGTGAACACTAAAATAGGCATGTAAAATCTTCTCTGGTTCAGAAAATTCTCTTTTTGGTATTCTGGCAGTGCCTTGCTTCAGCAGTTCACTTCAGACATACGTGACACATAATAATAGGAGCAGGAGTTCACTTTTAGTTAGGGTCAGTTGAGATTTTGGAAGGAATGGAGGATGTTTTCAGAACCATAAACCTAAAACATCATCCCTAGGGATGGATTGTTGGGTTTTCTGGTTTATCAAATTCTGTCCATGTGAAGGTGTGGGCAATTAAGTGGTGTTTCAGTTAATGGTTTACACACTTGTATGCCATTTATTTCACCAGTGAAGAAAGATTTCTTACACCTCTGAGATAAAGAGAGCTAGCCGAGATGCTAAGGCTTCTGGGTTAGTTTTTCTTTCATTTTATCTGCTAAGTTCTGAATGTTCATTTCCCTCCCAAAATTCACGTTAGGTTGAAGCCTAATCACCAGTTTAGTAGTATTGAAAAGTGGAACCTTTAGGATTTGATTAGGTCATGTAGTACACTTATAAAAGAGGTTTGAGCAAGTCTGTTTGTCCCCATCACCATATAAGGTGGGCATCTGTGAGGAATAGGCCCTCACCAGACTAACTGTGCCAACTCCCTGGTCATGGACTTCCAGCCTCCAGAACTGTGAGCAACAAATTTCTTTTATTTATAAATTACTCAGTCTAAGGTGTTTTGTTAATAGCAGCCCCAAATGACTTAGGACACCAAATAAGCATCCGTCTTAAGGTCTGTGTTGGATTAGGGCATTCACATGTTAACTCCTTATCCCCAGGCCATAGTTAGTTGAATTAACTATGGATAAAGGGTTCATATCTGCATACAAGAGTATCTGGTTAGATACCAATTCAGAGTCTAGGCTGTCAGCCCTTCCAGTTTAGATCTTTAGTAGCTAGAGATTTGTGTGAACATCTTTCAGCTTCCCCAATTTCACTGCCTAATTGTTTTTGCCTGTAAATTATATTTTTATTTTATTTCAGTCATTTTTGAGGGTTTACTGCTCAAAGGGAAGGAAAAAAAACAAACAAACCAAAACTGGCTTCCCCATAGGAAAGTGGCAGACATTTGCTGGGCATCTATAGTCTGCTAGGTGATTGTACAAGATGAGTAAGACATAAATAAATAACCCTTGCCTCCAAGGAACTTAGATTTATTAAGGAGGTTAGAAATACAACATAAATTGATGAAATTCAAAACAAATTAAATTGACTCCTATAAGAGGGAGAGAAAAGCCACACAAACCTGCCGTCTATCAGTTTTGGAGTTGCTGCCCTTTGAAAATCATTAATAGGTTATCATCCTTTGCAAAGTAGATCAAACCTGTTGCAGACAAATTACACTGCCAAAGAACAGTGTTCAGTAACTAGGCAACGTTCCTAACATGAAGTAAGTTGTTTCTCTTTTCCAGGGCTTTGGGCCTTGGTTGGGGGAGTCATCTAGAAGAAAAGGGATCTGTCTATGAATACTGTTTCTTTGAGCTTTGATTTTTGGTTATATAGATTCCTAGATGAGGACTCAATTCCATAACTGGCTACAGAAACTGGATTCTTACGTTAGTCTCATTTTCAGCGTGAGAAAGGCTGTTAGGTTTGACAACGTAACACTAATGCTTTCCTTATTTAGTTAAATGAACTGCCATTATTTTTCTACTCCTTAAAAATAAGCCATCAAGTCTGTAAAGTGCTATTGGCAGAAATGTCTGATTGACTGATAAAGGAAACTGAATTGCTGTAATACATTGATTAAGACTTCTTAACATGAATTGGAATTGTACATACATTTATTATGTTGCATTTCCATTCTCAAGCCTATTTGAAATTTATTGAATTTTAAATTTAGTTTTGGGTAGTTATGGGGACATAAGGAGCACCGAGAGTTCTTAAAGCTTAAGGAAATAACTTTTGCTATTCTTTCTGTTTTATATTTATAAACATTGGCAACCTTAATGGGTATTGTTAATTATAGAGTAAATAACATTTGTTGTACCTATCAGATATTGAGTACAGGCTTTTAAAGTGTTTATCAAGATGAGGTCATGCTAAAGAATAAAGAAACAGTTTTAGTATCTTGACATATTTTTCTAGCTAATTGCATAGCTTTTCTTAAAGATACCACCACATGTTTTGCTAGTGATAAAAGACTATATTTAGTTCTATTCCTGGGGAAATGTAAAACAAAAACAAAATCTTGTTACCATTGCTTTCCTTTCATGTCCTTGCTTTTGATGTTAGATCAGCTATCCTCTTGGAGCAGACACTGTCCCAGTAAAACTTCATTTTACCCCTTTTGGTTTGATTTTCTATAAAAATGCTAATTTTTATCATAGTGTTACTGTATTGTTTTTGGTTCCTAAATTAGTTTTTAAAGTTTCGTTATGCACTTTATATGTTGGCTCATTTTATTTCATTCTCTCACAGGAATTTCAAACAGCTGTCAAGGGAAATGGAATTTATGACAATTAATGGAACAACATTAAGGAATCTGGAAATCCTACAGAACCAGGTTAGGTACACACAGAGGCTAGTTGACTCAAAATGGTTTTGAAAGAAACATTTAGAGTAAGGTAGCAGTCTGTTTTTAGGAGTGCAGATGGAAATGAGCAATAGTGTATTCAACTGCCTGCTCTGCTTGTCATCTGATAGTTGATTTCTGTATCCTCATTCTATATAAATATTTCTTTGGGAAGGTATCAGCTTTGAAAATTAATATGAAGTAGATTTTTGTGGCATCTGGTTGAAAATATTTTTTCCTACCTGCCTTTGACTCTTTGTTGAACTGTTTGCACTGTTCAGTATTATCAGCATATAGAACAAGTCATTGTGATATTCAGCTTGACTATAGGATGCATCATATCTCACATCACAAACTTTCATCATTGTTTATTTGGCCTTTGTTGATGAATTATGAAGATAATGCAGACTTTAAAATTATTATTTTCACTTATTAAATTATCACTGGAAGGTGAGACATTATATTGTAAAATTAGTGTTATAACAAAGTGATAAATAAAAACCAATTCCAAACAAAGTAGCAATTTCAAATCATTTGGTTGAGTATTAGAAAATCTGAATCATATGAATCATGGTTTTTAAAAGTCTCCAGAAATACATATTACTGTTGCAATAAGTAAATACTGATTTTTATTCTCTTTATATTTGGGTCTGCATAGTATTACCTAGTTTCTTCCTTTTTGCAGTCTGTCCTAGTGTACTCCAGCCAGACTTTTTACTCATTAATAATTTTATCATTGTTACTGAGTTATCTAGGGTTTGCACATCAGTCCTTGCAGGTCTCATTAGCTCTGCATAATGCCCATGATAGGAAACAAATAGCAGGAATGGAAGGACATTCCTTGGCTGTAGAAGTGCTCCTGTCCCAGTCCTGCAGGCACAGCTCCAGCATTCCAAGCTTTCTTTTTTCCTGCCACATCTTCCCTATTCAAATCCAATCAGTTCTGAAATCCAATTCCTGAGGCAGGAGTCACCTATAATCCCAATACCCTTTAGGATCCTTTCTATTGTCAGGACTTGAGTCATTGTAGAAGCAGAAGGTGCTTTTGGCTTCCCTTTCCATAGAGCCTTCTGATTAACTAATTTTTAGTTAACCAAAAACTACCCAGATTTTTCTCTTTTCTGTGATAAATATCAGTACTTATCTTGTGCGAATGTGTGTATATATCTATGTATATATGTTTTCATTCATCAAACATCAAATGAACATTTCTTATGGCCACACATTATGCCAGACATGTATAGATTTAAAATTGGAATAGATGGAATAATTAAGGTACATGAACAACTAATGATTTGGCACAAGTATAATTGTCTAGTTAAAAAAAGTTGTTTTCTGATCTTTCTTAGACTGATATGAAGACCAAAGGAAGTTTACTTTGGGTTTTAGACCATACGAAAACTTCATTTGGGAGACGGAATTTAAAGAAGTGGGTGACCCAGCCACTTCTTAAGTTAAGGTAAAAGGAATTGTTTTTTGTGTGTTTAATCTGATATTATAAAATTGTGAAATTAAAGGTGTTTGCCTCCTTAAAAATCCAGGGTTACCATAACTTATGAGAACACAATTTTAAATTGGGGAAAAATTTCTTTTATAACTGGCAATAAATTATCTAATAGTTTGAAGATTTTTTTCCTGTATCCTCAAGAATAAACTTGCTTGTGGATTGAAAATGGGTATATTGTCAAGGGACAGTGAGTTTGGGTTATCACCGGCAAAAGGAGCAGGGGAGTAGGGCTAGAGGGACTATCTGTGCCTTTTATGGAGGGCTTTGAAGGTGATGGTGAGGAGTTGGTAGCCAGAGCCAGTTAATTCAGTGATTCTGAGCATAGGGGTGACATGGTCAATGCTTGGCTTATAGGAAGGAACTATTGACGATGCGGTGGTTAAGTTAGCAATTGATAGAGGGGTGCTGAGGACCTGAGTTAAAGCAGTGATGGCTTTTCTGCTGAAATCCAAAGCAGGTGAGACTTTTAGGAAATTAAGAATTAGTAGACCAGGACTCCTTCAGGGAATGTACTTGAGTCAGGTGCCTGAAACACAGTGGTTTTCACGTATGTCTGCACATTGGAATTGTGGGAAGCTTCAGATGCCTGTGTCCAACCTCAAAGATTGTGATTTAACTGGTCTCCATTGTGGCTGGGCAGTTGGAATTTATAAAAGTTCCCCATATGACTCATAAACAGATAAATGTAGGAACTCTAGCCTACGACAGTGCTGACACTTGACAAGAGTCCAGTTTATGCTTACTGAATGTATGTTCTTCTTGAGCTCTTTATTATGTATTTAATATTCAGAATCACTCTCTGAGGTAGGTCCTTAAAGTGAGGAAACAGATCCAGAGCACTTATTATCTTATTCAGTGTTTCACAGGTGGTAGAGGGAAAGCCCAGATCAAATTCCATCACTGACTCTATAGGTTGAGGGACAGTAGCCATTGCCCCACGTGGCTGTACCAAAGCGTGGTGTGCTGGTGAGCAGTGTGGTGGTGTAACAGCCCTGTTGGCTGAGTCAACCCCACTAGGCCTCAGTGTTCTCACCCTTGAAATGGTAAAATTCCTCCTTACTGGATTGCAGTAAGGGATAAAATGAGACAATAATCCTGACCACTGTTTTTGAGTTCTTTATCTCATACCAGGCACTCTGCTGGGGGCTTTATGTGTCTTTTAAACCTCACAACAGCCTCACTAAGTAGATTGTATTATTAGCTCCATTTTACTTGAGGATTAGTAAGATAGGTTCACTATATTCAATAAGGGAGAACAGATGTTGGTAATAAGCTCTAAGACACATTGATGATGAAGATTACCAAATCACTTCAGTCACTTTGATTTCCTTTCATGAAGACTTTAAGACATCAGAAATTTACAAGGTAAAGAAGAAACCCTAAAAATGGAATTATCTCCTTTAGTTTAATTTTCTGATGAAATGAAATGACAATTTTGAGATGAATTCAAGTAGACCATGTTTGTCTGCTCTTTGGGGGCTGAATCCTGTATTCCCTGGGATCCTATTTTCTGAGAAAGGCTGAGAGAAAATATGCAAATAAACACTGATGCTTTCAAGTGTGAAGTTTATGCTGGCCTAATGCTTATATTTGCCAAAAAAATTTTTTTCCCTAGATCTTGGTTTTAAAACTTTTATCCTCCCAATCCATTAAAATCAACTTTAAGGTCTTGAGGGTATAGCTTGGTGGTAGAGCACTTGTCTAGCATGTGCAGGACCCTGTTTTCACTACCCAGCATTGCAAAAACAAAACAAAAATACACATAAAAAAATTCCAGTTAAATCCTCATGGCTCTTGCAACCTATTTCAAACAGATGCCTAGAAAAAACTATCAAGTCTTTAGTCAGTGGCTCAGCTATAGTTTTATTATTGTTCTCTCTCTCTCTCTAACACCAATCTAAGTGCAGAGCTGATCCACATCAGTGCTTCCTCCAGGCAAGCATTTTGCCTTTGACACTGACAACAGCCAAATGTTAGTTTAAGGTCTGGTTTTCTTCTGGAGTGAGATCATGGAACAAATAATGGGTGACAAGGGAATTGAGCAAGATAAGGCAGATCTCCCAAAGTTCTGCAAGATCCCATTGTTTGTCAGTCATCTGTGAATTCTCTTTAAGTCCTTTAAGATTGTTTATTTTTAGCCTCTTCTAGCTCTCAGGGCTACAACATAGTTCATAAATCTGGGACCAAGCGTTCAAGTTTCAGAAGATTTTCCACCCCACCACCTTTTTATTCTATCAAATGGCTTCTTTGGTATAGAATTTTACTAGTGACTTTTAGAAAGTATAAATGTTTTTTGCTTTATTGACTATTAGACCTACTGAATTTACTGAAATTATTGAGACTAGATTTTATGTTACTGATATTGTATTGGCATTTACAAATAACCTTTTGTTTTTCTTATGTGTTATGGCTGGTAGTTTTTATGTATTCTGATAATTTTAGGCAAGAAGAGGCTCCATGTGGTTTATTGACTTCTTATAATAAATGTCACATTGGCTAGCTATTAGTCTGTCCTAAGTCCTTTTAAAATTAAATCAATTATATTGAATTCATTTTTTAACTGGGTTTTTCTGCTTGTTTAAGTTGTGATGGCCTTGTCAGTGTTCTTTTAAATAATAATTATTATTATTATTTATTTTTTTTATAGTTGTCGTTGGACAACATGCCTTCATTGTATTTTATGTTGTGGTGAGGATTGAATCCAGTGCCTCACAACGTGCCAGGCAAACACCCTGCCACGAGCCCCAGCCCCAGCCTTGTCATTCCTTTCTATATATTTGCTGTATGTACTTTACTGGCTTAATCAAAAGCCCAAAATACAAATTATGCCTGTAAATATTGATTTTCAATGAGTCTGTACCCCAGACTCATCTGTGATGTATGGGATGGGTCTTTTAAATAATATTTTAGGCAAAATAATTATTTCCAAAACAGATTGGATTATCTTAGAATGATCAAAGTTCTGGCCGTGTGACTCAGTGATAGAGCACTTCCTCTTATGTACAGAGCCTTGGGTTTGATCTCCACTACTGGAAAAACAAAACAAATCAAAAAAGTATTCAAGATTCAGTAGGATAATGCTACATTAAAAATATTAATTAAAAAAATGGCATCTCCTTTGCTACCTGATCCTCCCATGTTGACCTTTTCCAGAGTTTTCTCTTGGGGCCTCTTCTCACTTCCCACTATGTAGGGCCTTGTCTGTGGCTATGACTTCTCCTGAAACTCATGTGCTGATGACTTTGTCACCCTTTTCTCCAGCACTCCAGACCCACATATCTGTTAGTACATTGGTATCACAGGAAATGTTCAAGTTGACTGTGCAAAACAGATTGCTAACAGAATTTCCCTCAATAAGATAGTTATTTTTTTCTTTCTTTTACTTTTATCTTTTCCTCCCCCCGCCCCAACTCTCTGAAATGCTGGGGATAGAACCCAGAGCCTTGTGCATGCTAAGCAAGCACTTTACCGCTGAGCTATATCGCTAGTCCTGAGATATTGATTTCTTAGAAATGTAGCTATGTGTTTGCATGTACACATGTGTATGTTCATGTGCCACACACATGCGTGCACACTCACACACAAAACAGTAGACTATTAATCATAAATCAGAATCTGAGAAATCAGCTCCTTCCCTTACAGTTGATGAATTATTTGAACAACAATGAAAGTACTGAATTCCTGTTAAGAAGTAATATTAAATTATTTTGCCTTTTTGTAAATTCACTGTTTTATGAAAGGCAGTTCAAATAAAGCCTTTAGTGTTTATTGAGGAAATTAAGCATTTCCATGCCTCTTGTCTTGCCCTTCTCCATTTTCACTCTGTACTCCTCATTCATTTTAAGAATAATTTTTATGGGTGCATGATAATTATATGTGATATCGCACCCCTTTTATGACGTGCTCATATTTGCATAATGTAATTTTATCAATTTTATTCCTCAACCCCCCCTTCCCTCCCGTCTTCCCTCCCTCTGACTCTTTTTCACTATCCTATTGATCTGTCTTTTTTCCCTTTTTTTCTCCTTAGCTTCCACACATGAGAGAAAAAATGATCCTTAACTCTCTGAGTCTGGCTTTAATAGAGTGTATATATGATTATGTTCCTCTTTGCTAATTACAGTTCTTACAACATGCTGAGATATAACTTATTTCAGGAACTTGGCACATTTGATTCTCTTTTTTAAAGTAGAAACTTCCACCCATTTTTTTTTTCTTTCCTAGTTTGCTGACTGCTTCCTCAGCATCTCCTCTGCTCTCCGTTTAGCCTCTGTGTATCCTCTGAATGTTGGAATTTCCAGACCTGAAACTGAGGAGTTTGGTGACTCTCTCAAGACCCTCAGCCCCTTTGTGAAGTCTGCTTTTCCTTCCTCCCTCTGTGGAAAATGAACTCCTTTAGATTTTTGTTCTCCTTTTTACCCTCTGCCCACAACATGCACACAAACTACATTGGGAACTGAGTCTCAAAGTGCTTTGAATATAGTCGGTAATCAATAATCATGAACAAATGAGTCTATTTGAAAATCTTAGTAGTCCAAAGACCTTATTTTCTCTGTAAGAGAAGACATTTCTCTAAGAAAATTGATTTTAAAGAATTCTTAGAAGAGGCAGTTTTCCTTTATATGATTCTTTTAGTGCTATAAAATTAGTTGATAAAAACTACTTGTTCCTATTTACTGAAATAATTGCTTAGCCAAGTATGAAACATTGTATTTAACACTGCAAGAAATGTGTGGCAGCATCTTGTGTTCTTTCCACATCTGTAGTGGCATTATGGTAGAAGTTACTCAGACAAAGTCACATAACTGAGGAAGAGAGCAGACTGGGTGATAGGAAGGTGCTTTGTTCTGTCTTTAGATGTAGCTGGTTTTAAGTATTATATAAAAGGTTCAATTCACAACTCTAAACACATTTGGGTTGAAATTTACTTAGAAACATTTGGGGGCACTGTGATTTTTCTTTTCCTCGGTTTGTTGATACCTCTTCTTAATCTCTGCCTTCATGATCATATGGTGTTCTCCCTGTGTGCGTGACTCTTCACATGGCATTCTGTTAATAAGGACACAGTCAGATTAGGGGCCACCTCATTCCAATATGACCTTACCTTAACTCATTACATCTGCTATAACTCTATTTTCAAATAAGGTTCTGGGGTTGGCATTTCAACTTACCTTTTTTTGGACGTACACAATTAAACCTACAACAAATAGGTTTATCACTTCAAATCTTGTCACCTTTTGGCACAGGTAGATTAAATGTACCCATGTCTTGAATGGGAAGAAGTGTTTTGATTGTCATTTAAATATTTTGCACATTTATTCAATTTCTAAAGTGAGTTTGCAAAAACCATTGAATTTTGTAAATTAGGAACATTCTATAATTTTGTGCCTATGGTACAGTTATCTTAGAAATCATCTTTTCATCTCATCTCATCTTTGTTAAACATCCTCGACTATAGTTTTTCAGGTAAACACATTTATGTAAAATGTTACACTGATTTTAGGAGTGAGAAAGGAGTGAGGTTCATAACTAAGATTTCAAGAAAGAAAAATAGCCAAGATAGATTGGGAGAAGAGCTGAGGTGAAAGAGGCAAGATTTGTCATTCTGTGAGCGCATCTCTTTTTTGGAGAAGCTCAGAAGGATCAAGGGAGTAGAAAGAAAATGGCAGGGTGGGAAATTACTCTATCACTGAGCTTCATTTTTAAGTCAATATTCAACTATCTTTAGAGCTATCTATTTTTTCTGTTTTATAAATGAGGAAACTGAGACTTAGGTTAATTGTCCAACATTATCCAGCCAGGCACTTAGAGGCCTATTTGAAAGCCTAGTTTTAGAGCTAAAGAAACTTCAGCTTGAGTTCTGATTTCTTCATTTGGATACTTTAGTTTCTTCACCTATGAAATGGAAATTATGACATCTACTTCATCCAGTTGTGAAAAGCAGATGAGACAATATATATAAAGGATTATTATTGATCCTAGTATCAATTTTTATAGTCAAGAAAATCTGTGTGGTCTTTGTAATACTAAAAAATTGGAAGCAGCATATTTATTAATGGAGGAATGGAAAGTAAATTATCTGGCCATATATTGTAATATCATATAACAGTTAAACAAAAAGACCTAAATCTATACATATCAACATGAATGAACCTAAAACAATTATATAGTACACTAATATTAGCACTTATTTAAATTTTGTAATACATTGTAATATTCTATTTTGATTAGAGTTTCATACAGAAATGATAAAAATATAAAAACAAGAAGTAGAAAGTATGTTAACTGGCATCAGGGACGCAGGTGGGGTGATGCACACTCATGCATCACTTAATGCTGCTGTGTGTTCTGAGAAGTGTGTGGTTAGGCAGATTTGTCATTGTGCAGGCATAGTAGAGCCTGTTTACATGGACCTGGATGGTGCTGCCTGACTACACATGTGGGCCATGTGGCTGTCCATTTGGGATAGCTTTGTTACTTCCAGAGCTGTGATGAACAAAACAACATGAGATGAAGACAAGTACAGGAGAAAGTGTTGCTATCAAGAGAGAGGGTGTGCACAAGATGTCTGAAGAGGCCATGTACTGATTTATAGTAAACTTTTTTTTTTTAATAAGTAGATGGAATACACTCTAAAATAATGATTAGGGTATAATACATACATAAACCAGTAACATAACTGTTTTCATTATCAAGTATTATATACTGTTCATAGTTGTATGTACTCTATCTTTTTACCCCTCACAGTGTACTAGGTTTGTTGATACCAGCTTCACCACAAACACATAAGTAATGTGCTACACTATGACATTAGGACAGCTATGGTGTCAATAGGAATTTTTCAGCTACATTGTAATCTTATGGAACCAATATCATATATGCAGTCCATCATTGACTAAAACATTGTAATGTGGTACGTGACTATATGATGTTTTACTTTTAAGAAATAATTTTATGTAAAATACATACATATGTATTTTTGGGGGGATCCTGGGGATTGGACCAAGGGACACTTGACCACTGAGCAACATTCCCAGCCCTTTTTCATATTTAGAGACAGGGTCTTGCTAAATTGTTTTAGGGCCTTGCTAAGTTGCTGAAGATGACTTTGAACTCATGATTCTCCTGCCTTAGCCTCCTGAGCCACTGGGATTACAGGCATGTGCCAACACACGTAGTATAACTTTATTTTATTTACATACTTTTTATGTGGTGCCGAGGATCAAACCCAGTGCCTGGCACATGCTAGACAAGCGCTCTACCACTGAGCCACAATACCAACCCCTATGCACAATTTTTTTTTTTAAGTGACACTGCTGCTGCACCTTCACTACCATCATAAGTAGGTCCCTTTGTTTATCTATGTGGAAAGCCTATATTGGACCTGAGGGCATTTGATCTCTACTACATTTTGATCTAGAGGATGGGGATACAGTCACAAGATGACCCAGCTACAGGGTTCCTGTGACAGCAGGAAAGAGGCTGGGTGCTCAAGTAGTTCTCTTGGATCTGTGTAGGCCCATTCTCTTCCTGAATCTGGTACTTGTCTGTGTTTTCTTCTGCCTATTACTATAGTCCAGAATGTAAGAAGAACTGTGATTGACTGGAGCTGACCCCATGCCTTTGTCCATGCTGGCAGAGTAGATAGAGTCTCTGTGTGAGTCCCTTCTCAGAGTGATGTGACAATTAGTGTCTTTGTAGGGTTAAGCATGGATCACAGCCTTTCTTTTTTTTATTTAATGCTCTGGACTTGACTAAGTCTTGGGAATTTAGAGAGATCAACTTCATGTTCTGATTAACTAAGTATTCAATATATTTGTTAACACTACAGGCAGTACATTGGTTAGGGAGGCTAACTTCTAACAAAAAGACCCCCGTAGAGTGAAAATTAATTTTTTTTCTTTGCATAAACATAAACTATCCAGGACCTTTCTAGATTGGGAGTGGGGTAGAACTCTCATCACACAGGTATTTAGGAACTTCAGGAGCTCTGCTGTCATAATTATGGCTTCCAAGGTCATCCTGGGCACTGCCATCCAGCCAATAGAAGGAGAAGGAATGGAGGGTATATGTTTTTGTTTTTGTATGATCCAGGTCTTGCAGTGACATATATCTCTTCTGCTCACATCCTCACTGGCTACAATCCATTCTGATGGTCACACTTCATTGCAAAAGAGGCTGACGAATGTCATCAGCTTGTTTGTCAAGGAGGAAGAAGAAATATTTAGTGAACACCCAGCAGTCTGTTGACAAATGGCTTTTCCCCCCTTTGTTGTTGTTTCAACTCTATAGTACATTTTTTTTTTAGAATTAAAAAAAATCAGCTTATTTAAATTTTTAAAACTTCACAAAAGTTGGAAAGCTTTAAAGATGTGAAAAATTACATAATGCAATGTTTGCCTCTCATACCTGCCCCATATCTGCCTGGGCCCCCTGGGCTGTTATTTTGTTGTGTGTCCCTCCAGAGGTTTTTTTGTTTTGAAAAGAGAACAAGTAAATAGGCATATATATTCTGTGACATCGCTGGGCCATAATATCCACAGTGCCTTTATCTGAGCTTTCTCTTAATAATACAAGATAGTTATTTTGAATTTATATTATTCAATCTCAGTGACAAGATGGAGTTCTATTCTCAGGGAATTTTTTATCCACTTTGGAAAAGTATAATCTACAGGGAGGAGAAGGAGGTACAAGTAGTGAAAGCTTTTATGTCTAAAAGAAAACACCTGTTACACACTGTATAGCTCAATACTACAATTAGAGGAAATGAAGAATGCTTTTATACTTCAAATTATATTTTTAGAAAACTGCTTAAGAGAATTAAACATGCTAAGTTAATTCCTGACACTTAAATCACATACATAATTAAAATTAAGGGACTAGAAGATTGTTTGTATTAGGAATTAGCACCTTGACTACTTTTTTGGTGTGATTTCTAAAGTACTAAGTACATTTACTGGTAGCTACTTCTTTTGAATAATTAAATGGCTCCTATTTTGGTAATCCCATATGTTTGGAGTATTAATGGTTGTATTTCTAATTCATTACCCTGACCTAAATGATGAAGTAATAGAATGTTACATATTTCCTTCCACTTAACATTTAATTTATATCAGCAAAACTAAAGACCACTTTTAACTCCCTGGAACTATTTGAAATAAACGACTCTGAGAGGCTCTGTTTATTCTTTGTGGTTTCCTATGTTCCATGAGTCTGCTATCACAGTGTTCCCCATGCTGACTGTGGTTTACTCAGCCTGATGGGATGCATTCTTGCTCATAAATGGAAAGGGAGCATGACAGTGGCACATAACTGAGAACTGTGATTGACTGGAGCTGACCCCATGCCTTTGTCCTTTGCTCTGTAACTGAATGAGTGTGGAAAGGGGAATAGCTTCTACCAAGGGGGGAAAAATGAATCTTAGGGCTATAACCCAAATGCCTTCCCTGTCGACACAGATATATTAGCTAGCATTTATTGAGACACAGATACTAGGAACTTTGAGCTGCCCTCTGCTTTTTTCTACAGTACTGGAATTCTCAGTGAGATCTAGAACAGCTCAAATGCTTACAAGAAATGGCAAATTTCATTGGGGCTAAGGAGGAGGAATACAGGAGAGATGGAGAAGGAGATAAATTATTTTCTTGGCTCTCCTGCTTTATCTTTCTCCACCTTTATGCCTTTATTAGGGATTTTCAGAATATTCTTCCCCTCAGAATGCTTCCCATGGGAGAACTTCATTTCCTGTCAACTCAGTAACATAAAAACCTCCCTAATGAAAAGTAACTAAATATGTTGGAAGTATAAAGAGTTTCCTTTTAGGACATAGCTGAGCTTGTATATAAAAATTAGTGGAGGAACTCAGGGAGCAGTCTAGGAAAGGAGTGGAAATGGTGAATTGGCTGTCACTGCTGCTCTCTTGGCCTTTGCAGACCTTGAAAATCAGGATTGGGTTTTAATTACTTTGTGGGAGACAGAATACAAGGACTTGGGTCTGTTTAAGTTAGGGAAATTTAGTACCTCATATTACCATAAAGCACTATAATTTCAAGAGAGAGGTAACAGAGGTTTGTATTTTGGCTGGTCTCGTCACGTCACAGGGAATTGTTTTCAAGAATTCTTAACCCTAGGTCCTCTCTCACAGGTTTACAGTTCCAGGTTACAGAGTCTGTGTAGTCTGGCAGTTTCCAAGCTGTGAAATTTACTTAATGCAGTTTTGATTGTGCCTCAGACAAATATCTAGTTACCAAGTTAAAAGAAATACAAAAGAGTATTAAAAAAATGAGAATAGAAAAAAAATTAGCTGGTCCTGATACCATATACCTCTAATCCCAGCAATGTGGGAGGCTGAGGCAGGAGGATTGAAAGTTTGAGGACAGCCTTAGCAACTTAGTAAGACACTGTCTTGAAAAAAAAAAAAAAAAAGGACTAGGGATGTAGGCTCAGTGGGAAGGCACCCCTAGGTTTAATCCCCAGTTTCTAAAGAGAAAAGAAAAGAGGGGGGGGGCCTGGAATTGTGGCTCAGCGGTAGAGCCCTTGCCTTACATGTGTGAGACCCTCAGCACCACATAAAAATAAATAAACAAAATAAAGATATTGTGTCCATGTATAACTAAAAAAATATTTTTAAAAAAAGAAAGAAAAGGGCTTGAGTTGTAGCTCAGTGGTAGGGCTCTAGCCTCGCACAAATGAGGCCCTGGGTTCGATCCTTAGCACCACATAAAAACATAAACAAATGAAGGTATTATGTTCATCTACAACTAAAAAAAAATTAAAAAAGAAAAGAAAGAGACAAAATAATAAAATATACTATCAAAAGTGTTCAGGTTGATTTTAAAAAGAAACCTTTTTATTCATTTCACTGTTTGTTCTTTTCCTATCCCCTCCCCTTCCCTTTCCTTCATTCCCCTTTGTTTACTGCACTGAATTTCTATTCCCCACTCCCCCTTACTGTGGGTTAGCTTCCACATATCAGAGAAAACATTAATCTTTGGGTTTTGGGTATTGGCTTATTTCACAGAGCATGATAATCTCCATATCCATCCATTTACCAGCAAATGAATGTGACATAACTTTGTACATATATGACTATATCATAGTGAATCTCACTATCATGTACAGACACAAGATTGGAAATCCTAATTAGAATAAGGTATATTCCATGCTTATATAATTATATCAAAATGGACTCTACTGTCATGTGTAACTATAAAGAACTAATAATCATAATAAAAAAGAAACCATCATATACAGTTTAAAAACAATGGATGGTTAAACAAGAATAGATGCAACAGTGGAAATGGTGGTTCAATATCCCTTATCCAAAGTTCTTGGGATAAGGGTTCTTGGGACAGAGTGTTTCAGAGTTTTTTTTTTTTTTTTTAGAAAATTTGCCTTTACGTAGTGATACATCTTCTTTTATAAATACCTCATACCCTATAGCCCAAAGATCATTTACATAATATATTTTAATAATTTTATAATAATTTTATGCAGGAGACAAAATTTCATTGTATGACATTTTCTACTTCTGGCATCCTGTTAGTATTTGAAATGTTTCATATTTTTCATTATTTCAGATTTTTGATTTTTTAAATTAGGGATACTCTACCTGTATAAGATAATATGTGAAAGAATTACCTAGAATGTAGCAAACTGACAGTGTGATAGATAATATGAGAGATTGAAAGACAAACCTAAGTAGTCAAACATAGACTTTATCAGATTTCCAGAAAAAGAAAAGAAAATTAGAATGGAAAGAAACCGTATTCAAGAGATGATAAAGGAAGAGAATTTTTCATAATTCATGATAGATGTGAATTCTTAGATTTAGAAAGCATAACATACCCAAAGTGCAATTGAAAAGAAACAAGAAATCCACATTTTGCTAAATCATAGTGAAACTGGATAATGCTACATTGGAGATAAAAATCTTACAGAGAGCAAAGAAAGATCGTCTGAAAGCCAATTAAAATTATATAGCTGACTCACCTCCTAATTTCTTTGTGTTTCTTTTGCTTTCCTTTGGTGACTTCTTTTGAATTTGTTATTTTTTCATTTTCTAACCGGTACCTTAGTACTTTTGTGTTTGTTTCTATTATTTGTTGTCTCTGTTGATTCTTAATCATCTGTTTTCTTTTCATGCTTGGCTGTCTTTGTTTATGTACTGGTCATATTATTTGGAAAATTATTTGGGAGAATAATGTGAAGAATGGAATGAAGGTGCTTTTCTCTCAGAGAGAACTTTTATTTGCTTTTACCAGGTTTTTGGAGGCATTACTAAAATACCAGGGATTGAACCCAGAGGCTCTTAACTACAGAATCACATCCCCAACCCTTTTTATTTTTTATTTATTTTTAAATTTTGAGACAGGGTCACACTAAGTTAATTAGAGCCTTGCAAAGTTCCTAAGGTTGGCCCGGAACTTGTGGCCTCCTGAGCCGATTGTGGGGACACCGACACAGATGTGTGCCGCTATACCCAGCTGGGACCATCTTCATTCAAGTTCAGTGTCTAAACTTTTGTAAGGACTAAAACAAATGATGCTAAACACAATCAAAAGTTCACCCTTACTACAAGGCTCATTTTCTTTTACATTTTTTTAGTTATAGATAGACACAATGTTTTTATTTTGTTTATTCATTTTTATGTGGTGCTGAGGATCGAAACCAGTGCCTCACATATGAGAGGCAAGTGCGCTGCCACTGAGCCACAACCCCAGCCCTGCAAGGATCATTTTCATAGCAAATTGTTCTAGCATGTCTTTTCTGTACAAAAGTAGCTTAGGCTCCTGAATTATTCCTCTGCGGTTTTGCTTTTTAAAAAAAAAAAATTTTATAGAGTTATTAGTTACCATTTTGTTAGTTTCTTGATGCTTTTATGAGGATAGTTTATGTTTCATCTTGTGAGTGGGAGGGATGGTCTGGAAGTACCTATTCCCACCATTACCAGAAACAGAATTCATATTGCTTTTTTTCAAAGACTCAGATTTGTGTACTAAACCTATAATGAAGCATAGCTGTCAGAAAACTATTCTGTTCAATGAATTGTACTCTGCTGGCAAAATATTGCCTCATTAGGACATGAGTAATGAAAATCCTTTAAAACTTGTTGGATAATTTGCAATTTACCACATGTAATAATTCAGAATAGCTCTTTAGAATATAATTTCACTTTTAAAAATGCTTTTTCTTCATGTCTGCACCATTTGAACTATAGTTGTGGATGATAGTGCATCTTGTTACCCAGTGTGTTGCTTCCTTTCCCTCCCTCCCTCATCTAACCTATGACAGCTGCTTTTATTTGTGTTTCCTTAATATGTCTTGAAACTGCTTCTTTCCATTCCCATATCCTTTCCTCAAGTTCAGGCCTTCAGTGCTGTTCTGGGTTTCTGAAACAGCCTTCTGTTCCTGCCACTGTTCTTAAGCCTCTCCAAGCTATTAGCGTTGGTTCCAGTTGCTTCCAAGATAGTCACAGCTGCTGTTTGGCCTGATTGCTCATGTGGCCACACTTACTTCTCATGTTCTTTGGTCACATTTCCTCACCCTCACTTTCCATTTTCCACTAATTTTATTGTTCTTCACTCAGACAATAGCTGTTCCTAGGAAGTTCACCCAGACCCTGAAAATTAGATGTACCTCCCTGTGTTCCCATTGAACTTGGATCATAGCTCAGTTATAATTTTATCACGTTGTTATAATTAATTTTTTTTAAATTTGTTACTTTTTGTCAATACAGTACAGCTTTTTACAGTAGTCAGGGCTCAGAAAGTTCATAGTGTGAACTTTAACCACCTTCTTCAGCCAGTTAGTTCTTAGATACTTAGTATAGTTCATTGAACAAATGAATGGTGGGCATGAAAGGCAAATTAGATGGGTGCAGGTAATAATGCTTGGGTCTGAGGAAAACACTAAGGACGTGTGGTTCATGTTTCTAGTAGAGGGTTATTTAGATAGTATGTTTAGTCATATCAATGACCATTGTATTACTTTGTGAATTGAGTTTGTTAATTTCAGTTATTTGTCTTTAAAGCAAACCTTTCAGTAAAAAATGGAAATCCAAACAGTCCTTCTAGCAGTTTTCATTTCAGCTGCTTCTCTACAAATACCTTTATGTTTGAAATGTGTTGCATCTCCCAGGCCTAACTGGTAGGTACAGACTCCATCACTGACAGTAACTATAGGTCACATGGTTTTTTAAGTGACACACACAACAGATACTAATGTTATCACCCAGTTCATCTCTAAATGTGAAGGACTCCAGTGACACCTACAACTAGTCCTTGGGTCTTTCATGGTAAAGAAGAATCTTTGTTATCTCCAGGACATCATAACCATTGTTTTTTTATTTTTTATTTTTGGCTTCTGGAATGAAATGATTCAGATGCCTTCTTTTTGTTTGTTTACATTGTTTAGTATCACACTTGGAATAATATCTTTATCATCGTTTATTGGATAGTGCTGCTTCCTATTCTATTGCTTGTCAGACTCACCAAATCTCTTTATACTAAAATAAGGATTCCTGATTCTGGTGGCTGACATCTACTTTATTAGAATTTCTTGGAAGATCTTATAACTACTTGTTATTTAAAAATAATTTTAAGGTATGTATTTTATTTTTAAAAACTTAGAAGTCATTCATTTACATTCTGATCTGCATAGAGGAGATAAAAGTGGAATTAGAGCCACCCCAATGATGAGCAATTTGTGATAAATGGTACCATACATCCTTTCATTCTCCCTCCATTCATTTAAATACCAATAATTAGTAATAACTTGCTTTCTTAATGTGTATTTTTAAAGTGTATTACCTTTTACAGGCTAAAATTTAAAATTTAAATCTGTCGCAACATAATGCTTCAAATTATCACTATCAGATCATACTTGAGATTCCAGGACTAGTTCTCCTTACTTAATCTTTCCTTGTTCACTTTTCACGAAATACCTGTCTTTATATCTATGTGTTAAGGTTTGTCTACCCAGAGTTATTTCCAAACTTAATTTTTGGGTACAATTTCTCCCTTTCTTTTAAGATGATGATGATGATGATGATGATGGAGGCAGTGAATATTTAATGAGTAGTTTGTATACAGACAGCACTGTACTAAGTGTTGGCATATATTATTGAATTATTATGACACATAGAGTTAAGGCCCCTTGTTGTTCTTGTCTTTGATGGAGAAATTAGGGCAAGACTAAATAATTGGTCAGTGGCAGAGCCTGGATTTGAACCAAGGTCACCTGCCTTCTAAGCCCAAATTCTTAGCCTCTGAGCTATTACTTTTCCTAGAGGAGGCTGTTTTGAACCCAAAATGATTCGTGATACAAATGATGCTTTTGCCTACACTGATACTAGGTTAGAATAAAAGTTACTCCCTTTTTGCTTTTGCAGGTTCCCAGCCAAATCAGCACAACCTTTTTAGTCTCTAAGATATTTAGTTTCATATCTCTTAAAATTTTTTTTAGCAGAATTCATAAACATGACTTAGGTTTTTCTCTTTCTGTATTTCAGAAAATATTTAATTTTAAGACAGTAGCTCTCTGTGTAGGCTGTCTTATACATTCACAGATGGCATTATTTTATCTGTCCTTAAACCATCTGTAGCATCAGCCTAGTCTATTCCAATTGGTGTCATCTTACATTTATGCAGGAGTGAGTTATTAAAGTAAAACTTTATATTTATATTGCATTTTGGGTAAATGTTAGAGTAAAACATTGATTTATTTTATCACAACAACTATGCAAAGAAAATTTAATTTTTTAACCTCATCTTGATTTATTTTATATGAAGTCTTCAGAACTGAATTGAATTGAATTCAGCAACTATTTATTGAGCACATATTGTGCTCCTGGAATTGTGGAGATAAGTTTATGGTCCAGCAGGAAAGACAATGGAGTAGTAAATACAATTGAAGAAGAAATACAATTATGATTCTCATTATGAAAAACCATTTCAGAGGAGTGGATAAAATGGAGTTTCTTAGGGAAAAGGGAGAGTCTTCCAGGCAAAGTAAGCAGCAAGTGGGAAGCTCTGATGTCAAAGCTTACAGAGTGACCAAGATAGTAGAAGATGTTCAGTCTGACTGGTACTTAGAGTGGGAGGCAGAGAGTGACAGGTTTTTTGAGGCGAGACTTTACATGTAAGTAGGGACAGACGCCTTGTAGGCCAATTAAGGATTCTGGATTTGAACTTAAGATTAATGCAAGTTATTGATGAACCTAAAGCAGAGGTATGGCACGAACAGAATTGGTTTTAGGAAGACACCTCAGGCCTCAGTATTAAGAAAGGGACATAAGTAGATGTGGGAATACTGATCCTCAGGAAGAAGACATTTTTTTTTTTATTATCAAAACATTACAGAGCTCATGATATATCATTTTTCATACATTTGACTCAATTGGGTTTTGAACTCCCATTTTTACCCCAAATACAAATTGCAGAATCACATTGGTTACACACTCACATTTTTACATAATTTTATATTAGCGACTGTTGTATTCTGCTACCATTCCTATCCCTTACTATCCCCCGTCCCCTCCCCTCCCCTCCCATCTTCCCTCTCTATCTCCTCTGCTGTTGAGGAAGAAGACATTTGAGTTGGTTCGGGGTTGGCGGGCTCTCTTGGACCACTTCTTGCTATACTGTGTTGTTGTTGTTTTGCTGGCAATGGCAGAAATCGACCTGATATTAGATGTTGTGTTTGACTCTCTTGAAGTTACAGATAGCTCTGTATTATTTTTATTTTGTAAAATCTTTCAGGAAAGTTGGGAGGTTATTTTAGTAGACATTGAGAAAAATGATTTTGACTTAGATCAGCGTAATGGCATAGAGATGGAAAAAGTGGATAGATTCCAGGGCCATACTGCTGAGAATGGAAGAGCCAGTCTAGGTGTATACAAAGTTCCATTTTATTGATGTCTAATAAAATTTTATTGGTGTCCTATGTAAGAAAAAATGGAACAAAAATGAAACCTGGAGTTAATATAGTAGCTCTGTATTGTGCAAGGCATGACCTCACGGTGCAATTACAAGGATAACGGAGATAAAAGCATTCTGTTGATTGGAAAGTACTGGATCTAACTGTCATCTAGGTGATATCCTGCTGTAAGGTTTGCTCATCACATGAGTGTGTGATAGTAACAGAACTTCAAGTGACAAACATGTTTATTTAGTGTCTGATGCCTCCACTTCCAAAAAAAATCAATTCATTCTTTGATCCACTTGCTTATTTGTTTTTAAAAACTTTACTGAGAGTCTATTATCCACCAGGCCTGTCTCTTCATCGCAGTCTTTAATATCACAAGTGGCCATATACCTAGTGCAGACCTTTTATGTTTATAAGTACTTATTGAGACATATCTCATTTAGGATACATTTACTCAGGTTGACAAGATCTCACCACTTCTTCCCAAGTGGCCTATTTACTCAGTGTGTAGCCATTGATAAAATCCTGTGACCCTAATCTTCCATTTCTCCTGATGTCATGTTCTCTGCACTTTATATTGCTACTCTGCAGTCTTTGCTCAAGCTCCATTTTGGTTGAACATTTGGTTGGTTCAATCATCACCACCCCCACCAAGGCTTCCTGTTACTCATTGTAGGCTTTTCTTATTAAACAGTGTAATGCAAGCTGTTATAGCAAAGGCAGCCTTAGTCTCAGTGGTTTAAGTACATTAGAAGCTTATTTCCTGTTATCATAAATTCATTTGATAACAGATGTAAGAATAAAGGGTTTTCTGCTTCACTCATGCACCCAGGCTGATGGAGTTAACATGCTGCTCAAAAAAAGTGCTTTGAACTCAACATCTAGCTGTCAGAGTGAGAGAGAGTGAAAATGAATATGAACACTCACATAGGGAGGTTTTCACAGGCTAAGGATTAGAAGTGGCTGGCATCATTCCTACCCACTCTTCATTACTCAGGTAATGACCATAGGTAACTGCAGGGGAGGCTGGGAAATACAGTCATATATTTGTCTTGTGAACCAATCTGTGCCACACCAGCTCCTGACTTTTTTTCTGTGGTACCTGCTCTTGATTTTAAATGATAGGAAGAAGCAGAGAAGGACTAGAGATAGGAAAGTATCTCCTTTATACTTTTCTAAGTGGCTGTGTCATGGTCCTAGACATTAAAATGGGAAATGTTTACATTCTGAATTCTAACATATCTGATCATTGCTATTATTCTATATCACAGGGAAATAAATGCCCGACTTGATGCTGTATCTGAAGTTCTCCTTTCAGAATCTAGTGTGTTTGGTCAAATAGAAAACCATTTATATAAATTGCCCGACATAGAAAGAGGACTGTGCAGCATTTATCACAAAAAAGTAAGTGTGATTGAAAATCAAATTATAGCTTATATTGTGCCCTAATACGAGGATGCCAGATATTAATGGAACATCTTCTGATATTTCTGTATTATTTTTATTTTGTAATCTTGCAAGTAGCATGAGAGAGTATCTAAACCCTCAGAAATCTGAACGTACAAATTAAGGTTGTTTAGTTTTTACATTTGTAAAAAGTAAAGTTTTGCCACTTTTTAACCTACATTAGCATATATAGAAGTCCTCCTATTATAATGCAAGATATTCTGTTTCATCCTCAAACTGCAAACCAGTATCAAAATGGGAAATTTACTTAGTCCTGCTACTTGAGAAAAGAGATGCCTTTTTTCTTTTGATCTTAAAACAACTTATTTTTTTACTTAACCAAAGCATTAAATGTAATATTTGTTACACTGGTATGACATTGGTGAGGCTGTTAGTATGCAAACAAATTTGGATGTTGAAGGTGAGTAAAACTATTATTTTGTTTTATATTATTAAGTTTCACAGCCTAAGTGATAGAGCACTGATGAGTTTTCCTCAAGGGAAATCATTTTATTTTATCATCAAAATATTCTTGAAATGTAAAAAATGATTAATTCATTATATTTATAATAAATGTTAATCAGGTAGATTTTTAAAGTGTATTACCTTTTGCAGAGTCATTCATGTACAATATATTCTTTGTTCCATGTAATAAAAACTATGACACTGAGAAGATATTATTTTATAACCTTTTACTGCTAAGAAATTGTAAATATTTATAATGTTGTAACAGCTTGTATTGCATTGGCTTCTATGGTGCTACTTAGAGAGGATTAGTAACTTGCTAGTAAGTGACAGAATTTATGTTTAAACCTAGGTTTCTTCACTGGGTTTTTAATGGCTGTCTCTTTTGGGTGCTACTATGTTTGATGTAGTTGTCTTGGCTACCCCATTGCCTTTTTTTTTTTTTTTTAATGTGGTTGCTTCTTCACAGGCAAATTTTGTTTTTTGCCCAAATGTACTTGCTTGTCAATTTAATAATTTTATCATAGAACAATTTCTATAAGCCCCAGTTTTAGAGTGACCAATTTTCCTTTAATGTTTACTTTCTTAAGTCCTTCTTTCTCCACAAACTTTTACTAGAATGATAAGTACTGCCTCTTAGAACATTTGTGGTGTTCAAGAGGACTTATGTAACTGTTCCATATGCTTCGGCTAAATTTGAAAACAAAGTACAAAGCAGATTTGGGAATACTGATCCTCAGGAAGAAGACATGTGAGTTGGTTCAGGATTGGTGGGGTCTCTTGTTGTTGTTTTGCTGGCAATGGCAGAAACCGTCCTGATATTAGAAAACGTTGTGGTTAACTCTCTTGAAGTTACAGAGGGGTGCCAAACCATCTATTATTTTGTGTCCTTGGCCAGTACCTGACAATCAGTGCAGTACTACCCACATCAGTCAGCAGATCTCCAAGTACCTTGCCTTCACTATTTGAGAGGATTCACTGAATAATTTCAGAGATTTTTTTTTTAATTTTCTGAAGAGAAAATAGGAGCAGAGCTAAAATTCTTTCAATTGCTAATCTAACAAGTAAAATCAAAATGTCTGTGGCATCAAGATTGCAGCATCATTCCATGCTTCCGTGGTTTCTTACGCCTTGATCCTCTCTTTAAACTTCACTTTGATGCTTGCCTTTCATTTGGTTTATGTATTTATAAAAGCATCCAAGCTCTAGTAAAAGTTCCAAAATAATTCATTTTAAAAGTGACCAACATGCAGTGCAAGAACGAGTTTCATTTTGGAATTTCAAAATATATTTTACTAAAGGAACTATGACTCACTTAGAAGCTGTTTCTTTTTGCTGTTTTCATGTTTACACAAGAATATGCCTCAAGATTGGTTTGAAAGGTGAAAAATAAAAATGATTTTATAACAAACCAGCTTCAGAAAGGCTTAGAACTTTAAACCATATTTTTATAGCTTAGTTAGCAGACTCTTGGAACACACCATCAAACACATATCTGTTCTTTATTACTACATTTCTCTAAGTAAGCTTCTATAGACACCCAATAATGAGTGCTATCCTGGGTACAGGTTGTGCCAATTATGTGATATTCACAAAATGGTAAGGAACACTGGCTATTATTGAAGTCAGACATTTAGGCCTGGTGGCTGTATAGAAAGTGCCATTGGAATTTGCACAAATAGGTGTTTTTATGGTAATAAAGATAGAGAATCCTAACTGGCCTGATCCTGGGATAAAATCAATATATTTTTAAAAAATAATAAAACTTCAAATTCAAATCTTGTAAAATAGTGCTATTCATAGGAACCCCTACTAACTTTGCTCAAAATTTGTTTTGTAAGAAACTGATAAATGATTGCTAAGGTTGGTGACTACATTTAAAGATTATAGTACTTTGTGGATCAAAGACGTCAAAATTAGATCAGAAACCCTGTATATACTAGAAGAAAATGTAGTCCCACACTTTAACAGATCAGCCCAGGAACTGACTTCCTTAACAAAAAAGAAGCCTAAGAAGTAAAATCAATAGTCAATAAATGGGACTAAAAAAACCTCTTTACAGCAAAGGAAACAATCAAGAGCATGAAAAGAGAGCCTACAGAATGGGAGAAAATCTTTGCCACTTGCACCTCAGATAGTGCATTAATCTCAAGGATATATAAAGAACCCCAAAATTTTAACACCAAAAAAATAAACAAAAAACAAATAAACAATTAATTCAGTCAATAAATTGGCTAAGGAACAGAACAGACTCTTCACAGAAGAAGTACAATCAATCAACAAATATATGAAAAAATGTTCAACATCTCTAGCAATTAGAGAAATGTAAATTACATTGAGATTTCATCTTACTCCAGTCAGAATGGCAATTATCAAGAATACAAGCAGGATGTAGGGAAAAGGATTCCCTCATACATTGCCGGTATGACTGCAAATTAGTGCAACCACTCTGGGAAGCAGTATGGAGATTCCTCAGCAAACTCGGAATGGAATGACCATTTGACCCACTCCTCAGTATATACCCAAAGGATTTAAAATCAACATACAATATTGATGCAACCACATCAGAATTTATAGCAGCACAATTCACAATAGCTAAGTTATGGAATCAACCCACATGCCCTTCAACAGATGAATGGATAAAGAAAATGTGGTATATATACAAAATGGAGTATTACTCAGCCATAAAGAAGAATGCTTTATTTAATTTGCCAGTAAATGGATGGATCTGGAGACTATTATGCTAAGTGAAATAAGCCAGTCTCCAAAAAGCCAAAGGTAGAACATTTTCTCTTATATGCAGATGCTAACCCACAATAAGGTTGGGAGGGGAAGAACAGAAATTCAGTAGATTAGACAAAAAGGGATGAAGGGAAGGGAGGAAAGAAAGACAATAGAATGAATCTAACATAATTTTCCTATATACACATATGAATATACCACAGTGAATCCCACCATTACGTACATCCACAAGAATGAGGTCCTAATTAGACTAAGATATATTCCACGCTAGTGTAGAGAGAACTTTGCTGCCAGAAGTGGATCTGAGCAGCTGCCTTGGGAACCTATCCTCAGCCTTTCTGCAGCTCTTTTGAGTTCTTTGCATAAGAAATGTCAGAACAACCTGCCTTGTGCATTTAGGACTTGCTTGCAGAGCACTTCAGGTTTTCACTCTGTTCCTATGGCTGACTTACATTGGAAACAGAGCTTACCTTGGGAAATGAATTCCTTTCTTGCCTCTTAGATTACAGTAATTACAAGAACTATTCTTTGAAAATTATGTTTAAGATGTTTAGTTTTTTACTTTTGTTTGAATTAATTGACCTAGTGCCTAAAAAGCTTCCAGGCTCCATACTTATACAAGCATTCCAACTTCCTTATTAGCAGGTGGTATTTTTCCCACTATGCTGGGGCCTTTCTGGGGAAGAGATGTTTCATGGTACCTTTTGATCTCAACTTTAGTTCAGTTGGACCCTACTTTTTTCTCTTCATAAAAATTTGTTTTTTGTTTTTTTTTTTTGAGAGAGAGAGAGAGAGAATTTTTTAATTTTTTTTTTTTTTTTTTTTTTTAGTTTTTGGCGGACACAACATCTTTGTTTGTATGTGGTACTGAGGATCGAACCTGGGCCGCACTCGTGCCAGACGAGCGAGCTACCACTTGAGCCACATCCCCAGCTTGAGTCACATCCCCAGCCCCTCTTCATAATTTGTTTAATCTCATATGGTTAATAATTATCTTTTAAAATAAATATTTAGCATTAATCCATTTTCTGTATATTACTAAATGTGCCTTATCATGAATTTAACCCTAAATTGTCTTCTTATAATAAGATTAATTTATTTTCATTAAATATTCATTTTTTTTTCTTGCAGAACTCTCTTCTAGAGCATTCTGACTGATCTGTTCTGGTTTGGTTGCTACCTCCTTGAATTCCCTTTACTTCTCTTGAGTTGAATCTTCTGCTTTTTGTATTCCATGTCTCCCCGTTAGTATATGCCTTCATTTTCATGTGTTATCCTGAGAAGCTTCCTAAAAAAGGGTGATGGAAATAAATGTGTCCCCCCCATTCTCAGACTTGATTGGTAGTTTGGCTAAGAATAAAATTCGAGGTTATAAATTATTTTCATTCAGAATTTTGTGTTATACCAGTGTCTTTTAGTTGCACAGTATGAAGTCAATGTGATGCCTGATTCTGTGTGTGATCCTCCTTGCTTCCTTTAGAAATTGAAAAATATTCTCTTTATTCCCAGTCTTCTAAAATTTCGTGATGATCTGGCTTGATTTAGTTCTGTTTTTATCCATTGTGTTGTGACGTTCTGGTCCGGCAGCTTAAATCCTGAAATTCTGGAGGATTTTCCTGAATTAATTTTTGATGATTTCTTTCTTTCTGAAACTTTTTTGTTTGAACTGATGTTTATCTAATTTTCTTCTGTGTTTTCTGTTTCCTATCTCTATACTTTTGCTTTACTTTCTTGGGGATTTCATCATCTTCTGTCTCTTCTGTTGAATTTTGTCATTTCTACTGTCATAGTTTAGAATTGTGTGTGTGTGTGTGTGTGTGTGTGTGTGTGTGTGTGTGTGTGTGTGTGTGTGTATTGGTCTGAATGTTCTTTGAAAAAAAAATCTTCCCATTTTTGTTTCATGGTTGCAGTGTCTTCGGTTTTATTGAGGTTATTATCAAATTTTTAAGTGTCTTTTTCCTTAATTATATAGGCTTACTTCCTTCTAAGAATTATTATTTTGGTCTTTACATTTCATATTAAAATGTTTTCTCAAGTATCTGATCATTCTTTTTAAGAGAGAACTAGAATGTTAATGTGAAGACCTATGTAGTCGAATGGCTTATTTTACAAAAAAAGAGGAAAGACCTGTAAAGTAAACTTAGCTTGGCTATTTATTGGGAGAACTACTGCTATAGTTATCTTTAGAGTTTTCCTGTTGAGATACCTCTTTTCCTGATGAGCCAATAATGTTCTGGGAGATGGAGAGGGACAATGTGGATCTCAACATCCAGTTTGCATTTCTTTAATCCTCTACTTTCAGTGGTACCCTCATCCTTTGCTGGGTCTGATGCTCATCCAGATACCCCAGGTTACTTTTTCCCTGGAATAGATCTAGAGTTCTTTATAAGGCAGTGAAGTATTGGTTGCCCAATAGCATAGAAAAGTATAAGGGATCCAGGGACTTAATTGTTTCTTAAATGGCTCTCAACTAATTCTTCCCTACTCTAACCCCTTCCCACCTGCAAAGATCATGTATGTACCACCTGGGATTTTTAGGATTCTTGGTGTAAATCAGGTTGTATCTCAGTTTTACATAAGGACAACTTTAGAGTCAAAACATTTTGAGACTTGTTGCTGATGTCTTTGAGTCATTCTTATGGTTTTATGCATTCTGAAAAAATGTTTTGACCGTAGTTCTGACATGGAGAGAATTTAGATGCATGGATTCATCCCACTGTCTTTACCAGAAGCTTCTATAAAAAATTATTAATGTGTGTTTAAGAATTACAGTGGTATACCAGGGTATAAAGAATGAGTCTTCCTGTACCACCTCCCCATACCTACTACCTAGAGGTAACCAGAGTAAGTTACATGTGTGCTCTTCTAGAAATATGTTTTGGTTTTTTAAAATTTTTTTTTAATATTTATTTATTTATTAAGTTTTTGGCAGACACAACATTTTCGTTTGTATGTGGTGCTAAGGATCGAACCCGGGCCGCACACATGCCAGACGAGCGAGCTACCACTTGAGCCATATCCCCAGCCCTAGAAATATGTTTTTATTTTTAATGTTTAGAGAATAATTCATATCATTTAAAGATAACAAAGAAAATGTTGCTGTCTAAAGATATAAAAATATATATGTATATGATATAAGCATACTATTTATTTAGTATATGTTGAAATTATAGGGTTCTGTAGCAGTATATACAGGTTTCTTATTTTTAAACTGTTTCATAGTATTACATTGTTTTGAGTTTTTCCTAATAAGATTTCAATTGATGGACATTTGTTTTTATATTATTATAAAAAATCACTACTCTAAATACAGATACACACATATTTTCCCACTACTTGAGTATATTTTGAAATAAATTCTAAAGAACTGGAATTGCATAGTGCACTTTTTAATTTATTAAGATATGTGCACTTTATAATTTATCAGGATATCCCAAGCTATTCTTCAAAAAGGTTATGCTTGTACTTTTAGTATTAGTTTTTTTTAATCACCTGTGTGACCTAGACTTTTAAATCTTTGACATTCTGATAAGTCACAGACGCTACCTTGTTGTTTCAATTTGTGCATCTTTTGTTCTGTATAGTTAATCCTGTTTAGACATTTTTTTTTATGAGCTACATATTTACTTTGTTTAGCCATAATTCTTTGGATTATTTATTTTTTTTCATGTCAGTTTGTAATAGCTCATTATATTTGGGAGAAATTTGTTCTTTCCCTGTCATGTCTTGCAGATATTTCCCTTAGAACTGTCCTTCATGTTGTTGATATTGACCATATAGCAAAAAAAAAAAAAAAAACATGTTGTAAACATGTATTTTAAAATGAAAATTTACAAAGTATTGTCCTTTATTATCCCATACTGAAATTATCTTCTTATTGCTTTAAAATATTTTGTTATGTAGTGTTTAGCTAGGAGCCATAGTGCATGCCTATAATCCCGGAGACTCAGGAGGCTGAGGCAGGAGGATCATAAGTTTGAGCAACAGCATCAGCAACTTAGTGAGACACTGTCTCGAAATACAAAATAAAATAGCGAGGGTTGGGGATGTAATTCAGTAGTAGAGTGTCCCTGGGTTCAATACTCATTACTGAAAAAAAAAATTGTATAGTGTTTAACCTCATTTAGAAACTAGCAGTGGCATTTTATTTGGACTAAATTGTTTAGAAATTTTTCCTTTTTTTGATTCTAATTTTAAAAAGATCACTAAGTAAACTTCATTTTCTTGTACCTTATGCTGTGTAGATTAAAAATATTCCTGTTTTCAGTGTTCTACCCAAGAGTTCTTCTTGATTGTCAAGACCCTGTATCATCTGCAGTCAGAGTTTCAAGCATTAATGCCTGCTGTTAATTCTCATGTTCAGTCAAACCTGCTCCAGACAGTTATTTTAGAAGTTCCTGAACTCCTCAGTCCAGTGGAGCATTACTTAAAAATACTTAATGAACAAGCTGCCAAGTAAGTACCAGATCCTCAGTTCTTCCTTTCCATCAATGAGAATTCATCTAATACATTTGCTATTTGATGTGTGGATTTTCAGTCTTTGCTAGAGTACTGGTAGAAGGTGCTTGAGTGCACATGTACTCAGTTAGAAACATGATTAGATACTGAAAGTTTTACATTACAGCTGGAAGTTTCACTTTATTATCTAAACTCAGGCAGTTTATTACGTAGGACAGTTGTACTGCTTCCCCAGGTGTCAGATGATAAAACTATAAAGCACAGGCAAAGCCAAACAGTAGCAGTTTATTAACTTGAAAATGGATGTCAGATGGCGTCGTGTACTCATTTCCCAGATATCCATTGTGTACTCATTTCTTAGATACCCAGGGATGATCTGTCTTATATTTAGATTCTGTAACAGCAAAGTTATCTTTTAAAGGATAATTATTTCACAGTGCGTCCCACAAAAATTTCCATATTTAAAAAAAAATTGACATTTACATTTGTCTTTATTTTCTGAATAGGCAAATGACTCTTATTTAATTTTTTCTCTTGGTTTCACCATGGGAATCATGAATTTGTAAAATTAAAATTATATTATGGTAATTTTGTCAATCCTCAGAAGTTCAGAAACATCCCCATAAATACTTAGTGGCAGAACTGGCATTAGAACCACATTTTCTTGACTTCTAGCACTACGGTCTTTTATCATGGTACAAAATAAAATTAATGACTGTTCTAATAATATACTTAAATATATGTATTTGCATTTTTCATATTTCAGAATTGGGAATAAAACTGAATTATTCAAAGACCTTTCTAACTTCCCTTTAATAAAACAGAGGAAGGATGAAATTCAAGAAGTTACTGACAAGATCCAAATACATTTGCAAGAAATACGAAAAATATTAAAAAATCCTTCTGCACAGTATGTGACAGTATCAGGACAGGAGGTAATGTCAAACATGAATTTATTTTGCATCAGCTTGCCTTAAGTAGAAAAGCTATTTTAAAATGTAAATAAAAATCTGAGGATAGGATGTAAATATCATTTTTTCAACTTTTTGTTTTGTTCTTTGGAAATAAAAATAAATTGTTTTGATAAGAAATATTTTAATAATGATATTTTATTAGTCTTTTGACAAATTTATGCAACTTAATGTTATATGTGTTTTATTGTTATCTGTTAGAATTATATTATGGAAAACTTTGCTTCTTATATAAGTAGTAATTTAGAGAATCCACTTGTTCTGAATCCAGGACATAGAAGTCATTCTTTGATCCTAGGCTTAGAGAAAATGAAATGATACCAAGTGGACCATGTAATGTTGATTGGATCACACAGTGATTATTAAACGATGGTAGTTCTTTCTGAAGTTAGTAATATAATTGCTAAATGGGGGAAAAGGCACTCATACTTTGCTGGTGGGACTGCAAATTGGTGCAACCAATCTGGAAAGCAGTATGGAGATTCCTTAGAAAAATTGGAATGGAACCACTATTTGACCCAGCTATCTCGCTCCTTGGTTTACACCCAAAGGACTTAAAATCAGCATACTGTAATAACATAACCACATCAATGTTCATAACAGCACAATTCACAGTAGCTAAACTGTGGAACCAACCTAGATGCCCTTCAATAGATGAATGGGTAAAGGAACTGTGGTATATATACACAATGGAATATTACTCAGCCATTAAGAAGAATGAAATTATGGCATTTGCAGGTAAATGGATGGAGTTGGAGAATATCAAGTTAAGTGAAGTAAGTCAATCCCCCAAAACCAAAGGCTGAATGTTCTCTCTGATAAGTGGATGCTGATCCATAATGGGGGAGGGGGAGGCATGGGAAAAATGGAGGAACTTTGGGCAAAGGGGAGGGAGGGTGCATGGGTGCAGGAAAGATGGTGGAATGAGATGGACATCATTACTCTAGGTACATGTATGACTGCAAATATGGTGTAATACTACATCATGTACAACCATAGAAATGTAAAATCGTACTGCAGTTGTGTACTATGAATCAAAATGCATTCTGCTGTCATATATACCTAATTAAAATAAATTAATTTACAAGTAAAATAAGAGTGAAAAACTATATTTAGTGATTCTGTAACAATATTGTGGTACTGTTTTTTTATTTTATTAATTCTTTTTGATATATGACAGCAGAATGCATTACAATTCATATTATACATATAGAGCCCGATTTTTCATGTCTTTGATTGTATAGAAAGTATATTCATACCAATTCGTGTCTTCATACTTGTACTTTGGATAATGATGTTCATCACATTCCACCATCATTTCTAATCCCATGCTTCCTCTCTTCACCTCCCACCCCTTTTCCTATCTAGAGTTTGTCTATTCCTCCCATGCTCCCACTCCCTACCCCACTATGAATCAGCTTCCTTATATGCACAATTCAGGAGCCACTTGTCAAAAGAAACGAACTTTATTTTTAGAACCACCACACCAAACAAAACAGCTCCTCAGGAAAAACCTTCAGAGCCCAACTGCCACCACCGGCTTCCCACAAGCCTCTCAACCTCCCCCACTCCTCCTGCTCTTGAGGCCGATTGGCTGGGTTGTGTGGGCGGAGCCAAAAAAAGTTCCCCAATGAGCAGCTCCGAAGTCTGAAAGTGCGGGGAAACAGCCCAGAGAGCATCACCGCAGAGGAGCCAATCAGCTAGAAGTTGCTGTGGCCGCTGTGAGCCAATCATCAGCTGGCAGTCTGAAAGTTTGCTGGGGCCCCTTCGGCTGTGGCTCTCAACATCTCCCCCTCTCTGTTTAAACAACAAGCATGTGGCTTAGGGACTGTGCCTGCCTTAGGTTGTCCAGTAGTACATATGGTTCTTACCCGGTATCAGATGAGCTGACCTCAAGGCGTCAGCCTCCTGTCTTAGGTTGGTACCATTGCAATTGGATCTTACCCATCACTGACTACCGGTCCAGTATATAGCCACGCCTGTGGAAAGGTCTTTGTACCAGCAGGGGGGTGAGGTTCTTTGCCTCACCTCTGTTGGCCCCCAAATTTTAGCTGAACGATCATGACAAGCAGAAGGGAGGAAGATACACCAAGCCAATTGATGGCTCCTTTTGGAAAAATTGTACCACCGATGACATCATCAGCAAAAATACCCCAACACTACCACAAGTCACTGCACCAACAGATAGTTCACAATGCATACAGGTGAGTTCACAGTGCATACAAGTGATACATAGTCCAGGCAAGTTCTGCAAGCAGTTCAGTAATGGCTATTGCAGAAGCTGTAGATTGGTTTTATCTTTGTCTTCACCGGCACTGGGATGAAGATAGGAATTCTGGCAATAATGGCTAAAGAAAAAATTAACATTCCAAAAGGCACTAAAAAAAAACAATTTTCTTAACAATTTACATTGTCTTCACTGGCACTGGGATGAAGATAGGAATTCTGACAATAATGGCTAAAGAAAAAATTATGTAACATTCCAGAAGACACTAAAAGAAAACTATTTTCTTAACAATTTACATTATCTTGAAGAGAATTATTAAATATAATGAAAAGGAAAGGTGAAAGTAAACAAACGGATCTGTTAACCTCCCTTTTTGTTCACATATTAAAACAATCCTCAACAGTTGTTTACCCAATTTAAATTAAACCATTTAAATCACATGAATAAAAAAAAATATTTGGATCCATTTTTTCATGAGCGGTCATCATATATGATATATGGACATATGTACATACAAACATACAACATAAAACACAAGTGTGCACACAACACATAATAGTAAAGGCCTTATAACTTTTTACAGGTGAAATCTCCATTGCAATGTTTAAAAACTCTGTAGTCAAAAAATAGAACTGATCAGCAAAACATTAACCTAGGTCCGTATGAGCTCAAAAAAAAAAAAAATAGAACTTTATGATGTGGGAAAGGACAATAATAAAATAGATATTGAAAAAAGCATCCTGGTTCTGTCGCAGATGTAAGGGTAGCCAAACTGGAGTTCTGGATATCAGCTGTTATGGATTTGAGCCAAATCATCTTCTTTTTGATCTGTAGAAATCGCTTTAGTTAATCTTTCTGGAATCCAAATCGGCTGCTGTTCTCCCTGTGGAAACACACAAACAGACCCCCTACTCCAGACAATTACTGGGTCAGGACCTTTCCATTGTCCTGTTAGAATATCCTTCCAAAGTACCTTGGGTTTATGTACATTTTTTGGACACATATGCCTTTCCGCAGCACTAAGTCCTGATGAATCCAAATTTAAAAAGTTTAGAGTAAAAAGGGTTATTTTAAGTTTATCTTTGAGGAATATATACCCCTTCCCAATTCCTTCTTTTTGCTTTAATAAGTACATTTTAATAGTTTGATGAGCTCTTTCAACTATGCCTTGTCCCTGTGGATTGTATGGGATTCCTGTTATATGAGTAATGCCAAATGTTGAACAAAATTGTTTAAAAGAGGTAGAAGTATAACCAGGGGCATTATCTGTTTTTAACTGTTTTGGAATGCCTACAGTGGTAAAATTTTGTAAGCAATGAGCTATAACATCTTTAGTTTTTTCTCCAGCATGAAGGGAGCCCATCAAAAATCCAGAAGAAGTATCAACTGTAACATGCAAATATTTTAATTTTCCAAATTCTGGCAAGTGTGTGATGTTCATCTGCCAAATATGGTTAGGTATCAATCCTCTAGGATTGACTCCAAGATTAACTTGTGGTAAGAAGGTCACACAATTTTGACATTGTTTTATTATTTGTCTAGCTTGTTCCTTAGTTATTTTAAAACGCTTTTGTAAAGTATTAGCATTGACATGGAACTTTTTATGAAAATTTGTAGCTTCTTCTAATGTAGAGAAAATATGTATGTCATGTGTAGTTTTATCTGCTAAATCATTGCCCAAACTAAGGGCTCCAAGCAATCCTGTATGTGCCCTGATATGTCCTATAAAGAATGGATCTTTTCTGTTCCAGATTAGACTTTGTATAGTGGAAAGCAAAGAGAAAACAGTAGAGGAAGGGGAAATCCTACCAGCATCTTCAAGGGATACTATAGCATTAACTATATGCTGACTATGGGAAAATAAATTAAATACAGAATCTTTAAATATCACAAAAGCTTGTAATACTGCATTAAGCTCTACCTTTTGAGCTGACTGTTTGAGTACTAAAAATGTAAAAGTTTGATCAGGTGTAACTATTGCTGCTGTACCATTATTTGACTCATCAGTGAATATATTTGGAGCATTCATGATAGGTGTTTTTCTTGTCATTTTTGGAAAAATTACAGGATGCGATGACCAAAAAGACAAAAAAGGATTAGATGGTAAGTGGTTATCAAATGAAACATTAGATTTGCACATGATTATTGCCCAAGTATTTAACTCATTAGCTAACGCATCAATTTGATTCATAGTATATGGAGTAATAATTTTATTGGGAGAAATTCCAAACACTCCCTTTGCTGCTTTTATTCCTTTGAGTATTAATTGTCCTACAGCCTCAGGATACCTAGTAAGAATAGTGTTAGCAGAATAAGATAAATTATCCATAATGTATCCATAATAATGGACCTTCTTGCCAAAATACTCCTGTAGGGATATTTTTTGTTGGTAGTACAATAAATAATAAAGGCAAACTTATATCAATTCTATCCAAATGCATATTTTCCATATATGTTTCAATGATTTTTAATGCCTTTCTTGCTTCAGGCGTTAACATTCGGGGTGAATTTGGATCTCATGGACCTTTTAGGATATCAAATAAAGGTTCCAACTCTCCTGTTGGTATACCTAGATAAGGCCTTATCCAATTTATGTCTCCTAATAACTTTTGAAAGTCATTAAGTGATTTGAGTTGATCTACTCGTATTTGAATTTTTGGTGGACGGACCATGGTTGAGGATAATAGAACTCCTAAATAATTAATTGGAAAATTTAATTGTACTTTATCTATTGTTATCTCTAGATTATAATTTTTTAATAAGTTTGTAAGTATGGCATAACATTCTATCAATGTGTTTTTATCTTTGTGTGCTAATAAAACATCCATATAGTGAAATATTTGTAGTTCAGGATTTTGATTTCTAAGTGGCTGGATTACTTTGTTAACATAAATTTGACACATAGTTGGGCTGTTAGCCATCCCTTGAGGGAGTACTTTCCACTCATATCTCTGATCAGGACCTTCATGATTCAGTGCAGGGATATTAAATACAAAATGTGGACTATCCTCAGGATGAATTGGAATTAAAAAAAAACAATCTTTAATATCTATCACTAAAACATACCAAGTTTTTGGCAAAGCAGACAATTGAGAAATCCCCGATTGAGCAGGTTCCATAATAACCATCTCATTATTAATGGCTCTTAAATATTGCAATAATCTTTATTTACCAGATTTCTTTTTGATGACAAAAATGGGAGTATTATGGAGAGATACAGAAGGTTGTATATATCCTTCCGCTAATTGTTGTTTGACCAGGTCATGGGCTGCTTGTATCTTTTCTTTAGTCAGGGGTCTTTCTGATTTCCATGTAATTTTTATTGTCTCAGTGGCCCTTTCTGAAAATTTAACCCATGTCTGTCCATTCCTTGATCTATTTGTATTGGTGCTGCTATACCTTGTTCTTGTTTTTCTAATCTTTTTCCTTTCCTAAAACCTTGTCTAGTCATAATAGTGGGTGCATTTTGGTTGATGTTATTTGTTAATGTCAAACCTAATTGATCTAGGACATCTTGTCCCCATAAATTTACTGGAAGATGATCCAATACATATGGATGTATAGTTCCTTCACATCCTTCAGGATCCCTCCAATCTAATACCATTGCACTTCTATGGGGATTAGTCGCCACTCCTAGGCCTCGAAGAGTTTGAGTGGCTTGTTGTAATGGCCAGTGTTTTGGCCATTCTTGATGAGAGATGATGCTAAGGTCTGCACCTGTGTCCAGTAGCCCATTAAATTCATGTCCTTGAATATTTAGTTTTAGCATGGGGCGAGAATCTAAATTTAAAGAAAACATAGCCCAATCTACACCTGTGGAGCCTAATCTCTTGGAACCTCTTTCTACAGTACAACTGGAAAATTTATCATGTAGGCTGGGTATTATTAGTAACTGTGCTATTCTATCTCCTGATGAAATTACTGATATACCCTTTGGAGATACTGGCTATAATTTTTATTTTCACCTTCATAATCGGGATCAATTATCCCAGGACTTATCATAAGTCCTTTTAGAGTAGAAGAGCTGCGTCCCAATAATAAGCCTATTGTTCCTTTGGGAAGAGGTCCTTTTACCCCCATGGGAATGATTTGAACTCCCATCTCTGGAGTTAGTACTGCTTTTGCGGAGGCACAGATGTCTAACCCTGCGCTCCCTCTGGTTTGTCTGATGAGGGATCAGACAAACCAGAGGCAGTGTGTCCTGGGCACTACCCTGATGGGGTTGCTGGGTTCCTCCAGTGCTCCGCATATTTGTGGTTTTGGGCCCTGGAGCATTGGGCCCCCCTGTCCATTTTTTGGCAATGGAGCCCGATATCTTTCTCCACGATATCATGGATAAACACCTGGTCCTTGTTCATTTTTCGATAATGGACTACACTCTATGGTGGTTTGAGAACGGCATTCATTAGCCCAATGTCTCCCTGTACGGCATCGTGGGCAAATACCCGGTATTATACTCCTTTGATACCTAGTTTTGTTAAACCCTCCTCCTTTGGGGCAATTCCTTTTAAAATGTCCTGTTTGTTCACAATTGTAGCATGTTCTTGGCCTGGCATCTAAAGCCTGTTTTACTGCAGCTGCCACGACTTGCCCTTGTTCATTAATGTCTCTGGCATCTAAAGCCTGTTTTACTGCGGCTGCCACAACTTGCTCTTGTTCATTAATGTCTCTACATAATTTAATATATGTGTTTAAATCTTCATGTTTCCATGGTCTAATGACTTCTCTGCACCAACGATTCGCTTGCTCATAAGCTAGTTGTTTTATTAATGGCATTGCTTGTTCTATATTCCCAAAAACTCTGGTAGCTGTTTGAATAAGCCTATCTACAAATTTAGCGTAAGATTCATTAGCTCCTTGTATTACCTTAGATAATTGACCTTGTAAACCTCCATGTCCTTGTAAAGTCTTCCATGCCCTAACCACCTCTGCAGCAATTTGTGCGTATATACGCCAGGATCATATACAATTTGTTACTGCTGATCCTCATAAGATCTCTTTCCTAACAACATATCTAGATTTCTCTGAGGATAACCAGCTGCTGCATTTCAGCTAGCCGTCTCCTTGCAAAATTCCTCATTGGCAACCTTCCATAACAGGTATTGTCCTCCATTTAGTGCAGCTTTACACATATTAGCCCAATCTGCTGGCGTCATGTTCAAGTTGGTAATGGATTCGACCAAGCTTACAGTGAAGGGTGCTTGAGGACCATAAGTTGTTACAGCCTCTTTTAGCTGCTTCACTGTTTTGAAATTTAAAGCATGGTGAATTTGCTGCCCTCCTGCCTCAAATACAGGGCATGTTAATATTTGAGATCTTGTCTCAGGATCCCAACTATCAACTGCGGGGGTTGGGGGCCTCCCAGCATATGGAGGTGGCCTTGTTAGTTGGACACTTACGTCCTCTGGTGATAGAAAGATGTTAGTAGCAGTCTCCTGTAGAGGTGGCGCTGTTGGTTGGACACTTACACCCTCTGGTGATTGGAAGGTGTTAGTAGCAGTCTCCTGTTGTAACTTTTCCCCTGATGACTTTTTCTGCTCTAAACTTTCTTCCTCTGTCTGACTAGTTCAAGAGACCTTCTCTTTTACTTGAATGTTTTCCTCTGTCTGACTAACTTGAAAGACCTTCTCTTTTACTTGAATCAATATGTCTTCTCCTTTCTCTACCATTGTCTGAACTGAAGGCTTTGGACTAAGCAAACAAGATACGAACGTCCACAATGGTAATGTACCAACTGGCAGAGTCCCTGGGCTTTTCTTTTCTATTCTTTTTAAATCTTCACCATGATGGTTTCATTGTGATATATTTAACAACTCCTCCTTAAAAAGCCATGGGCTACATTTTTGTATTGTATCAACGTATGCCCTGACTGCTCTTGATTTTACTGGGATGCCTCCTTCCTCTAACAATTTACTTAACACTCTTTTGGTTTGTTTTTTACTAATTTCTGATCCCATATTTCCACTATAATACAACCCAACAAGATAACACCAAACAAAACCGAAACAGAATGAAATAAAAATGGAACAACAAAAAATCATTATAGCCTTTCTATCCTCCTGAAATGTCCATCCGTCCTTTCTCTCTATCTGTTCCTTAGACGCAAATAGTTTTTCCTCAGATGTGAGTGATTTTTCTTCTGTCTCACTCATCTCCAGGGACAGGCAACTTAAAACAAAAGTGAAGCAAAACAAAAGAATCTTGAAATGGCTACCCATCCTCTCGCCCTGCCCTCAGGGGCGAGCAGTTTACCTTATCACTTACCTTCAGTTGTTCCCCGTGTGGCCCCCCACCAAATGCCGCAGTCTGGCTGGGCACAATTCAGGAGCCACTTGTCAAAAGAAACGAACTTTATTTTTAGAACCACACAGCCAAACAAAACAGCTCCTTAGGAAAAACCTTCAGAGCCCAACTGCCACCACCGGCTTCCCACAAGCCTGTCCCCCACTCCTCCTGCTCTTGAGGCCGATTTGCTGGGTTGCATGGGCGGAGCCAAAAAAAGGTCCCCCAGTGAGCAGCTCCGTAGTCTGAAAGGGCAGGGAAACAGCCCAATGAGCATCACCACAGAGGAGCCATTCAGCTAGAAGTTGCTGGGGCCGCTGTGAGCCAATCATCAGCTGGTAGTCTGAAAGTTTGCTGGGGCCCCTTTGGCTGTGGCTCTCAACACTTATATCAGAAAAAACATTCAGCATTTTTTTGCGGGGGGGGGGGGATTGGCTAACTTCAGTTAGCATTATCTTTTCCAGCTCCAACCATTTACCTTCAAAAGTCATGATTTTATTCTCTTTTATTGCTGAGTAATATTCCATTGTGTATATATGCCACTTTTTTTTTTATCCATCTATTGAAGGGCATCTAGGTTGGTTCCACAGTTTAGCTATTGTGAGTTGTGCTGCTATAAACATTGATGTGGCTGTGTCCCTGTAGTATGCTGTTTTTTAGTCCTTTGGGTATAGACCAAGGAGAGGGATATCTGGGTCAAATGGTGGCTCCATTCCCAGTTTTTGAAGGAATTTCCATACTGCTTTCCATATTGGCTGCATCAATTTGCAGTCTCACCAGCAGTGTATGAGTGTACCTTTTTCCCCACATCCTTGCCAATTCTTACTGTTGTTTGTCTTCATAATAGTTGCCATTCTGACTGGAGTGAAATGATATGTTAGAGTAGTTTTGATTTGCATTTCTCTAATTGGTAGAGATGATGAGCATTTTTTCATGTTTTTTGATTGATTGTATATCCTCTTCTGAGAAGAGTCTGTTCATGTCCTTGGCCCATTTATTGATTGGGTTATTTGGGCTTTTTTGGTGTTTAACTTTTTGAGTTCTTTATATACCCTAGAGATTAGTGCTCTATCTGATGTGTGAGGGGTAAAAATTTGCTCCCAGGATGTAGGCTCTCTATTTACCTCACAGATTGTTTATTTTGCTGAGAAGAAACTTTTTAGTTTGAGTCCATCCCATTTATTGATTCTTGGTTTCAATTCTTGCACTATAGGAGTCTATTAAGGAAATATTTGGTGTTTTCAAACAGGAAAACACCAAATATTGAATTGTGTCTCTTGGTTGTATTATTCAATCATGACCTTCTAAAGTAAAAATAACGCAAGGATTACTCTTCTGCCTCTTTGGTGAAAATCAGATGATCACAATTGCTTTAATAATGTTAATAGAGGATATAAAGTAGCAGAGTGGCTTCTTGGTATTACAGTGGGAAAGCCAAGTGTAAGTGCCAGTTCTACCAGTTACATGCTCCTTGACCATGGAAGAGTCAACTGTGCCTTGAGACTAGTGTGAAGATCAATTAAGTTAAAATACATCAAAGTGCTTTCTAATCATAAAATATTACTACTAAGTTTTAATGTGTTGACAATAATAGTAATATAGTTGCCATTTATCAAACATTTGTTAAAATCTTGAGTGTAGCAAGTGTTTTACATGTATTATCTTACTTAATTCTTATAACAACAGGAAAAGTAAAAGGGTTATTCTAGTTTTACTGGAAAGAACCATGAGGTAGGTAAGTATGTTACCTAAGAGCAGAAGGTCAGTTTCAGCCCAGGTCTGCCTGGCTTCAGCTATCATGTTATTATTTTGTTTCACTCAAAAATGTTAACCCAAGGAATTATTAATACCTGAGATATTATTTGATAAAATTAAGACATATAGAATCTGTATTATTCAAACTAAGATAAAACTTCAGTCTTGGGATGATGGCCTGGATTCAGTTGACAATTTTTAAGTAAACATGGGAGAAAAATCTCAAGAATTTATAAGAGATAGTAGATTGGATATTCATTATGAGTGCAGCATTGAAGTTTAAGGAAAAATACAGCATGGAGATCAAGTATTTGTATTACAAATGATTCGGAAGGAAGAGAATTTATTTATTCTTTATGCCTTTAGTCAAGGTGATGAATTTGAGGAAGGAAATTTTTTAGTTATGAACAATGGGATAAATTTTTGTGTGTTTTTTAATAGTTTACTCTAAAATTTTATTGATATATTAATGAAGTACTATTTGTAAATTTTTTGAGAAATAATGATTCTGTTCAAATACCAGATGAATTCTAAATATTTAGAATTGTTACAAATTTTGTTTAAAAATGGATTAAAAGAATTGGCAAATTTAGAGATTATTAGAAGATTAAGACCAGACCATCAAATATGCTTATATAATTCTGAGAGAGGCAGGGAGGAAAACTTACTTTATTTATATGTATGCTTCTTATTTTATATCCTTCCGTTCCATCTGACAATTTACATGCATATAGCTTTTGCCACTAAGTTGCTTAGGCCCTCTCTGAATTGCTGAGGCTGACCTCGACTTTTTAATCCTCTTTCCTCAGCCTCCCAAGTCACTGGAAATATAGGCATGAGCCATCACATCTGGCATTGGAAATAACTTTCAGGAAAATGTTTATTAATTCAGAGCATGCAACACATTGAAATATCTGTTTAGTAGGTTTAAAATATGGAAAACATTCTCTTTTTAATCTTCTAAATAAAAAAAATTGAAAATTCTTAAGAGTGTGAGAAAAAAGCAGAGAGGGAAGGAGAGGGTTAACTGTGGTTTTGGAGAAACAAGCAGATTCTGGAGTGAGTTAAGAATTTCAGCAAACCTAGCAATGATGTTAGGCCGGTGATACCACAGGCTGTGGTTTGAGAAACACTTGTCATTAAACCAAGACAGAATTGGGGCCAAGGGAGAAGAATGTGAGAGATTGCTAGAATGAATCCAGGCTGACTTTTCTCATTTACATATAAGAAACACAGTCAGGAGCTGTAGTGCAGGGGAAGTTGCTATGAGAACTTTTTAAGGTTTCTGGAACATGTGCCGTTTTCCAATGTTCATTTTCTTTTTTTTAGCAGTAAGTCTTAAACAAAGGCCTGCCTGCTTATTCTTAGAATTCCTGAAAAAGGAAATAGCTAGAAAGAATTGTTCTATTCTATAGTTAACACAGACGAGGAAAAAAGCCAAGTGGATGACAACTTTGAAAAAGAACTTGGACAGAAAATCCAAGGATATGGGAATAATGTGAGAGCAGCATGTGACCACAGGGGCTTAACAGATGAGAGGTCCGTTTGGGCTTTCCTTGCTCTCACTCTATTTTCCATCCAGTATGGACTGTTTAAGTGGTGGCTTTCTGAGGTGATGGTGGCCCCTAGAATAGACCTGTGATATTCACACACTGAACAGTTGTGATCCAACTATTCCAAAGGTGCTGTTGGTTTTTATTAACTTCAGAATTTCCAACATTTCTTAGGCAGTGACTCCTGTGAATCTCTCAGTATGGATCTGAATGTTTCCTTCCCAAATATCAGTGATCCAGTGTGTTTCTCAATTTTGCTATTTGCAGGAGGGAAAGGAAGGGAGAAGGGGAATAGCATGGATGGTGAAAGGAGACCCTCATCATTATACAAAATACATGTATGAAGATGTGAATTTGGTGTCAACATACCTAATATATAATCAGAGATATGATAAATTATTGTATAATGGTGTATTAAGAATTGTAATGCAAAATAAATAAATTTTTTGAAAAAGAAAATTTTGCTATTTGCCTTTGGCACTGTTCTTCCCAGATTTTTTTTAATTAATAAAAATGAACATTTATTCTGTTATTATTAAATTATATATAGTATATATTTTATATATAAAATACATTATATATATAATATTTTATATATTATTAAATTATATATAGTAGCACTTTGCATATTGGAAATTACTGTACAACTTTATTTTTTATCTTTTTATTTGTTCTTTCTAGATATGCATGACAGTAGAGTGTACTTTGACATATTATACATACATAGAATAAGTATAACTCATCCCAATTAGGATCCTGTTATTGTGGTTTGATATGATGTGGAGTTACATTGTCCATGTATTCATATATAAGGATAGGAAAGATATGTCCAGTTCATTCTACTATCTTTTCTGGTCCCATCTTTCCTTTCTTCCTTTAATTCCCCTTTGTCTAGTCCAATGAACTTTTAATATTCCCCTAATCTTGTTGTGGGTTAGCATCTACATATCAGAGACAACATTCTGCCTTTGGTTTTTTGGGACTAGCTTATTTTAGTTAGCATGATAGTCTCCAGTTCCATCCATTTATTGGCAAATGCCATTATTTCATTCTTTTTTATTGCTTTGTAATATTCCATTGTTATATGTTATATTTTCTCTGTTCACTCACCATGTTGATGGGCACCTCGGTTGGTTCCATAGGTTGACTATTGTGAATTGGGCTGCTATAAATGTTGAAGTGGCTACATCACTGTAGTATGCTGATTTTAATTCTTTGATTATAAACCTAGGAGTGGGATAACTGGGTCAAGTGATGGTTCTGTTCCAAGTTTTCTAAGAAATGTTCATACTGCTTTCCATAGTGGTTGCACCAATTTGCAGGCCCACCGGCAATGTATAAGTGAATCTTTCCCCCTATATCCTTGCCAACATTTATTATTACTTATATTCTTGATAATTGCCATTCTGATTTGGGTGAGATAGAATTTCTGTATAAAAATGCCAAAGTGTAACAATGAGCCCCATCATTATATATCATTATAACACACTAATAAAAATAGGCAAATAAAAGGAGGAAAAAAAAGAAAGGCATGGTGGCACACACCTGTAATCCCAGCAGCTTGGGAGGCAGAGGCAGGAGGATCGTGAGTTCAAAGCCAGCCTCAGCAATTTAGCGAGGTACTAATCAACTCATTGAGACCCTGTCTCTAAATAAAATACAAAAAAATTGAGCTGGGGATGTGGTTCAGTGGTCAAGTGGCCCTGAGTTCAATCCCCAGTACCAAGAAAAGGAAAGAAGGAAAGAAGGAAGGAAGGAAGGAAGGAAGGAAGGAAGGAAGGAAGGGCGAATGTGTCTTCTCATAGAGCATGTTAAAATAGCAAAATTTAATGTAGTTTAAAAGTGATCTTATCTTTCCTATTAATTATATTTATTTTGTGGCTGTTTTCTTCAGTTACTTTTTAAAATTTTGTTGTTGTTGACAGTGGACCTTTATTTTTATTTTTTTATGTGGTGCTGAGTATCAAACCCAGCGCCTCACACATGCTAGGCAAGTGCTCTACCACTGATCCACAACTTCAGCCCTTCTACAGTTACTTTTTGTAGTCACAGGGCTTATTAAGGAGTCTTTACTCTTTTTTTAATTTTTATTTTTTAATTAGTTACACATGACAATATAATGACCTTGATATATCATACATTTGAATGAGATGGGATATAATATCTCATTTTTCTGAGTATACAGGTTGCACAATCACATTGGTCATGCATTTACATATATATACACAGTAATAATAATGTCTGTTTCATTCTACTATCCTTCCTATCTCCCCAGCCCTCCCCTGTCCTCCTATCACTTCTCTCTACCTAATCTAGGGTAACATTATTCTTTTTTTTTCCCCCTCACATCTTTATACATGTATTTTGTAAAACATTGAGGGTCTCCTTCCACCATCCGTGCAATTCCCTTTTTTCCTCCCTTTCCCTCCCACCCCTCTTCCCTGTGTAGAGGTAATCATCACTCTTAACTGTATAACTCAGTGTGGCAGATTTGAAACTGCATATTAATTTATTTCTGTACAAGAAGACATCCCCAAAAATTTTGCTAAGGATCAAAACTCTTTAAAATTAGCCATTAATTTCTATTATAATTACTGTACAAACTATTGTGTTTTTATTAATGGGAAAATAAACTCTTAACCAGGTAGATAGTAGTAATATTATGAATATCATAAATACATGAAGTTACATGCATATCATAAAACTGTTAAATGTGAAAAAAGTTCCCATAGTCACCTCAAAATAAATGATGGCCACAGAGCTCTGTGATTCATTGTCATGAAAAGATATTTTTAAAAAATTTATGTAAATACTAAAATTTTTTTCCCCTCAAGAATTAAAGGACACTGAGACGAGGTGACTTGTAACTAATGCTAAACATGAAAGATATGATAGAAAAGCTTGCTTTATGGCTGGTTTCAGAGATGCTTGCTTATCTGTGGAAGCTATAAAGATAGGATTCCTATGTGAAAACATAAACTCTTATATAGGAAGAAATATCTTCTTTCAATAGTTGGAGGAGTCAAGGAATTTTTTTTTTTTTTTTGAGTACTGGGGATCTGGGGATTGAACTCAGGGACACTTGCCCACTGAGCCACAACCCCAGCCCTATTTTCTATTTTATTTAGAGACAGGGTCTCAATGAGTTGCTTAGTGCCTCGCTTTTGCTGAGGTTAACTTTGAACTTGGGATCCTTCTGCCTTAGCTTACCAAGCCGCTGGGATTACAGGTATGTGCTACCATGCCCGGCTGAAGCCAAGGTTTTTTAAAAGGATGCTTTTAGAGGATTTGGGTTTCTTCAGTAGAAACTATTGGGGGGAAAAATCCTCTTCTGTTCAGAATAGGGGAGGAATCATTTCTCAAAATAGTGTTAACACCTAATAATTGAATATTTAAAAATTTTATATACTTACAAATTGAATCTTACCTGAGTAATAGAATTCTTAAGTGAATACTAATAAATGAAAGATGTTATTCATGAAAAATTACCATTCATAGTATGCATACAACACTATTATAAACATTAAAACTCCAAGTTACACCTTTATTATAAACTCTTTGCTCAATACAAATTGTACTTTATCATAATTAGTCAGATTTTATTGTAGTGACACATATATAAACTTTCCCAAGAACAATACTGGATTTATTTCAAATATTTAGAAAAATATTTATTAAACCTATTATACCACAGTTTTGAGGAAGCTTTAAAAATACGTAATTGGTACTTATTCAAACATCTAACTATTCATTTGTATTTATTTTAGTTTATGATTGAAATAAAGAATTCTGCAATATCTTGTATACCAGCTGATTGGGTTAAGGTTGGAAGGTAGGTTTAAAAGCAATTTTTTTTTTTTATACCTTGAGTTATAATGACGTCTGTATACCTCTTTGCTACCAGACTGTTAATAGCGACAATCTTGAGAATAAAAGCAAGTTTCTCCCTTGGATATTCCTATGAAATTTTTAACCAAAGAGATAATTGTAGCAATTTTTATCATTGATTTAAAAATATTTTTCAAAGGTATATCTTTGTTTTCCTTTTTTTTTGTAAGTTTCCATTTTATTCTTGTAGGTTATTGTACACAAGGAAAAAAGGTTGCAGAACCTTCAATTGTAAGATTAATTTGGTTGCTTGAACTTCTTGATGAATCTGTGCCTGACATTTCTTTTTAGAAGCTGAAATTTCATTTTCTACCTCACTGAACTTCACATTTCTTTATTCTTAATGCTTTCCTTGGCACATAGTTATAATAGTTCTTTACATCTTCTTTTTGTAGCTTATATTTATATCATGAATCGATGATATAAAAGAATCAAAAACAAAATTAGAGAACCACATTGAGATTCTGTCTTTTCTCCTTGGTTAGCATTAATCTTCCAGAGGGGACTCACTTAAAATAGTATTAGAGCAGTGTATACTCCTGTGAATAGTATCCGTTTTGGATTATTTGTTAGTGCTGTTATTAATAAGTTTGAATGAATCTGAGATGAAAATTTTTTTTATTTACCTAAAACAGTTTTAGAGAAACAAGTAGTGGGTAAACATATAAAGGATCTTGGTTAAAGATGAAGGGAAATTTTGACATGATATGTGAATAATTATTAATTATTTTAATTAAAAAAGAAAACTATTTATTATCCATTGCCAGAACAATAGATGCTGAAGGCACATGCCTGGGTTTGTTTAGCTCTGATACCATCTTTTTTTCCTGTGTTATTAGAGCTGCACTATAGATATGAGTATTGCTGATTTGGGGGAATTTTTGTTTCTTTGTTGGCCTGTTTTCCTTTATCTACTTTTGCTCTGTATTACAGCTAATGAATGGCAATATGTTTTATGAAGAGACATTACTTGTAATCATGTTAGTCTACCTAGAACACTAACTGAAATGCCTCAGTAAATGAATTTTGCCAGAAGAGAAGGCTATGATAAATGTTTGCATAGAAGTCTAGGTGATGTAATTTAAAAGCAACAAGGAAAACATAAATCAATGTCAGCATTTGTGAACATTTAGTGGTAAATTGAATGAACAAATAAAATGGTTTGGGGAAAGTTCATTGCCATTTTCTTCTGGTCATCAAGGTCTTGACATATTGACATATTAGAGTATTATTAGTTGGATTTTGAAAGTGAAAGATCCACACCCAATGAGCAATATGACAAATGAAAGATAACTGGAGCAGTGTATTGCAGGAGTGAGGTAGCAAACAAAGATCAGAGCTCACCCTCATCTTTTCTGCTTGAAGACCTATCATCCTAGTAGTGATGACATCACTTGCAGTAGCAGCCACCTAATACTTGTTGAGTACTCACAACTAGGTACTCTGTTAAGCAATTCTCTTTCACCCTCTCAACAGTATGAAGTAGATACTATTACAGTCCCCATTCTACAGCTGAGGAAAGTGATGTTTAGAGAAGTCCATTCTGTTTGCCCAAAGTCACAATAGTTGGTCAGTGGCAAGATGGAGACCTTGGCCTAGAGTCTTTTCCTGTTCTTCAACCTTTGTCACCTTACTTTGCTGTATTTGCTTCTCATTTTTTTTTTAAGGTGAGCATTATCACAGTATTATTTAAAGAAAAAAACAGCTTTTTTTTTTTTGCCTATGAAATAAAAATTCTAAAGTCTGACTTTGCCATACAGTTTGAAATACATTTTAAAAAGCTTCCTGAAAAAGGTCATATTCTTAGGAATCAGTAGTTTAGGACCATAAAATAATTAAAGAATGTTCTCTATTTACAGCTATTTACTTTCAAGGTTCATCAGTGAATAATAAATAACTCCTTTAATTTTCTGAAGTGATGGCATTGCTGATTCTTATAACCTTGATTTCATATTTATGTTTTTCCCCCTCTTCTAGCACAAAGGCTGTGAGCCGCTTTCACTCTCCCTTTGTTGTAGAAAATTACAGACATCTGAATCAGCTCCGGGAACAGCTAGTCCTTGACTGCAACACTGAATGGCTTGATTTTCTAGAGTGAGTTTGCAATGATAAATATAATCTGACTTTTTGCTATGAGAAATAGACCGGAAAATCTTTCCATCAAAAAGAAAAGTAGAGATTACTGCTTGTGACCTGCTATAAAATAGTTGAGTATTTGTGTTCTTGAGTTTTATTTTTAATCCATTGAAACATAAGCTTGTTTTAGTCTTTGGTGAGACCAAACACACATTATTGTTTCTGCACTAATATTTTGTTGTTAATAATATTTAGTAGAGTCACTTTGAAATTCTACCTTGGAATTTACCTTTCTTATTAAAGACTTCGTGTCTCTTTCAGAGATGGACAGGTTTGGGCTAGTTGCTTTGTTTTTATTATCTCCATTTAATTTTTTTTAATGACTTTATTATGTTTGTTTGTGTGTGTGTGTGTGTGTGTTTATTTATTTATTTAATGTTGGGCTGAAGATCGAACCCAGTTCCTCACACATGCTAGGCAAGTACTCTAGCCCTGAGCCACATTCCCAGCCCTTCATTTAATTTTTAAAAAAATTTTAGCAGCTTGTGTTTTTTTTTTAAGGGGAGAGAGAGAGAGAATTTTTTAATATTTATTTTTTTAGTTTTCAGTGGACACAATTTTATTTATTTTTATGTGGTACTGAGGATCGAACCCAGTGCCCCGTGCATGCCAGCCGAGCGCGTTACCAATTGACCACATCCCCAGCCCCAAGTTTCAACTTTTTGCTGCATTTGTTTTGTATCTCTCATATGTATTTAATGTATATATATTATATGTATATATACTATACACACATTTTTTCTGAACATTGAAAGTAAGTTTTAGACATCATAATACTTTATCCTTAAATAATTAAGCATAAATCTTCTCAGCGTAAGAACATTCTGCTATATAATCTTAAAACCATTACGATACCTAAGAAAAATTAATATTAAGAATATATTTGAATGTCTTGAATTTCCTGAACACCTCCCATCTCTTATTTTTCTTTTTTTTTTTTTTTTAGTGGTACTAGATATGAACCCAGGCATGCTTTGTCACTGAGCAACATTCCCAATCCCTTTTATTTTGAGACAGTCTTGCTAAGTTGCTGAGGTTGCCCTTGAACTTGCAATCCTCCTGCCTCAGCTTCCTGAGTTACTGTAATTACAAGCATGTGCCACGATGTCCAGCCCCTCTCCAATTTTTAAATGAAAGATCTAGTTAACTTTCACACAATGCATTTGGTTATTATGTTTCTTTAGTCTATTTGAATCAGTAGTTTGCCACCTTTTTTGTTTTCATAACATCACAAAAGAATATGATACTTATGGTATATTATTAAATAAAGAAAATGATGTAAAATAATATTGAAATATGACACAACTTATGTGTATATTCATATAATGCACAGCATATAAACATATTTTTAAAGATAGAATGCATATATATGCTAGTGTATTAATTATTAGTTTGCTGATTGACCATATGTATATCTTAAAAGATATATGTGGACACACAAACACACATACAGTGGCCTTTAATTTGCAGTGGGATCACATTCTGATAAGCCCATCCTAAGATGAAAATATCATTAAGTCAAAATACAATTAATTAAAAAATACAATTAATTCATTTCATAGCTTAGCATATCATACCTGCAACATGTTCAGAACACTTACATTAGCCTATAGTTAGGCATCTTGACAGAGTATCACACCACATATTACTATCCTGAGAAAAAAATCAAAGTTCATTCAAAATATAGATTCTACTGAATGGTTATCATTTCTACACCATTGCAAAGTTGAAAATTTATAATTTGTACCATTGTAAGTTGGGGATCTTCTGCTGGTAGACTCATGATGTTAACTGATTAGTTCTAGATAGTGAGATCAGTAGTGATACTAAATCCTCTATTTTGCCAAGACATGATTTATTACTTTAGAACTTTATATAATGTGCATATATTACTTTAAAAATAAAGATGTACATTAAAATTTTTATTAAAAAAAAGTTACATGAATTTAGCTAGAGCATTTGCAGCTAGAGCCCCATTTTTAAAAAAAACCACATTGTTATGCACACTGTTTATTGAGCTGCCAGATGGTGTGAATATGATATCATAAAAAAAAGATTAACCTCAATGAACCTGACATCAGAGGATTGAATACCAGCAGTAAGTGTATTATCCCTGACTGAGGTACTAACTGTTGGGCATTAGTCATATTACTTTTGATAGAAATGCTACAAAACAATCAAGGCTATAAACACTGCTGCCACTAAAATTCTTTCTCAAAACAGGTAACTCTTTTATATTCTGGAAGATGAAATCTGGATTTTGAGTAATCTTCTCAATTGCAAATTTGTTAAATTTTCTCAGATAATAGTTCCAATATTTTAGAAATGAATTTGAAAGTAAAATGTAAAGTATTTTTTATTCATATTAGCCCCCAATATTTCTGAGCAACATTTGATAATAAACTTCTCTAGTCATCATAATAGCTTTAAGTATCTTCACCTAATTCCCATAGACCCAGCAACCTCTTTTGGCCAGAAATTAATTCACTGTGCTTTGACTTCAGCCTTAAATTTATTGTGATAAGGTTGCATAAACTTGATCTTTAGGATTGTTATCTGAGTTACCCATCTTTCAGCTTGTTATTTTTCTAAGTATGGATTATCTTTGAAATTTTGTAAGGTGTTGAAAAATAGAAAAAAGCCAATAAATCAAACAAGACTTCTTTAATAATAGTAATGATGATGTTTAAAGTTTATGATAATTTTCATTTATTCATATGCCTTATTTTATTCATCATTGACATGAGAAAGAACATTATTGTCCATATCAAAATAATTATCTTATCCTTTATTTCTTTTTGTGTTTTATTAACTGAAATTGTACCCACTGAAAGCTATGTTTATTCTTTCCATCCTGGAAATTAGAATATTATGAGAGACAGTTACCTTCAACCCTGAGGCTGCTGGGTAGTAACAAATCAGGGTGGCTTGTACAAGATCTGAGTAGAGAGTGAGAGTAAAAAAAAACTTAGTGCCAAAATTCTTTGACACCCATGTCCAGAAAGGCAAAGGTAGAAACATCAAATATGACTGCTCTCTAGTAAGAGAGGGTCCCAGGATGAGAAGACCAGGCCTATTTATAATTAGGACAGGGATGGCATAGTCCAAGGTGTAAATGAGAGGTCAGCTTTCCAAACAGAGCCGGCTCAGGAATAACAAGGCACTGTTACTGGGCAGCCACCTTCCAGAGTTAGGGCCTTACAGCATATGGCATCTTCACAACTAGGAGGCTTGCTTATGTATGTATGTATGTATGTATGTATGTATGTATATATATATTTATTTTCCCCTCTTTCTATCCAGTACTGGAGATGAACCCAGGGACATTCTAACTGAGCTACAACCACAGATCTTTCTCATTTTAGAGAGAGAGTCTGGCTAAATTGCTGAGGCTGGCCTCAAACAATAGGCTTGTAGTCATCCTGCCTGAGCCTCTTGAGTTGCTGGGATTATAGGTGTGCACCACTGTGGTGGGCTACTAGAAAGCATTTTTAAGGTGGCATCTGAGGACTTTCTGACTGATACTAGGGATGCATTCCTGCTGTATTTGGGATTTACAGGCTCTTAATTCATAAATTATATGAATTACTGTTAATGTAATTCATATAATTTATTTTGATGAACTTTAATTCAGTGAGAAGTAGGTAATTAATTATGCTTTGTCTATTCAAAGAAGTGTACTGTGAATATATTTTTTGATTTCACACTTAGTCAACACAAAAATAAAGCTAAATACTTAAAATGTTCCCAGTTTTCAGAAAATATCATTTTCATAGAATATCATGATAATTCTAGAAAAATCCCAGAAACAATTTTTTTAAAAAAATCAAAGACAGTGATCATTTATAGGAATAACTGATCATTGTAATAACAATGGGATATCCTTTTAAGCTATGAAGCATTCTGAAAATGTTTGGAGTTAAGTAACAAATAGACTAAATCTCAACATTTCTGAAAAACGCTTTTTAAGAGAGGTTTTCCAATGTAACTCCTCCCTCCCTTTTATAGCACCATATAACAAAGAGCTCAATTTGAATCTTGGTGTTGCTATTTAATAATTGTGAGATGTAGGCTTTATTGCTTTAATCTCTCTGAACTTCATTTATAAAACTTAGGTAATTAAACCTACCTTGATGGTTGTTATAAAGAAATATAGGTGCCTTTCTTAGTCACTGGTTAGTAAATATTGATTTTTCACTTTGACTTTTTCTTGGACCTTCTTTGTAGTTAACTTAGTTATCATTATATTCCCTCATTTTCCAATCTTTGAAGAATTTGAGGCTTATCATCACCTAAATTTAAATTTTTTTAATTAAATAAAAGTTGTTAATCCCTCTTGGAAGCAGAATAATTATTGTAAGAATTTAAGCTTAGTTATATATTTTATCTTAAAAAGACAATTCATCCTAAGCATTTAAAAAAAATAAGTTTTGGATCCTTTTTGTAGTATAATTATATGTATTTCAAATATCTATAACAGATCATTACAAACAGATGTCCACAATTTATATTGTATGGTACACATTGAAATATAATAATATGAAACAAGGTAATTGGGCACTTTAGGAAAAACAACAACAAACACCTGTACACATTTCTACACTTTTCCTGACCAAGTCTTTTAAGCTTTTAGATCACCAGGTATTATAGTTTAACTGGCCAAAGATTTGAGATGATGACTATTATCTTTTAAAAAACAAATCTGAAATTAAATTTTTATAAACATTATTCATAGGATAACTGAAAAAAATTACTTTTTCCCCTTGCTTGTCTTTAACAACTATTTATTACCATATCTATTCTATGATAGGAGTGTGGAGTAGACCTAGGGGTACAAAAACAGGTGAGTCTGCCTTTAAGAGGCTTCCAGTTCAGTGTGAGAGGTATTGAAATTGTTATTTTAGGTTTGGATGTTCCTGTATAAGAGGATCCCAAAGGGAAGCTCACCTGTCTGAGTAGCTTATGATATGTTGGAGCTTAATGCAAATTATTTCTTATATGTAAGTTGTTCATTATATATAAGTTGAAATATCATAGTCAGATGAAATGTATAGTATAGTATAAATAGTAGGTACCTGTATATACAAGGTATATTAAAAATAATGGTAGTTCAACCGAGTTCCCATCTGTCTTACTTGTTAGGTATACTGCTTATTTGGGGGGTTCTTACATTAGCATAGTTCTTAGAGATCTAAGACATTAACTTGATCATTTTGTTGTTGTTTCTATAGGAATTTCAATAAACATTATCACTCTTTGTGTAAAGCAGTGCATCACCTAGCAACCATTGACTGTATTTTCTCGCTGGCCAAGGTCGCAAAGCAAGGAGATTACTGCCGGTAATATCTTTTATCTCTTCTCTTTATCATTGCTTCAGATGAAATTGCATTATTCAATTAATTCTAGTGTCTTTATTATAAAATATTGCAGTTACTCAAATGTGTCAGATTTTTGGTAAAGTGAAATGTCATACACATAAAGCTTGATTTGAAAAAGAACAAATTCCTTTATTCCTTTATTCCACCTATTAGTACAATGAAAGCAGATGTTTCTAACTCTAGAAATGAATGTTATATTTTAATTTTTAAGTTTATGTGGTCAATATATTGATAAAGTTTGAGTACCCCTTTCTTATGTTGACATTGATTTGAAGACTTTACATCATTTTAAACTTTATAAAAGCTTGATTAGGCTAGGACTGTGGCTCAGCAGTAGTGCACTTGCCTAGCATGTGTGAGGCACTGGGTTTGATTTTCAGCACCACATATAAATAAATAAAAATAAAGATCTATCAACAGCTAAGAAAAAAATTTAAAAAGAGAAAAGAAAAGCTTGATTAGCTAAAAAGGATTGAAGGAGAATGGACATTTCTGTGATTTTCCGTTCCTCCTGAGAGCCCAAATTCATCCCATTATTCTTTATTGGCTTTTAAACACTCCAACATGGTTTATTCTCCTTTCCATTGTGGATGTTAGTATGAAATAAACCTAACTTTAAATTTTAGCTCTAACTTTTAGGAAAATTTTTTGTCTTCCAAAAGCTTGAGGGACACACACACACACACACACACACACACACACACACACACACACACACACACAAACATACACACCCTTCAGAAGAGTTAAAAAATATTTAGCTAATTGGCTTATTGTGGGGACTAAAAAGAAAGCCTATATATGACAGTGCCTAACAGTATCTATTACCTACAGAGTTGTTAGTAGGCAGATTTTGCTATTTATATTCTTTCATGTTTTGGTTTCTTCTTGTCACATTAGAGGGATTTGAACGTACACAGATTTGCATTGTCAGTCAGTTACCAACAGGCATTTTAGAACTGAAACAGTGCAGTAAATGAGAAGGAAGGGAGTAGAATTATATATTCTATTTGTCATCTGTTATAGAAGGCTTAGAGTCTACAATCAATTGACTTTTTGAAAGATTGAGGATTGAATCCAACTTTACTATTCAACTATGTATCCAGGCTTTTTTTTTTTTTTTTTTTTTTTTTAATTTTGAGACAGGATCTCACCTTGTTAAGTTGCTGAGGACACTAGCAGTCTGGTGTTACTTAATTCCAATCATTGTCGAGGTGATGTATTATTCTGTCTGATGAGCAGCCCTAGCTATTTCAGTCCAGCACATATCTGTCCACTGTTCTCAGCCCACTACCTCAGAAAGCAGCCAACACCCATAGGGGAAGACTGGCCCTTCCATGGGCCTTGGTCCTATCCCAGATCCTACCTGGTAATTCTTTGCTGTCTTGTTAGTTTTTAGGTGCCTTTGGGTAGCTCTTTCCTATACTTTGTCTAGCTTTTCTCCTTGGCTCAGTAGGAAGATTGTTCCAAGTTACCTAGTTTGTCAGTGAAACATTTTAGGACATTTCATTTTGGCATTTCACATATCAAAAACTGCCCAAATTGGGCACTGCATATATTAAGAAGAATCAATCTAAAAAAAATCTAAATAAATTATGCCATAATCTTTCAGTAGTCTTATCAATCTCTTTTTTGGCAAAAATTAAACTGAATGTAAATAACCATGAAATAGGAGATTTCTATCTAAAATTCATTTAAATAGTACATAAGTATCTGAAGTTTGTTTTTCTTAAATTTCCAGCTTATTGAAAGACATTAGTGCTTTTGAACTGTTTTATTTTAATTCAAATTGATTATTTGACTTTATAATTGAAATCTTTTCTAAACACTATTAAGATCTTTTTATTCACTATAGTCTAAAACTTTAGGCAAAAGTTTTTATTCTCGGGTCTCTTAATCCGATATTTATAATGAATATTATACTGTTTTAACTAATGTAGATTATCTTGTTTCTCTGGATCAGTTGAAATAGAAAGATGCAATTTTAAAAATATAAAGTAAAATAAATAAATTTGTTCAAGTTCACATGGTTTATTTTTTTTTTCCAGGATATACCTGGATTTTCTCAGTTCTTTCCCCCTTGTGGCCATAAAATATCATTAATATGCTTTTGCCACTTTTCTAGCTATAAATATTCTGTCCTACTGTAACATCCCAGCTCCATTGATTATCCTTTACTGTATTCTACCAGGAAGTGTTTTATCATTATATAATTTTGATAGCAACAGAATAAGTCAGTGAAGCAGAACCAATCACTCAAAATTTTGTCCTGAAATGAAAATCTTTTTGGGAATCACATATCAATGTCATGAATGTGATATAGTGATTTCACTTGACAGAGCACCTAGGATTTTTTTTTAAATTGATATCACAAGTGTTTCGTTTTTTTTTCTCTTGTAGTAAATTCATAATCCATCTAGATAAAAATCTTATGTTAGAATTATACTCTAAAATCCAAGAACTGTAATTTTAATGTTCCTCTCCATGATGATGTCAAATTATTTACTCAGGAGAGTAAATTTACTAAGTCACTTTCTTTGAAAAATATGAGAGTATTTTCTTGAGATTTTATTAGCCAGATATATGAAAGAAGAAGAATGTTATGTATTTAGGAAAATGGTGTTTCTTGGCATAATAAGTATGTTCTGAAAGTGTTCATATATAAAGTTCTGGGTCAGACAACTTGAAGAGGTTGTTCGTAGGATGCTATGCTGAAAAACACCAATACATGGCCAAGAAACTGATGAAAAGATGTGCAGCATTAATAATCAATAGTTACAAATTAAAATGATGAAGGTAGCAGCATTCACTCACCACATGGTCAAAAATTTAAAAATTTGAATATATCAGCTCTATTGAGGATATAAAAAATAAGTCAACTTTTATATCCTGCTGACACAAAAAACAATATTCAAGAACTTCTCTTGAATATTGAAATAAAAAGTATTCATACCCACTTCAGGAATTTTCTCTAGCTTAGAGAAACACTTGGACACATACACATATAAGGTTATTTATTGCAGCATTATTTATAACAATGAAAACTTGGACACAGTGCACAGTGATAGAGAATGACTAACTTATTTATGCAGCAACTTCAAAAGAATGCTGAAACTCTGATAATAAATGATCCTTAATTTTCAGCATACTGAACTATCAGGGTTCATTGGACCTAATTTCAGTTTTTTAAGGGTTTTCCAAAGATCAATGAAAAAAATTGTCTTTTTTTCATTTAAAATGGAGAATAATTATATTTGTGTCTTATATTTATCATGTGGGTCCATTGGACCCTTTAATCAATCTGAGATAGACTTTGAGATCTTTAGTGAATTTTGAAATATTTATTATTTCAATATCCTAGGAGCTATTTCACATTGTTTTCAGTTATTCCAACTATGATATAAAAGCCTAAAATAAAAAGAAATCTGAAGAATGATAATGCAAAATGAGGGAAAAAATATTACCTTTTTGTTTTCTTATCATGTTGCTCAAAGTTTGCATCATCTTTAAAGAAGGTATAAAAGAAAAGCGCAGGTGCTAAGGTTGTAATCTGCTGATAACTTTCATTGGGTAGAGTTGAGAATTCAGAAGTTTTCATCTTTCACCTATAATAAAAGGTAAAACAGTTGACAAAGGACCAAAGGACCATTTCACAGTTAGTAGGTTAATCAGAAGATGATGAGAAAGATGGTGTTCTAAATACTGTTGACAATAAGGCATCTCCTATATAAACAAAATCTGCAATTATAAATGCTCATGTGCAAATGTAAATATTTTTAGTCAATATTATTATTAAAAATTGAGGTGTCAATAATGTATTTGTAGGGCAAGATAAAATATGCTATTCTCATCCAGTCATTCCATATGAAGCATTTGTCATGTAATATTTAGTGACTAGAAACTGGATAATCCTGTTTTGTTAAAAGACATCATGGTTTTCTGTCTTTCATTGTAGTTGTTCACCAAAATTTACTTGATGCAGTTTATAGGTGAACAGGCAGGAGGAGATTGAAAAGAAATGGATGCTATAGAAATGAAAATATTAATTATCCTAATTATTCTAATTGGTGTCTATAAATCTAAAAATGAAAATGTTTTGTAATTATGGAACAAAAGAGTTTTAGCTCTCCTTCCAGAAAATTATCAGTTTTAGGTAGTTTTGAATGCATTTTTGTCTCTGAGAGTATGAGAAGAACCAGAACAAATGAACTAGAAACTATTAGAAATTATTAAAATTTGGAATTCAGTATTTATAAATGAATGTATTCCAGGTGCATGCATGAAAGTTGATAATGCAGTTATATTCAGAATGTGTTATCCTATTTCAGTTATATAAACCTTGAAAACCAGAAAACTATGAAGTAAAAATGTGACATTTGCCAGTTTTAAATTCTTACTAAGGGTTTGGGGGTATAGTCTAGTGGGAGAACACATGTCTAGCATTCATGAACCCTTGGGTTTGATCCCCAACATGCCAAAAGAAATAAGCAAACACATATACACACACATATATAAGATACATATAATAATGTAAAATTATTTATAAAATGGACTTTAAAATATTAAAAATAAGAGTCTATTGGATCAGATAATATTGGTCAAATTGATTTTCTTATGTGTACTGATGGTTTAAATATACTGTTGAGTTCAAAATAGTTGTACAATGTTATATTACAATATAACTTTTTTTTAACCAATATGATGTGTCTATAAACATAAATTTATAGATGAAGGCTGGGAATAGGAGACACCAAACTGATCTCAGTGATAACATCTGGGGACAAGTCCCAGCAGGGCTGGCTCAGGGGACAGGATAAATAGATAATACTGATAAGATACAATGGGTGATAAGATATGAAGGCTTGGAAAACTGATAAGATTCACAGGATTAAAAAAAAAAGAGATACCTTAAAGATAGGCATCTCATTCTCAGATAAAACCTTTCTCACTTAATTACTCCTTACAAATTCTTTGACCCCCCATCTACACATTATTTTACTCTAGTCAGGCTCCTCTCTACCCTGCCTCTTTTTTTCTTCTTCTTCTTCTTCTTTCTTTTTTTAAAGTGCTGGGGATAAAACCCAGGACCTTAGAAACGCTAAACACATACTCTGACACTGAACTATGCTCCCATCCACCCAAAATAATATTTATATAAAAAAACGTGAAAGATATAAATGATCATAGAAATTAAACAGAATATGAAAATTTTAGATCATTCTGTATTCAGTCCAACACATGAGATTATTAAAACTAAGAGAATTATTAAATATAGAAATAATTTTATATGATTTACTTTATTATGCTCATTACTGAAAATAATTCAAGTAGTGATAATCTGAACTGTTACTTTTAGTAATGAAAATATGTTTGATCTTAAACAACAATAGAAAAATAAAAAGGGTTGTGGAAAGGTCATCTGTAGTCTTGGAGCCATCAGAAGACTGCTAAGTTTGTGCTTCAGCACACAGTTATTCCCAGTTATTATTTTATAGTTAAAATTCTACTTTTATATTCAAAGCCTTATTCTGGCTCTTAATGTCTATGTTTAAGGTTTTGCTGTCTATCTTAGTAACTGGGTACTGAAATTTTTCATGCTGAGAGATTTTTTTAAAAAAGCTATTTTCATGCCTATAAATTGAAATCTAACTTTTTTTGCAGGCCAACTTTACAAGAAGAAAAGAGAATCATGATAAAAAATGGAAGGCATCCTGTGATTGACGTGTTGCTGGGAGAACAGGATCAGTATGTTCCCAACAGTACAAATTTATCAGTAAGTACCACATTTTAAGAAAAAAATAAGTAAAAGATGATAACATTGATTCCAGCTTTTTGGAATATCACATAAGTATTTTTTTAATATTTATTTTGTAGTTATTCTTGGACACAGTACCTTTATTTTATTTATTTATTTTTATGTGATGCTGTGGATTGAACCCAAGGCCTCAAACATGCTAGTGAGCCCTCTGTAGCTGAGCCACAACCCTAGCTCCATAGGTATTTTTTCCCCATAAATATTTTTTATAATTTAAAATTATCCAGGTTTTAACTTTGACTTTAAATGGACTAATGCTGGGTATAGTTTCATATTCACTATTAAGTATGGAATTGATTCAATTTCCAATGAAAATTTATTCATAGATGGAAAGATTTAGCAACTAAAGAGGATTCTTAGTTCTCCTAGGTAAAACAATAACAATATTTACCAATACCCAAATATGCTGATGAAATTGGAATCACAACAGGGTTTTGTAAATTCCTATTATCATATAGTGTTATATGCTTTGTCGTGTGTTCCACTATTTTTAGATGCTTTGGGAAAAAAAGATAAAACAGATGCTTCACCTCATTTCCATGATAATTTTCATTATATGGGCTCGAGTTCTCTATAGAACATTAATGACCCTACATACTTAACTCATTTAGCACATACTTACTGAGTGCCTCAGGTAGTTAAGTGAGTATTAGGAACAGAGAGTAGTAAGCTATTTGGAACTTTTCCCTGCCCTTGCAGAGCTGTGGCCTAGCAGAGAAGATGGGCGGACTAATATAGTACAGCTTAGTTAGTGCCAGAATGTTGTTAATCAATGTGTTCTGGGAACAGGTAACAGGTTGACCTAACCTAGTGTGGGAAATATGAAGAAGGTTCTCCAAGGTGACATACAGACTGAAGAATGAGTCAGTGTAAGCTAGGGAGAAGGGGGGAAATATGCTACATAGAGGAACCAAGCTGGCAGGGACTGGAAGTAAGGCGGACCAGAGTGAACTTAAGGAACTGAAAGATATTGAGTGAGGTAAGAGCACAGAGCATAAGAAAAGATGTGTTTAAAGATAAGGAAGAGGCCAGTTTACTTATAGGTTTTGTTCAGAAATGTACATTCTTAAAAGATTGAGAATACTAGCAAGAGAGTGAATTGGGAAAAATATGAATTGTGGCAGGTGTGTGAGTTACATTGAAGTTACATTATCAGAGCTAAGCAGAGCCAAATACTAAAGTGATAAGGATAGATTTTTATCCATGTTGTAATAGGGAAAAGAGCCCAGCATGACTTTGGCTTGACTAATTTGTGCAGAGGTTAAAGGGAGAATGAGAAATTGGCAGGGGAGTGAACTGAAAGGGGTGGGGGGAGATTGGTTAATGTGAAACCTGTCTGAATTTGTTAACCTGTACTTATACCACAGTTCAGAGAGCTAGCTCTTATTCCTTGAGAAGACAGTCTGGGTGGTAAAAGATATATATCTCAAAGAGGCAGAGAAAGAATTTAGAATTGCAAGCTTTCTAAAGTAACTACTCTAAGAAAGGCCTTAGTGGTCTATCTGCCTATCACCAAGTTTGTGCTGGAACAAGTAGTAAATTCTCCTGGCAGCACTGTATTTTCTCAGGCAGACACTGTAAGAGAGTCTGGTTCTTCTAAGGATGCTGTCATGAGCTGTTGAAAACTATACTAGTGTTCACGTATTTTTAATGAGGAGAGTGGACTAAATTATTTGTGTTCAGAGGTTATAATTATTGAGGCTGAAGTTGAGACTTAGTTCAGAAAAGGGCAGTGGTGCTGACTAGTGGTTGATCAAGGAGACAGCCTTCATCAACATTAAAATAATGTGCGATTGGGGTCAAAGAATATGTAAGGAATAATTGAGAGATTATATCTGAGAATGAGGTGCCGGTCTTTAAGATTTCAGAGGAGGTATTCTTTTGGGTGATGGTAGGATCTAGGTAAGCGTTGGAAGGTGGGTAGCAGAAGGAAGAAGGTATTTGGAAATGAGCTCAAGAAAGAGAATGTGGGAGTCATCCATGTGAATGTTGAGATTGTCGAAGGTACCAAGGGATCTTTTGTGGAAGATGATAGTGATCAAGGTGTCAGAGATTATAGGGCATGGGCACTGATGACATAAGGTTTCTGGGTGCCTTCAGTGAGGATAAGCAGAAGTGGTAAGGCCTAAAGAAGCAGAGAAAGACTTCTGAGTCCTAAGTTGCATTGGGTAGGTTGTGGCTCAGCTCCCAAAGAGAGGACTGCAAGTTTCCATCTAAGTCAGTGTATGAAGGAAATGTTAAGCAAATGGTTAAAAATATACAAGTATCAAGAAATATTTCTGAAGACAATGAAGAATTAAGATGTAGTGGGGCAGTCAGATAGTAGACCAGAACTTTAGGGAGTTGGGACTATTACAAAATATTCCATCTTGGACCATGACTAAGATGGAATGGTGAATTTGGCTGGTCACAAGACTGGTAATCTAGTTTCATGTTGCATTTGATATTATACAAAGGCCTATTGGTAGTTTGTAACCCTATTGTCTTAGTTGGTTCAGGCTGCCATAACAAAACACAATAGATGGGGTAATTTATAAACAACAGAAATTTATCTCTTGTAGTTGTGGAGGCTCAAGGTCTAAAATCGAAGTCTCGGTATCTTGTGAGGCCCTGTTTCCTGGCTTGTAGATGCTACCTCACTGTGTCCTCACATGGTAGAAGACTTCACAGATCTCTCTTAAGCCCTCATGACCTAATCACTTCCCAGAGCCCCCCACCTTCTAATGCCATCATCTTGGGAGTTGGAATTTCAGCATATGAATGTGGGGGTGGCAGGGAGACACAAATATTCAGACCATGGCAATCCAAGGACCACTGTCTGTAAATTGTTTATTCTCATTAGAAAATTTGTCTATTACTTAATATATCAAATAAGACAATAAGTACTGATCCTTTCATTGTCTTTAGAAAGACATAATTCCCTTTTCAGTTCCCATAATAACAATGGGGTATAACTTTTCTTGAGTAAGTAATATAGTTTCAATAGATAATAGCTTGGTTTATATTTAACTTATTAGTCATATAAAAATCTTTTCCTGTTACTGGGTTCCCATGGCCATCAGCTAGATCCCAAGTATGTTATTCTTGACCCACCGACCTACCTTCCTTCCTTCCTTTCTTTCTTCCTTCCTTCCTTCCTTTCTTTCTTTCTTTCTTTCTTTCTTTCTTTCTTTCTTTCTTTCTTTCTTTCTTTCTTTCTTTCTTTCTTTCTTTCTTTCTTTCCTTCTTTCTCCCCCCCTTTAAAAAAAACACTACATTATTACTATTTAATTCAGAAAGATTTGAAGAACTAAAATAACCTTCTAATTACAAGGATGTTTTAAAGAAATATTGCACTCATATTTAAATCTTTACAAAATAAATGGAATGATTTTTTTAACCATCAGGCACCTCAGAATATTTCAGAATATTCATTTCTTTTACATATGCTTTTTCTAACTCGAGTAGGAGTTGATATAAAACTGTTGCTATGGTGAAATGTATTCTATTTTTCAGGGTATAAATTTATATATAGGGATAATGTTGAGAAAGAACTTACTATGTGAAATTCACTGTATATTATGGCTATTAATTTATAAAATATGCCCTAAAAATAATTTCCTCAAAGTTGAATGACATTGTTCCTTTGATAACCATTTAGTTTTAAGAAATAGTCTTCCATACATGTAAATTATAAATATGATTGATTTTCTGGATTCTGTATTATATGAAATTATTCCAGTGCTACTGAACAAACCAACTTTCTGCTCACTTTTCTTCTCCCCATTTTAAGAATGCTTTTTAAGCCCCCTGCCCCCACCCCCACTTTTTCTTCTTCCATAATTCATTGTATAATCTCAGTATTATATTGATTTGGCAGCTTCTGGATCTTCCTACCTTCATCTTGCCCCTCTCCAATCACTCTCCACTCTGTAGACAGCCACAGGGCCTTTTCTAACCTGTCATATCATTCTCCCATTTGAATCCATGCTATGTTTCAATCATATAGACTTCTTACACTTCCCAAGTATCTGTGGGACTTGGCAGTTGGTATCTGCTGCCTGGAATGTCATTTTTCTCCACCTCCCCTCTTCTCACCCACACTCACAACCCACTCCACCCCACTCTCTAGCTAGCTCCTGATAATTCTTCCAGTTTTGTCTTGGATGTACCTTCTTACATGAAGCTTTTCCTTACCGAGGCTGGGATGGGCACCCCAATCTCATACCTACCTATGTTTCTTTCTTGGTATCTATCCCACTAAATTATAATTTCTTTTTTTTTCATTTGTACTTCCCAGCAGACTATAAGCTTGAAGAGAACGAGGAATATTTCCCTCTTTTTGTAGGTATAATTTCAGTATTAATCACACATCTCTAGCACATAACAGGAACCTAATCAGATTTGTTAAATAGAAGCTTCAGCAGTCTCCAAGTCTCACTTTAAAATTTTACCTTTTTGTTCCATAAAATGTTACTTTTCAGGATACTATGGGGTTTGGGTCAGGCTGGGGGTGGGGAGGGTTTCACATTGCAGAATAACTGCCCTGTAGAATTAGAAGAAAAATTTTGGATTTTGTAGTACAACATCTCTTCAAACTTGTGAATAAAATACATCCCAGAATAAGGAAATAACCTTCCATAGGTTGCCCAAGTTGGATAGTCTTAGACTCTTTCCCCAAGCATAGATGTATTCTATGGCAAACTAGTGCTTTCCAAACTTTTCACTTCACTGAACCTAGAAAATGGTAATATTTTGATGGTTCACTGGAATCAAAGGAGAAGGTAGAGGTTGCTCAGAGCCAAAGGAGATTGGCCCAGAGGATGTGGTCACCCAGCCCCACCTGCCACCTTGAAGATTAATTGGTCAGAGTCTTGACACACCTCTAGCACTATGAAAAAACAAGACATACTCCTTGGGAACCTTTACTATAAAACACTGCAGTCTCAACCCTCTGTGATTGTTTGTTTATTAGACGAAACAGCTTTCTTTCTATTAAATAGATTTTGATAGTAATTAAAATTGAGGATTTGTTTGTGGAGTTCTTTTGTTTTTAGCATGAGTAATATAATTCAACTTATTCAAAAGGGCAGTGTGGGTGGGACTCAGTCAAATGTGCAGAGTAAGAAGATTCCCAGGAAGCACTTTGAACCCTGTAGATATATCTACCCAGGGGAAGTTCACAGTCTGGATGTTATAGAGCTAGGACAAGGTGGGCACTGGGATCCTGGTCCCAGTTGTTTCTGAGATCAAGAAGTGGCCTGGGGCTTTTCTATCCCAAGTGCTGTGTGTATGACACATAGTAGGTATTAATGTATTTGTTAGTAATGAGTGTTTGAAGCTGGTAAAGATGAGGACAGGCTTTCCAATTTCTTCTTTCATTCTAGTACATGTATACTTTTAGTTGCCCCAGAAATGCTTGCTTTGGTTATAGAAGAACTAAAAGACTAATTATAGTAATATTAATAAACTGTTGACTATTTGTACCTAATTACCAAGCAGAACAACAATAATGCATACCATAAAATACATCTAAGCTTTAAGCTTAATTTCGTCCTGTGGCTCAATTATTCTCATAGATTCTGCTAGAAATGTGCTTTTCATATGGCATGGTTATTGGATTATAAATCCAAAGATAAAAGTTAGAGGAAATATTATGGTAATTGAGCACTGTGTTCTATGACTTCTCTCCTCTAGTGTCCCTCCCTTCCTTCTTCTGAAATAGTGAGATAGAAAAGATGATTTATATGATAACTGATTTCAAGTGTTCTAACCTATGCTGCTCTTTGCCCAGAATGTTTCTTCTCCTCTCTCTTACCCCTCTCCTTTGATTGAACTCCTATTCATTCTTGAAGACCTAATAGAATACTCCCTCCTTCTTAGAGCCTTCACCATTACTGTAGCTAGAAATAATCTTTTTCTCTTCTAGCACTTTCTTCTGGTCATATACTACTTTTTGGCTCCAGGGATAATGGAGAAGTGACATGGTGATAGGAGAAATAAATTCAAATCTTGTTCTGTTGTTTTACGGTCATGTTAGGACATCATACTCCATGGGATTTAGTTTCCTCAACCATAAAATAAAGGGTCTGGACTGGGTACCAATCAGGTCTCACATCCAGTGGAATGTCAGGTGGGCAGCATTCAGGGGTCAGAAGGATTGACATCTCAACACACAGCCAGTGCTGCTCTCCAGGTTTGTGGTCCTCTTTTCTGTTTCTAGGTCTCTCTGGGCTAAATAGCAAAGGTTTTGGCCGAGAGCTTATCTGGAGGAGGCTTTCACTGGAGAGTCTTTCACTGTAACCTGCCCTTGATTGACATTTTCAGAGAATAAAACATTTTGAAACTGCCAAATTTTTTCAACGGCCTGCAGCTATTATAAAAATAGTTCTACCATGATTGTTCCTTAAAGGTAGATGTCAATATCTTTACCTGTCAAGGAAGAAAACATTATTTGCAGAAAATTGGCTTTTGCTCAAGTTTAGGAAATTAACTCATGATTATCTTAAACTTTTTCTTTTCTACTGTGTGTCTTCTGACTTCAGGGATATTATGGCCAACTATCATCTAGTGTACCCACCCAGTGGTGGATCCAAGGACCCTGACATAGAGCACTTTTCTCCTTACTTAACAGTGACTAAGTGACTATGATTCTCTGTCATTGAATAAGGGTCCCCTTTAAAACATCTGTCAGAGGATGAACTTCAGTTAACATTCCAAGATTTCCTACTTAGTATTATTGGGCAAAATATTTCTCCAGGCTTTTATTTCCTCACCTGTAAGACAGGAATACAGTAATTCTAGTATTACCCTGTCAAATTGTCTTAAGAACTAAATGAGATGATACAAAATCATTAACACAGTGCCTGGCACTCATTAAACTGTGATTTTCATAAAATATTGTAAGGTTTACCTTTTATTTTTTCAACTTTTTAAAAATGTTCTCCTCTACCACATAACGTGGCATTTAATGTTGAAGTTGCATAGTTATCTCAAGTTTAGATTCACTGTTTTGATTCTCAGTGAACAATATTAAGATCTGATTGACCGATGCTATTCAGAAAGACATCATCCATACAAGGGTAAAAAGTTTACAGAATGTACTCCTAACCTCTCCACAGGCTCACTGAGGTAGTACTCTCTAGGTGTCATCTAGAAGGTCATTCCCTAAGGTATAGTACTTCAAACTTCTGTTGGCTGTCCTTTGTTAACTGATTCATCCATTCATCCCTCTGTAGTTTCTTGAGAACTCGCTCTGTGGCTCTGCGTGTGGCCTCTTGGTGCCTTGCTCAGGTTTAGACGCTATCTAGAACAGTCCAGTTGGCTCTCTCCTAGTTACTCTGGTGGACTCAAGTGGATGGAGAGGTGGTTTGGGCTAACTTTTGGCTTCTGGGTATTTTGTTCGAATGCTTACTTATACTAATTGGGCTTCAGACATATTTAATATGTCTTTCAAATCAGGGTGTCTCAAATACATATGGCTTTGTGGTATTCAACAATATAGATATATCATAATTGCCTTGAAAATTGCTTTTATCTTGCTGTTATAAAAAATTATGCAATCGTGTCTCAAAATACTCATGGTGGAAAACTTGGTAAAAACCATAGGGAAAAACAAAACACATCTAGGTAATTGGATTTTTCCCCATTTTTGTCAATAATGTGGTTTTTATTTGTTACTCATTAAGTGATGTATTTCTCAATGAATAAATAATTTCTCTTGAAGTTATTTATTGTCATATCTAATTTGATCAAAACTAACTTTTCAGGCAAGACAGATGGCAGCAGATTATATTGGTTATAAGTGTGTCCTCTCCTAATTTAAGTATTAAATAATCTCTCTGGATCTCAGTTTCTTTACCTAAAAAATGATGATAAATGAATGTACATTTAAAATGATGCCTGGCATAGGGCAAGCACTATATAAATGAACTTATATTTTTAGTTAATTAGCAAAATAAAATAAATTGATGCTAATAGCCTTGGAAAGCTGGGGGGTTTTTTGTGTGTGGATTTTTAAATAGAGGTGGAAAGGGAACTACCCCCCCAGATGCACCCCATTCTTCCCTACCCTCCTTCCTGTGCCAACACAGCTCAGCTGATGCCTGATATGGCACCTGTTACTTCCCATCTCTATTTTGTCCAAGGCTTTCCCAACTCTCTCTGAGGCTGTAGAGGCTATAGTTCCCATAGAGGGAAACTCCAGGAGAAGGACAATAGCTGCTATAGCTTTGTGAGGCCAGATGGGTGCCAGAACATGCCAATACCACCACAAGGGAGCCCCGATTTGGCCAGAAGACCATGTAGGACTCTTATGGTACCCATGTGGGACTTCTTGGACTAGAAAGAAGGTATAGGGGAACATGGACTAGCCCTCTAGTTTCCTTAAAGAAGGGCTACTGATGGTTCTGGAAGTTGGAGGGTTTTGGTGCACTGACCAAATATTTCTTATAGGAAATCAATCAAAACTCATACTGAATGTAGCTCTGCTACATGACCAGTAGACATCTGCTGGTCCAAGCATGGGTCATTAAATTATTGGATTGTGTTATGGTCTAAAGTAAGGATATCAGATTTAACAAGTAAAAGTATATGATACCCAGTTAAATTTGAATTTTAGATAAATAATTAATAGTTTTTTAATAACTATGTCCCATACATTGTTTTATGCTAAAACATTATTTATTATCAGAATTTCAGATTTTACTAACATCCTGCATTTGATCTAGGAACCCTAGTATATCTAAAAGGACTAGGTAGAGGATCCAGGATGGTAAGAGTGGCCTTTATTTAGCTCTGGGAATTGCTCTTTAAATTTTAAATTTTACCCACTGGCTTAGCTTAGAGATGGATAAATATCCCCTTAATCCCATTCATATTTAGGATTATGGTTTAATCACTTCAGTGATTTGAAGAGTCTAAAGAACTTCAATACATATTATAAATGTTCCTCTTAAAGGCTCTTGTAGTTTATACTAACACCCCAGCAGAATTGAGTGAAAATGTGAGAGTGAGGTAATTAATTTGACCTTAGTTTGTGTATGATTGGCAGCCCTAGTCTTTGTTAGCCTTCAACAAATTGGTCTTTGGGGGCACTGTCACTAGAGAGAGGATAGAATAACTTATCTTATAATATTTGTTTTCTAATATCCTGGATTATAAGACCCACAGTAATCCATCCACAATCTCCACAGGGTAAGTTTTTGTTTGGAGTTTAGTTTTTCATCCAATAGCTTTCTTCACTTTCATGTTTTAGTAGAAGCCAAAGCACAGCACTGAGTGTCTGGGGTTTCTAAGTATCCAAGCAGCCGTGTCAGTGGCTCTCCAAGTTGTAGCCTTTCAGCTTAACTTCTGACTAGAACAGCAGAGTGCAGTTCAAAACTGGTGTTTGGATCTGGAAGCAAACATGGTAGTCATGCTGGCATTTTAGAAGGCATGTTAGATATGAGCGTCTCCATATACTTGTCTTCTTAATATTATTTTTTGACTTTTGAAGGACCTAAATTTCCCATAAAGTACACAAAGCAATTTTAAAAGACATTAAATTTATTTACTTGAGAATTTGAGACATTTCACACATTAAGTGTATTGAACTCATAGAACTTTTAAATGAAAATATATTAAGTGTTAAAGGAGAGTAATTTTTGTCTTTTTGCTTTCAGTATGATGCCTTTTGAAGACCAAAAGTGTTAATTTTAGTGCAGTGAATGTTAGTCCTTCCTTTTATGAGTGAATGTGTTTCTTCCTTGAGAATGATGTTGATGATGAAAATCATAGAGGGGTTGATGTGGTAAAGATGGTGATGGAGTTATTTTGGCACTTGTTTTCTCTCTTTTTTCTTTTAAACACAGGCATGACAGGTTTTCAAAATTGAAGTAATCAGAAACTAAAAAGGCATGTTAGAGATTTTCATGAATGTGTGTTATTCTGATACCCACAGAATACCAGCCCAGTTAACACTACCTGATGCATGTACTCACCACTCAACAAATTGCCTGTTCTTTAAAGATTTAACTTTGTATGTTTTTTGTTTGTGTGTGTATATGTGTGTTTGTGTTTCATATATATATATATATATATATATATATATATATATATATTACAATACAATTATATATGTGTTTTAGAGTATACATGTACACATAAACATGATTTGCCAGTTACATAGAATCACATATCTTTCCAAGATTGGAGTTTTCTGTTTATTGTTCATGGTATTTGGGATAGAGTTGTTTTAAAATGTAATGTACTTGGTTAATTGTATAATTTGTGGATAATATGGACATTTCTGGTCCTGTAGTTTAATCCTATTTCTTCCACAAAATACTTTTTTTTTTTCACATTTAGAATTTTTGGTCCACCTATACTAGATAAACCTCTAGGGTATGATGTAGTAGATCACTCTTATTGATTTACCTGTTGTTACCAATCAATATATATATCGCCCGGTTTCCCAATTTTCTAGGAACATCCATCATGTGAAACATTTATGTGTTGTCATGGTTTCTTTCAGTATCTTTTTTCATACTATATGGTTCTGTTTTGTTACTGCTACCATAACATATCATTTAACAAATATTGAATATTTCTCCATTGATATGGGGCTATGTTTATATATATCAATATGTATTTTTATACTTTTTATCTCATGTATACTATTTTAATAACTTTAAATAAATTTATCACACAACTTCTTTAAAAAAAAAAAGAAGAAAGAAATTCTTTTAATCTCTGAGGTTATAAAGATACTCTCCTGTAGGACTGGGATTGTGGCTCAGTGATAGAACACTCACCTAGCTTGTGTGAGGCCCTGGATTCAATCCTCAACACCACATTAAAAATAAATAAATAAAATAAAGGTATTGTGTCCATTATAACTAAATAAAAGTATTAAAAATAAAATACAATAAAATTTAAAAAGATATTCTCTTGTAGTAACTTGGTAAAATTTCATTTTCAGATTTAGAGTTTTTATCATTATATCCTTCTGTATGAATCATCAGGTATTCTACATCAGTTTTTCAACAATTCATTCATTCCCTATCAATTATTAGTCACATATTAAGTTTCCATGTTTTTATGGGTCTGTTTGGGATACTATTATTTTTTACTGCTTCTTTTTGTGTTTGTTTTGTCTTTTTCCCTAAGCCAGATCACACAGTCTTACTGTAGTAAAGTAATTATCCTTTACATCTGAAAGGGAAAGTTCTCCCCACCAGTTATTCTTTTAGAAGCACTCCTTGACTTTTCTTTTACATTTAAACTTCTCCATTTCATTTTAGAATCAACTTACGCACTTTTTGGTTAGGGAAAGGTAGGCACAGGATTGATTTTTAGATCAATTTGGGAAATGGTTGATGTCGTTACCTTGATACAGATATGACATGTGAATATGTCATGTACTTCCATGAATGCTGTGTGCTTTTGTTTTTCTTTTTATCTTCTCAATGAAATTTTAAATTTTCCTCTACAAAGATTTCTGTATGTTATTAGATTTATTGCTAAATGCTTTCTGCTGGTTCATAGTTCATATCCTTTTACAATTATGTTTTCAATTTATTTGTTACTCTTACAGAAAAATGCAGGTGATTTTGTAACCCGATTTTGCTATATCATGAGTCTAGCTGCTTTGCTAGATTCTCTCATTAATTATAATATTTTTTCCTAGAGTTCTCTCATTAAATATAATTTTTTTTCTAGAGAGTCCCTGTTTTTTTCTTTGTAGATTATGTGACCTGTGAATAAGGATAATTTTGTTTCATCCTTTATAGTCCTGAGGCCTTTTATTTCCTTTTTTGCCGTGTTATGCTTTCTGGGACCTCAAAGAAAATGTGAGCATCCAGTCTTGATTGATTTAAAGGAAAGGCTTCTAACATTTCACTATTATGTCTAGTGTTTGCTGTAGGGTTTAGGTAGATACTCTCTACCTGGTTAAAGAAGTTTTTGAAGGGTCATTTTATTCCTTCAGTCATTCACCACTCAGTGGTATGTAGTGTAAAGGACTGAACTATTTCCCAGCTAAATAAACATTCTTTAAATATTAAAACTATGAAGTCTAAATGTGTACATAATATTTTCTCTTATGTACAAAGAATTAATATTGGCATATTAACTGGCTCCAACTCCTAAAGTTCAATTGAATTAGATATTATATCATCCTATAATAAATGTATAAGAAATGAAATAAGAAACAAGTCAACAGTTTCTCTGAAGTTCAGTATAAAAGAAAAATACCATTCCTTTTGTCATTGGGAAATGTCAGACTTGCATATTCACTTTGGATAATTCATCCATTTAGCTAACTTGTACACAACTTAAATTCAAAGGAGAGTAACACTGCTATATGTGTAAGTGCCCTACACATAATTTCACTTAATGAAACTCAACAAATAAGTTTAATTTCTTACTTTTACATTTGACTTAGGCCAAATTTATTTTCATTTCCTATTTTCCATTTTTTTTAGTTCATTCCTTCTGTTTCAATTAATTAGTGTATCATATATTGGGAATTTTTCTTAAGGTGACTGTTTTAAGTATATTATATTTTTAAGCAATAACAATTTACAAAAACTGTGATAGAATTTATAGTTTCAAAGCAATTTCATATTTATATTGAACTTCAAAAATTCATGTAAGGCCAAGATTTCTGGATTTACTCAATTTTACAGATGAGGAAGTGAGGTGTAGCTACTTAATGACAGTGCCAGAAGTAGAAGCCCAGATTTTTAGCACTAATGCTAGGGTGCTTTATCACTCTCTTATTAAAACAATTTATTAAACTAAGGTTTTTTTTTAATGCATATATTTCTTTATTTGAAACTTCTCTTGAAAATGATATATACAACTTGTGTCTCTAGGACCTCAGGAAAAAAAAGAAACAAAGATGTTCATCATGTAAGAATATTTCTCATGACACTCCAATATCTTTTCTTTAAATATATATTAGTTGAACATGAACACAATACCTTAGTTTTATTTATTAATTTTTATGTGGTACTTAGAATTAAAAAGTACCTTTTCAAATTACTGATTCTCACTAGATTACTTAAACAGTACATTTAAGTAATCTTATCCCTCAAGGCATTGTGGGAAGTTACCAGACTTTGACAAGGCAGAAGTTGTACGTTTTTTCTGTGTGAGTGTGGTGGCCCTGTGCAGGCAGCTCCTTTAACAGTGTGGGCACAGTTCAGGGAGTCTGGGGATGGCACCTGCCTCCCTCCTTTGAAGTATGCTCCCTGGCATCCTTTTCTTCCACTCTCCGTTGTGTACTTTTCTCTATTGCTTTATTTCCGTGCAGTGTTCTCAAAGTTCCAAAACCAAAATGTCATTGAGAAGTTCTGTGAATTTTTCCTAAGTTATGCATATGTGTTCATAAAAAGTTACTTGAATGCTCCTTAGGATGATCCATGAAATAATTATTCTTTTGTTTTTTGATGATTTAGTATTTCTTTCGATATTGGATTAATCTTTATTTTTTTCAGCTAATTTTTATTACTTACTGTAGAACTGGAAAAATGGCAGTGACACAATTTCTCTTATTGAATTTTTGCATCCAGCAGGCATTCATCAATATCAACTATACAAGGTATAATTGTTTGTGATTCCCTAGACAAAGCTATATAACTTGCTCCATAAGAACTTATTAGTTTCTAGATTGAAAATTGTGACAAAAACCCTGTCTTTTGAGGAGTTCATCATGTCTACATTTAAAAATCAAGTTACTTTTTTAAACACTAAACTAGTTTAATATGTCATTATAGTATAAATGACATCAAAACACTATTCAAAATGTTTGAATAAGACATAATAAATTATTAACATCTATAAAACCCAGGGAAGAATCTATTTATGGTTTTTAATTACAGTTTCACACTAATATTTTGGTAGTGTATCCCTCCCTTCCAACAGTCAAACTCTCCAATATGTCATTATTATTTCTTCTTCTTCTTCCTCTCTCCCTCCCCTCCCCTCCCCTCCCCTTCCCCTTCCCCTTCCCTCCTCCCCCTCCCCCTCCTCCTCCTCCTCCTGAATGAATTAGGGTTGATACTTTGTAATATTTACTTCAGGATTTTTTAAAGTAAATGAAGTATTACAGCCATAGCTAGGGTTGTACCAAATTAACTGCCATCCCTTTTCCTCCCTCCTCACTTCCTACCCTCTCTGATAACCATTATCCTGATAGCCTTATGCATGGCTTTTATTCCTCTATTTGACATATGTATCTACTAAAATATATAATTATGCTTTGTGCATTTTTCAATGTACATAAATGTCCCTCTGAGCCTATACTACTGTGTTCTCCATCACAAATATTGTTTAGTAATTATACAAGCAGATCTATTTATTTTTCTAATGATAGAAAATAGATTATTTCTTTTTCTATTATGAATACAAACTATATTGCATGAATAATCTTATAAGTGATGTTTTTATCCCTTGTGTATTTTTCTAGGGTGAATATTTTAAAAAGAAATTGCTGGTCATATATACCAGTATACAGAATTTTTACCAGTCATTTCCAAATTGTTGTCCATATCTTTGCCAACATGCTACGTAAAATGACTTTTCACCTTTATTATAATCTGATACATGTGAAAAATTATCTTTTAAAATTATTCCTTTTAAAATTTTTTTAGTTGTTGATGGACATTTATTTATTCATTTTTATGTGGTGCTGAGGATTGAACCCAGTGCCTCACACATGTCAGACAAGTGCTCTACCACTGAGCCACAACCCCAGCCCTTAAATTTATTCTTTCAAAAATCTCTATTCACATTTCTTTATTCTTTCTCTTTAAACTTATTTTTACTTGATTACCATTGCCATTGTATACTTTATTCTTTATTTATTTTAGTATTATAATTATATATAATATTTGGTTTTATTTTGACAAAATAATACTGGTAAGGAATTTGATTTCAATTCCTACTTTCCCTGTCACCTCCCTCCTTATGTTTTTTCCCCCTCTACTCTACTGGTCTTCCTTTCACTCCTTTATTTATTTTTGATTTGTGCTTTCTACATATACATAAAGGTAAAATTCCCTGTGGTACATTTATGTATGCATATAACATGATTTTGTTATATTTATTTCATATATCCTTCCCTTTCCTATCCTTCCTCTCTCCCTCTCATTCTCTATCTTCTACCCCTCTGATCATCCCTATATAATTATATCTGATCCATCCCCCACCATTGCCTTCTTTCCCTTATTTGGCTCTAGGTTCCACACATGAGAGAAAGCATTTGACCCTTGATTTTTCTGAGTCTGGCTTATTTCACTTAGCATGATATTCTCCATTTCCATCCATTTAAGTTTATTTTTAATTGACACATAAAAACACAAAAATTACACATATTGATGGACCATGTGAGATGTTTTGATACATTTGTACATTGTGTAATGTTTAAATCAGGGTAAACATGTCTGTCTCCTCAAATATTTATCATTTCTTTATGGTGAAAACATCCAAAATCTTTTCTTCTAGCTTGTTGAATACACAGTAATATTACTGTTCCAAGTCTTTGGCAACTACTATCCTATTCATAATTTCAGTGAGGTCAGCATTTTCAGATTCCACATATAAGTGTGATTTTGGTACCTGGCTTAGTTCACTTAACATAATGACCTCCAGTTCTATTCACATTGCCACAAATGATAGGATCTCATCCTTTTTAATGACCAAGTCATATTTCATTGTGTAAATGTACCACATTATCTTTATCCATTCACCAGTTGATGGACACTTAGGTCATTTCCACTTTTTGGCTATTGTGAATAATGTAGCAATGAATATGGGAGTGCAAATGTCCCTTCAACATACTGAGTTTGTTTCCTTTGGATGCTTACCTGTGTTCTTTCAGATAAGTAAGCAATTGCTTGTAGGATTCTTGAACAATGCTGCTGATTACATTTTCCTTTCCCTGATTATTAATATGCTTTTTGGTCTTTTGTGTTTCTTTCTCATCAAATAACTTGTTCTTATCCTTTGCCCATTGTTCCGTTGGTTTGATTTTAGTGTCATTAATAGGTAGGAGTTATTTTTGTGTTCAGGATATTATTACCTTGTTGTATGCCTTTTTATTTTGTGTTTGGTGATTTCTTTTGACAATGATTTCCCTTTATGATTTATGTGTTTTCCAGTCAAAGAATTCACTGTGACTATATCATATTTTATAATTTCTATTGATGCTATTGTACATTTGTGTTACTTCCAGTTTGAGGCGATTATGTGAAGTACTGGTGTGAACAATCATTTACTTATCTTTTGTTAAGCATCATATACATTTCTCTTTAATGTGTACCTGAGGACACAATTGTATTATTTTTCTATTTTATTCAATAAATCATTCTCTATTTTGATGTTATTAATCTAATCTTCTATGTTTTCTTCTAGAAGTTTTAAGTTTTACTTTTCACATTTAGTTCCTTCATCCATTAAGAATTGACTTGGGGGACTTTGTGTGAGAGTTAGGCCTTGCTCCTTTTCCATTTGGATACCCAGTTGTCCCACCATTGTTTGTTGAATATTGCATCTTTTTTGGCTGACTTATAATCTCACCACTGATGACATGCACCAGAGTGGCATCTATAGATTTGGTTAGTGGGCTTTCTGTGACTGCTCTGTCTGCATTTTTCTAAAGTTGTACCACAAATTTATTTCCTATAGCTTAATAATAAAGTCTCCCTCCCAATTGTACTTCTTCAAAATTGTATTGACTTTTCCTTGATTTTTTTTCTCTATCAAATGAATTTCAGAATTAACTTCTGGAATTATATTGCTTTTTAGATTAATTTGTGAGAATGACATCATTTCCATTCAAAACTAACCTTTATTGAAATGTAACATGCACAGATTGTAGGTGTCCAGCTTGGTCAGTTTTTACAAAGTTACTCAAGTGTCCAACATCCAAATCCAGAAATAGAACATTAGAGTAGAAATGGTGCCCCTTCTGGTCAGGGGAGTTCCTTTGAGTCACCTCCTTGCTCCCTTAAGGTATTGTTGTCCTAATTTATTTTACCATATTTTAGTTTTGTCTGTTTTTGAGCTTTGTAAAAAATAGAAACATACAATATATACTGTGTATTTTTTTATCCAACATTAAAAAATATTTTTAGTTATAGATGGATACAATAACTTGATTTTATTTATTTTTTATGTGATGCTGGGGATCAAACCCAGTACCTCACATGTGCTGGCAAGTTCTCTACCAATGAGCCACAGCCCCAACCTGCCCCAACATTGTTTTTGTGCGAGTCATTCACAGATTTTCCATGTAGTTTATTTCCATTGTCATATAGAATTCTTTGTATGAATATATCACAGTTTATCTGTTTCACTGTTGATAAACATTGGAATTATTTGCAATTTGAGGCTATTTTGAAAAGTAATGCTGTGAACAATCTTTCACGTACCTTTTGTTATTTATCATTTACATTTCTGTTAAAGATGTACTTAGGAGCACAGTTCTTTAGCTGTGTCTGTTTTAAGTTTTAGTAGATACTGCTAAGGTTTTTGTTTTTCAAAATGACATACAATTTATTTCCTCAACATCTTTGCCAAAATATAACATTGACAATTTTTGTTTTTAAATTTTAGCTGTACACATGGAGTTGTGGTATCTTTTTATGATTGGATTTGTACTTTCACTTTTCTAATGATTATTGAAGTTGGACACTTTTGCATATTACTAGCAACCATTTGTATATCTTCTTTTGTCATTTTCTTTTTAGTTTTTTCTTTTGATTTATATATAATATTTGCACATATATATATATATCATATATATATGATTCAAGTACTTGGAAAATACATAATGTAATGGTACCTTCTGTTCTTTAGATTTTCAGTCTATTAATGGTACCATTTGATAAACATAACTTCCTTATTTAACGTACTCCAATTTTTCAGTCTTCTCCTTTATAGTCCTGTTTAAGAAGATCTGTTTAAGAAGTTGTTGCTTACATCAGAATCATGTGTTATTGTCTGATAGCCCTAATATTTGTTCCTGTATTTCAAACCTATCATCTATCTGGAATTGATCTTTGTTTACTAAGTAAGATAGAGAATCAAGATTTCATATTTTTCAGTATAGACATTCTTTGACCCAGCCCAAGTCATCAAAAAGACCGTCCTTTGTCAGAACAGCATTGTCACCTTTGTTATAATCAAGGAATGATATACATGCCAATCTATTTCTAGATTCTATTCTCTTCCACTGCTATAGCATTAATTATTTTAGCATTATTAATTAATATAGCATTACTAATTGTATAGCATTACAATATTGAGCCTTCCAATTCATGAACACAGTATCCTACTTCATTTAATTAGGTATTCTTTAATTTCCTTCCATAATAGTTTTATAGCTTTCTGTATAAAGATCTTATTCTCTGTTAGGTTTATTCCTAGATATTTGACTTATTTTGATACTTTGGTAAATTGTTTGATTAAAATATATTTATTTTTAATTACTTAGTGCTAAAATGTAGGGGTTAAAGTTGACTTTTGAATACTGAACTTGTATCTAAATGATTTCACTAAATTCATTTATCAGTTCTAATCATTTTTGTAAATTTCTTTTTGGGAACACAACTATATGAATAATAACAGTTTCATTATTGTCTTTCCAATTCTTATACCTTTTGTATCTTTATCTTATTCTTTTCACTAGTAAATGTTGAACTTTAATGCTTTCTCTGTATCATTAAAGATCATCAGATAATTTCCTTATTCTGTTAGTGCAGCAAATTCTATTGATTGGCTTTTGAATATTAAACTAATCAACCAACCTTGAATTTCTCAGAAGCTCTATACCTGGTATTTGCTTATTAAAATTTTATTAAGGGGTTTTGCTTTTTATATTTATAGGTAAAATTAGTCTTAAATTTTTCTTTCTTGTAAAGTTCCTATCAGGCTTTGATATCTATATTATATTGATTGGCCTTATGAAATGATTTGGGAAGAGTTTCCTCTTGTTCTGTTATCTAGAAATTTTTTTGTAATATTAGTGCTATTTCTTAAATGTTTTCAAGAACTTAGTGGGGATATTAGCTGGGTTTAGAGATTTTTTTGTTAAAGGGCTTCAATTGCAGGTTTAATTTTTTAAATACAGGATGATTAGATTCTCCCTTTTGGTATCATTTTGCCATTTTTAAAAAATAAATATTAGCTTTATTTAAAATTTTAAAAGTATTTGGTTATACCAGATATGTGGTTGTTTATTCATAGGCTTATTATTTTTTAAATCTCTGCAGAATTCATTTTATTTTTATCATTAGTTTCACCATTCTCATACCAAACTTCCTTCCCTTTTCTTACTATTCTAGGCTCTTTCTGATTCACTCAAGTTCCATTAGTGGAGATTCATTATGCCACATGTCGCTACAAGAGAAGAAATTACACAGGAAGAACAGCATCTCTAGTACAGTTTGACATCAGGGAAAATGCGAATGTGTGGCTAATTAGCTTTAGGGATGAAATGCCCCCTCCCCCAAAGTGCTGAGATGTTATAATGCTTTATTTTGATCCCACCTTATTTTCATGAAGATCCTCAGCTCCTCTTTCTCTGCATCTTTTTGTTACTTCATTACTAACTGCCCTCTTTATCCTCGGCATGTGTATTTTTTTCATATCTTTTGTTTCCTCATAACTTTTTATTAATATCTTCCAGTGCTTTGTGGCCTGTTCTGTGATGCTTTACAAGTTCTGATGCATTTATTAGCTGATTGATCTTTCTGTAGTTTCCAGTTAACTTCTAAGGGAGTGTTTAATTGGCCTATTCTGAGAAGAGCTTTTATGCTAGACTCACTAACCAGTCAGAAGTTGGACCAGGTAGGTGTGGCCAAGGTATGGGTTCACATAGCATAGAGTGTGGGTGCCTTGGGATAACTTCTCTGCAGAGGGCTGCAGTTGGACAAACTCCCTTAGCAGAGTCTATATATAATATGTGCTATAATCAATTAATAAAAGGAAGGTAGAAAATTAGGTCATCTGAGAGCTGTAGCTCATCTACCTCTGCCATATATTTTGGTAAAATGCCAATGAATAATTAAGTGCTGACAAAACTCACATCTAGAATTGATGTTGTAAGTTTCTTTTAATAGTCTTCTACCTATGACTGAAAAATCTAGGTACCACTAACCCAAAATATGGTCCTGGGCAATTGGATATGTAATACTTATAGTTTTTTCTTTCTTTTAATTTATTTATTGGTTCTATTTAGTTATACAAGACAGTAGAATTCATTTTGACATAATTATAAAACACAGAATAGATCTTATTCTAGTTATAATGTAACAGAGGCCACAGCCAGCATCTCATTGGAGTGTTCATTTTTCTGCTGAGGAGGATGTAAGCCACCTGAAAACTTAAAGTCTAAAATAATTAATGAAGAACAAAACACAAAGAGTCAGAAGTATTTAGAAAAGTGGAGATCTTGATACATCCAGTCCAAACAATAGCTGGAACCAGACAAAGGAAAGATGGCTCCTGTGGTTTATTTAAGGGATACATCAAAGACAGGGGTAAGGTTTCAAGGGCAGAGTCTTGCTTCCTGATGTCTTGCAGTCAGCAGGTTGATTGGCATCTTGGCAGGTTACACCCATCTCAGGTGCTGTGTGGGTCATGGCAGAGCAGAATAGAAATTCACAATGTCTCTGGGCAGTTGACTAGAGAAAATGTCCACTGGTCATTCCCAGATACCAGGTGTTTTGATCCCACTAGGCTTCCATGTGTGGTGACCTACACGCAACCCGTGGATGGCTTGTGACAATAATGCTTATAGTTTTAAGATGGACAGATGGAAACTGACAGATTTTAAATAAAAGCAATATGAAAAACACTCAGATAGGCAGATTAAAGAATGTCTAATGAGTTCAGATTTTTCTTTATTTCCTTTTTTAATACCTTGAAACAACTATGTGTACTGAGTTCACTTTTCGGCAATAGCGTTGTTCAGGCTGGTATTTATTTTGATATATATTGCTGATTGGATGTTATTGTTTCCCAAAAGTTTCTGCATTGGAACCCTTGACCCCAGAGTGGTGATATAAGAAGCTGTGGAAGCTTTAAGAGGCGGGGCTGAGCAGCAGGGGGTACAGCTCAGTGGTGGAGCACTTATTTTTTTTTTTTAAGAGAGAGAGAGAGAGAGAGAGAGAGAATTTTTTAATATTTATTTTTTAGTTTTCGGCGGGCATAACATCTTTGTTTGTATGTGGTGCTGAGGATCGAACACGGGCCGCACGCATGCCAGGCAAGCGCGCTACCGCTTGAGCCACATCCCCAGCCCATGGAGCACTTATTTAATATATACAAGCCCTGGGTTCAACCTCCAGCACCAAAAATAAGAAGTGAGGCCAAATATTAGGTAATTAGGCCAGTGAGGCTATTGCTCTCAGAATAGGTTAATACTGGTCTCATGGAATGAGTTAACTCACACAAAAATGATCTGTTAGTTATAAAAAGAGATGTGGCCCCTACCAGTCTCTGGCTTCCTGTCTTGTGATAAGATCCCTCTGGCTTTTGCTCTCACCATGGTGATCCTGTCCACTACGAGGCCCTCACCAGACCTGAGAAGAAGTCAATGCCATGCTCTTGAGGTTCCAGAACTATGAACTAAATAAACCTCTTTCCTTTACAGATTACCCAGCTAAGACATTTTGTTATAACACTGGCAAATGGATTATACAGTAACATATTTAAATGTCACAAAGGAATGTTTTATCCAATGAATTCCCATTTATAGGATAAATTATGGACATTACATAAAAATCCTTCTGGTATTATAATTGAAATTCCTTTTTGATTTCAGGAGGATTCAGAAAGAGTAATGATAATCACTGGACCAAATATGGGTGGAAAGAGTTCCTACATAAAACAAGTCGCATTGATTACTATCATGGCTCAGATTGGCTCCTATGTTCCTGCCGAGGAGGCAACAATTGGGATTGTGGATGGCATTTTTACAAGGTAAAAATACTAGTTCTATTAAATATGCCTCTGAAAATAAATCAAACTCACATGAATTTTCTTTTTATGTGTGTTTTTAAAATAATCAGAGCTGAGTAGCTTAAATCGTTTCATCATGTATCTTAATACCAGAAGAGACATAGCAGGCCATTTGCCCAGTGTTTTTTAAGTTATTTTTATTTTTGAATTTTTGTTATGGTATTAGAGTAACAAATTTAATAGAGAAAGAAGGGAAAATGAAAAGGAGAAAAATCATCTCAGGCAATATTTCTTCCCAAAGGTGGTTGGGAAGAAATAGAGTTATCAAGCAGAATATAAGTGTTTGTTCATACTTGGTAGGATCATGTCTGCTTTGGCTGAAATCTGGAAAATGTATTGAGGAAGAACTAAATGGATCAGAGTGTCTCAATCAGTAGCCCAGTGAAGTAGTCTGGGTGAGATAATTGGTAGTTTGGATGAAGTTTGTGTGGCTAATTTAAGTGGAAAGGAGTCACATTTGAAAGATATTCAGGAAATAAATCAATAGGACTCTGATAGATGGGAGTGTGGTGGCTGACAATGTTAGAGGTGACAGTGGTTTGTGCATCTGGGTGGAGAATCCTGGCAGGTACTGGTAGAGGGTCTTAGTCTTTTTTCTGCTGCTAAAACAGAATACTACAGAGTGGGTAATTTATAAAGAAAAATAAATTTATTTCTTACAGTTGTGGAGCTGGGAAGTCTGGGGGCAGGGAACAAGGCATCACTTGGTGAGAGAGTATAGGGGAATTTTATCTTAGGTCTATCTTCCTCTTCTTTCATAGCTACCATTTCCATCAAAAAGGGGAACATTCTCATGAGCTCATCTAACTATATTTCTTCCAAAAGGCCTCCTCCATATTAGAATTACTTGCAGACATTCAAGAAAGCTGCTGTGTGTGCAGCTAGATAGAGTTCAGAGGGAAAAGTCAAAGGTAACAATATGTTTGTTGCCAGCCCTCTTCATGTTAAGTGATGATAGAAGTTCTGAGTGTACATGAGATCATTTTGGCAGAGAGGATAATAGAGAATGATGTTTCAAGACTGATTCTTAGAACTGCTGAGATTTCTACATTAGAAGAAGAGCTTGAAAAACCACAGAGGAGTAGTAGCCAGAGAGATAGGAGAAAACCAAGAGCATTACAGTGATGGTGTCGGGGGCAGGGGAAAGAGTTCTTTAAGGAGGAAGAAGATGGGGCTAGAGATGTGGCTCAATGATGACCATTTGCCTAGCATGTGCCAGGCCCTGGGTTCAATTCCCAGTGTTCTTAAAAAAAAAAAAAAAGGAGGAGGAGGAGACAGCAGCGGTGGCCAGCAGTGCTGAAAGGTTAGGTAAGGTGAAATCTAAAAGAAAAGCCACGTTTGGTCTTAGCTAAGTAGATGAGTTCACAAGGATACGTAAACCTTTTCTTTTTAAAATGTGATCACACTAAGCATTACTATTGTGTAACTTGCTTTTGTTTTTTAATATGTGGGGGCCATATTTCCCTATCGGTTTATGTAGATTAGTCTCCTGCTTTTTAAGGGCTTCAGTGTCTCTACAGTACAGACATTCTTTGATCTCCTTAATCTGTCGAGGGCTGCTCTCTAGCATACAGGGCATGTTCCCTGTCCATTCCTCTTTCCCCTACTATCCACTTGTTATCATTGGAAAGGAATCTGCGCGAATCATATTACATTATGACCCTAGGATTTTACTAGGATATAGTTTAATATTATCCCCTTGTAGTTTTCATTTATTAGTAAATAATTCAGACATCTAACATTCCCTTCTGTATATATGACCCTTCTAAAGAAATAAAGCATTACTGATACAATTAAATCCCTAATCCTCCCTAATCCCATTGCCCTGTACCCCATTCAGAATAACTGTTTGTCCTTGACTTTGGTATCATCCCATGAGTTTCTCTATATTTTTACCACAAAAGTATGTTTTTGAAACAATGCATTTGGTGTGTGTTTATGTGTTCTGTATCACACTATTCTTCAAATGGTTTTCACCCTCAGTGGTATATTTTTGAAATTCATCTTTATGTGTACATATACTTCTAGTTCATTAATTTTTTTCCTAATTATTATACTCCATTGTATGCATACACCACAGTTTGCCCTATTCCTTGACTGTTATTCACCATGATTACAATTTCTTACAAATATAAACAATACTGGCACTTGTCTTGTATGTGTCTCCTAGGGCACATAAGTGGATTTTTCTGAATCTAGGTTATATCCACAAGTAGAATTGCTGGATTGTAAGGAACATGCATCTTTCATGTTCTCCAAGGAGGCCATACCAGTTTAGAATCAGCAGTGTGTAAAAGTTTGTCCTCATGCTTAAAATTAAATTAGAATAAGAAAATACCCTTTGATGATGTTTCTATAGATTCTCCAGATTGCTCATAAGGACATTTTTGTTTCTATTATTTACTGTCCTTTACATGAAGTGCCATCTGGTAGATTCTTGTTGTTGTTGTTGTTAATGCTAGGGTATATTTTTCTCTCCATGTGCATACTGTGCCTATTTACAAAAAAGATTTGAAGTAATTTATTGGCGTTCCTTGACAAACTGCCAGGCTTCCTGTTATCAGCCAATGGTTTCTTCCTCTTTAATTCCTTTTTGTCTCATCTACCAAGACAGAAAGAGCTAAATTCAAGGCTCAGGTGTGGAAACAAATTTGGTTTTGTTTCCCCTTCTTTTTACAAAGGACTATTTCTCTAGTGTGGTTCTTAGAATATATGCTTGTTAAAAATGGTCCTTTCTAAGCTTGAACACATCTTTTTAATTGGAATCTTTAAGGCAATACCCAAGAACATTTTAAAATATCATGCTAAAATTTCTGTCTCAAATTTGAGAACCTACTTGTTTGTGTTATAATATTAATTTCATGTTCCTTATAATTCTTCCATTAGAAATATGTTGCTATTCTAAATCACTTTAATCACTTGCTAATCAAAAATCCTGTTTGTAGTCAATGGAAAAATATTAAAATCTAGCAGAATGAGATTCACATAAGAGTTGGCTCCAAAGTATCATTAAATTATTTTTATTTGTTTTATTAACTGGACATTTAGAATACTAGATTTAAATTTTTAGGTTCCATAATTATTCATTTAATGCCTACTGTGTGCCATGTAATATACTATAAGAAATAGTGGATAGATGAAAAGGTGTATATAGTGAAAAGGTTAAGGATCTTCTTTCTGAATATTGTCACATCATGAGCTTTTTCCTGAATACTATTTTTTAAATTTTTTTCTTTTAATATTTATTTTTAGTTGTCAATGAACCTCTATTTTATTTATTTATATGTGGTGCTGAGAATCCAATCCTCACACATGCTAGGCAAGTGCTCTACCACTGAGTCACAACCTCAGCCTGAATAAGATTTTTTTTTTTGAGGTAGCATTTTGGCAAACATATATTTGGCTCTAAGTGATATATTTATATTGGTGTATGGTGATATATGCACTCGTGTGTGAAATATTTCTAGGTGCATATTTCTGAGGATTATTAACATCTTTTGAGTTCATAACTGAGATAAGACCTGTCATTTCCTATCCTGATGAACGCACACGTAAGCCTCGTGCAACATTTTTAGACTCAGTAATCAAGTTTTAGAAAGGCAATGAATTATTAGGTTTGGGTAGAAAGTCACGTGAAAACTCAAAACATTGGTTCTGTTAGCAATATTTATTTTTATTTTATGCTAACTAAATGTTGGAAGAAAGGGACATTTGCATTAACTGGCCGGTAGTCAACAGTTTTCATGCTGTGTTCCCCAAATAAATTTCTTCTTTTGGCTGCCAGCTTCAGGGACTGTAGTGTACTTAGAATGGCACTAGGATGTTTATCTTGAAATAGAATCGGAAGGTAATAGTGACTACTCAAGTGCTTAAGTTAAATTATTTTAAATGTTTGCTTTTGACTGTGTGGAGAATAACTAATTTGTTCAATTTAGTTTAATTCAGCAAATATTTATTGAGCACCTATTATGAAGTATTTGTACTCTATTCAAAATATACTCTTTGAAGACAGAAAGAAATCGACTTGAATCAGTGCAAATCAGAAGAAACTGGTAATAAATATTCCCAATCAAAACCACATGACAATTGACATTTTACTAAATGAGTAAGTTGTTATAATTTTATTGGCATCAGAAATGTCACCTTATGAATACCTGTGGTTTATTTAGTTCCTATAGCTATGTGTAGTAAACATGAGATATCTCTCATCATGTTTTCGATGAGAATGTAGTTGTATATATTGTTATTATGTGATCAAAGTCACCTGAAAATTTGTTTTTTTGTTTAAATTCAGATCCCAGGCAAAACCTCTGAATAGAGACTCCCTTACTCCCCACATAACTGTTAGAGTGGGGTATGATGAAGAGGGGATTCTATGAATTCCATTATTTTTGAAAATTTTATGTTTTGGGAGCAGTTTTAAGTTTACATCAAAATTAAGAGGAAAGTATAGAGATGTCACCGTGTTCCTGTTCCTGTCCATGTTAGCCTTCCTCATGATGAGCATCTACTGCCAGTGTAGTTCCGTTGTTACAGTTGATGAAACTACTTTGACATATCATTGTTCCAAGTCCATAGTTTACAGGAAGGCTCTACTCATGTTGTACATTTATGGATTTGAGAGTCAACAGAGACACCACCCTAAAATTTTTTCTTTTCTACTTATTCACTCCTCCCTCTCCCCAACTGCTGGTAACCACTAGTCCTTTTAAGTTGTGTTCATAGTTTTGCCTTTTTCAAAATGTCAGATAATTGGAATTGTACATTGTGTAGCCTTTTTGCTACATAGATTTCCTTCACTAGTAATAAACATTTAGGTTCTCACCATATCTTTGGGGCTTGGTAATTCATTTCTTTTCAGTGTTGGATAATAGTCCATTGTCCAGATTACCACAGCATACTTGTCCATTCACCTGCTAAAGGATATCATGGTTGCTTCTAAGTTTTGGAAATTTTGAATAAAGTATAAACGTGTAAACATCCAGGTGTAGGTTTTTATGTGGACATAAGTTTTTAACCTCTTTTGGTAAATAATGAAGAGCAAGGGTCATAGGATAACTATGTTTAGTTTTGTAAAAAAACAAACTACCAAACTATTCTCTAAAATGGTTGTACCATTTTGAACTGTCACCAGCAATGAATTGAGAGTTCCTTTTTCTCCATAGCCTCATCAGCACTTGGTGTTCTGGACTTCAGCCATTTTACTAAGGGTATAGTAGTATCTTGTCGTTTTAATTTGCATTTCCATTATGACATGATTTGGAACATCTTTTCATATGCTTATTTGCCACTTGTATATTTTCTTTTTTAAGATAAGGAAAGTTTATTTATAATAGAAATATGTAAAGTAATAGTAACAAAATTAAGGTAGCCTGTGGAAGCGTGACACAGTGGTAAAGTACTTATCTAGCATGTGTAAGGTGCTGGGTTTGATCCCTAGTATTACCAAAAAAAAAAAAAAAAAAAAACCATCTAAAATTAAGAAATCTTGTTTATTTTTTTCTGAAAATATTTTTGTTCTGCATTAGAATTTTTATGTTATTGTAAATTAACAACTTTAAGTTGTATAAATGTATGGGGTATAAAATGATTTTCTGATTTATGAATACAATGCATAGTCATGAAATCAAGCTAGTTAACATATCCATCACCTCAAATACTTGGTTTTTTTTTTTAGATGAGAGCACTTAAGATTTACTCATTTAGCAATTTTGAACTGTGCAGTACTTTATTATTAACTGTATTCACCACACTGTTCAATAGAACGAAAAAAAAACCATATTTCTCATCTAAGATTCTGTACCCCCCACCCCTTTTTTTAAATAATAGTGGGATTGAACCGAGGGGCACTTCACCAATGAGCTACAACCACAACCCCCCTTCCCCTTTTTGAGATTGGGTCTCCATAAGTTATTTAAAGCCTCACTAAGTGACGAGGCTGGCTGATCTTTAACTTGAGATCCTCTTCCTACAGCCTCCCAAGTCACTGGTATTACAGGTATGTGCCACTATATTAGGCAGATTTTGTACTGTGGCCATCCATCTTTACATTCCTTGCCTATTTTAGCCTCTATAACCACTATTCAACACTGTATCTATGAGTTTAATTGTTTTGAATTTCACATGTAACTGAGAGCATGTGGTATTCTTACTTTTTTCACCTAGCATTATGTTCTTCAATTCTATCTATCTACATGGTCACAAATAATAAAATTTCCTTCATTCTAAAGGTGAATGATATGCCACATTTTCTTTATCCATTCATCACTGATGGTTAGCTAGCATAACCATTACATGGGCATTAATAAGAGTGCTGCCACAGAAGGCATCTCTTTAAAAATTATTTCAAATCCTTTGGGTATATGCCCAGAAGTGGTATTGCTGGATCATATGGTAATTCTATTTTAATTTTTTTAGGAGTCTCCAAACAGTCTTTCATAATAGCTGTACTAATTTACATTAACACCAGTGATGTGTAAGGGTTCCCTTTATTTCACATCCTTGCCAACACTTACTTTTCATCTTTTCGATGAAAGCCATTCTGACAGGTGTGAAATGATATCTCTTTATAATTTTAATTTGCATTTCCCTAATGATTCAGTAATGTTGAATATATTTTTCACATATCCTTTGGCCACTTGTATGTTTTCTTTTGAGGAACATCTGTTCGGATTCTTTGTCCATTTTTTTTTTTAGACGTTAATGGATCTTTATTTTATTCATTTTATTTATATGTGGTGCTGTGGATCGAACCCAGTGCCTTACACATGCTAGGCAAGTGCGTACCACTGAGCCACAACCCCAGCCCCTTTGTCTAATTTTTAATTGGGTTTTTGTTGTTGTTGTTGTTGTTGTTTGTTTGTTTGTTTTGTTTTATTTCTATTGAATTGTTTAAGCTCTGTGTTTTGGATATTAACCCTTTATGGGATGTACAGCTTGCAGATATCTGTCCTAATCTGTAGGTTGTCTTTGTACACTTCTACTTACATCCTTTGCTGCGGAATCTTTTTACTTGACATAATCTTACTTGTCTATTTTGCCTTCATTTTTGTGAAGAAAGCTGGTTATTTAACCTGGTATTTTCTGTTTTTCTGCCTTGTCTTAACATAATGATACAATATAATATAAAATGGTCTTAAATGCATCATTTCTGATTTTTTAAAAATAATATATTTTTCCAGTTAGACAAGTAATACTTGTTCATTGTGCCAATGTTAAAACTATAGAAAAACTCAAAAAAGGAAAAAAATGTAAGTCACTTATAATTCTGCCACCTGAAATCATGTTGTTTAGGCCTGTGCTCTTCCAGGTGTTTTTAAATGCACATATATAGTGGTACGTTGTGCTTTCATTCCCCTAATGTTATGTTTAAGTGCCTCATAGATTTACTATTTCACATTTTCATATCTTTCAAATACTATTTGGTATCTGCATATCTTTTACCTTCCCATTCCTACCCTCCCATCTGCCATCTTTTTAAAAAATTAGAGTACTTTATTATTTAGTAGGGTTTTCTTTACCTTTGTACAATTTACATAATATCCCCAAAGCAAGAAGCTTAGGTATCAATACTAGATAGAATTCTGCATACATTTTAGCAAAGTGAAATAAATGGGAATATCTTCAATTTCAGAAAGAAAAAAAAAGCTAACATTTTTAAAACCCTCTTATATACAGGTCAGATACTGCTTAGATACTAGAATAATTCAAATTCAAAAATAAATTCAAAAAGAAAATAAAAATAGAGGTTACTAGGGATTGGGAGAGGGGAAAGTAGGAAGTTATTTTTTTAATGGATGTAGAAATTCTCTCTGAAAAGTTCTAGAAGAAGAGAGTGGTGATGACTGAATAACACTGTGAATGTATTTAATCCCACAGAGCTCTTTACCTAAAAAATATTATAATGGGAAATTCTATGTATGTTTTATCATTATTTGTTAAAAAGTAGTTGATATCAAGGATCCTATTGCTTTCATTTAATGATTTTAAACTCCAAGTGCTTACCATTCCATATGAAAAATCAATTTTGGGGCTGGGGATGTGGCTCAAGTGGTAGCACGCTCACCTGGCATTTGTGCGGCCCGGGTTCGATCCTCAGCACCACATACAAACAAAGATGTTGTGACTGCCGAAAACTAAAAAATAAATATTAAAAAAATTCTCTCTCTCTCTCTCCCTCTCTCTCTCTAGAAAAAAAAATCAATTTTGCCTCTGTTGTAGTATTTCTCCCTTATACTAGCATTTCCCTTGCTAAAGGCTCAGAAATAGTGATTTGAAGGGACAGAGCCCACCCCCCCACCATTTGCTCTGATTGAGAAATACATAGATCATGATCTCATGAAACAATTCCTAATTAAATTTTTATGAAAATATTCTTGATTTTAGAAATTGACTCAAAAAGTAATAATTTCTTCTCTCCATTTATGTTTTATTAAGCTTTGTTGACCTATATAAGGGTTATAGGCAAGCAGGGAGTAGGGGGATTAGAAAGATTAGTCAGCCGCCACTCCTAAAAATATCAGTGATTTTTTTTTCTTAATCACATAACTGTAACCTTCTGTCTACTCAGAGCAAACTAACTCTAAGATAAAATCTAGAAAAGGTATTTCTCCATTTTTTGCTACATTTGAATATATACACAAATAATTACATGTATCCTAGAATTCCTTAAATTTCAAACATCTTTTAACATTTAAAAAAATTTCTGAATCATTGTCTAGTAATGTCTTGTGCTTTTCAATTTAATACAAAATTATTGAACATCTTTTAAAAATTATTTTAAATTTTATCCTCCAAAATATTATTTCAGACATTTTACTGAGACCGATAAAATATAGAAAAATGATAAGAGAGAATGTTATCCAAAAATGTTCACTCAAAGAGAAAATAAGGATAGAACATAAGGTAAATGTCAAATTACCTTATGTAATAAAGTACTATTCAGTTTTCTGTTATAAAGTGCTATTCAGTTTTCCAGTAACCACACTAGGGTAAATAAACTATACAATTGTTAAGAGGGAAGTTCACAGAAAATATTTTTATCAATAAACAATTCTCACAGTTGCAATTTACATACTTCCCTATAGGATCAGTGACTGGTTCATGAGCCAGCATTTCTACAATGTCTGCTAGACATGTTGTCAACTTATCAGGTAATTGGGAAAAGTAGAATTGTAATAGAAATTGTGTTGGCTTCTAATGAAGTGACTTTCAAACCATTCTACATGTGATGCAGAGTTTTTATGTAAAAATTTCATTCAAACAAAGGATTTAATCACAGCTAAAAAGATATTTGAAAACCACTGGCCTAATAAAAGAATCAGGATCACTGAATAATAAAAATACATCCAAGATCCTCTGAAATCTGGGCTGGCCTTCTTAAGATCAGAAGCCTGTAATACCGTGAGACACATTGGAGTAACTCAAAACATCCCAGCACAGGAATTGGAAGCTGCCACAAATTAGCCCTGTCACCTTGGCAAAGAGACATGACCTCTGAAATGTCTTTCATCCCATCTCATTAGTTAAAATGAGAGTATAGCATGATTACTAAGAACTTGGCCAGCACCAAGGCTTTTTTGATTCTTATTTTGCAAGTTCTTTGCCATTGGGCTCTTCCTTTCTGTTAAAGGAGAAGGACCATTGAAGAAAGGAATGACCAAATTCTTTGTAGCTAATGTAGCATAGAAAATAAAAATCAGGGAACGTGTGGAGCCCTGTGGAGAGCAGTCCCTTTTTGTTGCTTGCATTCCCCTAGATCAGGGAATATTATAGGAAAGTTTAGTGAAAACAAAGGCCTTGGATGAAAGGTGACCGAGGGGCAGTCTGGACTTTGATGCTAGGTTGTCAGAAGCATCTACAACAACTGGTGGTCAGCAGTTTCAGAATCTAAAGAAGGGGCAGGATGGCAAATGGGTGATCTGTTAGTCTTGCCAGTGAGGAAGTCTTTGAAGATGTAAGCAAGGGAGTTTGGATAAGCAGAAGGATAAAAACAAAATAGGTGATAGCATTTAAAAAATTGCACTTTATTCGAATGGGTTGGACTTTATCACTGACAATGTGGGATAAGAAAGCCATTTTGCACATTCAGTAGGTCATTATAAAAAATTAAATTTGGAATTCCTTTTTAACATACTGTTTTTTAACTGAGCCGAAAATGTGAATACTGTCGAGGCTGTGTGCCAGTCTTTAATTACTAAGTTTCATATTATGGTAATAAGTTTTCTACAAAAACATTAAGTTACTTTTTTAATATCCCATTAAAATTGAGAATCTCTCATGTTTCTTAGGATCATGTGTATTGTAATTTTATATTTTTAGACTAAACTCAGCAACAGTATACAGGGATGCTGTAATTTTTATGGAAGTGTAAGGGGAAATTATAAATTTAAGTTATTTTATTTCTTGTAAATTTTCCCACAAATGATCAGTAAGTTTGTTTTTTTTTTTAATTTTAAACTTCAATTTTGGACATTCACTAAATTGTTAAGTATTGAGAGATTTGGTATTAAGTAAATTATAGTTTTGAGAACAAATAATTCATATAATCATGGAATTATTGTCCCGTCACCTTGTTGTCAACCATTGGTTAAGAGCAAGCCACACATACTCATGGGGAGGGAAATCATGCAAGGAGGTGACATAGTATGTTTCTATCATTTCCCAATATCAAAAATTCTAATATACCAACTGTATTAGTTGCTTTGTTTTTCATCATGGTATATATTTTCTCTTACTCTTGAACATTTGGCTTTTCCAACTTTTCATTAAATAGCCTTATGAAGAACTTATTTGTACATGTATTTTTTTTGCACATCTGGGGTAATTTTCATAATGATTCCTAGAGTGAAATTTATGGGTTATGAAATATATTAATAGACACTGCTACATTATCTTTTGGAAGATTGTAACAACTCTTAATCTCATAAAAATACCCTTCCATCCCCACACTTGACAACAGTGGATATTATTCTTTTTAATCTTTGCTAATCAACATATAACTTCATTCCTGTTTGAATTTGTATGTTTAAACATCTTCACAAGTTTCTTTTGCAAATTGACTATGTCCTTTTCCTATCTTTCTCTTAAAATATTCACCATATTGTTTTGCTTTGTGAGACTCTTTATTTTGGGAACATTAACCCTTTGTCAAATATGTTACAATTTTTTTCTCAGTTTATAGCTTACCTTCAACTTAAAAAAATATTCAGTATATGGTTGTAACTTTTTTTAATAGTTATCTTTTTTTATTCATTCTTTTTAGTTATATATAATATTAGGATTCATTTCAACATAATTATAAAAGCATGAAATATAATTTTCTTTAATTCAGGCCCAGTACTTCCTCTTTTTTTCTGCTCCTCCCTCCGTGTCTTCTCTTCTCTTTGCTCCACTGATCTATTTACTTATAGTTTCTTTTTTTTGTTAGTGCCTTGTGGAAATACATAATGGCGAGAGTCACTGTAATACACACACACACGTGACATATATGATATATACATATATATATATATCATATATATGATATATATATAAATGAAAGTTAGGTCAGATTCATTCTACAGTGCTTCCCTTAACTCATTCCTTCTCCCTCCCCCACAATCCCCTTCCTCTACTCCACTGATCTTTCTTTTATTTTGATGGAAATCCTTCTCCTTTGTTTTTTCTTATTTTGGACTAGCTTCTGCATATCAGAGAAAACATCCAGCCTTTGACTTTCTGGGTCTGCCTTATTTCACTTAGTGTGATAGTCTCCAATTCCATCTGTTTACCAGCAAATAACATAATTTCATTCTTCTTTTTGGCTGAGTAATACTCTGTTGTGTATATACCATATTTTCTTGATCCATTCACCTGTTGCAGGGCACCTAGGTTGGTTCTATAATTGACTATTTTGAATTGTGGTGCTATAAACATTGATGTGGCTGCATTACTATAGTTTTGCTGATTTAGTTCTTTTAAATATTACTGAGGAATGGTATGGCTGGGTCACATTGTGGTTCCATTTCTATTTTTTTGAGGAAATCAAAAAGTTACTGCTTTCCAGAATGGTTTCACTAATTTTTAATCTCACCAACAATGTTTGAGTGTACCCTTTTCCCCACATCCTTGCCAACACTTATTGTTATTTGTATTCTTAATAATTATTCTGACTGGAGTGAGATAAAATTTCTATACAGTTTTAATTTGCATTTCCCTAATTGTTAGAGATGTGGAACATTTTTTTATATAATTGTTGACCATTTGTATTTTTTCTTTTGAGAAGTGTCTCTTTAGTTCTTTTGCCCATTTATTTATTGATATGCAAGAAGTTTTGGTATACAGGTATATTTATGATCATACATATTTATAATAATCATATATATTGCACATATGATTATATGACAATGCATTTCCATTCATGTTTATGCATTAATATTATATAAACTTATGTAACTATGCTAAATGGGATTATGTGTTATATTTATTAATTAGCATATACATATACTAGATAATTGAGTATTATTTTATAGGTTAAAATTTGTATAAATCTGTGTGCTATTCGAATATTATATGATTTGAGTTCCTACAATAAATCATATCAGCAATTTTCTTGAGTTCTTTGTATATTCTGGATATTAATGTCCTATCTTAGGAACAGATTGCAAAGATCTCCCATTCTGTAGGCTTTCTTCACACTCTGGTTTCCTTTACTGTGCAAGAGCTTTTTAAATTGATGCCACCCACTTGTTGATTTTTTTATTTTGTTTCTTGCACATGAGTCTTGTTAAGGAAGTTGGTTCCTGTGTTAACATGGTAAAGTGTTGGGCCTACATTTTCTTGTAGCTGGTGCAGGGGTTCTGTTCTAATCTTTAGGTCTTTGGTCCACTATGAGTTGACTTTTGTGCAGGGTGACAGAGAGGGGTCAAGTTTCATTCTTCTACATATGAATATCCAGTTTCCCCAGCATCATTTGTTAGAAAGGCTCTTTTCTCCAACATATGTTTTTGGCATATTTGTCTATTAACTATTTATGTGAGTTGGTCTTTGTGTCTTCTATTCCATTGGTTTTCATGTCTGATTGTGTAGCAACCATGATATTTTTGTTACTGTAACGCTGTAGTATAATTTGAGATCTGGTATTGTGATACCTCCAGCATCTCTCTTTTAGCTCAGGGTTGTTTTGGCTATTCTAGTTTTTTTATTTTTCCAAATGAATTTATAACTACTTTTTACAGTTATATGAAGAATATCATTGGTATTTTTATAGGGATTGCATTAAATCTGTATAATGCTTTTGGTAGTATGGCCATTTAGACAATATTAATTCTGCCTATTTAAGAACATAGGAGATCTTTCCATCTTCTAAAGTCCTCTTCAATTTCTTTCTTCATTGTTCTGTAGTTTACCTTATGGAGTTCTTTCACCTCCTTTGTTAGGTTAGTTCCTAAGTGTTTTATTTTATTTTTTAGGTTATTGTGAATGGGATAATTTTTCTAATTTCTTGTTCAAATTTGTTATTGGAGTATAGGAAAGCAGTTGATTTATGCATCAGTTCTTGTATCCTGCTACTTTACTAGGTTTATCAGCTCTAGAAATCTTCTGGTGGAGTTTTTGGGGTCTCTTAAACATAATATCATGCCATTAGGAAACAGATATATTTGACCTCTTCTTTTCTTTTTCCTATCCCTTTAATTTCTTTCTCTTGCCTGATTGCTTTGGCTAGAGTCTTAGGGATTATGTTGAATAGGAGTGGTGAAAGTTGTCATCATTGTCTTGTTCCTGTTTTTAGAAAAAATATTTTCAGTTTTTTCCCATTCAGTATGATATTGGCCTTGGATTTGTCATATATAGCCTTTACAATGTTGAGATAAGTTTCTTCCATTCCTAATTTCTCTGGTGTTTTAAACATGAACAGGTGCTGGACTTTGTCCAATGTTTTCTATTAAGATAATCTATGTGATTCTTGTCCTTAAGTCTATTTATGTCATGAATTGCATTTATTGATTTTCGTGTTGAACCAACCTTGTATCCCGAGATGAAACCCACTTGATGATGGTAGTATGTTTTTGTATGTGGTATATATATATATTTTTTGGTGTATATGTGTGTGTGTGTGTGTGTATATATATATATATATATTTTTTTTTTTTTTTTGGGTGTGTGGGAGAGCATTGGGAATTGAACTCAGAGGCACTTTATCACTGAGCCACATTCCCAGCCCTTTTTATTTTTTTATTTTGAGTCAGGGTTTCACTTAGTTTCTTAGGGTCTAAATTGCTAAGGCTGGCTTGGAATTTGCAGTCCTCCTGTCTCAGCCTCCTGAGTCGCTGGAATTACATTGGAATGCCATTGTGCCTGACTGCCATTATTTTAATAAGATTTTTGGCATCTATGTTCATTGAAGGTATTGATTTACCTTTAACTTTTGCATTATGTGTTTTTTGCTAAACACTTGGTTTGGTACCATGTATATAAAGCCACCTATTCACCTATCCAAAGATTAAATTTCATCTAGTTAGCTTGGTATATTTGTAATTTCTATTTTTCCATTAAATTTTTAAATCTATATACCTTATTTTAGAATATAGTTCAAATAAGGACATATTTTTTCTGAAATAACAAATCACCTAGTATAATTTTTATTGATTAATCATTCATTTTTTCCTCTTTAATTTGAAAACTTTAATATACCAAACATTTTATATGTATATGTGTATATCTGCCTAAGAATAACTTCCCCAGAATAACATATAATTCCTGAAATTTTTAACTAAACCACTCTATTACTTTACTGTTTTTACAAAACACTTAAGAAGACTTAAACTTCTGTATTAAAATCTTCTTTTTTTTGGAGGGTGAGAGGGGCCAGTGATTGAACTCAGGGGCACTTAGCCACTGAGCCACATCCCCAGCCCTTTTTTGTATTTTATTTAGAGACAGGGTCTCACTGAGTTGCTTAGGGCCTTGCTAAGTTGCTGAGGCTAGCTTTGAACTCATGAACCTCTTGCCTAAACCTCAAGCCGCTGGGATTACACACTGTAATCCACAGGTGTGCACCACCTGTATTAAAATCTTATCCAGTTCATACATTTTTTCCTAATTCCTGGGAATTGAAAACTCAGAATATTTCCCTCATCATAGCATTTTATTGTTGATTAAAGATTTTTTTTTTTTTTTTTGGTCAGCTCACAACCTAGCCGGAATAAAAGCAAACAGTGGCAAATAGAGATCAAATGTGATTCTGAAGAATAATATAGAGTTGTTTCAGAGAAAAGAAATTTTAACTTACTTGTTTTATGGCAGGAATGAGACATTAGTAAACACTGAAAGTTGAGGCAGTATTTGAACTTTGAACAAATATTTAGAATGTTCTTAACTTAGCATTTCAGAAATTGTTTTATATTTATTGATTTTAAAATGGATGACATTGTCAGTGAGTAAACATTTCTTATTAATTCCATCATAGATACAGTTAGAGTTTCAAAAGTAATCACCAGAGCAGTTCTAAGGTCCCCTCCCATCTGGGGACACTTTGTCTCCTCTGCTATTGTAGGGCTGAGGCCACACATCTGATGAAGGCTCACTTTCACTATGAGTTGATCCAGAAATGAAAGGTATATTATGGTGCTATAGGTCATGTGTGAAGTATGAGCTCTACTTACTTTGTGAACTGTTGAAGCAATACAAAATTGATGAGGAGATTTTGCAGAGAAAATAGTTCCCAGGATTGACACAAAGCTAGCTAGCAGGTTAAAGACTTGAATTTTAGATTTTGCAATTAAATAATGACCTTAAATGGTATTATGTAATTATTCTTTATTCTTCTTTTCAGATTCTTTTTGCACTTAATGTGTGTTCTCCCAAAAGTGTCTGTAAAACATTATTGCTTCTGGTGCTCTAGAAGAAATTTTAGGGGTCCATAGTTAAATGAGTTAAAGAAATGCTATGAACTAGACCCATCTTTAAGAAATACAATGTGTAGTTGAATATTAAATGTTCTAAAAAGTCTTACTGGAAAGAAACCCTTAAGTCTTTTAGACCCGTTTCTTGACTTCTATAGGAACTGTGTTCACATTGGGAACCTCTCTGAGCTGCTGTCCAAGGTTACTAAGCATCTATAATTCTAGTTCTAGTAAAAAGTTTTATTATATGTAATAGGTTATTTTGTCCATGGTACTTTAATTTGCAATAACAATGTGGAATTTTCTTCAAAACAACCCCACTCAAACCCCCCACCTTAATTGTACAGGATCCTACTACTCATGGATTTTTAAGTGTGACAACAATGAATATTAAGACTTTGCTTTGCAGAGGAGGCAGAGAGGGAAGGTGGGAGGGGAGGGGAGGGGGGAATAGTGGGGGATAGGAAAGATAGCAGATTACAACAGTCACTAATATGCCATTAGGTAAAAATGTGAGTATGTAACAGATGTGATTCTGCTATCTGTATTTGGGGTAGAAATGGGAGTTCAAAACCCAATGGAGTCAAATGTATGAAAGATGATTTATCAAGAGCTCTGTAATGTTTGGAACAATCAATAAAAAAAAAAAGACTTTGCTTTGGAATAATTGGTAGAAAGAAAGCAGGGTCAGGAGTTTTCCTACTTTTCAGGAGTTCTTTTCAATATCTCATTCCTTCCAGAATGTTTTTACAAGGTGCAATTTGTTTTTAGGTGCTCTTTGCATCCAACATAGGATTTCTTTTGTTTAATATAATTTTAGCTATTGTTGGCTCAAATATCTTTAATAGGTCCCTAGAGAGCTTTTATATTTATTGTTCATAAAATAAATTTTGGCTTTATAATAAGAAAGTTCCAAGGAAAGTCAAAGTGTTTTCATCTTACTTATAGGATGGGTGCTGCAGACAATATATATAAAGGACGGAGTACATTTATGGAGGAACTGACAGACACAGCAGAAATAATCAGAAAAGCAACATCACAGTCCTTGGTTATCTTGGATGAATTGGGAAGAGGGACGAGCACCCATGATGGAATTGCCATCGCTTATGCCACCCTTGAGTATTTTATTAGAGATGTAAGTATCCTACATACTTTTTTAAATTAATTTTTTGTTAATATTGTTTTTACTTGATAAGTTATAATAGTGTACATTTATGGGATACATTATAATATATTTTGATATATAAACAATGTGGAATAATTAAGTCAAGCTAATTAACATATTCATTACCTAATTTTTTGTGGTGAGATATTTGAAATTAGTTATTAGTTTTAAAATCTTAGTTATTTTGAAATATATAATAGGTTATTATTGTCTATAGTCATCCTTCATGCATACCCTTTTTTATATGGATGCTACATACTATACAATATTATTTTCTTGACCTCCATCTCCAAATACACAAAATTACCATTTTATAATTTATCTATCCCTGTGACTGATCATTTGAATGCTTTACTCTGTACTTAGACTGGCCCTAAGTAAATTTCATAGTTTTGATAAGTCTTTCTTCCTTTTGCTACACCTGGTTCTAGGAGAAAGGCCTCTCTGGCAAGATTCCCACCCATAAACTGTATCTATCTATCTATATCTATATCTATATCTATATGTGTGTGTGTGTGTGTGTGTGTGTGTGTGTGTGTATTAGTTGCAGCTGGATCAATACTTTTTTTTTAGTAATTGTAATATTTTTATTGTCTTTTCTATGTATTTTTTTAAATCACAAAACACAGCAGCAGAATATTAAATTGTTGGGAATCAGTTTGATAAGATAAGAGATAATAATATACAAACACATAAACAAAATAATGTAATAGGCAAACTTGGCATTACTTTTCTCTTCAACTTAGCAATTGCTTGACTTTATTAACCACCTTATACCTCTGAATCTGGATATTTACCTGACAAATCACAGAAATTATTATTATTTTTTTTATTTTTACCACTTTCTTTTTTTTATTGTTGGTTGTTCAAAACATTACATAGTTCTTGATATATCATATTTCACATTTTGATTCAAGTGGGTTATGAACTCCCATTTTACCCCTGGATCAATACTTTTATTTATTTATTTTTATGTGGTGCTGAGGATCGAACCCAGTGCCTCGCACGTGCTAGATGACCACTCTACAGCTGAGCCACAACTCCAGCCCCATAACTCTATCTTATTATTGTTGGCAAACTAAATCAAGAGTAGGGATCACTCACCTAAGCCATTTCTTTGAGGAAAGACAAAAAGACAGTGCCTACCCTGTGAAATGTTTTTCACTGATGTCCTAGAAGATCTCAGTGTAACACCTTTGGTCTCATCTCTGTCTCTCTCTTGTTCAGTAACATCACTCCTTCAATGCATACTTCTTTATTCAGAGTGCATTTCTAAGCACCTCGGTGTGATACTCTGTGTTCAGCTCTCTACCCCTGTCATCTCTCCCTTTTTTATTACTCTTTGTTCATTTTTTTTATTAGTTACACATGACAGTACAATGATCTTTGTTCATTTTGATCTCTTTTTCTCTCTTTCTCCTAGCATCTGCTTCTTCTTCAGCCTCATGTCTTCTTCAGCCTTTCTGTTCCTGTTTTACCTTATATTTTCTTATTCTTTTGTCTCCATCTTTCCTTTATTTTCATCTTTCCTCTCTTCCTTGAATAACTAATAAAAGCATATTTTCAAACTAAAATTCCTCTTTCTTTTTTAATCTTTTGTGGCTCTTGGTTTTTGGTTTGTTTTTAAAGTCTAATTTTCCTTTCTTCCCTCTCCCCCCCCTCCCCCCCAGAAGATAGCTTTCCTTCGGTCCTTAAGGACTCCATTCTTTACACTGCTCTAGGAGGGTCATGGGGCAGCATCTGTGGTCTTAGTTGGGCTGGGTTGTTTGGCTTCACAGGACTGATTTCCTTATTACCTTGCTGTGAATGGCACAAGTGATACAATAATGTACAGTCATTGGCCACATACATAATAACCTTTCAGTCAGCCAGCTACCAAACAGATGATCCTGTAAAATTATATTGTCCATGACATCTTTGCCATCTTACTTTGTGTATGTATACTTGATGATATTCACAGACTGGACAGATTACCTCATGATAGGTTTCTCAGAACATATTCTCTTCATTAAGCAACATATGACTGTAGTGTCACAGCTTGGGAAGCTCCTCAATGTCATAGACAGTCACCATGGAAATATCCTTGATGGCTATAACCTCTACTGTGTATCACACAAATGGACTTAGTGGTTTTATCCTTGGGCATGCTCCCAGTGATTGCCATTTGTGCAGCAAAAAACTGCACATGGCCACAGTCCTTTGGCATGAGTGTTGTTCCTTCTTTTCCATGTCATCCTAGAAATGAAGACCCAAGAGAGACCCAGATTTTATTTAAACATTTATTTAGATTATATAGATAATGATGGCATGTTTTCTCCTTAATAAATACTTTGTATTATTCTTTTTTTAAAAAAAATTCTTACTTATTTGAAAAACTACCTTAATCATTATGGAAACTACATATCATGGAAATTTGGATAAACTCCCATCGGTGCCACCCAATCCACATTTTAAATGTTGATTTAAGAATCTTTAGGAATAAATTATGACAGAACTGAACTTGGTACCCTAGAGTTGGATTTCATAGTTTCTGCTAGATAATACTGTTAGTTAGTATGACTGTGTAATAAATTATGACCTCAAACTTAATGTTGTAAAAGGATTCTCCAGAAACAGGAGACTTAACCTTTAAAAAAAAAAAAAAGATATTATTTCTTAGAGAATTTTTAGTTTCACAAGAAAATTGAAAGGAGATTGACACAGAGATTTCACAAGTGCCCCTGTCCCCACCCTTTCACAACCTCTACTATTATCAATATCCCACCAGAGCAATCTGTTTGTTACAATTGATTAACATGTAAGTATCACCTAAAGACCACAGTTTACCTTATGGGTTTGGTCAAATGGTTAATGACATATATTCACCATTTTAGTATCAGAGTATTTTCACTGCCCTAAAAATCCTCTGTTTTTGCCTTTTCATTTGTCTTCCTTGAACCCAGTAAACCATTAATTATTTTACTGTCTCTGTACTTTTGCCTTTTCTGAATGTCATGTAGCTGGAATCAGACAGTATGTAACCTTTGTAGACTGGCTTCTTTCACTTAATAATATGCATTTAAGTTTCCTCCACATCTTTTCTTTTCTTGATGCCAACTACTATTTCATTGTCTGGGTTTATTACAGTTTATTTATTCATTCATCTACTGTTGTATATCTCAATTGCTTATAGTTTTTGGCAATTATGGATACAGACACTGTAAACATTTGTGTGCATATTTTTGTGTAGACATGTTTTCAACTCCTTTGAGTAAATACCAAGGAGCATGATTGCTGGATCCTATGGTAAGAGTATGTTTAGTTCTGTAGGAAACTGTTAATTTGTCTTCCAAGGAGTCTATACCAATTTTTGTTCCCATTAGCAAAAAATTAGCATTCCTATTGTTCTGCATCCTGGGCAGCATTTGGTATTGTCAATGTTCTTGATTTGGGCCATTCTTAGAACGTTTAGTGGTATTTCATTGTTTTAATTGGTACTATTTAATTTGCATTAGTACCAATTAAAACAGGTGGACTATTTTTTTCTGTGCATATTTGCCATCTGTATATATTCTTTGGTGAGATATCTGTTAAGGTTTTTGGCCCATATTTTATCCAGATTTTTTGTTTTCATGTTGTTGAAACAGCATGAAAACTGTTTCAGGATGACAGGTCTTTTATCAGTTGTGTCTTTTGCAAGTATTTTCTCCCAGTCTGCCATGTCTTCTCGTTGTCTTTTGCAGAGCAGAATATTTTAATTTTAATGAAGTCTAACTTTTCAATTCTTTCCTTCATGAATCATGCTTTGCTGTTTTATCTAAAAAGTTATTGCTAAACCAATCTAGACTTTTTCTGCTATGTTATCTTCTAGGAGTTTTATAGTTTTGTGTTTGACATGTAGGTCTGTGATTGATTTTGAGTTAATTTTTATGTAATATCTGGGTCTTGGTTCATCTTTTGCATGTAGATATCCAGTTATTCCAGCATCGTTTGTTGAAAGGAATATCGTTGTTTCATTGTGTTGGTTTTACCACTTTCTCAAAGATCAGTTGGCTCTATCCATGAGGGTCGATTTCTAGACTATTAATGTTTTATTGACCAATTTGTCTAATTTTTTCACTTTTGCAACAATGTTGTTGTTGTTTTAACTTTATTTTATTTACTTATTTTTATTCAATGTTAAAGATCAACCCAATACCTCATATATGCTAGGCAAGTGCTCTACTATTGAGTTTCAACCCCAGCCCTACTACAATGTTTGGATTGCTGTAACTTTATAGTAAATCTCAAAGTTGAATGGCATCAATCCTTCAATTTTGTTCTTTAATACTGGGTTTTTCAGGTTCTTTTGCCTCTCCATGTATACTTTAGAAATAATTTGCTGATATCCACTTCTAATCTGAATTTGTTTGCTATTGCATTAAATCTTTATCAAGTTGTGAAGAACTGACATCTTTACAGTTTTGAGTCTTCCTACCAATGTGATTTATCTTCTATTTATCTAGCTTTCTTTTATCTCATTGGAGTTAAATAGTTCTGTCATGTAAATCTAGTACATATTTTGTTAGATTTTTTTACCCAGGTATTTAATTTTGGGAGTACTAATGTAAATGGTATTATATTTTTTGTTTTAAAAATTTACTTCTTCATTGCTGATATGTAGGAAAGCAGTTGACTTTTTATATATAAACTTATATACTGCCACTTTGCTATAATTACTTATTAGTGTTAATGTTATAAAAGACAAAAAAAGAAGATGGAAAAGAGCATTATTGGGACATTCAGGGGAAAATGTGGACTAAATGTCTTATAATAGTAAGCTTCTTGAGTATAATAATTTTATTCTGGTTATATATTAAACTGTTTTTGTTCTTAGAAGATAAATGTAAGTTTTTAGGGATCATGTCTGCAACTAATTCTCAATGGTTCAGGAAGAAGTGTGTATGTGTGTCTTTAGGGAGAAAGGAAGGAAGGGAATATGACAGACTATTAACAATTAGTTGTTTAGATAAAGACTATATTGTATTTTCTTGAAATTTTTATGAAGATTTGAAATTTTTCCAAAAACATTGAAGAAAAGCTTTAATTAAAGTAAAATTTAAAAATAAAATAACACTTACTATATATCTTATTGTTCTAGGTGAAATCCTTAACCCTGTTTGTCACCCATTATCCACCAGTTTGTGAACTAGAAAAAAGTTATGCACAACAGGTGGGGAATTACCACATGGGATTCTTGGTCAGTGAGGACGAAAGCCAACAGGATCCAGGTATGAGATAATCCTGCAGTAGGTATAATACTGGTTTTTATGTTTGATAACTTAGATTTTATAGGAATATGAACTTACTGCTTATTAATAATGAAAGTTATGAATGTCAGTTATAAATAGCATTTGTCCAAATTCATTTCCTCTGAGCTTTGGGGCAAGCAAAGTATGTATTTACTTATTTGTTATCTTTGATTTCTTTTCTGATCCTCCTCATGAAGTGGCAACTCTTTTTCCAGATGTAATGGTTAAAGATGAAGGTGACATTTAAGGTTCCTCTTTGTTCCTTATATTCTTACATGATTCTTACCATCCCAGGAAAGATGCCTTGATAGTTGAGTGCAGAATATTATTAGTTGCCTTCAAAAATAACTAGTATTTTCCTCAAACTATTATTTAACATTAATTACTCACTAAGGACTATATCCTATACTGGACATGTATTTTATTTTTTTATAAGGAAACTGAATCTCATTCAGGTAAAGTAGCTTGTTCATGTCAGCCATATAGGTAGGAGCTAAACAGCCTAGAATCCATGTTTTTTACCTCCAGGTCCTCTTTACTTTAACTCTGCTAGCTCTCCAGCAGAGGATCTACAGTATTTTTTCTGGACTTTGCAGTTATTGCTATTGTCACAGAAATGAGACATTTTATGAAAAAGAATACCATTAGCTAGTAGAAATAAATGCAAGTTCCTTAAGTAATCTAGTAGGCTTTAACATATGTATATTTTTTCCTATCTAGTAGTAGTTTTTTTAAGCTGTCAGCCTGTGGTGCTTTGCAAAATTGGGGAACTATAATGGATTTTCCATTATCCAAGATACTCCAAAGTCCAAATTTTATTTTGGAAAAGTAATAAGAACAAACCTGAAAAAGAAATCAGGCAACTGGCCCAAATAAAAGAAAGTACTGGACCTAAGATAAATTTAATGTTAGACAATTCCTGCCTTTTACCACCAGGCAGACTTGAAAAACACATCATAAATTCTCTCATGGAAGTAGTTTCAGATCTATTAATCTGCATCCAATATGACAGAAGAAGACTTATAAGCTAAAACCCATGAGACAAATAAAATAAAGTTCACCAGCAGGGAAGAAGCAAAATCAGTGCCACTAAGCATTTGATGTGAACTGACTGCTAACCTAGAGCATTATCCCTTCCCCTTAAGTGTTCTGGCATTTTATTTTATTGATTTACAAGTTTATCCATGAGCATAATTCTTAAAATGAAATGATAGTAAAGGCTTCTGCTAACAAGTTTCTGTCCCTTCACTCCATGGCCCCCCCAACCCAAGTCTAAGGCCTTTGAACTCATTCTTCCATTTCTGTCATATTTCTAAATAATTTGCATGTTTTCTATCCCTTGATCCATCAGCTTGACACATAATTGATGGAACTCTCATTGTGTTAGTTGGGACTAAGCCTTCCCTTCCTCTGATCCCCTCCAGTATAGTCGTTCCACATTTTTTCTATTTCATTCATGTATGTTGTTTTAACTGTTATTGCAGAAGAAATATTGTCTACTGCTGAGCCAAGTATGGAAGAAAAGTACATTTTCTTTTTTTTAAAGGCTTCTATTTTCTTAAAGATAAGAATTGCTTCATTTCTATTTATGTGTTTTGTTGTTTTCTTTGAGTCTGTAGCTGAATCTTCTTCTACTCTCCAATAGCTTTGTAAAATGTCTCTCTACACATTTTCCCACATAATTGAATCTATTTTTCCTGCTGGAGTCCTTCCTGCTGGAGCGCTTTGTTCTCCTATTCATTTGAACAAGTTGCTTTCTGGGCCTGCCGCACAGCTATTGTCCTAAGGCTGCCTTTGTCCTGGGAGTTCTCTAACCCTCCCTTCTGTGCATTTGATTGCAAGGAACATCACAGTGGACTTATAGTGGCTCAAACAAAAGATGATACTCTATGTAATCTCACATTACAGGATCCTCTGAGGAACATAGGACCTCCCTGTTCCTCTCTTTGCAGTTCTCTAGGCTGTCTTCTTTGCCTGGATGACTCCATCATCAGACTAGTGACAAGATTGTTGCAACTCTTTTAGGCATCTCATCCAGAATTGACCATGTCCACCAAAGGAAAAGGAGCTACCATTTCTTCTATTTTATCTTATTATTTTATTTTTTAATTGTTAAATTTTACTTCATTTTAATTTAGTTGTATTTATTTGATATGCTAGGAACTAAGCCCAAGGCCTTTTGCATGCTAACCACCCACTCTGCCACTGAGTTACACCAGCAGCCCCTCCTATGACTCTTTCTTAGAAATGAGGGAACTTTTTCTGAGTTGCCTTTTATTATCTCATAATTGTCCCATCCCATTTCAGAATTGAATCACATCTTCATTGTCGTTTGTGTGTGTGTGTGTGTGTGTGTGTGTGCTGGAGATTAAACCCAGGGACCCTGTACCATTGAGCTACACCCGTAGGCCTTTTTATTTTTTGTTTTGAGGCAGAGTCTCCCTAAATTGCTGAGGCTGGAATTTACAATACTTCTTTCTCATCCTCCCTGAGTTGCTGGGATTATAGGCAAGTGCCACTGCACCATGATACATCTTCATTCTTTTTTTTTTTAATTGGTTCTTCTTAGTTATTTTGATAGTAGAATCCACTTTAATAAAATTATATAAGCATAGGATATCTCTTATTCTAATTAGGACCCAATTCTTGTGGGTGAGCATGACAGTGAGTTTCATTTGGGTATTTTCATATATATAGGAAAATTATGGTAGATTTGTTCTACTGTCTTTTCTATTCTTTTGTTGTTATTGTTTGTTTGTTTGTTTATTGCACAACTATTCATGCAAAGCTTTATTTGAGGGTAAAAAAAAAAAGAAAGAAAAAGGGACCTTTACGACCAGGTGAAGGGAGCAGCTCTGAGTGAAAGAGAAGTCAAAGCTTCCCCTTATTTGAACCATCTAAGAGTTAGTTGTAGACATGATTATACCTCATTTCCAGACAAGTGTGCATCAATGCACATCACTTAATAACAAGAACATAACCACACTGAGCACTTGTAAATGAAAATACAAACTATTTTTTTCTCTACTGTCACATTCAATATAGCACAAAATATTTCATTTTTTATATATTTTTTAGTTGTAGATGGACATAATACCTTTATTTTATTTATTTTTATGTAGCATTGAGAGTGGAATCCAGTGCCTCACATATGCAAGATGAACATTCTACCACTGAGCCACAACCCCAGCCCCTCATTTATTTTTTTTTAATTTGTTCTAATTAGTTGTACATGACAGCAGAGTATCTTTTGGTTCATTGTACACAAATGGAGCACAGCTTTTCATTTCTCTGGTAGTATATGATGTAGAGTTGCACCATATGTGCAGTCATACATGTACCTAGGGTAATGATATCCATCTCATTTCATCATTTTTCCTACCCCCGTGTTCCCACCCCTCCCTCTGTTTTGCCCAGTCAGAGTTCCTCCATTTTTCCCATGGTGCCCGCTTCCCCCATTATGGATCAGCATCCACTTATCAGGGAGAACATTCAGCCTTTGTTTTTTTTAGAATTGGCTTAATCAATTAACATGATATTCTCTAACACCATCTATTACCTGCAAATGCCATCATTTTATTTTCTTTTAATGCTGAGTAATATTCCATTGTGTATATATAACGCAGTTTCTTTATCAAATACATTTATATACATCAGTGATGAACCCTCTGGAAGAGAAATTAGGAAAACAACCCCATTCACAATAGCCTCAAAAAAAAATTTTTGGAAATCAATTTAACAAAAGAGATGAAAGACCTATACAATGAAAACTACAAAACACTAAAGAAAGAAATTGAAGAAGATCTTAGAAGATGGAAATATATCCCATGTTTTTGGATAGGCAGACTTAATATTGTCATAATGGCCATACTACCAAAAAACTTATAGAGATTTAATGCAATTCCAATTAATATCCCAACAACATTCCTCATAGAAATAGAAAAAGCAATCATGAAATTCATTTTAAGAAATTAGAGATCCAGAATAGCCAAAGCAATCTTGAGCAAGCAAAATGAAGCAGGAGGCATCACAATACCAGACCTTAAACTATACTACAGAGCGATAGTAACAAAAACAACATGGTATTGGCACCAAAGTAGACCAGTGATACTGAATAGAAGACACAGAGACAAACCCACATAAATACAGTTATCCCTTATTTGACAGAGGTGCCAAAAACATATGTTAGTGAAAAGTTAGCCTCTTCAATAAATGTTGCCAGGGAAACTGGAAATCCATATGTAGCAAACTGAAATTAAACCCCCATCTCTCACCTTGCACAAAATTCAACTCAAAATGCTAGGAATTTGACCAGAGATCTGCACCTAATAGAAGAGAAAGTAGACCCAAATTTTTATCATGTTGATTAGGTCCTTAACAAGACTCCTAAAGTGCAAGAAATAAAATCAAGAATTAATAAATGGGATGAATTTAAACTAAAAAGCTTCTTCTCAGCAAAAGAAACAATCAACAACGTGAAGAGAGAGCCCACAGAGTAGGAGAACATCTTTACAACACGCACATGAGATAGAACACTAATTTCCAGGATATATAAAGAACTTAAAAAACTCTACACCAAAAGAATAATTAACCCAATTGATAAATGGGCTCAGGAGCTGAACTGACAACGTCACAGAAGATATACAATCAATCAACAAATATATAAAAAAAAGTTCAACTTCACTAGTAATTAGAGAAATGCAAATGAAAATACTCTTAATATTTCATCTCACACCAGTTAGAATGGCATTTATCAAGAATACGAGCAACAATAAGTGTTGGTAAGGATGTGGAGAAAAAGGTACACTCATACATTGCTGGTGGCACTGCAGATTGGTACAACCACTCTGTCTTTCCTATTCTTAAGCCAGTCCTTACAAGTGAGGATTGCAAAAATGACTTTGATTTGCCTAGATTAGTCAGGATCAACATTTGGAGCTGGATATGAGGACACTATCCCCTGAGTTAAGTGGTCATGGAGCTAATTCCTTATATTATATCAGGGTTTTTATTTTTTTAGAGGTGGAATAGGTTTTAGGTAGCGCTTGCTGACATCAACTGAACAAGGTAAAATTTTTGAGACTGCATGAATGAAATGTCTTCATTGTACCTTCATATTTGATTTGTTATTGAGCTAGGGCTAGAACTTGAGGTTAAAATTTATTTTCACTCAGAATTTTGAAGGTTGATTTATTGTTCCCTTCCAGATATTGCTCCTGGCTATATCTATGTTTCATCTGATAGCCTGTTAGTCCTAATCTAATTCTTCTTCTAAGTTAGAGGTCCTTCCATAAGTCATCAGGAAAGTTTCCCCAAGTTTCTTTTAACTGGCTTCTAAAATGTTCCCTATTTCTGTTGATGTGGTAGATAAAGTAATGGACCAGCCATCAGGAAACCTGTGTTTTTGTCTATTGCAACCTATAAAATCTTAGACAAGTCAGCTAACTTTATCTATCTTTAAATTTTTGTGAATCTGCCCTAAGTGTCTTCAGGAATTATTTGATCATCAGCACACATCTTTTTAATAACTTTTAAGGAAGTTTGGCTTCAAAATAAATATTGCTATTTTCTTATAATAAGCAGAAACTTGAATTGTTACATTCATTAATTTTAAAAAGAACCAAATATGTTTTCAAAATATCCACTTTAGAAAGGGGCATAGCTCATCAGTAGAGTCCTCACCAAGAACTTTTGTTGTGAGGTTATAAAGAAATGAGTTGTTTTTATTTATCTTCTCTCCCCCGTGGTTCCCTCTGCCTCTGTGCCTCCATCCTACACACACACCTCCACTCAAGGAGAATAAAGGAGTCTTGAGGCAAAACATAATGAAAAGAGGTCCCTGGGATGATTAAAAATGGCCACATTCTTTACCTGGTGTGAGAACTATAGTAGTTAATACTGTGGTGGAGATCAGCATATGATGACAAGATTTAGTTTGTGCTGAGGTATGTGAAGGAAGGCATTAGGACAGTATAATATATTATATAATTTAGCTGTGGTTTATAGCTATTGTATAACATGTCTGTGTGTGTGTGTGTGTGTGTGTGTGTGTGTATGTGTGTGTCTAGATATAGAATAGGTTTTCAGACTTTGTATAAATTAAAATGTCTCCATTATACCTCATATTTGATTTATAATTCAGCGAGGGCTAGAACTTGAGATTGAGAGTCATTTTCACTCAGAATTTTGAAGGACTACACCAAGAAACATTTTGCTTTCTTTTGGTGGCCTGCTGCTGAAGCAAAACACAATCATCCAGGTTTGCAGACACTGGTTTCTGCATACATGTGTCTTCCCTAATCTCTCCCCACCCACTTCCTCACCTGTTCTTTGTGTTCCTTAAGTTTCATTTGAAGCAAATGTTATTTTTAGTGGTTTGTAATACATGTTGGAGTCTGTGTACTCCTGAGCACATCAGTATTCTTTTTAACTCCCACTTCTAGCAGCCACTCTTAGAAAGCTATTATTTGTCTGCTGCCGAGTTCTTGGAGGAGGATAAGGAAAATTCCATTGTATTTTTTTTCACTGTTGTGTTCAGTCTTTTTTTTTTTTCCTCTTTAGTGATGAAAAAATAAAAGCATACACATTTGACAAATGAAATAAGAAAAAGCTCTTGATAAGCTTATAATCAGTGCTAGGGTCACAAAATCATTATAAATTGGGTCCATTTTGGACATTTTTGCCACACAGTACAGTTATATTGAATTTTATTTAAAAAGCTGCATAATCCTGAAGTGCATTAAGTTTAACAAAGATTAAACTGTGTGCAGTTTTATCTTCATAATATTGTATGTACTTCATTATATCCCAGTTCTTTAAAAGTTTTAAATTCATGCGTATGTATTTGTGTGACACACTGGGTTCCCTGGGAATCAGATTCTGAGGTTTGCATTCAGGAATTTTATTGGAGAATGTCCTCATGATCAACCCAGAGGGCAGGACTGAGAAGTATTGTGTAGGGTTGGGTCTTAGGCTTTAGAAAACTCAGCAGAGAGCTCGGAGGCTGGGATGGTCCTTAGGAATTACCTCACCTTGGAGTTATAGCGCAAGGTCTTTATATACCCTTCATTAGTTAGCTTTATTAGTTTGAAATAATTTGAAAACAGTGTATAATAAATCATATAGTGGCTTAAAACAACAAAACACATTTATCATCTCTTCATTTTCATGGTTAGAATCCAGGGGCAATTTAACTGAGCACCTCTGAGGTCTTTCAGAAAGCTACATCAAGGTACAGCTCAGGACAGCAGTCACTGGAAGCCTTGATGAGGTAAATGGCTTCCCAGCCCTCCTACAGCTTTTGGCAAACTTCAGAATGCAGAATCTACTTGTAAGCTCACCCATATGGCTGCTGGTAGTCCCTCACTGACTACTGATGAGAGTAGTTTGCATGTGAGCTTCTTCACAGAGCAACTTACAGCATAGTAGCTGGCTTTCCTCAAAGCAAGCAAGAAAGTAAGAGCGGCCAAGAAAGAGGGCACAGTCTTGTGCGACCTAATTTCTACAGTGACATCCTATCACTTTTTATCATATTCTGTTTGTTAGAAGTGAGTCAGTAGGTTCAGCTCACACTCAAAGGGAGAGAATGACACAAGGGCATGAGCACTAGAAGACAGGAATCTTTAGTGGCCATGTTAGAGGCTGCATGCCTATCCCTATAGCAGCCAGTTATTGGATGCCCACTACCCCAAGAAAGGAGTGTACCCTTAGTGAAGCAGCTCTCTTCAGCTGCAGTCATTCCCCTAAAGAGGCCCAAAGATAGGGTTGCAGGCTAACAATCTTCCTGGCTAATGATAGCTGGGGCATAAACTCTTCAGTCCTAGGTGGGATCTAGGTAGTACTCAATAGCCTCCACTTCAGTATGTACAACTCTTGGGCAATCAGAATATTTAATAAACCAGAACTTTTCAGTCTCATTATTTAGGATATGCAACATGTAATATTTCCTTTGTTTTAAAAGGAGAAAGAAATGTTGTATCATGTATCAAACCATTGTTTTTTGATATAGAAGTTCAATTAAAATTTTGTGACAAATAATTGTTAAAAATTGTTTTAAGTGAATAAAGATTTTAAATGCAAAAACATTTTTTTAAAAAAAGTTTTAGTTGTAGTTGGACACAATACCTTTATTTTACTTATTTATTTTTATGTGGTGCTGAGGATAGAATCCAGCACCTAGTAGAGCTAGGCAAGGGCTCTACTGCTGAGCCACAACCCCAGGGCCTTAAAGGCAAAAGCCTTTTTAAAACACTATTTACCATTTTTCTAGATATGTAAAATTGATTAAAGTACCTAGTAAATGGTAGGAACAGTAGATTCTTTTTCAGATTGTAAGTTTTTTTTTTGTTTTGTTTGTTTTTTTGCTTAATTAGTTACACATGAGCATATAATGATCTTGACGTATCATACATTTGAATCAGATGGGATATAATTTCTCATTTTTCTGAGTGTATAGGTTGCAAATTTTAATAGAATAAAATTATAAGAACTTACATCTCTTCTTTTGTCCCCTAATATGTCAATTTTCTGGTGTGATTTTGATCACCTATTGTTTTGTTCTGGTTTGTTTTTTTCCCATAGGTGAAGAAGAACAAGTGCCTGATTTTGTCACTTTTCTTTATCAAATAACCAGAGGAATTGCAGCAAGGAGTTATGGACTGAATGTGGCTAAACTAGCAGATGTTCCTGGAGAAATTTTAAAGAAAGCAGCTTATAAGTCAAAAGAACTTGAAGAATTAGTAAATGTGAAAAGGTCAGAATCTTTGTGCTGCAGTTTTTGGTTTATAATGAAACCTTCCAAGTTGCCCAAAGAAAAGGATTATCCTATAAAGTTAATATCAGATCTGCTTTTAAGCACATCTTCAAAGATTCTCAAATATTTAATTACAGTGAAGTGAAAACAGTTCTTGGCAAAACTTAGGTGAATTCAGTCCATGTTTATCATTTTCAGTTTGTCTTTATTGATCAATCAGTTCTTGATTAAGGTGCAACATTGTTTTTCAGTCATTTCCCTGAAGAATTAAGTTAACTCTATGTATGACAACGTATTAGCTGCTAATACAGTTACTGAAAGAAACTTCAATATTTAAAACCACAGAGGACTACTTTTATTCATAGATTTCATTCAGATAGGCAATGATTACATTTAAAAATAAAGAATTTTGTCAGAATATGAATGAAAATAATAGTATTATGTGATCATGGACTCACCATGTATCCACATTTCACTTGTTTGGGGAATTGTTTATGACAAATTTTTCATTGTAAGCTGGCTTCTGTCACCTAAAATGCTATGTGAATGTTTTCTACCTTTTCACCCTTGATACCCAGCTAGTAGGTAGTCAGTATATAAGTTAATCTTAATATATACCTGTTTATACTTCAGAAGGGAAATGGTTCTAAGAAAATGTCATATTAGTAAATAGCATATTATAGCCTTTTGTATCCTAAATATAAATTGTAAAACAACATAAGCTCCCTGTCCTCCTGCTCCTGTGCCTCTGCTTTGCCTGGAGAGTGTCATCTGCTGGGGACAGGACAATACTGCTCTGGTTGATAGCCACATGACCATGAGTGGACAAGATTGTTGATCAAATAGAAAGTCTTGGTTGGCCACCAGTGGTCCCTTTGTTACACTCCAAGCATATTAATTAATTCTGGAACTCTTTACCATATGTCAGTATTGAACTATTATTATATGTAGTATTGGTTGAAAATTAAAGAACAGTTGCTAACTTCTGTTCTGAAGTGGAGTTGTGCAGTGCAATCAGCTTCTCTCTCCATTTCCCTCCCCTGGTTCTGCATACCTTGTAATGGTGTGATGGTTGTGTTGACCAAGTCCAGAATACTGGAATGCTGCAAATGACACTTAGCCTCCTCTGTTGACACTCTCTCTAGATAATTTCCATAGTGCCAGAGCAAAAGCAAAGTGGCATCAATAGTTTCAATCATTTTCTGTTACAAGGCAAATTAATGTAAAAGTTTTCCAGAGAGCAGATTTTATCTATGAGAATTTAAAAATAAACTTAGCCTTTAATCATCTGCAAATTCTAAATCCTTTCTTGTCATCTTTGTCATTATTGTTTTTTTCCCTAAAGAAAGCTGTGCTACAAAGGATACATGTACAAGTTGGCAATATTTAGTTTATATTTGTTGCTTTCTACATAGCCTATAAAGCAAAAGCAAGAAAATTCACACATTGCTTATAAATATTTTCACTCTTCTGACTAGTGTGAGGCATTTATAAAGTTATCTTGATAAGATCAGAGAATTATTGAAAGAGGTTGCATTGAAATAAATCAGATAATTTATCTGGACACTATTTGTCTTGCCTTTTTGCTGAAATTTTGTGCCTTCCTGTGGATTTTTTACAGTAGTTAATATATATTGAATGGTTACTGTGTGCAGAGACAAGTGTAAACAGTCATTTGTAGCAGCCTGGACACTCACTCATTACTGTTCTTATTGCTTTATGTACATTAACTCACTTAAACCCTGTGACAACCTTGTGAGTTGGGTAGTTTAGAGAAATGAGGCCAATTGAGGGAAAGAATTGACCCAGGTTCACACACCTAATTGGAGGTGGGGCAGTGATTGGAACACAGGTTCTCCAGCTCCAGACCCTGAATACTTACTTAACTGGGTTGCTATTCTGCAGGAAAAATTTAAGTCTCAGTAATGCTGACATTTTCCTCTTTCACTAGCCAGCTTTATTTTATTAAATCAATTCCACTTTTGGAACTCTCAGCAGGAGTGCTTTTGCTGTCAGGTACAGATAGGCACACACACACACACACATACACACAGTCCCCCTCTGGCAGAGTTAAGAGGGGAGGAAGTTGCACTGTCCCCTCTCTGCAGGGAGGAATTGTAGAAGGTCACATGGAGGCAGTGGTGATCTATAACTTCAATTCCTTATTACAGCAGCAGCTCTGCAAGGTTGGTGCTGACACAGTTTCCTAACATGGAGCCTGCTTGGTATTATAATGGCATAGGTTTTTCATAGCTTTCCATGAGATGTATTGTCCCCGACAATTTCATTTCTAAATTAAGTATGTTGTTTTTTTTCTCCAGGAAAAGGCTAAAGTATTTTGCAAAATTATGGACGACCCATAATGCAAAAGACCTTCAACAGTGGACAGACGAGTTTGAAATGGAAGAAATACAGACTTCCTGATTGAAATGAAGACTACTTTTTGAACAAAGAAAAAAAAATAGGAGAATTAAAAATACAAACCGTACAAAATAACTTTCCAGTAACAGCCCATCTTTGTGTGACATGTGAGCATAGAATCATGACCATGGCATATTCCTTGGGAAGCAGACTTCTTCCTCTTGTGAAGAAAGTGTTTTTCAGGTTTCTGACCTACTGCATCTTTGAAGGATAAACACTTTTGAATATTAAGGCTTCCGTATGAAAATTAGAAAATTCCCTGAACACTGAAGTTTCACATAAAGTCAAAATCTTCCAAATAAAGTCTACAGTGGTAGAACTGAATACATGAACATTTGGAGAGTGATACAAAATTTTAATTCATATTTCTACTTGATTCATTTCAGATAACTGGCAACAGGGTAAATCTGGCAGAAATCTACCTTTCTTTTTGAACTAAAATAATTTTATAATGCCACCAGTTTATTCACCATGAACATAAGCAGATTTGATAAGAAATAGAACTTCTAAGCTTTTAGAAATCAGTGCACAGAGTACAGAAAGAATAAGAACATATGAGATGTAAAGAGTTAAACATTGTAGTTAGTCTTAAGATTGTTGGATGAAATTATTTTGTCATTCATTCAGGTAATAAATGTTTAATGAATACTTGCTATAGATTATGGTATATCCTGTTGAATTCAGACATTGTTCAGTTGTCATTTTTTAGATTTAACTGTGAAACCACAGTTGCTGCTCATAACAAAGCAATATTTAGAACAGAACTTGCTTATGTTGCTTATTATTGTTCGGTCAACCGATATAACACTCATGTGAGCTCCTTAGTGTTGAATTGTATAGCTTTCTTGATTCACAGTAACACTCCCTCCCTGCCAGATTAGGGTGACACATGCTCAACTATGTCCCTGGGTTTTTTTCAGCACTTACAATCTGGCTTCTCATATCCGTGTGTTCTTTTGGTTTCTAAATATGTAATTCGTGTAAAGGCTCTCCATACTATTTCCCACCCATTTGTTATTCCTGCTCAGTTAAATTTCTTCCCCACATTTGATGAGCATACCTTTAACCCTTTCTAGATTGTTAATGACAATGACCCTAACAGAGACCCCAGACTCAAGAGTCAATACAGTGTCTATAAGCTGACAAGAGTGTTTTTGTTGCCTCTTTTTAGTCACTCTCACTTTAACTCTCCAATTCCCAACCTTTTGGAGTCAGGGAATGCTGTTCCTTGGTTGATTCCACCCCTCCAGAAATACTAATGTGTAGTGAAATTATCAAAAATTTCTCAAAGTTGAGTCAGGTTAAAATGTACTCTTCAAATTTTAAAAAGAACAAGATGATTTCAATACTTGATAGGACTGTGAATGTTTTACATTATTTCTAACAAGATTTGAAAGATACTGTTGTAACTTTACTGTCAGGCCAAAGAGAAAAAGAGTTGAATCCAGCCATATCATGCACATGCCAGAGGGACATGCAGGGACAATCGGTCGCTAGTAATGTCCAAGTAGACATTTGAGGACAACTCTGCCTCTGACTGGGCCAGGGTTCAGGCCAGCATCAGCATTCAAACAGACAGGGATACCACGAGCAGTGGCAGGGCACACTGTCTGGCAGCTGACAGGGTGAAACATTGCAGGTTTCACATGCTGGATTTTCCAGCATGAAGCAGGATATCAGCCTGCCAGCTCGAAGTAGATCAGGCCCTGCTCCACACCAGTTACTGAAGATTACACTGAATCCCTGTCATAAAGACTACACACATGCCATGGAGATGCACAGGAAAGCTGCAGTCCATTGAGTCTGTGTTCAAGATACCCGACTTCAGAGCAGCAGTTCTAACGTTGGCTATAACGAACATTCGTGGGAGTGGGGTTGGAGTATATTGCCCGGAGTCATATTCCCTCAGGCTCGGGTAGGAGCATTGAGCCTGGAAGCTAAGTGTCCTCAATATTTCAGACTGAGGCTGATGGCTAGTGTACAAAGGAAAGTAAATTGGAAACGATATATTCAGTGACTTGGCTCTTTTTAGCCACTAAATAACAAGTTAAAAACTGATCATTCTACAGTTACAACCACCAGATCCTCAAAAACCTAAACATAGACCCGTCTGTTCAGTAACCCCAAAATCAGAAAAGAAAAAGGTCAAGGCTGGGGCTATAGTGGTAGAGCATACACATGGCTCTAGGTTCAATCTTCATAACCACGAGAAAGAGAGGGAGACAGAAGAGCAAAGGGAAAAAAGAAAAGTCAAACATTTTGAACCAGTTTCAACTTTGATTTCCTGCCGTTTCATCTCTCATCAACGCTATCTGTGCTTACTGTTTTTAAAATATTTTCATTGCGTTAGCTTTTTGTAGCTGTGACAGATGCATGAGGAAAAACTTAAAGGTGGGAAATTAATTTTATTTTAGCACACAGGAGGTCCAAAGGTTTCCATCCACAGTTGGCTGACTTCTTTGCTTTGGGCCTGAGGTGAAGCAGAACACAGTGGCAGAAGGTTATAGTGGAGGAAAACTGCTCAGCTCTTGGTAGACAGGAAACAGGCGAAGGTGTTCCACACAAGAAATACCCTCCTAGGGCATGCCCCTCTGAGACCTACTGACAGCAAGGCCCCACCTCCTAACACTTCCACTACCTCCCCCATATGCCATCCAATTATTAATACCATCAGTGAATTAATCCACCAATGAAGCCAGAGCCCTCATGAGCCAGTCACTTCCCCAGAGCTCTACCTCTGAACATAGCTATTGGGGAACAAGCTTTCAACACATGAATCTTGGGGGATACTTCAGATCCAAACCATAGCACTTATAGCTACTAATAACTACTACAAGAATATTTTTAAATCCATAGGACTATAATTCATAATTTTAAAAAGAGAAAGGAAAGGAAAATGAAAACTGTTCATTATAAAATTTTTAAAGAAAAAACGTAAAGCCCTAAGCATTTGAGTTATCCATTCTATCTCAGTGGTTCCCTGTGCGAAGCATTAAAATCATGATTTCAGGGCTGGGGTTGTGGCTTAACGGTAGAGCACTTGCCTAGCACATGTGAGGCCCTGGGTTTGATCCTCAGCACCACATAAAAATAAATAAAATAAAGGTATTGTGTCCAGTTACAACTAAAAACAATATTTTAAAAAAATCATAATTCCAAGTTACTACCTGAACCAAGGGAGGCTAGACCCAAGCTTGGTATTTCTTTTTTTTTTTAATACATTTTTTTTTTTACTTGTCATTGGACCTTTATTTATTTATATGTGGTGCTGAGAATCAAACCAGTGTCTCACATGTGCTAGGTAGGTGCTCTACCATTGAGCCACAACCCCAGTCCTCAAGCTTAGTATTTCTGAACAGCTTTATTGGCATTAACTTGCATACTGTACAATTCACTCATTTAGTGTATACAATTAATTGGATTTTCCTTTATTCACAAAGCTGTACAACTGTGAATCAATTTGCGAATGTTTGAGAATCACCCTGGAAAAGAAATCCTGTGATTAGCAATCACTTTTCATTCATCCCCAAGATCCCTGGTCCTAAACAACCACTAACCTGCATTTTGTCTCTATAGATTTGCCAGTTTTGAACATTTCATACAAAGGGAATTGTACAATGTGTGGTCTTTTGTGTTTGAATTCTTTGACTTAGAATAGTGTTTTCAATGTTCATCCATGTAGCACAAGTATTTCATTCCTTTATATTGATTCATTCTGTGTTCATACCACATCTTATTTTTAACATTCATCAGTTTATAATCATTTAGATTATTTCCATTTTAGGCCATTTTTAAATCTCTGAACATTTTATATAAGTTTCTATGTGATAAAGCATATAGTAGCATTTTTAAAAATTCCCCTAGTAATTCAAATGTGCAGTCAGGTTTGTGAACCACTAATCTCAGTAATTACAAATGACTACACAATATTTAAAATTGGGCTGATCATCATTTGTCCCATCTCTCCTCACTTTATCTGTTGTTTGGGACATGGCGTACAATAGATATTTGTTAAAATAGAAAATAAAAACAAACACTTTTAAGTCAAAAACTCACTGAAAAGATGCTTTTTTTTTCATTAACAAGGCACCATTTTACTAGGGATTCAAAATCCATAAAAAATATACTCTTTTTTTGCGGGGGGTCTGGGGGTTGTAGATGGACTCAATACCTTTATTTTATTTGTTTATCTTTTTATGTGGTGCTGAGGATTGAACCTAGGACCTCACATGTGCTAGTCAAGCACTCCACCACTGAGCCACAACTCCAGCCCCCAGAAGTGTGCTCCATCTTAAAACAAAAAAACTTTTTTGTTTTTTTTGTATTCTGACAATTTGTCCCAGGTTTGAGCCTGTTGTCCTGGTGGTAAGGGGCCTGGTGAAACTGCCCACTGAGTGAATTCCAGAGAAAGACTAGACTGAATCCAATGTGTTCTACAAATTAATGTTGATCTTTTGTAAGTTCCAAGATCAATATTAATTACTGCTGTGCTGTGTAATTATAAAAGTGTTCCTGGCTATTTTCACACCAAGTATATGAGTGGAGCAAGAAAGAAACTGTATTAGCACCATCTGTGCTTTCTGACCTTGTGATTAAGACCAGCTTCTCTGTAGAACATTGTAATTCATTCCCATGATTATTGTTAAGTTTATTAACACTCAGGGAAGCTTTATTAACATAGTTTTGCTGGTATTTTTATTAGAAGCCTCTTTTACTCAGAAGTGTCCTGTTATATAGTTACACTCAAGACAGATGCTGTCTAATCAGTCTCTAGCATGATAATTTTTTTATATCTTTAAAAATCCATTATTTTCCTTGTTCATTGGATAAACTGATTTTCCCCAAAAGACCCACCAATTTTTTTTTTTTTGGCCTGTTCTTGGTAAGTGCTTTATATTGTAGAATTTAGAAACTACAACTCTGCTAATTGGTGTGTTAGCTCCTTACCACCTAGTCTATTTTTTGAGACTGAATCCCCAAAGATAACTTGTCATCTGCCTTTTTCCATGAAATCCTGGTGAAGAATGTGCACCTCCATGACTTCATGAGACACATAGCAAGACTGTCTCTTGTAGAATGCTTATTGAGCTTGGGAGTAGGAATCCTTTTTTTCTAGTGGTTTTGTATTTTGTTCAAATCCTTTCTTCATTCCCTTTGGCTATCTTTTAAAAAAATATAGAGAGACCCTTTTCTCAAATTAAAAAAAAATAAAAATAGAGCTGGGATATGACTTAATGGTTAATCATTCCTAGGTTCAATACCCAGTACCAAAAAAAAAAAAAAGCCTATATATTTTTTCACAATAGTCTTTTTTTCCCCCTTGTATCACAAACAATGTGTATCATTTTAACTTCTGTTCAGGTTCAAGCCCCTGCTCCTATCCCACTTCCATGAACCCCCATGTAGGACTTGGGATGTACCTTGCAGCCCTCTATCAGAATCACTGGGGTTTTTAAATGCATATTTCTGGGACCTACTCTAACTGTTGAATCAATCTCTGAGTTGGGACATAGAATTATCAGTCAATGTGAGTTTCTGTCCTCATTTCCCTTTCCTTTCTCGTCTCTCCCTACTTGGTCATGACCTAATCTTCAAAGAAATTTGCTAAAAATTCCATTCCTTGGTTCATCCCCCCTTTCCATGATTCCGTAGAGCCCAGAGAGCTTTATTATTTTTTTAATAGACTATTTCTTAAAACAACTTTGGATTCGTAGAAAGATTGGAAAGAATTGAGAGTTTCTGCATCCTGAAAGTGGAGGTCATTTTTCAAAGTTGAAAGTGAGAAGACACAGAAAGCTGCATGTGCCTTTGAGGGGAAGCATTGAATGTGGAGATGATCCCACAAATAAAATGTTTAGAAATGAAAAAAATAAGAACTGAGAGTTTCTATATATTTCTTATCCACATACATAGCCTCCTCCAATATCAGCATCACCACCAGAGTGGTATATTTGTTACAGTTGAACCTGCACTGATACAGCTACCAACCAAAGTCCATAGTTTACCTTAGTGCTCACTCCTATACTTTGGTGTTGTACATTCCATAGGTATGAACAATTGTATAATGACATGTACCCGCCATGATAGTATCATACAAAGTAGTTTTGCTGCCCTTTAAGCTTGTTCTCTGCCTATTCATCTTTCCTTCTCCCTAAACTGGCAATCACTGATCCTTTCACAGTCTCCATAGTTTTGTCTTTTCCAGAATGTCAGATAGTTGAAATTATACAGGATGCAGCCTTTTCAGACTGCCTTCTTTCACTTAGTATTGTGCATTTAAAGTTCCTCCATGTCTTTTCATGGTTAGACAATTCATGTCTTCTTAGTGATGAATAATATTCCATTGTCTATCAGTACAAGTTTATCCATTCACCTACTGAAGGACATCTTGGTTGTTTCTAAGTTTTGGCAGTTATGGATAAAGCTGCTATACTCATTCTTGTGCTGGCTTTTGTGTGGACATAAGTTTTCAGTTCCCTTGGGTAAATACCAAGGAATGAAATTGCTAGATCATGTGGTAAGAAAATGTTTAGTTTTGTAAGAAACTGCTGTCCTCCAAAGTGTTTGTGCCATTTTGTGTTGCCACTAGCAGTAAATGAGAGTTATCATCCTTGCCAGCATTTGGCATTAGCAGTGTTCCAGACTTGAGCCATTCTAATAGTGTGCAGAGGTATCTTTTTTATTTGCATTTCCTGGTGAAGGATAACATGAAACATCTTGTGATATGCTTATTTTCCATTTGCATATATCCTTTGGTGAGGTGTCTGTTAAGGTCTTTGACCCATTTTTACAATCAGGTTAGTTTTATTGTTGAGTTTTAAGTGTTCTTTGTACATCTGGGATAACAGTCCTTTATCAGATATGCCTTTTGTAAACATTTTCCTCCTGTCTGTGGCTTATCATATTCTCTTGACAGTGTCTTTACAGAGTAGAAATTATTAATTTTAATGAAATCCAGCATTCATTCTTTCATGGATCATGCCTTTGATATATCAAAAAATTCATTGGCATGCCCAAAATCATCTAGATTTTCTCCTCTGTTATCTTCTTAGAATGTTATAGTATGCATTTTACATTGGCTCATTTTGAGTTAATTTTTGTGAGAGTATGAATATATATTTAGATTATTTAAGGGAGAAATTTTTAGAGCACTTTTATAAAATTGAGCAGAAAATACAGAGATGAGGACACTATTTTCAAACTGTGTATCCTAAGTGATCACTATGCAGATAAAGAATCAAACTTGAGAAGCATGACTGTAGTGCCTTCAAATTGTTATTCATCAGAAGAAGCCACTTCTGAAAATAATAAATAGTGGCCCTTTAATTTCTTCAAACACTTTGGAGTTCTTTTAAACAGAATATCAAGCAAAAGCAAGCATTTAAAATTGCAGTTTTGTGTTACGAGATTTAAAGGAATGCCTCAAACTGTTCATAAATTCTGGTATTCTATATTCTAAAGAGTATTCAAACTAACATAACATTAACAGGAAATATTCTAATTTTCTATTTCTAACTAAAATATAACATTATCAGGAAAAATATTCCCACACTTAACTGCTTAATGACCTAGAGCATTACAGTTTTCTAGCAATCAATAGCTTTGATATCAGTATACAGGCTAGGTTTCTAAGATGTTCTTTCACTGTAGGTACAAAAACATGATGGACTTAGAAAAGGTTTGTTGATAGGCCTGGGAATTGAGTCATGCTTTGTAATCAACAGGCAAACAAGACCCTCTGTAAATGAATGGTAATCAACAGTGGGTTAGCCTATATTACAGTCTTAGATGCTCCTGAAATAGCCACTCCTGTGGCAGATAGAAATTGTAGGAAGGAACAAGTGAAAAATACCAGATTTCTACAAAAGTTAAGGACCAGAGATTTCAAAGTATTCAGTTGAAATGTAAATAATAATAATAATAATAATACATTTATAACTTGCAGGTGAGTCTAGGTAGTCAGTTGCAAGATACCTAATTATATTTAGGCAATTTGTGACCAGCCCTATAGAAGAAATAAAATGTCATGTAAATGGCCAACAATAGCTATGACCTTGTTAAACTAAAATGATCTCTCCAGAATGGTCATTTATCATAAGTTAATTGATCTAAGTGAAAAATTGCAAGCTTAGTTAATATTGATACATTTTTAAAGTTGCAAGAACAGAAACACACTAGAAGATACATCAACAAGGAAAGCAAACAGCAGCCTCACCTGGACTTGGAAGAAGAAAAATTGTAGTTGTTTTCAGAACACAGCTTAGTTCTGTGTCTGTTGTCTTTCATCAGCATCACTGCTCTGTTATCTCCCTGTTCAGTTCAGTGGCTCTTCTGCCATGATAGTGAATCAACTTCTTTGTCTTTTGCTGCTTCTGCCATTGCTGACTCTGCTCCTCTTGTTTTCTGACCTTATGAAATCCAGTGGCTTGTACTTACTGCCTTGTCTCCAAGTGGGTCTGTTCCTGTCTCACCTTCCAATTTCTTACCCCCTTTGTCCTCTTCCTGTTTAAGAAGGCAGGTCTGGGTGACTGGAGGTGTAGTTCAGTGGAAGAGCACATGCTTGGCACACAAAAACCCAGGGTTGAATCCTCAGGACCAAAAGTAACTAAGAAAGAAGGCAGACCTGATTGGTTCAGTTAATACGGTTGTTCCTGTTGGGTAGTTTTTGCCTTGGGCCACCTCCTGGGGAGTGGCTAGCCTGGAAAACAGCAACTTTTATATTACACAGCCGTCTATTCAGTCCTGTCCACAGTGGCAGCTTCACTTCACTTTGAAGAAGCTGTGAGTTTGGCGGCAACTCTGAGCATCAGTACAACTGATTGATCTGGTGTCCAGAAAGTGCTCAAGGTTTGTGCAATATAAGAATACACTGTGGAATTGACCTTCCAAAAACAAAGAATCTGGGGAGTTCAGCCAAGTATGTCTAAATTCATGAAATACATGAATCAGAACATTTTACACAATCCACTTGTAAATTCAAAATTGAAGGGAGTAACTAGGGTAAGTGAAAAAAAATCTAGTCAGTATGGGAAAATATGAGAATATTTTTCCACTACCATAATATAGACTTGACGAAATGTTAGTGCTTCCATAAATAATTAAGGTCTTTAAACAGTGAGTACAAAATTAACATCGAGATGTATATGTAAAATGACACATTAAAACTTTCTGCAATTTTAGGAGAATGGAATAATACTAGACACTATGGGAAATAATTGTGCTAATGATAATGGGAAATCCCTATACTAAAAGAATTTAAGTTTCTGTTGAATGATTATAAAAAGAAAGAGAAACTACCCCTGGAGGTCAAGCTCATGGCCCAGATCCACCTATACTAGCCTGTGCAGGTCCCAGGCTCACAGCAGCACCCATGGGTGGGGCAGACACCCACCAGAGCCTAACCTCTGGCACAGGACTGCCCCTTCTGACCAACAGACTACCAAGGGAGGTCAATTCCAGAGGCTCAGATCCACCCGCTCCAACTTGCACAGGACCCAGATCCAGGATGCAGTAGCATTCATTAAAGGACAAAGTCTGGAAGCCCAACATCAAGGTGAGGTACAGACAATCTGCATGGGTACTGCAAGAACACAGGGAAGAAATTGTAATATCTCAGATTCACACTGCAAGAAAGGAAGGCACATAGACAACATGAAAAACACAAGGGAGTAAAGTGCCCCAAACAAACCAGGACACTATAATAACAGAACTTATGGACAGTGAAGTTGGTGAAATGTCAGAGGAGGAGTTCAGGAGGTTCATAATTAAAATGATCTGTGAATTAAAGAGTGACCTAAATGAGCAAATACAGGCAAAAATTGATCACTCTAACAATGAGAAAAGAGAGCAAATTGAGGTAGCAAAAGATTACTTCAAGAGAGAGAGAAAAAAAAAGAGAAATTCTTGAAATGAAGGATACAATAAATCAAATTAAAAACTCAATAGAAAGTATAACCAACAGACTAGATCACTTGGAAGAAAGAATGTCAGATAATGAAGACAAAGTATACAGTCTGGAAAATGAAGTTGACCACACAGTGAAGATAGTTAGAAACCATGAACAGAACATCCATGAATTATGGAAAGCAGCAAAAGACCAAATATAAGAGTTATTGGGATAGAGGAAGGCACAGAGTTTCAAACCAAAGGAATGCACAATCTCTTCAATGAGTTAATATCAGAAAATTTTCTAAGCATGAAGAACGAATTGGAAAAATCAAATACAAGAGGCTTACAGGACACCAGATGTAAAAAATTACAACAGATCTACACCAAGGTACATTATAATGAAAATTCCTAGTATATAGAATAAGAATAGAATCTTAAAAGGCACAAGAGAGAGGAAACAGATATGTATAGGGAGATACCAATTCGTATCTGAGCAGATTTTTCAACTCAGACCCTCAAAGCCAGGAGATTGTGGAGCAACATATACCAAGAAAGAAAATGGATGCCAACCAAGAATCTTATATCCAGCAAAACTAAGCTTTAGATTTGATGATGAAATAAAAGTTTTCCATGATAAACAAAAGTTAAAAGATTTACAACAAGAAAGCCTGCACTACAGAACATCCTCAGCAAAATATTCCAAACAGAGAGAGGGATTACACTAAAGGAAAATCTAATCAGAGGAGAAACTAAGTCATGCTAAATACCAAAAATAAACTAAAATGGTTGCAAATACAAATCATGTCTCAATAATAACCCAGAATGTTAATGGCCAATCAAAAGACATAGACTAGCAGATAGGATGAAAAAAAACAAAAACAAAAAAACAAAACCCAACAATAGGCTGCCTTCAAGAGACTCATCTCATAGGAAAAGACATCCACAGACTGAAGGTTAAGGATTGGGAAAAATCATACCAATCACATGGACTGCAGAAGCAAGCAGGGGTTTCCATTCTCATATCAAATAAAGTAGACTTCAAGCCAAAGTTAATCAAAAGGAATAAAGAAGGATACTACATACTGCTCAAGGAAACCATACACCAACAAAACTTAACAATTATAAATATATATGCCCCAAACAATGGAGCATCTACATTCATCAAACAAACTCTTCTCAAGTTCAAGAGTCAAATAGACCATAACACAATAATTTGGGGGGACTTTAACACCTCTTTCATTACTAAATTGATCTTCCAAACAAAAGCTGAACAAAGAAACTATAGAACTCAATACTACAATCAATAACTTAGACCTAACTGACATATATAGAATATTTCATCCTTCAACAAGAGAATACACTTTCTTCTCAGTAGCACATGAATCCTTCTCTAAAATAGACCATAAACTATGCCACAAAGCAGCTCTTAGCAAATATTTTAAAAAGTAGAGATCTACCCTGCATTCTATCAGATCATAATGGAATGAAATTAGAAATAAATGATAAAATAAGAAATAAAATCCACTCTAACACCTGGAGACTAAATAATATGCTACTGAATGAACAATGGGCTACAGAAGACATCAAGGAGGAGATAACAAAGTTTTTAGAGGTGAATAAGAACACAGATACAACATATTAAAATCTCTGGGACACTATAAAAGCAGTTCTAAGAGGAAAGTTCATTACATGGAGTTCATTGCTTAAAAGAAGAAAAAGTCAACAAATAAATGACTTAACACTATATCTCAAAGCCCTAGAAAAAGAAGAACAAATCAACACCAAAAGCAGTAAAAGATAGGAAATAATTAAAATCAGAGCTGAAATCAATGAGATAGAAACAATTGAAAAAATTAACAGAACAAAAAGTTGGTTCTTTGAAAAAATAAATAAAATTGACAGACCCTTAGCCATGCTAACGAAGAGAAGGAGAGAGAAAACTCAAATCACTAACATAAGTGATGAAAAAGGAAATATCACAACAGACACTACAGAAATACAGAAGATAATTAAAAATTATTTTGAAAATTTGTACCCCAATAAAATAGAAAATATCTAAGGCATCAACAAATTTCTAGAGCCATATAATTTGCCCAAATTGAAGCAGGATGATATATATAATTTAAACAGATAAATTTCAAGTGACAAAATAGCAGACGCTATCAAAAGTCTACCAACCGGGGCTGGGAATGTGGCTCAGGCAGTAGCGCGCTCGCCTGGCATGCGTGCGGCCCAGGTTCGATCCTCAGCACCACATACCAACAAAGATGTTGTGTCCGCAGAGAACTAAGAAATAAATATTAAAAATTCTCTCTCCTCTCTCACTCTCTCTTTAAAAAAAAAAAAAAAAAAAAAAAGTCTACCAAGCAAGAAAAGCCCAGGACCAGATGAGTTCTACAAGACCTTTAAAGATGAAGTAATACCAATTCTCTCCAATTTGTTTCAGGATCTTCTAATTTTTGACTAGTTATCTGGACAAACGCATGTGTGGCATTCATATTCCTTTGAGGGGCTGGAAGTGAGAAGGTCTGACCAACTCAAGACTTCCATACTCAGTGAATCAAGATTTCTGTGCCCATGGCCCTGAGAATTGGTGATTAAAATGTCCTACCAGGAAAAATGCACCTATTCCTTTTTTCTCTACTTCCCTATGCTGTCCCTTCTCTCTTGGTGAATAATTCACAACTTCCTGTGTGATGTGCTTTGTACTTGCCTGTACTCATCACTCTCTCGTGTGCCCTTACCACTCCTTCATCCATCTTACTGTCCCAAATCTGTGATGTTCACTTCTCTAAAATCCCTCTCTCCTGGCTTCCCAAAGAATCTGAATTTGTTGGGCAACTTACAGCTTTGAGTAGAAAGGGGATCTTGGCTTTCCTTCACTAAGTTGATTGCCCTCGGGAGGTGTGTGTTTATGTGTATTATAAATCATTAAGTTTAATTTTATTTTATTAAGAGAAGGATCCAAAGGGAATGAGCACGGCCATTTTCATGACTTCTGCTATTCAACATGGTAAGGAAAAGATACTCTCCTGACTTATGTCTTCTACCTGAAATGACAGTGTGCAGAGATGCCACTAAGCCACCTTTCTTTAGGTTCAATAGATACTCATCAAACTGTCACAGTATATGATGGCATTCAACTGAAGCTCTATGGTTCAGTGCCAACAGCACTGGACAGTCCACAGACCACTTCTGGTGCTTGCCCTGCCATTTACTATCTTCAAAAATGTCATAAAGATTTCTTCTTTGATATAAAGGCAAGGCACTTTAAAAATCTTCAAGCACTGGGGATTGTATTGACCAAGATTTTAGCTGTAGGCAATAGAGCACACTCTGCTAGCTTACGAAGAAAGTGATTCACAATAGAGTCTATTTAGTTTTCAGGATTTCTCAGCTAGGAACACACCTAGATGTGTTAATGAAGAGTGATATGGCCAGGACAAATGCTACACTGCACCTCCGGACTGTGCCAATAAAAAGTCCATTGCTGTCACTTTCCTCCTGTCCCTGAAGATAATGACCAGACATCAGATGCTCTGTTATAACTTGCAGAAAAACCAAACTCCAAGATGATACCTGCCTAAGGAGCCACATGGTCTTCACCTTACAAAATTTAGTTCTGCTTCCTGGTCTCACATAGACATGTCCAGGTGAACAGCAGTCCCATTCAGAACCTTGGCTTCAAGGGAGCAGGAGAAATATAGATTTTGACATCTAGCTCTTGTCCACAGAAAGGGATGCTGCAGATGAGTTGGAGACCTATTGATTTTGAGCCAATCTGCAGTATCTGGAAAATAAGTTAATTTGTTTCTACTTGTTATTGAATTTTGTTTCATTGTGGTTATAAAATATCATCTATAATGTTTCTACTCAGAATATTATTACATATTCTGTTTTCTAAATGATACAATGAACACATGAATAAAATACACACTGCCTATTATTATAAATGAAGTTTAGCTGGAATACAGCCGAACCATGTGTGTTCCCTGTGGCTGCTTTAGCACTATGGTTGAACTGAGTGGTGCCAAAGATCATATGGTTCACAAAACCCAAATATTTACTATCGATGGACTCTTGTAATAGATTCTATACAAATTGGTATTAATAATATCCTCTGTTCTGTTTTATAATAATTACTTTAATTATACTACAATTTGAAGATTCATTGTATAATTTCCTACTCAGATTTGTTTAATCTGTCTAAAGCTGGGAATAATATTAAACTGGATATTTCCTTATATGTGAAGTTTTTGGTGTGTATACTTTAGTGAGATGTCATTTATTGCATAAAGGATTATGACAGATATCTTTGTTACGGGTTATAGACTTCTAAAGTGGCTCACATTTTTCCACGTGAGGCTTCTCACCTTCAATTTAAGTTTGCCTGATATTAACATGATTAAACCACTTGGGATTTGAGTTTGCTTTAGTTACACAAATCCTTATATTTTGTGAGTTGTAGTGATTTAGATAGTCTATCTTATAGATAGTAGTCTTGGGATTGCCTTAATAACTGAAAAAAAATGTTTAAATTTATTTTTCAAAATCATCACAGAAAAAATATTTGGTGTCAGTTCTCTTACACCGCCTTCTTCCTCCCTCCATTTTCTTTTTGTTGTTGATAATATATTCTGAAATTTTCCTGGTTCTATTATCATTAATTCTTCTCTCTCTTTTTAACATTGTTTAGCTTTTCTTCCAAAAAAATTTTAACAAATTTATTTTTATCCTTATTGAACACATATTTTTGTATTTATTTTTCCTTTAACTAAAAATGATATTTATTTCCAGCTTTTCCGTTCTGGAGCTCCTATGAGTTCTTTGTTCTGATGCATTACCTTAGCTATATTTTATCTTCAACAGTATTTTTAGAAAAGAGTTCATGGTTGCAATGTTTCCTGAATTCTTGTGTATGTGGGCATGACTTTCTTTGGCATGTTTGGGTGAGTGGGAGTGTGGCTCTTTAGAGTCTCATTGTTTGATTCCAACACTGTGAGCTTTGCTTCATTGCCTTTTGGCATCTGGTGTTGCTGAGGAGAAAAGTGGGGTCAGTCTGATTTATTTTCCTCTGTGACATTTTTCATATGTATAGATACTCTTTATTCTTTTTTAGTATCTTTAATAATTTAATTTATTTACTGTATTTTGATGGTATCAGATATTAAATTTAAAGTCAAAGTTATAAAATGCTTTTTCCACATTTTTATTGGTGTATTAAATTGTACATAACAATGGGATTTGTTGTTCCATGTTCATTAGTGCATACAATATAGCTATAATTTCACCAATATTACTGCTCAGCATTTCTCCAGTATTCTTTATTCCAGATATTCTTTATTCTTAAACTCCAGCAACATAATCAGAATTTGTTTCATTGATAACCACATTCTGTTAACTCTTTCTGTACATTTTGAACCCTTTCAGTCTGCTTATTCTAGCTTTCCTTTCATATAGAAAAACTTTATATGTTTGAGCATGTTTTTTTCCCTTCTCTTCTTTAGGAAACTGTTACCACACACGTTGACTCTTTCAATGACATGGCATTTTAAAAATAATTACAGACACTCTGCATCTGCTCTTATTTTCATATCCTCCATTTTTGTCCTTTTCTCTGTTCATTTGTTCTCCTCAGATCTATGATAGCATAGAGAACATTTTCCCCTAAAAGTTTATGTTTCAGAAAGAATGTTTCAAAGGCATAGTCTGAATTTATCTCTTTCATATTTTAACCCTTTTCTTAATTACATAAATTATTTTTGCATAGGTTATATAACTCTGTTTTTCTTTTCTTATTCTTGAACGGGAGCAGTTCTACAAAGGCCTGCTATTTGTCCAGTGTAGGAACGTAAGTATTAATTCTGCCTTTTTTTTTATGTTTTTGTCTTGTAAATTTTATGCACTCATTCAGGTTGTTTTTTGTTGTTGTTTTGTTTTTTTACCTCCCAGGGGAGGTAGGCAAGGAGCAGTAATGTTGGACAGTGGGAAATCAACCAGGTATTTCATTTGCAAGCACAAAATCACCATGTCTCTTCCATCTCCTATCACTGGGATGTGTTTAGTGTGGTGTGAGGAGAATGATGAACAACCCTGAGTTTCTGTGCCCACTGACCATGAGTTGCAAGACATTGTGGGGCCTGGTGGCTCACAGGCCATTTGTTTAAGATTCAGTCTTATCTATTTCCATTCAGTCATCTTTGCATTTCAGTAAGCTGGTTCCCTCTGCTCCTTATCTCCTAGCCTCTCTGCCTGGTTAGGAAACCAAATAGGGGAAGATAAAAGTGGCATGACCATTAGATATTAACCATATATACTGTATAATTCCATGTGTGTCAAGTGCAAATGGAAGCAAAACCCATCTACACTGTTAGCCTTCCTGGATGAAAGAGAAGACAGCCTTCTGTGGCCATGGTAACGTCTTGAGATGATGCTAATGCATAGTGTGTCCACTTGCTACATGTTTCTGTATGGCTACAGTTCAATGAGAAGGTTGGTTTTCCTTTAAAAGCAGGCTGACCGGTCATCTTCAAACCTGCTTCCCCTTCAAGCTGTGTATAGAAATGGTGCTCTTGCTGGGATTATCCGTGCTGCCATCTAACTGCATCCAACATCAGCACCATTCACAGGGCTCACACCACCCTCTTCCTAACCTGTATCCTGCTTATGGTGAGACAGGATGTATGTCAAATCTCAGCATCCTTTTTCAGCTTCTCTGGTCCCAATTTTATTGTACTTAACAAATGTTTTTCAGAGTCTATTCAATGGATTTGTGGCTTCTCTGATTTCATTTATAAATATTTTCTTCTCATTCTTTGGTACTATTTATTCTGAGCTTCAGTTGGTTGGTAAAGTGGAGTGCTGCAGTTCATGTCCCTCCATCTTTCCTGGAAGACATCTTTTTTCTTAAAAATGATTGATTTGAGGCATGATTTTAACCCTAAGGCTATTCTTAGCCATCCTTTGGGACATCAGCTTGTTTTTAAAAAATAATAAGTTAATCACTATTTCTACTGGTGAATTTTTAAAATAGTTACCCAATTCACGTTTCTGAAGACTGCAAGGTGTGTTGGTAAGAAAGCCTTTGTTTAGGAATTCCTTGTTTGTCCTCTACTGTCTCTTTGAAGCTACACCTTGTGTAGAAGAGAGAGCAACACACAGGGTTTTTTCCTTGTATGTAAAACATGCAACTAATTATTATAGTGTTGTGAATTTTAATGATTATTTTGTTTTGTTTATGCTCTGAGGTATACTTCTTGTGAAAGTTGTAATTTTATGAGTCAAAGTGAAGTAGGGCTTTAACAGTTTCTGCTGACCAAAATCAACAACAATAACAAATCTCAATGATAAGGAAATCTTAGCTCTACCTTGGGAGCTCACAATTTGTATTAATTCTAATATATTGATAATTACTTCAACAATATCTAATGTTCATAAAAAACAAGAATATCATATACTCCTCCTCCTCCTTCTCTTTCTCCTTCTCCTCCTCCTCCTCCTACTACTATGTATATTAAGGTAAATTTACCTTACTACCCACAGTTGTAAGGTAAATTATTTTTATTTAAAAAGTATTTAATTACTGTTCTGCTTATTTTCTCAACTATATCTTGATTGAGGAAAATCACCATGTTGCTTAAAAACTAAAATAAGAATTCAGAATTTAATTTCCAGTTAAAATGGAGTAGGCATACACCATTTTATCTTTCCCAATGATTATGACCAAGACCCTGGAAAGAAAACCTAAAGAAACTAAGAGTCTCAAAAGAAAATAATAGCAGGCAAATTGAGGTGGAAAATAAAAATGTGAGGTATGATTGACAAAGTGGTGAAGTCCTGGGTTTGTATTTTCCTCATCCCTTATCCCCTGGCCTAGGCTCAAAAGCTGAACTGCACAGTGGGTGTGAACAGAAAGTTCTAAGAAACACTCTTGTCAGAACCAGGAGGGAAGATCCCCCATGGGACAGATGTCATCTAGGAAATCCTCTGAAGGTTTTTCTCTTCCAAACTTACCCCAAGTCAAACCCTAGTCCCTCAGCTTCATTCTTTTATTTTTTTTCTTAGCCAAAATTTAATTAACTTTCATTATTAAGTTATTATTTTTGTTATATTCACATGAAATTTGCTGATCTATGGGCTGTCTTTTTTAAGATCTGTCTCCTTCCTTGAAAATGTCTAAACTCTTCCCTGCAGGAAGAAGGTAAAATAATTGCATACTTTTTTTAGTCATAGAATTTCCAGAGAGAGAGAGAGAGAGAGAGAGAGAAATTCTAATACAGCAAGCATTTGGCCCTTTGTTCCCTTATTTATGAAGTTAGGAAAATTGCATTATTATAATTCCATGCCATATCTTCCTTCACTATGACTCCTTTTTATAAATCATTTTTAACCTGAATTTATTTATTTTGTTTTTCCATTTGTTCTTTTTCATTATACGTGACAGTAGATCAGCTTCATTCTTGCAGTGACAGAGGTGGTACTGGTGGCAGCAACAGCAGACGCATGGACACCTAAAGCCCTGAGGGGAAAATGCCCTCTCTCTAACCACAGGAATGGGCAGATAGAGCTCAATTATTTTTTTTCACTCTCTAGTCTTAAACACTTTACAACAGAGGTGGGTTCAGCCATGAAAAGTCACACTATAGTGCAAGGAGATTAGAGCCTTGAATGTCTAGTTTTCTAGCCAGGCAACAAGAGGAAGAGGTTCTTGGCAGCAGGAGAGTATGAGAGAGGGAAATGGAGAAAAATATCTTGTTAAGCTGTGTATAAAGTCCTTGGCTCAACTCCAGATGCTTAAGCATGGAACTGACTCAAAACAAAATATCAAAGGTTCCAAGAACTAGCTACGGTGTGGATCACCACCAGACTGATATCTGGATGGCATACACATAAGGTCGCTGCAAGTACCACTGCACAGGCCTTGAAAATGCAACTGTTATTAAAACCACAGCCCAGGGAAGGCACATCAGAACCTGGTTTGCCCTGAACCAACTAGCTTGATCAGCAGCTAAAGCAACAAAATAAAAATTGACCAAAGGACTTGAACAAAACTCAGAAACTTACAAGATATAGTGTTCAGGAATATCCAAAATTGCACAACCTGTAAAAAGCCAGGACAAAACTCAAAAACTCACAAGAAAGCACCAACTACAAAGTGGACTTACTAGCAATGACTTTAAAGCAAAGTTCCAGGAAGCAAGAGAGAACACTCTTAAATAGAAAGTTAGAAATTCTCTTCAGAAAAATAGATAGTATAAGAAAGAATCATAGAGAAGAGGGAATGAGGATTTGCTATTCAATGGGTTTAGAGTTTTAGTCTTGCAAGGGGAAAAGATTTCATGGAATTGGTTGCACAATAAATGTACTTAGTATAGCCTGTTAAAAGGTAATAAATATTATTTTTTTATTGAAAAGATAATAAAGGAATACTTTGAGCAAGTCTATACATAAAAGCTCAACAACTTATAACTTAGCTTTTTTTGTTTTATATACTGAGGATTGAATCCAGGAATGCTGTATCACTGAGCTACATCCCCAGCTCTTGTTATTCTTTGAGACAGGATCTCACTAAGTTGCCCAGGCTGGCTTCAAATTTGCCATTCTCTTGCCTCACCCTACCAAGTGACAGGGCTTACAGGCATATGCCACCATACCCAGCTCAACAATTTTAGATAAAGTGGATTGTTGTCTTGACAGATAATTAGCAACCAAAGTTCCCACAAGAAGATATAGATAATCTGAGTAGTCCTATATCCATTAAAGGAAATGAACTTTTAATTAAAACCTTCTATCAAAGAAAATTCCAGGACTAGATTTAAGGAAGAAGTTATACTAACTCTATACAATCTCTTCCAGAAAATAGAGAAGTAAGTAATAATCATTTTCAATTCATTTAAAGAGCCCACATTGCCTCAATATCAAAACCAGAGAAAGACTTTTCAAAGACAAGACAGTCTTGAAACAAACATAAAAATCCTCAGCAAAATAATACAAACTAAATCCAGCAATATAGAATCAGAAAAATACATTGAGACTAACTTGGAGTTTCAGCCAGGAATGTGAGCCTATTCCCACATTAGAAAATCAATGTAATCGCCATATTAACAAAGCATAAAAACAGCATGATATATTGTCAAATGATCAATATGTCAAATGGAGGCATAGTTGACAAAATTCAACATTCTTGGTGAAAAACAAAGCAAAACAAATTAGGGTTATAAGACCACATCCTTAACTTGATAAAGGGCAACTACAAAATGCTGACAGCCAACACCATTCTTCATGGTGAAGGTCTGATTGCTTTCCTCTGAGACTGAGAGGAAGGCAAATATCTGCTTTTAGCATTTTTATTTTTTTTAAATTTTTTTGAGAGAGACTGAAGAGAGAGAGAAAATTTTTTAATATTTATTTTTCAGTGGACACATCTTTTATTTTTATGTGGTGCTGAGGATTGAACCCAGCACCCGGTGCATGCCAGGCGAGCGCGTTACCGCTTGAGCCACATCCCCAGTCCAAGCATTTTTATTTAACATCATACTAGAAGGCTTGGCCAGTATAATAAGGAAGGAAACAGAAGAAAGTGACATACAGATGTAAAGGGCAAAACAAAACTTTATCTGCTCACAAATATTGTGATTGTCTATGTAGAAACTCCAGAGGAATCTATGACAAAGCCATAAAAACTAGTCAATTTAGTGTAGTAGGCACATAGGATATATGAATAACATACAAGCCAATGGGATTGCTGTAAGCAGTGAGCAATTAAACTTCAAAAAGTTTTAAAGAATTTCTACTTACAACTGTTTCCCACAAAATGAAATAGTTTGATTTAAATCTAACAAGATGTTTGCAGAATCCCTATGTAAAAACTAGGAACATTGATTAAAGAAATCAGTGAAGATCTAAATAAATGAAGAGAAACTATTCATTGATTTAGAAGATTTCAATATAGTTATGATTTTAAATCTTCCAAGTTTATCTATAGTTTTAGTGAATTCTAACCTAAATCAGCAAGATTTTACTATTGCTACAGACAAGATGGTTTTAAAATTTATATGAACAGGCAAAATGATTTTGAAAAAGATAGAAGACTTCACGTACCTGATTTTCATAGATACTCTACAGGTATGATTATTAAGACAGTGTGATGCTGACAAAAGAGTAGCCACATAGATCAATGGAACAGAGCAGAGTCCAGAAACAAACCCACACAAATATGATCAATTAATTTTTTAAATTTTTTTACACCTTTATTTTATTTATTTTTATGTAATGCTGAAGATAGAAAACAGGGCCTCTTACGTGCTAGGCAAGTGCTCTACTGCTGATCAACAACCAGCCCCGTCAATTCATTTTTGACAAAGAAGAAATGGTAGTTCTTTAGAGACAGGATAGTCTTTGCAACAAATAATGTTGGAACAACTGGGCATCCATATGCATAACAATGAACCTGATGCTGTACCTGACTGCAAATGAATTAACTCCAAATGGACAACAGACATAAATGTGCAATGCAAAATATAAAATTATTAGTAGAAAACACTTCATGACTTTGGATTAGGCAAAGGTTTTTAGGTATGACACCAAATATCATTTTATAAATGGATAAATGTGTCTTTGTCAAAATTTAAAAGAAAAAATTTTTTCTATATGATATGTTTCCATAGAGTTTTTGTTATTCACAAAATAAGTGAAAATAAGCAGTAAACTCAAAAAGCTTGCTTCAAATTCTTCCATAAAGACACAGGAAGCAAGAAAAGCAGTTTCCTCTCGTTACTGCAGGGGAATTATAAGGTAATAGCATAACTGCCTTCATTCTCATCCCTTGGTACAGGGGCTGTATGTTCAAGAAAGAGAGTTCTGGGAGAGAGTTGCTTTGCCAGGAGTGTACCCACTTGTGTCCTGGAAGAACTAGAACAGAGATTTAGAAGGGGCAGGTTTTACCCCCAGTTTAAACTAGCTTTTTAATAATAAAATAATTACATTGTGATTTTTCCCTCAAGTCCTGTGTGGTTAGGCTGTTGCAGTTGTGCCAGAACTATCCCTCAAGTCAGCTTAACTCTATATAAAATGGAACAGGAGATGTTGAGAGGATAGTTAAAAGTCTTTTCCGTGCTAAGAAGGGAGGAAAAGAGAGAAACCAGGAAATGGGATTTTTTAGTGGCTGTTTTAAATAGGTTTTAATATCAGTGTATTGTTTGTTCTATTGGAAAATTTTAATACAAAAGGCTAATGACACATGATGTTGTACATGGACTTTGTTTTCCAGGCATAATTTCACCATCGGACAAATGGTAAAAAGTCTGCCTGTTGTGCTTTCAGTGACAACAATAAAACTCAAGCAAGGCTGCAGTCTTACAGAAGCCTAATTGGTGAGTCACAAATGTGCATGACTTTATCGAAGTGAGTACTGGCTAAATGACACATCCATCTTTTTGGTGTGGTCTCTCCCTGAGCTTGACTTCCTGCAGGAGGATCATACCTCCAGGACTGTTAAACATTGGTATGGCAAAATGGCTTGCTCTGAGCAATAAATTGTGAGCACAAGAGACATATGTCACCTTGGAACACAAGCATTAAGAACCAGCATCTGGTTAACCGTGTCTTTTAGTCCTTTGCCACAAACCCAACAATATCCCAAGCAGAACCTGCTTCATGAACCTGGGTCTATATGTGGAGCAGAGTTATCACTGATCTGTATAGACATGAAACGTGATGAGTAAATAAGCCTTTGTTTACCTGCAATTGTTTGTTCCTGCAGCATTACTTCAACCTATCCTGATTATTGCATTTTTTCCTAGTAAAATAACAGCAGCATTTTAAATATTTATGTAATTATATAACATTTTGCTTGGGCTTCTTAGTTACATTTTTACCCTTTCCCCAAAGCCAAGTTTACACAATTTTCTTTTTTTCCTCTTGAAAACAGAATCTCAACTTCACTCTAGCTACAATTCAAGCAATGTGTCCAGCTCCAATCCAAACATTTTTAGTCAATCACTATTCAGTTTCCCCCAGAAAGTAATTAGTCTAGGGGTGTATGTGTGAACAACAGTCCTGAACAACCAGATATAAGGGGAATATGCTCAAGAGTTCAGGGGATGTTTTCCTTTAAAAAAAAAAATTGTTCTTTTTAGATACACATGATCTTATAGTATATTTTGACATATTAGACATACATGGAGTATAACTTATTAGGATGCCATTCTTGTGGTTGTACATGGAGTTTCATTGGTGGTGTATTCATATGTGAACATATGAAAGTTATGTCTGATTCATTCTACTGTGGATGTTTTCCTTTCTGGTATGCAAAGGTAAAGCCTTTTTAAAATCTACTTCCCTCCACTTTCTGCTTTGCAAACTGTACTATAAGAAGTGATGCTTGAGCTCTGCCATGATGATAGACACTTGCACACCAAGAACAGTGGAGCTGAGGACTGAAACAGCTGCAGTCCTTGATATCACTGAAGCACCAAATCATCCTTGGGACTGCCTAGCTAGACCTCTTAGTGAACTGTCAGTGTCCTAATAGTTCAAGCTATGTGTCTGATTTTTCTCTTTCTTGTTGCCAAAAGCATCCTGCCTGATACGTGTGTAGAAAAAGCATTACTCACTTGGTCTGTTTCACAAGGGTTCATTTTTATGACTAGATAAGCCTTGGATTCACCAATTCTTTAAACAGCCATAATGAAAATCAAGGGAATTTCGGGGGAGGGGGGAGTGTTAGTTAATTTGACTACCCTGGCACAGCTTAGATGGAAGCACTCAGCTCCTTGTGGTTGTTTGTGGTAAGTTCTTACATCTCTAGGTGGTTCTAGAAGCTCCCTTGGCCTGGGTTTTTCCTTAGGTGTCTATCACCAACTCCAATGTGCATTTTCTCCAACAGAGAACTTTGAGAAGAACACAAGCCAGGAGAACTGCCAATGCTGTTGTCTTAAGCCTTTTTTATTGAACCCTAATGCTGTGGTATAAATGATTGAAGGGCGGCTTCATGGCTTAAGCTCCAAATGCTGCTTACTATGTGTGTGACTCTTCTGAAGCAAGGGCATCCCCCACTCCCACCCCTACTGTCACGAGCAGCAGCAGCTACCACAGGGAAAATCATGGATTCAGGCAAGTAGCTCTGCATCTAAATGCTCAACATAAATTTGGTCTTTTCATAACTTCTTGGAGCAGTCTCCATTTTGGCATTCTGTTATCATCCATTATTTCCAGATGTTCCTTGTTTTTTTCACACTAGTTTTCTATTTCGCAAATCACGTGTTGCTACTTTTAACCCTTTTTCTTATGTCTGTGCTTGTTGATCCTAGAAAAGAAATCAGAAATGTGATCGGTTTTTCATTTTTTTTGGTATTTTTTCCTTTGTTGTCATAACAGTGTGGTGTCTGGACTTCATGTAGGAGCGTTACTTTAATTTCAGGTTTCTGGAAACATACAACAAATACCTCAGATGTTCTAGCATGGCTTTCCTTTTACATATATTTTAATTTTGTGAAAATGTTCTTTGGATACTTGGGGTCCCTTTTTATTGTCTATGCCTTTATGTACTTTTTAAAACCTTATCGATGAAAGAGAAATATACAAAACTTGTCTTGCAGAGCATATACTGTTTCTTAAATCAAACTTGGTAGCTGTTACAAATTTCTTTTTTTCCCTAAGAACAGTTAAGCTGCTGTTAAGGGAATATGGTGTTTTTCTAAATTTTCCAAATTGATCTTCATCAAAATAACTTTTATTTTTAGTTTGTACTATCCCATCTTAATTTCTTTGGTATAAATTAGGTAGCAATTGGCTATGAGGTTTTTGCATTTTTGTCCACTTTCTCCATTTTATAGTTAGAACATCCCTATGTCGAGTTTTGCTGCTGCTGGACACCTATGAGTTCTTAGCATTCTTTCTTAGATTTATGCCTTGAATTAGAAAAACTTCACTACAAAAACCTGTTTCTGCACATTGCCCCGTAAAATTTTCTTTGGATGGACTAATGCACCAAGCTTTTACAGAGTTTAATGGTTATTTCAACTTGTTGATTTTTTTGTGGGTTTTTTGGTTGGAGCATTTCCATCCTTCCATCAGCTTACAAAAACCTTGAAACATCTGTGCTTGGGAGAAGGGTGGTTACACGAAAGTGAAAAACACATTTAACTGCTTTGTTGTTGCATATCATGTGGCATAGAAAGTCAAAGGCCCTCAATGTTCCAGGCAGCCCGTGGTGTACAAATAGCTGTATTCTAACAGTCTGTGTGCTAGCTGGTTATTTCAAATGCATTTCCCCATGGAAACAAGGTTAAGAGAAGCACTTAGGTTTCTAGGTTAGTTCATAAAAGCTTATTTCACCCAGAATATAACTAAAATTCTGTGCATTGCAATGAATAAAAGCAGAGTATTGTTGTAATACCCGTAACCCTTAAGTAGTCAAAAAGCAACATGAATAAGAAAGAAGCTTTAAAAAGCATATATTGATGCTGATTGTCAAGGGAAAACAAATTTAACTAGATGAGGATACAGAGAAATACGTTTCTTACAGGGACAATGGGAGGACAAATGGTTCTAGTTTTATGTATTATATCTGTTTCTTTTTAAATAAAAATAAGTAGCTTGACATAGTTCTAAACTATTCTTCAATAAGTATTTCTTTTTTTAAATAGTTGGGTGAAAGATGTTAATATTAATAAGTTTAAAGAAATGAAAAACATCCTGGTTTTCTTCTTGCTTGAGAAAGTTATATCAAAGACATTTAAAATTTTTTTTTTCATTTGGCTGGACACAGTACCTTTATTTTATTTTATTTTTTAAAAAATTTTTACTGGTGCTGAGGATTGAACCCAGTGCCTCATACATGTGAGGCAAGTGCTCTGCCACTGAGCCACAATCCCAGCCCTCGAAGACATTTTTTAATTAATTAATTTATTTTATAGTAGAACACATTTTGACACATCGTACACAAATGGAGCACAACTTCTCCTTTCTCTGGCTGTACACAGTGCAGAATCACACCAGTAGTGTGCAGAGTCACACCATAGTGTAATCATACATGTATATAGGATAATAATGTCTGTTTCATTCCACCATCAAAGACATTTTTTTTAGATCCTTTATCAGCCTTGATGTCAGTCTCCTTTGGTCCTTTCATTAATTGGTTGGGTGAATGAATATTGATTGTCTTCCATGGCAGGTGCTGTTCTAGATTCTTGGTGGGCAAAGAGACCAAAGTCTGGCTGGTTAGTTTGTAGAGAGACTGAGCAACATCTGCGGGAGAGACTTTCGTATGAAAATGCAGCCAGAAAGAAAGTGAAGGAGGAAAGGAATTGCTGAAGAGGTGGATGAGAGAAAGAGTTTGTGAGAAGGAATGAATTGAGCTGGGTCTGGGAGCGGACTCAAGGGAGATAGCAATTCCAAAATGTTGGACTCACCGGGAGGAAGAAAACAGGGAGAATTAAGATCAGAGGTAACCCAAGCCAAAGGATGACTCTCCCCACCCCAAAACAACTTCTTGAGACCTAAGGTAAGACAAGTGAAGATGGGGTGGGGAGCCAACTTCAGCATATGGGAAGGGACCATTTGTCAAGATGGATGTTAGAAACTACAGACCACAGTGAATGAAAAGATCAGACTGATTGGGCAGAACTTTTTTTTCAGATGTATTCCATGCTTTCAAAGATGAAATTATAAGGGATAATTTGGGAAATGTCCAGGGATTTCAATTCAGACCTATTTCTGCACAATAAAATGGTATTTTCCCAATTCTCTGAAAAGACACAATAAAATGCTATTTAATGTTTATTATAATGTGATAGTGTGTGATTATAAATTGTCTGATATATTTGGAGACAGAGTTAGGAAAAGCCAAGAAACCAGGACCCTAGAAGAGAGTTAGTAAATTAAGAAGTAGAGGTAGGAGATAGGCAGGAGCTGAGCTCATAAATGATACCTCGTGCACTTCATTCCTAGTTTCCTTGAATTGCATGTATTTTCGCTGATATAGTCTCCTTTTTACTTTAAAGAGTCCTTGGCATTTATTGTAAATGTGTTTAAAGGAATACAGATTCACGTAGTTAACCTGTGCTAGTCCCTGCACCCCTAAAAAGATGCCCCATCATGTAAAATTCCCACAATGGTTCAGAGAATCACAGGGATTAAGAACAGAGACTGGACTAGGGCTCAGCAGTAGAGCACGTGCCTCACTCACACATGTGGGGTGCTGGGTTTAATCTTCAGCACCACACACACAAAATAAATGAACATATTAAAAAATATATATAAAAAAAAGAAAAAAGAAAGAATAAGGACTCCAGTGAAAATGCTTAGATTTGAATCCTCGCTCAAATGAGTCTTTTTCTAGCTGTGTTTTGTGATATTGGAATAGTTATTTACCTTCTCTGAGTTCTAAGTTTTCATACTGAATATTATATAATAGTACCTAGATCATTAGGTAATTTGAAAATTGAGTAGGTCAATAGATATGAAGCTTTTAGAAAAATGCTTGGCTCCAACTAGTGTTAGCTTTGAAAAGCAAAACAAACACAGCAATATCTTTTAGTAAAATTTCTGTACAAGTTGCTCATATTGACAAAAATAACATATTATTTGTTGCCATAGGCATATTCATTTGCCTTCAGAAACTGTTATAGGTTAGATATTAGGTGTTCCCCAAAACTCATGGGTGAGACAATGCATGAGGGTTGAGAGGTGAAATGATTGGGTTATGGGAGTCTTAACCTAATCAGTGCATTAATCCCCTGATAGAGATTAACTGGGTGGGAGCTGTAGACAGGTAGGGTGTGGCTGGAGGAGGTGGGTCACCAAGAACATGCCTAGGGTATAAATTTGTACTTGGTAAGAGGAGAAGCCTTTCTCTTTCTGCTTCCTGGCACCACATTGTCCCCAGCTGCTTTCCCTTGCCTCGTTTTTTCGCCATAATGTTCTGTCTCCCTTAGGCCTTGGGGAAAGGAGTTGGCCATGTATGGATTGAGACCTCTGAAACCATGAGCCCCAAATAAACTCTTCCTCCTTACAATTGTTCTTGTCAAGTCTTTTGGACACAGCAGCAAAAAAGCTGATGAAAATAGGAACGTTCTACTAAATGCTTGCTATTTGCAAATGGTCAGAAGCTGGCTCAGCAGCTCTGGCTCAGCCTACTTCTTAGCACCAACTGTCTGAGGAGCTCTAAACCTGGCTCACTTCAAGTCTTTGATGAGACCAAATTTGTTGGTCACACTTTGCAATGGTACTTTTAGAAACTGCATATGCAAGTGTCCCAGGTCTTCCTACTCCAAGACGGTGATGACTTTTATCTGTATGTGGATGACGCTAATTTTCTTTTAAGTAAGTCCATGGAAGGGGAAAGAAAAAAGGAAGGGAAAAAAAAAAAAACCTTTCAGAACTTTCTCCTTCTTTGGATGGCTTCCTTCTAGCAGATGTGAAGTGGAGCGAAAAAAAAAAACTGTCTCTCTGGCCAGGTCTGGCCCTGCACAAATCAATGGTGTAATCAAAGTTCATCATCGGGGCATTTCCTACCTGAGCTTTAACCTGTAGCCAGATCCCTGTCACTGCGCATACCAGTAACCTCCCTCACTCTCAGCTCTGTCCCAAGGACATGTTTTAAACATTTATTATGTTAGAGGGCCAAGGCACAGCTCCCATGCTCTGAATAGTCCTGTCCCTGCCTCTTCTCCCATGGGGGGCTTCCTCTCCTTCCTGTCTTTCTACATTTAGATAAAATAGGCTTAATTTCAGAAGGATATTTTTTTGGAGGAGTCCCCAATAATGTGGCAAACATTAACTGGAATTTTTGAAAAATCAAAGCTGGGAGAGGAACAAAGATGGGAAAAAAACAAGAGCAAAATAGAGGGGGAAGCCACAGTAGACAAGCCATCAGAAAAGGAGGGGGAATGAGCAGAACAGAGAGTTACGGCTCTGTGGTTGGTATCATGAGAAACAAGTTGTAGGACTGAGGGAAGGGTTCACTGGCAGGTTTAGGAAGTCTGGTAGAGAGGGTTCCATAATTTATTAATGTATATTTAATAAACTTATATTTAATTAATTACCAATAATTAATTATTGTGATAAATAAAGCCAGAATTTAAACCCTTACATTCTTACTCCAGTGTCCTTACTATACTAGTTGTCTACGTGTCATAACAATATCACATAATGCCACCTGTGACAGATATATGTTTATATATATTTATATAGAGAATAGGAAGGACATTTGGGAAATACACTTAAATAAAAACTGGCTTTAGGAACAGGGGAGAAATTCAGGGAAGTCACATGGCAGAGGTGGCACCTGACTTGAGTCTTGAACCAGGATAAATTAGTCATGGAGTGTGTATGGATGACACCACAAGCTTAATCTTGCAGTGCTAGGGGAGATCTGAGGTGCTCAGATACTTTCCCCTCTATTTCTCAGATTCTAACAGGTAGATAATGGACTCAAAGGTATAAATGAGGACCAAAGCGTGAGGTTTATCTAATTCCTTCCAGTGCACAGAGCTTCCTGGTGGAATTTTAGAAAATGCAGTTAGCACGAGAGATCAGTCATGTTGCTTTCACAGTCCTGCATTTCAGAGATGACATTTCAGTTCAGATGCTGGATGCAAGATCAATAGTCAATAAAAATACAAAATCTTTGAGAAAATCTTTCCAAAATAAATCCACTAATGAATAAAAATACTTTATAACCAAGAAGAATTTGTTCTAGGAATAAAAGGTAAATTTAGCATTTGAAAACTAAGCAATGTAGTTGGCCATGTGAAAAGACAAATAATGAAAACCATATGAAAAGACTTGGGGTGTAGCTCAGTGGTAGAGCATTTGCCTAGCACACACAAGGATCTGGGTTCAATCCCCAGAAACACCAAAAACACCCATATGATCATCTCAATAGACACTGAAAATCATTTGTCAAAATGAATTTATTCTTTTCTTCTTGCTATTATTTTAATTGTATAAATAAATGGGGTATGATGTGATAATCTGACACAAAGTATACAAATATAATGATCAAATCAGAGTGGTTAACATCTTCTTCTTTTTAAGCATTAAAATTTTTTCACTAACACAAAATAATTGAAACTATTTATGGCATACAAACAATACATATATATGTATATATATATATATATATACACACATATATAAATATGCTGATCAAATCACATAATTAATTTTTTCACCTTTTTATTGTTATTTCATGTTTGGAGACACAGAACTCCTTTCTCTATATAACAGATTACTATGAACTGTAGACCACTCATTGTTCTGTAGAACACTGGAACTTAATACTTCTTCCTAATTGTATTTGGGTACTAGTTTTCCAGCTCCCTATTCCATACCATTCCCAGTTACCAGTAATCAGTATTATACAACCCGATTGAATTTTTACACAACCACATAAGAGAGAGAATATCTGGTATTTGTCTTTCTGCATCTAACTTATTTCACTCAACATATTGTCCTCCAGTTCCACCTGTTTTGCTACAGATCATATCATTCCTTTTTTTTTCCCAATGTGTGGCATTTTTTTAATATTTATTTTTTAGGTGTAGATGGACACAACACAATGCCTTTATTTTTATGTGGTGCTGAGGATCGAACCCAGGTCCCGCCTGTGCTAGGCTAGCGATAATATTCCATTGAGTATATCTGGGTGTCACATTTTCTTCATTCAGTCATCTGCTGATGGACATCTATGTTTGAACTCTTGTGAATAGTGCAGCAGCAAACATGGGCACACAGGTGTCTCTTTGATAAACTAACATCATTTCTTTTGGCTTTATACCCAGCAGTGGGATAGCTGGATCATATGGTATATCTATTTTTAGCTTTTTGAGGAACCTCCACACTGTTCTTTCTAATAGCTGTACTAAGTTACATTCCCACCAACAGTGTGTTAAAGTTCCCTTTCCTCGAACTCTTTGCTAGCATTCACTATTTTTTGTCACTTTGATTATGGCCATTCTAACTGTGGTGAGATGGTATCTCTTTGTGGTTTTGATTTACATCACCCTGATGATTAGTGATGTTGATAATTTTTTCATAAACTTTGTGGCCATTTGAATTTCTTATTTTGAACAATTATCTCTTCATACTATTTGCTAATTTATAACTGTATTGCTTCTGGAATTTTTGTTATTAAGTTTTTAAATTTTCGTATATATTTTGGCTGTTAGTCCTCTGTCAACTGAATGGTTTGCAAGGCCTTCCCAGTCTGTGGGATTTTTCTTCGTCCTGTAATGATTTCTTTTGCTGTGCAGAAGCTTCTTAGTTTGATATAATCTCATTTATTTATTTTTACTTTTGCCTCCTATGTTTTAGGGGACTTATCCAAAAACCATTTGTCTATACTGATGCCTCAAAGTATTTTCTCTATGATTTCTATCAGTTATGTTATAGTTTCAAGTCTTACATTTGTATCTTTGATCCATTTTAGTCTATTTTTTAGTACCAGGGATTGAACCCAGGGGTACTTAACCACTGGGCCACATCTCCAGTCCTTTATTTTATTTAGAGACAGGGTTTCTCTGAGTTGCTAAGTGCCTTGATAAGTTGCTGAGGCTGTCTTTGAACTTTCTTTCCTTCTGCCTCAGCCTCCTGAGTTGCTGGGATTACAGCTGTGCACCACTGGGTGCCCGGCTAGAGTCTACCTTTGTATAGGGTGAGAGGTAGAGATCCAATATTAATCTTCCATACTTTACTATCCTGTTTTCCCAACATAATCAAAATATTTTCCCAACATCATCAAAAATATTTATTATTATTTGTATTCTTAATAATTGCCATTCTGTCTTGAGGGAAATGAAATCTCAATGTAATTTTTATTTGCATTTCTCTAATTGTTAGAGATGCACATTTTTTTTCATATATTTTTTGGCCATTTGTGTTTCTTATTTTGCAAAGTGTCTCTATTTTATTATTTTCCCCATTTATTAATTGGGTATCTGTGGGGGTTTCATTTGTTTGTTTTGTTTTTTTTGTTGTTGTTAAGGTTTTCAATTTTTTTATATATTCTGGATACTAATGCCCTGAGGAGCAGGTGACAAAGATTTTCTCCCATTTTGTAGACTTTCTTCATGCTCTTAATTAAGAGCCTGTTCTTTCCACAATATATATTTTTAGCACCTTTGTTGAGAATCACTTGTCTGTAAACAGAGAAGGTTATTTCTGGGCCTTCTATTCCATTGGTTTCTTTGCTGCTTTTATGCCAATATCATGCTATTTGTAGTATACAGTGAAATCAGGCATCGTGGTACCTCCAGCTTTGTTCCCTTTGTTTAAGATCACTTCAGATAATCAGGGTCTTTTTTGCTTCTGTATGAATTTTAGGATTGTTTTTCCTAGTTCTGTGGAAGAATGTTATTTGCATTTTAATGAAGATTGCATCAAATCTGTAAATTGCTTTGGGTAGTATGGACATTTTAAATAATATTAATTCTTCCAATCCATGAACATGGGAGATCTTTTCCTTTGTGTGTATGTGTGTCCTTTTCAATTTCTTTTATCAGAGTTTTATAATTTTCACTGTAGAAGTCTTTCACTTTCTTAGTTAAATTTATTCCTAGGTATTTGAATTTTATGACTATTATGAATGGGATTCCTTTTGTGATTTGTTTTCCAGTAATAATGATTGCTATATAAAATTGCTACCCGTAGCTGAGTGCAGTGGTGCACTCCTGTAATATCAGTGGCTCAGGAGGCTGAGATAGGAGGATCTTCAGTTCAAAGCCAGCCTCAGGAATTTAGCGAGGCCCTTAGAAACTCAGTGAGACTCTGTCTTTAAATAAAATATAAGATAGGGCTGGGGATGTGGCTCAGTGGTTGAGTGCCCCTGAGTTCAATCTCTAGTATCCCGCTTCCCCCTCCGCCCCCAAAAATGCTACCAGTTTATAATGTTGATTTTGTGTCCTGTAAGTTTACTGAATTTGTGTGTCAGTTCTATCATCTTTTAGTGGGGTCGTTAGGTTTTTCTAAAAATAGAATCATATTCACAAACAGGGATAATTATACTTCCTCTCTTCCTATTTGTGCATTTTTCATTTTTTTCTCTCGCCTAATTGTTCAGCTAAGACTCCTAGCACCATGTTGAACCCGAGTTTTAAGAGTGCCATCCTTGTCATGTTCCAGATCCTAGCTTTTCCCCTCTCAGTAAGATGTCCATTGTTTATGGTATAGAGCCTTTGCTATGTTGAGGTATGACATAACATAATTTAATTTGTTCCGAGTTTTTGTTATAAAAGGATGTTGAATTTTGCCCAATGCTTTTTCTGTATTTATTCAGATAATCCTATTATTTTGTTCTTTGTTTTGTCAGCATGATATATTGCCTTTATTGATTGTGTACAATTGAACCATCTTTGCCTTCCTAGAATAAATCCCACTTGATCACGATAAATGATCTTTTTGACATGCTGTTGGATTTGGTGTCTTAGTATTTTATTAAGGATATTTGTATATATGTTTATTACAGTTTTGGTCTATATTTGTTGTATTCTTGTCTGGTTTTAGTGTCAGGGTAATTCTGGTCTCATAGAACGAAATTTGGAAGAAATATTTGAATCAGTATTATTTTTTCCTTGAAATTTTGATAGAATTGAGTCATGAAGGCATCTGGTCCTGGACTTTTCTTTATGGGGAAACATTTTGTTAGTGATTGAATCTAACCAATTTTTATCAGTCTGTTTAGGTTTTCTACATCTTCAGGTTCAATTTTGGTGGATTATATGTGCCCAGAAATTTATGTATCTTCTAGGTTTTCCAGTTTGGAGGTGTGTAGTTGTTTGTAAGAGTCTCTAATGATTCTTTGTGTTTCTGTGGTATCAGTTTAATGTCTCCTCTTTCATCTCTAACTTTGTTTGGAATTTCTTTCCCTCACCCTTCAGTCTAGCTAAAGGTTTGTTGATTTTGTTTATCTCATTTTCTTTTTTATTTGATTCTTTTTAGTTATACATAACACTAAGATTCATTTTGACATAATATAAGGGCATGAAATATAATTTGTGCTAATTTAGTGCCCAGTACTCCCCCTGTTCCTCCTCTTCTCTTTCCACCTTTTTCCTTCCCTGTACTCTACTGGTCTTTCTGGTACTCAATTTTGGATATACATGGTGTTGAGATTCACTGTGGTGTATTCATATATGTACATAGGAAAGCTAGATTAGATTCATTCCACTATTATTTCCTTATCCCATCCCTTCTTCCTCCCTCTCAATCACCTAGTTCACTAATCTTGCTTCTATTTTAATGGAATTCCCTTCTTTTCCCTTTCACACCACCCCCTTATTTTGAACCAGCTTCTGTTTTTCAAAGAAAACATTCAGCCTTTGACTTTTTGGATCTGCCTTATTTCACTTAGCATAATTGTCTCCATTTCCATCCATTTACCAGCAAATGACATAATCTCATTCTTTTTTTATAACTGAGTAATATTCCTTTGTGTATAGGTACCACATTTTTTGATCCATTAATCTGTTGAAGGACACCTAAGTTGGTTCCAAAATTTGACTATTGTGAATTGTGCTGCTATAAGCATTAACATAGCAGCATCACTGTAGTATGCTGATTTTAGATCTTTTAGATATATACTGAGGAGTGGGAAAGCTGTCATATGGTAGTTCCATTCCTAGTTTTTTTGAGGAATCACTATACTGCTTTCTAGAGTGGTTTCATTATTTTTCAGTCTCAACAACAAAGTAAGAGTATACCTTCCCCGCCACATCCTCACCAACATTTATTATTATTTGTATTCTTAATAATTGCCATTCTGACTTGAGTGAAATGAAATCTCAATGTAATTTTTATTTTCATTTTTCTAATTGTTAGAGATGCACATTTTTTTTCATACATTTTTTGGCTGTTGTGTTTCTTCTTTTGAGAAGTGTCTCCATAGTTCTTTTACCCATCAATTAATTGGGTTATCTGTGGGGTTTTTGTTTGTTTGTTTGTTTTGTTTTTTGTTGTTAAGGTTTTCAAGTTCTTTATATATTCTGGATATTAATGTCCAATCTGAGGAGCAGGTGGCAAAGATCTTCTCCCATTTTGTAGGCTTTCTTCATGCTCTTAATTGTTTTCTCTGCTGTGCAGAAAATTTGTAATTTGATGCCATCCACTTATTGATTTTTTATTTTATTTCTTGCACATTTAGAATCTTGTTAAGGAAGTTGGTTTCTGTGCCAGTATGCTGAAGTGTTGGGCCTACATTTTCTTGTAACAGGTGCAAGGTTTTTTTTGCCTAATTCCTAGGTCTTTGATTCATTTTAAGTTGACTTTTGTGCAGGGTGAGAGTTAGGGTTCAAGTTTTATTCTTCTAGATATGGATTTCCAGTTTCTTTAGCACCATTTGTTGAAAAGCCTATCTTTTCTCCAACGTGTGTTTTCAGATAACTGTATTTATGTAGGTTTGTCTTGTGTCTCTGATGATCCTTTGTATTTCTGTGGTATCAGTCATAATGTCTCCTTTTTTCAACTCTTTGTTTGGGCTTTCTCGCTCCCCACTCCCACCCTACTGCACCCCCATGCACACAGTCTAGCCAAGGGTTTGTTGATTTTGAAAACAAAAACAAACAAACAAAACCCCTAACTCTGTTTCATTGATCTTTTGTGTTATTTAAATAGTCTTTATTTGTTTGTCTCTGCTCTGATTTTTGTTATTTATTTTCGCCTACTAATTTTGGTCTTGAGATACATTGTTAGGTTGTTTGACATCTTTCTACTTTTTAATTTTTGGGTCCTGGGAATTAAACTCAGGGGCACTCTACCACTGTGCCACATCCCCAGCCCTATTTTGTATTTTATTCAGAGACAGGGTCTCACCGAGTTGCTCAATGCCTGGCTTTTTGCTGAGGCTGGCTTTGAACTTGAATTCCTCCTGTCTTAGCCTCCGGAGCTGCTGAGATTACAGGCGTGGGCCATGCCTCTCTACGTTTTTAATGTAGGAGTGTAATGCTACAAACTTCCTCCTTAGTACTGCTTTTGCTGCATTCCGCTGATCATTTAGTAGCATATTACATCTGCATGAATTTGCATGATTTCTGAAGTTTCTTTTGTTATTTACTTCTAGCTTTATTCCATTGTGGCCAGCAAAGATACATGATATAGTTTTGATTTTTAAAAATTTGTTGAGAATTGTTTTGTGGCTTAATATATAGTCTATTCTAGAGAATGTTCCATGTATTGATGAAAAGGATGTGTGGTTCCACAGCTATAAATGTCTTTTATACCCATTGGATTCATACTGTAGTTTAACTCTGGTGTTTCTTTAATGATTTTTTGGTCTGGATGTTTTGTCCATCAATAGAAATGGGGTGTTGAAGTTTTTCCCAATATTATTATATTGGATTCTTTTTCTTCCTTTAAATCTGTTTGTTTTTTTAAAAATTGGGGTGCTCTGGCATTAGGTGCATGTAGAGTTGTAATTGTTATATCTTCTTATTGAATCAATCCGTTGATATCATTATATGGTGAACTACTTTTTTTCAGTTTTTGTCTTTAAGTCTACTTTGTCTGTTATAAGAATGGCTATTCCTTCTCATTTTTGTTTTCCATTTATCTTCTTTCAGTCTTTGTAGAATATCTTCCTCCATCCTTTCACTTTCAGTCCACATGTTTCTTAATTAGTGAAGTGACGTTTTTTAATTATTAATTTTTTATTTGTATATGACAGTAGAATGCATTACAATTCTTATTACACATATAGAGCACATTTTTTCATATCTCTGGTTGTATACAAAGTATATTCACACCAATTCGTGTCTTCGTACATGTACTTTGGATAATAATGTCCATCATATTCCACTATGATTTCTAACCCCATACCCCCCTTCCCCTCCCACCCCTCTGCCTATCTAGATGACATGACTTTCTTGTAGGCAGCATATCACTGACTCTAGTTTGTGTATCAGTTAAGCCAGTCAGAATTAGGAAATTTGGTCCACTTACATTCAAAGTTATTATTGGTAAGTAAAAACTTGTTCCTGTCATTTGTTAAAATTGTTGTTTGTTTTGAATATCCTTTGTTCTATTCTTCTTCCGTTGTTCATCTTTGTAGTTTTGTGGTTTATTGTATTGATAAGGTTTGATTCTTTTCTATTTCTCTCTATGTGTCTACTCTTCCAGTGGATTTAATGCTTTCATATGTTTTCATAATGGTAATCATCTTTTTTTTTTGCTTCTGAATGTAGGATTCTCTTAAGCATTTCTTTTGAAGCTGGCATACTGGTGATTCATCCCTCAGTTTTTGCTTGTCTTGAAAATTATTTTTCCTCCATTTCTGAAGGATAGCTTTGCTGTGTGTGGTATTGTTGGTTGATAGCTCTTTTCTTTCAGAACTTGGATATGTGATTCCATTTCTTCCTGGATTGTAAAGTATCTGCTAAAAATCCATTGTTTTGTCTAATGGAAGGTATCCTTTTTATTAGATGTTCTTCTCTTCCAATTTTTGGAATTCTTTCTTTGATTTGTATTTTTTAAAAATATTTTTATTAGTTGTTGATGTTGTCAATGGACTTTATTTATTTATATGTGGTGCTGAGAATCAAACCCAGTGCCTCACACATGCTAGGCAAGCTCTCTTCCACTAAGAGTTTGACTATAACATGCCATGGTGAGAATATTTTCTGGTCATGTTTACTTGGGGTATTATGGACCTCCTGTACTTGGATGTCTATATCTTCCAAGATTAGGGAAGCTTTTAGTTATTATTTTATTGAGGTTTTCTACTCCTTTCCCCTTTACTTTCTCTTTGGATATGTGAATATTTGTTCATTTGATGGTGTCCCTAAGGTTTTCGAAGCTGTCTTCTTTCTTTCTTTCTTTCTTTCTTTCTTTCTTTCTTTCTTTCTTTCTTTCTTTCTTTCTTTCTTTCTTTCTTTCTTTCTTCTTTCTTTCTTTTCTTTCTTTTTAGTGTGTGTGTGATTGATGTTTTATTTTGTTTTTCTGAGACATTTTTAAAAACCTGTCTTCAGGGCCAGGTTTGTGGCTCAGCGGTCTAGCGCTTGCCTAGCATGTGTGAAGCACTGGGTTTGATCCCTGGCACCACATAAAAATAAAAACAAATGAAAAAAAACCTGTCTTCAAATTCATATATTCTCTTTTTCTGCTTGATCTAGTCTGTTTGAGGCTTTTGACAGTGATATTTCTTTATTTGACTTATTGAACTCTTTGTTTCCAATATTTCTGTCTAGTTCTTTTTTAAGATCTCTCTCTCTCTCTCTCCCTCACTCCTTCCCTCCCTCATGAATTTCTTATTCATATCATACATTTTTTCCTAATTTGTCTGTGTTCCCTTGAATCTCCTTATAATCATTCTTTTTTTTTTTTTTGGTAGTACTGGGGATTGAACCCAAAGCCTCACTCACGTTAAGTAAGTGCTCTGCCACTTAACTATATCTCCACTTCATTTAAAATAAATCTTTGTCAATATAATTTGATTCATCAATTTAATCATTTCATCAATATAATTTTCTTTGGCATTTGTAGAGAATTATTGTCTTCTTTTGGACGCATATGTTATCTTTTTTTCATTTTTCTTTGACATTGAAATTTAAACATTTGATGGATCAGTTATCTCTACTATTTTTTTAAAATATTATTTTTGGTTGTTGATGGACATAATGAAGGTATTTAATACCTTTATTTATTTCATTTTTACTTGGTGCTGGGGATCGAACTCAATGCCTCATGCATACTAGGCAAGCGCTATACCACTGAGCCACAACCGAAGCCCCTCTACCATATTTATAAGGTGGCTTTTGTAACAAATGGCTTTCTTCTGAAGACCATCTTGGGATATGCTGTGTTTCCAGCTGGGCACCATAGCGTAGTCTCCCTATATCTTCCATGGTTTCAATTAATGGCTTTGGGTACAGTGCATGCTGGGATAGCATCAAAGAGACCCACTGTATCTGAGGGTCATGGGGGCATGTGGATACTCTAGTGGTCCCAGTGGGCGTGGTGCACACAATAGCTGGTTTTCTCTGGCAATGCTGGGGAGACCTCTGCTGCCTGCAAGAGCCTGTGGCACTGACAGCTCCAGCAGTTGTGGGGAGCTGCAACATCTGTCCTCAGTCTTGCCAGTGGCATGGGCTCACACAAAGTGCAGGAGCAGCTCGCTCAGAGTGCAGGGGGAGGTGGCAGCAGGAAACGACCATGTCCACTCTACAGGGCTTACTCTCAATCCTGGTAGTTACACAAGCCCACACATGGCTCCAGGTCCCAGAGGATAACTGTTCTGGTCTCTTAGTTCTTAAGAACGACACCCTCTCATATCCTTCTGGGCTGAAGCACCTGTCTCCTATTGTGCAGGGCACCCTATGGGATTGGGTGCTGGAGTCACAGTTGCTCCTGTGTCAGGTTGGACTCAGGAGGCTGACTTCCCCTGTGCTCATGTGATGGACTCTCTGTGGGCTCTCAGGAATGGGGATATGCAGAGGTTTCTGATCCCTAGAGCAGTGTGAATTTGTATGATAGTTCCCTTCTGAAGATGGCGCCTAATTATAGATGCCTGGGTTTCGGGGTTTGACAGGGAGATAATGTGAATTCCTTCTCCAAAGCAAAGCTACTATGCAAGCTCTAGGTTGCTCCTAACTGGGCTGCAAGCCTGTGATGACCATGAAACTTTCCGGTGGCTAGTATTACCAGAATCTGAGCCAATGGAATTTGCTTGGACTCTCCCATTCACCCTTTCTAGAGTTCCCCCAGTTAGGGAGCTAAAGTCACAGTTTCCTGGGTACTTTTCCTTCTTCTTTATATCTTGCTGTTCCAGGTCTCTGAGTCTTGCATAGTTCCTGTCTCTCCATTGCTGAATTCCAGTATTTTCTCCCAGTTACTGATCACAAAATGCAGGTATCCACCTGCTGCTTTGTTTCTTCTTTGTGAAGAGGTGAGTGCTTTGTGGACTCTTCATCCATCCCGGAATCTCTGCATTTGTCCCAATTCAACATCCATTCATGATAAAACCTTTCAGCAAACTAGGATTAGAAAGGAACTTCCTAAATCAGACAAAACGTATCTCAAAAAAATCATGACTAATATTCTTACTTTTAAAAGACCGAATGCTTTCCCCGTGAAGTCAATAACAAGGCAAGAAGGTCTGTTTTACTACTTCTGTGCAATTTCATATTGGAAAATAAAAGGCATACTTATTGCAAAGGAAGAAATTAGTAGGTGATGTAGCTGTCTTTATAGAAAACCCAAAGGAATTTACAAAAAAAAGTCCTAGAGCTAATAAGTTAGTTTTGCGAGTTTTAGTATACAAAGTCAATATACAAAAACCAGTTGTATATAATTTTACACAATTCTTTCATAAAAAATAAAAAATTAAAGGCTAGTGCCATTTACAATACCACTAAAAAGGAAATACTTTGGTACAAATCTAATAAATGTATACAATATATTTATACTAAAACTACTAAACATTTTTGAAGGAAATCAGTGGCCTAAATACATGGAGAGATGCTGTGCACAGGGCTTGAAAGACTCAGTATTGTTCAGATGTCATTTCTCTCCAAATTAATCTACAGATTTAACACAATTACAACCAAAATCATACCGAGTATTCTTGTACATATTGACAAGCTGATTCTAAAATTTACATGAAAAGGCCAAGGAACTAGAATACCGAAAAAGATTTTAAAAAGAACAAAACTGAGTGATTTGATCTTAAGGCTTGCTAGAAAATGACATTAGTCAAGATGATGTTACTGGCAAAAGGATAGACACAGATCAGTGGAACAAAATGTCCAGAAACAGATGCCACATGAATATAGCCAATTGATTTTAGACAAAATTACAAAGTCAATTTAATAGGAAAAGGATAATACTTCAAGAATTTGTGCTGTAAAAAAATGTATATTCATTTGCCAAAAGACAAAAAGAAAAAAGAATTTACAAATACTTTACTCATGTCTTATAGAAAAATAGACTCAAAGTAGATCATAGTCCTAAATGTAAAACATTAAAATTAAAACTTAGAAAAAAACATAGGAGAGAGTCTTACGACTATGAGTTAGGTCAAGAATTCTTAGATATGACATCACAACATGACCCATGAAAGAAAATTTGGGTAAAATTGGGTAAATTTGCGAGTTTTAAGAAAAGTCAATATACAAAAAACAGTTGTATATAATTTTACACAATTTTTTCATTAAAAAATAGAAAACTAAATTAAAGGCTAGTGCCATTTACAATACCACTAAAAAGGAAATACTTAGGTACAAATCTAATAAATGTATGCAATATATTTATACTAAAACTACTTCACAACTGAAATTTTTTACATTTTTATACAACTGAAAATTTTACAAAAATTTTACATTCCCACCAACACTTTTTAAGGATTCCAATTTCTCTACCATCCTTGCAAATTCTTGTTATTTTCTGTTTTTAGAAAAAGTATAACCATTGTAATGATGTGAAGTAGTATCTCATTGTCATTTTGATTTGCATTTCCTAATCATGTTGAGCAATTTTTATATGCTTATTGGATATATATATATATATATATATATATATATATATATATATATATATATATTGGTGGTGCATCCATGGTCTTGTGCATGCGAGGCAAGCACTCTACCAACTGAGCTATATCCTCAGCCCCAGTATATATATTTTTAACAAAGGTCTATTTGAATCCTTTGACCACTTTTTAATTAGCTCAGCTTTCATCGTTCAGTTATACATGTCATTTATATATTGTAGACACCAGATTCTTAAAAGACATATAATTTGCCTGAGGGTAATACTCAGTGCTAAAGCATGTGCAATACCTTTGGTTTGATCCTCAGCACAAAAAGGAAGGAAGGAAGGGAGTAAGGAAGGGGAGGGAGAGAGGGAAGCATGATGGTGCCTACTTATTGTCCTAGTTATTTGGGAGGCTGAGGCAGGAGAATCATTTGAATCTGAGAGTTTGAGGCCAGCCTATAACACAAAGTGAGAACCATCTCAAACAAGAAAGAAAAAGATATATATATATATATATTTCTGTAGAATTAGGAGTTTGGCTGGACTTTCCCAAATGATAGAAGATGTCTTTGTTATTTATAGGAGGTACCTAAGGTCACACAATAATTTTTGCTCTGGAGATAATTCATGGTGGGCTCCTTAAACTAAAACAGACTGAATCATTTAGATAAAAATCATTGAATCAGTTACCTTTATTATGATTAATGGAATTATATTCCTTCCCATTCTACATTCAATTTTAGAGACACTATAAATTGTGTTTAAATAAAGGTTTACAATTGGCAAATATGGTAAGTTCATCACAGTCTTTTGGAAAAACCCTTTATATATTAGAGACAATTTTTGTCACCTTAGTCCAGGAAAAAGAAGTCAAACTCTAAAGCTCTCTTTCAATTTATTTAACTATTCTGCTATCTATTCTATTTTTGTTTATGGTACCTGGGGTTAAACCTAGGGACTCGGGCATTCAGGCAAGCACTCTATCACTGAGCCACATGCCCAGCCCACATAGGTCCCTTTTTAAGAAAGAGCTTTGATGATTACCTCCTCCTCCTCCTCCTCTTCCTCCTCCTACTCTTCTTTTTTTCTCTTCCCTTTCCCCTTCCTCTTCCCCTTCTCCTCCTTCTTTGCAGTTTTGGGAGTTTTGGGGTCTCTGCACATTGACTATATCCTTCTAAATTATAAAGACTGGCTCTAATTCATATTATATAGCAATGCCTTAGTTTAGTCTGTTATGAGAGGCAAATATGCCTTTTTCATGTAGGGAAAATGTTGGTTTGGATTATAGGTGCAATCATCTAATAACATCAGTAGGAAGCATGTATACTTGACCTCTTCCATCTGCTTGTTAGACACTCAACATTAAGCAGGAATTGCTGTCTATAGAGGAAATAAAACCTGTGGTTTATCTGGTGAACAGGACAACTTCACTGGGTTTTGAAGGACATTTCCTAGCTTCTGCTAACAGAGCCATCCTCCTAGCTCTGCAGTGCTGTCCACTCTGCCCCCGCTCCTTTATTTTTCTTGTTACCTGGGCAACATGATGACATGGTTTTGAACACCGAGTCTTCCGGATACAAAGAAAAAAACATCAGTTTAGGTGCACATGGCAGTTTAGACTGATGATTGCAGTAGATTCTTGTGAATTTCCAATACTTTGACTTTAATCCCTTTGCCTTCAAAGATCAATGAAACTGAAATTAAAAGATAGCAACAAACTGACCAAAGGAAAAGCCTGTCATTCATGTTTAACATCTCTGAGGGATCCCTGTGGAACTATGATAATGTGAAGGAATTTAAGAGGTTTTCAAGTGCTTTACTGGTGCATTATAATTCTACATAATGATGAGGTTTATTGGGATATGGTCATGCATGCACACAACATACTTTGCTCAGTTTTATTCCCCAATACTTACCTTTTTCCCTCCCATTCTCCCTTCCCTTGATCCTTTTCATCTACTCTACTGGTCTTCCTTCTATGTATTCGTGTGTAATTTAAGTTGGTGCATTATAATTGAACATAAAGGTGGAATTCATATTATACACTCAAACACGTGAAAGCATAATTTGGTCTATTTCATTCCCGGGTTCCTTCTCTTTCCTTCCCCTCCTCCCTCTCCCTGGAGTCTCCCGCCTCTACTGTAGTGATCTCCCTCATAAACAGAAAAGAGTTCTACTCAGCCATAAAGAAGAATGAAATGATGTCATTTTCTGGTGGTAAATGGATGGAAGTAGAGAATATGATGCTAAGTGAAATAAGCCAGACTCACAAAGTCAAGGGTTGAATATTTTCTCTCATATGCAGAAGCAGAGGGAAAAAAAAAGAATAAAAGGGAGGGAAGGAGAGAGAGAGACAGGCAGAGGATAGAGAGAGACAGGGACACACAGAGGGAGAGAGAGAGAAAATGTGAGATCTTATGTGTTTTAAAGAGAGCTCTTAATCAGTTCTTCCTAGGTAGTAGATGACTGGAATTTTTATTTTATTCATTATATTTTTATACCATCTTTTTTGTGATGATTTAATTAGGGTAAAATATAACAAACATTTTTTAATTAGATAATTTGTTTCAACTCTGGAATAACTGAAATTTTTATCCATAGGATAATCTTTGCTGTGATTTGCAACACATGGGGCGTGATGGAGGAAACACACTCTGGGGATCTAAACTGCTTTTTAAAAAAATGAATATGAAATCATACTTTGTTTCTGTTAATGTCCATATAACCTCTTACTCCCCTCAGCGTTTTCTCAGGTTGGTCTCTCAGCCTTTATGGATGTCAGTTTTCTGGTCTGTAAAATGAAGCAATCCTTACTTTGTTGTGGGGTTTAAAGCACTCCATAGGGTGCCTAACACATCACCCTACATTTCTTTTCACTCTTTTTTACTGTTAAAATCAAATCTCAAAATACTTTATTACCATGAAAAATAGACTGCCTTCCATCTCCCCAGTCGATGTTTTCATTTTGAATGGAGGTTGCTCCAATCACAAAAACAAGCATTTGTTGAGAAACTACTGGATTTAAAGGACCAGACATTGTTGGGAAAAGAAGGCACAAAGATGAGTCCTGCCCAGGCAAGATTTTTTTTTTTTAAGAGAGAGAGAGAGAGAGAGAGAGAGAGAGAGAGAGAGAGAGAGAGAGAGAGAGAGAGAGAATTTTTCAATATTTATTTTTTAGTTTTAGGTAGACACAACATCTTTATTTTATTTTTTATGTGGTGCTGAGGATTGAACCCAGCGCCCCGCGCATGCCAGGCGAACACCTTACCTCTTGAGCCACATCCCCAGCCCCAGGCAAGATTTTTAATGCAATGGAGACTGCAGCATACCCAAATTTACCTAGATTCAATGTCACTTATGTAAAGAATAGATTAATGGATCAGTGTGCTTTCGTTTTGTTGTTTTTAAAGGGGACTTAGAGAGCAAAGAGAGACCTGGACTGCTGTTAAGGAGATTTTTTTAAAAATTCTGCTATCTACAATCCCTATCATTTTCTATTAAAAGGCTATCTTAATTCCTAGAATAGGAAAAGCAAAAGCAGAACAAAGGAGGATTCTTTAATTTTTTTTTCCCCAGTGCTGGAAGTTGAACCCAGGGCCTCATACATGCTAGGCAAGTGCTCTACTGCTATGCCACATCCCCAGTCCTTATATTTCAATAAACACAATTATATAACAAACATACTACATCATCCTAATTTTTCTCTTTTTTGAGAAGACCACTGAAATTTTTTACAAACCAATTTTTTGAGAAGCATCATCTAAATGACTTCCTAAATGTTATTCCTGCAAAATGACATATGGTCACATTTTGATATTTTTGAAATAAAAATACAGAGAAGTGCTACTGCACTTCATTGTCTGAGCAGGGACCCACCAGTTACTCTAATTGGACTATTCCAAAGGTCCAAGCTTCAGGACAGGCTTAGAACTGGTGCCATCTTTGGAGCTGGGTGTGGCCCAGAAGTCCATCTATTAAAAATGCCTTTGATACAGAACTTTAAATAGTTTTTCCCAATTTTTTTCTTTACTATAGAACCATCTAGGAAAGAAAATTCTCAAGGGATAATGTTCTCTGTCATATAGCAAAGTTAGTAAAAAAGTTCCAAAGGGGCTTACTATCTGGAAATGAAAAATTTCCTAACTTCTCAATATCTATTCAACTGTGCTGATCCTATTCAGCAAAACTCCCACTCCAGGGGGCTATAGCTGTAGCTCAGTCTTAAATGGCAGGGTACTTGCTTAGCACGTGTGAGGCACTGGGTTCGATCTCCAGCACCACATACAAATAAGAAATAAAATGAAGGCATTCTGTCCATCTACAACTACAAAAAAGAAAATTAGAAACAAAACAAAACAAAACAAAACAAAACCCTCCCACTTCAAACACACTGAAGCTCATTCTGTGCAAACTTGCACAAATCCAGCTTTTTCCACATTTTGATTTCAAAGCAATTTTAATATTAATTTTCACTCTTTAACATAGCAGTGAGTATATCTTAAAAGTTCCCATGATATTTAACTTTATTCCCTCATTAATCTGAAAAGTTACAGTAGAAATAGGAAATAAAAACAGAAGAACTAAAAATCAACTCTTTAACTTCATACTACAATATCATTAGAATTGAGAGTGGAGGCAATCATTAGAGTGGGGTATGTCTTAGTCGATTCCCGTTGCTACAACAAAATACCTGAGACTAGGAAATTTACCAACATTAGAAATGTTATTTCTCACAGCTCCAGAAGCTGGGAAGTCCAGGCTAGCAGATGTGGTATCTGGTGAGATCTGTTCTCTGCTTCTAAGATGGCACTTTGTTGCTGTGTCTTCTGGAGGGGACAAATGTCATGTCCTCACATGCTGAAAAAATGGAAGGGCATTAAAGAGTTTGGCCAGTTCCTTTCAGCCTTTTTGTAAGGGCATCAGTCTGGTGTAGGGCAGTACCCTCTTGACCCTATCACCTCTTAAAGGCTCCAATTCTCACACTATCACGTTGAAATTCATGTCTTAGCACGTGAATTTTGGAAAAACTATACATTCAAACAAAGCAAGGAAATTTCTCAATTTTCCTTAGATGCTATTTAAAAGTGAGGCTTAAGATATCACCAAGATGTTTTGTTTCCATAAAAGCAGACTACAATCCAGCTCCCTTGCTCTTCCACAATTACAGTGCTTGCCAATTTGTATCTGAGATTAAAATAATATAAACATAGATGTACTCTGTGAGTGAAAACCTGCTGGGTTTACCAACATGAGCTAACTTTGTCAAAAATAGTGACAATAGCGGTAGACATCAACACCATAAGAGTCATATAAATAAACTCATTGGCGGTTAACTTCACATAACACATGCAAAAGAAAAGCAACAAAAGTAACTAAAAATGTATACGTGACACCATATAAAAACTTTCAGGTTTGCACTTTCTGAAGTTATTTCTTTGAGCAGCCCAGTGAACGTGGATTTCTGAGGCTTGCTTTCTAACTCTGGTTCTCATTGCCTTCTTAATAAAATATCACAAAATTTATAGGCTGGGTCAAGATATAGAGATTGCTACTACACAGAGACTACCATTTTACAAAATGATGTGCATTTCAGGGCTAATTTTCACATTTGATTCCAGCTCTAAAGGAGAGCAGAGCTGTAATTTGAATGAAATATGACTATTGAATCCTACAAAAGAAAATGAAACACACTCCAGGTGCCAACTCCCAGGCAATGTTTCTGGCTCCAGAGGACAGCCTAGGGCAATGCCAGATGGTCCTTCCCAGGAAATTGAGCTTGTCCCCAGCATAGGGAACTTGAATGACTCTATCCCACAGGAAATGCTTTATTGTCTATTATCACCAACCTGATGAGAAATAAAAGATTGACGGCGGCAATAGCTAGAGAATGATCATAGAAAGAAGTCTGTTAAGAAATGATTGAGGACTTTGCCGAGTTTCTTGGCATTTTGGCTAAGACCAGGGATTGGGGGTGGAATAATGATAGTGAACTAATGTCTGCATGTTATGTGCCCAGCACTGTGTTAAAAATTTACATTCATTAATCTTTATGACAACCCTGTGAGGTCAATATCCTTGTTATTATCAGTCTCATCATCGCTACTTGCCTTCAGATATGAACATCAATGGATGCATTTCCATTGAATGGTGAGGTGCCAGCTCACCATTGGTTGTCCAAAGTCTTATATCCAACTTTAAAGTCTGAGATTGATATGGTGAATACTAGCACCAGGACCAGCCTAGTGCTTGTCTAAACCAATATGTCTAGGTGTGCCATCTTTACAGGATTTGGTGGTTCCATTGTGGTTTGATCTTGCTCAGATGACATTTGTTGGGAGTTTGTCTAACTTGCTTTTTGCTTCTCAGGTACTACTGAGGTGCCTCACTTAGGCTTGTCTCCTAAAGGTGCATCTCTTATAACAATTCTGTCCCCAGCCCTATCAAATTTCCTTGTGTCACTTTCCATAATAATGTATCAGGAACGCTATCTTTAGGGCACCCCCTCAAATAAGCAAAGGTGAGATTAGAAACTTTAATTATCTGGTGGGCTTTGAGGCAGCTAATTTGGAGCCTAATTTATTAATATGACTGACTCTTAATTTATCTTTATTCTCTCATGTAAGACCTATTTTGATAAGTTCAGAGGCCCCTGGAAATGAGATCACACATCCAGAGTGCTGAGTTAGGAGCACATGCTATGGTTCAGGCCAGCAGATTCTCTTGGACCCACAATCCCCAGAACATTCCCCTGCCTAGTCATTGGAACATTTTCCAGATACTGAGGGTGCACTTCATTCCCACCATGCTGTGACACTTAAGCTCAGGCAGAGAAACTGACATATCTGGAGTGCACTCACATTCAGGCTCAGGAGAATGTGGATTGTGGCCATATAGCATTTCATTCACTTAACAGAAAAGGCTAACTTTTCACTGATTTCTAGCACAGAGATGAGGCTTCATTATGGATCATATAGTCAAGACAGAAGTTTCCTAAAATCTTTGCCAGATCTTTGTCACAAATATTACCCTATCCCAAAGAAGTGAAAATGACATGCAGTTCAATACCATCACATAAGGAAGGACAGTTTAGACCCCAAATCATCAAATTACTACCTGAATAAAAATATAAATGTCAAAGATTTTATTTCTCCTATCCTTTGCCCTTCATTTCCCTTCTGACCTGACATCCCACAGATGGCTTTAGTTTAGGACCTTCAATTCAAATAATATATGCTTTGTCTCTGCTAACAACAGGATTATGTCCACTCGTCATTTTTTTCAGTGGCTTCAGCGGTGACTTTCTCTTCTGTTGAAATTAATTTTCATGCTGCTGTAGAGGAGCCACAGCGAGGCTTGAGAAAATTAAAACATAAAGTGAGCCAAACCCTACAATTTCTAATATTATTTGGGCAACTGAATTCCTACATAAATTCTGAAAGCTGATAGGCAGGGTCAGGTCTATAAGTTGGCTGAATATGGGGTCTGCAGATGTAAGAACAGGGACTCATTTGAGTCATAGTCCCTCTGCCTTGCACTTTTCCCCAGCAAAGACCCTTTTCTCTCATGTTCAAAATCGGGTTTCTTCTCTGATGGTCCGAGACCTGTGGTTTCTGGTGAACTTTAAAATGCACTCTATAGTTAGAAATAAGAATAGGAAAAATAGTAAGGACAACTAATATGTTGGACTAAAGGTATGGAAATTATCAATTACTACACTTTCTGTAAAGTTATGTATTCAAGAGCAGTTGAGTAATTCTCTTGAATCACAGCTAGCAAATGTCAGAGGTGAAATTTGAATATGAAGCCCCAAACGAGAGCCATCTGCCAAAATCCATGTGTCTAAAAGTGTCTAAAGACTATGCCTTTGGTCCAGGTCCTATGCAACACCCTGTAGGGACACTAGATCCATCAGCTATGATCACTCTTCAAAATTCCACAATCTGGCTGGTGAGATAAACTATAAATACATAAAAATGATTGAATGTTGGAAAGAAAGTTGTCATATTTTGAGATGTTGCTTGGAAAACAAATGGGCTTGTCAAGTACATCTTGCCCTAATTGCAAAAGGAGTCCATAGGAGGCTGGGGAGAGGAATCGGGTTCAGGATAGGGATGCCTTGGGAGAAGAAATAGAGTTTCATTCACTTAACAGAAGAGATTCCATTTCTCAGAGTTGTCAGGAGGTGGGCTTCCCAGGTAAGAACAGAGCCAATATCAGGGGTCAGGTCAGTCAAAGCAGCACACTGGCGCACAGGGCTGGGGCTGAACTATAAAGATTCTTGCAAGATAGTTTAAAGAGCTTTAGTCCAATTTCTGGACTAAAGTCCAGTTTAGTCCAGTTTCTGTTGTTATAATAGAGCTATAATTTATAAGGAAAGAAGTTTATATAGCTCATAGTTCAGGAGGCTGAAGTCCAACATGGGGCAACCACATCTCGCAAGGGCTTTGTGCTACATCATAACATGGTAGAAAAGCAGAAGGACAAGCAGGTATAAGTGGAAAAGACAAAACCTGAGAAGCAGCTTTACTTTATAACCGCTAAGTCTTTTTTTAAATTTTTTTTTAGTTGTCCATGTACCTTTATTCTATTTATATGTGGTACTGAGAATCGAACCCAGTGCCTCACACATGCCAGGCAAGTGCGCCACCACTGAGCCACCCTTATAACCATTAATTCTTGTCGTAAGGAATCCAATCCTCCAGGAGTGAGAATTCACTCACTCCCTGAGAACAGCATTAACCCTACATGCGGATGGAGCCCCTCTGACCTGAACACTTCCTAAAGGTCCCACTACCTTGAAACACTGCTACATTAGGGATATATTTCAATGGGGGAAAATCATATTCAAACCATAGAAGATATTATCCTCCTGTTTATCAAGGACCACTGAATACTTTGGCCAGGAGACAGACTATGAACACAATGATCCCTTTGCTCAACTACTTCACAGAGAATGGCAATAAGAACTAAGTTATATTTACCTTCTGCGTAGCTGTACACACACACTGTAAGTCAATCTTTTATTGAAATATAACACGCATACAAAAAAGTGCACACACCATAAGCAAATAGCTTATTGAAGTTTTACACCAAAAATAAATGTATAGGCAGCGCCTATATCATTATTTAGAAGAATACCAATACTCTAGAAATCTGTCTCATGTAGCCTCCCAGTTAGTAATTCCCCAAAGGTAACTATTCAGATTCCCATCACCAAAACATTAGTTTTACTTGCTCTTAGATCATACAGTACATTCTCTTTGGTGTTGACTAAAGCAGGTGTTGGGCTTTTGTTCTTACCGTAATGTTTGCCAGATTCATTCATGTTCCATTCATGTTTTCTATAATTATACATACTTCATTTCATTGCTGTATATTATTCCATTGTATGAATACATCATAATAGATTGATCTATCTGTTTTAATGTTGATTTTTTTTTCCTCTCCAAATTGGGGCTAGGATGACTAATGTTGTCATGAACTTTCTGTGCCCAGTATATTTAGCAAATCTCTCTGCAATGAGGACAGTCCCGGGTTATGAGCACTGCCTCTCTAAACCTAATTGCCCACATGCTTTGCAGCACCAGCATGTGACCTAAGCTCTGCCCTTAAACGTACTTTCCCATACTTTAGTTTGAAGAGAAAAAAAAAAAATCATGGGGAAGAGAGATGGAGAATGGCTAGGGGACCTTGCACTGGTTAGGTGTTTTAGTCATTTTTTTTTTTTTTTTTTTTTTTTTGCTGCTGTGACTAAAAGACCCAAACAGCACAATTGTAGAGAGGAACAGTTTATTTGGAGGTCTCAGTCCAGGGACAGCAGTCTCCATTCTTTAGGGATCAAGGTGAGGCAGAAAACATGGCAGAAGTGTGCAGCAGAGGGAAACAGCTAATCTAATGATCAGGAAGCAGAGAGACTCCACTCTCCAGATACAAAATTTGTACCCCATAGCCATGCCCCCAATGAACCACCTCCTCCAGCCACACCCACTGGCCAGCAGTTTCCACCCAGTGAATCCCATCAGGGATTCATTCACTGGTTAGGTTAAGGCTATAGCCCAATCATTTCTCCTCCAAACCTTCTTGCATTGTCCCACATGAGCTTTCGGGAGACACCACATATCCAAACCATAACACAGGGGTGGAATGACAGTAGTGGTATCCTCTGGAGGCCAGTAGCAGAGGAGAATGTGCGTCCAGGAAAGCCTGGGAAGGCCCAACCCAGAACCCCAACCTAAAGCCCGATTCTATCACCTTCACCAGGATTCCTTCAGCCCCTTTATTAAATTCCTATTCTGCTAAAAGAACCTAGAGTGAGCTAGGTGCAGTGGAACATGCCTCTAATCCCAGTGACTAGGAAGGCTGAGGCAGGAGGGTGGTAAGTTTGAGGCCTGGTGGGCAATTTAGTGAGACCCTGTCTCAAAATAAAAACCAAAAATGGCTGGGGATGTAAAACAACACACACCTATAGTGGCTCTCTTATTCCTGAAGAGAAGGAACTATGAGAACAAGTAAGCCCCATTTGACAATAAGGGAACAGGAGATGTAGTGTCCTTTCGGAAAGATGAACAAACCCCAGAGAGTACTTGAAAGCATCAGTTCTAGAGCCAGACTGCCTGGGTTCAAATTCTGATTCTATGACTTATGAACTGTGTTCTTCTGGGAAAATTACTCAGTCTCTCTGTGCCTGAGTTTCTTTACAGTAGAAAAGTGATAATAATAAAATGTAAATCCAAAGGTTGTGAGAATAAAATGAGTTAATTTATGAAAGTGAAAGCTTGTTCTGGACAGCAGTATCTGTTTTCTGTACCTGAAATGAAGAATGGGCAGGGTGTAGCTGACAGGCTTAGAGTCTTGCCCTATCATCTGGGATTCTTACAGGTTAGTTGAAGACATTATTTTGGGGGTCATTTTAAACACCCAGAGAAAGAAACTTCTTTGAGGGATACAAAAAAATTTATTTAGCAGATTTTTGCCTCTGAGGCAGGAATGTCCTTAATTTTGTGGGTAGATGAGCTTGCAATAAGAAAAGTCAGAGAAAATATCAGAGACCCCTTGTTGTGAGCCAGGATTGGAACCTACATGGTAGCGGGGTATGTGCTATGTCTTCAGAGATTGGAACAACAGTTCAGGTCCAGGATCTGGGAAGGAGTCTGTGTACTCCCATCTCTGAGCTCCTCTCTCTGAAGAGAGCGCCTCTGCTCTGACTCAGACTCTCAGTCGCAAGTGAGTAGTAGAAATTCAATAAATGTTTGTTGAATTGACCTCTTAATGTTCTGGGTCACAGACTATAATCTTATTTCTAGTTTTGGAAGATTGGGTCAGGAATATAAGTTTTGAAGTTCAGGGCTGGAGTACTTCAACAGTCAGAGCTCACCACAGGGGAAGCAGGGCAGCCCTGAATGGGTCATGAAGCAGAGAAACAGTTGCTGGTGTCTGCAGATCTTGGGCTGGCTTGCTCTCAGGTCCACTTTTTGCCCTCCCCCCTTGCTCTGGTTCTGTTTTCCAGTCATTGGCTGAGACCAGCCAATGAGAGGCATTGGAGGATAGGAGAGAGAGGCTGATTCTCTCCTCTTCCACATGCCATAGTCTGAATCATGAATGTCCCCCAAAGCTTCATGTATTAAAAGGTTGGCAGTCAGCCTAATGGAGGTGGTGGAACCTTTAAGAGGTAGGGCCTAGTGGGAGGAAGTTAGGTCATTGGGGGTGTGCTCTTGAAGGGGATATTGGGACTTCAGCCCCTTCCTCTTTCTCTCTTTGCTTCCTGGTTTCCATGAGGAAACAGGCCTCCTCTGCCATGCACCCCACCATTATATACTGGGCAAAAGCAGGCCCAACACAACAGGGCCAAGCAACCATGGAATGAAACCTCTGAAATTGTGCATCAAAATAAATCTTACCTCCATATAAGTTAACTACCTCAGGTATTTTGTCACAGTAACAGAAAGCTGACTGACACCCCATTTCTACCTTATCTGGTGTCTGCAGCCATGGCCAAGTCTCTCTGTGGCTTCAGCTCCTACCAGACAAGTCTACCACAATTCCACCCTCTATCAGGTGACTCTGAATGCACAGGTATTAACTTTATCCCTTTGTCTCTCCTGTCTACAAGTTGCTGTCACATCTTGCAGTTCCTCATTTCTGAATTCCAACCCCAATTCCTTTTGGCTTCTTTGATCTTCCACCCTCGAATTAAGTTCTGTCTGTTTAAACACTTGACTGTTATCTGGCTGCTCTAATTTCTCCTGGTCAATCTCTTCTCCCCCAGATCTTTCAATGACATTATTTTACCTTCATCTACTATTTCTCTGCACCTCTTTCCCTTCCCTCTATACAATTATCCCTCTTTTAGATACAGGGTTTTCATTGCTGCTCTGCTCCTCTTGTTAAGAGAAACTTGAGCTGAAAAAACCATTCTCACAAAGATGGGCATCCCTATGGTGAGTATGCACTTAAAAGAATGCACAGCAACAGTGATATGCTCAAAATGGTGACTCCCACATGGTGGGATTTCTCTTTCCCTGGTAGGCTTCAGAGGCTTTCAGAAACTCCCATGCATACTGCCACTTATAGATTTTGTGTGAACCAGTGAGCCTCGCTCTGTGCCTCTATGGTGTTGTCTGGTCCAGATTTCTCTCCATGAAGTGTAGATGTGGCATTAAGTCCTTTTCTTGCACTGGAAAATCAACTCAAGGCATGTATTTTGCTGGAGAGGGTAATTTTTTTCAATTTTAAAATATGTTATCCTTTATACATTTATTTATAATTTGTTCCAAAGCAGGCACAAAAATAATAATTCACCTTTTTAAAGTATCTTCCCATACTGCTTGAGAACTAAGACCACAGAGAGTTGCATTTTGTTTGCCTCAGGCAAACATATGCTACTCTATGTGTGTATGTGACTCTGACACACTGCCTCAAAATGTGAAAAGTTTAACATTCAAAATAAACTAGGGAAAGTTAACTGCATGACAATTTGATATTAAGCTCCAGCATGTAAATCTTAGGTCATCTGGGAACCTGTCACTTCTACCCTCAAGTGTTCAGAGGGATCTAAATCTTGAATGTGCTTGAAAACAGCTCTTGGAAACAAAGAAGTTACGTATTGACACTCGGGGTTAGGAGTCCAGCCACCCCATTTGTTGGGGAACAAGAGGTTGTCAGGACACAGGATTTTCAATGCTAAAACCTGGGGTTTGCTAGAAGTCCTGGGCAACCTGAGACATGCTGGTTACCCTATGATGACCAAATTGCAGGAGAGAAGTAAGGCTCTAGATTTCATGGGCAATGCATTATGGATGGCCAGGTTGCCATCTAGGAGTCAAGCATTTCTGATGGGCTGTGCCTGGCTATGGAGGAGTAACCTTTTAGCCCACAGAGCTGGGGTCAGATGAAACACCCCAGTAGAAGAGACCAGTGCTCACTTGAAAAGGAGTGGGTCACTGAGAGAGTGTCAGAGAAGCAATGATCACCAGACATCCTGCAGGGGCCCTGGCAGAGGAAGAAAGGAACTGAGGAGGAAGATCAGGAGGAGCGATTGTACACCCAAGTTAGACAAGTGACTTTTTATAGCTCAGGAGTATATACCTCAAAGGCCTACAGCAGTGGTTCTTAACTCTAGCTGGTCATTAGAATTACATGGATACTTTTGAAAATGCAGCTGCCTGGAGATACCCTAGCTCAGTTTTAGTTGGAATTTTTGTTGGTAGGCACAGCCATCAGTCTTAATTATTTATTTTTTTTTAAAACTCCCAGGTGTTCCTCAGTGGGGGGATGCATTTTGATCTCAACCTAAAGGATGGCAACGGGCACACTGAATGGGCCTAAGTGTGTGGGGGCTCATGATGGTGTGTATTTGTGTGTGTGTAACTGTATGTCTAGTTACTCACATTCAGGGGTGGTAAATAAGGAAACACGCCTGTTACTATCTAGTCTAACTGCCACACTTCCACAGCCCCATCCAGTTGCCTGCAGGAACTTTACCCTCTTCAAGTGTTTCCTGATTATTGTTAAAAGGCCACGGGGTACTTCCTTATAAGGGCTCTTGTTCCAACCTCCTTACTGAGTTCCCAGCTGCAGGGACTGCTATCTGTTGCCCCCTGTCAGCTAGAATCACTTCCAAGCAATTCTGGGCCGCTGTCCTCCCTCAGGCCAGGGGGAATGGGGATTAGCAATGGGGATCCCCTTCACCAGCCCATTGTCAGCATAGAATAGGATTTTTCTTTAATTTCCCTCAGAATAGCAGAGAACTGAGAATTCAGGAAAAACAGAATGTGGATGCTAAATAGGCTGACTAACTCAGGAGTTTCCTACTACTAGAAACAACTTCCCTCTTTCTTCAACCCCAGGCTAGGAATATCTTTACAGTTCTTATTTCTTGTCAGAGAATCAGCCACCTCGCAAGATATTTTTTGGAAGGAAGATTCATTCTTACTAGGTGAAAATGCATGCCTCACCCCTGGGGCCTGCTTTAAGGTTCCACTGGGACTTGATAATCCAACATGAGCCACCTTAATAACACACCTCAGGTGAGGAAAACATCAGGCGTGTCACAGGTCCTTTGCAATCTCTCCTCCGTGTGGGCTTAAGGTGTTATTATTTACTTTGAAGATATCCCACTTACATTAAGGCAGCCCTTCATCTTCTGTGAGCAATGTCAGATAACTTCTCAAGAATAAAGACAGAAAGATCTCTTCTTCCCTTAAATGACTAAAAAACAGGACAAAATATATGAAGTGATGCTGACAGACATGAGATGATTGGCAATAAAGGGTCATGATTCTCGAGTGAGGGAAGCATTTGAGTCTTTCCAGGTGCCCCAGTTCACAGCCCGAAGAGAGTTGCCAGGCTGCTGTGCTGAGAGGGAGAACCCAGCAGGCCCTGTTGGCCTCCTTGGATGGAAGGGATTAAGTGTAGAGTCCAAGGAGGTCAGTGGCTGGAACACTCAGAACCGACTGCTGGGGAGGGGAGGGCTCATGCTCCATGGCTACAGAAGATCCCTCTAGGCTTGGACTGAGTCCTAATCAGCTCATGCATACAAGGAGATGACCAATGCCAGGAAAAGAACCTCCAGAAAGAAGCAGGAGGAAGAATCTCCAGGGTTATGTGACTTCCTAGTAGTCAGAATGGAAAGGTCTCCCAACACATGGAGTATGAAGTCGAGTCCGCAGTCAGGGGCCAAATGAACCTGGACCACAGGCCGTTTTAATCCACCTAGTGAAGCTTAAAAGCAAAGCTCGAATGGACGAAGCCATTTTCAAGTTACTGAACTGAGTTTCAGAACCAAGTTGAAAATAGTTAACAAAACAAACAATAACACTTAGAAACCCCAAAGATAAAAATTCACAGTGTGTCATCTAATCAAAAGTGGCAAAGAAGCAGGAAATGTGGCTCATAGTGAGGATAAAACACAATGCAAAAGAGCAAGTCCAGAAATGACACAAATGACAAAATTAGTAGACAAGAACATTAAAACAGCTATCATAATTATGCCCTGCGTGTTACAGAAAGAAGCCAAAAGCATGAACATTAAGGGAAGAGAAGTGGAAAATAAAAAGACCCACACCAAACTTTTAGGGAGGGAAAAATAATGTATGAAAGAAAAAAGACACTGGATGAGATTAATAGCAGATAATAAACATCATAATGAAACCGAATTTATCCCTAAATTAATAGTTATTACTTCACCACACTGACAGGTGGAAAAAGAAAAACCACATGCACATTGGAGAATGCATTTGTCAAAATTCAATATCCAATCATGATTAAAAACTACCAGAAAAACCAAGAATAGTAGAGAATATTTTTTTTACCTGATCAAAGGGATCTGTAAAGAGTCCACAGCTAACATCACACTTAATCATGGAAAGATTGAATTCTCTCCCACTACAGTCAAGAACAAGCAAGGCTATGCACTCTCAGAACTTCTACTTAACATTTCACTTTTTTATTATTTTATTTTTTATTTTCTGGAGGTCCTAGCTGTAGCAAAAAGCAAGAAATAGAAATAAAAGGCACATCAGTAAGAAAGGAATAAAGAAAACTATATTAACAAAAAAAATAATGGTCTAGGTAGAAAATCTTAAATAACCTACAAAAAAATGGTAAGAACTTATAAGTGAATTGAGCAAGGTTGCAGAGTAGAAGATCAGTATATCAAATAAATTTTATTTCTGTATACTATCAAAGAACAACTATAAAATAACTTAAGACATACCATTTACTATTGCATGAAAATACAAAACCACATAGAAATATGTCTGGTAAAAGATAACGTAAGACATGTTTATTGTAAATTATAAAACAGAGCTGAGAACTTAAAGATGACCTAAACAAATGAAGACAGAAACTTGATCATGGATGGGAGGGCTTCCAGATTCAGGCCAACTCTGATCTAAACCCCAGCCTGATTTTTCACATAGAAATTTACAAGCTGAATCAAAAATATGTGTAGAAACACAAAAGACTTAGAATAGCCAAAACAATTTGAAAATGAAGAACCAAGCTGAAAGTTTTAAACAACTTGATGTTAAGACTTTTTAGAAAGTTAAAATAATCATGGTACCATGATGTTTATACAAAGTAGACATCAAAGGAATGAAATAAAGTCCAGAAATAGACCACACATGTATGGTCCATTGATGTTGGACAAGGATGCCAGGGAGATCCACAGGGAGGGAACAATCTTTTCAACAAATGATGCTGAAATAGTCACATGCAAAAATAGGAACCTAGGAACTCATACCTCACGCCATCAGATGACAGGACTAAATGTAGGGCTAACACCAGAAAATTGAAAGAAAACAGAGGAGAAAATCTGAGCATCCTTGGGTTAACACAAAGGACAAATAGGCATAGTATGCCTGGCTAATATATTACAGTACAATCACATACTATTCATTAGGAAAAGGAACAAACCAGCAATATACTCATCAAGTTAAATAAATCTTAAAAATCATCATGCTAAATGAAGGAAGCCAAGCAAAAAGAGTGCATACTAAATATTTAAAAATCTAGAAAATGCAAACTAACTCACAGTGATAAAGTAGACCAGCAATTTCACAGGGTGAAGGGGAAGGAAAGGTAGGAAGGAGAGATTTCAAAGGAGAATGAGATTTTTCTGGGAGTGATGAAAATATTTCTTATTTTGATTGTGGTGATGACTTAGTGGGCATACAAATATGTTGAAACTCATCAAATAGTATTCTTTAAATATGTTAAGTTTATTATAAGACACGTGCACCACAATTAGCTTGTTTTTTTTTTTTTAAGTGCAAAGAATGTAACAGGGGAGTGTGGTTCATTGGTAAACCGCATGTTTAGCATATACAAAGCCCTGGGTTTAATTTCCACCACCATCATCACACCATCAACGATGAAAACCCCTAAGACAGAACTTATCATCTCTAATTTAGTGATAAGAAAGCTGAGCCTTGAAGAGATTAAGTAGTGGTTTGGTTAAGGTTCCATAATTAATATGTAACAGAGGAGGAATCTGACTCTACACATCTGATTCCAGAGCCATGATCTTATATACTCTGTCATTCCTATGATTACACATCTGAAAGGAACTCAGAAAGGTCTTCCTGGTCTTTAGTTCAGATCCTAGGGGGCAGCTCATTCTGGTGCAGCTGAATGAGGTGCCCAATCTTAGAACAATCACTGTGGCCATGTTAGTAGGATCTGTAAAAAGATGGCAGCTCCCATTTGAACCAGGTGGTCTGAAAGGAAGAAACGTCATGGGCAGAAGAAAGAGGGAGGAAGATATGCAAAAATGCAAGACAACTATGCTTTGCTGTTCTAAAACCTTCTGTTGCATCATATTGATGTGATCTTGGTGAGGTGGCTCCATCCGGCTAATGTCAATTTCCAGAAAGGGCTGACTGCCAACAGACATTCTAAGTGCAAAGTTTAGAATGATGGGAGGGTGGGGAATTGGGGAGACAGAATAAGTCATTCAGTCCCAAGGAGGAGACCTAGGAGTACTCCACAGTCTCTATTATACTCTGGAATCACAGGAACTCCAGGGAATGATCTAGATTCTTCCAGAGGCTAAACTTGGAGTGGAGGAAGACTGTGAAGTGTCCTGAGGAAAAGGGATAAAAGAAAGTCAAAGAGCAGGATAGATAGTATAAGAGCCAGTCCCAGAAAGAATTAATGGAAAAAATTATTGATGTGGAAAAGAAGTTTCTTTTCTCTTCCCTGGAAGTTAAATATCCCCATGGATGTCATTCTGTCTTGATATTCATTCAACGGATATTCACGGAAAGTTACTATTGGTCAGTGATGTTCTAGGTGCTGTTTGGGAGGCAGGAAATATTAACAATCAGCCTCCATATTGGAATGTCTGGTGGTGAGGACCTCCAGAGGGAGATGAGGATAAGGCCAAGAGTTAAAGACTATTGTCTGCTATTGTGGGTGGGCTGGTGGCGGGCAGGCTACTAAGGAAGGGATGCAGGACAGGAGCCAGTCATGTGATGGGGAGGGGCATTCCAACTCAGAGAACAACCAGGACAAAGGCCTGGGCTCAGGACAGGGAAAGTGGAATGTGGGGAGGGAGCCACAGGTAGGACTTGCAGTACTGTACAAAGTCTGAGTTTTAGGTGTATGTGATGGGGAGACATTAGAAGATGTTGAGCAGAGAAGAGGCTGGCAGCGATTTACATGTTCAAGGGTGCTCACCAGCTGCAGAGTAGAGAACAGACTGTAGGAGAGTAAAAATTAACATAGGGAAATGAGTAGGACACAGCTCCAGGGGTCCAGAGGAGAGATGGTAATGATGGCCTGGGTCAGGGGGTAGCCGTGGAGGTTGTGAGAAGAGGTTAGATTCAGAATATTCTTTGAAGGCAGAACTGAACTGGGTGTGAGAGGATGAAAGGATTTTTAGATGACTTCAAGATTTTTACTTCAGAAGCAGAAGGAGGATGAAGTTGCTGTATACCGAAAAGGAGAAGATAGTGGGAAGAACAGTTGTTTCTTTACAGACAAGTTCAGTTTTGAATGTGTTGAGCTTGAGATACCTATTAGATATCCAAGAGGAGACATGAGTAGGCAGATACACAAGAGGGAGGTGGAGAGACTTAGTGTAACGCCATGGGATTGGGCTGGGGGGTGCAGCTCAGCAGTAGAGTGCTTGCCTAGCACGAACAAGGCCCTGGGTTTAATTCCCAGCACTGGGAAGGAAAAAAAAAGCCATTGAATGAATAATAATAATAATTTAAAAAATGTAACGAGAAGACAGCCCAGGAGAGGGCTCTGGGGCAAACTACAACTAGGAAGAGGAGATGAGAAAAGGAAGAGGTGTTAAGAAAGGCAGGAGAGTGTGGTGACCCAGAAGCTAAGGGAATAAAATGTTTCAAGAAAGGAGACAGAAGCAGTGATCAGCTGTATCAAATGCTGCTTTGATGTCTAATCAGTGTCAGACTGAGAACGGACCACAGAACCAGGCAACATGGGGACTGTTGGTGACTGTGAGAATAGTGGTTTCAGCTGAGTGGTTCGGCTCAGAGGACTGAATGGTGTGGTTCAGAGGGAATGTGGAGAAGGATCCGCATGTACAGATTGTTAAATCAAGGGAGAGTTTTGCTATGAAGGCGGGAAGGGTGGTACTTTTACTTACCACTAAATCACATCTTAGGTCTTAAGAATTCCCTGTGTATCATAACTTACTTAACTATTCCTCCATTAGTGAAAGTTGGAGTGTTTCTACATTTGCTGTCATAAAGACCATTGTAAGGGACATTATATGGTTGAACAAAGTATGGTACCTTTCCTTGACCATCATTAGGGTCAAGATCTTCTCATTTATGTTTAATAAGTTTATGTTTCACAAAGTTCTTTAAGCTGGGTGGTCTGGTCTCTGAGTCTTCAAGAGATCAGAAGATGACAATTAGAAGGTTGGGATGAAGTTAGTGGGAAGGAAAAGACTGTTTGTGAACAGGCATAGAAATCCAGAGAAAACTGCCACTCACAAGCACTTGGAAGGATACAGCATCTGTCACCATGCTCAGTTGTTTAGGTCTGTGACCGCACAGGGCTTCCTGCACAGATCCATACCCATTCGGGGTAAGGGTTACCTCTTAATCACACAAAGGCACCATCCACTTACCAGGTTCAGGTTTTCAGGGCTGTGTGCACACACAGGGACAGTCTTGCCCTCATCTATCATCCCAGAGGGTGTGCCTTGTTCTAATTTGCATAAAAGAAACAGGCGAAGGACAGCTCTGCTCTAGATGATAGTGTTAAAAACACTGACCTTAAATTATCAAGGAAATGCTAAATTATCTTAGCTTTTCAGTAAATATGCATGGCTTATTTATTTTAGTATATGAAGGATAAATTTGGGCTATCCAGAAGGTTAAGTTAGGTGAAACATCATAGGCACCAGATTAAGTGGTTTTATTGGCTCTGAGTAATTCAGTTTTTATTGGCTCTGAGTATTTTGTATCTCATATTTGATAAATAAGGGATTCTGCTTGGTTGAAAGAATACTAGGGACAAGGAATAACTAATCCTTTTAGGTCATACATATTTAGGGAAGAACCCAGCTTTACAAGTAAGTATAATAGACAACACAGAAATGAATCTGCCCGCCAGGTGCTATGGCACATGTCTTAATCCCAGCGACTTGGGAAGATGAGGCAGGAGGGTCACAAGTTCAAAGCCAGCCTCAGCAATGGTGAGGCTCTAAGCAACTCAGTGAGACCCTGTCTCTAAATAAAATACAAAATTGGGCTGGGAATATGTCTCAGTGGTGGTCGAGGGCCCCTGAGTGCAATCCCAGTACCCATCTGCGCCCCCCCCCAAAAGCGTGGATCTGTGCAGAAGAAGGTAACATGTATCCTTTAGAACCTGCCTGGGATCCTTAGTGATCTTGCATTACTAAATACCCTGGTTTCCACATTTAAAAGTCATCAAAATGACAATTCCCTAAATGACCTGTCAGGCCAAGAAAAGGATCTTCGTAATACTTTGCCTTTGCTTAATATTGTTGGGGTGTAGCAAATAATACCTCCCCAAACCTGAAAAGGTCTTAAAAACAGGCTCAGGTCTGTAATCCCAGAAGGCTGAGGCAGTAGAATCCAAGTTCAAAGCCAGCTTCAGCAATTTAGCAGGGCCTTAAGCAACATAAAGTGACCCTATTTCAAAATAAAAAAATAAAAAGGTGTGGGGATATGGCTTAGTGTTTAAGCACTCCTGGGTTCAATCCCAGGAACCAAAAAAAAAAAAAAAAAAAAAAGCAGGAGAGCTTACTTTGGAATTTCTGTACATGCATTAACAACTGCCTTCCATCTGCACCTGTTTCTGGAGAGAAGCCTGAGGAATGTAACCACACCTGGACAGAATTCCTTTATAAGACAGCATCTGGGGGCTGGGGTTGTAGCTCAGTGATAGAGCACTTGCTTGGCATGTGTGAGGCACTGGGTTCAATCCTCAGCACCACAAAAGAATAAATAAATAAAATAAAGGTGTGGTGTCCATCTACAGCTAAATAAATAAATAAAATAAAAAAGAAAGAAAAAGAAAAAAGACTGTCCCTGGGCATATTCAAATTTTGAAGGTTGTTTCTGGAACCATTCATTCTCCTAGCAAATTTAGACCCTTCAAAATTGTCTACATTTCTCATTCTCTCCCTATCCTATAGACAAAGGGGGCACATAAGCTTCTGAAATATTTTGGGCTAGTGGTTAATGACACTATGTCATGGCCTATGTGCACGAAATAAATTTGTATTTTTTCTCCAATCTTTCTTTGTTTATTCCAGTAAAACTTCAGAAGGCAGAAGGGAAATTTCTCTTTGCCTTTAAAACATATTTCTCCAGGAACCCAGTGCTGAAGCATTTATGATTTACAGAAACCATAGGGAAAGGTCATTGCAAAAACTCGTACAGCCCAAAGTTCTACAAATAAAACAGTTTAGTAAAAGCAAAATAATAATAATAACAATAATTTTAAAAAATTAAAAAAATTAAACCTACCTTCTGTGTCTGAAAGATAAGGCTTGAGTTTTGGATTTTGAAAAGCTGTGGATTAGGTTGTACACTTCTCACCCAGCAACCTGAGAAGCTTTGGACAATTCAGATACAATTTCTCGGTCCTTCCTCCCTCTCCTTTCTCCTTTCTCACTGTCTTTCTCTCCTTCCTTTTCTTCTTCTTTTTTTAAAAATTTTTATTTTCTGTCAAATTATCTGAATTCTACCTTAATCTACAAGTAGTAATTAGGATTTCCAGACATGGCAACTCATTGCTATTTTCCCCCTTTAATTTGCCTAGAAAAGGGTAGAGAGGATACCTTCACTATTGTCAGTGAGAAATGCTTTGTTGCCCTGAAAAATGCTCTTAAACTGGTCCTCTCAGAAAACAAACAATGACTTCACAGAGGAGCTTGTTCCCACCTACTTGGTACACTGTACCTTTTACCTACCAGCTTGATTAGCTGAGGGAAATCTCATTTCCATAACCACATGCCCTTTGTGTTTCAGGATGGCCCCATTCCAAGGATGCAGTTTCCATATGAAAGAAGGACAGAGGCCCACCAGACATTGGATATCATTTGTCCAGATTGTCCACAAATTTCTGGTTGTTTTAATCTCTTACCACCTTGCAGAACGAGGTAAATTTGCAGATGTCTGTACCCTCTTCAACAACTTAATTACCAAATATTTAATTAATTTAACTACTAATTAAAATTTAATTTAATTTAATTCAACCACACAGGTGCCTACTTTCTTATGGTTGGTTCTCAGAACTGGAATGCACCCAAGAGAAGGAAAAAAAAAAAAAAGACCCCCTGAGCCCATCACCATCTCCCAGGCAATTGGCCCAAAACATTGTGCAGTCTCTGTAACTTGTCTTTTTTCCACAGAACAATCAATGTCAGATCCCAGCTGGGGTAAACCCAAGCCAGCGCAGCTCTGTCCTTTAGATATGTAAAAATATGTAAAAAGAATGACCACTGTTCTCACAGAGTCATTTCAAAATGGCAATTTTTCTATTATGCAGTTTTTAATAGTGAAAGTTTTTCTTGACAGTGAGATGCAAAAACCACTCAGCTGCTCAGTGAGGCAGAGTTAAAATATTCTGCAAAGGCAGCCTCTACAGAACAGGCAGAACCCCGCGGCTACCAATTTGTGAACACATAACTAGAGGGACAAGACAGGTGTACTGACACAGAGTCACTGCCCAGAAAAGCATTTTATTATAGTTTACTTTAAAAATAAACACTTTATGGCAAACTGTTTTAATGGTAAGTGACTACGGGGAATAAAAATTGTGTAGCAGAATCAAACACCAGGCCCTCCCTGGGGTTGCACTAGCTTTCTCTCAAAGCTGTGGGCACATCATTTCTTTTTCCACTTATATATTATAGGGGTGGGGGTGGGGTGTCCTTGGTTCTGTAGCTATAGCTCTGAAATTTGTTAATCAAATGAATTCCTGTCCTAGTATCCAGTGAGCCTGATAGTTTGGCTTCTGGGGATGGATTCTGCCCCGGCCAGTCAGTAATGTCTCCCTTGGTGTTATTTTTTCCTGTTTGAAAACTCTGCACTGAAAATTTATTTTATTTTAATCCTGTAAAAAACAAGATTGCTGTGTCCAAGAGGAAGAAACATATCTGATGACTTTTGGGAATACTGGGCTGCTCTCATTAACTTTCCCTGTTCATTTAAAACACTACAAGCAGAAAAGCCCAAGTTGCCATTTATAAAAGGCCACATTGGGACTCCTACTGCCATGGGAACATACCTGTGGGAGTGAGTGTGGGCATGTGGTGTACTAGTGGGTCTGTGTAAATTTATGGATTTGTGTGAATTTGTATTTATCTGCTATGTGTGTGTATAAGAATTTTGGGGTGGATGTGTTGTACATGTGTTTGTATGTGAATGTGTGTATGCATATTCATTGTATATGTGTTTATGATTGCTTGTGTGAGTCTGTGTATAACAAGGTGTTTGTATTGTTTGTGAATAGGTTTATATGTCTGTGTTGTTTATGTTAATGTGTATGACTGCAAATGTGTATATGAGTATATGTTGTGTGTGAGTTTGTGTTTGAGCCAGCATCTCAATGCGAGCATGTGTGTTGTTACCTGCATAACAGTGTGTATTTGTACTTTTGTAAAAAGAAGTGCATACTGTGGGTGACATTTTCTATATGTGTATTTGTGTGTATTCTTGTTTGTATTAGTGTGACCATTGTGTAAATGTGTATTTGTGCAAATGTATGCTGTGAGTGTGCGCATGTATGTGTCTGTGCATGAATGTTCATTTGTATGTGTGTATTTGTGTGTATGTGCGCATTGCGTTTGTGTGAATGTATTGGTCTAAGTGTGCATTTTGTGAGTATGCATTTGTCTATGTGTATGTAAGTGTATTTTTTTGTGTGTGTGCACTCACGCCTTGTGCCTGTGAGCGGGTGTGCGGTGCCTCCTGGCTCCTCGACCTTGCAGCTTTCTGCCCCATCCGGGCGGCGCTGGGGCAGAGGCCTGGGCCAGGGCAGGAAAGGGAAAAGCCCACACTGGGGTGAGCGCGCTGTGCCACCGCCGCCGCCACGCCACTGCGCCGACTTTGCCCTTTAAATCGGTCTCCAAGCCGATTACAGCTGATCTCCCACGTGACGTTTTACCTTCTGTCTCCCGGAGCGCGTTGCCCGAGGACAGTCCTTCTCCGCTGCCGCGCATCGCACCGCCCAGCCCGCCGCGGGGGCTCGGCTCCCGCAACTTTGGGCGAAGCGGCGGCGGGTTCCGGCGCCCTCGGGGACCGCTCTCCACCCAGGCGTCCCAGGCTCGGGCGACTTTCGTCTCGAGGGTAGGGCGGCGATCTGGGCGGAGAACGTGTCCCGGACCCTGCTCTGCGCCTCTTAGACCCGCGCGCGGCCGCTCCTCGGGGACGGGCAGGGTGCCCTGCGCGCTGTGTCGGGAAAGGGGGCGCCCTACGCCAGCCAGCACCAGAGCGGGCGTGCCCTCGGGGGAGACTGCCGAGCGATGGCCCTGAGGCTGGGGTGAAGCGGGAGGCCACCCGAACCTCCCTAGCCTTCTCAACATGCAGAAGAGCGTGCGCTACAACGAGGGGCACGCCCTGTACCTGGCCTTCCTTGCACGCAAGGAGGGCACCAAGCGCGGCTTCCTGAGCAAGAAGGCGGCGGAGGCGAGTCGCTGGCACGAGAAGTGGTTTGCTCTTTACCAAAATGTGCTCTTCTACTTCGAGGGCGAGCAGAGCGGCCGCCCGGCGGGCATGTACCTCCTGGAGGGCTGTAGCTGCGAACGGACTCCCGCGCCACCCAGGGCCGGCGCCGGACCTGGAGGGGCCCGGGACACTCTGGACAAGCAGGTACTGCACACCCTCCCTTCTCAGTCTCCCAGTCTGTAACCTCAGCACTCCCAAGCTGTTCTAACCCTAGGGAAGCATGTATTTGTGTGTGGCTTGGGGTGAGAGGGGGGTTTAACTGAGCTCAGGGATGGTGTTCCAAGACCCCCCTGCAGAGTCTGTGGTAGGACATCTCCTAGCATCTCCCCACGGGCATACCGGGATTCTCCCATCTTCATCTCTCCCACCCCACCACCAAGTGATCAGTTGGAACAGGGACCCGGCTTTTTCCCAATCCTGATGAAGGTCGGGTCGTTTCAGTTTCTCTGCTAACCATCCGGTGCTTTTTCTAGAACTTGTTCAGAAGGATTTTGTGTGATGATGTGTTTTGACACCTGTTGGATTTAGATTGGCAAGACCCAACTAACTTATTTGGGAAAGTTTGGTTTCTCCCTTACCCGCGGGCGCCTGTAGATTTCTTTACCTGCGGAGGATTGACCGCTGGCTGTGCTGGGAACTTACGGTGTTCTCAAAACCAAGAGACACTCCTGTCCGTCATTTTCAGCCAGTCCTTGTGGTTTAGGTCAGTTTACTTTGCTAAACATTTGACCTGATGGGGTCAGTTATGAAGGTAAATGTGTATCCATCCATTCTTCTTAGGGTTAATATTTCGTCGGCCACATTCTTGCTGTGTTTCAAAATGTGGGCATTTTAAAAGGACGCTTCTGTACTTTTTAATGAATGCTTTGAAATTGAGTGCGAGCTTTAAATTCTGGGTCACAATTTTGTAAGTTTTCTGGTGTGTGCAGAGGGTGGGGAGGAGGGACCTTCTAGATTTAGTAACCCCTGTTCTCCATTTCTGCAAATACAAAATATTTCTTTTCAATCACCGTTTGGTTATTAAAATAAAAGCAGACTAATTTTGCGCTCCCAAATGTTTTCACTTTGCTTCTAGATCCAAACCTTGTGGGTAGGGGTGCGGGGAGACTGATTGTCTTAGCTGTTGAATAAAAATATTTCGTAGCTGAATTTTCCATGCAAGTCAGACCAAACTGTATCTGCTGCAGACTACAGAGGCTGTGGGAGGCGCTAGCCAGGAAATAATGCAGAAGATACTTACCTAACCTCTTGGGGCTCATAAAACAATGAGTAAAATGAAAAGAAGTTAAAACTAGATCATTCAGAAGTTTCATTTTTTTTTCCACTTTGGTGTCACTGTAAATCACTAATGAACTTAACTGATTACACTTGTTATAACACTTACAAATCCGAAATTTTAAAAATATGCCCTTTGGTGGTTGAGGGCATGTTCAAAGTCATTTGAAAAACTGATTTCCAACTTAGCAGGTATAAGCACTGGAAATATAAACATAAATTTCAGGTTGTGCATTTTAGAATTTAAATTAGAAGAGTTTTTGAGGAAACAGATTTTTTTCTATTGATGAGATTCTTTTTTTTTTTAAATCGTGTATACCAATGCCCCACAGAAACCAAAACAAATAGGTTTTTAAGTTATTGTGTCTAAAATAAAAGAAGGTACTTTAATTTCTCTTTTTCTTTTTAGCTCTGGGTGGGGAGCTGTTACTTGTTACAACCTATATAGCTCTCTGACCTGTTATCATTATATGTAAACCGGTATTTTTCTACTTGGAAAATACTGGATTCTTATCTTCAGGACAGTTTTTCTTTAAGTCAGACTTTAATAATAAAGAAATGGAATTCTCAAATAGTTTGACTTTCATGTGGAAGTTCTAAAGAGGTCTTATGAGAAGTTTTTTCTCTGTTTACAATCATGTGAGTTATGACCATTTCTCAGTCATTTTATGCATCTTTAATATGAAAGGTTCTATGTAAGAAATTAGAAGCTTTAATATTTGAATCTAAAACTAAGATGTAGAGAAGCCACCATTCCAGAATAGATTCAAAGTAGGATTGGGAAGTCTCTTAAATTTTGTCTTATGTTAGACATGCTTTGGTGACTTGGGTTAGCCCAGCAGACTAATGCTTAATCTCTGTGTCATAATAAGGCTGTCTATCTGGGCGTGTTTGAAGAATTAATAAGACAATGTTGTGGAAATAAGAAAGAAGGAGAAACGCTATATTAAATCTACGGTTTACGCCATTGGTTCCCTTTGGGTTAATTGTGTTTCTGTTATGATTGAATCCTCTCAAACTCTGAGGAGTCATGGACCTGAGTGACTGGTGAGCTTGAGGGAGGATGTGATCTCAAGGTCATCTTCTCCACATGTTTCTAGAGCTTTCTGTGTAACTCTATCCTCAACCCTATAACCCTAGTTGAAGGTAAGAACTTGACATAAGATTTCAAGAGACAGTAGTTTTCCTCCACCATGTTGCCTAGTGACTCTTTTAGACAAATCTCTTAATGTTTTCTCCGTCCCCACCCTGTGAAATCTCTATGTCGTAATATGTGAAAATTAAGCATTTGGAAATAACATGATTTTTAAACTGCCTTCCAATATTGACAGTTTCTGTTTCCAAGGTTCAAATGGATGGCATGAGCTTTTTGCCTGTGGAGGATGTGAAAGGCAGTTTCACAGATTTAAAGATTATGGGAATCTGTAATAAACAGTGCATCTGAGAAGCTGAGGACAAGCAGGTGACTGAAACGGACATTCTGAAAAATCAGGTCAGCAGATATGCAGACCTAGAGTAACATCATTGACAGAGTTTTTTTTTTTTTTTTTTTTTTTTTTTTGTAGTACTGCAAGACTGAACCTGAGTACTCTACCACGGAACTACTTCTGCAGCCCCTTTTATGTTTTATTTTGAGATAGGGTCTCTCTGTGTTGCCCAGGCTAGTCTCAAACTTTCAATCTTTTTGCCTCAGCCTCCTTAGTAGCTGGGATTACAGATGTATGCCAGCTGAGAGACATTCTTATCTTTTCCAATGGATGAAGACATATAGTGTCTTCAACAGTTACAATGATTGATGTAATTCTTGATATACCTTGTCTCTAAACATTCTTAAGAGTTTAAATTCTACTTCTAATTTTAAAATTATAATTAATTGTGTTTTTATGGTAATTACATGAAAACACTCATTATTTTGCTTTATTTAAATAATGATTCAAAGTAAATTGGTTGACCAAAGAAAAGAAAAAAATCCAAGGTTTTTTCTTTTTCTTTTTTTTAGCTGTTTGTCTAAAACTGTTTCCAGTTATGTGGGAAAACAAAAACAAAACAAACAAACAAAAAATGAAAGGTATTTGTCACTTTCCAAATATACACTGCTTCATGAATTTCTTAGTGTTTCAAGATTTCCCTTGAGACTCCTTGGCAGATTGCTAGGCTCTCTTATCAGCCTTATATGGTGACTACTTTTTTTTGGCATAGTAATACTGATATAATCGCAGTGAATTTGGTTTTCTAAGTGGTTCCTTTTTGCCAAAATGATGTTTCTTTTCTCCAAATGTGTCTGGATAGCACTTCTTCTTAAGAAAGCTCCATTTAATGGGAAATGAAAAACTTCCCTCTCATTATAGGTAAGGGTGTTAAGGAGAAAGGGAACATGCATTTCTTAAGTACCTTCTGTATGTCTGACTTTGTGCTTGAAATATTATCCTCCATCACTTCATCTAATTTAAACTTCACTTTAGCTCTTGGAGACCATTGTCATCATCATCATTTTTATTTTTACCTATGTTAATACTGAGGTTAGACCAGTTCTAGGTAGCTAATTAAAGTCCAACTCCAGATATGAAGACTAACTATGCCATAGAATGCCTTGCTAAGGAGATTGTATCTAAAACTGATTTTTAAATTTTTTTTAGTTGTAGATGGACACAATACCTTTTTAATTAAATTAATTAATTAATTAATTAATTTTTATGTGGTGCTGAGGATCGAACCCAGTGCCTCACACGTGCTAGGTGAGCGCTCTACCACTGATCTTTAGGAAATGGAAAATATGGATGAGATGGGAGTTGGGAATGTAATGTGTGAATCACTATTTTGTTCATTTATATTGCCCTTTGAAAACTATTTAAATGACTATTGTTAATTCTTGAGAAATACAACTGTTGGCCAATATATGTTCATAGAAAAATTTGACTTACTTGAATTTAAAAACAATTTTTTTTTAGTCATGGTAGTTATATATCACAGTGGGGTTCATTTTAACATATTCATAAATAAATATAACATAGTTTTCCCCATTTCCATCCTGGTACTATTCCCTTCCTTGCCCTCTTCCCTCCCCCTGGGATTTACTTTTAAACAAACAATTTCATTGGGAATTCCTTTACTTCAAAGATGGACCTTTGTAGGTACTTGTACTTGGTGTAAAAAGTACATATTCTGTGGCTGTGGCTGTGGCTCGGTGGTAGGGAGCTTGCTTTGTGCATGTGAGGCACTGGGTTCTATCCTCAGTATTATATAAAAATAAATGAATAAAGATATTGAAAAATAGATATCATTATTTTTTTTAAAAGCACACATCCCAATTAGTCTGGTGTGTTTAAGTAGTTGTCTTGCCTGCTAGCAAGAGATGTATACAGGAACAAAGCCTGCTTTCTTCTTCTTCTTCTAGTGATGTTAAAGTTTCTACAGCCCAACTGCCTTGTTTAGTGTGTGTGTGTGTGGGTATCTCCTTAGCTCTGCAAGTGTGTACTGTAGATACTTGTCATATTTGTGATGAATTAAGCATATTGATTTAATCTCAAAAGGGGTTCACGTTTATATTATTTTCCTATCACCTCATTACTATTATTTCCTATCACCTTATTTTAACTTTCCTAACTTGATTACAAGAAAAAGATTTTAATCCTTTTATTAAATTAGACAGAGTTATATGCAAACTCTTAAATATTTGCAAGGGTATAGAGTGTGGATGGGGGATTTTCATTTTTGTTCATGTTGTTTAATTGATTTTAATAAACAAATCCATGTTTTCTTTTCAACCTTTCCTTACTAACCACAAATGAAGGGAAAATGGAATAAATTTTTATGCTAAGTCATATAAGATGTTTAAAAATACAATCTGGAGAACCAAAATAATTTATTACTTATACTTTGTAATTGTTCCTCCATTAAAATTAAGCAAAGAAAAGAAATTCATTGATTAGTAAAATTTAGTTATTTTAATTTTGACTACACCAGACCTACTGTTTTCAGATTATTGTATTTATTATTGAGAATTCAACATAGGAAAATCCGTCTTTGATGTGATAGATGTACTCAAAACTATTTTTCTTTGATGATTATTTTTCTATGGGTTTATTATGTAACAACTATTTCAAATTTCAGAGAAAAATTGAGTGCACTATTGAGTGATGAAAAATATGTATGATAACTTTTTTATTTCTTTTGGAATTGAATAATAGAGACCTTACATTGGATAATAAACCTAGAGTATTTGTGATGGTCAAATGTTTTGTTGTTAGCAAGAAAATTATTGTAGCTTATTATAAGTTTTTTAAGTTGAAAATTAGAAAAATCATAGTTTACTAAACCAGTTGTATTGCTATCTATGTAATACATATTATATTTTTAAATTGATTTTATCCACATTCTCCAATACTACTTAAAAATGTAGTCAATATTATAGTCAATATAATTTAAATTTTATAGAAAAGAAAATCTTATTCTTTAAGGTTATTTTTTGATAAAATAAAGCAGATTGGCAAATGGATTTGTTTGGGTCTTAAATCCTAATTTTTACAACTTTAAAGTTACTTGGTATTTTTATGCCTATTTATTTATCTTATAAGAAAGGAATGTGTGTTTGTATGTGTGTGTTGTTTATTAAGATTGTTACATTCAGTCATTGAATATTAAACTGTTTATGCAGTTATATATGATGGGGGTTTGCAGATTTTCTGTGTATCATTGACATTTCAAAGAGGTGAGTTACAATCTAATCTGTATAGTTGAGGGAGCTTTATTTTTCAGGACTAAGGACATGTAATGATTCTATTTAATAATTACAGAAGTATAAATTCTTCTCTGGAATCTGTTTACCTTAAATAAAGCCTTGTAAATAGCCCTGCACTGCATAATCAACAATGGACTGCGTACCCCACAGTAACTGTAGCACACAGTGTGGGTTTGCAGTGGGCTATACCATCTAGGTTTGTATAAGCACACTGTAATGTCTACTAAATGAATTCACTGAATGATGTATTTCTCAGTAACATATGATTGTGTAGGTAACATCTTAGTAAATGAAACTAGAAATAATGTTTGTTAGGTATGGACGTAGCACTGTGTGAAATATTTGACTCTTTTGTAATATTTGGCCCTTCTAAAAACTCACCAGTCTTCCAGATTATTCATTATATTTCCATTGGTGTAACATTTAAATTTTAGTTGATTGAGTTAAAATACATTAATTTGGCACCACCAAAGGATATATGTTACTATTTTTGCCCAAGGAGTTGAAATATGATTGTGATATATATTTTTTTTTGGGGGGGGAAAGAACAGTAGCAGATTTTGTGTTTTTTTAAAATTGTTTTTGCAGAAAATATTGGCATTGGTAGATGGAACAGAGATGCAGAAAGCACATGTTCTCATAGTTTTCCTTTTTATTGGCACTTTAAAAGCTTATGATTCAATGAAAAATAAAGGTTCAAATAATTTTCCCTGAAACTCCTCACAGTGACTGCAAAATACTCCATATATAATTTTAAAGAAAAGGCAGGAAAACAAACCCAAATTTGAGTTGATATGTATTTATTTAACTATTAAGCCTTTTGTTGTTGTTGATTTTGAACTGTGAAGGAAGAAACAAGAAAGTGTGAGTTGTCTAGCTGGGTGCAGTGGTGCATGCCTGTAATCCCAGTGGCTGGGGAGGCTGAGGCAGGAGGATTGCAAGTTCAAAGCCAGCCTCAGCAACTTGGCAAGGCCCTAAACAACTTAGTGAGACTCTGTCTCAAAATAAAATATAAAAAGGGTTGGGGACATGGTTCAGTGGTTAAGTGCCCCTGGGTTCAATCCCCTCCCCCCCCAAAAAAATGTTGGGGAGGTTTATATAAGAACAATTATAGCATCAGAGTACATTAAATAGAATTCTAATTCTCATAAGATTTAAGAAGATACAAATAAAATGAGATAAAAACAATCTATGCTTAAAAATAAAACTTATTGATTATCTTGTGCTTCATTTTAAAGAACGTTGTCCACTATTTCACTTTTCCAATACTTACGATAGGACATTACTGAGGTTTGTGATGATCATACAGCAGAGATGTGAGGGATTCTAGCTGCTGGTATTCAGCATTATTTTCGGGTTCCTGAGATGTCTTATTCTGCCAGTGTCTGATTTAATTTAGACAATGCTTGAATCATTTCCTGAACTGTGTTTATGAGCCCATGCCATTCTTGTGACTAATGAGAACAGTGGGGTTAGTCCTTGCAAACAGACGCCGGTTTGAGAGCTTGGAGCTTTCCTGGGGTTAGCAATGGGGGAACAGGGAGGTGATAACTTGGTCTCCCCTTATGTAACAGTGTCACTCGTTACAGAAGTATCCAGATGAGACAATGCTAGTGATTCACAGGAATTGGAGGCCACTGATATCCAATATGAATTTGCTTTCTTTTACCTTTAAGGATATCCATGTCCAGGTGAGGTGGAGGTTCATTCAGGAGTTAAACTGTGTAGCTTTCAGTCTTGGCTCCACTACCTTCGAGAGACATGATCTTGAACAATTTCTCTTTCTAACCCTGATTCTCAGCCTGGGGGATGGGGATTATGACCACACTGACCTCACCGGGTTGTTGTGAGGGCAATAATCCAGGCCAGGCTTCTAGCATAGGGCCTGGCACAGGGCAAGCAGTGAGCACATTCGTCAACTAGCATTTCTGTTACTTACTTTCCAATACAATTCTTCTCTGATTTTCATCTTTTTTGCTTTCATTATTAAGAACACTTAGGAAGTTTTTTCCATCCTTCCACTTTAAAAAATTCTTTAACACATACAAAATAGAATAGTTTACAGAATGCCATCATCCAACTTTCAAACTCTTCAGCTTTCTGTCATTTTTTATTATGTCTGTTTCCCTCCGTATGCACTCCCCCTCCCCCTTATCTTAAGGCAAGTCCCAGACATTGTGTTATTTCACTTGTACATTAAATTTTTTTTTTCTTTTCTTCTTTGGCATAGTCTTGTTTTGCAATGAAGATTGCACTAGATGTAGCTCTGAAAAGAACTCTCTTGGAAAGAGTTTGTTATAGTGTTTCTGTTAGAATGAATGTTATCATAATGGCAGTCATCTTTTTGTTTCTTTGATGCTATAATAAAGGAACAAACCAAAGACAGTTGTTGTGAAGATATAAAATGGTAGAATTAACTTTCCAATAAATTCCAGTGTGTGAAATCCTAAAGAAAAGAAACGAAGAAGTCAGTTGTTTAACCAGGATCACAGTGAAAGAATTTTTCATAATTTGACCCCATTCTATGGGGCAATTAGATTATTGATGATCTCTCATTGAAAGATCTCTTTTTGTAATTGGAGTCTATTCACCAAACTCATTGAGTTGTCTTCCATTTAGAGTGAAGAATGAGTTTTGGCCACTGTTGCTGTGGATGCTGCTTCTCACTCAGTGCTTTGCACAGCTTTGCAACAGTGAGGACATTATCTATAAACCAATGTTTCATTCATTTTTCAGAATCAATCCTGAGGACCAACAGCTAGACAATGTTATTTTAAGGCAATTGCCAAGGCTTCATTTATCAAGAATGGAGTTCATTTTTCTAGTATTGGCACAGTTTTTAGGGTTAATTGGCTTCTTGTATATGATGGATTGTGTTATGCCCTTTTGATTGCAAGGGAGAAATATGAACTGAGATTGTCTTAAATAAAGGTCACATCTCAGTGTGGGGGGACAGTGAGAAATATTGTAAGGTAATCTAAGGGTGAATGGTTCTCTACCTTATTGGGACTTATCTCTTCTTTGGATGATGTTCCTGATTGATCTGGTTTTCAGTGTATTGATGTCTTGTTAATTCCCGCTGTTTCTGTCTCCTCATAGCTTCTGCTTCCCCAGATTTCAGGTTGCCATACCTGCCATGGTACTGATTTCAACATTTTGATTCCATTTTTCTTGTCTTTTTTTTTTTTTCCTGGATCAGCAAGTTCTTCTTCCTACAGTGGTGAAGTCAATCCGTCAAACACCTGATGTGGCTCATTTTCAGGGAAGAAAATGGCCCTGCTTTTTTTTTTTTAATTTCAGTTTTTATCATAGCACATCTCTATTTATTTAGTCTCATATTCTTGTGAGATAGAATCTGATTGTTCAGTTTATATGTTAAGGTCAGACAAAATCACTGGCCTGTCACGGATCTGTGAATCAACTGCAAGACAGTGGGTGCTGTGGATGAGGGAGTTTCATGAAAAGTTTGGCAGGTTTGATAGACATAAGTATTGACCCATCTAGTTCCTTCATCAAGCTAGTAATTTTATTTTCACCAACCTAATATTTGTTCCTCACGATAAACCACATTGTCTCCTTTCAGTAGCAACTTTACACTCTCACCTTATCTGCACCACAATATGATTTCTGGCCTCTGGTCATGTAATGCCTCCAGTACTGTTCAAGGGTCATATTTGTAATGATTTTTTTTTACTTTTTAATATTTTAGAGATTATTTAAATACTGTTATTTTAAAGTAAATTAAAACAAAACTCTTTTTTTCTGAGTGTAGTTTATACACAGAAAAGTACATAAATCACAAGTGTGACACTTGATGTATTTTCACAAAGTCAATAAATTTTTTTGTGATCAGCATCTAGACTGAGCAATGGACACGATCAGGCCTCTAGAAACTAATCTCAGGGGTACCCACCATCCTTCCTTGTGACACCATTAGTTACTTTTTCCCAGTTATGAACTTCATATACCCAGGCCCACACTGCATTTTTTCTATGTCAGGCTTCTTTTCCCCAATAAGATTCATCCATATTGTTAGATGTTGCAGTTTGTTCCTTTACATTTCTTTGTTTCTACTGAGTGAGTATACAACACTTTCTTTATCCAATTTACTGTTGATAGACATTTGGGTTGTCTTTAATATGGAGTTATTACAAATAGTACTATGAAAATTTGTACATAAGTCATTTGGTGTACATACATGTATACCTTTTGTTGATTATGCATACTCAGAAATGAAGTTGTTCAAAGGATATATGTATTTATGGGTATGTGTGTGTGTGAGTGTGTGTGTGTGTGTGTATATATATATTTCAATTTCAATATTATGGATGAACAATTTTTAGGGTTAATTGGTTTCTTGTATATGATGGCTTGTGTTATGCCCTACATAGTTCTACAAGGATGCTCCCACCAGCAGCATGTAAGAATGCCATTCTCTTGAACAAGACAAGGCTGTCCTGTCTCACTAGTTCTATTCAGTATAGTATAAAGTTCTAGCCAGAAATTATGCAAGAGGAGGAAATAGAATGGATAAAAATAGGAAAGGAAGAATTCAAATTATCACTGTTTTCAGATAATATGATCCTATACTTAGAAGACCCAAAAAGCTCCACCAAAAGACTGCTAGAGCTAACAAATTCAGCAAAACAGCAGGTTACAAAATCAGCGTGCAAAAATCAATAGTTTTCCTATTCACCAATAATGAACCTGCAGAGAAGGAAAACAATCCCATTAATAATAACCTCAAAAAAAAAAACTGGAAATAAATCTAACCAAGGAGGTGAAAGACCTCTTAATGAAAACTGTAGAAACTTAAGAAATTAAAGAAGGCAGAAGAAGACAGACCTCCCATGTTTGGGTAGGAAGAATTATTATCATTAAAATGACCATATCACCAAATGCAATATATAGATTTAGTGTAATTCCCATCTAAATACGATGGCATTCTTCACAGAATTAGAAAAAATGGTTCTGTATTTTTTCTAGATGGAACAGTTCTTTTATTAATTTACAACAAAAGGCCCAGAATAGCCAAAGCAATTCTAAACCAAAAAAGTAAAAAATAAACAAACAAATAACAAAACCCCCAAACAACAATACTTGGAGGTATCACAATTCCTGATCTCAAATTATAACAGCTATAGTAACTGGCATAAAAATAGACACATAAACCAGTGGAACAGAATAGAAGATACAGAGACAAACCTGCACAGGTACAGTCATCTGATCCTTGATAAAGGTATCAAAAAGATATGTTGGAGAAAGGACAGTCTTAAAATGGTGCTAGGAAAACTGATTATCCATATGTAGAAGAATGAGACCAGATCCTTCTCTGATCCTGCACAAAAATCAACTCAAAATGGATCAAAGACCCAGGAATTAGACTAGAAAGTTTTAAACTCCTGAAAGAAAATGTGTCTCCTTTCAGTAGCAACTTTACACTCTCACCTTATCTGCACCACAATATGATTACTGGCCTCTGGTCATGCACATATAGGTGCAAACAACAACTTCTTCCTCAAGAAGCAGCAGCTTAGGAAATAATACCAAGAATTAATAAATTGGATAGCATCAAATTAAAAAAGCTTCTGCATAGTGAAGGAAATAATTTAGAATGTGAAGAGAGAGAATGGGCGAAAAATCTTTGCTAGCTACTCTTCTGACACAGGATTATTATTCAAAATATATAAAGAACTTAAAAAACTTACCACTAAAAGAAATAACCCAATCAATGAATGAACAAATGAACTAAACACTTCTCACAAGAAATACAAATAACCAACAAATAAATTTTTAAAATTGTTCAAGATCTTTAGCAATAAAAGAAACAAATCAAAATGACACTGAGATTTTTATCTTATTCCAGTTAGAATGACAGAAATCAAGAATACAAATAACAGTAGATGCTGGAGAGGGCATGGGTAAAAAGTCTTACTTTTGCACTGTTGCTGGGATGGTAAATTAGTACAACCACTATAGGTATGGAGGTTCCTCAAAATATTAGGAATGGAGCCACCATATGACCTAAGTATACCACTCCTCAGTATTTGTCCTGAAGAACTGAAGTCATCATACTATAGTGGTACATGCATATCCATATTTGTAGCACCACAATACACAATATCCAGTCTATGGAACCAGCATAGGTGTCCATCAGTGGATGAATGCATAAACAAAGTATGGTAAATATACACAATGCAGTTTTATTCATTCATAAAGAAGAATGAAATTATGTAATTTTCAGGAAAATAGATGGAACTTAAGACTGTTATACTAAGAGAAAGAAGTAGAACTCAGAAATCAAAGGTTGTGTTTTCTCTCATATGTGGAAACTGAAGAGGTTAAAGGAAAAGAAAGATGTGGAGGATGGGATTTCATGAAAAGCAAAAGGAGATCAGTAAAGAAGAAGAAAAGGACCAGGGGAGGGTGGGGTGGAGGGAAAGGGAAATACTGAGGAACAATTTTAACAGATTGTATTGTTATATCATGTGCATGTACATATAAGTGATGACAAATTAGATTCTACTATTATGTATCCAGTAACAAAAAAAAAATATGGAAAAGGGTCTGGGGATGTAGCTCAGTGGCCTAGCACACTCAAGGCCTTTGGTGCAATGCCCAGCACCTCAAAAAAAAAAAAAATCCTCTACATTCTCTCAACTCTTGGTATTACTTGTTTACTGTTTGGCTATTCTCTGTTTTAAAGTGCTTATTTGATCTTTATCCATTTTTTATTGAATTGATTTGTAGGAGTTATAAGTGTTAAGGTAATAAATTATTAATTTTGTACATCAGAAATGACTGAATATTAGAATTTTACACACACACATACATACATACAAACACACTCATACACGCATACATATAAAATGAAGATATGAGTCCTTTGTCAATGATGTGTGTTAAAGATATTTTCTCCTAGCGTCTTTCCTTTCTACCATCTCAGTGGTTGTCTTTGTTGTTGTTGTGTCTGTTTTGCGGGTCAGGGATTGAACCCAGTGCCTCACTTATGCCAGACAAGTGCTCTGCCACTGAGACACACCCTTCATGGTGTCTTTTGATGAACAGAAGTTATGAACTGTATAGTACAAGTTGTGCATCTTTTTCTTTGTGGCATTTGTCTGCGCATGAAGTGAATGGGGATGAGGACAATGTCAGGAGCTGCCTTGCATGGAAGATGCAGGAGTGGGGCCCTCCCCTGCTGCTCTGATATATCCATGTGTTCAAAGCCATCAGATAGGTCCCAGAAGACCCATGTAAATAGCATGTGTATCTTAGAGCGGTTTAGATTGCCACACCAGGGTGGATGTTTTCCTTATGGAGGAAGGCTCTCAGGGCAATTGAAAAAACAAAAATTTATAATGTTTTTCCACCTCCACCCTTTTGGTGTTCCTTCCCCAGAGCCTGGGTTGTTGTTTTTTTCTTCATCTCCACAAAAATCCGGGCATTTTGTGGAGGTGGAGGAATGTGAGTATCTAGCTCCAACTTTACCTTCTTCTCTACTTACACCTAAACCTTTCATCTGGAAGGGTCCAGCACCAGAGAAACAAGGAAACTTCATACAAGTTAACCACAGTTAAATGTGAACCCCTGAGGCCTCTTTCAGCTATGCTGCCCCCTGGAGGGTGTGCCCACCAGGCTGGCCTGGGCGTGCTGTGAGGGAAAGATGGTGGTTGGTATCCAGCATTGTTGGAGGCAGAATCCTCAGTTCTCAAAATAGGTCTTTGCAATACTCCGAAATCACCCTATAATCATTCTTCCCACCCCTTTTGTCTTGATCATTATTCAAAAGTGGCCAAGACGAGGATATCTTCTCAGCGGAATTCAATGATTAAAATGCCTTACTAAAATATGTAGAAACAGATGAAGGAGAAAAAGTAGGGCAATCAGTCTATTGTTAGTTTCAAGGACCACAAGGGTATGGCTGGACACAGAGGACCAGTCACCTGATAAAGTATCAACAGTAATGAGACAACCCTGAGAGCCAGTCTCAGGAGCAGGAGGGTATTGCTGCTAGCACTATGATCTCTCCTCTTGTAAGACAAATGGTCAGCTTTTGGTAGGAGCCCCCAGTCTGTCACATAGTGGTGGCCCCTGCATTAGAAGGAGAGCCATAATGACCAGCAGCTTGATTTCACTTGATCCCATCAAAGAATTGGTCCTTACTGGGAACATCTACATATGCGTTCAGTTAGCAGCCATGATTTGTTTCCAGGGTTGTTTTGCCTTGGAAGGGTCTCTTTATAATCTGACAGGCTGCAGTTTTCCACATGGCAGACCAAACAGCCATGCCAATTGTCAACTACCCCAAAGTCTGAGTTTTGTCCTCTGAATGGAACAACAGCATCTGCTTTTGCTTCTGCATGGCCAGCACTGAGGCTGAATAGCTGTAGCACCCCAGGCAGCATCTCTGGTCTCAGCTTAGCGTAATCAATCTCCAGGAGTCAAATGGCTTTGCTTCCAGTACCAGAGTAGGGAATCCACTCAGAGGGACTCTTGCTACTCTTTTTTTGTAGGGTGAGGAGCTGTTCCTACTAAGTTGCTAGGCTGGCCTCAAACGTGCAATTTTCATGCCTCAGTAGCTGGGATTATTGGCATATGCCACCATGCCCAGCTTGTTTTTTAAAATGTAAAGCTGAAATGCTGCTGGGGCCAACCCAGCTATATCCTTGAATATTTGTCATTTTCTTTTGACAAGCAAAGTTTGGCCCTCCCACATTTGTAGATCTTTGTAGGCATTTTAGGACAGAGAGTCACAAAGTTTCATCATCAGTTTCAACAAAGGCTTAGCAGCAGACCTATAGTTGCTTGTATGCCCTGTAATTTTGATTGAATGCTGGACATTGTGTATGAACAGTAGAAGTCCTTTGAGGCCCTGGATGATTTTATTTTCCTCCAGAGGAGGTTTACTTGTGCTTTCTTGCAGGCATTAGTGTGGGGGTTTGTTATATTAATCAATTCTGAGATGAGCTGTCAGCTGGGTGTGGGGCTTTGTGAGAGCTTTGTCAGCTGCCGGTTTGCTCCAGTTTCTAAAGTCAAGTCTTTCCAGTGTCCTATCTGGAAATCTAAGATGTTTACACAATTCTTCCTCCTTCCTTTCCTCAGCCCGAAAGAGTGCCAAACATGCAGCGCTGGTTCCCAGCCTTTTAGCTACGCTCTCTGCTTGGCTTTTAGCCTCTTGGCTTTGTAAACCTATAAGCTGGCAAATGCCTTGAGAGGAAGAACTTCCCAGATTGTCGACTCAGTAGTTTATCTCCTTTCTCTCAGGTGGCTATTTCTCATGGCTTGGCTGTTATCCCAGTGATACTTTCAGATACCTTTTTTTGTGTGTGTTGTTTCCAGCTTTTGAAATTATTCTGTGGGGGGAATGGTGGTTTCTATAACAAGCTATTTGGCCATTTACTACTTAGCAATGAATTTTTTTTACATTTTTTTTAGTTGTAGAGAGACATATAATGTCTTTGTTTTTAGTAATTTATTTCTTATGTGGTGCTAAGGATCAAACCCAGTGCCTTATACATGCTAAGCAAAAACTCTGCCACTGAGCTACAGCCCCAGCCCAGCAATGAGTTTTAATATTGAGTCTAACAATGTATGAAACTCCTTGCAGAGCAGTGAAGAAATGATCTTTTTATTACCCTGGAAACTTGTGTGTTAATTACATTTAGTTCAATAGTCAAAAATTACTAAGAAGTGATAAATCACTAATCCTTATTTTACCAATTTAATTTCGGAACATCTTTGATACTAGATATTTGAACCAAATAAAACAAATATAATTTTGTAGTTATAATATTATTTTTATAGATGTTTACCTTCATGTTACTCACAGGTGGTGAGGTGTCTAGGTATACACACACACACACAAACACATACACGTATACACCCACCCCCCCCATATATATATTTATATGCTGTGTGGGGATCCAATCCAGGGCCTCACCCATGCTAGGTAAGTGCTCTACTACTGAGCTACACCTCTAGTCTAGCAAGGTGTCTATTTTGATGGTACCAAGGCACAGTTTCCATTCATTCTTCACACGGTGAGTTTAAATTTTGCTTTTAAATAGATTGTTCATATCTGATGGCTGGCTGGCTATGTATATCTATCTGGCATCTATTTTAGTTGGTGAACATTTATTTTAAAGCCATTATGTTTCTGCATGTATAAGCCAGCTCTTCTTAGAAAGTAAAATAAAATTAAACGATTTCATTTAGGACACTAGCTTTTAGCTTTTTGTGAACATTGTTTTATATTATACTATTGTAGAAGTCATCATTAATTTAATGCTAAGCGCTTTACAAATATTATCTCACTTAATCTTCACAACCTTGAAATGATGCTGACTTGATTATTTTACAGAAAGACACTGAGCTTAGAGTGGCTTATTAATTCACCCAGATCAAACCTTTACTAAATGGGAAACCTGGTTAATAGAACCAGATTTAGTAAGTTAGTATTTGTTGGGCTTGAGCCTTAGCTAGGGGCTGGAAATATATGACCTGAGGAAAGCTTTAGAGCTAGTTTAAAAACCTCTATGATTCCTGTGTTAAGGCCCTGAGAGCTAAGGCATGGCAGGGAGTGGGGTGCTAGTGAATAGTCAGTGTGGAAGAACCCTCTCTCTTTCTCTCTTCCTTTATTTCAGCGCTGGGGATTGAACTCAGGGTCTTGTGAACATTAGGCAACTGTTGTACCAATGGTCTACACCCCAGCCTCAATCCAATGCCTTTCTATGGTGCCTCTTGATTTGCAGCTCAGGTTTCTTTCTTGTTGTTTGTCCAGCACCATAGGCACTGAAGATATGGAAGACGCAACCTTCTACTATTTTGGTTTGGATATTGAGGTGTCCCCCCAAAAGCTCATGTGTGAAACAATGCAAGAAGGTTTGGAGGAGATGTGACTAGGTTATAGCCTTAACTTAATTGGTGAATCAATTCCTGATAGGATTAACTGAGTGGTAACTAGAGGCAGGTGAGGTGTTGCTAGAGAAAGTGGTTCATTGCATGAGGGGCTATGGGGTATACATTTTGTATCTGGAGAGTGGAGTCTCTCTGCTTCCTGATCACTGTGTAAGCTGTTTCCCTCTGCCACACTGTTCCGCTATGATGTCCTACATCACTTAGATTCCACCCCTACCCCCAATAGAGCCTGCTGTCTATGGACTGAGATCTCTGAAATGATGAGCCCCTAAATAAATGTTTCCTCCTCTATAGTTGTTCTGGATGGGCCTTTCAGTCACAGCAGCAAAAAAGCTGACTAAAACATCTGCCATCTCAGACCTTGCCTATGCCATATAGCTCTTGACGCTGAACAGAAATTTTCTTAATGCCAGTTTATGTCCTCATTGCTTTGATTGATGGTACCACTTTTTGGCCACTAGGGCTAACTAGATTTCGGTCCCAGAGCACTGAAGGCTGCTGCCTGGAATGTTGGGGAAAGAAGGATCATGCTTGCAACCTGTGCCTTTAGTGTGCATGTGCTTATGTGATATTGGGCCTTCCTCTGTGCACAGTCTTGCTGTTTTGGACCATAGTATCCTCTTGTATTGGTTTGGTTGGCAAGTTTTACCTTCTGTTTGGACTCATGCATTCAAATGGTTGAACAGTAACATCCTGTTGTTGTAGATCCCCAGGGAACAATTTCTTCCTAGAATTATTATTATTGAAGTCCAGTTTCAGTATGGCAGTTTGGGCTGAGACCATCCTCCTTCCTGATCCGCTGTCTTTATCCTTTGTCTTAATGGTACTGAAGTCACACTGCAAATGGCCAGGATATCGAGGCCAAGTTCCCAAGTTTCATTCTAGATCCTCCTTTAATAAGCTGTGGATCCTTAAGCTTAGTCAACCTACCAAATAGGGATAATATTTCTACCTCACAAAGAAAGTGAAAATATTAAACTAATTGAGGTAATTTATGTGAAAAGTGTTCTTTCGTAAGCTATAAAAACCTACAAATATGTTATTCTAAATCCTAAAAATTGCATTTTTTCTTCATTTAAATGAAAACAATTTAAACAGCAAACTAGTTGAAAATTTTGTTACTGGGCATGGGTATTCTCTCATTTTATGATCCACTTGGAGAAGAAGATAGTTTATTTATCTACTTTGTTGGCATATTTTTGAATCTGTGGTTTGTAATTTTTATGGAGAATATTTAGTGGATTGTAAATTCCTTAAGAAAAAGTTGAAAGATTACTTTTACTAATCATAGGTAAATATCAGTGGGTAAAGGATACATCAGTGAAGGGTTTTTTTTTCTTTGTTTTCTTTTTCTTTGTAAATACTTGCTGTTTTTTAGACCCTTAGTTAATAAATATGTTAAAATGTATTAGAGTCAGAATTCTAGGTAATTTTTTTTTCAGGAAAAAATGTGGCTAAATTAACGTTTGTGCTTTAAAAATGCAATTTGTGCCAGTTAGAGTGGCATACACCTATAACTTAGGAGGCTGAGGTAGGACGATTGCAGGATTGAGGCCAGCCTCAGCAACTTAACAAGACCCTGTCTCAAAATAAAAGATAAAAAGGGCTGGGCTCAATCACCAGTATAAACAAACAAATAAATAAATAGGTGTAGGGGAGGAGATTTAACTTTACAGAGAATGTCTAAAGTGTATACTAAAAGGAATATTAGGTAAGTCCTTGGCTTGCACATGTTTTTCTTTTTTGGTATAGAGTGTTATCTTTAAAGAATCTTGAAAAGCAGTTTTTCATCTGTAAAAACAGGGTTTATTGTGTAAAATTTGAAAGTTACAGAGAACTATTAAAGAAAAATATCAAACTCCTGAAATTCCATCCCTCAGAGAAAACTGAATATTGAATTGTTGGAGGATTTCCTTCAAGTGTTCATTGTTTGTTTTTCTGTGTATGTGTGTAATACGTAGACATTTCTAAAAAGGCCATAATTGGGATCATGTTGTATACTGAGTTTCAGTCCTGATTTTTTACTGATTTTTTATTGTGAGTATTTGACTTGCCAGTCAGTGAATACTCCCTTGGAAACATGATGTGTAACGGCACTGCAACATTCCCCTGTCATTGAGTGCTTAGGTTCTTTCTGTATCATAACCTTTCACTTTCACAGGGTGCTGCAGTAAACATCAGGATGGCATTTGTGACTGAACTGGCAGGGTAGGTGGGGTGCATGCAGACAAAGGAGCAAACAGAAAAGTGGGAAATGAGAGTTTCTTTTTTATTTATTATTTATTTATGATGCTGGGCATTGAACCCAGAGCCTTGTGCATACTAAGGATGCATCTACCACTGAGTGACACCCCCAGCACAAGTGTCTTCCTTTTAATCACTATGTTAAAGGTAATTTCTCCAACTTCTTCACCTTAATTAGAAACTTTTCTTTAATGAACACTCTACTTGAATTTCGAAGTAGTTTTCTGATTGAAAACCCAACCTAAAATACAAATTCTTTGAATGAAAATGCCAGTTAGTCCGTGAACTAATATGCAGAAATAAATATGGCCAAATACAGAAGAGTAGTTTCTGAAAATAAAACTAGGTTATGAAGGCTTTCTGCAGAATTTGCTCTTCTTAAGGAGTAATATTTATTATGATTAAAAGAGTCCACAGTTTTTGAGCTCCATTTTTATGTGGAAAGCAGAAATGCCTAAATTTATCATCTTTCATTGCTAAGAATTCTTGCATTTTAATATTTTACTGGATCATGTCATTTTTTAATCATTGTGTACGTTTCATGGATATGGTATTTTTTTCCTTAAAAACTTACTAAATTATGTTGCATTTTACAAAAGCCTTTTAGAAACAAAGAAATGTGGCAGCTCCAGATAAGAGCTTGACATTTATTTGTGTTTGCAAGGTTCATGTATATTTGGAAGGACATACAGGGATAAGACCGTCTATCTTGCCTCATAGGCTATGGGCTTTGACCTTTTGATCATTAAATCCAAAGATGGGAAAAATCATGACCATAAGAGAAAGAGGAAAATTTAGTGCTTGGCTTTTGAAGGGCTTCCTCTGAAAACCTACTTGGAAGATAAAAGTACTAGCCCAGTTTTACCCTGGTTGGTTTTTTTATCTCTTCAAGTAGCCCCTTTGGGCCTTAGAGCATTACTTGCTAAAAGTCCAGATGCTGCTGCTATTTCTTGATGCAGTTCTATTATTTACTCATTTGCAGTGGGTTTTCACTTATTCATATCTTTCATCGTGGTTAGAAAATGGTAAATTTGACAGTTTGGTGATTTTAGTTAGCCTATGTTTATATTTGGTTATGATACCTTTGTGATTTAAAAAGACCAAAACAATTAAGCTTCCCGGTGTTAGGGACTCATTCTCTCCGACCTTGATGTTGGTAACAGCTGCCTTGACTCCTTGGGCTGTTGTTGTTCTCTCCACCCAGAACATTGGGTCCCAGGGGCCCCACCAGCCCTTCCTTGTCAAGAATTTCCATGCAGCTTGTAATAATGAAGGTAATTTTAGCCACAAATGGGCCCTTGAAAGAATATTGCTGAACTTATGCCTCCACCACACCTCTGTTTTTTAAAGCTTCTGCCCCACGATGAATTTGAATAAATGCAATTTCCAAAGTTGATGTTTAGACAAAACTTTTTATTTGAACATTATTTTGTGCATTAGGATTGTGGCTCAGAGATAGAGCGCTTGTCTAGCACGTGTGAGGCCCTGGGTTTGATCCTCAGCACCACACATTAAAAATAAGTAAAATAGGCATTTGCAGGTAAATGGATGGAGTTAGAGATGATGATGCTAAGTGAAGTTAGCCAGTCCCCAAAAATCAAATGCCGAATGTTTTCTTTGATATAAAAAGGCTGATTCATAGTGGGATAGGGAGCAGGATCATGGGAGGAATAGATGAAATCTGGATAGGGCAGAGGGGTTAGAGGGGAAGAGAGGGGGCATGGGGTTATTAATGATGGTGGAATGTGATGATTATTATTATCCAAAGTACAGGTATGAAGACACGATTGGTGTGAATATACTATGTATAAAACCAGAGATATGAAAAATTGTGCTCTATATATGTAAAAAGAATTGTAATGCATCTTGCCATCATATATAAAGAAACTTACATAAAAAATAAAGGTGTTTTTTAAAAAAAAAAGAAAAGAAAAAATTATTTTGTGATGTTGGAAGGCAGCCTTGTTGGAGGCATCTTTGTCATTTCGAGTAAGGAAAGACAGCGAACAGGCTCTTCACCTGGCAGCCTTATTGGCTAGAGAAGTGAGATTTTCCCAGAGCCCACCCAATAAACCCTCTGTAAGCCCATTCTCAAACTCCTTAGGATTGCTGCTAATGACATCACAGTGAAATCCAGGCAGGGGTTTTCTATATCCTTTGTGATCTCTTTTCCACATTTGTCTAAGAGCCACTTAAAGTTATGGAGCTGTTACCATAGTTTCAATAAACGAATGCTAATTACTTAGACAGGCTCTGTAAAGCAGGGAAAACCTTTTATTGTAGATATTATTAAGGCTTTTGCCATTGTTACTATTACAACATTGTTTGGCTTTTCATTGCTTAATTGATACCGTAGCATAGATTCCAAGTTTTTTAGGATGATGTTGGTTTAAAATATCCTGTTTCTACAATCCCATACATTTAGAGTTTTTTGATCATGGTATCATGATTTGCTTTGGAACTTATAGTATATCTCTATTTCCTGATAGCTTTAAAAAAATTTACAAATCCAGGGTTAGAATTCTATATGAATTCTCAGTAATCCACTTGGTGCCACTGAGATGCAAAGAGGATTTCTTACAGCAAAAGTTGTTTATTTTGTTGAGGTCTGTGAACATATGCATGCGTGTGTGTGTGTGTGTGTGTGTGTGTGTGTGTGTGTGTGTGTATGTGTGTATGCATGTAGCAGTACTTAAAAGCTAAAGTCCGGTTTAGAGGTATTCCAACATTTTTCTTCTCATGCTAATAAGTGTTTTTTAAAGGCAAAGCATCTAGTCTCATTGGGAAAACTACAGTGTATTAAATTTGCATTTAAAGAAAAATTATATGAATTATGGAAAGAATAGAGTATGTTGTCATTGCTGGTGGGCCTGCAAATTGGTGCAACCACTATGGAAAGCAGTATGGAGATTCCTCAGAAAACTTGGAATGGAACCAAAATTTGACCAGTTATCCCCTTCCTTAGCATAAATTCAAAGGACTTAAAATCAGCATACTATAGTGGCATGGCCATATCAATGTTTATAGCAGCTCAATTCACAAAAGATAAGCTGTGGAACCAACCTAGATGCCCTTTAACAGATGAATGGATAAAGAAAATCTATATATAATGGAATATTATGGTATCTATACATAATGGAATATTACTCAGCTTTAAAGAAGATTGAAATTTTGGCACTTGTTGGTAAACGGATGGAACTGGAGACTCTCATGCTAAGTGAAATAAGCAAATCCCCCCAAACCAAAGGCTGAATGTTCTCTCTGATATGCGGATGCTACCACACAATAAGTGGAGAGAAGAGAAGTTCATTGGATTAGACAAAGGGAATGAAGGGAAGGGAGAGGAAGGAGATGGGAATACGAAAGACATGGAATGAATTGGACATAACTTTCCTATGTTCATATATGATTACATGACCAGTGAAACTGCATCATGTGCAACCACAAGATGGGAAATTATACTCTATGTATGTATAATAATGTGTCAAAATGCATTCTACTGTCACATATATCTAAAAAGAACAAATAAAAATACAGAAAAAGAGAATAGAGAATGTTGTAAAAGGAAGTAGAATTTTGAGCATGAATTGATTAATTATCAGTGGAGTGCTACAGTGATGTGTCTCATGTCCTAAAATGATGGATGAGCACAGGTATTGCTAGGCTTTTCTGCTCAAGAAGGTTTGAATGAATATCCTTACTTCCAGTGGCTTTTAGAAGGTCTCAATGTGCTCACAAGCTGGACTCACCAGTCAGAGTCTGGGCACTTCATTCCCTCAGGTATTCATTAAGCAAGTTTTCAGCTTTTTCTGAATATTAAGTGCTGTACTGAAGACTATGAAAGAATTTGCAGGTTTCATCTCTGCTGTCCTGAAGGCCTGAATCTGTGGAGATGTTCTCCAGTGACTTGAGAGATCAAGTAAAGGCTGCCCATGGCCCTTCTGGCTTTGTGGTCAGGCAGAGTCCCAGAGGCATTAAGGTTATAAGGACCTGAGTTTAACTGAGATGAAGAAGGAAGACGTACACTTAATTTCGAGTTAATTTGGGTTCAAGTTGGAAAATGACATTTGGACAAGGCTGGAGAGGTGGGTAGGACAATGTGTGACTCAGGGTAGCTGGTGGAATAGGAACTGGTCCTATTATCAATAAGGTTCACTGTGGGGAATATTTTCTGATAACAAGGCTGAATAACATTTGTAGTCAGTTGGGCCAGGTGTCCCTCAAAATACAGCATGTGTTATGAGGAATATCCACTTGTATGTTTTGGTGCTACTTAAAATAGGTCCACTGCCAGAAATGTGTGGGAAAGAGCTGGGTGACACCAGGTAAGGTGGCTTTCTGTAGGGCAGGATTCCACAGAACCTTCACGATGCAAAGGTTTTTATTGATCTTCTCTTATATGAGAGTCTGTTCTCAAAGCAGGGCCTGTCCTCCAGTGACTGTTGATGAGCTGGCACAGGAGTGGTAGACATGGGGCATCCCTTTGTCCTGATCCTCTTCTGCTTTCAGAGCTGTCCCTCAGGCCAGTGGCCACATCTTACTGCTGCTCACAATCTGCTGTCGTCACCAACAACACCTCAGGGTCTCTGCTCTGACAACTGCAGGGTGCTGAACGGTGCAATCTCCACCCCGAGTCACAGTTGCTGAGTAACCTCACTTACAGCCACATGTCCACATGTTGTGGACAGTGGGCTCTCAGGAGAAGAGACAGGATCTCCCTGGGATCCAAGTGACACTGACTGATGTGACTGATGCTTGTGCTTGGTCCCAGTCTATCTTCATCCTGAAAACATCTTCATCTAGAGATTGCACACCATCCTGAACCTACATGATATCCTTGATCCGATTTAGGGCCTGCAAAGCTTGAAACATTCACTGTCTGACCCTTTACCAGAAAAACATTGCCAACCCCTGCTCTACACCTGCACTGTTCATTACAGTAGCCACTAGCCACATTTTCAGCACTTAAAATGTGGGCTGGTGTTAACAGTTAAAGATGCTAGAATTTGAAGTCTGTACAAAAAAACAAAGCAAAACCAAGCCTGAATGAAGAAAAACTAAAACAAAACATAAAAGATCTCAATAATTTGTAAAAAGTTTCAATTTCATGTTGAAAAAATACTTCAGATACACAGGGTGAAATAAAATGCTGTTTGAAAGTTAATTTCAACTGTTTCTCTTTACTTTTTTTTATTTTTATTTTTTTTGTGGCCACTAGCAAATTTAAAATTCCATATGTGGCTTGCATTTGTATTTCTGTCATCCAGTGCTGAGCTCTAGTACAGAACCCATGTTGATACCCCACTGAGTCCTTGCTTCAGGGAGCCTCTTGGAAAAAACCTAGCTGGTTCTTCAGGAGGCACACGTTTAGTAAATGTGACCAAACCCTAAACATATTATAATTTGGTGTTTGTGTTTTATTGTCAGCTAAGCTATAATTTAATAGATGTAAACTCTTACCTTTAAAGAAGGATATATAATTTCCTTTGTGTTTTTCCACAAACAGATATACTTATCTGTTTTATTTTATTTATTTTTTACTTTTGGTTCTGAGAATTGAATCTAGGATCTTGCACAGTCTCCCGCAGTCCCAGAGCTATACCTCTAGCCTCTGTTTTATTTTAAATCAAGTGTTCCTATATTATGCTTCTATGATTCAAGTTTTTTAAAAAGCCTAGCAGTTATCTATTTCTGTATTGCAAAAATTGTGACCTTATTGTGTCTGGTCTTTGATCTAGCAACTCTACTTCTAGGATTCTGTCCTAAGGAAATATATGAATGAGTGGGTAGACAGACATATGTCATGATAGCATTGTCACTGACGATGAACACCAGATGAACACCATCCTGCCACAGTTTGGACCTCGAATGTCTCCCAAAGGCCTGGGTGTTAAAGGCTTGGTCCTTAGACTGGTGCTACTGGGAGGTGGTAGCACTTTTAAGAGGTGAGGACTAGTGGGAGGTCTTTAGGCCTTTGAGGGTGTCCCTTGAAAGGGGATTATGAGACCCTGGTCATCTCCTTGTCCTCTTTCTCCTCCTCTTCCTCTCTTCATTCTCATTTTAACCTCCTCGTCCTCCTCTTCCATACTTGTGATGTAATCAGACTTTGCTCTGCCACATGTTCTTTGTCATTGTCATCTGGAACCTCCACCAAAGACCTAAAAGCAGTGGGTTCACCTGGTCAATGACTGAAACCTCTAAAATCATAGGCTTAAATAAACCATTTTTCTTTTTAAGTGAATGATCTCAGATGTTTGTTAGATAGAAAACTAACACATTGTCCAGCTATAAAGATTGCCTATTTAAAATGTGGAATATTTTACCTAGATATATTGCCAATAAAAATCACAGTAAAGCATTACTAAGAGTATTTATAGGTGATTAGTATTTTAAGGAGAAACATGAATTTATACTTTTAAAAACTGAACAGTTCTAACAATTCATACTAGTGCTCTTGGGAAGTTTTGGGTCACTTTAATTTTCTTCATGCTTACTTGTGTGACGAAGTTTCTGCAATACACTTGTATATATTATATAATTAATTAAAATAATTATATAACTGTATATATGAAATAGCTATATGAAAAGTTCACACTTCCAAGTGCAGATAATTTTGTAGCATGGGAATTAATAAAAATAGACTTTTATTGTCACATAATGAGGAATGTTAGATGAAGAGTATTTCCCCCAATATTAGTCATATATTCAGAGAAATTCTTCTGATAGGTAAGGAGTGATCAGTAAAGAGTAAAGAGTATCTAAAAGATACTACAAAAGTCATTAAAGTCTAAAGTCATTACTTGAAAATCTAAAATCTACCCTGGGTTCTCCAGTTCACTACAACTGTGAAGGCTAGTGATTTTTCTACTAAAATAATTTCCTGAACTCTTGAGTACTTTATGGCTGGTTATTTTTAAGTGACCCAGCACAGGAAGGATGGGGTGGAGTACTATGGGAACTTTTGCCAGTTAATGGAAAAATGGTTTGAAAGTGAATAAAGTTACCAAAAAGAGTGTAAACAGCATTATATTTGAACCAATTTCTTTATTATGGCAAGTAAATGGAGATGTGTGCTTGACTAAGTAAATCTTCGGATTTTTTTTAAAAAATTATTTATTTTCATGGTGAAATTCAATGCTAGGAATCAAAGTTGAAGCTTTTAAAAGCAAGGCAATGGCTTTCATCATAGTGGAGTAGAGCTCCAGAGAGGGGTTTACCTTTAACTTTCAAAACATTACACAAAATTTTGTAGAATCCATCTTATGTTCAATATCTGAAATGATATGTTTTTGACATTTTATGTATAACTTCAGCTAAGCTAATGGGAAACGTCACTGGTAATATGTATATCATTTGAAAAACTAGTGATGGGTCTTCTAGATTATTAATATTCATAGAGATTCTAGAGATTATAGATTATTCTAGAGATTATATAGATTATGGTCGTAATGTTCATAGAGATTCTAAGATATTCATAGAGTTGCCTTTCCCATCCTAACCAAGAAGATTATAACCATCCTGTGGTGTCCATCTCCCCGTATATACCTCTTGCAACACTGGGATGGTCGTGGGGTTATCTTTCTGTGTATCTCTCTGTCTTCCATTAACCTCTGACCTCCTTGACCACCATAACTATGTCCCACTTGTTTTCATATCCTTAACTGGCAGAGGGCATGCGGTTAGTGCTGAATCAAAAAAGGAAATAAGAGAGGACTGTTCTGGATAGTAAAAGTATTAATTGGTCCCTGCACTCAAAAGGCAGTAGACTGAATTGTTCCATGCTAGATGCTTTGTGGATGCAAGAAAATCCAATAATCACAAACTCAGGGACCTTTAAGCACATTTTTCAGAGAAAAATCTCCTAAAGGCTGAGCAGCCCTAATCTGAAACTTCAAAATCTGAATTTTTTTGAGCATTTGACATGGTGCCAGAAGTAAAAAATTCCACAGTACAAAGCTTTGTTTCATGCACAATGATGAAAGATATTGTATTACATTATCTTCAGAAGATGTATTCAAAATGTATGTGAAACATAAATGAATTTTGTGTTTAGACTTGGGTCCCATCTGCAAGACATCTCATTATGATTATGCAAATATTGCAAAATCTGACAAATTCAGAAACCTGAAATATTTTTGGTTCTAAGTATTTTGGATAAGGTATTCTCAATTTATACAAGTATCTGGATGAAGTTTCTTATTTCATCTTTCATTTTAATTCCAGTTCTCATCAGCTGAAATTCTTCTAGTCCACCTCTGTGCCTCCTTCCTGTTCCTTCTCCATATATCTGTCATGCTTGTTTCTCTAAATTAGTCTGGTCTTATTATTCTCCTGCTTATTGTCTGTAATCAGCTTCTTGCAATAACCAGATATTCCATCTACTTTGTAGGACATTGGAGCTCTCAGTGGTCTCCCCCACTTACTGCTACTGTCCCCATATCTGAACCCTTGTCACACCACACAGAACCAGTTGTCATCTTTTTTGGTGTGTGTGTGTGTGTGTGTGTGCGCGCGCGCGCGCTCGCGCACTGGGGATTGAACTCAAGAGCACTTGGCCACTGAGCCACATTCCCAGTCCTATTTTGTATTTTACTTAGGGACAGGGTCTCACAGAGTTTCTCAGTGTCTCACTTTTGCTGAGGCTGGCTTTGAACTTGTGATCCTCCTGCCTCAGCCTCCCAAGAAGGTGCCAGTTGTCATTCTTTAACAGACCATGTGCTTTGCTATTTTCTTTGCTGGAAATGTTCTCCAGCTTCCTACTTTTGCCAGAAGAGCTCCTCTTCTATAAAAGACCAGCTCTCTAACCCCTCCAGAGAGTTTGCCTTGCTCTTGCAGTAGTTCCTGTCTAGTGCTTACCAGGTCTTTGATTGATAATGGCCTGTGTGTCTGTCCTTTGCTTCTGGATTTCTGCCTCTCCCAGTTTCCATTGCTCTGTCTCAGTGCTCAAGAAATGGAAGCTCCCCTCTGCTGAGTGCCAGCCAGATGCTATGCATTTGGTAGACTTGGTTCCCACTGGATGAAAAAGTTTTGGGGGCCAGGAATCACGGTTTACCCTGGGCTGAGCATCTGATTTGGTAAGAGCTCTCTAAATAAAAACATAATTGGTTGAGTGTGGACTTCTCCATGGCCATTTTAAGATAGGTAGACTAAGTCATTTGAATTCTACACACATACACACATTTTATTTCAGTTTCATGCAAAGACTTTTTGAAAATAAATGGTGGGTAATTTGTAATGACATGACTTATTTACTTTTCTTGTTTTTTTTCTTTCTTTCTTTTTTAGCAAATCATTGAACACTAGCAGGAGGGTAGATCAGGGAGAGAACATAGGAAATGGTCTTCCACTTAGTACTTAGAACATTGCAGAGAACACTGAGATGAAAGGGAACAAAGTCAGAAGGGAGATGAGTGTAAATGTAGGTTCTTGATGAAAGGAAAGTCATGGTGAAATAGCTCATCACAGTTTCATAAGACTTAAAATATTTTGTGGAAAACATTCTACTCTAGAGCTGCCATCTCCTTCTCTCCTGTTAGGTTTTGCCTCTGTTTTGATCGTGTTGTGAAATTCCTGTCTCCTGTCACTCTGCTGATCTAAAGCAGTGTTTCCTTAGAATGCTGCCTGGGGATCTCTTCCACTACACCTCCTGTTAGAGCTGTTGTCTTTCACTGTGTTTCAATTACACAACTTCATGAACTCATGTGTAGTTTTGAAATAAATATATTTTTATGTATTTTTTGTCTCTGTAATTAGTTTGCAATTCCTTATAGCCACGGACTCTTATTTTCCTTTTAAATGACCCAGTGTGCTTAGTAACATTCTGCAAAGATTGTTAGCAAATATCAGAGTGTTTCTGCATTAACTCATTGTTAAGTATTTAAAATCTTAGTTGATGTGTATAGTCCAGATCCTGACGGATGCTTTTTATACTATATTCATCAGCAATTAAAAGAGAAACACAGGTTTGGCTTCAGATATTCACTTTGCTACATATTAGCAATTGAACCTTTAAAGTAACATCTACTTCACAGGGTTGATGAGGAGATGTTGTTGAGAGAAAGCATATGTAAAGGCCAAACCATGTCTGATACATAATAAATACTTGACAGATATTAGCTCTTATGTATACATACAAACAGAAACTCTACAAAATGTGTATAGTTTGTACATATATAGTTTACTCTAGTGATAGGAAAATTTATTTAGTAAATGGCAGATGTTAGAATATTAAGGTAATAGTAGTTGTGCATTAGAAAGTTGAACATTATGACTTTTTTGTTTGCTTATTTTGTTTCGAATTCATCCTGGGGATTAAACCCAGGACCTTGTACATGCTAGGCATACCTTCTATCCCCTAAGTCTGAATGTTATTTTTAAAAGAAGTAAATCTTTTATTGTGTGTTGATATTCAAAATTATATCAAGTCCTTCAAAACCATATGAAGTGTGCTATTTAAAGTCTAACTGAAAGATACTACATGTTAAAATAATCAAGAAAACACATAGTTATGGAAATGCTATTCATAATTCTGTCCATATCTGTGCAGCAGTTTTAGTGTAGATTCCATTATAATGGGGGTTGCTTAAAGACTCCTCTGTGGGACATTCTGTACTGGAACAAGTTTTATCATTGAAACAACTAATAATGATGTTACAGAGTTTGTAGCGATTATTGTAAAGTGGTGAAAAAGTGTTTTCATAAAGTGCCACATCCCGTTAGCAAGGGAGATCTGGAAGATGGAGATGGACTCTGGGCAGAGGGTTATCCTACCCCTCCTGTGCTGAGGTAAACCCTTCCACTTCTGAAGCATGGGCTTTATTATGCTCTTGGAGTGTGAAATGTATACAGTTTCAGCCAGCATGAGACAGTGTAGTTATACTCCAGTTAATCATGCCATCAGTCAATTTATAAAGCTCAATATAATCATTTCGTGGCAAAAGAGAAGGGAAAACATATGGAAATGGTAGGAGACCTTCAGTGATACACAAAATTATAAGAGGTTATGAGGGGAAAGGGGGTGGGGGGAAAAAAGGGGAGAGAACTGAACAACAGCAGAGGAGGTAGAGAGGGAAGATGGGAGGGGAGGGGAGGGGAGGGGGCATAGTAGGGGATAGGAAAGGTAGCAGAATACAACAGTCACTAATATGCCATTATGTAAAAACGTGAGTATGTAACAGAAGTGAGTCTGTATTATGTATTTGGGGAGTTCAAATCTCAATTGAGTCGAATGTATGAAAGATGATATGTCTTGAGCTCTGTAATGTTTTGAACAATCAATAAAAAAAAAAAAAAAAACTAAAAAAAAAAAAAAAAAAAAAAAAAAAAAAAAAACAATTACAGTAAGAGTTATAATGAGATGAGAGAGATGGGAGCACCTCTGGGAGCCATTTCCTCACTTCCAGAATACTGTTCTTTGGGCTGTTTGTTTATTGGATTCTGGGATACTTAGATTTTCTGTTGTTTTTTTTTTCATTTTTTTTTCTTTTAAAAATTCCTCCTTCTTCTACTCTCCCACTTACTTCAGAGGCTGCCGAGGTGGGGAGGGCATATGGCTCTGTGCATGGAGGTTGCATACATGTGTACACTGGGGGATGAGTGGGGAGCTGTGTCTCCTGGAGAAAAAAGGCCCATTTTCTAGCACACAGGCTTTCATTTGCTTCGTTCAGTGCTCTGTCATCCCAATAAAGGCTTCTTACTGATTTGATTGCCAGTGGGATTATTTCCCTATTCTGCTGAGGGAAAAGAAAAGAAAAGAAAAGAATCCCTCCCATAGCATCATTGTCTAAATTGCACAAAGGCACACTGTATTAAAATGTGTTGCCTACTGATGGCTTGATTTCCAGGTCGGGTGGGAAGTAGGTGAGCTCCCTCCTGGCTGCAGTTTCATAGCCAAGCTACAGCCAGTTCTTGGAGCCCTGACAACACTTGGGCGTGCTTAGTCTTTTTGCCAGTGAAAGGAGCGGGGCAGGAGCTCCAGGCAGGTGCAGTCAGGACGCTTGTTGCTGGGCCAAAGGAGTTCTGAGTTGGGACTTCCTGTTTGCTGGGACATTTTCCCTTCTTTAGCTGGCTGGCACTAAGAGCTCTTTGTGGCAGTGGCCCTGCCTTCCCTGCCTTCATCCCTGCTGTCCCACAGCCCAAACTCTGAGCTCCCAGACACTCTGGGCTCCTATTTGGTGTCATCTCTTCATACTTCCTGGGTAGATGTTTCCTTCCCTTGGGTCACATCTCTGGCTGACTGGCTGGCCAGCATCCCTGTCATTATGGTGGTTTCTAAACTCTGTTCTGTGGGAATTGCTTGATACATATAGGTAAGCAGAGTGAGTTCAGCTTTCTATCAGACATAAAAAGTGCTGACTTCACAGTACATAAAGGTACACAAGTATCAGCTGTGTAACTCAGGTTAGTGATTGTGCTTTTGTGGGTCATAGGAGTTTGTAAACTTGCAGGTTGTAGGAGTGTGTAAATTTGTGAGTCATTAAGTGTTCGTAAATTAGACTGGAGCAGGAAAGTTATTTACCTCAAGTCATGGAAAATCTAATTTTCACTTTTCTGTGGATGTGTGGGATCCCTTGTTTCTCCTGGTACCTCCTCATGTTCTGTGTTCACGGACAGATTAGCTGGACCTCAAGTATCCTCAAGTACTTTAGAACAAGGACTGGTGAACCTTACACGGGTCTATGAGTCACCTGGGGACCTGTGAAAATGCTGACTCAGGCAGGACCTGAGATTCTACATTTCTAATAGGCTCCAGGAAGACCTTATAAGACTTCTCTCACTCAATAGGAGTTTGGTCTTTTATACTTCTTTTCAGTTTTACCTCAAAATTCCATCTACACTCTCATTTTTATTTTGTTTTATTTTATTAAGAGTCCTTTCTGGTGTGTCTATTTGCTTTGATATTATGAAGAGGTATATCAATGTACATTTAAAAAAACTTTCTGAACTATTGATGTGTTTCCAAGATAATATACACCTTACAAGTTAGTTGCCTTTATTTTATTTTATTTTATTTTTTGGGGGTGGTACCAGGGATTGAACTCAGGGGCACTCAACCACTGAGCCACATCCCCAGCCCTATTTTGTATTTTATTTAGAGATAGGATCTCGCTGAGGTGCTTAGCATCTCACAGTTGCTGAGGTTGGCTTTGAACTGGGGATTCTCCTGCCTCATCCTCCTGAGCTGCTGGGAGTGCTGTACACCACTGCAATTGTCTTTATTTTTTAAATTTTCCTGTTAAAGTTGTGCAAGCTTTTTAAATTTTACAAAAATGTTTGAGCACTTACAGTTTACACAGGTCCTTTGCCAGGGATGGCTTTTTTTTTTCCTTCTTTTTAACTCATTTGCTATCATTGGTGTGAATTCTGGAGCCAGAAGACTCTCAGATAAGTAAATGCTACCATGGCAGGGAATTTCACATGTAGGCAGACTGTATAGACAAGAGAATGACTCTGAAAGAGATGTACTAGGAAAAAATTCCCAGTAGGACTGTCATAATGTACAACACAGTTTTCTGTCAGTGTCTGCTTCAGCTATTTCCAATCTGTTCTTGCCCCACCATGTCCCCACTCTGCACCCATCTTGGACCAGAGAAGTCTGGGAGCTTTGTTGGAAATTCGTTTTAACATAGGGAATGTCACTGCATGTGCATGCACACACGTATACCCATAGGCATGGACACACACACACACACACACACACACACACACACACACAGTGTCAGGGGAGAGGGTCAGGGGATCAAGACTTGTAAATCCTTAACTATCCTTGGTGGGTTTTGCTGCCTCCTAAGGTCTGGAAGTTCCCTTTTGTTGAGGCTGCAGCAAGAAATTGTATGTTTAGTCCTACTTGGGGCCTCGTTGCCTCACATCCACACACTGGCAGAGGATTGACTTTTTTGAGGGTTTCTGCAAGTTGACCTAATGTAGTCTAGTATTTGTTACACTTTTTTTCCTGGTTAATACAGTGAAAATTTAGCATTCTAATTTGCATAGGGAAACATGAGTGGGATACAGCTAGGATCTCACTAGGGAAGAAACTCTAGGAAGTTTCTCACTAGGAAGGAACTGGTTCTAGGATGAACTTCAGGGTAAGAGTTCCAAGGTTCACTTTCCAGTCTAGACTTGTCTATGTTTTTTGGTTTTTTTTCAGTTGTAGATGAACACAATGCCTTTATTTATTTTTTAAATGTCGTGCTGAAGATCAAACCCAGTGCCTCACATGAGCTAGGCAAGTGCTCTATCACTGAGCCACAACCCAGCCCATGATGTCCAAAAAACCAGCATAAAACCATTTCCCTGTGCTGAGACTTGAAAGAAACACTTGGTAAAGGGAGTACTGAGTGTGTATGAACCCTGCTCTCAGCGGCTCTCCTGAAATAAATACAATAAAGTATGTTGGGGGCTATTATTCAAAAGGATCTTTGATAGAGCCCAATGGTATAAAGTCTATGAATAATTTAATGAAGGCCTTTTTGCAAGGGCCCCAAATGTTGAAGGCTAAGTAGAGAGCTTTTCAGATGTCTCCAGGGAAAAAGTTACAAAGTCTGAAGGGATGGATAGACTGCCATTATACAATCCTTCATGGGTATTTTTTAGCTCGACTAAGCTGTATTTTGAAATATGTTAAGTTCAATTGCTCAAATAGAGAAATATTTTCATTTACTCAATGGAAAACTCGTGACCAAAACTTTCTTTGCCAAAAGTCATCAGCTTTAATTTCAGGAAAGTTATATGCCGAGTTGATTAAATCCAGCGCTGCAACTCATTGCTTGATTTCCTAATATGTACAGTGAGAAGGTTTAAATATGTCACTCAGGTCCCTTTTATCTCCAAAGTCCTCTGTAGTAGCCAGAATCTCAAACTAGGTAATTGAGACTATTTGCAAAGGTGAGAATTGGGCTTTGGGAACCACCAAGACATTAGGTAGTGTTGAGCCGTGGCTGGAGTAGGAGCCATTTTACATTTAGGACTAAAGGCCAAAGAGGGCAGGGTTACAGGAGTTAGAGATAAGCTTTAGGGAGCTGCTGGACAAAAGCTATGAAGATGTGCAGCCAATCCTGATGAAGAGGGGAGCTGGCAGGATGGCTACTTCAACTTCACCCTTTTCTCCTGTCATCTCCTGGTGGTGGCCTCTGTGAGTCCAATGTGGTGCAATCCAGAGAGTTCCATACACCTCAGCCTCCAAGGACACAGTGAAGAAGGCTGGAGGGGTGCAGGGGCAAGAAGAAGACATCCAGAACTTTCTTTATCATCATGTTCCCAAACCAATACTTTTTTTTTTCCCCCCCAAGGTAAACAAATCCTATCTCAAAACTAGCTTCCTGGGGCCTTATCTCTGTCACTTACCACTGTGGCTTCAGGGCTCAACCCAGGACCCCTGGTAGAGTTCATCATCAGTCTAAAGCCCTGATGGGCAGTGAGGTGCACCTCACCAAGGGGGAAGTCTGTGGATCAACGACTTCAGTGCTGACGTACCCACAGAAATGGTGAACCAATGGCTCTGTCAGGTCAGGTTTCTTCAAGTTTTTGCTATTCTCAGCCTAGTGAAATCTGTTAAGATAACAGTTTTCAGACTGTAGGACAGAACTAAAACCTTAAAATTTCATTTGCCGGGCTGGGGGTGTGGCTCAGTGGTAGAGTGCTCGCCTAGCATGTGTGAGGCACTGGGTTTGATTCTCAGCACTACATAAAAATAAATAAATAAAATAAAGATATGTGTCCATCTACAACTAAAAAAATGTTTTTTAAAATTTTATATGCATTTGGTAAAAATAATCTGTTTACTATAAAAGGGTTTACAAGGAAAAGATGATTCACTGCCTCTCTTAATTTTTTTTTTCATTTTTTAAAAAGTATTTTTAATCTGATACTTAGAACTTGTATATTTTATTTTATTTTTTCCCATATTTCTGCCTTTTTATTGGTGCATTATAGTTGACATAATGATGGGATTTGTTGTCACGTATTTGTACATGTACACAATAGAACAATATAATTTGACCAATATCACTCCACAGCATTTTTTCCCTCACTTCCTACTTCCCACCCCTGATTCCTTTCTTCTGCTGATCTCCCTTTGATTTTTACAAGATCCACCACAATCTTTGTTTTCCTTTTTCTTCTTTAGCTCTCACATATGAGGGAAAATATAAGTCCCTTGACTTTCTGAGTTTGACTTATTTCGTTTAACATAATGGTCTCTAGTTCCACCCTTTTCCCTGCAAATGACATAATTTCATTCTTCTTTATGGCTAAATAAAACTCCAATGTTCGTATGTATCACATTTTCTTTATCCATTCATCTGTTGATGGACACCTAGGCTGGTTCCATAGTTTGGCTATAGTGAATTGTGCTGTTATAAATGTGGGTATGCATGTATCACTATAGTATGATGCCTTTAATTCAGGATAAATACCAAAGAGTGGTACAGCTGGGTCTTATGGTAGCTCCATTCAGGTTTCCTGAGGAATCTCCATACTTTTCATAGTGGTTGCACTAATTTGCAGTCCCACCAGCAATGTATGAGTGTATCTTTTCCCCCACATCCTCACCAACATTTACTGTTGCTTGTATTCTTGATACTTGCCATTCTGACTGGAGTGAGATGAGATCCCAGTGTAGTTTTAATTTGCATTTCTCTAATTGCTAGTGATGCTGAACATTTTTCATATATTGTTGAACATTTGTATTTCTTCTGTGAAGTGACTGTTCAGTTCCTTTGCCCATTTATGGATTGGGTTATTTGTCTTTTTGGTGTTAAGTTTTTTGAGTTCTTTAGCAATCAATGCTCTATCTGAGATGCAGATGGCAAAGATTTTCTCCCATTCTGTAGGTTCTCTCCTCATGTTCTTGATTATTTCCTTTGCCATGAAGAAGCTTTTTAGTTTGATACCATGCCATTTATTGACTCTTAATTTTACTTCTTATGCTTTTCAAGTCTTGTTGAGGAAGTCAGTTCCTAAGCTGACATGATGGAGAGTTGGGCCTGCATTTTCTTCTAGTAGGTGCAGAGTAATTCCTAAGTTTTTAAACTTGTACATTTTAATGGGATACCATACATGTATACCTTGCAGAGTGTTTAAACAATTTTAAACATAATTATTTTCTCAAACATTTATCATTTCTTTTTAGTGAAAACTTTTAAAATTCTTCCTTTTGATTTTTGAAGTATAGTACAATATTCTTATAATTCTTTCTTGTTTCTAATACCATTTCTCACCATCAACAAATAGCATCTCACTGTCTCTGCCAGTAGTTCTGGAAATTTTAATATACAATCCACAGTTTCTTGCAGTACCTTGATATTGTGAGGGAAGAGGGAATGATTTTACTCATTAGGGTTTCTCCTCAATTCTCCCACCTCCCAGGACCCTCCTCTCTCTAGCTATTAGCTAAATCAGTACATTTATTATCTCTATTGCTTGGCTTTGAAACTTAAATGTTTATTTTGACCTTTATATCTTAATATTAAATTAACACTTTGAGGAGGATATTCTTGGACTCAGTAGAATATCTTTTATGTAAAATAACTCTATAAACTATAAAAACCAGGAATGGGGATTCAGTGTGGCCCAATGTTAAGTTACATTGCTATTCTCTGTGTATCTGTGTGCCTGTATGTTAATTTATGATTAACTTTTGTTTCAGTCAAATATACCTATTTCAAAGCAAGTTTCCTTATGACCTTGTGATGTTAAAACTTAATTTTTGTAAGTGTGATGCAGAAAATTCAGAAGAAACTGAAGGATGCTTGATAAAAAGCATTAAGTGTTGGTTTTACTTCTTTGGTTTGGTAAAGGAAAGTAAGGGGGAAGTTTCCTCTGTCCAGTGAGAACATGAAGAAATTTAGCCTTCTGTAAAAATTTTACAACTAAAGGACTTTTTTTATTTGGCAATTAACTGAATTAAAACATTCCCAGCTGATACTATATGAATAAGACCTTTGGAGGAATATTTATGAACATAAGCCTACATTCTTGGCTCTTCTGTGAAAAATCATCTTTAGGACTACTGTGGATTTCCTCTGGTATGAGGAGTGGCAGGTGCAAACAGGATGGTTCACTAATTGAAGCCTTCTTTGGAAGTCATGGGATTCCTCATCCAGCTTTTGGGCCCAGTTTGTGGGTCAGACTTCTCCATGGACTATGCAAACTAGAATAACTTCACCAAGCCTAGGACCTCTGCTGTGATGGTACTAATGATTCTTATGTGTTTAAAGACCTAAGGTGAGTAGGAAGAGACATCTTGATATAAGAACAGCAACTACATCTGTACAGCAACTAGATCTCGGGAAATTTGTCGAATTAAATTTAACTTCATCACCACCACAGCAGCAATGGCAACAAAAGGCCATCTTAATGAGGGCCAAACAATAATTTCTCTCTCTCTCCTCCCTTCCCTCACCCATCTCTCTGTCTTGTGTGCATGTGTACACGTGTCCGCATGTGCTGGGAATTGAACCCAGAACCTCACTCATGCTAGGCAAAATATTCCACCACTGAGCTACATCTTCAGCCCCCATTTTCCTTTCTATGTATTTATCTAGCAAGATGATTAAAGTGGAAATTACAGTGCATATCAGGGAACTTATTGTTTTGTCACAAAATGAAACAGTTTCTGTAGTTCATGTGAAGGTGAAATCAAAAACAGAAAAACATCAGCTAACAAATTTACCTTTAAAGTTGTCAAAGTTTCCATCCTCCATTGACAACAGCTGCATTTTTAAAGTGGAAAGAAGATGAGTGACACAAGTTACTGCTGCTGAAGGAGGGCTCTGCATGACTAGAACCAGAGCACATTCTGTTCACTCACTGAGCTATTTCTTCCAGAAGCTCAAATGCCCAGGTGCTCACATATTGGGCATATGTGTAAACTCCCCAAGGTGATTACCCTTGTCCCAGCTTTATAACTATTGGTAATATTTGTAAATTTCTATTTCCTGTTTCATCCTCTCTCCATACCTTCATCCATATCTTTCGATTCGCTACTCTCTGTCTTCCTTTCCCCTTTATTGTGACATTATTATGATCAGTACCATACATTCTGAAATTTAATTGGTCACCTATGTTTTATATATTGGTTGATTTTTGACAATAGCTGAAAAATAGGTTTTGTTGCAGTGTACACTCTCAGTGATGTGTTTCTCCGTGGTTTCAATGCTACAACTTCTTGCCTTAAATAAATTTTTTCCAAGTGCTGAACCATACTGTGCCACATTTAGTGGGTTTCATATTTGAGCTGTGATTTTCTTATGCATTTTCTTCCTCCTAAAGTTCCTTATTGTCTCCTCCACCCACCTCCTGCCTCCTTGGGAAGCACAGAAAATACCTTCTGCTGTGCCTCTGCACTTACTCTCTATACTTCTTTACCCTGCTCTCTGCCTCTTGGGTTGCATCAGCAGGCTGCCATGCCTCTTTGCTTCTGGCTGGGCTCAGCTGATGAGGAGCCTGGTAGGAGGGGAGAGAATGAGGTCTTGGTATTCATTCTGCTGTGAGGTTGCTTCCGCCTGGCTATGTATTCCTACCCAAGATTACTTTTCTTCTTTTGGATACTTGACCCTTTTGACTTGGATGAATACTCTTCTTGGCTCCTTGGAGTTGGAGAGGGGCGACAGTCCCACTGTTGCTAGTTTCCAGTTATTGTACTTTCTCTCTTGTACTTCTATAAATAAATCAAAAATTTCCCCAATCTGAGAATGCTAATGGCTTTTGCAGTGGGGTTTGAGGAGGGGTCCAGATTTGCCCAGATGTTGAGGCTTGTTCATGCATTCCTGTTTAAGACAGGAGAACCAAGAAGGCTGACTAGGCCCTCTTTGAACCTGGTTGGGGTGATTTCACTTTAGGGTGATCAGATTGGGGGCTCTTTACCATATACCACATACCCTTCCCCACAAGGCCAAAACAGTTAGAGTTTTTATTCTGGGTATACCTATATGTCCATAACAGCTGCTTCCATTCTCAGTTTGATTTCCTTGAAAAACAGCCATGTGCATGTGTGTGTGTGTGTGTGTGTGTGTGTGTGTGTGTGTGTGTTATCTTGCTGATAGCCTGCTTGAGCTCTGTGGCCTGGGGTGGAAAGAGCAGAAAGGGTTTAAGAGAGGGTTTGTTATGTTCGTATCATAACAAAGTAAATAACTCCCATTTTCCTAAATAATAGCATATATCCATAGTCATTTTTTTATGTTTACAGATTCAGTAGGTTAGGAATTCAGTAAGGACACCATGGGACTGGCTCTTCTCTTGATGTCTGGGGCCTCTGCTGGGATGATTTGGGGTGGAAGCAGCTGGGGCCAAAGGAGCCATTTCCATGATGACTTCTTGATCCATGTGTCTGGTACCTGTGCTGACTTAGCAAAAGGAAGTCCTTGCTTTTGAACTACCACATAAGAAATCCACCTGCTCTGCAGATGACATGTGGGAGGGGCTACATGTTCATGCTTAGCTTGGACATCCCAACATGTACACTCAATTTTCCCTTTTGGAAAAGGCAGAATCTAGCTATTTTTGAACAACTTATTTAAAAATAATAATGCTTAGTAAATGAGGCTCTCATACTAACTCATTAATGATGGTTTATGATTTTTTTTCTTAGTAAAAGTTAAGGTATCAAGGGCATATCTGACCTGACCCAGTGTGGCTGTTTGTCAAAATATAGGTTTGGTTGAATACAGCGAGTTTCATAGGGTGCCTTGCTTTGGTTCTCTACTATGCATCTCTGCATGCCAGTAATTTTAACAACAACAACAAAAAGGCTCTGTTTAATTTGGGTTTCTGCAACAGGATACACAAAATACAGAACAACATGCATAAGTGGATTCATTGCTGCATCTGGCCTCTATAACTAAAGTGACATTATTAAGAAATGGGAAAGCATGAGTTATAAGGATGAATTGTTGCATAGTGAAATAATACACTAGTGAATGCTATCATGATTATTTTTATATATTTTCTCATTTGCTGTTTAAATAGATTGGTTATATCTACTAGATTCAAGGATGTATGCAACCTTAATTAAGAAAGTTAAGAAGTACTGGTCTCAAATATTAAGATGATGTTTGTGATCCTAGGGGCTTTTGTTTTGTTTTGTTTTTCTCCATTGTTGTTATGTCTTCCCTCCTAGTAAATACATTTGTTTCCCAGACAATTATCTTCTAGCAGCAGTTTTTTAAAATTAGGTTTACCAGTGAAGCTAGTCTTTATTACATGGGTCTTCTCTTGAATAATTTTAATCAAAGATAAGACACTGTAAGCTAATGAAGGTTTGATCAGTGCATTACCTGCCTTTATTGGGCTTCTTTGTTGTCTGAGTTTAAGTTCACTGTCAGGTCTGTGTTCCTGAAGAGTCTCAAAGACTTCAGGTACACTATTTGGTGTCCCTGAAAAATGTGCCTCTGGAGTCTTGGTATGCTCTGTCCTTTCCATACATAGGCATCTCTGTTTTCACTGACATTTTTTAGGGCCTTTGGACCTCATTACTTTTCCCTTGGGATCCTGAAGATGCTTCTCAACTCTGAGGGTCAAGGGTTCTCCTTCTTGAGCACAGACCCTACTCCCAGAAAATTGGAAAAAGTCCATAAGGATGCTTGGTGGCCAGAGAACTTTCTCACAGATGTATACACATAGTGTTCTCCTCTTTTGAAACCTCAGAGAAATTCATATATATATCTATATCTGTTAGTTGTAGATGGACAGCATGCCTTTATTTTATTTTTTATGTGGTGCTAATGATTGAACCCAGTGCCTCACACATGCTAGGCAAGTGTGCTCTCTCCCTGAGCTACAGTCCCAGCCCAGAAATATCTTAATGGTGCTTAATTGTACCCTGGCTTGTATTTCTTTTGTTTTCTTACTTCTGTTTTACTGTAGGATTATATCCTCCTTTAAGGCTGAGAGGAAGTTTTTCTCATCTGTATAGACAAATAATGCCCAATATAGTTTCTGCAATATGGTTGAAACCTGGAAATCTTTGTCAAATTGAAGGGAATTCTGAGTTTCTCCTAGTCCACTGGTTTGAATCAGGTCTTTGTCTTCTGTGTGCCCTTAAAGGTGATAGAATTGGTAGTCTTTAGGGAATAAAAGAAGCCATATCAGATATTTCAGCTAGGAATGTGTCCATCTAGTCAGTTTATTTATGAAGAAACATCTATATGTAGAATTAGTTTTCTTATCACTGTAGATTTTTAGCAAATGACTCTGTATCAATCGTTCAGTTGGTTAAATACTGTAAATATTTAGTAGAGAGTCTGTTTTTGATATGAGTATTAACCAACTTGAGTTTCTCCTAGTTTATATATATATATTTATATAAATATATATATATATATATTCCTCTTATGAAGGGGGTAGTTATTTAGTAATCAATCTTACTGTCAGAGTGTTTTTTCTTCACTGTAATACATCTATTTATTTATTTATTTGTATTTTGGTTATTAAATTTAGTGCCATGTTTTGATCAAAGTACTTACCAGAATATCTAGATGGTAATTAGGATGCCATTCAATTACTACCTGTTTTAAATATCAATAAACTGAAAAAACAAAAACAACAAAACCCAGCTATCATTGAGGGATAGTTATGGAGCATCTGGAAAATAGCTTGTGGAAGCCTGTCCATTCTCTCTCTCTCTCTCTCTCTCTCTCTCTCTCTCTCTCTCTCTCTATATATATATATATATATATATATGTATATATATGTATATATATATACACACACACACACACATACACACAAATATATATATTTGTTGGGGGGGGCTCAGAAGATGGGATTTTTGTCATTGTAGCCAAGTGATACTAAAGGGAATGATCTTTGATTTCTAGTATATCTGCATCTTTGAAAGAAGTTAAAAAAGAAAAATCATCTTCACCATATCTCTACTTCATAATGAACTGGAGTTTAGAATGTATTTGTACTTATTGAATATTAAGACCAATTAAGTAAGAGGGTGCATCATGCTGATCTGGAAATTTTTATTATTAAGCCATCATTTCCCAGGATATTGCAAGATGTTATCTTACCAGACAGAGTAAAATGGATTATTTGAAAATAAGATTGTAATTTCTTTGATAATAAATCATCAGTATTATATTATAGCTATTGTGACAGTTCTGGCTTTGGTCATTGGTCTGTTTATGGAAAAAAAATGCTTTTTGGATATCTTCAAACCAGATGGAAACTGTCAATGAGGGTCCTTTTAACTCTTTTGTCTAGTTGACATGAATTTGGTTAAAATAGTTGATTACTTATTTGGAGGGAGTAGCTATTACATATGAATTTTTTTTAGTATCATAAAGTCAATTCTTTTAAAATGGAAGAACAGTAAGTTGGCTTGGACTTTAAGATTCATTTGTAAAAACAAAGCTTAAAAATTTTTAGGTGTTAAAGCAGAAATCTATGTGACACAAGTCAAGGCTAAGATTGAACTATGGACCTAAAGAAACAGAATGTATGCTTTTCCTGCATTATTTTACAACAAAGAATCCTGTATATACCTTCCCCAAACTGGTGATCCACGCTTCTTAAATGTCTACCATTGTGTTAGATCTTGGTTGAGAGTTCTGAAGATTAGAAATGGGATCTCTGCTATGGAGGTGATCATCTAAATTACATCAGTGATACTAGCAAGGGTGCTATTCTGTTCTGCACATCCCTCCTGTTTAGCAAATTCTGCCTGCATGCAGGGCCCTCACCAGAAGTCTTGGTGAAATGTGCACTGGAAGTTGACTTTGGTACCTTGCTTTTGTGTTAATATTGCAAGCGTGTCTAATCATAGCCTAAGAGGATTTGAGGTTCTCTGGAATGATTTGAGATCTGTAGCCAGAATAAAGTCTCACTTGCTTCTGAACTTCAGACACAACGAACAATTTCCTGTCATTTAATGGGACAGCATAATGCTCAGTAACTGATTTTGATGTACTTGGATGATAGTGTCCTTGATTTTGAAATGTGATAGGATGTGGCACATTCTCCCTGTACTTCTTGTTTCTGGGCAGTGGCCTACTTACTGAACTCAAGAATTGTGTGTATTTGCCAGTGAGTTTATGGACTTCCTGTGGGTGAGATGTAGGGCTTGCTAATGGAATATTTTGGGTAAGTCAGAGGCCATGAAGCTGCATATCCAATAGCAACATTCCACCAACTTGTCTTGTGAGTGACAATCACCGGATACCTAAGTATTGGTCAAATCTTTTGAAATGGATTCATTTCTGGCATCTTAATAATGCACTGTTCTTTAAAGCACTTGGCTGACTTGGCCAGACCTGGCTTGTTCCATGAGATGATATACACAGCTATTTAAGCTGGCCCATCAATAGAAATGGCTCTGGAGAATTTACCATCTTGACAGATTGTGGCAGGAGTCCTAGAGCCTGGGTAACAAACCAAACACAGTGTGGCATATACAGAAAAGGTACAAATGCCCTGCCTGAAATGATCATCTGTGTAGCTGATTGTTTTCCTCTCAATGTGATGTCATCAGTATTGTTTTGCATTTGGCACAGAAATGCAGTGCATGTTGAAAAGTTTTTGGTATGTGTTTATTTTTAGCTGCACCCATTGCTGCATTGAATTTCAGAATATTTTTATTACCCCCCAAAAAGAACTCTTCATCCTCTAGCCATTGTCCCCTTTGCCCTTCCAGCTTCTCCCTAGCCCTGGCCATCATCAAGCTACTTTCTGCCTCAATAGATTTGCCTATTCTATAAATAGAGTCATATGGTATGTGATTCTTTGTGACTCCATTGTTTCACTTAGAATTTTGCTTTTAAGATTCACCCTAGTTATTTTATGTATCCGTTTTTTATTCCTTTTAAAGGCTGGATAATATTCCCTTGTAGGGACAGACCATGTGTGGTTGATACATTTGGATGGTTTCCACCATCTGGTTTTTGTGAATGTTCACATACAAATTTTGAGGTGGACATATGTTTTATTTCTCTCAGGTACCTGTTCAGGAGTGGTAATACCTTGTATTTTGCAGCGTTTTTTCCCCCTTTCTATATTGGAAGTGGAAGAGGAGATTTTCTTGGTGATACTGCCTCTGTGATGGAGAGGGCATTAATTTGGAGGCAGGAATTTTGGGTTAGAGTTCCAAGTTTGCCTCTGAATAACCATGTGAGGAAGTTCACTCTGTTTCCCCAGCTGCAGAATGAAGTGGTTTTATCAGACAATCTTTAAGGTCCCTTCCAAGTTAAAAATTTCTTCGTGCGTGGTAACCAAGGGCTTTCAAGATATGAAAGGAAACATTTCCAGCAAGGTCTAAATAATAAAACCACACCCGCCTGAGTACCTCGATGTGAGTTTTTTTGTTTCCTAGTTTGAAAACAGATTAGACTTTAATATTTATTTATCGAACTAAATTTTATTGAGTTAAATTTTATGTGCTTTTAAATAAGATAAGGGCTTTAAAAATTGGATGAATATAGAACCAAAATTACTCACATTGGTGTTACCTAAAGATACCTACTTTAAGATTTTGGTGCTTTTCTGTCAAATTTTTCCACTTCACATTACTTATTGTTTACTGAGCTGCAATCAAATCTAACTCACTCCTTGGAATCCTGCTTTGATTGCCCTTCAGTGTCCTCTTGATTTCACTTACATGCTGCTTATGCTGATTGAAAGACCTTTGAGAGTGGAAGGAAGTCTTTGGTTGAAAAGGCTTTGGGAAAGCCACAAAAAATTTTGAAAATGTAAGGTGTTTCCAAAAGTGCATTATGTCTAGTTAAGAGGAAGACTTGTGCACAGTAGGCATTGGTGAGACTGAATGAGTTAAAATCTAACCATTTCATATCCAAGAGTAGCTAATCCACTTCCCCCTTTTTTTTTTTTTTATTCAACAGCCATCAAATCGCTCATTCCTTTCCCAGGGTAGTCTGCTTGAAAAGTATCTGATGTGGTTTCAAATTGACCTCACATCTTCCCAGAAAACACACTCCCAAGATTCTTCCCTGTGTGGGAAGGAAAGTTGACCTGGAGCTTCCTTTGCCTGGTTGGTGTTTTTCAAGCTCGGCAACTTGAGAATTTGAAGTGGCCCTTCCAGGTTCTGGAGAGACCATGCCATACGGTGAAACTGACATTGTAACCCTGGGAAAGGGGTCTGCTCTTCCAAGATGGGTGCTGAGGCTGGAATGACTCCCCCACTGATACCAAAAGCCTGCAGGACTCCATCGTCAGTCTCTAGAGTATCCTTGTTTCCTCTCCAGGTAGTGGTTAGCTATCTTCCTTTATTTTTTCTTACTTGCATAGACTCTTTTTTTTTCTTATTTCCATTTTCTTCATGCCATAAACACTTACCACATAGCGGTCCTAGTGGTTATAGTAAACACTGTTTTGTGCATATTCAGTCAAAGTTTTTGAGCATTTATGTGTCAGGCACTATCAAGCACTGGGATTAAAGAGCTCAGTCTCAGTTTTTGCTTTGGTGACATTCAGCACCATAAGTAAAGTCCTTAAAAATCTGGCTGGAAATACAAAACCACATAAATGCTGTATTTTTTTTTAACCTTTAAAAAACCTTCATTTAAAAGAATGTAGAGATTTCCTGAAGATGATGTATGGCTGCCAGGTTAATTCTTATAAAATACAGCTATCATTATCTCATGATTCTAGTTCAAGAAAATACAGTGAATCATATTGCCTACAGAATAAAGTTTGTTTTACTTTGCAATAATTTTTGCAACTCTTTAAAATCTGATAAATGAATCGAGGCAGGTTTATGTTCCTTCTGTTAGGGGTTTGGACACCTTTCTCTTCTGGGGCTATGGACCAGGTACAGATGAATTGCCAGTAAAATGGGAGACAAAGCTCAATTTATTAATCTGAAATACCTCACTCACCATGCAACTCTGTGGAATGATGTGGGCTGTGCTTCATTTTGAAAAAGGAGCTTCCTATTTTCCTTGAATCTAGAGCTTTGAACCTGTCTATTCAGGACCTACAAATAGTTAGGCTGAGACAAACCCAAGTTTGTTAGTGAAAATAGCTCTGTGAACATAAATTCTTTATGTATAAGAAATCATTTAATCCTCAAAATAACTATGTGGATAGTTATTTTGGCAATTGCTCCATTTTTTTTAGATGAGAAAACTGAAACAGAGAAATTCAGCAACTTATTCAAAGATATGTAAGCTAATAAAGAACATTACTGGGATTTGAACCCAGGGAGATTGGTATTAGATCAGGAAACTTAACCATTCAGATCTGCTGCCTCTCCATGATGACTACTTGCCTTGCTCACCTAATTGGGGATGCAACTGAAAGAGAAAGTGTTAAGGTCTGTGAACAAGTCAAAATAACACCTGGTATTTTGCCAGGGGAATGTTAGAGTTCGTAAACAAGTCTTGATGATGCCTGGCAAAATGCCAGAGGGAGTGGTTTGAGAAGTAACAAAAGCGAGCCATTAAGTGTGGAGATTCCTTATTGGTTGACTGATGTATCTAGTTTATGCTAATTAAGATAAGCTGTGCAAAATGTATAAATACCTCTGTTGTCCTACAATAAAGGGCTTCCACTCCTGCTGTATCAATGTACACAAGTTTTTCATCACACCCCCCCCATTCTGCTGCGGCAAGAAAGTTGATAACATATTTGGAGGGAAAAATGTATATTCTGCAAAGCAATAATTCCACCTATAGGGGAAACCACCTGGTGAACGCAGCAATGCTGAGTTTGCACATCAGGTTATACCTCCTCATTGACAGGGGTTGAATAAAGGATGGAGAGGTCAGTGGGAGAAGCATCAGAAGTGTTCACATTCCTTGGCCATGGCAGTAATGCAGGGGTTCCAAATGTTTCAAGTTTCCTCATGTCATCAAGAAGCCAACCTCTGCCTCATGCTTGCCCATCTTTTTACACCCACTGTTTACATGTTCTGGGCCATCCTTCTCATCCGGGATGCTTTAGTCCTCTGGGACTCATGCTTTGGGAGTGACTCAAATGTATTGTGATTTGTTTAGCAAACTCCTATAGCATTATTGTCTTCATCCATAGCAATCACTTTCTGATGGGACAAAACCAGGAAGCATAGATGGATTTATAGGGCCAAGTATCTCAAATATAAGAATCTGCAACAAAGAACAATGATGGTTGCAGTTTTCATTCAGCTTATTTTAGCAGGTTGACACATCTTGTACTGTACTTATATTGTCATTTAATTGCTTTATGAGTGCCTGATTTAGCTCATTAGCTAAACTGTAATCTCCTCAAGACCCGTGTGTGTGTGTGTGTGTGTGTGTGTGTGTGTTGTGTGAAAAACACACAGCAGGACATTTTAAAAATAAAGTAGTTGATAAATATTTGATGGATTTCTCCCTTTTTCCTTCTCTTCTCCCCTCCCTTCTTCTTTTTTTTTCTTTTAACAGCACCTTCTCTTTCTTTGGCTGTTGATGTAAAAGTTAGAAATGATAAAATGACTAGGGTGGCATCTTGAACCATTATCACATTCATGAACAGACTAGAACTCTATAGACTTGATGATTTTTGGAAATTTATTCAGATACATTTATTTTTTCTATCACTCCCAGCCCATCTATTTCTTCCTTCCACATGGTTCATCCTCTTGTAGATAGTTGGCTCAGCAAAGTAAACTCCTGAAGCAGAGTCTTGGGTTATGGACTCATTACACCTGGTTGGCTTTGCCATGTGCTATGGATAGCTTGACCCTGGGGAACAGAATGTGGGTGGGCCATGGGAGTCCATTACTACTCTCGAGGCAGCAGCTTAGAGCACAGGCCTTGGTGGACTGGAAATGACTACCATGCCTCTGTAAGCCTATTTCCCCATCTGTAGGATGGGAATGAATTATGGAGTCTTTATGAAAATTAAATGAGAAAATTCAGGATAAATCTTAGAAGAATGCCATGTATATATATTAAGCACCAAATAGATGTTAGCTATTATTTTTATGGCTAGACATGTAGGTATGAACATCATCCTCTGCTGCCCAGGGTAAAGATGCTCCCTTGAGAGTATAAGCTCCTAGAAGTTAGAATCCTTTAGAGGAAAATGACAAGCTCAAATCTCCAACAATCAAAATGACTAAGAATACCTAACTTCAGAGCTGAAAAAGAAAACTGACACATACACAAATGTTTTGCTTCTCTGAAAATCCTCAAAAAGCTAAAATTTCCTTTCCCTTGAGAGTATAAGCTCCTGGAGATTAGAAACCACTCAATTGCTTAAAATGGCCTGTTATATTATCATATATGCCGCATTTAATTGCTAAGATTGTGAGGAGTGTTTTTCAATAGCTAATTATCATGTCTAAGATGTAGCTTCACATCAACCACACTATTTCTCTTCCTCCTCTCCCTCTTCCTACTTCTCCCCCTCTTCCTTCTCCTTCTCCTCCCCTTCCTTCTCCTCCTTCTTCTTCCTGTGGCGAGACTGAACTCAGGGCCTCATGAATGCAAGCTAAACACTGTACCCCTGAGTTACATCCCAGCTTACTACATTTTTCAACCAACAGAAAAGTGCTTAAGTTATCATATGATCTGAAAAGCACTGGAATAACATTGCATCTGTAACATGAGCTTAACTAAATTCAAGTGGTTTCAGAAAATAGCCTGGAATGACATACATCAAAACTTAACAGTGATTTGCTTTGGATGATAGTGGGATGGTGAATGAATGTTTAAAAATTTTTGCTACTTTATTTTTCCTATATATGTATATTATTTTCACGGACAGATAAATTTTTTATAAGAGGTAGATAGTGTACATTAGGTGGGAGTCAGAAGCTATGGTGTTTGGCTTATATTTTTATGATTGGAAAAAAATGTCAAACACATAAGGCACAAAACTGAACTATTTATTATGTATTTCCCAGAAAGCGGTGAGAGTGTGACATAAGCAAAATTAAAGACACTATGCTGGAGCTGAGGATATAGTTCAGTTGGTAAAGTGTTTGCCTCGCATGCAGAAAGCCCTGGGTTCAAGCCCCAGCACCACACACACATACACAAAGATACTATGCTGGAGAGTTGAGGGCAGTTTTAGCTTTTTGAGGATTTTCAGAGAAGCAAAACACTTGTATATGTGTCAGTTTTCTTTTCCAACTCTGAAGTTTGGTATTCTTAGCCATTTGATTATTAGAGATTTAAGCTTGTCATTTTCTTCTAAAGAGAATGGCCTTTGGAAGCTTTCAGCTACAGTAAATGAGGTGAAAATGTATTTAATATTAAAGGTCTTAGGGAACGAGGCCCAGTAAAACCATCATTAGTAGTTCTTGTTCAGGTGACATTTTAACCTTTCTTCCTAGTCCTGCTCCTGTGGTGTTTAATAGCCAGGAATGCCCACTGGCTGTGTTCTAAGCCTTTTTATTGCATGATGTATCCATCAATGTATCGTATGTTTTTCTATTTGTAAATAAATACATATCAAATAGTCCTCTGTTACACATTACTATGCTACAGCATTGTATTTGTTTTAAAGTAGCAAAATGTCTATAGTCCCTGATTATTTTTCACATCTTTACCACACATAAAACTGCTTATGTTTATATTTTTAAAATGTGCATATGCAGGCAGGGGTGGTAACTCAGTGGTAGAGTGCTTGCCTAGCACATGTGAGACACTGGGTTCCATCTTCAGCACCACATGAAAATAAATAAATACAATAAAGGTATTGTGTTCATCTACAACTATTTTTTTTCCTAAAAATGTGCACATAATTATTATGGCTAACTTGAAAAATGCATCAAATGTAAAAATAAGAAGATAAAAATTACCCAGAAGTAACTACTATTAACATTTTGAATGTTAATAGTTTTCCATTATATGAACATACCACACTTTGTTTGTCTGCTCACACTTGGGATTTTGCTAGACAGATTTTGGGACATCCTCTCTGTTGTTTCCACCTTCTCCAGCACATCAGCTAGGTCTCCTCTTCAGGAAAGGAGCTGCTGCCCAGATGGAGTGTGGTTGGCAGACAGCCTCGAGATAGCCTGTTGGTTCCTGCAGAGTGGCTGCAGCTGACCCACCCAGAGCTCCTTCCCAATCATTTCAGCTGAGGAAGACAGACCTGGCCCAGATTTTACTCCTCACCTCCATGGCATCCACCCCAGTTACAGCAACACCACTTGATTCTCAGCCAACGCCTGTGGCTGTGTGGGGCATCCTGCACAACCAGATGAAGGAGGAGGAAAGAGCCCAAGCTTGGGTGAAGGGTAGTCAGCTCCATATGTTCTGGAAAGATTGTGAGAAGGGGAAGTCCTCCAGGGGGCAGCCTAGCAGGCTCTGTACCTGGTCATCTACCATATGTATGCAGAGAAGTGGTCTGAGGTTCAGATACCGGGGATGGCAGTGAATGGGTTGACTGGCAACAAGGGACTCAAAGGAAAGGATGATAAGTTTAGGAACAAAAAGACCTGGGTAGAAGCATGTGGATGGACACATGCTTAGGAGTGGGCCACACATGTGCCAATGTCTGCAGCATCCACTGGAGAGATTTAAGAGATTTTCATTCTGTTATTTTCCTCCAAAGAACGGTTTTGTTCTAGCAGTCAGTTTACTCAGCACTCCACAACCTAACCCCCACCAGCCTGGTCACCTGATGTTAGCTAACACCATTGTTGACTACCCCAGGCTGACACAATGGACCTGTGAGGGAAGTGACCAGGGTGGCCGAGATGGAGGTTACACATTGGCCCAGCAGCATCTATTTCTTCTATTGTCACTGGTGAATGTCCACACGGACAGCAGCAGAGATTAACACTGAGTCTTCCTGTGGTACCGCTCCATAAGGAGGTCCGTGGCTTCCTTCCTTCTAGAAGTTTGACTACGTTTACTTCCATTTGGAAAAGTTGTTTCTGACCTACTATTAGGCTTCAGGTAGTTTTTTTTTTTTTTTTTTATATTTCAGATATTTTGTTTATCAGGTCTAAAATTTACATTTGGTCTTTTAAAAATAATTTTTATTTCTCTACCGAGCTTCCCCATCTGTTAACTCATTAGAAAGCATCATCTTCTTTGTTTTTGCATGTACTTAATAGCTACTTTAAAATCCTATCTACTAATTCCAACAACTGGATCATATTTTATCATAATTTATTTATTTTTTATACCAGGGATTTAACCCAGAGACATTTAACCACTGAGCCACATCCCCAGGCCTTTTAATTTTTGATTTTGAGATCTCTTGGTAAGTTGCTGAGTCTGGCCTCAAACTTGTGGTCTTCCTGTCCCAGCCTGCCTCAGATTTTCCTGGTACATTTTATCTTTTTCTGCAAGACCAGGAACTTTTTTATGTATATGGGACACATTGGATGATACATTTTAAAGATTCTGAATTTTGTTATTTTCCTTTAAAGAATGTTTTTTTGTTTGTTTGTTTGTTTGTTTCGTTTCATTTTGTTTAGTTCTCCCCCACCCCCCAGCTCCGGCAGTCTGTGTACTTGACTGACTTAGTCTCCGAATTCTCTCTTCCTTGCAGAGGACATTAATTGCAATCTGTAACCATTTTTTTTTCATTCTTTCAGCCATTGCTTTCCACTAGGCTCCTTTGAACTTAGAAGGGGAAGGGGAAAAGGGAGGTATTAGGAACTGAAATTGATTTCCTTGCACTTTTGAGTTTGTCAGGATGACTCCAACTACTATATATAACTATAAGCTTCAAAAAATAAAAATAAAAAGAGCTGGGTGCTGTGTGCATATCTGTAACCCCAGCGGCTCAGTAGGCTGAGGCAGGAGGATCATAAGTTCAAAGCCAGCCTCAGCAACTTAGCAAGTCCTGAGCAATTTAGCGAGACCCTGTCTCAAACTAAAATCAAAGAAATAAAAAAGGGCTGGGGATGTGGCTTGTAGTAGAGTGCCTCTGAATTCAATCCCTCATACAACAAAACAAACAACAACAACAAACTTGCATGTACAGTTCAGTGGCCAAGAAAAAAATCTGAACAAAGCTTTTAATGCAAATTTTGGGACATCTTCTGTGTGGTTCCCATCTGTTTCAGTATTTTCTCCATTAACTACTTCTCTTGTTTGGACACTTCTAAATTCTGTCGGTTATTCCTAAAACCAATCCTACAGTGGCTTTCTCCTAGATTTGTGACTGCCACACCACCTGGACTGTGGCACACTCTCATGGGAAAAGCTGTACAGACATGAATCTCATGTACCCTTCTCTTTCTTCAAGAATCAAATCCCTGATTACATTTTTTTGTCAAATAGTTATATATGTTGTGCTAAATTTGTTTTATATGTTATGTTTTACATGTTATGTTTTACATGTTATACTATATATGTTCTATATGTTATCCCAAATATATTTAAATTGTAAATGTTCTCTTAAATTTATAATTGTTCTACGCTGTTAGATTAATTTGATAAAAGCTAATTTAGAATTTTTGTTGTTTTATTCTAATTTGTTATAAAGGACAGCAGAATGTATTACAATTCACATTATACACATAGAGTACAGTTTTTCATATCTCTGGTTGTACACAAAGTAGAGTCACATACATGTACTTAGGGTAGTGATGTCCATCTCATTCCACCGTCTTTCCTACCCCCATGCCCCCTCCTTTCCCCTCCCTCCCCTTTGCTCTCTTTAGAGTTTTTCTATTCCTCCCTTTCCCTCCCCTCCACCCCCCACAACTCTATTATGAATCAGCCTCCTTATATCAGAGGAAACATTCGGCATTTGTTTTTTTGTGATTGGCTAACTTCACTTAGCATTATATTCTCCAGCTCCATCCAATTACCTTTAAACGCCATGATGTTATTCTCTTTTAATGCTGAATAGTATTCCATTGTGTTCATTTAGAATTTTAATAAACATTGTCATATGATTCTCCATAGTTGGTTTTATTAATGTTCTCTCACCATATTGTATCAATGTTCCCATTTCTTCATATTGTCCAATAATTGTATCATAAAGCTCTTTTCATGGAACCCTATTTGATGGATGAAAATGTTATTTCATTGCTGTCATTGGCATTTCCCCAACTTCTAGTGAGGTTAAGAATATTTTTATACACATTGGAAAAGTAACTTACCTATTTCTAATTTTGTCCATTTCTGTACGTTTGTCTCTTTCTTATTAATTATATGTCTGTTATAATAATCAGTTACCAAATACTTACATTACAAATAGTTTCTCATAGCCTGTTTTCATCTTTGCTCCTAATGTTTTTTATGCTACAGAAGTTTACATTTTTATGTAAAAATTGCCTTTTATGTATGTGAACAGTAGTAATGGATGTGTGCTAATGTGCAATTTTGAAACCTGTTTGTAAACTTTAAGTAATATTCCTTGAAACATTCCCCAAAATATTCTTTAGGGACATAATTATTAGTTTTTCAGAGTGCTCAGGTTTAAATATTCACAAACTTCGAACTTGTTCCATATTGTTGGACATTTTTATTTTTGTTATTATTAATAATATTTGAGTCCGTGTATGTATTTCCAATTATTTCATTGGTATAGGTTCCTGGGGGGGAAAAAGGAATATTTAAAAGTGTGTGATACAACATCTTCCCAAAGATTAAAACTATTTTAATTTTAAACAGCACACTAAGCTTTCCAACTCTGCATTTTATTATTTTTTAGAAGTTGCAATTTGGCAAAATGATCTTCATGTAAAAATACACATTTCTTTTATTTCCAGTGATATATTTTTTATATTTTTGTGTGTTTATGTGATTTTTTAGAATTTTGTTTTGGTTTGTGGGCAGTATACATTCTGTTCTTTTCCTCACATTTTCATTGGGATATTTGGCTTTTCCTTACTGATGTGGGAAGTCTAACTGTATCTATTAAGTACCTTAATTGATCCTTTTATATTATCTACTTGTTTCTTCATGAGCATATGTCATTTTGGATATATATGATCATTCGATTATTACTGTATTATCATAATGAAAGCTTCCATCTTCAAGGCTTGCTCAATGAATTTAAGTGTTAGAAATTCTTGCTCTTAAATTCCTTAAGTAGTTAGCACTTACAATGCAAATGAATGAAGAATTTTTTTCATTCACTTTTGTAATAATAATGAAACCAATGCTTCTAGTTAAAAACCTTCAATACACTTGGAATAGAGCCGCCACATGACCCAGCTATTCCACTCCTCATTTTCTATCCAAAAGAACTGCAATCAGTATATTCCAATGTTTAAAGTGGTACAATATACAACAGAGTTATGAAATCAACATAGGTGTCCATCAACAGATGAATGGGTAAAGAAAATGTGCTATGTATTCATGATGGAGTTCTACTTGGCCATAAATAAGAATGAAATTATGTTATTTTCTGGTAAATGGATGGAACTGGAGAACATCATGCTCAGTGAAATAAGTCATATTCACAAAGTCAAGGGTCAAATGTTTTCTCATATATGGAAGTTAGAGGGAAAAGAAAGGAATTTTAAAAAGGGTGATCTCACAAAAATACAAGGGAGATCAGTAGAGTAGAGGTAGGGGATTGAGTGGGGAAGGAAGAGGAGAGAGATAGGGAAGGATTAGAGAATGAAATCCATTAAATTATTCTATACACATGTATGAATGTATCACAGTGAATCCTACTTTTAGGTATAATTATAATGTACCAACTAAAAAATTCACAGAGATGGTAGATCAGCAGAGTAGTAAAAGTTGATCAGGAAGAAGGAGAAAGTGGGGGAAATACTTGGGAATAAAATGGAGCAAATTATGTACATATATGAATCTGTCACAATGGCCCCACTGTTATGCATAATTATAATTCACTAATAAAAACCCCTTCAGTATAATAGTATTTTCTAGTTAATTTGATAAGTTTAACTGATGATTATCGACATAAAGCAGACACAATGTCATAAAAGACTTTCTTAAAAGGCACTAATTATTTCTTTACAAATGTATATATATTTTTATGTAATTATCTATGCTTACATATGTTTGTATGTTTATATATTTACATATGTATGTATGTATGTTTTTAATTCCCATTGTGTTAAGGTCATACTGTAAATCTTTCATACTGAACATCAAAGTCAGAACACTGGTTCTACCATTATTTTCAATTTTGGGATTTTAAATACATCTTCTATTCCACATCTTAATGGTAAAATTCTAAATTATGATTTGGCTATTGAAGGATTTAGTACTGTGGATCTCAGAGGCCACCTGGTTTTGTTTTCTGAGGACAGGAGTCCTTTTCCAAACCAAGTCAGAGTCAACTGCTCATGTTATCCCATTCTGTTTTCAGAAAGGTTTTTATGATCTCTAACTTTAACCCATTATTCTTACTACTTGTGAACCACACAGAATAAACCTAATGGCTATCTTACAACCCACATTTCTGATGCCTACTGTTTTTGGCATCAACATGGTCCCTGTTGAAGGAGCCTCAAGTTTGCTTTCTGCCATAGAGGAACTCTGACTTGCTCAGTGCCTCCCTCAGCTAAGCCTTCTGTAAGTGGTATGAACTACCCTGGATGTTCTCAGCATACATCTTCATTGTCATTTTCTTTCCCCCACCAATGACAATGTGGTTAACAAATGAAAAATAAATAAAACCAATGGTTGAAATAAGAAAGTGGTGGAGATGGCATGAAGTCAAAAAATTTTGGAGGTTTCCTCCTTTAAAACAAGTGGAATTAGAAATTCTAGATTAGTTCAGGAGAGTCCTGGATTGATTTGATATTGGAATGGATAGTTTAGTCACCTTAATGTAAGAGAAACTTGAGTCACTGGTGACTGAATTCAATGTAAAAGAAGGCCTGAAATCACACGTGTTCTCGGTTAGTGGCACTAGACTGATTAGAATTAAAAGTCTCTCAAGTAATGAGAGGGCTGGGGTGGCGTGAAGTCCATCCTATAGATCAAACATTATTTTCAACAACATCTGTCCCTATTTGGAGTGGTAGCAGAAGAGAAAGATGGGAACTTGTTTGAGAATTTAATAAAACATGGAGAGGACCTGTTGCATTTCCCTAAAAGCTGGGGAGAATGAGTTAGACACCATGTAGCACACTTCCCTTTTTGAAAATTTTAATAGGTTTGATGACTGACAGAAGCTCTGATCTCGGTCAATGAAAGTTTCTCTGTTCCAATATTTATACGATGTAACCTTTCAGACACTGAAAGTGCAACCAAATATAGCAAGCTCTTTTAGCCATCCTTAAAATGACAGGTTTTCCAAACCTCTTGCTGTTCTTTTTACTCTCCAATGAGCACAATTTAATTTGATTCAGATTTGTTTGGTTGTTGTTGGTGGTGAGATTTGGAAGCCAGACTCTGTTTTTCCTGTTGCGGTAGAAAAAATCACAGAAGGAGGCAATTAAACTCTTACTCCTTGATCTAGATTCTAAGTTAAATTCTTGTCCACAAAAAATATGTTTAATATTCTAAGGCAGATTGCTAAAGCTAATATTGTAACATAGTGTGGATTATAGGTACTCCAGCGCTTTGCTTCATTCATAGTTTCAAATTTCAGCTCTATATGTTGGCTGCTGTTGTGACAAACCATTCAGCAAACTCTTCAATGTACAAACACCTAAGACTTTGGGAGAATTAGAAATATTTTCATTATGAATAGGCACTAAAATCTTCACAAAAACAACAAAAATCTCCAACCAACCACAACCACAAAAGGAACAGTGTGACCTCTTCTTAAGAACCCAGTGTGCCAATCATAATTGTAACATGTCCCTTTCTTCTATCCCCATGCATTAGCTCTTTATCTGAGGTAAGCAGGGTAACAGAGGAAGGGACTCTGCAGTTTGTCTTTTTCAGTCTGAGAAGAGTCCAGTGTCCTTGGCAGCCTGGAGGTGATGGATTCCCAGGTGTGCTTTGGCAGTTCCACTCCCACAACAATGACAAAATACTTCCTGCTTTTCAGGGCACTTTGATGTATGGTACTGCATTTGACCTTCACCTTCTGTGTTAGTAGGAGAGGTAGTCTAGTCTGCTTTTGGCTCAAGAACAAACAGCAACAAGAGGTGCTAGAGTTCATACCATGCTCCCTAGGACAGGAGAGAAGTCCTGATGTCCTCATCTTCTAATCTGGGGCTCCTGCTGAATCACACTCTCTGCTGGGGTGGGGGAAGTGGCGGCGGCAGGTTTGAATCTGTGAAGCTGGTTTGTACTGAGTATACCCATGGCAAAGCCTCTGAATTGAGATGTTGAAAAAGTGAACTGATAGGGAGAAGACGCCTTCAGCATCTTAGATCATTTTTCTAAGACCTGGAGGAGGCAGATCTTAATCCGTTTTTGGGTTGTTGTAACTGAATACCACAGACTGGGTAGTTTATACTGAACAAAGGTTTATTCAGATCATGGTTTCTAGAGACTGGGAGGTCCAAGGTTGAGGGACCGTTTTTGTTGAGGGCTCTCTTGCTGATGGGGACTTTTTGTAGAGCCCCCATACACCATAGACTGTCACATGGCAAGAGGGGTGCATCCAGGAGACAGAGCCTACTGGTATTTGTAACAGAAAACCATTCTCATAACCCATTTGTATTCGTCAGTTTTCCATGGCTGTGACAAAATGGCTGAGAAAACTAACTTAAATGTGGGAAGACTTATTTTTGCTTGAAGTTTCAGAGGTTTCAGCCCTTGGTCAGTAGGCTCCCAGGTTTCTGGGCTTGTGGTGAGGAAGAACATCATGGCCAGTGTAGCAGAACAAAGTTAATCACCTCATGGCAATCAGGAAGCAGAAAGAAAGGGGTCGGGAGGAGAAGGAGCCAGGGAAAAGATATAACCCCAGTTACTGACTTCTTCCAAGTATAGTTTCTACCACCTCCCAATAGTGCATTCAATTATGAAGTCATCAGTGGATTAATCCATTGAAGAAATCATAACCCTCGTGATCCCAAAGGACAAGACCGTCAACACATGAACTTTTGGGGAATGTTTCAGATCCAAACTACAAAACTTATTAACCCATTAATCCCTGAACAAATTAATCTAGTTTGAGGACTCTGCCTAATCACCAGGTCCTGCCTGATGCCACCCCTTAACTCCTCATAAAGGGGTTCCATCTCAATGTGAGTTTTGTTGGGGTTATTCAAGCCATAGCAAGGCAGTTGAATGATTTGACATCTGCTTTAAATATAAAGAATAAACTTTATATAACCATAATGGGAAAAGATGGTATCTATAAACAGGTAGAATATCCATTCCCTTTAATTTGCACAGAATTTTTCTTTGGAGCTGAATGTTCTCATGTGATAGAGCTATGGTAAAGAAATAAAATGTTCCCTCTCTATAGAAGCATGAAACTGTAATTTCTCTCTGAGAAAACAGTGGAGCTTGGTCAAGGGTAAAGCTTCAGAATTCTTCTTCTGTTAGTGTCTCACAGTGGGTGCAATTGTGACTATAGGCACTAGGCAAAGAAGCCCCTTGCAGCTAATATTTTCTTTTCTTTTTTTCCTTTTTAAGAGAGTGAGAGGAGAGAGAGAGAATTTTTAATCTTTATTTTTTAGTTCTCGGCGGACACAACATCTTTGTTGGTATATGGTGCTGAGGATCGAACCTGGGCCGCACGCATGCCAGGCGAGCGCGCTACCGCTTGAGCCACATCCCCAGCCCCATGCAGCTAATATTTTCATAGCAGGAATGTGAACGGGTGAGAATGTGAGGAAGGGAAAGGGAGGGATGGAATTAAGAAGCCCAAAGTCTTTCCACCATCTTGTGCCCACTTTATAGTTGCTTTCATTCTGTCTTCTTTTACCTCTTGCTACATTTGCTCTCTTGCAATGGCTGCAACTCAGATTTAAAGTGAGCTGTTTGTACCCCTAGGGCCCAGGGATGCTATACGATGGACATTCAGATTTACAAGGCAAGCATTATTTGAAGCTTCCATGAATGTTAAGATAGCTCCGTTGTCAGATTGGATAAATTTTGAGGGAGGTGAAAGTTAACTCTTCAGGGTCAACATTAGTAAAAGGAACATAAGACTTAGCTTCAGCAATATAGCCCAGGTTTAAAATATATTTAATTTCTGCTCTATAAGTAGCTACAGAAAGAAGAATAAAAGGGGAAATTAGAAAGAAGAGGAGGTAATTAATCATAGGAAGACTAACCCAACCTTGTACAGTATTTTATTACCGTTTTTGAACCCAGACTGAAGAATTGCTGTCCATGGTTTGTGTCCCTCTCCACATCCTAAGAACTCGAGGTGTCTCCTCTGGATGGTGGATTGCCATAGCAACCCATGGGGCTGTTGGGGAGAAGATATGCCCTGTCTGCAGAGAGCCACTTAATACTATTGTTCAAATTCCTGGGGAACAGGAGGGGCAGACTGTTGTGGTAGAAAATCACAGAAGGAGGCAATTAAATAACTCTTACTCCTTGATCTGGATTCTAAATTAAATTCTTGCCCACAAAAATATGTTTAATATTCTAAGGCAGATTGCTAAAGCTAATATTGTAACACAGTGTGGATTATATGTACTCCAGTGCTTTGCTTCATTCATAGTTTCAAATTCCAGCTCTCTATGTGGGATGGCGAGCTCTATGGCCATGACGTTGTCTCCAGGCACTGCCATCCCAGGCGCTGTGTCACTGTGGTATGGTAATGGAAATCAGAGCCAGGAGTATGTTGAGACAAGTCACAGAACCAAGAGTAATTTGAAAAACACTCATTTCTTTGTCTCTCCAGCATGTGACTTATAGGGTCAGAAATCTGGCAGCATGAGAGAAGACCACTCATGTTCCTTTGAGGCACCGCACGTCTGTGTCTAGCAGGAGCCTCAGTGACTGCAGGGAGAGGGTTGGTGTATCTGTGAGAGGCCAGGCTTCAAATCTCTTAATCTAAAACTGAAAAACATAAAGGACGTGTGTAGTGATTGAAAACCCTACAGTATCATCCAAATACAATTATCCTTCCCACCTTAAAGGAGAAGTTTAATATATATATAATATATATACATATTATATATATATATATTTGAAACTCCCATGAATGTTAAGATAGCTCAGTTGTCAGTTTAGAGATAGATGAAATCCTATGATTAATATATATTTACTATATATATTATGTAATATATATTATGTAATATATATTATAATATATATTTACTATATATATACATATATATATATCTATATATAGAACCTGACATATTATATGTGTGTGTATATATACAATATAAATATAATATTATTCCCTATATATGCCTGTCTGTGAGAAAGTTTAACTTATAAATTAGGCATGGTAAGAGATTAACAATCATAACGGGCTATAGATCTTAGCAACCTCAGCATATGATTTTTCTTCTCTGTTGAGAACTTTTACCTTTTCACTTAAAGGAATCACTTGACAGCTTCTCTTTGTTATATCCAAATTGCCATTATCACTATATTTGTCTTTGAGGATTATTATTAAATATTACCAGGCACTGTAATACTGTAAAGTAGATCCGATAATGTAGACAACTACAGAGTGATTTATATAGGTGGGTAGTGTATACAGCATGGATACACTGGACAAAGGTATGATTCATGTCTTGGGCAGGACTGATCAAGATGGTGTTGGGGGTGCTGGGGTTGTGGCTTGGGGGCTGGGGTTGTGGCTCAGCGGCAGAGTGCTCGCCTAGCATGTGCAATGCCCTGGGTTTGATCCTCAGCACCACATAAAAATATATAAAATAAAGATATTGTGTTCAACTAAAAAATAAATATTAAAAAAAAGATGGTGTGGGATTTCATCATGATACACATAATGGCATGCAATTTAAATCTTATGAATTGTTTATTTCCGAAATAGCCCATTTATTATTTTCAGAATATTGCAGGTAACTAAAACCTCAGCAAAACTGTGGATAAGGGGTGACAGCTATAATAATTGTGTAAAGTAGCACATGATTTAGGATTTTCTGCTGTATATTTTAAAGAAAATCAAAAGTGGTTTTTAATTTTATTTTGAATATCACTATTTTAACTAATATCATTTACTTTCCACGGGTAAGCAACAGTAGACAGACCTAGATAAAGTTTCAAAAATGGAAAAATTTCTTTAACACTGATTAGAATGTTTATTGTAAATGATTGAAACAATATAGAAATGTAGAAAGCAAATGAAGTCTGGTAATAACCACCCCCAAGATAGTGCCTTTGTTAGCTAGGAATTTGTTTCTAGCTTCCAGAAGCTAAAGGGCCAGAGTTTTAAGTGAGCTTGTCTCTTCATATTGGGTTACATTTGTTCTCTCTGTAATGACACATAGTATAAACAGCAGTCAGCACATTGTGACAAAAGCCAGAAGACTGAAAATGAAAATTCATATTAAAGTCGTAGACACCAAAAGACCCTAAATCTTTACATTTTGTAGATATGTTCATTTATCATTTTTCTAAGGTCCTTATAGGTAAAATGTAAGATTCTTCTAAAAAATATTTATTATTGACAAATGATTATATATATTCATGGACTACAATGTGATATTTCAATAGATGTTTACATCTGCAGAATGATTAAATCAGGCTAATTAACAAATCCTTCGGCTGTCTCTTTCTGGAGATAGCCTGCCTTCTCCTGTAGGTGTATTCTCCAAAGGCATAAGTCTGAGATTACCCCCGTTCTCCCTTGAATATAATTTCCTTGGTAAACCTCTGTCTAAACCTTTGGGGAGGAGTTAAAGAAAAAAGCAAATCCATCATCTCACATGCTTATCAATTTTTTATGGTGAAAACATTAAAAATCTAGTCTTATACACTTTTTAAATATATAATGCATTCTTTCTTTCTTTGCTCTTTTTAGATATACATGGTAGTAGAATGTATTTTGACATATCATACATACCTGGAATATAACTTCCCATTCTTGAGGTTGTATGTGATGAGGCACTTCACTGGTCTTGTATTCATATATGAATACAGGGAAGTTATGTCTGATTCATTTTATTGTTTTTCCTATTCCCATCCCCTCTTTGTCTACTAGAGTGAATTTCTATTCTCTTCCCACTTCCCTTATTATAAGTCAGCATCCGTATATCAGATAGAACATTTGACCTTTGGTTTCTTGGGATTGACTTATTTCACTTAGCATGATAGTCTTGAGTTCCATCCATTTAATGGCAAATGCCATAATATTGTTATTCTTTGTGGCTGAGTAGTATTCCATTATGTATATATACCACATTGCATTTTAAAAAATTTAAAATTTGTTCTGAGTAGTTATATATGACAGTTGATTGCATTTTGACACATCATGCATAAATGAAGTATAACTTCTCATGCGTCTGGTTGTATATGATGTAGATTTACACAGGTCATGTAATCATATATGAACATAGGATAATAATGTCTGATTTACTCTACTATCATTTCTACCCCCTCCCCTCTTTCACTACCTTTTGTTTACTCAAAAATACCTTTATTCTTCCTCCTGGCTTATTGTGAATTAGCATATGCATATCAGAGGAAACATTCAGCCTTTGGTTCTTTGGGGTTAGCTTATTTTGTTTAACATAATATTCTCAGGTTCCACCCATTTATCAGCAAATGTCTCCATTTCATTCTTGTTTAAGACTGAGTAATATTCTATTATATATAATATATTATATATATATCTATTATATGTGTGTGTACATATACATACATGTGTGTATATATATTATATATTATATATATATAATAGAATATTACTCAGCTTCTTTATCTGTTTATCTGTTGAAGGGCACCTAGATTGGTTCCATAGTTTAGCTGTTGTGCTGCTATAAACATGTGGCTGTGTCCCTGTGGTATGCTGATTTTAAGTCCTTTGGGTGTAAACTGAAGAGTGGGATGACTGGGTCAAATGTTGATTCCATTTTCAGTTTTCTGAGGAATCTGCATACTGCTTTCCATAGAGGTTGCACCAACTTGCAGTCCCTCCGGAAATGTATGAGAGAACCTTTCTCCCACCTCCTTGCCAACATTTATTGTTACTTGTATTCTTGATAATTTCCATTCAGAATGGAGTAAAATTGAATCTCAGTGTAATTTTAATTTGCATTTCTCCAATTACTAAAGATGTTGAACACTTTTTCATATATTTGTCAGTTGATTGTATTTCTCCTTCTGTGAAATGTCTGTTCAATTCCTTTTCCCATTTGTTGATTGGGTTATTATTATTTTTTTGGTGTTAATTTTTTTTGTTGTTATTTATATATCCTGGGGATTAATGCTCTGAGGTGCAGGTGGCAAAGATTTTTCTCCCATTCTGTAGGCTCTCTCTTCATGCTTTTGATTGTTTCCTCTGCTGTGAAGAAGCTTTTTAGTTTGAGATCATCCCATTTATTGATTCTTGATTTCACTTCTTGTGCTTTAGGCATCTTGTTGAGGAGCTCAGTTCCTAAGCCAACATGATGGAGATTTGGACCTACATTTTCTTCTAGTAGGCGAAAGATCTCTGGTCTAATGAATGCCTTGGTCCTTCATTCACTTTGAGTTGAGTTTTGTGCAGGGTGAAGAGGAAGGGGTTACATTTCATTCTACTACATATGGATTTCCAGTTTTGCCAACAGCGTTTATTGAAGAGGCTATCTTTTCTCCAATGTATGTTTATGGAGCTTTTGTGTAATTATGAGATAACTGTATTTATGTGGGTTTATTTCTTTGCCTTTCTTAAAGAAGAATGAAATGAAAACATTTGCTGATAAATGGGTGGAACCTGAGAATATTATGCTAAATTCCATTGGTGTCCATGTCTGTTTTGTGTCAATATCATGCTTTTTAAGAAATACTATAGCTCTGTAGTATAATTTAAGGTCTGGTATTATGATGCCTTCTGATAGAATGCATTCTTATTGATTATAATTGCCATTCTGTGCAATAGATCACTAAAGCTTATTTCTCCTAACTAGCTTGAAAGTTTAAAAAATTTTAAAATTAGGTACATTATAATTATACATAGTAGTAGGATCCATAGTGATATGTTTGTGCATGCACATAACATAATTTGATTGATTTCAATTCCCTAGTACCTCCCCTTTGCCAGGTCTTATTCTTTTACTTTACTAGTCTCCTTTCTGTTTCATGGGAACCTCCCTTCCCTGATACTTTTCCTTTTTTCTCTGTAGCTTCTTCATATGAGAGAAATCATATGACCCTTTACTTTCTGAGTTTGGCTTATTTCACTTAACATAATGCTCTTCAGTTTCATACATTTTCCGGCAAAGGTATAATGTCTGACGCCTTTAATTCTCTGGGATAAATACCAAGGAATGATATAGCTGGGTCATATGGTGATTCTATTGCTAGTCTTTTGAGGAATCTCCATAGTGGTTTTGATAGTGGTGATAATAATTTACAACCCTACCAACAGTGCAAAAGTGTTCCTTTTCACCCACATCCTTTTCAGCATTTATTATTTGCATTTTTGATGATTGCCATTTTAACTGGAGTGAGATGAAATCTGTGTAGTTTGATTTTCTAGCTAAAACTCTTTGATCAATATCTCCTCTTTCCCTGTCCATCCCCTCTTCTATCCATTGGTAATCACCATTCTAGTCTCTGTTTCTATAAGCTCAACGTTTTTAGGTTCCACATAGGTAAGATCATGCAATATTTGTTTCTATGGCTTATTCTACTTAATATAATGTTCTCTAGAGTCATATACCTGACAGGATTTTCTCTCTTTTTATGACTAAATACCACTCCGTTGTGTATATACACACTGAATTTTAAAATCCAATATCATCTGATGGTGGAAACCTAGATTGTGTCCCTGTCTTCATTATTATAACTGGTGTCACAATAAATATGGGAGCACACATGTAAGAGGCCAGGATCTTTGGTGACCCTACCAACCTAGAGTACCTGCTCTTATTGCTCTACTAGAGGTTTGTGAGATGATTGTGATGTTCTGTTTTTTTATAGTTTATAATAAAAATATATTTGATAGCTTAAGTTGTCTTCTTTTGCCTCAGAGCATTTCACCTATGTTAAAATTTTATGTTCAAATCCTTTTTTTCTGGATGACTACCTGGATGTGACTGTATAGTTGTAAAACTGATCATCACAGCTGGCTGTTTGACCTTTATTAGATCAGTTATACCTCATTTTTTTTTTACTGATGATTATTTATTCACCTGATGTTCTTAGGGGCTTTTTGTGTGCCTGGTGCAGTGCAGAAATTGAAGGTAGAATAGAACGAAGCTGACAGGGAAGAAGGACATGTAAACGGACAACTCTAAGATGCTGTGGAAGAAAAAGGTCCATGGGGGTGAATGAAACCCAGAGGAGGGAGGGACTCTTCTTTGCCAGAGGTGCCAAAGAAGGATTCTCTTAGAGAAATTCACATTTCAGAGGCACAAGTCCACAAAGTTCAGTAAAAACATGTAGGTTGCAAAAGAGACTGGAGATAAAGGAAGAAACAAAGTATATTAAAGTAAGAGATACACTAACAGAGAAGAGATTTAACATTTGTAGTGCCTTTTGGATACCATTTCCTGGATGTCAGCTAATTCAAGGTGTACAGTCACGTGTTGCTTAATGATGAGAAATGCATCCTTAGGCAATTTCCTCATCCTGGGAACATCATATAGTGTGTACTTAACACAAAGCTAGCTGGTTTAGCCACCTATACAACTAGGCTATGGATTCTGGCATTTTGCTCTTATGCTACAAACCTGTATATATGCTACTGTACTGTATACTTCAGGCAGTTATGACATAATGCTATATATGTATGTTTTTAAACATAGAAAATGTACACTAAAAATGCTAGGTGATAGGATTTTTAAAATTCTATTAGAGTTTTATGGACCACTCTTATATATGTAGTCAATTCTTGATCCAAACATCATGTGGCATGTGACTGGATATCATTGTCCTCATTTTGCCCATGAGGAAATTTGGGCTTTTCAGAAAGGTTAAGGAACTTGAGCAAGGTCTCATAATATGAGTTACCCCCAGAGGCATCCGGATTCATACGCAGGTCTGTCAGCTCCAGAGGCTGCGCTCTGTCAGTCACAGCATGAGGCTGAGGAGAGAGCTCGCCTTTTGGGGGAACAGTATACGGGTGTGGCTGGAAAATGAGGTGCATGAGAAGAAACAGGTAGGAATGAGGTGAAATGTGGAGCATGGGGCCAAGTGTGAAGGGCAAATTCAGTCTCAGAAGATTTTCTCCTAAAATTGAAAATACCAGTGAAGGCTGATAAGCAGACATGACAACTCAGATTTATCTTAACAGGAAGAAAACTCTAGCTGCCTTATGGGATACAAAGAGTTGGGAGAGATTGGATTCAGGGTCAGAGATTTAGTTTGTTTACACTTACATGTGCAAACAAAGCATTTTTCTAAATTGATCTTGCTCTGTAAGACTCCCTCCCTACTGAATAAGTGGGTAAAAGAAGAACCTGCCTTTTGTTGAAAATAATAAACGCAGCTCAATATTGAAGTAGTGAATCCAGGAATGTAAAAGGTTTTGGGGGGAGTTCATTTTTTTCTTCGGGGCCTCACTAAAATGCTGACTGAGTGAAAAGAGGCTTACGTGTCCTTGAAGGTATGTGTATGTGTGTGTGTATCATGGAGTGGCGGGTTCTTGCTGGCATGCACGGGGGTCTGGTATTGTCTGGTTCTGCCTTGGGCATTCTGTTGGCACCTCTGGTTGAAGTGTGTGGCTGCTGTAACTCATGGCACATTCTCTCTCAGGTCCATTTTGCTTTCTTGGTCTCCTGACTCTTTGTTGGGCTGCATGGCCCTGGTGTGGTTCCAAGAGTACACGTCCCCTTCAGTCCTCCATAGCATACTGGGCAATGTCCACACCACAGACAAGCTGGGGAGGCTCTGGGTAGCTAAACTCAGACCCTTTCTTGACCTAACTGCAGTGACACTGATTTTGCTAATTTACACGATAGATCACGCATGCTGTAGAATCACCCACCACCCATGTTGTCATGAGGGTAGGGGTGGTACACAAAGGTGTTCTGTGAGAGAACACCCCCTGGAGCCCTAGAAGGGAAGTGTGGCACAAGCCCCTTGATTATGTTGTCAACACTTTTTAAATTCTCACCTTCTCTGGGATTTTAGCCTTAGGTGGGGAGAGGCTGCAGTGGACGTCTCTTACCTCCTTATTCTGCCTTTTCTTCCTCCTCAGACCCCTTTGCCTTTCCACACTTCTCACGTTCCCGACTCACTGGCGCTTGCCCTAGGTCACCCCGTCCTCCTTCCTGAGGACCCATTAGTCTCCCTGGAAGGGGAGGCCCTCTCCTTGGGCTGTGTCAGCAGCTGGAGTCCAAGCGTGAGAAACACCAGTTACAAGGTAGGGCCACATGAAGGGGGAAGTCCTTCACAGCTGTCGTGTGTGTCCCTGTCACACAGCTGTCCCACTGTGAAGGTGAGGGGTAATGCTCATCAGAAGAGATGACTGGGCGGGAGCTTTGGTGAAGCCAAACGGATGGGGCTGAGAAGCAGAGGGAAGCTGAGGTGCCTTTGGGTTCCTACTTGTGACAACTGCTGGGTACAGATGCACTTGACGGAGGAAAGAAGGAGTGGTGTGAGGGCAGGGAGTGGGAGGAGGGGTGGGAGGCAGGGAGAAAGGGAAAGAGAGAAGTTTAATTTTGGACATAATTGAAATGCTGTCTAATAGTAGAATGTGGGCTGGTGCCGGGGAGAGAATTGGACTGGAGAAATGGATCTGGGAACAGGTGAGAACATTCAGGGATGGAAAAAAGAAGAGAAACTCACTCACACGGTTGATGTTGAAGTTAAAGAACAAAATCATTACTCTGCGAATTCTTGCACTTTATAATGATCCAGGACTTTGTAACATCTCCTCTAAATTCCTGCAGAGGGGCAGGTCAGAGGTCATAGAACATGCACAGATGGTTTGTGTGTTTGTTTTGGGTGCTGGGGATTGCACCCAGGGTCTCACACATGCTAGGCAAGCTGTCTGGGTGCTACCATTGAATCACACCCCCAGCCCCCGTGCTGCTATTTTCAACAAACACCCAAAGAGATTAGGAAGCTTCAGTTCTGAGACACAGATCCATGGCACACCAAGTTCATGTCCCAGCAAGGCCAGATGACACTAAAGGAGACGCTCTGATGATTGGCTAAAAATAAATAATTTGCAGGCACACACAGAGGCAGTGTTTCATTTTTTCTGTGGCCTAGCTGAATTTGTTAAATTAACTCCTGGAAACACAGAATGTACCTCGCATCAGTCTCATCATCATCACGGTGCCTGAGACACGGTTTAACCTTTGGATGTACTCTGCTAATGTAATTGCCTTGCTGCCTTTGAAAGGTGGCTTTTAATTGGGTTCTGAGCAGCAGCTGCTGTTGGGGTGCCTCTGCAGCCTGGAGATGTCTCAGGCCAGTTCACTGAGTATTCCTTCCCTTGCCTGGGCAAAGGGCTTGGCTGATCGCCAGCAGTTACTGAAATGCCATCAGTTATAGGATTGCCCTTTAAGCCACTGACTGGGTATTCTATTGAGTTTCCACTTTTTTTCTCTCAAATGTAAGTGGAGCTTTATTGAATACCATGTTAAATTCAGAGCTTCCCCTTCTCAGCAGCCTTTTTATCAGGTTATCTCCCCCTAGTTTATGGAAGTTGGTCCTCTGCCTGGATTAGGGGTTTAAGAGCTAAAGACAGCTGTCATTTATAGGGTTCAGGACTGTCATGGGGAAGTATGATGGATTATCTCACAGGCTTGTCACCGGGTCCTTAATTTCTGATGACATGTGCAGGTCACCTGAGAAGTCTCAGCTTATTTTTCACTTTTTGGTAAAATTATGCTGAACATTCTGTCTCTAGGACTAGAGGTGAATAAGATTATTGACCTGAAGATTTTTAATTTGTTTGAAGAAAATGTGTATGTAACTGTCACAGTGAATAAGCAGGTCAGGAGGAAGGGAAGGGGGGGGGACAAAAGAGAGAGCTCTTTTTGTTTTTGGGTGTCCTTTCCAGAGCTACTCTGGGGGGATGGTTCTTTTCATGTGCCAGGGTGAAGTCTTGGGCAGGCCCGGCGCATTTCTGATTACTGTAATATCATAAAAAGTTCTCCAGTCCAATTTTCCTCCCAGACAGTCTCAGTTGGTAATTAATATGTGCAGCTCAGATAGAGTGGCTTAAAGGCCCCTGCCTGGCTGGAGCTTGCTACATGCAAGACAGGCTCGGGCTGCTGCTCTCTCCCCGGCTCTCCTCTCTGGCTTCCTGGGTGGTTCCCACTTTTCCATGTTGGATCCATCTGGCATGGGTTTGCTCTGTGTGTGGTCAGAGTTTAAAGTTCAGTTTTTGATGATGCTCCTCTGTTTGCCGGGGCCCTTCCATGCTGGGGATTGCCTACCCCGCCAACAGGAAACTTATCTCCTCACCTCACCTCCTGTGCCCTTGGCTACTGGCCCTCCAGGCTGCCCTTGCTGCTGCCTGTTTGGCTGGCTATAAGATGAGCCACGCTTGGCTCACTTAGGTATAGCCAATTTCTGGGTCAAAAAAAAAAAAACAAAACAAAACCCAAAATCCCCCCAAAAAAACACTCCTCATTGATTTTGCCCTTGGTGGAACTATTACTTAAAATGTAGCATCTGCTTCTCTGCTTTTATCCTCTGGCAGGCAGTTCCTAGACATTCGCCCCTCAGACTCTTATGCATGGCCAGGCACCAACTTTTGGGAAAATACAGGAATCTCTCTGAGCAAGCTCTTTGGAGCTTTCACTAGCTTGAAGTCAGGAGAACACCCTTTCCTCTTCCCTGGGGTTTGTGTGGGGAGCAGGTAGGTTGGGGTTGGGAGGCTTAGCACATCCAATGCCTGTGAAAAAATCTTCTGTAATCTCCAGGAGTTTGGCCATTCCACATGCAACCCTTTTATGTCCTTGAGTGAATAAAGGTCAAATCATTTTTAGTCACCTCCTTCCCAGGTCTGATGTGGTGACCTCCCCTTGTCACCTGGGCATTGATTTTTGTTTGTTGAGTTGAAGTAGTAGCCAAAACACAAACACGATAGCCCTTCTTAACATGCAGCTACATTGGAAGACTGTTATCATATGATTCTTAGACACAAATTATGGCCTGCTATTGTCAGCTGTAGCATGGCCAGTGGGGTGGAAAGTGTCCCCAAAGACTTTTGCCATCTCAGATTAGTTAGAAATGAGGATTTCCTGCTCACTAACCTAGTGTAGCTATCACTTTCTTTGCAAAATCAAACACACTCTCTCCCTCCCTCACTTCTCTCCATTCTCCTTCTCTCCTCTTCTTTCTATCAGGCCTCTGTTCTTTCTCCTGGCTGAAGAAGGAGACTTTCATGCTTCTGTTCTTTACTTAAGCTTCCCTGATGATCTTCCAGGGCCTAGACTCTGCATTGAGTTCCCCTAGAGCCTTTGTCTTCTCATCCAAACCTTTGTGTAGGAAACTCTCGGCTAGACCTAGCAAGGGTGCATACATAAGCACACACGGGAATGTAGTCAAGCATGTTCACTCACCCTTGACACCACAGATGCACATACAAAGAAAAGATAAACAGACAGCAGTACAGCAGGGACCGGGAGAGAGAAGGCTTAGAGAACCACAGTTGAAGTAATCTCTGGCTGCTGCAGCAACTCTAGGCAGCTCTGCTATGTAGCAAATCTAAGAAGGAAACCCAGGTAAGTTAGTTAAAAAGTATGATTAATTGAATAAATTGGAAGTGCTGCATATGTCTTTGTAAAGATTTAAAGGCCATTTTTCCGAGGGCAGAAGGTAGGCCGGATTAACTTTCTTTATCCTTCACAAGCTTAGCACAGTGGTTTTAGGAGTAGTAGCTGCTAGATCAACAGTTACCAAATAAAGGGCAGATCAGAGCAAACCAGCTTGTGAAAGCTGAAAGATTTGGAGAAAAGATCTCAAAAATGGATAAGAATGACTAGAAACTGGTAATCCAAAGAATTTGCACATAATTATTTCCCCCACCCCCACTGTTTTTTGTTTTTGTACTGGGGCTTGAATCTAGGGGCACTTAACCACTGAATCACCTCCTCAGCCCTTTTTTATATTTTATTTAGAGACAGGATCTTGCTGAGTTGCTAAGTGCCATCCTAATCTGCTGAGATTGGCTTTGAGCTCGTGATCCTCCTGCCTCAGCTTCCTGAATTGCTGGGATTACAGGCTTGCACTACCGTGCCAGACATCCACTGTTTCTTACTGCTTATTTTGTCCCATTTAAAAGAAATTTAGATATAAATCATATCATAAAATTCATGATTTTAAAGTATATAATTTAGTGAGTTTTAGTATATTCACAAGGTTGGGAAACCATCACCACTATCTAAGTGCCGGTCATTTTCACCAGGCCCAGAAGGAAACTCAGTAGTGGTCAATGCACAACATTATACATTTGTTAAACCCACAGAATGTGCAGCATGGAGTGAACCTGAATATACTACGGATACACTACATACATCCATATTTGTTCATCAGCTTTACCAAATATGCCACATAGATGCAAATTGTTAATAATAGGAAAAACCATGTGTGGGGTGTGCAGGAGTGGGGGGAGGGACACTCCCTGTACTTTCTGCTCAATTTTTTTGTAAACCCAAACTGCTCTAAAAAATTCTATTAATTAAAATAAATAAAAAACTCCACACCATTAGCAGTCAGTCTACGTCCTCTCTTCCCCTAAGCTTGTGGCAACCACTTATCTCCTTTCCCTTTCATACATAGGTGCTTTAAAGAGGCTTGTAAGTATTTGTTTTGGTAATTACAGTTAAGATAATGTCAAGAGTTCATACATTAAAATATCATGTTTTTATAACTCCTTCTGCCCTTGCTCGAAACATCAGTGAAATATAGGCTTTACGAAAATTAAAATGGCATAGCTATGTGTAAGAATAGGAAAAAAATCTTAGTGATCTAAAAGTATGACAAAAATACTTTCTGCAGTGGAAAACCTGAAGCTCCAGGTGTGAACTCCATGGAAAGCAGAGGCAGTTGGGAGTTTGAGAATCCCTGAAAAATCATTCCAGGAATGGATCGGAATGAGAATCAGGCTCAAAGCCTTGAGCTGGGACCTTTGGAGGAATCCCCCATGGAGCAACATGTATATGGTGTCTTGTCTTTAGTAGCTGAGAATTCAGAGAAAATCAGAGAGAAATATCTGGTGGAGAGGCTCATTGACTATATCAGCAACTTCTGCAACATCACCACAGCAGAGGAAATCTGATATTCTAACCAAAGAGCTGGTTCTGGCCTGGGCATCTTAAGGGGGCCAGAAGATGTAACTGAATGAAAACTCACTAAAGTCCAATATAATGATGCACTTTCAGGATTGCTATACTTCCTAGTAAATTGATTCTTTTATTGATATAGGATCTTCTTTATCACATTTGATATTATATAGAGTCCAACTTTTGTCTTTTGACTAGAGTTTATCTTTTCTATCATTTTATTTTTAATGTTCACTTTCTGTATTTTAAGAATATCATTTTAAAGGTAACTCAGGTTTTTTTTATAATTGGTGCATTATGATTGTATATAATGGTGGGATTTGTTGTCAGATGGTTGTACCTACACACAATATAACAATATAATTTGGCCAGTAGAAATTTTTTTACTGTATTTTAGTTCTTGCAAATTTTCTATAAGCTTAAATTATTTCAAAAACAATTAAAATTTAAGTTAATAAAAAGACCCAGTGTCATATTTTGTAATCCCAGCTACCCTTGAAAGTAAGGCAGGAGGATCAAGAGTTCAATGCCAGCCTCAACAACTAAGCAAGACCCTGTATCAAAATTAAAAATAAATAATAAATAAAGGGGTTGGGATATATCTCAATGGCATAGAAAATGTGGGTTCAATTCCTAGTGCTTCAAAATCAACAATGAAAATTGAGTTACTGTATAATTAACACAGCCATGGAAGTTATAAATATTAGGAAATCCATATGAGGAGGCTAAAAAGAACAATCACATGATTATCTTTATACATAAAGGACATTATCACTTTTATATCAATTATTATACATATATTTCCAGTTTTTTACATGTCTTTATGCATTATTTGCAGTGGTCTTGTTATGTAGACTTTTTAATGTAATTCAATCATTGGTCTTTTATCTTACTGTTTCAGGATTTTAAACCATAGTTAGGACAATTTTTCCTACTTAGAGGTACAGTTATCAATCAGTCATTTAAAAATGTATTTGTTTTGGTTTAATTTTTAAATTATTTTTTTTAGTTGTAGATGGACACAATATCTTTATTTATTTTTATGTGGTGCTGAGATTCAAACCCAGTGCCTCACACATGCAAGGCAAGTTATCTACCACTGAGCTACAACCCCAGTTCCTGTTTTAATTTAATTTTTTCACCAAAATTTCTAATGCATTTGGAAATTATCCTGGCAGACAGTGGACTTGGGGTGGAGTTTTTCTGGTTTCTGTTGTGCAGAAGTGTCAGCCTCTCATGTGCCCTGGTGTTATGCAGGGTCTTGATTCCACCTTGGTGTCTTGTACAGGCCCAAGACCATGTGTTTCAGCCCCTGTGGATGTTAGAACTCCGTCTCCTGGATGAGAAGGTCTAGTGTGTTACCCCTCAGTTCCCATGCTTTCTGCTTGGCTTCGCCTCTCATCTTTGTTTCTGGAATCTGAGGATCCCTCGGTTTTCCTCCCTCCACTTAAGCTTAAATATGTATGTTTGGCTCAGCTTGGAATTTTCCTTTAGCTTGTCTACTACTTCATCCTGGGTCAGTTCATAGTGTTCAGGAAATTGGAGAGGACACATTCTAAGGGGCTTGGAAATAAAATGAGGCAGGTGAACACTTACTCTAGAGGCACCACAAGTTTTTCTGGACCTCACAGCTGTTTTGAAGCATTTCAGAACTTCATAGGCTAGAGCAGATCTTCAAATGTCCAAGCTAGTCAATCACAACTTAAAGACTTCTGAGGTAACACTAACTCACTGTGATCTACTGAGTGTATTGCTCACAAGTGCTGTCAAAGGACAATGCATCTTTGACTCAGACATTTGTTACTTTCTCTAATACAGAGCAAACTCAGTGCCAGATATGTATTTCACATACTAATAGATTATACCAAGATTTTTAAAGAAATCTGCTTTAGAACTATGGTCCATGAACTCTGTATATGGTAGTGAGATTCCCCATTTCACATCTGTCTTGGCTGGAGCACAAAGGGGTTTGGTGGCCCAGTGTGAGTTTGGGAGTCTGTGTAAGACTTATTTGTCTGATTACTTCTATTCTGGAATCCTCATGAGAATCTTGAGTAATCATATATGATTTTTAAAGTCTTTGAATCAACAGCATATGATTAACCTTCTTTGGTGCATGGTTCTATGACCTATTTGATTTGTGTAACCCTGATAATGATGACGCAGAACCGTTCTATCAACCCCCAGACTCCCCCACACCATCCCTTTACCATCACACACCCCCACCATGACTCCCCCAAACCACTGATCTGTTCTCTGACACTACTTTGGAAATATCAAACAAAAGGAATCATTGCATATATAACCTTTTGAGAATGACTTTTTTTGTGACATGACCCTTTGAGAGGCATCCAAGTTGCTGGATTTATCAAGGGTTTGTTCCTTTTTACTGCTGAGTAGTATCCATTGTAAAGATGTACCAGCATTATTTAACTACTCACCTACTAAAAGATATGTGGTTGTTTCCAGTTCTTAGTGATTATGAATAAAATTCATATGAGAGAAATCATTTTATCCCAATAAATGGCACTATGACTTTTCTCTACTTCATCTGAGTTCCTTTTGTCTGACAGTAACTTAGATTCCACATCTACCAAAAAAAAAAAATTCTGCTCTTAACCCCAAGGATGATGATTAGGGTTTCTTCTTATATCAAGTATAATATGTCTAGGAAAATAAGGAATAAGCAATGGTGATGTCCACTAAGATTGAAGGATAGGCAAATGGCAATGATTCAATATAATTTTAGATATATTTCTTTCCAGAATGCAGAAAAGATGCAGAATAGAATAGATAATAGAACTAGCCATTGCAGTGGTATGGACTTATGTGCCTGCCACTTTCTCACACCCCACAAAAGGGAAACATTTTTGGAAAAATCTTCATGATAACACTAATATATCTTTAAAGCCAGATTTGGGCAATGTTCTTCTTGTACTCGTATAAAAATACATAGTGCAGTAGGTTGTGGGTTGACTCTTGCTGAGGGGTGTTAAGACGTGGTCTATGTTGTCTTCTAGCTGCAGTCATTGCTAACTGGGCCAGGAATGATATTTTCACTTTGAAATATGACTTACATAAAATTGATGTATTTTGTAAATACATACTTTGTGTAGGCATATACTGTGTTATTATGCTTGTATGCTCAAAAGATAAAACTAAACTTTTGTGTTTGTTTTTCTTTCCAGTATTACTTTACTGTTCTTTTTGGCCATGAAGGTCAGAAGCCACTGGAGCTGCGCTGTGAGGAGGAGCAGGATGGTAAAGAGTGGATGGAGGCTATTCACCAAGCCAGGTGTGGACGCAACTTCTCCCATGTGTGATACCTGCTTGTCTGGGTCTTGCATTGGGTTATTACTGTTGGCATGAGTTTGGAAGAACTTGCCATTCCAGAATGGGGTTTCCTTTGGACCTCCTCCTTAGCCATGTGTGAGCTAATTATTTGAGTTTTCTGTGGCTATATTCCAGTTAAAGATTAAAGGTAATAGATAAATAATAAAAACAAATAGTAAATTCCTTTGTGCCCTTCACCAAGTGCTTCTCAGTTAAGGAATTTATGAAATGTACGACTCACCTTTCATCAATCTTCCAGAGGCACATTATAATCATCCTCTCTTTTATAGACAAGGAAACAGGACTGGCAGGTGAGTTTACTTGCCAGAGGTTGCACAGCTAATAAGTGACAGAACTGAGATATGAACCCAGCTGAGCCCACCTTTGTTAATCCTACCTCAGTTATTGAAAACAGGCAATAGCAACCTCTATCTAGGGAAATAGAAAACTGTAATTTTCTTCCTCTTTGGAATACCAGAAAGGTGGAAAGCACCCACAAAATCTTAAATGGGAGTAAGGAATCTGAAAGAAGCAAGACAAATCCCTCTTTGTTTTCCCTCTCAGTTCCCTAGTCCTGTTCATTTTTGCTTCAGATGGCTCCCATGCTGACTGCTTTTTGCCCTGGGTGCAGCTTGCTGTTGTAACTAGCCAGGCACCCTACTTGACTGCCTTTGCTCTGGCTGCTCTCTGTCTGAAGGCTTTGCTCCAGATTCAGGACCAATGTGGAATGAATTGCTATAGAGAGAAGGCCAGGTCTTCAAAGAAGGCAGATGCATCAGGCTGGCAAGGTAGAACCTTGGGTCCTTTGCAGACACAGTCTTTGTGGTTAATTCTGTTCTTTTACATTTGAGAGTTAAAATGCAACACATAATTAAAAACATGTATATTTGCCTATTTTTTTCCATTCCAGAAGAGCAGTTACCAGGGGTAGTATAAATGGCTTTTTAATTGCCAAGCAAATATCTTGGTGAACCAAACTCAGACAGTGTGAGCGACTTTGAAGGTGGTTGGATTTCACAGAAGAGGTCCTTCTTTCTTTGTCATTTTTTTGTCCATATATGTGGATGTGGTCGGTCACTACTGTTATTTGGCATACGATGAAAACTAGGGCATATAAAATTTTTGTTAGGAGACAGACTTTAGAAACCACTTTAGTAGATGATAGAATGGTGACACTTCTCTCTTGGATTTGAAGATTTGGTTAATGATTGATCATTTTTCTTGATGCCGTGAGTCTTTTGTCTGTTAGAATTGTTTTTCCTTTGATTTGAGGTCTGGGATTAGATTCTTTGATGACTCCTTTTAATCTGACTGCTTTATATTTGAGCTCTTATATTTGACTTTTTACACTGAGATGTTTCTGAAATCAGGGACCATAATAACTTGGATCTCTGAAATTCACCCTGACTTTTTTCATACTTAAACAAATCCAGAAAGTTAACAAAGCTGATTCAGAGAAAAAAAAAATTGTTAGTCATTTTTGCTTGACATTGTGCTACTGAAACACAATTAACAGGGATTGGTAGCTTCCCTTTGAGGACAGCTTGATGGCCTTCATTTGGTACTGCTGTCTGTGTATGTGTGGGCAGGGGCAGGGTGCTGGGAATTAACCCAGGGGAGCGCTAATACTGAAACACATACCCAACCCATTTTATTTTAATTTTTAATTTTGAGATGGTATCTTGCTAAGTTGCTCAGATTGGCTTCAAAGTTGTGATCCTCTTGAGTAGCTGGGATTTCAGGTGTGCACCACTGTACCCAGTTGCTGCCTTTTTAATAGAAAACTTTAAAAATCCTAATAATTCCTGTCTTATTGATTCCCTTTTCTGAAGTCTGAGATTTTGATTGACTGATAACTATTTGAGCATGAGACTATTCTTTTCTGAGCTGCGGACCTTTCTGCAAATTCTATATAGAAACAAAGACTGCTCAGAACTCCCTCTCTTGGTCTCTTCTGTTTTCCTGGGATGGTTTTTCCATACTAGCCTGGGTGTGTTGTCTTTGTCTGCCATGAAAATCACATTGTTGCACTGGCTTTTGCACCTCTGAGCAGAATCTCCTTGTCACAGTTTGCTTTAAGATGATCTTTGGATCATTTTCTGGGAATTCTAGTTGCATCTTTTCTCCTTTAAATATGGTCCAGGATTTCTTTTTTTCTTTTGGAATTAATGCTCTTCATTTTGACCTTTGACTTGGTCCAGATAGCCCCATCAGTAAGAAGATGGTCTTGGTATGGAAGAGGACCCAAGTTTTCATCTTTCAATTCTCTTCCAATCCCGACCTAATCTTAAGTTCTGGAATATAGTGGTCTGGAAGAGGAAGAGGAAGGTATTTCATAGATGTTGGGGTAACCTATAAGGATCTTTGGCTATGTGTATAAAGGAAGTATCAGACCTGGGTGGCATCTAAAACATCTCTTGGCCCTTAGCTTGGATGATGTCAACTACTGGGAGAAGAAATAAAGGATAAGAGCAAGTTTGTCAAGCAAAGTGGTGAGCAGTAACCAGGAAGTGCTCTGCAGGGAATTATTAGAGTGTGATTGGTTACTGGGAAGGGACAGTGGGGGAGCTGTGAGATACTGACATGATCTTTCTGTCCCATGACATGGAACATGTGGGAGAATGAGTGTACATTGGGCTACTTGAGAGGTAAGCTATGTCTTGAGGACAGACCTGGGTTTGGATCTTTACCCAAGGTGAGGTCTGGGGAGGGTTTGAGAATATTATGCCCAGTGTGGAGTACTATTAGCCTGCATAGCTGTACCCACTATGCAAATGTGTGGCTTATGCTGTTGGCATTGGAAACTGTCCCGCTATCTTTTGTTGACTTTCCAATTTCTTTAACTGAAACTCTGTTCCAACCTCACCTCAGTGTATATCTTGTGCAGGTGGGTCTCAGGATCTCCTCCAAGTGAGGCATTTTCAGGGAAAAAGGAGTTGGACATATGCTTTCATTCAGAAAAATTCATGTTAGATTGAGTTGGAAAGGTTTGACCTAACCTTTCTTTTACCCTGTCAGTCCCTAACACGATGAGCAGAGAGACTTAATCCTTTAGTTAAATCTTTCATTTAAGCATTGTTATCTTTTTCAGTTAAAAAAACAAAAACAAACAAAAAACTCTGATGCAGCCTCTTGGGTCTCTCTTTTTAAAAATATCTTTATTTATTTATTTTTATGTGGTGCTGAGGATCGAACTCAGTACTTCACACATGCGAGGCAAGCGCTCAACCACTGAGCTACAACCCTAGCCCTCTTGGGTCTCTTTTTTATTTATATATTTTAGATTACATGTGCCCAAGAGAGCCTGTTGTCCATATTCTCTCCCCTCACACCAAACACACACACACACACACACACACACACACACACACACACACATGTACACACACGCACACACCCACCCCATGTTAACTGCATGGAACACCAAATGCCTACTGCCTGCACCCTCGTTCTTCTTCCTTGGTTAAAGTTTAATTTAGAGCAAAGTATATAGTATAAAATCTGTACCACCCAAAAGGCATTGTGTGCTTCTTATCCCTATAAGATCAGCCCTCTATAAAATGTGCATGGAGAAATCCCTAACAAATCAGAAAAGAGTGATTACATGGAATAGCTGAAAATATTTTATGTGTTATAGAAACATCACAGAACTAGACAATCAAGAATCGGCAGTGATGTGATAGCCTAGAGCAATCCCAAAGCCATATTTTATATTCTTCTTATAACCTTAAAGCTGAAAACATGAATTTTGTCCATCTGCAATATTATGGTTTTGGTAAGAACTTCTGTCTGGGATTTGCCTCCAGATTTGCCATAATGAAAGAGAATTCATTCCCCCTTACACTGTGTAAAGTGCTAGTGAACTGTGAAAGATTTCACTTGATTTGATGGTTACTTGTTTTCTGTAGGAAAAAACTGAGCTTCAGTTTCCTTCTTTTCAGCCCTTTGTCAATATCTTCATCTGTCAGTTGACTTTCCGGCTCCTCACAGAGTCTTGCTTCACATGCTTGCCTTGCCCCTGAAGCACTGGGAGACACCACAGTCTACCTTTGTTTGTTCTTTTAACTGTTGTTTATTTACTTCTCTATCCAATGCTAGCTCTGCCCTGCCTTCCCAGACACAGTGAGCCAATGCAGGGATGCCCCTCCTGAGCTCACCTCTGAGAACTTCTCATGCCACCCTCCCCTTGTAGCTTGAGCTCCAGGTGAGCGACCCCACCCAGGAATCTCACTGTCCTGGGATGACCCCTCCAGTCTGACTTACACCAACTTGTCTCTCAGAATGTAGCTCTCAGTCATCCACATGTCTTCCCTGATGCTCTTCTCTGCAGGAAGGACTGACCATTCCGTTCTTTGATCCCACTGTCACCTCTTATTTCTCTCAGTGCAACTAAGAGATTATTGCGTGGATTTGCTCCTGTTTCTGTTTCTGTCAGCCTGAATTTCTTCAAGGCTAATTGCATATTACTTATCTCTTTTTCCCTTTTCCTGGCTCAGTGCCCAATTGCTTTTCGGAAACACACATGCCAGTTTAATAACCTTCACTAGAATAAGAGAAAAGCTGGAATCATTTTTTATAAAAACCTTTATTATATTGATGGATGGATAAAAAAATGATATCGTGGGGTAATAAGCATTTTCTTGGTTATTGACCACTTTTTGCAACTGTTAAATATTTGTCTGTATTTCCCATATGAATTGTCATTTCATGTCCTTCCCCATTTTTTCTACTGATGTTTTTCTACCTTTTTTGTCCCCCCTTCTAAATGAGCTCTCTGTGTGATGGATATACTTTGTTTTTATATTCATTGGATATTGCCTACACCATTTTTTGGTCTTGAAGTTGTATCTATGGAATTTATTTTGACAAAGACTCTTTGAATTATGATGCAATAAAGAATATATTGTTTTTGGGGAAAATTGCTCCACTGCATTTTGTAAAGTTTATCTTTTAATTGATTTGTATTTCACACACAGAAGTCATCGTCTTTTAGTGTAAAATTCAGTATTTTTTCTAGTACATTCACAAGGTTGTACAGTCATCACTACTCATTCTAGAATGTTTTCAACACCAAAAAAAAAAACCTTATTTCAATTAGCAGTCATTCCCTACTCCTACCAGCCCCACCCCTATTCATCTTCCTGTATCAGTGGATTGGTCCATCCCAGACATTTTATATAATTGGAATCATATAAACTGGCTACTGGCTTCTTTTGCTTAGCATGTTTTCAAAGTTCAAGTTCATCCATGTTATATCATATAGCGTTACTTTGTTCTTTCTCATGGATGAATTATTTTCCATTGTGTGAGTAGATCACATTTTATTTATCCCTTCATCAACTGATGGATGTTTGGATTATTTCCAATTTTTCCTCTTATGAATAATTTTGCTATGAATATGCGTTTGGAAGAGGAGTTTTAGTCTTTTGAATTTGTTCCACTTTTTGATCTCTGAGACACTTGGGTTTCCATTCACTGTACAGAGGACAGTTCAGGAGAAGAGAACCTGTAAGAGACGAAGGAGAGATTGACGGGGGTGTTAGTATTAGAACCTCAAGCTAATGCAATACCTAAAAAATACTGATTAGTCAGTAGAGCGGAGATATTGATGTGAGAGAATTTAGGAACAACAAAAACAAAAAAGATAGTACAGTACTTGCCAAAGTGGCCATGAGCAAGGCTAAGGAGGTGTGTTAGTCAGCTTTAGGTTACTATAACAAATACCCAAGAAAATTTACTTCCAAAAAGAAAAGTTCTATTCTGGCTCATGCTTTTGCTAGGCCCAGTCTGTGATCATTTGGCCCTGTTATGTTTGGCCTGCAGTGAGGTAGCTACATCATGACATGAACATGTGGTAGTCAAAACTGCTCATCTCATGACTGGAATTAAAAAGTAAGGGGACCAGGGTCCCACAACCCCCTTCAAGGATACACCCCCAAAGACCTAAAAACCTCCTACTAAGCTACATTTCTTAAGATCTCATCATCTCCCAATAGTACCACTCTAGGGAACCCAACCTTAACCACATGGGCATTTGGAGCATTCAAGATTCAAACTATAGCAGGAGCCTGGCCTTGCTTAGATACAGCTGCTGCTGCCAGTGCTCAAAGGCTGCTTAGGTAGGAACTGTACCATGCTAACCAGGACCGTATTCTCCCCATTCCCAAAGACATCATTCTTTCAACATGAGGAAGCTGGCTCTGAACAGTTCTCCCACCTTCCTTCCTTCCTTCCTTCCAACAGTTTTCTTGATAAAACTCAGCATAGCTCTAGAGTTAGTTGGAGTTTTTCTTTAGTGATCTTTTATATGACTTTTCATCTTGAGTTTTGCTATGGTTCACTTCTAAATACATATTTAATCAAAATAATTGGAATGAAACTCTGGATCATCTAACAACTTCTTTCTAAGCTATTTTTTTTGCCATTCTATAAAAATAATTAAGAACTATAATTCCAAACTGTGCATCTTCTCTGAACTCCTTCAGGATTTTATTTGAATGTTCCCTTTTCTCCTGTATGGAGTGGTGGTGGTTTGGTTTTGATTATAAATATTACACGCTGATATTTGACTCCTATATATATATATATATATATATATATATATATATATATATCTGAATCTTGCCATCTGTTGATAGTCAGCAGATGAATTTTGAGTTTCGCTTTCATGATGTTGATTTTTTATGGCTTGATTTATTATTTCCTTTTTCTCCCTCTGTCTTCCTTTTCACTTTCTCTTTCTCCTTAAAGCTCTCCCCCTTCTAACTAAAAAACAAAAACCTTTAAATAGTGGAAATAATGAATAGAACAGATTAGGCAGAAATTCTAAATTTGAGTAGTATCTAGTAAATGGAAAATGTAAACAAATAAAACATGTTGAAAACACAGTAAAGAGAAATACTGTTGCTCTGAAGAGTTATAGAAGGGAAGCCAACAATCATGGTTGATTTGGTGCAATCTTGGAGTAGATATCCATTCTAGTGGGACCTATAAAAAGTTTTTTGATACCCCAGGAAGAGTAGAGAGGAGTTGTAACTAGATCCCAGAGAAGTAAGTTGTGTGGCTTGAAAATTATTACATGAAGAAGAAGAAACTGTGTAAAATAAATCATGTTAGATAACTTTTGTTTTGACAGCAACTCTTCATTTGAGTAACTGTTCTGTGCTAGGTCTCCTGCCAGATACTGGGCTGATTTTTAGCCTTTTTGTGGGGATATTCCCATCGTCTCGGGTTCTACCATCTTCCCTTAGGCCTTACTTCCCCCTGACTTTCCCATCACAGCAACCAAAATGATCTTATTAAAAAGGCAAATAGTGTCACATATTTGATCAAAGTTCTTACTTCACCTGGGGTGGGGGTGGAAACCTGAGGCTCTGAGTTGCTCTCCATGCTTTAGAATCCTGTTTCCTCTTTTACCCTCCCCACTGAATTCCCCAGGAAACCTGCTACTCTGTCTTCCTCAGCCACACCAGGCTGACTGCTGGTGCCAGGCTTCTGCACTTGGGGTTCCCTTGTTCTTCCCCCAGTCACTGTGGCTCACTCCTGCAGGCCACAAACACCATCTTCTCTAGGGGACCCTGTCTTATACCCTGGCTAAAACTGTGACCTTCTGCTTCCTACTTCCTACTTCCGGGTCTATATCCATCTTTTCCCCTCTGCTGTACTAATCATCAGGTAACATCCTGCATATTTTTCTCAATTCTTAATTTTATTTTTAACTTATTAGCATATTAATTATGCATATTAATGGATATCCATTTTTTTCTTTCTTGTTCTACTACTGTATAAGTTTTGCAAGGCCACAGTTGTTGTTGTCATTTTGCTTATGCCTGTGCCCAGTGCTTTGAGCACCTGAGTGAATACACACCAACACTCAGTAAATATTTATTAAATAAAAAATCAATTTGGATTCATAAGAACATGCAAAGAAGGAAATCAACATTACTTACAATCTTCTACTCCACTGATCTTCCCTCTACCCTTGTGATATCCAATCCTTTCTCCCACTGCCTTCTTTCCCTTATTTTGCTTTAGCTTCCACATATGAGAGAAAACATTTAACCTTTGATTTTTTGAGTCTGACTTATTTCACTTAGCATGATTTTGTCCATTTCCATCCATTTACCAGCAAATTCCATTATTTCATTCTTTTTATTTGCCCCATTTTTGTTATTTACATATTTTTAGCTCTCAAATTAGTTGATTTTATGTCCTAAAATAATATAATTAAATCTCTGTTGATTTATCGACTTTAGACAGTATGTATTGACTCTCTACTAGGAAAGATAAGTAAATAAAACATTAAATGTGTTTTCATTATTTTTTTCGCCTCTAACCCTGAGATTTTATTGCTTTTATTATCATTTTTCCTCACTTTTCAATATTTATATTCTGTTCTCTAAATTTGATTAAGCCTCTGTGTTTTGTCATAGTTTGATTCTAAAAACTAAAAACCAATAAGGGAGGTTAAATAATGAGTACCCAAACACAGTCAGAGGGAAAAATAAATTTGGTGTTCCAAAGTACAGTGAGATAACTATCGTCCCCAATAAACCTATTATATATTTTATGAAAATCTAGAAGAGAGGAGCTCAAAGACTTCAAACAAAAATGAAAAGGAGAGGGAATGTTGGTTACCCTGATTTGATCAGTGAGTGCTGTATGCATATGTTAACATATCACATTGTATGCCATTAAAATGCATAATTAATATGCTAATAAGTTAAAAATAAAATTAAGAAAAACAGTAAAGGATATTTACATTGTAGGTATAAAAAATATGTACCAAAATATTAAGATCAGTGTTTGGTCCCACAGAGAATGAGCAATCATGCACAACTGAATATTTGTTCCTTGATTCTCATTTCCTGTAGATAAATAGCCTATTACATTATTATTTTATCTCTCTCTGACCACCTAGCTTAGTTTTTAGCCATGTCTGGTTTATTGTCAGTGCATCCATTGACCTATAAAATTTTAGTCATTATTTTTGTTTTCCAAGAACTGTTCTTGTTATTTGATTACTTCTTTTCCATGCCGCCTCTTTTTGCTTTATGACCCTAATATCCTTCCCTATCTCTCTGAAGGTAATAACTCTCTGCTGCCTGCATTATCCTTGTTTCCTGTAGTGTCTTTTCTGTTTGCTCATTTGGGGCTCTATTTGTTATCTGTTTCTGCTTAACAATTTCCTCCATAATGCTTAACACCGTAAGCAACTTGCCATACTCCCCAAATTTCTGTGGGTCAGGAATTCAGGCATGGCTTAGCTGGATACCTCTGTCCAGAAGTTTCTCAAAAGTCACTATCATGATGATGACCAGGTCTGTGGTTCAACTGGGGGAGGCTCTGCTTCCAAGTTCACTACCACGGTTGTTGGCTAGGTTCACTTCCTTACTGTTGTACTCAGTCCCTAGATGGCTGTTGGAAAGAGGCCTCCTAGGTCTCTAATTATCTTAAGCGTCTGTATAGAGGAGCTCACAACCTGGCAGCTGGCTTCCCTTGGAGCCAATAAAGACTGCTAAAGAAGGCTAGTGATCTGGAAGCCAGAGTCTTCTTGTGAACTAGTCTTGGAAATAACATTCGTCCCTTGGCTATACTTCCTAATAAATATGCATTGCTTTAAATCCCCAAGTTTGTGGTGATTTGTTTCATAATAGAAAAGCAACCCAGCATACTTCATGCTTAGGTACTGTGACCTGCTGGCATGTTATTGCTGCCATCCACTCCCTTTATTCCTTTGTTTTGGGGAGTGTGAAGAAGAAGAGCCTAACTTCCAGATGCTTTGCAGGCACCTGTCATCCCATGTTTATTGCCATCCTTTGTGGTGGCTGGTTCTGAGCTTGGAACTTCTCTGGACCACTCATGCGCAGAGAGATGCTTATGTGTGAAATCTCCATCTCCGATTCCAGTTTTACCACCAAGTTAATTCTGTTTAGTTTTTCTTGTTATGGAATTTCACATAATGCCTGGTCTGTTGATGGCAAATTTTTCTGTTCCATAATGCTTTTATGGTTTCATTTTTTTAAAACAGAAAATGGTTTTCTTAGCGAGGTTTAATTTAATAGGACCTTGTAAATGAAAAGAGGCAGGTCTTGGTGACGCTTGGAATGAACTCCATCTCATGTCTAGGCTGGACTTACCTTTTTATTTTTATAAAGAGAAAATGAAATACCATTCTGCTATCTAACATTGACCTAATATACTTATAATTACTTTGGCATATTTCTAATAAAGTCAGTGAGAAAGGGCAGAATTTTTATCATGATCATTTTTTTCTTATGCTCTATTATTATTTCCTCCCTTTAAACTTTCCCAAAGCATCCTTTTATAAAGATTCTGTCCCTCCTCCCCCTGCCACCAACACTTTCACTTACTCACACTTCCTTATACTCTTTTAGGGAGAGTTATTAGAACAAGTGACTTAATATTGCTGATGCTATGTTCTTCTCTAACACCATTAGCATGCATGATGTAAGTGCTGAGGGTGTTGAGATAATTGAATTAAAATTGTGATTGTAGAATTGTCTTAACACTTTTTTAGTTTTAAGTAACACAAAGATATTTCGCATAGTTAAGGTTAAGTAGGGAATTTATTAGAAGGAAATTGCAATATCTCACTGACTCTCAGGGTACAACTGTATTCAGATCTTATAAGTCTGGTCCTGAAATTAGAAAGCCTACAGGAACCCAGGTAGCCAGTCCTTCTCTATCTCAGACTTTCTGCCTGCTTTTCTGAATACCTGCTTCTCTCTCAGAAGGCTCACACTGACAGGTTGTACATGGATGTGGCCAAACAGGGATCCCTGACTATGGCAACCGGAGTTTCCAAGTTCATAGTGTCTCAGTTCAAGTAAACAGGGCAGAGGCACAATCCTAGCTTCTGAGGAGGAAGAATGTATTTAGCTGGGGCCGGTTCTCTTTTTAGGCTGGTCCAGTGTGGTCATGAAAGTAGGTTTTGTGGCATAAACATGGCTTCTGTGGCTCAAGTCCTCAAGACAAGTAAGTAGCTGGAAGTTTGGGCAGCTACATCAAGATAATCGGATGCTATTTCTCATCGGAGAGAAGGTAGCTTGTGTTTAAGAGCATGGACTTTGGTCAGACAAACCTTGATTTAAATCCTAGCCCTGCCACCTACTAGCTGGGTGTCCTGAGGCCAATATGTGATCAGTGAGGACCAAATTTTTTCTCTGCAATTGGGATCATAAACTGCATCTCCTGGGTTGCTGGGAGGATGACATGAGAAAACATGGTACATCCTCTGTACTCAAAAGTAGTAACTATTATTAATTATTACTATTATTATACCCTTTTGAAAAGATTATATGAAGAGAGGAATATGCATTTTACCACCCTGAATAGTGCAAGATCTGGAGACAAAATTTCTAATGCTCCAGAACTGCATTGTCAATAAAAATCTAAGAGTGAGTTTTGTCTGAACAATGCTTAGTCAAAGAGATGGATGTAGATTAGGCTGTTAGAGCTAGGACCAAAAAGAATCTAAGCCTATTTCTAGAATGTGTGTTGCTTCTGTTGTTTTAAAAAGAGACTAGTGAATGGTCTTGTAGTTCTAAAGAGAGCCCAATGGATCTGATGGCCACTAGTACAGTCATAACAGTACTTTCAGCCAGTGCCTATTCTGATGGTTGTTGCATTCACTCTGCTTGGTGGCAGGTCTATTTTGATTGACTAGTACTTTCCCTGATGAAATATTTTGAATGGAATCCTGAAAATGCATGTGCCATCAGTTCAAAAGATATCCATTTCTCTGTTAAAGAAACCACACTACTTTCTTTTTAAAATGATTCAGACATCCTTTGCACTTTTCTCACCTGCATGATAAAATTGTGGGTAGTTACTACTTTTGAGTACAGAATTCTTAGTAAAGAATATGAAAAATGATAATGATTCAAAATCTGTATCATTGAAGGACACCAATATAAACTGAAAGTTAATGTTTTTATAAGAAAGAGTTACAATCAAACAGGATTCATGGGATCTTTGTTTAGTGTCTGCTGTTCTGCATGGAACTATATAAAAGAACAATGTTTCAATGACTAACTGTGCAATTTTCTCGGCAGTTATGCAGACATTTTGATTGAGAGGGAAGTCTTAATGCAGAAGTACATTCATCTAGTCCAGATCGTAGAAACGGAAAAAATTGCAGCTAACCAACTCCGACATCAACTTGAAGATCAAGATACTGAAATCGAAAGGCTTAAATCAGAGGTATTTCCCAGTCAAAGACTCCTTCTCATTGTTTCCCATCTACTGTCATCTCCTCATGATCATCTACAGCATATTTAGGGCAAAATATTCACCCCAGGCTGACTTCCTTAGCTGTCAGCAGTGTGGCTGGGCTACTGATCTAGACATGAATCTGTAAGGATTAGGTAAATGTGCTACAGGAACATATCAGGATAATATGCTGTTTTTTGATTATTTGTGCTCCTGATATCCTTCATTAGATCAGAACTTCAAGAGCTGCCCATAGCATTTAACTGTCATCCTCAGATTGGCTTTTGGAATAATAACTGTGAATCTGTCATGGAGTTAATTAAAGTCCATCTGAGAAAGAACCAGAAGTTAATTCAGAGATACATTTCTGTTTCAAGATCAAAGAAATCCAAACTTTTCCCCTCCAGAATTTTGAAAAGCACATTTCAGTGAAGCTATAAGATACTGACTGGCTAAGGTGCATTTCCCCCTGAAGTTGGATTCCTGCCTCTCCTGGCCTTTCCTTTCAGAGTGTGTCTTTCTAAGGCCCTGCACTACCAGAGAAGGTGGTTGCTACCTAGGGAGAGCAGAAGGTGTTGGTAGAGGCCACAGCCATGGCGTTGTGCCTCCCTCTGTTCTGGGTCTCAGTCTGTGTAGAGAAGCCTGACTGTACTCCTTGCCATCCTGTGGGTCCTCGTGGGAAGTGAACAATAACTGACGAAGAGAAGGGGAATGTACACAGTGAGATTTTCCTCCTCGTTCTAAGCAGAGGTACATTAGTATCTTCTTAGATTCCAAGAAGGGAACAGGACAGCGGGAAACCTACTACTGATTGTTATCCTTGTTGATAGACAGTTCAGGTGCCTTGACCTTGGCAACACTCTTGTCGTTTTTACTGTCATCAGACAATAGTTTTCTCTTTTGTCTTCCCACCTTCCCCTGAGACTTACCCTAAATCCTGTGAGGGGTTTTCATCTCCTGCCCCCTGGGTACATGGCCTTCAGTGTGCAGAGCAGACAATCTGATTCCAACTGAAATGGGGTAGTTTCTTGAGATGATATGGTGTTCACCATATCATTAGAATTGTCAGCTTCCCAATCTGATCCTGATATCTGATACAGTGAAAACAGCAACAGAAAACTTAACAAACCTGCATTTTAAAAGACTATATCAGGCACTATAATTTAAAACAAAATTATTGTGTTCTTTCTTTTACCAGAGTAAGCTAGAGCAGATGCTGCTTGTCTGCTAAGTGAAGGAGGTTGGTATTTACTCCATGAGAGAAACTCAGCACAAGCGATGTTCCCCAACATTTATTTATGTGTGCTTGTCTGTCTTCACTATGTTCTATTTTAGTCTGAATATAGATTGCAGCTAAAAACTGTCAGTAGCAGGTATGTCTTCTGTGGCCACTTGACAGGAACCATAATTTATTTCCTACTCCTTTTATTTTCCCAATTCCCTGCCAGAAAATGGCAGAGGAATATATTTGGTATTGGAGACAAAGACAGATCAGAGGTAGCAATCTTCTACATGCTTTCTTGTTAATAAGTCTGTATATATTCTTTGCATATAAGAGTCCACAGTTGATGGGTAGTCCAGTGTATTTTATTGCTAGGCATAGTTGAGAGGCCTCTTGGTCACAGTTATAGAACTGAGCTGGAGATTCATGGAGAGATATCCCAGGTTGTTTCAATCCCTTTTGTATTTTCTGAGGAATCTTCTTGACTGATTTAGACCGACTCCAGGCCTCTGGGGTTTCCTTTTTACTTACCACTTTCCAAGGAGGACTGTGAGTCTGCTGTATCATGTGCATTTGGAGGGACACAGGATGATTATGGGAAATGAGCTTTGAGTGTAGTGACCCTGAATTTGGGAAGCACAATGCATCAGGGACAACTGTCTTCAGGCAGAGGGGACAACAGGCACTGAGGTCCCAGGAGGCCTTGGTCTGGTCAGGGAGGGCCAAGTTCTGGGCTAACATGTCTTCAAACACAGACCCCAGTTCACACTTTACATATTCACTTTTGTTAGTAACACCAGGCTAGAGGTAAAATTCATACTTCCCTGCCTCAGCACCAGAGAAAGAAAGGGTGCAAAAAAGCAGACATTCCCTGAATATCTCAGTGGACCACCTTTGTAGGCAGAACATCCTGTGTGTTATGGCGGTGCTCCACTGTTTCCCAGATCATAAAATGGACTAATTTTGTGTTATAGATTATTGCTCTTAATAAAACCAAGGAACGAATGCGCCCTTACCAAAGCAACCAAGAAGATGAGGATCCAGACATCAAGAAGATTAAAAAGGTAGGGCACTGGAGGCTTCTGGCCCTTTGGGAGCATGGCCACCACTGTATGTCTTGTGGTGGTGTCTTTGTGACTGTGTTCCTGAACTGGGAACAGCTTTGGTGTTTCTATGTTAATGACACCCAGAATGCCCTTCAGAATGGTCCAATCTTGGCTGCTCTGGAGAATTTCAGTGTGCCGTTTCTTTCCAGTACTGAGAATCCTATTTTGGACTCTCTGGGAGGAATGCCAAAACTGGACATTAAGAGAATAGTGTTCTCTAGTTGGGTTAATTAAGTGCTATTGAAACTCCTGATTTTGTGCCTCTTGCATATTTGGGGGAATTTTTAAAAATTACATTTCAAAAATATTTCTCTTAACATCTATCCTTAGTGCTTATTTAGAATTTCTTTTATATTTGAGAATGTAAAATAAATCAATACATCTGCTCAGATTTGTCTTACAGTTGTCTCTTGTTGAATATCCACATAAGCAACAGACTTTTCCATCTTACTGTCATTTGTAATTGTACAACTTTTGCTAGGAGCCAGACACTGGCGCACATTCTAGTCCACTGTATTTCGATTTATGTCATTTGGGCTTTGATTCCGTGGTCTTAACTGACCTGCGTAAAACACTCAGCTTTGTTAACATCAGGTATGAAGCTTCCCATTTAAAGCTCTTTTCCTGGAATACATTTTGAATCTTAATTTTTTTCTTACTCATATTTTTCTATGTTAAATAATCATTTCCTTTTTTTAAGCTGTAACAAAATTTTAACCAAGTATTGCTCAGAATTTGGAATAGAAATGATTCTTTGGGCTAAAATGAGAGTTTTTGGTTTTCAAGAAATAAAAAAGTAAAATAACACTATTTCTTTCTTAGAATTTAAACCTCTTTTTTTAAAAAATCTGGTTTGTTATTCTGTTCCAAGATTAATTTTGTTGCTTTTCTTTTAATAGTATGCAGTTGCGTGTAAATAAAGCTATTAATAAAATCTCATTTCAGTTTTCTTGTAAAAGCAGGTCTATTGGTAAGTAACAGATCTAGCTGTTTTTCAGCAGAGAACACCTGCCCAAGTAAATAAGACTTTATTTAACACAAAACTCAATTAAGTTGATTTTTGAAAATATATGTAATACATGGAAGAATGATGATAAAACACTTTTTTTTTTTACATTTTCTATCTTCCTGATTATTATTATTTGGGGAGGGGACAGTACTAGGCTTCATATATTCTAGGCAAGTGTTCTACCACTGAGCTACATCTTTAGCCCTGATTCTTAATTGTAGTAATTTTTAAACCTACTCGTGTACTTGTTAAATAGGTTGAAAATTAACTTCATGTCCTTTATGTTCCAAATGAAACTAATGTCTGTGGAAATGAATGTTTACAAATGAATTGCATCTCTATGCTTGACAAAATGTAATGTTTGTTTGTTTGTTTATTTTACTTCAAGAGACCACAACTTGAAGGGGGAAATACTGGGAAATGATATTGGCCAAATTATACTGTTATATTGTATGCATGTATGAATATGTAACAATGAATCACAGCATTTTGCACAACTATAATGCACCAATTTTTTAAAAAATGGGGAAAAGTGACCACAACTTTAATTGGTTATAATTCACAGAAATTTTCCACTAGATTTTCCTAAATATATGCAATAGCTTCTTCATACAGTTCTATTAAAATGTTCTTAAGTCAGGCATGGTAGCACATGCCTGTAATCCCAGCGGCTTGGGAGGTTGAGGATCAGGAGTTCAAAGCCAGGACTTAATGAGGTCCTAAGCAACTCAGTTTTAGAGGCTAGTAAGGTTCTACAAAGTACATTTTATATTAAAATATGTTTCATGTTCTTTTTCACAAAATAATCACCATTGCAAATAGTTAAACTGTATCTTGCTCATGTGGCTAGATAAGTATTCTTACAATTTAGGAAAGGCTGATAAAAGTCCACTGAATCTGATTGCAGCTTTCCTAGCTGTGTGACTTACCTTGAAATTTAGTTTGCTCATTGATAGAAGAAGGATTTGGATGAGCTGATCTCTAACACGTATTTTGTTTTTAAGCTTAAGGAAAACAAAATAGAACTCAACAACAATAAAAAATATTGAACTAATTTAAAGAAGGCAAAGTACTTAAGATGTATAACCTCCCCCCATTAGCACAGCTAATACAAAAACAAAACAAAACAATAAACAAATAAATAAATAAATAAAACAAAAACCCAAATAAATAAAACCAAAAACAGAAAAGTTGTTTTGGCAAGGATGCGGCAAAACTGGGACACTTGTGCAATGTGGATTATAAAACAGTACAACTGCTGTGGAAAAAAGTTCCTCAAAAAATTAAAAATAGAACTACCATGGATCCAGAAATTCAACTTTTGAGTACATATCCTAAAGAAATGAAAAAACAATCAGTACCTTGATGAGATATTTATACACCAATGTTCATAGCAACATTATTCACAATAATATTCCAGAGGTGAAATCAACCAAAATGTTCACCAACTGATAAATGCAATCAACATAATATGAATCATCCTCAGAACTTTAGGAAATCTTGGCACATGCTTCTATATGGATGAACCTTGTGGACACGTAAGACATTATATTAAGTGAAATAAGCCAGTCACAGAAACACAGATATTGTATGATTTCAGTTGTATTGTGTGTCTAAAGTAGTGAAATTCACTGAAACAGAAAGCAGGATGGTGATTACCACAGACTGAGGGGAGGGGTGAATGGAGAGTGGTTGTTGAATGGAGCTGGAGTTTCAATTTTGCAAGATAAAAATGTTTGGAGATCTGTTACAAAACAGTATGAACATACTGGACACTACTGAGTGTATACCTAAAGATAATTAAGATGAGGCTGGGGAGGGAGCTCAGTTGTAGAGCACATGCATGAGGCCCTGGTTCAGTCCCCAGCACTGGGAAAATAAAAACCACTAAGTGGAAAATTCCATGTTTTTTTTTTTAAATCACAACTTAAACATTAAATATATATATAGTGTATATATATATATACATACACATATATATACATACGTATATATGATTTTTTATTATTAAAAATAGACATTTGATTAATTCCTTTCTTGAAGTGTTATTAGCTCATATGTAATATTATATTTCCAGAGTCCACATTGATAGGTCTATGGAGCTTCAGCTATGGAAAAAACTTTTGAACCTGAGAAAAATGTTATTTTATAATCCATTGTCCTCCTATTGGAGAAATTCTGCAGTTATTTATTCTACTGGAGGCGCCACTGGGGTACCAATGAGAGAGCAGCATTCTACATGACACAGGATGGACACGGCCAGCCTAGAAAGCCAGGCTCACATCTCCCTGAGGTTCCTTTTTGTCTTTTTGTTCCGCAGGTTCAGAGCTTCATGCGAGGGTGGTTGTGCAGAAGGAAATGGAAGACCATTGTGCAAGACTACATTTGTTCTCCTCATGCTGAGAGTATGAGGAAGAGAAACCAGATCGTGTTCACCATGGTGGAGGCCGAGTCCGAGTACGTGCACCAGCTCTACATCCTGGTCAATGGGTTCCTGCGGCCCCTGCGGATGGCCGCCAGCTCCAAGAAGCCGCCCATCAGCCACGACGATGTCAGCAGTATTTTTCTCAACAGGTTTGTCTTTGCATAAATCTGAGAGTTGTGAGAAGATCCTGCTGATAGCTCATGAAACAATTTGTGCCTTGCAAGATCTCAAAAACGAATCCCTATGATGTTAAAAATAAGAAAGCTATCATTGCATTCATTAGTCCAAATTAGCACATCTTTTGAATCTTGGCATCTCATTTTCTCAGTTTTCTTCTTTGACATACATTTTCTTGTCATTATGTGTGTGTGGGGTAAGGGTGTTGAAAAGAATCCCCCTTGCAGCAGAGGGGAATGGACTGATTAATAGGTCTTTACATGCAGTTTACATAAGATATTTTAGGAAGAGTGAAAACTAAGAATCCTTGTTGAATTTATTTGCTCAACAAATATTTATAGTGTTCTTATGGCTGAGGATTAATTAGTGAATAAAGTAGAAAATCCCTGCTTTCACAGAACTTAAATTTTGACGTGAGAAGAAACACAATGAATAGTGACGAAATAAAACATATAGTAGTAAATTGTATGGTGGTCAGTACCAGGAGAAAAATTAAAAGTGATAGGAGAGGAGGGGAGAAAGGAGTGGTTGGGTGTTTTACTTAAAATTTAATGGCTTATTTGTTTTTGAGTGGATAACACACTTACATGATACAAACATCAAAATAACATGAAAAAAAATTCAGAGTTGCACTCTTATCCTGTCTCTGTTCACCCCATTCTGCCCAATTTCTGTATCTATTTTTATTAGTTTCTTGTAGCCTTTTATGATTTCTTGATTTAGATGTAAGCAGATATAAATATACTATCTTATCTCCCTCCTTCTGCACAAAAGACAGTGATAGATCACAGAAGAGAAAGGAGCACTAACCCCTTTAGAAATTAGGAAGATAAGAGAGAGAGAGTAGCTAAGAAGAGAAAAGAGGATCAGTTAGCAGCAAGAGAGAATGAACAACTATGACAGAAAGGTCAAATAAAACAACTGGGAACTGACCGTGGATATAACAACTTGGAGCTGAGGGTGGCTTTGATGAAGTGCGGGAGCCTGATTAGGGGGCCTTAGGAGAGAATGGCATAGGGCATAGGAATTACAGAGGGTGAGTATAGAAAATTCTTTCAAGGCAGTTTGCTATAAATAGGAGCAGAGAAATAGGATAGTACCTAGAGGTAATAAAGGGGGAAATGATGCAGGAAAGAGAGGGGAGGATTGCTGGAGCAGCAAGCTTATACGGGCAAAACTGTAGAGAACGAGATACACAGTGGAGAGACTGGTATTAATGGGAACATGAGCAGGGAGGGAATAAAGGAGGGAAGAGGATAAAGACATATGTAACTAGGAAGTAAGGACATCAGCTGGCAGATGGAGAGGAAATGTCATAGTTGGATGAGATAGGAGAAGATGTGAATAGTGGTCAAGTAGAGCAGGGAGTCGGTGGATCAGGGAGCTGTAGTGAGTTGCTGGGCAGCACTATGAGCCCATGTGAGTTTATTAGGCTCATGGTGGTAACTGAGACCAGTCTGTATAGTTGCATGTTTTTCTTTAGCTACTTTTAGTTGCGTGGTTGCAGGTGCAGGTGGGTGGAGGGTTGATGTTAGGGGTTGGTGTTGTGTAAGGCTGATCTGATGAATTGAGAAAAGTACAACAGAATTGAAAGTGTCTGCAAAGAAGAGATATAATGACCCGTGGAATCTAAAGTTTGTAGAAAGGTATTTTGGTCAATGCAAAGGTGGTCAGATCTGTGAACTTAAGTCCTGTCTGTATGAAAGGCTTTTTGGAGTCAAGAGTCTTAAAGACAGCAAACTGAAACAATAGGAGGTGGTCAGAGAGCTGAGATAGGAATAGGATGCAGTTATTAACAGTGACAAAGTCTAGAGTATAGTCAATGGGGGCTTTGACTGGTGTCAACTGGGATCGAGATGTTTGGAGAGGGGGTTCAAAGACTTGAGAGGCCCGGATATTGAAATGTGGTTTGTGTGCAGAGTGGAATCACCAAAAACTATGAGAGGAGTTGTGTTGGAGAAAGTGAGCTGGTGGCTAAGATCTCCAGAAGGTAGGAAGAATGACTAGGACTGTGTGGATGGCTGCAGAAAGGAAGGCTGAGTAGTGGCACATGATCACATTAATAATATTAATAACAATAACAATAATAACATTAATTACAACTAATAACAATAACTTTTAATTTTTAAAAGTTTTAATTAAATTAAAAAGTAAAAAAAAAATTAAAGAATTTTTGTTGAAAGGAAGGAGGGACATTTCCTCACGTTGAGTGGCAATGACCACAGCTCTACTCAAGTATGTCAGCTATCCTAAGGGGCCTGAGTGGTAGCTCTTGATCATTGGACAGTACAGCTAGCATTTTGATGATATGTCAGTCATCCAAGCATGCCGTTTTAACAGTTCTGTGGATGGGATGGAAAAACCACACTGCCTGATAGTGATGCTATTAGAGTCTGTGCCATGTTGATTTGGGGTTGCACCTAGTGGTTTGTATCCATTGGTTTGCTTAATCAGAAACATGAAAGGCTAGGTATATCATATTGTTTAATTTCAGAATTGAGACATTGTGCCTCTTTTGGGGAGGTGATGCAAAAAAGCTTTTTCTATAGTAATGGTTTACCATACCTAGTCCTAGATAGATTTGAAGTGAAATGCTTTTAAAGGTGAGACTTAGGTGTTTCTTGTCATTAACCATTGTTTAACTAGATTCCCTTTCCTAGCCTTTGAAATTAAAGCCCCAGGCAAGTCAGTTGTTTTAGATTTCAACACAGAGTTTATACTTAAGAAAATGTAATCTGCCTAATTCTATACAGCACTGTTTCATCTGTCTTCTAAACATCCAGGTATCATAATATGAAGCTGGATGTATCAGTTTTCAAGGTAAGATAGAGCAATACCTCCCGATAGAGGGAATTCTCTGCTTATAGACTTGGAAGGGCTGGAGGAGTACAGCTGCCCCTGGAGTATTGAATTTAAGGGCAGAGCACCATAGGTGTGACCCAGAGCTTAGGAAACTAATGCCATGACCACCACCACCATAACAGACCCACGAAACTGTTCCTAGAAATGAAAATACAACAGGAATGTGGTCTCCTTCAGTCTTCCATGTCTTGCCAAGTGCATGCATGGTGGAAATGCATTTACATCCAGAGCATAGATTCAAGGAAATCTGGGAAATGCAGTTTTAGCTTGCCTAGAATGAGAGTAGAATGCTGATTGAAAGACAATCTATAGGACTTGCCAACTAGATGTGGTTAGAAATCCTTAGATAATAAAAGGATTCATTGAAATTTCTATAAAACAACAACAAAGTCATAATCTTCAAGCTGTATTCATTTTAGTTTTGGAAATAGTAAGAACTTTCTTCTTGAGGTTTGTTGTAATAAATTTTGATACAAATCCAGGTATCTCATTGAGATCAATAATTCTGTATTTAATTATACCAATGTGTTAGTTGAGAAAAGCTGTCATTCAAAGGCTCATTGCAGTGGGTTAATTCTAATGAGAAGAAAGAAAAATATATTTTGACTTTGGTGCTTACCCTTCTTGGCCATAGTAGGAATTTAGATCCCTAATTTATGCATGGTCCTCATTTTAGTATCTGTGTGCATTTCTTTTCAGAAGAATTTTACATTTCTGCCTTGAGTAACTTAGGAATGGTTAGAGTCCTGTCAAACTTTTTACTGTATTTTTTTGCCCTCTACCTCCTTCTATAAAAACTCATTTTTGTGAGAGAAACCTTTTCTTGAGTTTTCTAGAATCAAATACGAAAAGAAAAAGGATCATAATTTTAATTTTATGATTATAAGTTGAAGTGCTGCATTCTAACAGCAGAAAGCTCACTTAAAAATGATGAAGAGGGTCATAAGATAGTGATTTGGTTCTCCAATATTGGAAGCATATCTCAGTTTTCTTTCAGTTTTTGAGGTTGTCTAAAAGAGAAATGCCTTTATAGAGGCTAGTGTAGTACACATTAATATTGGGTGCACAGTTTGGTGGCCCTGTGAGACTGGTACATCATATATATAACAGACACTCTATAGTGACTAAATTGTATGATCTTCCTGTTTTTTCATAGTGAAACCATCATGTTTCTCCATGAAATATTTCACCAAGGACTAAAGGCAAGGATTGCAAACTGGCCTACTTTAATTTTAGGTAAGTGCATTCATGATTTTCTCATGGAATGGCAACAGAGTATAATAACTTGTATGTCATTTGGCCTTAGCCGTCTGAATGTCCCTGTTGACATTGGGTTTCCTTAGCCACCGGGAGTCCGTGTCACTGCACTTTAGGTTCTTTGGGCCCTGCCTTAGCACTTAGCTTTTGACTCTTTCCCTTTGTCATAGGTAATTTGGGGCTGGAGTCACTGTCTGTCTCTGATACTTTCTATCCAACACAGATAGGTTATTCAGGCATGAGGACTAGGGCCCTATGTTGTGTGATACCTAGTGCTGGGAGCCCATCTTTGCTCTTTCTGTTGAGTGTAGATAATTTATCAGGCACCAAGGGAAACAGCATGTTTACTTCTCTTTTCCAGCTGATCTGTTTGATATTTTGCTCCCCATGCTGAACATTTATCAAGAATTTGTGCGAAATCACCAGTACAGCCTCCAAGTCCTTGCCAACTGTAAGCAAAACAGAGATTTTGACAAACTCTTAAAACAATATGAAGCCAACCCTGCCTGTGAGGGGAGGATGCTGGAAACGTTCTTGACCTATCCAATGTTTCAGGTAAATTGCTTGGGATGCGTTCTATATGCCATTGTAACGGATGCCTACTGTGATCAGCACAAGGCATGTAAATACATATAAGTATAAATGAAGAGTTATGCATCATCTGACATTGTCTTAAGCCTGGCCCTGAAACAAACACGTCTTCTGTCTAGAGTATAAGAATCCAGGTATTTTTGGTGATTTGAAATTAATGATTAACTAATTAATTTTGCAGTGCTGGGGATCGAACCCAGTGCCTCTTAAATACTAGGCAAGTGCTCTACCACTAAGCTACATCCCCAGACCAGAAAGTAGGCATTTTGGAAGCAAATAATTCAGGAATGAATTTTTTGAAAAGCAGCACAATTTTCTCTTTATAGAAAGATTCCACACAGACTTCTTTCATTGGAGTCTCCTCCTCCAGCATGTTTAAAAATATTATTAGGTTTACAGAAATAGGATTCTGTGCAAATGTTCCAGTTTGTGCTGGTTGCATAAACGTTTCTTGGGACTGCTCTGACTTCGGGGAGAAGGCCTCTGTTTGTGGCCCATCCTCCCACCTTGTCTTGATGGTCATTGAGTTTCTTTGGCTGCAGTTCTGGGGAAGGAAAGGAGGACTCCCTGGTTAGAGAGGCTCTGGAGACTTCAGAACCAGAGGCCCTCACTCAGATCACCTTGTTGAGTCGGGGCTCTGACCTGAGATTCATTTTTGGGGTCTAGAGCAAACCAAGGGATCAAGGCCACTTGTGTCTTTCCTGTGTCTGGGGTTTTGCCATTAAGAGCTCTGGAGTGAGAACGGCAGAGGCCAAAATGTGTATTGAATCTCCTGTTCTTTTGAAAACTGTCGATTCTGTTCTTTTGGAAAAGCATTGAGTGTTCCCATTGTGGAATTTATGGGGCTTCTGGTGAGTCCTCCAAATGGTCATGTGGCAAACCGATTCTACTAATCATGTGTGTTATGGTTACTGTGGGAGTTTTGCCCTCCTGAGCAGGTGGCTCTGACCCAAGGCCCATCATTTCTTAGCCTCAGAAAGAAATGTTACTGTGGTTCTTAATTGTTTATCTTTAAGTTTGTTAGTCCTGCTTGAATTCCTGGAAGTTGCCACAGAAATTTAGTAAGATTTTTTTAAAAACCAGAAAGATGCATTTGAAACCACTTAAGTATAGTGAAATTTTATAATGTTATTTTTGTTTTTTGTTTTTTATGGAACAAAATTGTTTGAACTCTCTGAGGAAATATTTCGCAAGAAAAATTTTGAACTTCTATTTCATTACATTCATAATTAGAATTTTAGGTTTTATTCACAGTGAAACATTTTCATATATTGTATAATTCTTCTAACCTGTGATTTTATTTGAATTTTGAATTTGGGGCATTAACCTCTAGTTGTAATTCAATATTCCAAATTTTACCTATTCAACTGTCCCAAGGTGACTGTGCAAAGGTAGAGTTATGACAGATACACGGGACATTCAGAGAGAGACCTAGTTTCCTTCTCACAGCCCACTGAAGTTTTTCTACATGTTATTGCATTTGCTCTTGATTCTTTCAGTGTTTTAAATAGCAGAACTGCACCTGCCATGGAGGTGGGGTGCCCAAGTACAGTTGAATGTGGGGACCTTGGAAAGATCTTTGGGTTTCTTTAAAAAGTGGAGAAATTCTCCTCTACTACCTTCCCTTCCTGTCCCTAGATTTTAAAACCAACAGCAATATTTTGGTTGACCATAAGCAATCCCCATTATGTCAGAAAAAGGACATTAGGTTGGGGAATCTCAAGGAGACCTGACATCTCACTCACCCTTTGATCCTTGCTTTGGGGAAAATAATTGAAAAAACCTTAATCTCAAAGCATACACAGCTGAGCTTTAGTTATCTCCGAGCACTCTAGCTCTCTGGCTCTTCAATCCCAGGGGGGCTTTGCTGGTTCTGTCAGTTTGGGTAACCGTGTAGTTACTGTAGGGAGCCTGGTGTAGTTTAGGAACCCACCCCCAGACTGTGGTGATCCCCAAGCCCTAGAAGCATTAGTTGTAGGCTCAGATATTGAGGTTCTCTGGCTTGTTTCAGGGTTACAGGGTTACAGCTTGTAAGAGCATTTGCTCTGGGAGAAGCTTCAAGCATGAGGGATTTAGCCAGACTCAATTCAGCCGCAAGAAAAAGACAGGGGCTGGGGTTGTGGCTCAGTGGTGGAGCGCTTGCCTAGCATGTGAGGCACCACATAAAAATAAATAAATTAAAACAAAGGCATTGTGTCTACCTACAACTAAAAAAAGAAGAAAAAAAAAAAAGAAATGAGCAAATTGAAAGTGCATTGAATTGTCTTTATTTGCTTCCTCGTAAGTATTTTGAATGTACCCAGAGGAGAAATCATCGAAGTTTGCTGCCTGAGGGCTTGTGCCCCTTGTGTCTCTCATCTGTCTTCTTTACTTGGTGTTTTTCCCTGTTGCCTCTTCCAAAAAGAAGCCATATGAACCAACTGGGGTGCTAGAAGTTTGAATTGTTTTCTTACTGGGTTCATTCTATCTTTCTTGTTCCCTGTGGACCTTTCACTAATGAGGTGAAATAGCCATGAAGGTGTTGCTAATTCAGAGGGGTCTCCCCTCTGCACACATTGAATTAGCAGTGGTACTTCTGCCTTACTCCCTCATAGGGCTGGACATCTTAGGATGAGGCTAGGGTACTACCCACTTTTAGCTGTAGGGAAACAATGGTAGAGGTGACCCAGATTTATACAGTCCAGGGGGCTCTGGCCTAAGCTTTTTCTTGAGCCTAGATATGGGGGCAGAAGGAAGGGGAGAGGTAATTGTAAGTTTTTAGTTCATGTACCTCTGGAAAAGAAAGGATGATTTGTATTCTACATCCTTCTGTGCCTTTTGTTAAGTAAATTAGTTATTGCTGTTAATTGAGTCATATTGAACTATGGAAACAGGGAGGAATTGTAGAATTTGGATGGTGCTGTGAAATTATTCCCAACTGAACTGTCAGACCAGTAAGTTCAAGTATTGCCAAGGAATTTGTTATGGAAAATAATGTAGTCATTAACGCGATTTTTATTTAGCCAAATCAGTGGCTTGACTGGTATTGTGTAGATTGGCCTCAGCAGATCATGAAATCTGCTCCTGGTGAGAGGAGCACTGTTGGATGTTCTGTGGAAGGTAGTCACTTGCTGCTCTATCTAGTGATTTACTGAAGAGCGAGCTAATTAATGTCAGTGAAGTGACAAGTACTTGTGCCATTACTGAAAGCAGAGTTATGATTCATTTAGACAGTTACTATGATTCTTAGGTCTTCTTTTGGGGAAGCGATCTGTAATCAGCTCTCCAACACACAGACGAGCTCTTTGCAGAATCTTCTGCTCCTCAGCACAACTTCCTTTGCCTGCTTTTTGGCAGTGTTAGCCCTTCTTTGTTCCTCCACCAGAAAGTAGAAAGGGCCACTTACCAAATTCAGCTCCATCCACTTAATCTCAGCCAGGGAGCTCTTTAAAATATATTTAACTAATGGAGGAGGATCTCGAAGCTATTGACTAAACTTAGTTTTGTGGGGTTTCAGTGCATTCTAAGTAGTCAGGCTCTCCCACTCCTGCCCCTTTGTTATGAAAAATTGAGTACATTGCCATTGATTGACTTGGTTTTCTGTGGAACTGTTAACTTTGTTGCAAACTTTTATTGATCATGGGATTGTACTAATGAAAGGGATATCTGAATGCATATTTACCCCAGGAGACTGCTCTCTGTGGGGCAGCCCTAAAGAAGTCTATAAATGAAGAGGCAGAAGGTCTCCCCTATATACCCTACAGTTTCCTGTGTCCTGCTCTCCTGAGACCCAGGGGTCTATCTGTGCTTTCTGAAACTGTCACTTGATCAGCAAGAGCAGTTCAATGTTGTGCTGATGGGCTCGATGCCAACTGTGCTAGTGCACAAAGATAGCCACTCAGAAGATGTGAGTAAATAACCCCTTAAAGCCACCCCTGCACAAGAGCAGGAGCAGATCCACAGATAGAGCCACCAGCCCCTCAGGACAGAAGAGCTGCACACAGGGCTGTGGCAAGCTGTTTTTCTGTTCTCGTTTTCCAAGTTCTTTAAAGTTCTGACTGGGGCTCTGGGGCTCATGGAAGTGATCTAGTGAGAAGGCTCCGCGGGGAGCTGGTCAGTGCCCTACCAGAGCCCGGAGCCAGCTGAAACTGCCATTTACCAGGAGGCTGCCTTGGGCAAGTCAAAACCTCCTCACTCTTTATTTCCTTATCTGTGAAGTGGAGAACGAATCCTTATGTTGCTGGAGGACCAGACCCATGTGCAAAGCCCCGAGAATCCCTGAGCACAGTAGGCAGTGCTACGGGAGCCGTGGCCCATGCCACAGTCTCTGCTTTCTTGTTTCATAACAGGGATTAAAATCAGGGGTACTGGACCCCTGAGCCACATCCCCAGCCATATTTTGTTTTTTATTTAGAGACAGGGTCTCACTGGGTTGTTTAGCACCTTGCCATTGTTGAGGCTGGCTTTGAACTCAAAATCCTCCTGTCTCAGCCTCCTGAGCCTCTGGGTTACAGGCATGTGCCACTGTGCCTGGCCACAGTCTCTGCTTTCTAAAAAAAAACTATTTTATAAACCAATGAAGCATGAGTATGTCAAATCATTATAACCTGATCTCTACTCTGGTCTATAAAAACCCTCACAAGGTTGGTGGAGTTTCTGCCTTTAAGAGAATTCAGATAGCCAGTCTGTTCATAAACAAAAGTACAAAGAATGATCTAATGAAATAATGCCTTTTACTGCCAAAGGGTGAATTGAGATAAAGTAGGATCAGAATGTCATAATGTTGAACATATCTTCTCTGAAGTTTAAAAGAACTTTGCTTTAGGATAACAAACTTTAAAAAAAATCATACAAACAGACAAAAATATCTAGAATGCAAACATCAGAGACTTCAGATTATGTTTCCTATGAACCAGGTTTTGAAAACTGCTATTTGAAAATTTATGGTTTTATAAAAATAAAAGAAATAATAGTTTCTTTGAGCTACACCACTTTATTATTTATGATGACCTTTACTTGTGAAGTTTTTTTTTTTTTGGTGTGTGTTTAAATTTGAAGCATGGTTTGTTTTATGTGTGTGTGTGTGTGTGTGTGTGTGTGTGTTTAACTATTTTAAAAACAAAACAAAGAGCAGCAATGAGTTTTTCAGTGTAATGATGGCACTGTAGAGAATGTCCCTATTTCACCCATCCTGACTTTGCTCACGCTGGCCTTGTTTACGTTTAGATTCCCAGGTATATCATCACACTGCATGAACTCCTGGCTCACACACCCCATGAACATGTGGAAAGGAAGAGTCTGGAGTTTGCTAAATCAAAGCTAGAGGAGCTGTCCAGGTATGCAGAGAACTTACAGTAAAGGCCTGAGATGGGAAAGCAGCAGTTGAGTCTTCTTGTGTGAACCCAGGAACAAGAAAGCAACACCCAAATCCAGTGGGTCAGATTCACCTCAAAGTTTAATGCGAGCCTGTGAGATAATACTGAATCATCATTCACATTAATTTTAACCAAGGAAAAAAATATATCTTTGAAAAAGCTTTTATAGCATGCGAATTTTATGTAATTGAGATTAGGCGTAATTTGGTTTAAGTTTGGAAATGTTCCCATTTTTTTTCATCATAATAGAAAAATGACTTTCAGTTGCAGTTTTGTATTCAGATTTGACAAAAAGGCGGAGAATGTACAGTTCATTTCCTAATGGCTTGTTATGGTTATGGGCACTTATTTACACCTGTGTTTCTTTGCTTCTCAGGGATAAATGGTATAAGGGAATTAAGAGAATTTACTGCACCTCTAGGAAATGCTACTCATTTCAATGAAGGGAGCTGTAGGTAAAATGATGTGTTGCTTTCCAGCTGCATTCAAAGCCAAGTTTTCCAAGGATGCTCACGATCACTGAGCCGCTTACCATTTAGAATCTTCATGAGCACTGGTCTTGGTTTGGGTCACAACCTGTTGAAGCCTTTCGAGGCCCCGTCTTTTTGCCCCAAAGCCCCAGTTAAATCAATACAAGTTCTAAACCGAGCTTCTCAGGTGCAGCTCTTCCTTGCTTATGTGCTAGGGAGGTCACTGCTGTCTCACTGCCATCCCGTCCGTCTGTGTTGTCTGACAGGGTGATGCACGATGAAGTGAGTGACACAGAAAATATAAGGAAAAACCTTGCCATCGAAAGGATGATAGTAGAGGGCTGCGACATTTTGCTGGACACTAGCCAGACTTTCATCCGCCAAGGTAAGTCCTTGTGAAACAGGCCCGTGACTTCCATCTGTCACAGTGTCACTGGCAGATCCAGGGATGCATTCTGGAGCAGGTCTGGTTTAGGTGTGTGAGTGCTGCAGTTCCCACAGGACACCCTTGTGGCCTTGACCGAGGCTGTGGTTGAGGCCCACCTCTGTGCTGTTTCTTTTCAGGGGCCATGAAACACAGCAACACAATAATAGTAAAGCACCAGTGGGACAGTAAGTTACACTCTGACTGGACTCTCCTCCTCAGTGGACCGGACATTCTCTACAGCTCCAAGGAGGACAGGTCGGTCTGGCCAATTGGAGTGGCAATGCCAGGTGGTGATGATATCCAGGCAAAGGCCCAAGAAAAACTTGAATTCCTCAAAGCCCTTTCACATAAGAGTGGGGACAATGTCCGAAGTGAAAACAGCTGCCTCTTGTTCCCATTTTTCATCAGCACTTCTGGATCAGCCCCACAGGATATAATTTGATTCAACTGGTAATTGAATTCCATTTACCAGATGGAATCTCTCCTGACCGACCCTGACCATGCTTTGGCAATGGTGAAGCTGTCGTGTATGTGGAATGTACTCTGGGGTCATCACCTGATAAATTAAGCTTTTGAAGAATTGAAGATATTTGTGCCAGACGCTGTGGAGAAGTAACAACTGGACAGTGCACACCCTCCTCAGCTCTTTTTTCAAAGTGCAAGAAGTCAACCCCGTCCGTTATTTTTAAGTGCTTAGATATTGCGGGAGGGAGCAATTGACCTAGTATCTTGCACACATTTACTGTTGTGTACTTGGTGAGGAGTGGAGCACAAATTTGGAGCTCGAGTTCATTTCTGGTTATGATGTGCCAGTATCATTTGAATAGACTTGCATTGCCTTTGCCTACCGTAATGGGCTGCTTAAAATCTTTTATTTTTACCTCATCAAACTGGATATTGTGCTGTGCACATTAATTTTCATACAGAATAGTTTAAAAGTTTAATGCATGCCATTCTATTTTCCGTTATTTATTTACAAGGAAGGAAAACAGACATATGTTAAAGTCGGTAGCATATTTTGGGAAATGATTCCTTCTCCCATTTTTGGCTTTAGATACTAAGTTTTCTTTAAATAATAGTGGAATACACTGCGAAGAACATCAGGCCTTTGCAATTCCCCTTCTGCTCCTTTGAACAGACTGTTCCCGTATTGGCTGCTGCTTGCCCAGCACTTGACGTCTCTGTGCCTTCATCTGTGCTGTCCCCAGCCTGGGGCCAAAAAATCCTAATCCACCTCTTTTGTGCCTTCAAAAGTCTGCTTGTCTGATCAGGCTCAGGTCAGATACCTTTAAGGAGGCTTTTGATGTCCTCCTCCTCCTCACTCTCCAGTTACAACCACTCAGCCTCCCTCATCCTTTCCAACGCCTTGTGCTGCTGGTGCATGTGTTTTGTCCATTTGTGTCTGAGTACTGTTTGCATGCCTCTCCCAGGAATTGTAAGCTTTAAAGGGCAGCATTTACAAATTTTTTTCTGCCCTGCCTTTTTTAGTATGATGCTTTACAAGATAGCTACCAAGAAAATGGGTATTGAACTAAATCGAACTATTTGTTGAATATTGCAATTGTGACTGTAGGATATTTTATGTTTGTCTTTTACTTGGAGACACCGAAAATGCCTACTAATTGACATGTGCTTTATAGTATGCAAGAATGGAAACAAAAGTTTCTGTAACCTGAGGACAGTTTCTGAAAGGACTTTGGATTGAGTGATATTTCTAAAAACGTGATTGTATGGGTGTGAATTTGAAAAAGCACCGATAATAAAAAACGCTGGAAGATCTAATATGTTGACTAGGTCGTATCATTTTCCCTTGTACTTGGAGAAAAAAAAAAAAACATCATGCACCACTTCTCCCTAGAAATCATGTCCATGTTATTTATTTCTTGTTACGTGCCACATATTTAAGGCACTTCTGTCAGCTATTACTATTTGTGATGTTATTATTGTATTGATGTTGACATGATGGTTTGCTTTTCGGTGATATTTTTCTACAATTTGATCTAGTCATTCTGTTTTGAAATTATTCAATAAAGATGGCTTCTGAATATCAGTCCTTAATCTCAAAATAGAAGGGGTGGATTACAGACCATTTGGAAAGTGTGCACTGATTTGCTTTGGTTGCTCCTATTCTCATTTTTTTTTTCTAAATACTCTTAACAGGCTTTAAGGCCCATCAGGCTGTTTTTTAGATTTTCTATGCCTTAAAATTTCAAGGTATTCTATTTTATGTGAAACAGACTATAATTTATCTCTGACAGTGTGCTAGTATTTGTGTTCATTCTAGTGTGTATGTTTGCACATGTCTGTGCACACTTTGAACCTTCTATGAATTTTTATTCTAAGAAGTAGAAAAAATAAGTCATCTAGGTCCTCTGAATTTACTTTCTGAAATCTAATAATAAATTTTGTTGAATACATGTATAAATATCAGAGGCAATAAGATGAAGATGGTACAGGTCAAATCTTGCCTCCCTTACTTCCTTGCTGTGTTATATTGGGCAATTTACTCTACCTTTCTTTGCCTCTGTTTCCTCTCCTTACATTGAAGTTAATGGTAACACGTATCTTTTAGGATCATTGCTGAGATAAAATGAACTGATGTTCACAAAATCTCCTAAACTAGTGCCTGTTAGATTATGACATTCACTTTAAAAACTAAGATCCAAATTCTAGAATGAGTTTCTATTTCTGACAACATGAAATAAATATGAATATTTGTTAGAAGTTAAAGGCTCTTTAAATTGACATTTTGTACAAACCCATATGCATTGTCAACATTGTCTTGTGGACATGTAAATCAGGAAAATTAAATAAAAGTGACAATACATAGTGAAATGTCTGGGCACAGTGGTGCATGCCTGTAATTACAGTGGCTTGGGAGGCTGAGGCAGGAGGATGGTGAGTTCAAGGCCAGCCTTACTAAATGGTGAGGCACTAAGCAACTCAATGAGACACTGTATCTAAATCAAATACAAAACAGGGCTGAGGATGTGGCTCAGAGGCCGAGGGCCCGAGTTCAATCCCTAGTACCTGTCCACTCCTCCCCATATAAAATCATATTGAAATAAGTTTTAAGAAGGAGATGTGGACCCGTCTGGCAGTTTAGTTATCCCCAAACTCTAAATTATGTGCTTTCAAAACACCAGTGTTTTTTGGAATTGTAGCACAGGGTTTAGAAATAATTACATCTTCACAAGAGCCTAATCCAATAACCTGGAAACTGCTCTTCATTTTTTTTTCCACTACTGAGTGGAATGAAGACTAAGGGAATTAGCCAGTCTAGATGCCATTGCTCAGGAATTCAGTGATTGAAATCACAAAATCTCTGTTGTAAGTTGACCCCAATTAGATAGACTGATGATCAGCATGCTAAGGACTGGGTCATAGCTATGGTGTATTACTGAGGAATTTCAATTTTTTTCTCTCATTTGTATTAACAAGAGAGAAATATTTTCTTTAATTCTCAGGACTATGTCAATCCTAAAATGAAATGTGAAAAAAAAAAAACTACTTAAAATGTTGTTCTCCAAGCATTTTACTTTATACAGCAAACTGTTGAAATTTCTGTTTTTAATTCGGTTGTGTAAATTTGTGTCCATACCTAATGCACATATTCCCTTGCTTGGGTATGAGGTGAATACTTACCGATTAAGCATATCAATGTATGGTTACCAAGGAAACATCTATTTTTCTACTTCAGAGCTGAAATTCACATAATTGCTAATGTATGAACTAACAGTGTGCTCTGTCATTTCTAACTTAGAAGGTCATTAAATTGCTAGAAGCATTTATCAATGAACATGTAATTACTGATTTTTCACAGACTTGGTTATAACCTTACTAAAAATGACTTCCCAGCCTCTTTGTCCACCAAGATGTATGTCCAAGCCCCAGTCTTTGGCTCAGCCCTGACTGAGCTCCCTGGGTGACTCCCAGCCACCAGTGGCAAAGGCAGCACCTACCATCTTTTCCCATCCCTTCCTATTACAATTTTTAGTTTTCATGTTGTCAAATTCATCTTTTGAGTAGGCCCTTGCTTAGGAGTGACCTTAGGAGAGGTATTTGGTCTCGGGCCTCAGTTTCTGTAAACGTGTATGTGGGGGGGGGGGTGGAGATATGGAGTCATGTTCTCTGAAAGGCCTCCTGGCCTCTTGTTCCCTCCCCCAATGTTCCAGGAGTACAGCCCTTTTGCGGCCATTACCTGCTCATCCACTTTCCCAACCTTCCTGCCTTCTCTTCTCTCCATTGCTCCTCTACTTTTCAAATTTAATCCTTTGCTGCCTGAACTGTCTGCAGTTTTCTCCCACCTACCTTACCTCCTCCATTTGCTTTCCTCTTACCCAATTCTTTCACTGGAGTCAGGGCTTCTCCTCACTCTTTGAATCTCAATCCCAATCCCTCTCCCAGAACTGGTACCTTGCTATTCTTTAGGCTCCAAATAGCTGCCTGTTGTCTTCAAGGAGCCCACCTGAACACTTACCTAAATAGTGGGTGTGAGATCAGGGCATGGAAACGTAGGTCCTTTACATTGTTTCATCTCTGTTAAAAGTTAGATGCAATTTAGAATATTCATATGTGAATATGAAGATTTTGTGATTCACAACCATACTTTTATTGTATTAGGTATGTGTGTTCTTTATGTAAAGAATTTTAGTGTTTTTCCCCCCCACATGTAGAAGCAATCTGAACTCATTTAAAATATCAAGAAGCCCAGAAAAAATAAAAGAGGAAAACAAGGTTGCTTGCAATCTCCTTACTGTAATAATTGAATATACATCTTATTGTTCTTATGAGGCCCACATGAGCCTATGTAGGGCTGCATTTGGGATAGGTGGTGAATTAACCAAAGAGAGAAATATGACTAGCTCAGGGGATTTCAGAAATCAGAACCAAGGTATTTGCAAGAATCTTGCTTGGCTTTTTGATTTAATATTTAATATATGGACTGGAATATTTTTAGAGTGAGGGAGGTTGCTTTTAGCATGTAATCTAGAAATAATCAGAGGTAATCTCAGTATTATATAAAGTCCATGCAGAGCTTCTCACATTGAGTGGAGGAGAGCTGTGCTCACAGTAGTGTTCTGGGTGGAGATTTTTATGTGGTTTATTTTCTATTTAGATTCCACAAAGAATTTTTATCACACATAATTTAAATGCAGCTTGAAATATCTGCCCTTTAAAACATAGTCCTAAACTAAATTGTACTGAAATACCTAATTTATGTATTTTTATAATATGCATGCATTCTGTTTTTTAAAATACAAGGTAAATTATATAAATATGCTACTTATCTACCTTCAGAAATTCAGAAAAAAATGATTTATATCATATTATTATATTATCATATGTAATTATATAATTTTTGTACTATTAGTAAGAATAAATTGACTGGAATCAGATCACCGAGGAGAGAGAGCAAAAGTGCCTTGTTCTTGGAATTCAGTTTGACCCTCTTTCCAATGTATGTTCCAGTCACAAAAGTATTCGGAACAGTTCAACCCTTAAAATACAATGCATTGTTTCTTCTTGTCGGAGTGTAGGAGACTTATTTTTTCTGATGATGCATTAAATCTAAGCTTAGTATCTTGGGAAACAGGCCCTTGTGTTTATTGCCAAGAGCATGGTCCTCACCTGACAGAATTTTAATTGCTGTGTATTCTTCACTTTTGTAATCACCAGGTTCTCTTATACAAGTACCTTCTGTTGAGCGGGGGAAACTTAGTAAAGTTCGCCTGGGTTCACTGTCTTTGAAAAAGGAAGGAGAGAGACAGTGCTTCTTATTTACAAAACACTTTTTAATTTGTACAAGAAGTTCAGGAGGAAAACTGCATCTGCTCAAGGTATGGGCTTTCCATGACTATTCCATTTATGTTCCCGGCACTTAAGAGGTGTTGAGGTTTACTCTATTGTGACTTTCCCAAGTCTGCTATTAGCCTAAAACAAATTGTCATGACTGCATAAAGAGGGAAGTACAGTTCACAGCTCTGGAAACTTACTTTGTTGACATTTGAATTCAAAGTAATAGAAATTTATTTTAGGTATGCATTATCTTAAAGAAGTAAAAAACAAAATTAAATAAAAAACCTCAACAAAATTGTTATTAGTGACTGATGAGCTACAAAAATATGGTCAAATCATTGCAGAGTACCCATTTGCTAACTGCTGTTTTATCTTCCTGTGGACCAGGAGTCAGCAAACCATGGCCTGCAGCTTGCCGCCTATTTTTGTGAACAGTTTTCTTGGAATACAACTCCACCCGTTTGCTTGTTTATCATCCATCTATGGCTGCTTTCATGCTAATACAGTAGATTTAAGTAGACGTGATAGAAATGATATGGCTTGCAAAGCCTAAAATATTTGCTATCTGGGCCTTTGTAGGAAGTTTGTCTATCTAACCCTTCTGTTATTATTACTTAAAAGTATTATTCAACACCATGATGATGGCTTTCTACTTTCTAAACCACTTACTTCATGCTGGGTGAGTTCAGCCCATTGCTGAGCTATAGTTGTTCTCTGACGTCCCTCTGGTGCTATCTAGTCTCCCATAGATGGAGTCACTAAAGTTTATAAACACTGAGAGCAAGATTGGGGTGGAGGGGAGAATAGACTAAAATTAAATGAGTTCAATTTATATGACATATCTAAGTTTAATTTTGGACTCTATGAAAAATTGTTGGATGCTTTCTTCTGCGGCAACTTGAACATAAGACTTACAAGTCACAGCTTTCCAGCCTATGCAAGACCTTCAGCCTCTAAATGACAAATTGGTTTATTTCCAGACAGGTGGGGTCCTCTCTCTCATAGAATGTACATTGATTGAAGAGCCTGATGCAAGTGATGATGACTGTAAGTCACATTCTATTATTACTTACAATTATTTTAGGTTTTTTTTTTTTTTTTTAAGTGTTGTGTTTGTAGATCTTCTGTGGTTTAAGAGGAACTGCCTAGGAAAGCAGAAGAGATGCTGAGGATAAACTCCCTAAAATCATTTACCTGTTGAACCATTTAACCTGTGAGCATTTATAAACTGTCTTTCAGAACTGACATTCTATTGAAATTGGCTCATGATAGTGACTCTTCAGTGGCAGGCAGAAAAGAAAGAGGAGTTGAAATAAATGGTTGTATTTCTATTCACTATGGAAATTAAACATGAGATAAGGAGACTGGGACCCTAGTCTTGAGTAACCTCCTGCCCTCAGCTATCTCATGTGGCCTTCCCCATGCCTAGGAAGCAATATTTTTGCTGAAATGAGATTTGGGCCCTGAATGCACATGGATCATATTAAATTCAACTGTATAAAAGCAGCTATTGCTCATAGTTTGTATTCATTTCTAATTGTTTGATTTCCACATGTTGAAGCCAAAGGTTCTGGGCACATGTTTGGACACCTGGATTTTAAGATAGTGGTGGAGCCTCCTGATGCTGCCTCTTTCACTGTGGTCTTATTAGCACCTTCGCGCCAGGAGAAAGCTGCCTGGATGAGTGACATCAGTCAGGTAAGCAAGTGGCTTTTGCTATGATTTCTTTTTTAAAATTTCACAACATATATACTTGATGAGTATTCTAAGAATTACTTTATTTTTATTAAAAATTGACCTGCAGGGGCTAGATTCATGGCTCAGTGGTAGAGCACTTGCCTGGCATGTGTGAGGCCCTGGGTTCCATCCTCATATAAATAAATAAAGAGATCCATTGACAACTAAAAAAAAAAAAATACTAAAGAAGTATTTTTTGATAGGCTGTTGGTGTTTTTTATTTTCTTTTCTTCTTCTTAAAGTTAACATTTATATGAAATGTGGTAATTGCATTTTAGTTCCTGGGTATTTCATAGCATCTGCAAATATAACCACTGCAATGAAGAGTGTTGAAGTTGTCCTGTTAGCAATAAATTCTCCAATGTCTTGCTTATTTGTTTCTGATGTAGGAAAATGGTGAGAAAGTACAAAAACAGCCAACAAGGGCTGAGGTGAGAAATCACAAATCAGAATCAAAAGGGACACCATAATATGAAATCAGAAAATGACTCCTGTATTTCATGTAGGAAAATTAGGGAGCAAAATCACTTACCTTTCCTACGTCAGCTAGACCCAGTGGAGAATTACAGTGTTTAATTAAGCAATGGTATCCTTTGGAAATATTTCAAAACTGGTCATGATTGGATTCCCAAACTCAAGCTCCACTTGAATTTTGGCTCTGTTTGCTAATATGGGGTAAGGGGAGTGATTCTGTGTGAGGAAAGTCCTAAATTCAAGCTTAAGCATGGTGAGTACCTGTAGTCCCAGCTACAGGGAGGCTGAGGCAGGAGGATTGCTTGAGCCTGGGAGTTTGCACTCAGCCCACAAAAAAGTGAGACTCTGTCTCTCCAAAATAATAAAGGCTTGAGTTAACTCTCAAAGTTGTTAAGACAACTGAGGCAAATGGAAAAGCCATACATTGTAGGTTTCATAATTTTTTTTTCTAAAGAGCTCTAAATAATTTATATATAAAACTGAGGTGGAGATGTACTATATCATAGTTTTTCAGCTACCTAATTAAAAAAAATTCTTTGGGGTGCATTATAATTATTCATAATACTGGGACTTGTTGCTGCATATTCACACATTCACAAAATATAACAATATAATTTGGCCAATTATGTTTTCTAGTACTTACCCTTTCCTTTCTGTCTTCGCTCCCCTGTCCCTTGCCTTTACCCCATTGGCCTCTCTTCTATTTTCATGATATGTCTCCCTTGCCACCCACCCGTTTCTTCCCTTTTTCTCTCAAGTGTCCATATGACCCTTATTTTCTGAATTTGATTTATTTTGCTTAATATGATATTCTCAAGTTTCATCTATTTTTCTGAAAATGACACAATTTCATTCTTCTTTATGGCTAAATAAAACTGTATTGTGTATGAATATGTTTGTGTGTGTGTGTGTATATATACACACACATATTTATACACATATTCATACACATATTCTTTATATGAATAGATAAAGAAAATGTAATATCCATTCATCCATTGATTGACACCCAGACTGGTTCCATAACTTTGCCTACTGTGAATTTTGCTGCTATTAACATGGGTATGCAGGAATTGCTATAGTAGGCTGACTTTAATGCTTCAGGCTAAATACCGAGGAGTGGTATAGTTGGATCATATGGTTGTTTCATTTTTCTGAATGATTGAAAACTGAGGGAGAAATAGAAAACTAATGACAATAATTATTTGTATTTGTTAAAGAAGTTTTATAGTCATATTCTCATTTTACCGTCACTAAGGGAGTCTGAAGGCAAACAAAAAATTATTAGTCCCACTTCGCAAATGAGAAACTTGAGGTTTAGAAAGCTAAATTGTTGTCAAAAGTTATACAATTGCTTTGAGATAGGACTTGAATTTAACCTAGATCTTCTTTTTAGTTCTTTAAACATCCTGTGTAAGGATTTCTTATGTGGGATTTTTACTTAATAACCCTATGACTGCTTTGATGGTGAATAAGTAGAACTAATTTCTTTTCTGGCTGACAAAGGAATGAAATATGGGATATTTCACAATTTCTCATGCATAATTACATCCTTCTGATAATTTATTAATCCGTTCATTAGTTCTATGCTGCATCAATTAATAGTTCATTAATAGTTCATTAAGTCTCTCCATATTTGTGATGCATCTCTTACCTAATGAGACTCTGGATCATTCACTGATTTAAAGAAAGATACTCAAAGTTTTACCTGCCTCAAGTATCCAGATGAGTCCTTCTTTCTACTTAGACTACACTTTGAGGCAGAAGTGTTCAATTTCTTCCTTATTTCTCCAAGTTGCTATGGCCAAAATGTTGCCTAGTCAAAAAAAAAAATTAAAAGCCACATTTTATCTGCAGTCGACAGAAACTAGCAGAACGTTGTATCTTTTTGATTGACAGTGATATCACTCCATGAAATTTCTATCTTCACAGAGCCTTGACATTATGTGGCTTTAATTCTTGTGGTTTTTTTCTTTAACAAATGTATTTATGCAGTGATATGATGTGCCAGGTACTATCTGAATACTTGTGACGTATCATGAGCAAAACAACAGAAAATTCCCTGACCTTGTGTAGCTTACAGTCTAGTGTGGGGAAGATCAAACAAGTAGACAATAAATGTAGTAAATGAGTACACACAGTTAGTGATAGGTAGGTAAGGACTGGGTTACTGTAGGTAGTGTGGCTTGATATAGATCTAACATGGTGCACTATTGCCTATTGTGAGGCATGTAAATTCCGTGAACATATTTGTAAAGACATGTAAGCCAAGAATGTAGTTAGGTGTTGGGGATACCATGTGGACACATATGAATGACTTTTCTGGAAAGTCGTTTAAAAAAAAAAAACAGAAGCAGTGATTTCAAAGAGCTGAAAGCTGAAGAATGGCATATTTTGAGGGATACTGGAGAGCCAGCTTGCTGAATTAGAGTGGATGAGAGGGAGAATAGAAATAGTCAAAGAGGTAGCAGGAGCCAGATCATGATAGCTTCTATGCCAGTGAAAAGGCTTTTGCTTCTACTCTGAGTCAGATGAAAGCTATCAAGGAGTGGAAGCTTCATTCCATGATCTGACAGGTTATTTTGGGGGGGCGGGGGCGGGTGGTACTGCGAATTCAGGGGTAGTCTACCATTGAACTACATCTTTATCCCTTATTTCACTAAGTCACTGAGGCCAACCTCAAACCTGCAAACCTCTTCCTCAGCCTTCCGAGTGTTTGGGATTACAGGAGTGCAGCCACCATGCCTGGCCTGGCCTGATTTAGATTTTGAAAGGACCACTTTAACTGACTGCAGTGGTGATTGTAGACTGAGGTATGGGAGCAAGATTAGAAGCAGGAGGCAGTCATCCAGAGAGAGATTTGAAAGCTCAGACCAGCATGGCAGAAGTGCAGCTGGAAAGACATGGAAGGGTTCTGGTTCTGGTTTCATTTTGAAGGTAGAACTGGCAGGATTTTACTAGCATTAGATATAGGACATGAGAGAGAAAGAAGAGTCCAGGATGACACCAGAGTTTTTGGACTGAGCAACTGCAAGACTGAAATTTTCATTAACCAAGATGGGAAAGTCTGCTGGGGAATGAGATTTTGGGATGAAAATCAGTTTATTTTTGGATATGTTGAGTCTGAGAAGTCTATTAGACAAACTGAGTTTTAAATAAGTGGCACAACATAGAAGCTAGTGTTTAGGGGAGTGGTCCAAGTGGGCTACTTTTCATCATTCATATGGTATTTAAAACTGTGAGATGAGATCACTAAGGAAGGAAGTGTAGGTAGAAATGAGAAGAGGACCAGGAACTGAAAGACAGGTCAGGAAGAACAGCAGATGGAACCTATCCTACTACAGGATAGTAGGAGGACAGCCAGGAACGGGTGTTGTCATGGAATCCAAGGGAAAACAACTCGTTGAGAAAGGAGAGGCCACGAAAGGAGAGCTGCTAAAGGCTAGGTAGGGTGGCCAATGTTCTGGGACACTTGGATTTTGCTGGTGAGGGTTTGAATGGTGGGTGGTAGGGACAGAATGTTCTGCTATTGACTGAGCCCAGCTTGCTGCCCAGAGACCTGCCTCTCAGCTGACTTGGTCCTCTGCTTAAAGCGTTTCCATATATGGGGGAAATTACAAATATATTCATGGAATTTATAAGCCTCTCAAGTATATATCTTTGGACACATTTATTATTAATAAGATGAGCCTACTGAATGCTTGAAAAATGTACTGTTTAATATTTTATTGTGCATATGCAGAAGTAAGGACACAAAAGTGAACTAGAAATATTCCCCACATGCAGCATACTAAAATGTGTACCAAAGTGTTTTCCACAGATAGCCTATTTTAGCTGGACCTGAGGAGTTTTGTTTAAACGCAGTTCCTGAACCCATATGCTAGATGCCATTCTAAACTTCCAAGGTTTACCAAGCTTTATTAGATCACTTTTGCACAATTAAATTAAAGAACTTTTGCCCTGAAGAATGATTTCCACCTTTAAAGTCCTCAAAATACTGCCATAAAGAAATAATTTTGCAGTGTGGCTCTGAGTGTATATATATGTGTCATTTTAACTTTTTACCTCATTTACTTATTTCTATGTTCCCACAAACTTCTTCACAATGGTTTCTCTGACAGATATATATCTATATATGTCTCTATAGATAGATAGATAGATATAGATATATAGATATATCTGTGCATCATATAAATGTGTGTATATACATGTACACATATATAGTCTACCATATTAATTTAACACTTTTATAGCTTTTTCCAAATACTTGAAATTTGAAGTATGAGCTGTTTCCAGGTTTTAGAGTTAATATGTACTGTGGTGCTAAACATCTTTGTGCAGGAGTTTTTCTCCTTTCCGAGGTCCCTCGGTATACATTCCCCAAAGAGTATAAGGTTAGCATAGAGGGCATGATCTCTTCCATGACTTCATCATTGAAGATTTCACAGAGTGCTACAATACTTCAGGAAATGTGTAACTCATCATTCCACTACCTCATCAATAAGGTGTCTATGTTATTTTCTTCCACATCCTGCCAAAGCTGAGTTGTATCACATTTATCACATTTTCTTATTTCATAGGAAAACGGTTTTTCCTTCTAGTGGTTTTAACTTACGTTTCTGTAAATATTGAGATTAACATTTTCATGATTTCTATTTCTTTTCTGTTCATAAAGATGAATATAAATTGATTAGAAATATTTGTATAGGCTGGGAAAATGAATATTTTCTTTCGATTTAAATTATGAATATGTTTTTCATTATTTCATATTTTTAAATTTTTGTCACTCTTAATTTTTTTAAATCTTAAATTTTGTATCGTACCATATCATACTGATTATACCTGCTTCTGGTTTTTAAAAAGTACTTTTAATTGTAGATGGATGCAATGTTTTTATTTTTTAATGTGTTGCTGAGAATCGAACCCAGTGCTTCACACATGCTAGGCAAGCACTCTACCACTGAGCCACAACCCCAGCCCCACCTTGAACCAGACAATGAAGTGCTTCCTGCATATTGATACAATATCAGTTTCATATAAGGAACTCTGCAAAATTTAAGACTTCTGACTTGGCCCTTTCTCTTTCTCCCTCTCATTTTAGGAAGGAACAATAACTTGAATGATTAATTACTCCTTTAGTTATACCAGTAAGACCATAATTAACTGTTGGCACCTCCAACAAAATGTGCAAATGGCTAATGGTCTCAACCAGTAGTTCTCTCCCTTTTCATCTATTTATAGGGAAAGATCAGAGGCTGACCATTCATTTTAATACAGTGCATTCATTTGCACTTGTCTTACCATCATAAATAATGGTGTGTTAAACAGATTTTGCTATAATTATGAGTGTTAACTAAAATGTAGAATTAAAATTCACCCCTGAATTTCGTGGTTTGGGCAGGAATTCTATTATTTTGTGCCAAAATTTAGACCTGTGTAGACAAATTTGTAGCATACTGGACATGCTTTCTCCCTTAAAATAGTTGCTCTGGAATGCATAGGGAATTTTTACTTTAACATAAAAATGGTGAATTAAAAGAAAAATTGAAGTTAAGGTTTTTTTGCTGTTACTTAGAGGAATTGAGAAGGCAAAAAATATGGTGACACAGTAGACCACTGACTTTTGGACAGATACTGCCTTAAGCAAGACTCTTGAATACCTCAACATTTGTCCAAGGACCAGTTCCATCAAAATCACCTGAGGTTTTTGTGAATGCACATATTCTCAGACCCACCATAGTCATTAAAAACTGAGCTATATTATCTATGATCTGGGAATTGGCTTTTATTATGCAATTAATTTTAATGTCTCTTATAATTAACATAAAGTCACTATGGCATTAAAAATATCTGACACCCTGCTTATTTTTATATTTCTTCTTAACTCAATGAACTGTATTAATTTTCCCAGGACTTCATCATTCCTTTCCAACAACCAAGGTCCATGCTTATATAATGATGAACACAGCCATCCTTTGGTATCCTTGGGAAATTGGTTTCAGGATACCAGGATACCAAAATCTGAGGATGCTTAAGTCTTTTATGAGAGATCATATAGCATTTACATGTGACCTACATACAGCTTCCTATATACTTTAAGTTATTCTTAGATCACTTAAGAATGTAAATGCTGTGAGAAAAATTATCATACTGTATTGCTTATGGAACAATGATAAGTAAAAAGGTCTGTTTATGTTCCATACAGATATAGTCTTTTTACCTGAATATTTCTCATCCACAGTTGGTTGAAACTATGGATGCCAAACCTAAGGATATAGACAGCCAATCACATCTTCCACTATAAGTATATTCGCACACACACACACACACACACACACACACACACACACGGCATATATGAATTCTATTGTACTATTGTAGTTTAACTTTTTTTTCTAGAATGGAACATGTTCTTCAGTGAAGCTTTATGGAGTCCCCCAAAAAAGTGAGATAAAGGTAGAATACTCTGGTTGAAATACAGTTGATGAACCCAAAGCCCAGGAACCCATTTTTTAAATTTCATGCTACACTGTCCTTAAAGCCTGTCTGGGGGAAAAGGATAACATATTAAAAATCACTCCTCTATTCCAATGTCATCTATTTATTATCTATGTATCTATGTATCTATGTATCTATCTATCTATCTATCTATCTATCTATCTATCCATCCATCCATTGCTCTATCCCATGATTCATTAGAGTTTGTGTGCCAGGTTTCAATGATCTTTTTACATAACTAAAATATGACTTCTCATTGCAAGGTTTTATGGGCTTTGGTTCAGATTGCCTGTATATTTAGTTCTTTCATCCAGAACTTGAATGCAAAAATTTCTTTTTATTTCTGTTGAAAATAATTTTGATGTTTCACACAATGAATTAGATTTGTGAATGAGACCTGACACTGGATATGAGATATACAAAAATGGTCCCATAAATCAAGTGCTCTCTCTCTCTCTCTCTCTCTCTCTCTCTCTCAATATAAAAAATTAATCTCAAGTTATGGCAGTGAGGACAGTTAAGCTGATTTAGGTCTCCTGAAGCCACAAAAAATAGAAATGTTTAACACAGAGAATCAGCAAAATTAAAAAAATTAATACATAGGTAATATTTACCAGTAGGAAGGGAATCTCTAGTTATCAGAAACTAAGGAACTTAAAGCCAAATCAGAAAGGTTATAAGCCAAAGACTTGGAGACTTGGGAATCATTTTAGGTTGGAAACTGGCCCCAAGCCCTAGGAGTATTACATATAAAAAGGGCAAGAGAAAGCCTTGGGCCCATTAAAGTAATTGAGAATCTCCATTTAAAGCCTGGACATTGGAAGGATGCTCTTGAGAGTGAAACAAGACTTAAAGTTCTACTCTTTGGCCCCAGGAAAGAAATAAGGGTGTTTGTCTTTGTCTTGAGTTCTGAATTTTTAAAAATCTCCTTTTAAAAAATGAATGTATCACTTGCCCGTGGATTTGAAATTCAGATTTACAATATTCACATGGTGTGAAAATTTCAAACTGAGAAATTACTATAAAAAGAACTTTCAACTGTTGAAATCTCAAGAAACTTATAGAAGCAAACAAAAATCCACTCCACTGGGAACGTTTTTTGTACACAGGGCTTGTGACTTGAGCTCAAACAGAAACTCAAAAATCCTGTGAGTGAATACCTACCATGAGCAGGATTCAGCACACACCGAGAACAGATGAATTAGCATGGTAAGAACTTCAGATAATAGGGTGACATTTTCTAGAAGCCAGTAGAATAAGAATGCTTAAAATATAATAACATTATGAAAGAAAAGAATTAAGAAAGGAAGAAGCAAACCAAAAGGAAAGCATCCATCACTATGTAGAAAGGACAAGGCTAAGAAAACCCACTAGAAAATCTAAAATTGGTAGCTGGGCAAGATGGTTCACTCCTCTAATCCAGCTACTTGGGAGGAGTGGGCAGATTGTAAATTCAAGGCCAGCCTGGACAACTTGAAAACCATGTCTCAAAATAAGATTGAACCCTTCTGGATTCAATCTCTGGATTCAATCTCCAGGTGTGTTGGGGGTGTGGACTGGAGATACAGCTGTGTAGCTTGGTGGTATAGTGTTTCATGCACAAAGCCCTGGATCAATTCCCAGCATTGAAAAAAAATCTAAAAATGGGAACTATAGACGTTAATATCACAAATTCATTGGAAATTCATTAAAAACAGCAGATCAATCACAGCTGTTGAGAAGACAAACAAGCAGGTAATAGGCTTATAATGAAATTACCTACAACACAACAAAGAGAGATAAAGAGATGGTAAATATGATAAAGAGATTCAGGCATAGAGAATAGAGTTAAAAAGCCCAACATACATCTAATGGGAATTCCAGAAAGAGAGACTGGAGAGAAAAGAGAAGATGCAATCTTCAAAGTTAAAATGAGTAGGAATTTTCAAAATGGATGAAAAATGAGTCTTCATATTGAAGAAACATAGAATTCCAAGCTGCATATACTCAAATAAAACCTCACCTAGACACACGGAGATGAAGCTATAGAAGACCAAACACAAAAAGAAAAATCTTAAAAGGTAGAAAGACAGATTACCTATGAAAAATTAATAGAAAGGTAGAAACTTTTTCATAAGGAGAATATATTCATTATATCTTTGAAAGAACAGAAAAATGGAAATCTCTTGAATGTATTTATATAAGATTGAATAAACTGTAATATTTATGTTTAAAATATATGTTTAAATATGTATATTTAAATCATAGGCTATACAGTAATTAAAATGATGAGTGAACGATATAGATTAAATATGAATAAATCAAAAAGCAATGTTGTGTTAAAAAATACAAATATATATATAATGTTTGTGTGTGTGTGTGTGTGCTGGGGAGAAAATTGATTTCAGGGGTGCTTTACCACTGACCTATATCTCCAAACCTTTTTATTTATTTATTTTTTAAATTTTGAGACAAGGCCTTGCTGAGTTGCTGAGGCTGGCCTTGAACTTGCAATCTTCCTGCCTCAGCCTCCTGAGTTGCTGGACTTGACAGGCCTGTGTCACTATACTGGCAATTTAAAAAATTTAAATAACATTGTATGTTGCAATGGACAAATACACACATACATAGTGAAATAAAGAAGGAGATAAGAAGGATGAAAAGATACTATCAGTTTTAGGATAGTGGTTATTTCTGTGTTGGAAAGAGCCTAGTGGAATAACAAAAGAAAGGGCTTTTAGCTGTGTTAGTAGCGTTTTTATATCCTTAGAAGAAAAAGATTAATCTCTAGCAAATATGGCCAAGTATTAATATTAGTTAAGTCTGTGTGACTGGAATATGCGTGCCTCATTCTTTTCTGTATGTTTGAATTATTTCATAACATATAAACATTAAAATGAAGAATGAGTCTGCATTAATTTCTTTTTGTCTATATCTCTTAATTTCCAAATTATGAATCCCTACATTTGTGAAGGGAGAGAGGTAAGGAAAACAATGAAGACCTCTTCCATTCTGTTTCTTGGATGAATAGTGATTTTTACAAAATAAATATCTTTAATAGGATAAAACTTCTTCATTACTCATCGTTTTGTGATAGATAATTTTTGATGTTAAGTATTATTTTCCCCTTTCAATTCTCTTCTATGTGATTACATGTTTTTAAAGAAATTGTTATTTCAGCTGAGAAAGCTAAAGTGTATTCATATTAGGTGTAAAAAACAAATGAACTGTTTTCTCTCTGCTCTCTCAGATTTCATGTAGTATTCTGCCTGAGCTGTTTCCATGTAATGCTGTATTTGATCAAAAATATCTCCTTGTGTCTCATCTGTTTCTCCTTTGCAAAGCTTTCCCGGGTCCCGAGTCACTGAACTCTGGATGGGCACAGTAATAGGTGAGGGAGGAAAGAGGAAATACTTGTGCTTCTTTTGTCAGTGATAGAAAAGAAAGATCCGTTTTGGCTTTGTGAAGTGGGCTCATCTCTCAACTCTAGGCATTTGGCATCGAGGCTGCTGTGGTTACTATGGAAGCAAATTGTCTTTGGATAATTGAATGGGCAGACTGGTCTTGAAACGCTTTTCCTCCTGGTTCCCTCTTTCAGAAGCAAGGGCTGGTCCTTGTCTGATTTCCAGGAGGTGGATTGGCAAGGCCAACTCGTGGAGGATTGTCTTCCTGGCTGTGGATCCACAGCTTTGGTGACTTTAGGAATGCCCTGTTTTTTTTTTCTCCTGTGACCTGGTACATGAAATGTGAAATACCCTTTGAATTCATATCCAGGGATATATTTGCTGAGTTTCCAGATTCAGTACTCACTCAATTTCCTTTTTCCCTTTTTTTACTTGTACTCAAGGTATTTTGTTTCACACTGTCAGAGTCTACTCATGGCAAGTTCTTATGTGGTCGTGAACCATCAGTCTGTGTCGCGCTCTCAAGCCTGTTGCAGTCCTGTGATTGCTGTCTCAGGACCAGTACCAGGCAGTCTGATACCCTTCTAGTCCCCGACTGCAGCCTCTGTTCACTCCTCCTTTTTTGCTGCTACTTCCAGATGAATCTTAAAACTCCTCTTCTACCACATCCCAGTGGCTTGCTGTTAAACATGTGAGCAAATTAAAAGGGTTAGCTTGATTTCAAGGTCCTATTTGGAATCAGGATTTTCTCTCAACATGCTCATAACTCTTGCAGTACACACTCAATTTCTATAATCCCCAGGGGATTTGAATCCCTAAGAAATTGGAGTTAATTAAATCTGTCTTCCAAGCTCCTGTCCGGGATGTGGCATTCTTTGTGACCCAATCTCTGCCTCCAGCCACCTCCTATGCTCACCCTCTCTTCACCTGGGCTTCACTTACAGGATGGCTGTCTCTTTGAAGCTGTGTGGGAGCTCTGGGCTGAGTGTGTGTGGACTCGGCAGATTCTCACCTCTGTTCTTGCTTGTGTAGTCGTCCTAGGACTATTGTCTGTATAATTATGCCATCTGCTTAGAATGTTAAGGGAAACTGAAGGGACGTTGTTCATTTTCTGCAAGTCTCACCAAACATCACCTCTCCACTTATCCAGTTTCTGTGCAGATTACCCAAGTGGCACCTTCATTGTGTCCCAGAGACACTGAGGGTAGAAAGAAGTCTAAGGTATATCTGGGAAGGTCCCTGGAGTGAAGTATCTCTTCCTCCACTCCCTGGCTAGGTACAACCTCTTTTTCCATAAAACCTTTCCTACATTTCCCACCCAGCCATCCTACATAGCTTGATAGAAACAAAAATAATGTTAATCCATTTTTTCCCATTGGGACTAGGAAAGTGAATGAATTTGAAATGACTTGCTTTATCTTTGAAGCTCCTTCATATATTCCCCCCACCCCCATCTCTCAGAGCTCAACTGTGTCTTGTTTCGTAAATCCTTAATAAACGCAAATGTAAGACAATCTCCTCTGCCATATCATGAGTTCATCTTCTTGGAGCTTTTTGAGAATTCAAAAGACAGACTGGTTTTGATTAAACTCTGTGTCATTCAAAAGACAGCTGGCCATACTATTACTTTTAAACATACTTGCTTCTGAAAAATTTAAAATTGCCTTAGAGCAGTGGGTCATCTTTAGTTTTTACCTTTATTTTTCTTCTTCTCTTGGTTTTATTCAGTAACTCACCAGTTTTTGTTATTTATTTCTTCAAAATATTCATCTTCACCCCTTCCTCTTTATACCCATGATTCGCCTCATGGGAAGCATTTACTGACTCTGATAATCCCAGTTCCCATTCATTCCTCCCCTTTTGCCAATGAATACCTCCACAAGACCAGTTTAGATCTTTCAAAATAAACCAGGTACTTTGAAACACTCAGTGTCTTCCCACCTTCCAAATTCTAGATTCTCCTTTCCAGAACCTCACTTCTTCAGCCCTCTCTTGCTCTCTTCTCCCTGATACACACAGGTATCAGCTGGCCTCACCTCTTCTGTCTTCCATCTATGTTTCCCACTGTGCAGTGGGGTCACTGATGTATATTTTCATCAGACCCTGATTGAGTGCTCTCAAATAGAGGTGGTGTGGCCTTTTTTCAGACCCAAGGATTCCCATATACTAGCAGCTTAGCTCCCTGGTGGAAAACTGACTATGTAACTCACTTTCAGGACTTTGGGGAGAATATCATTTTAGACTTCCTGGTCTCAAGACTGACATGAACTAGAATGAGCGAAGCATCATTTATCCAGCCTGCAGAAGACAGTGTGGACCCTTTTCTGAAGCCTGTGTTTGGAAGCAGACCAGCTGAGGAAGGATGGGGCTCTAGATCATATACTCTGGGGCTCACCACTAGGGATGTTCATTTGGAATTTCACATTTCAAGCAATGTTGAGGGATTTTACAAAAATGGTTTTGGTGAATCTTGTAGTCACTTTAACAATATTATTGAGGGCCCTGTTCACTACATTAATTGAACATTTTTTTTTATGAGAATCCATGAGATTTTTTTTCCCCTCTGGTCTCAGACTTGGATTAACTGAATTTGGGGTAAACTGTGACTCTTATAGCTAACCATGTATCCCTCTTTGTGTTGGCTGCTCCATAGTCCGATTAATTTTGAGGACTACTTAAACTAAGTATTCCCAACAATAAGGAATGCGTGCAGTCCAGGCTTCATCCTACCATTTTCCAGATTTCCTCTGATCTCACCTATCTTGCCTTTTGTTTTATTATGTGTTTTTGTAATCTACCTTGTTTGAATAAGATGGGGTATAAATTCACATATAAGCACATCTAACTAAAGTTGTAGTGAGATAATTTATTATTTGTTTATTTTATTTTAGTGGTACTAGGGATTGAAACCAGGGCCTTGCATATGCTAGGCAATTGCTCTATGGATGAGCTACCTCTTCATTTCTTTTTATTTTGATACAGTGTCTCAATAAGTTGCCTCTTGTGAGCCAGCCATGGGCTCTGTGTGTGAGCTATGCACATTTGAGCACATATGGGGACTGAACTGACCTTGCTGCTATGACTGGGCTGTGTGAACTATGTGTCCTTTTTGCACAGCACTTGAGGTGGGTGTGGCTTTCCAAGCTGTCAGTCATTTTGCTGACCAGCAACCCCTGGAAACCCAATCCCTTGCCTTATTTGGGTTGAACTTTCTCAAATGTCTTTCTCCCCTAATAAATTGGGTTGCAGGCATGCTCTCTGTCTTTTGCCTACCTCTCTTGACTCCCTTGTGGGAGCTGGGGCCGAAGAGCCATCACTGAACCCCCAGAAAGGTATTTTCAGTCACTCATCGCTGCAACTACCTAGGCTGGCCTCGAACTTGAGATCCTACTGCCTCAACCTCCTGAGTAGCCTGCATTATAGGAGTGTATTACCATGCTTAGCAACCATAATTATTTAGATAAAAACATAACTCACAATTATTTCTAGATACTATAGTTTGAGGAAATGAATTAAAAGGAGCTTTAAAATATTCTATTTCTATAAGTTAGAATCCTTTATATCTAGTAGTTGAAACACTAGCATAAGATGTGAGGAAAGTAAATTTTAAGGAAAAGAAAACACAAAAATGGTTAATAGACTAAATAGACTGACAAGTTAGGAAACACCAAGGATATTCTAATACACATTCTCTCTTTTATGGGACATTGGGTAAAATGTCCTGAAATCAGGACCTACGTGAGGTAACACTGCAATCAGCTTCTTTGTACCACTGAATTGCAATCACAAAGCACTACATGGTATCCTTGTGACTAGAAGCAATTTCTGATTTTAAAAATTGTTTACATTTTTTTCATTTTCCTGTTTTGTTCAAAGGGAATATTTACGATTCAAAACAAATCCTTCTCTAACCCAAAGTCATTGCAGAGGAAAATTGTAAAATTGATTGGGCACAGATATAAATAAAGAAAACAGAAAATTAGCAAAAGTTCCTGATTTCTCCCCTTAGAAAAAAGATGTTACAGGGCTTTAAGCATGCCAGAAACAGTAGAACTTACACACTGCCCCCTCACCAACTCAACATGGTGCCAATAGAAACTGCTAGACAAACTAGTAAAATGTGGGAATTTATTGGCAAAAAGATACCTGAGAAGTGGGCACAGAGCTGGCTGGTGAGACAAGATGACTTCCATCCAAGGAAGGCACCGCTTCTAATCTGACTACTCTATACCACCTCTGGTGGCAGAAAGTGAATTTAGCAGGGACCATCAGGATCCATCAGAAGGTATAAAAACCTCCCAAGTCGTGTTGTAATTACCAGAGACTTGTTAAAATGTGACATTATGGTCAGAACTGTTGGGATACACACTCTGAGAAAATATATATCTATTCACATATTCACAGTATTTGTCAGGCATTTGGTAGATGCACGGCTTTGAGATATGGATATTGAATCTGTTCATCAATGTGTAATATTTTCCTGCTGTTGCTGGTGTGTGTGTGTGTGTGTGTGTGTGTGTGTGTGTGTGTGTGAGAGAGAGAGAGAGAGAGAGAGAGAGAGAGAGAGAGAGAGAGAGAGAGAAAGAGAGAGAGACATATACAGGTGAAAAATGAAATTGTGTTTTGGCTCTAAACATTTCTAGGAATATAAGATCTGTCTAGATTTTCGCGTGGGTTTTAATTGCCTATTTTTTTAATTTCACAGTGTGTGGACAATATACGATGTAATGGTTTAATGACTATAGTATTTGAAGAAAATTCCAAAGTTACTGTGCCACATATGATTAAGTAAGTGCAATAATCTTTTCTCTCATGTTTTAATCAAGATCAAATTGGCAGGGAATGTAAAACCTTGAATAAAATAGTCATTTTAATAGAATTCTTCTTATTGAGAATGTTTGCTGACAGTCATGTGATAATTCATGTTATGCCGTTATAAATAGCAAGGTTATCAAAATGGTTTTTCACATTCATAGTTTATTGACTTATAGGAAAGAAAAATTGTTTTTCATACTGTTACATACTCCATCACTCAGGACAAAATCCTATCAAGATGTTCAAGTTTAATATAAAATATCAAAGTAGTGACAGCCAGATGTGTCTAAGGTCAGAGGGTGGACCAAGGTGTGGCTGATTACATGGCATCCTCCGAGTGAGCATGAATCATATTATGCAGATTTGGCCATGGAGATACATTTAGACTTTGAACACATCTAGCATGAATCAACTGGCTTGGCCATGGTACCTTCTGTCCTCTGCCTTTATCTGCTTTGGTCCAGAAGCTATTGACGTAAGGGCTGCTATCCTTCTGTAAGTGTCTCAGCAAAGCAAGTCTTATATCTTAGAGGGATCCCGAAGAATACTGTAGTTTACACTGAGAAGTTACATCAATATGTGCTAGAACTCTCTAGCGAAATGTATTACATTTCGTCTCCATATACTATTTTGTTTTCAAATTCAGAAATGGTTTTGGGAGTGTTTTGAAATGGACCAAATTGTTCCTTACTTTCATTTTTTTTATTATTATTATTTGCTTTCCCAGTTCCAAGAGTAAAGTGCATTTTTTTTAAAAAAAAGCAGTTTGGTTATATTTTGCAAAACAATAGGTTTTTTGAAACCAAGAACATGTTTGACTTTCTTGCCTTCTTGTGTGGATATTTTGATGTCTGACTTGTTTATTCTAAGACAGTAAATAACATTAACTTTGGAAGGATAACTTTCCTCTTCTGACAGATATTAACTACAGTTAGCATGATCCTTGTGGTACAAGTTTGAGAACTTGTTGCATCAGATGAAAGCAGAGTACATAATATTAGTACAAAAATAGCTATAGAAAAAATATCATTCAATTAAGGAATGATATAATTTAAAATTATCAGTCAAATCTTAAAATATTTCGGGAAGGGCCATTTTAAAACTCTAATGCAAAAGTTCCTTTTGCATACAATTTTATAAGTTTTTAATTTTTTTTAGAAACACCAGATTATTTAAAAATGTATGATGCTAAGATTAAGAACAGAGCTGGGGTTGTGGCTCAGTGGTAGAGTGCTTGCCTAGCATGTTCGAGGCCCTGGGTTTGATCCTCAGCACCACATAAAAATAAATAAACAAAATAAAAGTATTGTGTCCAACTACAACTAAAAGATAAATATTTTTTTTTTAAAAAAAGATTAAGAACAAGTATGGAGTGTGAAGACAGAAGGTCCAAATCATGACTTAAATTTTGGATTTACATCATTGGGTTTAGATTTTATTTTCATTTTTTTAAACCACAGGATTCCAATTTTAATTTTTCACAAAATGATACATAAGATTTTTGTTCTTTATGAAAAGTATTGGTTGAAGGTTACACAGCCATGAAAGTCCAACTGCTTTTGAGACAGATGTGTGAGTCAGAAAGCATAGCTTAATTATAACCCCTACCCCGATGGCAGCTGCACATCCATTATACATGCATTGTGTTGACCTAAAAAATCTATACTGTCAGGTGTGGTGGCACACACCTGTAATCCCAGATAATGGAGTGGGAGGCTGAGGCAGGAGGATCACAAATTTGAGACCAGCCTGGGCAACTTAAAAAAAAATAACAAAAAAGGGCTGGGGATATAACTCAGAGGTAGAGGGCTTGCCTGGCATGCACAAGGCCCAGCCTGCAAAACACTAGAACAATAATGATGGTGATGATGATGATGATGGAGGAGGAGGAGAGATGGAAGAAGAAACCTTTAGTTTTGTACCTGACCAAGTTGTGGCTTTTGTGCCCACAACAGCAGTCTTACCAACATCCATGTCCATTTGCACCACCACTTTCATATACAAACCAAGATTTGGTGCCTTAGAGTATGCGATACTTAAACGAGTAGGAACTGCTCTCCTGCTAAGACAAGATCCTGTCTCTTGGGCTATAAGGATTTTCTTTTTTAAAAATATTTTTATTTTAGTTATTTATTTTTATGTGGTGCTAAGGATTGAACCCAGGGCCTGGAACATGCTAGGCGAGCACTCTACCACTGAGCCACCTCCTCGCCCCCTCATAAGGATTTTCTATTAAAGCTAAGAAATCTACACTACACTAGGTGTATTCCTCAAGCAGAGTTAAGTTTCATATGTTTACTCTTTCTAGTTCTCCCAGCTTCTTTGAGCCTGCTTGTCCTCAATCAGAGGAAAGAGTGTGATTTTGCTATCTCCATTCCACCTTAAATTCTGTATTTCTGCTTCCCTGTACATCTGTCTTCCTGGCTACAAGCCATGAAAACAAACAAACAAACAAAAAATGTGTTTCAGAGTTAAAAGAAAAATTATCCTGTTGGAACCATGTCTTGTTATTGACAAGGCAGCACTTTCTAAGCACTTACTTCCTTTTAAAACTTACCAATTATAATAAATGATTTGGTTTTGATCTCTTGCTATTGCTTTTTATGTTTACCAAAATGGAGTTGCTGTGATCCTAGGAGACTTAAGTAATGCATTCTATCTTTCTTGATTGTCCTTTGGGAAATAAAGTAAATTCCAGTTCAGTATAATAAAAGAAAATTAAGTAATTTCATAATATTTAATTTCTTTTCCTTAAAATGAAAACAGTCATAATTTTGAAGGACAATGGCATAATTAGTTTAATTTAATTTTGTGCTTTTGGAAATATGTTTTTTTTCTCCTAGTGTTTTGAATAAACTAATTATAGTCAAAAGATGCAAAGCTCAAAACTCTGATTAGAATGCAAAACCACTTATTAGGTGAAAATATCCCTTTAAATGATGTCTAGCTAAGGCTGTTTTAAAAAATAATATTTGACCTCAACTCTCTTAGAAAATTGAGGTTTTAGGTGGAAAACAATGGGAGAAAAATTGGTTGTTTTCACTAAACCATCTTTGGAATCGATTGATGGATTCAAAAACATCACTCAGGTCTTTTTACAAATAAGAAAGAACCAGAAAAATAAACTTGACTGAGGGTTACATAGTGAGTGGCAGAAAGAGCCACACTATTTTCAACAATCTTAAACAAAATGCACTTGTATATTTCTAAGATCAATAATATGACTAATGCTAACAGGCTACCCTTAGTCAGTTCCTCAGCAGGAGTCAGCTGGTCATTTAAAATGCTCTTTCAGGCCTTCAGAAGAAGTATTCCCACCTGCACTGAGCATACTTTGGACTGGGAAGTTTCCAGGAGCAAGCTAAGAAAGCTATTGATTCCTCTCTAATCAAAGGAAATAAATATATAATTTAACATCCCTCGAAGTGCCAAAAGGGCTAATTAAAAGTGCTCACAACAAGCCAACTGATTCTTAGCAGGCAGTTGGCTCACTGAAAGTCACTGGTGCCATATCATATCCTTTTAATTAAATGGTGAAATCCAGGACTTTGCTGATTGCTTGTTACATGCAGCAATGAAGGGGAACAAGGGACCTCAGAAGTGGAAGTGAAGGCTACTGGCAGTCTTCATGGTCCACTAGAGAGGCTGCCAGGTGGGAGATTCCACAGAATGATAGAAGCAGGGTATTGCATGGTGGCAGTGGTAGGTATTGTTTAGGGGAATCTGTCTCAGATGCTATTTTTTAAATGAGAACATTTTTAATATTGCAGAATATTGAAAACATATGAAAATGTAACATTTTCACTTATAATTTATGATTTAAATTGCATTCTGAAATTTTAAATACATTTATAAGCCAGGAAGAATGAAATGAATGAATTAGGCTTTCAATTCAAGGAGTTAGGAAAAAGAATGAGACTGACCTAGGAAGAAAGTATAGGAAAGAAACAATTAAGAACAGACAGTAATCAGTTAATACAAAGAACCAAGGTAGAGTTGATAAATTAAAGAGCCAATTACAGAGGCCAAATGCCAAATCATATAGCAGTAATATCTATGTCTTTTCCTCCTCAGTGTGTGTTTGGGGTGTCAACTGCTATTTTTTAAGCATGCTTCTGATATTTTAAAGCACAATTCTCTTTTTAGGGCATAAGAGATGCTTTTCCCCTCCTTAAAGAGGGCTTTTCGTTTTCCTAATAAAATATGGTTGAACTAGAAAGAGAAGGAAGCCACACAGTGAAATGAGTTATTATTACATCCTCCACAATTAATTCTAGCCTTCCTAAATTACAATGACTTAAAATATTCCTAAACATACCTGATGTTTTTGTGGCCTGCTTTTATGCCTATATGTCATATCTGCTTGTATGTCTGTCTATCTTCTTTTGAATGCAGTGGGAAGCCCACACAGGAGTGAGTTTATAAATGCTGGAGGACTCAGTGGCCGAGAAGGGAACCTTATCCTGGTTTGGTTAACATGTCCCTGCTTTGCATGTAGGTCTGATGCCCGTCTTCATAAAGATGATACAGACATTTGCTTCAGTAAAACCCTTAACTCCTGCAAAGTGCCCCAGATCCGTTATGCCAGCGTGGAGCGTCTCCTGGAGCGGCTGACTGATTTGCGGTTTCTGAGCATCGATTTCCTCAACACCTTCCTGCATACGTATCGCATTTTCACCACGGCCACTGTGGTGCTGGCGAAGCTCTCTGACATATACAAGAGGCCCTTCACCTCCATCCCTGTCAGGTACACCGGGTTTGCCCTCTCAGTTCCTGTGTCACTGTCCACATGAACAGCCCAGGTCCTCAGAGTAGCTCCTAGGGCACTCACTGGCTTGCTTTTGATCTCACTATGTCCCCTGCCCCATTGGAAGGTGATAAGTAAAGGTCACACATAGGGGAAGAAGTTGAAAACCCTGAAGTTTCCAAGTGGCTTTTTCTTGCTTTTTAAAAAATATTTTTATTAATTATCAATGGACCTTTATTGATATGTGATGCTGAGAATCGAACCCAGTGGCTCACATAGGCCAGGCAAGCGCTCTGCAACACTGAGCCACGACCCCAGCCCCTTTTGCTTGCTTCTAACTATTTGGAAGCAGTCTATACATTAGACTATTCTATTTTTTTGATGTTGTACTTTTCATACTTTAATATACATAAGAATCAGCTGGAGGGACTGTCTTATTAAATTACAGGTGATTCAGTGGGTCTAGAGTAGAGCCTGGGTTCTGATAAGTGCCCCAGACACTAGCTGCTAGTCTTTGCAACCTCAGTTTAGTAGTAAGGGTTAGACGATGACTAAAAGGTGTCTGTGTTCCTTTGGCAGGTACATGGCCCACATGTGACATTTAGGTTAAGAAAAATGCAGTAGTAGAAGTGTGATGGTATCGTAGTCTTTAAATGTAGGGAGCATGTTCTTGGACGACAGTGGGAACATCATCATCACTAGGCTGCAATCTGTTAATAGTGTTTCCTGTTATTTTCAGGTCACTGGAATTGTTTTTTGCTACCAGTCAGAACAACAGAGGTGAACATTTGGTGGATGGAAAATCCCCACGTTTGTGTCGCAAATTCTCTTCGCCACCACCACTGGCAGTGTCCAGAACATCCTCCCCAGTGAGGGCCAGAAAGCTGTCCTTGACTTCTCCCTTGAACTCAAGGATCGGAGCCTTGGACCTGACCACCTCCTCGACATCCAGCAGTCCTACCACCACCCATAGCCCCGCAGCATCCCCACCGCCGCACACTGGTAAAGTACCCTTGGATCTTAGCAGAGGCCTCTCTTCTCCAGAGCAAAGCCCGGGATCCGTCGAAGAGAATGTAGACAACCCCCGCGTGGATCTGTGTAACAAGCTAAAACGAAGTATCCAAAAAGGTATTATGCAGCACATTGACTTGATCACACCCACTTTTGCTGCCACCTGCTTCCACACCATTCCTTCTGGAACCTTCCCTCCCTTTCTTCACAGCATTTCTACTTCCGCATAGAAAGTAGAATGGATACAATAGCTAGTTAGAAGAGAACATTCCTGTAGCTTCCTCCAGCCCTTGTGGAACCGGGAACAGTTAGTTCTCCTCATTCCCTACAGTCAAAAGGCTCGCTGTAGGCAGTTGTCAAGGGAGAAATAGTACATCTGGGTGATGTTAGCGGAAAGTTCTTGGACTTTGGTGTGAGGCTGGCTGGCTAAAGAGCCTACCAGGCTACTTTGTGGAGAGGTAGGATGTGGGCACCTCCATCCGTGACCTTGGCCCTCTGCTCCTCCTCCACCTCCATTTCTGCCCTAAGCACCTGTACTGCTCCCAACCTTTCCCTGCTGAGCATGGTCTAGACTGGAAGCACAAAGATGGCTTCAGTTTAGTCAAGAGGGCAATGATCCATAGCATAGTATTGGTATTGGGAGAAAAATCAACATGAAGATAGTCTCATTTATCCTTGACATGGCCAAATGGTTTTTTAAAATCTGGATTAGATATATATGATTTTAAATTCTCTAACAGCAATCCATTGCTCTTAGAGGAACGTTCTTCCGCCAAGGCTTTCAGATCTTATGAGACTTCAGTGCTCTCTCCCTCTCCAATCCCTGCTCTTGCCAGTGCCCCTCATCTAGTGGGCTTCAGTCACGTTGATTTCCCTTTTGTGTCTTGGGGACATCTTGCCATTCTGGCCCAGGCCTCTGCCTGGGCAGCCTTTCCCCACTTGAGCTCCGTGAACTCTGCAACCTTGTCTGTCTTATTCACTCCTGCTTCCTCAGTGCCTCGGCCACTGCCTGGCAGGAAGTAAATTTTTGTTAGATGAGGGAATGAAGTAAACACTCTGGGAACTAACTCAGGGTGCTTGGTGTGTCGCCATACCATCCTCAGCTTGGTACAAGTGGGGATTAGGCGGCGATCCTTACAGCTTTTAAAATTCAGCGTTTCTGTGATGCAGATCCACATTGTTTCACAGCCAAATTAACAAAGAACTTTTTTTTTTCTCACTGTCTAATATCTGATTTATTTGTTGATAACATAAAAATTAGACAACAGACCAGACAAAGTGTTCAGATTTCAAGGAGGATCACCAGATGGGCCCTGGCTTTTCTACCTGCTGGAAGCATCTATGTGCTTTCTCACTTGGATCATTTGAATAAGCTTTCCCGAGTGAAGTATTTGATGGAATTTTAGCTGGAGTGGTTGTCATCATCAACAGTAGCACCCTTTTTAACAAGAAATTCTTTAAATTGACAAGTTAGCAACTATGGAGGAGGAAAGGGGGAAGATAATTAAAAAGTCATTAGAACAACAAGCTTCAGCAAAATCACCATGGATTCTTCTCAGAAATAATGAGGCGACGGCAAGCTGATGAGAGCGTCAGCTGCCTCATCCAGCACCAGGGCTTAGGCAACACTGTGGAGGGATGGCTTATTTCCACCTTCCCTGGGGCCAAGTGGCCTGGGAAGTGTGGGGGTTTCCCAAAGTGTGGAAAGTTCTTTCTCCTCCTTTATGGGATTGCAATAAAGAGAAGGAGAAATCTCAAGGTAAACATGGATCCTCATGTTCTTTTGAGTTAGGGGAGCTTTAGGGACAAGCAGATTGGTGTCAAATGTTAGTAACTCTGAGGGTGTGGTGAGATAGCTCCTGGGTCTGGGATGAGATCTGTTGTTCCATGTGGCAAAGTCGTTAAGAGTCTCTGTGCCAAGTACTGTGTGTGCTGGAGTTCATAAAGGTAGTGTATGGTAAATAGGATGGCACCCCGACCCCTCCTGCTCTACTTATGTGGATAATATAGACACAACTCTAAGAGTAGATGATGCAAGGGGCGTAGACAGAGTGCTCTGGAAGTGGAAAAGCAGGGAGAGCATACCTGGCTGAGCAGAATTGGGATGTGTCTTTGACGTGAGCCAAGAAAAATAGACATGGGTATTGGAGGGAGGAGATGGGCCATCTTCTGGACAAAGAGCAAAATGGTCCCCCCAACCACATTTCCAAGTGCCAGAGACATCACTGCTCCTGAAGGGGTAGTTTTTGCCCTGTTTTGGTGTCATGGTCAGCCTTGTAGAGCAGCCCCTGTTATTAGTCTTTTTAGGGCTTCCTAGTATCAAGCAAACTTACACATACCAAAAAAAAAAATGCACTTTCCTTTGTCTCTTTCTCCTTCTTACTCTCTCAACTATTTTCAAAGTAAGATTGTTTAGTAAAGTACATTCACATTAGAACTCTAGAACTTTCTCATTTTGTAAAACTGAAAGTAAACCCACTGAATAATATCTCATTTCTTTGTCTTCAGGCCCCTGGAATTGACAGTTCTCTCTACTTTTATGAGTCCAACTGCTTTAAGTAGCTCATATGAGTGGAATCACACAGTATTTGCCTCAAATGATTTAGAGTTAAGTTTTTCAAAGAGTTAATTCATGCAAATTTTCATAGCTCAGAAATGTCATTTTGCAGTTCCAGGTCATGTTAAATGCTGAGCTTCTCCTACTCTGGGTAATGGGGAAACACCAAGATTATGCACAGGTGGGGTCCATGGTCTTTGATGAAGACCACGTAGCCAAACTCTACTCCAGAGACACCAGCTTCTCTGCTTCCTGGGCTTCTTAGGCACATCCACCCACTAACACATCTCCCCTTAGCTCTCATTTTTACCATCATCTTCCCCCAGAACCCCCACTAATTCTTCCATTAAGCTCTTCGTTCCTGTCTACTTTGATCTTTATTTCTTTTCCCTTTCTATAGCTGTCTTTCAATTTCTTTTTAATGCATTTATTTCCCAACGTACCTAGGAATATTAAAGGTGGTAGTACAAAGAGACACATGGTACAACTGGATTAAAATAAAATAGGTAAGAAAATCAGGCAATGGGGGAAAAAAGAAAAGTTATGTGAGGACAGGGGTATGGCAAGTGGCCCTCAACAGCCACTGGAGCTCCCCTAAGTTTGGTTCTGAGCTTCTCAGCTGACAGAATAGAGACAGGAATGCAATCAATTACACAATTCATATCAAAACCAGGAATAGATTGGTACAGGCACATCTTTCCTTGCTATTGAAACTTGGAAAAGAAAACACTGTGAGTGAAAAAACAAAAATGCTTAGAATGAAGACTGGATTATGGTAGATCTTTGGCATTCTCCTTATAGGTAAACAATAGACCTGTAGACTTAGTTTTTTCTTTCATTCTGCATTGGCATAAGGGCAATACTGGCCATGAATAGAATTAGGGAGATCATGGATGACCTCTTCAGCATGTCTAAAAGGTGTGTGTATGTCTGTGTGTCTGTGTACACATGTGTTCTGTCTGTGGGAGTCATGAGGGCTGCTCTGTTAATCCTGTTGTCTAATCCTGAAAATTCCAGTTGGCAAAGAAAAGGGTGGCGCTGATCTGTCTTTAATTTGAAAGATGTTCTCGAGTGCTTTGCATAATGTTAACAGTTAAAAGTTGGCGAACTTGAGTAAGAATCCTATGCCAAGAGTTGATACATTTTCTGCTCTTCATTTCAGGATACAGCCCCATACAATCTCATTGTGTAATACCTATGTTCCCATGAGGTCCATCCAAGTCCATTGGTCTTTCTCACTGCTATCCCCCTAGACAGTTCAGAGCATGCGCTTTAAGGAAGGCTAATTTCAGTTTTATTGTCACGGCAATGATAGCGCCAGCATTGTAATATTTCTGGCAAGATAACTTGAAATGACATGAAGGAAAAGCAGAGAAGTAGTATATTTCCCTCAAAATGAGACAGGTAATAAACATTTTAGGTTAAAAAAAGTTTTAGTTTTCCCCCAACCTAGTTCCTAAATCTGTTGCAGGTTCCCCAACATTCACTAGTGCCCTACCTTCCTGATACCAGGCATTCCCCCACCTTCTTCTACCTCAGATGTTTCTAAAAAGCTAATCTCAGCCTGACTCAAATTCCACCCAATGATGGATTCTCAATGAAAGACCAATGGCAGACAAGAAAGCAGAGCCAAAGGGCCACTTGCTGTATTGGGGCCCCACACACCCTGGCATGCACTCAGACCACGGCTGAGCAACTTGTCCATAGCCCACGGCACCAGTGTCTGTTTCTGTGTTCTCAGTTTGAAAATTGCCTGCCTGTGGGCTGAACGTGCTCCCGATTTTAGCATTTGTTTGGAGCTCACATCTGCCCACTCATCTTGCAGGCAAAGCTGTTTGCATGGAGCTGATTGAAAGTGAACAAGCCAGAAGGAAATGCTTCCCCACCCCACCATGCTAGCATGGTTTCTTCTCCCTGTAGGTGCCTGTTAGCTAGCGGTATTATTCTCTGCTTTCCTGCTCTTTCAGGGAATTGGGGTTCTGTTTGGTTGTCTCACTAGCAAGTTTTTTGGGTTCAGCATATTGCCGACTAAAGATTTTCTCATTGGTGTAAGAAGAATGAATGAATGGTTGGATCAGACCAAGGACATGCATTTGGTATTCTGCTTGCTCTTACAGAGCAGATGCCTTCCATTACTGAGTTTTGATGGAGCTATTTAGAAAATAATAAAACTAACAGCTAAGCACTGATTTTTTTTGTCTGCATCTTGCATCTTTGCCAGCTTTCCTATAATTATGTCATTCAAGGAAAGATTCTAACCATTTCCCTTCCCCAGCTCCTCTGAGTTGCTAAAGTCTGAAATTGTGGCCATATTTCTAAGGGAGTAAATTATATGCAAGTGTAAAAATGTCTTTATATGAAGTCATTAGGGATTTTGTACAGTTAGTTAGTGAAATCTTGAATGGGATGAAAAGAGAAGTAGTTCAGCTGACCAGGGTAATGAAGATTAGTGGAGGTGAAAATTAAATTAGATCAGTAGGAGTTAATGAACAGCCTACGGAAAAAGAAATGGAAGAATTGTTAGACCTTTGTTAACTTTTTGGTAATATATTTCCTTGGAAGAACATACACGGAGTTATAGTCAACAAACCAGTGGAAGGGGTAAAGAAATGTCATTAGCAGTAGCGTTAAGTGTGACCTCAGAATGATGGGACTTTTATTCTAGGGATATTAACTACAGTAAAGAAGCTCAACAGTTCAATTAAAAAATTTCCACAGGCTCTTATTTATCTGTAGCTATAGCTCAGAGATACCCAGTAGAACTTTCTGGTAGGATGGAAATGTTCTGTACCTGTGCTGTTCAATAATGTAGTTGCTAGCCACAGATGGCATTGAATGGCATTGAATGTGGCTAGTCCAAATGGACAACAGAAATATTTCTTTAATTTTAGTTAAAATAAATTTACATAGTTATATTTGGTGAGTGCTGCCATTTTGGACAGTTCAGCTCTAGATCTCTTAAGAGCTCCCAGAATTTCCTTGGGCAGGCATATTGCTAGAAATTCAAAGTTTGGTTCCCTTAAGAGTGTGACCAAGGCAAAGAAGTAATGAAGTCCTAATTTGAATCCTATTCTGCTTTATAATCTGAAAAAAGACCCTCTTTCTCTACTCCAAGAAAGCCAAACATTCTGGAGGGCAGGTGATCCATCGCTTACCCCCCTGTTCTTTTTAACATCTGTTTTTGATTGGACGGAAGGGACTGGCCAGGGTCAGCTAGGGTCAGCCAGGCTCAACAAGGCTGGATGGATACCATTAGAGAAGATCCATGTTTAGTTTTAGTGTCATTAGCATTCTGTTGTGAAGAATGCCCTGATTTAATACTAAAGTCCTTTAAACTGTAGACTAACATGAAATGCTCATTATCCATCATGTACTTTTCCATTCCCATGCATGATACTAACAAGAAGCTCTGGAATTCATGGCCTGGTTGTTGAAATCTCTGCTGTTTTACAGCAGCAGTCTTGGAGTCTGCCCCAGCAGACCGAACAGGAATGGAAAGCTCCCCAGCAGCAGATGCCACAGAACTTTCACCTTGCAGGTCCCCCTCGACTCCCCGGCACCTCCGCTATCGCCAACCTGGAGGTAAGAGCTCAGAAAGGCACTCAAATAGAAAAGTTGTTTCTGGTTCTGAATCTCTGCTTTGCCTTACTGTTTTATTCCTCTAAGTACATTTTAGTATAAATTGTAAAATCTAATTGGAAACGAATAATGTAACTGTAGGACCAAAGAGTGGGAAAATAAATGATTAGAGAGTGTATCTTCATTTTGATGAATATTTGTTCTCATGATTGCTTTGCATTTTGTATGGGATAATATGAATCAGAAGGCCTGTCTAGCTGATGACTAGGAATATCAGTGCCATTTTACCAAAACATGGCCAGATTCTGATTCCTTGACATGAGTTCAAGTGTAGTTTATATAAATAGGCTCATCTGGGATATCACGATTTTGGGAAATCTTATTAATGACACTCTTACATCTAAAATAAAGTTTATTTGCATGGGAACCAAACATTATTACTACAGGAAAAAAACGGTATGTTTTGTTTGTATACAGTTATGAAATTTGTAAAGCATGATCCTATAATTTGAAAAATAAGAGAAAAAAGTAAGAATCTTTCATATTCTCATTTTCCCCACTCACTACTCCAATAAATAGATCTAAATAACAGTTGTTTTGAAAATATTTTTATCCTTAATCCAATTATTTCAAATCAGAAGAGAAAATTATACAATTATGAAACAAGATTCACCCCAAGGTAACTCTAGTAAAATGCAGAGGCATTTTTTGACTTTCATATTCATGCTTCAAGAGCATTTTGGCCAAAGATAAAGTGCATGACTCCAAGTGGGCATTTCATTTGTGGCCTATTCCATTGGTGGAAGTTGACTCCAAAAACAGCTAGAAGGGTCAGGGATAGGTGTTTGTCAGAAGGTTTACCTTGATGGATGTCAGCTTCCAGGGCTTTCAGGCTCCTGGTCAATTATGGATCATTCTGCCATTTAGGTGTTTCTGGTAAATGAAGGTGACAAGCTAGACCTTCCTGGCATGTCATGAGACTACTATGGAGTTAGACGAATCCTTCTACTATTCTTAGAGCCTTGGTCAACCCAGGTTTTGGCAGCTTCTTCACCATTGCCATATAGGGCAGGTCCCTTAGGTTCACTGCAACCTAGAACAATTGTGATCAAAGCCCAGGGTAGCAAGATTCTATCAAAGCAAGAGTTAAATGCTATTCACTCTATTACTCTTATGAGAGCTGTTTTATATTCTTATTATGTGTTTGTATTCACAAATAAAATTTTAATTTACATAAAGATTATTTGAAATTATCATCCTTTTCATGGCTTAACTGAACTCCCCTTTTGTGGGGATTCTGGGAATTGAACCCAGGGATGCTCTACCACTGAGGCAGGGTCTCACTAAGTTTCTAAGGCTGACCTTGAATTTGACATCCTCTTGCCTCAGCCTCCTAAATTGATAGGCTTACAGGTGTGCACTCCCTCCCCCCATGCCCGGCTAACTAAGCCCTTTGTTTCTTCCCCAATATGACTAAATTATATAGACAGGAATTTATGAAGGAGACTGAAATCTGTGATAATGTGGTAGATCCAAATGGGAGAGAATAGCACCTGTTTCCTCATTGTCTAGCCAACATTTCGCCTCTTTACCTATCTACATGCCACCTGCTTTTGTGCTTTCATTAAGCAGTACTTTGCTTCTTTCTTTATTTAAAGCATACCTGTATAACTTCAGGATCAAACTAATAAAAATTCTTCAGATCAGAATCATAGCAAAGTGTCTCCACTAAAAGTCTAGGGGAGGTTGAATCAGCATTATCAGAAACAGATTCAGAAATGAAAGGGGCTGTGAAGACTGCTCAGGCCACCCTTTCCATGTTAGAAGAGCTACACTTAACACTTCACTACTTTTAAAGGTGTTTTGGAAAGGTAATACTATCAATAAATGATGTAGAATCTTTTAAAAAATATTTTTTTATTGAGATATAAGTCACATACTATAAAATTCACCCCATGAAAGTGGATAGTTTAGCAGTTTTTGTGTATTCACAGGGTTAGGCAAACGTAACCACTTATTAGTTCCAAAACATTTTCATCACCCAAAGAGAAACTCTGGACCCAACACCCACTCTTTATTCCTGTCTCCCTCCAGTCCTGGCAACCATGAATCTACTTTCTGTATGGACTCACTTGTTCTGGACATTTAATATGAAGGCAATCATACAATATGGGATTCTTTGTGATTGGCTTCTTTCCCACAGAATAATACTTTTTGGATTCATTCATGTTGTAGCATGTATTAGAACTTCATTCCTTTATTATGACTGAGTCATATTTCCTTTTTGTTTATCTGTCTGTCAGCTGATGGATGTTTGGTTTTTTATATTTTTTGCTACTGCGAATAATGCTGCTATGGATCATGCACAAGTTTTTGTGTGGATGCATGTTTTCCTCCTCTTGGTTATGTATCTACAGTGTAATTGCTGATGTACAGTACTACTGTTTGCCTATTAGTGGGGACAGAACAGGGCTTTGGGCCCAACCCTTCAACCAGTGTAGGATTAAAAATGAGAATTTTCATTATAGAATAATGTGCACCTGCCTCTCATCTTTTCTTTTCCTTTCTTTTAAAATAACCAGGACAGACAGCTGACAATGCCCACTGCTCTGTTTCACCAGCTTCTGCTTTTGCAATTGCCACGGCAGCAGCAGGACATGGGAGTCCACCAGGTGAGTAAGGGGAGCATCTGCGTATAGACACACAGCAATTTATATTAAATCAGTGGCCACTGACTGCGAGGATCCTAATAGTGATGGGAGCTTCCAGCTCCTACTCTGAGTCAGTGTGCCTGGGTTAAGACTCACTTAAATAAGCACCTTCAGAAATCCTGTGTTTCGCAATGGCATGGATGAACCTGGAGAACATAGTGTTTAATGAACTAAACCAGGCACAAAAAGACAAGTACTGCATGATCTCATTCACATGTGGAATCTAAAGAAGTCAAACTCACAAGAGCAGAGAACAGAATGTAGTTCCCAGGGAGTGGGGTGATGGTGCTGGATGAGTGGGGAGATGTTATACAAAGCTCACAGAATCTCAGATCAAATGAAGGAGTAGTTTCAAGAGATCCATTTTACAATGTGGCGAATACAGTTAATAATTATGTACTGTATATTTGGAAATTGCTGAGAGTAGATTTTAAATGCTTTCACTACAGAAAAAGGTGAGTGATAGATGTTAATTAGCTTGATTTACTTATTCCACAGTGCATGCACATATCAAAACATCATGTTGGACCCTATAAATATGTACAATAAAATTGAACCAACTACATTAATAAACAAGCATCTTCAAGTGAGTGTCCCATGGGTGGTTGGTGGGCCACACTTCTGAGAAATCCTGTATAAAAGAAGGATTTGTCACTACTGCCCTGTTCTTTTATGGTGTTCTTCAACCATTTTAGCCAAGTGACCGAGAACAAGTTGCATTTTAACTGAGTTCGATGCCAAAAGCCTGTGCCGAGTCGGGGGGAGACTGGTGAAGGGGGAGCGCTGCTGGAGCTGACTCACGGCTCATTTCCTCTAGCTCCACGGTTCCTTCTGAGTTTCTGTCAGTTAATGTTCAGGGTAAAGAAGAGGCACTTAAAATAAAAGCACAGTGTTTTAATAGATGAAAATTATATTCATTATCACTGTCCTCTTCTCTCATAGGCAAGGAGGACATTATGTTAAAGTGAATCTGTAAATGTTAAACCAGACCTGTTTTCATCTGCACTAATCCTGAGGGTTCCAGGCGAGGTGGGTGGGCTCTTGAGAGGTGGTGTATTTTGCTCTTTAGGCATTTCACCTACCATGGAAGAGTCCTTTTCCAGAGCCCATGAACCTGTGTTCCAACAGAAATTAGAAGGGATTATCTGTGTGATTTATTAGAAATTGTAGAAAAAAAGAGGTGCTCATAATGAACACAAATTACCACACTAATTTTATATACCCCATCTAAATAGAAATTTTGTAGATTTACCACATTCCACTTCTTGAACACTTTGCTACACACACTTCATTGGATGTGGCCAAGCAAATTGGGGTATGCTTTGTTCCAAATATTCCTGAAGGCTTCTCCCACCAATTCCATCAGCATGACACAAAGTAGCCTGTAGTGATTATCTTGTATCACTGATATCTTGTCAATCCAGTCGATTTCTATTGTTGGTTGTATTGTATAATAACAAACACTTTTCTGGTGAAATAATAGAGGACTTTGCTACACTTTCATCAGAATAAGTCACCAATTGTGGTTTTTGAAGACCTCTTCCTGTCTTGCATTCTCACAAGCTAGTCTGTCCTTGGTAAAAGTGAAGTACAGGAGCATCTTTGCAGTTTTCCTCATTTAAATGTAGGTTGTAAGGGAAAATAATTTTTGATATAATTTAAGATGAGCCCATCTACCCATTTGTTGGAGGCCAAGTGGGGAAGGTCCCTTTTCACTTGAGATTGCTGTGAAGATGACCAGTCTTATAAACTTTAGAGAATGGCTTTCTGACCTGCCCATGCACATTGCACCTAAAGGAAAAAGAAATCTGAACAGTCAAGTCTGTCTGTCTTTCTGAACCTCTGCTGCGTTAGCCGCTGCCTTTTGTTCTCTTTCTTCCCTGCAGCTGGAGTAGCCTTAGGAAGATGCTCTTCAGTAAGCCACTCACTGGGAGGGCCCCCAGATTTACTAAGGTATCATAGCCACCTTGCTCTGTGCAAGGCAGTCTGAGTCCTGGGTGAGCAGACTTCTTTGTCATTAGAATGCTATTAATGTTGCCAGTCATCATGTAGTTGGAGCCCCATGATTTGATTATAGAAGTAAAAGCAATAAGGGATTGGAATTGACAGTGCCCGTGGCCCTACTGTAAAGGCAGCAGGTTGCATGTGAATTGATTTTTGACTGCCCTGGTAAGAAAGGGGATCTCTTTGGTAGTAAGACTAGTTTGTTCCTGGTGCTCAGCCACTTGGCAGAGCTGGCCCCACAGGCAATTCCACCTGCCTGAGAGAACTGGGCAGAAATGTTTTACTGGTCCTGAAGAACAGGACTCAGAGAAGTCCCAAAGAAGTGGTAGGAAAGTGGTCTGGTCTCATGAGCTGGCCAGGGAGAGCATGGTGTGTTGCCCAGGGTGAGGCAGGACCTGGGTGCACAGATATTCCAAGGGAAAGAGTGTTACATAAAAGTCAGGTCTCTGTGGACTTGTATCTACTCTCTGAATCAAGAATTGCAGACCCAAAGTCACCCTAGAACCTGGTGAGTTGCACAGGGAGCAGGAAGAAGGTTGATGTCAACACGCTGTGCTTTCATTAGCCTCTGTAGGCTTCCTGTCTGCTGGGCTGGCACACTCAGTGGTGCAGCTCTGCTGTGTTCTGGCCCCTTGCAAGAAACAAGGCACGGCCTGTCCAAGCCATGGGGGCTGCAGGTGAGTTCCCATGATGCAGGTTCCTCTTGCTTTAATCCTCTCCTACCTCCAACCCTCTCCACCTCCCACAAAATAGACAGGATCCTGGCAACCCTGGGTTGTAACTGACGATTAATGACTATGCTTTCAAACATTCTCTCCAGACATTGCGTGGTAAGCCATTAGTTACTGTTTGGAAGGCTTTCTTATTGCATCAAAAAGAATTTTAGATTTGGCAAGAGTTTGGGTAGCACATTTCCTTTACAAAGAAGGCAGACCAGGGGCTCCTGCTTGGCCCTGGAATCAGGGGAGAATGATCTTATTTGTGGACAGCGGCTCTGTTTATTTGTGGGTCTGTTCAGGATCACCTGCTCTGCCAACAGAAGTACAGCCTGCCTAATTTCTACATGCATGGAAAAGTCTGGATTTTTTTTTGTCTGTATTTTTATTTATTTATTTATTTTTTAGTTTTTTATAGCATAAACCCACCCTTTCCAAAAATGGGTAGAACACTGTCTTCCATATCATGCCTCCTTTGCTTACCTTAGTCTACCTCTCCCATCCAGAGGACATATGCTTTCTGTGAAGGTGGCAACTTTTTGGGGAGATCCTGATGGCTTTTTAGGTAGATGGGTGGCCAGTCTTAGGATTTTGTAGCATTATGCTTCCCAAATTACTTCTCCCTGTTTATCATGCTCCTCTGACACAGGCTCACGTCACAGGAGCACAAGTGTCATTCTTTGTCTCAGCCTTCCCGATTCATTTCAGCTACCTACGTGCAGCCTATCTTTGCTCTGTTTTCTTTCCTCCATACTTTTCAGTATTAGGCATACTGGGTAAATTTTATTAATTTATCTTGCTTACTTCTATTTCTCTAACAGAATAAGAGATCCGCAGGGGCAAGGATTCTTGTTCATTTTATTTCCCACAGTCCTCCCAACGTCTAGTGTCGTACTGTACACATAGTAGACAATCAATGAATGTTTATGAAATGAGTTATGAATCAATGAATAGATCACACCTTGTAATAAAGTAGATTTGGTGCAGAAAAGAAAAACCTGTACCTGCCTGTGTGTTTATTATCCTGGAGTGTTTTAAATCACTGGATGTTGTTGTTATTCTTGTTTTTTTGTAAGGCAAAATAATTTTGTCTATTTCTCCAAATGACTTGGGAAGGGATGTCATTCACTGCAACCAGCAAGGGGCTTCTGAGTGACTCTTGGGCTTAGTACCACTTCTCTGAATACCCACAGCCCTGGGCTGAGTATATCCCACCAAGAATGAGGCAGCTGGGTAACTTGCTGTCTCATTCTTGGTGGGATATAAGATTTTCCTCTCACCCACAAGATTGGAAAGGGCTTGAAATCTGGGGTCACCTTGAGGCAAGCATAACCAAACGGTCAAAGCTTCATACTCTGTGTTAATAAGAACTGATTTTGTATTACAAACATATCCACCAAACCAGGTATTTCTTCCTTTCCCAAAGAGATCCTGTTGTTACTCTCCAGGCTATATTAGGCCCAGTTACAGGTGGATCCAGAATCTGTGGGCCTAATGCTTATGAAAGAATATGAAATTACAGATATAAACCTTCAGGTCATCTCCCAAGACTTTGGAAGAGACCTATACCAACTGAGAGGTCCTAAACCTAAGCTTCCTTGATGTCCTGGTACATATACTTTTGAATCTGCTATGGTTTGAATTTGGGTAATCACCCAAAGGTCCAGATATTAAAGGTTTGGTTCTTGGTGGTGCTATGGGGAGGGGGTGCCTTATGGGAGGTATTTAGGTCATTGGTGGCCCTCGACCCCATCAGTCCTCTTGGTCTCTCTGCTTCCTAGCTCATAATAGCAAGTGGCTTGCTCTGCCACACTCTCCTTCCCATTGCCATCCAGTGCCCTCCTCAGACACCCAAAGCAGTGGGGCAAACCAGTCTTGGACCAGAACCATGAGCGAAATAAACTTTTTCTCCTTATAAAGTAATGGGCTCTGGTGTTTGTAACCCAAAGATGACCGATATGGAGTCCAATTCAGATAATTCTTGGAATCACAACAGCTACAGGCAATTTTGTACATTGGGTAATGGAGCTGGGGGTATGGATGATCATCAACCAGTCATTAGCAGTCTTTCTTCTGAGTTCATCCAAAGGTATATGGTATAATGAAAATAGCAGCACATGTCATCAATTAAAAATGAGCTGTTGACTAGGTATTAATAATATACAGATCCTTGTGGAGACTAGTTGGGTTAGTTTTGGGTAATGGTGAGTAGACCCTAATACTGTATGATTTACCACTCTGATTTTCTCTCCTAATGTCAAACAAGCCTCCTTTTCTGTGGTGTGGCTTTAAATCTATAAGATTAGGACAAAGGACAATTGGTAAGGTTCTTGTATGCTGCCACACTGATGTATTTTCAGGCATCTGTTCAAATTTCAGAGCTCTGCATAAAGTAGAAATTAAGATGTGTTCATTTCAGATGGCTGCTGATACAGGGAACTTGCAGGTGCAGTTTGGATATAGTTATGATATGAATAGAAATGCAAATTCAATGAATAAATATACCAGGGCACATCATGATACTTACTATAAACCTGAAACTACAGCATTAATTACAGTTTATGAAATGATCTAAAATGAAGTATGAAAGTATGAGGTGGGTTATTTTTATGGAAGTAGCATTAATGGCAGTGGAGGTATTATAAGAAACTCTTGATTATCTGTAAGCAAATTATATAGTTTACAGTTCTATGCAAGTCAAAGTAAATTAGCAAAGTAGAGGATTGGTTGAATGCACTTATAGGAAAATTAATGGCACAGTTACAATTGCTTAGTGAAGTAGTGAATTCTTTATTGATGATTACTTGGTAGTTTATTATTATAGTGTATTTTTCTTCCTTTAAACCAGTCATTGCTTGTATAATCAAGAATGTAGATCTGAGTTTGGTGTGAGTTGGGCTTAGACCATATTTTAAAAATACTGATACCTGGTCCCGTACACAGACATTCTGATGAATTGGTCTGGGAGACAATCAGGAATCAGGATTTTAAAAAATTCTACAGGTGATGCTAATGTGGATGCAAGGTAGAAAACGGTGGAACTAGATGAAGCAAGTGTATGTATGAATGTATGTACACACACATGGATGTGTGTATGTGTACATGTAAGTGTGCATATCTATGTATATACTAATATTTTACTGAGTCACTTAAGGCTAAAATTTGGTTATTTCTAAATTCTATAAATAGATTTAGAGATAGATTGATTTTATGATCATTCATTTAATTTAGTTGAAGCACATGGTTGAAATGGTTGGGTCACCCTAACATACTGTCCTACCAGTCTACTATTACACTTAGATTTCATTCCACAGTGTGGTATTATTTTATGTATCTGGTGCTTTAGGTATAGACTCATGGGAAGGCTGGTGTGTTCGTAGAGCAGATTGAGTCCTATCTGAATCACTGTGAACACCCGACTTCCTCTCTATGGTCCTGGGATTTCTCATGATTGAAGCCTGAGCGTTGAACTAGTCTACTGATTGTCTAGATGCCATCCCTGTACAAGCAATATCCATATCACCTGGAAATATAGATTTCTAGACCATACACCATCCTACTCAATCATATGGCTGGGCATTTTAACATGTGCTTCAATTGATTCTGATTTGTGCCAAGGTTTGAGAACCACCACACAGTATAATGTCTGAGCTCCTTTCCCTGTTTAAAAGTTTATGACTTTATTATTTGTAGTGATATATACATGAAAAGTCTACATTTTTATCTCCTCCCAAGTATAATTAAGTATAATTCTATCTATAATTCCTTAAGTATAATTCTATCTATCTTTATCTTTTGGTAATTCCTGCATAGTACAGATAATTGGTGTTGTCCAAGTTGTGATTTAAAGATGGAAGGTAGCCTAGAGTTCTGCACCATGTTAGAATCACTTTTTAAATCTCTAGGTAATAGAAACTGTTGTGGTCATTTGCTTTAAAGAGAGAGAGAGAATTTTAATATTTACTTTTAGTTCTTGGCAGACACAACATCTTTGTTGGTATGTGGTGCTGAAGATCGAACCCGGGCCGCACGCATGCCAGGCGAGCGCGTTACCGCTTGAGCCACATCCCCAGCCCTGTTGTGGTCATTTTTTTACCAGTTACATTTCTAGAACAGCTTTATGGAGAGATAACTCATGTACCATGCAAATAACCTATTTGAAATCTGCAGCTTAATAGATTTTAATATGTTCCCAGAATTGTTCAGCAATTATCACAATCAATTTTAGAACATTTCTGTCACCCCCAAATAAGCCCTGTACCTATTAACCATTGCTCCCCATCTATTTCTTCCATCACCCTCTGAAAACTCTAATCTCTTTTCTACCTCTATAGATTTGCATATTCTGAACATTTAATGTAAACAAAATCATGCAATATATGGCCTTTTGTTTCTGACCTTTTTTTTTTAGTATGATGTTTTTGAGGTTTCTCTATTTTTGTAGCATGTACAGTCACTTGATCCTTCTCATTACAGAATAGTATTCCACTGTATGTATATACTATGTTTTATTTATCAACATTTGGATGCAACTTTTTGTATAGATGTTTGTTTTTGCTATTTTCAGCACATACTAGAAGTTGAATTGCTGGGTTGTATGACCAGTTTTTTTTAACTGTTTAATAAATTCTCAAAATGATTTTGAAAGTAAATACACTATTTTATATTTACATCAGCAGTGTATTAGATAGCATTCCAGTTCATCCACTCCAATGACACTTTACTGTGCCAGAGTGGTGCCTGTAGCTTATGACAGAGTAGCCCCAATTCTTCCATTGTAATATTGCAGTCATTTATTTCATTTGTCCATATGCTATAACCACAAAATATGCTGTTTCTATTATTACTTTAAACAGTTACATTTTAGATCAGTTTTATAAAGAAGAAAACTTAAAGATTTTATTTTCTTTTGTTCCTTCTCCAAGTTCTGACCTATATCATTTCCCTCTGCCTGAAGAACATTTCTTGTAGGACAAGTTGACCAACAATGAATTCCTTTAGTATTTTTTTTGCCCAGAAAATATTTGCATTTCTCATCCCTTTAAAGGATAATTTAACTGAATATAGAATTCTATCTTGGTGGGTTTTTTCTTTAAACATTATATTTTTCACCTCACTGTTTGCTTGACTGGTTTCTGATGAGGTGCTGTAATTCTTATCTGCATTCCTATGTGGCTAAAGTGTTTTTTTCTCCAATTTCATTTATGAATTTCTCTCTGCCTTTGGTTTGCTACAGTTGGAATATGATATGCCTAGGTGTGATTATGTTGGTCTTGATTCTGCTTCTCATTCTCTGGATTTTATGGATTTCATGTCTGTTATTTATTTTTGGAAAGCGCTTACCATTATGACTGCAAAGATTTCTTCTGTTCCAGCCTCTGATATTCTAATCTGTGGAATATCCATTCTCTGATATTCTAATTATGAATGCTTTATACCTTTTGAATTTACCCCAAAGTTCTTATGCATTGTGGTCTTTCTTCATTTCTTTTCTTTCTTTCTTTCTTTTTTCTTTTTCTTTCTTTCTTTCTTTCTTTCTTTTTTTTTGATGCAGGGAGGTAATGATTTCTTTTCTTCAATTCTTTTTTCTCTTTGCATTTCAGTTTGGAGATTTCTACTGATCTGTCCAAGCTCACTTTTCTTTTTTCTTTTTCTTTTCTTCTTTCTTTCTTGACTGGGGATTGAACTCAGGGATACTCAACCACTGAGCCACATCCCCAGCCTGATTTTCTATTTTATTTAGAGACAGTGAAAATCTCACTGAGTTACTTAGGATCTTGCTAAGTTGCTGAGGCTGGCTTTGAACTCTTTGATCCTCCTGCCTCAGCTTCCTGAGCCACTGGGATAACAGGTATGTGCCACCAAGCCCAGCTCAAGCTCACTTTACTTTCTCAGCTGTGTTGAGTCTACTGATGAATCAGTGAAGGCATTCTTCATTTCTATATTAGTGTTTTTGATTTCCAGAATTTTCCTTTGATTCTTAGATTCCATCTATTTCCTTACATTACCCATCTGCTCTTTATGTTGTCTGTTTTTTCCTTAAAGCACTTGACATATTAATCATAATTATTTTAAATTCCCTGTTGAATAATTCCAAGGTCTATATCATATCTGAGTCAGATTCTGATGCTAATTTTGTGCCCGCTTCATGTGTTGAAGTCCTGACCCCTGTTATCTCAGAACATGATTGTATTTGGAGATAGGGTCTTTGAAGAGGTAATTTAGGATAAATAAGGTCAGATGGGTGGCCCTAATTCAATATGATTGGTGTCCTTATGAGAAGATTAGGACACGCAAAGTGATGATCAGAGGAGGACATAGCCAGAATCTGACTGTCTTCAAGTCAAAGGAGAGAGGCCTCAGAAGAAACCAAAGCTGACAGTATCCTGATCTTTGATTTCTAGACTCCAGAACTGTGAGAAAATAATTGTCTTTTGTATAAATCATCCAGTGTCTGATATTTTTTAATGGTAGCTGGGGGAACTAATATAATCTCTCCAAACTGTGTTTCTGCCTTTTGGTATACCGTGTGTGTGTACATGCATGCACATGTATTGAGTTCCAGACAGGTTCTATGAAGTGATAGGGATTGATTGAGATAAATTGGTCTAGTGTGAAGATTTATGTTAATCTGGTTATGTCCATGTTTTTTGTAGTTATATAATAACAGGAGGTTTCAACTTCCTTCTTTTTCTCCCCTCTCTTTGGACTTTGGATTCCCTAAGTAATCCTTGGAGAGAGTGTATGTCTTCCAGCACTTTCTGCTCTAATCTACCATGATCATACTGAATCTCTGTTGGTGCATGGTGTGGGGTAGGGAGGAGGAATGTTCTATATCATGCAGTGAATTCCCAGTGTTTTAATGGATCTGTGTCCAGATCTATGACCTTCACAAATGTTTCTCAAGTGAGAGTGTTTCTTTTCCTGCTTGCCCCATACTTTCCTGGCTGCAGTATTCTCAACTTATTTCCTTGCATCCTAACCCCTGTAAGACTATTTTATTTTCTCCATAGGTAAGACAGAAAACCTAAAAGGGACTGGAAAGAGAGGAATGTCCTTCCCCAAGCTGGGTTAGACTCAGGGCAAAACTTTTCCCCTGGAGAGCAGGACTTTGCTATGGAGAAGGTACTGAGCGCAGTTCACAATGGCACTCTTCACCTCTCTCCACAAGAGTCTCAGAGAGTTTGTCTCCAATCTTTCTGGTGAGGATCTGAGGTGATTTCTATAAGTAAAGCCCATAAAAGTGTGGGAGCTTCCTAAGAATGTGGGCCTTAAGAGCTTCTCAACTCATTTTGACCAACACGCTGGCTCCCAATCATCAAAATGACCATTTGGGTATTAATACCATTTTATGGCTCTAGTGACTTTTGCTTGAGCTAAGCAGATCTTGGCTTTGTCTCTCTGGATGTACCTATCTATCCAGATTTGCGGGGAGCTATTTTCCCTGCAACCTCAGTGTTTTACAGTGTCCCAGCAAAATTGTTGATTTTTTCAGTCTTTTTCTCATAATAAGCACAGATGTGATCAATTCCAAGTTCCTCACACGTTGGAATTTAAATTGAAAGTCTTACTTGGTGGGATGTTTTACTAGTGATGCCAATGATTCTGTAGGTCATTTGGGAGAAAAGTACCTTCTTTAACAATATTCAGGTTTTCAATCCATGAATTTGGAATATCTCTTCGTTTATTTAGATCTCTTATTTCTCTCAACAACATTCCATGTTTTTCAGCATACAAATCTTACATATTTAGTTGCACTTATTCCTAAGCACTTGATTCTTTTCAGTTTTACTGTGAATAGAATCGTTTCTTTAATTTTGAATTTTTATTGTTTGATAACTTGTTGATAATATATAGACATACCATTGGTTATTAAAACAGTTGTATTTCTTCCTGTTCAATCTATATGACTTTTATTTCTTTTCTAGCTTTAGTGCACTTGTGAGAACCAACGTTAACATTTTTATAAGCCTGTTTTTATTTTGTTTTGTCTTGTTTTTGAGATGGGGGGTCTCACTATGTCACCCAGGCTGGCCTCCAACTCCTGGGCTCAAGCCCTCCTCCCACCTCAGCATGGCTGGCTTAAGCCTGTGTCTGAGCTGCAAGTGCTCCTCTTAGTGCTTATTAGGCATGGGAATTACACAGTGATGATGATATAGATGGTGCTTTTGTTTACAGTAATAAATATGATCATGTAAACATTAAGACTGGCTCACAAAAATCATCCAGCAAAATTATCTCACAAAGCCATTGGCATTCAGACTTTGAAACAGAAACGAAATCAACTATAGCTTTATAGGGTTTGTTGTTCATAGTCATGGAGTAATTTTTTATTTTTTATTTTTTTTGGATTTGGTCATTGAGTAATTTTGAAATGAAAGCATCTAGAGGGTTGCTGCTGTTGTCATTGTATTTGTTTTTGTTTTTGTTGTTGTTGTTGTTTTCTGGTTTTTGTTTTTCCTTTGTACATACCTGCTCTCTCACGCAATCCTTGACAGATGTACAATGTCTTTTTGTTTGTCTCTTTCCTGATGGAGATATTCTAGTGTGGGACATGTTTTCTATTTTTTTATATTAAGACTTTTTCCCCCCATTATTTCATCAAAAACAGCTATTTAAAGTTTGGGGGGTAAGACATTGGATACATTTATTTTTAAAGAAAACTATTATCCCCATTGTTCATGGAAAATTAAGAACTTTGGCAATCCAGGTTTAAATGATCAATGATCCCAAGCCTTTTTTTTTTTTTTTAACTGCCCCCACTCACCCTCCACACTTCCCAGGATTAGTGTTGTGGAACTGAAAAGCTACACCTTTCACTGGTGTGAATGCAAAGCAGCTAAGAATGCTCAGGGAAGGTGGTCCTTGCATTCTCTTTCTTGAGAGACACTTACACTGGCAGCTTGATCAGACAGAGCACCTGTTCTGCTGATCATGTCTTCACTGTCTCTCTCAAGCAGACCCGAAGCTCTCCTCCCTCTGGCTTGGACACCCTCCTCCCTGGCTGAGCTGTTGCGCCATGTTCTCTTTCTTTGCACTGCCCTGTCCTGGGCCCTGTGCAGACCATCCTCCTCTTCCTGTCTCTCCGAGGTGAAAATACAATGCAGGCTGATTGTGCCTCATCTTGCTGAATTGCTGCTTGATTGCATTTTAGTTCCCTCCATCCAGTGCCAGGCAGGTAGCCTAAGTAGAAAAAGGGGGCCAGCACTCCAGTTATAGGGGATGGCCACTGCTCTGCTCCCACTGGCCCTTGCCAGGAAGAAATACAAGACGAGCCCTGTCAGATGTGTTTTCTCTATTTCTTCTTCTTCTTTTCTAAAGAAAAGCCAGAAATCTGGATATTTTATGTGAAATCTTCTGTTTTTAAATATTGGAAGTGAATACATACTCTTTATAAATACTTTCCAGGCCAAACAAAATACTCCTGTGGGCCACATTTGGCTGTGGGCTACCCGTGGTTGACCTCCGATTTACTGTAATTGCTTTCAGCTGGAGTTGTGAGTGGATACAACCAGGATTTCTGGAGACACCCCTAAATATTAACAATGGGCTTCTGAATCTCCTTATTGCCCCTGCTCCCATCTTTTTATTCCTCCAGCTGGGCTGTTTTGTGGAAGGCAGATCTCTCATCCCTTGAGTTGACCACTTTGCTTGTAGTGGAGAATCTTATGTCAAAGATCTGAGGGCACCTGGTTATCACCCCTAATTTTGGAAGAAGATGGCAGAGGCTTTTTCCATCACCTCATTTTTTTGAATTCTAAAGCAAGTGTGAGACAGCTGAAGGGCTTGCCCAGGTTCTCACCATTGCTGAGGAGGACACCATGATCCATTCACCACCAAATTGCTGCTCTCTTTGCCCTGATGTTGCCTCTGACCCCATATCAACTTCAAAAAGAGCAAGGGTTTTCAAAATTTGGATGACTTAATTTAGTTATTGAGTCTTGCTCATATTTATTTATTTATTTCTATCTTCTTCCCACCTCTGTAGTCACCTAACATTCCTCTAAGTAGAAAATACAGCATCTTGGGGACTCCAGAAAGATGGACCCCAAGTGCAATTAGTAGTCTGTGGGGGTCTTCTTAGTTGGCCAACAGTTGTGCTGAGGGATCTGTGATTTCTTTTCCAAAATTGCAGAACCAGATCCATAAAGCAATGATGTGATCTAGTTACAGGAAGCATGTGTCACTCTATTGAGAATTGGATTAAATTTGCAGTAAGATACTGATTTCTGTGGATTAAGTTGTGTCACATATGTACCCCAACATGTGTGGTTGTTTTGAGGATTTATGAGAACGTTCAGCCCTGTTTAAATAGCTTATCTCCACTGGTAAACCTAAAAGAAAGACAAAGAATCTGGCCTTTTGCCAATATCCATGTTTCAAGTTAAAATGGAAATTCCAGGCAGGAATCACAAATTGATCTTCTGTTTCAAAAGCAAAGGCTTAATACCAAGTAGGTGTTTTAGTAGAGAGATTGCCAATGGAGTGTGGGTAGGGTGCGATAAGACTCTTTTTTTCATTATCCCATCAAAAACAGCTATTTGAAGTTTGGAGGATAAGACATTGGGTGTCTCTAAATACACTGACCCTGTGCGGATTCTGAGTAGCCTCTGAGAAGCAAGCACTCCAAGAAGGAGAGACGCTGCTGATGGGAATGTGCTGCACACGTGAATGGTGGGAAAACAGATATAAGGCTAAGAGTCACTACTCTGCTACCTGCCAACTGGAGATTAGGCTTGCTCTCTCTATTGAATTCACTATTGCCTGGTTACTCAGGGCAGAGTGGGAAACAGGCTGTCTGTGTCTAACTGATTTAGTGCTGGCATTTAGGAGTCTAAGGTCAAAATGTTGGCTGCATGTAATGTGTCTTGTGTCCGGGCTCCTCTCCATCTTTTCATTTTCTGTACAATCAGCCCTTGCCTTATTTCTTACACGTGTCCCCTTTCACTGTATCCTACTGTCTTTTTTCATCTGTATGTTCTCAGCTTTTGGAATTCTATACCATTTCATGGAGATATGTCTTCTTGTTAGGACTGATCACTCACTTTGCAGAGCCCAGTGCAGAAAGAAAATGCAGATCCTCTTGTTGGAAAATTTCAAGATAGTGACAGCAGAGGATGAAACCACGCGTGAGTCCTTCTGAGTGTGTGACGTGTGACAGATGAGTTGGCCCTGCCTCTTGCAACTTAGCCAGGAGCTCAATAATTTTCTGATGCATCCTACTGGGTCCTATAGGAAATTGGTTTCTGGATGTAGCCTTCAGTGCATTTCTAGAATTAGATCCCGATTCTGTAGAACTTTTCCTTGGTGAAAAATTTAATAGAACACAAGCCTCCTTATTTCAACAGTGAAAAATATTAGGCAGAGATAGATCAATTAGAGAAAACAAATCTAAATACAGCACTCCTGATTTTGTAAGGAGAATATACATTTTTAAAAATTAACATACAAGCTGGGTGCAGTGGCACAGGCCTGTAATCTCAGTGGCTTGGGAGGCTGAGACAAGAAGATCGTGAGTTCAAAGCCAGCCTCAGCAACAGCGAGGCACTAAGCAACTCAGTGAGACGCTGCTCTAAATAAAATACAAAATAGGGTTGGGGATGTGGCTCCGTGGTCAAGTGCCCCTAAATTCAATCCCCAGTACCAAATAAATAAATACAAATAAAATAAAAATAAATTAAATTAACATAAATAAAATACTTTCAAGAGGTGAGAATGCTGAACATAATCTCTGGCTCTCAGTATTTAATGGTGATTCAGAGTAATCAAAAAACACATCTTGTCTTCATGTAAGATTTTTAAAGTCCCAATTTCCTGAATTTTTCAGCTCTTTGAACCTTAAGGATAAGTGCACACAAAAAAATAGACACATGAATATTATAAAAAAGCAGAAAATCATTATCCTGCAAAGTTAGAAATTATAGATAATCTCAGCAGTATATAAGGAGAAGTAAAATTTTTCAGTGATTTTCAGTTGGGAAAATAACCAATGATAATATTGTGATTATGTAGCATTACGTCAACCTGATCTCTTAAGTTGATGTGATAAACCTTTTAGTTGCAAAAATCTTTCTAAATTAGCATGTCAAAGATGAAATATGGTAATCAGAGTAAGCTATGAAAATGTACTGTTTTGACAGGGAAATGATAGAAGTCAGCACCGTTGAACTAACTGAGCCTTAAAACTTCCAGGGTTTATAAGCAAGAATGAGGATCTTCATCTGCCATGTGAATATCTCCTGCCGGCTCTTTGTGTGCTCCTTATTTATTCAACAGGCACTTGTACCAGTTGTGCACTTTCTGCGCTTTCTGGCACAACATATCGCCTATGGCTAGGATACCTGAGGAGGCACCTTGATAACATGAAATTTGCCTGTTTATTTATTTATTTTTTAACAGTATGATTTGATCAGTTTCATTCCCCGGTACATCCCCTTTCCCTCTCCTCTCCCCCCCGATCCTCTTCTTCTATTCTACTGGTCTCCCTTCTATTTTTATTTTTTAATTTGTTCTAATTAGTGATACATGACTGTTGAATGCATTTTGACACATTGTACACAAATGGAGCACAACTTCTCATTCCTCTGGCTGTACATGGTGCAGTCACACCAGTAGTATAATCATACATATATAAATGGTAATGATTACTCTCATTTTACTGTCCTTCCCATCCTATCTCCACAGCCCCACTCCTCCCCTCACTCCCCTCTGCACAATCAAATTTCCTTCATTCTTCCCTACCTGCTCACCAACTATGGATCAGCACCTCCTTATTAGAGAAAACATTCAGCCTTTGGATTTTTTGGGGACTGGCTTATTTCACCTAGCATGATATTCTCCAGCTGCATCTATTTACCTGCAAATGCCATAATTGCAGGCTCAGAATTATTTCATTGTGTATATGCACCACATTTTCTTTAACCATTCATCTGTTGAAGGGCATCTAGGTTGGTTCCATAGTGTAGCTATTGTTAATTAAGCTGCTATAAACATTGATGTTGCCTGTTTAATTATGAATACACAATAATTGTGTGTAGTCTTTGCAGAAGACCTCCCAAGTCTTAGCCACATCCTAGAAATTCTTATCCCATGCTTCCCAATTGGACATTGAGTGAATACACTTATTATCAAAAAAGTAACAACAATAACTTGAGTTGCATACTTTAATAGGTATACTGTATATTAAGCACTGTTATAAGCTTTATATAGGTCAACTTATATTGAAGTAGTTATTAGACTCCATTTCTAGTAGAGGACACATGGAGTTTAATGAACCACCTAAGGTCACATAGGTAGTAAGTAGCAGATTTGAATCCTGTCATCCGTCTCCTAAATCTCCACCCTGCCCTACTTGGATTTCACCAGTACTTTATTGTCTTGGTCCAATGGATCCTTGAGACTTAAAAAAAATATATATGAAGAAAGATCCTGTAGTATCTGTTACCACTGCTAACCTCTGCCTTACATACCTGAGGCACAACTTGAATGTGATTTTTCAGGATTCTGTAGTGTTGCCATTTTGTTTACAGAGGGGCATGAATATTTCTGTTGGGTTGCCTGATGATTTTAATACTATGTCCACAAATTCTTTCATACTCCTCCCTTAAGGAGATTATGTTTATTTTCCCTGTTTATTTAGAATGGCTGCACTTAGTAACTTGCTTCTAATTAATAAAATAAGGCAGAAATGATTGTGTGTGGCTTTGATCTGTGTCTTGGCCTATCTTTCTTGGATCACTTGCTATTGGGAAACCAGTTGCCATGTCACGAGAGGTCCACTAGGTAAGAACTGGGAACCAGGCCCCTTGCAGAGCCACATCTGTGAGCTTGGAAGTGTAGCCTCCAGTTCTAGGGTGGCCTTCATGTGACTACAGGCCTGGTGGACTTCTGGACTAGGAGCTCATGTGAAACCCTGAGTCAGAGCCACCCCATCAAGCCTCTGAATTCTTCTCCTGTAGAGACTGTGAGATAATGAATGTTTGTGGGTTTAAGTCTCTTAAGTGTTAGGGCAATATATTATACAGGAATAGTAACCAGTACAGATGGTATTACAGTAGCCAGTAAGCTTTGGTCAAATTATTCATGATCAAATTGTTGAAGGAGCATATTTTATTTTGGAAAAAGAAGCACATCTGGGTTTTTCCCCTATGGAATGAAATACCTTGGGCTTATACTCACCCGAATATTTTGAAATCATAGGAAAGTATCTGAAATTTCCACATAGCTTATATCTACCTTATATTCAAGGTCTCTGAACAGTCTTTCTCTTCTCTCTTCACCTATAGTGTTCTGAATTGAATAGACTCATTTTTGTACTGTTGCAGAGCCAAGAGTCATTTGATTTTAACACAACTGTTGCTTAGCAATAGGAAGGAACTTAATGGCTCCACTCTCTTCTGCAAACTGAGAGGAGCCTCTCTGTGTGGTTGTTGTCTGTCGGAAATGCCGAATTTAAAATTGTAATTATCATTTTAAGATAAAATTGAAGCTGGCCTCTCTAACATACTGCACTTACCCTAGCATCTCTGTTGGCCAGGACGCTGGCTGACCCAGTTTGAGGCCCTCTTGCAAAAAGTTGGACTCTTGGATTTATGAGATATTTAGAAGTCTTGAGACAAAGCTGGAAAGAGACTAACAAATTCCTCATTGGTAGCAAAACAGGTGGTTTGTATTCACTATATACTTACTTTGAGATTCTGGAACTGAAAACTTGGCTTTTGCAATGTTGTGACTAGAAATTGGTCCAGTGATTTTAGGGCTGTAGAGAAGTGGGAATTTCAGGAAAAATGGGGGTGGGTGAGAGGGAATTTCGGGAAAAATGGGGTTGGGTGACCTCCTTACCATGCTCTGTTAGAAAGGCTCCTAGGAATGTCAGCTGCTGAGAATTTTTAATCACAAGGTCTAAATCCAGTTTTTCATCAGGGAGGCTAATATCAGGATTCAGAAATCTCTGCCTGAAATTATTTTCCCACTCTGTGGACTCAATTATGCACAGGTTTACTTGATTTTGTTTAATCTTTAATCTGTTATGTAATTTTGTTGTTGTTGTTGTTGTTGTTCATACCCAGTGCCATTCAAGTAAGTTTTCTGAGCAAATGAATGAAAGAAGGTCAAGTTTGAAACTCACTAGAGGGACTGGGGATGTAGCTCCGCTCTGGTGTAGAGCACTTGCCTAGTCTGTGTGAGACCCAGAAAAAAAGAAAGGAAAGGAGGCAGGAAGAAAAGAAGAAGGGGAGGGAAGTGAGGGAGGAGAGAGAGGGAAGGAGGGAAGGAAGAGAGGAAGGAAGGAAGGATCCATCAAAGGCATTGTTTCTCCTCTCTAAAAAATGATAATCCACTTACAGAGATTAGGTGAATAGTCATAAAGTAAATACCAAATGATCAAGATGTAAACTCCAATAAGCTGATTATAATCAGTATCATTACTAGCCATGTTGTTAAACTCTGGACTTGGAAACTAAGAGAAAATGTCATATTAGCAAAATAATAAGACTTCAGTGCATAACCCTGAAAGAAAAGGTTAATATAGTTTCAAAGTATTTCAGAAATTCTCCCAATTAGCTCTCTTGCAGCAGATTTTTTTTCTTTTATTTTGAAACACTTTCATCCTCTGCATCTACAAGTTATATTTTGTGGCTGCATACTTCCTGGTTTATGTAGCAATCTGAGGAATTTAGCTGGTATTAGATAAAGGTGAGAGAGTATCTGTCATACTGGGCTAAATTAACATTGCCAAGATTTCTACACATGCATCTTAATGAGATGTTATGAAAGACTGACATTGAAGCAAATTATATTCACTGGCTTCAAAAATCAGGAGTTATAAAGCCACAAAAATTCGAAAATAGTGTAGTTTCAGAGTAAAATAGTAGTATTGTGTTGCATACTTTTGTGTGTGTATATTTGTGTATGTGTTTTTAATAAATGTAACAAATCATCACTGGGAACCAAATGTATCATTGTTCAGATGGTATTGGATCATAAGCTCTATAGACCCAGGCTGGATGTTTAATTACATGTAGCGTTTGAGTGGCAACAGCACAGATGTTATTTGCCTTCAATATACCTCTTTTGTACAGATTTTTCTTTGTGTTTGCTTCTAACTTCCAAAATCCTGTACACAATTCAGAATTAATTTGAAAAAGTAGAACGTCTTAGTCTGGATGAACTTTCATTTGGCAAATAATGTTTCACTGCCAGAGATTTCCCTGCCAAAGTAGGTTATCTTAATTCCTGCAGATTGTATATGAATCAAGCCACAGTCCCCTTTGGAGACAGGCACTGAATACAGTCTCAGTGAAGGCTGGAGTCCTCCTCCACTTTCTTCACCTTCCTGGCTGCAGGGTTAAAGATTCACAACTGATCTCCTCATTGCCTTTTTTCATACAAGCATTATGCACTTACAAAGCCCTGATCATATACCTTACATGTATCAACTGCCTTTTGGTTAATAATCAGTGACAGGGTGTCCATCTCTGTAAGTCTGAGGAGTGGGAAGAAACACATTATCCTACTCTTCCTGGTACATGAAGAAACAGGCCCAATGAGGTAAGGAGCCTTACTCAAGGGCAAGTTAAAAATCACAAACTTGAACTTGTTGTCTAGTGCTCTTGGTTACTTTTGTTCAGTGGTATTTCAGAGTCCTGTGCCTCTGATATTTTGAGTGACAATTGAGCAGTTAATTGCTATCTATTTCCTATCTAATGATTTTCATGACGGATCATGCTTCAAATATGAATCTCAACTTCCTTTCAGATTCAGTCCCTTCCTGTATTTAAGGAAGTCGTCTTAATTTCTGCAGACTGTGCAGGAATTTTTAAATACTGCCTTTCATTTCTGGCTTCCTTTGTGTGTGCCACAGTTTGGCTTTAATTTCCTGGTAGGGCTCAAAGCTCAGCACCACAGTGTTCCTGAGAAGGGTTCTCACAATGTCGATTGACATACTTGGAAGACATCTTTAGAGATGTCGAGTCTTTCTTTGTTCTCATAGACGTTTATTCAGGTAAACATATAAGAGAACAATCACAGCAAATAGAAGAAAACGTTGAACTCACCAGCCAGATTTATTCATTTAATTTGTCATTTAAAAACCCACCCACTATAAATTTCTTTGGAATATATCCTGCAGTCCAACATCCTTTGATGGTGACCTAAAGACAGAAGTCTTTCATTTTCAAAGTTTGGCAGCCCTGTCATATATTGATTTTCAAACATCTTTATGGAGATATATTTCAAATACTATACAAATCACCCGCTAAAAGTGTATGATCGGTGGTATGGCACCATCATTATTAGTGGATTTCTAACCTTGATTTTTGAAAACTACTATGGAAAACGATTCACCCAGGCCCTGTGATAGAGTCTGAATATCTACTCTTGCTCTTGGCATTGTTGGTGGGAGAAGGATACAGTTAAGAATCCCTTGCCCTTGGGAGTTACCAGTCTAGTCCTGAAGATGGGTACTCCTATTTTTCTTGCATTGAGGGTACAAAAGAGGCTGTGTGCCTCTTCTTCAGGGCAGGGCTTGCTGGACAAGTGGCCTCTGATGGCTGGTGTCTTGTGGTCTTACTGTGCAAAATGAAGTTAATTAGGGAGTGTGGGCCAGGAGGGCCTTAGAGTGGGAAATCAGTGAGAACACTTAAGAATGACTCTCCAAGGAGTCAGGTTTAAAGAGTAGTCATGAGAGTGAATTTTGGTGTCAAATAAACCTGCATCTGAGTTCTGCTGCTTAGTAGTGACTCAGGGCTGCCTCACTACATCTCATTATCTTATCTTTGAAGTGAGGATAATGGTTGTAGCAAGCTTGTAGCACTGCCATGAGGATTAAATGAGATGATCCATGTGCCACTCTTAACTCAATATTTGGAACCACTTAAGTGTTCAATGAATGTTTCCTGCTGTTATTATTTTCTGTTTTTTTAATAGATTTATAAGTTTCTTGAGAATAGAAACTGTGGTATTCATCATGGTTCTCCAGCCACTGTCAGACCAGTGTTGAACTGAAATAAATGCAAACCCACTTCATCCATTTCTTCCTTCCATCTCCTCCTGACTCCCATGTGCATATATACATATATGTGTAGGTCCCAGGGGCAAGAATTAATAAAATAACTTCAAAAAAGAGAAGATTAGCTGTGTGTTATCCTATGGTAATCTAATGAAGGTAGTGTGATTTCTGGATACAATTAAGAGACCTGGAAATCACTTTGTTAAATGAATCTATATAATTGTCTTCACCACAGATGACTCTGTATATGATGACACATAATTGGGGAGAGAAGAGCCAAGAAGCACAGCAGTAGGTTTTTGCAGTATTAATGGTGGGAAATATTTAGGATCTGCAGTGGAATATTTGAAAAGGGGAAGGAGTCTGAGAAATGTTAATACAGACATTTTTTTATAGACTGTATATAGGCTATGGTGAAGAAGAAGCAATGAAAACCATTAAATTGTGATTCTAAGGCTTGAAAGACTAAGTTAATAATACATTCATGATCTCAGTTCACAATTAGCTAAGTGTTAGATGTCAGCAGGAAGTCTAAGTGGGAAGAATCAAAGACAGGGAATTAGATGTACTCTGGAGATGAGACTGTCCAGCCTTCTCACCTCTGGAGAAGCATTTTCTGAGCTTGGTGATGCCTCCTGTCATTTTGGAAAAGTCTTTTGAGGCAGATTGCTGGTTTCACTGCAAGTTAGAGTACCTCATTTAGGCTCCATTCTAGACAGAGTCGAAAGGAGACTAAGGTTTGGGTCCACTGGGAAACTGAACTGGTTTCTTTTCTTTCTTTCTTTTCTTTTTCTTCTTCTTTCTTTTCTTTTTGTACTGGAGATTGAACTCAGGGACACTCAACCACCGAGCCACATCCCCAGCCCAACTTTATATTTTATTTAGAGACAGAACTGAGTTGTTTACTGCTCACTTTTGCTGAGGCTGGCTTTGAACTTGCAATTCTCCTGCCTCAGCCTCCCAAGCAGCTGGGATTACAGGCATATGCCACTGCATCCTGCTCTGGTTTTTTGATAATAAAAATTATATTTGCAGTCTTCTATCCTGAAAGTGTCACACTTTTCAGGGGATGTGTACAGATCATGTGTACTTTTCAGTGGCTCAAGGGACAGGCTCTGATGGCCAGTGATATACAGCTTCAAGTTCCAGGTTAAGCCAGTTATAAGCTCATTTGGACACCAGTTTCTTCATCAACAAGAAAAGAATGATAGTGTCTAGTATATCAGAGATCTTATAATTGTTTTTTTTTAAACATAGTGATAACCACAGAGGAAAGGCACTATGTAAAGTCACATTTGCAGTATGAGTTATGGGATGGCAGATGGATTAAGCTCTATTTCCTATGCTCAGGACTTATTTAAAGATACTTTCTTCCCATTGATACTTTTTTTCAGGCTGACTGACCTGGACAAATAAGTGTTTCTGTTTATACCGAGAATTCTGGGAATAGAAAAGCAGGAAGGTTAGGATCAAGGGAAGCATTTTTGAGAAGCCTCAATAGCTTCTGAGTTGCTTTATTTCTCCAACTGTGGTTGGTTCTTTTTTGTTGTTTTTTTGTTCCCCGGGAGTTCCTTGAGAATTCCTGTGACAGTGCTCCAGCCTTGCAGGACTGCTTAGACTTGCCAGCTGCTTGGACTGACGTTCCAGGGTTAGGTTTTGTAAGAAGCATCTCGGAACATATCCATAAACTCATTTGTGATCCTGTGATCGCATATGTGTTTTAGAATAGTTTCCATTGCAATTCAACTCAGTTTGTGATATTTTAGTCCTGGGTTCTTTTTTATATTCAATGATTATATTTATTTTCAGTACTCAATGCACTGGATTTTTCCATAGTCAGAAGGGTTTTGAGAACTAGTGCTAAATCTGTGGAAAGAATGGATATTCTGCTCAAAATCAAATAAAGATTATGGGTATTAGACTCAGTCTTTGAAAAATTATTGCTGATAGCTTGAGGTTGCTATCTGATACTTCAATGCTATTTTTGCCAAAGTATGGTTTAACATATTTAAGAAGAGGAGACCCAAATTTGAGTACTCTTTATTTATTCACTATAAGTAAGTTTTTAGATGGTGTACTTTCTACTCCCTTTCTACTCTAAAACTATCAGATTTACAAACATGGATGACATTATTTACCCCAGATAAAGATTCTGAGATGTATAATTTGCTAAACTTTTTGTGCTTAAAAATAACATGGGAATGGTAGAATGGAGATCTTGGCAGTTTTTCCCCCAAAAGCAATGATAAAATTGGACAAAATTACCAAAACCAACCAACCATTTTTGGTCTCCTGGAATCAACCAATGAGAGGCATACAAGAGTATGGGATTCAGGTAAGAAAAGTGGGCATCGATGACATTTAAGCCTGAGTCTGCTCTCATCCCCTTACTCCCCGCTCCTTTGGTGTGGGACAAACTGTGAAAACCAGCAGCTTTGTTGTCGGAGGGTGCTGACTTAATTTGGATTACAACAGAATGTGGAAAACACTTGTGCTGTTGGGTGTTGTCAGAAACATTAGCAATCTCTGTGACAAACACAGGAAATACCAACTTTGTAGATATCCTGAGGTTGTGATACCAGTTGGGGCATGAGAGTAAAATATCAACAAAGGAATTAGAGTTGAAACAGTACATTAGAAAAGTCTTATTTAATACAAAAAGATTGTAAAGGATAATCAAAGAGGGAAAAAGTATTAGGCATTGTAGTAGGAAAATGCATCTAATGTCCCCCAAATACATCTGTAACCCAGTTGATGTAAATTTTGAAGATGCTGTCTTACATGGTGAAGGGAATTAAGATTGCAGTTGGAGCTGAGCTTGCTAACCAGCTGACTTTCAGATAGTAAGATTATCCTGGATTATTCAAGTATGCCCAATATACTCACAGGGTCTCTATGTGTAGAAGAGGTGGCAGAACAGTTGGTGCCATAGGGATGCACTGTGAGAAAGACCTAACTAGTCATGTCTGGTTTTGAAGGAGACCATGAGCCAAGGAATGAGGGCATCTAGAAAAGGCAAGAAAATGGATTCTCCCTTAGAGTCTGCAGAAAGAAACGCAAGTCCACCCCGTGCTTTCAACCCAGTGAAATCTACATGGGACTTTGACCTCTAGGACTATTGGATAATAAGCGTATGTCGTTTCAAGCTGCTGAGTTTGTGATAGTTTGTTATAGCAGCAACAGGAAAGTTTATAGTAGCAATAAAAAAGAAAACAATAACAAAATGTCAGATGCAAATCCAACCATATAAAATCCCATTGAATATGAAATGATGAAGCACGCACCTCAAAAGGTAGACATTGTCAAACATCATCAAATAGTATGAACTAGCCAGGTGTTGTATATGAAACCCATTTTCAATTAAAAGACACAAATAAGTTGAAAGTAAACGAGTAGAAAAATTATTCCATACAAAGAGCAGTCATAAGGAACTGAAATGGCTCTACCAATATCAGACAGAATGAAGGGTAAGACCAAAGTTGCTTTGACAAAAAAGGGATGGTTTAAAATGAAAACACGAAATTCTTCAGGAATACATAATAATTACCAGTGTATATGCATCTAACAACAGAGCCCCAAATACATGAAGCTAAAACTGACAGAATTGAAAGGGCAAATAGACATTTCAATAATAGTAATAGTTAACTTTAATACAAGTTGAATATCCCCCATCCAACATCCCTGTGACCAGAAGTATTTCAGATTTCATATTTTTCAAACTTGGGAATTTTTCAGACTTAGGAATATTTGCATAGACTTTCCCAATTGAGCATCTATGATCCAACAAAACTAAAATCTGAAACTTTTTTAGTGTTATGTTGACACTCAAAATTTTTCTGATTTTAGAATATTTCAGACTTTGGATTTTTGCCTCCCATTATAAATAATTGATAATAAACACAAAAAATCAAAAGAATATAAAAGACTTGAACAACACTGTTAACTGTTTGACCTAATAGACATTGATAGACTACTTAATGAAAGAATGTCTTTAAGGAAGACATGAAAATATCTCCATACTTTAAGCCACAAAACAATTTTTAATAGATTCTTAAACTTACAAAAGTAACTTTTGAAAATTCAGTGGTATTAATTTAGAAATAAATAAATTTGGAAAATCTTGAATTTTTGGAAATTAAACAACACATTGTTGAATAACTCATACCTCAAAGAAGAAATCATGTGGAAATTAGAAAATATCTTGAAATAAGTTAAAGTGAAAATACAATCTTTCAGAATTCATGGATGCAGATAATCTTGATGTTTATTTTTACATTATGAACCTACAGCTTTCAGTATCTACCTTAGAAAAGAAAAATAATTTCAAACCAATAATCTAAGCTTCCACCTTAAGAAATTGGTAAAAGGAAGTAGACCAATCCCAAAGCAAGCAGAAGAAAGAAAAGATTGATAGAGGCGAACTGTGAATTGTTCTAAGTCTAGGATTTTCTTTAGGGCAAGATTTTCAAGAACTAATTCAATTTATTTATTTGTTAAAGCTGTTTTAATTTTCTGTTTATTTTTGAGTCATTTTTGTGATTTGCATCTTACTAGAAATTTATCTGCTTCACCTCATTTGTTGTTGTCTCCAGTTCTCTCCACTTTCTTTCTTGATCCTGACTGAGATACAGTGGCTGGACTGCTCTAGGAGCTGACCAGCTGCAAGGCTGAACCCATGTTGGGGCCTTGAAGATCCCTAGGTGTTGATCAAGTCATTTAGGCTACTGCCCCAAAGATTAACTGTGTTCTTAAACATTTAGAATAGCATCGCCCTAAGATGAATTCCTTAAACTCTCATGTAAATCCCACAACTTAACCATTTAATTACAACATACCTGGGTAGAGTATCTCCTGCCTATCTGTTTAAAGGACTCTAAAGCCCTCTCTATGCAAGTTTACCTAATAAATGCTTTGGACTGATCACCCTTGCATGTTGTCCTTCTTTCCTTGGAATTCAAATCAGTCCTCATCACAGGATGTTTTGGAGCAATTCTTTGTAGGGACTCTACTGCTGCCACATTTGGGGTGACTCCAGCACAAGTTCACCTGGATAGATTTGTTTGCATAAATTTTTTTTCATATAATTTTCTTACAATTGTTTTAATTTCTGTGGGTTGGTTGTGTGTCCCTCTTCCATTCCTGATTTTGGCAAACCAAGTCCAAGAATTTGTGAGAGTGATTAAACACCATGTGGGATTTATCCCAGGAATGAAAAGTTAGTTTAACTTTATACTAACCAATTAATATAACAATATACCACATAAAAATAGATTTAAACCATGTGATGATTTTTTAATAGATGTAGATAAAATATTTCATGAAACTCAACACCCATCCAAAAAATTAGGAATAGAAAGGGAATTCCTTAATCTGATGAAATGCATCCAGGGAAATGCACAGCTAACATACATAATGGTGAAAGACTAGATGTTTTCCTGTAGTAGCAAGAACAATACCAAAGATGCCTACTCCTGCCTCTTCTATTCAACACTATACTGAGTTATGATTCCAGTGCAAAAGTAAAAAAAAAATGTATAAAAGCATCCTGAATAGAAAAGAGGAGATAAAATTCATTATTCATGAATGATATGATCCCGTTTTTAGATAATGATAAGGAATCCACCAAAACTCCCCCTGGAGCTAATAAAAAAAACAAGTTCAGTAAGGTTGTAGGACACAAGATCTATATATAATAATCAATTGTATTTTATATGCTAACAGTGAATGATCTAAAAATGAAACTAATATAACAATTCTGTTCACAATATCATCAAAAAAGAATCAAATACGTAGGAATAAGTGTAACAAAAATTTGAGTATCTAGGGGCTGGGGATGTGGCTCAAGTGTTATCGCGCTCACCTGGCATGTGTGCGGCCCGGGTTCGATCCTCAGCACCACATAACAACAAAGATGTTGTGTCCACTGAAAACTAAAAAGTAAATATTTTAAAAATTCTCTCTCTCTTTAAAAAAAAATTGAGTATCTAGTATACTGTAGAGAGATATACTGAGCTCATTGTTTGAAAGATTCAAATACTTATTAACAAACATAAATCAGTTTCTCAAATACTGATCTAAGGATATAATACAATTCCTATCAAAATACTAATAGGTATTTTGATATAGGCAGAAATTGATGAGCTAATCTTTAAAAATGTATAACTTTATATATATATAATTTCATATATATGAAATTTATATATATACATGAAATTTCAGCAAGAGCCCTCTGCCCCCTTTGGTGGCAAAATACTAGTATTTTGATGGAAATGCAGAGGACTCAGAATAGTCAAATCATCTTGAAAAATAACTATGTTGGAGGACTTGTACTTTCCAACTTCAAACTTACTGTAAGACTAGAGTTAGGAAGATAATACGGTGTAAGTATAGTAATACATATCAATGGAACAGAAGTAGAAATCTAGGATAAAGTTCTTATATTTCTGGTCACTGAATACAAAAAAAAATTACAAAAGCAATTCAATAGGAGAAAGGATAGTTCTTTTAACAAATTATGCTGAAGCATTTGGATGGGTACAAAAAGAAAGATTAATCTTAAATATAAAGGCTGAAATTATAAAACTTAAATAACAAACATCTTAGTGCATAGGGTTAGGGAATGATTCTTACATATAACACCAAAAGCAAGCTCTATAAATGAATAAAAATTGATAAATTGGGCTTCATCAAAATTAAAAACTTTTGATTAAGTTAAAACCATCAAGAAAGCCAACCCCAGAGATGAATGGAAGAAAATATTTGTAAGTTATATAAAATATGATATGAAATATATATCTGATAAAGGCCTTCTATACAAAATATATATAAAGAAATCTTACAGCTCAATAATTAGACAAGCCAAGTAAAACTGAGTGGAAGATTTATATGGACAGCTCAACAAAAAAGATAAATTTGTAGAGTTTACAAGTTTACTAAAAAAAGCATATAAAAAAATACTTACCCTCATTAGTGATTAGGGAAAATACAAATTAAATCCATAGTGAGGTACTGTTTCACAATCATTAGAATAGCTATGATAAAATTGACAGACAATGATAACAAGAGGCAGTGAAAATGTGAAGAAATAGGAACCCCATACATTGCTGGTGGGATTGTAAACTAGTACAATCACTTGGAAATGGTTTTTAGTTTCTTTAAAGTTTCAACACATGATTACCATATAATCTAGCTATTCCACTCCTGGGTACTAGGTATCTACCATGAGAAATGAAGCTAGGCTTGTACATGAAAGTTTGGGGGTTTTGTTTGTTTGTTTTTGCAGTGCTGGGACTCAAACCCAGGTCTTCACGCATGCTAGGCAAGCACTCTACCACTGAACTACACCCCCAGCCCCTGTATACAGCAGCAATATTTATAGTAACTCTGAATTAGAAACAATCTAAATGTCCGGGACAAATGAATAAACAAATGTGATATATTAGTATAGTTCTGTAAATGTGATGTTTTAATGTGTGAATGAACCTGTTATATACTAAAGGGACATCTTGTGAAATATTATTTTGCAGTACAAAGAAATATATGGCTGATAAAGGATGGAACTTGAAAGTATTACCCTAAGCTAGCGTTTGGCAAAAAGATATGTAAAGGCAAGATGTTAAATATTTTAGGCTTTGGATCAACAGTCATTATCACAACTTCTAATCTCTGCCCTTGTAGTGCTAGATCATCAACAGACAATGTAGAAATGAATGAGTGTGGCTGTGTGCCAATAAAACTTCATTTTCAAAAATAGCAGGTAGTTAAGTGAAGGATGCCAGAGGCAAAACCCACCTACCATGGGATTCCTTTATATTAAATATTCCAAAAGAATAAATCTATAAAGACAGCTTAGTGGTTGTTTGGGGATAGAAATAGATTGGCACTAGTCATACTATTGAGGTGGTAAAAATGTTCTATAATTGAATTATGACTGCGATTGCAACAACTCTGCAAGTTTTAGTAAATGTCAGTGAATAATACATTTTCAATAAGTGAATTTCATGGCATGTAAATTATACCTCAATAAACCTATTTAATAATATGTACTTTGTGATTTATTCTTGTTTCTGTTGTTTTACTGGCTCAGCCGTTTTATATCATATGTTATCCTCATCATTTGTATCACAGCAGTGCTTAGAGAGTTTTACAAGTACCTTGAAGCATTGACTCTTTTCTGTAAAGGTTGATGTGAGACAAGTGAGTTCTTTTTGAACTCCTTCCCAGGGATCTTGTTAAAAGGAAAACCCTCGTTAGGGCTCTTAAGGAAATTTGTAGCATTCTCAGTGCTGCGGTACTTGGAATTCAGGATACCGCATTGCCAGGGTCTTTGAGCCTGGAGGTAGGTAAGAACTTTAAATTGTGTGTATTCTCTTCCTGACTTCTGTAAAAATTCTTATTATATCCAACTGAGACTAGAGTAGGTTGATTTATGTGATACTCAAGGAGTAGCCCATGCCTCGTGAGGACGGTTTTGTGTGATGAAGAGCATTTATGGTTGCTGGTTGTCAGTTGTGATCACTGCTGTATGATCTGAGCCTCAGACAGATGAAGGACTCAATTCAAATTACATCCTAGGATCATTTGTGCAATTTCCCAAGATGCATGGCATCTTACTGAGTTAGTAAAACAGAATGATTGGTGTTTCTGAATCACAGGCAAGCTCTCATAGAGCTGAAAATTGTTGGGCTGCTGACAGAATTGGTCACACCAAGTGTAAGGGAGCGTCATGATGACTGGTATCAGAGTCTGCTGTTTGGGTTTTTATTTCCCACATCAGAGAGCACTTCAGGAGCATGATCTTAAAAAAAAAAAAGATAGCATTTTTTATCATCTGGGATGATTGTCGAGAATAAGGTCTAGTGTGTGCCCTCACTGTATGATTGAGATGCTGGTGCATCCTAGCCCTTAGACCTGAGGAGAGGAAGCAGTTCTTAGAATCATCATGAGTATGTGCTGCTTACCAGTCCTAGATCTTTATCATGGCTAAGTTTGAACAGTCTATAGCTGGAGAAGACTTCATAGGCAGCATATGAAGATTGTTTTGTCCCTACTGTCACTTGTCACCACTTCTACACCAAGAGTCCCATGTATAGATGTAAAAATGATTTGATGTCTTATGGAGAACCTCATAATGAAGATATGCCTATCAACATTGTCAGCACCTATGTAAACATTGCCACTGTCTTATTCCTATGTGCATCATCCTCTTCTATTTAAATTCCTTCTTTTGGTCAGTCAGTCATTTATAGAATGATCCTTTGCAGTGTTTGATTCTCAATTAAATAGGAGGTTAGATTCTGCCAGACAAATATTGACTGAGACAAGCTTGTAAAAACTCTTACAGGCTATTATTACAAGTTCGAGGCCAGCCTCAGCAATGTAGCAAGACCCTAAGCAACTTAGCGAGACCCTGTAGCTCAGGGTTAAGCATGTCTAGTTTCAATCCCCAGTACCTAAAGCCCCCAAACCAAAATTCTTACAGGCTAATGTGCTTTTCTAAAGATGGGATTAAGGCTGTCTAACTCACCAAGGATTGTCTTCAAAGTCAAGAGAGAACTTCTAAGCAGACTCTTTACCTCTACTGGGATTTCTTTCTTTCTCCCTTTCCCTTTCTTCCTTCTTTTCTTGAGCAAGGGTGTCAGTGGTGGAAGTTTGATTGTGAGAAGACTGAGAGTTTAAGTAGAAATGGTGCAGCTCTGTTAGATGTCTGGCTTTAGCATAGCAGAATTGAAGAGCCTCTGGATGTGAATGTGCTTGTTTTTTTTCTATTATTATTATTATTTGTTCTACTTAGTTGTACATGACAGCAGAATTCATTTCAATTCATCATATATGAATGGAGTACAACATTTCAATTTTCTGGTTATACACGATGAAGAGACGCACCATTTGTGTAATCATACATGTACCTAGGGTAATGATATCCATCTTATTCCACCATCTTTTCTATCCCCATAACCACTTCCCACTCTCCCCTTTGCAAATTCAAAGATCCTTCATTCGTCCCATGCCCCCTCATCATAGTTCAGCAACCACTAATCAGAGAAAACATTTGACTTACTTTGCTTAGCATGATATTCTCCAACTCCATCCATTTGCCTTCAAATGCCATAATTTTATTCTCTTTTAATGTTGAATAATATTCCATTGTGTATACATACCACGATTTCTTTATCCATTTATTTATTGATGGGCATCTCGGTTGTTTCCACAGTTTAGCTATTGTGAATTCAGCTGCTATAAACATGGGTGTGGCTGTGTCACTGTAGTATGCTGATTTTAAGGCCTTTGGGTATAGACTGAGAAGTGGAATAGCTGGGTCAAATGGTAGTTCCATTCCAAATTTTCTGAGGAATCTCCACACTGCTTTCCAAAGTGGATGCACCATTGTGCAGTCCCACCAGCAATGTATAAGTGTGCCTTTCACCCACATCCTCACCAACACTTGTTATTGCTTTTGAAATGTGCTGTTTTAGTTGAAGGTTAGGACTTGCTGGGGTGCTGCCTTCCTCACCTGCCTCAGACATCTGACAGGGAAGACAGCTCTTGGTTTTACAGTGCAAATATTGAGTGCTGTGGGCCAATTCCTGGGCATTTGGCATTGGGCTCTTTCTAACTGTTGTCCACTACAGTTAGATTTCAAGGAACAAACTAGTTGATTTCCTTGGGAATAAATTTGTTACAGGTAATTAGGTACCTAGGAAGAAGGGGCTAGAGAAGTAGGCTCTAGGCAGGGATTCCAGGAACACCATGTAGAGCTGGCCCACTGACAGGGCCACTGCCCCTGCTGCAGGACACACTGGAGAAGCAGAGTGTCCCTGTTGGAACTGTTGACCCTAGTAAGACATTGACTTAGCTGCAGTTGGGATCAGGAAACAGTGGTGGCCTTGAAAAGGCTGCCTGTGTGACACCTATGCAAGGATTCCATGGCACTACTGCAGAAAAGTCCTGGCCTCTGTGACCATGCCTGCCAGCCACAATGGTGCTGTGACAGGAAAATTGCCTAGAGCTCACTAATTTGCTCTAATTTCCAGGAAAGCTTGGGAAATGCAATGTTCTATATTTGGGCCCTCAAGCTCCAGGGTGCAGAGAGGAGCACCTCTCTGTCCTGGCCCTGTAATGTGTCATTAGTTATGCAGAGGAAGGAAGATGTCCGTTTTTAACCACATTAATTTGAATGCTGATATAAATATTATTGGGAGGATGTGAAAAAGTGAACTAGTCCAATAGGCACATCAGGTTCTCTTACAAATTTCAGTGCAACTCTGTTCACCCCCAGCTCACTAATTTAGAATATGTTCAGGAAGAGCAATTTTTGTGCAGTATGTGGTCTGTCTACAAAGGAAACATGCAATTAGAGAGTTTTTGTGGGATCCAAGTTTATGTGCATATGAGTGTACATCAAGTCCTGTGCTTAGAATAAGTGTCCCTTTATTTTTCTGACCTGGGAAAAGTACAGATGAGCTGTGTGTCCTGGGAAGAGATGCTGTGTGATCAGAGAATTAGACTGGCTGACAGCACCAGAAGGTGTTTGCTCATTTGAGGCTGCATGGAAGGAGGGGAAGTGAGAACCTGTGACTGCTGTAGTCCCATGTTCAGTCAATGTGAAGGGCACCTCATGACACTGTGCGCTGCAAAAACTCTACTACCTCATGGGGTTATTGTGGGGGTTAAATAAGTAAGTATAAATAAAGTGCTTATTTATAACAGTGCTTAATATATAATAAATAAAATATAAGTATTACTATTATTATATTATTAGTATTTTCTCAAAGTGGGATTAATTCTGATTTACAGGGTTCTTGTAGAGCTTAGATGAGCTTACTCCCTGACATAAAGAAGCACTGGATTATGTTAGTTCTAAAATAATAATTATAGTGTTAGAATACTAAAGTTGATGCCTTCAATGTAGTATATTTCTTGGGCCTTTAGCCTGCTTCTGAAGAGTAAGATAGGGTTGCTGGTTTAAATTTGGAAGAAGAACCAAATGTCATTTCTTCAGGACGGGGCCTTTTCTCAGCTACATGCATGTTTACAGACTTTCCAGAGAAACTCAGGTCCAAGAGGCTAGCTTACTTTTAGGTTAGTTTTCTATGACACTGTTCACTGTGGTTATTGACGCCAAAATTGGGGAAAAAACTTAATAGGGAAAAAGAAAAAAAGGACCAACCCTCTTGAAGTTTAGGAATCGATATTAACCAAATACTTTGACTCAAATTGTTAGAAAATAATTTTTGTACAAGTATCTGGCGAACTGTTGAATCATTTCTAGATTATTGAATCATTTCTTGGGGAAATTAAATAGAAAATACTTTCCGAATTTGTGTTTTTCAAAAAAAACTCTCTCTCTCTCCTAACAAAAAGTGATGGTAACACATCTTTAGGAAATAGAACTCTTGGGGCGCTTCTGGTGCCTTCTGGAAGTGGCACACCAATTGCAAGCCTTGGTCTGATGGGCAGAGTAGAACTCTAGAGAAAGAATGTTGAATTCCCTCCTCCTCGGGAGTTCAAGTTCTGTGTAGCTGCGGTTAAGGTGCCTGGGCAGGGCAAAAGAGGAGCTGGAAGGCTCTCAAATACACGTGAAAAATTTTTAGTGATCTATGTTGAAAGTCTTCAGTGTTGAACACTGAGCAGCCATTTTCCATTGAAATGACATAAGTTGACTCTATCTGTAACACTGAAGAGATGTGGAGGACAGGCAGTGCCAATCCCCCAGTCGCCCAGGCTGAGGGTGCCCCAAGTTCAGGGTCCCTGTGGCCCTGCCGTTAATGAAGGGCGTTTTCCTGGAGCTGAAGATTTCACAGCTGTGTCTGCGGGTCTCTTCTGAGTCCTCGGTTGCTCAACTGAAAGCACTTTACAATACCTCAAGTCTTGTGGTTACAGACCCAGGGGAGAAGGGGATGGGAGGAGAAGTGTGGTAAATTCCAAAGCAGGGAGGTTCAGGAACTTTCTGACTCAGGAAATACCAAATCTTCCAATAAATGGAACCAGTCTGTGTTAGCATATTTATCTGCAAATGACAAAATGGATAAAACATTTGGGGTTTTAAAAAAGAAAACAATGGAACAGATTGACAAAGTACCCACTGTGTGCAAAGCCCTTTGTATAAAGGAAGGTATAAATGAAACCCAGTGTCCTAGGCTTCAAGTGTTGGACCTCCACGGGAGACCTGGTATTTCCCCCTATACATGAATTGCAATAGTTTCATAACTGCTTTCTCCATTGCAATTAATATGGATCATCATGGGAAAGTTCATCTTTTCAGGGAATTCCTTGGGAATATTTCAGAGAATTTCCAGTGCTGCTTGTACCTCTCCTTGCCTGGTTGCTGTGGGCCTGCAGACCAGATGCCATGTCCTAACTACATCTGCAGCCCCACCACTGGTTCTAGGGGCCTCTTTTTACTGATGCTGAAGCTTTGTCTGATCTCCAGCAATGCTCCTGGGAAGACCACCCTTCATGGCCACCCCGGGGCTCAAATAGATTTCTGCTATCTTACCCAGGAAACCAGTTCAGACTCCTTCTATAAAGAGGAAATTGAGCCTCTGAGACAGGAAGGGACTGGTCTCAGTGAGATAAACTTATTGACAACCACCAATCCGTGCCTAGATGTTCTTCCCATCACATCTTGCTATTCAGGAACAAAGGGAGAGAGTGAGGATGAAATTGCGGAGAGCTTTTGGAGGAAGTGGGAGTTGGGGTGTCTCCTGCTCTTCTTCAGGAGATGACCTTCAGTCCTCACGTCGCAGGTGGCAAGGTCTTCTGAGGGCGATGGAATAGGATGCTCCCCTTTGCAACTTGATACACATGTACAATGTGCTTTCACTAATAAACTGTCATTCCCACCTCCCACTCCATTCCCCTGAGAAAGCAACATGGCTAGATGTACATGCACAGTTTTGTAGAATGAAAAGTAGAAGTTTTATTAATTTTTCATCATTTAAATATTCTTTTATTTTAAGTAATTATAACGACATACATTATTATTTTGGTTTGTGGGGAAAGAGTGCCTAATGCCAAGAGTGTGACTCTAGTTCTGCATCCGGCTTATCTTACATCCAGAGGAGCTAATCAGTGCCCACCAGGAAATTCCAGCTAATGCACCGAAAAATCTTCCTTCCTTCCTCTTTGAGATAGTTGACTATCAAGTGGAGCAGAAAAGAAAATGGCCAGGAAATTTAGAGTTTGTTCCTCTTTTGGGTGTTCTTCATTTCACCATTTCTAGAGAATTGTTGTATTTCCAAAGGCCTCTCTTGGCAATATTGATTTTGCTGTCAAGAAACTCTGACCAAACATCTTCTATTTCTTGAATTTTTAGAAGATGCTGTGGATTAGTGTTTTCCATCTGGTTCTAGTTCTTGTCTCTTACAAACCTGTGTCACCTTTCAGTTTCTGGCCTTTTTCTTTCTTGCCAGCTAATTTTCTTGAAGTCACTTCACCTTGTTCACTCTGTGTCTTGACTTCTCACCGTCCCCTCAGATGCCCCCATCCTGCTTTGGCAGAAGCCACCGCACTCTTACCCTCATAGTATGTCCTTGTTAGGTTTCTGCATGAACACAGCAGCCACCAGGTGAGGCCTGAAGATCACTCAGCGATCAACAGGAGCACCTTGCTGTTCCTCCAAACAGACACTTCCACATGAAGAGCCTGAATCTTAGAATCAATATGACTCTAAATCCTGGCTCTGATTTTACCATCCATGACCTTAGGTGGCTACTGGACTTCTTTGAGCCTTGGTTTCCTCATCGTAAAAGCAAGGAATATGTTTTCTGGAATTGTAAGAATTAAAAGAAGTTATGCACAAAGATTCTCAATCTGTTTTATTCTAAACTCAACCTATATTCATTCCTTTAAGAATCTTGAAGCACATATTTTTAAGAGCAATTCAGTTGACAGTCTTAGTTACCGATTTTCTTAAAAGATGAAAGCATAGATATTGACTTTACCATTCTCTATGTATTTTTAATCACAAATAATGATAGGCCTGCTAAGCTATTTTTCCTCAGTCTATAAGGAGGTGTTTTGTTTATTGCTACAGTTAATTGCACTTAGAGAAAATCTCAGGTTTACCTAAGTAAGGAGAAGAATTTAAAAACTGAAAAATAAGAACACACTTATAAAAAAGGTAAAAACAGACAAAAAGCCCACTCCACCACATCTGCTCATTGCCCCAAAAGCATGTTGCTCATAGCCCCTCTCAAAACTGCCTCTTCACATCTTGGCTGTGTGCCCCAAGTGACAGCTGGCCTCCCCCATCCCTGCCGTCATCATATGGTTCATAGAAGAGAGGATGCAGTTTGCAAGCAAAATGCAAAGGGTTTGTTGTAGGGGGGAGACTTCCTCTTTCTCTACTGAAAGTTACAGAAAGAATGTCCTCTCATCCTCTGGATGGTATGAGGTGAGTTTATAAGATCAACATGGCCTTCCTTGTTTTCTTACCTGGAAGTGAGAGCAGAATCAGAGCATTGAAAAGAACCAGACAGAAATGTTATCAATAAATCAATAAATCTAATACATTAAGTGGGATATGGAGATATCTCTCTCTCTCTCTCTCTCTCTCTCTCTCTCTCTCTCTCTTTCTCTCGATAATATTATTCCCTTTCTACTGTAAACCCATTGGAATTGGGTTTTCTGACCTTACAAACGAAAAGCTTCTGATATTCCATGAAAAGGGCAGCAGTTAATTCTTCCAGTAGGTTACTACACCCAATGTCCCACCCCATACAGACTATCCTCACTTAGCCACGATGTTCAGCATAGTGCGTGTGCAAATTTCTTTCTTGTCTGCGTTGACCTGTTGGTTTTTTTTTTTAACTTCCCAGCTGTGTGACCTTGAACAAGTTACTTCATCTTTTTGTGTCTAGGAAGATATTCTAGACTTATTTATGGGCAATAAAGGACATGAGTACTTGCCTTGGTGGTATTTAGGAAGATTATAGGAAAGACACAGGCACCTGGCTTATTTCCAGGGTTTTGACTTTTCCCTTATTGGTGTTTTACTTGTTTTAAGACTGTCCTCTTCCCTTTTTTAGAGTAAGGAGTGTGTCTGTGTGTGGTGAGCCGCCTCTGCCGCTTATGCAGATTATGGTCGCCATTACAAGATGGCGCTGGCTCCGCTGTGGTATGTGACAAACAACTCCTTATTTGGGAGAGTTGGCGCATGGTTTTTCAGCACCCTATGAAAAAGTTCCACATGGCAGCTTCGCATTGGGGCTTGAGATGCTATATTAAGGCTGGGAGGGGCATCCGAGGGATTAGTAGAAGAAATATCAAGGGCCTGAATAAACCGCTGAAAGAAGATTCCCAAGTTGCGTCTTCCTTGCGGGCAAGGGGTCGCGACAAGTAGTGCCGAAACCCGGGAACCAGAACTTTCAGCGGCAGAGGTGGCTCACCACATCTGTGTTCACCCAGCCTTGCGCAGTACCTGAAATATAGCAGGTGCTCCACGGATATTGTCATCAAATGATGGATGGAGGAAGACTAGCAGGGCAGATAGAATGGAGAAGAATATTGAGGTGGCGATAGCTGTGTACAGCACCCAGGCTTAGGATGGTGGCAGAAGAATGGGGGGAAAGGGAGAAATATGACAGGTGTTACTAAGTGTAAATAGAATTTGTTGGCTGAAAAGCAGGGAGAGACAGAAGTGAGGTTTATCTCTGAGAGACAGAAACCATGACCAGCCCAGTAGATCAATGGAAAATAAAGCCAGGGGAGGAGCTGGAGAGAAAGATCATGAACTTGAGTTTTGGATGTGTGTTTTGGGAGAGGAGACTATGTTATCAATATGGAAATGTCTCATGGGAAACTTGAAATTTGGGGGGGTCTTGAGGGGAAATTTGAACTGAGTGTATATAAAAACACGAAAGAGGGTTGTATCCACAAGTGAGTGAAAACTGAATGGGGTCAGTTTGAGAAGAAAAGAGAAAGTAAGGAATGAGTTGGAGGAAGACAGATGGGAGGATCAGCTGGAGAAAGAGGAGAGGGTTTGTTGACGGAGCATAGTAGGAATGAGGACAAGAGATGGAAGGTCTCTGCTCATTTGTCAACAGGTATATGGCATGGACCTAGTTACCCAAGGATGTTCAAGCAGAGTGCTAATAATTAGACTATCGATGTCAGTGACTTTTAAACTTTTTAAAATTGCAACTCACTCTAAGAAATACATTGCACATTATGACCCAGGACACACACACATGCACACAGATGTACACACACCCACTCATGTGCACATAGGAAGTTTCCTAAAAAATCACTCACCATCAATATGGACAATTCACTCAGATTGTCTTCATCTATTTCATTTTTAAATTCTATTCACTATACATTAAATTGATTTAATATAGTTCCCATTAATAGGCAGGTCACAATCAGCCATTTAAAAAACAGTGGTCTATATAACGCGCATATAAGAAATCAATGCATTTTGGAAAAGAACATCTTTTGAGGAAATTTGAATTCTTGCTCTCTAAGTAAAAGATTTTGGTTTGAATTCATTACAGTATGAAACTTCTCTCTTTTTAAAATTTTTTTTGTTGTAGACACAATATCTTTATTTATTTTTATGTGGTGCTGAGGATTGAACCCAGTGCCTCACACGTGCAAAACAAGCACTCTACCACTGTGATACAGCCAGCCCAAAACCTCTCTTTTATAGTGGTGTAATTCTCTCACACTTCAAAATTTAAAAGAGGCAGAATTAAAAGGAAAGCATTTACTTTCCCAAAAATCCAAATAGCACCTTCTCTTTTAGCTTTTAAGTGTTGGTTTACCCATTTATAAGAGAAACAATGCTTAAACTCTAGATCCACACAGTGGGATATGATTAAGGGTGCTTCAGTTTCAAAAATGGACAGACAGGGACTCAAAACCTGATTCTGACATTTAGTAGCTCTGTGGCCTTTGCTACTCTTCTTAATATTTTTGGTTTTCTGTGTATTTGCCCATTAGTAGAGATGCCAGTATTTCCCCTGTGCAGTTGCTGTTACTGTGGAAGAAGACACATTCTTTATGGTACAATAGTCAACACTTGGTGGTCATGAAATGAATGACAGTTGTTATTGTCCTTGATTGTGAATATTAAATTATAGACCACTTGTAAAGCTCCAGTGTAGTGGCTGGCTCAAACAGCAATAGATAATGATCTTTACAGTTGTCATATAAATGTACACAATTGTATAAAACAATTATTATAATTTTATCTTGCACACATTTCTCAGAAAAATATCTACTTTATAAAGAAAAGCATATTGATAACATTCATGCTGTTGGACAAATTGCATCCCATTTGCATGAAGTGAAAATGATGCATCACTGTAGTGACACCATGACAGAACCATGAAAGTGATCTCATTGCATTCATTCTCCAAGCCCAAGTTTATTAAGCCCCTACCATGCTAGGCATGGGGGATAAAAAAGTAACAAGAAAGAATTCTCCAAGTGCAACTAAGGTCACCAACAGTCCACATTCACTTCTCCTTCCAGGGAGCTCACCACAGTGGACCATGGTATCAGTTTTATCCCTGTGTGTTTTGGCTCTTCTCAGTTCTCTCTAATTTTCTTCACCAAGTTAAAACAATGGTTTAAAGATGCTTTGTTATCAATCATAACAAAGGACAACTTCCTGTGGGTCCGCTGTTAATGTTAAAGTACTGTGTCAAGTTCAAGAATCCCTTCCCTTTTATAGTTTTTCCTCAAGTATCCTCAGATGGGCTTTAACTGGGCTAGTCCATATTTTGCCTGTGTTTGATCTTATTTCCATCTCACCATTATTTTTACTTGCCTCTTACAAAGTAGGCTATGACTTTGGCTGCCTGGCACAAAACAAAAATAAATAATGATTTTTTTTCCCCTATGACAACATTAAAATGAAATTTCCCCTTCTTTTCTCTATTTTTTTTGGGGGGGGTGTAGGCATTGAAGTTGAACCCTGGGGTATTTAACAACTTAGATATATCCTGAATCTCTTTTACCTTTTATTTTGAGGCAGGATCTCATTAAGTTGCTTAGGGTCTCTATAAATTGCTGAGACTGGCCTCAAACTAGCAATCCTCCTATCCCAGCCTCCTGAACCACTGAGATTACAGGCACACTACCACACCTGTCCCTTTTCTCTATTTTTCAACCCTCTTTGCCTCCTTTCCTGATTTTTCTGCTTGTGATGGTTTTAAATAATCATCATGATAACAACATGGTGGGAGAACAATCTTTATTCATCTTCAGAAACATTTGAAGACATTCCATTAGGAGTAATGCAATCTTTGTTAAGAAAAGTACCTGCTGAGTGTCTGCTATATGTAAAGCTGAGGTACCTACAAAGATGCTTGAGATAAGAGCTCTTCACAGAGGGATGTGTAGTCTGATTAGAGAGATGAAATGATGCACCAGGTATCCAGGAATATAAAGTTAAATCTCAATCTTAAATTCACACATATGGTGATTTGGTTCTTAGCACTTTTCCAGGTGGCTTGGTTTACCCAAATTTCCCAATTTATCCAATGTTCAAAACTGGAAAGGATTTTGCATAATTGGGAAAGACAGACATCTTAGAGTGACAGTATTCCAGATATGTAAAATGTTAGCAGGATAGATTCTCCTGATACATGAAGAGTTTGGTTGTGCTGGTCACACTTGAAAAGTAAGATACTTAAAGCTTAAAGAGTTGCTATTTGCTTTTCAAAAATTGGCACAAAGACTTCTTGGAGGGTGATTAAAATTCTGGGACAGAAGGACCTCCATATGGATATCGCCACTGTGTTAGCTTTCTGTTGCTGTGACAAAATACCTGATAAAATCAACTTAAAAGAGGAAAGATTTATTTCGGCCCATGGTTTCAAAGGTTTCAGTTTGTCAAATGATTCCATTGCTTTTAGGCCTGTAGCTGGGTTCACCATGGCAGTAACACGGGGAGGAGCAAAACTGCTTACCTCATGGTAGCCATGAAGCACAGAGAGAAGGAGAGAGAGCCGGGGAGGAAGGGACCAAAGGAAAAATATACAGTCTTCAAGTTTATTCCCCCAAGGACCTACTTCCTCTAACTAGACCCTGCCTCCTAAGTTTTCATCACCTGCTAATAACCCATTAAATTATGAATCCATCAATGGATTAATCCATTTGATGAGGTTAGCGTCATCTCCCAAAAGCCCTATCTCTGAAATTTGCTGTAGAAGACCAAGCCTTCAACACATAAGCTTTTGGGAGACATTCAAGATCCAAACCAGAATAGAGCAGTTTATATTTAAATATTTAAATTGATAAATTTAAATTCAGAAAGAGATGTTGTCCAAGCAGTGCTCAATGGAGATAGTGAAGGAAATCAGGCGAATTATGGAAAATGATTCCTCGGATCACATAGCCTTAAAGACTTGTGAGAATGGGGAGACAGGCATGTCTTATTGGAAGCCTGTTGGCATGGACTGTGATGTCTGTGTTATAGCATGAACATATGGGTCAACTTTTCACAGGAGAGCATGTTTAAGGGCATTGTATTTACAGCGTACCCCATAGTCCCTTTTATAAAACATATCTGTCAAGACCTGTTACAGGTATGCCCCTCAGATAGAGTGATCGTATGTAGAGTTTAGGGCATTTCTAAATTGTCAGCCCTCCAAGGAGTTGAGAGCCTGATTGCCTTTAAGGTTGGTGAATTCCATGATAAGTAGTGCAAAAGATCCCTCAGGAAGGAAATGAAGAGCTTGATGTCCATTATACCTGCTGTTTCCACATATCCTTATCATCAGCATACCATCAAGTGTATCATGCAGGCCCCTGGGCCAAGGGAATGGGTGAATGAAACCAGCTACAGGCGGAACATAGTTATAGTAAATGTTCTTTTACTGAATTCCAGAACAGATTTCTGTTTTGTAGGAATTATTTAATCTTTAAAATGACTCTAGGTGGTAGTGCCAATTCTCATTTCATGAGTGAAGAAACTGAGTCACAGAGAAGTTAGGTAGTTTGCCCCAGAGTGTACTTCTGGCCTGCAACCTCGTGGGGTGGCCCACACGTGAGGGGTGAGGTGGAAGGAGCCTCTGTGGGGCTTTCCTTGACTGGCCTCCTGCTGGACCTGCCTGTGGTTGGTCTTTCACTGTGGCATCTTTACCACCACATGTGAACGGTTCCTTACAACTAGGTGTGAATTGCTCCAGTCCTGCTGACTGAGTGAGCATTGTTGAAGACCATTTCAGTGCTTGCTTGTTTTCCAGGAGAATTTTGAACCCTGCAAGTGGCAGTCATGAGCTCTAAGTAGCAAAGAGAAGTCTGTGAATGCACAAAACCGTCATCTAAACGATAACAACAAAAAACACAAACGGCACATTTATTAGAGCCGTATAATCAAAATCCCAACCTAAATGGTAATAGAGGTCAAGATTTGAATCTATGAAAATGTTAGAAACTTGATTAGGAAAACCCTTTACATGGTCTCTAAGCCTGTGATATTAAATCATTTGGAGACAGGTAGAAAGTTCCTTTTATTTGTTTGCCTGCCTTTCAAAGTAAACCCCTTTCTCTACCCACCCATGACCCATATGCAGAAGGACCAAAGGAGGTAGTTGCTTTTTCTAAAATACATTTGAATAAGTAACAGCTCTCTTGAGATGATTTTCCTGCTTAACATGTCATGATGACTGATTTCCATCTTTCTGTTCCTTCCTCACTCCCGTCTCCCCCATTCTGTTCTCTTCTCACTGAGAAGCTATCTTCATACTTATTTATGTGGGGGAGGGGGCCTCTGGCTCACCTACCTTTTCAGTGTTTCAAGAACATTCTACTGGGCTGGGGATGTGGCTCAACTGGTAGCGCGCTCGCCTGGAGTGCGTGCGGCCCGGGTTCGATCCTCAGCACCACGTACCAACAAAGATGTTGTGTTCACCGAGAACTAAAAAATAAATATTAAAAATGAAAAAAAAAAGAACATTCTACTTTCCTCCTTTAACAAAATATGAGCTTCTTATCAGTTACCAGCTTTCTTCACCTGAGGCCTCTGCTCTACTTCAACGAACCCACCTTGCAATATGCTCCCTCCATGTACCACACCATTGCCCAACCCCATCCCCTGATTTTGCATTAGGGATAACATGTACATTCTCAATGGTTGTTTCAAAGCTACCTTTTTTTATGGGTTGCTGACATTTCAGGTTGTCTAGGTGTGGTTTTCATTTTGTTTTCCTGTTTGTGATTCATTGTGATTCCTGCACCTGAAGATCCATGTCTTTCACCAAGTCTTGAAAAACCTTTTTTATACTGTTTATGTTTATTTTTCTCTCCTTCTGACAACCTTATTAGATATAAGTTGAAATTTTTAATTATTTCTTTCATATCTTTTTTTGGCAGGGGGTACTGGGGATTGAACTTGGGGGCACTCAACCACTGAGCCACATCCCCAGCCCTATTTTGTATTTTTACTTAGAGACAGGGTCTCACTGAGTTGCTTAGCGCCTCACTGTTGCTGAGACTGGCTTTGAACCTGCAATCCTTCTGTCTCAGCCTTCTGAGCTGCTGGGATTACAGGTATGCACTACCATGCCTGGCTTATGTTATTCTTATAAAACATTTTAAATTTTTAAAAATTCTTTTGTCATACTTTCAACTCCCACTTTTGTTTCTTTGGACTTTGTAAACATCCCAACTTTGGGATGTTTAAACTAGAGAGATCTAATAGTTCCAATATTTGAAATTCTTGGTGGTAGTCAGGTGGGGATTGATGGGCTCCTGATCCCTGTGTCTACTGATCCTTGCTCATGGTAGATAGTTTTTGTGTTTTGGAATTTTTTGGATTGGGAGTTTTTCTTCTTGGCTGGTGGCCATTCAGTACAGGCTGGGATTGAGCACGTGTTTTTGCAGAGAGGTGTTGTGAGGACTATTGTAGGGGTCGCCAGGATAATCACTGGGCTGGGTCCTTCATGTTGACTTCTCATCCAGGAGGACAAATTGCACAGTGGTGCCTCAGTATGAGCATCACTCCTGTCTGTGGCGTGCCTGCTGTTAGGAGTTCCCAGGGAGGCGTTTCCCCATCCCTGCCGAAATCCAGGCAAGGCTCACACCACACGTTGCTTTCTTTTTGGGGAGTGGCGGTGTGGGGACCCACACTGAACTACGTCCCTAGGCCCAGACAAGTTTCTTAATTGTCCCATTTATAAATAAAATAATTTTTCCTGGTTCACTCTTTCAAACAAGGGTAGTTCTTCAAGAGTTCATCTTTATGGGGCTGTCTTAGTTCTTATCCTGCTACTTATTCCTCATGCAGATCCTGGGGTTTCTTCCCCTGACCACATGGATGTTTTAATTCCCATCCCAAGTCACCATAACTGACAAACAGCCATCGTGGTTTCCAGATCACACTGTGTGTTTGACCCTGAAGAATCCCTTACTTTCTTGAGAACTCAGCTTTCCATTTAGAATATTTCTTATATTTTATTAGGATTTCTAAGTTTTCAATAAAGAAAGATTTTAATTTAGAGCTATCTATCCTGCCAAGAGCACATCATCACCATTCTCTGCTAGAACTTAAAAGCTTGCTGGTGGGCGGGCAGAAGATGCCTGTCTACATTCGAAGAACACTGGAGAGAAGGGCCCTCTGCCCTTTAGTAGCTTATAGACTTTTTTTCCTGTCCCACGCATAAGCTCTGAGGACTGTTCTTTCAGTCATTCACTCAGTCATCCTCACATTCATGTCTCATTGAATAAAATTAAGTTCCTACCATCCAGGCTTTTATTTGTTCCTTTAGCAAATATATATTGTGTGCATCATTTGCTATGTGCCAGGCACGTGCTCTGCTCAGCAAAATCATACCAGATCTCTTTCTTCATGGAGGACACAAATATTGATCAGATAATCACATATCTAAGTATAAAACTACTAATGTCATACATGTCAAAAATCAAATGTATATCACATTATGAGATATGTAATGGCCCAGAAGGGCTTATCTGGGGAAGTAAAAAGGAGCAAGACTGAGTGACTTTCACTGAGTAAAAATGGACTCAATAATTGTTCCAGGTACAGGACAATATGGACAAAGGCCCTCTCGTCATGTTGAATTAAAATATGGGTGGGGAGATGGATGTGGAAATAGAAGAATATTGCTCCAGAAAAGCTGAGAAGAGAGAGGACCAGACCATGAAAGACCTTCTGTGTTAAGGAGTTTTGTGTTTATCATAAGAAACACTCAGAGGCCTTAAAGATTGGAATCCTTTGAAATCTGTACTTCTAGTAATTTTGAAGTACACATTCTTAAATACTGCCCTATACTGCTAGTCCATATATGGATGCACAATCAAGTATTTGTATCCTCTGCAAGCCAAGATATGGGCTCATCCATCTACAAATATTCAAAATGCCATTGGTTATATAATTGCCTTTGCCCTTTGAAAAGGTCTTTCTGACTCCAGTGAGGAAAACAGATTTGAGGAGGCAAGAGTGAGATTGGAGACCAGCTGGGGTGCTATTACAGAGGAACAAATGACTGCTGCTGGTAGCACAACCCCGATTTTGACTGTGGAAATAGGAAAAGAATGGGTAGATCTGAGACGTACTGAACAGGTAAAATTATTAGGAAGCAATGGAGAGATGAGAGGAGAAACATTACAAAATTCAGGCTAACTGGATGAATGGTGGCGCTTCCTTACCCAGATAAAGAGCTGAAAGTTGGTGGAAAGGCCATGGATTTTTTCTTTTGAACATATGGAGTTTGAGGTGTGTTTGAAACATCCAAGAGGGAAAGTATCAAGAGGAATTGGATATAGGGTCTGGAACTCAGAGAAGAGACATGGGGATACAAATATGTGAGCAACTTGCTTAAAGGTGACTGTATAAGTAGGATGAAACTAGGGAGAGATTAAAGATGACCCCTTTGGATATGGGGACATGGAGGTCTATTGATGTCTTTAATGGGAGCTGTCTTGGTGGTGAGATGGGGTTAGATGCTTGGAGTAAGTTGTAGAGGGAGAATCCCAGTGTCTATCACTGAGTATAGACAACTCTTTATTATTATTATTTGCAGTGTTGAGGATTGACCCCAGGGGTACTTAATCACTGAGCCACATCCTCAGCCTTTTAAAAATTTTTTTACTTTGAGACAGGGTCTCACTAAGTTGCTGAGGCTGGCCCGAAATTCACGATCCTCCGGTCTCAGCCTTCTGAGCTGCTAGGTTATAGGTCTGCACTATGGTGCCCAGCAGAAATATTAATTTTAAAGGAATTGTATGACATAATTATGTCTGGATGTCAGAATCTTTAAAATAGGGAGTCAGTGGGTAAGTATTAAAATGGTTTCCTGATAATGAAAGATAGAGACATAAGATAGACAGAGACATAAGCTGGCACAGAGAAGACTCAGACCCTGGACCAGGTCTGTGGAGGTAGCTCAATGGTAGAGCACTTGCCTAACATATCTGAGGCACTGGGTTTCATCCATAGTGACACAAAAAAATAATAATAAAAGACACTGGACCAATTATCGAATTGTAATAATAGCTAGCATTTACTTAAGTCTTGCCACTGCCATTCTAAATGTTTAACATGTGTTACCAAACATAATCCTACTACAATTCATGAAATGGGTACTTATAATCTCATGAGAGTCTTGAAGAACTGGTCTCTAGAGAAATGATGTGCCAAAGCCAATGTCTCGGCTTGGCACCAGAATCACGAGCCACCACACACCTTTGTAGGTTCAAACAGCAATTCTTTATTCCCGCTCTCACACCGCCTCCACACAGGTCCAGGGGTAATCGCGTTCTGCCGTCTCCCGCACAATTCACCTTCTCCACGAGGCTATCTCCAAATCTCATTTTAATCTCACGAGAACTCAACGGGAACAAGCAGCAGGAACACCCTAATCCCAGCAATAATCTTCAACCTCTAACTTCCCTAAAACCCATTATCTTAAACTGGCAACTCCTTAAACTCAAGGATCCGGTTACTTCCTCAAACCTGATCAGCTCTAAACCCGGATCCGCCTTGGTCCTTGAGCAAGGTCACCTTATTAAAGCATGCATGCAATGTCCCATCGAATGTCCTCTAAGCAGCATGGGGTACGCTTGGCAAGGAAATTTCGATGCGTCATTCCTACTTGGTAATGGCCCTCAGCAATGATGTAATTTGCTAGGGTGGAAAAAAGTGATTTGAACCCAGACAGCCTGTCTTTTTAAAAGAAATTACATTATTATTAATTGAAAAACAATAGTTGTATATATTATACATCTATGGGGTATGATGTGATGCTTTGGTATATGTTTATATTGTGGAATGATTAAATCAAAAGTAACAGATTCATCACCTCTCACAGATTTTTGAAATCTACATGTTTAGTCATTTGGAAATACATGTTCTTAAACCCTCTCCCCTATGGCTTGTCAATCAATATATGGTTGCACAACAAAGTATTTGCATCATCTACAAGCCAAGATATGGATTTCTTCATCTAAAAATATGCAAAATGTTATTGGTTATGTAATTGCTTTAGGGCAAAAGTACAAATTAATGCTGGCTCAAAGTCTTTTGTTAATATTCCTTCTTGGCTTTGTAGTATAGAACAAGACAGGCATAAATGGAAATGTCATTAGAGCAGCATTAGCTTTCATCAGTGGCCTTTAATAAATAGGTGCACATTATTCACATAATTGCGCCTGTGACTCCGCAGCGGTGGATGTGCTACTCAGAGTATAATAGGTGAGCAGAATTCACAGGTCTGGAGCCTCTTGCACCTCTCTGCCAAGATGAACCACTTTGTAGTTTTATTAACCAATGTCCTAAAATAAGTGACCTTTTCCAAGTCCCAGGGGCTTGGCTCTAATGACAGCATGTGCTTCTTTTCCTCCTCAGGGTTTAACAACACCGAGAGAACATGTGACAAAGAGTTTATCATACGGAGAACAGCCACCAACAGAGTCCTGAATGTCCTCCGTCACTGGGTCTCAAAGCATGCACAGGTAATTCGGGAGTTTGGGCAATGACACTCAAGAACTTTATGCTTAAAATTTTTAAGTCCTTTCACATGTAAAGCATCTCTTGATTCTTTGCAGTTAGAGTTTGAAACCTCGGAATTGGAAACTAGGAAAGGAAGAAATAGGGTCGACGTGTGGATGGGAGCAGACATATCTTTTGCCAACATCTACTGTTTCATCTCTACAAATCAGGGTGAAGCAGGGCTCCCCTCTTCCCTCATTCCCAGGCAACAGCACGCACCGTGCCCCACCTATGGAAGGGCCACTGCACTGGGCCACCTGGGAACACCCTTCCCAGGGTCTCCTCTATAAGTGGAGTCATGCTACAATGCCGCCCCTCACTCCCAGAGGGGAACATCTGGTACCTGGAGGTAAACTGCAGGTATCCTTTAAGGTAGATGACACTTAGGTGCCTGAGAGGCTCTGGCATCGGGTCAGGGAGTTTTATCAGCCTGATTCAAGAGATATTTGCCTCATGTCCTTTGATCTTCTGGTTCTTAGTACTCTCTTTTAAATTGCCACACTGATAGGACACCCACTTACTTGTCTATGTTTTCAATGCAGGTTTGTAGAATTTATACCCCTTTTGTAAAATAAAGCCAGGCCCCCCCTCCCTCATTGGCTTGAGGCACACGTAGTGAATTTCTTACTCACTGCCAACACTGGGCAGGTCCTCCTGGACATGAGGCTGGCTGACAATCTGCAACGACATAGTGGGAAAGAGAGGATGGGGCCCCGCACGACTCAGACCAAGACCCGTGGAATGTATGAGCTGAGTCAGCTAATGAGAGTCACACCCAAGAGGGAAAGAGGGAAGCAGTACCTGGGTCTGTATTCTCAGAGGCCCCAGTGGGTAATGACAGTCCACTCAGGAAGCTCATTCTGGGACACAGAATTTACTGAGAAAAGTGGAATTTGGGCCTCAGCAATAATAAGTTGATAAAGTATCTTTAAAATAGAGCCAGGCCCAGTGGCATATGCCTGTAATCCCTGCAGCTTGGGAGGCTGAGGCAGGAGGATTGAGAGTTCAAAGCTAGCTGCAGCAAAAGCAAGGCACTAAGCAACTCAGTGAGACCCTGTCTCTAAATAAAATACTAAAAAGAGCTGGGAATGTGGTTCAGTGGTTAATTGCCCCTGGGTTCAACTCTCATCCTTAGGCTCATTAAAAATACGTAACTTCTCTTCTCTGTAATTTCAGGGAGCCATTTGTAAATCTGTGTTGCCTGGTTGCAGGTAAATCATGATACTGAGGGTCCTGCCCTGTCTGATTGTCATCCATTCCTTGGTGGCTTTTTAACTCAGGGTCTTGGCATCTAATTGCTGGGGCCCATGGTGACTTCTGGGATGCCAAGTAGCTTCAATCTACAAGGCTAAGCAGGTTCTCTTCCTGGGCCTTAGTTTGGCCCATGGCAAATTCATGCCAAGACTCACCTGGTCACCCATAGAGGTCAGAGTCTGGATGTACCTAGTCTTAGTTGCCCTCCTCTCTTCAGATCTTTCCTTAAGAACTCTAGACTTGCTGTCCTTTTCTCAGTCCCCAGTGTCCTCCTTATCTAATTATTTCAAGCAGGAATCCCTCACATTTCACATGTAACTTTTATACTGGCTACAAAAAGTACCACAGAGCAAATGACACTAGGCTGGGATTATTTTATTTCTGGTACAGAGAATTCACAGATGGGGAGAGAAGTTCTGGAATGTTTGTGGCCAAAATGACATCAGCTGTGCTAGTGCACAGACAAGCTCTTCCGCCTCGGATCCCAGGGGCCACACGGGGATGCCGGTTCCTCTGTCTCAGGTCATGGGCATATGTGAATGGTGTCATGTCAGAGGTGGAGATCGCTCAAGTGTTTTCAGTCTTTCCTTCTGACATGACCACTGCATAAAACACAGACCCTGGCTCTCCAGTTGACTGAGGTGCCTGGGAGCATCCTCACCATGAGCTCATTTGTCTTGATACCTTCCCTCATGCAGATGAGGGACTTTATCTATGATTGGTTCCCATGCCCTAGTCTGAACTCAGCATATCCACCTCCTGTCACCTTCCTTTCCCATGAATTCTCAATCATCCTTCCTTGTTGAGGGCCACAGGATGGAATTCTCAATCATCCTTCCTTGTTGAGGGCCATAGCCAGTCGGGATGACGCATGGCATTTTTGCCAGAAGGAGTGGTTGAGAGGTGGTGCTAGCAAGCCATTAAGATGATGACTTTTGAGTTCTGGTGGAGTTCCCATTGAGTTCTGCTTGAGCTCTCGCGGGATTCCCGGAGAGTTCCTATTGGTTGGGGAAGTGCCAGAGGAGGGATTTTTCCGGTTGCTGGTTCCTGGCATTTGGGGGGAATTCCCGGAAGCGTGTGTGGAGTGTGCTGGTGGAGTTTAGAAATAAAGTTTGTTCCTGCTTCAGTGACTCGTGATCTGTGCCCAGCCAGACTGCGGCACTTCCTGTCCAAGTACATGACAACATACAGGAGATTTCTGTTGTAATTCAGCTTATTGACAACTCCATTTTCTACTGACTTGAGAGTCCAGGTTTCCTTTCTTCCCTTTATGGGGTCACTTCTGTCTGCCTGGTAGTTTCTGGGCCTCCAAAGTGCACAGTTTGAGCAAATCAAGGCAGGCTGTTGGTACTAGCTTGGTGAGTGTAAGCGGCTCTTGGCTCCTGCTTCTGGAGGCTCCATGGTGTGCCTACCTCCTCCTCTGACTGACTGTGGACAACAGGCGAGCCATTTCTGCTCAGGGAGAGATATAAGTGTGGGCTCTGACCTCGCAGACCTCAAGCAAGCTCACCATTGTGGTCCCACATGCCTTGTCTGGATCCACAGAAGAGCATCCCAGAGTCAGGGGTCCCCGTGTTCTTACTGCAACTCTGCCTCCCTCTCCCTTGCGGACCCTGAGCTGGTCTCCTGGCCTCTCTGGATGTGAGTTTTCTCTTTTGAAAATGAGAACAGCCATCCCTGCTTCACCTCCCCCAGGGGTGTGATGAAAATTAAAGACAGTGTTGAATTAAGCATAAAGTGCCGTGTAGATATGTCTTCCATTTAAGGACAGGAGAGAAGCACTTTTCATCTCCCTGCTACTAGCCCATGAGCATGCCTCGCGGACATTCTTCTCTCACTCATTCATCATCGTATATCCTTCCTCCTAGTTCTGCATGCTGGGCATGTGGCAGATGCCTGGTAAATAGTTGTCAAATGGAGTTTACATTTCAACACTGCTCTTGTTCATTCTCTCCAGGAGTTCATTCTCTGGCCTTTATAAAGTTTCCAAAGTCAGCCACAACAGACTGTAACCACAAATGGACCTGGAAGCCAGGCCAAGCAGAGACATCCATAATGGAATAAATGTTTTCATGAGGCTCACACACACTTCTCCAGCTCTTTCTGCTGGGATGCCTCGTGTGGCAATTGCACAATTTCCAGCTCTCTGCAGGTGTTAGAGCCCACAGAGATTTTAATCAGATGTTCCTGTGGTTGCTTTTGTCTTCTCTGGACAGATGGGTGAGGGGCCTCCAGGCAGGCTACAGTCGCTCAGAACCATGGCACAGGTCTTGTGTGTACAATCTGTAGCAATTTTTACATTCTTGAGTTGCCTCTTTGGTCTCCCATTCTGAAGAGATGCTCTGACCACCTACTTGAGGGGTTTTGTAGGCCAGGGAGTGACTCTGAAGGAGCTTGTAGCTTTTTCTGCAGGTTGCTGGCTTCCTCCAGCTCTGGGCACTGTCTGAATGACAAGTGGCCAAGAAGGCAGCAGTCATACATTTTGTTCATCATGGGCTTGGGAGAATGCTTGTAAAGCATGACATCAGACAAGAATGACCCACTTACATAAAAAAATCTCTTTTCCAAAGGAATTTATGGAGGAGAAACTCGCTATTCCCTTTTCTGTATTCTCACTTCCCTCATCCACTAATAAGAACTGAGCACCTCTAATAAGCACTGAGTGCTGGGAAGGGTGTGAGTGAGCAAGGTCCATGTGGACTCTGAACTCAGCAAGCTTCCGGTTATGACAAAGATGGCTGCTTTCAACGTCACACTTACTGTCATTACTTGTGTGACAGGTTGTTAAATCTAATTCTTCTCATCGCCTCAGACTTGCTGGCAGGGACCAAAGGTTCAGAAGGAGGTGCAATAGGTGGCAAAAGCCTATATGGTTCTGAAGGGTGTTTCTGGACCACCTCAGCAGAACTAGTGATAAACTCTTGAATTCTGCCAGCAGTTGTGATCATCCACCTGTAGGACACTGAAGCAGGAGCCGTCAGAGAGGGTGATTTCCAGAAAGAGTTGTCTGTGTCATTTCCCTCCCACCATGGGGATGGGGAAGAGATACCTCCCTCTTACATCAAGCTACAGGAGAAATGCTTCAAGGAAACCACCCAGCTAGCCTGACCTGTGTAAATGTGAAAAGGGTTTGGGAGGCAAAGGGAAGAGAGGTGGATGCCCAGGGACCACTATGGAACACTGTGATCCAGGTGGATCTGCAGGAACCGGGAGTGAGGGGTCTTGTTTCTTGCCAAGAGGACAACCCCATCAAAAAGGTCTGGGTGAAATGAGCCCCTGACAGCGTGGGGCTTGGTGGAGTTATGAGTGACTCACAGGAGGATAGACCTTGCCTGGGTCAGGGGAGCTGGCCTGAAATGCCCTGCAGAGAGATCTTCAAAAATCGCCCCTGTCCACTGTCCTGATGTCACATCCAAAAGGAGCTCAGGTCAGGTTCCACCTGCATCATTTTGGCAGACTTGGCTCTTTCCCCTGGGTCTCAACCCAAGGGTCCAAATCCATGGCCAGCAAGTGGAAAAAGTGGTGGAGAGAGCAGATGGGGCTTCCCATGCAGCTTCTGGACTTGAAATAGGCCAGGTGAGGGCAGAAGTACTCATCTTGTTTGAAATGAATTGAAGTTTTGATTAACATACCAGACCACATGTTTTGTTGAAATAAGACCATTCTTGTAACTGAAAGGGCCTGGAAGACTTTAACACACCTGCCCAGACCAACAAGATAGAAAAGGATGGCCAATAGAGCAGTTTAATGGGACTGGCAAGAAGTAGTAATGCTGTTGGATGATTTCATTATTGTTTTTAATACAGTGAGTATAGGTTCCCTTGGGAGCACAGTTTTACAAACTACATCAAAATAGCTCATCTGTTGTATTTCTAACTCTCGTTTCTTTGCATTCCCTTTGTGGCAAACACAGAGATAGGTACTTAGCTGATAATAAAGAGCTCTTGAATATGTGTTTTAAACTTTACATGCTTCTTTGTATTTCTGTTGATATATTCACATACTTCACATAAAGGCACTCAGCTGAACTATATAGATCAATGCCCTGAATACTCACCCATATGGCTCCCACCCAGCTCAAGATGTGGGCCATTCTAGTACCCCAGAGGGGCCTGCCAAGAAAATGTTTCTCTTCCTGAGAATTGCCCAGTTTTCTAATCATTTTAGTTTTGTGTCATTGACATTATATATCCCTTCATATATTCAAGAGGAACTGTCTGCTAGATCATGTTCATTTCCACCAGTTTCTTCTTTTACCTTTAACATTGCTTCTGATACTTTTTACATGTGTACACCCCTTTCCTATTATGTTTTAGATATATTTCATCCTATAAACACACACAGATTGTACCTATCAGTCTTCTGATAAAATATGTATTCTTTATCACTTCTTGACCACAATTAACATGTAAGTGTAGTCTGAGGGATCAGTCAGGATTTAGCAATTCTTGCAACTCCCATCTGTGGACTTACGGCTGAGGTGAAAGCTCTTATATCTCCCCAAACCACATGGGATGGGGGGTGAACTCAAGTCTGCTGCTGTCATGTAGCAAGAATCTCAGAGCTGGATGGAGCTTGGGAATCTGCTGTCAAAGTAATGTGAGAGTGGAGTTAGAGGAGGCACTAGAATCCCTGCTCTGGAATTTATTGTTTGTGTGGCTGAGCAAACTACTTAGCTCCTCCAGGCTTCCATTTCTTCTTCTATAGAAATGGGGATGATACCACTTATTCATTCAAGTGACTGGGAGGATTACATGAGGTGAAGTGTAGGGAGTAGCCATTAGAGATGGATGCTCAAGGAGGTGCGGATGGCTGCTCTTGGTGGAAAGAAAGTTCTCTCTAGTCCAAACCCAGACCTTCAGGCAGGCAAAATGTTGTCCCAAGGTTTGATGTTGTTTTAGTTGTACTTTGTGGTCTTTCATAGGTGACTTGATCAGATATTTATTTATTTATTTTGTACTGGGGATTGAGGTGAGTGGTGCTCTACCACGGAGCTATATGACCTGGTTAAGTCTTGGAGGGCTTCTGAAGTGGGCACTGCCCAGGTGGAATTTTTGAGATGGCGGAGATAGTCTTTATCTGTCCTGTCCAGTACAGTAGCCTCCAGGCACATCTGGATGATTCCTTGAAAGCCATCACAGCTGAAGAACTAAAATTTTAATTTAAAGTTACATATGACTAATGGTCACAGTTTTAAATACCAGTTCTAAATCCCTCAGAGTTCCATAGGAAATCAGCCCCAGCCCCCAGAACTAAGTTCCTTGGATTTTCCTGCAATATCTGGTCCCTCTGTTACAGCAGACAGATGAGGTGGGCTCGAGGACAGTTCCACTGAGCCTACAGGAGAGGGCACCTTTGTGGAAGAAGCACTTCCACTTAACGTTGGTGTTGGAGCTACACATCTCAAAGACAGGATGGCTCTTTCCCAGGAAGAGAGAGAGCTAATGAGCTCCTTATTCCCACAGTTGGGCTTGGAGCCTTCAGCCTGGGTCAGTGGTAAGGTGGGAACAGAGGGGTGGGAGAGTGGGCGCCAGTGTGATGGCCTGTACTTAGTGTGTTCAAGGATCCTGGGGCTCAGAGGGGCCAAAGTGTGAGCTGACACAGTTCCTCTCTTTTGTTTCTTATTTTGACAGTTGCCAGGAGCTTCTTTTTATTTCTTGGCATTGCTTAGCAAAGCACAGAATCCAGTGTCACATTAGAGCCCAGAGTTCAGATGTCTTCTTTGTTTCAAATCTGAAACAGAGGTTGTACCAGGACAAGTGCAGCACAAGGCTCTTGGTGTGGGTGGGAGAATGAAATGTGTAAGAAACAAGGCACTCCTGAAAAGGCAGCTCCTGTCACCTCCCCTGACTGCTCTTGGCCAGCTGCCAGCTCTGTCCTGTCCTCGGGCTCAGCCCCCTCCTGTCGGTGCCCTGCTTCTGCCCACCTGCCATAGGTACTTTTCCATCCTCACACCCTGCCCAGTCCCAGATCCTGAGCAGTGGGTCTTCTCTTTCTCTTGCAAGGAAGCCCAGTGTCTGGGTGCCCAACTTTGAGCTGTTTGCAGAACAAAGAATGCCTCTCTGAGTGTCAGCACTCTGCTGTGTTTGGGCATCTCTTGAGACATTCAGGACTTCACAATCCCTCTCCACAAGTGTTCGCCGCTGCTGGAAGCAGGGATTTCCAAGGGAGATGTGTCTCTAGTGCCCCGGGATATGAGGAAGAACCACTGGATCATATAGAATAATCTATGAGCCAGCCAAGGTTTGATGTTTTTTAGTTAGGATATGTGTGTTGTGGTCTTTCACAGGTGACTTGATTATTTATTTATTCATTTAGTACTGGGGAGTGAATTCAGTGGTGCTCTACCTCTGAGCTACATCCCCAGTCCTTTTGTTTTAGTTTGAGGTAGGGTCTCTCCAGTTGTCCGGACTGGCTTTGAACTTGCCATTCTTTTTTATCAGCCTCCGGAGTAGCTGGAATTATGGCTGAACACCACCATGCCTGGCTTTATAAATGACTTGAGAACCTATTCTTCACTGAGGTGGTTTCTTTTCTGAGGAGGCATTCTGAATAAAAGACTCCTAATTTTTAAAAATTGAATAAATATTGTATGACTTACTTGGTGTCATGCACTATTATAGGCAGTTTTCAAATGGTGTGTACTTTATTCCTGACCAGAGGTGGTACCCCAAAATACCATGAGGCTCCGGGGCCTGTTCTCAGCAAGTGGGGCATAATGGGAACAAGAAGATAAAATCTGGTCTGAACATGAAATGCTGGCAGCTATGAAGTATTTATTTTAATGAAAAATTAGTTGCCTACCACTTTAATCTTGCAAATGGTTTTATGCAGTCTCTGAGGGAGGAAGGCAAATATTGTCATGATCCTGGTTTTGCAGATGGGGAAATTGAGACTCAGAGAAACTTAGTGGTCTCCCTGAGATGATGTGGACAGCCAAGGACAGTGCTGAGTTTCAATCCTGTGCTACCTGGCTGCACAATTTGTGCTCACAGTTCCTAATCAATTGCACAGCCTCTCCATTTTGCCAGCCAACTCTTGGGGTACAGAGAGCTCAAGACGTAATGTGTAAAAATCCATTTCTGATTCAGAATAGTGAGAATATCACATGTGAACACTGCCAGCGTATTCCCACTCTGTTTCTAAATCTTTCCTTAAAATGTTACTTTCATGCCTGAATCTATTTTGTGTTGCTTCAACACAGGATTTTTATCTACTAAAGACTGGCATGGGGCAGAGCACTCACAGTGTCCCTTCTGATAACTGCCGTAGCCCCTCTCAACTCAGATGCTGCTAGCAGACTCTGGAGCAAGCCAGGTGGTACTGCTAGAGCTGTCCATGGTAAAGGCCAGGCCACCCCTGCTCTTCTTGAGGCCTCAAAACCCCAGATACCCCACCCTAACAGGTGGATTAGAGGCTGTCCCTGCTTGGGGACCCCAAAGTATCATGAGGCTCCCTTCAGTCAGTGGGAACAAGATAAAATTTAGTCTGAGCATGAGATGCTGGCAGCTATAAAATATTTATTTTTAGTGAAAAATTAGTTGCCTACCACTTTAATCTTGCAAATGGTCTTCTGCAGTCTCTGAATTGGAAGATGATCAATGGCCATGCACTTTAGATGTTGATCCCACCCTTATTAATCAATGCTCATTCACTTCTGGTTGCTCTCACCGTCTCCTGTGGAGCTTTGTGTATCTCAGCTAAAAGATCCAAGATACTTACCAGGTAAACAAACTTAGGTTTGCCACTGTGGCAGCCAAATGATAGAGGATTAACTAGGACAGCAACTTTCAATCTTCTGGCCTCATAGGCTGATACCTGTCTTCACCACTGCAGCTCCTGGTCCTACCAGGTATTCTCCTGATGTCTACCCTCTTCTGCATCCCTCCCAGCAGATGCCTTGGGCATAACATTTCCTTCAAGTTCTTCAAAGATTCCCAGATCAAAAAAAGGAATCTTAGGGGAAAGAACTCTGGAACCCCGAGTAAGAGTCTGCATTCCAATGTCAGCTTGCTAGATTCCTCTTGTAAAAATTGGCAAGATTGGGGTTCTTATGCACAACTGAACTGTTTGTTAGAGGGGAATATAAACTGTTATCTGATAAGTATAAATCTTACTTTTTGTAATCCTGAAGATCTATTTTCATTGTCTCTTTTCATCTGGTCCAGACAACCAACTAACCAAGAAAGAAAATCCTAGTTCCTTTAACCACTTACCAAAGTTTTTTTTTTTTCTTATCTTTTATACATTTCTCTTGTTGTACTCTTTAAATCCCCCTTAAGCTTTCCAAGCTTTTCTTATTACTTGGTGAGACATTTACAACAGGATTTATTAAGTCAGAGTGAACTAGATTTAAGCATTTAAGAAGCCAGGGTTTTCGATGGAATTTATTTTCAGTTTCTGTGAGGTGCCAAGAAAGAAACTGCATTTCCCCTGTAGAACTAGTGGGATTCTTTAACCTTTTGTGGATGGATTTTGTTGACAGAGAAATGGTGGAGAAGTTCCACATGGAACTGATGTGCATCTACCAGTTCCGACCTCTGTGAGAGTGTTCTGATGCATCTTGCATCCATCATAACCATGGCACACAGCCCTGTCCTAGTCAGCGGGACAGTGGCAAGGCCCTGCACCGGGTTTCACCATTGCCATCTTGGTGGCCTGGGCAGGTGCTCTCACTATTACCAAGCTGCTCAGGATGCCAAGAGCCAGTTACACACTGGAGAGTGCTAGTTTGCTCAAGGCCCACAATTCTGCCTCACCCACAGCCCTTCTCTTTGTGCTCCTCTCCTCCTCTCTCTTCCCGCAGAGGTCACCAACTTGTAGTTCCCAGTCTCTGCATAAAGTCTCTCCTGGATTAATGTCAAAGTGCTATTTCTACCATGTTCCTATGCCTGAGGGCATCTCCTTCACACAAAGGGATGATGTACACTTGTTTACCAGCTTTCTACACATATCCCCCCTTGATAGACCACTTTCTAGTACTTTCTGAAGGTTTTTATTGGAGATAAACTCAAAGATAATTTTACTGACAGGTGGCATTATTTAAGGAAATTTTATTTATTTATTTTTAATTTTTTTTTTTAGGGAGAGAGAGAGAATTTTTAATATTTATTTTTTAGTTTTCGGCGGACACAACATCTTTGTTGGTATGTGGTGCTGAGGATCGAACCCGTGCCGTAGGCATGCCAGGCGAGCGCGCTACCGCTTGAGCCACATCCCCAGCCCGGAAATTTTAAATATCAGGATTAAAAAAGGCCCTTCCAGACTCTTCTTTTCTCCTTGCGTCTTTGTCATTGTCTTGAAAGCTATGAACCATGTACATTAACAACCTATCTAGAAACCTAATGGAAAACACCGTCTCTAGAAAAATTCTTTTTTCCCCGATCCATGCTTTTTAACCTGGTGATTCCCTTTTGAGATTTGAAGAGGTAAGCTTGGGAGCACTCTGATTTCAGGGATGTGGGGCAGTATTTCAAAATTCTTACAAGCACAGCTGTTCAGGAATAGAGGCTGCATTTTAGTGAGTCATTCAAATGCAGTCATTCATCAGAAAATGATTGAATAAATGTTTTTCTTGATGGTGTTTTCCTTCCTGCTGTTCTCTGTCATTTGCCTCCTCCCAGTTATTTTTGTTTTAACATATCTTCCATATTTTGCACAGTGCCTTCTCCTACAGCCTCCTACTCCACAGCTGCTAATTTCTGAAACTACCAGCTTAAGAATTAGGTAGCTCATCTCAAATTCGAGCACCCCCCTCATGGACTTTTGCCCATTCAGTCAACAAGTATTACCAAGAACAAGGTACTGCCCTTACCAAATTGGGGGGTTAACAGTCTCTGGAGTTTAATACCTGAAGTACAAGTTCTAGATGACTGTCAGTGTACGTTTCCTACATATTCTATTTCTCATTGTAGGTTCAAAATCATGATGAGTAATTAATGACTAGCAAGTGTTGAACATGCACTGAAAAGCTGAGAATCACTCCGGTATTGCTTTGTAGGGCTTAGTTCCAAACTTACTGCCCTTCCTTATGTTTCTCACTTAGGATGTTCTTTTTTGTAATGTGAGCAAGGAGGCCTTTGTGATATTTTTGTAATCAGGCAATGGGAGATGCTGGAATACCTGCCATTCTACTCTTCCAGTGAGAGCCCTGATACAGAGTCACTGTTTCCCTAAGTGATGAGGACACTCCAGGCCAGAGGTGATGGGGGTGGACAAGGTGAGCAGTGCCCCTTGGGGTCTCTCATCTCAGTTTTTAGCCAGCACAATCTCCCCTGGGATTGAATTTCAAAATTACAGTTCTAGACAAAGGTTCCTTTCCTTGAAAGAGCTGAAAAATCACACAGGCCTAAAGGCTTGTGATCTCTAGTTCATTAAAATGAGGAATCTAGAGCCTGGGGCTAGAGCTCAGTGGTGGAGTGCTTGCCTACCATGTGCAAGGCACTGGCTTGGAGCCTTAGCACTGCATAAAAATAAACAAATAAAATAAAGGCACGATGTCCATCTGCAACTACAAAAAAATTAATTTAAAATAAATGAGGAGTCTAGAGGTGTATCTCCCAGGCCCCTGAAGGTTAATTTGCATATATCCTGAGCTAATCATTCACCATCTTTGCCTCAGCTTCCAATTTGTGAAATGGACTGAATCTAACTTAAATCTATATCACAATTTAAATTCTTCATCTTTGTAGTCAAAGAAGACAGAAAACATTATCTTGAAAGTCATGTTAAACCCAATTTCTTATTTTTGAGCCTATACATCCTAAGCCTCTTCTTTATGAATCTTTTTTTCCAGGCTTTAAAATTATTTTGGACAATTTACTCCACTCTCTACTATTTCCACTTTCCTTTTAAAATCTCTGCTACTGTAAGGAATATACTGTTCTGATTACAGTGAGAAAATTACACTCATAATTCTTTATCTTCCAACTGTGTTTATTGCATCAGATTTTCCCAATGTTCTAGAGTTACCCTGGCCATGTGTGGTAGATTCCAAATCATTACCCTACTATCCTGAAAAAATATGAATATAATTTCAAGAATACCTAAGCTATCAAAAGAGATTAGTTTTAAGCACAGGAGAATCTGAGTTATTGCATCACAAATTACTTTTCCGTTGTAGGATCAAGTCTGACTAATGTAAACTACTTTGTTCCGACTGGAAACCAAGTCTAAAGATCCCTGGGTACCGTGACAAACAGTTCAAACAGCTGATGACTTACTCAGTGTTTGACATTTTGGCCCACCATTTCCCACACCTGCTACACTAGCAGTGCACTGATAGACACTTTTTTTTTTTTTTCTGGAAGGGTCTCGTGGTGCAGCAGTTAAAAGCTCAGGTTTGGGCCAAGAATGTCTGTGTCCAAATTCTGTGTATGCCATTTGCCACTTGTGTGACTTTGGAAAAAACACTTAGTCTCAATACCTGGACTTTCTCATATGTAAAATGGGAACAATGATGATTACTATGTTGCAGGATTGTTTCTTAGAGTCAGTTAACAGTGAGATATTACCTCAGGAGTTACTCACCAACCTACGGGAAAACTGAACTTTCCTAATCATTTGGTAACAGCCACAGCTCACAACAGCGCCTCTCTCTAGAATTTAGAGGATTCTAATGTCATCAGTTGATAACTTGCCCCTAAGTATTTGCTGGGTGTCACCTTCCTTCCTTGACAGTTTTGTCCTGCTCTCTACTGGAGCTGTGGCCTGTTTGCAAGTAGTTCCCAGAGAAAGTTTCCAGGCCCCACCCTCCCCTGAGGTTCCCCAGGGCGTCTCTATAGTTATAGTGTCCCCTCAAGCCTGTTCCCCAGGTTTCCATGATTGACGGGTTCCTTCATCTGCCCATCCACCTGGACTTGTCTGCCTCTTCCCCAGAGCCTTATCTATTGACTTAGTAATTGTCGTGGAAAGGATGAGAGCTCTCTATCCTTTTTATAAGAGTTGGAAATGTAAGAGTTGGAAATGTAGATGGCTGGCATTTCCTGGGCTCTCCACCTTTGAAAACAGGGCAGTTTCTTTTTTCCAATCCTGTCTCTTCACCATTGTTTCATGAATTGGGAAATAAAAACAAAACTAAATTGTTGCTGTAATAACTTCAGCGACTACCTCCGGGTTCTTGGGTGCCTCAGGTTCCTTCACTTAGTGCATGAAGTTTAGTGGGACCCCCTGGTGCAGGCCTCCTTCCCACTGCGCTCTGCTGGCTGCGCACCCGGCCAGCGGCGCCAGAGGTGCCCAGGTTCCCGCGAGCACCGCCGGCCCGCGAGCGCCACCTTGTGGGCATCGACGCTGCCTCTGAAAAAGCGTTCTGCTATCCTGACACCAGGCTCTGGGAAACGTAGCCAAAATTACATTCTGGATAATTATGAAATGGCTGTCAGCCAGACTTATTATGAATAATTTATCTCTGAATTTAAATAGGGCAGGCGTCTTTTTCCTGATTCAGATTCTTTTTTATTGAGAAGCAGCTACTATATTTTTAAGAGGGACTTTTGAATGACTGATTCTGTATTTTCCATGTATTTGTGTGAAAAAGAATAATTATACATTCTGTGTAGTACATCAGAGGATTCAGCTATTTTTTACCCCTATTTTTTTCTTTTTTCACTTGACTTTTTTCATAATAAACAAAGTCAGTATAAAGTCTTACTACACAGAATTGGTCCCTGGACCAGCAGCATCAACACCACCTGGAAGCTTCTAAGAAACAGGGAATCTCAGTCCTTGCTCCAAATGTGCTGCATCAGAATCTGCATTTTAGCCAGGTTCCCCAGCAATGCCTGCACACGACAGTTTGGGAAGCCCAGGTGACAGGAGTCAGATAGAAGATCTGTGTTCTACTCCCACCTCTGCTATCTCTCTACTCAACTAATCTGAGCTCCTGAGTCACATCTTGGCTAATTGCAATGGATCCTGTTATGGGAGAGGGTGAGATCATGGCTCCTGTCTTGTTTGACACTGGCTCTGCTGAGGAGGAACTGAAAGTATATGGGAGGTTACTTTGTACATTGCAAAAAAAAACTGTGAAAATGAGAGGGACATCAGAAGAGAAAATTCTCATGTTTCGTTCTCAGCTATCAAAGAATTGGTGTTAATCAACTGTTTCAGCAGCAGAGGAAATATTCAACTGTAATCTGTTCATCATGCTTCAAATGGTGTCTCAGTTGATTGCACTAACTCTTTCAAAGGTCTCTATCAGGCCAGTCTTCCTAGAGCTCAGAATAATAAAATTACAATATGCTTTCCTTAACAAGACCTTTCACACTCTGACACACTTGCCATCCTGGGGCCCTAGAAGCATTCCCCCTGTGGAGCCCAGTGTGGGGCACAGCAGGTGCTCAATGATTCTTTTGATTAAACCACTAATTAGCCCTCAGCAAGGCCTGAACAGTAACCTGATGTCCTTCACACTAATCGTGCCGTTTATGATAATCAGATTATTTGCATCATTAGAGACTCGACATAGCTACATGAGGACTCGGTTGTCTCACTAATATATATCAAATATTCATTAAGGAAATAAACTCCTGATGGCTGAGAAACCCTTTGGTAGTACATACAGGGTGAAGCAGGTGAGATCCTTAACTGTTCACAAACACCATTTCCTTTACTGTAAAATGAAAGAGGGGAACAAACAAAAAACTGGAAGCAAAATACTACCCTCTTCTCCTTGCATACATTTTAAAAGAAAAATTAATAGTGAGAAGCTGTTGAACAATAAGTAGGTGAAATTTTAGGAAAACATATTTTCTAACGTCCTAAGATTGATAAGAGATAATAACATTTGTGTTGCCCTTGCACCCCCGTGTCTCTTACTCTCTGATGCTATTGTCAAACCATGAAAGTGAATTTTTTGGGGGGGTGGGCAACCAGAAATTGAACCCAGGAGTGCTTAACCACAGAGCCATATACTCAGTCCTTTTTATCTTTTTATTTTGAAACATGGTCTCACTAAGTTGTTTAGGGCCTTCCTAAGTTGCTGAGGCTGGCTTTGAACTTGTAATCCTCCTACCTAGCCTTCGAAGTTTCTGAGATTATAGGCATGCACCACCACACCCAGCATGAAAGTGAAATATTGAGAATAACATTTTACAGTTTTCCATCAAACTAAGATGCAAAAATACTTAATTCAAATTAGGTTAGACTCTTGTGTTGTCTACAATTTGTGAAATTATGGACATTTTGGCCCTAATTACAAAATGTAGTAAAATTACACTATTTTTAAAAATCTGATTCATTGCAATTAGCAATGTTCTCTCCGACCTTTTAAAAGAATTCAGAATGTCAGTGTTTCAAAATTACTTTTCTTCACATTAAGATGTAATTATAATAACTTGTATTAAGTCAATATAATAATGTAATTATATAATAAGTGTATTATAATATCTATGGCAAATTTTATATGAGGGAACATAAACAGTCATGCCTGTACATATGAAGATGGGCATCTAGCAGAGTCTGATCCTGGGATGCAAGGTGCGGAACTCACTCATCCCTGAATATGTTACGGTCTAGTATGATGCCTGGCAATGCTTCATAAGAATATGTTTAATAAAAGTTGTGGCAAGAGCTATAACACTACCTTTTTAGTTTTCCCCAACATTTTAACTTAAACAATTTCAAGCCAAGAGAAAAATTGCCAGAAAAAAATAAAGTACACTGCAATACATCAAGAATCGCTGTTCACTAATACGTTTACATTTATTCTCTTTCTCCTTCCCACCTCTGCCAGTCCACATGATCAAGTCACGACTTGCACATAGTTGACAGCAAAATGATCAAATCCAGGAAACTTTGACATCGGTACATGCTCTCAACTAGTGAAGTCCCAATTCAATTTTGTCAGTTGTCACAGTCCTTCCTTTGGGTAGTATTTCTACCTTGACCCCAGGTCTAACCCAGGTTCACTCATTGCATTTAACTATTGAACTTTGATGTCTTTTTAAGGGCAATAGTTCCTTAGTTTTTCCTATAGTTCCTTAGTTCTTCCTCATCTTTAAAGACACTAACAGTTTTGAAAAATACAGCCAGTGCTTGCTCCCAATTAGATTGAGATTATGCATTTTTGGTAGAAATACCAAGTATTTTGTATTTGTAATACTGTATATTTTGGTAGAAATACAACACCAAGGACGTGATGTAAGATATTAAGTATTACATCGGTAGGCACATAATATCAGTCTGTTCTACAGTTGGGGTTGGTAACATTGATCCCTTGGTTAAGGCAAAATCTGCCAGACTATCCCTTTGTAGTTAATAATTGACCTCTGGGGCGATCTTGAGACTCTCAATTCTATTCCTCAGTGCATTTATTAAGCCATTTTAGCATCCATTCATGGTCCTTGCCAGAATCAGTTATTACTGATTTGGTTGAAAATGGTGTTTTATTCCTTTGCATTTATTCCTTGGAATTCTATTATAAAGAATAGTTTTACCTTCTGCCCTTTTAGGTACGTGTGCGTGTGTGTGTGTGTGTGTGTGTGTGTGTGTGTGTATGTGAATTTATCTTTGTAAGTTTCAGTAAGGGTTTGCAGGCTTTTTTATTCACTTGGTTATCATCATTCTCATTATTTACTTTGGTGCTCACATTGTTGCAACTCTGCCCATTGGAGTGCCCCTTCCATCTCACTCCTGTGTTTGTTTGCCATAGCCCCATTGGCTTATGAGTATCATTTATCATTTATTCTTTAAACTTTAGCATATCTGGATGGATACAGACATAGAAACAGATATTGATAGCCTTAGCCTATCTTCATGCAGTAATCACCCAAACGACAGATGTAATTCTCACAACAAATTCTTTCTTTTCTTTTTGTTTCTTTTGGTTGTTTGTTTGTTTTTAGTTACGGCTATGTCTTAGCTGCTGATCTTACAACGCATGATGATAAATTATAAGTAACATGTTCCATGGGAGCAAAAAAGAAAAGCTCCCAACCCCTCTGGGTCATTTAAAGAAGATTCCAGGGAGAATGTGTATTACCTCCGAGGCCTGAAAGATGCACCCATGTGGAGTGTGTTCCAGACTAGGAAAGCACATATCTTTCTCAGAAGCTGAGGGAGTTTTTAAGGTCTAGGATAGTGAGTGCGAGTGCGTGTGTGCTGTGTTTGAATAGGTGTTGGAGACCCTGGGGAGAGACAGGGCCAGGGTAGTGGGTTGGGTCTCAGCCTTGGGCTGCACATTTGCATCCCCTGGGGAGCTCTTCAGAAATACCAGCAAGGCACCCCATCCCAAACCACTTCAGCGGGGATCTTTGGGGTTAGGTGGGGATGGGGACTCCAGGGTCCCTACATTTTAACCTCCATACCTAGCTTCTAGAGGACTTATCATGAGGACTGGTGCCAAACACCACAGAGCGAAACCCTTCAAAACTGAAATTTAAAAAGATTCATTTTATTTTATAGGATTTTGAACTCAACAATGAACTAAAGATGAATGTCCTAAATTTGCTAGAAGAAGTCTTACGAGACCCAGACCTTCTTCCCCAGGAAAGGAAAGCCACAGCCAATATCCTGAGGTAAAGGCAATTGCAGGCGCTGACTGAAGTACATTGGCGGATTCGTGCGATGTTCATAGAAAATAAGATGCTGCCAAACCAGAAGCATGAATCGTAGAATCCTGGGGGCAGCAGGGATTGTGTCCTGACTGGTAAAGTATTACCTGTCATCTTCTCCTTCTTGGGGACAAGTACGGGGCCTGCTGTCTCAGGGCGACTGTGGGTGGGCGACCTAACCCGTGTGGAGTGCTGTTGCTCTTCTTTGTGTGGACAGATGATCCACTGTAGACCCAAACCTGAAAGGAAGGAAGCCTTGAGGATCCCTATTTGTGAGTCCAGAAGGTACTGCAGAGAAAGAGTTTTCTGTGGGTTCTAACTCTTTGGGAGTTAGCACCTGCTTATGGGTGTAATGGTGGTGTTCCTTGGGCACCTGTGTTGTGGATGAGCCACCACGGAGTAGATACATGTTTTATTTTAGCTTATTCCACTGGTCCTAGGACAATTTTCTGCCACCTTCTTGGCTTAGGATTTCCACATCAGGTGGGTTGTATAGCCATGGGAGTTTGTGTAGAGCATGAACTCACACGTCTATGTGATCAAGGCTGGAGTTTCGCACTGGAGACTTGGCTGTGTCTGTAGTGGTTACACTCAGAGTCCAAGGGGCTGACAAGCTTTCTAATGGCTTCTTGAGTGAGTAGGTGGTTTCCTTCTAGTCTTCTCTACCTTAAGAGTGCAGCCATCAATGGCTTTGTGCGGACAGTTCAGTTACAGCCTCCCAGATACTCTTGGCCACGTCTCCCATCCCTCCTTCAGAGTGGGAAGTCTGCCATCTATCTTCCAGCACCTGGTATTCCTTTACCATTCTGATTTCTAGTTCCTTCTGGCAGTCTCTGGAAATGGTCTTTTCTCTCTTCTCTCTTCAAAGTATGGCTACATTGTCTACTTTTTTTGTTTTTGTTGTTAACATATTATCCAGAAAGCTGGTGTGTGGAGGAGAGCCCATCTTAGCTCAGCGCACCATGTTTTTGCAAGTCCCTCCTTGATGTAGCAATGCCAGATTTTGGTTTGTGATGTGTTTGCAACCAGCCTCTAAATTATTCTTGGTTCCCATTAGCTGAAGATCCCGTAGCCAGACAATTCTTTAGTGTAGGAGATGTTGTGCCTCCCCACCAAAAAAAAAAAAAAAAAAAAAAGGTACGTTGAATTTCTAATCTCTGATACATCAAGATGCAACTCTATGTGGTGATAAGACCACGGCAGAAGTGATCAGTCAATTCAAAGTCATAGGGCAGTCGTGTGGGCCCCTGATTGACTATGACCATTGTCCTTATAAGAAGACAGCCATGGAAGACTGAGAGACACAGGGAGAGACTGTGTGTAGATGGAGGTTAGGTGGAACCCTGCAGCTGAAGATCGCTGGCAGACCACCCGAAGCCTGGGCAAGGAAAGGAAGGACAGACTCCCCTACAGGTTTCAGAGATAGCACGTCCTGGCACTCAGGCTTCTATCCAGAACTGTGAGACTAGGCTGTCCACGTCTGCCATTTTAAGCCAACCACTTTAAGACAGTTTGTTAGGACAGCTCTAGAGAACTCTAAGATGTCTATGCATCACAGTTATATATCAGTGAGTTGTAAACACAAAGCATGTACTTAAGCATATACTTAAAGACTTCCTTGGTGAGTTTTTTCTTCTTTTTTTATTTTTTTTATTGGTTGTTCACAACATTACAAAGCTCTTGACATATCATATTTCATACATTAGATTCAAGTGGGTTATGAACTCCCATTTTTACCCCAAATACAGATTGCAGAATCACCTCGGTTACACATCCACATTTTTACATAATGCCATATTAGTGACTGTTGTATTCTGCTACCTTTCCTATCCCCTACTATCCCCCCTCCCCTCCACTCCCATCTTCTCTCTCTACCCCACCTACTGTATTTCATTTCTCTCCTTGTTTATTTTCCCACTCCCCTCACAACCTCTTATATGTAATTTTGTATAGCAATGAGGGTCTCCCTCCATTTCCATGCAATTTCCCTTTTCTCTCCCTTTCCCTCCCATCTCATGTCTCTGTTTAATGTTAATCTTTTCTTCCTGCTCTTCCTCCCTGCCTGCTCTGTTCTTAGTTGTTCTCATTATATCAAAGAAGACATTTGGTATTTGTTTTTTAGGGATTGGCTAGCTTCACTAAGCATAATCTGCTCTAGTGCCATCCATTTCCCTGCAAATTCCATGATTTTGTCATTTTTTTGTGCTGCATAATACTCCATGGTGTATAAATGCCACATTTTTTTTTTATCCATTCATCTATTGAAGGGCATCTGGGTTGGTTCCACAGTCTAGCTATTGTGAATTGTGCTGCTATGAACATCGATGTGGCAATATCCCTGTAGTACGCTCTTTTAAGAACTGTGAGACTAGGCTGTCCACGTCTGCCATTTTAAGCCAACCACTTTAAGATAGTTTGTTAGGACAGCTCTAGAGAACTCTAGGATGTCTGTGCATCACAGTTACGTATCAGTGATTTGTAAACACAAAGCATGTACTTAAGCATATACTTAAAGACTTCCTTGGTTTTTTTCATGTTATGAAAGCATTCAGGTAAGCTTAGGAATTCAGTTACTGAGTCGATGTAAGATTTTAAAATTATACACATGTATTGAGGCAAGTCTCTGAGGGTAGTGATTATGTCTGGGAGTGATTGTTCTTCCTTTTCCCTTCATGTTAACAATTGGTTATGCCCTTTTTTTTTTTTAAAACACTGACATTTTGAAATTACCTTCTGGAAGTTTATGCTTCTAGAGACATTCGACTAAATAGCTGTCAGGGAAATGGAGGTGTTTGGACTGGGAACAACGGTCAGGATTGCCAACATGAGCACTCCTGTCCTCAGTCCCTGGAGATACTGCTGCCAAGTGCCAGGCATTACTAATCGATCCTGGGAGTTTTCCCTCTACTCCCAGAGGCAACCTCAGAAACCAGTGAACTGGGGTTAGTACTCCAGATGAATCCTATTTACCAACCCAGTTCATTATTATTCATCAAGCCTAGTATGCACTAGTTCTCTTTGCTGAATAACAAACTGAGAACTAGAAGTGTAAGGCCAGAGGAAATAGACATTTTAGCAGACCTACAGTCTGCTTAAAATGAGCAGAGCCTAATTCTGACTTTTGTGGGATCTTGCAGTGTTAAATCTTGGCTTAGGCCCTTAACGGTTTCAAGTGTCTTAACTAGTCTGAACCCCGGTTTCCTCATGTATAAAATAGGGCTAGTAATAATTATCCCATTGGGTTGTTGTGAAGACTACATGGCGTAAAACGTTAACTCATTTTACAGCAATTATTATTGTTACTATTTGTTATTGTTGTTGTTGTTGTTGTTGTTATTATTATTATTATTATAAACACTGAGAGCTCTTGGAAGAAATACTTTTTGTCATGCAGGTGGGATAGCCCAAGTGAAATATGACTAAATCTTAGTCAGACTCAACTTTCCTTAGGTTTCATCACCTTGTCTACACAAAGAGAGAGTGGACTCCTATCAGGACACTCTTGGCTCTGTTTTGGACTACCTATATTTTCATCATTGAAGAATGGATTTTCCATGTATTTCTTTCTGAGTTTATTTGGTGTTTCATCTTAAATGCACAATTCTTAGACTAATCATACTGCTGATAAATGTGGGGGAACCCAGGATCTTGGATGTCGATCAAAACCCAAAGATAGTCAGGAGCTGAGCTGTGTCTCCTTTGTAGGGCCTAGACCATAGATGTAGAGGCCTCCACATCTGAAAGGGAACAATTTGGAACAGAAGCGAAATCAGTTTATGCTGTGAGAGGTAAAAGCGTAACACGTTGTAGTTGAATGTAGCACTCACATTAGAGATGTATATGCATCACAGTCACGTATCAGTGAGTTGTAAACACAAAGCACGTACTTAAACATATTGCATCAGTACTCTGAGATAAGCCATCCCTGACTCTCAGTCTCTTGGGGCTTACTTAATGGCGAGTGAACATAGTTTCTATAAGTCTGTCTCCCTGTTTGAGAATGAAAACATCTGCTTAAGACTTTTGCATTTCAAAGTTGTCTAGCTAATTATCTATTCAAAAATCTCCCAAATGTATTCAATGTAGAGTTTTGCAGACATCTAACATGCCACCAAATGAGATGATGATAAACATCCTGGAAGGTCAACCATGATAAGCTCAGGTCATGAAAAGATCACCCCCAAACCTTAGCATCCCAAATAGTACTCATAGGAAGACAGAAAATTTCAAATAGCTTAATGAACCAAAGTGTGTCTTAGATATCAGCATAAGATAATGGAGAAGAGCAACACTAGAGAGGAGGTAATTTCCTGACCATTTTTTTTCCCCAAAGGAAAGATTGTCCAGGCTCATAAAAATGTCTTTCCCACTGTCACATGTAGTGGGTCCACAGACCTCCCTCCAGAATCTAACATACAGTGGAAAGAATGATGTGTACCTTGGGAAAGAGTCACATTCGTCTCCTCTGTGTAACCTTCAAATGCAAAACCTTCAAATGCAATTGAATAGTTTTTGGAGAAAGAACCATATTTGATTCAGTTTTTCCTTGGTCTGCTTTTTACTTTACAGTGATTCTTTCTGCTATATGGCTCATTGCTGAGAGTCTTGTAATCTAGGATTCTCTGTGAGGGGTTTTGAAAGAGGAAAGGAAGGTAGAGGGACAGGATTTGCATTTATTGGTCATCCTCTTTGTGGGATGCTTGGAGAGAGGCCTTCCGTGAGCCTGAGTATGAGAAGCATTGAGTAAGAGGAGAACACAGCTAGACTGGAATCCTGGGCCAGTAAGTTTCTTTGGCTTTTGTGGAGATACTGCCTGGTTAGAAGGGATTGATTATGGTGCAGGACATCACACACTTGGCATGTGTCTGGCATGTAGTGGGCATACAGTAAACCATCTCTGTTGACTTGGTATAGTTGAGGATTGGTGGATTTTATTTCCATCAACTATGAACAAGCAGAATATCACATCATTATTACTTTTAAAACTTGCATCTTCCAAGGAAATCAGGCAGCCTCTGAAAGCTGGAAGCAAGTACTTGGGTTCTTCTCCAGAGCCTCCAGATGGAAAGCAGCTTGCTTGACCTGGTTTAGACTTCTGACTCCATATCTGAAAAATAATAACGGGTCTGTGGTTTTTTAAGCTTTCCTCTCCTCTCCCAAAAAACCTAGCATGCTCCAGTAGACAGGCTACATGGCTTGGGACTGCTTAAATATTTTAATACTTTTTATATGTGCTTACACTTTCATTTTGGAAAACTGAAAATGCTTGGCCCCAGATGACCTATTAGAGAACTGGATGCCCACTTGGTATGATTATCCTGGATTCTGAACTTTTTAAAAAAATATTTTTTAGATGTTGGTGGACTTTTATTTTACTCATTTATTTATATGTAGTACTGAGGATCAAACCCAGTGCCTCACACATGCTAGACAAGTGCTCTACCACTGAGCCACAACCCCAGCCCTGATTTTGAACTTCTGTTGGACATAAAGTATCCACCCATTTTGATATCTTAGGTGTTAACTTTATGTATTAGTTATTAATTCACTCATCATTTACCAACAAAAATAAAGATATGTAGAGAGAGCTGAATAACACTGTGCAGGGGATACAGATCTGGAAAGTAAGAGTGAAGAGTCATCTGCCCGCTCTTGCCCCATGTTGTTCCAAGTATTGCCAAACAGAAACTCTCCTGTGCATCCTAAGTTGAGGGGGGGCTCTGCATTTCCTGCCTCAGCACCAGCAGGGAGTGCAGGGCGGGTGCTGGTGGAGTGTGGATGGGGTACTCAGGCTAATAGCACACTCCCCTCTGTCATTACAGCATGCCTGGATTCACATCCTAGATCATCTGGTAATTATCCAACCCAATTTACCTCCAGGTTCACCTTGATGGTTGTTTAGGACAAGTTGGCTCCTATTCTTTTTTTTTATGTTATTAGTTTACTTACAACATATCTAGTATGCTATGAATCCAAGAGTTTGATCCATTTTTCAGAGATTGCACCTCTTAAAATATTCTTCATATCTTGTTAAATGGATGGATTAGGAGTCCTCATTTCTTAAGCAGTTGGCCCAAAGTATAAGGTCATCATAACCATAAGCATCACTTGTTTTCCACTGAAAATGGCAAATTCTTCCTGGGGCCCCCCCTCATGGAGCTCAAATGGACCATCCAAGTGGTGAATCTCCAAATGCTCTGTCCCAACATGGCGCTGCTGGGGCCTCTGCTGGTTGGTTCCTATTCTAGATCACCTCTCCCAATACTTCTCTTGTACGTTTCACAAGTGTCTTTCTGTTTCTGCCATCATTTCCTCCACTCAGAAGCCTGTTGTACTGCACAGCCTTGCAGACCCAAACCTGACTTCCCACCCAGGGAAAACTAACCTGCATTTTACAGTTTCATTCCTAGCATGCCTATTTTCTTCTTTTTCATGGGGGTTGTTTTGATTTTTTTTAGGGCCCTTTCACAAGATGATCAAGATGACATTCACCTAAAATTAGAAGACATAATTCAAATGGTAAGTTCATCCACAGTTTTATTGAACATAGGCATATGCACACTGCCTCTCAAAGGTAAGCAATGCACTTGCAGCTGATCACCATGTTTGACCATGTGTCTTTCTGTGAAGCTCTGTGCGGTGCACCACATTCTGCAGAGGGGCTAGCAATTGGTCAGTGAGATTAATGTTGGCTTCGCTATTCCTTTTTTAGCTAGAATCTAGTGCCAGACTCCATACTTCCACAGATGGGGCTGTCCACAGTGAGATGGTGAGTGCCTTGTTCCCACCCATGTTTGACTTCTCTCCTTCATGTTTTTCAGACTGACTGTACAAAGGCCGAGTGCTTTGAGAGCTTATCAGCCATGGAGCTGGCTGAGCAGATCACCCTCCTAGACCACGTCATTTTCAGAAGCATTCCTTATGAGTGAGTGGCACCCCTTGCAGCACCAAGTGTCAGTTGCAGTGTCTGGCCTAGAAGCTGAATTGTCCTAAGGCAGATGTATGTGTGTGTGTGTGTGTGTGTGTGTGTGTGTGCAGAGGTGTGAGTCTTAAGGTTCAGATTATTTGGCCCCATTTGAATGTATCTTGGTTCCAGTTTATATTGGGTATAGTGATTTGGCAAGTCTCCAGATGGTTAGTCTCGTGTTTCTATATGTACTGGGGTTACCGTAGAATGTGAATTGCTGTGTTCTAGCCTTGAGTTACAGAAACCTCAATACAATTACAAGAACAGTTCTCAGACTTTGGGCCTGTAATCATTGAGCTTGTTAAAAATGAATATTCTTAGATATTTCCCTCAGAAATTCTGATTCTACTAGGTATTTATCACCCTCCTAGGCCACGTCATTTTCAGAAGCATTCCTTGTGGTGGTGGTGGTGATGGTTCTTTTGAGACCCAGAAAACTGTCTTTTCAATGAGAATCCCATAAGAATCTGAGTGGTCCGAGGCCCTACTTTGAGAAACAGTGATCTAGTAAACGTTGTAGATTCTGCTATAGTTCTCACTTCCATAAATCAACAAGTATTGTGAGCCTTATGGCCACAGACCCAGTTTCCTCCTGTGTAGAACAGGGGAGGCTCCTGAAGCCCCTTCCAGCTGTCATACTCAGTATCCCCCAAAGCAAGGCCTTTGTCTAAACAAACGGACACTATTGGCACTTGTGCTCCATGAACTAGTAACTATGTTGGAGGTGATAAGAGCCAGGAATGTGGTCCATGTCGTATGTGGAAGAGAGGACATCTGTGCTGGTGGAGGGTTGGGTGTGGACAGGGTAGATGGGCTAGAGGCATGAAGGAAAGAGCAAATGGATGTCCCAAAGACTTTTCCTTAATGCATTTTATCTTTTTCCTCTCCCTGCTCCAGTACATAGACCTATACATGAACATGAAAAAATAAAAATGAAACAGGAATGTAGCTCACTGGCTGTTTAAATGAATCTGATGGCAAGCTGAAAACCTGGTTTAGGGACCACAGAGTCACTTCCTCTGCTGCCTCCTCACTTCTTCACTATACTCCAGTGCCTCCAGGCAGGGGACATGACTTCTGTGGAGGAAGAGAATAATCAATGCCAAAACTTTGGTGGTGGCTCTTGGTGTGTCTCCTCTGTGTGAAAGTCTACCAATTATTTCCATCCATGGGCCCGGCACACCTTTATAACCAACACTACAGGACAAGAGCAGTATCAACAACAGCAAGGGACAAAGAAACTTGCACAAGGATTCAGTCAACATTTCTGTACTGGGAATGTGTCCTAGTTTATTTTTTAATGCCCATACAAAGTAATTCCCTGTGCTCCATCTTGATTATTCCTGCCCATTCATTGTTCCTGAATGCAGTGAATGAGCAGAGACGCTGTCCAGAAACCGGACTGAGCTTTCATGCAACTGAACTGCCTTGATCAGGCAACTGTGCTGCAAAAGTGGCAACAGGGAGAATTTATTTGGCTCCTCGTATTTGCGCTGTTCTGAGTTCTTGGGAGGACAAAATAAAGTCCCTGCCTTTGGAACCTGTATTCTTCAGAGAATTTCAGAGCAAAGGAAAAGAAGAAGTTCTGTCCTTGATTAACATTTTTGGCAGTGATAGATTTATTTTTATTTTTTGGTGCCTCTGCTAAGGCTTAACATTCTGAGAAACTAATCCAGGGAAAACAGTGTTGGTTTCTGAGTTAGTACTTAACTTCTTTCTTTCTCTCATGTTGGTGGTAATTTTCCAACTTCAGAAAAGCCTTTACAGGAACAAAGTTCCAAACATTTGCAAGGGAAAACTGGAGACTGAAAAACCTGTTTCTTTTTTGTCGTGGAGTAGTGAAATACTGGAGTTGAGCTACAATTCATTAGAGATGGTCGGTAGCAGCAGGTGGGCCTCAAGGAATGTTCCAGGCAATGTCAATGTAGTGTGTCTCATATTCATGATAATTATGCAGGATCATAGCCATTGTCTCTTAAAAAACTTAAATTGGTTTTGTGTTTTGTTTTGAACTTTCAGAGAGTTTCTTGGACAGGGATGGATGAAGCTGGATAAAAATGAAAGAACACCTTACATTATGAAAAACAGCCAACACTTTAATGATGTGAGTAACCATGAAAATAAAACCTTGGGCATGTTATAGGAAGATGAGTACCGGGGTCTTCAGACTCCTTCTCTAAAAACAAACTCTGCCACTGACTTTTAAAACAGAACTGATGGACTTTAAAGACAAACTTAAATATCCCCTGACATCTCGTAGTGATGTGATGATTTCTGGTAATCTCCTGGCATAACAGGTTTTGATGGGAAGCAGTCAATATTGTTTAAGTTGCTGTTATTATTTTTATGGTAATCCTTGTAGCTTCCAGATCATATATTGACTGACAAAACCAGCAGTGCCTGTGTCACTGGCCCCTGGTGGTGATGGTGACAGTAAGATTGGATTGTGTCACTCCTCCTCATCATCTTGGAACATTCAGCCCAAATCGCACTCCAGCATGGGAAGTGCCATCTTAGAACATGATCACATTGCTGCTGGGCTCTGTGCAGTGGTGCCAGCTGCTACTATCACCTCGGCCTTTCTCCAGCCGTGAGACTTGGAGTGGCTTTTGTGCCCACCAACTCTTAGTTGGTTCTGTTCTAATAGCCTTTAGTCCTGTGGGAAAAGAAGTAACAGATATGGAAGTGTCTTTCATCCTGTTCATACAAAGGGAAAATTTCCTTTCCAGTTGCACTGAACTACGGTAAAAGGAATAATGACGGTGTTTAAAAACACAAAGGAACCCCACAGGTACATTAATAAGTCATCCAAAATTCAAATATAAAAATAGTATAGATTTCCAAGGCAGCGCTCTGCACAGGGTGTACTCAGAGAGCACTGATGCTTAGGGAATGCTGTCACATAATGGGCTTCCCTGCCACTGGTGCTAAAGGGCAGGGTGCCTGACTTACCTGGGTCACTTTGAGAAGCAGGGTCTGGCTATGGAAAATAAAGCTTTGATACCTGAGTTGTACATTCATCTGCAATATACCTGACACTCCTATCAGAGGCTCATCTCAGGCTCCAGACCCACATACCTCTTCCTCCTGGATCACCTCTGCATGGTGCAGATGGAACCCCGCCATATGCACCCCCTCCCCCGTGCCAAGCCTGCCTCTGTAGCTCCTTCTCAGTTTTGGGTGATGGCCTCTCCATATATTTGCTCCCTCAAACTCTGCATCTAGAGGTCGTCTCTGTCTCCTTTTCCTTCACTCACCTCTCTTTTACCATCTCCCCCCCCCCAACATCTTCCTGAGTCCTAAATCTACCTGCGTCTCAGACCCTTTCTCACCCCTCCTCCCCCATTGCCACAACCTGGATTTGACTTCATCCTTTTGCTCCTGGAGCTTCTGGCTCCTCTCTTCCCACCTGAGTCACTGTGCCCTGATGTATTCCACGTGCCATGCCCTAGGAATGACTCCTCTGAAAGGTCAATCTAATTATGTTGCTCTCTTTGGCAAAATCTGTGAGGGGCTTCCCCTCACCTTCAGGAGACGGTCTCAACTCCTCAACCTGGTGTGCAAGAGCCTGCCCATCTGTCATCTTTGTGTCTCCAGCCCCCTAAGCACCTCAGAGGGCAGCCAGGTCCTCAGTGATGCCATGCCTTCCACCACTGGCCCTTTGCTCTTCTATTTTGATGGGAAACAGAGGATAGTCATCCTCATCTTTCAAGATGCAATGTAGGCATGACCTGTTTCCAGAATCCTCCCCTGGACTAGACCAGATCCCCATTCTGTCTCCATGTTCCCAATCCCCTCCATGCCTAAACATAGCTTCTTCGTATTTCTCTTTGTGGCATTTATTTGTCCACGTATCTCCCTCCCCTCCCCCTCCCACCTAACTAGACTCAGAGCACCTTAAGGTTGGTGTGTTAGTCAGATATTTCTATAATAAAATACTCAAGATAATTAACTCAATGAAAAAAAGGTTTACTTTGTCTCACAGTTTTGGAGACTGCAATCCAAGGTCAGGCAGTCCCATTGCTTTGGACCTCTGGTGCACATTGCAGATAGCAGTGGCAGGGAGCATGTGTCAGAGCAAGTGGCTGTCTCATGGCCAGGATGCAAATGAATGGAGGAGGGAGGGGCTTGATTACTGCATCCCTTTCAAAGGTAGGCCCCCAGCAACCTAGGGACCTTACACAAGGCCCTTCCTCCTGGAGGTCCACAGCACTGTCCAACAGGACCATCCTAGGGACCAAACCCTTAACATCTGGGTCAGTTAGGGACACTTAGTTCTTTTTCTTCCTGTTCTCAACACCTAAGACTACTTCCATCCATTTGCTCAGTAATTACTGTAATGATTTCTTCATCCAAACTGCTGATTAACAAAATTACCTGTTCCCCCTGCAGACTAGATTCCAGGCCACCCCTCACACCACTCTGAGGATGAACAGATGCTCAATAAGTTGCACCACAGTAGGTGCTTTAGTGAATGTCACAGTGATGACTCTGGGGCACTGGTAGAGCTTACAGACCTTCCGAATCATGCAAGAAATGGAGTTCCCCACCAGATTTAGTGTATCAATGCAAGATTCCGCAGCCCATGTTCCCTTTGTTAGTAATCCTATTTTTCCCTTTTCCTCTCCATATTGCAACAGTTGAGCTTCTTAAGCTGGCTTTCTCTAGCAGAATGACAATATTTAGCCCTGAGGCCATAAGCTCTTTAAAATGCCAGTGAAAAATTATAAGAAGGAGAAAATGTTCTCTCTTCCTCTGCAACTAAGAGTTTCTGGTTGGAGAGTTGATCAGTTCAGAATTTGGTCTGACTAGGGATGAGTGTTTTTAATTTCCCTGTAATATCTGAGGCATCCCGCTACTGGGGACGAGGAGTATGTGTTTCCAAGGGGTGACATCCCTGGTCTACCAACATTGCCCTTCCTCGGGAGTTAGATTATTCTCTCCTTCATCAAAAGGAGATTCACCTGATTCATAAAATCGCTTTTCCCCCCAACAAACTAGATTCTAAAGAATCCTTCTGCACACTCTAAGGGTGACCGGGTGCTCAGCAGTTTAATGTTATTATTGCACAGACATCAGTTTCCTTAGAAACAGGGTGACCCCTATTGGAATGTGCATTCTTAGAAAGTCAGTATCCAAAGATGGAATGGATCTCCACACCGTAGGACACCCTCCTTTCCTGTATGCACTTCTCTGGTTCTTAGACAGCCTTTCTGACTTTTTGCTTGTCTCAGATGAGTAACCTGGTGGCCTCCCAGATAATGAATTACGCTGATGTCAGCTCCCGTGCCAACGCCATCGAGAAGTGGGTGGCGGTGGCGGACATTTGCAGATGCCTGCACAACTACAATGGCGTGCTGGAGATCACCTCGGCCTTAAACAGAAGTGCCATCTACAGGCTGAAGAAAACCTGGGCCAAGGTGTCCAAGCAGGTGAGCATCCGAGTGCGACACAGACTGCTGCTGAGAGGAGGAGAGGCTGGGAGACGAGAGCCAAGATAAATATTACTAATTAGGAAATCATTAGCTGAGATGAGCAGCATAGTTGCCAAAGAAAGGTGCCAACATGGGTAATTACCATGCTCTTACCACTTAATTAATTCCACTCATGTGCATTTCCAAAACATTCATTAAAACATTTGGGGTGGGGGTATAGCCTCAAACTATGTGACAATCAAGAGTTGCTTCCCCAATGATTTCGGGAGGGCACACTGATTTCAGGCGATGACCAATGAATGGATTCATTCTTTTCTCCCCAAGGTAGGGACACAGATGTCTTAGGGCCAAAAGACCTCAGGGTTCACCTTTTTCTTTGTCATTCATGTAGCAGACTTAAAGTTTTGGCAAAATGACTTAGATGTGCACAAACATAACTTTCTTAAATTTTTTTTTATTGGGTTCTACTTGCCCCTGACCTGTTGTTTTCACTCAGATAATTTCAAGATTCAAACCAAATCACAATTCTTCCCTGCCTTTTTTTCATCTGGGTTTCTGCCTGGGTATTGATAGGTATTGGGAGGGCTTCTCTGGGCTTCTGGAAGGTTCTCTGCACCCCTGGCTTCCTATTAGTCCTTTTCTGATTGGTCCCTGGGTACTTGCTCACCCTGCCCAGGAACCACCCAGTGCTGACCCTGCCCTGCTTCAGCTCTCATTGACTCTGCTGATGCTGTGAGCCTCTGTCTCTCAGGCTGGCTGCCCCTTGGTGACCCCCTATTGGATTTGTGCATTCTTCATTAGATGACTGCCAAAGGGCCTTGGGGGAATTTTCCAGGCTCCTCCATCCTGCATTGGTGCCTGTGGGTAGGAGGGTCTTTGGCAGGTGCTCTCTGCCTCACCTTCCCCAATACCCCACCTACCTGGATGTGCCCAGCCACGTTGGTGAAGGGCATCTACATGGTGCCATCTCTAGGGGACTAGACTAGAAGAAGAACATAACTACATTCTGCTGAGATGTTCTCAGGTCTTTCAGACCAGAGTTGTTTTCTGAATTATTTAAGCGCGTAAAAAGAAGCTTCCTGAGGATTTAAGCCCCTCTCTGAGACGTGTTATTTCTCACTCCTCTCTGTTTTGGCTTCTCTCTCCAAGCCTTTCCCTTTAGTATAAGAGATGCTGTAACTTCTTCACATGGCTGGACAGCAAGCCTAAGTCAGAGCCTTCGTCCACGCTTGCTTATTCCTTAGGAAAAGCACAGTGCTCTGAGAATCTTGATGTCTTAGAGCTCACAAGTCCTTTTATTAGAGCAAAGGCTGGACTTTGTGAAATAAAAGCCATGGTTTAAAAATACTATTATTTTTAAAGTTTCCTATTTGGAGATGATTTTAACTTCACTTGCAGTTGTGAGATAATATAGATATGTCCTACACATTGCTCCCACTTTCCCCCAGTGACAACCTTTTTATAACTGTAGACAATATCACAACCAGGAAATGAATGGACATTGGTACAATCTACCAATCTTACTCAGGACTCACCAGCTTTTCGTGTTTTTGTGTTTGGAGAGGTATTTAATTCTGTGTACTTTTATTACAAGGGTAGATTAGCGTGACCACAACCCCAGTCAGGATACAGCGTACGTAGTTCCATTACAAAGGACTCTAGTGCCATGCTTCAATAGCCATAACCACCTTCCTTCCAGCCCCATTCTCTGACTCATAACAATCACTAATCTGTTTTCCATCTCTATAATTCTGTCATTTCAAGCAGAGTATATAAATGGAATCATAGAGTATGTGACATTTTGAGATTTGCTTTTTTTAACTCAGCATAATTCGCATGAGCTCTATTTAAGTTATTACCTGTATCAATACTGTATTCTCTTTTATTGTTGAGTAGTATTCCATGGTATGGATATAATATACCACATTTTGTTTCACCATTCACTCCTTGAAGAACACTTGGGTAGTTTCTAGATCAGGGCTATTATGAATAGAACTACTATGAACATTACTGTAAAGGTTTTGTGTAAACATCAGTTTTCATTTCTCTGGGATAAATCTCTAAGAGTGCAATTGCTGGTTAGTGTATGTTTAGTTTTATAAGAAACTGCCAAACTTTTCCAGAGTAGCTATATCAGAAATGTATGAGTGATACAAGTTCTCTACATTCTTGCCAGCATTTGATATTATCATTTTTTAAAATTTAGTCATGCTGATAGCTCACTGTGACAAAAATGTGCACTTTTTAATGGTTCATGATGTTAAACTTCTTTTCATGTGCTTGTTTGCCATCTTCATATTCTCTTCAATGAAAGTTAGTATATAGAAATGTAATTTGATTTTGTAACATTGATCTTCTAGCTATAAACTTGCTGACCTCACCTAATAGTTCCACAAGTTTGTTTGTAGACTTCTTGGAATTTTTTTACGTAGACAATTATGTGATTTATAAATTTCTTTCTTAATTTATATGCCTTTTATTTTCTTTTTTGCTTTGTTGTTCTGATACTTCTAATACTGCATTGACTAGAGAGGCAAGAAAGGAAATACTTACCTTGTTCTCAGTCTTGGGGGCAAAGTTTTCAGTCTTTTACCATCCAACCTGGCCGTCAGTTTTTTTTTGTTTGTTTGTTTGTTTGTTTTTTTGTAAATGCTCTTTATAAATGAAGGAAGCAGTCATGTTTCCCTGGTTTTCTGAGAGTTTTTATAATTAGTGGGAATCAGAATGCTATTTTTAAGTGGACTTTAAACACTTGTCCCAGTAGCTCAGGAGGCTGAGGCAGGAGGATCACACATTCAAAGCTAGCCTCAGCAATAGCGAGACACTAAGCAACTCAGTGAGATCCTGTCTTTAAACGAAAAATATAAAATAGGGCTGGCGATGTGGCTCAGTAGTTGAGTGCTCCCAAGTTCAATGCTCAGTACCAAAGTAGGGGGAAAAAAAAACATTTATGTGAGAACCCAAAAGCTGGACACCAACCCCTGTGACTGTTTTTCCCTCAGGATCAGGTGCTGGCTGAACAGAGCGAATCACCCTGTCACACACTTGGTAGCACTTCACTAGGTTCAGTAAGTCATGCCTCAGCCTTCTTTTTCCTTCTCTTCCCTGTTTCTTTATTCCTTTGAAACTGGCACCAAGGAATCACCAAACTTTAAGAAAGCTTCCAGGCTTCTCTATAGTTGACTTTGAGAGGATGCAAATTTAGGGATAACCAAGGGATAGGAATGATAGGCTAATATTAAATCTGTTTCCAATTTTGATGTAACACCTGAGGAGGCATTAAATAGATTACACTATTTCAACCACATGCATGAGTCACCCCTGGTGACCTTAGCACGAGTTGATGTACTGTCCCCCCAAGAGGCTGTGTCTGTGGCCAGGCATCTCACTCTGGGCCTAGTTGCAGATGTGTCTGCTTCAGGGAGTCTGGGTTGCACCATCTGTTCTGCAGCTGTCCCTTCAGATCTGTCCAGGGGATCCTGAAGGCCTGGTGGAATCTGCAGTCTGCAGCCCTCTACGTGGCTGTGGAACAGACTGTACTTCTGCAACTTCTTTGAGCTAAGGCCATCCTTGGGCCAAGAAAGAGGCCTCCCAGAGCCTTCAGAAACCAAGATGGGGAACTGTTGGCATTATTTTGAAAGCTATCAGGAACTGTGCAACTACTTTCTAGGCTGAGGCACAGGGGGAGAGCAGCTTTGCTTTGGGCTTGCCAGGTGCTTTACCCAGTAGGATCTGAGGCTTCAGGGCTCAGCCAAGCAGCCTGGGTGTGAGTATCACCAGAAACAGGTTCTTTTCCCCAAAGGCCATCTTACCATGGAAGAAACTCCAGACTAATGTCAACAACCATGTGCTTTATTAGTAAATATCTGTTATACTTTTTTAACAAATTGATGATCATTATCATCAAAGAAAGAATTTAGAGCAGAAGATATTGCTCAGTCAATGCCAAAGCAACCAAATATGCACTTTGATTGTTTAAAGATTAATACAAAAAAGATTCATGGTGAAAAACTCCCTGACATGAGACCTTTCCTTTAATATTTTGTGTTCTACACATGCTTTTCCAGTTCTTCAAGTTCTTTAATTTTCCGTGCATTACAATTTTTCTTTTCTAAACACTGTTCTTTCTTTATGGCTAAATGTATGCAGAGAAGCACTTGCTCTTCTCCCCAAGTTGTTGTTCTTTTTTGTTAATCATGCCAACATTGTGCCCTGCCTCTGCCTTGAAATCATATCACACAATGACCTTTGTTCTAGTGAAGGTTTCAGCACCTGCCTCTGCAGAAGAGAGCTGGCAGCTCACTATCTGTTGTGATTTAAATATTAGGTGTCTCCCAAAAGCTCATGTGTGAGACAATGCAAGAAAGTTTAGAGGTGAAATGAGTGGGTTAAGAGAGCCTTAACCTAGTCAATGCATTAATCTGCTGATAGGGATTAACTGGGCAGTAACTATGCAGGTAGGAGGTGGCTAGAGGAGGTGAGTCATTGAGGGCCCATTGGGGGTTTGTATTTTGTCCATGGTGAGGGGAGTCCCTCTCTCTGCTCCCGGTGGGATGTCCTGAGCTGCCTTCCTTTGCCACACTGTTTCTGCCATGATGTTCTGCCTCACTTTGGGCCCTAAGGCGTGGAGTCGGCCATCTATGGACTGAGACCTCTGAAACTGTGAGCCCCCAAATAAACTTTTCCTCCTCTAAAATTTTTCTCAGGTATTTTGGTCACAGAAGTGAAAAGGCTGACTAAAACAATATCTTATCAAGCCATGAGATTCTCATGACAAACTAAGTTTTTTCTTTCTGTTTTAGACGAAAGCTCTAATGGACAAACTTCAGAAGACTGTTTCATCTGAAGGAAGGTTTAAAAATCTCAGAGAAACCCTTAAAAAGTATGTCTATCTTAAGTCATTCACAATTTATAAATATGTTTACCTAATTTTTAAAAGTTTATGAGTGGTGACCCACCTCCTTCATTGCTGGAAGAGAAAAGCAAATAGAACATGACTTCCATTGTCTTCAGTATTTTGGATTTTTTCCTTCTCACTTGGAACACTGTGGATATAGTGAGGATCTTACAGATGTACTCATGGTATGCAGATTGTTCCAAGTAAGAAGAAAATGTTACTGTAAAAAGTTTCTTGAGTCAGTATTTTCTAATCTAAGTACAACGATTTCCTATGATTTTTTAAATTTAAATATTCCAGCACATATGATTATTGTTATTTATTTTTGGCCCTTTATTTCTGGATATCTCTCTCTCTCTCTCTCTCTCTCTCTCTCTCTCTCTCTCTCTCTCTCTCTCTCTCTCTCTCTTTCCACACACACACACACACACACACACACACACACACAGCATAGAATATATTCTCTTGCAACTAGTTTTCTCAAGATGTAGCACATGAACTTGACTCACTCTGGAAAAACATTAGTCTTGTGATGGTATGAGTGAAAAAAAGCTTAATAGTGATAACAACAAAAACAGTAATGCAACAATAATAAGATACGAATTATTTACTGAAAGACAGGCTCCATGCTAAGTACTTGATGCATCTTTTTTAAAAAATATTTTTTAGCTGTAGATAGACACAATGCCTTTATTTTATTTATTTATTTTTATGTGGTGCTGAGGATCAAACCCAGTTCCTCACATATACTAAGCTAGTACTCTACCACTGAGCTACAGCCCCAGCCCCTTGACACATCTTTTAAAATCTCACAACAAATTTAAGAGATAAGCTTTTCTGTCTTCATCTTACAGATGAGGGCACTACAGTTCAGAGAGTTTGCCCACTGCCACTGAGTAACTGGTCAGCTGGGATCAAAGCCCAGTTCTTTCTGCACCAAAAGTCCATGTTCTTAGCCTCAGACCTCTTCCAGGAAACCAAGTATTCCACTTCCCACCAAAAACAAAACAGGTGACTCCCTTTAGTGAGTAGCTATAATGTTGGTTAAGTCTATACCTTCTAAAATATTGAAGTACTAACTTAAACATAGAACAAGTTTACTGTAGTGTGAGGCTCTGACCACAGCAATTTTCTTTATGATGTTCATCCACCAGGAAGGTGAGAGCAAAGGGGTTTGTTTTCCCACATGCTTCTGCCCCTCCGAGAAGTATGGACAGCTTACAAGTACTGCAAATAATTCCTGCTAGCAAACATCTTTTATTTGTCCCTAAGTCGTCCTGTTGTTGGGATATGCCATTGTCTCACATTTGTAAAGCATGGGCTGTAATTTTGTATTGTATTCTATTGTAAAATTTGTTTAAAATGTGCGTATCATGAGAGTGCATCTGACAATGCAATAAAAAGTCTTTGTTCTTCAGGATGGAAGCAGCTTAGTTGCTTCCTGTTTAAATTGGGGAGGGAAGTGGATATTCATGCAAATGAGTGTGAGAACAAATATTTCTTGATCTTGCAGTTGTAACCCCCCAGCAGTTCCTTACCTTGGAATGTACTTGACAGACTTGGCATTTATTGAAGAAGGAACACCCAACTTTACCGAAGAAGGCCTTGTCAATTTTTCCAAAATGAGAATGGTAGGTGATAATTTCATAACTGGCTTGTGTTTATGACTCTAGTGGCTTACAGAGTAGAAGCTTGGTAACAAAGTCAATGTTTGCTTTTTAATCTCAAGGGAGAAGAGGTAGGGAGACTAGGGCTAATATCTGCTGTTGGCTAATTGAGATTTTTAGCAGTCTTTTCTGCTTGCTATCTGGGTCAAGGGGATGAGGAATACAATTTCAAGGATGATTTTCTAAGACTGACCCATGGTAGGCAGGTGCTGAAGGCTTCTTGTTGGACAATCAGATTCTGAGCACCAAGTTAGAAGCAGGAGCCCATAGGCAGTAGCACCCAACATGTCCCTCTCCCAAACTTGTGGCCACCTGGTGCCAGCTGCTCCTCCAGTTTTGGATTCAGTATCTTCTTGCTGTTGGAATTTCACACAGTTCCTAGGATAAGAAAATCCCAGGCATAGAAAATCATTAATGGGCTTCACCTACTGGAGGAAGGGCCCTTGGGAAGAAGCCCCAGAAGAGTGCTTTGTGCTGCAGGGAAATAACTTTGCTCTGCTTCTGTTACTGTTGCTGTTTTTCTCTCCTCCTGTTAGATATCACACATTATCCGGGAGATACGACAGTTCCAGCAGACTGCCTACCGAATAGACCATCAGCCAAAGGTAAAACACTGCCGTTGTGAGGGAATTAAGAAAGAAAAAAAGTGGCAATTAATGAATTAGAAAACAACAATAGAGTTGATCAGTTATACCAAAACTGACTCATGGAAAGAACCAATAAACTAGAAAAACTTCAATAAGCCTGAAAGAAAAAAAAAATAAAGGAGGGCAAAAAGAACATCAGTTATCATCAAAGTTCTACTGATTTTTACATCCTGTATTTCATGTGAATCTTCCCCTCTTCTTCTATTTCTGACACCAAACATTCTACTTGTGTGTGTGTGTGTGTGTGTGTGTGTGTGTGTGTGTGTGTGTGTATGTGCGACTGGGGATCCAACCAGGGCCTCACTTACTAAACAAGTGCTCTACCTCTCAGCTACATCCCTAGCCCTCCAACCACTCTAGAATGCAAAATCTGTATTGCAAATTACAGCTGGCAGAGCTCTCTGAAATACAAAGTGGCATATGCCCCCTGCCGCACACAAAACATTTCATTGTTTTCCAATTACTCTTAGGATTGGAAAAAAAAAAGAAAAATTCTTAACATTACTAAGAAGTCTTGCTTTTCATGGCCCTGGCTTTTCTTGATTCATTTCGCATGACACACTCCCTTCTCTCTCCATTTCAACCACAACTGTTCTTTTTCTTTTTTTTTTTTTTTTGAAAGATTATCTTTAGGGGCTGCAGTTGTAGCTTAGTGGTAGAACACTTGCCTAGCCTTTATGAGTTTGATCCTCAGCACCACATAAAAATAAATAAATTAAATAAAGGTATTGTGTTCATCTATAACTAAAATACGAATTTTAAAAAAGGCTCTTTTTCAAGGTAGTTTTAGCTATCTGATATCACAATTGAGAAGGTAATACAAAAATTTCTACCTACCTCACCAGTCATAATTTCCTATCATTAACATCTTAACATTAATATCATTAATATAGTACATTTGTTAGAATTGATGAACCAAGATTGATACATGATTATTAACTGAAGATCATAGTTTATTCAGATCCCTTTGCTTTTTAAAATATTTTTATTAGGGCTTTATAATTATACATAACAGTGTGGTTCATTTTGACATATTCATACATGCACGTAATATAACTTTCTTCATTTAATGCCACAGTACTTCATTTTTTCTCCCTCCACCTTGTTCCTCTGGCTCCTCTTCTTTTAACCTAGTGGTCTTCCTTCTATTATATTTTATTTATTTATTGTTTTTTTAATTGGTGCTTTATACATGTGGGACTCACTGAGGTACATACATACATGTGCAGAGCATAATTTGGTCTGTTTCTTTCCACAGTTCCTTTCTTTTCCTGGTCCTACTCTCTCCCCCTCTATCCACTTCCTCTACTCCACTGATCGTCCTATTTTCTTGATATCCACCTCTTTTTCTTTTAATTTCTTATTTTTCTCTATATATTCTATATATGAGAAAAAAATGTTTGACCTTTGACTTTCTGTGTCTGGCTCATTTCACTTAGCATAGTAGTTTCCAGTTCAATCCATTTACCAGCAAATGACATAATTTCATTCTTCTTTATGACCAAGTACACTCTATTGGGTATATACTACATTTTCTTTATCTATTCATCTGTTGAAGGGCACCTGGGTGGGTTTCATAACTTGGGTATTGTGAGTTGTGCTGCTATGAACATTGATGTGGCTGTATCATTGTAGTAGGCTGATTTTAGTTCTTTGGAACAGATATCAAGGAGTGGGATAGCTGGGTCATATGGTGGTTCTATTGCCAGTCTTTTGAGTATAGATTCCCTTACTTTTTACCTAATGTAATTTCTCTGTTTCAGGATTCGTTCATAATGCATTTCATTTAGGAACCCCCATCAGTGTGGGATTCTTTTTCTTTTCTTTTTTGAGGACTTAATAATTTGCTGCTACTATAAGATTTTCCAGGCTGATCTTATATATTTCTCTCCCCAATGCTAGAATCAGATATTTCTCCTGAATCTCTAACTCCTTGTATTGGAGAATGATATTAGGAACCATATGGACTCTTGGTGTGCATACTTCAGAGGTTCATTTCTCTTAGGTGCTCCGAGCTGACAGAACACAGAAATGTATGTGTGTTTTCTAACCCATGTGTCTCCACACATAAGTACTTCCATGTGTAACCAAATGTATTTGTTTTAAGATACACCCAACTTCATACAGAAGACTTCAACTCTGTTCTGTCACATATGAATCATCCTAGCCCTACTCTACATTTGTATATATTTAAATGTCCATTCTAACAGTGAGAAACAGACTCTTTAATAGGTCCCTAAGTTTTGCTTTATATATGTTTGCTAAAGGGCTTTCCATATCTCTGTCTGGGGTGCCCTTCCTTCTGCATTGCACACTTAACTTGTTCATAAATCAAGTCTCATTTTCTCAGGCACTCCTCACTTTTTAGCTTTTATTGCACTAGGTACCTCTACTTTCCAGCACTTACTTCTGGAGTTGCCATTTTTACTTGTATTTGTTTGCTTACATGTATACGTGTAACATCCGTGAGGATCAGAGCCATGCCTCTTGTGTTTAGTTTTGTAGCCCCCCAGCATCTTACACAGTACCTGCACAGTAGTAGATAATAAATGCCTCTTGAGTTAAACCAAGTCAGGATGAAAAACAAGGTTGTCATTGTCACTGTTCCTATTCAGTTTTGACCTGAAAAAAATAGCCAAGCCAATGAAGCAATAAAAAGTAGTATAAGGTATAAAAAATTTGAAAGTAAAAATTAAATGTTATAATTCACAGATGATTTAATCAGCTCCCTAGAAAATCCAGGAAAAATCTGATTAAAGAAGTATAGCAACCTAACATGAAAGCCAACAATTTTTAACACAGGATGAAATATAACATAAAACTCTCATTAAAAAAAGAAACAAATCTATTATGCTTAGGATTATGTGGAACAAGAAGTGTACAAGACCTTTATGAACTGAAGTATATGCAGGAGGTACTGATTATATAGCTAAATTAAGTTTATGAATCAGAAGACTTGCTGTTATATAAATGTTCTCAATTTAATCTGTAAATTCATTGAAATCTTAATATAAATCCAATATGGATTTTCATGGAACTTGACAAACTTATTCTGAAATTCATAAGGGACCTTAGGTGGAAAAAAAAATGATGAGAACTTTGCAAAAAGTAAGAACAGGAAGTGAGAATTTTTTTCTTCCAAATACAAATATATGTTCTAAAGATAGAGTAAATAAAACAGGATGATATTCCCATAAGAATAAAAATTTAATGGACTGAAGTCCAGACACAGATTTTATCATTATGAAAATCTAATATGGGATAAAGAAGAAACTTACCAAAAGTTCCAGAAAGAAACTGATCATTTAGTAAGTGGAATAGGAATTGAACTCTGCATCTTATACCTTTTGCAAAATTAGATTTCAGATGAGTTTTTTACTTAGATATAAAAAGAAATATTCAAGTAAAAAACAGTGTGCAACATTTATGTCCTTTAGATTTGAAAGACCATTCTTTACAGAATGCAAAAGCTTAAAAAGACAAGCTTGATAAAATTTACTACATGAAATCTACTGTATGAAAATGTCATTCTGTATGACAATGATGACAATGGACAGTTACTTATAAAGTCAAAATGCCAGCAGTGGACTAGGAGATAATATTTTCAGCATATAAAACAAAACAAAAGAATTTGTAAAAATATATAAGAAAAACATAAACAACGTAGTAAAAAAATTGAGGACTCTGAGCATTTCATTCACAGAAGAAACAAAAACTGTCAATGAAGATTTGAAAAATGCTCAACTTCACCAATAAAATTTGTAAATTATAATATCATTCTCACCTTAGGAAAAATTAAATAGATTGATAATATAAATAGTAGTCAGGATATGGGAAAACAGGTAGGATTAGTAACTTTGAAAGTCATGTTACATTATCCTTTAAAATTAAAACTTGTACACCGAGCAACTGGAACTTTTATATGCATTGCTGGTGAGAGTAAGATCACCCACCCATTTTGGAAAACTGCCATTGGAGTTTTCTTATAATGTTAAGTATGTATTATGACACAACCATTTCTCTCCAAGGGAGAAATGAAGATATGCTCATTAAAAAAACTCATGTAAAATGTCCATAACATTTTTTAAAAATAGCCTCAAGTTGGAAACAATCCCAGTGTCCATCAACAGATGAATGGGTAAGTGAACTGTGGTATATTTCTACAATGGCACACTGCTCAGCAATGAGAGTAAATATTACGGATACATAATACAGCATGCGTGAATCTCAAAACATTAACACTCAGTGAAGTAAACCAGACAGGAATGAGCTTATGCTGTATGTCCATTTATATGAAGTTCCTGGGTAGACAAAATTAATGTGTGATAGGAATCAGAGCAGCAGCTGCTTCTGTGAGCAGATTGGGAAGTGCATGGAGGAGCTTCTGTGTATGTATGTATGTAACTTACATGGGTGCATACAATTATCAAAACTGATCAAACTTTTCATATCACTTATGTATGTTATATCTCAATAAAAATAAGAAAATATTTTCATGGAGAACACCCTATCCCTCCAAATCTTTATTTCTAGTGTCATTTCCTTTCATTTCATTCCTGGTGTCTACCCAAGCAAAGTGTTCATATATGAGCATCAGGAAGCTTGCTAATAAGGATTTTCCTGTAACTGTGTAATGGTGAAATATAGACAGCAACTCAATGTCTATCGATGTAGAGCATTAAAGAAACTTGAGTATATTGCACTATCAATACTGTACCACAGTTAGAGCTCTCTATATTGACATGGGAGCACTCCATAAGTTACAATTAAGAGAGGAAAGCAGAATACAATGTAGGTCATAATGTCATCTATGATAACAGGGGAAATGGTTTCTGTAAGTGCATGTAATGTCTGTAAAAATACAGTAACACATCTGGGAGACAATACATGCCAAATGGTAACAGTGGTGCTTCTTGGGGAAGCTACCTGGGACAGAGGTGGGAAATGACTAGAGATGTTTGATTAAAATAAAAGAGAATATATTCACAACATTTTTTAGTAATACGAAAATTTTAAATGTTTAAGAGAAAATGCTGAATGTGTCAGATTCCATTCAGAAAGGTTTTTAGTGGTGTTCTCAAAGAAATGCAAGCTGCAATGTCTTTTTTTTCAGGTCACACAGTACTTGCTTGACAAAGCCCTCATCATAGATGAAGATACGCTTTATGAGCTGTCACTAAAAATTGAACCTCGACTCCCTGCTTGAAGATCTGGCCTTGCCCCGAGACCTCGGCGTTTCCATGGAAAGGGAACAGTCAGAACTGTGCATGCCATGCCTCACACGGTGCAGCGGGGACTGGGGAAAGGTGAAGCCAGTCTCCTGTCTCCATTGAAGAAGATGGAACTGGACTGAGCCAACCCCAGCTGTGTGGGTCAAAGTCAGCTGCTTCAGCCCTGGGTGGGAAGATGAAAAGACTGATACTGTAAAGCTGATGGTGCATTTTATGTAAGGGAATGTAAGATGGGAGAGGCTTGTAGCCACTTTCATGAAGCTGGTAAGAAGGTAAATTTCCCTCTGCCCCTTGTTCTGTTAGAACCTGGGGACAAGGGTCCACAGAAAAGACCTGTGATGTTTCTCTGGCACTTCACTGGCCTGGGCACACCTGCCAATCTTCTCCTAGGGTTTAACTGCTTCCATGACACTTCTTTCCATTACAAGCTTCACAGGAAAGCCGAAGCCTCCTCTCTAGGGCCCACACATCAGCAGTGCCAGTCTACAGCATGTGCATGGTTCTCAGTGCATTATAAATATTTATATTTGAGGAATGGTATGTTCTGAAACTGCCTTTTCAGTCTTTAGGCAACAGGACAGGAAAAAAAAAAAGAGATAAAACTCTAGTGGATTTGTTGGTAACATTTCCTTAATTTAAAACATTAGGCTGTGCCCCAGAGGATTTCAGCCTGTGGCCATCTTGGGGTGAGAGTGGGGGCTTCTTCCTGAGATTGGTGGTCCCAAGAAGCTACCCACTTGGAGAGGCAGCTGCAGAATTTGCAGAAAGGTGCATGCCACCTCACCGACAAAACTGTGGAACAAGATCAAAGGCCACCAAGTGCTATGGGGAATAATGGGTTTCATTGCTAAGTGAAAATATATACCTAAAAACCATCTTTGTACCTCGTTTTGCTTGTTTCCTTTTCTCTGATAGTATAATAGGAATCTTCTGATTTACACAAACCTTTTTTTTTTAAAGGCTCGCTATGAGCATGGATTGTATTTTTTAAAAACTGTTTCATGGGATTTTCTTTTGAAAACCCACACTTCCATGTGCTGTTGGTAGACAATCCTCCCCCACCCCAGCCATCTTTGTTTAAAAATGGTTTTGAGATCTTTCTGAGTGAGAATTCTGTAACTGCATGGGAAAAATGGGCCCAATGACCCAACAGCTCTCACAGCAGAAAGCCAATTTCAGAGGTTAGTCCTGCTGCCCATGGCTGGGAATGTGGCCTCAGTTTTATGGAGATTGTCAGTTGTAGAGGAAACAGGGCTATTTTATCGTTTACCTCCCTCTTCTCTTCTCAGGGAGACTACTGCTTTAAAAGAAGAAAACACGACAGAGTTATTATTACCTGAGCCTGTTGTACCTGACATTTGCTCTTGAAAGCATGAAGCTTACTTATGCTAACAATGAAAAATGGATCTCTCTGGCTGTTTTCCCTCTTCTTTGCACTTTAATTTTTTGGTAGAGCTAACAGCTGATTAATAAGTTTCCGTTAGCTCTTAAGACCCCATGGAAGAGCTGGCATTGATAACGTATCATAGAAGTAAAGAAGGTACTTTTTTTTTTTTTTGCACAGTAAGGGCCATCTCTGTACATACTACATAGTGAAATATCAAATAAGGAAAAGAAAGTATTTATAATATATGAAAACCATTCCAAAAATATTTTCTGTAGCTCATATTAGCCAACAGTGTAGCATTAGGCCCAAGGAGGGTTCATTATGGATGCTTTACTTTTCTTTTTTCTTTTTAAAAAATTGCTTGTTTGTTCTCTTTAGTTTCAGACAAGAGATTGACTGCATCTTGATGCATGATGAGAAGCATGGATGTTGGATTCTAATCATGCACACCTTGTGATTTATTTCTCACTGTTCAGAAACCAAGGGTTTGAAAAAATATGTGTCAATTGCACCAAACACCTCATGTTCTTGCAGAAGAAAAGCTAGGCAAAGGTTAGCTTTCTTGATTCAAAAATAAAAAAAAAGTGTTGGAAGGTGAGCAAAAACCAGGACAAATTCACGAGAGGACCACGCACATACTTGGTACCTAGCTTCAGGCAAAGCACCACATGGAAAAATCAATGAGTTGTACCCTGCCCTGGAGTCCTATGGCCTTCTGAAGGGGAAGGGATGCCTCTATGTGCACTTTCCTTGGAAGTTTGAACCCCATTTCTCTGACCCAGCTGTTCCAGAGGCACTGCCATTTTTATATTAAAAAAAATGACAGGAGTTTCAAATGCTCCTCCTCTTTTGCAATGCAGCTTTTCCTCACAGTGACAAAACTTCTGAGCCTAATTTCTGTAGCATGTTGGAAGTGCCTCCCAGTGGTCAGACGTGACTTTTAGCATTTTATTGAGTTCAATGCTGTCTTTTAGTGTTATCTTGAGTCACATGGCCCTCCTGCTTCGTTTCCTACAGCTAGAAGGAGAGAACTCCACCTCCAAGAGAGTTCCCTTTGACAAGCTGCACTATTTGTGGGTCAGCTGAGATAGAAACACATGTTTAAAATAAGAATCAACAACACAACAACAACAACAACAACAACAACAAATCCTCAATTTGGTCACACTTAAAATTCTCCAGAGCAATTTATGTTGTCTCTTCTGACTGTTAAAGTCTTGATCCTCCTCTCCTCCCAAGCTTTGTGTGTATTGTGGCACACAGCGCATGCTTGCCAGGCTCAGTCCCCCTATATTCTATTCCGGGAGACCGGTTCTAGGAGTAGGAGGTCAGTCTCTATGAGCCAAGTAACAAACATGTATACTACAAACTTAACCCAGAAACTCAGAAGTAAAATCCAATTTCATGCTTTCAAATGAATACTCACATTTTATGCTGTCAATAGAGTCATCTTGAGGTTTTTAGGGGATGCCTTTGGTTATTAACTAAGACTTTCAGTTTTGCCACAGGGAGAAGTCTTTTACCTAAGCTGATATACTTTCTGACAGAGTCAGGCATGAAATAGAACATTGTCACTTTTCCTTAGTGTTTCTGTGAAGGAATTTAAAGAGGAAATTTTAAACTGCTCTTGCAGGATGTTCAAGCTGCTCTCACAATATCTCCATTGCTGGCAAATTTCAGCGGACCTTAGGGCACTGTTTATAGACAAGTGAAACTCATGGCTACTGGATAATTTGGAAAAGAAAATCCATTATGTGCCTATTTGGAAGGTGTGGTGAATCAGCAGCTCTTCGCTCACATTGTGAGACAAGACCTCGGGCCAGCAAGGAGTTGGCAGCTTTTAAGTTCTTAAAAGAAGTAATGCAGTAAAGAAGTTATTCCTAATAAAGTTAAATTTTATTTGTAAGCAAAGGATTTCCTTACTTTTCCAAGTTTCATTTTATTCCCTCTGAAAAAGAATCTCTCTCTTTATTTTGAACTCAAGTGCAAGTTTTTTTAAAAACCTGCAAAAAACTTTACACTGGGTGTGGTGGCATACATCTGTATTTCTTGCTACTCAGGAAGCTGAGGATAGAGGTCTACAAGTTTGAGCCCAGTGTAGGTAACTTAGTGAGATCCTGTCTCAAAATAAAAAAGGGCTGGGGATGTGGCTCTGTTGGTGATCATTTGCTTTGCATGAATAAAACCCTGGGCTCAATCTCCAGTACTGAAAAAATAAAATAAATTAATAAATACAAGAAAAAGATAATCTCTTGTTTATGGCCAGATTACATGTCCATTGGCAGAAGGAATCAGTAAATGAGATTCATTTTCATTTATGTAAGAAATTTTGTAAGTCTAAATATTGACTTATTTACAGTCACCACTGTATGATACCTGGTAGTAAATCTAATCAAAATGTCAGTTCTCAGTGCCCACTGGTGACTTAAAATTAAGAAGGGCAGAGTAAAAGTGGGACACAGTCTTCTTGTACTAGGTGTAAACACATGAATGATTCCAAAAATCATTCATCTCAGGTGCCACACAGCATGACATTGACATTAGGATTGATTGTACTGATCTAATCTGCTCGAGAAAAATGAAAGTTCTACTTAATGATGTTGAACCACTGTCTTTCACACAATCCATTTCAACTTTCATTAGAAAGCTGGTTGTGAAAGGGCACTGGACCAGGCATCCCTGCCCTGAGTCCTAGCCCAAATCTGCATCCACTAGCTGGAAAACCTTAGGCCAGTGTTTACACCTCTCTGAGCCTCAGTTTCCTCATCTGTAAAATGGGGTTCATCGTAATTTCTGTGCTGTCTACCTCACAGGGCTGTCGTGAGGACAAAATGGCTTAGAATGTAAACTGTAAAGTGCTGTCCAAATGTGAGGTAACCTGATTACCATCCTCAGCTCTCTTTTGCAGAGAAATTAAATGTATTTCTTTATTATTTGTGTGTGTGTGTGTGTGTGTGTGTGTGCGTGTGATGGAGAAACACATGTCAGTTGGAGAAGCATATTGTGTCCAGTACTTAGCAAATCTGCTGATATTTGTGATTCCGACAGAGGAGTTTGTGCTGTGGCCTAACATTTGCCAAGTGAGGTGTAAGTTATGCCTATATGCAAATTAAACTGCGCCTTTCTTGAATACTTGGAAATCTCATCAGTTTTTTATTCTTGCCCTATTTTTCTAATTGTCTTCTTGATAACAATGAGCTTTTTCAGTTATTCTTTTAAAGTTCAGGGTGGAAAACAGATTAGAAAAAGTACATGTTGCTGACACCAAAGTATCAGAGAACGGGGGACTTCAGAAAAAATATGGAAAATCATTTAGTCCCACTCACTTTCTAGTCTTTCATTGGTCTTGTGAGATCCACAGCACATGTTTGACTACTGCCCAGAACAGCTCAGCTTCATCCAGGGCAGCTCCATGCTCCTGGCAGTTTTTGGAGACAAAGAAGCTGCAGCAGTGGAATCCTGGCTCAGCCATTACTAGTTCTGACCTTGATGGGCTCCTGAGCTGTCTGAAGTTGTCCTTATCCATAAAACAAGACTCATGTCTATTCCTACAATTACTGCAATGGTTACATGGAGTGATATATATATATTCGTAATATTATATTATTAATATATATACATATGTCTACTATCATTTCTGTCAAGTAGATGAAGTTGTCCTCACATTTAGAGCTGAAGGAACCAGGATACAGTTGTTGAGCACAAAAGGGAACTGAGCAGAGGGATCCCTGCTGCCCAATTAGCTTCTTTCTAATTCTGGCATGAGTGATCCAGACTGATGGGGTTGCAGGGAACCAGGTTCGCTTCATCCTATTACTCAGCCAAACCACAGGCCTGCATGGCCAGATCTGAGTTTTACTCTATGCACACTCCAGCTTGATTTGGGAATAGAAAAGAGAATAAGCCCAGGACGGGATATTTCTTTTAAAGCAAGGGATATGGTAAAATCCAGCCACTGGTCACACTGGGCACTAGAGCCAGGGAGCTTTGAAGGGAGTGGGCAGTGATAAGAAAGGAAGAAAGGGCATGTCACGGGGCTTGTAGTTGAATGGATTTTCAGACGTTTTGGAATTTCTGCGGTGAGTCACTTGTGCTAGTTGCCAGTCCCTCCTAATAACCTTGAAAGTGACCAGGCCCTGACAGAAGGATGGCAGCCTCTTTTTCCAACAACATCTCAGCTTCTACCTTGACCCACTCATGTGTAAACTCAGTGTAAAATATAAGCAGTTGAGGTAAGAGATGTGGAGGAGGCCCTAAATGTCCATTAATAAAGAATTATAGGAAAAAGAAAATGAGGGATTTTCACCATAACTACCATTCTTGAAAATTTGCACATCTGTGCCCTTCAAGAGCCTCACAGTTGGGCTGGGGATGTGGCTCAAGCGGTAGCGTGCTCCCCTGGCATGCATGAGCCCGGGTTCCATCCTCAGCACCACACACAAACAAAGATGTTGTGTCCACCGAAAACTAAAAAATAAATATTAAAAATTCTCTCTCTCTCTCTCTCAAAAATAATTTAAAAAAAAGAGCCTCACAGTTTTCTGGATCTCAGAACTGGGCTATTACAGGGTGACTGGAACTGACTTTGAAGTAAGTGTGTGTCCACAAAAAGACCTCACTGTCCCCCCTACCCCTACCAGCCAGCAGAGCCCAGTCTCTGGAGCAGCTCTTGAGCCCCACAGTCCTCCAGCTCACTGCCTGTGCCCTCCAGGAATCCTGACTCTGCAGGACCATGAAATCTGCTTGGTTAATCCCAATCTGTGATTATTTTCATGAAGTAACATAGAAGAACCTAGAAAATATATAAGTATAAATTACTTGAAAGGCTATCACTCTGTTAGGACACAGTGATGACATATGTGTACTAACTGAGGAAACCAATATACAAAAAAAGTGCTTGAATTCCAGGTTTCAACATGAGGGATTTTTACACGTGGGTCCATTCATAGAACCCCCTCAAGTTGAGAACCTTTCCAGACCATGAGAAGACCTCCTCATGTGCTCTCCTGATCAGTCTCTTGTGCGGTGTTTACATTTTTGCCATGGTCATGTTGAAAAGAATGGAAACTCTGACAGAGCCTTGTTAGGAATAATTCCTGAGTCTCCATTCCCCAGCTCCATAATCCCCTCTGAGGCTGGCTGAGCCCTAAGAAGGGAGAGAGAGGAATCAGCTGGCAGTGTTCACGTGGTCACAGAAACTAGGTACGTGACTGTCACCAGAAGCCTAGGCAGGCTCCCTTGAAATGGCAGGGCTGCTGTCCAAAATCCTGGTGGGTCATTGCTATTTACAGGCCACCTTTCCGGTTCATGGTGGATGGCCCAAGGAGGGCTATTTTTAAGCAGGGATATGGCCTGCAGGGCCTTCTGGGTGGCAGATTAAGCTCATAGAAGGCGAGACAGTGTAGCCATCTACTTCAGATGGCCTGATCCTGAACAGAAATGTGATTGCTATTATCTCTGAATCCAGGCCTCAGACAATAAGCTGGAAGGAGGTCCTCCTAGCCTCTGGCTGAGGTCCTGATTAGCAGCTGGGGAGAAGCAGCTATAGACAGCTTTTCTCTCCACTTTGGCCTGAGAAGTGCATTCTCCAGAGCTAACAGGGTCCCCAGGATGGTGCTCCTGACAGAGGGGAGAAGCAAGTCACCCAACAGGTACACAGCCTCTCCTGCTGGCCCTTTCACCCTGAGGCCAGGTCCTACAGACCTGAGTAGCTTGCAGATTCTCAAGAATCCCTCTGAGAACCTCAAGGGGAGCAGTCTGAGGAACTGGGTAGGAGGGGGCAGACACAACTCTGCCTTTTCTCTTTATAGGGGAGAGAACCATTTCAGAGAAAGGGCAGGTGCCAGAAAAGGCCCAGGGCCCAGTGGAAGAAGAGTCAGTGGCTGGCTGTCAAGGGCACAGCTGGGGGAACCAGTGCTTTCTGAGTCTGAGACAGGATTGGCCAGGATGGACCCCGCAGGCCCCGCCCAGCACGAGAGCCTCTTCAAGGCCAGACTCTGCCTAGAGCTCCTGTTACACTTCTTGGCTGTGTGCAGGCAGCAGGACAGGACGTGGCAGACTCCCGCTTCAAGGTCAGTGAGACTATGAAACTCTGCTTTATTTCTCCAAAGAGGGAGAATTGCTAGAGCCAGTGTGAGGGGGTTTGGAAGAGTAAACCCAGGGCTGTGGACCAGGAGCAAGTATAGGTCAGTTGCTGTGGGCACTGCACATGTGTGAAGAAATAATGGTACCTGTTAAAGAAGCCAGGAGAGTGTCTGTCCTTGACTCAAGCCCACTCTTCCCTGTACACAGGCAGGGACAGCTCAGCAGGAGATGCCAGAACCATAGTAGCACCCTGCTCAAAGTGCCTCTATTCGATAATGAATCAGAATTTTTCGTTGGGAAAAAAGCTATAAATGTAGATTTTTTATGTTGCACTTAGGACATTAAACGTCAGGTTCCTTTTCCTTGTAATTTATAGAGACAACTTCACTTATTTCTGGGAATGTTTTTACAGCATCAAAAGAGGTACAAAATCAATCAACCTAGAAAATTAAAATTTTTGAGGACTTCAAAAAGAGCTGATTAATTACCAATAAGCTGAACCCAATTTAAACTGTTTGCTAGAGATTCATTTTTAAATTCATGAATATAATGAAAAAAATGAGTCAAGGAATTGTTTTCCCACCCTCCTTTCTACCAAAACCAAAGCCAAAAAAAAAAAAAAAAAAGGCTTTCTACTTGGGCTGAATGTATTTCATCTCTGGCAAAGACCTGCTCTTGGCTTACTGACTTGCTTGGCTCTCAGGGGTCACTTCTCTTTCACTGTGTGTGGGTGGCATCTCTACCTTCAGATGCTCTGCTTTAAGGGTGTGGAGAGTGACAGTTGCCATACAGTCCACAAACTTTGGCTCTTCTCAGTGCTGCCCTTCCCCACAAACCTTGCCAGAAACACTGTGGATTGCTCTGTGACCCTTCACAGAGGCAGCTGGAGTCGGCCAGGTGGCAGCGGAGCCCTCATGGCAAGGCCACACTTGTGGTGAGCTGTTTCCAGAAGAGCGGCTCTTCCTGCTGCAGCTCTCATACTTTCTGTTTCTGAACTTGTGTCCTTGATCTGCTTCCTCTGTTCTCTCCTGGAGAACTTGACCACCAGCTGGTGGCAGGAGGCTGTTTGAAGATCATTAGAGGGACCTCTTTGAGTGTCATTAAGCTGTTGGAGCACTTCATTTGTCCTCTGCATTGACAGGCACCTCTTCCAAAGACCCAGACTCTGGAGTTAATTCTGACCATGGGCTAAGGCACAGGAGTCCTTACATCCCTCTGACTCTGTCAGTTTCACAATCAAATCACAGCCTCAGGGAAAAGGCCATGGGCCAGATTTTATGAGAAGGATGATTGAAGAAGGTTCGGGAAACCATGGACGGTGGGATGGTATGCATGGGGAGTCCTGGGCTTTCAGGGGAAAGAGGAGCTAACTCTGAGACAGACTTTGCCCCTAGATCTGAAGCTCTGGGTTTCCATTTCAGTCACAGTCTAGAAAGACACCCATCTGTCTCCCTGAGGACTCTTGGGAGCCTATGTCCAGCATTCTGGGAGGTCCTGCCCACTGAGCCAGGCATCCTAACGGGAGTCCTGAAGGTGACTGATAGAGGTCACACCCACTCCTGCCTGGGAGGCCTCTGAGACAAGACTCCCCTCAGTGGAGAAGAAGGCACGCTACTGTTACAGCTGGGTGAAAGGCAAGGGGGCTTCCAGCTCTCTTTTCTTGAAGATATACCCTTGAGAAACAAGTCTGGTAATAATCCGACATCGTTATCACAAGGGGGCCCCATAAAAGGGCTCTGTTTTGCAGGAAAGGAAAAATCAACTGTTCTTGCCTATGAATTTCTACTTGCTGAGTAGGACTGAGGAGTCTGAGGGTGCTCAGTAAGGTGGACTGTGCTTAGTGGTTGTGAGGTAACTTGATCCCTTTGCTCTCTTAGATCTGGGAGGGGACAGCCAATTTCTGCTGGCCTAGGACACCTGGCATCATGGGATTTTGCTCAGAGTGTCCTGTGGAGCTGGTCCAACCCCAAGGACGTCCTCGTTTTGGGGTGACTCTCTGGAAGGAAAGTTGACACATGGTCCTTCCCCTGCCTTTCACCTGTCCTGCGGCCCCGAGGAGCTCAGACACATGGACGCCATGAACAGCAGGACCAGAAATAACTCTGAGTCAGCAGAAAGGCACACATGGCATCTCCATCCAGGATATTCAGACGACCAGGAGGCTGGGGACTGGGCAGTGACAACTCAGGGCCTCCATGTTCTGGGATGTCACAGATCCAGAGAAAACCTTAGGCCAGGACCCAGGCTCCAAGTACACCTGCCTGGGACAGAGAGATGTACACCTCTTGAGCACTCAGCCCACAGGGCTTAATGTGGCTGTCCTTGTCTTTCAATGGAGAGGGCAAGTGTGGGACAAGCATGATACTGCTGCTTGCATCAGACCGTGCTCCTGCAACCCCCCACAAAAATCTCCCTGCTTACAGCCCAGGAATTCTCTCCTTTTTAGCCCAGATGCTACAAACAATGTTTTTAAAATCAAGATTCATAGAGGCATTCTGTATTAGGGAAATTGAGGTAGAAAGTTTCTAAAGCACGAGAGCTGAAGACTATGTTCCTTCCCACTTCCTGAAATCTCACATTTCTGTATGAGGGAGAGAGAAAAGGGAAGGAGCGAGAAAGAAAGTCTGTGTGCCCTCTCCTCAGAGAAAGGCAGACTTGCCCAGCATCCCCAGCATGGCTTGGCAGGCCCCTTGTGTCAGAGTGGAACAGGCAGAGATATCCCTGGCATCCTGGCCACTTTAGCAGAAGCCCGAGGACAGGGGAAGGGAACAGGCTTGTAATATTCTGGGACTCTAGGAGGAATCACATGCTCTGAGGTGATAATCCTGTGCCCAGAGCTGCTAGGGTAGATGCATTTCTATGTATTGGGGGCTAAGCCTGTGGAGTGACCTGGGGCACTCCTAGGTTCTAAGCCACAAGAGTGGTTCTCCTTCCATTGATGGCTGGTACAGGGCTGTATGTGGGGTCCACAAGTAGCCTGAGTCCAGGCTAAGGGCAAACCTGGGCTGAATTCTGAGCTTTCCCACTGGGCTTCCATGTGACACCAGAGCATGACACTTCTGATCTAAAATAATGCCTACTTAGCAGGACTGTTGCAAAGCCTGAAGATAATGTTAAGCCCCTTGCACAACTCATGGTTCATGGTAGGAGCTCAATAATTGTTACTTAAGAGAGAGAGAGAGAGAGAGAGAGAGAGAGAGAGAGAGAGAGAGAGAAAGGCTTGACTGGATGTGCAGGGATATTCCAGGTAAAAAGAGATACCCCAGCAAAAGGACAGCAGGGTACAGGGAGGACCTGTCCTATGAAGCCAGGAAGCCTCTGGAGACAGCATCAAGAGGGAGGTCTGGAAGAAAGGGGGAGCTCAACTGGTCAAACCCACATTGTGAACCCTCATGTTGGTTTTCAGGGTATGAGCACCAGATCTGGAAGTACATGATAGGAACATTCTGGATAGTCTTGTCTCCAGAGAGATCCCAGAATAAAGCGATTAACTGAAATAATTCAAATGCTGGGGGTAGGGAGAGACACAAGCTAAAGTTGATAAACATTCAGAGAGGAGTAGACCAGCACTGGCTGGGATCATCAGGGTTGTCTTTCAGGAGCAAATGAAGGCCATCGGGCCATTAGGGGAAGGGACTTACAGTTACTTGGTATCTCCTGTAGCCTGTCCTTTCTTCCTTCCACACCCAGGGAGAGGACTCATCATGCCCATCACAGAGAAGCTGCTGAGGCTTAGGAAGGTGACATTTGGGCTCCCACACCAGCAGGGCTTTTTCACAATATATATGTGACAGCCCCATTGTTGCAGATTTGCAAAAGGCAGCATCTGAATTTTTAGCACACTTCACAGTTGATATTTTTAGCATCTTACTCTTTAAAATCACAAATGTAAACATGTTTGAGTGATGCAATAGAGTTCTATTGAGAGAAAAGTTGGTAAGTGGCCTCCTCCAAGTCCATTGCTCTGAAGTAACTCTTTTAGCAGTTTGATAAATAACCTTTACTAATTTTCTTTATGTTCATACAAATAAAACAAATATGTACATGTATATTCAAATCATTACAAAATTGGAACTACTCGTTTTCATTCCTATGCAAGGTATTTTTCCCCTTTTAATCTAAGAATGTGTCATAGATATACATTCAGGTCGGAATATTCCATGCTCTGACCACTTAATACACGATCCCACCATCCTTCCCCCTCTAATAAGTTACTTCTATTTTTTTTTCTTTTGCCACTACAGTGTTAAAATAAACATCCTTCTGCCTCCCTCCTTTTATATGGGTAGCTTTATTTCTGCAAAACAAATTTCCAAAGGTGGTGCTGGGCCAGTGGGCCAGGGTAATTTTTATTTTGATAGCTGGCTCCTGTGCCCCTCTCCAGAATGGTTGCAGTAGTTCACAGGGCAGCCCAGGTGATTCCCATCACAGCCAGAGTAAAAAGCCCACCCTGGGATTTTAGTTAAAATCTCTGCTTTTTAGTTCCCTTGTTGTGACATAAGATAAGCTACCTGCTCCTGGGGATTGTTGTAGGTAAAGGACCTAGCCCTGGAAAATACTAATTTTGCTTTTTTAATCTTATTAAGATAGGAAAATGTTCTAATAGTTACCCAACAGCAAAGTAGGTAGCTCTAGGAAGCTGTGAGATCCCCAACACTGCTTGTGTTTAAGGATGGTTGTGGGAAAGGGATCCTTATACTTGATCTTAACTAAATGACATCTAAGGTCCTTTCCAACTTTCACATTCCTATGACAGTTATTCACTCCCTTTCGGCTTTTAGTAAGCCCTTATAATGCATGGGTCAGTTGGCCTGAGAACCAAGACAAACTGGAACTCAGTCCTACCTTTACTAGATCTCATCCTTTTGAAGTGTGGGACTAGTTTCTCAATGTAACACATCTTGGCTCATGGAAATCACAAGCAATTGTCAGATTTCAGTGCCTAGCTCACATATTAAGAAACTGCAGTTCCCACCAAGTCCTGGGCTTCCCTGATGTGGGCCTTGGTAATCTTGGGAGGGATGAATGTCATCCAGGCAAATCTTTTCTATATGTTTGCCTTGGCCTTGAGCAGGTCTGCACAGTCTGATGATGCTAAAGTTCTTCTCCTGGTTGTAAGACAAAGCAGAATCAGGCATCGACATCATCTGCCCAGGATTTCCAGAAAGAACTCTCAAACTGCCTTGGAAACACAAGTCTTTATATCACATATACCATATACTCTACAGTCATATAAGGCAACTCTACTTTAGGTTTGTCCAAAGGAAACAAAGCAAAGCAATGTTGGAATTGTTAAAAGCAAACTAATATTGTTATTTACAGAAACTAAAATGTGGATATGATGATAGTTCAAACATCAGTACTTTGAGCCAAATGCTCACTCACACATCACTCTAACAGGGAGGATGATCTTTGAAGACCACTAGTCATGAGTTGTACATGGAGATCACACCCTCCTCTTTCTCCTCTTTAAAAAAAATCATTTTGCACAGAATTTGAATGTAATTACATACCAGTACATAAACAATTAAAGGAAAGAAACAAAGATCAAGATATTTGGGTCAGCCTCATAAATTATTGCACTTCTTATTAGCTTAGGGAGACCATGTTCCAACTCACTTTTAGGCCCCTACTGCCTAGAGCATTTGGGCAAAGTTTATAGTACTTTTCTGAGTTTACAGTAAATTTCAGAGTGCCTCTGTGCTCAAAGAGCAGATTTATGAGTGTGGAAGCAGATGAGACAGCCCAAAGGCTATGTGTTAGTATTGCCTGATGGACCAGAAAGCATTGGTGTTAACTCTTTGAGGAGCCATTGCCCATTCTTGGAAGGACACTAACAACACCTGAAGTCTAATAGGCAGCAAAGAAGTATATGTGATGAGTTAATGTTGGCCTTTGCAGATCCCCAGGACAACTTCAAGAAATTGCTGACTTATCTTGTCTGGTTTTAGCAACCCCTGCTGTCCTTAGGACAGAGAGAATTGTTTGTAGATATTAGCACAGAAGAAAAGAACTGTCTGATAATCCTGGACCAATATAAAAAAACAAGTTCTTAAAAAAAAAAAAACCAAACAAGTTCTTAAACGTTTTCTAAGTCTTTGATATTTTCAGTTGAAACATTCAAGCTTAGTAGACTTCTAGGTGGGATCCTGGTAAAAGGAAGCTGATGGACTGATCAGTTCCCAAAATTTAATCAAGGTAGAAAGCAGACCCTAGAAAGATAGTCTTATTAATGCTGTACTCTGTGATGATTCCCCTTAAGGGTTCATCCTTCCATGAGTGGCTCAGGTTATCAATCACAGACACACACATCAAGTTCTTTGAAGCAATTAATCCACATAGCCTCTAGCAGCAGAGTTTTAGGAGCCTTCCAAATGTTAAGAAAGTCCACACACTGTATTTATTTAGGAATCATGGAGATCCAAATGGTGAGAGAGTACTGAGAGCTATCCACTCTTTTGTTCTCTACTCAAACACTCATGTTATATAGCTCCTTGATATTGCAGGCTAATAGACCCTTCTCATCTTGAGCAAGAGCAGGTTCTGTAGGGTATCTGTCTGTACTTGTTTTTCCTGAATTCCATCATTCATTGATAATTATATAGTACATATTAGGATCTGTACATATCTTTTACACTATTAGCATTTGAGACTATCTTCCATGCTGCCATTTTTTATCAAATATATATTTTTATAGTTCCTTTGTTATTAATCTGTTCTTTTTCTATGTTTGGTTTTTTGATGATAGGGGAAACATAATATCTGTTATATTACTTTTTGGCTATGTAGAAATATTAACATAATTTAAGAAGTTATTCTAGTCAACAACACAGTGTTATACTAGTGATGAGGCCAAGATCCAGCCAGGCTAACCAGTCTGTCTCAAGTCACAGATGCGGAATTAGAACCCACACAGCCAGATACCCAGTTTTGGATGTATGGCTTTGAAATCTATTGTGTAATCTTCCCATGACACAGAAGTGTGTTTAGTGTTTTGGGGTTTTTTTAAAATAATTTAACCTTTATATTATTTATTTGTTTTTATGTGGTGCTGAGGATCAAACCCAGCACCTCACCTATGCTAGACAAGTGCTTAACCACTGAGCTATAGTCACAGCCCTGTTTTTTTAAATTTACATTATTCACTCTCATTATTTTTCTGTATTCCTGCCAGAAGCACCATTAGGTAGTGTTAGTATATTTTCTTGTTGAATTAACATTTTTAGTATTATAAAATATACTCATTATTGATAACATTCAATGTTCTAAAGTCTATCTTGTTTGTTAATAATTTTTATGATTAGAATTTTCCTGATATATTTTTTCCTTTTTATTATTTTACTTGTTAGCCTCTCTGTGTCTTTTTAAAATTAATTAATTAATTAATTAATTTTTATTTGTTTTAGTTAGTTACACATGACAGTACAATGATCTTGACATATCATTTGAATCAGATGGGGTATAATTTCTCATTTTTCTGAGTGTACAGGTTGCGGAATCACATTGGTCATGCAGTCATGTATAAACATACAGCAATATCACTCTCACTTTTGAAAGATCATTAGACTGTATTCCTAATTCTAGATTGAAAATTATTATCTCTTCGCCTATAAAAATATTACTTCCCTGGGCTCACTTTTGAACAATTAGCTGATATTTGTTATTTCTTTCCCCTCTGTTTTCAATATCTTCGTCATCAGTATTATGCAATTTTACTATTATTTATCTAGATGTCATTTTTCTTAATTTGCTTATGTTATATTTGCCTCTTGTCTTTCATCAGGACAATTCTCAGCTATTTTTCTTTAAATATGACTACTCCCTCTTCTTTATTTTCTCTTTGTGATTTCAACTAGATTTGCATTTGACCTTGATATTTAGCCATCATTTTTCTTAATTTATATCTCATATTGTCCATTTTTCCCATTTCTCTCTTCTATATTCTAAGTCATTTCTAAAGACATATCTTCTAGTCTATTTATTTTCTCTTTAGCTGTGTCATAGTCAGTAATTCAATTAGTTTCTCTTCCAGATCAGCTTGATAATTCTTAATGGTCTTTTATTACTTGTTTATAACTATAACTCCAACACTTATATCTTTAAAAATCCTATTTAAAGCTAAACTGTAATTTATCTGATAATCCCAGGATCATCAATCTAAGTCTAATCTGTGATCATTTCTTCTGTTGATTTTCATTCATTATACCTCTTTGTGTGCCTAATGATTTTTGGATCTTTCATTGGGAACTTGATGTTTGATCTCAAATCTTCAGGAATCCAGGGTCCCAAAGAAAATATAATTTTCTTAGAAAGATGTTGAGTCTATTTCTGCTAGGAGCCAAGGGATGGAAATCTGTTAACTTTAGATAACTTTATCCCCTTTCAAGGGTCCTAACTCAATGGGAGGTATCCAGACTCAGCCCCCTAACTCACTGTTAGCATCCTACCTAATGGTCAAAAGGGCATCTTCCCTCAAGATAACCCACACCTCCTGGCATGTTAGCTTGTCACTCTGAACTCTGATATAAGCTTATTTGGGTGAGTGGAGTAGTTGTGCTCAGAGATTTCTCCTAACTCTTAGAAACACAGAGAGCTATCACATTCATCATCTATTTATGTAGTGGTGAAGTCCAAAAAAGTGGGGCTGGGGTTGTGGCTCAGTGGCATGCATGAGGCCCTGGATTCGATCCCCAGCACCACATTAAAAAAACTAGATAAACAAAATAAAGGTATTTTTAAAAAGTAGTTGTTTAAGTAAAAGTCCAAAAAAGTACATGGTCTGTAAAACATCTGGAAGTAGAAATCCTCTTTTTTAATTTTCCTATATTATTTGAGAAAATGGCATGGACATTCATAAATTCTAAATGTACCCATGTTTTCCCCAGCAGTGTAAAGGAAAAAGAAAAGGAAAAAACATAAAAATGAAACAAACTCAAAGAGGGGCTATGGCTCCTGCAGTTCTTTCTCTTACTTGTTGAACTCTGGACTATGATTCAGGATTATCCTGTAAAACTATCTGATATGGCTTCTTTACCTTTCAGACACTCATCCAAGAAGAAGGATGGCCAGTACCTTCTCTAAGTTGCTAACTGGCCGCAATGCATCTTTGCTATTTGCCACCATGGGCACCAGTGCCCTGACCACTGGTTACTTGCTGAACCGGCAGAAGGTATGTGCTGAGGCCCGGGAGCAGCATAAGCTATTCCCCCCAAGGTAAGTCTTCTTAGTTTTAAAATAACTCCAAGTGTCAGCCAGAAATGTACTTTTCCCTGCTGAAAACTGTCTGCAAGGATCCTTGTTTTAGTCCTTTAGGATGACAAAGTCAAATTGACAATCACTTTTGAGACTCAGTAAGCCCAGTGTCCTGTGGCAAATACAGGGAAGTGTAACATCATCTTCCCTGCCCAGAGCTTGCAGTGCAGTTGAACGGTAACGACAGTGATGGGTAACATTTGTGAGTACCCACATTACATGGACTGTTATGTTAACATATATGTTAAGAACTTTCTTTACATAGAGTGTTATTCATCTTAGCATCCTTTTGTGATAAAATGAAGACTCAAAAAAACTAAGCAGTGCTCAAGTTCATGCAGCTAAAAAAGCTAAATGCAAATCCAGTACCCCTGATTCCATACCCATGCCTCACCCTTGCTCTACCATCTTCTGGAAAATGTGATGTCATATGCTGACTCAGTATGAGCTTTAAAGGACACTGCAGATGGGAAATGAAGGTATAGCATGAGGGGGTAAAAACAGATGTGTGTTCTCAGCCCTTGGAACCTTGCTGTGAAAGAGATGCCACACACCAAATGAGTCTGAGTGGGGTTATGACTTCCTAGGATTCCATGTAGGTAGGAGTGAATGAAGGAGATGAGAAAAACTAATGAGCTGCCTGTCAGAGATCGCTCTTTTGTGGGAATCAGCATCCCTGTGGGAATCACTGTGTTTGAGGCTGTGGTTGGTCCATAAGACCCTATTCTTTAACCAGTATATATCCCAGGGTAATACAGCATCCCATATGATTTCTTTCTAGGTATTTTATCAGCAGATAATTACTAACTGCCTGTTTCAATGGCCAGACACTGTTTTCAACAGGATCCACATAGTCCCTGCTCTTCTGGAGCTTGCCTTTTAGGCAGAAGTGACAGATAAATAAGTAATGTTCTAGCTAGTTCCACCTTCAGTGTTTATAGACTTTCTGTCACAGACCTCAGGAACCAAAATTGTGCCTGCTATTAAAGTTTTTGCAAACTTCTGGGTAGAAAGAAGTCTGCATACGATTTCAACTAATTTCCTAACCATTCTCCCTCTACCCTTTCTTTACCTGAGCCACAGTCTGTACTCTTCTGCAGTAAGCATCCTGTGACCCCTATTAGACAGGGGCCTGGCCCTTTTTTTCCTGGTAGTTCACTAGGACTTTGTTTGTTTATTTGTTTGTTTTAAATCTGGTTATCTTGTGTCATGTCCCTAGGCAGCACTAGCCAATTGTCCTTGTGCCCATTGGCCAAAGGGAGACTCTTGAAAGGACTGGCAGAAACCAAGTCCTTTATAGACCCCTTTCCTCAGGCTGTTGGCTGAAGGCCCCTCTCCTTCCCACAGCGCAGACTACCCGGACCTTCGCAAGCACAACAACTGCATGGCTGAATGTCTCACCCCCACCATCTATGCAAAGCTCCGTAACAAGATGACACCCAATGGCTATACTCTGGACCAGTGCATCCAGACTGGAGTGGACAACCCTGGACACCCCTTCATAAAGACTGTGGGCATGGTGGCCGGGGACGAGGAGTCCTATGAGGTAAATGACTGGCTGCAGGTTCCATAGTAGAAGGGGTTGGCCTGGGAATGGGTGAGGTGCATGATCCCAAAGTGCTTTTCTTCTCTATGGGGCCAGGTTTCTGCCTCCTCAAGAAGCACTCTCCTAAAGGGAAGCCAGTTCCTGCAGAACCACCTAGAACTTTTTCTGGGATAATGAGATCTACAGTTTCCTGGGGCAACCTTACTTTGCTGCTACCCTAGTATACCTCTCTACAGAGAAATGAGTTGCATGCTAGAGCTCTCTGGGCTTGTCAAAGGGATAAATTAGTACAAAAAAAGTAAAATAAAATTTAATGAAGTGTACTTATCAGTAGGACATTAGAAGCTAATGTGTTTGTAGCTGGACTTGTTGGATGGGGTCAGTTTCAGTGTGTCTTTATTTTGGGAATCTTCTTACCTATTACTATAGCCCAGACTCCTGAGTTAAACAAGTCTCTGGGAGCAATCCCATGATGTCAGCATCCTCAACCCAGGTGTAGAAGCACAGCACCCTGCATCCATTCCACAGAGCATCCTCTCCCCTGTGGCAAAGACCTGCAACACTCCTCCCTCAGGTCTCCCCTCTGCAATCTTCCATTTCAGCAAGCAGAAGACAGTTTCTTGGGAAAGAAGCCATCAAAGGAAGTGAGGGAGCATCCTGAATAAATGAGACCAGTAGCTCATCAATATAGAGCAGTGCACAGTCCTGAGCTCCCAGAGACCTAAACCAGAGCAGTTTCCATAGACTCAAAGCCCTCCTTCTCACAGCTCCCAAAAGCTATTCTGTTATAGCTTCTCTTAATATTATTTTATCTAAAGAGTAAACCTGAAGTTGTGTTTTGCTTGTCTGTTTTTTAAAAAGTAGATTTTGCACAAAATAAGCTGGGCTGAGGAATGTCCTCACAGGGTGACCTTCTTTGTCTGAATGTTCTGTGTGCTTTCTTCTAGTACAGTTGGGTTTTCTATGAGTTTTGTATGTTACTTAAACCTCAGGACCTGAGGACCTGACCTTCCTGAACTTTTGAACACAAAACTGCTTAGCCTCTGACCTGGCAATTCTTTTATCCCACAAACCAGAAACCACTTGAATTCTTAACCTGATTTTCTTGCTCAGTCTCATGGTGGTAGGCTTGGTAGAATCCTTAGACAGGATGTTAAAGGGATAGAATTCAGCAGCCCTGAGATCTCTCAAGGAGTCCAAATTTTCCTCCAAAAGTTTTTCCCTTGCACAAATTTTTGTTCCTATCCACCAATCCACTCTTGCACTCATTTCCTGCATGGGTAGCATGGAGAATTTCAGAGGAGGACATTAATATCCTCCTAAGACACAAAGGGACAAATTAAAAGAAAGATCTTTTATTATTAGAAGAGCCAGTGAAAAAGGAAACAGAATAATATTTTTCCCCCCACAGGTATTTGCTGATCTTTTTGATCCTGTCATCAAACTAAGGCACAATGGTTATGATCCTAGGGTGATGAAGCACCCCACTGATCTGGACGCATCCAAGGTAGGCTCTAGCCCCCTTCTCTCCTTCCCACGAAGCTAAAAGAACGTAAGAGCTCTTTTCCTGGTTGGATGTCCCTTGGAAGCTCCGTGACTGCTCTAGTATAGCACACTCCTTGGAGGACCACAGAAGTTAAGAAGGTTCAAGAGGCCTTAAAAATACCTCTGAGGAGCTGAGTGGGGTCTCAGACCTGTAATCCCAGCGTCTGCATAGGCTGAGACAGGATGATACCAAGTTAGAAGCCAGCCTCAGCAACTTAACAAGGCCTAATGCAACTTAGTAAGACATGGTACTAAAAAAAGAAAAACCATCACCACCACCACCAGCAAAAACAAAACAAAACTCTATAAGGAGGGCTGGTCACTGAGAACTTTAAACCTTTCCTGAAAAAATTCCTTTTCAACCCAAACCACCTATTGGGGGTACAAGATTCCAGACCTCGCTATATAAAACCACTGTCTAGGCCCCTGCCCAAGTGCCAGATGTGTTAAACAGTGGGTTGTGCTGTCCTGCACAGTGCCTGATGGCAGGTAGAAAACAGCAGATCAGCACATAGGTGCCTGCTACTTTTGGGACAAGATCTTGGTCCGAGGCTGCCACAGTGACACACCCTCCCCTGCCCACTCTGCTTTGCAGATCACCCAAGGGCAGTTTGACGAACGCTACGTGCTCTCGTCTCGGGTCCGCACTGGTCGTAGCATCCGCGGGCTGAGCCTGCCACCTGCCTGCTCCCGGGCTGAGCGGAGGGAAGTGGAGAACGTGGCCATCACGGCCCTGGAGGGCCTCAAGGGAGACCTGGCAGGTCGCTACTACAAGCTGTCTGAGATGACTGAGCAGGACCAGCAAAGGCTCATCGACGTGAGTGGGTGGAGAACCACCCAGGGGCTGCCTGGGGTGGGCTGGGTGGAAAGCTCCAACCAGCACTGGGCAGCTCCTCCTTGAGCTCAGGCCTGTCTGTCCTGCAGGGCTCTTTGCTGGGGGTTGGAGTCGGGGCAGATGGGGAGAGCGGGCTGAGACAGCCTGGGGCTTCTACCACCTCAACATAAGGAAGGAGGATGGAAGTATTCTATGGTTAAAATCAGCAGAGGGTGTGTTGGGGATAGGAGGGTGGGGGTGAATTGGCGAATCCCCTTGCTTGTGCATAAACGGGAATAATAGGCCTGGCAATACTGCCTGTGCCTGGAGGATGCTCTCTATTACCACACCCAAAGAAAACCCTAGATGCCAAAAGATTCTGGAAAGGAAATCCCAGTTGTAAGTCCTACCCCTGCTTCGTGGAGCCAGCCTCTGGTTTCCAGCTGGTTTTCCTCCTGCTGTCTCCAGTGTCCTCCACAGCGTCTTGTTGGCACTGGAATAGAAAATACTCAGATCCCTTACCTGATTTTCCTTTATCACCATGAAAACAGAACTGCAATTTCAAAAGTAACTTTTAACTAAATCCAAGGAAAAGCAGAAACAAAATTCTATCATTTCGGAAGATTCGAAATCTACAAAATGTGCCCCATTTCCAAACCAGGCAGGGCAACTATAGGATATTGGTATGTGGACCTAAGTTTCCTGGTCTTGATGGCCATCAGGACAACCATCTGCCTGCCCTCTTACAGAACAAGCCACCTCCACCTTAAATAGCCACTCTGGTTTCCTGCTCAGGGGGCTTACTTCTTTGTGGGCAGTGACAGTCCACTGTCCTCTCCTGGTTCAAGTCTCTGATTTCTCCCATTTCTTTGAGATCACAGAAAGACTCCTCTCCCCATATACACTTTTTACCTCAGCGTAATCATACTTGAACATATAGTATCCATATATCTCATGATAGAGAAGGTATACTGCTATGCAAGAAAGTGTGGTGTACACACAGCAAGAAAAATGTTAGTCTCTCGACACAGATTTTGAAATGTGGGGTGGTTTATGGTAGGTTAAAGGCACAACCATAGGAGTCCCAGAGGTCTAGGTCTGAAATGCTATACTACTCCCTAGCAATGCCATAGTGGGTAGGATGTTTTAGCTCTCTGAATCTCAGTTTTCCTTACCTTACCTGTAAAACTTCATAAGTTTATTGTGAGAATTAAAATAAATTAGAAGCATGTAACCTAGGGCCTGGAATATGGTAAACATTAAATTAGTGGTAGCTATTTTTACTTGTAGATTACTATTGTTTATCTCTAATACTTTTTTTAATGAAAGAAGTAGTATTAAATGAACCAATACTTTCCTAGGGATCAAGGCATTCTTTCTAGCATGAAACATAAAGAATGACCACTGTGTAGATGGACAGGTTAGCACCCCTCGTTCTTGCCTACTCTGCCATTGCATATGGTTGGCTGATGGCATAGATGCTCTCCATAGTGACTTAGAAGAATTTCCATGTGGAGTAAGCCAGTGGCTTTCAATCTTTTCTGCACACTAGAATCACTGGAAGAGTTCATATGATGCCTAGACCATAACAAGTTACATTTCATTCAGAATCTTTGGCAGATGGGAAATGCAGCATTTTTTTTTAAAGCTCCCAGGTTATCCTAGTGAGCAGACAAGCTGAGAATAGTGCCTAAGACTCCAGTCATTATCAGTGAGTTAAAACTTGGTCACATGGCACTTGCAGTCATGCCTGATCTCACCAGTCTCTTCTTTCTGCTTTGTCCCTTTTGGCCTGCAGGACCACTTTCTGTTTGATAAGCCAGTGTCCCCTTTACTAACATGTGCTGGGATGGCCCGTGACTGGCCAGATGCCAGGGGAATCTGGTATGGATGTAGTGTTTTCACATTTGCCATGTGTGCAGAGGATCTCCTCAGATGCCTGCTTGTCCTAACCTGAACTTGCTGTGAACTGCAGTTGACAGCATGATCTGCTTAAGCTAAATGGGGGAGACAGACTACTTAGAAATGTTGAGTGTGTGCTCACAGCACCTAAGTATTATGATGTTTCTAAGGTATATAGGAATAAGCTGGTTTGCATGAACTGTGCACGGGGGAAATGACTACATTTAAAGGTTAAAAAGAAATGCTTTATATTGTTTGACCTCACAGAGAATCTGTCTCATGACTTTTAAAACAAAAGACCAGAAAATGAAAAATAAATACTAATGATCTAAGAAAAACACTAAAAGGAGCAACAGATACCTAGTGTGCAAGTATTTTATCTTGGCCAAGAGTCCTCAGCCTGCTTTGACTCTTGTACCTTATAAGTGACCCTGACGAAACCCAAAGGAGTTGGGATAAGGTGTTCATGAGCAACTGCTCTGTGGGGGTAGACAGGCAGGGTCCATAGAGAAAACATATGTGAATCCTCATGTATTAAAAAAACAAACAAATAAACAAACAAAAAACCATTCTTTTAAAGCACCACAAGATTTTGGCTGAATCTGTCAGGAAATAAAATACTCTTGTGTCAAAGCCAAATATTATCATATGCACATCCTCTCTGAGGATCTAAGGTGGGATGTTATATTCTTGTTGGGCAAAAACTTGACATCGTGAAAGGTTGGAGTCTGTCTTATTCTTCATTCTGTCAAGGTAACGTTATTTTGTGGTGCTTGTTAAGGCACAATTACAGATAAGAGCCATCTAGGAAATGAGGAAGGTGAAATGAGGCAATCAAGCTACAGAGCTAATGGGAATTTTCATGTGTTGAGACAAATGTAATTAACACTCAACACCATATTTCTCTCTTCATTAGGCATAATTATGACAAGACATTTCTCATCTGGATAAACGAGGAAGACCACACCAGGGTAATCTCAATGGAAAAAGGAGGCAATATGAAACGGGTGTTTGAGCGATTCTGTCGTGGACTCAAAGAAGTAAGATACTGCCAGAGATTTCTGAATGTCATTTGAATATCATTCTTCCTCTATTGCTTATTCTGGGAAAAAAGATACTATGGTGACTTCCAAGATGGGGTTAATCTTTCCTAGGGATCAAGGCATTCTTTCTAGCATGAAATTTCCAGGGTAGTGCTTTTAAAAATTCTGTTTATTAGAAATTTCCTATGCTTCCCTCCACAATCCACCATGGGGAAGTCTATGGCTCATTTGTTATTTCCACATTTCCTTTCACTATTTTAAGCATAGACAGTGTAGAATGTAACCTGACCAGACTTGCCTGCTGAGAATTCCTATATTCTCCTATTGACTTAGCAGGAAAAACAACATAAACTGACATTTGAGAGTTTAGTATCTGACAGGTACTATGTTTAGTGCTTTACAAGGTCCATCTAATTTAATTGGACCATTTAATATTCTATTAGAATAGGTATCATTTTACATTAAACAAGTCAATTTTATTAATGGCAAACATGGTATTTGGGATGAGCTGAGTGAGTATATGTTTGAGAACTCAGCCATTTGTTCACTGTTGTTGTACTTGTAGGTAGAACGGTTAATCCAGGAACGAGGCTGGGAGTTTATGTGGAATGAACGCCTAGGATACATTCTGACCTGCCCTTCAAACCTTGGAACAGGACTACGAGCGGGTGTCCATGTTAGAATCCCAAAACTTAGCAAGGTAATGTTATGTGACCAGTGGCTTTCCTTGGTCCTTCCAGGATCAGCTCAGATGTGAGTGCTTTGTGGAGGGAGAAAATACCTCTCCATTCCTTAACCCTTTCTCTAGCTATAAGAAAAACAGTGAGAAAGAGCAGGATTAGGTTTGCCTGAAAAGACATTTTTATTAGTTAGGAATAAAAGATTAGGGACTATAAAAGTGGGGTGGCTTCAAGAATAAGACTTTTGGATTTTCCTGAATGTAACAAGCCAGGATAGGTGGACAGGCTGCTCTGCTCTGCTCTCTAGGGTTCCTTCCATATCCTCTTTCTGTCTTTCCTAGCACAGGTAGTTCTCAGACTTGAGCATGCAAGAAAACCACCTGCAGGGCTTGGTCAAACACAGATTGCAAGGCCCCACCTGCAGAATTTGTGTTTCTTACCTTTCTCCAGGTGATGCTGAGGCTGCTAGTCAGGGGACTATGCTTGAGGGACCACTGACTTAGGGCACTGTCCTCATTTGCATGGTCACCATCAGGCTCCACGTTCTATCTTATGAGAAGGGAAGAGAGCACACAGTGTGGCCATGTAAAGATTTAAAGTGTAGAGCAGAAAGTGGCACATGTCACATCTGCTCATTTATTAGCAGGAACTTAACCAGTGTTCACTTCCTCAGATTCAATGCCAAAAGAAGGGTTAAAGGATTCTGGTGGGTAACTAGTAGTTTTTGCTGAAACACACCAAGTAAATCAGATACTTTCAAAACAACAAATTTAGAAAATATGCTGTCTGTCCCCTACAAAGAGTATGAAAATTTTTTATTCAAAATTCCAGTGCTAAGAAAAATGAAGTGATTTAACTTCATGATTTTAATTATAACAATAGCAGCTTGTTATACAGATGAGGGATGAACACACCAAAGTCAGCATCCAGATGCAAACAAAACAATGCATAGAGGTTCAGAAGACAAGGTTGGAGTCAAACTACCCAGGTTCAATTCCAGGTCTGCTACCTTCTACCTGTGTGACTTTGGGAGCAGTTACTTGTTCTGAACCTCACTTTCCTTGTTGTTGGGGTTTTCTATGGTTTGATGGAACCCCTACAAGTTCATGTATTGGAAACTTAATCCCCAAAGTCATGTGTTAATGGTAATTGGGGGTGGGGTCTCTGGGACATAATTAGGATTAAGTGAGATCATGAGGTTTGAGTCCTTGTGATGGCATTAGTGGCTTTATAAGAAGAGAGAGAGACCCAAGTTAGCACACATACTCTGTCTTGCCATATGATGCCCTATGCCATATTATGATGCAGCAAGAACGTCCTCACCAGATGCCAAGCAGATGCCAGCACCATGCTCTTAGACTTCCCAGCCTCCAGAACCGTGAGCCAAGTAAACTTCTCTTTTTTATAAAGTATTTGATCTTAGGTATTTTGGCATAGCAACATAAAACCAAGATGGGCTAAAAGCAATTCCTACTTTACTAGGTTGTTGTAAGGCTTGAAAAATTCCAGCACAGTACCTTAGTATGTAGTGAATAAATGCTTTATGTAAGTTAACACAATTGTCTCTTATTATATGTCTGTTCTCAGTAAATGTACCAATGATGGTGAATCCATTTCACTGCTTTTGACACCAAGTATTATGCCCTGTCCTAGGATCCACGGTTTTCTAAGATCCTAGAGAACCTAAGACTCCAGAAGCGTGGCACAGGTGGTGTGGATACTGCAGCCGTGGCAGATGTGTATGATATTTCCAACATTGATCGAATTGGTAGATCAGAGGTAACATCTCTCTCTTTTCCAGAATGAATTAACAAGATCTGCCTAAGAGAAAGGAAATAGAAAACTAGCCACAATGGCCTTACTTTGTTCACAGAATTCGAGATCTCTTTCTCCACTGAGTCCTATTAGCTATTCATTCTGTGGCATTGCCCTTTCATGGGAAATAATGACATAAAGGTAAACATAGTGTAATCTAAGAATTCATGGGCAAGAGAAGGAATTCACAGTGGGACTGCCCCTGAGAACTATTTCAGCAATCTTTAGCAGCAGGAGCTCTACTATGTTAAAGGACAGCAGTGTTTCACCACTGCTTATGTTAGCCCTAAGGGAGGTAAAATTTTCTCTTGATTCTGAGGTTTCTCTTGGTGAAAGTCACATACTATCATCTTTACTTTGGCATTCTTAAGACACTTGATAATTCCTAAAATCTTATTTTTAGGATTAAGGTGACAGATAAGATTTGCATTAGTTACATATAAATTGTACTTGTAAAACAGTGCTGAGGGAACCCTGTGACTGGTAGATTGAAGAGGATTCATTGACATGTGTAGGGTTTGGTGATGAATGAGCGAGGTGTAGAGGATTCCCTTAAAGAACATGCAGCTGAGTGTTAAGCAATACTGACCACAGTAAGTTACACCAACTCAATGCTAGGCTGCTGGTCAGGGACTACACTTGGAAGGCCACTGTATATGGCATTGTCCCCATATAAATGGTCATCATCAAACTGCACCTTATTACTTAACTCTAAAAAAGTTTCTAGGTGATCATTACAAAAGTTAAAAAAAAAAACCACCAACAGTATTTTAAAATCTACTTACTTAATTCAACAACTCTGATAACCATTGTGAACATAACTCTAAATTGCCTTCTATTCTTTTTTTATAATTATTCAGAAAACTTTAAAACTGTGATTACAGTATTATAACACTTTTTTTTCAATATGTGTACATTTCCCCACAACATTAAGTATTCTTCAAAACTATGAATTTTGGCCTAGGAGTGTAGCTCAGTGGCAGAGCACTTTCCTAGCACATGGGAGACCCTCAGTTCAATCTCCAACCCACAAAAACCAAGCAATCAAAAAGTCCCAAATAACCTTATTATCTAAAAACATTTAATTTTTTAAAACATGACAGCACAGAAAAGATAGTCCATTTATCTCTTTAATGTATTACTAATATTTCATTTGATGATGTCTGTACATAGAGTATATACAGACTCTTAATTACAACTCTTATTATTTAGTTAGGATGTATTTCTAGGAAAGGAGTTCCTGGATTAAAACTCAGAAGGCCCTATTAATAACAAAGTTTCTTACCAAAAGTTATATACCAAATAGTCTCACTGGCAGTGAATGGGAGACCCATCTCACCACACCTTCACCAACACTAGAACGCATTAATTGGATAAATAGAAAATACATGCCTAATTAGTAATGGCTTGCCTTCTGACTCAGCCTTCTGATGGGGTTGGGAGCTCAGTTTCTCTGTACATGAAAAGAGATGGGGAGGTAGCAGGACTCCATCATGCCTAAGGTCTGTCCCAGCTCAGAACTCAATGATCCCTTCCTTTCTTGATGCTTATTCTTAAGTTATAGCATGTATTTTATTAATTGATTTATAGTAAGCAATTAACTAACTAGTTTGAGTCTCCTCAGAAGCAAGTAATTTGTTTCACTGTGATCACATGCTCTAGTTTAAGAATATTTGGAAACCAAAGTTGTAACATATATTTTAAAAAGCAGGATTTTTTTGAAAGCATATCTTAATATAAGTTTTCAAAGTTTCCTTTAGGTAATTAATTTGCTTAGTACAGTGCAAATATTATTTGGTTGCCAAACACTTGATTTTTAAAATTATTTGTTTTTTTTTATATACACATAACACTAGAATGTATTTGGAATGTATATATACATATAAAACTTACCGTAATTAGAATTCCATTCTTATGATTGTACAATTTCACTGGTCACATATTCATATATGAACATAAGAAAGTTATGTTCAATTCATTCTGTCTTTCCTATTCCCAACTCCCCCTTTCCCTTCATTCCCCTTTGTCTAAACCAGTGAACTTCTATCCCACTTTATTTTGTTGACACAAAATAAAGCATCCACATATCAGAGAGAATATTCATCCTTTGTTTTTTGGGGATTCACTTGTTTCACTTAGCATGATTGTCTCCAGTTCCACCCATTTACCAAAAAAATGCTATAATTTCTTTCTTCTTTATGGCTGAGTACTATTTAATTATGTTTATATACCACATTTTCTTTATCCATTCATCTTTTGAAGGCTACCCAAGTTGGTTCCATAGCTTAGCTATTGTGAATTGAGTGGCTATAAACATTGATGTGATTGTGCTGATTTTAAATCCTTTGGGTTTATGTTCAAGGAATGGGATAACTGGGAAAAATGGTGATTCTTTTCCAAGTTTTCTGAGGAATCTCCATACTGCTTTCCAGATTGGTTGCACCAACTTGCAGTCTCACCAGCAGTATATGAGTGAACCTTTTCCTCACATTCTCACCAACATTTATTCAAACACATGATTTTAAACAATTTTTCAGCAAGGCATGACTGTGTGAATGATGATATCTGAACTCAAGCATATTCTGTGCATAAACTTGGCAAAAGGTCAGAATTCAGATCCAAAGAACAATACAAGAGTGACATTGTATTTTCTTACTCTTAGACAAATTGATAGTTTATAGCAGAAAATGATGAGGAAAAAATATCTGAGATGGAAAAATAATGGTTTTCAAATGTAGGAAAAAAGTTCTCACACACAAAGTAATAACCCCATCTTAGCTAAGGAAAGCTTGAGGGAAAAAAACCCTGTGATACTTTTGCTTTCCATCTGTGATCATGATGGGCAGATCTCTCTTCCCATAACCCTTTAGGGACATAGTGAGAAAGAAGAAGTTGTTATAAAGCCCAGCTAAGTGGCAAATTCTGACTTTTCCCAGTGTTGTTCCAGTTGATCAATACCCTGCAGGTGTCTTCTGCACAAATTAATCATTGAACTTTTTCACTACTAAGGTTGAGCTTGTGCAAATAGTCATCGATGGAGTCAACTACCTGGTGGATTGTGAGAAGAAGCTGGAGAGAGGTCAAGATATTAAGGTGCCACCACCTCTGCCGCAGTTTGGCAGGAAGTGAACTTTCCCTTTCCCGATTTATAAATAATCTGTCTGCTGGTATGACAGACACAAAGAAGTCTCTACTCTGAGAGTTTTTGTAGACTTGGGAAAAAATGTAAAATTGTAGGTGCTGCCTATCTTTACAATAAAACTCTCCTTAATATTTTTGTTTCTCTGATTTTTTAATACTATTAAGAAGGGAAAACACATTCAATTATGAGTAGCAGGAGGCAAAATTATTTTAAGGTAATGATATAACTTTTTTTTGGTACTGGGGATTGAACCCAGGGATGCTTAGCTACATCCCCAGCCCCACTTTTTTATTATTATTATTTTATTTTGAGACAGGGTCTCTCTAAGTTGCTTAGGGCTTCACTAAGTTGCTGAGACTGACTTTGATCCTACTGCCTCAGTCTCCTGAGTCACTGGGATTTTAGGCATGTACACCTGGCTAAAACCAACATTTGTAAGACCACTTACACACACATATAGATAATCTTCAACTATCTAGATGTTAAATATAGCCAATCCTTTAACAAATTCCTTATAGACAACTGGTAATTGACTAATAATCAATTCTATGGAGAATATAGCAAGAAGAAACTATCTTGAAAGAGTAGGAAAAAAACACTAGACAAATTTGGACAGAGGTTATTTATTTATTCAGAGCGTGCTGTAGCAAGAGTCAGCCACGTTGGTTGCATTTGGCCGAGACTTAAAACAAAACAAAACAAAAAAGTGAAAGTCAGGCATGCTCTAATTGGGGTGTAAGCATGGGAGGCTTAGGCAGACTGCTTAGAAGCAGGGTATCCTAAGTGATGGATTTGGAAAAAAATATTTGGCTTTACTTGACTGGTTCTGAGTTGAAATGAAAAGAAAAAATCAGGAGAATTTGGCAGTCATTGACCAAGTCCTGACCATTCTGGGCTGATTGTTGCAGATACTATGGTTTGGCTTCCTGAATTCTTGATTGTAATGAGAATTCTGTTGCCAATATGTGATCTGGTCAATGTCCAGTGATATATCCTCTCTCAAAAGCAATTCAACTTTGATATCTGAAATACTGAAAATTTTTTTAGTAAAATTTGAAGGCTGATTCTTTTCCTTAGCCTACAGATCCTTATCTCAGACCTCCTTATTCTTTTTCATCCATTTTGTGATGTCTGTAACCTAAAGGGATACAGGAGGAGTGAAGTGGTAAAGGAAGTGTGAGTAATTAATTATGTAACAAGTTATGAAGCTGTTCCACATGCAAAAAACAAATATTATTAGCTTGAATAACAAGAATAAGATCAAGTTCTGCATTCTTTAGTAGGTGAGCACTGTGGGTACAATAGTTAAACAATGCTATAATATAGCACTTGTCTTCCCTTCTGCTATTTTAAGAAAAATAAAGGCTAAAAGGAATATAATTGTGCTGGTGCTAATAGGCACTACTCTAACTTTTGAGTGACAAATTGCTATGCAGAAATCCAGAAATTGAAATTCGTAGAAATTCAGAAGAAGAAATCATACCAATAAAATTGGTAGAAATTCAGAAGAAGAAATCGCACCAATATAGGAGCCCTGAATAGGATGTGCTAGAAGGCTGTTTCCAACCAATCCATAGAGAGAAATTGGGATCACAACCTAAGGCAATGGCTGACACCTCCAGAGACAGAGGGATAAAAAGTAGAGAAGACTATGATGTCATGGTAAGCACATTGACACTACAGCCACAACGCTTGAGTACAAGTCCCAATTCTTACACCATATGACCATGAATGACTTAATCTCTCAGTTTCCTTTCTGAAAATGAGAGAAATTATGTCATCTTGTTAGATTTTTGGGAGAATAAAAATATAATTAGTACATGAAAAGTTTGCTTTGAAAGTGCTCAATACATAGCAAGTACCCTGTCCAAGTATTTGCTGAATAAATAATAAAATTAAGAAATCATTATTATAATATTAAAATACTCTGTTTTAGAGTATCCCACAACATCATCCTTAGGGAAAGTCAGTAGGACTCATGGTCCCTCTTCTGAAAGATCTTATGAACTAAAAGGTAACTGAAGGCAAAATCTATAGCTAAAGAAACACAGGCATAAGTGAGCCAAAGAGATTAGATAGACACATATACCAACATTTCATTTTTTCAGATGCTAAGCTAAGAGACAAGCATTGGCATAAAACATATGACTACTGATACAAAAAGAAAGAAGTCTTATGACATAAATCCCAAGCAATATCATCAACAATATCAACAAAAATTAACTGAATACTTAATGTACAGATAATTCCAGGTAACAACTCTCTCCTTTTCTGTTGCTACATTTTTATCTAATCCATTTCTTCTCACCCTTAGCCATCAATAACCACACTGACATTTTTCTTTCAATATTGATTGCTTAGAGTGTTAGTACTTAATCCTCAAATAACCTACATTTGAAAGACTTGATTTTTAGAGCTGTTTTGACAGTATATTACCAAGAATGTATGATTTTGTGATTTTACTTTTCAAAAGCAAAATATTTATAACAAAAGAGTCATTAAAACCAAGATTACAATGGATTGCTAAACACTTGATATGGCACCTCACTTTTCTTTGAAATCTTTTATATTCATCAAATATTCTTTCCCAAACACTCTGCATACAATTTTCAGATTATGTAACAGCACTTGAATTGGATACAAGGAAATACTTTTCCCTCAAATATTGCCAAGCACTTGAATGATATGATCCTGTTTATAGTTGCAGTAAGTTAAAATCTTCCATAAAAAACAAACACTTTGGCTATGTGACTGTGAAAAGAAAGATTTTTTTATGTGAAAGATGAGTCTATTGGAAGAGATAAAGGGACTTTTAACTAATAATTTAAAAATTAATTAAATGCTATATCTTACAGCCAAAATGGTCACAGTATGCAGATAGTTCTTGTTAACTAAGTAAGATCATGTTCAATCAATATTCACCAAGCAATGGTATGAACAGAGCACGGTTCAGAGTCACTTTACATTTGCTTTTTAAAGTTTAGTTTACCTTGTGTCTGGGGCAGAAAGCAACTAGGAGACTTTAATTGCCAAGAAATCATGCTGGCTATCTTCCACAGGGAAAACAAACAGGGGTCTTCTTGCCTTCTAGGCTGCCACAGTACATCTGCTTATAGTTAACAGGCTGTTCTTTCCTTAGGCCAAACATCCCAAAATGTCTGAATGCTTTAAAGAAAGCCAAAAGAATGGTTTTGAGGGATCACCTAAAAGGCAAGTTGAAGCAAACTGAGTATGAGGACAAAGAGTTCACTGGAGCCAATGTAAGCATGATCACCTGGTAGGAACAAATTCTAGCCACCTAGAATTAGTGCTCCCCAAATGGTGTCTGAGGAGCCTGTATTTTTATAGACTGAAAAAGAATAGAGGAAGTTACAGCAAATCTGTTGTCACAATTCCATCGGTTAACAAGAGCAGCATGAGATGTTGATTGGTTGTTGGTCATGTGTACATTCCAGGTGAGAACTGAATTTTGTGACCTCATTTCAATTTGTGTATGAGAGTATGTAAAATTGTAAGTCTTTCTCTTTTTCTCTCCCCCTCCCCCCCCTTCCCCTCCTTCTCCCTCTCCCTCTGTCATACTGGGGATTGAACCCAGGGCCCTTCACCACAGAGCTACATCCCCTGTTCTTTTTATTTTATTTTGAGGCAGGGTTTCCATAAGTTGCCAACTTGTGATACTTTTGCCTTAGCCTCCCAAGTCACTGGGGTTTCAAGACTTGTGCCACCCTGCCCTGTTTAAGTTCTTTTTCAAAGATCAAAAGATTTGCATTACACTCAGCCACTAATCAGGTATTTGACCAAAAGCAAATTATTTGACACAGTATTAATTTCATCTATAAAATAGAAATAATTATTGCCTTACAAAGTGTTTATGATGATAAATAATTTCAAGCAGTGACTTACATTTGTCCCTTTTACTGTAATCTAGGGAAAGAAATATATTTTACATTAGAAACCACCACACACATATGTGAGCAGGCAAACGAATGTATGCAAAATTCAAATAAAAGTTTTATGTAGCAATATTTACTTTACTTACTATTTGAGATGCACTCTGATAGTTTTATGTTCTATACTATTCTATTCTCTTCCAGTCTTTAAACTTCTTAGGGGATGTGGTGGAACGTGCCTGTAATTCCAGCAACTTGGGAGGCTGAGGCAGGAGGATCACAAGTTTAAAACAAGCTTCAGCAACTTAGTGAGGCCCTAAGCAACTTGGCTAGACCTGTTTCAAAATGAAATGAAATAAAATAAAATAAAAAGAGCTGGAGATGTGGCTCAGTAGTTAAACACCTTTGGTTCAATCCCTGATATCAAAAATACTCATCAGGGATTTGCAGTATAGTTCAGTGGTAGAAAGTGTGCTTAGAATGCATGAGGCCCTGAGTTCAAGTCCCAGCACCATCTCCCAAAATTTAAAATTCTAATTGTAGTTCACTATTGATTTAACAATATATTGATGGTATGAAAATCATACTTTGTGTAAGGTAATCCTAATTATCTGGCTCAGTAAACATTAAATTCTCTCCTTCCCTTTGTCTTTTTTCTTTTAACCTTTTGAGTATTTTATTTCATTATATTGCCTTCTGGTTGCTATAGGGTTTTTTTTTTAATGAAAAAAAATCTATGGTCATATGAATAGTTGTTCATCTATATGTACACTATGTTATTTTCCTCTAACCACTAATAAGAATTTTTAGCAATATACCTATAATATACCTCTGTAAGTAAAGAGATTCGAGTTCAAGATGATAGAGCTGCAAAGAAAGAGCTCCAAAACTCCGTATTAAAAATTCTATGGGGGGGATTAGGGTTGTAGCTCAGTGGGAGAACACTTATCTAGCAAGTGTGAGGCACTGGGTTCATTCCTCGGCACCACATAAAAAGCAAAGATATTATGTCTTTCTACAACTAAGAAACAAACAAACAAAAAAACTTTTTTAAAGTTCTATGTGGAGGGGAAAGGGGAGCAAGAGTAGAAGAGAGGTGGATTACATAATTAATACAAAATATATGCATGTACTGGAATAGCACAGTTAATTTCATCAATCTGTACAATTAATATATTAACATATAACTTATGATTTAAAAACAAATTAGATTACTATATGGTTCTGGGCAAATCTTTAGTTGTTTATGTGCATGGTAGACTCCATGATGCCAGAAGAGAGCAAGCACCCAGAAGCTGGAAAGCAGAAAACTATTTCCAGGCAGCAAGATACTGGGGAAATGTTGGAATTCAGACCCATCGAGAGTGAAAATATTCTGGTGAATATCTTAAGTTTTCTCTACTAAAATCACAATTGAGGAGTAATAACTATGTCCTAGAAGTAAGCGCAAACCTGAAATAGTTCAATCCTAACAAATCCTAAGCAAAACCTGCACCAAGTAATTTAATGTCTGTCAGAGGAAAAAAAAATAACATTTGTTTACAGAAATATACATAATCCAGAGATTTTTTACAACTCATCATACAAGTGATGTTTAGCATAATATTCAGTCAGTTGTCACATAGAGAAGCAGGAAAGGTGACTGACTAATCAAAGGATAACTAGTAAATTAAAAACAGACATAGATGGGTATCTGCAGTATGATTATCTTTGATTATCAAGAAATATGGCTTAAAATTGTCCAAATTTTAATCAAAATTATAACCCACAGTTCAGAGAAAGTTTAAGAAATGCTAAGCAGAGAAAACACAAGCACAATAATCACATCATAATAGAATTGGTAAAAACACACGGTAAGAGAATATCTTAAGAAATAGGAAAAAGCATTACATACAGCAAGATTAAGAATTACTATAGACTTAAAAAGATACCCAAAGATGATAATGGAAGGACAATTTTAAATGCCAAAAGAAAATCTGTCAACCAGAATTTTATATCTAGCAACAACAACAAAAAATCCCTAAAAGAATAATACCAGTAGACCATAAGAAATGATAGTAGATGAAAACTCATATTTATACAAAGGAATGAGAAGTGCTCAGACTGATAAATATGATAGTAAATTTAAGACATTTTTCTTAATTTAAAAATTTTCTATAACAATAACAGGCTTTTTAAAGCAAAACTAATAACAATTTGAAGAAGTGGTTATAACAGGTAGCAGTAAAATCTATAAAAAAAAGCTTCAGTGAAGATGGACAGATGAAAGTGTAGTATTGTGAGATCCTCACATTTCATGTTAAATGGTATAATATTATTTATAGGAGATTATGAGAAGTGAAGATTCACAATGTAAATCCTAGAGCAACCACTAAAAAATGAAATAAAGAGGCATAGTTAATAAGTCAATAGTGGAATTATTAAGGAATATTCCTACAAAGTACTCATTTAATGCAAAATAACTTGAAAACAACAAAACAAAATACAGAACATATAAGATAAACTGCCATCATTATACTGAATATAATAACTGACAACCTACAGCCTCAGGCCATATCTAACTCACCAGTGATTTTAAATAAGTTTTATGGGAATATCATCACACATTTATTTACATATTGTCTGTGGCTGTTTTGCTCCACAATGACAGATTTAAGTAACTGCAACAAAGACCAGACAGCACCCCCTAACCCAAAATATTTACTATGTTTTTACAGAAAAAAAAATTTTGTTGATCGTTGGTCCAAACATTCCAGTTAGAAGGCAGAGACCATCAGACTGGAAAGAAAAAAATTTAAACCTCGCTGACAATATCCTATATATCAGAACATTGCTTTAAATATAAAGACAGAAATCGGTTAAAAGTAAAAGGTAAAAAGATGAAAAAAGGTGTACCATGAAAACACTAATCCAAATAAAGACCTAATGTTCTATTCTTAAAGTAGATTTAAAAACAAAGAGAGAATTATGTGTATGTTGATTCTTTATGATTTTCAGTTCTAAATTTGTATTCATCTAATAACAAGTATCAAAATGCACAAAGCCAAAACCAACTGAACTAAAATAGAAAATAGACAAATACATGCCATTCTTCTCTCAGTATTCCATAGAATATAGATAAAATGTGAGGAAAAATCCAGAGGACTTGAACATGAATATTATCTCTGTTTGGGACTGCCAAGAAGCAGATGCCAAGACAGGATTTGACATGAAAAAGTGATTTTGTAAGAAAAGAGTAAGAAAAGGTAGATTCTTTCAAATCAGTAAGGTAAACGAAGAGAAAAGAAACCAAGAATGTTCAGGAAAAATCTCAGACTAGGAAAGCTTCAGTCAGACCATAGGGAATCTTTATTACAGGAGAGAATCTTGCATCTTCTAACACAAGGATGATCCTTGCTCAATTATAAGCTGAAAGCAGTCTCCAGGAAGCCTGTCCTAGTGAGAACATGATGGTTCATCAAGAGGGGCAGTAACTGGGGTTGCCAGTTATGCTTCCTACAAAAGGAGTTTTCAGTAATTTGTTTTTATGATCACCATGAAATTGTACAGACTTACTTCAGGGAGCAGCATTTCCATGGCTCCCATGGGTCTCACGTCCAAAGAAAATCTTAGAGAATATTAGTGGAATGAACTAAAGCCCATATTGATGCAACAGGAACCTATCTTCAATTTCTTCCATTATCCATTCTAAATTTCCTTCACCTTCATCTATCACCTTGGCAGATCTTGGTGGCTTACCTTGTGTGTGAGCCAAACCTCAGTCTTGAGGTCTTGACAATTACAACCTCTCAGGCCAGGGTTGAGTTAGTTACAGCGGAGAAGGAAGTAAGTACCAGGAGGCATCTAAATGTCACCTATTCCATCCTGCCCTATGGTGTAAAAGCAGCTTCATCTCCTTCTGTTCTCAGGACTGATTACTTCCTTCACAACACTGACTTCTCCTCTTACCTGTGGTACTTAGACACAGAAGTCTTTTTGAATGTCAAAAATATTTCAGAACAACTTCTTAAAATTTAAAATTGAATTAAGCATTTTAATGTGAATCAAGAATATATAACTGTTATTCAATTTTAATGGGAAAATATTTGATATAAATTACAGAACATCTGCTATGGTACTCTGAAAGCCAAGGTAGAAATAAAGTAATCATTATCTCTCAACATTTGAAATATTTATTCCATTTTTCATGTATTCTGGAAAGTATCCAGGGTTTAAAATTTTACTGGAAACCACACAACTCTAAAGGATAAATAAGATTCACCTGAGAATTAAGCTAGAAAAATCTGCACATAATGGAAATAAGCCATGTGTAAAACTAAACCACATAAATGCTTGGGAGAAAAGGCTGGAACTGGACAATTCAGAAAAGTAAACTAAATCAACTCCATTTTAATCCTTTCTGTTAAAAACAAAACAAAACCAAAAACCTAAGTAAAAAAAGGCAAATGATTACCACAGAAGCTAGAAAAGGAGGATTTAGAGATAACACCTAGTGATGTCTTCAGCATCACTGGAGAAATCTTTATCCTACTGCAACTCACATCCAGGTCCTCTTGTTTGTTCCCATGGTGGGGAAGGGGTTAGAATATTTGACCTTGCATCAGTCCCATATGTTCAATGAGTCACTTATCCAAGTGTAAACAGAAATGCCTATACTGAAGTGCACCATAATCCATCATATATTCCTTTTGCAAACATAACCTATATTTTGACAATGAGTAAATCTAATTTGAAAAATTTAATCATGGAACTGTAAAAGCAGGATTTAAGAAAAGATTTTTTAAAGTTTATTAAACAGTTATTACAGTGGGCAAATTGATATTTTCATTTACTTTGAACATATACATCAGACTTCCTACTTTTCAAAAATATATTTGACTCACATAGGCTGTGGCTATATCCAGTCTGATGATTTTGGGAAGAAATGCCAAATTTTTGCATCTCTATAAAATCTTTGTTTACATAAAACTCAGCTTGTTAGCATAAAAGCAGTTATGAAAACAGGAAGTAATGTAGGTGAGCCCCCCAAAAAGTCAGCAGGCTCCTGGAATGCAAAACCATGCTTCTGAAGACATGAACAAACATGCACTGAGCAGATGTAAATAGAGACACATAATCTGTGAGTACTCTGCAGATATGGACTGAATTACTTAGAACTCATCAGTGTTGATGAGGCACTAACTGCATTCAGGTGCACTTCAATCAGAACTAGATTATACCATTAAAATTAATGAGGCACAAGAAGACTTTAATGAATAAAAGAGGGTTGGTATTAAAGTCTTTTATACATTTTATTCATTTGGCAACAATTTAGTTAGCAGTGCAATCACATCACTCTTTGGTAGACAGGAAAAAAGTTTTAGTTATTTAGGGTTTTATTTAAATAACATTCTATTCAACACACTCCCTGGCACATTTCTTCAATATTCACTTATTGGTCTATTGGGGGTTGCTTAATTAAAAGAGATCAATTTATCTGTCTTTGACCAAACTATTTTTTTAAAAAAGAAACTAAACAATCATTCTCTCTCTGATCCCAATTTTTCATTAGACTGCTGACATGATGGTTTCCCTTTTTTAAGCTGTCATCATTTTTTATGAGTCAATAAGGCATTTATTTTTTCTAAGAATATATTCATCATGATTGATGGGTAGAAGGTCCAGCGGCTTCCAAATAGGAATACTATGAGATTAGGCACCACATGAACTTGAAAGATGAGTATGTATCAATTATCTGTATGTATTTTATTGTTTGGCTAGCAAATAATAAAATGAAATAGCACACAAATTACAGCAGGAAGGTAACATGGCTATAATCTCTGAACACAGGTAAGGGATTAGACATTTAAAATTGCAAATAAGTATTACTTTTCATGATTACTAGCATTTAATGGGTGTTACTATTTATAGCAATTTACAAAGCATTTCAGCTTGTTCCAGAGGATGGTTAGGCTGGGTACTTCTTTTTTACTGGTTCCTCCTCCTCACCTCCCTAATGTCTCTCTCCAGTTGTCTGCAAATGCAACACATTGTACCATGAAGTTTCCTCCCCAAATCTCCCAATAAGAATTAATGTATTTGTAATCTATACTATCATTATAATTCCTCCACTGGTTATTATATAATAGTTATCACCTTGTTATGCTTTATGAGTTTGTATGTCTGACCCTTCCAGGCTGTTAGTGGCTTAAAAGCAATAACTTTGTCATTTTCACCTATTTAGCATCTAATGAGGCAATGACAAATAGTAGTTATCACAAAACACTTTTTTCTTATCTAGTCCACTTTATAGAATTCCATTTATAACTACAGGACCTCCCATTGTTCCCTTTGAGTGGACAGTCCATGGCCCATATCAGGTATCATTTACTCAGATACAGGAGGAGAAGGAGGAAGTATTCATTTCAGAGAATAGATGAAAGCTTTCAAGTCTTGCCACTAAGTTGTAAATTAGGTTTACCGTTGCCATTTGAAGCACTTGACATCCTAACTTCTAAAAGGTGTGATAAGACTTGAGAGACACAACAGAAGAGGTGAGATGAGAATCAGAAGGCTTTATCATTTTTTTGATTAGTATTCCAATCCTATTCTTTTGTCAAGTTTAAGCAAGAATATGAAAAAAATTCAAGCTTTCTCAGGGCAGAACACAACTTCACATTATTCCTATTTTTTTATTGCTCAGCAACCTCAAGCAACTTCTACTAATGGGTTTTTCCTGCTAGACACTTCAGATACCATTTTCTTTCACTTCTGAAATCAAGCAGTAATGCTTGCAACTTTGTTATTTGTTGAGACAATCAAACAAATAAAAAGGTCCATCTCCATGTGCATGTCAGGTAACGAGACTCTATTACAAGCTTTGTATCCTATGACAGTCATTTAACTTCTTGAGACTTGTTTATTGAACTGCAAAATAAGGACATAGGATTTTGAAAGTTACATTTTCTATGAATCTGTATATAACTGGAAATTCTCATGTGTTATGTCAAAACTCACATGGACAAATAAAATTCTTCATAAATGAAAACTTTACAAATGATTCTCAGTTGGAATATATACTCACTGAAGTACATTTATAAAATTACACATAAGGAAGAAAAATGTAGGAGATATAGCTCATCCTCAAGCACAGCATGTGCAGGGACCTGAGCTCAAATTTTATATACAGAAATATGAAAACTTAGGTTCTATACATGTAATACAAATTTTGGTGCATTCCAATGTCATGTATTTAAAAAATAAAAACAATTTAAAAATATGACTGCCTGAATCTAATTTTATTTCTAATAGTAGAGTCAGTAATTTCCTTTCTCTTTTGCAGTTTTTTTCTGTATATTCTAATGGAGTTCAGAAAGTGTCCAGAGGGTGCTAAGCACTATTAGGTACACTTTTCCATACACAACCCTCTTCTCTAGATCTATTTTATGCAATTTACTGCATGACCTAAATGATCCATAACTCTTCCTTACTTAAACGCTAATAAATAAAATCCAAACACTTTAATTTTGCAAAATCTGGTTCTAGCCTTCACGATTCAATTCCTTCCATTCCAAATTACTCTATAGCTCAGTTGGCTGCCTGAGTTCAAAGCTGCTCACTTTAGGGTAAAACACAGCTATAATGATGGCACTCAGACTGGGTATTTGACACTATGGTCCTGCAGCACTCTCACTAGGAAGGCCATCTTAGAGGTGTGGATATGCCGTCTTGCTTCACGTTCCTGCAGATCAACATCATCAACTATTCTACTGCAACCAAGGCACTTATTCCTTTTTTGCCTTCCCTCCGTATTCTTCCACTTTGTCTGTATCCATTCTTGCCTTTTCTCTATTTTGTCTTTTTTTCCCTTTGCCTCTGCAAATATTATATGCACACATACATATGTATGTTTATATGTATGTGTGTGTGCATATGCATGTGTGTGTAAAATACAGGCCTGACTTTATGTTACTTGGTTAAAACAATGCTGTCTTTTCTATGCAAGCTATTACAAGAGGAACTGAGGAATTAGATAAGATAATCCTTGTCCTCCAAGAGCATTATACTATTCTTTCTATGTACAAACTATAAACTGCCAGATCTATCTTAGTGCCCATGTCAGTATTAGCAATTCTCAAGGCAACAAGGATTTCACTGACCTGTCAGAACATGACCTTCCCTATCTAAGTACAGGACTATGAGACTTACAATATAGAAAGCATGTCTCATAGGAAAATGAACTTCTGTATTCTAGTTGAACAAGAAACCCAATTCTACTACACTCCATAAAATATCTTAAAGTATCTTTACAACACAGTATCTTACTTGGTCTGCTTCTGGTTGGTTGCCTATTTACAAATCCCAGATAGATGGTAGACGATAACATTCTGAAAATATCTTCCCAGGAGCTTTACATAGAGTTTTGATTTTTTGTGGTTAAAAACTTTGCAAGAGACAGAATTCCCTGTATTTACAATACCAGTCTACCTTTTACTCACAACCAGGAGTCACGCTTTCAGCAGTTATAGCAAAACTACATAATTATAAGGTTATAATCTGAAAAATGTGTCATGGGGGTGATTCTGTTGTTGTGCAAACATCATAGAGTGCACTTACACAAACCTAGATGGTATAAGTCAATCCCTACATGTGGCTTCTTGATGCAATCAAGCAATACAGTAAACACGAGATGTGTGAAGCCACTACTAGTATAAATGATGTACTGTTTTACAACAAATTACTTTTATAAGTAGAAAGAGTACAATTTCAAATAATGATAAGTACCCTAAATAAACCAATACAACCATTTATTACCAAGATTCTGTACACATTATTGTACATACCATACTTTTATATGACTGGCAGCATAGTGGTTTGTTTACACCAGCATCACCACTAACACATGAGTCACATGCTACACTATTATTAGATGACAGGAATGTTTCAGTTCCATTATAATTTTATGGGATCACCACTTTATATGTGTTCAGTCACTGACTGGTATGCAGTGTATAACTATAACTATACAGTTATTCTATTTTATATAGAGCAAACTTCAGAAATAACAAATTTTCTTTTTTATGGAGTCTACTCATAAACAGATTGGGAGTATAAGAGCTGATCCTTAATCCCTTTACATAAACCCATCTTCACAAATACTCAAAAGTCAATGCAACTAACTCTTCATGCCTCCTAAGTTGTATCAAACAGGTAAGCACAAGCTTGAAAGATCAGAGAGAACATTTACTCAAGTGTTTGGCTCACAGGAAGACTTCTTAATAAGTACCACATATAAATAAAATTAATGACTAATCAAATCAATGTTTTTGATTATCTATAGATGAAGAATTTAAACATGTATCCAGTATGGTACCTTAAAATGTATTTTAAAAGTTAAAAAGTATTTGTGAATAATTGAAATTCCAAGTAAAAATACTTTCCAAACCTTTATATCCTATCACAATGAAAATTATTATTAATATTATAATGTTATTCAATCTGTTTGTAGAATTCAAATCAGTCTTTACTCGTTCCTAAAATGTTTCTACAGTTCTTCCCTTTCCACAAACTATATCATTAATCCTGAATAATTTCTGGACAGAAGAAAATAAACATTAATTTTTATGTTTTAAAATTGAATTCAAAGTATAGCTAAAGCTGTATTTTGTTCTAAAATAATACAAAATGGAAGTACTTGGTGCATAAACCTTTATTCATACTCCAGGGTATTCTTTTTTAAAATTTTTTTAGTTGTCAATGAACCTGTATTTATATGTGGTAGTGAGAATCAAATTCAGTGCTCACACATGCTAGGCAAGTGCTCTACCACTGAGCTACAGCCCCAACCCCCAGGATATTCTTTTTAAAAAATATTTATTTAGTTATAGTTGGACACAATACGTTTATCTTATTTATTTATTTTTATTTTTATGTGATGCTGAAGATCGAACCCAAGACCTCGCACGTGCTAGGAGAGTATTTTATTGCTGAGTCACAGTCCCAGCATCCCCTCCACCCCAACCAGGGCATTCTTTAATACCATTTTTGCCTCTTTTCATCTTACCTGTAAAATTAAGGCTTGAATTTATTGAAATCTGCAGCATCCTACTATACTGCAGGGGCAGAAAGTCTATTGAACAGGTAAATCCATCAAGAGATAACAATCAATTCTGTGTTGAGTACTACCAAAGACAAGAGTCACTTCACAAACTTTGGAAAATTATTATGAATTCCAGTGGTTACCCACTTTTCTGTTTTATTTATTTTACTTGTGGTTACTATAAACCATGTTAGCCAGCTGATTTTGAAACATTCTAATTTAATATTCACTCATTTTTCAAATATAAAGCATCTACTTTCCTTCTTATATCTATTCTTATGTTCATTTAATAAAATGTAATATCTTCTACATATCATCCTTTAATGTAAGCAAGACAGAATAGGACACAAAGGATTCATATAATTTTGGATCCATATCATTTTTTTATTCTTTTAATCCATATGCTTTCAGTCTAGCCAGGGAGGCAGATAATATGGTGTGCTAAGTGCTAGAAAGGCTCCTGTATTTCTTCTATTCCTAATCTAATATTTAAACAGAGTACTTGTTTAAAAGTATATACAGAAAGCCTGGAATCAATAAGAAATACAACTATGGGGTAATAGGAAGTTGGCAAATAAACTGTTGATGTATAGAAAAAGAAATACAAATGACTTCTAAACATAAAAAGACGTTCAATCCCCTCCCCCCATAATAAATGAAATGACACTTTAGATAAATCATAATAACACTTTCACCTATGGCAGTTTGAAAACAACCCAAAAGTGACAATATAGTCTTTGGGGGAGCATGGAATTCTAATGTGCTCACACATTATTTCTGGATGGGTAAACTGTTACAGCTCTAAGGATTTTATATTTATACATATGTAATACACATATATATTTATATATGTGCAAAATGATGTGTGAATTTTTCATTGCAGAATTATCTATAATAGTAAGTTATTGGAAATAACAAAAATATACATCAAAAGAGGACTTGTTAAATAAATTCTCTTCCCCACATTCTTTTGTGACTCATGGTAGATCAGGAGTTTTGATAATATCCTATAAGTTTTGAAGCTCTCATTTTTTTCAATTTATCATACTGAAAAATTGCTCTTTTTTTTATTGATTGTTCAAAACATTACAGAGCTCAAGACATATCATCTTTCATACATTCGACTCAATTGGGTTTTGAACTCCCCAAATACATAATACAGACTCACTTCTGTTACATACTCACATTTTTACATAATGGCATATTAGTGACTGTTGTATTCTGCTACCTTTCCTATCCCCTACTATCCCCCTGAATAATTGCTCTTAAGCTATCTTCAAGCTGACTGATTCCTCTGTGACTTCCATTCTATTATCCCAAAAGTAATTTTTATTTCAGGTATAATATTTCAATTTTAAAATTTCTAGCTGGTTCTTATATTTTCTATTTTATACTGAGATATCCTGTTTTTAATTCATTTACAGGACTCATTAACTTCCTTAAGCATAGTCATAATAGATTCTTTGAAGACTTTATTAATTCCAACATCTGACTCATCCTAGAGTTATTACATTTTTATAAAAATGTTTTACATTTTTCCTAGTTCTTTGCATATCAAGGCATTTTAGATTTTTATCCTGGACATTGTAGATGTTATTTTGTATGTCCTTTGAGTTCTGTTTTATTCCTCAAGGAAAAAAAAAGCAGGCAATCAACTTGCCTAGACTTGTGTTAGAGGCTTTGTCTCACTTTTTGTGAGTGGCAATTTCAATCTGAGTTCATTTCATTTCTTTAAGACTCTGAGTTTGTGGTATGCAGGTGTGCTTTGAGGGCTACCCTGAGACTTGCATGAGATTTATATACACAAGTAGAGGATTCAGTTTGTGGTTCTCTTCCCTCCAAAAGTTCCCTCCACCTCCATCTCCAGGTAGGACTGTTTGTTGGATGCTCCTTTCCCTGGTTCTGTTCCTGCTGTACAATTTCATGACTGTGGCTCATTCTCAGAGCAAGTGCCCCTCTGCTAGATGTGCACACAAAGGGGCACTCTGCCATGTGCTAATAAATTCTCTATATATGAATTCTTTTCACAGTTATCCATATTAATTTACTCATCTGGATCCACAGGTAGTTTGTTTCACATTTTATCTAGAATTTATGGGATCATTAGAAGAGATGGTTTGTAGAAAGTTTACATCATCATAAAAACTTTTTGTTTGAATTATAAACAATTATTGCCTATGCAAAAAGTTACATTAATATATTTTAAAAGAATATCTGTCAATGATCAATTTCTCAAACTGGGTAATATATGCACAAACATTTGTTTTACAACTAATTCATTATGTTTTATATCTTTTTGGTATACATGTCACACTTTACATTTTAAAATAAGTGCTAAGCTTTCATAATCAAAACCTTGGTTCCTTACATAATATTTATCTTGCTTATATTATAAAAATACAAGAATAGAATTTCAATAAATGAAAAGGGAAATTGAACAATAAAAGTAATTACATTTTTAAAAAATCTCACACAGGCAAGGGTAACTCAGTAATTTTTTTCTTCTTTTTTTTATATCAGGGATTGAATCCAGGGGTTCTTAACCACTGAGCTACATCCCCAGCATTTTTTATATTTTATTTTGAGACAGGATCTTGCTAAGTTGCTTAGGGCCTTGCTAAGTTACTGAGGCTGGCTTTGAGTCTCCTGCCTCAGTCTCCCAAGCTGCTGGGATTACAGATAATTCAGTAAATTTTAAAGTGGGTTTAAGTAGACAAACAATCCTCTGCAATATTACTAGGTAGTACCATAAAAAAGAATGACTTTTATGACTTTTGCTGGTAAGTGGATGGGTCTGGAGACTATCATACTAAGTGAAAGAAACCAATCACAAAAAAAAAAAGGTCAAATGTTTTCTCTGACATGTGTATGCTAACACAATACAAGGGGGAGGAGGAATAGAAGTTCTGTGGATTAGACAAAGGAGAATGAAGGGAAGGGAGGGGGGACAGGAATAGGAAAGACAGAAGAATGAATCAGATATAATTTTCCCATGTTCATATATGAATATACCACCAGTGCAACTCCATACCATGTACAACTTCTAGAATGAAATCCTAATTAGAGTAGGTTATACTCTATGTATGCATATCAAAATACACTCTATTGTTACATATATCTAAAAATAACAAATAAAAAGACTACCAAAAAGAAAAAAAAAGCGGCAGGCAGTAGAGCATACAAGTTGTGGTTCAGAGCCTGGTCTCTACATCTTTCTAACTATGTGAACTTGAATAAGATACTTCAGCTCCCTGAACTTGTTTCCTCATTGTAAAATGGAGAATAGTGCCTAGGTCACAGGATATCAGGTGGATTAATTAGGCAAGGAAAGTAAAGCATGAAGCTTGGTGCAGACACCTATAAAATATTCAGTAAAAGTTTTTTCTAGTGGTAATAAAAACATTATCCTGAATCACAAGATTTACTCTATGACCTACTTACTCAACTATCAATCTTTATTTGATGCAACTCCACAAAAATAAATTGAGATGTTCCTTCACTTACAGGAATGAACCACCTAGTCTAAAATTCAGCATACTAAAAGGGCAAATTTTAGTTGAATGCGCCCTCTAGTGGTGCATGTTATGTGCAAGTACCAGGCACCTACATAAGATAAAACCTAAGGTGAAAGTCACCAAGGTTGGTAATTAGAATCTGAAGCCAGCTGGTTAAGATCATTGTTATGAGAAACACTATCATATATCTCGTATAGCTCATTATTTTTAAGAGCTACAGGACTGTTTTGTCTTTTAAAACTTTCTAGAATATTCACGAAATTTTTTATGCTAAATCCTATTATTCCTGTGGTACTGACTTTAATCTTTCCTCTTAACTGGGACACTTTCTAGTTTTCTCTAATGTTGCAAAGTAACTATTCAGTTAAAAAATACATTCGGTTAAAAAATACAGTAAGAAACCAAGCACCAACTATGTACCAGGTAATGGGGATACAGTAAACAACTTATTACACAATTCATTATGCAATTTCAAAATTTGAAAAGTGCCATCAGGAAGCTTAGACTGCCATGAGTACACAACAGGGAATTGGTTTAGTATAGGAAGAGACTGCAAGGTGAGGCTAGTGAAGTAGGCAGCTAAGAAGTTTGAACTTCATTCTAAGAACATTGAAAAAGGATGGGTTTAAAGTACATTGCATGTATCTGATTTGGCAATCTGATTTACACTTTCAAAGTTTCACTTCAAAAAGGCAGAGAAAGTGAATTTGACGGAGAACCAACGCCCAGACCAGAAGCACTGCTGGTGGTGAGACAAGAAGTAAGCTGGAACTCGGGAGGTAACAGTATTGATAAAAAGAAACAAAGTGGGCTGGGGTTGTGGCTCATTGGTAGAGCGCTTGTCTAGCCCTGGGTTAGATCTTCTGTACCACATTTAAATTTAAAAAAAAAAAAAGCGGCGGAGAGAGAGGAAGTGGACCAATATTTAAGAAGTAAAATAAATGCAGAATGATGTGGGGATGGAGTAGTGGTCCGAGTGAACCGTGTGGCTGTGATGCCATTATATCACTAGTACAACTGGTGGTGATATCCAGGAGGGAATAATGAGTTGTTGAGGAAAGTAGGTTTTACCTCTTAGACTTCCCTGACCACAAGGTGTAATATTTCAATTGAATGCGCACCTAGCATTGAACAGGACCATACGGTACCTCCCCCATCAAATAGAGCCCTCAAATGCCTGTTGTTTTTAACTTTTATCACAGTGACTTACTCCCACTGAGTCAATACCTTTACCTGGCCTCTGTCTGAAATGTTTATAACTCCCGCCCACTCCCAATTTTGCCAGATGTTTGTTATTTTTCGAAATCCAGTTCAAGACACCTTCTCAAGGAACTTTTGGGCATCTCCTTCCCCACTCCAGTGTTTTCCTACTAAGTTGTAAATTCACAGATTTGAAGATTGTGCACTCTTCATATCTGGGTCATCGGCGTCCAGAGCAGCACCCTTCAAACACCAGGAAATCCACAATCTTATTCTCATTTACGCGTTCAGAAGAATCTGAAATGCCCACAACGCCGCCTCTCCCTACTGACGGGAGACGGCTCGCCGGAAGTGACGCTCTATCAAGACGTACGCGATTCCGGTCTCGATATCCCAGCTGCCATAGTGGGGCCGGGCTTCTCTGGCTTGCTAACTCGGCTGCTCTGGAGGATTCACGCGAGGTAAGAAAGTGCGCGTGGCATACTGGGAATGAGATCCTCGAGTCCCTGGATGTCGTAGGGAACCTCCTGTTGATTTCCCCGGACCTGGCCAGACCCATATGGAAACACGGGAGGGCGGAGGAACTGGCTGCTGGATCCCTGAGAGCCCCCTGCTTCCAGTGGGGCGGAACCGCAGAGATGTGTGGCTTGCCGGGGCGCCGGCCCAGGGATCGTCTCAGCTGTTGGGGCGCTGGCCGCCGTGGACCCCTCCAGGCCGGGCTCTCCCACTTCACCCCCTGATACCCAGAGCGCCTTCTTCCCATGTACTCAGGGGAACAGCTCCCGCCGCTCTTGCCAGGCGCAGAATCTTCGGCAGGAGCGCGTGTAAAGTGGTGTGTAGCGTCGCCCACCAGTTCTCCGGGTCGGCCCCTCGGCTCCTGTTGGTGACCTGTTTGAGACTAGGGAGCCGAGGACCTCACGCTGATTGGCACACAGAATGCTGCCCTAAAAGGGCTTACCTAGTAGTAGATCTGATCATTCATTGATGGTGGTTGATGTTCTCATTCACCGCAGAGAAAAAACTTTTCCAAATTGTTACTTAGTATGTAAAGTAACCGAAACATTGTTCCGTTTTATGTTGGAACCAAATAATTCGTTGTAGAAGAAATTAACTCCTTTAAAATGTGTATGCATCAAAATGAAATCTCTGTTTCTGAATATTAGAGTATATTTGGGGGCACAATACCAAGATATACTTTTTAGTATTAAATATATTGTATGTTTTAAATCATAATTGAAAGGAACTAATTGAAGATTACTTAAAACTTCTGGGCTGCAAGCTGCAGATACTCAAATTAGTAATTAGAGTGGAAGACTCGATATCACCATGTGACTATAAACACTTTTGTATACCAGTTTTATTTATAACTCTGCCAAGAAGGGTTATAAAGATAATCACATTAAAGGACAAGGTTTCTGGATTCTTCTTAATCTGCTAGCCCAACTGTTGTGTTGGAAGACTAAGCAAGAAGATTGTGAGAAAGTAGCACTGGGAGTTAGAAAAATAAACAGCCAGGATTTGGGAGGAATAACTTTGTTCATTCACTGTATTACTGTGTGGTTTATAATTTATGAAATAATTTCTTAGCAAATTATTTTCCAGTCTTAAGCAAGTATATATGCTTTTTATTTCGACCAGTGTGGTGGCTTCCCTGGCAAGTACCAGATTTATATTAGTAACATATCTACACAACATATAAAATTAAATATATGTAAATATCTAAATGCAATTAAAAGTATTTTAATAATTAAAAGTTTAACATATGAGCATATTTGATACTGATATACCATCTCTTGTTAGTTGTTTTTTTTTTTTTTAAATTGATGACTAACCAGACATGCTTATCTTATGGACTGATAAGGTACCTCTGATGCAACATGACCAGGTGGGCACGAGTTACTACCACACATAATAAGAGACCCTTGCCTGCAACATCATGGGAGGACATGAAGAAGGGGTCCTTGGAGGGAACAAGCCAAAATCGTAAACAACCTGAAGCCAATAGACTGTCCCTTAAAAATGTTGCACCCCAAGCAAAACATAAAAAGAACAAAAAGAAGAAAGAATACTTAAATGAAGATGTGAATGGTTTCATGGAATACCTAAAACAGAACTCACAGATGGTTCACAATGGGGAGATGATAGCAATGGACAGCCAGGAAGTAAGGGAAGAAATTGCAGTTGCTTTAAAGAAAGACAGTCGACGGGAAGGAAGACGATTAAAAAGACAAGCAGCAAAGAAAAATGCAATGGTGAGATAATCACTTCTTCTATGTTATTTACTTTATATAGTTAGAAATTGTCATTCATATACTCACACATACACATATCTTAGAAGGGTCTAATTACTTTTGTCCTAAATTCATAAAGCATCTTTTTTAAGGTCTTGTACTTCAGCACATATATGCTAGGCACTCGATACATTGCTTAGTCATCACAGCACTACAAAGATGATGGCAATATCCCCATTTTATGGGTACAAAACACTGAATTGTAGGCAGGTTAAATAACTTGCTGTAAGCCAATTAACCAATATCATGTGAAATTCAATCCCAGACTTTAAAACTTAGGTTCTTGACCCTGTCTTCCAATAGCCCTTTTTCAAATCGATATTTTAAAAAATGAAGATTAGGTACCACAGGTTAAATGTGTGTAGTTTCCATTACTTGGAAAGGATGGATGTTCTTTTATCTTTATCCATAAAAATTCAAGACACAAGAAAAAGAGATCTAGCATGAATCACACTAGTTAGTAACAGCAGAGTTAAAACTCCTTAAGATTTTCTAGTAATTGCTCCCTATTTCAGCCATACTACATTCTGAATAATGCTGGGGGCAGCAGGTTTATTTCTGCAGTGCCTAGTCCTAGATTTTAAACTATGTCAAACACAGGAAATGAAATACTTAATATAATTTTTTCCATTCTCTAAGTGAATTTCCCATCTTCTACCAGGATGCTAAAAAAGAATCAGGACATGTTGCCAGTTATTAGACTTTGATTTTTTTCTTAGAATTGTGAAACGGAGAGCACTGTTTATACCAGTACAGACTGTATTATTATATTTAAAATTGACTATTTAGGGATCATACTTGTAAAGTATCCCTTCTGGATAAATTTGGATAGAAAATAATCGTTTTTATTTGGATTAGGATAAAGTTTTGTTTCACTTGTAAAATCAGTTATTTTAAAATATCTTTAAGCCAAGAAAATTAATCTAACTTGAAATTTAATCAACATAGGCCGTATGGTGGATTGCAGACCATTTGAAGACATTTACTGTTATACTTCTTAAGAAAAGCTTTATGCTTGTAATTAAGGACTAATGATGTTGTTTTTCACAAAAGGAGTGCTTAATAAATAGTGTATGGCTTGTTTTTACCTACTGTCAATTCACTTTCTTGCTGTTTTTAAAATTCCTCATACTGTGTGTCAGTTCTTAAAGGCTAATAAATTGATTAAAATACAAAGATTTATCAGTCAAATCTCTATAAGCTAATCTACATTAAACCAAGAGACCAAGGCTTCTCATTGTGGTGATCCAATTTTTAGCAGTAACTTTTCCTTCAGTGGTAGAATAAATATAGTCTATTCATTTAGATCAGTTCATTTTAAGTGTAAAAGTTATTGTAGACTTTAAAGGGACTCATTCTTCTCCAATGTTATTAAACAGGAAAAAAAAGAAAGGACAGAGGTACAAAATGTGTTTTATTTTTCTTATTGAATTTGCCTTTTTTAAAGAAAACCTGTGCTTATTAAAGAATAAAAAAAAAAAGTTAAGTGACTATTTGTTACCTAAAAAATACATGTACATTTTTACAGCTTAAATAAAATAATTCAGATATCTTTCATTTCTGATTATAATTGATGTTCTGTTTCATTTTGGCAGAAAAATATGTACCACATTGCTGAGTAGTATGTAAAGATCTGTATATTGTTTAGGTTTTGTGTAAGAGCCAGATAATTATAATTATCCCTTTACAATATATGGTGCATATCTTCTAAAAATGAAACTCTATTTCTGAATGTTAAGGTTTATGAAAAGTTCAAAACAATAAAGATTCTAGGTGTAATGGCACACACCTGTAATCCCAGTGATTCAGGAGGCAGTAGGATCGCAAGTGCAAAGCCAGCCTTAAAGCAACTTAGCAAGGTCCTAAGCAACTTAGTGAGAACCTGTCTCACAATAAAAAATAAAAAGGGTGAGGAAGTGGCTCAGTAGTAAAGTGCCCCTGAGTTCAGTTCCTGGTACCAAAAAAAGAAGATATAATTTTTGCTACATATTATGTGAAATGAATCATGCTTTAATTGGAAACATTTGACCCAAATTCATTCAATTATGTGAACCCTAAAAGTATAAATATTAATTTGAGTACTAATTTTATAGCCATTAAAAAGCTCCATTTTTTGGTGCAGACATTTCCTATTAATAAAATGAATAGTCCATATTTATTCAATTTATTTACACAGTTGCCTGTTTAAAGCCATATATAACATTGTTTCTGAGATTAATGGATTTGGAGATTGAAAATCTTCAAAAACATTGAAACCCTCTGATGGAAATGACATCTCTAGTCAGGAATGTGAGAAACACTTGTTATTCTACAAATAATGTATTGAGGTTTTTTTTTATTCTTAAAAAAGCTAAATAGCTTGAAAATGAGAAATGTTTTAAAGATGTTATTGATAACAAGTGTAGTTTTGTAATGTGGAAACTCACTTTTTGTTTTCCTAGGTATGTTTCCACTGTAGAAAACCTGGCCATGGAGTTGCAGATTGCCCAGCTGCCCTTGAAAATCAAGATATGGGCACTGGAATATGTTATCGATGTGGGTCCACAGAGCATGAAATAACCAAGTGCAAAGCTAAAGTAGACCCAGCTCTTGGTATGTTCTCTTTTACTTTCTTGGGTTTTGGGGTTAGGGGAGTGACCAATAAGTAGCCAACTGAGTTTTTTGTTGTTGATAGAATTTGTTATAAGTATGCCACTTAATATTTTGAAATTGTAAAATTTCATGTTATGTAGAAAGAAATTATTTTAAAGTAATGTGAATTATATAACTTGCTATATACAGAATCAACTTAATACAAACTGGTGATTCTTACAGGTGAATTTCCTTTTGCAAAATGTTTTGTTTGTGGGGAAATGGGGCATCTGTCCCGTTCATGTCCTGATAATCCCAAAGGACTCTATGCTGATGGTGAGTACTATTACCCTCATACGTCAAACTATCAAACATGACAAATCATCATGCAGAGTTGTCATTTCATTTATTTACGCCCTTAATCAGTTCGTGCATGCATTTTTGAATAAATAGTAAAATCTCAAGAATTTCACAATTTTTTTTATCAAGTGCTTTTAATGTACTGGAATTTTTGTACAATATGTCTTGATATATTAATAAGTCAGAAAAAAACTAAGGTGTATTTTTCAAACATTTTTTGTGAGAGTGTGTTATACATTTGTACTTTTAAACATAACAGAAGCAGAGGGATTACATATCAAAACTAAAAGATTTTTAAAATAATGTTATGTATTTAATCTCAGCCTAGCATCTCATTTTGGTAGAAAGGATGATATACACTACTCAGTTTTATTTCTGAATTTTTTCCTTATCTGGCATGGGACCATGTAACTTAATTTAAGCTCAGCTAATGTCTTAGGGTCCTACAATAAAGCCTATGATGTCTAACACATTAGGAGGAGATTGTTAACTGTTCATGTTTTAGCTGGCACCATCATGGTATAGACACCTCTTTTGTCTTGTGCTGAGTTCCAACTGGAGAAATCCAGTGCCAAAGCATAGCTTTTGGAGTCAGTCAGACCTGGGTTGTAACCTTACTCACGAGCTACAAAACTTTGATCAACTTACTAAACTTCTTTCATCTCAGTTTCCTCACCTATAAAATGGAGATGAGAAAACTATATTTCAAATTTTATTGATTCTAAGACACACATTTTTTTTAACCATCTCAAATCTAAATCAGAATAGATCTTATCTTTGTTGGGTCTCACATAATTGACTTTTTTTTCTGGGGGATATGTGAAATAATGATACATCAGTATTATCTTAGATTTAGTAAAGTATGGCATTTACCTATTATGAGGATTAAATTGTATTATTTTCAAGTGCCTCTTCTGTTTCACTGTGTCATATAAAATGATAAAAAGGCTTAAAAACGAAAGGCAAGACAAGTAAATAACATAAACTTGAAATTTCAGCCAGATTTGTATCCTTTTTCTAAGTGGCTTAATATTATAAGCATGATTATCATAATGCCTGAACACTAAGCAATAGTGTTTTACTGTTAAGTGAAAGATTCATTTAGAAACATGTGTGTTGTAATTCACAATCTTGAAATGTCTCTTAAAATAAACAGGTGGGCATTTTTATTAGGGTTAAGAGGCCTGTCGATGGAAGGTACTAAAACAAAAGTTAATTTTATCCCTTTCCTAACTGCTTAATCCTCTCTGACCTGTAGAATAGAACAGTAGTGATTCATAACCTTTGTTTTATTGTTTGTTTGTTTGTTTATTTGTTTTGCGGGGGGGGGGGGATCATTGACCATTTGGGAATCCAATAAAAATTATGGACATCCTCCTCAGAAAAATGCATTTGTACACAACTTTTGTTACAAGTCCAAGACTCCACAGACCTTTGATTGTCTAACTGTGATCAAGATCCAAGTTTCTGTGCCATGATTCTTAGAAAAAACCCTTCCACCATCTCTCTCTTCCCTTCTCTACTTGTACCTAGAAGGCCAAGTTCAAGAGATAGTGAGTGGTTAGATAAAACAGTACTCTGGAAAGTTAAGAGAAGTGGAGAATGAATTATTACTAGGAATGGTTGTACCTACATAGGTTTCTGGCTCCGGTTACTTTTACAGCTGATAAGGATGTGAAGATTAAATAAAATAAGAAACTGCTTTGAGATATTGAAAGCCCTGTGTAAGTATGGATAGTATTCAATAACTTTGTTCTTTCAAAAGGTGGTGGTTGCAAACTTTGTGGTTCTGTGGAACACTTTAAGAAAGATTGCCCTGAAAGTCAGAATTCAGGTAAGTCCCTGGGCCTCTATTTCATAAGGGGGGTTTTATTACTTCTCTATTTTTGCTGCCTTTTGATATTAGTAGCTCATAGGAGTTCTACAGATCTTAAGATGACCTGTTTTCCTATTGCTGTTCTCAGAGGACAAACTGATCAATAAGCCTGAGAGGATACTTGTTTATAAAACATTTTATTCATTAATTTTTATATTTGGTAACTGGTGAATTTAATTATAATGGAGCCTAAAGTCTCCTTTCACTAAGAGAAAAATCAAAATATGAAAATATTTTTCAACATTAGGACGGGATGCACTCATACATGCTTTGCTTTGTGTGTACCTAAATGATTCAGAGTGATTGCAAAAACTGCCCAAAATATTAAAGATGTGCTAATGACACAGCAGCTGGCTAGTTATTTTCTCCCTGATGAAATACTAGCCTGTTCATCACAACTTCATAAATGTTGGCTCTACCTATAGCTGATTTGAGGAGGTGGGGATCATCATTCCATTAGTTTGCCTGGATTAGAATGATGATGATCTTGTATTAAAGAAAGCAAGGCAGTAGGATAGCCCAGCAGTGCTTCTTGAGGAAAAAAAGCACATTTCTTTTTATTTCTTTTTTTTTTTATTTCAATAAGCCACAGTAGTACAGTATATCTGCCTCTTATTTCTTGCCCCTAACATTTAAATGTGAGACCCAAGAGTTCTTGTTTACAGTCTTGTCTAGAATAAGATAGTCTTTACAGTAGTTTAGGGAGTGAGATTGAAATGATGAAGTGGAATTTGAATTCTCCCTCCTGGGAGGATTGCCACTTCCCAAATGATAAGACTGACAAGCAGATGTTGTATAATTTCACAGGTGGAATCTTGTGCATTTAAAACCAATGCTTCATAAGTCTTGCTGTTTACAGACTTCTTGGAATTCATTGACTCTATAATGATGAACTCTGGGAAAGAATGAAAGAGCTTTCTCATCAGTTTGTGCATTGCAAAGTAGTTGCTGCATTTCCCTAATTGGGATGAGAAATTGCCTGTGGTACTCTGAAATCAAGGGTTATAATCAATTACAGAATTGCTCACTTTCTATGAGTGATGAAGTCTTCCCTCTTTGTGATTATTCACGTCAAAACTAGTTCCTTTGCTAACCCAATATCAATTTAAGTGGATGCATTTGATTAGCCTTTTCCTTATATACTGACTTTTCTTTTACAGATCGAATGGTCACAGTTGGTCGCTGGGCAAAAGGGATGAGTGCAGACTATGAAGAAATTTTGGATATGCCAAAACCAAAGAAATCCAAAACAAAAATACCTAAAGTTGTCAATTTTTAATAACGTTCAGTACCATTGTTAATTACTATCACATTGTTACATTCCAAACTGGGCGTGCTTTACAAGTTAGGCTTCCTTAACCCCAAGAACAGTTTACTTCATTCTGTCCATCAATGAGTACTTCTACCGCTGTTTGGAGAAAGTCACTGAAGAAAAGCACAAGATGATTAAATCGGATTCTCTGAAAGAACTTGTTTTTAAAGGAGAAAACTTAGACAAAACTAAGTTATATAGTTGATTTATATGTATGTATGTGTATGTATAATATATACATATATATAAAACAAAAGCATACTGCTTTGCATTTGTGAATTAATTTTTGGTCATTGTTTTCTTGGTGTAAAATATTAATTTATTATTATACCAGAAATTTTTAAATTGCCATAAGTCTGTATTTTTAAAATATTGAATAAAAATGCACTTGCTGTTCCCTGAATATCGGATTCTTTATTGAACTAGTCATTGTTCATAAATATCCATATAACAATCCCTTTGAAATTAAAATCTTTTATGAATCCTGCATGGGGATAAGCAGGGATTTGGTTTTTGTTTCAGTTTTGACATAGTTAAGGATTATTAATGTTGGGGCTGGGGTTGTGGCTCAATGGTAGAGCACTTCCCTAGCATGCATGAGTCTCTGGGTTCGATCCCAGCAACACATAAACAAATAAAATAAAGGGATTGTGTCCATCTACAGCTAAAAGAATATTTTCTTAAAAAAAATCATTAATGTTAAAGTTGAGAGGTACCTCAGCATAACAGAAACTCTTTTTTGCCTTTGATTTTCAAGAAAAAAATTCTCACCCAAATTTAGTGTGCAGAATTTAACCACAATGATGACACATAACAGATTGTATATCAAACTTAATAGCATTTTGTTTCTCATGTTTTAGATGAGTCAGGGCGAGATGAAAGTATCACCATAATAGAGTTAGAACACTAATCAGAGACCCATTAGCTTCTTTGTCTGATTTGATGAATACATGCATACTTAATACATATATTTCACAAGGCTCGACGCTACCATTGTACTGTATAATGGAATGACTCTGGTGGTTTGTGTGTTTCATTTGAAATTTTACCTGATTGAATCCATTTGTAACTAAAGGAAACAGCTGTGATTAGTTACTGATGCCTCAAAAGCAAAATATTTACCAAATAAAAAAAGAAACACTTCTCTCTGTTTTCATGTCTGCACAACTCAACTGTTCCAATCTTAATAGGAGCTGTGCTTTTATTTTCTATGTGAGAAGAAAACATGATGACAAAATACTTCTCTGCATCCTGGAGCCAAAGAAAATGAGTGCCATTCAAAAGGAATTACACAGGCAGAGAAGGACAGTAAGGCTGCCTTAATCATTCAGTCTGAATATACCCAAACATTTCACCATCCTGTCGGGAACTGAAGACTGCAAGGAGGCTTCACTCCAGCTGCAAGTGGAGTGTGTACTTTTTGGACAGTATTCAGTATATGGTGCCCATTTTGTCTTCCTTGGATCACTTTGTTTATATTGTAATGATCTATAAATGAGAAAGTGAGAGCATTAGAAATAAATTGCAGGTGATGAATATAACTTTAAGTACAGAACCTGAAAGGAATGCACCAGAGGTAGAAATTCAGGGAAATCCTGTTTCTTGAAAGGAATTATAGATGTTGGGTGTTGCTTAGTACCAAAAAGAAAGGCTGACATTTAATTTGTTCATTTGTTATATATTTCCCAAGTACCTTCTATGTTTCTGGTATTCTTTAAGGCACTGAGATTGTGATTGTCACTAAGGCAAATGTACATAGGCATTCAGCAGATGAGGCTGAAGAATGGAATGGGGACTTTGGGAAAACAACAGAAAGGGATATTTGATTGTATTTTAAAAATATTTTGTTGAATCTCCTAAGACTTGACAGTAGTCTTCCTTCAGACCTTTGTAAATGTCATCTCTTCTTACAAGCTTACCTTGCACTTTTTTATGATGGACTCCAAAATCTATAGCAGCCCTATGATATTCCAGGTTTCAGTTCCATTTTCTTACCTGCCTGCTGGGCATTCCTACTGGGATGCTCCACTGACACCCCTAATAATATAGTCAAGTAAAGTCAAGTCCTGACAAGGCTTTTTTCTGGGGCTGCCAGACCAGACACACAGTATTCGTTTTCTTGGAGGCTCCAAAACATTTTGCCCTGTCCAGTCCCTCCTCATCAGCTGCTGTGATAGTGAGGCTGCAATGAGGGCAACTTAAAATGTCACAAATCCCATGTTTTTACAGAGATTCAGCCACTTTCATAAATAAATATTGTTGAAAGCCTTTTGTTAACTTCTAGAGTTCTGAAAAAGATGTATTTTAACAATGTTTGCTAGTGTTCCCATTGCTTTCATGTAGACTTTCAGAGGTCTTTCATCAGTCTGAAAGTGCTCTGCCTGCTGGAAAGATATTGTTGTTTTTTTTTTAAATAACAGCTTTATTAAAATAGAATTTACTTGTCATACAATTGATTATTTAAAGTGTATGATTCAATGGTTTTTAGTATATTCACAGAGCTTTGCAACTATAACCACAATGAGTATTTTCATCACTTCCAAAAGAAACCTCACACCCATTAGCAGTCACTCATCATTTCTACCCCACAAAGACCCCACCCGCCCCAACCATAGGCAATCATGAATCTACTTTCCTTCCCCATAAGGGGAAGTTTTAAGCAAGGAAGGAACATGTCCTGACGAATGTACAAAATCTCATTCTGGTTCTAGGTAGAGGAAAGCTGTAGGAGCACAGGAGAGCACACAGTGAAGTTGGCAGTGAGGGATGATAGTGTCTTGAGTTATGGTGGTGAAAGTGAAGACAGATGAGGAGAAATAGAAGTTAATTTTGTTTCTGGCAGGAGTGAAGGCCCTCAAATTAGTCTTGCCCCTGAAAATTACCCCCAAAATGTAGAATAAAGTTAATTTTTAAAGACTTCTTTAAAATATCAGTAAGTTTACAAAGAAGGGCAGAATCTGTAGAGGTCAAATACTAAGTGAATTCAAGAGCTCTAGAAGATAAGCCAGCATGTCTGCTGAACCCTAAAAACCTTGAGTTGAGCTGTCTGGCAACAAAAATTGCATAAAAAATATGAACTTTTTTTTTTTTTTGTACTGGGGATTGAACCCAGTGACTTTACCATGGAGCAACATTCTCAGTCCTTCTTTGTTTTTTATTTTGAGACAGGATCTCACTGTGTTGCCCAGGCTTGGTGGGAACTTGCCATTTCCTGCCTCAGCCCTGGAAGTAGCATGGAGGTCAATATAAAGCTATTAACAAAAACATAGGATAACATAAGGTCTTATAAATTTAACTGAAGAGAAAAGAGAAAATTTTTTTAATGTGTAAAAATTTTCCAGAATTTTTGCAGAATTTTTTTGAATAGATATTCTTTGATAGATGAATGGATAAAAAATGTGGCATATACACACAATGGAATATTACTCAGCAATAAAAGAAAATTAAATCATGGCATTTGTAGGTAAATAGATGGAATTAGAGAACATAATGCTAAGTGAAGTTAGCCAATCCCCCAAACCAAATGCCGCATGTTTTCTCTGATATAAGGAGGCTGACTCATAGTGGAGTAGGGAGGGGGAACTTGGGAGGAATAGATGAATTCTAGATAGGGCAGAGGGGTTGGAGGGGAAGGGAGGGGGCATGGGGTTAGAAATGATGGTGGAATGTGATGGACATTATTATCCAAAGTACATGTATGAAGACACTAATTTGTGTGAATATACTATGTATACAACCAGAGATATGAAACATTGTGCTTTATATGTGTAATAAGAATTGTAATGTGGAGCTGGGATTATGGCTCAGCCGTAGAGAACTCGCCTAGCACTGGCAGGACCCGGGTTCAATCCTCAGCACCACGTACAAATAAAGGCATTGTGTTGTGTCTATGTACACCTAAAAAAAAAAATGTAATGCATTCCATTGTCATATATAAATTTTTTAAAATTAAAAAAATTAAAAAGACATGGGCAACTAGGTATTATAGAAATAAAGGAAAGATTTTAAAGCATTAGAGATAAAAATATATTCCTTGTGTGCTGGGGTTGTGGCTGAGTGATAGAGCGCTTGCATAGCACACATGAGGCACTGGGTTCGATCCTCAGCATGGCATAAAAATGAAATAAAGATATTGTGTCCACCTAAAACTAATATATATATATATATAATATATATTATATATATATATATATTAAAAAGAAGAAAGATTTGACGTCCCACTATAACAATAATGGAAGCCAGAAGACAACACAACATATAATATCTGCACTGTACTTTTTTTTTTAACAATAAAGAAAAAATGAAGTCATTGGAAGGTAAATAAAATAGGATTACCATCAATAGTTCCTTACTAAATAAAATTCTTAATGTTGTTCTTTGGGTAGAAGTGAAGTCATAGACTATGTAAGGTCTAAGAGGCAAAAAAAGAATGTTAAGAAAATATATTGGCATATTCACAGATATACTGAAATAAATATTGATGAAAAATAAAGATAATAATGTGTAACTTGTAGATAAAAATAGTGTATGAACTGGGAAAGTATCTGAATTAAAGTATTATAAAAATCTTCCTATTGTTTTTGTCCAGAAAAAGGATTTCAAATTTGTAAACTTTGGCAGGACTCAGTGGCGCACACCTGTAATCCCAGCTGCTCTGGAAGCTGAGACAGAAGGATGGCAAGTTCAAAGCCAGGTTCAGCAACAGTGAGGCACTAAGCAACTCAGTGAGACCCTGTCTCTAAATAAAAAATACAATCCTAGTGGGATTGAGTTCTCCTGAGTTCAATTCCCAGTATGCCCCCCACCCCCAAAAAAGCTTTTAAAACTCTGTCATGGACAGTTTTGGACAGGACCAAAAAAAGTCAACACTTCCATCGCCTGACATAAAGGAGGAATGAAAAAGGAGGAGTGAACACCTATTTTGGCCAAGAGTACAGAAAGTGGTCCTCAATTCTCCTGGTAAACATCAAACAGTAATAAATTTGGAGACAATGTTGTCTCCTTTGTCATTCTCTGCCTGGAGATGGCCCACTCTTTAGAGGGTGCTTTCTGCCTAAGCCTCACTTTGCTTTTACTTTACTTTCACTTAATAATAAAGTTCTTGAATGGCAAAAACAAATAATAAAAACTTTTGTCATCGAGATGGCAAAGATGGGAAGGCGAGTTTATTCACTCAAAGAAAATATATTGAATACCTAGTATGTACCAGGCAATGTACTGACACTGCGGATACAGCAATAATCAAAGCAGAGAGAAATCATGGCTCCCAGGGAATTTACACTAATGGGGGATGACAGATAAGGCAGATAAAATGTATATGGAAGATAATGGTAAGTACTTACAAGAAAGAGGGTAGAATGGGGGTTCTCATGGAGAGGGGGTTTTGATTATAACAGGGGGCTTAGGAAATGTCCCTTTTAGAAGTTGATAGTTGAGCAAAGATCAGAAAGGGGTGAGGTGATAAAGCCTTGGCTGTCCTGCGTCGAGGGAACAGATAACTGCAATTATTCTGATGGAGAGCATGCCTGGTACAGTCCAAATCCAGCAAAGAGGTTAGAGTGTGAGTTAGGGATCTCAGCTGGGTTTACTTAGACAGCTCTGGCAATCTCAGTTAAGCTTGTCTGCCTCTGTGGTTTGGTTTGGGATTGTCTGATCTAACCTGGGCTCAGATGAATTAATTCCATTCTACATAGGTCTGTGTATTTTCTGTCTCTTTCTCTCTTCCTTTTCCATCAGGTTAACCCTTGTGTGTGTGTGTGTGTGTGTGTGTGTGTGTGTGTGTGTGTGTGTGTGTGTGTGTGTTAATGATAGTGGTAGAGATACAAGAAGACAAGACCATTTGCGAAAACACTGTTCAAGCCTTTGGTTGCATCTTGTCTGCTGATATCCTGTTGATAAATGACATGGTCAAGATCAGAGTTGAGAGGTTAGAAAAGTGCACTTCATTCATGGAAGCAGAAATGGCAATGAGAGAGTATTACTGAATAATCTCTTGTCCCATGCAGACCCTTACAGATCACAAGTGACACTTTGGCTTTTCCTCTGTGATATACAAAATTGTTCATGGATCTTGAGGAGAGATAATCAGTCTGACATGATCAGTCTGCTGGGCTAAGAGTAGAGTGGAGGGAGAAGCAAAAACAGAAACAGGAAGCTGGGTGATAATCCAGAAGAGAAGATGCTATTTTGAACTAGGGTTAGAGTGGTGAAGCTGATTCAAAGTAATCAGGTTCTGATTAAACTTTTAATACAGAGCTGATAAAATTTTCTGAACAAAAGGGAATTTGTGGAGGGAAAGGTGGCAGCATTAAGTGGTTTGTTTTGTAAATGTTGACTTTGAGGTGACTATTAGTGGAAATATCAAGCCAGTTGTTAGATAGATAGATAGATAGATAGATAGATAGATAGATAGATAGATAGATAGATAGATAGGCATAAAGTTTAACAGAGGTTAAGACAGGTGATATACTAGGGGAGTTTTTGAAAATTTCATTTATTTATTCTAATTCGATATGTATGACAGCTGGATGCATTTTTATTCATTGTACACAATTACAGCACAACATTTCATTTCTCTGGTTGTACACAATGTAGTGTCTCACCATGTGTGCAATCATACATGTACCTAGGGTAATGATGTCCATCTCATTTCACCATCTTTCCTGCCCCCATGCTCCCTTCTCCTTCCCTCCCCCACCCTTGCCCAATCACAGTTCTATGGGAGTTATTAGCAAGCAGATTATTCTTTAAAACCCAGAGTCTTGCCACAGTGTGGAGACAGAGAGAAGGAGGCCAAGAACACAGCCCTAGTGTAACCTAATATTGGGAAGTCTGAAGCTTTTAAGTGTGGCTAGTGAATAGGAGGGAAATCTAAGAATGTGACATCACAGAAGCCAAGAAGAGAAAAATTACAGAAAGGAGGAATTAGCTAACTTCAGTGAAAGCTGCACAGAGATTAAATAAATTAAGAACAGCCTCAATAGATTTGGCAATAATTAGAACCCAGGTGAACCTGATGAGAGAAGTCCTTGTGCAGTAGCAGAGGTAGAAGTATGATTGGGTGGAACAAAATAAGGATAAGAAGACCACATCTATAGATAAGTGAGGTAGAGATGGCATGGGATTTAGGAAATGGGATCAAACTGCTGCCTTGTTTTATTTTAAGAGATATTAGTGGTAATGGAAAGAATCGAGTAGGTTAAGGAACTCCTGATGCAGAGAAAAAAGGGAGCCAAAGTAGGGAAGCTCTGGAGAAGGTTAGAGAAATTGTTCTTTGCTAGGAGTAGAGATACTTCATCCATTCTAATAGGGGAGCAAGCAGAAATGTGGAAGGTGCATTTGTGGCAATATAAGATGATCCTGCCTGATGGTTTGAACCTTCTTAATGAAGCATTTTCTAAAGTTTATGATCTTCTAGTAAAACAGACATTAGAAGATTGAGGGAAGAGGAGGCATAGTAAAATAGGAAACATGCAGGAAAATACAGTAGCATTCAGACTCCTTGAATTCCTGTTTGAAATTTGTGATCAGAAATGTAAAGTGTTGCCAGGTGCGGTGGTACATGCCTGTAATTCTAGTGGCTTGAGAGGCTTAGGCAGGAGGATCTTGAGTTCAAAGCCAGCCTCAGCAATGGCAAGGACCTCAGTGAGACTCTGACTCTAAATAAAATACAAAAAAGGGCTGGGAATGTGGCTCAGTGGGTGAGTCCCTTGGGTTCAATCCCCAGTACCCACCCTAACAAAAAAAAAAAAAGGGAAAAAAGAAAAGAAACAAATAAAAAAGAAATGTAAAGTGTTACCAGCCCACAAGTTTCAATTGAGAGGACATGGTGGTGGGGGGGATGAATTTTTAAGTGATATAAGTACCCATGTCTCCTCTACTCACAAATGTTTCTGAAAAGGTCACCAAATGGAAAGTGAAAGAAGCAGATGTGTAATTTTTATATGGTACTTCATACTTGCAGGTATAAAATGAGAAATTAATTTTAATCTAAAATGTCTTTGACTTGTGAATCTGGAAACAGGTTGCTGTCAAGAATTGTGAAGGGTCTGAGTTTCTAAATAATCTAATAAGTTAGCCTGTTTAGCGGAAGACACAAGACTCTGTTCAGAGACCAAAGAGTATATTACTCATGACACAGTAAGCAGCTTAAGTATCAGAAAGTTTTTATTACTTTCTTTTCCTCCACAAGACCTATGAGGGTGTCAAAATGGGTCAAGGTGAATATTACAGTTACAGTGGGTTTGTGTGGATTCAGATCTTAGAATTTTTTGAGCAAGTAGTAAGCACTCTAGCTAGTAGCCAACCAGCCAGTCCCTCCCCATGCCTCTCCCAGAGAGCAGTACACTGAAGCCATACTGTGGTCACCTTGACCTACTTTTCAGAATCAGGAAACAGATGAGTCTTACAGCCTTTCATATCAAGCAAGAATGTGCAAGACCACTCAGGGCCCATGGTGAGCTGCCTGTCTCAACAGTTACATTGTTTTCAACTGGAAAAAGTAAATCAGGAACAAACTTAATAGTTCTTATTTTCACAATCTATCCTAAAACACAAAACTTGCTCCTTTACACATACTTTTATAGCATTTGTTTTCAAATTTACCCTTGTAACTATGCTGGTAAAAATTTCGGGGGTCATTTCTGAAATACGTAATGAGAAATATGAACAAAACCTTTGGATAGTATGTATAAAGTATTCTGGTTTATTTCAGTCTTTATTAAAATTATTCATCATTTTGCACATTTTTTTCTGGATGTTTTTCTATAGCAAAAGTGACAGAAAAAGTGGATGCAGATAGCAACTCAGTTACATAAAAAACAGGAAGAATTAATAGGAACGAGCTCTTCTCTTAATCAAAAAGCTTTCAGTCCTGCTAGAAGTATGTGGAAACCCTTACCATTAAAAAAGGGCATGACATCCTGAGTGTTGCTTAAAGGTGCTTTGGCACACCTAAGGAAAAAATAAGCGTAACTCCATTTCTCTGCTTCTTCTGTCCTTATTCTCCAGAGGACAGATGTTTGATGAACCAGCTTTCTTTGGAGCAATCACTTTTGCTTGAATTCTGGGCACCAAAGGGAATAAATGGAGGTGAGGTCTCTGATTCCACAGTCCCTACTTACCATTACTGTTCACTCTTATTTCAGTGTCACCAGCTTCTCTGTTTTTCCTAGAATGTGCCAGAAACACTGCTCTCCAAAGATTGGGTCTCTGCTAGATCTTTGGCAGGATGCATGCTATATTAGGAGTTCTTCATGGCTCATTCCCTCTCTGTCTTCAGGTTTTTGCTCAAACGATCCTCAAATTAAGCTTTCTCAACCACTCTATATAAAATAGCAACAACCACTTCTAATTCCTCCCAGTACTCATCTTCTTTAATGGCTTTATTTTTCCATAAAACACACCTTCTGATATCCCACATGACTTACTTGTTTTTGTTTTCGTTTTTTAAATATGATCAGCATATTCCTATTCCTTGCTGAACCTGTAGTGCCAAAAAGTGTCTAGCACAAAGCAAATTCTTCTTGCTAATATTTATTGAATACATGAAAGAGTCATAAGACCTATTCTGATTAAAACAGGAAAATGTAGTGCTACAGAATTTCACAACTGGAGAGCCTAACTGTGGCATTATTTTGGACAACAGATATCATATTTTTGGTGTGCCCCAAGTAGAAACTGATGCATTGCTATCTTTTAGCCAACTATGCCCTTTCAAAGTTTCTAAGGAAAAGTAATCTTTAAAATGAGCACTTTAATTTGGGCTATGCCGAATGATCCAAGAAAGAGCTAGGTGTTTGTTCAGAGTCATAAAAGTGAAATATTTGAGGAAGGTTAGAGGGAATTGTGTGATATGAGGATAGGTGAAAATGGAAAAGAGCAGGACCTGTCTTCTCTATAAGACTGGAGCAAATTAAATGGACCAACAAACACTATTAAAGGATCTTCTATAATGTTCTTTATCTGTACTGTCCAATATGGCAGTAACTAACCATATGTGACCAGTAGTACCTTGGAGAAAATCATGTAGGTACAGAATATGCCAATGTTACACAGCCCCCAGCCCACACTAGATGCAATTTTGCTTTCCATAGTTTCAGTTACCCTCAGTCAAATGCTGTCTAAAAATACTATATAGAAAATTCCAGAAATACACTTCATGAGTTTTAAATCATGCACTATTCTGAGTAACCTAATGAAATCTCACATAATCCTGCTCTGTCTTGCCAGGGACATGAATCTGTATCCTGCATATCCATGATGTTTTTCTTACCTGTCCTTTAATCAATAGCCCTGTCATGAAACTGCAGTGCCTGTTGACCTTCAAGTAAGAAGGTGCACAGTAGCTTAATGCTCCATCACAATGTCCACCTCATCTCACCTCAGTCTGTCTCATCACAGGCATGGAATGGTCTCCCAGCATCACAATAGACAGCACAATAAAGCATTTTGAGAGACAGAAGACCACATTCACTTAACTTTTATTACAATATATTGTTAAATTGTTCTATTTGATCATTAGTTATTGTTTCTAACCTCTTATTGTGTCTCATTTGTCAACTAAGCCTTTTATCACAGGTATGTATATACAGGAACACACATAGGACAGGGTTCAGCATTATCAGTGGATTCAGGCATCCCCAGGGGTCTTAGAACGTATCTCCCAGGGCTAAGGTGAGACTACCGTAAATGAGAGTAAGCAACATCTTTATGTCTCAGCGTGAAGCGGCTGAAGTCACTTTACTCCTTCATCCTCACAATATTTCTGTTCAGGAAAAAGTTTTTAAAAAATATAAACTCAAAAGTTGAGGCTAGGCAGACAGCATTTATAAGTATCTTAATTGGAGAAGTCTAAAATTTCAGCATACAAAATTTTAATGTAATGTAACCCCTTCATTACTATTTTTTACCTTTTTAATATAAAAATATTCTCAAATTTTTTACTTCTGAAGGTAATGAATAATCATCTTCATCTATATATCTATGCTTCATATTATATATAAGTGCTAATTCATAAAATTGCAGCACAGTCCAAAATTCACATATGCAAAATTTTCACATTCTTAAAAATCTCTTGACAAATAAAAATACTTTAAGTGTAAAAGTAAGTAAAACTACTTATGACCTGCTACAGACTGTGTGTTTAGACAGGTGGGAGCAGGGGTAGAGCCTTGGAAAACCAACACCAGGATGAGTTCCACCTGGTAAGTCCTCTGAACACTAATGCACAACTCCTTCAACAACTTATAAAAGTTGTCGGTTAAAGGAGGCTGACTTGACACATTCTTCTTTGTCTTAAGCGTTAAGACAAATTCTAGAGTGGAATAATGAATGTCAAAGTCTATCCCCTAATAAAGTGCTAATGTAATGATTATGAAAGAAGAGCTCAGTTAATACTCACTTTCTCTGCAATATCACATCTTGCAGGTACTTTGTGTGTGTATATATAGCAATAGATACTAAATTGGCCAGCCACCTTGAATATATGTAAAATGACACTAGTAAAGTATTTCCTATTACTAAAATTGATTGGATTCCATTACGTTTTAATGCCTTCATAATTTAAAGCTCTAAAACATGTAATACATCTTGTCAGGTGCTCCTGACTTGCAGATACCTGCTGCACATGAGATGCCACCACACGTTAAATCAACCTACAGCAGATCAGCATTTTATGTTTTATGAAATTTCAAGCTCATTGTGCCTCTGTAACCTAAACATGTTTATGATGATTTTTAACTATATTTGTACCATTTTACACAACATGTGACACTGCATCCAGGCAATTTTCCAGTATCTGTGCTGCTAGAAGAGGCAGAGCCACAGATCATCTATAACAGTTTTAAAGCTCTTTTAATGCTAATCCAAATCACTAGGATTAAACTTGATATACATTTCGGTTTGGTATTTAACTTCTTCTTAACTGCATTTTGTTTAAGCTCATATTAAATCATTCTGTGGCCCCCAAATTTGTCAAGTGTCAGGACGAAGGCACTTAGAATTAAGAGTAGGAAATTAAACTGCAAGTAACTGAAAGTTGACCACTTAAAGTCCACTGATAGGTCCATCATCAGTAGCATTCTCTATGAATTTAATACAAGAGGCTGCTGCTTCTTCAATGGATTTTGACCAGCCACCAAGATTTCCAGCGAAGTATGGAAGGATGCTAGCTGACATCTGGTTAAGGTAAGACACCTGTTTCAAAAAGAAAACACAATATTTTAATTTTTTATTGGCTTAGAGCTTTTTCAAGCAGAGACCTGAATCTTGGTTGGTGGAGGGGACGCTATGATCCTAAACTTCTGGGGACTTTCTGAAATGGATACGAAGTGTGGACACATGACTACAATTAATTAAGAAATCTGGGGACATGAAAAGATTCTTCCACATTTGGAGCAACTAATAAATTTGCAGATGCTTCATCAAACTTACAGTGCATGAAGTACTATCAATAGCCTCGATAAGAAATCCAGCACATATGACTTCACTCCTGATGTACTGTGGAGATGGTGGGACTGATGGCAGGATGATTGACTTGGCTGCCACCATGTAGGTGTTGCTGAAAGTTAAGAACACACATTTCAGGTTCTTGTGAGAAACAAACAACAGTCATTAGGAAATAAACTATAATTCAATTTATTTATTTATTTATTTTTGCAGTGCAGAGGATCAAACCCAGGGCCTGGTGCATTCTAGGCAAGCACTCTACTACTGAGTTGTACCCCCAGCCCACAAAGCAATTTGTTTATCCATGTAAAAGCAAAGCTTCTGTCTAAGTGGCTTGCATCAGAAAACCTTCTCTCTGGCTGCATTCAATTGTAGGGAACAGGAATAAGGGCCATTTTGCAAAACTTCCCAAAGCTGGAGTCAACCTCCAAATTAAAGTTTCCTTATATTCTAAAGGGTTGTAATTTCAGTTTCCACTCCCTTTATATTAAAAAGAAAATAATACCCATTGTTTTAAAGATCCTCAAACAACAGAGAACCCTATAAGCTAGAAAATAAGAAATTCCCTTCTTTCCACTCTACCTGCAATCCTCTTCTCCACCCTAAAGCACTCTTCTTAATATTTTTTTGTGGGTAGTTCTCTAGTCTTTGCTGTATAAAAAATGTATAATATTAACATCTGTAGAAGAAAATGCACACATGTAGATAGATTTTACATACACATGTATGTTATAATTATGATTTCACCTAACAATAAATCTGTTTCTGTATTAATGTCTCTATAGGTACTTCATTGGCACACTGCCTTGGGATTAATTTGCATAATTATTAAGAAAGAACTTTAGTGAATTTCTCATCTTTTGATATAACATATGATACTCTAGTTATCCACATGAGGGAATATCTGGGACATCGCCCCTGAGACACCACACTCTGAGGAGTCTGATGAACACAGACCAGTGCCCCAGTTGATCCGTGGATGGCTGGTGCTGGATGTCTATCTAGCACAGTTGAGCCTCTGTGAATCCTAAACAAACTTTTGGAATTTATTTGCATTCACTGCCTTTTTTTTTTAACTTAAAGTGGAATGTTTTAAAAGGTTTGCTAAAATTCAGGTTTACATCTCTACAGAGCAACAGGAAAGAGAACTGCTTGAGAATCCTTGCATGATGCTTTGCCCACAGCTGGCACCTAATATGTGATTGTTCATGTTTTAAATGGCAGCTAAAGATTCATCCAGGAAAAAAATTAAATGAATATCATCCAAGACCAGAAATGCCTATGTTGGCTTCCTTACTTTCACATTAACTCTCCATTTCTACGCTATACCATAAGGTATTGTTAGAACACTTGAACTGTGGATACTTACCCATCTTTGAGAGGCTTTCTTCGTGATACAAGTACTATGAAGTCTTTGGGTTTGTCACTATTGACTTCAGAACAGATGATGTAATATATTTGGTCATTCTCGTTCACCCTGTCTATGACTTCACAGAACCTATGTAAACAGAACAGTGGAAAATGGGCACACTTTTCTATCTGCTAGAATAAGGCATCCACTTCTCCAATTAATGTGCACAGTCTCATTGTTGACATCCATATTTGCCCTTCAGCTCACTTAACACCCCCCCCAAAAAAAAAACCAGCATCATTGCTCAAAAGCTGCCTTTGGAATGAGCTGTTTGGTCAAAAGGAGCAATTCTGCATGTGATGGAAAGGGTTTTGGCCAATTGACTCCAACTTCACTGCCCTGGATACTTCAGAGGAAGACATTAATCTGTTTTCCACAAAATTATTTTTCTCTAGGGTCAAGTAAAGTGAATTATACAAACAGTTCAAGAAGGACTATTAGGTAAAGAAATAGGATATGTATAACATGTTGGAAAGAGCACTAAGTTTCTTTGACTTTTGAGTCTCAGATTGCCATTTAGTAGCCATGTGACATTAGGCAAGTCATTTTGTTATTTCATTTTGAGGTGTAGATAATATCTATGGGATTATTGTGAGGATTAAATGAAAACAGAACACAGTGCCTGAATCACAAGTAGGTGTACAAGAGAAGTAAGTTGAATTAGAATTAATTAATTCATTCCTCAATTCATTCAAGTTCAATTTGAATGGGATGTCAAGTGACATAGAGAATTCTGGGAGAGATATTTTAAAAAGAATTAATGCCAAACTTTAGACATTGTTCTCCCTAAGAATTTTGTGTTTGTAGAGAATTTACAAATATTGATGCAAGAAAATTAAAAATGTTTCCTCTTCTCAGATCATTTTATTAGTAACTATTCAAATCTAACATAAGACTCCAGAGATGTTTCACCTTAGTGGTATTAAATTGTCTATTACATGCTATTAATCACAGTAAGTTTTAAAAATTTTAAAGATGTGCCTCTATACTGTCAACATTTGGCAATAAATAGTAACTCTTAATATAAGAAGAGGTCCATGCGATCAGCCCTTGCTTTTCAGCAAGGCATCTGTGAAACACTGTAGCTGAGAGAGCTGGACTGAATATAGGTGACAAGGTGCACAGCTCTGTACAGTTGTCTCTCCATATCTTCAGGAGATTGGTACCAAGATCCCTGTGGATACCAAACAGTGTGGATGTTCCAGTCCTTCATATAAAATGGCATAGTATTTGCATATGACTCATGCACACCCTCCTTTATAGTTTAAATCACCCTTAGATTACTTATACAATGAAAATGCTCTATATGGAGTTATCCTGTCTTGTTTAGGGAACGAAGACAAGAATAATGTCTGTATGTGTTCAGTATAGACATCATACTTTCCCTAATATTTTTAATCTATGGTTAGTCGAATACTCAGATGTGGAATCCATGAATATAAAGAGCTGACAATATTTCAGGAAAGGAGAGATCATGGAAGAGACTGAATTAGGAATTAGGAGGAGTAAGAGCAGTAGATTGGTGGCAGCAGGCACCCTGTGCATCATGGCACACATGGTGCATAGGGAGTGGGAAGGAATGCCTTTCCATCAGGATTCCCTGCTTGTTCTGACAGCTTCTTGCTAGAGAGCATTGCTTCACAGATAAAAAAGAGACTTCCTGTTAAAGGCCAAGAGTGCGGAGGGCATTGGATAATCACTTTGTTAGGAGCAATGAGGCTGTCTGTTAAAGTAGAACACTGTGGACTTGGGAGCCTGGCAGAGTTGGATTCCAATTCAGGTCCTATCACTCTGCTGCCTGTGCAATCTCAGTAGGTCTCAGAAACAGGAATAACATCAACTTTAATGCTATTGGGAGTATTACAGTAGATGTGGGTAAAGCATGTCAACTCAATGTAGACCAATAAGAGAGCATTCATTTTTGTTTTGCATCTTTCAATATCACCTGATGTAGTATTCTGTGCTGAACAAGATTTAATAATTATTCTTAATTAATAAAACATTAGGCCCTGGAGAGAACTACAATATGGAGGGCATCTTTTACATGATGTCAGGGGTGATTAAGAAAAATAATTAAAAATTTCTTCTTACATGTAATGGGGGTCCCACAGTGGTCGCTTTGTAAAGTCCGACAAGAGACAATAAGCCAAGTTTGCTGGGCTTTTCACATGTTTTTCAACCCAAACAGATAAAACATCTTGCTCTTCCAGAGTATATATTTTTATCTAAAAGATATTATAAGAAAAATTAAGTTACAAGAGAAAAATTAATGTTTTTGCTTTGAAAAACTATATGAATATATATGTAATCATAGATCAATTACATGAGCTAAAAGACACCTTGTCACCTGGATGAAAATGAAGCTTCAACATGACAATTTGACCATGAATACTTGGGTATCTAGAAATCTGACCAGGATGTTGATCCTAAAAATTAAGGGTGAGTTTTTTTTTACTGTGCAATAATTTTTTTTCTTTAAAAATAAAGAACATTAGTCTTTCTCTCTTGATCTCCTTGTGATGTTTCCCTGCCTCTACCCAGAGACAACAGGAAATATCACTAGACTGCTAGGCAGGCCAGTTCCTCATGGCCCTCAGTGCTATGGCTTAGGACACTTTCCCAGAATATCAGCATATCTTCAAGTGGGCTAAGGGGACCCTAGATGCAAGCCAGCCACCTCCAGAACCAACTCAGTCTCTCAATAGGGCCCCTAAAACACCCTATTTCCTCAGCACAAAGCATTCTTTTGATTTTTGTATCAGCAGGACTCATCCTTCTGCAAGGCTCGTTCCTGTGTTTCTAATGTATATTATTCCTTAGATAAGAGGAGGCCCATCTTGGGGAGCCATTTGACATATACTTAAACATTAAAGCATCCCTTGTTATTCTGAGATTTCCTTCTACTGTGCTTTTGACAATAATCAAGATGTGTGTTCTGCTAAGAGCACATTTCTTTTCTGCTCATTTTCTCTATCTTTTTCACGGTACTTTGAAGTTAGTGTTGAAATTTGCCATGTTATCATTCCCATGGCAACAAAGTGTGAGAAGACAAACAAATATGAGGTTAGGCCTTCACTGCAGGAATCAGGCAGATGGAAAAATCAGGCTATGAAGGAGAAAATTTTATTTAAATATATATAACATTTATTTAAATATATATATATGTGTGTGTGTGTTTATTTATGTTTAAATAAATGATTTATTTAAACATAAATAAACACACTCATATACACATATATAATCAATAAGCAAACACAAAAAAAATGAAAAATTAATTAAAAGCAGCATTAAGATACAAATAGTGATTATTTTTATTTCTGCAAAGTACCTCTCTTTGTTGCCAAGGATGTCTTCATATCCAGTATGCAAACGCAGATGTGGCCTAGGATGTGAGTAGGTCTCAAACTCAAAGAAAAACATGGATGGAGCTCTAGCAGGTTGCTGAGACCCACCCTTCTTAGCCCAAGAATGCCTACCTGTGCCCCCAGCAAAGGGGAGAAAAAGAAGATCATTTAAATCCAGGAGGAAGTTACTTTCTCAAAACATAGTGGCCAGGTGGCTCTAGGACAGACTGTTGGGGCTCTGAAATTTCAGAAGAACTAAGGGTATGTGGCCTGGAGGAATTCTGGATCCTTGGTCATATTGTGGCCTCAGGGCAGCCAGATTCCTTGGTGAAGCCAGAGTGAAGTGGGATATAATATTGGGCTAAACACTTATTAAGAGTAGAATTGTGTTCTCTCCTCCTCAAATTCATGTTGGAGTCCTAACCTCTTGTATCTCAGAATGAGACCTTACATGGAAATAGGGTCATTGCCGATATAATTAGTTAAGATGAGGTCACATTACACTAGGGTAGGCCCCTAATCTGACATCTTATAAAAAGGAGAAATTGGACATAAACTCACACACAAGGAGAGCGACACCTGAGGATGAAGACAGATTCATTCAAGGATGCATCAAAGCCAAGGAACGCAAAGATTGGCACAGTGCCAGAAGCTAGATGCAAGGCATGATCCTGATTATTTCTCTTTCCTTCAGAAGCAACCAACCCTGCCAACATGTTGCTCTCAAACTCCCAACTTTCAGAACCGAGAGACACTGACCCAGTGTGTGGCATCCTGTGATGGCAGCCCTAGGAAGTTAATGCAGCACTTTTCTAGGGAGCTACTCCCCCGGCTACAGACATATTGCTGCTGCTTCTTGTCATGGAGCCAAAGCCAACACCAAGCTCGGTAGATACCACTAAATTCTGCCTTTACAGAGCTCCCTTGGCATGTTGAATGCCAGGAAGAGTAGCAGGGGAGTACATGAGGTTTTATTTCCTCCACCAGAAGGTGAGGACCACACAGTCCTCGTTGTCCCACTGCCCAGATCATCGACCTGGCTGCAGAATGGACAAGAAGACAGAATAGCTAAGAAAAGACAGCTTTTGTTTCGTGAAAAAAAGAGAAAATTCTCCAAAGACAGTTCTCTAAGAAAATGACTTCCCCTTTATACTCAGGAGAACAGAGGAGGATAAATTCCATTTGTAACTCAAACGTTTTTTATCATCTGGTGGTTGGAGAACTGATTCTGTGAAACGAAGCTTAAAGTAAGTAGGCTCAAAATTTGCTGAAATGAGCTTTGTTAAGATTTTATTAGTGGTGTGTTTATTCATTATAAGAAGACTCTGTTTGAATTTGGTTTGAATATCACACAAACAGTACAAGAAGAAATGACCAAACTTTTAAAATTTTTGTACTGTTTGTTGACAAATATGTTATTGAGATTTAATTATGGGAAATAAGGCAAAATTGGTTTTTATAAAAGCTTATAGGGATTTCGGACTTTCCTTGGAGGTACTTTGGATAACCCCAGGGCTAAGGGGCGGGGGGTGGACAGATAGAGCTTGGGCCCCACCCCACCCTCAACTTCAATAGGAGTTCTGGTCTATTTCCTCTTCTGGGTTTCTGTCCTGGGAAGAGGTTTTCAGGTGGTTCATACCCTTCTGACTTTTACTGTAATTTTCCCAGACATTCTCAGTCACTCCTTCATGAAAAGCTACTCTCCTGTCAGGACAATCTCCTTCTTGGGGTAATTCATGTCAGAAGGACTCCGCTCAAAAACATTCTGCTTAGAAATCCTCTCCACCCTCCAGTACTCTACTTCTGATACCATCATCCAAGAGATAAAAAATTAACCCTAACCCCTCTTGGCCTTTCACCCTAAGTAGGTCTTACTTTACTTTGAATTGCCTGGGAGTTAATCTTTTCAACTTAAACACTAAGGTCTCTCACCTGTTTACAAATTATTATTACAAATTATTATTAATTATTCTTCAGCAGATTTATGTACAGGTGTGGAGTTCCCAAAATACATTTTTTGCTTCTTGTATTATCACCATAATTAATTTCACATTTACTGTACACAGAAAATGAAATATAAGTTAAATTTCATTTCAAACACCATACTTTTACTATCAAAATAAGCATCAGCTTAAAAATCTAAAATAAGTATGATTTCTAACAGAGAACTGTAAGAATTATTCAACTAAATAAAGTTTTTTTAAAAAAAGAATTCTTCAACTGAATCATGACAGAGAAAAGATGTATTTTTTTATAACTTTTTATTTTATTTTATTTATTTTTTTAATTCGGTGCTGATAATTGAACCCAGAGCCTCACATGTGCTAGGCCAGTGCTCTACTACTGAGCCACAACATCAGCCTGAGGACTGCACTTTAAAATTAAAGATATTAAAGTTGTAAACAGTGGGAGAGAAGAAGGGGATAACTCAGAGAGAAAAAAATTTACCAGATTTTTCAAATCAGATTTTTGTTATAAATAAAATATTTAAAAGAAGAGATTCAAACTCAACTGGGATAACACAAGATTTCTCCTTTAACCATACAATATTTTCTGATTCATATTTATATAAAAATTAAGATTTAATCCTCGATGGCACTCCTACAAACTCTGGAAAGTTATTAGTTGGATTTGTTTCTGACCACAACTTCCAAAAAAAGTGAGGTTTGAATACATGATAAAACTCACTAAAAATGTTCTTTTGTTTCATTCCAGACATGAATTTGTGCTTTCCATTGCTGCTTATGAATGTTCAGGTACTAGAACAGAAAATTAGAAGCTGCCTTTGTTAGAAGTGCTGACTCTTCATTTGGGCCTATAGATGCCCAATGGGTAGCTAAAAGCAGGATCAAGCTTGGCATCCCTGCCTTCATTTCATATCCTCCTTCAGATTCCTGCTCAGCTCTGCACAGAGGAATGTTCATCCTTTAACAAGTGTTCATCTGAAAATTTTTGTTAGCCCTAAATTTATCTAATCTGCCTTGTCCTCCTCCTTCAAGACTGAGGATATCAAGTTAAGAGTAACTAAGGTATTTTCAATATCTTCAGGGACAATCAACTACCAGCTTTTATAACATACTGTTCCAGAACTCTGGAGTGATGTATAGAAGTCTCTAGTTTTTGTTCAACATGTTCCAGGAATAGCAGCCCCTGATGAGACCCCCCTGTCCCACTCCCTGCAAGCAGCAGCAATCATTTCAAGGAAACCAAGTTGCCCCTTTCAGGTTCATAGATGACTGTATGCACATCCTGAGCAGCAATCAGAGACCACCCCCTCAAGTGATAAGGACTTCTCCAGAGCCACCTCACAGAACCAGAACTAAGACAGTGATCGACCAGACCCAAGTTTTTCCTGCCCTAGTTCTTCCTCTATTTAAACCTAAAGTGGATGTTGGTACTCTGAAGACAGGGCTGAGACACTTGATCTCATTTTGCCTTCCCAGTATGGCTGTATTGATTAAAGTTCCTTTCCTGCTTTTCACCGCTGCTTTTTCTATTTTGTTTTGGGGCAAGTGACCAGATTGACTATTTGGGACCCCCAGAGTCAGACCTCTGGCTTAGGACTCCTATTACAATGCCAGCAATGATATAAGAAACAGATTTCATATCAGTAAAAGAAAATGAAATATTGAAGCATCTTTTATGAGAGATAAAAAGAAACAAATACTTTAGTTGTATTAACCCTGTGTTTCTGGGTCTCTGAACAAAGCCAAGAAAATTGAAAACCTAACTGGATCCAAAGGGAGTAAGGAAGCCCCTGAAAAGATTCAGTAGTGAGGGCAAAAACATAACAAAAGCAAACCACCAAAAATAAAACACACAGTGAAGGTCAGAGATGAAAAGAATCAACGAAGTAGACTTTGAATTTACTTAGATTTCAGGATGAGGTAATGATACAATCCATCATCCAAACTGGAACACTGAAGTGCTGTTATAATCATGATGGGACAACAGGTATCAACTAGAACCGTCCCAGGAAACTCAGGACATCTGGTTGTTCCATTTCCTTGGGTTCCACTCCACTGATGATGAAGAATGTATATAGTAAGACATGAACACAGCCAGAGAACCCACATTACTGAGCATCTACTGGGTGCTGGGCCTTTATAAGGTCTGGGAATGCATATGGGAGCAAAATGGTCCCCAAAGACCTTACAGTCTAGTTAGTATAAGCATCAGTTCCTAAGAGTCTCTTAAAAGTCCTTGGAAAAAAGCTAAAATTAAAATCCAAGTGATATACATTTATTAAATTTGGTGACATGAAAAGCACTATAAAAACTGCTAGGAGAGATACAAAGAAATAAAGACAAGTCTTCTTTCTTAAGAAATTTATAATCGAGTTAGGAATGATGTAAAAAGTTAAATTGCTATGTAAGGCTTAAATATCAATTCATGGTGACTATGGAATAAATGTCACAAGACAGTGCAGAATTAATTGACAAATTAACTTTAAATAAATCATGATAAAAGGAGCTGCCAGAGGGAAAGTTCATTAAGGATGGGAGTGACTTCACGGAGTAGCACGGAGTCCTGACTTATGAAGACCAGGTTGGATTTGGGTAGAAGGAGATGTGGAGGAGAGAGGGAGAGGTAGGATGCAAGAATATAAACTCAGCCAGGTATGGTTGTGCACACCTCTCTCTAATCCCAGTGGCTCTGGAGGCTAAGGCAGGAAGATCACAAGTTCAAAGCCAGCTTCAACAACTTACCAAAACCCTATGCAACTTAACAAGACCCTGTCTCTAAAAATTAAGAAATAATTTGAAATAAAAGTGAAGAAGAAGAAGGAAGAGGAGGAGGAGGAGGAAAAAAAATAAAAGAGCTGGGGATGTGGCTCAGTGATAAATCATTTCAAGGACCAAATCAACCATCACGTAGAGACAGGACTGGAAAGATGTTTCCCTCTTAGAAACTGTTTCCCCCAAATATTTTTTACCTTCTTCAAAGCAACAAGAGGAGCAACAGACCCACTTCCATCATGCTAACTTTGTGACAGGAGTGGTGGTGTAGATGCCTATGTGTCTCCTACCTTTTTTGAAGAGCTGATAACCTCCCAGCCCCTTTTAGCCGCCAGCTTTCTGAATGCCTCCACATTGCCATTACTCAACGATACCTAAAATACAAATATTTTAAAAGCAGTATGTTCAATGTATAGACATGGGAACAAATATTTTCTGGTTAGAAAGTGGGCACTGTAGGATTATTCATAATTTTACTAGAAATTGCCACATTTTTTCCATGTGGGCCTAAACCATTTTATATTCACAGCAACAACATATGAGAAGGTTCTTCCAGAGTCACAAATAGCACCTTATCCAGCTGTTGAATTTTTGCCAGACTAAAAGACCCTAAATATTTCAGGTTAGTTTTATTTAGATTTCTCTTATAAAGTTGAATATCTCATGCATTTGAAATTCAATCACATACATTTTGTGAATTATCTATTCTTGTCCTTTGCCTATTTTTCTGTTGGATTTTATTATTCCTCATTTTTAGATAGATAAGATCTAAGTTAAGGTCTAAGATAGACAAGATCTATCTAAGATAGAGATAAGGTCTTATATGACATAAAATTTTTGTCATATAAGTAGCAATATTTCCCCCCAATTTCTCACTTGCTTTTTGACTTTGCTTATGGTTATTTTTTTGTCAAATAATGATAAACATGTTGTGTAGTTGGAAAAATAAAGAAAAAAGGGGGTACTGTTAGAGAATGTGTGTGTTAAGCTGAAGTGATACTGCTGATAAATAAACTTGGGTTTACCTTTACATTTTATATTCAAACATTCAAATGATTACTACTTTGTTGTTTTATAAAATGCAAAACTGGGCCAGGGGTGTAGCTTGGTGGTAGAGAACTTGCCCACCATGTGTGAGGCACCTTAGGCCACCAAAAAAATCATATCTGTATAAATTTGTAAATGCTAGCTTGTGGGCATGTCATTCATTCAGCACAATTATGGTAAGAAACCAGATCACAATATTAGGCATCCTGAATTTGTAGTTTGGGAACTATACATAGAAGTCGAACCAAGACAGTGAACAAATGGGTATTAACAGTTACTGGTATCTTGGTTTTGCTTAATTTTGAAATGATGGGTTGTTATAATTCACCTTTTCATTTAACCTGTGTAGGTACAACCTGAATCAGTTAAACAAGAAGATTTCCTTTTTTATAATGTTGAGCTCCAAATCATAAAAATGTTACCTGCTTGCTTTCATCCCACTGTATGCAGAGTGGAACTTCTTCTTTGTGAGAAATAACGTATTTCCTGGAAAAAATTAAAATGTTAAATAACAATTTTCTTCCCTGCATTTAACACACAATAGTAACTATGAGCAGCTGGGATTGTGGTTTAGCAGTAGAGTGTTCACACCTACCATGTGTAAGGCACAGTGTTTGATTCTCAGCACCACATAAAATAAATAAATAAAATAAAGGTATTGTGTCCATCTACAAATATATATATATATATATATATATATATATATATATATATATATATGTAACCATGGTATTTTCTTGAACTAAACTTCCAGTTTAAAAAGCTGCTTTTACTGACAGAACCAAGAAGAGCCATTCCAACAAGTCAGCAGTCAGATTTTACAATCAGAAACATTAGTCCTTTTCTTTTTCCATTATATGGGAAATACACATGACTTTGAAATGTAATTTGTCAGTAAGAGAAGATTCCATGGAACCCTCACACATCATGTCCCTTACCTGCCAAGGCGTATTCTCTTGCGTGCAATAGCTCCCCGATAGCGTCTAAAATCATCCTTTAATTAACAATAACAAAAAAGATAGTAAAATCAATTTCTAATATTTTACTGCTACAATCTTCAAATATCTTTCTCCTACGTCCATTGGAATGGCAAAGTAGGAGGCAGCGTCTGTGTGACCTACCATCACAAATCCTAACATCTGTGTTGAATCCACAGAGGGCAGTGGCACCCCTACAAGGTCAACTTCTACAGTTATTTGCATTCTTTTTTAAAAGTGGAGATTATTTTGATTTCTGTTACCAGAATTATACATAAATCTCACTATATGGTTTTTAGGAAAGGCAAGTGTTGGTAATAAGGCAGTTCCTGGGTGAGGAGCAAACACACTTCCTGTGGAGGTGACCCAGCCCTGAGGACTGGATTGTCGCAACACACGACTAAACCAGTCAGGGTCACTCCAGGTGAACTGGGCTGGCACGAAATAATCACACAGAGATAGAGAAATGCCTTTTTCTTTGGGTTCTGGGACTGCTCCTCTGACCCAGCTCCCACAATGGGGGCAAGGTAGGCAAGAAAGAGTGAGGAGCACTTGCTGCACCATTTTATCAGGGAGAAGCCCTTCAAATGAGGCAAGGGGTGGGATTACAAAGGAACAGGTGAGTGTAACTCAACCCCCATGGGTGACGCCTACACCTGGAGCCACACTTAGCTATCTAAGTAACTCTCAAGTTACTGTGAGACTGGCACTATGTGCCAGACAGAAGGCAATAATTGGTCAGTGCCCCTGGGCATCAGGACTTGAAGGTCTGCATCCAGGGCAGCTCCCGACACTGGATGGAAGAAGTAAGAGCAGATTCAGAAGAGGGAGGTGCAGAAGGTCAAGTACTACTCCAGCATGCACCTGAGTACAGGCTCTAGCACCTCCATCATTTCAACAAATCAGCAGTGATTTGGGGTGGGGACAAAAAAAGCCCATTTTACTTTGTTAAGAATAGAAGAAGGAAAACCAAAGGGGAAAAAAAAAATCCAAGCCATCAAGGTTGCTGCTGGTGGGAGGAAATTCTGAGTAGGACTCTGGACCCACAGTTCTGATTGTCAAAGCTCACGTGGTAATAACTGACCTTTGAAATGGGTTCAATTCTGGGGAAGACGATGAGTTCTTCCTTATCATCAACAGCATTATAAATGAGAAAGGCACTGTTGATGTGGCGGCCTCGGCCTTCGGACCATTCCTGACAGTTGAAGGCCTCCACGCGTACTCCAACCTCCACACTGCAATGGCGAGGCAGGGGATGGGCAAGACAACCAGGGCTCAGCAGCCTTCCCTGCCCACCACCACCTCCTCCTCCCAGCAACAGGAGACAAGGCCCTAGTTATGTTTGTTGTCAGCAAATCTGTACAGCTATTAAAACCCAGTTTTAGTTCATTGGGCTGGTTTGCAGAAGCCCCTGAGAGCTTTTCCACTTTCCCACTTTCAAGAGGGAGAAAGGCCACTCTGGGTTTTACATGGAAATACATTTTATTAACACAGTTCATAATGGGGTGGGGGGAGGTTAAAGCTATAAAGAGTATTTAATATCAGAAATATTTAATTTCTGAAATTTTTTTTTACATTTAAAAAGATAAAAATACTAAATAAAATGTTTGCATTATGTATCAAGAATAACAAAAATAACTGGGAATAGTTTGGATTCATGGTAGTAAATAGGTTCATTATGAGCTATTTGCCCATAAGGTCACTAAAGCACTTACATGGCTGAAAGGAAGAATTAATAATTTTTCCAGGATAACTGGCACAAACCAGAGCCATCCTGGGCCATCTGCCACATGTGCCCACCCTTATGAGACAAAACACCCAATCCACCACAGTTTACTGTGTAAGGAGGTCCCAAGCAGAACACAGGCTTAAAATGTGCGTCCATGAATTTTGAAGATCGAAATTTTAAAAAATCAGAAGGAATTTGGTTAAAGTAGTCCCTCCATTCACCTCCAGATTGAAATAAAAACAATTATATATGTGCAAATTTGAGCCTCAGAGCACTCTTTACCAGGTCTGAAATGTATTGTTGACAATGGAGTTGAAGACAAGACGGTCTCCGACTGTAGATGGTCCCCGGAACTTAAACATGTCCACAGACTTCAGAAAGGGATGACCCTTACACAGGCGGCTGAGGAAACAAAGGGAAGGAGAGAGAAGACAACAATTACTGTGCAAAATATTTTCGTGAACTGTTGATTCACTGAATGTATGCAATAGACAAATACCCAGCCTGTTTTCTAAACAAAGAACTCTTAACTGGATGTGTGCATTGCGAGTGGTTTTGTACATGGCCAAAAATATTTGGTAAACTCCAACTTCAACATGTCCCCAAGTAGTGGGGGCTTTACCAAGATGTTGGTGATTTACTCCTATCTTGCTCTCTCTCGAAGTACCACTGAAAAACAAACTGATGCCTTTTGTCCTAATTTGAGGGTTATATTGATCCTGATAGTGGTGACTACAGACCCAGGAAGGTGTGACTGTCAAGTTGGAGACAAGAGAAGACAGCTGCCTGCTAGTGCCATTCCTTAGCTTGGCCTAACTGAAATCATCTATAGACCAAAAGGCAAACTTATTTTCCTTACAAATTACCTGGATGGTTGCACAAAGCCTGAAAGGCTAAAAGGTACACATTTTACAATGTTTGTGTGCATGGAATTTAGAAATAGCTATAAAGTATTTAATTTCAGAAGTTACCTGAATAATTTTCTACATTTTCTATTCCTACTGTACTCATTCAGTTACTCCAAAGAATTATGCTAACACTAAGTGAATAGCTTCTGCCATTGTTAATTATATGGTAAGTTTTTTACAGTAGAACCTGTTCAAGTTCACATCCTTTTTGTCTTTAAGAATGACAATCTCATTTCAAAAACAAGCTGTCTTATTTTGTGCATAATTTGTAGAAAGGATAACTATAGGCTTCTAATTTTAGTCATAACTATAGACAGGTTAATAATAAAATTCTTTTAATTTGGAGGAAATAAAACCTTAATTTTCAGTAATTACAAAAATTGTCAGAAGGGCATATCCTGTTCATAGGCATTTCCAGAGTATAGAGTGTTCCTTAAACTGCTCAATAACCTACATGGTTCCAGTAAGAATAAAATAACCTTTTCAGAAATTGAGGAAAGTTTAATAGTATTCTTCCAAGGACTCCCCTCTTTCTCTTCTTATTCTTTCAGTTAATTCTTTGGCCATAATGATTTTAACCAGCACTTTTAAAGGTCAGACTTAATTGTAAATTGCCTTTAAAAAGTTTGTTACTCGACTCATTTTAAACTTATCACAGTAAGTTGCATTGTCACCCAATCAACGTTTAAAATTCAGAATAAAGTATTCAAACTATGAATTCAGTTTTACATTTGAGCCAAGAATTTAAAAATGTTCACATTCACATGAAAGGATGGATTCATCCCAAGGGAAGCTAGTAAGTGATGAATTATTTCCTCATTCTGATTAAAAGGTAGCATTTTGCTCCATTCTCTCCCTGACTCCTTGACTAGGCCAATAACTAGAGCTCAGATGCTTTCCAATTGTCTCCCCACTCGTCCGCCAATCACACACCAAAGGTCAAAACCAAGAACCTTGCAGAAATAGTTGCCACTGTCTCCATCCAAGCCATAATCTGGCCACCAAATGTGTTCCCGTGATGGTTTGCGTGGGGTGGCAGTACAAGTTCAATGCTCTGAACAGCAGTGCCCCTGGTGGCCAGGGTCCCTTCCTCTTCATCACAAGCAGGATCTGAAAGGGTTGAAACAGCAGCAATGGTGGAGTCAGCCAGGGGACCTGGGCTACGGCTTTACCTTACCAGCAGCAAACTCAGCTCTAGGACTCTCAGAAAAATGAAATCGTTTTTAAAAACTAAAAACTGAAGAAGCAAGTGCATAGGGTTAGGATACCAGCTTAGAAAGGCCCTCTCCCAACCTATCTAACCAATCCACCTGCATCTTGATTAAAGGAATGCTTGATTAAATTTCATTCAATACTTTCATTTAAACTCCAGTTGTTTGGAGGTGGGAGAAAGGTGGGAAGGGCATAAATTTGGGGGGTGATGGATATGTCATTATCTTGATTGTGGTGATGGGTTTTTACAGGTGCACACTCATGTCAGAGCTTCTCAAGTTACATGCTTTAAATAAGGGTCATTTAAGTTTGTCAATTATACCTCAATGAAGTCATTAAAAATAAAGGAATTCAAGCTATGAAGGGCCACAGACACAGAGAATCTGGAGCACTGTAAACTTCAGAGTAGGGATGTGGCCTTCTGTGCAAACTGTCTTGTGATGAACGCCGTCACAGCAGAAGAGACACAATCTGCTGTACTTCTCCATGTCCTTCTGCTTCTTTTGAATCGTTATCAGCTTCATTTACAGACAAATTGGTTTTTACTCTCAACAATGGAGAAATCATTTACTCCAGATGCAAAGCAGTAAAACGTATTCAAATGTGCTTCCTGCATCACCCAGTGAATCACCAGCTAGGCTGAAATCTCACGCACCATTATTAGGAAGGTGGGAGGGAGATTTACAAAACCCAGAGAACTGCATTGGTTGGACTGTCAGAGCAAGCTGATCTGGCAGTGGGAGAGCACAGATGTAGCTGATGTTGGTAACAGGGAACGGGTTGCTCTTGAAGCAGTTCCTCCTAGGTGACCAAGAAGGGTATACAGAGACCTTTAACTCCACTTCCTAATGGAATTTTTAGATTTGTAATTGATGGTCTTTTACTTTTATTTTTCCCCTTTTATTTAATTGATCATTTCAGTTTCCTGCTTAAAACTTGTTAGTGGCTACTGTTGTTCTAGCATGAAGTGCCAAATCCTTCCCATAGCCTCCAAGCCCTTTACTCTGCTCCAGCCATGCCTCTGTCTCCAGCCACAGCTGGTATGATGACCGCCAACTGTCACCATCATGTTCTCCCTTGCTTGCTCCCTCCCACTTTCCAACCCTTCAACCACATTGACCTTTTTTTTCAGTTGCCCCCTCCCAAAACAAAATAAACAAACAAACAACAAAAACAACAAATTAGAGCATTTGCATTAGTCTACTCTGAAACAGTTTCCCTGGTCACCACTACTACCCGCCACCACTTCACTCCTATTTTATCTTGGCTCATCTCAGTGATCACTTTCTCAGTAAAGCCTTCCCTGATCGCCACAGCTAAGTTCTGCTATTAAGAATCCTTCTCTCTCTCTCTCTCTCCTATAGCTTTATGTTCATTTGTGCAGTCTTCTGTCTGATCCACTAGATCCTAAGCTCCTGGGAGGCAGGGACTATGAAATTTTTATGCTCATATAATTCTCGAACATGAGTACTCAAAATTTATTGAATGAATGAATGAATGAACTTTACTTTGTTGATTCACTTTACATTCATGATGCTTACTCTCAACAGAACATTTTTAGGACATGTAATGGTTGTACTGTATCACACTTGATTGCTATTTATGAGAGTTTCCTTTGCTTCCCATTTTGCTTAAACAGTGTTATCAGACACCCATTCTCCAATTTAGTGGCTATGAAATGTTGGCTACAGTTTGCATTTCTCTGATTCCTTGTGAGGTCTAATGTCCTTTCTTATTAAGCCTTCTTAGTATGTCTACAGGCTTCAAGGGGTTAAGTTTGATACTCACACTTTGGGTGTTTTCATAGCAGTGTGTCATAATTCAATGGATAATTTTACATTCACTCCACGTTTTTAGGTCAGAACTGTGACCTGAACTGAGGTCATTCTAGCTCTTGTTTTCATTCTTCATATCCAGAAAGGCTCAGGCCCAGAGTAATGCTCTTAAAGTCTGATTCCTTACTGAAAATGTGTAATTAAAATGCTTCAAATATTGTTTCCCCCCAGAATGCCATCCTCTAAACAATGACCCAGTGGTACAAAAGCTTTTCCCCCCAAAGTCCTCCTTTTACAAAACCTAATATTACACATCTTTACCTTCTTCCTTATGAAAGCACAGGATGTGGATTCAACTTTCTTGCTGTTAGAACAGCATGCATTTCCATTATACAACACCTTGAAATCCACACTATTATATCTGATTGTATAACTAGTATAGAACCCTGGTTTTCTAAAAAATACACCTCAATTACAGAGATGATCTGGCTACTTTATTTTAGAATATATTGTTTAATCCAAAACAGCCATCATATCCAAGTGGGCAGCAAGTGGACAGATCGCTCTCTACTGCATTTTTAAGTGTCAGGGTCCAGTGCTTACATTCTTCTGGAGAAACTGCCATTAAGTTCCATGTCACAGGTGGTGTAGAAGTTAGTAAAATTTCCAAAAAGAGCAAATCAATAGAGTTATGGTAACAGTTGTTTTGTCCAAAAGAATGTAATCTATTTTAGGCTAGATTAAGTGAAACCAATGATAAAAGCAGCATTTTAAAAAAATCTATAATTCTAAATTAATCCAGACATATAGATCTGTTGCCACCAACCTCCTAATAAACTGAAACTAAAGTCAATTTCAATCATTTTATCCCTACATTGAATGCCTATAGCATGTTCCTGTTATAAATTAATTTAGAATGTCTCCAGTGCTTAAAGTAGTGTTGACAAATTGCTGCAATTTTGTTTATTGATATAACTTGTGTAATGACAGAAGGAGCCAACTCAAGTCACCTCAGTTCACCTGGTAAGTGGGCTTAAGTCACTAGACCTGGCAACCCTTCCTAATAGACTAACCCTTACAGAGAGGTCAGAGCCTCACAGAGTACCATAAATTCCTCCCAAATAATTTTCAGATGTTTGAAATACGAGAGAATCACCTTTCTCTTGTAACCAACCTCTCTCTCAATAATCAATTTTATCATCATCTTGATCAGCCTGGAACCATGACCAAGTTTTCCTATTCTGAAAAACAATTCCCTTTGAACTTGAGAGTCCCCTCTAGCTCCAAGCTGTTTCTTTCATCCTTCTCAGAAAAGTTCCTCAAAGTACAGTCTTTCACTGTCCTCCTATGAATGGAGACCTCTCGAATAGCAATATTAATACCAGCCCTTTCTGCATATTCAGCGTTGTTTAGAGCAATCTACCTATATTATTTCATTTTGACACAAATCTATCACATACGTATGTATGTTTATTATTTCCATTTTACAATTCTTATTTGTTTACTTTTTACTTCACCCTAGTGAGCTAAGAACAAAGTGAGAGGTCCTGGTGGTAGACAGCAAGTACTGGGATAAGAAAAGAAAAAGAGCAACTACGTGCTAGCCAGTAACTAGCACTGACTGCCAGAGGAAGTAGATGAGGCTCTGAGTACCCAACTTCTAGCCATTCCGCCTTAGGACTGGCTGAGCCAGTGGAAGGAAGCCACTGTCTCTGTTGTGGATAGCTTAGGGGCATGCAGCCACAGAGACCAGGGGGGATCAGACTCCACCTCTGATGACTTGAGTTCAGGAGAACACCTAGAGAGAACCGAGTTCCTGTGAAATGCCAGTGCTGCTGTGGGACACTTCTGCTGGTTTGGATGACACTGAGATCCAGTTCAGTGTCCCAGTTTCCCTTAAAAGCAGAGGCTCTATATAGTCAAGCTGCACTAAGAGCTGTAATGGCCACCATATCCCTTACCATCCACACCTGCTGCAAAGGACTTGGGCTGTCAGGGGTGGGGACACTGATGGCTCTTCTTATTTTATCCACCACCTCTAAGTGAAATTAAAAAAAAAATAATAAGACTTATGGGCTGGGACTGGGGTTCAGCTTTCTTACTATCACTAATGTAAAATTGTGAATGTAAAATTGTCGGATTGAATTATGACACACTACTATGCATAGCACATGTGAGGCCCTGAATTCGATCCTCAGCACCACATAAATAAATAAAATAAAGGTATTGTGTACATCTACAACTAAAACTATATAGTTAAAACAATAAAACATTCAAAAAATTTAAAAAGGCCTAGTATTAAGAGTTTAATTTGGCATGAGTATATATGTATTAACTCCTTTCCTCTTCTCTCACAACCATTGCCTGGCTCAGGAACACCTTATCTCTTGCTGGGTATTATGGTTTAGATATGTGATGTTCCCCAAAAGCTCATGTGTGAGACAATGCAAGAAAGTTTAGAGGTAAAATGATTGGGTCATGAGAACCTCAACCCACTTATTGAATTAATCCCAGTAGGGATTAACTGAGTGGTGAATGTAGGCAGGTAGGTTGTGGCTGGAGGAGGTGGGTCATTGGGGGTGTACCTTTGAGGTATATATTTTATACTTGGTGAGTGGAGTGTCTCTCTCTCTCTCTCTCTCTCTCTCTCTCTCTCTCCCCCCTTCCTGGTGTGCTTCCCTCCACCAGGCTCTTCTGCCATGATGTTCTGCCTCACCTCCAGCACCAAGGAATGGAGCCAGCTGTCTACAGACTGAGACCTCTGAAACCCTGAGCCCCAAATAAACTTTTCTTTCTCTAAAATTGTTCTTGTCGAGTATTTTAGTGATAGTAAAAAAAGTTGAGTACACCTGGTCTCCTCCCTCTACTCAGAGTGGTCATACTGAGTTCCAATCTAATCATGCCACAGTCTGCTCAAAATCCTTCCTCTGTGGCTCCCATGTAGGACTAAAGAAAGATCAACTTTCTGAACATGCCTGAGAGTGCCTCTATGGCACAGTCCTGTCTTCATTTTCTCCCTCTTCTGTCTTGAGTTTCCCTGTGGAATGCTCTTATGATGGTGCCTCCCTAACACAGCCTGTGGGTTTGTGCCACCGGGTCACTGCTCACACTGTCACTTGCTTCACCTTCTTGGCTCTCTCGTGGTCAGGGGGTCTTTTTTGAACTCCCTGAGCATTCCTACTCTGCTTCCACCGTATTTGGAACCTACAATGCTTTTTTCAATCTCTACATTATTTTTAAACTACTCAAATGTCTGTCTCAGGCAGTAAACTTTGAGTTTTGCAAGAGCAAAGTCTCTGCACTGTTCATCTTTTTTTTTTTTGCCTTTGCAGCAAGCATGTTCCTGGCACAAAATGGGCATTGAATACACATGTATTGGAGAGAATGAAGCAGGCAGCATTCTTCTCTCTTTCTCTGCTTAGGAGGAAGGAGCTCATTCTTCTGTATGACTGTACAGGAGCTTACCTATAATCACATCTATACCTCCTCCTGCAAGCACCAGACCAAACTGACCAGCCCCACAACTGGCACAGGTTCCCCTTCTTCCTAGTGGCAGAGCTTTCTCAAGACATCTCCAGGTATACAGGGTGGAGAATCATTCTTGAGATACATATTCTGGATGAGGGATAAGCTAAAAGCAAATTTTGGCAAGGATCTCTGGATGAATGTGCAGACTTCAAAAGAGCTCTTTTCTGACATTGCCAAAGAAGTCTTTTGTGGCTTAAAAGTCATTGGTAGCTTATTTCTATTTTCTTCTTACAAAGTCAGTTGGTGTCATTGTAATCTCAGTGAGGACAAAAGGCCTTTTAAAAAGACATAATTGTGCAAAAAAGAAGGCCAATGAAACTGGAGCAACTGGACATACTTAATAATCATGTTAAATGCTCGAGTTTCCCTGATACACTCTTAGAGAGCTACTTGTTAGATATAATAAGGGTTAGGACACCAGTACGTATTTCATTTCTTTCCTGGGATTTTAGTAGCAAGAAGACAGCAGGGTGAGTTTGGGATTGAATGATTTTTTAGCTTTTTTAAATGGTTGTCTAGTCTGCCTTAGAACTGTTCTCATGTACAACTATTTCATTCCTCATGCAAAATTCCTTTAAAATATATTTTGCTATATATCATCCTTACAAAATGAGACTCACTCTTCTCAGCATGGTGATTTAACAATGTATTCTTCATTTCCTTAAAAATAATTTGGGAATGGGTATTGCCCTTTAAAAGATCAGCAAATAAATAAAACGTTTTCAGTTGTTAGAAGTACAGGGTGACACAAATTATCTCTTTCTCTTAAAACACACCTTTCTGTCAATAATGATTTATCAATCATCCTGATCAGTCTAGAATCCTGACCAAGTTTTTCCTACCATGGAAAATGATGCTCCTTGCCCTTCAGGATCTCTAGAGCTCTTCTAGCTCTAGTTTCTCAAAGCAGAAACCTTTGAAAACCTCTTCCACCCCAGAGGCCTTCTATGGGGTTGTCCCAGGACCTTGATGACGTCATGTGGACAGAATGAGACCCACACACTTCTGCCACTCTGGCTTCTGCCTTTCTCAAGCCTCTGGTCTCTATGTATTCCTTTTCCTCCTACCTCACCTTTATCCTCCCCTCTCCTCCCTCCCCCTGGGGCTTTGGAAGATGGCATCAGACAAAAAGGAATGGCAGGGGGAGGGAAGGGGTTCCAACAAGGTTTCAAAGAACCTGGAAAATCACTGCCAGAGAACAAAGAAAGCTTGTTTCATAAAACCCAGTGTTATTTGGAAAGTGCTAGGAAATAAGAGCAGAATCTTATCCCTTCTGTTTTATATCATATGGGATCTTTAGCACGTTTCTTCCCAGCTCAGAGTTGCAGCTTCCTCTTTGTTGGCGCTACGTGCAGCTCTTATGAAGCCAAGGGTGTGTGAGCTGTGGAGCACCATGTTGGCAAGGTCATCCTCCATCTGACACACTGAGTGCTATAACTCCAACTGCCTAGTCCCTTATTAGCCAGCTCCTTCCCTGGAGATCCTCTGACTTAAACATGACCTAGCCAATCAACAAATGGGTCAAAGACCTGAACAGACACTTCTCAGAAGAGGACATACAATCAATCAACAAATACACGAAAAACTGCTCACCATCTCTAGCAATCAGAAATGCAAATTAAAACTACTCTAAGATACCATCTCACTCCAGTAAGAGTGGCAGCCATTATGAAGTCAAACAACAACAAGTGCTGGGGAGGATGCAGGGAAATAGGTACACTCATACGTTGCTGGTGGGACTGCAAATTGGTGCAGCCAATTTGGAAAGCAGTATGGAGATTCCTTGGAAAGCTGGGAATAGAACCACCATTTGACCCAGCTATGCCTCTTCTCGGACTCTACCCAAAAGACCTTAAAACAGCATACTGCAGGGACACAGCCACATCAATGTTTACAGCAGCACAATTCACAATAGCTAGACTGTGGAACCAACCTAGAGGCCCTTCAATGGATGAATGGATTAAAAAATGTGACATTTATACATAATGGAATATTACTCAGCACTAAAAAATAACACGATCGTGGCATTTGCAGGGAAATGGGTGGCATTAGAGCAGATTATGCTAAGTGAAGTTAGAATAATCTAACCTAAAAACAAATAACCTAAAAAAACAAATGCTGAATGTCTTCTCTGATATAAGAGGGGTGACTAAAAATGGAGTAGGGAGGAAGAGCATGAGAAGAAGATTACCACTAAATAGGGAAGAGAGGTGGGAGGGAAGGGAAAGGAGAAGGGGAATTGCATGGAAGATGGAAGGAGACCCTCATCATTATAGAGAATACATGTATGATGATGTGAGGGAAAAAAAGAAGTGTGTCACATTAGATTGGGTAGAGAGAAGTGATGGGAGGGGAGGGGAGGGGAAGGGGTGAAAGGAAGGACAGCAGAATAAAATAGACACTATTATTGCTGTATGTATATATACGTGACTGCATGACCAATATGATTCTGCAACCTGTACACTCAGAAAAAGGAGAAATTATAACCCATTTGATTCAAATGTATGATATGTCAAGATCATTGTACTGTCATGTGTAACTAATTAAAACAAATTAAAAAAAGATGACTTAGGTGTCATCAATTATATTCCAATTATATTATATACTATATACTACTTTTCCAGCCACTCAGTTTGTTGCAAAGATATCCAGCAACATCAGGACTGAACTGTACAGTGGAAATAAGTGTATCCTAAAAAAGGACCCAGTCACTCGCACTAGTCATGAGAAGTTCTTAGGGGTGGATCTGCTGACCTTCCAAACTGCTACTTTCCTTCATTAAGTTGTTAAAAGTATCTTCATGTTGTAACCGAACTTTCCTTCTCTCAGAAGCCAGAGTATGCTCCACTTGATCTTGTTCAGTTAGAAGTATGACTGGTTTTAAGTGAATCTGAAAAAAGAAAATAATTCACTTTTATTGCCTTATTAAGTTATAAAAATACAACATGAATTTTGTAAAAACAAATGATATGTTACATGGTTTTGTAACTCAAGTAAAGAGAGAAGTTATAAACATTTTCACTCAACATATTCTAACTTTTTTTCTCAAAAAATTTTCAAATTTAAAAAATTGGAATATGTGTATTATATTTACTATAGTATGGTATATTAATTATTTCTACATCAAATATGTACCTTTAAAATTATTCTTATTTATTTTACATTATTTAAAAATGGTTCCACAGAACTATGAAATATGGCATTCTTCAGATAAATGAATGGGGGTAGGGGTTGTGATTTCCCCTGAATTATTCTGGTGAATTCTTAACAAGAAATGTTTTCTATTTTTTGAAAAATTAAGACACTAAAGAGAGGAGGAGGGGAATAATTATGTTCTAGAGAAAGCTATCTTGTCCCAGGAGATATTTCCGATTTGGAAACTTCATCACATGGTAAAAACATTAATAAGCAAACTGAAATAATCAATATGTCAGAATAAAGCTTTAGCTGACCTCCAGGAACCTGGGTATATGACGAAAGAATACCAAGGGCACACGCTGCTCTGCAGATGCCCATCTCTGACTGTGTGTGAAGGGACAGGCTGGCTCCAGGCTTATTTCAGGTCCTGACCCTTGGCCTGGATAAGATCAAGCCAAGCTAGTGATTCATAATATGTTGCCTAAAGTCCAAAGCTCCCCTGGGCTGCCTTGTCTCATCTGGTCAGGAATGAGTCCATTGACAGCTTACATTGGTTTGACTTATTATTATAAACAGGACAATATACATATATCTTAGTGATTCCTAATCCTCAAAATACATCATGTGTGATTCTGGGGAAGGACTCTGGGAACTATCCACTGCAGAAAGTGGAACCTCTCTGATGTTGGCCTGGGCCTTTTTTCCCTGGCTGCACCATCTCCATTAGCTTTAGTGAGCCTTGGATGAGCACACCTCCTGGAGTCCTGTGTGTCCTCTCCATGATCTATGTTTTGCTAATCTAAGTCTAGTTAATCATTGCCAACTTCATCCTGGAATCAACTCTCTTCGGACAGGTATCCAGGTAGGTAGTCTTGTCAGTTCAAACCATGGCTCTCTTCACGATGTGCTACTGAACGAGAATGTTACCAACTAGAAAATCTGTTAATCTGGGGAAAGTACTTTACAATTGATGTTCTCTGAACCAGCCAGTTACCGCAGCAGCTCAAAGAGATGACTGCTCAGAAAGGCCCTCAGAAACCAGTTCTTCTGTCTCAGCAGAGAGTGGACTGAGGTGTGACAATCATATGCTTAGCCACACATTCCTGAATTCAGTGAGGAGTCTGAGGCTAGAGGGAGTAAACAGTGTGGTTCTCCTCTGCCACAGGAGGGAAGGCTGGCCATGTATACTCCTTCCTGTCGCTTGCTGTCAGATATGCAAACTTGCCACCTGCCCCCATAATTTTCTAATTCCCAAGAGTTTAGAGATTTCATGAAAAACAGAAAGGTTGGAAAGATATGTCCCATTGTCTCAGATTTTCATGAACATGGGATGCCTGGAATCCCCATCAAAGTACAAATTCCGAGTTCTTAACACTGGTGATTCTACTCCCAGAAAGCTGCATTTGAAATAATATAACTAGGTGATGTGAACTTTAGTTTGAAAAGCAGCACCTTGGGCACTATGAATTTTCCTTGCAGCATGTTTAAATCAGGCCTAGAGTGGAAGATGTGCCCCAGGGGACAAAATCCTGTGGCAACATATGCCACCCAAGCATCATGGTGGCCCAGCTGGTGTGCACAGCTTCTGCCTTCTCTGTGGGATGCTGTGGAAACATTGCTTTGTCCCAGCTCCAAGCCAGAGGCAGTCTGAGGAAGAACTTGCATACTCTGCCAGAAGGAGATCCCTTGTCACTTCCAAGTGGAGCTAGGAGAAGCCACTGTGCCTACCCCTGGAGCAATCCTTGGAGTGAAACATTTAAATCATAATTTGAATTATTACTTTTTAACAATGTTTAGACTACATGGGGTCCTTACCCTGAGCAGGAATGTCAAGAAATGATAGTGAGGAATTCTGAAGCAGCCCCTGGATGAGCATGTGCATCAGGACAAAGTTTAAGGGTGCCCCAAAGCTTGTTTTCAAAGTTCAGTAACTGAGCAACTTTGACGTTTTTCCTTCAAGTATAAATGATTAAACCATAATATCCAACTACTTGATACATTACTCCTGCTTTAAAAAAAAAAAACTATTTTAACTCAATTTTCAATTTTCATCTAAACTAGTAGGAAATCTTTTAAAAATGAGATGACTTTCAGGTCATTTTGTTTTCCTTCTTTCTCAACTCAAACTGGATTTCTCCAACTAGCTACATCTCCTTTTCTCTAAGATCCTAGGCCTGGAAAGATCTTATTACTTAAATTCTATGATGTTACCATAGAATCGTAACTTTATGGTAAACATTGATGAATTGAAAATCCTGGGAAATGTATCTCCTGGTAATAAGAAATGTCCTTTCCCCCATAATAATTCTGATGCTTTCATTACTATGTCCCTGATTTTACATGAAGAGATGCCTCTTTATGTAGGAAATTTACCTTTTCTTTTCCAACTGGTTTGGCTACAAATGTAGAGAAAGCCACACTAACAAGTTTCTCAATGTCCATCAATGTGTCCTGTACAATGACCTTGATACTGATCTAAAAGGAAAAGAAAAATAAACAAATTTTCAGTCATCCAGAGAGCAGATTTGATCACAGCATTCAAAATTCAGTTATGTACTTCGCCATTCTTAACTCTTTTTAAAATGAGACCAGCATTTTAATTTATTTTTAAGCAGTATTATTCTTTCAATGATGTTCTATAAAATTGGATAAATAACTTTTATCTGTCTACAGGATATATACATTTGCCATGGAAAATTTATGGAATCTGATTACCCAGAGTAAAATTTCCAGTAATCCTATCACCTAGAGATAATCTATTAAACTTTAGATGAATTGTCTTCTAGTTTTTATATATTTTTATATGTATATGTGCATATACAAACATACATGCATACAAACTAGTTTATATATATAAATACACATAAAATATGTACACATAAATATATATTATATATGAAATATATATTTTATAAAGCATACATAAAATTCATACATGTATATACACATTATAAAATATAATACTTTATTTATGGTTTTATACTACAATTTTTAAAATTTTGGCATTTTCAAATCCTATTAGTAAATAGCTTTTGAAAACAAGCTATTAATGACTGCCCTGCAGCTCATCAAAAAGATGTATCACAACTATTTTTATTTATTTATTTATTTATTTATATTGGTTGTTCAAAACATTACAAAGCTCATGACATATCATCTTTCATACATTTGATTCAAGTGGGTTATGAACTCCCATTTTTACCCCAAATACAAATTGCAGAATCACATCGGTTACACATCCACTTTTTTACATAATGCCATATTAGTGACTGTTGTATTCTGCTACCTTTCCTATCCCCTACTATCCCCTCTCCCCTCCCCTCCCATCTTCTCTCTCTACCCCATCTTCTGTTATTTGATTCTCTCCCTTTTTTTCCCCTTTCCCCTCACAATGTAATTTTGTGTAACAACGAGGGTCTCCTTCCATTTCCATGCAATTTCCCTTCTCTGTCCCTTTGCCTCCCACCACTCGTCTCTGTTTAAAGTTAACCTTTTCCTCATGTTCTTCCTCCCTCCTCTGTTCTTAGTTGCTCTCCTTATATCAAAGAAGACATTTGGCATTTGTTTTTTAGGGATTGGCTAGCTTCACTTAGCATAATCTGCTCTAATGCCATCCATTTCCCTGCAAATTCCATGATTTTGTCATTTTTTAGTGCTGCATAATACTCCATTGGGTATAAATGCCACATTTTTTAATCCATTCATCTATTGAGGGGCATCTAGGTTGGTTCCACAGTCTAGCTATTGTGAATTGTGCTGCTATGAACATTAATGTGGCAGTATCCCTATAGTATGCTCTTTTAAGAAGGGCAATAGCTGGGTCAAATGGTGGTTCCATTCCCAGATTTCCCAGGAATCTCCATACTGCTTTCAAATTGGCCGCACCAATTTGCAGTCCCACCAGCAATGTACAAGTGTACCCTTTTCCCCACATCCTTGCCAGCACTTGTTGTGTTTTTTGACTTCATAATGGCTGCCAATCTTACTGGAGTGAGATGGTATCTTAGGGTGGTTTTGATTTGCATTTCTCTGACTGCTAGAGATGGTGAGCATTTTTTCATGTACTTGTTGATTGATTGTATGTCCTCCTCTGAGAAGTGTCTGTTCAGGTCCTTGGCCCATTTGTTGATTGGGTTATTTGTTATCTTATTGTTTAATTTTTTGAGTTCTTTGTATACTCTGGATATTAGGGCTCTATCTGAAGTGTGAGGAGTAAAAATTTGTTCCCAGGATATAGGCTCCCTATTTACCTCTCTTATTGTTTCTCTTGCTGAGAAAAAACTTTTTAGTTTAAGTAAGTCCCGTTTGTTGATTCTTGTTATTAACTCTTGGGCTATGGGTGTCCTATTAAGGAACTTGGAGCCCGATATGTAGATCGGAGCCAACTTTTTCTTCTATCAGATGCAGAGTCTCTGATTTGATATCAAGCTCTTTGATCCATTTTGAGTTAACTTTTGTGCATGGCGAGAGAAAGGGGTTCAGCTTCATTTTGTTGCATATGGATTTCCAGTTTTCCCAGCACCATTTGTTGAAGATGCTATCCTTCCTCCATTGCATGCTTTTAGCCCCTTTATCAAATATAAGAAAGTTGTAATTTTGTCGATTGGTCTCTGTGTCCTCTATTCTGTACCATTGGTCCACCCGCCTGTTTTGGTACCAGTACCATGCTGTTTTTGTTACTATTGCTCTGTAGTACAGTTTGAAATTGGGTACCACTATACCGCCAGATTCACACTTCCTGCTTAGAATTGCTTTTGTTATTCTGGGTCTTTTGTTTTTCCATATGAATTTCATGATTGCTTCTCGATAAATGCAGAAAAAGCATTTGACAAAGTACAGCATCCCTTTATGTTCAAAACACTAGAAAAACTAGGGATAATAGGAACTTACCTCAACATTGTAAAAGCTATATATGCTAAGCCTCAGGCTAGCATCATTCTAAATGGAGAAAAACTGAAGGCATTCCCTCTAAAATCTGGAACAAGACAAGGATGCCCTCTATCACCACTTCTATTCAATTTAGTTCTTGAAATACTGGCCAGAGCAATTAGACAGACAAAAGAAATTAAAGGCATAAAAATAGGAAAAGAAGAACTTAAATTATCACTATTTGCGGATGATATGATACTATATCTAACAGACCCAAAAGGGTCTACAAAGAAACTACTAGAGATAATGAATGAATTCAGGATATAAAATCAACACACATAAATCAAAGGCATTCCTGTATATCAGCAACAAAACTTCTGAAATGGAAATGAGGAAAACCACTCCATTCACAATATCCTCAAAGAAAATAAAATACTTGGGAATCAACCTAACAAAAGAGGTGAAAGACTTATACAATGAAAACTACAGAACCCTAAAGAGAGAGATAGAAGAAGATCTTAGAAGGAAAAATGTACCCTGTTCATGGATAGGCAGAACTAACATCATCAAAATGGCGATATTACCCAAAGTTCTCTATAGGTTTAATGCAATGCCAATCAAAATCCCAATGGCATTTCTTGTAGAAATAGATAAAGCAATCATGAAATTCATATCACAACTATTTTTACACCTTATCCTCTACAGTTTTATGAATAAGATAGCATGGGCAGATGGCATCATAATATGTTCAGTTTGGTTTCCTTGTTTTCTTTTTTTGTGCTACAAATTGAACCCAGGGATGCTTAACTACTGAGCCATATCCATATATATATAATTTAAATTTTGAGTCAGAGACTCTCTAAGTTGCTTAGGGACTCCCTAAGTTGCTGAGGCTGGCTTTGAACTTGCAATCCTCCTGCCTCAGTCTCCTGAGCTGCTGGGATTACAGGCTGTGCCACTGCACCAGACTCCCTGTTTTCTTTTTAGGAACAGTGCCTGAGATAGTATGTGGAGACACTGCAGTGGGCTGTCCCTCTATGTGAAGAGGTCTGAGGCTGGCATTCTGTAGGACTGTGGAGTTTGTCTTTAGATTGGGGCTAATACGCACTTTCCTCCATATTTCAATCAAATAAATGATCCAATCTTCTTGGAATAATAGACAATCTCAGGTATCTTAGTTCAGCACTGTATAATCAATGAAAAAGAACATCTATTTCTACATCTTGACCAGGTACATCATGTACAAGAAAATTAATAATCTATAATTCATCTTGAGTCACTTAACTTAAAAATGCAGTTTTGTATTTGCACAGTAAATCCTAAATTAACTAGAAGTTGATCAACTACTTTTAAACCATTTATTCCCAATTCCTACAAACCTTTGTCTTATGTAGCCTTCCACTTTAAAGAAACAGGCAAATGGAAAATACAATACCAACAGTAAAATCATCAAAAATTTGTAGATTTAAAACAATTTCAGAGCACTATCTCTTACTAGAGTAGTTGAATGAAGGGCTGGGGTTGTGGCTCAATGGTAGAGCACTTGCCTAGCATGTGTGAGGCACTGAGTTTGATGTTCAGCACCACATAAAATACATAAGTAAAATAAAGGCACTGTGTTCCTCTATAACTAAATGTGTGTGTGTACGCGTGTGTGTGTGTGTGTGTGTGTGTGTGTGTGTGTGTGTTTGTGTGTGTATTAGTACCAGAGAGGATAGAGCTACAGAAGGAAGGAATTCTTAACTGTTCACATGAATCCCGTGAGTCTTTGGGTTGATACCAATCTGAGCATGCATGGGGGAAACCTCAGAAGGCCAGACAAAAACAGGTTCTGTGGAACAAACTACTGGGGAGCTGTGACATGAACAATCTCAGAGCCCACATACCTGGGAATCTTTGAGTTCTCCCCCGAGACCTTACTGAACACAGAAGAATCCATAGAGACCACCAAAGATCCCAACCTAGAAGACGGACTAAATTAGCCCACTGTCTTCCAGCAAAGCGATCTTTAAAGTCTCAAACTAATCTTCAAGTAACCAACATCATCCTGCTATTTAAAGTCTGACACTTGGGGTTGGGGTTATAGTTCAAAGGTAGAGTGCTTGCCTCGCCCATGTGAGGCACTGGGTTCAATCCTCAGCACCACATAAAAAATATTTAAAATAAATAAAGATACTGTGCCCATCTTTAATTTTTTTTTTAAAAAATTCTGACTCTATTTTTAAAAAAAGAAATATAACAAAAGCATCACAACACAATATAAATTTCACAGTGTTCAGCATCTGATAAATGAGTAGACACAAGAAAACTAGAATATGCAAATTAATAAAAATAGAACAACAAATGACAGGAATGATGGAATTAACAAAAAAGGATGTTGAACGAAATTATATCTATGTACCATGAACTCAAGGATGTAGAGAAAGAATTAACATTTTCTTGGAAGATGAGATAGTAAATATTTTAAGGCGTGTAGGAACCTACACTCTTTTCACAGTTACTCAACTTTGTCAATGTAGTGTGGTAGCAGCAGAGACAATGGGAATGTGTTATGGTTTGGATACAAAGTGCCCCCAAGAGACTCAAGTGTTGAAGGATTGGTCCCCCAATGAAGCCATGTTCAGAAGTGGGATCTCTCTCTCCCCCCCCACCCCAGCTGCCATGAGCTGAACAGCTTTCCCATGTCAAGCCCTCTCATCAAGATATTCTGCCTCACCTAAGGCCCAAAGCAATGGCATGAGCAGACCATGTACTGAAACCTCTGAAACTATGAGCCCAAATAAATATTTTCTCATCTTAAGTTATCTATGTGAGGTATTTTGTCACTGCAATGAAAAGCTGATTAACACAGTATGACTGTGTTATCATAAAACCTTATTTATAAAACAGGTCCACAGCCTATAACTTGCTGATTGCTAATGGTGAGGAAAGTATTAGCATAATGAAGACAGAAAGTGGACAAAATAAAAATGATCAAATAACACTTTCTGAGATTAAGAAACATAACATATTAAATAAAAAAATATACCAGATAAGATTCACATTAGATTAGATATGGCAGAAATATAGATTAGTGAAGTTGAAGATAACAAAAGAAGTTTAAACAAGATACAGTATGGAAAGAAAAGACCCGGGAAAACAATAATAGGGTATCAGTGGGACACTTATCAAGCTGTCTAAAATTCTTCAGTTCAAAAGTGAAAAGAACATGGGATAGAAAATGTTTGGAAATACAAAAACTGAGAAAAATTCCAAATTTGTTAGTATAAATCCAGACATTCAGTAGCTTAAAAATACCCAAGCAGAATTAATGTGAAGAAAATAATAAGTATAATATAATTGCTAAAAAAACAGTGACAAGAAAATATGAAAACAATGCAAGAATAAAAGATGTACCATGTAAAAGGTGCAAAGATAAGAATAACAACAGACCTCTCAGAGAACCATGCATGTGCCCGAAGTTAATGAAGAGACCCTTTAAAGTCCTGCAAGGGGGTGAAACACTGTCAAGCCAAAATTCTGCACCTAGTGAAAATATTGTTCAAACATGAAGGTGAAACAATAAATTTGCACACAGATGAACATCAGAAAAACTTAATCACCAGCAGCTTTGTACTAAAAGAAATATTAAAGGAAAGTGATATCAGAGGAAAGTTTGGAGATACCCAAAGAAATGACAAGTACCCAAATGGAAAATATGTGGAAAGGTATAAAATATATCTCTAATCTCTTTAGAAGATAACTGACTCTATAGCGAAAATAATAACAATGCATTGTGGGGTTTATAACAAGCAGAAGTAAAATATACGATGACAATAGCAGAAAGGCTAGGACACAGGAAGGAAAGCATACTGTTGGAAAATTATTATGCCCTCCTTAACAGGATGTAATATTATTTGAAGGTAGAGTCAGATAAGTTAAGGTATGCAAATTGTTAATCCTAGAACAAACACTAAAAATAATAAGGCAAATACATATGGTTAAAAGATCAACAATGAAGATAAAATGAATTACTAAAAATTACCCACTATAAAAATTGCAGAAAAATATAGGGGAAATGGAAAAAAGAACAGATAAAACAAATGGAAAACAAGCAGCCAGGTGACAGATTTCAACCTACTGTATCTATAGTCATGTTAAATCAAATGAAAATAGTTAAAACATGCCACGTAGAGGCAGAGATGGTTAGGCTGTATGAAAAGTAGCAAGCAAATCTAAGTCGTGGTGGCTAAATCAATATGAGACAAGGCGGATTTATAAACAAAAACCAAAGGTGAAATAGGTCATTTTATAACAATGGAAGGACCAAGCCATCAAGCGGATTTAACAATTTCAAACATGTTTGCATCTAATAATGGAGTTTCAAACTCCAGAAAGCAAACACTGATAGAACTGAAAGGAAAAATACACAGGTTCACAATTATAGTTGGGTATCTTATCCCTTTTTTTAGTACATAATGGAGCAGGTGAGCAAAATAAATAAATAAATAAAAATAAGAAGAAATAGCCTAACTGACATCTGTAGAATACTTTGCCCACCAAAGTACACTTTTTTTTCAAGTACATCACTCACCAAATCCATATTCTGTATCATAAAACTAGTCTCAATAAATTTAAAATAACCAAAATTATACATGTGTTTTCTTTCTAAAAAGGAATTAAATCAGAAATCAAGAACAGAAAGTTGTTTTGAAAATCATCACCATAAATGTGGAAATCAAACAACACACATCTATATAACTCAGAGAACAAGAAAAAATTCACAAGGGAAATGAGAACATATTTTGATTCAGGGAAAGCAATATTTTCTGAAAAAATTAATGGCTTGAAATGCCTGTATTAGTAAATAATAAAAGTTTAGTCAGTGTTCTAGGCTTTTAACCTAAGATACTAGAAAAAGAAAGGCAAATGAAGCCCAAAGCAAATAGAAAAATGGGAATAATAGAAATAATAATAACAAAAAATAAATACCAAATAAATAAATACATAAATACAAATAATAAATAAATAAATGTGTGAGGCCCTGGGTTTAGCTCTCAGCACCACATAGAAATAAATAAATGAAATAAACAACAACAAAAAACCCAAACCATTTACAACTAAAAGTTTTTTTGAAACAAATAAACAATTTTTAAAATATTCTTAGGGACCAAAAAATATCCCTACCCTTACATGATGCTCTCTTATTGCACATGGTTTGTTACTATCTGGTGAGATTTTCATTGCAAATACTGAATTTTTTTTTTCTTAAATTCTATTCAAACTTCCTTTGAAAATTCTAGCCTGTCTCAGGGAATAGGAGGAAAAAAAGAAGGAAAGAAACCTTTATCTGTGTTTGAGCTGACTATAAAGGACAGTCCATGTCCCTCAGGAGAAAGACCAAATCCAGGGACTACTAAGGGGAAAAGGTCAAAGGTCCCACCACTGGGAAGTCAGGGTCTGGAAGTACCAATTGCTCCTGACAGAGCCCCCATTGGTTCCACGAGAGCTTTCTTCAAGGGCTTCATAGTCTGTGAATGTGGACACAGGTGGAAAGTGATTACATCAGAGTAAAGCTGTCACTCTAGGCATAGCTTTTGCCAACATCATTCTGCTATAGGTTGAAATGTTCCTTCATTCCTGTGTTGAAACCCTAACTTCCAGCACCTCCAAATGTAAATAGGGTCATTGCAGATGTAATTAGCTAAAATGTGATCATACCAGACTAGGATTGGGTCCTAATCCAGTATGACTGCTGTCCCTACATAAAGAGGAGATTTGAAAACAAACACACACACACACACTACACACACACACTACACACACACACACACACACACACACACTACACACACACACACACACTACACACACACACTACACACACACACACACACACACAAACATACACTAAAACAGGGAGGACACACGTGAAGATGAAGACAGAGATCAGGCAATGTTTCCACAAGCCAAGGAACACTGAAGAGTGTCACAAACCCACTAGGAGAGAGGCAGGGACAGATTCACCCTCACAGCCCTCAGAAGGAACCAATCTTCTTGATGCCTTGACTGAGTTCTTCCAACCTTTGGAACTGCAAGAAGACAAATTTCTGTTGGTTCAGTCACCCATCTGTGGTGACAAGTTCTTACATGCCATTAGTACCCAGGATCAAAGGGACTGACTGTAACTGACTGCCACCAGCCAACCTAGAAGCTGAATCCAGCAACTCCTTTCCTGCTAATTTAACCTGGACAGTGACTTCAGGAAATCCTAGAATGTTGTTTTCTCAACTGTGATAAGGAAAGGAAAACCAAGTGGGTGTAGAAGAAAAGTCATCTCAATTTACCTTCTTATCTTCTGAATCTGAGTTACTGGACCTTTCAAAAACTAGATAATCATGAGGTTAGCTTCCATTGGGGAGTAAGGAGACAGAGATGCAGAGTTTCAGTAACAGTAGAGAAAGAATAATTAAGAAAGAAAACCCATATCTTGCAAAAGAGCAGAACAGTGCCCTTCAACCTTGTATGTTTACTTTCTGTGTACCTTTCTATGTAAAAACAGTGAATTACATCATATTGAATTTTAGTGACTGGGCTGACTAGGAAGCACCAGTTCCTTATTATTTACCTGGAGTCTGACTGCAGATTTAAGAGCCTTCTTAACCTCAGAATCTCATTACCTGCAGATACTATTCTAGGCCTCCTCCTCAGCCCTCTGTAAACAATGAAAAGATGAGTACCAGTAGGCAAAAGTAAAGAAAGTGCACTCTTACCTCCATGCTTGTGCTGAATGCTCTAGTAACTTTTGCTTTGATGGTTATAACTTGTCCAACTCTAGCAAAAAAAAAAAAAATTTTTTTCAGTAACCTGAACACATTTTATTTCAGATTTAAAGACTCACTTAAATCTTTCATGTGCCATAAAGTATTTCCACCTTAGCTTGCTGTTAATGTTCACATGAAACACTCAGGTTCATGATAACAGGAAAGACAGGGCTTAAGGGCCAATGCTGGTCATCATAAACCACACTCAGGTTAACTGACTCCCTCTATTCAAACAGAAAAAAAGGGCTTTGCAAAGGTAGAATGCAAGATGACTTCAAATTTGCAACAGATACTTGGACTTTTTAGAAGCTCTTTCAAGCTACTATACAAGTTAAGACAAATACACAGGCAAACTTATACAACTTATATTTATTTTAAAATGTTAATAACTAAATGGATGAACGAACTACAAATAAGCAAGCAAGTCCACTAGTTAATTTTGATAGATTTACATGTGTCCTCTTTGCTACTAGAAGAGCCGTTCATTCCCTGCTACTACTAGAACTCTGATCATGTAATTTGAAGTTGTTTCAAAATTCTTGTATTCAGGCCCTTCTGTCACTTCTGATCCCTTCACCCTAGCAGAAGTTAAGAATCTGTCCAATATGAGCACCCTTAATTTTTCTCCCTTAAGGGCAAAATTGAACTATATTCTCAGTGTCTTCAGAGACTCGGAGACTCTTCTACTTCAGAGGAAGGAGAAGGTTTCCTCATGATCTGATCTCTTGTCTTACCTGTGCTCTTGACCTTTCCCTGCTCTGTCATTTCTACTCTCTTTTGAACCTTCCATCTCTACCCTTCTCTCTTTTTTACTCTTTGAAAATGTTTAAGGCTTCTCCTATTTAAAACCTTTCTTTAAAACCTATTCTATTTTGATATTTTTTTTCTCTTCTGCATATGAAACTCTCCTAAAAGAATCATTGATGTTTTTCTACCTCACACATTTAATGACTGTTTACTGAGGACTAGCCCTGGTGTTCAGCTAAGGTGTTAGGTACAGTGATGGGCAAGACTGGGTTGCTGGCTTCAAGGAGACTAGTGTTTCTTCCGGACACAGATGTATAAACAGACAAAGTTCAAAAGATTATAAAAGACTGATCAATAAATCATTAACAATAAAAGCCCTTGTCATTAATTAAACAAAGTACTGTTTCTAGTGTGGCCATTGTAGTAACTATGACTGTCCTTTATTAGTACTATGTGTAAATCAGGCACTAAGCTGAATGCTTTGTATAATATCTGACATGTCACTCACTGGCAAGGACCCTGTGAGGGAAGTAGTACTGTTCCCATTTCATTCCCATCAGAAAATGGACTTACAAGGCAATGGAGTCAGCAAAAGGCAGAGCCAAGAGTTCAAACCCTGGTCTTATCTGACTTCAAAGGCTTAAACTATTCTTTACCAAGGCCTGACTTGGGCTCTTGGTAAAGAATAGTTATTAATTCCATTTTAACAGAATTAATTTAATCACCTCTAGAGAGGCTTGTGAAGATATATTAAGGACTGTCTCCAAAGTGAATCAGTTGGGTTTGCCTAGAAGAGTGACCACATCTGATTAATGCCTTTGTGCATACATTGCTCCTCTACGTAGTGTACCTGTCATAATCTGTAGCATTTCAATCAGGAAGACTGGAAGTAAAGGAAGGAACTTAACACAGACATGCAGATGTACATTTAAGTAATTAATAACTATGTGGGAAATTTGAACAAATCTATGCTTTTATCACAGTTTTACTAGTCCTTTGCCCACATAATAATCCTCACAGAGAAGAATTTGTCAAGATCTAATAAAATGAAATGTACCTTTACCCTTTGACTCAGTAATCCTCTTTTTAGGACTCTATCCCAAAAATACACTGTAAAATCATGGACATATGCCTGCACAAAATGACATTTTGAAATATTTGTAATAGCAAAAACTGGAAACAATTTTTAAAATTTATCAGTAGGGACCAGAGGAAAAAAATAGGGCATCTACACAATAGACTACCATGTAGCTAATTACAAGGAATTCTGAATATCTCTGTACATTGCTACAGAGTGTTTTTCTATATATAATATTAAGGGAAAAAAAGGTGGAGAAAAGTATATACAATGTGTTAGAATTTGTTTTTAAAAGGACATGAATATATGTAAATACTTGTTTACAATTAAAAAATTTTTAAAAGTCAGAAAGTAATTAAAATGGCTATTTATAGAAACAGAAAGGTGCTTGGATAGAAGCTAGATAAGAGCTTAATTTCCCAGAGCCAAATGTATCTGGTTTCCAATAAATTATGAAATAAAATAAAAAATTAATTCCAAAAAAATATAAAACAATTGAACTTATCTACATGTGAAGTTGGCAATTTAACCATGTAGCAGAGAATTATTTCAAGTGGCTTCAAAATACAGTGATTGTTGTTATATTATTATGTCTTTCAAAAGTGTACTGATCTTTTAGAAATATACTGATAATTATAGATAATGACTGGAATTTGCTTCAGAATAACCCAGTCATGTAGGGAAACATAGAAGGGTACAAGAGTGCAAGATTTGATTATTGATGTAGTTAGGAGATAAGTCCTTGGGATACACTATACAATTTTCTCTAATTTTACATATGTTTGAATTATTTGTTTACTTGAAATTTTCTGCATAATGAGTTGGTAAAGCATATTAAGCACTTTCACACATAAAATGTTTTTCATATTTTACTGTCTCTATTCAGATGAATTAGTGTTTAGCCAACCTAATGACGAAATTCACCATTGTAGAGACACTTACCATCATTAATTATTCTATAAGTAGAGAAATGAGCCATTAAGAGTCAGGTGCCAGATAGCTTGCTATGCATGACTCCACGATGCATCTTATGCTGAGAGTTGCTTCTCAACAAAATCGTGAATGGGATTTTACACCTACAATGTTGACTTAAGGTAGGCCCGATGATTATGTCTTTTACCCCGATGATTATGTCTTTTACTCACTTATATTGAGTAAAATGTAATTTGTTTTATTAATAGGATCATGGATCCCCAAAAAATAAGGTGCCACAAATATATGTTACAGCCAACATAATAAACCTGGGAGAAAAGTGAAAGAGTAATATCACTTACTTAACTGTTTCCTCAAATTGAATGTCATCCACTGAGGCTGTGACACAGGAAACCCCAGCATGTTTTTCAGCTTCAAAAAAATAGGTAAACGTGTTTGTTAGTAATAGTTATGTTTGAATATTTCAATTCATCTTAAGAGAAAAGGAATTAAATTTCAGTAGATTTATTTAATTTACCCATTCACTCATTCAGTAGAACACCACTGTGCCCACACTTTCTGGATGATGTCAGTTTATGAGAGTTTCTGTGTTCTTTAAGTTATGTTTTTATTGCATGGCAATTACTATACTTTCTCCTAATTTTTTCCCCAGTTCTGGGGACTGAATTCAGTGTTTCAGGCATGCTATGTAAGCATTCTCAGCCATACCCCCAGACTTTCTTATTTTATTTTGAGACTGGGTTTCACTACATTGCCAAGGATGGCTTTGAACTTGCAATCCTCCTGCCTCAGCCTGCTAAGTAGCTGGAATTATAGCCATGCCATTGTGCCTGGCTACTTTCTCCTAAATTTTAACTTACTTGAGCTTTGCTTTAAATTTCAATACCAATATTCAGAAAATCTGGCAATTATAGATAACATTTTTTAGGAAGTTGTCACTGACTTTATTTTGTCAGGAAATATGCTTCTTTTGTTTTTAAAACAACACACCAAAGTTATTTCTATTGCAGTTGAATGTATTTAAATCACTTAACCACTATAAGTATGGGAGACCCTGACATCATCTTCTAAATCACAGATGCACCAGAAACAGATGGTGCATGGATGGGAACAAGGAGGTATTTAGTCAATATTTATTATTTTTACCAACTTCACACCAAATTCACTCTGCATTAATTATGTTGGAGAGTATTGAGCAGGGTGAAGAGTTTATCAGTTCCTCAACTTAATGTTCCATATCAGCACTTAATTTATTCAGAATATTTTTGGATCCTTGGTTTTGCTTTATATGAAAATACAATAATTTATATTATTTGGAAAATATAATTTTTTTAAAAAATATTCTTAGTTGCAGATGGACACAATACCTTTATTTTATTTATTTATTTTTTATATGGTGCTGAGAATCTAACCCAAAGCCTCACAAATGCAAGGCAAGTGCTCTATCACTGAACTACAACCCTAGTCCCCCATAGGTGTCCTTTTACAGTTTTTCAGATAACTACTGAACACTTTCAAATATACGTTGTAAAACATTGACTAAAAAGTATCCCAAAACATTCATTTCAGTTGACTAACATGAGAAAATGGGATATTGATGTAATTAAACTACTCGTTTTAATAAATTTTTATTAAATGAGTTGCCAATTTTGAATGATTTAAATGATAACTAAAATGCAGTAACCAATAAAATATTAATTTTTATTATGTCTATTAGAATCTACAGTGTGTCATAGCACTATACTAGATCAAGTAGAAACATAAACAGAAACAGCTCACATTTACTAAGTACTGAGCTAAGTATTTACACTTGTCAATCACAAGTCTGGTTCTGTTTTATAAATTAGGACATTTAGGCTTAAAAGATTAAACATGTTGTTCTAAATAGTGATTTTTTTACTACAACAGTAATAGAAACTCTCAGAAAAGAGTAGGGTAGACCAAACAGAGAATGCTACTATAGAACTTGGCTGAAAATGGGCCTCAATAGCCACAGTTTATACTACAGATTTTTAAGAACCATAAAATAATAAGAAAGAATAAAAAATATGGGGGACCAACATTGGGTCCACAAATTTTGCTTGTGACCAGCTTATTCTGGTTCTGAAACAGTAGCTTTAAAATTCATTTCAGTAGTCACATCATGCACTCAGTTGCCTTGGAAACAGGCACCATTATTACTAGCAACTTCAAGGATTTTAATACTCATTTCTTTTTCTTACATGCAGATTAACTTCATATTCATGTTCCCATTATTATGTTATTATAACCAAAACTCAGATCCTGTTAAAAACTGTTAAGACATAAACCAAACAGATTAGCAAACAAAGCAAACAAATAGATTGGCTTCAAATATATAGCTGAGTTTTGCAGGTGGTTAAGACAAGAGGTATTAGAAACTCTGTTAATACTAAGAAAAGCAGAGTTTCTTAATCATCTGAGTTTTGCTTTCATCATCTGTAAAATAAGGGCCCTGAAACACATGATATTTAAAGCCACTTCCAACTCTAATATTTTATCTTCACATGTATTGTTTTAAAATGTATATTTTCTAAGTCTCAGGTTTCACATATAAACTCTGGACTCCTTTTGGACTTGAGAACTCAAGTTGTAGGACCATCCAGATAACCAGAAGGCTTTTAGTGAGAACTAGCTTAGTTTATGTGATAATTGGCCAGTCCAAAAATAAAGACGTGAACAAACAAATAGACAAAATAGTTATATTGTGCTAAGTGTTATGAAAGAAGTTGGACAGGGCGTTGTAAGTAAAGTGATGAATGGGTACAGAAGTAAACAGGTGAGCAGGAAAGTCTTCTCTGAGGAAATGACATTTAAGCTGAGATGTAATGCATGGAAAGATCCAAGAATAGAGAGTAAAAGCAAAGCTAAGAGCCTGAAATTATGGCATTTGCTAGTAAATGGATGGAGCTGGAGAATATTATGCTAAGTGAAATAAGCCAATCCCAAAGGCCAAATGTTTTCTCTGATATACAGATACTAACTCACAATGGGTGGGGGTGGCTAGGGAAGAATAGAGATGCTTTTTATTAACAGAGGGGAATGAAGGGAGGGGAGGGGGTATGGGGATATGAAGGATAGTAGAATGAATCAGACATTATTACCCTATATGTATATATGATTAGATGATTGGTGTAACTCTACATTGTGTACAACAAGAGAATGAGGAGTTATACTCCATTTATGTATGATGTATCAAAATGCATTATTTTGTCATATAAAACTAATTAGGACAAATAAAAAATTATTTTAAAAAAGAGAAGAGCAAATGCAAAGTCCTAAGAAAAGAAAAGGTGAGCATGTCCTGGGAAATGTGGAAGCCTAGTATTGCTGGATCCTATGAACTAGGAGGAGATTGGTACCAAACAAATGGGAGACAGGAACTATACCCGTGGCCCCAGTCCATGATACAAGGTTTGTCTGAGCAGCATAATGTTATACTTTTTCTTGGTGTTAATGTACTTTGGTGGGGGATCCTACAGATTACCAGGTAACCACCACTCTCTCCCTAAAGTCCTAAGCTGGACTCAGACTCATCTTACATTTATGGTTACTTGGCTGGCTCCAATGTGAATTTCAAACTTCAACTAGCATCTATAAAGAACGACAAATGGTTTGGGTTTCACCTCAAGTGTGATGAGAGGACACTGAAAGGTTCTAAGCTGGGGAGTGGTATGATGTGATCCCTATACCTAAAGTCCACTCTAACCTCTGTACAGAGAATAGGTCTCAGGGAGGTCAGATGGAGAAAGGGAAGCCAAAGGAAGTTTTACAGGAGTGAGGGCTTAAACTAAAGATTGTGTTCATCAGGAATGGGGCTGTGGCTCAGCTGTAGAGTGTTCGCCTAGCATGTGCAAGGCACTGGGTTTGATTCTCAGTACCTCATAAAAAAATAAATGAATAAGTAAAATAAAGGTATTGTGACCAACTAAAACTAAAACAAAAATTTTTAAAAATTGTGTTTATCACTGATCTGAAGATGGGAGAAGTCAGCAGGCAGAGAAGACCAACTTCTCAAAAAATACTGCCTCACCCAGCCTTTCCATTAGAACATTGTTTACATTATAACCTGCTATTTTTGAAAATGGAGTCTTTTTCCCTAGACATAAGTATTAGGCAGGTTCTCAGTGGTCTGGAAGAGATTCAGCGGTCAAAACTATTTTCGTGGGGCTGGGGTTGTAGTTTAGCAGTAGAGCACTCTACCTAGCATGCTTAAGGCCCTGGTTCAATCCTTAGAACCACATAAAAATAAATAAAATAAAATAAAGGTATTGTGACCACCTACAACTAAAAACTCTTTTCATAATAATACTAAGAGGTTTCCTTTGTCTGCTTGAGTTAGGACCAAATACCATATACTGGGTGTCTTAAACAATAGAAATTTCTCATAGGTCTGTAGGCTGTGAAGTCCAAGCTTGCCACTTAGGTCCTGGAGAGGCTCTCCTCCTGGCTTGCAGATATCTGCCTTCTTGCTCTGGTCTCACATGTCAGAGACCAAGCTATGCATTTCTAAGCCTATATGAACATTAAACCTTTGTGATCAGGACTCCACCCATATGACCTTATTTAACCTTAATTACTTTTTTTACGCAAATACAGCCACACTGGGGGTTAGAGCTTCAACACATTAATTTTGGGGAAGGGGAAGGGCACCATTCAGTCTACAGTAGATGTATTGCCATCCTCATTCTCTCAGAAGAATACAGCAGAGTCTTCCAGTGACTACATAATAATGGGTTAGCAACAAATTGAACAGCAGAAAGAAATCTGATTAAGTGAGCAGTCCTCTACTAAACCAAACATTAAAACAATTTGCAAAAGTGCAAACTATTACCACTCTTTTAAGTACAGTTTTGGTACTGTTGAACTTCTTTTTAAATGAATTAAATCTGTTGCATTTTCTGTAAGGTAAATATGGATAGAAGTAACCTATTACACGCACATTTCTCACTCATTCCTTCATGGGATGAAGGAACCCTAAATCCAAAGCGTCTAGGTCATTGTCAGGTGAACTATCTCAGTCATCACTACCCCTGACTGCACAGGTCTCACAGCTCAGTAAAGTTGGATCCTCCCCTTCCTTCTTCTCGGGCTGTTCCAACCTGCATCCCCACAAGCCAACGCAACCCAAGGCCAGCTCTCCACTCCACTGCACTCTGGATCCCGCACCACCACCGTCCCTCGCCACCCTTGGCCTCCAGTGCATCGCGGCGCACAGACGTCCAGCAGCCCGCCCGGCAGCCGCCGGCTCCCCTCGGCCGCCCGGGACGCGGCGCCTACCGGCCAGGCAGGCGGTGGTGTCAATCCACTTGAGCAGCTGCCCGGCGCTCAGCTCCCCGCGGGCGTTGGCGTGCGCCGGCTGGATGGCCTGGCTCATGCGCACCTCGCCCGGCGCCGCCAGCCGCTCCATGTCCAGGCCGAGAGAGGGGAGCCCCGGGCCCGGGGCGCCTGGCCTGGAGGTGTCCGCCCGCCGGGCCCGCCCCCGTTCCAAAGGGCGCCGCCCGCCCTGGTTGCGAGCCCCACTCCCACTCCCCCGCAGCCAGGTGCTTCGGGAGGTGAGAGTTCAGGTGCTGGCAGTGTTGTCCCCGACCAGCCCGAGGGCGAAGGAGCACGCTCTTCTGCTTAGGAAGAAGCCGGGGAAAGGTCCGCTCTCTCCGGAGAGGAAAGTGCTTCTCTCTCTGAGAACCATGCATAGAATTTAGTGAGAGAGCGCGGGGAAGTGGGCACCTACCTGGCTAAAGGAGTATAGGTATTTACTAAGCAAATAAATACAGTGATCGTCTGTCTGCAGAACTTGACAGGCGAGGAGGCCATAAATAGTGATGAAATCCTCTCCAGAGAGTGTAAAACGTTTGCTTTAGCCACTGATTTAAGAGAGCTTCACTTTCGTTATTTGTTTGGTTGGGTTTTGTTTGCTGCTTGCCAGGCCACATAGGCACTCACTGTTTAAGTCCTAGTTCAAAATCCACCTTCTGACTCTTAGGATATTGTAGTGGATCCAAAGATCATTTGTTAGGAAATGGTTTCCTCTGCTAAACAAACCAAGTAAAAGGGGCGGGGGCTCAGGGAGGCTGAGGCTTGGAGGTGGATCAAAGTCACTTAAAAAGAAAAAGTTTGTTTTGGGTTTCATCTAGAGGTTAAAACTGGAGACTTCCCATCTTGTTAGGAATAGTCCCCACGCTTCCCAAAAGAATCTGAATCTTTTTTTTTTTTTTTAACCGGGAGATAAACCCCAGATGAGAGTTTTTCATGCTCAGCAACGAAAGTTGTTACACTTGGGTAGAGCTGCAATCACTGATGTTACAGAGCAGTTCTCACAAGAGAAACCATGACCTCAGAAAACCTCCAGCATATACTAGATGTATGGATGTTTCATTGTTAGGGCAGGCTGTTATGGGGAGCATATTTAGTGATGAAGAAATGGATGTTTGGAGAAGGAGGCAAAGGGTCTGACATGCGGCTAAGGGGGTAGGACCGCCTGACTTCCTAGGGAGTTTACCAAAAAATCTAATGGCCTTTAATGACTAGGTGGTGCTTTTTCATCCTCATATCTCTAGGCTGCCAAGCCCCAGCATGGAAAGAGCAAAATGGAGATTCTGATAATTGCACTTCATATATATATATATATATATATATATATATATATATATTCATTATATATATATATATACATATAATTTATATGTATATAAATTCATATATATATGAATGAGAGAAAAATAAAGAAACATTGACTCAATAGTTTTAGAATTTTCCTAGCCCTTATAAGCATAAATAAAAATGTGATGCATTCCATTAGGTAAGTATAAAGCTTGGCTTTTATAAAAAGCATAAAAATGACTATTTGGCATGAGTATGGGGGATGGGTTCTCCCGTATTACTCAGACTAGGCTCAAACTCATGATCTTCCCACCTCAGCCTCCTGAGTAGCTGGAATTACAATCTACTGTGCCCTGCTAAAAATAACTCCTTAAAAAATAAAGGGGGCCTGGGTTGTGGCTCAGTGGTAGAGTACTTGCCAAGCATACATGAGGCACTGTGTTCGATCCTGGCACCACATAAAAATAAAAATAAAAACAAGATAAAGGTATTGTGTCCATCTACAACTAAAAAAAATATTAAAAAATAAATTAAAGGGGTTGGGGTTGTAGTTCAATGGTAGAGTGTTTTTCTTGCTCTTGAATGTTTGAGGCCCTGGGTTCGATCTTCAGTACCACATAAAGATAAATAAATAAAATAAAGGTATTGTATCCATCTACAACTACAAAAACATATTTAAAAAAATAGATTAGAGGTTGGGGCTGGGGCTCAGCAGCAGTGCACCTGCCTGGCGTGAGTGAGGCACTGGGTTTGATTCTTAGCACTGCATGTAAATAAATAAAATAAAGGTATATCAACAACTAAAAATATATTTTAAAATTAATAAATTAATTCATTAAAGCTTCTGCATCCCAGGTAGTCCTCTTTTGTAACTATACTCATTTCAATAATAATGTTATCATATTGATAGTTTGTTTGGCAATTCTCTTGGAAAATCGGAAAATACCTGTAGAATTCTTAATACCTTGTTTTCAATATCTTCTGTATTGACAAATCAACGTGATTTAGGAATTGGTAGATTGGATTGTTGTTCATCACATAGTCCATCTACTGATAACTCCATAGGAGGAATTTATTGACGGTGGACTTGGTGAGGAGACTTACCCTGGACTGGAAGGTGGGGAGGTAACAGTGTATCAGTTCTAAGCCTTGCCCTTAGAGGAATCATGTATTTCTGTTCTCAGGAACATCTGACTTCTGCCATAAGAAGATTGTATACCTAATTAGTAGCCTGTTGGCATCTGACTGAATTCACATAGTGGTGAGCCATTTCGGTCGATCTGCAGATAGGTAGATTTATGAATGAGAGATAACTACAGTTGTGTGCCACTGTGATGTTTAGGGTTGTCTGTTACACAGTAATAACTGACAGTTACACAAGTGAATTTTATTGTTTAATATTTTAAGAAATTTATTAAATTATTGGAAATAAAGCTTATTGTTTAGGCTAAGCTGTATTATTATTTAGTAAAAAAAGTGGTGACTGAAAAACTGAAGTGTATACTTCAATATTGAATTATGTGTATGCTGTTATACTTGATTTCTTAAAATTCAGAAATTTCAAAAATGTTTAAGCATAGGTGTAAGAAGGTAGCTTTCCAAAGTGATTATTTGAAAGAGGATAGTATGTATCTGTATATGTGTGTCTAGAGATGACTGATTGATCAAAGAGCAGACCCAGTGTATACAAACTCATAATTTTATTTTCTTATCTTTATTATCTTCTGTTTATATGTCTTTTGATTATAGCTTCATCTCTTTTGTTGGCTTCATACTGATTTTCATTTTAATAGCCCCTGCCAGAAACTACTGTTTTTTGTATTTTTCTGAATGGTGTTTCTCTCCCTTTCACATGAAAATGTCACCTGTATGTGTGAACATTTGCTAGCTCCACTTCTCTCTGCTGTCAAGGATTTTTGTTATTATGTTGGAAGAAAAGGCCTCCATTTTCCATTTGTGTTCAGAGACATCTTTGAATGTGAGCAGAATGTGAAGCGAGCCTGATTTTAAAAGGTCATGCACAAGAGTAGGAAAACTTATCAAGCAGAGAAGCCAAAGTTCCATAATTGCTAAAATAATGAGGAAGTCTTCAGAGTGTTATAATGGGAAAGGAAGCTGGACATCCTAAACCCTCATCCAAGTACAGAGGAAATTGTGTCTGCCCTGGCTCAGCAGGTAGGGACGGGTCTTGTGAAAACTAAGAGCACAGAATACAAGAAGTGAGATAGGAAAACAACTCTTTCCAGATGCAGACTCCTGAATAAGAATTTGGGAACTAACAGTTTATTCGAGGGGAACTTCAGAAGGTCCTGGTAGAGTCACCAAGTGAGGTCCCCAGGTTTGCAGCATGGGCATCACCTGGAAGCTTTTTGGAGATGCAGAAGCTGGGGTTTTTCCTCTGGCTTGAATCCCCCACTGATGAAGGGTTGCTCTCAGACACTTAAAGTCCCAGGACTTCTGCTCACTGCTGGGCAAGATCTAGCTCTCAGGTGGCACTTGCCCTTGGCAGGGAAGGAGGATACTTTCAGCTTGCGCTTGGGCATGCAGTGGAGATTGCTAAAGCCTTGTGGACAGGCACAGAGAGCTGAATACTCCCTGCGCTGAACCGAGCGGCAGCTGGGAGCCTTTTCATTGTAGGAGACAAATCCCAGGCAGAGAGTTTGGTCGCTCAGGGTATTTCATACAGTGATTAGCTTTATTAACAATCAGACTGTCTCCACCTTTGATATGAAAAGTACCAGGTCAATGTTTTCAAATACAATTTCATAAGAATATGATTCAAAGTTATAGAGAGCTCCTGAGTAAAAATTGCAGAACTTGTTTTCTTATGTTTGTGCCGCCAAATTTTTGATTAGAATGTCTCTGCCCTGGACCCTGCTCAAGGGATGATGACTCTGATCTTGGAGCATGTGGGTGCCCTGCTTGCACTGTTTCATTTAGCACCTGGATCCTCAGGCTGACCTTTCTCCCATTTGACTCTGGACATTCAGACTCACCTAATGTGTGTGGAGTGTAATACTTTGTTTTGTTTGAACAAAAGCCATGTGTAACGGAGTTTAATTTCCTTTTTATCTCCTCAGATTTGCATGATCCCACAGGCCCTTAACCAATGCTCAGGGGTGTCCCCCTGACTGCCACCACTATTGCCATCATTGATTGTTTTGTCATGACATATAGTTCTTTCATGTACTGCTGATTTCTACTTCCTAATATTTTGTTGAAGATTTTGACATCAACATTTTTGAGATATATTGGTCTGTAGATGTTCCCCATCGCTCCCTGCCTCTCTCCCTCCCCCTCTCCCTATCTCTCTCTCTCTCTCCCTCACCCTTTGCTTCCCTCCCTCCTTTGAACTGTCTTTGTATGGTTTTTGTGTCAGGTTCATAAAATGAGCTGGGAAGTGCTCCTCTCAGTATTCTGGAGGAGATTGTGTAGATTTGATATCCTTTAAACAACTATCTGAACCCTAGAGATTCCATTTTTGGAAATTTTAAAATTATGGAATCATTTTTTAAAAAATATTTATTGGGCTACTCAAATTATCTAGTTCAATCTGGGGTGATTCGTGGTCATGTCTGGTTTGGCCCGCTTTATATTGAGAAGGTGATTTGCTATAGGCAGAGCTGAGCTCAAGTCTGACTTGGTGCCATTCTCCCACTTGGCAGAGCAGTTTCATCTCAACTTGGTCCTGACAGCTCTCACTTTTGCCCCTGATCTCTTTGGTCTCCAGACCACAGGTTTTCTTGCTTTCTAAACTGGTTTTCAAGATTCTCCAGCTATAACCCATAGTGAGTCATAAGCTCTGAGGGCAAGAACAATAGCCTATTTTACAAAACAGCCACCTGACTTGTTGTTCATTAGTGCTTAGGAACTGCTGTTATAGAATGTCTTTCATCAGAAGGATAAAGCATACCTTGCAATTTTCCCCCAGATGCCTTCAGATTAACAGGGGCCATTTAAGGACAGTGATGGGAAAGAAAAAGCCACAGTCTTGGGTCTGTAGAAGTGAGATTGTGTCTTAGTTGGCCTTTCTCATTGCTAGTGTTGTCCTTGAATTTATCTCTCAACTGATTTGTGCCACATTAGGCCTTTCTATGAGATGCTTTCCCTACTTTATAAGTTGTAATTAGATATGGTTATGATTAATAATAATCTTTGTTATTAAATGTCATCATGATAAACATGACTCATGTTTGTTGAACATTCTTACAACCATCCTGCAAGTAATGTTCTCCTTAGAGAGCTAAGAACTCAAGCCCAAATGATTAGCACTCATAATATGCCACACATCCCTATGAATCTATGAACTATTAAAATTCACATTTTGTGGTTAAGAAAATGAAGGTCATTTGCCCAAGACCACACAGCTAGGAAGTAGCAGAGTCAGGAGTTCAACAGAAACTCTGGCTCTTGGCTCAGGCAGGTTGTGAGGTTGATGAAGTCGGAGGTAACAAATAGGAAGTGGGAGAGAGAGGAATGTGCCCTGTTCTGTCCTACTCCAAGCTGCCTTGATTCATTCATTTGATCAGTTATTGAGGGCCTACATTGTCCAGGGCATTGAATAAATGTTTCTGAGTAATATAAATATGATCTATGCCTTTATGGAGTTTGCAGTTGTGGAAAAGATAGCAGATTTGGAAAAGCTACAAAAATAATGGAAATTGTTCTAGTGAGGGTCAAATGGAGTGATAAACATATTTGGAAATTATTTATCAGGCTTCTCAAGTGACATTGTGTCCCTGACCATCCACAGGCTTAAGGTCAGTCTTGATTTTTCTTTTTTTTTTTTTTGATGTGTGTGCGTGTGTGTTTAAACAACCACATCAGAGAAACCTGGCAAGTGCTGTACAGAGAGCTTATTTGTGAAGCATTTGAAAGTAAATAGCCAAACAGATGACCCATTGCCCACAAATACTTCAACAGGACATTCTGTTACTTAGCTGTAATACATTATCAAAATGAGGAAGTTAACATTAATACATTATTGCCAACTAATTCTCCAAACCCACTCATGTTTCAAGATTTGTCCCAATGATGTCTTATGTTACATTCAGTGTTCTCTCCTTAGTCACCCGCAGTCTAGAATGATTCTGAAGCCTTCCCTTGACTTTCATGACCTTGAAACTTGTTAAGTTTACAGACAAGTTATTTTGTAAAATAAAAAATCTCAGTTTGGGTTGGTTGATGTCTCCCCATAGCCACATTGGGGTCATGCATCTTCAGCAGGGACATGAATAAGATCTGTTTTTCTTAGTACACCTTATAGGTGGTGCTTGATAGCAATCTGTCTCATTATTGATGTTGTTCATTTTGGTCATTGTATTAAGTGATGTTTTCCAGGCTTCTTTTCTGTAAATTTCCCCTTTGGTAATTAATAAATATTTTGTGTAGAGCTACTTTGAAACAATTTAAATATCTCATTCCTCTTTAAATTTTTTCATTAATTCATAAATTATTTATACCTGTATGGAGTCATGGTTTCCTATTTAATTCAATAGATGTTACCTTGTTTTTATCACTACATATTTTCATGCTCAAATTGTTCCTCATTGACCCTGAGGGAGCTCCTTCAAGCTGACTTCTGTTTTTGTTGACTTGTACCCATTATTTTAAAAAAATATATTTTTTAAGGCATCGATGGACCTTTATTTTGTTAATTTATTTATACGTGGTGTTGAGAATTGAACCCAGTGCCTCACACATGCCAGGCAAGCGCTCTGCCTCTGAGCCACAACTCCAGCTACCCATCATTCTTTTAGTAACTTACATTTTCCAAGGCTGCCAGATGTTCCGGGTTCACTTTGTACCCTCCCTCCTTGATCCTCAGTCCTGGATCCAGGCTTCTCTTCAAGCACTCCTGGTTCCTTTCAGTGGAAAGCAGTATTTGGAAGCCAAGATCTGATTGTGAGCTGTACTCGCTGCTATTTGAGTATGATTGCTCCAGGCCCTCACTGTGAGTTGAATGATAGTCCCCCCAAAGACACATCCTGTCTAAATCCACAGAACATGTGACTATGACTTAATATGGCAAAAAAATGGGCCTAAGTATCTGAGAGTACAAGCTTGCTTCTCTTGAGCTTTCTGAGTGTGCTGTGTTATCACACCTCTTAGAGGACAGACACTCAGGGACAAGACCCACACAGGAAGAGAAAGAATTGTCCATGGAGACAGAATGCAGTGATGTGGGCACAAGCTAGAGAACACCTAGCCACGAGAAGCTGGATGAGGCAGAGAAGGACAAGCCCCTAGAGCTTTAGGAAGAAGCGTGGCCTCCATGATGCCTTGAGTCTAGCCTCCAGGACAGTGGAGTATCTCTATTGTTTCAGGCCACCTAGATTGTGTTCATTTGTTACAATAGCTCTAGGAATCGAATACACTGTCTGCAGCATCAGGCACCCTGCCCTGTGCGGCTGGAATCAGGTGCGCCCTGCAGAGATCTAAGCCCACGTGTGTTCACAGGGTACTGGGTTCAAGACTCAAATGAGAGAAACAAAGGAGCAAGAGTCTGAACCCCGGCAGCACCCCCACCCCGCTAGGACCCAGTGAGCATGTTGGTCAGCACTGGGTTCTTCGAGCAGGGCTTCAAGGCTAAAGCCAGGCAGGCAGATTGAGACACTGCTTCATTTAGGAAGAGGGGTGCATGCTGAAGGTCAGGGACATTGCTGGGTATTAAAATGGACACAATTTATGCCCTATTAGGTAGAGTCAATCTGTCCTGAAGAAGACTTCTGATAAAATTTTAGGAATGAAACAAGATTAGTGCTGATAAGTATCTAGATCCGAGAAGAATGCATGGTGACTTCCTATAAAGTAGCCTAGAAATTTGCTTCATAGCAGTTTGGCACTTTGTAAAGAACTCTTATTATTTGTGCTTTTGGAATTTTTGCCCAGGTCTGAAGTTCCAGGGGGAATATTCACCTGATCAAGCTTAAGTCATATGTGACCCTCGGACTAGGGAAGGGAAGGGCACAGGGAGAGGTGAAATTTGTTTCCCTCAGTTTCAGTTGAGATTAGACAGGTGTACTTCTTAAAGAAGTTAAACCAGAGAGGGAGTAGCTGTTCTCCAAAAGGAAATTGAGCTCTGATTAAGTAAGGATTTTGGGCAAAAATTTTTAAATTTTCAGTGATTCTTACAAGATCATTCAGAAATGGAGAAGAATATGAGTAAAGTCAAATATTTAGTAATATTATTGACTCTGGATCAAGCTTCACCTGAAGTCAACAGATCTTGGAAACTTGTAGTGGCATGAACAAATAAGTTTCCTTGTGCCTGCCCTCCCTTTATAGCTCTAAGTTCATTTGGGTTTGGTTATCTTTCATGTGTAACCAAAATATTTCCAACTGATATATCCCCACAATGCTCTTACAAAATTGTAGGCAGAACTTTATTTTCTTTTTATTTCTCATAAAATCATTCATTTCAATTCATTTTAAAATATGAGTGACATTCATGTTGCTCATTTATAGCTCATATCAGATGATTTATCCTGCCTATAATATCACATTTTAAAGTAATTTCTGTCAGATAGGTGGTATACTTTTATAATGATGTTTGAATACATTTTTTATAGTGTCCTAATAAAACAAAGATGACATTACATTGGAAAAGTTCTCTTTTTTTGTATAGCAATTTTGAAATCAAATTTTCCGCTGTGGAATTGATTGTGCTAAAAATGCAGAAACTCTAGATTCAGCATGTCCTTACATCAGTCAGGACAGTCAGCTACCTTATCACTTTTGCAAGTCCTTCTTGGGTTCTATTATGGTTTTGATCTTGAAGAGCATGTGTGGAAAGCACGATCCCCAATGTAGCAAGGTTCAGATGTGGGACTTTTAGCCAGGGATTAGGGCTCTGACCTCATCAGCAGATCAATCCACTTGCTGGATAAACACATTGATAGCTCATGGATTACAGGATGCTAATTCTAGGCAGATGGGGTATGCCTGAGGAAGCTGGTCACTGGGGGCATGGTCTTGAAGACTATATCAGCCCCTGACCCCTTCCTGACTCTCTCTTTCTCTGCTTCCTGGCCACCATGAGCAGAACAGCTTTTCTCTACTTGCTCTTCTGCCATGTTCCTCTGCCTCACTTCAAGTCCAGAACAATGGAGTCCCCCAGCCATGTACTGAATCTCTGAAACTATGAGCAAAAACATAAATTCTTCCTCCTCTAAGTTGTTCTTGTCAGGTATTTTAGTCATAGTAGTGAAAAGCTAACCAGGTGCTGAGGGGAACACAAGACAGCATTACCCAGAGGCCAATCAGTTCCTATCCTTGTAGAAAACTAAAAAATGTAACCAAAGTTTTTATAGTAGCACATTATCTTAAGGGACTTCAGGATAATTTATTAATTCACAAGACATTCTACACAGGGTGGAGTTTTCTATTTACTAAGATTTTTAGATAAGAAAACTAAGATTCAGAAAGTCACTTCATTATCCACCCAATTAATAAATAAATATGAATTCCTGAGTTGCTTTTCTTTGTGATTAACATGCCCAGAGAACTAACAACACTTGCCATTTGCAGCAATATGAAGGTAAAATAACATAAATGTTTATTAATACTCTAATAATCCTCACAAAGCATTTGAAAAGAAAACAGACATTTTCCATAATGTAGATATTGACATCTTGGAGTTTTTCTTAAAAGAATTTTTTTCTCAGTTTGATCATATGCAGAGAAAATAGAAGAGGAAAAAATGTGAGAAAGTCACCTAATGCCAACCCAGAGCAATTTATCAGAATCATTGCCCATCATTTATCGTGGTAAGTAGCATGCTAAACTATGATTGTGATTGATATAATTTTAATGTCTTAGGAATCACTTTCTACAATGTATTTCCCTTAATGCATTTTAACTATTCATATTTAATTTAAAATAACTTTAATTAGAAATTTGTTGTTAGGATAGAAAAATGTCAGAACCAATAATGACAAACATTGTAATAAATCTTAGAACAATTGTTTCCTACCTTTTGGAATTGTGACTCACCTGGATGGCTTCTCCAATATAGAATGACACATAAAGACTCAGATATCAAAGGGCCGTAAAAATGGACTTCCATTTCATTTTTATTTTGTCCCTATTCTCATCAGTTAAACTAGGTCAGAAGTTTGGAGACAAATGACAACCATAAATTAATCTTTCAAAATCCTAATGTGAGCAGGAGTAGGAATTCAAATAGGTCCTGAATATTCCCTCAGCATGTATTGGGGGCTTAGCCTTTGATGGCTGTGCTCTGGGGCTGGGAAGACAGCAGTGACCAGAATAGGCAGAGTGACCTTTCTCAAAGGTCTGACATTCCATTGGGGTGGGAGTGATCAATACAATACTCAGTGTGTGTGTGTGTGTGTGTGTGTGTGTGTGTGTGTGTGTGTTGGGGGGATATGCTATGGAGAAAAATAAAGTAAAAGAGGGATGAGAGGACAGGCATCGCTGCAGCCTTAAACAGAATGATCAGGAAACATCTCACTGAGAATATTTGAGCAAAGTGTTTGAAGAAAGTATGAGAGTGAGTTCTGAGGCCTGTGGGGAGCCACGCACAGAGGTCTTTAGGGCTGTTCGCTGGTGTTCCTGTCCTCCTCCTTCTCCTCTGGCCACATGGTGGGATGGCTTCTCCTGTCCCATGAAGAGAAATTGTTTTGGTTTATGAAAAAATAAAAAAGAATGGGAACTGCTTTTTGTTAATGCACGCCAAGGTGGGTGAAGGGCTAAGAACCTGGGCAGGACTTGCCAGCCTCCTTCTCCTCAAGTGAGTTAAATCCAGTTGGAGAGGCTGATGGACTTTGTTGCTTGAACCCTGAGGTTTGGGGGTGGCTTGTTGCAATGTAACCTATTCTGATCTGACAGTGCCGTGGCAGGTGGCAGCATGTGGGATGTGTTTGAGGAATAGCAAGGAGGCTGCAGCAGCAGGTGGGCAGTTCCTGAGACAAGGTCAGAAAAGTAAGGGAGGGAGGGATAAGTTGGATGAACACTTGAAAGCCAATGTTGCTACCCTCTGTTGGTGCTGGGTTCCTTATCTCTGCTCAGCAAATAATTGAAGAACAGGACACAGAGATAGCAAGCAAGCGGCAGACAGTTGCAAAAGGGACAGAGATAGACTTCTCTGAAGAGAAGGGCCCCAGAGCTGGCAATCCAGTGTGGAGTTTTGGCTTGTTCTTTTCATGGTTCTCTGGAATTTCCTCCTTTCCTTATCTCCTCCTCTGTCCACATTCTCCTCACTGTTATTGATCAGTGCCCCCTCTGTCCACGTGTCTGTTTTAGTGTTTTTATTGGATCCCCTGCTTAGGAGCATGAGTGTGGAAGTGTGTCTGATTGGGTCCCCGCTTGTGTGAATGATCATTTTCATCAAACAGTTAAGTTGACCTCGTGAGAAGACCCTCTCCATGCTCCTTGGTTTTGCTCCTCTCCCTGGCCTCCTCACTTGCCATCTTGCCCTGGCAGCCTAAGCCCTTCTAAATCTCCCTCACTGTGAGGCCTTGGGGTTTTATTCTCAGTGAAATGAATGGGAACATCCTAAAAGATTTCTGAGCAGAGACCTTTGCTAACTCCAGCTGCTCCCTGGAGTTAGGGCACCTAGAGTTCATTATACTTGCCCCTATACTGTGGCCCTCACAGATTCAAACAGGGTCTGGGATAAACTTGCTCAGGGTGACTTCCAGTGACCTGCTTGGGAAATACGGGAGTCAGGGCCGGCCACCGTGGGCTTTGCAGTTCCAGATCTCCTGGCTCCCAAAGGGGGACACTTCTCGACATCCAGCAAAAGTCCTAGTCACTTCAGGCTTCTGGTGGGAGCTAAGAGGTCAGCAGGAGGAAAGGTGTTGCCATCCTGCACAGAAACTGACCTAATCTCTGGGACTTCCAGGGAAAGACATAAACACATTTGGCACCCAGAGACTCCCGGGGCATCTCATTATTCCTCCTTGTCCAGATTTGGTGATGATAAATTGGCCTGTGCAGCAGCCATGACCTGTGAAGTGTACCATGAGCAGGGAGGGGCTCAGCTCCTGAAGGAATGAGGGTCTGATTCACCTCACCAGCTCAGTCACCTAAACCAGGAGAGTGTCCACCTGAGCCAATTTGGAATGGGCAATTAAGGAGGGAGAAGATCAGTGTCACTCTGTCCTGAAACCATCTGTAGTAGCAGGGGCTATAGTTGGTCCCACTAAATTCCCTTCTGTAAGCCTCTCTGGGGAAAGACATTAACTAGAATCTTGGAGCAGCTATTCTAAGATGGTGCGACTTGCTCTGCATGGCCAGCCGATTTGAGCTGTGCACAGAGTGGCTTTAGTGGATTTTGTGGTTTGTGCCCCAAAGCTCATTCCCTCAGCTGTCAAGAGAGTCTCACCCTTAGGTCACAAGAGCTGGATGCTACTTCAGGAGAAGGGAACATCCAGTCATGTTCTTGTCTTCTCCTCGGTATATTCAAAATCATTGATTGTTAACTTGGGCCATATAAAGCCCGGGCCCCTCACTTCGATCTGGGACATCTTTGGAGCACATCAAGATGCCTATAGGATCAGCTGAGGTCTCTGCTGCAACTGCAACACAATTTGACTTCCTCTTAGGCACAGGCTTTCTCCTTCCCTCCTGTTGGCAGACAGAATAATGGCCTCCAAAGATGATCACATCTTATTCCCCAGAACCTGTGGCTGTGTTATCTGACATGGACACAGGAAATTTGCAGATATGATGAAGTTAAAGATCTTGGGTCACAGCATTCCACTGAGCAAATTTATTGTTCCATAGTTGTTTTTTTTTTTTCTTTTTGTTCGGGCACTTTACCCAGGGGCACTTTACCACTGAGCTGCACCCCCAGCCCTTTTTATTTTGAGACAGTCTAAGTTGTTTAGAGCCTTGCCACGTAGTTGAGGCTATCCTTGAATTTGTAATCCTCCTGCCTCAGCCTCTCAAGCTGCTGGAATTACAGGTGTACATGACCACACCTGGCTCCAGGTGGGCAAATTTAATCAGAAGGGTCCTTATCAGAAAGAGGTGGGAGGTCAGAAGTAAGGAGGAGACCAGGCTGATGATTTTGGAAATAGAAGAAAGAGCCAGGAGCAAGGGGTGAAGGTGGTCTCTTGAAGAGGAAAAAAGACAAGAAAACAGCTTCTCCCTAAGATCCTCCAGGAGGAGCAAAGCCCTATCCACTCAGTTCCCACTTCTGACTCTAGAACTGTAATATGATAAATTGTGCTGCACCAAGTCCCCAGGTTTGTGGCAACTCATTGCAGCAGCATGGGAGACAAATACTCCTTCCTTTCAGGTATTGTTTGGGAAAGCACACCCTCATCAATTTTCATCATGCAAACCCTTGCCCAGAGTCTGTTCCCCAGGAACCTGGCTTATGTACAATACCCACGGTGGTCAGATTGGGTTAGGAGAAAGAATCCTGGGGAACCAAATCAATGAGTGAAACTGAGCCATAACTCACATTCAGCAGAGCTCCATTTAAAAATCCATATCATAGTTCGTGGTTGTCTTATAGTCCAAGCTCCTCATCAAGAGCAGATTCTCCAGAAGTTTTATCACTTCCAGTTTTTTTAAACACACTTTTGTTTTTAGACTTTATTTTGTTTATTTATTTATTTTTATGTGGTGCTGAGGATAGAACCCAGTGCCTCATATGTGTGAGGCAAGCACTCTACCACCAAGCCACAACCCCAGCCCCACACCAGGCTTTTTGGAATTAGAAATAGTCCCCAGATCCACTGTGTGTTAGACCCAGGATGAGAGGTAGAAGAATTGTGGCAGGACATTAGAATAATTTAGCCTCCTCTTGCTTTTTGATGGGACTTTGACCAGAGAGTATTCCTGTGTCACACAGGGTAATTTGTTACTCCTGAAAAGTCTCTGAGGGTACTTCTGCAGAGTTGTCTGCAACCTGAAGAGGATTATGATGTGTTAAAACATGCTTACAATTCCTTGACACTCCTCTGATCGAAAGGTGGGATTTCTGTGCACTCCTCTTGAATTTGGACAGGCTTGTGCCTGCATTCACCAATGAAATGCCAATAAAGTGATGCTAAGTCACTTCTAAGAGCTGGTCATAAAAGACCTTGAGTTTTTTTCTGGTTCTCTTGGGCTCTCTCCCTCTTCCCTATAAGAAATTACCCTGAGCACCCCATGCTGAAGTGACATGGGAGAGGCCTGTGGTCAATAGTCCCAGCTGAGTTCCCAGTGGACAGCCAGGCCTACTGTGGCCATCTGTTTGAGCCTTCTTAGACAAGCAGCTCAGTTGAGCCTTGATAATAACTGTAGCCCAACTGAAATCTGCCTGCAAATGCACAAAAGGCTCTGAATGAGAACTGTCCAGGCCAGGTGGTCATATATTGTTATCATGACTCAATGGTGTCTGGAAGGTGCTGACTTCGGTGATAAATTATTATGTAGTCAAAGTAACAAGGCCAGGGATCCAGTACAAGAAATATTCTTGTTACTGTAAGTCTGTCCTTAGAAATTGTGGATTCTAGAACAAGAATCCAAAAGGGGGCCCACATACCATATGTCTAAATATTTAAAGTTATAAACCAAGTGAGCAAATTGATAAAATATGTTCTTTTATCTCATCTTTAAAAATGTACATTCTTGGTGACAAAATAGAAAGTTGGCAAAATATAAAATGTAGTTGAATTTTATGAGTATTACACATGTCTGTTTTGTGGATGGGCTGATGGTATTTGGATGAGTAGTTGTTTTATCTTATAGAAAGTGGCATCCACTAAGTGCCACTATTGCAAATACATCCCTAATTCCAGAGTACTTCATGAACCAGGAATTGGAACATGAAGAAAAGAAAGGAAAAGAATGGGAAAGAAAGAAAAGAAGAAGAAAGACCCTCAGCACTCCTGGAAGCACTTTGCATGCCGGAGAACCTTCTGTGTATGTGGTCATTGAACAGCACAACTTGCCAAGTGAATTCATTTCTCTTTTCCCTTACCTGACAGCCACTCTCATCTAAATACTCCCCATAGTTCCAAGCAGTGTTATTTCTGACACAACAAACCACAACCTGTTAATCAAGTAGACACTATCTTGTGTTGACTGGGGACACAGGATGAGGGAGGTGGAGAGGCATTTCTGGGGACCTAAGCAGTTCCCCATCAGAGTGGGAATTTAGGATTAAGGACGGCGCCATATTAGTGCCCAGTGCCAGATCCAGGAGCCTCAGTACACGGGATGAGTTTAATGTGTCAGGGTGTGTGTCCCTGAGATATACGGAGCCCCTTACAGCATGGACCAGCTCCAGGCCCTTACTGTCAGCATTGCCAATTCAGAGTTCCATACACAAGGTCCCATGTCTGGAAAACTGTGATGGGCTCTAACTACCTAGCATTTATCCACGTCCAGCTCCCAAATTGCCAACCACAAGGAGTAATGAAGAGGCTGCAGGCTGGCTGTTTCTGTGACTCACTTTGAGCCACTGTCCCATTCAGTCACTCGTTCATTCTGCCCTTACTGTGTGGAGGTACCGCTGTGGGCAGAGTGAGCAAGGCAGACGGACGGTTCTGTCCTCACAGAGCAGAGAGAGAAGACTAAAGGTACATATAATCAAACCAGTCAGTAAGAGAGTTTAATAGAGGGATAAATTTTAAGAAGACAACAAAGCAGAAAATGGATTGGGGAGGGGAACTTTGGCTAAGGGGGAGGAGGTGACCTTTGGCTGAACCCCATTGCACCATCAGAGGTAACTGTACACATACTGGGTGGATTAGCTAGCTGGATTTCCTGATATTAGAGGGTTAAGCAGAACCACTTCTCAAACTTCAACTTGATGACCATCTTTCTGAAGTAATTCCAGGTACATTTTCTTAGCAAAGTGAATAGTGTAACCAATATAAACTTCTTCATACTTCTGGATATTCCAGCTGCTTGATGGTTAATGCACAAAAGATATAGAATATGTTGTGATTAGGCCCAAATTGGCCTGAATCCAGAATTCATCCTACAAAAAGCATTATATTAGAATTATAAAGAATTTTATATCAGCTAGTTTTATAATTCTCTCTTTTTAATACCAATAAAGTAATAAAAAATTAAAAATCCCTGAGACTTTGGTAAAATAACATTCTTCTATAACTGATTTTAATATGAAAGACTTGATTAACCAGGTAATTTTTTTGCCATCTGGGGATTGAATGCAGCGTGAGTGCAACACAAGTGATCTACCAATGAGGTACATTCCCAACCCTTTTTATTTTACTTTGAAATAAATAAAATAAAACAGGGTCTTGCTAAGTTGCTGAGGCTGACCTTGAACTCACCATCGTCCTACCTCAGCAGTTGAGATTACAGACATGAGCCACCATGTTCAGTTTAATCAGGCAAGTTTTTAAAAAGCAAAATTAGTATAGAATGTGATTTTTGGAAAATGTTTTTAAAATTCCAGTCCTGTATATGCCATGAGATTTTTAATAAAAGAATCCCTAAAGTTATAACTTCTTAGTTAGCCAATGTATCCTATAGGCTGATATATAGAACAACAACTTATTTTTTTTTTCAATTTAGAAAAGGGAAATTTACTAGTTGGTTTTAAGAGAAATATGCATACATAATATGGTATTTTTTCTAACTCATAAGTATTTTATTCATAGGAATGAATCAGTCTAAATTGGGCATAATCCCAGTAGCTCAGGAGGCCCTAAGCAACTTTGTGAGACCCTGTCTCAAAAAAAAAAAAAAATGTAGAAGCAGGCTGGGGATGTGGCTCAGTGGTTAAGCACCTCCTGGGTTCCAACTCTGGAAAAAAAAAAAGTCTTTCAATATTTTCTAAATATGAAAGAGAAGAGAATCCTTAGGCTTTGTTGTGGTTATGGTTTAGATATTAGGTGTCCCCCCAAAACTTAAGAGAGACAATGCAAGAAGTTTTAGAAGAGAAATTGAATTCTGAGAGCCTTAACCCAATCGGTGAATTAATTCCCTGATGGGGATTAACTGAGTGGTAATTGAAAGTGAGTAGGGTGTAGCTGGAGAAGGTGGGTCATGGGGGTGTGACTTTGGGGTATATATTTTGTATCTGGTCAGTGGAGCCTCTCTCTGCTTCCTGATCATCATGTGAGCCACTTCCTCTGCTACTCTCTCCTGCCATGATGTTCTACTTGACCTCAAGCCCTGAGGAATGGAGCTGGCTATTTATGAATGGAGACCTCTGAAACTGTGAGCCCTCAAATAAACTTTTCCTGCTCTACAATTTTTCTGGTCAAGTCTTTTAGTCAAAAAAAGAAGCAAAAAAAAAAACCTGACTAAAACAGTTATTAATAATTAAAACCACATTAATTGTGTAGATAATATACAAAGTGATTTGTATATTAATAATATACTTTCATATTATTATATTATATATTATACAAATATATTTGTATATTAATAATAATATACATCAGTTCATGTAATTATACAATACCTCTGTGGATTGGTGTGAGGTATTATTAGTAATTCTGATTTTATATTTGGGAAAGTAAACACAGAAAACATAAGTACCATGTCCAAAGCCACATAGTGGGAAATGGGGGAGCCGGGAGCTGAACCTGTGTGGTCAGTCAATGCTTGAGATTTTGACAATAATCTTCTAGATATTTAGTACTGTTTTATTTTTTTCTTTATAATACTTAGCTATCATGATTACATTCTTATTTTCAAAATTAATCTGAACTGTATTCCATCTTTCAGTTTTCAAATATAGCTTTAACTGCAAAAATTCAGCATAGTTTATAAAATACCTTTTGTAAAATGAAATTTTATTCTAAAATGTGTGCAAAATTACAAGACACTGGGCTGGGATTGTGGCTCAGTGGTAGAGCGCTTACCTCTCATGTGTGAGGAACTGAGTTCGATCCTCAGCACCATATAAAAATAAATAAATCAAATAAAGATATTATGTCCACCTACAACTAAAAATAAAAAATTATAAGACACAAATACCATTGAAACAGATAAATGTGTACTTGTTTGTGTGTGTGTGTGTATGTATGTGTGTATATATATATATATATATATATATATATATATAGAGAGAGAGAGAGAGAGAGAGAGAGAGAGAGAGAGAGAGAGAGGGAGAGAGAGGGAGGGAGGGAATGATGAAACAAAGAATATGATTTTAGCCTTTTTCAGGAGACTTCATCAATAAAACCCAATTTAAAATATATTTTTTTCAAACAATTTAGACAATGTAAACAAATTTTCTCTCATATGTATATGTGAACTCTAGCATGATTTAAAAAGTCAAAAGTAAAATATAAAACTATACAAAATGAGTTAAAATACAATATATATGTGTGTATATATATACATGTATATATATACATATATATATGTGATTATGATAAATTGCAGATACAGAGTACATTAAATTAACTAGAATTTCTGAACAAATTGCACAACCAAGTAATGACAAATATCCATAACAAATCATAGACTGGCAAAGATATTGCAAAATGATTGTTGAAGGATTTAGTGCCAGAATCTTCCATTTAATCTGAAATTGCCTCTTCCTCCTTTTCCTTCTATTCTAACTCCAAAATAAATGAGGTTCTGTGAAACCTGATGTTAAACCGTCAAATGGCTGATTGTGCTTTTGGTATTTTAATGAAGATCTCTGCATTAAATTCACTTTCTAGGACATCTTTTTTTCTTCTTTTTCTAAACTCATCTTCTCAACATCTCAGGTACAAAATCCCATTACTACATCAGGGTATTGTTAGGGTGGCTTTCCTCCTTCAAGTGGACATTGAAAGTTCTCTCAACAAATAAAAACAAAAAGCAGAACATCTCCACAAGAATAAAATGACTTCATAAAAACATATTTTTTTATATTTTAATATTTCTTTTCTTAAAATAGTATAAACAACTCACCAGTTCAGAGGTTTTAGAGACAGGACAAAATATTTTAATTTTACTTGATGTAGTAAAGCTCAGAATGTAGTTGAGATGACAAAACTTTGTTCTATACAGACATTGGCATTTAAAAGAAAATTCTAGTCAATATTATTTGGTTATGTCAATGAAGGTTCATCAATTGAAACAAATGTAGCATTTTAGTGAAGGATGTTGAAACTGATTAAGGGACAGGACATTTATGGGATGTCCCTGTACCTTCTGCTCAATTTTACAATGAACTTAAATTGTTCTAAGAGAACAATGTGGGGTGAGGGGTGGGGTGTAGCTCAATAGTAGAGCACTTGCCTAGCAAGCAGGAGACCTTGGGTTCAATCTCCGGCACCATTAAGAACAAAACAAAACAAAACAGACAAACACTAAAAGATGGACACTGTTTTCAATAGGACACCCATAGCACAAGAGTTAAAACCATGAATCAACAAATGGGACTTACTCAAACTAAAAAGTTTTTTCTCAGCAAGAGAAACAATAAGAGAGGTAAATAGGGAGCCTACATCCTGGGAACAAATCTTTACTCCTCACACTTCAGATAGAGCCCTAATATCCAGAGTATACAAAGAACTCAAAAAATTAAACAATAAGAAAACGAATAACCCAATCAACAAATGGGCCAAGGACCTGAACAGACACTTCTCAGAGGAGGACATGTAATCAATCAACAAATACATGAAAAAATGCTCACCATCTCTAGCAGAGAAATGCAAATCAAAACCACCCTAAGATACCACCTCACTCCAGTAAGATTGGCAGCCATTATGAAGTCAAACAACAACAAGTGCTGGCAAGGATGTGGGGAAAAGGGTATACTTGTACATTGCTGGTGGGACTGCAAATTGGTGTGGCCAATTTGGAAAGCAGTATGGAGATTCCTGGGAAAGCTGGGAATGGAACCACCATTTGACCCAGCTATTGTCCTTCTCGGACTATTCCCTGAAGACCTTAAAAGAGCGTACTATAGGGATACTGCTACATCAATGTTCATAGCAGCACAATTCACAATAGTTAGACTGTGGAACCAACCTAGATGCCCTTCAATAGATGAATGGATAAAAAAATGTGGTATTTATACACCGTGGAATATTACTCAGCACTAAAAATCATGGCATTTGCAGGGAAATGGATGGCATTAGAGCAGATTATGCTAAGTGAAGCTAGCCAATCCCTAATAAACAAATGCCAAATGTCTTCTTTGATATAAGGAGAGCAACTAAGAACAGAGCAGGGAGGAAGAAAGAGCATGAGAAAAAGATTAACATTAAATAAGAACAGGAGGTGGGAGGGAAAGGGAGAGAGAAGGGAAATTGCATGGAAATGGAAGGAGACCCTTATTGTTATACAAAATTACATATAAGAGGAAGTGAGGGGAAAGGGGAAAAAAACAAGGGAGAGAAATGAATTACAGTAGATGGGGTAGAGAGAGAAGATGGGAGGGGAGGGGAGGGGGTATAGTAGAGGATAGGAAAGGTAGCAAAATACAATAGTCACTAGTATTGCAATATGCAAAACATTGGATGTGTAACCGATATGATTCTGCAATCTGTATATGGAGTTCATAACCCACTTGAATCAAATGTACGAAATATGATATGTCAAGAGCTTTGTAATGTTTCGAACAACCAATAATAAAAAAGCAAAATAAATAAATAAAACTTTTAAGGGGGCTTAATCCACTGAGTAAAACACATATTTAATTACATAGCTCCTGACTACCATCACCTTTTGGTTGCTTCTTCAGGAACCTGGAGTTTTCTGTGAAAACTGATATTTAAAACAAAAATTCTGTGGCATTTTCAGAAAAAAAAATAGGCCCCAAACTTGTTATTATTAGCAAAGTTCTAAAAAACATACTTTTTTTCAGAATGTCTACAATACAACCATTTTCCAGGCATTTATAAGATCTCATCTTGACATCAGGTGTCAAATATAGCATGGTTATTACTATTATCAAAATGTGATAGGATTAAGAAGAGAAATTTTATCTACTACTTCCATGAGAAGGTTTTGGTTCTTAGATAACCTCCCACCTCACTTTTCCATCTCAGTCTTTGAGCATACTTGTGAATCATTTGGAACATACAGTAAAATCAAAGTATTTTAATCAGCAGGCTTACTAGTTAATTCAACTTACCTCCTTACGGGGGAGCTAGTTTTATCTCTGACATGTAATAGCTGTTAATTATTGTAAACCATCATCAAATACATAGGTTTGAGAAATACTATCATTTGTTTTCCTTAACTAATTGCTTACTATTTTAATTTTTGAAAGCCACATAATTTATCAGTTACAACAGGAAATGATTGCCTCCCCACCAACCCATGTGGTCCTTACCTGACTGTTAGATGTTGAAGTAACTGAATGAACATGTTTGCATGAGAAAATGCTGCCTTGCTACGTTTGGATAAATTATGTTTACAGAAAAAAAAATCACAAATGTAATAAAAATGCAAGCTAAAATAGAATTCTATTACTTATGTTTACTGATTTTTAGAAGTCTTAGATACGCAGATATACTTAATGTGAACTGTATTTTAGAACTATTGGCCAGGCACGGTGCCACATTCTTGTAATTCACAACAATTTGGGAGGTTGAGGAAGGAGGATCACAAGTTCAAAGCCAGCCTCAGCAACATAGTGAGATCCTGTCTTAAAATAAAATATAAAAGGGCTGAGGATGTAGCTCAGTGGTTTAAGCACCCCTGGGTTCCAAAACAAAAACAAAAACAAAAAACAAAATCAGACACCAAAAAATTATTGATTGAAGAGGTGGACAATAAAACCATGAGGTCTACTTCATCCACGTGAAGGAACTATAATTTGGCAGGCTCTTTTCCTCTTCCCCCTCTTCTATTGTTACAAAACATTAAATATTTAAAAGTATTTGTCTAAAAACATTACTACACATGTATATTTTAAAAAGTTAACATGCATAAGATTAGTAGGCATTTGTCTTAGTGTTGTAATGTGCCATGTAGCATAAAAAAGCTGAGCAAACTCAGGACTGACAAGGATCATATAAATGCCTACCTAATATTACATGCCTAACGCTTATCACTAGAAACCAGTTAATATGTTTAATTAAAACATCATCAGTTCATTGATGAATTATCATTTTTTTATCCATCACTGAGTGTTTTTCTTGCCTTTAAAACTGCTAAAACCCAGACAAGAATTTTTTTTAAAAAGCTGACAACATAAACTATAGAATACCTCATAATATGTTGATAAAAAAAAATAGAGATTGGAAGTAAAGTTTACAATAGCTGAAAGTTTCATGGGCCCCTACAGAAACCCAGGAGACTCAGCGCAGGCGGAGCACAGTGGTGGTTTGTTCACTCTGAGGAACTGCTAAGGAGCTGGTACTGACTGAAGGAACCACTAGCAGCCCATTCAGTGACAAGTGTTTACTAACACTATTTCTATAACAGGTCTCCAGGGACCAGTGGGGAGGGATACCAGTAAGAGCAGATTGAGAAGAACTGCTGTCAACTTGCCTTGAATGGGTTTTGTGGTAGAGATGAGGAATATGGTTAGCCCCAAAGCAAACATCTTGAAAGATTGCCTAATGGAGAAGTGGAATTCTTTTTGTTGAATGTAATGATTCATTACAGAAAAGATTATGGTGATTGTGAGTTGCTATTATCATCTGCCATAGCAGTTAAATATTTGTATCGACTTGGCTTTTAGTTAACTATTTGTAATGGAGTCTTTTTGACCTTGCTCACCGGTGCCTATGTTACTCCCCAAGGAATAAAGGAGGGGGGTTTCAAGAGCCACCCAAATCCTTTTAAGCTAATAGCTACTTACGGAAGTTCCTTCTGTAAGTCTATAGAGTACCTCTTCTATGAGACTAATTGCAGATACTAGGGGAAACAGTATGAGGAGATGAGATGAGATGACAGAGAGGGTAGGAGAGAGAATTTGCACTCACGAAAGGTACTGAGAAGTTTCTTACTGAGAAGTTAAGACTTCAGTTATTCAAGATAACATGATTGGATGTCTAATTATTCTCTTCACTGACTGGTAAGAGTATTTCCTATGTAATGAAACGTTCTCACTGTAAAAAGAAAATGAAACATTTTGGTCCCTTTTTTGACATTTCCAACCCATCCAACCACATTCACCCTATTTCCTTTAATATGAGTTAAATTTGTGAAATAAGAAAGAATTTAAAGGGCTTGGAAGTTGAAATATATTAATAAATCACTAAACATATATACTCTGTTTCTCCAAAGCTAAACTTATTTTTGTTTGCAATTTATTCTAACTTTCTCAACTTTGTTTATTTCTGTGTATAGGTTTACCTTCCAGGAATAGATTTGTAATGTTTTAATTGTTACCATTTATATCTGAAAATATTTAAAACATGAAGCTTACTTTAGCAAGCAAAATCAAGATCCTCACAGGAGAAATTCCCCTAATGTAGGTTAGGAATTTGCTGTATGCATTTAACTTCCGAACCGGAAGTTTATGTGGCCGTTTGGTGATCAATCATTAATCTGTGTCAATGTCAATTTTCTACTCATGAGGAGTAAGAACTTCTATTTTTGCAACTTGAATGGGAAAGATTTCTGATTTAATAATTTGCCTGCTCTAAAACTTCTCTTTAGTTGAATAAGTTTATTCATTTTCAGTACTGTTTTAATTCATATGTGAGGTGAAAAGAATATTAATCTTTGAAACCCAATGCAAGAGCTCAGGTCATGAAAAACTTGATGAATCAATACTTCCAAGTAAACCAAAAAGATATTTTATTGTATTTATTTTAAACAAATGTCAAATGAACATTAACGTTTTCTGGAACATACACTTTTGTAATCTGTATTTCATGTTATCTGAAGTATCTACTACCAGGGCAAAACAGCAAAATATTTCTAATTACTTGAAGGAAAATATTTGCTATTCATTTTTGAAAATGCACAGTTCAGTCTAAGTCTCTTACACAGAAACATTATGCAAATCTTTCTATCTAGAACTTGAAAATATAGTAGGTAAATATACCTTTTCAAACAAGATTTTAAATAACCGTGAAGTAAAGGAACCAGAGTCAGCTTGTCAGCTTGTCTTTTGTTCAACCCATACGTCCCTCTGGAATGATTTAAGAGGCTCATTACAGAAATAGTCATAGCATACAAGTTCTGCAGAGGTTTGGACCTTCAGTATTTTATATTCTGCACTGAACTTCATTGAACCATGCCATTTTTGCAACTAAATATCTTTCAGTAAGATTATAATTATTAAGAAGAATCTGAAATTTTTGTGCAGCCTATTTTAAATGGGATTTTTGCTAAATGTATTGAATTTTAAACTCAAGTGACTCAATATTTGGAGTTTGGTTATGGTCTGGTTTTATGGAGATCTCTGAGATTCTGATTGAATTTACTAATCTACCCTTTATGCAGTTGGATAGGGCTCTTGCGTTTATGTTATTTGGTTCAACCACATTTCCTCTTATCAATAACTGTTACACTGAGCATCTTAATTTTGAATTTAGGCATTCATTTGAGAACTTGCATAGTGAGATGGATATCTTGGGATAGTGCTTCTGTTTTCATCTAACATCTTCATATATGGCTAATATTTTCAAAGTATTCATTGGACTATCTTTTTTTAATGGACGTATGCTCAATTCTCTGAAGGTTTTCCATTGAATCAGAAAATGTGCCTAGATTAAGTACCACTTAAATATGAAGAACATATGTGAAAATGTGGCTAGTAACTCTTTAAAATGGCATCTGAGTTCTCAAAATTAAAATTAATGTCAGTTTCAATGACTGATACATATATTGTTAAAGTAATTTTGAGACCATTAGATATGTGTGATAGCCCTTCAGTCATAAGTGAAATGGCTAACTTAATGACAAAATGCTGAGCACTGTGATAGAAAAGATATCAAGAAACATTTTGTTTTGAATTTATAAGCCATTTCTTTCTCGGAAACAATATTTACGTTAAGTAAGCAATGCTGAATTCATTTATGTAACTGATACTAGTTTACATAATACATACGATGCTGTTTTTGAAAACACATTTAAAGGTAATTTGTTTTCATGTAGTATAACTAGGTAGCTTATTACCAGCAAGAATTGTGGATTCTGAGATGGAAAGACAGTTTTGTGATAAGAATTTAAGGTTGTTGTTCACAGAGACACGCAGCTATAACCAAGTGGAGCCCAGCATTTACATAAAGGGAAACTTTGCAAACTGAATGAGACAACTAAACATTGATATGTACAATATCTTTTGGCCATAGGATTTTATTTAAGCAACACCATATTTTCATCAAAGTTGGGAGAATACAACTTCTAGAATTTCTTTTATTTAATTTTTATACTTTTGATATCAAGTATTTCTTCACTTTGAAGGGTATGTTGAACTATGAAAACAAACAATTACTTGTACTTCTGGAGGGCTAGGAATGTGGATACTTGTGTCCTTCTTTCCCTTCATTTTTGATTCCTTCACTCTTTATTATCTTATTCACCCCAGGAGCTGAGGGAGAACTGAACTGATTCTGCTTTTATTTATCTGTGCAGTTCCTGGCCTGAACCTGTATAATGCTTCAACCACTAAAAACAACTTACAGGAAAGTCCTTGGTTCCATTTCTTCTACCTGTTTCAGAGGAAAGGATCTCTCTGTTGCCTTGCTACCAGTGCTCTGGCCAGCCCCCAGAATCCGGGCACCTTGCTAAAATCACCTGACAAACTACTTGTAGTAACCTTTGGCTCAGACTGTGTGGCCAGTGGGTTTTATAACATTTTTCTTTCAAGTCATTATGTATACATGTGCTGCATCACTGAACTAGAGGATTCCATTTGGATCAAAGCCATAATAAATAATATGGACTAGTTTTAAAAAATTATTGAAAAAATGATTTATATATTTCCATTGATATCTAAGGATAAATACTTAATCCAATTATAGATCTTCCTCCTCATATATTCTCATTCATCTATACAACAGTATGCAGAATCTACTTCAAGATCTTTATTTGGGAAATGTTCCTGACAAACTTAGGCAACCATCTATCTGTATAGTCCTTCAGAAAGATGAAAGTAATTGAAGACATAGGAATGTATGAATTGCCTAAATAAATGCTTCAGATTTCCACATTATATGTATTTCCACTTAGAATTAAATACCAGAACTTCATCCATTAATAAATATTGATTTGCTAATAATATTAGTCATTTTTTTGGCAAAGTTTAGTTATCTGACCACATAGAGCCTGACACTCATCGTAGCCTTTTCTTAAATGTGTATAAATTCTTTGATATTACAAACTCCTGGATTTTACATAAGGCATCATTTCTAATTCAATTATATACAAAGATGACCACATTAGTTATATTTTGACTTGTCATTCAGAAAACATTTATGCTGGCTTTATGGAAATAATTTACTTTTCCAATAACCACTGAAGTAGAGGATAGAAATGAAAGGGTAGAAACTGTAAATTAAAAGCTGTATTTTTATAAATTAAATGTGAAGACGTGCCAAATTAAGGGGCATTTATATACATCTTTATGGCAACTTTCCCATTACATGAACAGCTCAAGTACTTTTACAAAAACATTAAGTAATAAACCTATTTGAGAATAAATGTAATATTGTGCACGTGCACACACACATACACATACACACACGCACACATAAACAGATGCTAAATTTACAAAACATGCCAGATAGCTGGTGGCCATTATTGAATTAAGAATAGTAGATTACTGAGTCATCCCAGATTCCAATTATAGTTATACATAAATTGTGCACTTATAAAAACCTTACAAATAATTCTGCTTTTCCAGGAAGACCTTATAGGTATAACAACTTAACATGTGCAGTAAGAAAACATCTTATTATATTCTTAAAACCACAGATTAGTTAAACAATTCAATAAACTGAAGGCTATTATGAGTAAAGAATTCTACTTATAAAGACTTCTTCATATTTTCATGTCTGAAATAACAGCATTTTGTTTGTAAATACATATATTTTAAGTTTTTAATTGTCAACGCAAGGAAACTAAAGCATTTTGAAATATGATCTGATAGAAAGCCATACACACATTTAAATCAGTAGTTTATTTAAGAATATTTCTAAGGTATTGCAAAATTAGATTTGCTGTCAAATTATGTGAACTGACAGATTATTTGAATTGTTTTCTAAAAAAATAAGTGGTTGATTACATTTAAATGAGCAATATTACAAAGAGATGATAGAAATTTAGTTGACAACATATTGTATTGTGTTCTGAGAATACTGTGAGGAATCCAAATTTCATTCTCAGGCAATGTACTGAGGCCACTTGGTACAAAAGAGAAAATGGATAAAGTTTTAATATTATTGTGAATAAATCCTTTATATCATTTTTTTCTGGGAAAATACTGCCTTTGTCATGTTAATAGCACATCTCAAAAATGAAATGCTAAATATTTTAGGAGCAGATCATAATGTTTCAATGACTAAGATAATCAAAATGAGTCCAATTTTTATGCTGATAATGAGTAAATTTGCAAAGAGGAAAGAGACAAACTGAAATTGAATACATGAAAACACCTAGTCTCTCTTTAAATATATATAATCCACTACCCACATATAGTACTGTATTTCATTTTTAAAGAAGTAGAAGTAGAAGTATTCACATTTAAACTTCTTATGGAAATTATTCTTCTATTTAGGAAAACCAATTATACTAAGTTAACATGGGAAACTTCAAAAAAATTCTCCTGGGAGACTTATTCAGCTGAGAATTTCTCTTTAGAATATAGTTTAGAAAAGTAATTAAAGAGGTCTCAGGTGTGTTTTCCACCTGTAGGTCAACCTTCTTAATCTGAATTACAGTTCATGGTTAAAGTTAATGCTTTTGGTGAAATAAATTAATAATGGCAATTCAATTTCTTAGATACAAATGTGTACATTAGAAAACTATAATTACTGCATGAATCTTGGCAAGATAGTGGAGTGATTGAAGATTAGTAACCATTCATGTCCTTATCTTTAGATACATTGCCCTCATAAGAAGATCTCACCTGGACAAGCTAGCATGGGCATGTGAAGTCTGGACTTTGGAGACTCCATCTGCTCATGTGTTGTAAGTACTTTCTTTCCATCCCAAAACACTTCTATCATTGTTTTATCATTGAAATGAAAAGTCATCAAAGGAAAGAATTATGTTTATCAGTTGTATTAATGCAAATCACATTGGGCGTATTTTGTGAGCACACTTCATGCTACCATATCTGACCATGAAGACAGTACACACATTTAGTATGCAAAATGGAAGTGTTCATGGTTCATCACTCTTCCTTTTCCAGTATCTCTTAAGGTATGGCTCATAGTCTGATGGAGACCCTTACAAATGCTTAAGATTGGGTACAGATGTTTTAAGAAAATACAGATTCCTGCAAACAAGAAACTTATTCTACCAAGTAGGGAAAAATATAAATAAGTGATTAATTTGCTTTTTGGAAAATATCTGACAACTCTTCCCCCATGTTAGACTTCTCCTCACTACATTATCATTCAAAGGCTATTTGTATCAACTGGTGTTTTCAAGGAAAGAGAATCAGTTAAAACATAAAAAAGGGATAACTAGTGTCAAAATACAATAATGTATTCCAATGTCAAGAAGCTATGATTTGTGGCACTGTTTGTAATTAAGTGATAATCAAGAAATGAAAATTCCAATTATTTCTCCTGGGAAAACTACTATTAATACTACGTGGAGATGAAAATCGTAGGGATGAGAAAGTAAAAATGTTCGTCTGTATCTTATCTCTACTGGAGGTTTCAGGACTGGGAGGGAACAATGGACAAAGCCATGGGTAGAGCCAGTATGACTTTAGGGAATTAAGGATTGTGGGGGAATGCCCCTGGTGAGGGACTGTTTTGAATGCTTTGTTGCACACCCCAGAATGACATGATGAAAAAGTGCAGGTAGATGGGCAGCTTCCTCATGCCCCAAATTGAACTTATTTATTTTCATTTGCTGTCTTTTAAACTAGAGAATTAACTGAATGACCCTATGAAATGCAGTGGAGTTTACATATCTTAGAGAATCATAAAAAATAGAAGTTTTCTCTATTTTATTCCTAGAGGGAAAGGAGTTTGGGCACTTTTCCTGGTAGGGAAACAGGATTGACTTGTGAATATTTTGGCAATAGAGAAATCTTAACCTCATATTCTTGGCTGTAAAATTCCTATTCATCAGCAACAGAGTCCAAATTGGCACATTTTTAAAGGAGAGTTGGATTCATCGATTGAATACAGAGTTGTACCAGGTCAATAGCACCCCATAGTCTTTGTTCCCATGGGCAATTTAAGAGATAGCTGGTTAAGAATTATACATAACTTGGAAAGAATGACATGCATTATCAACTGGAGTGAGGCAGAATATAAAGCAGAGTAATAAGAATTAATGTTTTCACCAACTACTTATTTTCACATTTTACATGTGTATTGCAATTTTAATGTAGGCAAGAATTGGTGATATAATTACTGTGAGGTGAAATGTGTAAAAATAATCCTACAAACAGGTAGTGCATATCAACAGCAACACAAGTGCTTTGATGGAGATGAAAAACATAAGAGAAAAAGGCTAAATGTTCTTATTAAAAGAAAAATAAAAAGGTTTAAATGATTTAAAACCTAAAAAAATTAATATACAGATACTATCCTCCACTCAATACATGAGAAAATAATTTGGATATAAAAATGAAGCATTTTTATATTCTGGTCTTTTTTTTAAATACAATTTCTCCTCAAAAATAATATTTCAACTATTTCAGAAACTTTAAAATCTGAAATAGCTATTTTTAATCTGGGTTCCAAGAAAGAAAATGAAACAAATATTTATAACAAATTGGTTGCTATATCTTGGAAATAAATGAACAAAAATCAAATTTTACCTTTTTGATCAAACAGGTTAGAAATAATGGAGCTCATGATGCTGTTCATATTCTAGGAATACCCACAAAATAAGGGCAAGTAAAATCAGGTTCCTAATTCTTTATGATAAGAAACAGTACCTTCTTAGAAGGCAAATAAAAGAAATCAAAGATCAGTGATAATGGAGAAGAGAGTAAACAAAATGTTTAAGAATTCTAGCACTGTAAGTTTAAGCTTAGGACTGTCAATTTTTGTACAATTTTCACATAAAGTAATACTTACAATTATTCTTGGTAATATGGATGTCTGTACAGTGTCATTTTCAGGTTACCTGGGTTTGAGGTAAGGACCTTTTGGTCTGAATTGTTCATTCAGGTTTCTGCAGTTTGAGAGCATGGGGCTGCTCTCCAGGGAGCAGTCTTGACACCTGACACTAGCTACTGTGTAATTAATTGGGATTCATTTTATTATAGCTTAAATCTGTAACATAAATTTAATTCTGCTTTTTACCTCCTCCACAGTTCTGACCAGCACCCCTGACATGTACAGGCAAAAATCTTTATTTTCAGAAAAAAACAATCTCTATGAACGCAAGAGAAATAAATTATCTGGGATCAAAAACTAGCAAATATACTGCCAAATTTTTACTTTGAGACCACAAGCCTACAGAAAAGAGAAGACTCCTTAAAAGTGAGGTTAAATGATACTTTTCAAAGTCTGTGGAGTTTGTGTATACAGTTGGTGTTTATCAGTGGTTATTTGTGTCATGATTATAACACAAAGGATCACCAAATTATCTTTTAAAACCCAGAGTTCAAGTTCATATTTTTAAATTAATATATGGTGCTTGCATGTATAATAAACACAAGTTGAAAGATCTGGAAAGTGTAACAGAGCAAGATGCTTTCACAAGGAAAATGACTTTTATTTTTAACATTTCCTCATTCTTTGCTAAACTGTCAGTTACAACATATATATTTATTCTACTGAAGACGATAGCCAGATTGATCTCTAATTAGTGTAACTGACTGATCAATCATCAATCAATGTTACTGTGGTCATTTTGTAAACAAAGTGTTACTACAGATGATCTGCTTCAGAATCGAAGATCTCTGTACTGGAAATAGAGCAGGTGCTCTGCTGCTAGTGAGAAGGGACAGCAGAAGTGACTGATACCAGTCCATTCTGCTGATAACAAGCAAAACGCAGGCTCAAAAAGGTATCGTTCCAGAAGTCCTCAGCTGTCCTAATAGCTCTTTTCTTCCTTGAGTTGAAATTCTCAAACGTTTCAATGTGTTGCCTTGCAAGGTCTATGTAGATATGTTCACAGGAAGTCTGAATAAAAACCAGATACCATTTCACACTAGTATGTTTTTAAAAATTTACCTCTAATATGTCTGGTGAGAAGTGACAAATCCAAGCAAATGGTCTTATTATTACTTCTGGGCTTTATCATGTTAAGGAGATATATGTTGCTAAAATATGACAACCCCTGTCACTTTATTGCTATGGTCTAGGTAATCTGAGCCAATTAATGATTTCTGTATCATCTAACATCTTGACAAACAGATCAAGAACTCCCTTTAAAGCAGTTATTGCAGAAATATACTGTGTGAGGCCCCAGTTAAGCTTTTGTTGGTTTGAAGTGTTTTTTCTCAAATAAAAAAATACAAAAATACTTTTCACTGAATGTAACTGAGAAATTGTTTGATTTGACATAGGATGAAGACACACTTTCATTTCTTGAGACAGTACACTTTGGGATTCACAGGATAACTTGCATGACACACGATTTAATGAAAGCTCTCAAATAAGCAATTTTATTCCTATCCATGATTGCAGACATTTACAAAACCATAACATCTGAGTTCACCTTAAAAAATAACTTATATAAAGCAGTGATATACACAGCACAAAATAGTTCAGGGAAGGGGCAGGAGCAACTTTTAATAATTAAAATGTAAACGTGAAAAAAAGGATGGAATAAAAGTCCCTACTTATTTCTACTTAAGATGTCATGTGATAATATTTTACAATGTCCCGTGGGTCAATGTATGTATGCGTATATGTCCATATAACATCCGCATATACGATACATTCTCTTTCCCACACATATACATACACAGATAATTATTTGCAGTTCAGTTTAGGGCAATTCTGATGTGCCGCTCCGTACAGTTATTTGAATCACTTTTGGACCTGCTTTCTTCACAAAATAGGGGAGAGAGCAGGAAATAAAAAGATTGGTTTGGTGTGGCCGAGATTCCTTTGTTTAACTGTACACTGTGATGAATAATTTTCTTCCGTAGTAGTTCTGTGAAGGGCTGACTCACTGTGGTTTTCATAAGGAGACTTGGTAATGGATCACACACTCATTGTCATGCTAGGGGAGTACTAGAAAGAAAGAAGAATCCATATTTTAATGGCAATTTTCTTATGTTCTTTCATGCTTAAGATTTTTACCCTATATGATATAAAAAGAAAAAGTTTATATAGACTTAATTCTAAAATTTTTATTACTTCCTCTGCAAAGCAATTGATCCAATTCTCTCCCAGACCCAGGAGGCTGATAATCCAGTCCCTCAGCCTTTTCCTTCCAGACAGATTTATGTTTTGCTGGCAATTTTAACAACTTAAGTAACCAGTTCAAGGTGGATCATAATGAAATAATTATGAGGACTTATCTTTGCTATCTATTCAGCAATGTATACTGGAGAGTTACTTAACTCTCTCAACTTTAGTTTCCTCACCTGTAAAATGGATTTAATAATATTATCAAGGGGTTCTGAGAAGATTAAATAAATATAAAGTCCTTAAACTATGTATCTTATTGAATACTTAGTGCTCATTAATTCTAGGTGAATAGTGGAGATAAACCAAGCCAAACCAACTCCCAGCTGGCCCTAAGTTTTCATTAAAACATTTAAAATACCTTTAAGAGTCTGCTTTAGACTTTACCATATGAACCTCTTCCCCTAATATGACTCCAATCTCAATCCACAATCATTTGAGTGACAATAGGGTCACAGTTGTTACGTTTACTTGGCACTCTGATTCTCTAGACAAGGGATTCAAGATGAGGCTTTCAGAAATGTGCAAAAAGTGGCCTCAAAAATGATTTATAAGAGCAATTATTTTGTTTTATGCCAATCTACCTTCATGGTATTGAGGAGCAGACTGTGACCAAAAAAAAAAAAAAAAAAAACAAACTTCTAGAATAGCACTGTTCAGGAAAATTTCCTTCAGTGACAGACCTGTCTTACAATATGTGCTTCCAACACAGAAACCACTGGTCACATGTGGCTACTGAGCACAAGAAATGATGCCAGTGCAACTGAGAAATGAAAAATTTTAATGTTATCGAATTTTCATTTATTTAAATATCTACATGCAGCTAGTGGCCATCACTTTGAAAAACAGCCCTAAATTAGCTGAACTGTGAGAAGATCCATCTAATCCCACATAGATAAAAAGGTCTCTAGATAAAAAGGCATCTAAATTAAAATGTAAATGTGGACCCTGAAATATTTTAAGTGCATTATTGAAAACCTGTGAGGACCTAGGCAAAAGGTGATTCTTTTCAACATGCAATTAATGGTTGTGCGTTATGAAGAGGCAAATAAAGTCTAAGGGATTGGTCCAGGGCTGTTGGGGCTTAACCAGGAACAGTGAGGCTCCTGGAGAGAGAATACAACTTTTTAGAAAGATGGCAGACAGAGAAGGGAATGAATAGATGGGTTGTTGAAACCAGTAAAGAGATGTGAGGTGTGTACTGAGAAGAGGAGAACCAAGGGAAGGATTTACCCTGGAGGGCAAAAGGTGATCATGGCTCAAGTGGAAGACTTCCCCGAATCAAAAGTCACAAGGGCTCAAATAAAAAGCATGTTGTTCCTGAGTAAAGGTGGAGAATGAGGCTGGGAAAAGGGTCACTGGGCCATGGGGGAGAACTGTTAATCCTTCAAACATGGGCCACAACAAGGAAAATTTACTTGTTAATCATCTAATAGCCCAAAGTTTTGTTTCAGTACAAGAACTAAGTCACACAGTCAATTCACTCCAATGTTGGATAATAGGGTGATAAAAAAGGGGATACTGCCAGAGAAGAGAAAGATTCAGTCGGATAGACAAACATCTCTCCCTTTATTCTCAATCACTGGTAGCAAAAAGCAAAGAAAAGCAAAACCAAACCAATCATGGAAACATTCACAGACAGGGCAGCTGATGGAGCTCACCTGACCCTATGCTGGAATGGGAATATACCCCATTTCATTACAAGGTTCCAGCATAGTCTTGCAAGACAAATTGTATACTTGAGCTTCAATGAGTTATCCACAGCCTTTGACTAACAGAATTATATTTTGTAGTTTATTTTCAGGGGAAGGCATTAAACAATAATAAATGGATATCAAGGTTTTATTAGAAGTAGAAAAAATCAAAAGTATATGGCAAAATGGGCACTGAGAAATATTTTTAAAAAATTAGTTTTAGGTGGACACAATATCTTTATTTTTATGTGGTGCTGAGGATCAAACCCAGGGCCTCGCATGAGCTAGGTGAGTGCTCCACTGCTGAGCCACAATCCCAGCCCCTGATAATTATTTTAAAATATAGTGTTTATTGAGTATAGTATGCTAATAGTCTAAAACAGTGAGTTACTAAAGCATTTCAGAAAGGACCTCAAAGGAAATCTTTTAAAAATTCCTGGATAAATCATAGGAATTTAAATAATCAGGATTTTAAAAGTTCTTGAACCCTTTTACCATAGTACTCCAGTTCATTTGTATATCATGTAACATTGGGAAATATTCTTAAAATATATAGTAGTCCTCACCCTAACAGACATTTTGTTAAGAGATGTACATATGTAAAGCTACACACATGCACATACACTGTTATCAAGTATTTTTTTTACTAGTTGCTACCATCCTGTAACACCAGTAATTGTTAACATTATCAACCTTTGATATTTCAAATATCTCTAACAAATCTTATAGAAAAATGATAATTTGTTCTAATTCATTGGAAATTAAAATAAATAGGTTTCCCAGGGAGGAAACTGAAAAAAAAGGAGTATAATATTATAGAGAAAATAAGGAACACATTCAGTCAGAAAGGATGAAAGCATTAGCTCCAAGAAATAACACTCAGAAAAATTATCAAGCATCTAATAAAGTATATTTTTTGAGTAGTATGAATAACTATAGAAATGTTGTGCTAATTGTATTTGATACAGTAAGATAGGATGTTTTTATGGCTGAGTGTCTACATAAACAATGTGCTATTTGTACTCCTAAGGCTGTAGACTGCTCATCTTTTAACTGCCTTTATTGAAACTGTTTCAACTAAATGAAATTAAGGGGGAATCACAAAATTTCTAGGAAAACTTACAGAATATGAAAGCAAAAAAGAGTTTTTCTATCGATTGTTATTCTTCAAGGTACTAGCTAATGTTTTTCCAGAAGAAAAGGAAGAGTAGATGTTAAATGGGGTATCATATTTAGAGACATAAAACATTTATGGTATACTATACTGTGGCCAAACTTCAGTGTTTCTATTGTATTGCTGCATCAATATGTGATGGCAAATTGTAATGTCTGTATCAAAATGCTGTGATATCAGGTTGCCCTGTTTCAAAATATTCTTCTCCACAGAAGATAAAATGGTTCTTACAAAGCTGTGAACAACATTATCATTTGATTTAGCAAAAAATTAAAACCTAAAGATATAATTTTTAGCATATATCAACTTATTTTACCTGAACTATATTTTGAAATGGCATTCTTTGGCATGAACTTGTGATATTTTCATTGTTATATACCTAGCTCATGTATCATTGCATCTATCAGAGATATTCACTAAATCTTTGAGCAATGTCAATACATTTCTGTTTATGTATTTCAAGATCTCACATTAGATTTTACTACATTCCTGTGTCTTAGTTTCTATATAATATTTTATTAATGAGAAGTAAAGAATAGTTCTGCAATTATCATAAAAAATAAAGCAAAATAAATTTAGTGGTTATGTGACTACACCAAAAATTTGAGTTGTTGGGATTTCTGCACAGTAACAGAAACAGACAAAGGGGAGTATGTGCAGTAGGAGATGATCGACCACCTTCTTTATAATTTCTATTTGATACTAGGGTTTAATATCATGTATCTTGAACTGACAAGAAAATATTTTTATTAATTAATTCAGAAGAGGAGACCTATTTATTGCTTTCTCCACTTGGAAATCATGAAAAACTTAAAAATTAAGCTTGTCATATTCTGTACCTTCAAAACCCAACACTTTACAGTTTGAACACTAGGGGGCATCTTTGCTTCTTGAAATAAGAACCTTGTTTGTGATTTAAAAAAAAAAAAGAGGCTGAATAGTGAAATATTTTTTGATTCTCATTTAGTTCTGTCAAGTATGTTGGCACTGAGAGGTTTATGACTTCCACTGGAAATTTTTGTTTCTATATTATTAAATGAAGTAGCATGTATGAAATGACTAGGATAATACCTCATCTGTAATAAGCACTCGATAGGTGATTGCTCCCTTACCAAGTCTCTTTTGTGGTCAGAGTAAAATGTCTCAAGTCTTCAAAAGGCAGACTGCTAAAAAAAATGTGCTTTTTAGGATTATGTGCATTTAAAAGACTAGAATTTTAATATTCATTTTTTTGGGGAAATGTTTTCTTTTTGCATTTATTAAACAGTTCTATTTTCCTTGATTATAACAAAAACAACTTATGGGAGATAACTAGTTATTTACTTCCTTAAACCCTTACATTTGCCAGCACTAAATCACTTTTTGTTCTTCTTCCTTTCTCCTCTCTTCTACTTGATCTTACAAAAAAAAAAAAAAAGTCTAAACAAAAACATGTGGTAATGTGATAAAGAAAGCCACAGGTAACAGGGACACCATCCATTAAAAGCAGACAGACAAAAGGAGGGAACTGCTGCGTGGACCTGCTTTCTGGTTGTGCTACCCTCCAGGGTGTGGTACAGTGTCTTGATCCACCATCCAAATATTTTTTTCCTTTGGGATCTTTCTGTTGGAGACATTGAACCTTCTTGGGTTCAGGGGCTGTGAGGCTGGGCCAGGGTCTGGGATGGGGGAAGACCTGCTCCAGCTGCTGTCCTTTCTAAATGCAGATTTACAACAATCTGTGGCTTTACATGGAACATAGTCTCGGTTGGATTAAAGGGCGAGGGTGGTGTATAAAGAAATTCTTTAAATCCTATTTGATTCTCTGCTTCTCATGAAGAGTTTTCTGATGCCAGTTTTGAATTGGTACTCCTCTTCTGACTGTTAACAGAGGAATATTCATCAGTGACAAATATGGGAAGGAAGGAGAGGGAAGGGCTCCTCTTGTTTCTGCCCATAAAGTTAAAGCCATGTGGAGTCTTTTTACAGTTTTTTTCAACCCCGAATTAATCTATTTTCTTTATTTACATTTAAAACACCTGCTTATGTCTACTTACCACATTTATTTTTAAAATTTTACTTTTAAATGGATATATAAAACTATATATATTTATGGAGTACTATATGACTTTAAAAAATATTTTTAGCTGTAGATTGACACGATATCTTTATTTTTTAAAGTTGTACTAAGAATCAAACCTAGTGCCTCACACATGCTATACAAGCACTCTACCACTGAGCCACAACCCCAGCCCCACTATAAGATTTTTTGATACATGTGTGCATTGTATAATGTTCAAATCTGGATAAATATATCCATCTTCTCAAATACTGCACTTCTTTGTGATAAAGACATTAAATGTTCTTCCTTCTAGATTTTTTTTTTGGAAATACATAGTGCATTTTTATTACCTATAGTCACTCTACTATGCAGTAGTACAACAGAACTCACTTCTAACTGTAACTCAGTCTTTCCCCATATTCTCCTCAGCTTTTGGTAATCAATATTCTATTCTCAAGTTCTAGGAGATCAACTTTTTTAGATTCTTACATTTGGGCAAGATCATGCCTGATTTGTCTTTCTGTATCTGTCTTCTTTCACTTTACATAATATCCTCCAGGACCATCCATGTCACAAAACAGAGAATTCCATTCATTTTTATGACTGAATAGTGTTCCATTACATGTATGTACCACATTTTCTTTATCTAATCATCAGTCAGTGGACTCCATTTCTTAGCTCTTATGAATAGTGTGTTACAGCATTTATTAATTTGCCTTGTTTTAATTATGTAAACATCTGTTTTTCTTATTAGATTGTATTCTTTGAGGATGAGTATATATTTATCTCAGAAGACTTCATCTTTATCCTAGTTCTTTCCATTTAGCAAGCTCAATAAATTTTCAACTGCATTGATATCATATACCTCATGATCATACCATGTTACTGCAGGAAGAATTAAAATAATAGGAAAGAAAAGGCCTTTAATTAGATAAAATGAACACAGGAAAATGACTCATTTATTCACAGTCCTGAAATAAACCAGTGAAAGAATCAGGAGCTATAAAATAATTTCTATAATCCTGAGGCATTATGACTTAAACTGTTTCTCATATTTTTTCCTATATCCTCATCATGGAAAGCTAAGATTTTGATTTCTTTATATGAATACACACATACACACACACACACACACACATACCTTCTTTGTTCTCACTAATTACATATGTCCTGTAAGTAAAACAAACTAAAAATCAGCACTCTTTTCTAACTTTAACAGAAATAAAATCCCAAAGAAGGGAAGTCTTGTCCCATGAGAGGCTATAGTTTAAGGCCAAGAAGTAAAAGAATCTACAGAACCTAAATCTTAGTTTCCTGGTGGGGAAGCAACCAGTCTGTGCAAAAGTAGACATGCTATTAGCCACCACTTCAAGTTCTTATGGTATTACCTCTGGTAAAGGCTAAATTGGGCAAAATGGGGGTAGCTGTCTCTTCTCATTCTGTCTGTATTTGGCAGGACCTCCATAATAAATTTTAATGATAGTAATGCATATGTGGGATAATGGATCATATAAAGACGAAATTCATTTAGGTTTTGAAATCTTTCATACTATATACCAATTTCATGATTCTTTGCAGAGAAAGCATATTAGCATCACTAACAAAGAGTTTTCATTATAGTATGCTCCAACTCACTTTTGGAAATTCTGATTCACTAAACCTAGGGAGGGTTTGGCAAGCTGTATTTAAAAAAAAACCCTGGAAATAGTTTTTCTCTTTTTTTTATTTTCGTTACTGGGGATTAAACCTAGTGTCTTACATGTGCTAGGCAAGCACTTTACCAGTGAGGTACATTCCCAGTCCCCATCTAATGGGAAAGTTTGCTTTGTTTTGTTTGTTTATTGATTTGTTTTTAGATAGGGTTTCACTAGGTTGCCCAGGTTGGCCTCAAACTCTCCTGCATCAGCCTCCAGAGTAGCTGGCGTTACAGATATGTGCCATGGCATCCATCTTGAAAAAGCGTCATCTTGTTTCGTTCTAGTACCTAGCATATTGCCTTGGCACATGGTAAGTGATCAGAAATTGTCTGTTAAATGAACAAATGATTTTGATTACTTCACTTTTTGGTTCTGTCCACTTCTATGGAGATATGGAAGGATACTGCTTTTGTTTAACAATTAAAATGTAATCACACTCAAAAATTGATGTAAGTATCCAGTTCAGGTTAACAGACCACCAATATGGCCTCCATTCTGGTGAGGTCTATTATATGAAGAAACAACACACTGATAGATTATTTTCACAACTATAAGGACAGCCCTGAGAATAGATTTATTTTTTTTAGCAAACATTTTAGTAACATTTAAAGTTGTAAGACACATCAAATAAACAACCTGTTTCCATTTTCATTATTCGTAGTAAGTGTTCTCTATGAGAAAATTAGTATTATGGTTTTGTAACTATGTAGATAGAATAGGAATATAAGAGAAGAAGTTTATTTTAAAAATTTTAAAGAAATTTTACTTTAAAGTTTCCTGTAACTTTTTAAAGATCAACCTATTGAACTCTAGACAAACAAAAATAATAATGATTTTATGCATTTATTGTAATAGAAGAGCTTCAGAAATAAAATCTGTATATAATAATATAGTCAAGGGAATACTTACACTCTCACTCTGAAAAGGATTTAAGAAATTTCCCCCCATTTCACCATCATCCCTTGGAGTGCCCGGTTGATTACTCAGGCTCATATTATTGGGAGAATTCTGTAAACAAGATTTAGAAAACAAGGCATTGTTGAAGATTTTAATTTCCCTCTTGCATTGTACTGTTTCAAAAACTGAATCTACAGTAGCATCTCTAAGGACAAAGCAGACTTATAATTTTAATCTTAGACTTCTACCACGTATTCTAGTTCATTCTTTGTACCTTGGCAAGTACTAATACTCTCCCAAATGAAAATTTAAAAACAAACCCAAAAAATCCCCCAAATAACCTACAACAACTATTTTCTTAGCCTTAGAATCAATATTTATTCAACTTCCCATCCTCAGTTTATAGAGCTCCTAGAACTCTGCAGAGTTTAAAAAATTTTCCCAACAGGGGCACAGTGAAGAGAGAACCCTCACAGATAAGCATGGTGGAATGACAATTCCCTCAGCAATTTCATTAATCAAACTTTGAAAGGTTACTGCTGTAATAAACACATCCCTTTAATTCTATATGCAGTTTATAGATACTATTCAACTCTTTTTTATACAAACCACAATGAAGCAAGGAAGATAGTTTAAGAACAGTAGTTAAAAACAAGAAATATCGTTAAGACTTGAGAATTAATTGTGTGTCTTTAGAGAAAAAGAAGGCTGAAAAGTAAATTGCTTTAGAGGTTTTTTTTCCTCTCACTAGTTTAAAAGTAGATTTACTTTGAAACTTCCTTCTAAGATAAAATGGCTGCTATTAGCAATCTAATAAAAAATGAAGTTAGCAGTGCACTGCTTCATATTCTATTTAAATTTGTTAGTGTCATTATTATTATGTAATTTGAGCTATGCAGGAACATCTGATACTCCACATCAATAGGAAATACAGAATGGCAATGGCATATAAATCATGTTTATTTGTTATTACAACTGTGACCCACGGGACTCTTTCCAAGGTGCAATTTATTAACTTATTAAAAAAAAACTTCAGTGTTAAACATTTTCATTGCTATTTCAAATGAAAAAACAATTTTAGATTTTTTTCCTTAGGCCACTGCCATTATATATTCTGTTTTTGGAATAAGTTTTTATATGTTTTTTAAAGAAAATTGTTCAGAGGATTTGATTTAACTAAAACAAGGTGTATTGCAAACATTAAAATTTCATGAATGAGTTATTCCCAGAAGAACAAGTGCTTTTTAAGAATATGGTTAAACTGTAAAGCAGAGGCAGGTAGATGAGCTGGTGGAAATACAACTTGTATCTTGTCTTGCTGTGCACCCCACAGGGAGGATCTGAGAACAAGGATCCTCTGAAGTCCATAGGAGTTCTATATACCAACGAACCCCAAGGGCTTGACAACCGTACTTTTATAGCATAAAGAAGTTCTATTTTTGTTTTTGGACATTTTTTTTTCTGAAAATGTTACTTACACAAGCATATATAAAGTTAACTGTACTTTGAATTCAATGTGGGTAATTTTAAAAATTTAAGTAAAATTTAACTAAGTGTACCATTTTAGAATCCATTAGTTATTAATCAAATAATATATTTACTTTGAAAACAGAAATATGTTGACTTAGCTCAAAAAGGAAACTAGACTCATATAAGTATTGTAAGATTTACCCCAAATCTATCTTTTTTGGCAAACACATAGATTTCTGTCATTTTTTGAGAATTACAATTTGTTATATATGACAACTGAATGCATTACAATTCATATTACACACATAGAGCACAATTTCTCATATGTCTGGCTGTACACAAAGTAGAGTCATTTCCTTTGTGTCTTCATACATGTACCATAGCTCAGTTGATAGATTTCTGTCATTTTGTACATAATAGAGAAATTGCTAATATTAGAATAAAAATAATCTAACAAACATATGAGAAAATTTAAGGATGCACCTGGAAGTTGTATACTTATACACATTGTTAAATAAATGTATAAAATGAGCAGCCTCAAGTCTTGTGTGACATCAGACTTCCAGCAGCACATTAGGTGGTCTAAGGGGATCAGTGCAGCCCTGATTAGTTGGGGTGCTTCAGGTCTCTGCTGTATTTTTGCCATACATCATTTCTTTATATATAATTTGAAATTTAGCTAACTGCAGTTATGATTCCTGAGTCAAAGTGCTGATTTTTAAATATTTAGAATTTGAAAGTAATATTGCATTTTTAATAGTTAAATACTTCCAAAATACTTCCAGGGTTACTACTCCTGTTTTCCAGGCTCTCTTCAGATGACTCAAATTTACACTCTTTTATTTTGGAAAGGGGAGAGGGATGATACATAAGGATGTTGAGAGGAAGAATGAAAGGGCATAACCTATAAAACTAACGTAATATAATTTCTGAAATGTATTTCTATTCAGCCCATTGGACCATATTTGAAAAACATTGAAGAAATAAGGACAAAATATTTTGTTTTGTTTTGTTTTGACCTGAAGTGATTTTTGCAAAATGTTGTGAAAGCAATAAAAGCTTCTCAATGGGGAGTCTTAAGAAAACTGTGCTGTCCATGATCACTGAGTGACGTGATGAAGAGAGAGGCTCAAGAGCACACTCACAATTGGCATCTGAGGAACAGCTAAGACAGTGGTACTGGAACCCAGCCCAAGACTGGTGGTAATAAACTGTGTGCCCACGTCATCTAACTGTGGCCATATTTGTGTCTCCAGTGGAGTTCATAATCAAGGTAAGGATATCATGCACAAAAGGAATTAGGTTGTTCAGGAAGGCAGTACAATCACTTGATGATATAATTAGAGAATAGGGAACACAAAAGAATACAGGTAAAGATTACTTTTAACTACAATACTCACATTAATTAAATTTCTTACTTCAGTTGATGTGTACTTTATTTTGTACTCATAGTCTAGAATTTAGCTTGAGAAAATATAGTCAGGTTTTACTGATTCCATCTTCAAAACAATTTTATCACATTCTCATTTACCCTTTCTTTACTCTGGAGCTTTTCTCTTACATAAGCTATGATGTCATATGGAAATGTATATATGTGCATGATTTTCATAAGAAATATACCACACACACATTTTGGCAACCATTTTATCTTAGACTTTCTGATCTCTAAATTTACCTTGCAGTGTTTTTTCATATCCTTTTAAAATAAGTTATTGTCCCTTCTTCCATCCTCAAAAATTGTTCTAAATCCTTTCAAACTCTTTAAAACTTTTTTTTAAAGTCAAATGTAGATTTTTACAGAAATTTTGGCTATGTCTTTAATTAAAATAAAATAATATTGACATTAAGGTCTTGGGAAGTCGATTTTCAATTGATTTCTCACAGGTCAATAATGAACTTTCAGAGTGTTGTTTTGACTCTGCTAGCCCCCAAAAGGAGAAACAGCCTGTTTTTCCCAGTGGGTACAACTGAGCTAGAACTGGGGCCAGCACCCCATAGATGATGCTGAAAATCCTTCATCCAAGCCCATCTAGTTCTCATGTGTTCTCTCTAAATCGAACTCAGGTTCTTGAGGTCAGAAAACTACAGGTTCAAAAGACTACTTTAAACATTTATTAAACATGATATGATCAGATCTTTCCTTCTCATAGAATTTTTTTTCTTTAAACTCAAAAATATAAATGTGAAGTAGCTTAATGTGAGCCACAGATCTGTAGATGCTTTCCTTCTAAGAAAACAAATCACATGCTTATCTCCACCCCAACCCCTAAAACATCACCAAAGGAACATACTTTCTTTCAATTGATTAAATGGATGATTTTTTAGTTGCAGAAGGGATCAAAGGAGTTTCACATTTCATTTAAAAAAGACTTCTAAATTTAAAACTAATTCTGCATTTTTGAGAAAGATTTATATGGATTTTGTAGGAAATATTCAACTGAGAAATAATTTGAAACTCTTCATGTATAGCTTTGAATTCATTCTGACACTGAAACAGTGTTGTCAACCTGCAATTGACAGTGACTGTTTCTAGCCTTTCCCAAAAAGCAATGTATTAACTATTAAGAAGAAAGATATTTCATGTCCATATACTTCATAGCCCTTAGCATATGTTCACACTTGATCCTTGACAATTTTATGATATAGTCAGGGAATTAACTATAAACTTTATTTTATAGGTAAGGAAACTAAACTGGGAGAGATTAAGTAACACAGTCCCACCACATGGAAGTAGTAGAACCAGTTTTTATTTGGTACTTTTAATTTATCTCACATATAAAATAGATAAAATAGAACATATACAATTTTAAAACTAGAAAAAATGAACTAAAGTAATAATACAAGCAATGTTTTAAAAGGAAGTAAGAGTTTTTTTAAAAAGCAATACTGTGCTTCACAAAATGCATATTTAACTGGAGAATTAACTGAGAGGAATTTTGAACAAAATTACTAGGCATTAATAATTGAGATTATCTTCTGAGTCACAAGTAATAGAGACTAGGAAAAAAATAGGGTGTAAATCAATGAAACCAGGAAAAAAGAGGAAAGGAAAGAGAAAGCTTCTTAGCATAGATGTATATGTGTTAGAAAAGAAAGATGGGAAAAGTGGAGTTAATGATTGTTCATACTTCATAGTAAAAGACTGAAAAAAATTAGGCTGTGAATGGACAGAAGTAGAGATAAAAACGATTGGCAGTGGGGAGTATACAGTATGCATGATGCTGCTTCTGAGACAAAAGTGACTAGAATGCCACAGACACTAGTGGTACTGTTACCCTGAGACAGCCAGCTCAGTGCCCATAGCCAGTGAACCTAGAGTAAGGGCAGTGCAGAAATGAGCTACTCAGGAATTCATTTGAAGGCAGATGCAAATAACTAGTCATTTCCAGAATATTCATAAGTGACATATTTTCTGTTTGATGGGTAATTCCCCATGTTAAGTACGTATGAACTCCACTTGGTAAAAGTTTTTCCCAATCCTATTTGATCGCTCCAGTTACACTGAGCTTCTTGAGAGCAGAGACTATATCTTGGTTAGCTTTGGATTTTTACAGCCCAGCAGAATGCCTTGGTGCTTTAACATTTATTGAATGAAAGAACTCTTGCCTAAGTATAAACCATTTGAGGACAGAAACCATGTTTGTGTTTGAAGAAGACTTTTATGTCTATGTCTCCCCAGAGTGCACAAGGCAACACCAGTACAGAAAAGTACATAATGGAGGGGCAATCAGTGATGGGAGTATAAACAATATATCATTAGACAAGGGAATCTTAATCGCAATGGGCACAATATAGTGGAAAAACCTTGTATCTAGGAATAGGAATGGCAAAATAAGCACAGAAGGGGTGGTGATAGATCTGATATATGAGGGCAGATTAAATAGCATTTAATTCATCATTATGATGTTATTTAAAATTTTAAAGTGCTTTATAAATTATAAAGTACTTTCCATATAGAATTTTATTTATATTTACCTAATGTAAAAGTGTAGGGTTGTTAGTGGAAATTTTAGGAATATGGCCCATAGCAATCTGGGTGATGCTAATTTTGTATAATTAAGAGTATCTCTAGGGGCTGGGGATGTGGCTCAAGCGGTAGTGCACTCGCCTGGCATGCGTGTGGCCTGGGTTCGATCCTCAGCACCACATACAAACAAAGATGTTGTGTCCGCCGAAAACTAAAAAATAAATAATAAAAATTCTCTCTCTCTCTCTCTAGATAATTGCTTCTCAAATATGACATTAGAAATTTCACCATAAAGAACAATTCAGCTAACTCAATTATTAGAATTACCTGAAATAGCCTAATATGCTTATGGTCACTTTACTTGCAAAGGCGCCTCTCAGAAAGAAGGCACTAATAAAATTATACAGGGAATCTTATTTGAAAACAGGCTTTATGAATACTATTTCCCACAGAGATAAGCTAGTATACATTTCAAATATTTATCTATTTTTTTTAAAGACCTTTTGGATTGTTCCTAAACACAGACACCCATTGTGCTTATAGAACTTGTGAGGCCAAGTAGCCAAATAGTACAGGTACAATGTCAAGATTACAGTTTTAAATATTTTTGAGGATGAAGTCTTAAATCAAAATCTTTTGTAGATCAACCTTATTTTATGTTCCTTGGCACTGGAAATTTTATATTATTACACATGAATATAAATTAGTAATAGAATTAAAAGCAAAGTCACCCTTTAATGAATTTTTCTATTTACTGATAAAAGCAGACTTCTAAGCAAGTCATTCTAGTGCTAGCAATAATTAGTTCTTATCAAGCATTCTAAATATATTTGACTCAGAGAGCTATTTTAAATTCATCATGACCTAAAAAGTATTTAGGCATTATTATTCAAAAAAATTAAGGCATTTTAGTAAAGGATTAATTTAGATCCTCAGACTATTGAAGGAAGAAAAATGCAGACATATACACTTTCCTACTTGTAGTAATATAATTTTCCTCTAATTACTTTCTTATTCTATTTGGGGGACAAAAATAATGATTGCATATATCAACATTGCCAAATGAAGGTTTGAAAAAGCAACTGAGTGTACAAAGGCAATGGCCTTCTAACATGTATAGCCACTTTTTCAAGTATTTTGAATTGATTTCTCACAAGTCAATAATGAGCTTTCAGAGTATTGTATTGACTCTGCTAGCCCCCAAAAGGACAAACATATTGCTTTAAACACCTTTACATCATCAAAGTATTATCTAAACACTGTCAGTTTACTTTATAAATAAGTAACATCATATTGTGATTAAATTGGTTATTACTGAGTGTAAATTAATCCTGTATAATATGCCTTATATATGAATCTTAGTCATTTTAGAAACATGTCTAAAAGACTCATTTTACCTCTTCCCACAAATTATATAAATTCATATTTTTAACTGCCAATTAATCACACCTGGGACTTCTATTTTTAAACTTTTGTTTAGGAACAAAATTCAGTTACTCTAATAATCTTTGACTTCTATTGGAATAAAATTCAGATAAAAACAACACAGAATGCATAGTACTCACCTTGGAAATACTGTCCATATCTCCTGAGCCTGAAGAAAAATATAAAAAGAAAGTCTTATTAGGTAAGAGATCATTTATAAATTAAACACTACTGTAAGGTGCATCAGCAATATGATGACAAGTATAAGAAACTCTACCTCTAGTTCCCTATCATCTATATCTTTATTGCAGAATAAATAAAATCCCTATCATAGATTCCTGAAAATACAACATTAGCGAGATCATTTATGTATCTTATTCATGTTGGGCACAGTGGCACACACCTGCAATCCCAGCTACTTAGAAGGTTGAGACAGAAGAATATAAGTTTGAGGCCAGTCTGGGCAACTTAATGAGACCCTGTCTCAAAATCAAAATAATTTTTAACAAAGAGGGGGAATGATATATTTGCCTAGTATGTGTGAGGCCCTGGTTTTGTTCTCTGGAAATGTAAAAAAAAATTTTAAATAAATAGAATTTCTTTAAACTAAATATGTATATATGTATATATGATTTTTACCTAGTTTAAAAGTTTTTTAAAAATACATTATATATGTGTGTATGCACACACACACCTCTATATATGTTTTCTGAAACAAAATTGTTTTTGAACCATATTTTACTATAATAACAAAAAAGTATTCCTAATAAATATTTTAAAATTGACAGCAATCAACACTCACGGTCAAAACTTAAAATACTGTATTTGAAAATATATTAGTGCATTTTAATTTTGATTCTGAGAGAAATGAATAATAATATTGATTCTTACATAAGAAATAGAATCACTCATTAAATAACAAACAACAATTAGATCTTTGCCAAAATATTAGTTTTATTCTGAACTATTTTATTTTCATAATTTTCCTGGAATAAAAATATTATAACATTTTAATAGTATGGCATTTAATCAGCTTCACAAGTAGAGCTTAACATTATTGTAAATAAACAGGCATAAAAAATTGCTACATATTTTATATTGAATACATGCAATCATATATATATGCAAATATGTAAAATAGTGTTCATTATAGAAAGTAATGAATCCAGTTGCCAAGTATATATAAAACTCTTGAAAATTTTATTCTAGCGAATAGTATAACAGAGTATTCTATGGCCAAGTGTCATTTTTTTGTGACTAGTTCTACAAGTAAAAAGATTGAAAAGTGAATTGTTTTGAAATAAATTGGAAAACAAAATTCTGGAATAGCATTGTCTAGCTAGGTATGGTGGTACGCACCTTTAATCCCAGGCTCTTGGGAGACTGAGGCAGGAGGACTGCAAATTGGAGGCCAGCCTAGCTACAACTTGCCAACATCTTGTCTCAAAATAAAAATAAAAAGAAAGGCTGGAGATGTACTTAGGTGGTAGAGTATCCATGGGCCCAATCCAGGGTGGGGAGTGTAAATAATGCTGTCCAACAGAACTTGGTGTGATGATGAAAACATTTCTGTGTGACATCCATTATGGAAGCCATTAGCTATTACTGTGTCTGTTGTGCACATTGTATGTGGCAGTGTAACTGAATAAATGAATTTTAAATTTTATTTAACTTCATATTAAATAGTCATACATAGTAGCTACTGAAATTATATAGTGCATGTTAAAAATAATAATAGAACAAAAGTGTGACTTTGAAATCAAGGCAAAATTAGCATGAATCCTATCAACTTGCTGCAATCTGCAAATAATTTCTGAAGTTACATAGTCTTTCAAGTATCACAGGAAAGCGTTTCCTAACCTTGGGGTGAGGGAGTAAAATCTGTAGCTAGCTTAAATGGCTCATAGGTGTAGTTTGTCCAATTTAAATAAAAGACCCCCCCACCCCCGCCGCTTTTGTGGTGTTGGAGATTGAAACCAGGGCCTTGTGTATACGAAGCAAGCACTCTACCGACTGAGCTATATCCCAACTCATAAAAGACCCTTCCTAAAAGAAAAAAATTTATTACAGTCTCTTACTTCCAATGTTGACTTTTAAATTAGTCTATGATTATGTCACTTAAATATAGACAGACATAAGATACATTTTTCTTTTGGTTTTGTATTTGTCTTGTCTACAATTATAATGTGTTGTGCAATCTAGTCAACTTTGTACCATTCATCTCTACTTCTCACTATGTAAAAATTTTTATTCACCTTGTGGATATTTGGCTTCATTTGGTAAGAAGGCATCATATATGAAGCATGTTTTCATCTTTCAATTACATACATGAAATCAGCTTTGTAATGAAGACAAAGTAAGCAGTGTTGTCTTACAAGGGAACCATTCAGATTATCTGGAATGTGATTACCAACTTTATTTTTAAAGGGAGACAAACATTAAAATATAAAAACAAAATTAAGAAATTCTTGCAGAGAATTGAAATTCTTCTGAGACTATGTCCACAGATTAGTGGAGAGAAAGAAACCAGTTGGGAGGATGATGTAGTCCTCTGAGTGAGGCATGCATGATAAATGCTCAAAGGAGCAATATTTCCTTTGTCATAAACCACTTAGATTTTCACAGATTAAAGTAAATGTCTAAGATTATGAGCAAGGGAAGAACAACTCTTACATTTCTTGTTTTCAAGTGATTTCGAGTTATCATAACCAATATATTGTAGATTGAAGTATCATTCTGAGGTAAAAGTTGAAGTATCTCAAAATAAGTATCTGGACAGAAAATTTTTGCAAACCATAGAATCCACTACATAGAATTAAGGTTTTGTTTTGAATTTATTCTATACTTATAAAATCCTTACCTAAAGAGCCATTCATGTGATGTGACTCCATTCCTCCTAATCCACCCATGGGACCATCTGACCCAGGACCCATTGGAAACTATATTAAAAATGAAGAAAATGATTGTAATCATATTGAAACAAATTTTATCTTAGTGTTATAACACCTACCTTTAACATTACAAAACATTGCCACAATTTATTTTCATTTTTAAGTTATAGAGAGTTTTTACTTGATTTTTTTTTCAGCCTTATAGATTCTCTCATTGAACTGAACCAACCCTCTCAGTTCATCTTCTCTATGCTCTGGATGTGCAGGATAATGTTCATTTATATTCAAAAAATTTTTTTTCTTAGATATCCCCAACTAGATAGCCATGCAAATGATAAGTATTTTCTCCTATGATCCTGACAAACTTTCTATTATAAACCAAAGATAGTTCTTAAGAAGCTGTTAAATGTATTGGCTTATTAAGAAGAACATGTCAACATCATTATGACAACATTAATATTTTTTTTAGCGGGCCATTTGTTCAAATGGACATAATAAATAATTTCATCTTACAGGTTAAATACATTTAGTTCCTGAGGGATAGCTGAACATAGCTAATTCTTGGCAGTCTCAACTTTGTCAGTTCAATGACAGTACATATTCTATAGCAGTTCTAGTTAACATATTTTAAAGCAGTGGAATTCTCCTTCTTTCCAAGTAACATCTTAAATATTAGAAGTCTGGTACAAAACAGTTGTGAAAAGATGTGCTATAGTAGATTGGTAATGGAAAGTCAATGGCTTGCCCATTGTCTTCCCCTCATCTCCCTAGAATACTTCTGAGGAAACTTGGAGTCCAGTTTGAAGCCAAGTTATCTTATGCTTAGAGCTAAGACAATCTGCTGAAAATATTTTTTTCTTCAAAGTTGACTAAAGCAATCCTTCTATAGTATATGGTGCAGAATACTGAATGTGGAGTGTGTTCATGTGTATATGGAAGGGGCAGTGGTAGTTACCAATCATAAAGGTTTTTGGAAGAAAAAAAATTCAGTATATAAACCCAAATACTACCATGACTGTGTGGAAATATGGGGGATTTTTATCACTGTGAGCACACAAACCACATGCTTTCAAGTTTTCCCAGGAGAAGAATAATTTTGCTACCTAAAATTAATTATCTAAAAGCCCAGTGAATTTTTAGTAAAATGACATGTAATATATATGCTCCCTGATAAGTCAAAGGTTGACTTTGAACTTACTGTTATTATTCAGTTTTTATTAAAAGCATAGTTTAGATCTGAACTGAGCAACTAGAGCCAGAAAACTCAATAGCCTGTGAATTTATTAAGTTTGGCCCTTTTATCTGGCCCCCACAGTGTTTTAAAAGACAATAACACATAAATACATGTTTGGTTAGTTTAACACAAAACAAATGTACTTCTGATTTTTCTCCAGTTTCAGCTATACGCTATATATTTATATATACATGTATGTGTAGCATAATGTTTTATGCATAGTCTTAGCTATATTGTTATATACATTGTTATATGTTATAATAAATATTAGTTTAATTTATTTAATTATATGTTATCATTATATTTATTTATTTAGATTATATTTACAACTATAATCTGTTGTAAATTTTTTGTTAACATGTAGGCCTGATATCATGGGTAAATATTTTTCTATACACTTTTTACAGGAAAGATCACGAATATATTCTTCTTGTAAAACTGTCTCAGTTCCATATTTAAACCCTAGATTTCATAATCTAAAGAAAAATGTGCATGTGCAAATTCTTAATTTATTTTCAAGTTCAGGAGGATTAGAAAAATCACAATAAAAAAATTAAATAGTGCTAAAAATGATATAAACACAAATGATTATACACAACTTGTCATTTTAAATAATATTAATCATTCAGTGTTTCAGATAAATTGAGAGGTCAGCATTTATAGTTAGGTTCACTTTTATATTTATATAAGAACCTATGCATTCTATGCTGTTTTTTCTTCAATCTAAAGTCTAGAAAGAATTTTTCTGATATCCAATAGTCTCTTGGATAATAAAATAGAAAGCTTAAACAATACTCAGGAAATAGAATGTATTGAGTTTGAAAGTCTTAAAATATATCCCCCCAAGGAAAAAATCATATTTACATTAGGTCTGTTAGGTCCAGGAGGTACTGCATTCATTAAAGTATACATGTTGTCTCCAGAATTAGTTGAATCTGAAACAAAATATTACTTAATTGATATCTTACTTTATAATCTGTACAAAAGCCATCACAAAACAACAAAGATGATCTGGATACACATAGGTATTGAGAGCTGTGACACCTGAGATAGCTATTACTACTATTTGGAAACAAGTATCTGGGAGTCTGACCCCAAAACTGTCATTCTACCTATGATGGTATGATAGGTATATGATAAGAGAAATAGTCACTTCAGTAATTCAGGTCAAAGAATTATTACTTCAACAATCTAAAAGGTTACAGTAAAAATTTTTTGTTTTTTAAAAACGTGGATACTTTTTGACTTCTCTAAGCAATCACATGTATGCATACAATAAAAATCTCTTAAAATTCACATTTATTATCTTTTCAACTTTCATTATTTCTTTAGGTTACTATCTAAAAATTCTAAAGATAAATCATTTTAGCTATTAATTAGTAAGAGCAGGTAGAATATCCTGGCTTAATTTAAAAAGAAAGAGATTAGAACGAGATTATGTAATTGGAATAAAAAACTCTCGTTTTAAAGTAAAAGCCAGATTTCTCCACCCAACAGTTTTTTTAATAAAATTCTTCTTGCTCATTTTTTTCTTGATTCATTATTATAAAATAAGTGTAGTATATAACCCATACAAATCTGTAACATTTTAGAGTGTTTAAAAAAATTTACATGTCTCTTAGTTAATTCCTACAATTAAAATAGATTCTACATAGATTACTACATAGTCCCTCAGGCTGACCCCTACTTGTTTATACTAAGTGAGGTCTCAATCTATTTTTGTGGCTTTAATGATTTTCATATTGTTATATACCTAGGCTATTGGTTCTTTCCTGCTTATGACCAAATTTTCCCATCTTTGAATTTTTGTTTTCTTTTCCTCCAAGCATCTTTTCCCCAGTTCCCACCTACTGAAATTCAAGACTTATTTCAAATGTTACCTATTCCATGAAGTATTTTTTTTCCTGATATTTCCAAGTAAACAAGGATTTCCCCACCAAGAAATTCTGCCTTGAATAACAGTCTACATATTGTCTTATTTTTGTCTACTACTTTCACTTAGGCTATAATAATCTCATTGAGATTACATGCCTCAGAAAATAAATATTGGTTAACTTGGATTTAACTAATGAATAAACTCTATGACCTGCAAAGTTCTCTTTCAGAAAATCTTAGATTATCTTTTAAATACATACAACTTTCAAATGGGTTTTCAACTGAATTATTGTTAGTCTTGGTGAAAGGAAAAATGAGCTATATATTTTAAGTATGCAGAAAGGACATGAATTTTTCATTTTTAAGACCAATAGAGAATATAATTTCACCTGATAAAGAATAAAAAGGAATAGGGTGTCCTTTTCTAGAAATTGTCTGACTTTTTTAATTAATAGAAGAAATTTACAGTAAAGTGAATTTTTGTCACCTATTTTGGGGGCTAAGGGGTGTTGACTTAATATTAGAGAAGTGATTGTGATAAAGAATGAATATATAATGAGTATACAAGAATGCCTGGAAGATATGCTGGTTGCAATTTCTGACTTTAAAGTTAGAAGTGGTAAAATTACTTATCACTTGCAATGTTTAGAGTTGCTCCAATTTTCTTTAGTCTTGTAGTTAAAGTGTTTCTTAATCACATATTCCCTTCATAAATTAAACATTGACTCCATTGACTACATGATACAAGAATGTAAATGTAGGGGAGATGACCTATTCACATAATTCTATCTTCAATGAATTTTATTAATAGTGAATATGCTTTGAGGATAGAGAGTATAAAATATTTACGAGTGCAATATAAAGAGTTAGTGAAGTAAAATTTTGTATTGTCAAACTGGTTTTATTGAAATTTGAAAGTTGAAAATTTAAAAACTTACTTTTGAGGATCATTAATGACATGAATTTTAAGTTTCTATATATCTCAAACTTCAACAAACCAGTTAAAATATGAATCAACAATGAAACAATTAAAAATTATTTCTAGTTATAAAAATTTCCTATTTTATTACCTAGAAGTAATTCCAACAGTTTCTTTTCCCCTACTTTTTAGATTTTTGATATATATATATAAAACATATATATGAATTTATATGTATACTTATGATCATATTGTGTTGAATCATGAGCATTTATTTTCTCATTAAAAATTCTTCGAAAATAACTTTAATGAAATTTCAATTATATTCCATCATGTTATACAAATTAATTCAATAACTTCACGAAAAGTGGATTAAGAGTGAAAATTATGTTGACTATTTCACTATTGACTATGACAAATGAACATCCTTGTGCATAAATCTTGGATTGTATCTTTAATCATTTCTAGTGTTGGGATTATAGTCAAATGGTATGAACTTTTTCACTGCTTTTGATATATGTTACCAGAGTATTTTTTAAAACTGTACTCATTTAAACTCCAATCAGTAGAGTCTCCAAACACATCTAATAGTCTGTATTAAAGTCACAAGAAAAAAGGGTAAAGCTCTTTGAAATAACTATGTAAAATGTATATGGGTATATTGAAGTAACATTTCAACTTAGAAGATTCAAAAAACTTTTCCCACTCTGGTAAATTTACTAATAAATAAATTTCTATAAATAGAGTAATTAAAACTGTGAGCAGATGTATATCCATCTTAGCAAGATGACAGATATGGTGGCTCTGATTTGTTATTTTAAATCTAATAGATCTGTTTCATTAATGTTATACAGATTTTTTTCTAAGATATGAGCTATGGATCTTTTTCTCATTTTCAAGGAATCATTAAGTTTGATAAATTATTGGGCAATTCATACCAATGAACAGTTTTCATGCTAAATCAGTTACCCACACAACAAAATATTCTAAAGTTGATGTAACTTAACAGTAGTTATTTTACAACTCTGTTTCTTCCTACTTGCTACCTCTACTCTACTTCTTTAACCATGAGATAATGACTTTTTTATTTCATAAAACAATTTTTGAATAAACAATTTTCTAAATTTTGTGATTTTATTCTAGTAATCAAAAGCCCATGTGGCTAGTTTAATTACAATACCTGCTGGACTAGGCATGATGGGTGTTCCTGGTGGCCCTCCACCTCCTGGAGGACCCTAAATTATACAAAATTTCAGTAAAAATAAGGCATTTAATTAAACAATGTAAGGAAAACAAAGATTTATCTCTATAATAATCCAATTTGAAAATAACAGAGGAAATATATTTCTTCATAATTTATTTTCTTTGAATGCACCATCATTTCAATATTATGCAAAACACAATTTAGCTTAACTATGTTGAGATTGTTTTGACAAGTTTCCAAAAACAATGAGCCTGTAGCACTGATTTATTATTCATGACTTAATCACATCAGGTATAATGAGGTTAAGGAGAAACCACTTAACGGTGCTTTTACAAATCCATAAAATAGAAATAATTCATGTGCACTTGTGATTTAGTTTACTGTAATTTTATTACATTTTGTATCACTGTTCTTTAAAATAGGAAGCAAAAAAGATATTCACTGAAGAGAATATCTTTAAAAACCAAAGAAACTCAGATACATTCTGCTATTTCTTTTTTCAGCATCAACTGCAACAGTTCTGGAGTAGAATACATTCAGTTATCAATAACATCAATTAGAAATGAGATACAATGCTGCCTAATGCTGTGGGTTATTAAGACTACAGCTTCACACTCATACTGAAGTAGAGATTAGGATGTTCTGAAGTTAATTCAGGCAATCAAAATGGATAATTCAGACAATGGGTTTCAGAACTTTTCAGATGTCCCATGTACATTAACTCTTACATGGCTAAATTTTCATTTCATTCTTAGTGTGTAGATATAGCTTACCAATTATTTCAAAAAATATATGTATTTGGTATTTAATAAACAACTTAAATTTCCCTTCAAATAAATCTATATTTTCACTAAACTCTGTATGAGGCTTATTAAATGATTTTTAAAATAGTTTTACCCCAATTTTCTTACTTACGATTTGTTTCATACAAAATGTGAAGGAAATTAAACTTCCTTAGTTTATATAGCTTGTAGGAACATTAAGCACTAAGTTCACAGGTCCAATGGAGTGTGCACTTTTCACTATGTTAATAAACATTATTTCTAAGGCAGGTACAATGCTCGTTGATTTTCTTCTCATGTACTCCTTTAATTTCTATTCCAGTTGACCCCAACCTCTGAACATTTCCTTAGGAAAATTTCCCTTTTTATCATTTTATTCTTTCTTCTCTATTAGGCATTTCCCCCTAAATTATAACAAATTATCCTTTATGGTGGCCTTGAGATGTATCAAGAATCAAATTTGATTATGGTTAAAAAGTCATTTGTGAGTTCAAGAGTTTATATAAAACCTGCAATTTTAACTTCAGGACTATATGAATTACTAGAAAAAATTTTACCATGTATTAAAAAACAATGAGAAAAAGTTGGTGTTTTCAGTTTTTAAGAATAACAAAAAACTAGAAGATATTTGCAAACTACTAGGCATTGTTCTGCTGTCTGATTCACTTTGTGATTGGGAGAAAGTTTAACATCTTCTTAGATGTTAAACTTTATGTTTGGTGAGTGGGTTGGGGAGGGGGCGTACATTATTCTCCTGGAGAACTGCAAATTCAAGCATATCATTGTTTAACTGAGGATGGCTCTCTTTGTGATTGGACAGAGAGCATTGTATTGGTTTCCAGAAACATATGCTGAAGTAAAACACAGTACTTAGGGCAATTCTAACCAGATTGATAACTGTTTCACTAATGAACATCAACATATGTACTGAGGTTGGCAGATGAAACAACTCAAGATGTTCACTTCTTGGCCAATACACAGGGGCTCTTCTTAACATCTGGACAACTATTTCATTGCTCAAATAAAACGTAACATCAATTCTTACGAGCAAACAAACCCAAATGTACTTACTACATAATTCCCAGGAGATGCTGAGGAGTATGGTATCTAGAACATGAACAGGACAAAAACAAATATTTTGATTCATGTGGCAACATGGGACTGACCTAAATGAATCAATTTCCTAACTTCTATTAAATTTTAAACTGTATCCCAAAGGACAGTAAAAGATGAAGGAATGTATGTCTGTTTAAGTGTCACAAATATGAATAACTACAATACTATCTTCAATTTACAAGAAAAAATGTACATTTTAGTCAGGAGGAATTTACACAGAATTACAGATTCGAGCTATATTGGTTTCAAGTCAGCTGTACAAGTTGCTTAATTTAATGATTTATTCTGTAAATAGAAATTACATAATTTTTTTTCAAATTAGTAGCTTCACAGATATTATTTTTAAGCTATGTGCTTTTAAAAAAGATTGCTCACTGTATTCATGCAGCATGGATCAACATTTGAACTCACCTTTCCCTTTGCCTATACAATTAGCTACTATAAAATAATATAACAAATGCAAAATAACTTATTAATATTCATCTTCAAAATTATTAATTTGTGGGCATTATATATGGGTTATATATTCCCTCTTTCTCTTCAAATCAAACTCTTCCCCCCACTTTTTTTTTTTTGTATCCAGGATTGACCTCAGAGGTGCTTAACCACTGAGCCATATCCTCAGCCCTTTTTTAATAGTTTGTTTGGAGACAGGGTCTTGCGAAGTTGCTGAGGCTGGCTTTGAATTCATGATCCTCCTGCCTCAGCCTCCAGAGCCATTGGGATTACAGATGTGCACCACAATACCTGGCTTAAATCAAGCTCTTAAGCAAGCTCTTTTCTAGTGATTAGAAATTATTAATCCCACATTACTCTGATAATTTAAGAAATGAAAAAGTAAAAGTTTACATTTAAAAATAAGGAAAGTTAAATCCAAATATTTAATTTTAAATACAAGCTCACTTACTCACTTGCATGAAGACACACTGTATATTCCATGAGATATTTTTGCTTTACTCTGATAAAATTGAATAAATTACTGTTTACCTGGAGTCAGTCAGCCAGCACCAGAATAGAACTTTTAAAGAAGTGAAAAAATAGTAGTACGTGAACCCTAACCTGTCTCTCCACCTCAATACCTGCCACATAATTAAACATAATAATATGAAATCATAAAGTAAGAATAAGGAAGTATAACACTTTTGATTTTTTTCTTGAATAAATCTTTGATGATTTTTTGGAATTGTTTAATATTAAGTTTTATGAAAAGCTTGTCTTCTTGTTTTTTGTTATCCTTATTAAACACAGAGCACATGTCCCTGGGGCTCCTGCTTGTCTCCCTGTAGGTATTGAGCACTGCAGATAATAATGGCTGGAGTGCCCAGAATCACTATTGATAAGTATTACTTGCGCTACTAGTACCTCAGTATTCTATGGCATTTGACATTGACTTAATTGGGTGAATGAATACAATTTTGTTTTCTTCAGCCATTTTCAGTTTATGATGTATCACTCATCCTCTGATTTACATTAAACATCTAACCACCTTTGAGATCTTCGGAATTTATAGTTCATTGCCTTCCTTTACAACCCACTGCCCACTTTTTCATTTGTCAGTACTCTGAATGCTTTGTACAGAGATCCAAATAATTCCCTCGCCTAATATATTTCTTATTTCTTATGACATTCACAAAATTATTATATATTCCAACCAGAATATTTCCCTACAATTCCTCCATGTTTACTTAGATATTTCTCTATTAATTTATGACTAAATTACTCTGCCCTTCCCCATGCCACTGTCAACATTTCATTTCTTTCTCCAATACCTTAAATTATCTGAAAGCCTAATATAGTAATTCCCATCTCCTTGACTACCCCTTTGCTAAAATTTCTGTTTTATACTAGAGATTTCCTGGAGGGAAACATAAATTAAGGTTGAAAACTTCCACAATATAACCATGTTCTCCAACTTCCACTTCGTCTTCATCATTTGGAAGTATTCTGGCTTACCCTTCATGAAAACCAGAAGCCTGTACACCCATTAAACATTGCACCTGGGTGTGGGATGGGGAGGTGTATGATTCTGATTTGTAGCATTTTCCAATTTCTGTGGCATAATTATTCTGTATGGGAAATTTGAAGTTACCAATGCTTTAACAAGTAGCTCAGGAAATTCCCGAAAACTTAGCAGTTGACTTGAGAGCTGACCCTCATGGTGATTATACCATCCTGAGTGTACTTTGTCCTTCTGGCTTACAGGAAAGTCATCAAGTTCTTGCTATGCCTTTATTTTCAGCCCAATACTCTATTGTTTACAGATTTATATTTTCACCTGTTCTTCAGAAGTAGGAAAAAAAGAAATTTCTTCTTGTTTTCAAAGCTAGCTCCTTCCAACCATTCCATTCTCTCAAGTTCCTGTTCTTTTAAATTTTTCTTTCTCAAGAACCTTCATATATATATATAAAGCCTACCTTAAGCAATGGTTAACTGTACTGAAGATAGCTATAGGAAATAATTCATAGGTTTACAGAGACAAGTTCAAATTTATGTTTAAGGAAGATAATTCTAGAGGAACATGAATTCAAATTTGAAGACTGTTGCAAAAAGTCCTGGCAAGAGATGGTAAAAAGAGTTGTAGGTAGTGCTCAATAAGACAAGAAGGAGTAAGAGAATTTGATAGTCATTCATTTCACAAATTACTTCACAGGGGTGGTGACAGTGTGACAGACAAGAGAAGGACAAAATTGAGGTAATTCCTGTTTCCAACTTGGTGACAGTGGATGATGATCCTACTCATTTATATATAAGGAACTCAGGAACTAGCAGGCTTAAGGAAATGTCTGATATGTTGAATCTGAAGGTACTAGTAGACATTAAGTTAGAACTGAGCTATAAACACTATAAATATAGGTAAAGATTTATTAGAGATCAAGACTACAGATATAGCTTCAATTGAATGAATTTTCATTTTGTGCTGGTCATAATACCTGATTTAGAATTTTATCAGATTTTATGATGGTTAAAACCACATGAGGACTAGGGTTGTAGCTCAGTGGTAGAGTGCTTACCTAGCATGTATGAGGAGCTGGGTTTGATTCTCAGCACTGCATATAAATAAATAAAATAAAGGTCTGTTGACAACTAAAATATATATATATATATATATATATATATAAAACTATGAAAACATTAAAATGGGGGAAAAACAAGATAAGAAAGCCAGGAATGTAATTAGAAAATTCCACCAATTGAGAAAAGGCAGTAAATGTGATTGGATAAAAATTGGAAGAAAATATTTTAAAAAATCAAGCAAGTTAGACTTTTAAGAAGCAGCAAGTAGGTGCAGGTTGACTAGAAAATATCTAAATTGCTGGGTGAAGCTTAAGCCTTTCAGCTTTCTGAGACATAGCTAAAAATAAATAATAAAAGGATACTTTAATAACAATATGGAAAAATAAAGAAACATTAAAGTCACAAATGAAAAATTAATAGACATTTAAAACAAAACTAAGCAGTCAAATATTTCAGAGATCAGGTATGATGAAGACAGAAAAGAAAGCTTTCTTATTTGGTTGGTAAATAGTAACCTTCAGAATGGGACTTTCACAGAATTTGAAATGGGTTGAAAAGTTGGTTGGGAAGTCAATTCAATATGCCTTAATTTATCTCCTATGAGGTTTCAGGCCCTGCAGAAGTAGCTGACTAAGGAAGAAGAGTAGTTCAAGCATCAGTGAGGACTCAGCTGAGGTTCAGCATTACAGATTTAAAATATACCATAATGTGTTAAGTGTAATTATAGAAATACCTGTTAAACATGATGGAAGAACTCAAGAAGCTGTTCTATAAATACTTCAAATATAACATTTAAAAAAATTCCACAAAGCAAAAACAAAACCTTGTTATCTACCCTCTAAATCTTTTTTCCTAAATTCCTAACTCAGTTGTGTTATTACTATTCTTTCAAATGTCTGGATTCAAAGACTTGAAAACACTTTTAACTTTCTCATTCTCTTTATCCCTAAATCCTCCCTCTAATACTACCCTATGCTTCATACAAAATGTCCACTAAGATAAAAACAAAGGATAAAAATGAATATGTAGAAGACAGACAAAATCACAGAACTGGAAGGTCAGAATCACAGAATAAGAATCCGTTATTTGACAGATGAGAAAATTAAGGGCTCAGAAAATTGCCTAAGTTAGATAATTCAAGAGTTCTGATAAGAATGCAAATTTGTAAAATATTCTGAATCCTAATACCCACGATTGTGGTGTAGTGGTAGGGGCCAGAGAATTAACTAGAGGGCTTCTTTTTGTTTATTTTTAAAAATTATCAGTAACATTTTAAGTACCTTTCTTTACAGATAAAGTACCTTTCTTTATCTGTAAAGCTTACCTTATAGCACTGGTTAACTAGAAAATAGGGAGGGCAACATCAAGACATCAGAACTGGTAGAAAAGTTAAAAATATTTTTAGTGCTCTTTTCAAATAATGAGCTTCTGTTGGTATAAAGCAGAGCCTATTTGAGATAATATATTTTTATTTTCTTTTGTTTTAATTACTATAATAGATCCTCACTTTTTTCCTTTCTCTTTTTCTTGGAAACCTAGTGAGTTGGTAAGTATAAAATTGTACTGAACCCTTTTTTAATTTTTTTTCCTGTCCTCTCTTCTTCTTCTGCTAAAAATTCCTTTAATTTTCCTTGGTAACCCCAGAGTTTTCTCTACACAGTTTGAGTTAGGCTTAGGGAATAGGCACATAACGTAGACATAGCAGAAAAAATATTATGTCCCCATCTATAACTGTTTTATGAATGAACATATGACCCCAGCTAAGCAAGTTCAGTTAGGTTATTTTCAGTTTCTTTGTTAAACCGATAATGAGTTGTGTTCTTTTGCCCTGAACTGGAAGCTGTGAGGATATGAATCTGAAACTTCACACAGCCTCCTTGCTATGAAAAGGGAAACAAAGGCAAGAAACTAAGCGACTAGGTCCTGATGAGGTTCTCTGAATTCTTGGAACCAAATATGCCCAAAGTCAAATTTAAATCTGAACTTTTCAGATACATGATGTAGTAATATTCTCCCTCAGTATGAATTTAGTTTGGTTGGTCTCTATATATTGTGACCGCAAATAGTTCATCTTTAATAAAAATGCTTGCTAGTTAAGTGATCCAACCTTATTATGCATCTAAGCCAAAGCATACAGTTCTTTGTGAAAAAGATAAATAAGGAAAAACTAGAATTGGTAGATTATAAACAATATTCCAAACAAGAGTCTGATGTCAAAACTATAATCCTTAGGGTCAAAGAAGTTCAAAATGAAAATCATACTTTCATTCTGAATTAAAAATAAGAATTTGTCCTTAAAAATGTTTCTCCTGTTGTCATGTATGAGTGTCATAAAGTATTTTTGATCAAAATACTTTTATAGAATGAAATTGTAGACAAAGATTATGAATAGATACATATATCATGGATAATGGTAGACAGGTTTCACACTTTCAGAGAAGTTGGTTATAACCATGGAAAGCAGAAAGGCTAGAATGAATTCTGTAGTAATGGACTGAAAAATTGAAACCTTAGCTGCACTTGTGTTGTTGATATATAGCAATAAAGAGAGATATAGACACATGTGATATGTAGACACAGAGCTATCTTCTAGTTCTGTTGGTTGGAGGCATAGAAGCTATATTACTCTAATGAGCTTTAAATACCACTTTCTACTGAAAAGACCCAGGACTCATTAAAGAAATGGCTGTTTCCAGGGTTAAGGTTGGGGAAACACGTGATAAGCTTCTGAGTGCTCAAACAATAATGGGCCATTTTAAAAGTAGAAATGAGGCTAGAGATATAGCTCAGTAGTAGAGTGTCTGCCTAGCATGTGTGAGGCCCTAGGTTTGAAGCTCAGTACCACAAAAGAAATCTCTAAAAGTAGAAATGATCCAGTTTGAAGAGATTCCCACTGGCCAAATTTAGGACAATTTTCACAAGCTAAACCCACTGAATATTTAATCCATCAGTATATACGAGCATAAATGAACATGAATGGGAAAGAAAGAATAGCCTTTTGTTCTAGTAGAAAGACATGTAATATATGGAAAATGAAAGACAGAATTAAAAGATATCCATATGGCAACCAACAAAGTAAGAAATTCAAATAAGAATCATTGATGAATGCCAAAAATAGCTGCTGAAGGTATAAGGAGGAAGGGCTTATTTACTATAGCTTCAAAGTTCTGTCTCCAAGTTAGAGTTACAAAAGGAAAAATAATAATTTCCATTTATAGAATTCTGATAAGAAACACCTTAACCAAATGATCAAAATTAACATTAACAGTAATGGTACAAATAACCATATGTGCCTCCTGAAATGACATACTGAGAAAAACACAAAACTCCTGGGGTATTCTTACCAAACATATGAACTCCCAAGTCTAATCATGAGGAAATATCAAATAAAACCAAATTGTGAGATGCTCTAAATAATAACTGGCTTCCATTTAACACAAGTGCAAGAATGAGAAAGACAAAGAAAAGCTGGGGAACTGTTCTAGATTAAAAGAGACAAGACATGATAGAAAAAGGGAACCAGGTTTCCTTTTGTTATAAAAGATATTATTGGGACAATTGGAAAAATCTAAATAAGACCTATAGATTAAAAAGTAGCATTAAGTCAATGTTAATGCTCTTATTTTGACCATTATTTTGGAGTTAAGAAATGTATTAGGATTTAGGGAAAGCACACTGAAGTACTTAGGGATAAAGTTTCAGGAAACTTAAATGGTTCAGGAAAAATATGTTTATGTATAGAGAGGAAACCATAAAGCAAATGTGGAAAAACATTAACATTGGGCAATTTGGGTGAAAGGTACATGGCAATTCTTAGTACTATTCTTGTAAGCTTTCTGTAAGTGTGCAGTTACTTCAAAATAGTGAAAAAACAGTCAGCAAAGCATATTTGAAAACAGCAAAAATAAAAACAACACTTTAGGGTGCTTCCCTAAGGAGTCACAGACTTATGGAATTAATATAAACTAACTGTTTGTGATATTAAATAAATACAGGAAATGTAAGGAACTTTGTATTCAAAATAATATAAATGAGTTGTCATTAAAAAATAATTTGGGTAAAAAAAGTTCACCTTTTATACCTTTTACTTCTGTTTCATAGAATCCCTAGTTTCTACTACAAAGTTACCAGTTCTCTATAATTTCTTTCTTTTTTTTTTTTTTTTTTTTTTTTTAAAGAGAGAGAGAGAGAGAGAGAGAGAGAGAGAGAGAGAGAGAGAGAGAATTTTAATATTTATTTTTCAGTTCTCAGCGGATACAACATCTTTGTTTGTATGTGGTGCTGAGGATCGAACCTGGGCCGCACACACGCCAGGCGAGTGCGCTACCGCTTGAGCCACATCCCCAGCCCCTATAATTTCTTTCTTGTTCTCATAAGAAATCATTTTCCGGAGAATGTTTTTCTTTTTCCTGCTCAAGATGATGACCATTTCTCTTCAGAAGAGAAAACCTGCCCTCCTCCCACTTCTTTCCCATTTGCATACTTAGAATGAGAACAGATGCTTCCACATGTGGTGTTTATTAACCAAGGCGACTGCTTTCAGGTCTCTTACTTGCCTACATTTGTGCTGGTCAAATACCCATTTCAGATTGAACATTGGACATCAGTATGATGTTCACCTCCTGCAAAAGTTCTTAGTTCTAAACAGGGTCTAAAATAATGCAGAAATAATGATCTGATATAGTCATTCTCCTTCCCCTAGTGTGCTCAGCTCTAAGAAATGCTAAGAATCATCAGAATGCAGTGATCTCTTCTTTTCTTTGCCTCTATCTAATCCTCTTCACTTAGATAATATACTCCCGGTAAGTACAACTCACAGTCCTCAATATCAACTCCCTGAATGCTGCCCATCAGTGGTTTGTAGGAGATCTAATCTCTGGACAAGTACATAGAAAAATTGGGAGTGAAGAAGATGGATAGTTTGACCTGTCCTCTGGCTGCTTGCAATGAGCAGTTGGGATGGTTTGCTGAACTAAGAGTGAGAAAGGAGGGAAGGGTCTTCTTGCTTCTAGGTGGAAAGGCTTACCCACCTTAGTTAAGGTGGGATGTGGTTGTGTTTTAAAATCTGGCCTCATTAAACATGCAAATAATATAAATTCATTTCAGATTCTGGCACTAGGAAGATTGTCAGTTTTTTCATTATGAATTTTTTTAGCATCCTTATGGGCATTTCAATAGGAAGTTGCAAGAAGTGTATTTTGAGCGGCAAGCCAGATGCCATTTTAAAGTGAAATCTTGAATTAATTAGTTAAGGCAGATAGCAAGAAGCAAACAAAAACATAAACTCCTCTACAGCACATAAGCAAACTGAAAGAATTTTGGAGCAGTGAAGTTATTCACATTTCAACAATCTGACAAAAGAGTATCAAGATTTGTTGAATAGTTCATTGAAGACCCAAAAAAGAAGCAACATCATATTTTCTACCTCAAATAACTTCATTTAATCAGTAAACACCATAGATATTAAATATAAGAAAACTGGGTAATGTAAATTAATAACTTTTCTCTTTATATGATAGTTATTTACCTGAGAAGGAAGTGACTTTTGCTTTACAATAGCAATGGACTTACAATGATTTTTCTGTTATTAAACACACTTCATTTTTAACTTCAAGTTTAAATAAACATTATACATTAGATAAGTTTCATGTTTATTTAGCATTAAGGCCACTGATAGAGAATGAAGCCATCCCTTCTGGGTAGCTGTGCACATAGACTTGTCAAGTGGAATAGAGGCCAAGTCCCCACTGACTCCTTTGACTTAAGAGCCTGTGTACTGTGCACGCACTGTACAAATTCACACAGCAGGCCTTTCTTATGTATTGAAGAACTCAAGATTTCAAAGACAAGGAGAAAAAACATCACCAGGATCATAAGATCATATTAATTTTGTGTTCAATAGCTTAATTTTCAACCCGTTCATATATTTATACACATTATTAAGAAAGAAAAACATCCATAGTCAATCACTGCCACAATAATAAAAGGAAAATTCCTAGAATGTTAGGTACATAAATGTGAGAGAATGGCAATTTAGCTAACAAGCACAAAGAAAATGTGTACTTGCTTTCTGAGGCAGCAAGACAGAAAAACCTATGTGTAATTAATATAAGTACAATCATAATAATTTAGTTTCCTCTAATTGAGATTGATCATATCTGACAACTTAGTTGAGTATTATATCTATTACAGAGGATCAGACCATTTTATGACGAATATAAACTACTACATAAGATATTGAAGTATATTTAAATCACACCATTTTTAATTATCTTTGAAAATATGTTAACTGATGTAGAATGCATATTTACAATTAGCTCTTAAAGTGAAAAAATGACATAATTTTAAAATTGGGTATTTTTCTAAAAAACATACACAAAACCTTTTTGAATGATTATTCATAGGATGGATTGCAAAGCTTTCATAAACAGTGTATTTTTGTTTTTGTCAAATGTTACAAAGCACAAGCGTAAAAAATTTAAAAGGTGTATATGTATGTATGTATGTATGAATGTTTGAATGCATATATATATATATACTCACTGAATTGGCATTTGTTGGGTTTGGCCAAGGTCTACCACCACCTGGACCCCTATAAAACAATATGATAAGTGAAATTTTAACCTATGCTTTGAATGTTTCACAATAAGTAACAAATCATAAAATATTAGTATTTACAATTAATTTACCATGCAATTCTGAAACTACTCTCTTTATGTTTATTTTATTGGCTTTATTATTTCTTAAAAAACTTTTTATCATTTCATGAAACAGTTTCTTCCCAAATTAAATTACTTCTAGTAAGGCCAGTTTTATTTTAATATTCTCTTTATTTTTATAAACAAATAATGGTAATTCATACATGTATCTAAATCATTATAACATTTTTGGAGCAAAAGTCACTTATTATGGAATAAAAAAACACTATAATCTTGTGACATCAATAAGAGCCATATGTTTCTCATTTAAAGTGAAATTATTTGTAAAATATAAGTAGTATTAATTGTTGCTCTAATTATTAAGCTATCAATAAATATAAAAAAGGTAACAAGAGATATCTCCTTTACCAAAAATCAAAGTGTATATATATATATATATATTACTTTATATGTCTATATATATACAAAATCTATATTTCAGTGCCATTGATGATTTAGTTAGTAGTAATGAGGAAATTACTTTCTTATTTTCATATTTTTAGTTCAAGGTAGTGGCCAGAGTAAATATTGGAAAAATAAGGGGTAACCTATGTGAATGCATGAAAATATATTACTTTATTTTAGAGAGTGGAGGAGAATGTTGTATATTCCATACCTTATAAGGGCATACATTTTTTAAAACAAACTTATATCCAGTTAATTAAATCAAAAAGGTCCCATTCTCATATTGTAGAACTTAGTGAGTAAATGCTGTCTTGTGAAAAGGAGACTATTATCAGCTATTCTTTTGTAATTAGTACTATTCAAAAATTCCCTTTCCCAGGCTGGGATTGTGTAGTTCAGAGGTAGAGCATTTGCCTAGCATGTGTAGGGCACTGGATTTGATTCTCAGCACCACATAAAAATAAATAAAATAAAATAAAATAAAGGTATTATGTCCATTCACAACTAAAAAAAGATATTTTAAAAAATTCCCTTTCCCTCTAGTCACTAGGAGTGTGAAACTTTTTTTTTAAGAGAGACAGAGAGACAGAGAGAGAGAGAGAGAGAGAGAGAGAGAGAGAGAGAGAGAGAGAATTTTTTAATATTTATTTTTTATTTTTCGGTGGACACAACATCTTTATTTTATTTTTATGTGGTGCTGAGGATCAAACCTAGCGCCCGGCGCATGCCAGGTGAGTGCACTACTGATTGAGCCACATCCCCAGCCCAGGAGTGTGAAACTTTTTAATTAAAAAAAAAAAAAAAAGGTTCCCTGATTCTATAGACCTTAAACGTAAAGTACTAGGCATTAAATAAAGATGCTGTCCAAGTTAGTTATGGTATTACTCATATTTGGCTGGAATATTTAGATCTGTTTTTAGTTTTGTTTTGGGATTATCTGGGGTATAAGGGCAGGAAAGAGTGAATGTAGACCCTGAGAACATCACATTGTTAGGGTCTACATGTTTTTCTCAGTTTGATTTGAAAAATAGAAGAGTAAAGTAAGATACTAAAAGGAAACTTGATTAAAGTCTTGTCAATAGGTAAAAAAGATGAGGAGCACTTGCACTATCTCAGGAAGTTGTTGCCTTTATAAGATGATGATGAGATGATGATGATGAAGAGGAGGAGAAATTTACAATTAATTACTGACTTTAGAAAGATGATTCTACATATAAGATTCCTGGTCCTAATAGGAAGAAAATAAGGTAAAATGTACAATGTGTATTGATCAAGTAAAACATTTGGGTAGTAAGACCTAGCCAAATGACTTGTTTAATGTTAGATAAAAATGTAGTTAAAAAACTGGGAAATATCTACCTTTACACAACATTAAAATAAATCATATCCAAATCATGGAAAAATTTATATGATTCTATATAATGACCTCATAATTTTGAAATATTATATCTAAATAATGCTACATAAATAAGACCTGTTAAACATATTTTATGTTCTTTTAAAATCTAATATTAAAATAACATGTAAATGTTAAATTATAAACATACTGTTATAAATAATATAAAATATCTTTTGTTCATTTTAAGTGTTTGATAAATACTTATCTATTTCCAGCATATTATGTATTTATATTAAACTTTATTTTAATATTATAAAAGATTATGCATTGATAATTCATATAAAAAATGTAAATTTCACAAACACATACAGTGGGGGTACAATGAGTAGTTCTAATAGAAAAATTACTTAAACTCAGTAATTCCCACTCCTTTTGGAAGTCATCAGTATCATCAAGAAAGTAAGCTATAAATTATAGAAGACATTATTTTGAATGAAAATTTCTGAATAAGTGTAGTTATATAGAATTAGGCTGGTCTGTTAGAGGTATTTTAATACTGAATCTTAAATTTTTTGGAAATCTGTGAAAATATAGTTTTTATTTAGAAATGTACCACTAAGTTTCCTTTAAAAAAATAATCTACAATGCGTTTGAAAACATTTGGTCATAGTTTGTAAATTTGACCTTAAGTTACTTAAATTAATATTTGTTTTTTACTTCTATACCTGTAACACTGTTTGTATAAACACTGAAAATAAGCTTTTAATTTTAAATGGCACTTTGTACAATTTATCCTGAGTTAAGAGCATGGAAATGTAAATATATCAATATAATTATTTTTTTGGAGGTAGCCAATTTTTTTAAACAACAAAGTTATCAAAATTTTATTCTAAATGGAGTATTCTATAATAAAGGGATATGGTTGTCAGAGTACATTATTTAATTTTTTTAGTGGCCAAATTTGGGTATTTTTCATTTTTATTATATTCTCATGTCAATTAAGAAAGAATGACAAGCTAAAGAAAAATCATCCAGATATGATTTTCTGGCAGGTTTCTCCTTCCCAAGTCACAGATATTTTAAGTAGTTAAGTAGTTTGAAGATACAGTTAAAAAAAAAAAACACCAGTTTTTCTTTCATTTTTAAGTAACCCAACATTTAAAAAAGATGACCAGAAGACAGCTACAAATATCAGTTAGGAAAACTTGTTTGCCATTACCCAGACTTACTTTGTTTTAAAGATAATAAATAATGAAGTGAATTTCAATTAATCTTACTCTTTTAAGTGCAATGGAGGTAAAACGTATTTTTTATGTCTCTTTAAACTTATTTTACTTTGTTGGGACCATATCAATAAAATAATTATTCTTCTCCAATTTCCATACTGGAAAAGTTTCTCTGTCAGAAGAAAACATTTAGAAGTATATAAGTATTTACATTTTCATTGTCTTTGAAGGAATCTAAATTTGTAGAAAATGGAAAACAGAATAAAACTCCAAAAAGAAATAGTAACAGAGCTGGGGCTGTAGCTCAGTGTAGAGTTGCCTAGCACACAGATCCTCAGCATCACATATAAATAAATGAATGAATGAATGAATGAATGTATTGTGTCTATCTAGAAATGTTTAAAAAAAGGAAAATAAATAGTAACAAATAATAGAAATTGAAATCTGTAACACTTAGAAAGTTTTGTGTGTGTGTGTGTGGGAGTGTGTGTGTATGTATGTGTGTGGGGGGTGTTATTGGGGAACAAAACCCAGGGTCACTCTACCACTGAGCTACATCCTCAGCCCTTTTTCTTCTTATTTTAACAAGGCTTCCTAAGTTGCAGAGGCTGGCTTTGATCTTGCAATCCTCCTGCCTTGGCCTTTTGGAGTAGTTGGGGTTTACAGACATGCACCACCATGTCCAGCCAAAAATTTGAAATTCTTTAAGAACTAGAAATTACATTAATAGTAAAATACTACATAACAGAAAATATTTTAAAGTATCTAGAATACTTAAATAAGAAACCCAAACCCAAATATCAACATAAATTATAAAATTAAAGTCCTATCCATATAGTTAGACCTTATGGTCTAAGCACTTAAATGTGCCGCTCTAAAGTATACACTTAAATATATCTATGTGAAAGGAACTAGATAATCTTAAGCAGCTATTTGAGTATCTCAATGGTCACATGAAATTTTTTCTTTTACTATCCAAAACAGGTTAAACTAAAGTTGGCAGTGTACAAAATAATACTAGATAATTCATGGTTTATAAGAGTATTCAAAATAATACTCCTTAAAATCTATTGCATTTTAAATTGAGAATCTCAGGTAGGCAACTTTTATATATTTCTCCATTCTTCTATTTAAGCTTTTGAGATAAGCACAAATATCATTCACTCCCTTTCGGAGTGACCATTAATAAAAGTCTTTAAGGAACTCAAGAAGAGTCAGACTTCCTATCTATTCATTTTTATTTCGAAAGTGAAAAGATATGATGGGAAAATATGACCTCCTCCCTGCACCCTGTTCCTGTTAATTTTAAGTCTGGGTAGTATCCACCTATTAATCTATTTTCAATTTTAGCAAAATCACATTTCTGTAAATGGTTTCAGAAATATAAAAGAACTCTACATACATCAAAAGTGCATGTTTCACAGTCTATCTATCTTCAATACCATTAAGTTATGGCAAAATTGTTCAATTTGATATGTAAGTAACTAAACATGGAATGATGGAAAATATATTTGAGGAGACACTTACCGACTACATAGAACATTCCAATTATTTCTAATTTAAACACTTTATTCAGGCCACATCATGAAATTAATCCTTTGATGAATTAAAGAAAGTCACTAGTAAGTACTTGATGTATATAGAACTTTGGGTGCAAGGTGGACAATGAAAGATAAATAAAAATTAAGTAACAAACTGCATTACATTTGGCTGTTAGAAATATATTCCTTTGTTCGGTTAGAAAAGTCTTTCTAGTTTAAAAAAAAAAAGACCTTTAGTGTACTCTCGACTGAAGTGCATCTTGATTTTTCAAAAGAAAATTCACTCTATGTCCTGGAAAGTTCTTTAATATAGAAAATATTACCAGAGGGAATGCTTCTTGTGCTTAGAGTAGTCCCAACAAAGCAAAAGTAAAGACACATAAATATTTGTAAAATTTAAAAACTTCACTCTTAGTAATCACTATCATTAAAATGAGGTAAGTGATATTCAGTTATCTACTTTTGTAAAGTCATAATCCTAGTGTTGACATCTCTTTATACTTTTGTGTAGATTCTACAAGGAAACTGCAAAAAGAAACAGGCTAAAGGTTGTTATTTACGGCATCTGAAAATGGAGGGGGGTAAAAACTAATAGTTTCAAGGCAAGGAAAAATAAAAGAGATTATGTTGTGAAAACTGAAGCACACTGTAGATCATGTTTACTTCATTTTGGTACTACACCAAGACTGAAGTGCTCAAATTGTTTTAGAAACCAGTGTCAAGTTAGAAGACAGAAAAATAGAATACTTTGCTAAACATAAAAGTATAGCATTTTGCTTACATGTTCATTCCAGGCATTCCGGGACCACCTAAAGCATTCAGTGGGGGTCTCATTGCACCTCCATAGTTCTGTAATGATAACCAAGGGTCAGACTACCACAAAACAAAAAAACAAAACCAAAGAGGAGGGGGGAAAGAAAGGAGAGCAGGTTAATGATTTCCCTATATAACTTCTGATTGGATAAGGCCTGTGTAATTCATTCTTTGTAGAGTCCACTCTTGTATTTTTGCTTCTAGTTTAACAATTACTTTGGTTTGTGTCTTTTAAAAATGATATGAATATGGAAGATCATTGGAGCATACTAAGTGATTAGGGTATGGTTGCAATTACAATACTCAAACTTTATTAATTTCCTACTATCTCTACCTTGGTGAGCTTTTTCAAATAAAACCTTTCATAAATTCAACTTTCTGTTGCTTAAAGAAAATATTTATTCAACAGGTTTGAAATTGTCAGACCCCAAACAATTACATAAAGTCTGAAAAAAAAATCAGAAAAACTCAACTCAAGGAAGTTGAATATAAATTTTTGTTCACAGAACAACATATCTAACATGGAAATGCACTAATATTTACAAATATACAAAACACAGAAAACTATACTCAAAATATACATGCATGAATTATATGACTCAATAAACTTTATTTAATACTTATTACATAGATTTAAATATGAAGCCCACTGTACTGCTTTAACACATGTATCATATTAGCTTAGTTTAGTTGCCACAGGTACCAAAAGGTTAATTTTATCATTGTCATGTTATTATATTTTGATACTATCAATGACTTTCACAGTTGGCTTTCTGATACTACTATACTTATTCCTCCTATTCTTTGGAGTAATATTTTTCAATTTCTTCTGCTGGCTCTTTTTATTTTGCTAACTCTTTACATGTTGCTTTTCCCCAAATTCTAGCTACAGTATTTTCTTATATAAACATACATTTACGGGTAATCTTATCTGCTATCATTTGTTCATCAACTTTTTTATATTAGGAATTCCAAATCTTTGTATTTTATCATTATATCTTGCTAGGCTCCTAGATAATCCAAATGTCGAACTTCATAAAGGCTGTTTGCCTGTGGATACTACTATCTCATGCTTAACATATCTAAAAGTAAACTCATTTTTACTTTCTGATGACAAAGTTCTTTACATTGCCTTCCTTTATTCTGTGGTGTCATCTTCCACACAACTGTCTAAGCTAAGAGTTTTCAGGAGCACTCTGATACTGCTTTTTTTTCCACTCAATTCCCATATTTAGTCAGTAACCAAAGTTTACTGATTCTACCTATGAAATAGGAAAAAAATGACTATCTCAAGAGCTATCAGTAATCTTTGTCATGTACTGAAACTATTGCACTATCTTAATCAGTTTCTCTGATTTATTTTCTTCCTTTCCCAATCTATTTTACATTCCCTCAAGAATTATCTTTCTAAAACTCAGTATTAAATTCATGTCACTGAAAAGCTATGATGACCCAGACTACCTATCAAATAGGTCTAAACCTCTCAGCATGGCTCTATATGGTTATTCAGAGTTCAGCCTATCTTTCCGCCTTCATTTCCTATAATTTTCATTTTCATTCCTTATTCCTAACCATATTCTCCAGCCTACTAGATTTCTTGAAAATTTAGAACACACATTTCTATACTCATGTTCTCATTTTCCTTGATTTTTTTACTTAGAAGGTGCTAAGATGACAAGGAAATAAATCAATAAGAGAAGGTCCATAACTTCAGCAAGAAAGACATACTTAATAAATTAAATTACTTAATTGCATACTATTCTTATTTGTATTAGATTGTACTTCAAGGAAATCTTATTTAAACATTTCAATTTGTGGGCTATGGGATAGTGGGATGGTTTCAATCTGCATTTGAGTCACTGGTTAAAAGGATAGCTATTTCCCTTAACCTGTGGAGCAAACACAGTGATGGCAGCAGCAGTATTTGCAAGAGCTTTCTGAGAAAACAAACAAACAAACAAACAAAAAAAGCTAGTCACTGGAACAAAATATAAATGGTAAAGTAAACTAGAAATGTTTTATAAGAAATGCGTTCTCTTATTTTTTGGTCTCCAGGGATCTGTTTTATTTTATATTAAAAAAAAAACTTCCTTATAGCTCTGGGGAAAAAAAAAATCCACACACATTTCTTTAAATCTCCTGCCACAGGTCAATGTCCTCTGCCTCTCTTTTATGTGTGAAATTAGGCCAAGTATTCTCCCAGTGATTTTCCATCCTTAATTTCCTTATCTGCAAAGTGGTAATATTATTATCCTTATAGATTTGATAGAAATAAATGAAATATAAAGTACATATCATAATGCTTGATGAATTAAAAGCAACACAGAACTTGGTACTCAAAAATTGTAGCTGTTCTTATGACTTCTAATAAAACTTATAAATGAGCCTTCTTTTCATCAGCTTGCCATGAATTAAATCCTTAACAGAATTACTAGCTTGTTTATGTGTGACTTCTTGAATTATTACATAAAGAGTATGTACATTTCTCTTTTAACCTTTTTCTATTATGTAATAGTTTTTCTAGATGTATCTACATATCCTGCTAGATATAAATAACCTGAAGGCAGAGTATCTGTTTTACTCATCTTTGTATACTCAATGCTTAAGTATGATGTCTGGCACATAGAAGGCCTTCAAAAAATTAATTAAACTGAATTGTTACAGGAAATGTGTAAGAAATCATTCAATATAATACACACTTGGTAGATTTATAAAATATTTTAAATTTTGTGAATAATATAAAGCAAAAAGAAATTAAGAAGAAAAGGAAGACTAACAACTGGCTTTCCAAGTGGTATCAACAAAGACAGAATGGGAAGAGCTAATTTAGATCACTGAATTTTAAAGCTGATGGCAACTATACAATTCCATCTGTTTAATCCCTCTTCCAATGCAATGTTCCTGACAAAATGGCTGTTCAGACTCTGATTAGAAAGTTTATAAAAAGTCTTTCCATGATTGGACAGTTTAATTTCCAGGAAGTTTTTCCCTGTATGGAGTTGAATGCTACCAACTATGATAGATTTGAAAATACAGAACCAGTTTACTCTCTTCTTATGTGACAGCCTATCATATATTTTCATCTCACTATCTCTCCATCTAGTTTGCAATCCCTACTTGAATTAACTTATTTATACTTCAGATTTCTAGAGGAACTAGACATAGATGGGCAATTTTGGTAATATTTTCTATTTAATCATATGAGCTTAAAAATGCAGTTAGCTAGATATATATTATTAAAAAATCAAGAAAAATGCAATACAGTTCTAGGAAAGATATTTTTCTTCATTAAATAAATAATCTTGCTTTTTTATCAAAAGGATATTAATACCAGTTTAACAATCATGTACTGTTACTACACTTAGATCTAAAATACATTGAGGAATAGGGAAAACATGCCTGAATTTGGGACACACTGTTATTTCTTCATCCATGCAAAAAGTGTTTATTACACGCTTACCATGTTTTGTGTGTGCAATTTGCCTAAATCAGCATTATTCAAGAATCACTAGACTATACATATATATATTTCTTTGCTTAGGACTTAAATTGTTCTAATAAATAACTATTGTCCTCCTTTATCAGATTGATCTAAAATTATGGAAATAATATTTATGAAAAATAGGTGATTTTTGTTTGTGATAAAGCTAGAGGCAAAGTGCCAGAGATTGCTTCTATAATACAACTAAATAAAGGCAGACATTCTGTTCTTGAGAGTCATCTATATGACATCTGCTGTTAAGTTATTTTCACCTTATCATTCAAGAAACACACCTAACATCACAAATTTCATAGTCTGTAATGTGCATAATTTACATGGCAATTGTTATGAAGATAAATATTTTATAAGATTCCTCCCATTCCAAATGATTTGACTTTTTTCTTTTTGTGGCATTCATACAAACGTGACTCAAGTTTTTATTTAAGTCTCTGATATTTAAAAAAATAAATGTCAGGTTATACAAGTGACTTCCTTTAACCCTTTTACATTTGTGATTTTAAAAAGTCATTGTAAGAGGGGCTGGGTTGTGGCTCAGTGGTATAGCACTTGCCTAGCATGTGTGAGGCACTGAGTTCGATCCTCAGCACCACATAAAAGTAAATAAATAAATAAATAAAGGTTTTAAATAAATAAAGGTTTTTGAGAAAAGCCACTGTAGAAATTTCTGGTTTCTGAGGTACACTAATACCAAACTACTTTATTACTCTCATACACAAATAGGTAGCAAGGATACTACTAATCCAAATGGTAGAAATAAACTGTTGTCTTCGATTTTAAAGATTCAAAGAAGTATTCAAATTTACATAATAAACTTAGTTATTAAAACTCATCAATAAGAAGATTACTCACCAGAAATGGGATTTTATTATCTGTTGCAATTTACTTATAACATAAAACATATAGCTGTTTATAACATAAAGCATAGAGACCAATAAGCTTTTTATATCTGCATTTTCAAATGAGATCAAGCTTACATATCACTTGTACACCTCTTCAAACACTGCAAAAGTGACTCATTTTAAATTATAATTTTTAGAATATGAAAAACTAATACTAATAATAGTCTGAGAATGCCAAAAGCTTGAAGAGCAGCTAGCTGAAAAACACGTGGACACAATGAAGTATGACAACTATATTAAAGGCAAGAAGTTTATGATGCTTATTTTCAATGAATCAATTAAGAAAATCTTTTGGAAAAGATCCCTTAAGTTCTGTATAGACACAATGGTTGGTACAGTTTTAAAGACTAAAAGTACCTTTTGTCAATAAAATATCCTATAGTTCTTATAAATTCTAACTGCTGTTAGCCTAACAATGACAGGTTAACATAAATCATCATTTCTAATATAAGTAGAAATAGGAATAAGCAATTTAAACATCTAAATAAAAGTTTTATAAAATCTTAAGAAAATACTTAGGTAAGAACTGACCTAGATGAAATTGTTCTCTTCTGGATTGGGGGCTACCACATACATTTACAGAATGAGTTTTTTTTTCCCTTCAATGTAATATGGCATCTCTGAGAAATATGGTTTTAAGAGCTCTGTGTTTTAATATAGTTTATATTATTGTTGTTTAGGAACTCCTAGGTCTTAGTCACATTATCTGGGTTTTGGGATCTTAATTTTTTGACACAATTTAATTCTTTAAAAATAGATACAATGAAGCAAATTCCCCAAACTGTCATTTATAATACCTGCAAAAGCTAGCTTTATGATGTGCTAACTTCTGACCCATGAGATACACATTTGAAAGTCTGAATTGTCGGTTAGTTTCTTTTAAATACAATATCATAAAATTAATTTCTTCCACAAGAAAATTTTCCAGGACAAAACAAGGGTGTTTCAGCTCTAGTAAACAATATTATGAAATTTGCTGAACACATTACCCACAGTTAGGACAGGTTCAACCTCAGTGTGTTCTTTTGGCAAGTTTTGGTAGAGCAGTCAAGTAACATCTGATATATACCAAAGTATTATCCTTGTTTAATAATACACACTATAATGTTTTTTCTAAATAGTTTTCTAATGTAATGAAGAAATATGATTGTATATAATAAATTGTTAGTTACATTCTTTAAAAGGTTTTATATTTTACACTTATTTCATTCAATATATTAAATTAACTGGGCTTTATATAGCTCAACTATTTCATTATCATGCTAAGCAAAAGGGTACTAGTTATCTTTTTTGTAATAAAGACTATAATATACTTCTATGCAGTATATTTTCCTGAGTAAACTAAAAACACATATGATAGCACCTTGTTAAAATATTGTCTGGTGTTATATCAATTTTGAAATATTACAAATATTATATCCTCAAGAGCCTGACAACTATGTATATGAAGACTTTTGTGTGTGTACATGTGCTGAGGATTGAAGTTAGAGTCTAATGGATGCTCTATCCTATACTCCCATCCCCAAAGTATATCATAATTTAATGCATACACTAAAAACTAGCAAACAAGAGTCTGTTATATAAGATAAAGGCAAAAAAAGCTCTGCATCAAGTTTTCTGCACTGATGGTTTACCTGTGGTCCTAAGGGCACCATTCCTCTTGGAGGAGTCATTCTCTGCATTGGCCCACCCATATTTGGATGTCCTAAAAAAAGTATGAAGATATTAGAAATGTAATGGTCATGAGTGCTAAACTGGCAGCTAGCCTCCTTCCTTCTAGGTGTATCTGTATCTTATTTACCAAGTGTTTGATGACCTCTTATTTTGGTTTCTGTGGTCAGATTCTGTGGTCACTATTTTACCTCTAACTGTCACCTACTCACATTCTCCCTTAATGTCCTGGTTGAAAATTTCTTCCTACTCTAGGTCGAGTAGAAAGAAATGCTTCTTTCCTAGCATTTGTTCCTCTTTCTAAAAATAGTACAACTGAACTTTAAATATCTGTAGATATTTAAATATCTTACAACATCTCTATGAAAGGACTTGATTATTGGGAATGTTAAACCAATGAAGTCATTACTTAGCATCCTCTTTGCTTTTGCCATCTTTCAGGTGGATTAACTTCTCTATCTGAAAAAGGCAGAGGAAATCATAAATGATATAATAATTTAGCTTCCTACTTGTTAGAAATTGTGTAAAGTATTTTAGCAGTTATTAATTAAAATACAGAATTTTGGACATTTATGTATTCTGTTTTTTATTATTACCACCCTTACTATTGTACATAACTAAAAGCTAGTTGAAAATATAAATCATTCAGCCATATTACTTGAAATTACAACTGGTAAAATTATGGAAGGCTTAATAAATAAAAATTTCATTAACAATAAAGAATTTCTCTTTGGTTCATTTTCATTTCTACATTAGTCACCTTGTTGTCGCGTTGGGTCCATTCCACTGGGGAGTAATGGCTGACTTCCTGGGACACCTCCAAGTGCCTAGCAATTTAGTAAACAAAATAAAAATTAAATATTGTAAAGATTTGTAAATAAGTGCTTTTAATATATATCATTTAATTCCTATAACTACATAATGCATTTAAGTATTTCTCAAAATTTTTATATTTCACAGTAATCTATAAATTTCATAGTTCTATATACTTAATACAAGTTCTTGGCTCTAAAAAGATTATCCTTTGCCCAATTTTGTGGCAAACAAAATAAGCATTTTGGGGAAAAGAAAAGTCTACACAAAAGCCATCCTATTTCTTCCTCAGAAGTATAATGATTTTTCTAAAATTTAATTTGCTAAAGTTACTGAAATACCTAATTTAGCTTCCAAGTAAGTTATTTGGGGGGCTGGGGTTGTGGCTCAGTGGTAGAGTGCTTGCCTAGCATGGGTGAGGCACTGGGTTTGATCCCCAGCACCACATAAAAAAAACTAAACAAAATAAAGTTATTGTGTCCATCTACAACTAAATATATATATATATTTTAAAAACAGTAAGTTATTTTTACAGAATATTTTACTTATTTGTTTTTTCAATAGAAACAAGACTAAAATGCCAACAGACCAATGTATTTTTTATTTTAGTCACATTTGACCTAAGAAATGATTAAGAAAAATATTCCTATTAAGCTCAAACAATTTGGTTATTTATTTATTTATTTATTTTAAATAGATGAATGGATTAAAAATGTGGCATTTATACACCATGGAGTATTACGCAGCACTAAAAATGACAAAATCATGGAATTTGCAGGGAAATGGATGGCACTAAAGCAGATCATGCTTAGTGAAGCTAGCCAATCCCTAAAAAACAAATACAAAATGTCTTCTTTGATATAATGAGAGCAACTAAGAACAGAGCAGGGAGGAAGAGCAGAAAGAAAAGATTAACATTAAACAGAGACATGAAGTGGGAGGGAAAGGGAGAGAAAAGGGAAATTGCATGGAAATGGAGGGAGACCCTCATTGTTATACAAAATTACATATAAGAGGTTGTGAGGGGAATGGGAAAATAAACAAGGAGAGAAATTAATTACAGTAGATGGGGTAGAGAGAGAAGATGGGAGGGGAGAGGAGGGAGGATAGTAGAGGATAGGAAAGGTAGCAGAATACAACAGTTACTAATAGGGCATTATGTAAAAATGTGGATGTGTAACCGATGTGATTCTGCAATCTGTATTTGGGGTAAAAATGGGAGTTCATAACCCACTTGAATCTAATGTATGAAATATGATATGTCAAGAGCTTTGTAATGTTTTGAACAACCAATAAAAAAAAGAAAAAAATCAAACAATTTGGTTAGACAGGAAAAGGAAACTAGAACTGAAAAAGATTAAGATTAATAAGGATTGTTTTACGCTGGAATACAAAATAGATAAGGTTTGCTTTATGCTGGGATACATACTAAACACAGTTTCTAACAGTTGTCTGAGCTGCATGTAGAAGTGAATCCACCTACTAGAGATTTAAATTTGCTGATGCTATGAGTATCCACACATCATAATGAGAACTTCTATAAAGATTTGCTAATTTAACTTAAAATTAGAAAATCTTATTTAGTTAAATATTCAAATATTTCAGAGAGATTTAACATTGATAAACTTACAGAACCAGATAAGAACTGTTTCCTTAATTGTTATCATTTGCAATGCAGTAAAGAATAATAATTTCTTAATCCACTTTCATAATTCTTTTAACTTTTTGTTTACAGCACACCCAATATATATCTATTATAGAGTTCCAATTATGAGCTTTTCCTTGCTTACTTCTCTAGGCTAATTTTTTGTTATTGGCACATTCACATTCTAATCTTCACCTATACAAATTTCCTTTTCTCCTATTCATGTTTTCATCAATAATATCCAAATGTCAACCATTAGAACAAAGACAAATGCACCAATTTTTTTAAAAAAGGAAAGAAAAACAAGACAAAATACAAATCAAACTTAAAAATCTTTCCTCAGAATGCTCAAAGTGGCCAGTGTTGACATCTTTTAGATCTCAGCGTTGGGATCACTTTCTAACAAATTGTCTACTACAGCCCCAGCCTGAGGGTTTAGTCCTCCATATATATAGTGTGTGTTTAAAATTTCAAACTTACAAAAAATTGACTGAACAGTACATAAAATCACCATATAATTTGACCCAGTTCCCCAGTTGTTAATATTTCATCACATTTGTCTTATTTCCACCCTTTTTCTCATTATCCATTTCTGTTTGTTCCTGTCTGCTGTCTGTCTATCCATCCATCCATCTACATATGTGTATATGTGTCCACATGCATGCACCCACACACACACATACACACATACCTGTATTTCAGATAGCCATTAGGCATCAATATCTGGATTATCAGAGTATTCTTATTAATTGGACACACCACTTTTAGACCCTCTCAATAAACAATGAGTTTGAAAATCTAAGTATGTGTACAGGTACAAACATATGCATACTCATGTACATCTATAACTAATTTTTATCTCTATTTGTGTGTATGTATATGGCATATCTGTATGCCATAAATTCAGTAATACAATAAATCCATAATCTCTAGTTGAAATCAGATACCTGAAGATTATTGTCAGCCCTCTTCCTTTCTCATTTGTAAATATCTAACACTGTAAAACCTGGCTTTCATTATTCTCAATATGTGTTCTTATTTACTAATCAGTGTATGTAATATAAATCACATCATAACCACAATGGCCACTTTCTATCTTTTCATAGCCTCTTTCTCGCTCCTGGATTTCCTAGCATGGAGGGAAGGCACAGACTTTTTTTAAATGTGTTCTTAGAAGATATACCTCACTTTTACAGAACTTGTATACCACCATAACTTATTTTCTTCTCTATTTAATCTCCAGACTGTAACCTCTGTAAGCATGGGGCCCTATCTGTTCCAACTAGCACAGAATGATAAATAATTATTTAAGGAATAAAATTTAGATTAGATAATTTTAGAAATAATTAGTGATACAACTGTAAGCATAGAACTAACTTCAAAGAATGAAGACAAAAGTAAAATATTTAATTCTTAGCTGGGTATGGTGGCTCAAGTTTGTAATTCCAGCAACTCAGGAGACTTAGGTTGGAGGATCACAAGTTTGAGGCCAGCTCCAGCAAGATTTTGTCTCGAAGTTAAAAACAAAACAAAACAAAACAAAACAGCTGGGTATGTAGCTCAGTATTGGGGTATCCATGGGTTCAATCCCCAATATGAGGAGAGGTATGGTGGAGGTGGGAGGGGAGATTTGATTCTTTAAAAGCACCAAAAGGAGTAAAAAAGGAAACTAAAACTGAATAGGTATAAATCTAGGAAGACAACCAAAATCAGTATCTCCTCAAAATACATGAGAGTTTCAAGAAGAAAAAAGGAGCCAATACCATTAATAGTTATAAAGAAATGAGGGAAGAGGAGAATTGGAAATATATGACTAATCAACATTATTTTCAATCGTAAACTTGAAGTTCTTGCTTTTTTAAGTTTTCTCATTCTTAAGAACTTTGACACTTAATTCCAAGTTTCATTGTAGACAATGATGTTTTTTTTGCTGGCAATGGTTTTCTTCAAAATTTTACTTTTTCTAATTTATCTTAGAATAGCAGAACAATTGAAAAGTCTTTCTTGTTTCTACTCATCACTTAATAATGTAGCATAATCTTATAAAAATCTTGAGCAATGTAAAGTTGTCTTTCAAAACGAGTCTCTATAAATTCTTGAGCCATTAATGTTTATCTTTCAGAATAAGTCAAATCTCTATCCTTTTAAAATACCTTTTATCAGTCCTGTGATAACCAGATGACAGCTTTGTTCATCAATGGGAATAACTGATGTGTTCCTTAAACCCTTAATATCAGAACAAATAAACTTATGCATCTTGTGGTTGAGATGTTTGCCATAATTGTAACATGTTAAATGTATTACATTCAGACCTGTTTAACTAGTTGGAATTTTGGCACATGTTGTTTGTTCTATAAAAGATCTTTACTTTCATAGAAAAATAACACTAATTATGAGGATATGTAAAAACAGCATAGTATCAATGATAATAAACACTTGTGAACCAGTGTATATGAATTATGCCAAATTCCTTATATTTATTATTTTATTCAATCAATGCTTACAATAATTTTTTGAGGATATTACTATTAATCCTTTTTGATGATGAAGATTATGATTTGTTAAATTTGTTCACAGCTAAACTATTGATAAGTAAGTAGAATCAAGGCTTATAATCACATCAACACATTCTAAAAGTACTGAAACACAAAATGTAAACCCTAGGATTTAAAATAAATGAAGTAATAGAAATTTTACCAAAGCAGAGGTAATTAAATGGAGGAACTGCTTGCTTCATAAAAGAATTATTTCATCTATAAAGGATGCCTCAGGATTTCAGTGATAAGATCCTCTAGGAACTTAAGGTCTGGTATATATTTCCTAGACTAAACACTCTCTGATGATGAAAAAAATTGTGAATTTCTCAACGCTTTCAAGATATAATTTAGTTAACCTGATTGTCCATCACAAGTTTTTAATAGGTCTTTCAATTATATGATATGAAGTAGAATTAAGATAATCAAGAAATGTTAGAACTAGAAGGGATTTTAAAAACATCTGAATCTATTCTCTCATTTTATGGGTAAGAAAAACAAAGCCTAAAAGGTCACCTGCTCAGACTCATACATGACTGGTTTTTGGACTGAAGGTGTATTACCCACCTAGGTCCCTTGAACAATACTACCATTATTTTCTTTTTTCTCTAAAAATCCATCATCAATAGGGAAGATATCGAAATACAGAAATATTATTTAGGGTAAGACCTTTTGTTCCTATATATAAGTCAACATTTGATATATATTTTTAACTTTTTGATTTTAATCACTCAACTATGAAGATGAATGTAATAGCCCTTTGTCACATGCAACTATTTTGATTTAAATTTACTAAAATTATTCAAGTTAAAAATTCAGGTCATACCAGTCACATTTCAAGTGATTAAACATGCTATTGCACGTGACAGTACAGATATAGAACATTTCCATCATGTCAGAAAGTTCTATTGGGTGGTGTTACATTAGAATATCAGCTTAATAAGAAAGGGTATTTTCCTTAGTTTATTCAGTGACATCCCCACATTTAGAATGGTGTCTAGTACATAGTAAGCCTCAAAGAATAGCTATTGAATTTTTTTTTTCCTGTGAGTGATTTTGAATAGTCAATGAATGAGTGACAATGCATTCTTTAGGTTGGACTATATCCAAAAAAATATATTTGAATCTAAAATAATGAGATATGTTTTGATGGAAATTAAATATTATATCACAAATCTCCAGATAACTCAAACTGGGTAAGATTATATACTGTTCACTGTCTAAGCTTTTCTTGGTTTGGGAAAGAGACGGTCATTATTATTATTATTATTATTAATTTTGCCATACATACTGAATTTTTTTACTTACTTTGTTCTATAAAGGTAGAAAATAATTGAAAGAATGTGTATGTGTGTGTGTGTGTGTGTGTGTGTGTGTGTGTGTGTATGTTTGTGTGTGTGGCATAACCCATAAACTAAATATTTATTTTTTCATGAAGAAAAAATATGCTTTGAAGATGGTCTCATTGGATTTTAAATAGTTATTTAAGTATATTAATAGTAATCGTCATAATAAAAATAAGAAGCTCCTAATGACAGAAAGTGATATTTTGACGGCCAAAAAAAACCCTACTTTATGCTTTGCAACACTACTCACTAATTTATATTAAACATGTTAAAATATTTAATTTTCATTTATTATTATTATTATTATTTTGGTACTGGGAATTGAATCCAGTGCTTTACTATTGAGATAAATCTCCAGTCCTTTTAATTTTGAGACAGAGTCTTATTAAGATGCTGAGGCTGACTTTGAACTTACAATCCTCTTAGCTCAACCTCCCATGTCACTGGGATTATAGGTGTGTGCCACCATGCCTGACTTCATTTTTAATTTTTAAAATTAGAAATTATCTGGAGTGATAAGACTCCTATTATTTATTCTATAGAACAGATTTCTCTTATTTGTTTCATATTGATATCACTAAATAAAAGTTAAATTCTACATATGAAAAGTTTTCTAAAAATAGAAAATTACTGGTAAAGGACATGTGAAATACTATTTATCTTAAATAATAGAACATGTAATGAAGAATAACTATGCATTTTGCTTGAAATGTACGTCTTGGTTGCATGGGGATATGGTAAATTTATTTTCAATATCTTGAGTAAGTGTCCAAGCAAAATTTTTTTTTTTGTTCAAATGCATGCTAATATTTTCCATATCTGAAAAGTAAGTCTTATTAAGATCTGCTTATCTTTTGCATCCATTGTATTTTTCTTTTTACCAATATGAACTGTACATTAAATATTACCAAAGGACAATCATATATATATGTAATTACCAGATGAATAAAATATTTGTATTTTCATTTATCTATTTATATAATTAATAATATCTTTCTCTAATCACAGATGTTATACCAGCTCAATTCAAGCCTTAAAAAAGATTGAAATTTTTAAAAAGCAAAATTCACTCATAATCCTACTACTCAGAAATAAAGGATATGGTCTTTACAGGTTGTTTTTGACAAATGTTAGTATATGTGTGGTAGGAGTAAAGATGAATGAGAGAAAGTTTGTACATTTATGTAACAAAGGTGATATATTTACATATGTTTTTTATATATTACATATTTTTACATTTGGTAATACTATAGTATTATCATAAACATGTTAGCACATCAATGTTTACTTCTATAGCATGTCTTTTAATAATTGTACTCTATTTCAATTTTTAAATATAATTTATTTAACCACTCAACTATTATTTGACAGATATGTTTGAAGGTCTCAGTAGAATGGCCAGTTGTAGTATGTTTTTAGAATATTGAATTCAACTTCAGCATATAAAATGGACAACAGGTTTTACTATATGTTACCTCAATTTTTGATACTTTTTTCAGGAATGGAGAGAAATAGAGTATTAATCTGCAAAATTACACAGGATCACCAAATCAATAGTTTATCTTAGTATTACTCACTTCATTAACAGTCACTGTATTTCTGGTTGTCTTGATTCTTCAACATAGTGTTGAATACATGCTGTAAATTTTTTTGGATTAGATATTTTATCCATGAATAAAAGAATAAAGACCTGTTCTACTCTAGGTTATGTTTCAATAAGGTCCCCTTCTGAGAACTGAACCAAGTTCAATGTAAAATTGTATAGTCTGATATATTTTGTAGATTTAATTTATTTTTTTATTCATATAAATGTTTATTAATTTATATTTATTACCTGTTATATTTTTTGTGGTTTGATTTTCAACATTTTAGATACTATTACCTGTTTTTATATTTTTCAGCATAGTAATATCAGACCACATTCTGAACACCCAGTCCTATAAATATACAGACAGTATAAACTATTATGGATTTAGTCTGAAATAAAAAAAAAGATTGGAAAATCCCGAATTAAAATCTGTAGTCAAATTAGTAACTATAAGTTGTAAAGGGTATGTTTATTAAAGATATATCTTTCATATATTCAAAATGAATCGTCAATCCTACTGAAGAGGTTAATATTTCACTTCCTACTTTCTTAGAAACAATATATAAATTTTACTAAATCATGATCAATTTAAATGAAACCTAAATTTAAAATATTTTGATATATCATTCTAATTAGACAACAAAATAGTTGACAATTCTATTTTAATGTCTACATAATGACATAGAAGAATCATCTTTGAGCTTGAAAGGGTCATGCTCCAAATAGATTAAAAATTTTCTACAATAATATTATTCAAAGTAGTAACATGAGTATTTAAAAACAGCATAAATATAATCACTTTAAGTTTGGACAACAGATATCTGGATTACTGAAGTTTAACTAAATATGCGTATGAGTTGGTGGGTATAACAAAAAAGAGCCACTCATAGAGGAGAAGAATTGTTTTAAAACATGTTTAGGTAGTAAAGACTTTAAAATTTTTGAAGAAAGACAGCCTGTATAATAACTTTATTATCTTCAAATTTTAAAAATGTTTCCTTATAAATTCCAAAGACGTTACATAGTTTTTCTTAAAAAATGTCAAACGATCTAGATTTACAATTTCACATTCCTACCAACAACCTCTTCTTAGAAGTGTGTCTTAAGTTTTGTTAGCCTCTATAGATACGAAACCTAGCACAGTATCTTACAAATGTCAGGCATTTTGACAATGTTAAATGAATGCAATTATTCAATGCATAATTCAAAACCATTTTCATCACTGCTACAGAATATATAGAATTGGAAATATTCTGGTAATACACAAAAATTTCACATTTTGCTAATTCACATTTTCAGGAACTTCCTAGACTTATGCTATACAAAAAAGCTAGGGAAGGGTATTTGAAACATCATGTAAACTCCATCAAAGATGCAAATTTCTATTCTCTAAAAAGAAATTTAAAATACTTAGACAACTCTATAGGTAGATATGATTGTCAATATATACGGGTTCACTCATAGAGAAAATATTAATTCCCATATGTTGAAGCATTTGTGTACTTCTCTTTTTTACTTCATGGATCATTCCCTGGTCCAATGTACTGAATTGTGGATTCAGTCTGTAGGAGAAAAATGCTGTAGCTGCTAATGTGAAGAGTGGCAAGCATCAAAATATGGGATGACTCAGCATTGGTTTCTGCTTAAATTTATCCCTTGGGATGGGGGTCTTGGTACTTGGCTGTGCACTAGGATTGGAGAACAGCAGCATATTGGGAAACTTCAAAGGCATAGCATAATTTAAGCATAAGTTTGGAATGGAGAAGCACAATTTTGTCACTATGAAGTGAATTAGCAACTAACTACCTTGCTCCACTTTGATAGTAAAAAAAGTGAAAAAGGAAAGAGAATAAGAATGAAAAGGAATTTATTGTGATAAGAGGGTCTACTTTATATTGGGAATATTACTACAGTACACAATAACAGAATTAGAGAATATGACAATTATTTGTGAAAATTATTTTCATATAAACATACCATACCATCACTTAATTTCTGCTTTTATTATATACACACAGGCACACTGCCTGTATCCTCAAGTAAACAACAACTCCATAAGTAAAAAAAATTGTATTTTATTCTCCTTAGTAAATAAATATTGATTTTAAAAATAAGAACAAACTATTGTGGAACTTTAGAACTCTTGTGACTAAAATTGGAAGCTTTATTGTTAAATATTTGCTTATTAATAAATCTAACTCTTCTAGAAGTAGCTAATTATTTGCCTGAGATGACATTATAACTAGGCAACATTTATATGAGTGTTAGAGCCATGATGTTGAAGCTATATTATATGAAAGTAAACCAAGATACATTCACTGAAAATTCATTGTCATCTTTTAAATGAAAGGATAATCAGCATTTACCAAAATTATCTAAATCTTTAAAATTAGGATCAAAGTATAAGGTAGACTCCAAAGGTTGACAAACATTTTCTGTGAAGATCCAGACAGTAAATATTTTACCATTGCAAACCAAATGTGTTCTCATCATGACCACTCAAATCTGTACGGTCGTGTAAATGTAGCCACAGAGAACACATAAATAAATTTATGTGGTACCATTCTAATAAAACTTTATTTACAAAAATAGCCTATAGGCAATAGTTAGACAACCCTTGAAGTAGACTATATATTACTAGAAGTAGCATTAAGTGAGGTAGAGAAAGGATAATTTTATATTTTATCTGATAAGAAATATTTGTGACATTTTCAAGATCTTTATCCATTTTTTAAAAAAACTTAAGTAGCACACAAATCTTACCTGATTAGGTATCCTCAATGGGGGCCTTGGACCTCCAGGGTACCGAGGTGACATAAAAGGCTATTGAAGTAAAACAAATAAATAAGCAAACAAAACAAAAAACCAGAATAGTACAATGCAAAAAACAGTTCTGAAAATAAACTACTTTTTAAAAATTTTAGAATTATACAAAATGTAAACCAATTTACTTTCTTATGTGACTGCTTTCAGCAGAATAAATGTTTCCAAGAAAAATTATCACCCTATTTTTTAAAAATAGTTTTTTAGTTGTAGATGGACACAATATCTTTATTTTTATTTATTTATTTTTATGTGGTGCTGAGGATCAAACCCAGGACCTCACATCTGTGAGGCAAGCGCTCTACCACTGAGCTACAACTCCAGACCATCATCCTATTTTTATTTTGTAGAATAGTTGCAAATTTTTCCAGAGAAAATATAAAAATATCAAAGATAGTAAACTAACTACAGTGAACTTTTTAGAGTTATGAATTGTTAAGATAATAATGATAATAATATCTAATTGGCCAAAAGATTTTTGAAAAGGCAAATGAATCTCAATAAAGACTTCAGGAGAAAGCTTTTAAGATATTTCATTATACAATTAAGTTCTAAATATAAACTTTTGACACAATTGTAACATTTGATTATCAATTTCCTTTAATGACTATAAGTTTGCCAAATTTAATCTTTTCTTTTGTAATTGTTTATAATGGCAAAGAAATTTCAGGATTTACTATAAATTTTAAAGTTAATATTTCATTGCATATTTTGAACCTACAGATTATGATGTATATATATTTAACCAAAGAAAAAATGGTCTCTTATTAAAAGTCAAGCTAATTTATGTTGTTGGATGAATCAGTTGCTCTCCTAAAATGTGTTGAATCTTTCAATCCAGAAATTGAAAAATGTCCTAAATGTATCATTTTAGTGATTGTATAATGTTGGAGAATATTTTATGTCACTCAGATGTGAGAACCAATTTTTTTACAAGTTTATAAATTATGCAGAATTCCATTTTTGTTGCATTTTTAAATCACTGAAAATGTATAATTTTGTTTACTGATAATCTCACTACATAATTAATTAAACATAAGATTCCTTACATGTAACATAAGCAGGTTATTAACTCAAAAAGGGTTGCATATTATTAAATAAATATAAAGAATTATTTAATATAAATTGAGACTAATTTAACAGGTAGCAAGTAGATAAGGTATGGGCAAATCAAATTTAAAGCACTTTATAAAATTAAATCCTATATTTATACTGTATTAGAAATAGGCCTATAGTTTATGCTCAAGACTACATGTTTTCTAGATCTGTTTCAAAAGTAGTCTCTGAAAAAGAATATCTAAAAATTTCTGCCAGACAGATTTTTTTCTAAAGTATCTTTTTTTAATACACCATTGGTTTTTAAAAATATTTCTATAGTTGTCAATAGACCTTTATTTTATTTATTTACATGTGGTGCTGAGAATCGAACTCAGGGCCTCACATTGCTAGACAAGCGCTCTACCACTGGGCCACAACAGTCATCTATAGTATCTTTTAAAGGGTCTGACAAATCAACAAGAGGAACTTTCTAATTAAGCTAGAAATTTGGCTTTTTGTTCACTGTGTTCCTATATGTTCATATGTGCACAGGAATTCATTGTATATGGACAGAGAAAAAAAGGAATTATTCAGATAGTAGAGTAATCTGGAGCTGACAAAATTTAGGGAGATACAGCAGTTTTAACAGTGTATTTTAAAATGTTTAGGTTTCACATATTTGATTAAAATTGGCTTCCTTTTTCATTTCTGAAACTCTATTCTAAATTGGATTTATAAGTAAACTACATACTGACAGCTAGACACTTATTCTAAAATTCACTCCCCCTCTGTTATATTCTCTTTCCTTTCAAAATCACCAAACTTCACTTATGAAACTATCTTGTAAATTTTGTTTGCACTTTTGAAATTTAATAATTAGATACTGTGCCACTGGTTTTGTAATGGATGCCTTTATTTTACAATGTGATGTTTCATAATATATTCATTAACTCAAAGTATAATATCAGTTTATTGAAATATGGAAAAAATAAAAATTTACTAATACTTCCTATCTATAACAGAATCACTTTGAAATGAAAGGTGGAAATTATGTGGAAAATATTACTAAATACCAAAAGTTGGGATAATACTAAGTGCTTTATTTGAAATGGAGAATTTGATATTTCCATGTTCATCTGAATGCAAAAAGGTGTTACAGTGTTTGATTTTATCTCAATAAATGCATAAAAAGCATTTGACAAAATACAGCATTCATTCATGTGCAAAACACTAGAAAAACTAGGGATAATAGGAATATACCTCAACATTGTAAAAGGTATATATGCTAAACCCACAACCAACATCATTCTAAATAGAGAAAAATTAGAAGCATTCCCTCTAAAACCTGGAAAAAGACAAGGATGCCCTCTTTCACCACTTCGATTCAACATAGTCCTGGAAACACTGGTCAGAACAATTAAACAGAAGAAAGAAATTAAAGGAATATGAATAAGGAAAGAAGAACTCAAACTATCCCTATTTGCCAATAATAACATGATTCTATGTTAAGAAGACCCAAAAACTCCACTAGAAAACTTCTAGAACTTATAAATTAATTCAGCAAAGTAGAAGACACAAAATTAACATCTATAAATCAATTGCATTCCTATACATCAGTGGTGACTCAAGTGAAATACAAATTAGGAAAACTATCCCAATCACAATAGCTTCAAAAAAAATACATGGGGATAAATCTAACAAGAGACCTCTACAATGAAAACTAAAGAACTCTAAAGAAAGAAATTAAAAAAGACCTTAAAAGACAGAATAATCTCCCATGTTCTTGGATAGGCAGAATTAATATTGTCAAAATGAGTTTGTTACCAAAAGCACTATACAGATTTAATGCAACTCCTATTAAGTTTCTGGTGATATTCTTCACAGAAATAGAAAACAGTATAAAATTCATTTAGAAAAATAAGAGTCCCAGAATAGCTGAAGCAATCCTCAGTGAGAAAAGTGAAGCAGGAGGCATTGCAATATCAGACTTTAAATTTTACTACAAAGCTGTAGTAAGAAAATCAGTATGGTATTGGCACAAAAACAGACATGAAGACCAATAGTACAAAATAGAAGACATAGAGACAAACCCACATAAATACAATTATTTCATACTAGACAAAGGAACTACCAACAAACACTGGAGGAGAGAGAGCCTCTTCAAAAATGGTGCAGGAAAACTGGAAATCCATGTATAACAAAATGAAATTAGACCCTTATCTCTCACCTCGCACAAAACTCAACTCAAAATGATCAAGGACTTAGGCATTAGACCAGAGACTCTGAACCTACTAAAAGAAAAAGTAGAGTCAACTCTCCATCATGTGGACTTAGGAACCAAATTCCTCAACAAGACTCCTAAAACATAAGAAATAAAATCAAGATTCAATAAATAGGATAGTATCAAACTAAAAAGCTTCTTCATGCAAAGGAAATAAAAATGTGAAGATAGAACCTACAGAATGGGAGAAAATCCTTGCCACCTGTACCTCAGATAGAGCATTAAACTCCAGGATATACAAAGAACTCAAAAAACTTAAGACCAGAAAATAAATAAACAAATAGATAAGCAAAGCAATCAATAAATGGGCAAAGGAACTGAACAGACATTTCACAGAAGAAGAAATTCGAATGGTCAACAAATAAAAAATGTTCAACATCACTAGCAATTAGAGAAATGTGTATTAAAACTACACTGAGATTTCATCTCACTCTAGTCAGAACAGCAATTATTAAAAATACAAGTAACAATAAATGTTGGTGAGAATGTGGGGGGAAAGGTACATTCACACATTTTTGCCGGAGGGACTGCAAATTGGTGCAACCACTATGGAAAACAATATGGAGATTCCTCAGAAAACTTGGAATGGAACCACCATTTGACCCAGTTATCCAACTCCTCAGTTTATACCCAGAGGACTTAAAATCAGCATACTATAGTGATGTGGCCACATCAATGTTTACAGCAGCTCAATTCACAATAGCTAAGCTATAGAAGCAACCTAGGTTTTAGAAGACTTAAGAAACGCCACTAGAAAACTTTTAGAACTCATAAATTAATGATGAATTTATGAATTCATCATAATGGATGAATGGATAAAGAACATGTGGTATATATACACAATGGAATATTCCTCAGCCATAAAGAAGAATAAAATTATATCATTTGCAGGAAAATGTATGGAACTGAAGACTATCATGCTAAGTGAATTAAGCTAATCCCCCCAAAATCAAAGGCTAAATATTCTCTGTGATATGTGGATGCTGACTCACAATAGGTGGTGGGAGAGAGGAGGTTCATGGGATTGGACAGGGTAGAGTGGAGGGAAAGGAGGTGTGATGAGAATGGGAAAGACAGTAGAATGAATCAGACATAACTTTCCTATGTTCATATATAAATACATAACCAGTGTACTACATCATGTACAACCACAAAAATGGGAATTTATACTCCATGTATGTATGATGTTAAAATACATATTCCACTGTCATGTATAATTTAAAAAGTACATAAAAGAGTATCAGATTATAAAAAAAGATGTTATAGTTATTATTTAATGGAATATTTGGAGCAAATTTTTTTCTCTGGTGGATGGCATTGTGAATGAACATATGTTAGTGGGATTGTCTGTACTTTCCTAGTGATTAAAGGCCCTATCAAGGGGTGCTGTGAGGCAGAGTCAGCTTATGGGGTAGCATTATAAAATTATAATTTTGTGTTATTTCAATATTAGCCTGAAATATAAAGATTAGTATATTGTGGATGGCTGTAAATATTTATATTAACAAATATTAGCGGGTGTGATAAGGGATAAGGATAACAATTACTAAGACATAAACCATCTTTACAAAAGAATTGGAAAAACTATTACCACCCTTTCTAGAGAAATAGGAAAACCTAGTCAAAAAAAGAAATATACCAATAAACAATGGTGATCTTTGTTGTATTGCATTAATAGTCAATTGGGAAAATAACAAAGCAGAAATTATTGATTAATAGGTACAGTAAAATTCGCTAATTCAACACATATTTATTAAACACCCACAAAAGCACTATTCTAAGTGGTTGGAGATATCTTTGAACAAAGCAGATGAAGATCCTTCCCCATTGTTTAGGATTTTTCAAAGTTCCTAGTCTTGTGATTAAAAGGAAAAACAATTTTCTGGAAAAAATATCCTCTATATCTGGCTAGATCTTGAACAAACAGAATGTTCAAAGAACACAAAGAAAATAAAATTTTATTCTGGTGCCTTTCCTCAGAAGTCATATATCATCCCTACCTGATAGCACATGCAGTTAGTTCTATGAATGACTAAAAATTAAAGCTATACTTCAAAAAAGTTTACAAATTTGGTAAAATGTATGAGGTAAGAAGGTTTTTAAGATAAACTGGGTAGCATAGTTAGTACTCTGACATATGGAAACTGCATTAACAGGCATACATTTTTGTTTTGACCTGTTTCAATTATCTGCCTCTGGTATGGATTTAATGTATCTCTACAAAGTACCTAAACTCTAATCCCCAGTATCTATTTGGAGGTGGGGCCTTTGAGAGGTAATTAGGTCATGGGCTCTCATGAATGGGATTAGTTCCCTTACAAAAAGAGGCACACATGATCTCTCTCTCCCTCTCTCCCTCTCTTCCTCCCCCCACCCCCCATTTGAGAATCTGACCCTACAAACCAGGAAGATGGCTCTCACCTTGAATACTGTGATCTTTAGTTTTCTAACCTATAAAATTCCAAGGAATAAATTTCTATTTAAGCCACCCAGTCTATGGTATTATTTTGATGGCTACCTAAGGCAGCCTAGAAGGAATGGGATGATGAAGAATGAAAGGAATAAAAATAAATATACTTTCAGAAAATCAATAGATATTTGATGAGAAAATAAAAGAAAAAAATATTCTAATAGAAATACAAATCAAGTGCCCAGATGGCCCTCAAGTTGTCTTATAGAGAAAAAAAAATTATACCTCTTAGAATCATAATTTATTTCAGAGTGGATGTCATTCAATTTTAAAGGATTTTTATTTTCTACTATACCAAGAATTATTCATGGAATAATTCATGGAAGCAGAATTATTCATGGAACTTCTGCTTTCCTAAAAGAGACTTCCCCTTACTCCTTGCTGTTTCTGCTAGTGGAAAATAGTAGTGTCCCTTTTCTCATTTGATCTTTCAAGAGTGCTTAAGTAGTTCATCTCAATTCCCTAAGAATTAGAAGGAACCAGTTTTTCTTTTCCCGTACACTAATTGAAGGTAGATTTCTCAGTCCAATTTTTTTCCTGCTCTGAAGGTTCTAGGCACCTCAATGGAACTATTTTATAAATGACTTGCCCAAAGTGAAATTACAGGTGATATAAACCATTTTATACCGTCCTTTATTTTATTTTTATTTTTTATTTTTGAAACCAGCGACTGAACCCAGGGGCACTTAGCAACTGCTATGTCCCCAGACCTTTTTTAAAAAATATTTTATTCAGGGACAGGGTCTTGCTAAATTGCTTAGGGCCTTTGCTAAACTGCTGAGGCTAGTTTTTGTAATCCTCATGCCTCAGCCTCCTGAGTCGCTGGAATTTCAGGCATGCGCCACCATGCCCAGCTCTATTCCCTAATTCTTTTAAGATATACATGATAAAACTTTACATCTCAAATGACATATTGCTCAACTGCAAATATTCTCTATTTCTTATGATGATTCTGTACTTTCCTTTCTCTGCCAAATAAACATCTATCAGTTCCTCAAGGGCCAGTTTAAATGTCACTCCCTCTTCAAAGAATCTCTACAGGCTTGTTTCCCTCGAATTCCTTAGCATTTTGTTTATATCATTTATCATATAGGATTTAATGTGTATGCTTTGACATGAGGGAAATCTACTTCAGAGGAAAGAACACAAAATATTAGAGCAAGTAATGTTCAGGGCATTAACTTAAAAACTTGGTATTTCTTAGAATCCCTGAGACTGGTATAGTCATGTATAAATCAACTAATGCCTTAATTTAAATATTTCAGTTTGGCTTTAGAAATTTTTAAAATATTAGTTCTGAAATATAGTATGATAATAAGGATAATTTAAAATAATTAAAAAGTTAAAATATAATTTTTTAAAAATGTCAATCACTTAAATACTTTCTGTATTCTATATATTATGAGCTCAATTTAGAATAAATCAGTGAGGGAGTACTCGATACTAGTTTCATTACAATGCACAAAGTTAATATTTAGGACAGTTTATACTTCAGAAAACTCAGACACATTCTAAAACATAAAATTACATAGAACTTATCTAATTTAAAATAACTCTGGACTTTTTTCTTTTCTTTTTTTTGTATTAGAGAATGAACTCAGGGGCGCTTAACCACTGAGCCACATCCCCAACCTTTTTTACCTTTTTAAAATTTGAGAAAAGAATCTCATTAAGTTGCTCAGAGCCTTGCTAAGTTGCTGAGGCTGTTATTGAACTTGTGATCCTCCTGCCTCAGCCTCCTGAGTTGCTGGGATTATAGGCCTGAGCTACTATACTGGAAAGTCTAGCTTTCTTCAGGACAAAATTATTCATGTGAAATTTGCTTCTAAATTTAAGAAAACTTTTTTAAATGACCAAAATGCAAAATTACAAAGTTGAAGAAAAAATGAACTTAACAAGATAATTTAGCAAGTGAATATTTGCTTAACAAATGACTTTGCATTTCATAAAATTACTCCAAGTTTTATAAGCTGTTAAACAAGAATGATAAAATACAACTTACAGAATCTTATTTAAATGTCTTATGACATAAGTTAAAGCAGAAGTTTTCCTTTGTAGAGTTTATTAACCCAATTTCCTCATTTTATGCAAAAGAAAACCAAAGACAAAATTTCTTAACTGCTGTATTAGTTATCTTACCTCTATAGCTCTCTGATTTAGGAATACCTTTATAGAATAATTACATGTACACACACACTTATTCTTATCACCAACTGAACACACATAAGCCTGACTTGGTACTTACTCTCAGGCCACCCTAGCAAGTGTGCAACCATTTATTAAATGTAAAATTCTTAACCACTCAAACATAAAAAATTGGAAAGGCAGCGGTATTTCAGGTAAACAAGTTATTTTGCATATAAAGCACTAATTAGCATGTGCTCTTGATTCACCAGACTAAAAGTAATGCCACAAATTTAACAAGATCTCCATCTCTTAAATATTTTTGGTGCAATATTGATAATATATTATAGTCTTTAATATATTGTTTGTGCTTTTACTATAACTGCTGACAGGAATAGGGAATGGAGATTAATGGAAATGGTATTATTAGAAGAGTATCATCATCATAATAAAAATGTTTATTATAATGTGATAAGCCATAATGGGATTCATGAGGAAGAGAAAGAAGTGGCTAGCACATTCTAAGAATGTAAAGAGCAAGAATTCAATAAATATTTAGTTGGTTCATTAGCTGGCTCATTGACTGAGTGATGAATAACATTGATGGTAGACTCCCCAAACCAGCAAAAGATGGAATAAAGCTTGGTTTTGTTTAAAATCTTACCTAGCCAATTTACAACCTAGAAATAGGTAGTATCTACTGATATTATAAAGAGTAAACCACACTATTCATAGAGAACCTCTTGTTGTCTAGTAAGAAAATGCTTATAAAATATGCCTAGAGGGAAAAGTTCTGCTTGGTTAAATAGGATAAACTATATATTCTGGAGAACCCAGGAGTAAGAAAGAACAAAGAGTTGGAGACTCTATTATAATTACAATATCCATATTAACAACATATAAGAGCTTATAATTTAGATGAGTAGCAAGGAATTTCATTTTTTTTTCCTACTGCTTTAAAGTTTTTCTATTACTAGTGTGTCCGGTTTTAAAATAATGATTCTTAGTTTTACTGAGTAGCAATATTTAGTAACCACCATTTGGTATAAAAGAATAGTGGGTAATTTATACATGATTTGGCTAGAAAAGTATGATAACTTATTGATCTTTTTGTGAAACATACACCAACCATCAGAACTGCTAAGAATTCAATATAGCAGCTCACCCCTTGATTGTCTCTGGTGCCATGTTCACACATGGGATCCAAATCTTTTTAGATTGAAATATATTTTCAAAGTTTATATAATCCTTAGCTCAGGACTCAGAAATGTTTTCAACAACATATTTTCTTTCTACTAAGAAAAGGCTTTAGCATTTGAATCAGAACATTAAAAGTCTGCTTTCTCAATATTATATTATCTTTAGCATATAGCTATCTTTGGACCAAACATCCTTAAGAGAAGGGTTATTTGCCAAAAAAAGTAGCTTGCTTCCCTCAACACTGAGGCAAAAACACAAGGTACAAAGTGAGATAAAGCCTGGAAAATTACAGATTATTTTCAGTCATCTTATTAACTACACAAAAATCAAATATTTATCTCACTTGATTATGCACAGAAATGGCTTTAGATGTAGATTTAATCTTTCCTTTGATATTTTCAATGTAATGTTTTAAATTGATACAGGGAATAAGACATAATTCTATGACATGAAAATTATTCTAAGCCAGGCATGGTGGCACAAACCTGTAATCCCAGTGGCTCAAAGGCTGAGATGGGAGGATCTCAAGTTCAAAGCCAACCTCAGCAACAGGGAGGTGCTAAACAACTCAGTAAGATCCTGTCTCTAAATAAAATACAAAAATAGGGCTGAGGATGTGGGTCAGTGGTTGAGTGCCCCTGAGTTCAATACCTGGTACAAAGAAAATTTATTCTAGAAACTAAGATGTAATTTTAAAGACAGTAACTACGACAGGAAGTAATTATTTATTCATAGTCCCAGAAAGGAAATAAAACATATTTAGTATGAGATTTAACCAAAAGCATAAATATTATTTTAAAAATAAAACATTACTTTTTATTATATATTTTTGTTAATTAAATTCTGTGATTTTCTCCATACATGTACCTAGGGTAATGATGTCCATCTCATTCCACCATCTTTCCTCATTCCTCCCTCCCCTTTGCCCCATCAAAGTTCCTCCATTTTTTCCATGCCCTCCCCATTATGGATCAGTATCCACTTATTAGAGAGAACATTCAGCCTTTGGTTTTCGGGGATTGTCTTACTTCACTTAGCATGATATTCTCCAACTCTTATCCATTTACTTACAAATGCCATAACTTTATTCTCTTTTAATGCTGAGTAATATTCCATTGTGTGTATGTGTGGCTATATATGTCACAGTTTCTTTATCCATTCTTCTTTTGAAGGGCATTTAGGTTGCTTCCACAATTGTGAATTGTGCTGCTATAAACATTGAAGGGGCTGCATTACTATAGTGTGTTGATTTTATGTCCTTTGGGTATAGCCCCAGGAGTGGAATAGCTGGATCATAGTTTCATTCCAAGTTTTCTAAGGAATCTCTATACTGTTTTCCAAATTGGTTGCACCAATTTGTAGTCCCACCGGCAATGTTTGAGTGTGCCTTTTCCCCCACATCCTTGCCAACATTTATTGTTGTCTGTATTATTGACAACTGCCATTCCAACTGGCGTGAGATGAAGTCTCAGAGTAGCTTGGATTTGCATTTCTTTAATTACTTGAGATGTTGAACATTTTTAAATATATTTGTTGATCAAATGTATATGTTCTTCTGAGAAGTATCTGTTCAGCTCCTTAGTCCATTAATTGATTAGTTTTTTTTTTCTGGTGTTAAATTTTTTTGAGTTCTTCATACTTCCTGGAGATTAGTTCTCTATCTAATGTGTGTAGCAAAAATTTGCTCCCAAAATATAGGCTCTCTCTTCACTTTATTGATTGTTTCTTTTGCTGAGAAAAAGCTTTTTAGTTTGAGCCCATCCCATTTATTAATTCTTGATTTTATTTCTTAAGGAAGTCAGGGGCTAATCTCATGTGATAAAGATTTGGGCTTACATTTCCTCAAATAGCTCAGGGTCTCTGGTCTAATTCCTAGGTTCTTGATCCACTTTGAGTTGAATTTTGTGCATGGTGAGATATAAGGGTTTATTTTCATTTTGCTGCATATAGATTTCCAATTTTCCCAGCACCATTTGTTGAAGAGGTTCTTTTCCCCAACATATTGTTTTTGGTGTCTTTGTCTAGTATGAAATAACTGTATTTGTGTGGTTTTGCCTCTGTGTCATTTATTCTGTACCATTGGTCTACATGTCTATTTTGGTGCCAATACCATGCTGTTTTTATTACTATAGTTTTGTAGTATAGTTTAAGGTCTGGTATTGTGATGCCTCCTGCTTCACTCTTCTTGCTAAGAATTGCTTTGGCTATTCTGGGTCTCTTTTTTTTTCCAAATAAAATTTCATGATTGCCTTTTCTATTTCTATAAGGAATAATTATGAGATTCTATTTGAAATCACATTGAATCTGTATAGCGTTTTGGGTAGTATGGCCATTTTGATAATATTAATTTTGCCTATCCAAAAGCATGAGAGATCTTTCCATTTTCTAAAGTCGTCTTCAATTTCTTTCTTTAGTGTTCTGTAGTTTTCATTGTAAACATCTTTCACCTCTTTTGTTGATTCCCAGGTATTTCTTTCTTTCTTTCTTTCTTTCTTTTTTTTTTTTTTTTGAGGCTATTGTGAATGGGGTAGTTTTCCTAATTTCTCTTTCAGAGGATTCATAACTGATGTATAAAAATGCATTTGATTTGTGGGTATTGGCTTTATATCCTGCTACCTTGCTGAATTCATTAATTAATTCTAGATGTTTTCTGGTGGAATTTTTTTGGATCCTCTAAGTATAGAATCATGTCATTAGCAAATAATGATAGTTTGAGTTCTTCTTTTCCTATTTGTATTCCTTTAATTACTTTTGTCTAATTGCGTTGGCTAGAATTTCAATAACTATGTGAATAGAAGTGGTAATATAGGGCATCTTTGCCTTGTTCCAGTTTTTAGAGGGAATGTTTCAATTTTTCTCCATTTAAAATGATTTTGGCTTTAGGTTAAGCACAGATACCTTTTATAATGTTGAGATATGTTCTTATATCCCTAGTTTTTCTAGTAAAAAACAATACATTCTTTTAACTTAAATATGTTAACTTTTTTAAGTCATAACAATAATAAATAATATTGGAAAACATTATTTTGAAAAATCATTAACTTATTTCATCTCATCCATATTTTTTAAAAAAAATTAAAGTATTGTTTCAGTTGTAGATGGATACAATGACTTTATTTTATTTATTTATCTTCTTATGTGGTGCCAAGGATCAAACCCAGGGCCTCATGCATGCTAGGCAAACATTCTACCATTGAGTCACAACCCCAACCCTCAACTATATTTTAATGTTTATATATTTTTATTTTTATAATTCCATGATATGCTTCATAAGCTTCCTGTAAAAAAGTAATTATGCATAAATTATACATCAAATGAATTTGAAGTTCCTTTACAATTCATACATCTTAATTTGTTTAGTTTCTTTTCTGCTTTTCATGAAAATCTCCATCAGACATTACTGACACTCCAGTGAATAAGATACTCTTGATTAACACATTTCAATTCCAACTAGTACTAAACTAATTTAGCTCACAAAATGACATACTTGTGCTGGCATATTCTGCTGATCAGCATAAGTATGCAGTTTATCTCTCATACATCTTAGATGTATTTTATCATCATTAAGACCTAATTAAAATAACTGTAAAGTAATAACTGACCAAGTTTCCTTGTATTATTTTGAAAAGTCTAGCCCCATACAGTGTAGAGTTACAAGCAGGTTGATTCTTTTGATATTGATTTAGTCTATACATCAAAATTGGTCACTTATATTATCAGCCTTTTCAATAAGATGATAGTATTTCTCAAACCTTCATTACTGTATAGTCACCAGATAGAGGTGCATGGCAACAGACTATGGATTGTGAGTAGGGACTATGCTGTCTGGTGGTCTAATACAGTATAAAAGTTTGAAGAACAGTCTATCAAATGTTAATGGTTTGCTTAAAGCAACTTATATCCAGAAATATGCACAGACACATATTTTTCTATGTCTATGAGACAGGTAGGTACATTCCCATATAAACTCTTCTACCATCAACTACTAACTAAAGGACAATGACTAAAAAAAAAAGACAGTTTGGGTTATTAAAATAAATATGTGAGATTTACAATATAAGATATAGTATCAGGCTGATTCAATAAAGAGACCAAAAAATTAAATAATTTTAAAACTTAATTTTTAATTTTTTAAAAAACACCTTAACTTTTTTTTAAAGTTGTAAATGGATACAGTGTCTTTTATGAACTTATTTTTATGTGGTGCTGAGAACTGAACCCAATGCCTCACAGGTGTGAGGCAAATGCTCCTCCACTCAGCTAAAGCCCCAGTCCAACATCTTAACTTTTCACTAAATAATGCAAAAATATTCCTCCTCTCTTCTTTTTCCCTATTGTATATTCATAATTCCATGTAAACTAGTTCCAGTTGGGAGACAGTTACTTCAGTTTACTTAAAATGTACCTTTAGGTGTGTATGTGTGTGTGTATATATATATATATATATATATTACATATTTAAATATATATATATATTTATATAAATATATTTAAACATACATTTATATACATTATATATTCATTATTCATTTAAAATTTATATATATATATAACTTTGTTCTTACCCTTCTGGTATCTTGATATGCTAGGGAAGTTTCTACTGATTAAGCAGAAGTCCTTTCAAATTCCCACACAGAGATGAAAAGCTTTGTTAAAAATCTAGCCTATGGCTTGGTCTTCTGATATAAATGGCTGATTATATATAGTTTTACTTTCCTTAGAAACAAAATAACACTATCATGTTCATTTGGTGACTTACCTGTAAACATTAAGTCTATATTTAAAGGTACTCAACTCATATCTGAACTATATGCTAGTTTTTCTACAGAACAGATTAAATTGCTTAGAGCCTTGCTAAGTTGCTGAGGCTGGCTTTGAATTCGAGATTCTCCTGCCTCAGCCTCAGGAGCCACTGGAATCATAGGAGAATCCAACCACTTCTCTTATTGCTATCACATTGGTAGCATAATAATGCCTTCCCAAAATTCTTCAATGTTATCCACACTAGTTTTCTTGCTGCTATGCTTTCCTACAGAGTAATCTCAACATATAACCACACATACAAAAAAACTCTATTAGATGCCTCTACTCCCCATAAAAAACAAAGTCTCTCTAAGATCCTAGAAAGTTCTAAGTCATCAGACTTTCTGTTCTCTGAGACTTAATACCTATTTCCCCCAGCTGACACTTCACTTTAACTACCCAGACCTTCTTATTCCTTAAAACAACAACAACAACAATAACAACACCCCAACCATTCTTTCAACTCTGGGTCTTTGCATTTTCTTTTCTCTCAGCCTACACCTATTCTTCCCCCAAACATCCCATGGTTTGTTCCTTTGTTTTCTTCCAATCGTTACTCAAATGATGTCTTTAAGGTTAAGTCTTTCTCTGGCCACCCTTATGGAACTAATGGAATGCTATATATTTTCTTTTTCTCTTTGATTTTTTCTCCTTAATCCCTGTCACTATCTGAAATATCATATATTAAAAATAATTCTTTTGTTTACTGTTTTCCTTATAGATTCTAGATTCTTTAGGGGCAGGACTTTCTGTTTATCTTGTTCTCTGTAGTAACTTAGGGAGGGAAAATAAATAATTGTTGTTTCGTGTTGATGGCAATCTTCACAAGTGGTTTTCAAAATATAGTTTGTCTCATGTATTAGAAACAAAACAAGCAATAACAACAATAAAATCAAAGGATTTCTAAACTCACACTACCCATATCGAAGAATTTTGATATACTGGAAACTGGATAACTACCAGGACTCTCAGAGATTCCCTTTACACATTTAGAAAAACTTTGGTCCTTAGTTGTTGAGTCTCTTACCATATCTATATAAAACAGGAGTAGGACAAATTTGGCCCAACATTTATTTGGATAAATAAAGTTTTACAGTCATGCACATTAATTTACATGGTATCTATTGCTGGTTTTCTGCAATAAGAAAAGAGCTGAGTGGTTGTGACAGGGACCAGGTGACCTATAAATAGAATATATTTACTATATGGCTCTTTGCAGAAAGTTTGTCAACCCCTGACATAGAACATAAGACAAAGTATTTATGAACACCACCAAGTGATAAGTTATTTTTAAAAGAGTAGAGGCTTCCTAATATATACTTAAGACAAAGCTATCCCTACTACATAGGAAATTAATAATATAATAATCCAGTCTTTATTTTTAATTTCCCAAAGAATGCTTGATCATTTTTGTTTCTGTGAACCAACATTAAGTAAAAAACCAAAATTGTATTATAAATAGCCTTGACATACTTGCAATTTGCTCTATATAAATATTTTATCAAGGGAGTTTAATAAAAACTAAAGTGCTCTGGGAAGAATTTTCAATAATATACTTCCAAAAGAAAAACCTAATTTCAAAGTATCTGAAAAATACCTAAGCTCCTTTTCACAAATACGATTTAAAAATATATTTTATGTTTCATATTAACTGTTTGACACCTTTAGCTTCACAGAAGTAGCATGAAACCAGAAGGAAAATCAAATACTGATCTTGTGTGGCTAATCTAACTTTTTCTTAAATACCCATATTGACAAATAATAATATTAATAATAACAATGAGATTTCTAATAGGCAAGTACTTCATTCTTTTTCATTGCAAGACCCAAGACTCTCTCTATCCGTCACTCCAGTCTTTGTTCCCTGTCCATCTAGTCACTGCTGTGGGGTCTTGAGTTGTCTGAACTGCAATTTTTTAAAAAGCTTATTTAGTTACTCAAGCTGAGCAGTTTTAATTTGTTCTAATAGTTGAGACCAGAAAAACTATTACCACGACTGCAGGATAGCATTATCAAAGCCAGCAGCTGTAAGGCACCTTTATTTTTTTAGTTGCTTTTATCTTTATACTAGAGAGAAGTCTTGCTCTATTTTCAACATTTAGAATCCCTGTTCTTTAAAGATTCAAAATTATAGTTTTAAGAAAGTTGCTTGAGCTTTTTTTTTTTTTTTTTTAAAGAAGTCATCGTTCCCACTACCATCCATCCAAATTTGGTGTATTTAATTCTGAGAAATAATCTTCTAATAGCTGAATTTTTAAAACTATGTATATAATGTTAGATATTATATTTTAGTAAGTAAATTCTACTTCAGATTTTCAGTACGCTTCTCATTCAAACTAAGGTAAATCAAGTGATGTTTTGGTTACTAAGATCTAAGATAATATCTACAACTTAAGGGGAGAAGAAAAAGGAGTGTTCCTGGGTGTAGAGTATTTTCAAACATGAATTTCTGAAATTGTCATGGTCAGAAAAGAAAAAAATAAAGTCAAATCATTGGAAGAAAAGACAATACCCAGGTTAATAAGAGAAGGAAATTGACAAGATATGTATATTACTTAAATATATGTATATAATATAAATATATGTAGATTATTTAAACATAAATATTAGTGTAAAACTGATGCTACTGATTTAAAAAATGGCTGGCTTCAGATAGTCTGACTAGAAATAGAAGAGCAAATGAATACAGATCTTCAAAATATAGAACTTTATTTCCAAAAATATATTAAATAAATCCCAGAAACATTTAACCTGGAGCTTTTAAAAATATCTCTTCTTGTTTTTCAGTTTCAAGTGTTAGATTAATATTATATTATATAAAAAATTTCTCATTTTTGATTCATTTTGATTCTTTTTCTTTTAAACTATTTAGAATATTTTGTTACTCTGAGCTTTGTTTTTGTCCTGTTTCTTTATAAATGTTATCTCTATTGAGCCTTTTCTAGTCAATAACAATACCGTGGAGAAAAAGGGGAATTTTCTTATAATATTTTCCCTTCTTTTTGTATTATTACTATGTCAAAGCATTAGGTCAGCTTGCTACAACGCAGTCTTGCTAAAAATAGCACCTTGGAAAATAGATCCTGAACACATGAAGACATCTTCGAATCACCACTAGATGGCAAAGCAGCTTTACCATTGTTAATACTAATCTTGCAAACAAACTGTGCCCCATAAATCTGCTGTAATATCAAAGAGTTTTGATCAATTTAGATTCTAATATATGGATGACCACCTTGGTGTGAAACTAAATTACTTGGAATACTTTATTTTCAACAAGTTTTTATAATCTTACTCATGTAAACGCCTTAAATTTATAATCCAATATCAATATATTAATAGACTTAAACAGTTTCAGTTAAGAAAACTAAAGTTTTAATGACTAGAATATAGCAAAAGTATCATTATAAAAATCAAAACAAGGCCGGGTGTGGGGGTGCACACCTGTAATCACAGCAGGCAGAGGTGGGAGGATCTCGAGTTCAAAGCCAGCCTCAGCAATTTAGTGAGGTGCTAAGCAACTCAGTGAGACCCTGTCTCTAATAAAATACAAAACAGGGCTAGGGAAGTGGCTTAGTGGTGGAATGCCCCTGAGTTCAATCACTGGTACCCACCCCCCACCAAAAAAAATCAGAACAAAATATAATATTTGATAAAAATGGGCAAGTCTATATAGTCTTTTATAGGTTCAAATTAGATGTTTACAAGTACATGCCACATTAGTTATAGAGTATCTGTTAGCACCTATTAAAAGTTTATATTTGGATTTTTTTAAATATTGGAGATTGAGCTGTGCTGCTGAACTTTATTCCTAGTCCTTCTTATTTTTTGAAATGGGGGTCTCCCTAAGTTGCTTAGGCTGGCCTCTAAACTTGGCAACCCCCCTGCCTTAGCCTCTTAAGTTGCTGGAATTGCAGGCATGCACCACCACACCAAGCTATATTGTTTTCATATAAGATATATGAATGTGTTTAGTTATAGAGTGATAAGCAAGGTATAGTTTCCATCTTTAAAGCTTCCTACGATATAGAGCAGGAAAAGGAAAAAATAAAACGTTTTCACCCTTTCTCGGAAATTTTTCAGTTAAAATAAGAAATACCCATTGCTTTAAGGTTATAGTAAGGTCACAAGAGAAGCTTCCTTGTTACCCATAAAATTATGTGATCTTACAAAATAACAGAGTTAACAGTCTTAATGTTTCAAACCATAAAAGAATAAGTACTTTTCCCTTGTTTTATGTAGAACACTTTATTGAATTATTTTAATCATTATACATATACAAAAAGAAAATCTAATGTATTTATAAAATACTCCTTCCCATTTTAATAAAATTATAGAAATTGAAGCCTTTAGCCTGTCTTTTTGTAAGAATACTATGAGAATGAATAAACAGCAGGTTGATCCTGTTAATACATAATTCAAATTTCTTAGTATACAATGAAATTTTTGAATAAGACTTTAGCACAGGGACAGGAAAGTTGCAGACTCAGTTCTATGTGCCACTAAAGAATACTCACACCACATTATAATATGATATTTTATTTTACAAATACTGCCCAACTCCAGTTAGCTATTTGACCACTAGTTAGATTTATTGTCTTCCCTCTTATCCTGAACAGCCAGACTTCTTGATGTAAGAAAGCTGCTCTAAAGTCATTCACCAATTCTATGGCAGCAATCATTTTGGAAATTTATAGGATTTCTTATATAAATCACTCCATTGATAAAAAAGATTCCAAGTAAATAACTGTCTTATTTTAAATGACTTTAAATATGACTTCATATGAATAACCTGATACCATCTTTTCCATGTCTAAACAGTTCCACTGATTGTACTTAATTTTTCTCCTGCTCATCAACAGAAGATCTCATTGCAATAGAAACATTAAAGTTTAAGTGAGAACAATGTTACAAAGAAAAAAATCTCTAACCTAAAGCTTAACTGTCAGAATGGACCTATTAAATGTATGGAGTATTAATCAAAATAATTTTTAGAGTTGTAATTGGTTGAGTTTGTTATGAATTCATTAAGTATAGAATATGTGATAATTCTACTTGGTAATGAATTTAAGTCTACACATGGAAAAGAAGAGACTTATTGTATAATGGAAACAGGAATAAAAGGAATATACTTATTTAGGAAAACTGTTTTATTGCACTCACAGAGAGAGTACAACTCAGAACTACTTAAGTTAGTACCTTATGTGCCAGTTACAAATTATTATTCTTTAATTTATTGATTTAATTCTAATAGGCTTAAAGCTCTTATGATCTAGTCCCATTCCAGCTACTCTCAAATAAGCTTTGCATTTTCTAAAATATTAATATAAAATATTCTTGAAGTCTATCTAAAGATAAAAGACAATAGGAGGTAACTACTGTTAAGAATTTAGTAGTTAAACGAAGCTGAGAGTCTACAAAAACTGTTTAGGCTTCCTTTGGGCCAAGGGTTCCCTTGTAATCTGAGTAGGGCCTCAGTCTCTGCTACCCAGTTTTGTGGACCTAGATAGTTGAAGACACAGCCTGTTCTTTTTTAGTTCCTTTCAATTTCCTTGCCCCAGCCTTGTGCACCATGTGTGCCTAAATCTTGAATATTATGGTTTGTGAACTCTCAAAAGATATCCCATCACAAGTTTGTATATTTGGATCATTCTTGGAGGACAACACCTTTTTGGAACAATTAAAAATTGGTATTTGGATAAGAATTATTAATATTAGCTGCTATTTCTACTCATGAAAGTCAGCTATACTCTATAAATAACAGACATTATGACCAGAATCATACTAGGGTATAGTCCAATTTAGGAAATACTCGAGTTGTCTGATGCCATTACTCTTTTTATCAAAAGACATTAATATCATATTTCTTTCTTAAAAGTTGAATTATCTGAGTTTTTCAATATTTCAGAAAGGCATTTCTATGAACACTGGATATATTTAAAAGTTGCATAGGTGGAAAAAGCAGTTGGGATTACATGGAATAGTCTGCCTGGGTAAAGAGGAATGACTTGTGCATCAAACCCAAATGCATCTAAAACCTTTTCTACCTCCATCTTTCTTTACACAGATAAAGCATTAAATTTATCCAGAGGTCCAAAGTAGGAACTGCAAATTCTTTCAACTCTTTATCTTCTACCCTTAATCTGGTTAATCAAATAAGGCTTATCAAACATAATCATAAACTATTTCTTCTCCAAACCTATTGCCCCAATCTTAGTAGGTTCAGAAAGTCTCTTCCTTGGTACTATAATAAACAACCTGTTGATACAGCTGCACCCAATATCTGGAATGGGTTCTGTTCCCTTTGTTCATCTTTTAAATGTGAATCCTCTTATCTTTTCATTCTGTACTTTCTCCCTAGACAATTAATATACCCCTGTGGATTCAAGTACCATTAATAAGATGATGATCTTGCAATTTTTATCTCTAGTTTAAATCACTGTCCTAGGCTTTAAACCTGTAGGTCTATCTGCTTAACATATTTTGCTGACTGGCTGTGCCACAGGGGACCTCATCTGCCCCATCTCAAACCTATTCCCTATGTTGTGGTCTCTATTTCAGAAAATAATACGCCTATTTATTCAGATTAGAGCCAGAAACCAGGATACTATCCTTAAATGCCTTTATTCCTCACCCCTACATATTTATTTCTGTTGCTCAAATCTGTTGATATCTCTCCATATTCATGGTCACTATCTTAGTTAAGGATATTCTAAATCTTACCTGGATTGCTGTAACAGCCTCATAAATAGTCTCTCTACCTCCAGACTTATTCCTCTGGAGATTTGTCCCTCTGCAAATCTGGAGTGATTTTTTTTCTAAAAATGAAAGTATGAATGAGCCTGTCCCTGTCCTGCTTAATCCTTCAATAGCTTATTACTGCCCAAAAGATCAAATTCCAACTCTTCAGTAACTTACAAATCCCCTTACGGTCCCTTTTAGGTCACATCTCTAGCTATATTCCCTTCAGTTAATTAAGCTCCACTTTTCCTGATATATTTAGTCTCTCTATTCTAAGACTTTATAATTTATTTTTCTTCTGCCTACAGTATTCTCCTCCTATTTCCATGCCTAACAATTTATCTATAGATGCCAATTTAGATTTAATTTACAATTTTGACAATACTCCCCTGACTATGCCTCCTTCAAGACAGGGTTTGGTGGTCTGATTTGCTCTAAGAGAAAACTTTACCCATTTACTATAATAATTTTCAAAATGTTTGTACTCTAATTGCCTCTTTTCTATTTCACCACACTATAAGCTTTTGAGGGAAGGGATTTATAAACACTTATATCATAGATGTCTATCAGAAAGTTTGAATCTATTGCATATTCAGGTCACTGCCCTTCTTAGAGATTTCTGATGGCTCCTAGAGGCCTACTGAATACACTCAAGCTCTTCTCATGGCACATAAGGCCCTTTTCAATGGACTACACATAGTTTTCCAATTTCATGTCCAGGAACTTCTGTTCCTCTCCCCCCTCACTTTTTGTTTGCTTTATTCTCAATACTTTGACACAAAATCATTTTGATGATGCCACACTTTGGCTTAAAATGTTCCTACTTTCTAGAATGTATTCCTCTGCATGTTTTTCTGTACAAATTTTTCTAAACCACTTTTATCTCCAACTCAGACTTAATGGCTCTCTTCTTGCTCATCACAGAACTTTTCACTTTGTTACTTATTTTTGATAATGTCTTATCAATTGGAGGATAAGTTTATATGTGTCAAAGTCTTCTACAATAAGCTTCAAGAGGGTACATACTATACCTTTTAATTTTTAATAACTACCACAGTGCCCGGTATCTGTGGTACTCCAATATTTATCAATCACACTGAATTAATAAAAACAAAGACAATGCTATTTCAAGTACTCTTAAGAATACTTTGAGAAAGAAGATAGGTAAAAGTTGAGAATGGTTTATCCTACCAAATGTGAAAATGAAAATATATAGATTTATACATCTTAACATAATCCTAGAATAAAAAAATTTGGTTTCCTTCCTGACCTCTCTCCTCTTTTAAAAGTGCCAGAGCTTCTACTAATTCTCAAATAAAAATAAAATCTTCTAATTTACTCCCTAACCCCAAACTATCTTTGGCAATATAAATAAGAGCATCAGGAAAAAAAATTTTAAACCAAAAATATTTCATCAATAACAGTCAACTGTAAACTTCAAAGGTAAACTTAATGGCACAGGTCCAGACTGCTTTGATTTAAATCCCAGCTCTACAACTTTCTTGTTTTGTTCAAATCATTTATCAATTTAATGCCTTGGTTTCTCCATCTGCACAGTGGGGATGAGTTTATATATGTAATACATTTAAAACCCAGTTGTAGTTACTAAGAGTTAGCTATTATTATTATTATCTTAAATGATGGCTGTTCATTTAATAATCAAAAGTTACAATCTGTTTCTAGATTTTAAGAAAGGTGCCCCTAGACAGAATGTGAGCTTTAAAAAGACATAAAGATTTTAGACTATTTGGGTATTAGTATAGAGCAGCTGAGCAAATAAGCATGTCTTAAAATACCAGAGTTGGTTCTAGGTTCTAATTAAGATCTTTTAATTCAATTGATTTATTTCCCAAAATTACTTATAATTTTATTTCTCCATGTTCATAATTGTAAGCACCCTATAATGATGGTATGGATTAAGTAACAAATGATTAAAAAGGACTTTGAAAATAGAAAAACTGAATTGATGAACTTATAGGTACCTAATGTAGTTAACAATATAGCATACTATATTAATTCCTATAACACCTTCCAGTTTTAGCTCTCAACTCCTAAATTCTTAATTTTTTCAAAAGGTATTATAAATTTATGTATAAAAATACAAATTTAAAAATCTGTATTAGTTTGCATTAGGATATTATCAAACTTAAGATGTGGATACCATAAAATTAAAAAGTGATGTATTATAGTTATAAAATCATTATAATCATTCCTAAAATAAGTGGTCTTACTGAAATTTAAAAATACTAACATATATTTGAAAATCTGATTTTAAAATGTTAAATAATTATATTAATAAAAATTCCAGCTTAAAGCCACCAAAATGATACAAAAATATTTTGATATAGCCTATAATTCTTGTTAGATATATTAGGATTTAGCTATAGTGTGATAGCACAGCCAAATCTTGATTATCTCTAGTCTGTGGCAATATGGGTAGCTTGGATAGTTAAAAATCCATCTCTTCCCAGAATATTATCTTCAGTCTCTCCCACAAAATATTTACCATAGTTAATGGCTTATTTGCATTTAAACTCCTTTTCCTTCTTAACTGAACAATGAAATTGCTTAATTAATTAATTAACAACAAATAAAGCATAGGAAGGAAAGACAATATAATAGCCAGACTGAACAATCAAGAGTTGGCTGCACAGTATTACATTTACTTTAAGAATTAAAATAGCCTCATCCTACTTCATTATCTTTAAATGAAATCAAACAGGAGTTCCTATGCCTTAACATTCCTAGTCAGAGTTTCTCTGAGTACCTGAAAGAACCCTGGTGGTACAGGACCTACTGGCATGCCATCTCCTGGGGGAATGTTTCCTAGCACTGGACTGGGAGCTGCTGCAGCACTCTGCAAAGAATAAAGGAGAAACAAACCTATATCATTACAGAGAAGGCACAAAACCAAAGACTAATGATAATCGATTATAGGAAGGGATAGTTTTCCATTCCTGGGAACAAACATTGGTAATTTTCTGCATTCTGGAAGAATACTAAGATACAGCATAGTTTAGTAAATGACCACGTTGGTTGATTTTAACAGGTATCTTTAAACTTTGTGAGGTTAAAGAAATTTAATAAGATGATATATTTGAATAACATATTAAATGCCAATGGTACTATGACAAAATGATAAAGGTTTAAGTAAATGCTTTAGGGCACAAACATCTGAAATGGCAACCTCAATAAAGAATAGTAAATATTTAGGTAAAAAGTTTGAAGATTGTGCTTGTAGGAGTTGGTAAACAGAAATATAATTTTTTTACAATATACTTTCCTATATTATAAACTAGTATAATTCATATTCTGCCTATAGATGGCATAACATTCACTTTCTGATATATTATAAATGATAGTCAAAATATAACTATGGATTGGTGGGGATGAAAATGTAAGTATGACATTGAGAAAAAGAAAGAAATTAAGATTTGGAGAGATTAGTCTCAATTTATGAAAAACATCAGATTATAAAATGAAGTAGACTTTGAATTTTTCAAACTCTTTCATGGAATTCTAGCATATCATGAAATAAAAACTGTGATTCAGACTCTTTGTAATCAATCAAGGTTATAGATTTAATACTTAGATACAGCAGTTATATATACAACTGTTCTACAACTATTAATTTCATCACTCAACCAACCTCTTTAGACATATTACAAGACATATTACAAGTCAAGAAAGGACCAGATAGGAATGTAAATTAGTACAAACATATGGACAACAGTATGAAGAGTCCCCCCCAAATTAAAAATAGAATATTGTATAATTGGCTATCTTTCTATTGAGTTTATATCCAAAGGAAAAGAAGTTAGAATGTTGAAGAGACATCTGCACTACTATGTTTATTGCAGCACAATTCACAATAGCTAAAATATGGAGTAAACCTAAATGCCCATAATTGGTTGAAGGAATAAAGAAAATGTGGAACATATACACAATGGCATATTATTCAGCCATAAAAAAGATGATAGTCTATCATTTGCTAAAACACAAATGCCCAGAGGACATTATTATGTTAAGTAAAATTAGCCAGGCAGAGAGACAAATACTGCATGTTTTGACTGTTATGTGAAATACAAAAATTTGGTCTCATACAAGTTGAAAGTAGAATGGTCATTACCAGAGGCTAAGAATAATAAGAGGAGAGGCTGGTCAATATTGCTGTTAGTACTAAAAGCTAGACATAAAGTGTAATTATTGTTCTAATTAAATGCAGAATAGAAAATTATTTCAGAATAAAAAGACATGTAAAAACATGACAAATGTGGAAATCACAATGTTACTCAAAATATGTGTGTGTGTATTTAGTTGCAGATAGACACAATACCTTTATTTTATTTATTTGTTTTATGTGGTGCTAATGATCGAACCCAATGCCCCACACATGCTAGGCAAGCACTCCACGACTAGGCTACAACCACAGCCCACAGTGTTACTCTGAAGAAAAAAGTTCTGGTGTTGTGTCATATGATAAAAGGGTGACTTTAGTTAACATAATGCCACAAAGGGACAAAAATAGAAGACAGACCAGTTTGAATTTAACAGTTTTGCTATGAAATCAAAACAAGAACTGCCTCTAGTATACACTGCACTATCCTCATCTATTTCAGTGCATTTATTCATACATTCATAGTCCATTGGAAAAATCTCAGTATATTTATAGAACATATTTCCTGGTATATTAATTGAAAAAAAATGTTAAACATGTTTGTTCTATAGTACTTGCAGTTGTTAATAATTAAGGCCAATGATTTTAGTATTTCCCAAGAAAGTCTAAATTTAAATGTGGTTCTCTGAAATGTTGCTTACCTATGAATGTAAAATTTTTAACTTCTAATAAAGCAAAATATAGTAAATGAGTATAAAAGGAGAAATAATATTTCTTTTATATTAAGATGAAGCATTAATATATTACTTTAAGAAAAACATGCAATTTCATTTAGTATACATTAACTGAATACCTGCCATTGCAAGTCATTGTTCTATTGTGCTTTATAGAGTAACACTCATGGTTTTAAAAAATGAAAGGCAGAGTGTTATTTTCATTTTAACTAAACTTGTGTAAAATATTAATACATAGAATTAGAGTAAAGGAAAAAAATCACAATCAAATACTTTTGGTTTAAATATGTATGAATACATCCAGATCTGGGAAGTAATATTTGATCTATATTTTTAAGGGTGCCAATTATTGCAATGTGGAAATTTTTCTTAGTACTAAACCAGACATAAGGTGTCATTGTTGTTCCAATTAAATGCAGAATAGAAAATTGTTTCACAATGAAAAGACATGTAAAAATGACAAGTTTAGAAATCACTCTAGCCTATACTTTATAACATTGAGCATGTTTATCAAATAACAAAATAGAATTAACTGAATTACTGTGACTTCTTGTGTAGTTCTCCATTCTACTTGCCTCAAAAGTATATAAAGGAAGTTCCTGTTTATCCAAAGGGGAAAAAGATTCATTTGCATATAAACCAAAATTCAATAGGTAAAGAAACTGGTAAGAAATAGGCAAAATTCACAGTTAAATATTTGCCTATTAACTTTTTTTGGCGGGGGGCAGACTACTTTGTTTGAAGGAATATAGTATGCCAGCTTTTAATCTTTTAAGTCCTCTTTGTATCTTTATTTTCTTGCCATCATTTAAAAGTGAAAAGATTCAGATGACTATTTCAGCAAGTCTTTAAAATTCCTTCTGAATTTTCATTTATGCTTTTAAAGCTATTTAATAAATTCAACCAAAATATTTGCTTTCTTCTCTATGTATAGTCAAGGACTCTTTTGAACTCTTTAATATAGCAGTTAGCACTACATGGGGAAAATATCCTTTCCCTCCTAAAGTTAATATTCTAGTAAGGGAGAAAAACAATAAGTAAAACAAAACCCCAAATATATTTATACATATTCTAATGGGGGGTGGAGGGAAAAGCAGAGAAGAGAAAATTCTTGGTAAATAGTATAAGGATTACAATTTTGAAAAGGACAGTCAAGGAATGAATGCATCAAACTAAAGGACCAGGATGAAGCAACTATTAACTAATTTAAATATGTCTCTTGCTCTGTTGTTGAGATCTCTCCGTATTTAAAGATGAACAAAATTCTTGCAGTTTGTATTTATTCTCTCACCCTGGCATAATAATTTTGTGAAGTTTCTTCTTTTTTAATATTCATTCTTTCGTCACAATAATTAAGTTGATAGCTAGATTATTAACAGTGTACAGTATGATGAGTTAGTTATCTCATATAATAGTAAATTTCTAGCCTTGGTTCAAGGACACAATGTGAAATTAACAGAATACTAGTAATAGCCAGTATGCACAGTACAATGTTCAGATCATTTTGGTCCAAATTTCTATGTGGACCAGTTTTGAGCTAACCTATCCATTTACTCTCTGGTATTTATTTACAAGGGATATCTCTCCTCCCTTTATTCTATTATGAGGACTCAGCTTAGAGTAACATTTAGTTCACCAAGTTTATCATTAACAAAAGCTATATTGAAGAATATCATAGAAGGAAATTACTAGACATTGTCAAAGAGTAGATTTCTCAAATTGCTTTATTTGCTAATTTATATACAGTGACTATAGATTTAATACATCCTTTGATACTGTAGATAAGAAACAATCTTTTAGGATTAGGGCCTTATGTAGAAGGAAAAAGTTCCAAATTTCATGGGTTTCACTGCTGGAATTTCTCAGATTTGTCTCAAGTTTTACTTCTAACATGAGAAAAATTTATCCATGATCTAAGGATTCACAGAGAGTTGTTGGGCCTAACTGATACAGCATGTATTCTTCTGTGGTGTGATAACAGAATCACAACAGAATAGCAAATGGTTTAATTATATTAAGAACTACTATAAAGTATTAGTTTGACTAGATTTCTATGAATTCCCATTAGCATACCATAGAAAAATCTATGATTATGTAATCTATTCATAATTAGTTAGGGTTGACTTTTGATGGTAGCTCACTCTTTTAAATGAAAAACATACAAATAACATGCTTTTAAATATTTCTTTTAACTAAACAACATGTGACACTTGGGTGTTGATATAAACCTATTAATAATCATTAATAGTGTCTCATCTCCGCTATTGGATTAACTTATTTGTATGCTTTTAATCTGCATTTTCAAATGTATCTTTTCTAATACACATTTTCTTAAGCCATTTGCTTTGCCATATGACTCTGTTAGGAAAAAATTTTTGTATATAATTTTATATGGGAGTTTCAAAGGAATGGGCATAAAATGAAAATTTGTTTAAAATAAAATTAGTATGGACTTTATCATTAAACATAATTAGCTAGCATTTAAGAGCCTATACATTCAATAACTAGGAGACTGATTTACTAAGAACACTAGAGAACCAATTGGCTAATTATACAGTGGAGAATCAAGACATAAATTTTATATTTGGTGGAATAGAAAAATTATTCTTGGGAATATATAAAATTGTGAAATAATGAAACCAAAAAGAGTGATATCATTATTAGCAATTGGATAAGAGATTAAAGGGAGGGGTGAGTAGGAATAGATTGGAAAGGGGATTATTGATTATCATTTTTAAACCATCTCTACAATTTTTAAACTGCTAAAATTTGAATATGTTCCCTTCCAAAATTCAGGTGACCAGTGTGACTGAATTAAGAGGTAGCACTTTTAAGAGATGATTAGACCATTAAGGTTCCTCCCTTGTGAATGGAACTAGGTACCTTTATAACAGGGGTGTTCATGAAGTGAGTTCATTCTTTATTGCTCCTCCACCTTTTCCAAGTGAGCATGCATTAAGAAGACCCTCACCAAACACCAGATGACAGTGCCTTGATCTCAGATTTCCCAGCTTCCAGAACTGTGTGAAATAAATTTCTGTTTTATGTTTTATTTAATTATTTATTTATTTTTGTAGTGCTGGGAATTGAACCCTGGACCTTGAGCATTCCAGGAGAGTATTCTACCACAGAGCTACACTCCCATCCCAGGTCTGTTCCTTATAAATTACCTGGCGTTAGGTATTATGTTATAGTAGAAGAAAACACTGTACTAAGACATAGCCATATATAGGCTTGTGTTTTTTGAGAAACATTCAAAAGAGTGATAATAGATACCCTGTTATGACAAATTTTGGGGGCAATTTCTGTCATGATAATTTTAATACAAAGAATAAATATTTTGGTTATTGGTGGAAGACTATGAACACATATATTCTAAGAAATTACATATATACATTATGTATATATAATATATTTAAAGAAATATTTCTATGCCTAGTACTGTAAAATGCACTTTAAAAAGTTAATCAGGAATAAAAAGATGGTTTGTGCCTTTTCATCTCCAGAATCATTTTATTTTTCTTTTGGGAAGCAAAATATAAGTAACCATATATTGATAGTTTTCTTAAACCAGTCACTGTATTTCTGAGATAAGCCATGTTTGATCATCATGGGTGATCCCTTTAATGGGTCTGAGTTATGTTTGTTAATATGCTATTTATGATTTTTACATCTATATTTTAAATCAGGGGTCTAAAATAAAATGTTGTCTGCTGTTTTATTATTTTTCAAATTTGAGCATCAGGATTAGTCTACCATTTTCAAAACGAAGGGTGGTAAATTGTTTTTTAAAATGCTCTGAAGAAATTTATGTAATGTGGTATTTACACATTGAAAGTTAAAAATATGCAGCAGTAAAGTTTCCTAAATAAAAAGGAATTTTGAAAAAAATTACAGTTATTATTCATTTTACATTTTCTACTTCTATTTGCTACAATTTTGTACATTTAAATTCTCCCAAAACACTTTTCATTGAGATACTTAGTTTTATCTGTAGGCATACTACTTTCATATGCTTTAAAAAGATCCTCTGTAGCAATTCTGAGAAAAACTTGGTTCACCACAAAAATCTATTTTTCCTTTCTTCCGTAGTAAAAGAACTCTAGCCAGACACTTACTACCTCAGCAGCATGTTTCTCAGTCTCCCTTGTTCTCACCAAAAATTAAGTACGTACTAATGGAAGTTGAACAGAAGAGACAATGCCATTTCTAGGTCTGAAGTTTTAAGTTAGACCACTTACTGCTTGCTTTCTTTCTCCTTCCCATTGTCTGGAACATCAAATGCTTTAAAGATACAGTTTCTGCTATGCAGACCAAAAACAAAAACAAAAACGAAAACAAAACACCCACTGGCTTCTGAATAACTTGGTGGAATAGCCTGCCACCTGCCATGGACTACCTTTCTGAACTGTTAACCCTAACACAGATGTTAACTTGTTTTCTCTCTCCAAAAGTGAATTAGCTGTCTCCTCTTTGCCATGAATTAATATGTTTTTTATTTTATCAATTTTTAACTTTTAAACAAATTATTCCCACTCTCCTGCATTTTTATTTTTATTGGTCATTTTCAAATTTCTAAATTAAATTAGTTCCTACATTTTCCTCATTTAAAAAAATAGAGTATAAAAGTATAAATTTTACTTTGAATTTACCTTTGATTGTATCCACAAGGTTCGCTATTGGTGTTCACAAATAAAAAATAAATAAATAAAAAACCATGAGTATAATTTTGTTTGCCAGTTACTAGAGATAATGGGAATGAAAATTATGGTTTAGATGATTTAAGGGGAAAAATAGCGAATACCAATATCCATTTTTGAAGATGTAACCAAAGATATACTTTACTTCACTAATGATTGGAGGTTTTATTTTTTAAACTTGTTTTCAATTTATAATGTCCCAATTGTGGTCAAGTAAAACATATTACACAATTTCTTTTTCTTTTTCTTTTTGGTACCAGGGATTTTAGCCCAGGGATGCTTAACCACTGAGCCACATCCTCATCCCCATTTATTTTTTATTTTGATACAGTGTCTCACTAAATTGCTCAGGCTGGCCTCAAACTTCTGATCCTTCTACCTTAGCCCCTGAGTTGCTGAAATTACAGGCAAGGTCCACTATGCTTGTCATATTATGCAATTTCTATATTTAGGAATATGTTGATTAATTTTTTGTGATATAATAAATGATCAATTTTTATAATTTTCTGTTGACACTTAATATCCATTTATTCTCTCTCTACATTTTTATTCATTGACTTAATGTCTTCAAATGATTTCTAATTTTTGTTTCTTGCTCTTTCAAATATATATGTATATATATGTATACATATATATATATATATACATATTTTTTTATATCCAACTATTTTGTCCATTTCTTTGTGCCTTTGTCAACATTTACATTTTAAATTCTGTGTTCATTAGAACAATATTTTGTGCTATACAATTCTTCTACTGTGGCTTCAATCCTTTATTAAAAGTGACTTTCTTTTTTATGTTCCTTGAATCTCTTTTGTTTGAAATTAATATTGCAAACTCATTTTGCTTGTGTTCATATGGTAAATAACTTCTCATCCATTTATTTTTAAACCTTATGCTCTATTTAATTTAACTGTTTCACTTATTGGCAGAAAGATCTTCTAATAAGACTGCATCTAATGACATGCAAAACAAAAACAAAATTAAACTTTTGTATCCTAAGATTTAAAGATATTAAAGTCAAGGCAAGCAATATTGTTGCCTTTTTAATGAAGAGGCTAGCTTGCCTTTTCTGTTCTAACTTCTTCCACTTCCCAATTCTTATTAGAAACATCTGAAGATTAAGGTATAAACTTTTTTACTTTATCATGTCTTCTTCAATAATAATTTTTTATCTCTATATTGTTTTGTAACTATTTTTATAGCATCAAAAATAAAGAACTTCAACTTTATCTAATTTTATTTCCATATTAGTTTAGCAACATAACTTTAATAACATAAATGTCCTATTGGAGTTTTAAGTTTCATATATTAAAATTGAATAGAAGATATATTTTATAGCTATCACTTACCAAATCCTTAAATGTATGCAAATGTCTTTGATAACTCTCTTCAAAACCATTTATATCATTGTTTACATTCACTGTTGCATAAATACCTGATACCACCCTGATTACTGTTCCATGGGATATAATTTGTTTCTCTTCTAAAGATTTGAAGGACATTTTCTTGATAATTAAAATTTTCAAATGTTTCCATTCCACATCTAGGCATTGATTTCTTTAAATTATTTGCCTAGAAGGATGTGAACCTTTGTAATAATTAGATTTTTTTCCCCAACACTGACAAGTTGGGAAGAATCAGTGAATAGGTACAAAGAAAAGATCTGGTAATCCTTAAGAGGGTAATTTTTTTTAAAAAAATGTTATTAACAACTAGATAAACAATTGTAATATTATTGGTGACTGGGAAAATATGCTTAAAAATTTTGCCAGAAAAGGATTTCATAAGTTATGGGTATCATGGGAAATTGGTACAATTGTAGAAAGCACATTACATGTATATATCATGTACTATGAAAATAGTAATAAATTTTGACTAAGTGACTCTTTTCAGATACTACCAAATATAAATTCTAAATGATGAGAAAAACAGTATGCATAAAATATGTTGAGTATAATATATTTATAGTAAAAAATACTGAAAATTCAGCAATAATGTAATGCTCAAGTAAATTATAGTACATTTAAGTGACAGAACATGTTTCAACCATTAAAACTAATGGAAACAAATGGTATTATTTGAGAAATATGGAAACTGCTATGTGAAACATGACAAATATATAGTTGAATATAACATGAGTATAATTATATAAGTAGGAAAAACTAATCTATATGAGACTGTAGATGAATATGTAAAATTATCTCAGAGTAATAAAACTGGGTGATTTTTAAATAAAAGTTTACAAACTTTTTAGAATGTCTTACTTCTATTTTTTATGACATCAATAAAAATTATTACAGGTTACACACACACAGAACCAGTTTTGGCAACAGTTATATAATAAGAAGTGCTAACTTTACTTAAGATACACTTAATCCCTGAAATTTAAGAATAAATAAAATTCAGATATTTATAACTTAAAAATAACTCATTTCAATAAAATATGAAACATTTTAATTTTCATACTATGAAAAGCAAGTTTCTATTTTGGAAGGTTACATACTAGAAACAACCTGGAAATCACTTATATTATTTTGTAGCCTTTGTTTGTAGGCACACAGGTTTATCTTTAGCACCATAACTCTACTCCAGGATACTGTTTTATGACTCACATCCTTGACTGTTGGGCTATTTTTTGTTTACTTGTTTTTAAATTAGAAAAATATATTTTACTTGTTGCTTTATTTTAAAAAATATATTTATTTTTTAGTATAGGTGGACACAATAACTTTATTTTATTTTATGTGGTACTGAGGATTGAACCCATTGCCTCATGCATGCCAGGCAAGTGCTCTGCCTCTGAGCCACAACCCCAGCCCCTTACATATTGCTTTCACAAAATTTTAATTATACAAATAATATTTAGCCTCTCAGACTTCTGAAAGAGCAGATGACCTAAAATAACATTAAGAACAAAATCAAATATATAAAACAAAATATCTGAAGTAGCCCCTGAGTACCTAAAAACATATAAAGTGCTAGAGAGCTGGTGATCTAAATATTAGAGGTAATATTTATCTGTCAAGTATAAGATAAAGCAATGTTCTATAAATGCTAATTTTCTCATAAGAAAACCAAAATTCTAGGAAATATCATAAGAAACAGAAGGAGCTACTCTTGCTAAAAAATGTCAATGTGCAAAAGTAATGCAAAATTACCCTGATAAACACATGATGATTTCATTGGTAGTAAAATATCTCTGGAGGTAGCTGCTTATCTGAAAATTAACAACTCAAACAAAGACTATCTTCCATGGTACAGAAATCAGGCTCTTTGCATTTTGTATTCAGCTTTAATCAGAAAAAGTAGATTATAAGAAAAGTGCTGACACAAGGGATTTGTTTGAAAATGGTAACTTCTAAGTGATATCTTAACATGTGTACCTGAATCCCAAATATTAGGTGGCTGGTATATGTCTGGGATTAAGATGTGCATGTTCAGCCAAATTATATTCTTATATTGTGTGCGTGTAGGAATATGTAACAACAAATTCCATCATTATGAATAATTATAATGTACCAATAACAATAGGAAAAAAGATGTGCACATTCATTTCAATCACACTAAATTTTGAACTTATCTTCCAAAAGATAATTATGAGTTAAGAAAAGTTAAATAGTTTATAAAACCTTTTTAAAATTCAAAGAAGTAGCATTCATGTTATATATTTATAAGTCCAGCCCTTACAAGCACACTTATTGCATTCACACAAACTTCAAAGGCCAGGAGAATCGTTATTAGAGCGATATGCCTGTATAATGGCCACATGTACTTAATAACCTAAACAGTTTTTGTAATACAGTAGGTCAAGAGAAACATAAAAGTTTTAGAAATATTAATGTTGTACCTTCTTTTACAAATTTTTAACTGTGATCTATTGCAACCATTGCCCTATTTTTTTCTTTTTTAATCACAAAAATGGAACTCTGTGTCTCTTTTCAGTGAGCTATTTGATTCAGTATAAAAATTCTAGGGCTTCTACTTTTGAGTGTCTACATATTTTGAGTATTCTTACTAGTACCTAATAACATAAATTGGATAATTAGTCATCCCTTGGGAATTTTTTTCTCCTCTATGGTGGGGCAGAATGGTCCCCTACAGATAACCATACTTTAAACCTTAGAGCCTGTGAATGTTAACGTAGAAGCTGAGAGTAGCTCCTGGCTGATTCCTAAAGCACAAGCAATTGAATTCTGCCAACAAACTAAATAAACTTGAAAGCACATTCTTCCCAGAGCCTCTCTATAAGAACCCAGCAGGACACACCTTGATTTCAACATTTTGAAACCTGAAGCAGAGAAATCAACCTAGCCAATCTGAACTTCTGACCTATAGAACAGTGATATAATAAACTTGGGTTGTTTTAAGCTACTAAATTTGTGCTAATTTGTTAAAGCAGAGATTGAAAACTAATATACTATGCTATAATATATACAGTATATATATTATGTATATATTACAATATACATAATATATAATATACTATATAACTCTGCCCTCCCAATGACTATTTCATTTTGAAGAATATTTTTTCAAGGGATATCTAGAAACTATGAACTCTGCAGATCCTTAGAGTTTGATAGACTTGGCTTGTTGCGGAGTTTGCATCTACTAATTTTATTGTTTTGAATTAAATCAACTGTTCTGATTAAAAATAAATTCCAGGTCTAATAAAGCTTAGTTTTGTGGGTGACTTTAAATCATGCCTCATGTGAGTCAGTTTTTTTCCTCTTCCACAGTTAACAGTGGGGAAGCTTAGAAAGGATGAAGAATGGCACATACAACATCTCTTCTTTAGTTATAACTGTTGAATGAGGCCTCTAACTCTGCTTTCCTCTTATCTACAAAGGAGTGGCTCCTCAACTGTTAATAAAAGTTCTACCAATAGCATCTACACTCTAGCCAAGCTAGTTCCTAGGGTAGGACATAAATATAAACACAATGAAAGAATAGTTTAGGACTTAACATTTTGTGAACTTTGCTGATATTTCCTATTTTGACCTTGTACTCTGATTTGAAATAACAAGAATGCAACCTTAATTCTCATAGCAAAAGAAGTCCTATTTCTTACTTCCTTTTTCTAGATTCCCATCCTCAATTCCCATCCAGTTAATATCTGAATGTCCAAGACCAGAGCTAACATTCTGTAGAGTTATTTCCTCATATTAATTTAGAAGGAGTATGTCAGGCAGTAGATTTCCATTTCCATAGATGAATCCCCACCAGGTGCAGCTGGATTCCCTTGATGTCAAACAGTTCACCTGCCTAGACTAAAATCCACTTTATTGCCATGCCAATCTCATGAGTAGTTTTTTTTTTTTCTAACTGCAGGGCATTTCTGTTATTCATTCTATGACCATTTGCATAGATCTCTGTTTATTGCCTGTTACAAGTCGATGAGATCTCCAAGGCAGACCCACTTCCTGCAATGGTTTGCTATGTAACCTTTCAGTTACTTACTCTGTCATCCTAGAATGGCTTTGCCTTAGAATCCAAGATAAGTGAAAATCTGATTTAACTACCACTTCACTTCTATTTAAGTTCTTTTAAAAATTTTTTGTCACAGACTAATTACATTAGCTCTGTATCAACAGAATGAATCATTGCAATTTTTGTTTTGTGTTTGGTTTTTCAAGGAAGAAGGCAATAATTCTGTACTCACCTTTTAAAAATATCATATCCCTATACATCCGTGAAAACTTTATATAAATAGCACATATTCTCTGGAATATCTTTTTTTAACATTTTTCTATTCATTTTTATGTGGTGCTGAGGATCGAACCCAGTGCCTCATATATGCGAGGCAAGCACTCTGCCACTGAGCCACAACCCCAGCCCTAAAAAATATCTTTTTTTTTTCTTTAGAAACACACAAATATTAAACAGGCAGAAATTTAAAGTCAATAATTCTTCCTTTAACAGCATTGTAAGCACGAATCAGAAATAGTATTTTACTAATAAAATAAATTGCTAAAAGTTCTCAACTTTATCTACAAATTATTACGTATGCCTAAGCAAAATTTCTAATAGGTTTTAAAATAAAACATTTTAAATTATCTCTATATCACAATATTTTAGAATTATTTTCCATCATTGAGTATTTTTAGAGCTTCAACATGTAATCACCTTTGGTTATTTAGAATATTTAACATTCCAAAAAGTTATTACAGAAAAAAAGAAAAATTGAATATAACATGAGCAGAAATACAAATTACTATTAAAAAGTGTTGCTTTTTCCTTAAAAGTGACATAATGGGGTATATAATAGATATAAAATAAAATAATAAGATAATGAATCAAAATAATTATTTAAATTGGCTCCAAACTGGAAATGAAACTAAGCCACTGAACTACCTTTGTAAGTTTTTTTTTTAAGTATTTGCTGCCACAAAACAAAACATTATTATGTGTTATCCTTTAAGTCTACAGGTTAAAGAGTAAGTACAAAGGATGTTTTATATCTGTTATTTGTTATCTGTTTCTGTATATCTATTATTTTGAGGTGGCAGTAACCTAAAAATGACTGAACAAGATCTTAGAAATTTATAGTACCCATAAAAATAAAATTAATTAGACTAAAAAACATGAGAAATTTAGTCAATTACTGGTTCTGTTAGAATCAGAGAAGCAAAGTTTAAAAAAAAAATTATGCTAGACATGTGCCTTAAAAAACAAAAGTGAAACCTCTCATGGGACAGTAACTGAGACACACTTGGCCAAATTTCATAACACCAGTTTGTTCCAAACTTCAACTGCAGTGCTCTATAAAAACCACTGAAATTCAAATATGAAACCTGTAAGATATATAGTAATCAGAAAAACATGGTAAAGAATATCAAAATAAAGAGCTGGTGTGACTGTTTTTACAATCAAATGGGCCAAATCTTTTATTACAAAAGAGCACTGTCCCCTTGAAATAGTCACTTTCAGTTTTAGAGTGTTTTTAATCCTATGATGTCACTTCTTAAAATATGTTGAAATTATTCTTTTGAAACTATCTCCTTTCAGGCACTGTACCATATTCTTTTGGATATTCTCAAGAGAAGAAATCTTCATCCTTAAGCTAAAAAAGAAAAAGAAAAAGAAATCTTCATCTTTAAAGAGTATGTTTCCTTCTTAGAAACAGGTAAAATTCATGTGGCATAGTGTTATGAAAATATTGAGTAATAAGCTTAAAGAAAGATTTGAATTTTTAAAGTATAAACATAACTGACTTTGAATTCAACTTTAAATATTCAAGGGTTTAAAAAAGACAATACAGGGGACTGGAGTTGTGGCTCAGCAGTAGAGCGCTCGCCTAGCACATGTGAGGCTCTGGGTTTGATCCTTGGCACCACATAAAAAAATAAATAAATAAAATAAAGGTATAAAAAATGACAATACAATTGAGGGATGAGATGTTTTAGGTTTTTATGTATATTTTAAACCATCTTTGACTTAGTAATTTTCATTCTTTAGTACTTTTTAATATAACAAATATTTTTACCTATGAAATATTTGATATTCTCAGGATCTTATAATACTAGAAGAGAATACAGATAATTATACACATATATTTTTCCAGTGTGATAAAAGATACGAAGAGAAAGGAGATGTACTTTAGAGGGACACAGTTTTCCTAGAAGTAATATTAAGGCTAAGACCCAAAGAAAGGGTTGGTGATAAGGAAGCAAGAAAAGTAAGACAAGAGAATTAGAGTATTTGCATAAAAAGAAATAAAAACTAAGGACACTTAGGGTGGGTAGAAGAGTGACAATACAAGAAATATTAAGAAAGGTCAACATAGGTAAATCATTGATTCCAATATGTGGCACCAGATTACTCTATCACAGGATCAATATGAAGTCATCAAAAGGTTTTGAGAAAGTCAATATATGATCATCAGATGTAGGGTTTTAAACAGATAACTTAGTAACTCTCATGAGAAAATGTAGTAGGTGACAGGGTAAAAAATATTGCTTTTGGATTAGCACATGTGATCGTTTTGAGTGCCTTGAGTGAAGAAGAAATGCAGATAGATTCAAAGTATGATTCAAAGTTAAAAACTGCCAGCGCTTGATGAAGGCCAACTGAACAGGAAAGGAAGGAGAACACATCATAGCTAACTACCAGATATCTGGCATAAGCATTGCAGTGATGCAATGAGCAAGTTTCAAAGCTTGAGTGAAGAAGTATAAGAAAGGCAAAGAAGTTTAACTTCAATTCAGAATTTGTAAAACATTCAGCAAGATTATTAACAGGTCTGTTCTTAGAAAATATCCCAGAAATCCCACACCTCTTAACAACTTTTTTGAATTTGTATGATAAACTCATTTAAGTCCTTTTATGTTTTTCCCATATTACAAAGAAAACAGTTGACCATCACCTTAGGTATATAATTATAGAATTAACATCAGTAAATGATAAATAAGAATTAATGGTTTCTGTAACTTTGCTCTAGCTCCATTTTAGTACCTAAAATATTATATTGAATTTTTCTATTTTCATTCTGAAAATATCCCTAAAGGTACAAGCCTGTTTTCTGCCTTTGTGTAAGCTACACTTAACAGTATCTGGCACCAGGACAGTAAAATTTGACTGAACTGAACCCAAACTATTTTAATGACATTGTTTTATTTCTGGCTAAAACAAATGTTATGTCATTTATATAATTAATATGTTTATGAAATCTAAAGTAGCCTGTGCTATTTTATATAAAGTAAGCATATCAAGTTCCTGGAAGACAAAAGAACAGATATCAATATAGCTGATCCTTACTTTACTATTTACTGAATTGGCTTGAATAGTTTAAAGAGCACTAAAGCAGAATGAAATATACAACCTTTGGGTCAATATTCACTGTTGATGGTGAACATGAATCAATGGTGATACTACATGTTAACTGGTTTTTAACATCATTTCATCTAAATAGTAATTTGACCATTGTAAGATGACCACATAATTCATTTTTTTAAGATCAAGTTCTAAAATAGGGTAGCCAATCATATTTAGCCATTAAGTTAATATGGTTTTAAAAGTTTTGAAAAGGATGCCATAGAATTATCATTTATTTTATTGTGAAATAATTATTAATGATTACTCAAGTAGATCAAAGTAGATGATTTAACAAATTATAATTTAAGGCAAAAGCATTAGTATATACAAAGGGAATCTTTATTTAATAATAAAAGGAACAATTTACAAGAAAATTATAATGTTTTTAAATATATCTAAACATAACTTCAAAACCTAAGAAAACTAAAAAAAACTAGAAAGTAACAAATTCATAATAAAAGTGAGAGATTAAGAGAACTCCTAGAAACTAATATTAAAAACTAAAAATTAGATTTATGATCACAATTAAACTTTATTTAAGAGATATAAAGTCCTGTTATCACAAGTAGAAAATATACATCTTCTTAAGCATTCTTTCTACCTTAGACTTGGTACTTGCCAAGTATAGATGAGAGGGATGTAAGATTTTATTTCTTAAGTTTTTGATAAATAGAAAAAGAGAGAAATGATTATTTAGTACTATAAAGTAATATGTAATCAAGTATAACAGAGAGGTATAAATAGCTATGAAGTAATATCAATCATACAATGTATCTTCTCCCTCTTATATTGCATTGAAGTGGAAAGCAAAGAGAAATACCTTGGAAGGAAATAAGCATCATTCTGGTTGCAGGAGAAGTTATCATAAGCTGTAGTTATTTTATTGTCTCACTACTCTATGTATTTGTAAGAAACTTGGATATTTTTGACTAAGCAGAAGCATTGCCGCCTATCCTCTTTCTTGCAGCTCAGATAAGTTAGTCCCTGGAGAAGGCTCAGTCATTTCCACAATACTCAGGACACCAAAGCCCTACCAAATATATTTGTAATTCAGAATACAGCTTATTATTACAACTTCCAGCATTCACCATAAGAAGAAAAAAAATGAAATCTTGGGTTAACTTCATGGAAGACATTCTTGGTTAAGCTAAAATTTGGAAAACTATAAAGTGATGGAAATAAATTTTGAAAATTCAGATTAGTACAACATTAACATGCACAAGGAAGCAATGATTTTTAAACTAAAGATAGAAAACTCCTCCTTGATAATGTGGAGGAGCTTAATATTTGAGAAGAGATAATTACTGGAAATTCTGGAATCCCAAGATATATATGATTGTATGAGTGATAGAGAAATATACTATGTCTCCAAGATATGCATTATCTCAGTAACATGATGATGGTGGTATTTCTCCAAAGTAAAAAGAAGACTGAGGAAAAACACAAAGAAGGGCTATCAGCATTTAAAATTACCAAGGTTGTCAGTTTAGAAATGTGTGTAGAACAAATCATGATATGGAGAGATGAAAGCAATGAGAAGGTAAGAGAAAAATCTTCATGCCAGGTTTCAGAAAATACAGCACAAAATAGAAAAAACACAGCTAAAAAACAAGAACATGGATCCTGTTTATTTTGGTAATTAAAACTCTGCAATGGTTCCTTCCTCATAAAATGTGGTTACTAATAGCATTTACTTTATAGAGTGGTAGGAGAATTCAATGAGTTAACTTAGAGAAAGCAATAAGAACAGTGTCTTGTACAAAGTATGGGATCAATAAATATTAGTTATTATTTATATCATTATTCTGAGTTGATATTATAGAAGTGTCTGAGAGTCCAAAGGGAAAATATACAACTGAAACATGGATGAAAGGACCAGGATGAATAAATATCTTTGATATTTTTGTCATCTTCACCCCATTGCCAGTGTCAATCAAGTTTTTCATCTGCTTTCATATGGAGGTTGTTAGAACAGCCTTGCTTTTCTCTCTCCTCTTTCTTTCCACATAGTTTATTTTAGGCTGCCAAGAGCTATATTTTATAAGCATAAAAGTATTCATATCACTTCTTTAAGTGAAAAATTTTAAAACAAATGAAGATATCTCACTTCCTATAAGGGAAAGCATAAACTGCTCATAGTAGTGCAGTGTGCACATTATAATTTTTGAAGGCTTTTCTCTCTTGAGTCAATGAGGTTCTCAGTTGAAGGAACGTTGCCCTACTAATCACTGAATATGTGAGTAGGTGCATGGTATGTGGTAAAAGTGTATCCACTGAAAGCTTTACAAACATACAGAATCAAAATTTTATGGTGTCAAATAAACATTTGCAGAAACTAGTTGGGGAAAAAGCAGTATATGATGCATCTCATTCAAAGTGATTTCAGTCTTCACTGTTAAAAAGATAGAAAGTGATCAGCTATAATTGAAAAGGAATTAGAACATTTGGAATAAACAGCATTTAGAAAGAAGATATTTAAAACAGATCCTATGAAAAGTAAGCTTTCAGTTGGTGATTGAAGAGTACTACTACCAAGGAGCACACAGAGTGAGTCAAGTTTATCTTGGAAATGTACACCTGAAAGAACAGTCTACTTCATGAAAAGAACACTTAATACAGGGACAGAATTAAGCCAGATGTGAAAGAATAATACTTTATATAGTATTTCTATATAAAGAAGATTTAATTTTTGTTTTGAAACTACTACATTCAAACTACCTTATTGGTTTAAAATTCTAGTGTATATTTGATCAATACATATGCATAGTCAACACAAGCCATATTTTCTAAAATCTGAGATTTTTTTCAAGGAAAATTATATTGTAGATATTTAAGATCTAAGGTAATCACTAAAAAACAACTAAAAAGATATATGCCTAACAGTAGATATAAAATAGAATATTAATAATTAAATACAAAAAGTCATCAAAAATCAAATTAAAATGAAAAGAGAACAAACTACTGGGACAGACTTCAAAATAGATAGTCCTAATGACAAATGTTTACATCAAATGTAAGTGGTCTAAACACTACAGAAAAGAGCATATATTTGAGTGGATAATAAAATGAGATACAATACATGCTACTCTAAGAAGTACAGTATACGTACAAAGACAAATACAAGTTAAACACATAGAAAAAGATGCGCCTACAAATATATATTGTTGGAGAGATAATATATATGTAAGTACCAGATAAATTTACAACAAACACCAACAGCAATAAAGAGATACAATTTTATAACAAGAGTTAACAAATTAAAAAGACAAAACAACCACAAGTGTTTCATGCCTAATAATAAACTGCAAATTATATGAAACAAATACTGCCAATACTTAAAAGGGAAATAGACAAGCTCACAATTATAGGTAGAGATTTTAACACTTTGCCCTCAATAACTGATAGAATAAATGAGTAAAATGAGTAAAGACATAAAAGACTAGAATGAATTTATAACCAACAAGTACAAATAAATTTACAAAACATTACATTAAAAATAACAGAAGATATATACTTTTTGATATATACTATTGAGTCTTCACAAAAAATAGCCCATATGCTATGCTAATAGTTTCAATATATTTAAAAAGATTTGAAGGATGTTATCTGACCACAATGAAATTAAATTAATAATCAGAACCAAAAGTGAACCTGAAATCACTTCAAACATTCGGAAATCCAACAACAGTCTTCTAAATAGCATCAAGTAAAAGACAAAATTTTGGAAAATTTTAAATACATATTCTGAATAATAAAGAAAATATATCAAACTTATGGGATTCAGTTAAAGCAGTTCTACAAGGATGATGTATGGCATTAAATCTTACAAAATAAATCAAGAAAGATTAAAAATCAATGGCCAATGAGGATAGGGTTGTGACTCAGCGGTAGAGCGCTTGGCTCTCACATGCAAGGCACTGGGTTCAATCCTCAACACCACATAAAAATAAATAAATAAAATAAAGGTATTGTTTCCAACTACAACTAAGAAAAAAATTTTTTTAAATGACCCAAATTTCCATGTTAAAAAGCTACTGGAAGTGCAAATTAATGCCAAAGTAAGTAGTAGGCACTCAATAACTACTTACTGAATAGAGAATGACCACATGAATAAATAACATTAAAAACAAGATAAAGATATATGTTTATTTTTATTAAACATATATCTGCTCTGCTAAATAAATGTAGGATTTTACTAAAATAATTTAATATAATTAAAATTGGAGAATACTGATACACTTGCTATGCTATACTAGAATGAATAATATATAAACAATACTTCCCTTATACACTCAAATACTCTACCTTTTGATATAATTCTTGATTATAGCTAAAACACCCAATCTCTACATTCATATTTTACTATTAAGTGAAACCTATTTGACTCTGGAGGGCAATTAGGCATCTTCTCAATGACCAGCTGTGTAACTTGACACATTTTAGCCTATCTCAGAACAAGAAATGTCGCTAAAACTTTGCCTAAATATGATATATTAGAATCTAATTGATCTTTAGAGAAACAGTTCTCAGTTTGATGATTCCAGAGAAAGACATGAGAGGGAGGAATGTTTAAAATTAGTCTTTTTTCCCCTTTGGGAATGTGGTAGAGGCTGGATGCTCATCAAGTTTGTTTTGTCTAGAACATACAATCTGATGACATTTCTGAGCTTCCCTTTATATTGACAGAGTTCATGTGACTACATGCAAGCACAAGGTAGATGGAAGTGGCAAGATGCTTTCAGGACTGGTCCATAAACCTCCCACACAATAACCTGTGTGTGTGTGTGTGTGTGTGTATATATATATATATATCATTCTCCACATACTGTCTGAATGTACATGAAAATAAGGTTCAAAAATATGATTGGAGGTATGAGGAGGGAGCATGGGACTTTCAATGACTTTCAATCTCTTCTATCTACTACCACACACCTACATGTTAGGGTTGACAGATTTAACAATACTTATTTAATAAATATACATCAAAATCTAGTTAAATTTGAATTTCAAATAAAAACATAAAATTTTTAGTATAATTATGCCAGATGCAATATTTAAGACATATCTGTATGTTCATGAAATATTTTTTTTTTTTTTAAAGAGAGTGAGAGAGGGGAGAGAGAGAGGGAGAGAGAGAGAGAATTTTTAATATTTATTTTTTAGTTCTCGGCGGACACAACATCTTTGTTGGTATGTGGTGCTGAGGATCGAACCCGGGTCGCACGCATACCAGGCGAGCGCGCTACCGCTTGAGCCACATCCCCAGCCCTGTTCATGAAATATTTAGGACACACTATACTAAAATAATTATTCATTGTTTATTTTAAGTGCAGATTTGAGCATCTTATATTTGATCTGGCAACCATACTCACAGTAAAATGTAACATAAACAAGATATCAATATTTATTTTATTAAGGAAATGAGATATTGTTCACAACACTTGCCTACCTCAACTAATACAAAACATAAAAATGAGGCAAAAAAATAAAACAAGGAACTAAACAACTCAGTGAAACCCTGTCTCTAAATAAAAAACAAAAAAAAATAGAACTGGATATGGATCAGTGGTTGAGTGCCCTGAGTTTAATCCCTGGTATCCCCCCAAAAATATTTTAAGGAACAGTAATAATTAGTAATACTAATATTAATAGTAGCAGAAGTAATTATGTTTGTGAAACAAGCTGGAAAATATTACCACATAGTTTATGTGTGATTAAGCTGATAAAGAAACAAGTACTTTCAACTCTCATGCACAGAATATGCAAGAACTGAGATACATGGAATTTATTTATGATAACTTTTGGATACATATTAGCTATGATATACTCTGTGATATATAATAATGAACAAGACACCTTTCATGTATTTAGAGGCACACTAGTGGCATACCTTGCTCTTTAATACAAAGCGCAATATAGGTCAAATTAGGAGGAAAAACACCATGGATGCAAAAATCTTTAACTGTGACACCCTAAAAGGTGTTAAAGACGTGGCATGAATTTTTTTTTTAAAGAGAGAGTGAGAGAGGAGAGAGAGAGAGAGAGAGAGAGAGAGAGAGAGAGAGAGAGAGAGAGAGAGAGAGAATTTTTTTTTAATATTTATTTTTTAGTTCTCGTCAGACACAACATCTTTGTTGGTATGTGGTGCTGAGGATCGAACCCGGGCCGCATGCATACCAGGTGAGCCCGCTACCGCTTGAGCCACATCCCCAGCCCTGTGGCATGAATTTAAAAAAAAAAAACAGACTTGCAAAAAGCAGATTTTAATTTCTTTTATTATTAATCTGTACTTCCCATAATCTAATTCTTGGTAAATTGGAATTCTTACCCTTTTCTCCCCCTCTAATAGTTTTAAAGGGAATGTTTAAATACAAACCTAGTTGATCTTATTAAAATCAATAACAATGGCTACCATTTATTGGGCACTTACTGGGTGTTAGGCTTTTTATAATCTCATTCAATCATAAATAATAACCATTAAAGTCATAATTTTCCCACTTTACAAATAACTAAGTTATGACACATATAATTCAGTTAAGTTTGTTAGGGTCACATGTTACTAAGTTACAAAAATCAAAATTTTAACTTTAGCTTTTAAAAGCTAAAATCACTAAATTATCCTGCATTATTCCTTTCAGATTCATTATTCTATACCTCAACCAATCAAGTCTTTAATCTATGTTATATGGCTTGAGTTACTATAATGATACAGAGGTCAAGTTTTAGGTGAAATTTGAAAATATCTTTTTTCCCCCCTGTATGTCAGTGCACAAATTAGAAAAAGAATGTTACTATCACAGAGTATATGAGTACTTTCTCAGCATTTTGAACCCTAACTTTTAAGAACTTTAGTTTTATTTAGCCTGTTGTAATAGTAAGTCTTGGAAGTCTGAGGGAGAAAACTCTTCACTAGAAGAATTATTCACACACACCCAAATAAGAGTGCTAGTGTTTATTTAAAAGACATTATTTTCTTTAAATATGTATCAATTCAATTTTTCCTTTTCATTGATTTAATAAAATATTATATATCCACAGCATGTATTGAAAGGTTACTGGTGAATAGAAAAATCAGTAGATTCATTAATCACTTATTTCTATAAAAATGACTTTTTAAAATAAATTTGCCTGCTAACACAATTCAATCTAATGAACATTAAATAAAAATGTTAACATACTATAGAACCTGAAAATCACTTTTTTCAGAAAAATCACAAGGAATTCTCTTAGATTTTATTAGAATGATGTCTGTTAGGAGTTTTCTATTAGACTAATAATCACTCATAGAGCTTTCATAGTAAAATCTTGTCCCCAAACCAAAACTAAGGAATCTATGAAGAAATGCATGTTCAGGCCAAAATCCAGAATATTTACAGTACAGGCTGGTAAGGATATGAAACTATAATAACTTTTATTTATTGTTGGTGGAAATGCAAAATGGTACTGGTACCTAAGAGGACAGTTTTGTAGTTTGTTACATAACTAAACATACTCCTACCATATGATCCAGAAATCATACTCCTTGGATTGATCCAGATGAGTTGAAAAATTATTTATTTGGGAAGCTTTTGCCCCAAAGTCTGCACAAGATCCTGGTTGCAGGGTCACTCACCTGTAGTCTTTAATGTTTAGGAGGGTGAGGCAGAAAGATCCCTTGAGTCCAAAAATTCAAGACCAGCCTGGGCAACATAGAAAAACCCTGTTTCTTAATAAACAAAACCTGCACAAGGATGTTTGTAGCTGTTTGATTCATAATTGCTATACTTGGAAGGAACCAAGATGTCCTTTAGCAAGCAAATGAAGAAATAAATCATGTTACATCCACACAAAAGTATATTAATCAGTGCTAAAAGGAAAGTAAGCTATGAAGTTTATTTGAAAAGACATGAAGGAAACGTATATTACTAAAAATGAAAGAAGTCAATCTGAAAAAACCACATACTATATGATTCCAACTAAATTACATTCTGGAAAAAGCAAAAGGAAACAATAAAAAGATTAGTTGTTGCCAGGTATTGGGGTGAGGAATCAATGAACAGGTAGAACAAAGAAGACTAAGGCAGTGAAACTATTCTTATGATACTAGAAAGGTAGACACCTGTCATACATTTGTCCAAAAACAGAATGTATAACACCAAGACTGAGCCCTAATATAAACTATGGCCTTTTGGTGATGATGATGTATCAATGTAGGTTCATCAATTGTAACAAATATGTCACTTTGGTGGGGAACATGGAAATCAGGGAGATTGTGTGCTATGAAGGAGATTATGGTTTTGCTGATGTGGAACAGGAAGTATACGGGAAATCCCTGAACCTTCCATGCAATTTTTCTGTAAAATGCTTTAAAATTGTTCTAAAAAATAACTCCTCCTTTCTTTTTAAAAATAAAGCCTACTTTCTTTTTAGTAAAAACGAAAGACAAAACATATATTTTCAGAAAGCACAATATATTTTCTAAAAGCACAGTTTTAGAGTTCTTAAGAAATATGTTCCAATGTATACTATTTCTGCCCAAACAATCCTTCATGACATTTGATAAGTACATGCTGTATGCATATACTGAAATATCATACTGAATATAATATTAAGAATTAATGTATGTTAATAATAAAATTTTATATATTTATTGATTGATTGTATATCCTCTTCTGAGAAGTATCTGTTCAGTTCCTTGCCCATTTGTTGATTGGATTATTTATTTCTTTGGTGTTTAGCTTTTTGAGTTCTTTATATACCCTAGAGATTAGTGCTCTATCTGATGTGTGAGGGGTAGAGATTTGCTCCCAGGATGTAGGCTCTCTGTTCACCTCACAGATTGTTTCTTTTGCTGGGAAGAAACTTTTTAGTTTGATTCTATCCCATTTATTGATTCTTGGTTTTAATTCTTGGGCTATGGGAGTCTTATTAAGGAAGTTGGGGCCTAATCCCACACAATGAAGATTAGGGCCTGCTTTTTCTTCTATTAGACACAGAGTCTCTGGTTTAATTCCTAGGTCCTTGATCCATTTTGAGTTAAGCTCATCATCTCTAGCAACCAGAGAAATGCAAATAAAAACTACTCTAAGATATCATCTCACTCCAGTCAGAATGGCAGCTATACTGAAAACAAACAACAATAAGTGTTGGTGAGGATGTGGGGAAAAAGGTACACTCATACATTGCTGGTGGTACTACAAATTGGTGCAGCCAATTTGGAAAGCAATATCCAATAGATTCCTTGGAAAACTGGGAATGGAACCACCATTTGACCTAGCTATCTCTCTCCTTGGTCTATACCCAAAGGACTTAAAAACAGAATACTACAGGGACACAGCCACATCAATGTTTATAGCAGCACAATTCACAATAGCTAAACTGTGGAGCCAATCTAGATGTCCTTCAGTGGATGAATGGATAAAAAAAAAATGAGGCATATATACACGATGGAATTTTACTCAGCAATAAAAAAGAACAAAATCATGGCATTTGCAGGTAAATTGATGGCATTGGAGAAGATAATGCTAAGTGAAGTCAGCCAATCCCCAAAAAACAAATGCTGAATATTTTCTCTGATATAAGGAGGCTGACTCAGTGGGGTAGGGAGGGAGAGCATAGGAGGAATAGATGAATTCTAGATAGGGAAGAGGGGTGGGAGGGAAAGGGAGGGGTAGGGGATTAGTAAGGATTTGGAATGTAATGGACATAATTATACAAAGTACAAGTATGAAGACTTGAAAAAAATTAAAAATAATTAAGTGAAAAAAGTTGAAAATTGTCCTTCTGCATCATCTTCCAGTTAATCTAGTAATATGGGCCATAAAACATTTAAAATTTTTACACTATTATTAAGGTAGTTTTCTTTTTCATAAATTGAATTTTTTGTACATACTATCCCATTTATACATATAGATATGTACATATGTACTGGAGACTGAACTCAGGGGTACTTGAACACTAAGCCACATCTCCAGCCCTATTTTTTATATTTTATTTAGAGACAGGGTCTCACTGAGTTGTTTAGTGCCTTGCATTTTGCTGAGGCTGGTTTTGAAGGTGTGATCCTCCTGTCTCAGCCACTAGAGTTGCTGGGATTACAGGCATGCACCACTGCACGAACAGCATTGTACTACTTTTATCGAAGAAAGAACAATCTAAATGCTAAAAAGACACATCATAGTTTTTAAAAATTATCAAAGTAAACCTATGATAAGCTCCTATCTGGCCTTAAGTCTTAAAAATATGTAATTTCCAAGTTTTTCAAAATTACCCTTCTTATTCTTTTCATCCATAACACTGAAGCCCTGGTTTAGTCATTATCAAATCTTAACTGTACCATTGAAGTAAATAATATGTGATTTATCTTCCTACCTTTAACTTTCTGTTCATCAAACAATATCTTATTCTGTTCCAACAATGTTATATCACACTGTCAATTATCTCTGATGGGATCACATCACTGTTACTTCAAATATCTTCCATTAATCCAGTTTATTTAAACTAATTCTATCTTTCTTAATCTTATAATAAGTCACTCTATGGTCTAAATCCAAGCTGGGTTTCCAGGTATTATTTTTACTACCTTCTTATGTGTGTCCTGTATAATTTTTTTACAGTTTTGTGTTACCTTATATGTATCTACTTTCCAAGACAAAACTGTAAGCCTTTTGGAAAGAACAGTGCCTATATCCTCCATATATAGTGGCATTTTATGGTATCTATTAAAAATAAATGAATTAGACAAAAATTATCAACCAAAGGGCTCTTATTTTATGACATTTGTTTTACAGGTCATTTATTTTAAGCTATTTTATTGAGATATGGACATGTAAAAAGGTGTACCTATTTAATGTATACAACTCAATGTGTTTAGTTATAAATATACACCCATAAAATTATCAACACCAAGGCCCTAATTTCTAATTATTTATTGAAAGCCTATTAATATGACTTTTTTTTAGGTACCATAACCTTCAGGTGAATTAAGCTTTGGTATATCATTTTCTCCATCCTATCTCTCAGCTTTAAAACACATCTCCAGATTCTCTGCTCAAAATATTAAATAATATCTCTAATGCATTTATTCCTGCTTGTTGATGAACTGATGAAACTTCCTTGTAAATGAGTTTCAGCCTATGTTGCTGTTTGTGACCATTAATGTATTAAACCATATTTTATACTCCAAATCTGCTTCCAACATTTGGAAAGCAAAATTATGCATTTGAAACTATTTCTGTGTCTGATATAAACTTTAACTTTTCATGTGTTTAGTTCTTGACTCTATCTAAAGTGTAAATTTCTATAAGGACCATAATCATGTCAGGACCTTAGACTTAATAGCTAGATGTAGAATAAGTGGCATTATAAGAGTGTAATATAAAATTATCCCAAAACTTTTTAACCACATGATTTTATTCAGTAGAACATGAAAAGCAATATTAAAAGATATTTTAAAACAAGGTATAAAAAATCATGTTTATCCATTCATTGACCTTTATTTTGATTTTGCATAAATGATGTAAACACTCAAAATAACCCTTAGTTGAGTTTAACCGAGTGGAATGGGATAATGTGGTTTTCTACATAAATCACAACATGATTAACAAATCTCTATTTTACTTAACCATGTAGTTATAATTTCTGAATGTGGCTTCTTATTTATATTCCAGAGAACCATGGATAAGAACTTATCAAGCTAATTCTGAGCTCCCAAAACACAGGCATTAAAATTTACTATAAAAGAGGTTTACTAATAATAGAAAAAAAAGAAACCTTATCCTTTTATTATAATTAACTAGGAATTTTTTTATTATTAAAATAATAAGTGATATAGCCTTTAAGTTTTTCTCCTTCTGTATTACTGTATTATATTAAAATATATTTGGTTTCCAGAAGTAGAAAACTAAGACCTTATTTTTCTATAGTATATGTGTTCAATAACAATAAATTTGATGATTTTATACTCAGAAGATATTTAACATATGCATAAGCACAGGTTTTCTAAGTAGTGTTATTTCAAGTGAAACATCTTAGGTATCCATCTAAAAATATTTCATTATTTTCATTATTTAAAAATTTTAAGAGAAGCAAATGCTAATTTTATAGAGTTAACTTGTAAAATCTAGCAATCTAGATAAGGTTAGTCTTTCTCAATGGGAAAGCTTAAATAATAAATGAATTTATAAGGACATTTTCTACTTATTTTTCAATATTTATTAAAAATTGTGGTATGTATTACTCACCTAAAATATTGATTTACATAAAGAAATACACTTCATAGTTTCCAGTAAATCTCTCAATTTAAATCTTGTTAATATTTTGTTGATTATCCAACAAGTAAAGAATTTAATAATTATATTTTAGTACTGAAAACAATATCAAAGGAAGTTTTCTAGAATTTAAAAATGCATGATTTTTCAAATATAGAAATAATTCCAGTTGATGCTTATTTTGTCATTTTCCTGTTTTTCTTTCAAATACCTATAAGAATATTCTTTTAAAATGTTAAGTATTAAATGTAGCTACTTATACATATCAGTGAACTCCTAAGATCTTGGAGTAGGCTTTTTTCAGCAAACAATTAGATGAATAGTAAAAGATAGAAGGGAATGAACTCACATTTCACTAGCTGCCTACTTTAAATACTTGTGATCTCACTCACAGTCCTTTTGTAGTCATACTCATGTGAGATTAGAGAAAAAATGGTTACAGCTTTATTTTGTTTTGTAGCATAAAGCTAATAACATTAACTAGGCAAGTGAATATTTGAATGTTTTGCAACAATTTTGCATGGAGAGATATATAAGCAAACATAAAAGTATGTTTAACACAACTTCATTATTTTATGTGACATAATTGAGTTCATGAAGTTTATATTCAGAATAAATATCTATACTTTAGAAACAGAGTAAACCTAATATTAGTTATAATCAGAAACTGCATTAAGAAACCAGAGATTTACACATTCAAAACAAAATAAAACAAGGTTTATCAAAAATAAGGTTAAGCTGTGCACTACACGTGAGGGAGAGGGTAGTAGAACAAAAATACAGTTTGGGGTAGTTTAGATTTTTAGTTAGCCTATTATTCAAATAGTGATGAGAGTTTTAGTAATTATGAAGAGCATGAAAATGAAAAGTTGGTGTGGAACTTATACATTTTCTTTATCCATTTACACAGTAATGTTTTAAACACAGCATGAAATATTATCTCTTCATCTGAAAAGGCAACATAAAATATAGGTCACAGCTTCTGAGAGAGGATATCAACTGCCAGGAGGACTGCAAACACAGTAGCAGTTTAAGAAATGACCATGATAATGAGGCTGCATGATGCTGACAATCAGAGGAGCAGGAAGAATTTTCATTCGATCTCTGTAGCCTTCCCATTCTCTGTGGCCTTGGCTCAGTCATTTAAAAGCAGTGTTTTGATTAAATATAATTTTGAGTTTATCTTTCTCACTTATGTATTTATAAAGCCACAAGACTATGATGAAATGTGCACATAACTCCCATTCCTTCACTCATGACCCTGGCCCCACCCTTATCTTTTGTTTTTTATTCTCTTTTAGGCAACTTGATTATTTCCATAAATCACAGATAATAAGATATCAATAATAAAAATAAAAGAATCTTTCAGAAAAGGGTTTATTTTAGAAGGGAAAGGACAAGGATCTTCCCAAATAATAGATGTACTTTTTCCTCACTCCATACATAATAAAATTTAAAGCCAAGCTTTGAAAATGGGTAAATACTTAACATTTGACTCCACCTAATACTTGTAGCATTTCAAGTATTGAAAAATAAACTCCACCTAATACTTGTAGCATTTTAATAATTTAGAAAGATTACTTAAATTGTTACTTTTCAAAACTCTAAAATGATTCAGGAAGTGCCACTTTAATATCTTAGAGTAGTGTTTGTTGGCCTTTTAAAATCCATCCTTTTGAAGGTTTTTTTCACTCTTTCATATATCCCTATAACCCAAGATTTAATATATTTTTCTACTTATAGTTAATATAAAGGTGATTTATATCAAACATGATTTTTCAAGCACTTGAGCTTACTTTCCCCAGCAAGATCCTGATCCTTTCCTCCTGGTACCTTTCCACACACTTCCCGCCTAGCCATATCCCAAAATCCAGATTTGGACAGAACATTTTCTTTACTCAGAATATCAACAGATATCACATTGAAGTAAACTTTAGAAGTTATAAAAATGGTTAGTTATTTTTCAGTAGTCATATGAAAACTTGGAAATTTATAACTAGAATAACTTTCCTTTATGTTTCAATTACTCCAAAATTCAGGAACAGTAACATCATCATCAAAATACATAGTTTCACATATTTATATATGAATAAAAGGTATAAAGGAAACAGGGAACAGACCTCAGCAAAAGTGAGGTGCTAAGCAACTCAGTGAGACCCTGTCTCTAAATAAAATACAAAATAGTGCTGGGGATGAGGCTCAGAGTCCCTGAGTTCAACCCCCAGTAGCACCGCTACTCCCCAAAAAAGATAATAAAAGTAACTTGCTGTTTTAGCAAAATATTTTACAGTTTATTTCTACACAAATGAACTTTGTATTTATATAGTTAACTTCCTCATTTTGTTATCATCCTTTGCTCCCTCTATACTCACCTACTGTCTTTTCCCCTCCCCTCTCATTCTTTTTCATTCATTACTTTTTTGTTCTATCCTATGTTGGCTTTTGGCTGAAACTACACTTTCAACAAGAAATAAAAACTGCATTACTCAGGAATGAAGCTAAGAGCTTAACCTCCCCAAATGCCATTGGAGAATTTCTAAATAAAGAGAAAGCACACTGATTAATTATTTTAAAAATGAGGGTGCTGGTATAAGCAACAAAAACATATTTTAATCCTCATTATGATTAAAAACAACTTAAACAGTAAAAATCAGGATAAGATTTATTTGGACATCTTGTACATCTAAGCCAACAATGTTTGTTCCCAAGAATGCATAACTTTTTTTTAGTGTACTGTTAAACAGTAAGAGGTAATTAGGACTTCTACCACTTCCCTTTAAAATAATCCCATGGGATAATGGTCTCATTAATATAAAATTTCTTATACATACACTTTTTAAAAGGTATGTCATATTTTAATTGCTTTAAATTTCTAATCTTTTTATTGGTTCTTTTTAGTTATGCATAACATTAGAATTCATTTGGCATAAGCATAAAAGCATGGAATATAATTTGTTTTCTTTCAGTCCAAAATACTTTCCCTTTCCCTCCCCTCTGTCCTCCCCTGTCCCCTTCTTTTTACTGTATTAATCTTTCTGCTATTTACTTAGTTTTCTTTTATAAATTAGTAACATCTGGATATACATGATGATGAGATTCACTGTGGTATATTCATATAGGTAAGTAATTTCAGATTAATTCCACTGTCTTTTCCTAACTCTTCTTTCCTCCCTTCCTAACATTCCCCTTCATCTACTCCACTGATCTTTCTTCTATTTTTCCTTATCCCTGGTTCCTTATTTTGAATTAGCTTCCATATATCCGAGAAAAAATTCAACCTTTGATTTTTTTTTGGAACTGGCTTATTTCAATTAGAAGGATATCCTCTAGTTATGTCCATTTACTGGCAAATGTTATAATATCATGTTTTATGGCTGAGTAATAATCCATTGTGTATACGTATATACACATTTTCTTGACCAGTTCATATGTTGAAGGCTATCTAGGTTGGTTCCATAGTTTAGCTGTTGTGAATTGAACTGCTATAAACATTGATGTTGCCATGTCACTGTTGTATGCTGACAGTAAATCTTTTGAATGTATACCAAGGAGTGGGATAGCTTGCACCAATCTGCAGTCCCACCTGGATATTAAAGCCCTGAGGAGCAGCTGGCAAAGATTTTCTCCCATTCTGTAGGCTCTATCTTCATGTTTTTGTGTCCTTTGCTGAAAAAGCCTTTTAATTTGATAACATCCCACTTGGTTTTTCATTTTATTTCTTTATATTTTAGGTGTCTTTTTTTAAGGAAGTCAAACCTGTGCTAACATGTTGGGAGTTTTGGGCCTACATTTTCTTCTACCAGTTGCAGGGTTTCTAATCTAACTCCTAGGTCTTTGGTCTACTTTGAATTGAGTTTTTTTTGTATCCTTAGAGATAAGGGTTAAATTTCATTCCACGACATATAAATTTCTAGTTTTCCCAGTGCCATTTGCTAAAAAAAGCTTATCTTTTTTCTCCAATGTATGTTTTTGGCACCTATTTCTAGTATCAGATAATTGAGGGTTTGTCTCTGTGTCTTCTATTTTGTTACATTGGTCTTCATGTCTGTTTTGGTGCCAATATATGCTATTTTGTTTTTGTAGTTCTGTAGTATAATTTCAGGACCAGTATTGTGAGGCCCCCTGCTTCACCTTTCTCACTAAGGATTGCTTTGGCTACTCTGGGTCTCTAATTTTTCTAAATGAATTTTACAACTGCTTTTCTAGTTCCCTGAAGAATGTCATTGGGATTTTAATGGGAATTCCATTGAATCTGTATAGTGCTTTTGGTAGTATGGCCATTTTGACACTATTAATTCTGTCTATCTAAGAAGATGAGAGGTCTTTCCATCTTCTAAGGTATTCTGCAATTTTTTTCTTTAGTGTTCTATAGTGTTCATTGTAAAGTTCTTTCACCTCTTTTGTTAGACAGATTTCCAAATTTTTTTAGAGGCTATTGTGAATGGGATAGTTTTCTAATTTGTTTTTCAGAAGATTCATAATCAGAACATAGGAAGTGATTTGTTTAAGAGTGTTGATTTTGTGTCCTGTTTCTTTGCTGAATTCATTTATGAGCTCTAGAACTTTTCTGGTGGGATTTTTGGATCTTCTACATGTAGAATCATGTTGTTAGCAAATAGAGATAATTTGAGCTTTCCTTTTCCTATTTGTATCCCTTTAATTTCCTTCTCTTGCCTAATTGCTCTAGCTAGAGTTTCAAGGACTATGTTGAATAGGAGTGGTAAAAGTGAGCATTCTTGTCTTGTTCTTGTTTTTAGAGGAAATGTTTTCTTGTTTTCTCCATTCAGTATAATATTGGTTTGGGGTTTATAATACACAGCCTTTGCGATGTTGAGATAAATTCCTTCTACCTCTAGTTTTCTAGTTTTGTAAACATGAAGGGTGCTGTACTTTGCCAAGTGCTTTTTTCTGCATCTATTGATATAATTATGTGTTTCTTGCCCTGAAGTCTATTTATGTGATGAATTATATTTTTTGATTTCTGTATGTTGAATCAACCTTGCATCCCTGGGGTTAGACTCACTTGTTCATGTTGCACTATCTTTTAAGGTGTTTTTGTATATGGTTTGCCAGCATTTTATTAAGAATTTTTGTATCTATGTTTTGCATCACGGATATTGGTCTTAAGTTTTCTTTCCTTGATATGTCTGCCTATCTTTATTTGATTTATTGACTTCATAGAATGAGTTTGGCTGTGTTCACTCCTTTTCTATTTCATGGAACAATTTGAGGAGGATTGGTATTAGTTTTTCCTTAAAGGTATGGTGGAATTCAGTTAAAAATCCTTCAACTCCTGGACTTTTCTTTGTTGGTAGGCTTTTAATGGCTTCTTCAATTTCATTACTTGTATTGTTCTATTTAAGTTTTCCATAACATTCGGGTTCAATTTGGGTAAGTATATATCTCCATTTGTTCATGTCTTCTAGATTTTCTAGCTTATTGCAGTATAAGTTTTCAAAAATTCAGTATTTCAGTAGTGGCTGTGGTGATATTTCCTTTTTCATCTCAAATTTTGTTAATTTTAGTTCCATTTCCTCTTTCTTTTGGTTATTTTGGCTAAGGGTTTATCAATTTTGTTTACCTTTTTAAAAAACACCTCTTTTTTTTTCCCTTTGATTTTGTTGTTCTCAATTTGATTTTGGTAGTGATTTTAACCATTTCCTGTCTTCTGCTGATTTTGGTGTTGGTTTGCTGTTTTTTTCTAAGGCCTTGAGATGTAATGCTAGATTATTTTCTTGGGATCTTTCTTTTCTTTTAATGTATGAGCTCAATGCTATACACTTTCCTCTAGAATTGCCTTTATACTGTCCCAGAGATTTTGATATACTGTTTCACTATTCTTACTTACTTCTAAGTATTTTTTATTTCTCTCCTGATTTCTTCTTCATTCATCATTCAAATGTGTATTATTCAATCTCCAGGTATTAGAATGGTTTTTTTTTATCTGTTAATTCTAATTTCATTCTAATCTGATAGAATGTAAGGAATTCTCTCTCTTACTTTTTATTTTTTGTATTTGCTAAAATTTTCTTTGTGACCTAAAATATGGTCTATTTTAGAAAATGTTCCATCTTTCTGAGAAGAAAGCGAGTTCAGTCATTGATGAATAAAATATTCTGAGGATGTCTGATGGGTCTACATTATTAATTGTATTATTTTAGTTTTGTAGAATCTTTACTTAGTTCATGTTTGGATGATCTATCTATCCAATGGTGACAGAGGAATGTTAAAGTTACCTAGTCACCTAGTATTATTGTATTTGGTCTAAGTACCTTGCTAAGTTGCTGAAACTGGCTTTGAACTTGCCATCCTCCTGCCTCCACCTTCTGAGCCACTGGGATTGAAGGTGTGCACCACTGCACATGGTTCTATTTGATTTTTAATATTGAGAAGGGTTTGTTTGATGTACATAGGTACTCTGTTCTTTGGGGTATAAATATTTACAATCATTGTATCTTATTAATGTATGATTCCCTTAAGCAGTATGCAGTGACCTTCTTTGTCTCTTCCTATTAATCTTGGCTTGAAGTCCACATTATCAGATATGAGAATAGCAACCTCTGAGTTTTTACAAGATCCATGTGAATGGAATGATGTTTTTCCCCCATCTTTTCACTTTCAGTCTATGGACGTCTTTACCTGTGATGTCTGTGTCTTGCAGATAACATATTGTTGGGTCTTGTTTTTTAGTCGAATCTACCAATCATTATCTTTTGATTGAAGGCTTTAGACCATTTATATTCAATTTCATTGAGATACTTTTTATGTCCTGCCATTCTGGTTTATTTGAAATGTTTAAAGTGCACTTGATTTCCATTAAATTGACTATTCTTCTAATGTAATTCCTCCCTATGTTGGTTTTCATTTTTATTTTTGCTTCCTTCTTCATGAAATACTTTTTGAATATGTTTTATACTGCAGGCTTTCTAGTTATGAATTCTTTTAGCTTCTATTTAATAAAGAGGATTTTTATTTCATATTCAGTTCTGAAGCTTAATTTTGCTGAGTGTAGTATTCTTGGCTGGCATCTATTTTCTTTTAGAGTTTGGTTTATATTATTCCAGGGCCTCCAGGCTTATATGGTGTGGGTTGAAGAATCAGTTGAAATCTGATTTACCTCTAAATATGACCAGTCATTTTTTGATTGCAGCTTTTAAAATTCTATCCTTATGTTGTATGTTAGACATTTTCATTAAAATGTATCTTGGAGTAGATCTATTCTGATTTTGTATATTTGGAGTCATATATGATGCCTCTTATATTTAAATTTCCATGTCATTCTTAAGGTTTGGAAAATTCTTAAGGTTTTGGAAAATTATTTCATTGAAAAGACTGTGCAAAACTTTAGCTTGTATTTCAGTGCCTTCACCTATCCCAATGAATCTTAAAGTTGGCCTCAATGTTATCCCAAATTTCTTAAATATTTTTTGTTCATTATCTCTTAATATCTTTTCTTCATGGTCAACTTTATTTTCAAGATTATATATTTTGTCTTTGAGAGAGACCTGAAAAAATCTATCTTCAAAGTAGTCTATAATCTATTGGTGATTTTTTCCCATTGAATTTTTAATTTGGTTTATTCATTCATTTCCAGGATTTCCATTTGGTTCTTTTTCAGAATCTCTACCTCATTTTTGAAGGGATCTTTCACTTCTTGTATTTTCTTTCTGATTTTACTCCTTACATCTTCTTTTATATCATAAATATTTTAACTATGAACTTTATAAATTCCTTCTCTGACATTTCCACCATCATGGTATCGATTAAGTTAATTGTTGAAACATTATTAGTTTTTTGGGATGGTTTGTTTCCTTGCTTTTTCTATAATGTTTGTATGTCTACTCATATATTAGCATAGTTCTCACTTTTTCTTTTTTTTCTTTTTCTTTTAAACAAGAGTGTACTAGGTTGGGTGAATATCCAGATAATGATATTTTAAGTCAATGTGTGACTTCTGCTGAACCTGATATCAGCACCACTTTAAGAGATGCCACTGAATCCTATTTACTATAGTTACTTCAGAGCCAAGCCTCATTCTATTCAACCTTGTAAAGTACAAAAACTCATTGCTTTTCTTTCCCATGGATCCTCAAATCCAGGTATAAACTTGGATAGGTCAAAAACTAGTTACTAAACTTAGGAAACTTACTATAACTTAAATGAGGGTTAAAGGGGGGAAAAGAGAGAGGAAAAAAGCAACAGAAAGAAAGAGGGGGAGAGGAAAGAAATAAAGAAACAATGAAAAGATATAAAAGAATAATTCTCACTGAGTAAATAGTAAATTTCTCACTGAGAAATAGATGAATGGTAGCTATTAGAGTTTATTATTACAGTTAATGCAGGAGGATGAATCGAGGGAAAATGAACAAGTATAAATTAGAGCTAGGAAACAAAGATAGGGAGGTAGATTCCAATCAATGCTTTAAATCATTAGATGAAATATATTCAAATGGGTTGAAGATACAATGTTGGCTATTGGGGTAACAATTATTGTTCAAGTTAATGAGTTATTTATATGATCAAAGTTGACATTATGTTATTTATAGTAAGCCATGTCAAAGTGAAGAATATTCTTGTTGAATCTTTTTTTGCATTTTATTGGGGTTTGGACATGTAGCAGATTTCCATTGGTCTTGGTTGTGGATCTCTCCAGAATTGCAGGGACACTAGAGTCAGTCCACTAGTTGCTATAAACTTCTGACCAGTTGTTTCTGGTTTGTCAGGTCATGGGCCTGCAGCTGACTGCTCTGAGGGTTGTAGTATTGCAGCTTGGTTATTTCTATTGGGTGTAAGATTTCAGGATGCAGGCTCTGGAATGTTCCTGTGATTGCTGTGGATCATCCTGTACCTGCTCCCCTCTGCAGGATCCTTTTTGTAGTGGTAATGGTCCTGGTCACTGTCTGTGAGTGCAGGAACTCTTGTTGTGGGTTTTCCATGGGTGTTTTGTGGTGCAGAATTATACCCCCAGCCAATTACACTCTGTGAGGGTACTGTACTAAAGGGTGTCATGTGGCTCACCTGGATTCTAGTTTCCACTGCCTCTGGTTGAGGATGGTAGGTATTGATTCCCTCTTTTTACTATATTTGATGCAAGGTCCTGCAAGTATCCAAACAATGTTCTTTCACTTATCAGTTGTGACCACAGGTCAGTCTGGGCAACAGTTAAGCCTGGGAACAGCCACTTCCTATTATCTTGGCTCTGGTTTTTTTGCCTTAACTTATCTCCCTCTGGCTATCTTTGCAAGTACCTTCAGCTTAAGTTTTCTGGGATATGCAGGAAACTTATCCTAGCCCTCTTCTGTCCATGGCTGCAACCATCTGGGCACTGGGTCTCTATGTCACTGGATATTCAGGCAGCATCCCTCTAGTAGGGCCTCACAATCCTGAGGACCATCCTTAGGCTTCCAATGTGCCTCCCCCTAATGCCAGTGGTCCCAGCCTGGTGAATCTGCTTTTCTTTGCTAAGAGTCAAAGATGTTTTGTTTATGTCCTGTCTGAGTAGAGCAGATGATGCTCAGAGATTTCTGCCTTGCCTGGATTGCAAAGAATAAGCAGGGTTAAGTGCAATTCCCAGCACAGGTCCCCACTGCAACACTCTCTTTGTTGATGGTACAGGGGAAGGTTAGGAGTTTCAACAAATTTCAGCCAGTAGTGATCCTTCTAGTAGTTCTTTCTGGCTGCATTCTTAAGAGATCCCTCTGGTTTAATTTGCTGCTGTCTGGGTGTGGGAGGACCACGTTGATTTAAGGGGGTGACTGGTAGGCTGAGGGTTGTGGACACCTGCTAAGTTTTCTTTTCATAATTTTGTTTTAAGCTGCTACATTCATGCTTTAATTTTGTCTATCTTTGCAAATATTTTTAAATGGGTAAGCATAAGAAATTTTCTATTATCTTTCTCTTTCTCTCTGTTGCCCCTTTCCCCTCTCTGGTCTGGGTTCAGGACTAGAGGACTCTGCACTTATTTTCTACTCTGGTAACCTAACTTTAAGTCTGTCCAAATCTCAGACTTTGTAATATTGACTCTTAGAGCATTTATTTTGTCACCTGTCTCTCAATTCTGTGTTTCTTTGCTGCCTCTTTTCTTTGTTATGAGGTGTTTGAGACTTGCTGCCTAGCTCAATTCTACCACTTTCCTTAATCTCCTCTTACACACTTTTAAAAAAATATTTTTAAAATTGTATACACAGTATCTTTATTTATGTTTATGTGATGCTGAGGATTGATCCAAGTGCCTTACACATACGAGGCAAGCACTTGACCACTGAGATATGGCGGCCCCTGCTCCTTTAACAGTTTTGACTGAAGCTTTTCCATTCAAAATTCTTGCATTATTTGTGTTTATACTGGTCAGAAGCATGGATGGATAAAATTTATCTTGCATCCACCTATGTATGTGTATAAAATTTAAATATATAATTCATTTATTTAATTTTACATAATTATTATATATTTAATTGACTTGTGCTCAAATCTTACATTTTACCTAAAAGAAAAACTATGTATAAAGTACATACATTCTTGTTCTGAGAATCATTGTCTATTTATTTAAACTTTCTTTTACAAAGTTACATAAAAATCCCTCCTACAAATTATATTTTAAGTATACTTAATGAATTAGCAGTCTATTTAACTCATATTTAAAGGACACACAGTTGTTTTTTTTTAAAGTTCTTCTTTTTCTGTTTACTTTACATGGCAACTTTTTTGTGAAAGAATATGAAAGGCATTTTATAATTTATTGAGGTATGTACTTTGATACTTCATTCATTAAAAAGCAGCACAGATTAAAATTCCACAGCATGTCTGACAAGTTCTAGGAAAGCTGGTAGTTTGTATTTTAAGCTTCAATCTTGAGATTGCTTTCAACAACTTATTTGGTCATTATAGAGATAATAAATGCCATTTGTGATGATAATGTAAATAAAAATGTGTTGATATGGGTGAAATTTGGTAAAAACTGATTTCCCTTACTTTTCAATAACTCCTAACAGTATAGCCACTGAAATCAACTTAATGTTTGTCAGGATCCATTGAACTTTATAGTGAGCATCTGGGTAGTGCTACAGTGCAGATGTTAGAATAGAATACCACAGTAAAACTACTTTAAGTTTCATCTGGCTAATAACACTACTTCACTGAAAAGACTGCTTTCTATAATTTCTGACTTATTTTTGAACAAATAAAATCTGTTTGCCTTTTTAAAGGCATGATTATGACTTCTTACAAAATAAGCAAAGCTTCCACTTCTAAGTATATTAAAGTACAGGTTTTATAGCAAATTAACTGAATTTAATTTTTCTAATTCAAAATAATATAAATCATTATTTGTAAGTCACAAAATTAGGAACACCTCCATAAACTAAATTTTAAAAATCTTTATCTTTGGAAACAAGGAATGCTTCCAAATGTTCCTAAGTGTAACTTATAGAATTCTATTATCTCTTTTTGTTATCTGCATGGGAAACTACATGTTTGGGGACTGCTCATACACTAGAACTTATAAATTCTGGTTTAATATGAGGAATTTAAAACTTGAAAGCATTTTTAGTGGCATCATCAACAAACTTCTTTTTTTGGTGGCCAACATCAAGCATTTCCTCATGCTTCCAAGATGCCTAGTCTAACTCTCTTTGCCTGCTAATTAGCTTTGGCTTCCATGTTTTCATCTTGTCTACCACTACTTGGTTTTTATTAATGAAAATAACACATATTCATTCTACAAAAGAAAATTCAGAAAACACATAGGACCCAATAAGAAAAAAAAATCAAATATATCTTAACGCTTGCTTGTAGAGGAATACTGAATAGCATGACTACTATAACCTCCAGTAGAAAATTTCACATATTCTCTTTATATATCAATCTTTCATATCAAAACAGATTTATCCTAGTACACAATACCATGCAGTATGTTCATTTCCAGTAGTACTTGCAAATGACAATCTTCAAAAGTGGTAGAAAATACTCTGTGCTGAAAGGGTACCAAAAAGAGATCCTTAGCTCAATTTGTCTTAAGAACCTGTATCACAATACCAAAATACAAAGACTTTCCTCCCTCTCCCCTTTTGCCAAGAGATGGTCAAGTTAAATGAAAAGTAACTTAACCCAGTGAATTTTCATCTCTGTTTCCAATCTATAAAGCAAAGAAATTGAAATTAATGGAGTCAGAATAGCAGGAAACTTATTATACATTTACACACATCCAATCACATATGCTCTTCTACCACACTGTGTAGTGAGAGGTCTTTCTCCTTCTAAGCCCTCTTTATTTGTTTTTGCTATGGATCCTATTCCCAATTGGCTTATCATCATGACTCAGAAGCTCTGTTGTTTATTGCCCCTTTCTCCTTCTCTTAGGTCTCTTCAATTGTTCCCTCAATACTTGCTTGCACCCATAAGCATTTAAATTTACTTAGGACTTACCTGTGTTAGGAAAGAAATTTCCTAGAATCTCAACTAATACTCTCTTACTGCTGTACTGTTACTTTTAACAGCCAAGTGTTCTCTCTCTCTCTCTTTCTTTCTCTCTCTCTCTCTCTCTCTCTCTCTCTCTCTCTCTCTCTCTCACACACACACACACACACACACACACACACCTCTCTACTTCTTTTCTCATTTATTCAACATTCTACTCTAATAAGCTTTTGCCCCCATTGAGCCATAAAAACGGTCCTAAGTTATTTATAAAAAAAAAAATACTAAGTTTGGGGCTGGGGTTACAGCTCAGCAGTAGAGCGTTCGCAGCACACATGTGAGGCCCTGGGTTCGATTCTCAGCACCACATTTAAATAAATAAATAAATAAATAAAACTAAAGGTGTCGTGTCCAATTACAACTAAAAATTAAATATTAAAAAATACTTAGTTTTAGGGCTGGGGTTGTGGCTCAGTGGTAGAGCACTCGCCTAGCATGTAGAGACCCTGGGTTCAATCTTCAGCACCACATAAAATAAATAAATAAAATAAAGATATTGTGTCCAACTACAACTAAAAAATAAATATTAAAAAATACTTAGTTTTAAATCCAAATATCACTTTCTTTCTTTTCTTTTTCTTCCTCCCAAATACCACTTTCATCCATCATCTTGCTTAAAAGGCAGAATGTGTTCTGGTCAAAAACACAAATCCTATAATCAAATTTTATGAATTCAAATCCAGATTCTGTCACTTACTAGCTACATATGTTCTCAGGAAAGTCACTTAATTTCTCTGTGCCTCTTTTTTCTCATCTGAAAAAAAAATGGATTCTTGTAAAAGTTAAATAAATTAATGCATACAAAACTTCTCATACCAGTGCTTGGTCCATAGTAAGCATTAAATAAAAACTCTGCATAATTTCCATGATAATATATTCTCTGGGTTTTGCTCTTACTTCTTTGATTTATCCTTCCTAATCTCATTATCATATTTCTCTTTCTTTATAATGCGGTTTATAAAATTCTGGTACTTTTCAACATGAATAAAAAGAACCTTCACAGCCCAACCCTTATGTATACCTATTGAGAATTTCAGGTTGATGTTTGTGTTTCTTTATTCAATATTTTAAAGATGTGCCCTTGTCACTTCATTTACATTACTTTTGACAAAAAATTTGTCAAAAATTTTAACTTTCTTCCTCTGTGTATTTTTTCTGTATGATTTTTCTACAAGTTGCTTTTAAGATTTTTCTGTCATTAGTTTTGAACAATTATCATGTGCATTAATATATTTTTGTGCTCATGTTTTTTAATTGTCTAGGATCACTAAGTTTGCAGTTTTCATAAAATTTGTAAAACTTCAGCAATGATTGTTGTAAATATTTGTTTATGTCCTCTCTCTTTCTCCTTCCTTTTAAAACCACAATTCCAAACACATTAGGCTATATGGGGATATCACATGGTTGAGTGCTGCCCTACTCTTCTTCTTTTCCCCCAACTCTGTTTCACTTTGGGTAGTTTCTATTGCTAGGTCTTCAAGTATACTAATCTTTGCTTTTGCACAATTTCATTTGCTATTAATTCTACCCATCATACTTTTTCATATCTAAATGTTTGATTTGGTTTCCATATTTGAGCCTAACATGTTCCATCTTTCCTCTAATGAATACATGGAACATTATAACAACAGTTTTAAAGTTCTTATCTGATATTTCCAACATGTTTCAGTAATAGACGGATTATTATTGCTTTTTCTCCTCATTACCTGTCATATTGTCCCATTCATTATGAATTTCACTTTGTTGGATGCTGGATATTTTTATATTTCTTTTTTAATTAAAAAATTTTAGTTGTAGTTGGACACAATACCTTTATTTTATTTATTTTTATGTGGTGCTGAGGATCCAACCAAGCACCTTGTGTGTCTGGGCAAGCACTATACTGCTGAGCCACAACCCCAGCCCTATTTTTATATTCTATAAATGTGCTTGAGTCTTATTTCTGGAGTGCAGTTAAGTTATTTAGAAATAGATTGATCCTTTCTGTTTTTGCATTTAAGATATCCTAGGAAGGATTATTGCAGGATACAGTTTAGGAATCATTATTCCCTGCAACTATAGCATGGCCCTCTGAGTATTGCATTCTTTCTGCCATGTATTCTATATTACCCAGTACTTTCCCCAAATAACACATCTTTCATACATCATTGAAAGTTCTTATTTGGTTGTCTTCTCAATATATAGTTATTATTATTATTTGGTTGTATATATCTTGGTTTGTCTGCCATAACAAATTACTAAAACTTGAGTGGCTTAAATAATATTTTTTCCTCTCAGATTTGGGAACTGGAAAGTCCAAGTATTAAGGAGTTGGCAGATGTGGTATTTGGTGAGTTCACTCTTCTTCGTTTGCCAATGACCATCTTCTCATTTTATCCTCATATGGCAGGAAGGAGGGCTGGTGGGAAGTTGGGGAGAGATAGGCACAGATAACCTGTGTTTCCTAAGGGCACTAATTCTATCATTTAGGTTTCACATTCATGACCTCATCTAATCCTAATTAGTGGTCAAAGAGCCCATCTCCACATATCATCACATTAGGGGTTGGGATTTCGACATTAATTTGCAGGAACACAAATAGTCCAAAACCCTATTCTAAAATTTGACACAATAGGTGCTAACTAAGTAAATATAAACATTCATATATACTTACTGGCATGATACAAAATGTTGCATATTTAAAACAAATTTACAACAGAAATCCATGGTTGGAGACTGAACTATCCTTTTTCTAACTCAATGACTGTATACACAGTACTTTTATTCCTTAGGAAAAAAGAATTATCCACATTTTTTACTGCAAATGTTTGGTTCAATTTGTATTTTCCTTTCTATCTCAAGATGACTTTTAATTTCCTTCCTATCTCTTCAACATAAAGCTGCAGAGTAAACTTGGGGTCAAAGAAAGAATATTTATTCTACAGAATGATAGCACTACCTATATTTACTGTGAAGAATCAGAAGGGGCCATTTGGTCTCTTAAACAGTATCATGACACCTAGAATTATTATTAGAGTATTAAAAAAAAAGAAAGCAGCATTGTCTGGAAACATGTTTTCAAACTATACACATAACATTATAAGAAACAAGTAATGGAAATGAACTACACACTAGAGATAGATTTTTTACCTTAAGTCTTGTTACTGAACTTTCAAACTAATTTGCCTATTTATTAAATACTATTTAAGTATATTTCTAAAATGTATCCTTCATTTTAAATATATATTACTATTTTAATAATCAGCCTTTTATATATTCAAGTCAGTAGATCCATAAAAATATTCTTATATAAAGCAACAGTCAAAATCCTAAGGAAAATCTTAAACAAAAGACCATAAAAAACAATTGATTCCACAAAACATTCTATTCTGATAGATTATTACATAAGTATCCAAAATCCAATCTCTCTACCTCACCTAAAATAATCAAATAAGCTTTTAATTTTCTTATTAAAGAAAGTTATTATGAATAAACTAATATTTAATTATTATGTAAATTCATCATATAAAATATAATTCCTATAAACAACTAAAATTTTTCCATTAAAAAGAAAACTTCATAAGCTATATTAAATAACAAAACACAACAGAACATCAAATAAGCCTTTTATTATGTGCCATGGTTAACTGCATAATACTTCATATTTAGTTGAGGGGAGGGGTATCATGTTGCTACTATATTCTTATGTCATTTCCAATTAAAAAGGAAAAAAAGGTTGTGTTAAAATCTCAGATGTATGAATTATTTTTATAGGTCATAAAATATTAAGATCCCCAAAGTAATAATCAGAAATCCTATTTTAGTGTCCTGCTATTTAGATAGGAAGAGAGATATAAGTATGTACTCTACTGCCAAAGGTTTGTGGTGGGAGGGAGTAAAATCTTTATAAGATTATTTTCCTTTGTTTCTACCAAAACAAAGGAAAATAATCTTATAAAGAACCTCAGACTCAGTTTATAGAAAAAGCAAGTGTTAAGAGCAATTTCAGGCAACAGGAGTATCATTCTAGATAAATATTAGATATAAAGTGACCATAGAGCATTTTTCCCACTCTTTCCTTCCCCCACCCCCTTATTCTTTTCACATTTCATCCAAGGAGAAGCAACACACAAAAACCGAAGAATTATTCTTCAATTGTATAAAGGTACATTTTAACAGACTTGACTATGAAATTGTTTCATAAGTAAGCTCTGTATTTATTAATTATTCCAACGCATATCAGTATTTTCCCAGTTTTTAAAAAATATTTTTAGTTTATAATGGACCTTTATTTTATTTATTTATATGTGGTACTGAGAATTGAATCCAGTGCCTCACACATGCTAGGCAAGTGCTCTAACACTAAACCACAACTTCTGCCCCTTTTTATTGTCATATAATTGCCAAATAAAAATAGTATATAGACAGAAGGTACACAATGTGGTCTTTTAATATATGTTTATATTGTCAAGTTATATTACTATCAAGTAAGTAAAATATTCTCATGTACCATATAGTAACTTCTTGTTGGGATTGGTAAGAACAATTAAGACATAGGCTTTTAGCAAATGTGAAGTATACATCAGAGCATTATTAGCTATGGTCTTGTTAAGAAGATATAGAGTATTAAATACCACTATAATTGCTACAGGACCCAAGAAAAAAGTACTCATGTCCTACTCCTCAAACTTTATCACAATCCTATGATCAAAGGAATTTATCCTATTCTATAATTTATCCTTATTCTATAATCCCAATGTGTTCAGAAATTAGTTTTCTCATTTGCCTAAATAAGCAGATATTTTAAAAGGCTAGAATAAAATACCATACCAAATAATATAATCCTTTGGTAAATCCTTCACTGAGAATGTTTCTTTTCTGCTTTTTATGAGAATAACCTATGATAACTGAACAAGGAAAAGAACATTTGAAGAGACCAAAAATAGAAAGAGTAAGCAGAAACCTTGTTAATGGTGTTTTAAAACCTAGAAGTCAATGAGTATTTTCTCTATAAATAAGGATTTTAAAAAATTGTCTTATAATTCATGGAAGAGATGACAATGTAGCATCTTAAATTATAAAGTTCACACATTTCCACTTGACAATCCTAAAAAGAAACTGTATTTAATGACTTCTAGTTCAAAACAGTAGGCTTAGTTTATATGTCCCACTAACAAATATTGTCTGCAAAACAGAAATAGATAAATAGGCAAGCAAAACTATTAAGCAAAACTGTCCTACTAAGGGTTAAGTATAAGCCAATTTGGGGATTGAGACAAAAATAAAGAGCTAGAATCAACTGAATTTTGTTTTCAATGGTTCTATTGTACTGAGAAGAAATACAGAGTTGTGACAATGCAGAAGGAAGAAATCAATAAAGCACCTGAGTGTAGGACTGTATCTAGATGGCCATTGCATACTGTAAATGCTTCCTATTCATCTAGTCATAATTACTAGTAGAAAACACAGAGGGAAAGCTTATGACCTTGGATTTGTCAATAATTTCATGGATATGATGCCAAAACCACATATAACAAAAATAAACAAATCTGACTAGAAGAAACTAAAAGAAACAACAAAGTGAAAAGACAACCCACTGAATAGAAGAAAATATTTGCAAAACATATATCTCCTGAGTTAATCTATAATTTATGTATGTAACACCTACAACTAAGTACCAAAACCAAAACAAAATAAAACAAAAACTAAATAATTAAAAATCAGGCTAAGAACTTGAATAGACCATTTCTCCAAAGAAGAAATACCTGGAAACGGGTATATATACATAAAAATCAAAATCACAATGAACTGTCACCTTAAATCTGTTAGGATGGCTATTATTAAAAAGACAAGCAGGTTGTGGTGGTGCACACCTGTAATTCCAGCAGCTCGGGAGACTGAGGCAGAAGGATCAAGAGTTCAAAGCCGGCCTTAGCAAAAGTGAGGCACCAAACAGTGAGACCCTGTCTCTAAATGAAATACAAAATAGGGCTAGGGATGTGGCTCAGTGGTTGAGTGCCCCTGAGTTCAATCCCCAATACTCTCCCCAAGAAAAAATTAAGTATTGGCAAAGATGAAGAAAATTGGAACCCTTGCACATGGTTGATGGAAATGCAAAGTAATACAGTTGTTATGGAGGACAGTATGGAGGGTCCTCAAAACTTAAAAATAGAATTACCATGTAATCCAGCAATCCTACTTCTAGAAATTTATCCAAAGTAATTGAAACCAGGATTTTGAAGAGATTATTAGCAATCTCGTATTCACTGGCTACAGTTCAGATAGCCCAGATATGGTAACGTCTTAAATGCTCATGTTCACATGAATAGATAAAGAAAATAATATATATCATATGGAGACAGAAAGAGAGAGAGAGAGAGAGAGACAGAGAGAGAGAGAGAGAGAGAGAGAGAGAGAGAGAGAGAGAGAGAGAGAGATTATATCTCTGTATCCACCTATGAAAAGAAAAAAGGAAATTCTGCAATTATGATGTTATGAGTGAATGTTAAGGACATTGTGCCACAAGCAAAAGGGAAGTTATAGAAAAGCAAATACTGTATGTTTCCACATATATGCAGTATATAAAACTCTTCAACTACCTAGGCATTAGACTAGAGGCCCCAAGTCTACTAGAAAAAAACACAGGCCCAACTTTCCATCATGTTGGGTTAAAAAACGACTTCTCAACAAGATTCCTAAAGTGCAATTAGTAAAATCAAGAATCAATAAATGGAATGGTACCAAACTAAAAATCTTCTTCACATCGAAGAAAACAATCAAGAAGAGAGAGCCTATAGAATGCAGGAAAATCTTTGTTACCTGAACCTAAGAGCATTAATCTCCAAGATATATAAAGAACTCAAAAAACTTCATATCAAAACAAAAACCCTAAGAAATAACCCAATCAGTAAACGAGCAAAGGAACTGAACAGGCACTTCACAGAAGAACATGACTGGTCAATGAATACATGAAAAAATATTCAGCATCTCTAGCAATTAGAGAAATGCAAATTAAAACTACATTGAGATTCCATCTAACTTGAATCAGAATATCAACAAGAAAACAAGTAACAATAAATGCTGGTGAGGATGTGGGGAAAAGGTATACTCATACATTGCTGATGGGACTGCAAATTGGTGCAAGCACTATGGAAAGCAGTACGAATTTCTGGAGATTCCTCAGAAAATTTGGAATGGAATCATCACTTGATACAGTTATTCCCAATCCTCAGTATATACCCAAAGGACTTAAAATCAGCATACTACAGTGATGCAGCTACATCAATATTTATAGCAGTTCAATTCACAATAGCTAAGCTACGGAACCAACCTAGGTGCCCTTCAACAGATGAAAGGATAAAGAAAATGTGATATATATACACAATGGAATATTACTCAGACATATAAAATGATTTTATGATTTGCTGGTAAATGGATGGACTGGAGACTATCATACTAAGTGAAAAAAGCCAATCTAAAAAAAAAAGGACAAATATTCTCTTTGTTATGCAGATGCTAACATACAGTAAGTGGGAAAGGAAAGACTAGAATTCATTGGATTAGACCAAGGGTAATAAAGGGAAGGGAGGGGTGACGGGAATAGGAAAGACAGCAGAATGAATTAGACATAATTTTCCTATGTTCATATATGAATATGCCACCAGTGAAATTCTACATCATGTACAGCTGCAAGAATGGGATCCTAATGAGAATAAGTTATACTTCATGTATGTATAATATATAAAAATACACTCTACTGTCATATATCTAAAAAGAACAAATAAAAAAATAAAGCTATCCAACGTACAAAATCAAAACATGAAATGGTGGTTTCCAGGATTTGTAGGGAGGAGAAAATGGAGAGTTTTTAATCAGTGGGCATAAAATTTCAGTTAAGCAAGAGAATAAATTCTCGAGATTTGCTATGTAACATTGTATCTATAGTCAACAATAAAGTATGCTTAAAATTTTGTTTTAAGAGTGTAGGCTTCATGTTAAATATTCTGACCACATAAAATAAAATAAAAATGCAATGAAAAATCACTATACACCTATCCAAATGACAAAAACAAAACTACAATATTAAGTGCTGTGAGGAATACAGAACCACTAGGACTCTACTATAATGCTGGCAGGATTGTGAAATGGTGCAGACACTTTGGTGTTTCTTGTAAAATTCAATATGTAATTATTATATATATAAAATATGTAATTATTATATATATAATATGTAATTATTATATAACAGCAATTTCACAGCTAGATATTTATCCAAATGAGTGGGGAAAGAAAAAAATAAAGCTACCATAACAACCCGTTCATAAAATCCTACTTGAGGATATTTATAATAAATTAAAATTATTAAATCATAATTTCCCTAAATTGAAACAGTTCAAACATCTTTCATCTAAGAAGTACATAAACAAACTAACTGGTATATTCATACAATGTAACAGTACTCAGCCATGAAAAGGATAGCCCACTAATATATATAAAGTCATAGATTAATTTCAAATACATCTTGATTAAAGCCAGAATCAAAAGGCTACATACTGTATGATTCCATTTACCTGAAATGCTGTAAAGGCAAAATTAGAGGGGCAGAAAAACAGATGAGAGTTTATCAAGGGCAGGGTTGGGGAAAGAGTGAACCACAAAGGGCTAGTGGGAAACTTTTTTAAGTGATAGAATTAATCTATATATTTATTATGTTGGTGGTTGCATAATTCTGTGTTTGTGTAACTCACAGAAATGTATACTAAACAGGGTGGATTTTATTATGTCTGTTATATGCTAATATAAAAAGGGAAATGTAACCAAGCAATAAGAAATATTCAGTGCCAAATTATTTTATTATGAATGTAGGTTAAAAACCTGATCTTCTCAAATTGTGAGGTAATCTTAGATGCTGTTCAAGATTTTACTACTATAATGGAATATTATATCATTTAGTAAATAAAATAGCACTAAAAATAATAAACTGAAAAACTAGGTGAGTATACACACATACACACACAAGTGATATACAACAATAAAGATGGGATTCAAGATGGCAGATCAGAGGAATGCTGCATTTCCAGTTGCTCCATGACTCTGAATTCATGAGGTGGGAATACTGCATCTCAGTGAGATGGGTAACAGAAGGAATTCACTGAAATTCAATACTGGACAGTCAGAGTCTCTTCAAGACTCAGAAATCTGAGTACACTAAACAAAGAACAAGAAAGAGTACGCTGGAACCAACCCAGCTATAGCAGTGGCAGCGGCAGTGGTGCTGGTTAACCGCATGAGGGAGGGATAACACAGAGAAACACAATGGACAAAGTTGACACAGAAACACAATGGACAAAGTCCAGAAAAGCAGTCTGAACTTAGATAGATGATCCACAGGCTGCACAATAAAACGGTGTTGAAAAGTGTTCTATATTTCTCAAGTTGAGGTGAGAGCCATCTTGAAGAAGACATGCTGCCTATTGCTGCTGAGGGAGCTTGGCAGATCACAACAAATGTTGCCATACTGCTTGCCATGCTGCCTGGCAGTGTGGCCTACAGTGTACCAAGAAAAATGTGAACCAAACAGACAGAGAGAAGACTGTACCCAGAGGCATTCAAATCAAACATGAAGGCAACTGCAACTATCTTTCCCTTTAAGTCTGGTGGCTCACATAACCAGTTGAAGTGGGTCAGGATTCTGAAGAGAGTTGGGAATCTGAATATTCAGGGACTAAGCCTGGGAAGCTCATAATCATGGGTAACAGAATGTGTGGAAGATTAACTCTCCTGCCCTACAAGTAGAATTTTGGGGAGGTTCCTAAGATTCAGACTCCTAGCAGAGATAGCATCTGCCTGGCTCCACAGGTGTTGGTCTAATCTCTCCAGAGCAGATACCATGTAACAAAGTCCCTAAAGCCTGATTAGATCTAAGCCCCAGCCTCCCAGAACTCTGTAGCAGCCCCCACATGAAAGTGATCCATCTGGGCTTTCCAAACAAAATTCAATCGGCAATACTTCCCTTTCCATCCTCCTTTATATTAGTGAGAAGGAAAGTTGAGATCTATCTCAACCAACTTCAATTTTAGGCCACTCTAGCTTGAATTTCAAGGAGCAACACTAAAAGAGGAAGGGTCTAAGAATCCCTAGCCACCATCCTACCCCCACCAAAATAGCACAAGAAGAAATGGAAGGAAGGAGGGTCAGGCAATAGGCAGTGACCATCCTTTCTACTCCACATGATTATTTCATTTTTGATAAGACCTTTTGCCTTTTTTAATGTTCTTGCTATGCTTATTGGTTCATGAAAATATACATACATACATATATACATGCATACATATATATTTCATTTTTAATAATATTTTTCTCATCTTTTAAAGATAAGAATCTTTGATTCACTTTGATTTTTATTTTTTATTTCTACTGTTTATCTTTCTCTCCTTTCTGCTCCTGCTAACAGCCAAATTTTCTTGTTTTTGCTTTCTCTCTTTATTTAGTTTTTCTATTTTTCTCCTCCTTTATAACCATCATTTGTAACACCTTTTCTGCATTCTCTCTGTCCACACTTTGAACAATCTAAACTTTTATTTCCCTTCCTATCATACTTTCTTTTCTCTTAACGAACTATATTTGTATCATCTTTTAGAACTATTTGGTTTATATAACTGCAACACCCACAACTCTTGTTATTGCATTTATTAGCTCTGTGGATAAAATATTTGACACATGCTGTTTACTTTAATCACAGATCTATTTCATATTTATTTATTTATTGTTTTGCCGTTACCAATTGCTGAACCCACATTCCTGTTTTTGTAGAAATTATTGTTGTAGATATCATAGTAGGCACAGGGTATTTATTTTAATGCTGTACATTGTTTGCTTTAGTTGTTGCTATTGTTTGTTACTCCCTTTTCTGCGAGTACTATGAATGTACAGGGACACTGTAAGTTCACAGTGTAGAGACGCTGCTGCTGAACTAAACCCACCCAAAGACAGTACATGTTGCTTCACACACAAACTAACCACACTAAAATGTTAATACATAAAAAAGACAAAACTCACAAACTGATGACAGGTCCCAAATAGGAACAGCAGTGAGCAGGAGGGAGTTTCTTAGGTTCTACTCACAGACATCTGCTGTTCCAATGAAAACAGAATTAACACAAAGGCTGTGGATACCATACTTATGAGGAATCTCAACCTAGATCACTCCAGGACACTTTAAGAAGAGAAGGCTATGTCCTAAAAAAGGTCCATATATAAGAATGGAAGAGAAATTCATCCCAACAGATGCATAAATCCAACAAAGAAATAAAATATGAAAAAATAAGTTAACATAAAACCTTCTAAAGTTCAAAAACCACTAGAAACCAATTCCAAAGATATTGAATTGGAGGAAATGTCAGCTAAAGAATTCAACAGATTGACTATAAAAATGATCAACGAATTCTAATAAGTATGACTAAATGAATTAAGGAAGTCATTACAGGATAGAAATGGAAAATTCAACAAGGGAGATAGTTATATTGAAAAAGAACCAAACAACAATCTTGGAAAAGAAAGACACAATAAGTCAAATAAAATGTTAGTTTAAAGTCTTTCTACTAAAGTAGATCATGAAGACAGATTCTCAGAGCTAGAAGACAAAGTGGCTGGCCCTGAACATTCAGATAGTATTAAAGAAAAGAAGTAACTATGATCGGGATACACAAGAACTCTAGGACACTGTCAAAAGGCCAAATTTAAGAATCATTGGAATTAAAAGATTTGTGAGATATAGACTAATATAATGGATAATCTCTTTAGTGAAATAATAATGAAAAAAATCTCTAAACTTTGAGAATGAGATGGATATCCAGATATAGGATGCATTCAAAACTCTAAATAAACAAGATCAAAAAACAATGTCTCTACATTATAATTAAAACACCTGACATATAGAACAAAGAGAAATTTAAAAGACTCAAGAGAACAATGTCAGGTCATATTTAGAGGCAAGCGTATCAGAATTATTTCTGATTTCTTGCAACAAGTCCAAAGCAAGGAGGACTGGGAATTATGTGTTCCAAGTCCAGAAAGAAAATAACTATCAAACAACACTGTCATATCCAGAAAAGATATCCTTTAAAACCAAAGGGAAATAAAAACCTTCTAAGATAAGCAGAAATTAAAATAATCATTAACAATAAACAAGCACTACTAGAAATACTTAGAAATACTTCACACAGGAAAAAATTAAAAATTTACTCAAGCACACACATAAACAAATCACTTTGAAGAGTAGCTAAACAAATAAGAAACAGATTAAAAATTAGAAAAAAATTAAAATGGCAATAATTAATAAACTTCTCTCTATAATAACACTGAATGTAAATGTTTTCAACTCCCCAATTAAAAGACATAGGCTAGCAGAATGGATTAAAAAACAAGACCCAACTATGTGTTATTTGCAAGAGACTCACCTTACAGGCAAAGACAATCACAGGCTGAAAGTAAAAGGATGGACATTAGCATACCATACATATAAAGCTCCCAAACAAGAAGAAATAGCTACTAATATCTAACAGACTTCAAGCCAAAATTAATCAGAAGAGACAAAAAGGTCACTTCATATTGATAAAGAAAGTAATCCAACAAGAAGATATAACAATAATAGTAAATATGCCTCAAACAATGGTGTACCTAATTACATTAAACAGGTACTACTTAAATTAAAGCCTCAGGTAAACATCAGTACAATATTACATGATTTCTACACATCCCTTTCAGTAACAGACAGGTCATTCAGATATGAAGGCAGTAAAGACCCTCTGGACCTGAAAAATATTATAAATCAAATAGACTTCATAGATATCTATAGAAAATTTTATCCAAAACCAGACAAACACACTTTCTTCCCAGTGGCTCATAAAACCTTCTCCAAAACAGACCATATTTTAGGTCATAAAGCAATCCTTAGCAAATATAAAATAAAACAAAAAAATGACATAATTATTTGCCTCTTATTGGATCATAATGGAAGGAAATCAATACCAAAAAAATGAAACAAAACAAAACCCTACAGAAACTATATATACACATAGAGACTGAACAATACATTTTTGAATGATGAATGATAGCAGAAATCAGTAAATACATTTTAAAACTCTCACATTCAAATAATAATAGTGATACAACATACTAGAACCTCTGAGAAACTATAGAGAAAGTTCTAAGAGGAAAGTTTATAGCTATCAGTGCCTACATAAAAACCGGGAAGATCCCAAAAAAAACAACCTAATGATGCATCTCAAGGCCGTTGAAAGAGAAGAACAAACCATTTCCAAAACTCATAGAGAAGAAAGCAATTATGATCAGAGCTAAAATCAATGAAATTGAGAATAAAAAAAAATATAAAGAATCAATGAAATGAAGAATTGGTTGTTTGAAAAGATAAACAAGGTTTGTAAGCCTTTGGCTAAACCAACTAAAAGAAGAATTAAAAAAGTAGACAACACTGTTCTATACTTAGAAGATCCAAAAAGCTCCACAAGAAGACTGCCAGAGCTAATAAACCAATTCAGCCAAGTAGCAGATTACAAAAATCAACATACAAAAATCTATACACTAAAACTAATCTGCTGGAAGCAAAATCAGGAAAACAATTCCTTTCACAAAAGCCAAAACAAACAAACAAACAAAAAAACTCTTTAAGAATAAATCTAAACAAGGAGGTGAAAGACCTCCACAATGGAAATTATAGAAAACACAAGAAGAAACACCTCTCATGTTCATGGTTAGGTAGAATTAACATTATTTAAATTGCCATACTATCAAAAGTAACATACAGATTCAATGCAATCCCCATCAAAATACCAGTTACATTCACAAAATCATAAAGAAAAAAAGTCCTAAAATTCATTTGGAAGAAAAAAAGACCCATAATAGCTAAAGTGATTCTAAGCCAAAAAAGATGAAGGCACAGTAATAACTGACTTCAAATTATACTACAGAGATGTAGTTAGCAAGAACTGCATAGTAGTGAGAAAAAAATACAGACACTGGTACAGAACAGAAGACACAGAGACATACCCACAGAGATAGTCATGTGATCCTTGACAAAGTTACAAATACTTACATTAGAGAAAAGACATTTTGTAACAAATCGTGCTGGAAAAATTGGTTATCTATATGTAGAAGAATGAGACTAGACCCTTGTCACTCACACTACAAAAAAATCAACTCAAAAAGACTTAGGAATTATATTAGAAACTATGCAACTCTTACAAAAAAACATAGGGTCAATACTTTAACACAAAGGCATAGGCAGTGACTTTTTCAGTAGAACCCCTAAATTAAGGAAATAATCCCTGGAGTTAATAAATAGGATTGTATCAAATTAAAAACCTTCTTCACAGCAAAGCAAACAAGAATGGGAAGAGAAAATGACAGAATGGGGAACATCATTGCTAGCTACTCTTCTGACAGTGAATTAATATCCAGAATATATAAAGATCTCAAAAAAAACCTTTGCACCAAAAAATTCAAATAACCCAATTCATAAATGGGCAAATGCATTAAACAGATACTTCTCAAAAGAAGAAATATAAATGGCCAACAAATATATGAAAAAAGATGTTTAGTAATTAGGAAAATACAAATTAAAACTATACCAAGATTTCATGTCTCACCAGTCAGAACGACAGTCATTAAGAACACAAACAATAACAAATACTGGAGAGGATGTGGAGGAAAACAGTTGTGGAAAAAAATCTCACAGATGGTAGGATTGTAAATTAGTACAATTATTTTAGAAATCAGTATGGAGGTTCCTCAAAAGAGTAGGATTTATGGAGTCACCATATACCCAGCTATACGTATCACTTCTGATATTTATCCTAAAGAATTAAAGTTCACATATTATAGCCATATATGCATACCCATGTTAATAGCAGCAAAATTCACAATAGTCAAAACTATGGAACCAGCCTACCTCTCTGTCAATGAATGGTTTAAAAAAATGTGGCATATACATACAATGGAGTTATATTTAGCCATAAAGAAAAATGAGATTATTTCATTTGCAGGAAAATAGATGGAACTTGAAAACATGATGTTAAATGAAATAAGTCAAACTCAGAAAATCAAGGGTCATAGATTTTCTCTCACATGGAGAAGGTAAAGAGAAAAAGGAAAAGAAGGTAAGAGAATCTTATGAAAATCGAAGGGAGATCAGTAAAATAGAGAAAAGAAATGAGGAATGGAGGGGAAGGAAAGGGAGGATACTGGGGTATTATATTGGCAAAATTATATTGTTACATTGAGTGAATACATGAATGTGTAACAAAAACCCCCACCATTATATGCAACTAGAGTGTACCAATAAAAAATATGAAAAAATGATAACTGTATATACATCCTCTATTCTTAAGAATATCTTAATAAGTAGACATTGAATACATATCTACTTTCAATCCCCAGCATGGAAAAATAGTTAGTAATAGTAGTAGTAATAATAACAATAATTATTATATATAATATATATTATATAATACATATCTATTTAAAGTAACAATATGAAGCCGGATATGTTGCAAGTGTATGTATAATCAAGGTAGTAAGACATCATGTTGTATTTGATTTTTAAAAATTATGGTGTTTGGGAATAGATAAACGAATAGATAACTTCAAATTCTTGTAATGCTACTCACTTAAATTTGGTATGTGACTAATATAACCTTAGCTGACTGCAGAAGATATAACTATCTCCTTGTTAGCTACTATGTAGGCATTCTTTGAATACTTCTTTTCTGTCTTCTCTTTCTCCCTCTTCTCCTTCCCTCTCTGAAGTCCCAAGTTTTTTAGTATGTGCTGTGATATGAGAAGGTAAACTGCTTTTTAAAAGTATAAAGTCCTTATTTTTAAAAATCCACATGAATTAGCCCCATCAGTTTCCCTCTTTCATTTATACTGCCACAGATATGGAAGGAGCAAGCACTAATGTTCTTATGATTATGAGTGAGTGGTTATAGTTATAAGGTACCCAATCCCTATGCTAATCAAGGATCTGTGAAGTAGACAGGTTTGAAAAGTCTTGTTTAGAAAAATCCATGGATGATAATCTTCTTATATATAAACAAAACTTGCTAACTCAGCAATAAAAGGAAGAATCTACATATAGAGACTATGAATGATGGTGGGCATGCAAGAAAGAGTGGGAAGAAAAGAAGAAAAATGAAAGAGAGAGGAGACCAAATTGAAATGGGAGTGCCTGCATAAAACTTAATGATAAAAGATAGAGTAAAAAGCTAGAACCTAAAGCTGTCCTGGAACCTCAGTTTTACAGTATGAAAGGAGTCCTTTCATAAAATTCTTTTTTAATAGTTTAGAGTTTCACCGCTGATTCTATCCTTATCGACTTTCAACAAGGTTTTTTTTTTTTTTTTTTTTTTTTTTTTTTTTTCCTCCTTGGGACTGTCATCTCTAAGGACTACACATAGCTGATTAATCCAAAGGAATTGTCTGATCCAAAGCAGCTAACCCATCATATTCTTTCAAGACTGATTATCCACAGCGGTCAATGCTGTAGCTGAAAAGTCATGCAGGGTTACGCTGTAGTCTATAACTCGGAAGGACAAAGACACATGCAAAATTAGGCCATAATACATCAGAAATCAAGAAAAAGCAGGACTAAAAAAATGGGGAATGGGTCAATCATAGATAAGCTTTGGTATTCAAAAGTTCTGTGCTGGTTTTCTGGTTGTTTTGCTTTGTTTTGTTTTGTTTTGTTTTGTTATTGTCAAACATCTCCCTACCAGATCCTTTTATTTCAAGCAAATTAGTTCTAGAAACATTTTGTCAATGCTGTCAAAGAAGCACAACTCTACAACCTTCTGCTTTTGTGTTCCCTAGCTACTTAACATTTCAAAAGCAAACCAAGGTACCTGCAAAGAATCAGTTCCTAAGATTTTCACCTTACCCAAATCAAAGTGAACTTTATAAAAAGTTAAAAGATTATATACAGTTTTCTGTATCTCTTTCTCTCTGCATCCCTTTCCATATATAGTGCTTAATGATGTGTTTCTTCTTTTTTTAATTTTTTGCCATATGATAAAAGCAATTTAACTTCTGCTTCTCCTAGAAATATATTGCTAAATACAAAATTGGGTCTGATTTTATTAAATAGTCCAATAATGGGATATTATAGCTGAAATGAATCCCTCTTCCAAAAAATCAAGTCAAAGTCACATAGTCAGAAGTTAATATATGCCAGTTATTATCCTGTGATAGCTACTGTTTAAAACTTTTTTAGTGTGTGTGGGTAGGGGTACTGGGCATTGAACCCAAGGTGCTTATGCATTGAGCCACAAAACAGCCCCATTTTATTTAGAGACAGAGTCTAAGATGCTTTAGGGCTTCACTAAATTGCTGAAGTTGGATTTGAATTTACAATCCTCCTGCCTCAGTCTCCAGAGCTGCTGGAATTATAGGCATGCGCCACTGCACCTACTAAAATTATTTTTTAAACTATAATTTAAAACATATAAATCCTATGAAAAATAATTTTTTAAAGCTGCAGTAAATTTACTTCCACACATCACTCAAATATGATACTACTGGTTCCACATTTTTAAGATCAAAAGATAATTCTTCAAAGATCTCAGTAGGATTTTCCAAAGTACCTAACTATATAAATAATGCAGATAAGGTATTTTAATGTTTTCAAATTGTTTCTCCATTTTACAATAATATAAATGTATCCTAAAGCATAGATTGGTTTGTGTTCCATGGCACTCTGCACACAGTTCTAGATTTATCAAGTCATATTATAGTTTTTCATAGACCACATACTCATAAAGAAAACCAACAATAATTTATCTTGGAGCCCTTAATACCCACTATGGTTAGAATGAGTCCTCTACAGAACTCCATACGTTAGAAACTTAATTCATATGTTAAGGCATTTGGAGATAGGGTTTTGGAGAGGTGATTAGGATTAGATGAAGTCATGAGGATGAACCCGTATGCTGATTATTAGGGACATTAAAAGAACAGGAAGACAGTCCTAAACTAAAAAGCTTGCTTTTTTCTACCATGTGATGCCCTCTGCCATGTTATGATACAGCATAAAGGTTTTCACCATATGCTGAGTCAATGTTGATGCCATGCTCTTGGTCTTACCAGCCTCCATAATTGTGAGACAAAAAAGCTTCTACTCTTTATAAATTATCTGGTCTCACATATTTTGTTATGGCAACAGAAAACCTGAAATGATGTTTACTTGAGTTGACACTTTAAAAGAATATGATAAATAAAATAGACATTTAATTGAAAATATTAGTTAAATGATTAAATAAATTTGAGTTGATCGCACCTTAAATTTATAGCATCTTATATATTTATAAAATATTTTCAGGCAATACCCTCAACATCTTTTTTAATCTGGGTAAAAAGGAAGGTTACACTTCCATTGATGGGAATGGTTACTGATGCTTATGGTTAATGCTTATCAAGTTAAATTTCTATAGTGAACAGGATACCAGATGAGTTCCTGGGACTCAGACCAGCTAAACTTGACCAAACTGGTATATATTCCAACAATATGTGTGTGTGTGTGTGTATATGAATATATATATATATATATATATATATATATATATTCATAGAAGGTATTTTTTTAAATTACTATGTACATATATGAATACATAAATACACCACAGTAAATTTCACGTGGTGTTCTACAAAGCACAATTTTTTAAAAAAAACTATAATTAAATAGAAGGAAGACCAGTAAAGTACAGAAAGGAGAACAGAGGAGGAAGAAGGGGTAAAGAGGAAGCACCAGAGATTGAATTGAAGCAAATTTTATTAAGGATTGCTTTATTATGTCAAAATGAACCACAATATAATGTGTAATATAATACACTAATAAAAAAATTCAGTTCATTTTATCAATCAGATCATAGGAAGAAGTAGAAGGAGAAAATATCAGGCTCAAGAAAGACCATGATAAATGAGAATTCCTTGATAACTTAATATATATGTACAAGTGACCATAATAATCTGAGGATAAAAGTTTTTGATTATTTGCAGGTAGAAAAATAGATCTTTATTTAACTTGTTATTTTACATAGACTCTAATAGCTTGCTAAATAACACCATTTTATAACCATAATATATACAAGTATGCATATAAAGTTAAGATTATAAAGTGAATACTATCTTCCTCAGGAGAGCAAGATAATTTACTGTGTCCCATAGTTTATTTAAAATATGTGTACTGTTATTCAGAAGGAAGAATACATGGCATAATGTATCTCTCTATAAACAAACATCACTGTCATTATAAAATTAATATAAATTTAGTTTTAAAAAAGAGTAATTAGCAAGTATACATTTTTAAAATGCAACTGTTTACAAATTTTTCTCTATACATACATTAACAAATACATGTTTTTTCTATAAATAAATAACAAGCCCATATTTGGAGTTGAAGATTTGCGTTATATAAATAATCAAAAGAGATCTAGAGATCTAGTTAATAGAGAGTCTATGTTAGACATATGAACATATGTGTGAATATACCATAAACAATGATAGGAAAATGTTGAAGATAGGATAAAAAATATGTTGAAGATAGGAGAGAGGATGAGGTAAGCATTCCACATGGATATCACCAAATTGATTCTTAGATAAAAGAAAGGCAGGAAGGGCATCAAGTATCTTTAATGGTATCTAATGAATTTTCTGAGCAAAAAAAGGATAGGTATATTCTAAAGCTTTCTTTTTATTTTTAAATTACAGTAAAATTCACTCTTTTGTGGTATATATTCCAACAAGTTCTGACAAAAGCACAGTGTAACTGCCTCCACAATTAAGTCATAAAACAGTTCTATCAACTAAAACTTTCCTTGTGCTGTTCCTTCACATTCTAAGTCTTATTCCAAATGCTACCTTCATACTTAGTCATATTTGGTTAATGAAATAGCTTAACAAGCCAGCTGTGGTGGCACACATGTGTAATCCCAGAGGCTCAGGAGGCTGAGGCAGGAGGATTGTGAGTTCAAAGCCATCCTCAGCAACTTGGCGGAGCCCTGAGTATGTTAACAAGACCCCGTCTCAAAATAAAAATAAATAAATAAATAAACAGGCTAGGGATGTAGCTTAGTGATTAAGTGCCCCTGAGCTAAATCCCTAGTACAAAAAAAAAAAAGAAAAAAAGAAAGAATAGGAAGAGGAGGAAAGGAATTTACTACTTTCAGGTACATTATAAAAAAATTATTTACCCAGGAGTATATGTACACACACACACACACACACACACACACACACACACACACACACACAGCATGACAAAATCTTCATCTCAGAGAGCTGAAATCACAGAGCAAAATAACAGATGAGTGATTTTCTCTAAATGCCTGATTGCTCTCCTACACTGACAACTTCCGTGCCCCTAGCATCATGGCAAATCTACTCTGACCAACAGCATTAAATCACCAAGATCCTTAAAAAAAAAAAAATCCACTGCTAAACTCACCCTCTACATATATAAGCAGAAGCTAAAACAATAATAATTTAAAATCAGACTGCTTTTTGATACCGTGTTTTTGTTTTTTTCTAAGTCTTCTCTCTGGTAGAGCAACAGCTGTTGCTGAATAGTTCAAGTCACCAGAGAATTTCTTTTAGCACAGTTTGATATCATGGCCTAAATTCAAAGTGACACCAAATTAAAGCTTGTTATGGTAATAATCTTGGTAGGATAAGGCAGTTTAGGAACACCTAAAGTCAGAATCTTTAGAATTAATTCAGTCATATCACCCTTGACTGGCTATTTCAAATCTTTCTTTAAGGTAAAAGTATAAAGATATAAAAATGTTTAAAACTTTGATTAAAAAAAAGACATGAATTGACAATGAATTAACAATAAATCTTTATATTTAAATGTCATAGTGCTTGTACATTTGCCAGTAGTTTAAAAATTACCTGTGTACAAACACAGACACAGAGAGGAGGAAAGTTCCTGCAGCTATTGCTAATTTTAATATTATAGCTATTTAAAATGTTATAATTAAATTTAATGCCTCAATTAATGTTTTTGAATTGATTAGTAACATGAATAGTGTCAGAGTTCTTAAAAATAGAATCTTTTAGGTTTCTGAAATAATCAAATTATAGAAATTCCATTAAAAGAAATGTTAGTTCATTCAGAGAAAAAAAGCTCTAATAATATTTATGTTTAATTTTTTAATTGTTGCAATAAAAAGACAAGGAATCAAAGAGATACAATAAGATCATATTATACCTGAAATCAATCTAGATAGAAATGCTGTAGGTACATTAATCCCACCAATCAGGGGTGCCATCCATGGTTGTTAAGATACATGCCATGTTCCCCTACAGACACATCTGGTTATTGAGGAACAGGAGCTCAGAACTGAATTCACTTCACCAGTTAAGTCATATTCCTGCATGGTCAACCCACAGAGAGTATCAAATTGTGTTAATCAGCTTTTCATCTATGTAATAAAAATATATGATAAGAATAACATAGAGGAGGAAAAGTTATTTTGATTTCATGGTTTCAGAGATCTCAGTTCATAGTCTGTTGACTCCATTGTTCTGGGCCTGAGGTAAGGCAAAACATCATGCAGGAGGTCATAAAGGAGGAAAGCTGCTTAGGTCACAGCAGCCAGAAAGCAGAAAAAGAGGAGCCAGAGACCAGATATAGACAATGCCCCCACCGACCTACTTCCTCTAGTCACACCCCACCTGACTACAGTTACCAACCAGTGGTCCATTGAAATTATTAATCCATCAAAAGGACTAATCCACTGATGGGATTACAGCTCTCCATAATCTAATCATTTTACCTTTGAACATTCCTGCACTAACACATGAGTTTTTTTTTGGGGGGGGGGAGATACCTTATATCTAAAAAAATTAGTATAGCCCTATACTTCATGCACACTATCTTGATATACACGTAACTGCTTATCCTATCTGAGGAAACTCATATCTAAACCATAACAAGATAGTATAGAAATTTTGTGAAAAGTACTACATTGTACAGAATATAGAATTGTCAGAGGAAGATGTCAGAATTCTAAAATCAGAATTAATCTTTGATCATTGCCACTCCATATCCTCCTAATGAAGTCCATCATAACACTATTACAATCTACATTTGAATACTTCCATGGACTCCCATGAAGTTCTCCATAATAAGCCAAATTCTGCCTACACAAATTTCTGGCCTTTGCCACTTCTGACCTAAAGCATTTTTTTTAAAGAACTGTCATATTTTTTCCCCTCTTTTTCACTGCAAAGTTTGATCCTTTTAATTCATCATTACTTGACATATTTCTAGACAGTGGCTACTTCAGATTTCCTATATAGAATAATCTGAGGGATTGGAAGTTTCTTTTGCAGAGCAAACAGTTTCTATTTGCTTTGTTCAGTTATTCCAAAGACAGACTATAGCATTTACTTAGTTCCTGCCATAGACCCACAAATGTCAAGGGTTGATTTATCACCTTATAGGTTTTTAAAATATACATTTTTGATTTTCTGTTTCTTCTTTTTATTTCTTTTTAATGGCTTTAGTGAGGTACTGGGTGGTGGAAGTACAAGGGACCAAAATGTATTTTGTACCACTCTGAGGCATGTAGCTTAGTTCACACTCTTCTTAAAGGCTCCAGTCCAAGAAGAAATAAAAACAAACAAAAACAAACTACTGTGTAACTATTGCTCCTTACAACTACTATATTCAACTTATGTTACCCAAAGCTCTGAGTCTCATTTTTCCTAAAGAGTTTCTATCTAGTCAGGTCTCAAGATTTATATGTTATTTTTTAACTTAAATATAGAATTAATTTCAAATAATAACTGGCTGAAGTTGGATTCTACATATTTTTTAAAATTCAAATACATAAATTCAATGAGGTACATGAACAGTTTCTTTTTATTAGAATAAATATTCTAAGAAAAAATTAATAAAATATTCAATAATAATATCTAGCAGGAAGTCCAATAGGAAAAACAATTCCTATTCTTCTGGCTGCCTTTTCTGCTAGAGTTCTAACAAATTTTAAAAAGCTTAAAATTTAATAAGAGTACAAATGAAAAGCATCTTAGGAAAAAAATGTGAACTTAGTTTTTAAGTAATTGTAGTAATTTATCTATTTCAAAATAAATTTTTATATTTTTCCATGCTTTCTAACTCTTCTACCTCAATGAAATTAAGTAGAATAATAAAAATTACTAAACATTTTTAAATTAAAGAGTTCCAAGAAATAACAAATCATCAATTTGAGAAAATTGTCTGTGCTTAGGCATAGTAGCACATCAGACATTTAATGAAAAGAGCATTCTACTTTTCACATTATTTTGGTGGCCCAGTACATACTTATTTTCTAAAGAATATGAATTAATGGCTTTCCAGGAAAATACTGAATAAGCAATTAACCTGAAAATAAATCTGGGTAATGACAGAAATGTTCTGAGTTTATAACAACATTTTAGACCCTCTGGGACAAGTGTTGAGAAATAAATCTGTTTTGGTTTTTAATGCCAGTGAATTCCTTTGTGGCAACTTTCAAACCACAGAAATTATCCTATTTGGAGACTATAATTCTCTTATAAGATGTGTTTCCCAATTAAGAACTACATCATGGGAAGGCATGTCAATAAACATTATGGCTTCATGGATAAATCCAGAGGGAAGATTTAAATGGTCATTAAGAAGGGAGCTTATTTACATTAGATTTACAAATCTGCAAGTACATTCTGGCAGTAAAGAAATGATCTACTGGTATTAAGAATTAGAATATAGCAAAGGCTTTAGGTGAACCACAGGATGAATATACTCTGGTATTAAAAAAGAACTTCAAAAATTATATAAGATGTATGTAGGAAAACCTTTATTTTGCAGAGTTAAAGTGATTTTTCTTTCCCCAAGGGCATAGCCATAAACAGGATTTTTTGTTTTTCCATTGTCAGAGATGGAAACTAGGACCTTATGCATACTAGTCAAATGTTCTACCACTGAGCTATTTTCCCCATTTCCATAAATAGGAAATATGATTTCATTATTTTTGCTCCTTTAACTTGCCTAATTTCTAGTATCTATATATTGCCATTCTAACAGGTCAATGTCATCCCTTCAAACTGTGCCACATAATTGGTATTTCAGGATAAAAATCCAAAATATTCACTTCCCATCATTTCTGACAATTCTATGACTTGTCAATTGCGTTGTGTGTCCATCAGACCTAACCTAAAATTCTTTTGTTTGTAAAGGAATAGAAAAAGACAGTTTCTTTCCCATGAATCCACAGGTCCACAAAAGACTGGCCATTTCACTATTTATGTTAAAAAATTAGTATAGCCCTGTGCACACTATCTGATATACATATAACTGCCTATCCTATCTGAGGAAACTCTTTCTCATTATTCCCAGACATATATAAACAAATACATCAGAAGCTATTACTAAAATCATTTTAAAAATTCTTCTTTTCAATAGTATTCTTTAAACATTTTTACATTTCATTAAAAAAAAAAAGACCTACTTAGACTGAAAGATTTACCATTATCTGTCATGCTTGGATTTTCACCTGGAAGATCAAGGCCTACTCCCTGAGAGACTCGGGAATCTTGGAGATAAGAGACTTTTCAAATCTAGAAAGACTCTGAATACTGATGCCACAATCCACATACTATATGCCACAGGATATCTTCAGTTTTCATGGAAACACATTAGTACTTGATAAATGTAGAATACTATGTGAATAATGAGCTTGAAGTAGTTAATGGGTTTGATATTAGAATGCATGAAAATCAATGTGAAACAGGAAATGAAGGTCATCAAGTCCAATATGACTCTAAGATTTGAGCAGCTATGTATTGTCCAACAGTTACTCCTATCGTATAAGTAATTTAATTGATTACTTTAAAAAAGAAATTAAAATACTTTCTCTCTTTCAATTTATGTGTATTCCTTTTACAAATAACTACTAAATTGTTAGATTATGGATATTTACTAAGTTGTTTGGACCAAAGTACTTAATAAATTGAACCATTAGGAGTTACGTTTGTTTACTTATTTGTCTTTATTGAAGCGTTCCAGAAAAAAAAAAAAAGAAAGAAAGAAATAACTAAGACTAAGGGTTCCATGAACTGAGACAATTTCAGGATGTTATAATGTAAAAATTGAGGTATATGTACACTGAATGGCTAAAAGGTTATGTAAAAACTCGATAACATAAAAAGACAAAAATGCCTTGGCTACAAACACAAATATGTCAAGAAAGGAAGTCAGTTCAGAAAGGTGATATGGCATCTGTGGGCAATTTGCTGCTCAAAGTTTTTTCCAATATCAAAAACATGGCTGAGAGGCTGAGAAAGGAAGTAGAAATTTTAATAAACTTATAGAACTGAGGCACAAAGATTAGCATTCAACTCATCAAAGAGAAAATAAAGTCAATATGGTTTGGATCCTCAGAGGGTATAGTCTTAAAATAAACAAAAAACCTGAAATAGATCATCACTCACAGGAAATAAATTACTAGTACTCTAGACTTCCTACTTGCCAGAGCAAATACAAATCCTCTTTGCAATATCATTAAGGGTTTTAAATTATCTTTATTGTATTTCTTTTTTGTTGTTTTTTTAACTTTTAAAAATTTGTTCTAGAAGCCAAACGTGATGGCCTACACCTATAATCCCAGCTGCTAGGGAGGCTGAGGCAGGAGGATCATGAATTCAAAGCCAGCCTCAGCAATTCATCGAGCCACTTAGCAACTCAGTGAGACCCTGTCTCTAAATAAATATATAAAAAGGGGCTGGGGATATGACTCACTGGTTAAGCACCTCTGGGTTCAATCCTCAGTACCAATAAAATAAAATAAAATAAAAATTTGTTGTAATCAGTTATACATGACAGCAGCATGCATTTTGACACATTATGCACAAATGAAGCAACACAACTTTTTATTCCTCTGGCTGTACACAATGCAGAATCATACAAGTCATGCAATCTTTATTATTTCAACATACACCATCTGAGAAATAATAAAAAAACACTTAGGTACAAGAAAATATATTAAAACCAAGAATCTGAAAGTCAAGAGGAAGAAAAAATAAATAGAAGCCATACCCACTATGGAATTGAATAATGGAGATTGAAGAGGCAAACTTAAGAAACATTATGATTAATATGATCAATAAATTAAGCAAAAGCATTGAAATGTGGAATAACAAATTCTAAATGGAAATTCTAGGATTAAAAATACAATTACTGAAATTAAGACTTTAGTGGATGAATTTAATAGCATATTGATGATTTTTAAAAGGAAAGATAAAAAATACAAAAAAAGAACATAAGTGACAAATAGAATATAGTAAAAATGCTTGGCATATAGGTTCTTGGAACCTCAGGATCAAAGAAGTTTAAAAAATAGAGACAGAGGCAATATTTAAATTTAAAATGGCTGAAAAATTTCCTAAATCAATTAAAGATATTAAACCTGAGATTTAAGAAGCACTGTGAAACCCACGTGGGTAATACAAAGAAAACAATACCTAATCACATAATAATAAAAAACAATGAAAAGACACAAATCTTAAAAGCAGACAAAACTAAAACAAACAAAAAAGGTACAACAATGGAAGCCAGAATACACTGGAAAAGTATCTTTTAAGACACTGAAAGAAAACTATCAACCTAGAATTTTACATTCAGCAAAAATGTGCTCCTCACAAAAAAGAAAATAAAGACATTTTCAAACAAACATAAAATGAGAAAATTTATCACCAACAGATCTACACACGAAGTATGATATGCTAACATAAGTGTACTCTTCAGGCTGAAAGGAATTCTTCAAGAAGAAAGCTGAGAGATGCAGGATGAGGTTTTTGTTTTTTTTTTTTTTTTTGTAAAAACAGCAATAATAATGATGCATCATGGAGTTTAAAAACACACAATTAAAATACACAACAGTAATATTTAAGTTGGAGATTGGTAAGTGCATGAAAGTGAAGGTAATTTAATTCCAGGAAATAGTGACAACACTATATCAAACTTTAGTAAATCAGGGATGGGTGATGTCATCATTTAAGTAATCATGAAAAGATAAATAAAAAAATAAAACAAGCTAAAGATTGGAGATAGGAGAAGAGATAGTTTACAAAAAGAAATTCCTAAAAAGAAGAAAAGAAAAGAATAGGTAACAAAATAACAGAACAAACAGAAAATGGTAAAAGGATAGATTTATATCCAAATATATCAGTTTTACATTAAGTGCAAACAAATCATATACGATTAAAAGCAAACTATGTTGAACCAACCTGGCATCCCTGGGATGAACCCCACTTTATTGTGTCACACTATCTTTTAAATATGTTTTCGTATGTGATTTGCCAGAATTTTAATGAGAATTTTTGCATCTATGTTCATCAGGGATATTTTTCTAAAGTTTTCTCTCCTTGATGTGTTTTTGTCTGGTTTGGTATTGTGGTAATACTAGTCTCACAGAATGAGTTTGGAAGGTTTTCCTCCCTTTCAATTTCATGGAATAATTGGAGGAAAACTGATATTATTAATTTTTTTGAAGGTCTTGTAGAACTTGGCTGATAATCCATCTGGTCCTGGGCTTTTCTTGGTTAGTAGGCTTTCGATGGCATCTTTTATTTCATTGCTTGTCATTGATCTGTTCAAATTGTGTAGGTTCTCCTGATTCAGTTTGGGTAAGTCATATGTCTCTAGAAATTTGTCAATGTCTTTGAGATTTTCTGATTCATTTGAGTATAAAGTTTCAAAGTAGTTTCTAGTTACCTTCGGTATTTCAGTAGTGCCCATTGTGATATTTTCTTTTTCATCATCACAAATTTTAGTAATTTGTTTTTTCTCTTCCTCTTCATTAGCATGGGTAAGGGTTTATCAATTTTATTTTTTTTCAGAAAAGAAAACCCAACCTTTTCAAATTTTCTAATAGTTTATTTTGTTTTAATTTCATTGATTTCAGCTCTGATTTTAATTATTTCATGTCTCCTACTGCTTTTGATGTTGATTTGTTCTTCTTTTTCTAGGGCTTTGAAATGTAATGTTAGGTCATTTATTCGTTGACTTGCTATTATTTTAATGAATAAACTCAATGCAATGAACTTTTCTCTTAACACTGCCTTCACAGGATCCCCGAGATTTTGATATATTGTATTGGTCTTCCCATTTACCTCTAAGTATTTTTTAATTTCATCTCTGATTTTTTCTGTATCCATTTGTCATTAAATACCATATGATTTAGTCTCCAGGTGTTGGTGTGGCTTCTATTTTTCATTTTATCATTGATTTCTAATTTCATTCCATTATCATCTGATAGAATGCCAGGGTAGTATCTCTAGTTTTGTTTTTTGTTTTGGGGGGGGGGTTGATGTGCTAAGAGTTGCTTTGTGGCATAAAAAGTGGTTTTAGAAAAGGTCCCATGTGCTGCTGAGAAGAAAGCATATTTGCATATTCGCTCTTGGATGGATGACACAATGGAATTTTATTCAGCCTTAATAAAGAAGAATGAAATTATGGCATTTGCAGGTAAATGGATGGAACTAGAGAATATCATGCTAAGTGAAATAAATCAATCACACAAAAACAAAGGCTGAATGTTTTCTCTGATATATGGATGCTAATTCACAATGAGGGGAGGATAGGAGAAAATAGAGGTACTTTGGATTAAGCATAAGGGAGTGAAGGGAGGGAAGGGGGTATGGGGGTAGGAAGGATATGAGAATGAATTGGACATTATTACCCTATGTACATATATGATTACACAACCAGTGTGATTCTACATCATGTACAATAAGAAGAATGAGAAGTTATACTCCTTTTAGTTATGATGTATCAAGATATCTTCTACCGTCATGTATAACTAATTAGAACAAATAAAAAAAAACAATGATCAGACTAGAATTTTTCAAAAATTTAACCACATGCTGATAGTAAGAGATAAGCATTAACTATAATGCTATGGAAAAGTTAATTGAAGTGGACATAAAAAATATGAATTGTGCACATACTAACCAAAAGAGAGCTGGTATAATACCAGACTAATAAGACTTGGTGGCAAAATATAATACTTGGATTCTGGGGCAGTGCTTTATAAGAAGTGATGAGATAGAAATGAGTAAAGGGGGAATTTGTGTATAAACTCTTTATTTCTTCATTCTTTTCAATTAAACTTAACATTAGACCTAGAAAGCATACACATAGAAATGCTTTAGTTCCCTTCCCTACATATAAAACAAGAGGGAATTGAGGCCCAGAGATATCATCATTCGCCCATGTTTAGGTTACATAGTTATTTTAGTTCATATTAGCATCCCATTCACCAGTGCCAAGTTGCTTGGTCTCTCTGTCTTCTGCCACTCCCCAAAGTTTAAAAATTATAATAATGCCTTTTTTTAGACTAATTTTATACTCAGATGAAATATTTGAAGTTAACCTGCTAAAACATCAATGTATACTATGTAAAAACTTACAAACCATTTACTATATATATATAGGTAGTAGGCATTCCCTCTTAAATATATTAACTCATTAAATCCTTATAACCAGGGCTGGGACTGTGGCTCTGTGGTACAGTGCTTGCCTAGCATGTGTGAGGCACTGGATTTGATCCTTTTCAGCACCACAAATAAATAAATAAATAAATAAATAAATAAATAAATAAAATGCAGTTATTTAAAAAAGAGCCAACTGAACAAATGCCTTTAAAAAATCCTTAAAACCAATAAATGAATATCACTTCTGTTTTTATTTTATCAATATACAAGTGAAGCATAGAAGATGTCAAGTAACAAGACTGAACAGGTAATTTTAATGGACTAGAATTGGAATCCAGACTCTGGAGTCTGTATGCCCCAAATAAAAGAAACTCTTGACTGGGATGTAGGTATCTAAACCTACAACTATGAACTAGATATCTGGTTTTGGCCAAACATTTCACATTTCCTAAATGGCCTTACTTACAGAAAATCAGGGATAAACATTATCTAAAGCTTACTATAATTTTAAAAAGTCTGATTTTTTAACACTTAACCTTTATTGTATAACTGTCTTTAACTCTAGATAAATTAAATCAATGTTTTACCTTTCCAACAGTTCATCAAGTGCCAAAACAAAAGACAGTGAAGTTGAGGGTGCTTTTAAAAGTATAGTAGTTTATTAAATGAGATTGACTGCACTAAGGAAACTATTTGAGAGAAGTTTCTTGTTTAAACTTTCCTGGACCTGTTTTTAAGAGAGCAAGAAAATCCACATCCTTATAAAATACCATCACAGAAACTAGCAAAACCACCTTTAATTAAATTCCATGGAGGCAAGTAAACTTTGAAAACTGACTTTTCAAATTAAAAAATACCTAGTGCATATTATAGATGGCATATTTGTTTTAGGTCACAAACATGACAAACCATAAAAAAGTGCAATACATGTATTTTTTATTTAAGCTTTCATGTATAAGTTATATGAGCCTTGCAAATCAAGGTGTCAAGCATATATAGTAACATATTATGACTTCATTTGATGAGAGTGTTTAATGGTACTATTTTTATCTTTTTATTGTATTGGCAATTTTTTGTTACTAGCATCAGCTCTATACAATCCATTTTCCAAGATGTAATTTCTGTCAAACAAGGTAAATAATAAATATAAATCATCCTTTCCAAAAGTCATACCTAAGCTGAAGATATATCAATCAGTGTAAAATTGTAAGCTCTTGGTAAGGATAATGGAAAAAGTTATGAAGAACAATTTCTAAGTCTTTTAAAAATTCTATGGGTTCCTAAGTCTTCTATTATTTCATATGGATCCAGAACAAAAATAAAAGTGTAATTCACTAAGTAAGTCCTTTCTGCATAGATTAAAATAAAATAATTTTCATAGCCAAGTACAATAAAAAGAACACATGTAGGATATAGTGATTGCAAATAAAATAAGGAAAGGAGGACAACATTTATAAAGGAAAGTCATTTATCTTGAAAATCCACAAAATATTTATATTTTTCCTTCTGAAACTTACAATTCCACATAACTTTTTTTTTTACTTGTAGTTGGACACAGTACCTTTATTTTATTTATTTATTTTTATGTGGTGCTGAGGATCGAACCCAGCACCTTGCACATGCTAGGTGAGTACTCTACTGCTGAGCCACAACCTCAGCTCTCCACATAACTTAAAAAAAAAAAAAAACTTAATGGTAATCCTATATAGGGAATAGATTTAGTCTTGTTCTTATTGCATCTTTCTCTTAGCTCTTCAAGTTTTTATTAACATGGTACAAACTCAACAAAATTACAGAACAAGAGATAACAGATTTTTAGACCTAAAAGTGACTTGTCAAATCACAGATAAGCACCTTCATTTTACATTTAACCCAGATGTGAGCTTAAACCCTGAATCCATCCCAAGGCCTCTTTAATATTGCTACATATCCTCAGGGACTACATGTTGTGGTTATTCCCACCTTTGAATTTTTGACCTTTCAGGACTCTTAATAGCATTTATGGCATATGTTCCCCACTATTCCATTTCTCTGTGTTTCTTATAGAACTAAGAAATAAAGGCTTGAATTGTAATAAACTGCTATGCACCAAAATTCATGAATGTCTACCATACCACTAATGCACTTACCAGATCCAGAGTAATGGACTATATGTTTTGACTTACACTACTCTTTTACTCATCTATGCTTTCACTTATCTTTCTCTTGGATTACTTGGGCCTAAATAAGAAAAAAGCAAACATGTATTTTGTATTTGGTCTATATTTTTGTTTTCATTTTAGATATAAATTATTAAGGGGTCTACAGACCTTCACAATGAACATAATTTCATTGAAGATCATTTTAATCATTTTAAATAACAGTGGAACCAGAAGATAAGCACTATAAAATCAGCATTTGGTATTATTAACATATGGTGTCCTTGCACCCTTGCCTTCTATTAATAAAGCATCTTTTTTCTTACCTACATTTGAGACTTTTTTAGGAGGATCTCAGTTAAAATGTCTGCCTTCATAAGTACTTTGACACGGAACAGATATACATTTAATTTAATATAGTCTACTAGGCCTGAGACTGTACTAGGACTGATAGTAAGATTGTTTGACCTATTAGGATTCCATAATGATCATAACACAGGTACATAAAAGCAATAAAATATGGGAATATGAACATGAATTGCTGGAGACTAGACCCAGAGATATTTTTTCTCCAAAACCAAAAATAAGTTTTATAAATAGGAGTGGGAATGTACTTCAGTGGTAGACAGCTTGCCTGGCATGTGCAAGGCCCTAGGTTCAAAAAAAAAAAAGATTTATAGTTTAAAACTGGAATTAACATATAAAACCAGCATCAGTTGGAAACAGAGGTGCATTCCTGTAATTCCAGCTACTTGGGAGGCTGAGGCAGGAGGATTGCAACTTTGAGGCCAGCCTAGGCAACTTATCAAGGCCCTGTTTCAAAATGAAAAATTTAAGAGGCTGGGGATATAACTCAGTGGTAGACCACACCTAGGTTCAATTCTCAGTACTTGGTGATGGTATATTTTGATTTTATACCAAATATCTTTTTGTTGAGTTGTCAACATATTTACCTTTCTATTCTTCAGAGCTTGATTAGTAGGTACTTAATAAACATGTATGAGCTTGAATTGAATTTGGAGTTAACACAGTTCTCCACTTTCTAGGATATATCACAGTGATTTTTTTTTTTTTTTTGGTCCTCTGGTACATCTTACTGTTTTTCTCAAATAGATAAATTCCATCTAATTACTACAGTATTTGATTGATTTCTCTGAGGTTTTTTTTAATAGTAGTAAGTTTCCATAGTTCTGCTTTAATGTCTTGCATCATAATTTAATAGAAATATAGAAGTTTTTATTCTATAGAAAAAAAAGCCCCATTCCCAATTTCTTATAATTCAAATTTCTCCTCTCCCTAAATTTAAATTTTCAAAATGGAAACCAAGAGAATGTAATTTTGTTTGTTTCATAGAATCTTTCTGCAAAGCTCACTGAAACGGTATGCTTCCTTAATACCTTAAATATTATTTGTAAGACATTAACTCCTTAACTGAAAGGCTAAAGGACAGATAAACTAAAAACTTAATTGCCAAGATACTACCAAATTAAGAACAATCAGAAATTAAGATAAAGCATCTCTTAAATTTTCAAATTATATTTTCTTACAACATTTTATGAAGACATCTGTGGTGCAAAAAATGGTAAATTTGTGAAGAATGTTAGGTACAAATTTAATGACCATATGTTTTAATTAATTTGAAAACTGTTGCTGGCAGTTGGTCCAGACAAGAGCTGGAAAAATCTATTCATTCATCAGGTAGTGTCTAGGGGCTATTCAACAGCTTCCGTTCCCTATTGTGAAAGCATTTATCTTATTACATAATGTGTGCATGTGCTGAGGGGCCCAGTGTTGTTTTTACTCTCAGTCATGATATTGCACAATAAAAACCATAATTGTCATATCCAGAGTATTTCTACTCCTGCTTCTATGGTGGATAAGAATAGTATTAGGTAAAAATCTAAAATTAAAAAATTACCTTTATATAATCCTGGAAGATCTATATATTTTAATTTGATATAATGTTGACTTTTTGTTACTTCTCTCTTATATCTTAACACTCTGAATGTCATTCTGCTATTTCTTCACTCATAATTCATTTTATCATATTTATTGAAATAACTCCCCAATTCCTTTGAAGCTTTAGCCTTGCTTCTCCAGCTGGTGCATTAGACATTTGTACTTGGTTATCATTCACCACTTTAAATTCAATGTTAAATTAATATTGCCCTGTTCTTTATGTTTTTTAAAAAATATTTTTAGTTGTAGATGGACACAGTACCTCTATTTGATTTGTTTATTTTCTAATGTGGTGCTCAGGGTCAAATTCAGTGCCTCACATATGCTAGGCAAGTACTCTAACACTGAGCCACAACCCCAGCTCCAACACTGCCTGTTCTGTGAAACTTAAAAAATAAACACTTTGAGAAAACAGTAGGAACTTGCTCTTTCCTACTGACATCCCTAATTCTGTTCCTCATATCATTTTTATTCTATTCTTTCATGTAGTATTTTACTTCTCCCCCCCACACTCCTTCTCCTTTTCTCCTTCCTTCCCTCTCTCTCTCTGTACTATGGTCTCCTAAACTATTTTTACCTCTTGTCACTTTCCCTGCAGCCAGATTAACAGTCTCTATATACTGCATTTGTCCAGTAATTCTTCTCCTCAAAAATGCTTAATGATTCTTTCAGGAAGAAAACTAGATTCCTTTACCCAGCACTAAGTTTCATGATTATCAGCTTCTATTCTGTATATCTATTATTAAGTTCCTACTCCCATCTACTTCAGCCAAGCTTGACTACATATTGTCTTCTGACTGGATGTTTTAAAGCTATGCTCAAATCAATTTCTTTTTAAACCAATCCAGCTGTTTCTCAGTCACATGGCTTTGGAAATGTTTCATTGGGGTTTCCTAATGATCATAATCAAACCCTGTTTCTTCCTGTTAAACTTAATCTATCCTTTGAGATCCCACACTAGATATCCTTTTCTTCATAAAACTTTCCTTTAACCCTTCAATTTATGTACCCCTATATATGACTTACCTTTTACCTCTCTGTACACAGCAATGAATATTAGCAAAAATAATGGTAAATTATTGCTATAATTCATTACTACTAAATAGTTGTAAATTTCCAGAGAGCAATAATCACATTAGTTTTATTTTTCTCACAGTGCAAAACACAATGCCTAAAAATATTTCATATAATCATTTAATACATACGAATGATTATTTTGCTGTACTTGTTTTTTTATTTTTTTGAGATAGCATTTTATTTTATTTTTTATTAGTTGTTAGAACCATTACAAAGTTCTTGATATATCACTTGACATATCATATTTCATACATTTGATTCAAGCGGATTATGAACTCCCATTTTTACCCTATATACATATTGCAGATTCTCATCGGTTACACATCCACTTTTTTACCTACTGCCATACTAGCGTATGTTGTATTCTGCTGTCTTTCCTATCCTCTACTATCACCCCTCCCCTCCCCTTTCCTCCCCTCCCCTCCCCTCCCTTCCCATCTTCTCTCCCTACTCCATCCCATCTACTGTAATTCATTTCTCTCTCTTGTTTTTTTCCCCTTTCCCCTCACTTCCTCTTATATGTAATTTTGTATAACAATGAGGGTCTCCTTCCTTTACCATGTAATTTCCCTTCTCTCTCTCTTTCCCTCCCCCCTCTCATCCCTGTTTAGTGGTGATCTTCTTCTCATGCTCTTCCTCTCTATTCTGTTCTTAGTTGCTCTCCTTATATCAAAGAAGACATTTGGCATTTATTTTTTAGGGATTGGTTAGCTTCACTTAGCATAATCTGCTCTAGTGCCATCTATTTCCCTGCAAATTCCATGATTTTGTCATTTTTTAGTGCAGAGTAATACTCCATTGTGTATAAATGCCACATTTTTTTAATCCATTCATCTATTGAAGGGCATCTAGATTGGTTCCACAGTCTAGCTATTGTGAATTGTGCTGCTATGAACACTGTTGTAGCAGTGTCCCTATAGCAAGCTCTTTTAAGGTCTTTAGGGAATAGTCCAAGAATTATAGGCAATGTAGTATAGTTACTAAGAACAGACTGTGTCTTTAGAGCCAGGCAAATGGATAGAGCTGCCACATATGTGTCACATAATCATGTAACAAATGCAATATGTTAACAAACCTCCTTGATGTTTTAAATAAAAGGTGAACTTATATTCAAGTACAAAATATATACATACAAATGTCAATATGTATAAATATTTTTAACTCATTTTGCCTGTCTCTTATTTAAATTTTTCTGATACTTTTTTAAAAAAATAATATATTTCACTATCTGGAGACTTATGATAACAAAGTTGATTTTTCGGCCCTATTTTCTATTGATACAATGTTGAGGAGAGATTAAGAGAGAGGTAATATCAGAGTAGGTATTAATTGTTTGTGGTCTTTGCCTTGCCAAGTAGGGGTGAGAAAAAGTTCATCCCAAGCCAGTGTTACTCCTTGACTATCCTTTTGTATTTCCTTCCTTGTGGCCAGATTGGGTTAAGTGACTATGTATAGGAAAGTTTAAGTTGTTACTGATTTTTAAGATATTATGGTAATAAATCATAATTTAAAGAAATTTAAATTTTTACCTAACACATTATAGAATCTATTCCCAGATATTAGCACCTCTAATGATCAGTTTCATCTCCCTCCCTCCCTCCCTCCCTTCCTCCCTCCCTTCCTTCCTTCCTTCCTTTCTCCCTTCCTTCCTTCCTTCCTTCCTTCCTTCCTTCCTTCCTTCATTTTTCTTTTGTGAACAAGGAAATTGATACTGTAAATAGGTTCTATTGTAATTAAGTAATACTTCTTTTGGGATATTACAGTTTCCTCTCAATATTTCAAAACTGAAGTAATAACAAGACCAAATTGCAATGACTAGAAATGATTATCACTCTGATTTTGTTACACAAAAACCTTTGATGACTAGGAAGCTATCTCTAATTTGATAGTTTGACAGAATGGATAATAATTCTTGGGTATGTATAAAGGAAGTTTTCATGAAAAAAGTTTGTATTTATGTTTATTTCCAGCTAGATTCCTTAGACATATTTTTAAACCATCTAGAAGTTAATTTTAAAATGTATTTACCCAGTTGTGAATCACCAGATCTGTGAATATTCTTAGAAAGACATATTTTACTCAATTAAATTTTCATCTGCATTAGAAAAACACCTGTAATATTTAAAAGTAATTAAATTTTGTGAAAAAGTATACTTTTCATTGAATTTGGGCTTATATCATGTGTTTATTGTATTAAGTATGCCCCTAATAAATTCCAGATTACAGGAATGATGTAATATGTAAATATTTAAATGAGTGTTAGCTTGGAAAAAGAATGGTCAGAAAAGCATCACTCTTTTTGATTTTGGCTTCTTTATGACAAATATATTACTAGTAGGCTGAAAAGAGTCACCTAACTTTGCCTATTATACTAATGTTTAACTTTGAAAAAAAAAAAGTGTACTTTCTAATGTAATAACATTGTTGAAGAGCAGTATAGAGTGATTGGATCATGGAAAAATATTTAGTATAAATAAATATAAAGTAAAACATTTTAAAATATTTCATATCACATTTAGGCTATTAAATTTTAGTTGATGCACTTTAAAAAGGAAAAAATTACAGAGAAAGATTATGACTAAGGGAAGAGGGCATTTCATTAGTATTTTCCTATCCTGTAAAACTGTAAGCACTGTCTGAACATCTGTCAAAGAACACAGGTTTAGAAAACAATAATGAAAAGATTCATAGTAAGTTGTTACTTGCTCTTTTTCTTATTTTTGCTATCAGTCTATTTTTTATTTACCTTTCTGGTGTAAATTACCTTTTTTGTAAATTTACAATTTAATTTTTATAGATTTGCTTATTCTCAAGTTCTTTCCAAATACTTATTTCTTCTCTTTTCCTTCTTGTATTCTCCCTTACTCATTTTTCTGCCTTTTATTGCATTCTGTTCCTTTAATTCTGTTTTGTGTTTGGTCCTTTCTTTTGTTCTCATTAAACTATATACAAAACAATTAAACTATATACAAAACAATTTAAAATGACCCCAAAACAATTTAAAATGAATCATACACTGACTCCTCATAAGTAAAACATTTTCTAATCAATGTAATAGGTAAATATAGTTTTTGTTAACACCATTCTATACTTTCCAGCCACTGAAGTTCCCAGGGAGTTTTGAGTGGTAAGAGGGAATAATGAAGGGAGCATATTTTCAATGTGGGACTTCCATGGCTCTCTAATTCAAGCATCCTCTGGTTCTTATTTGCAAATAACTAATATAATACATCTATCTTGCTATTTAATCTATATATGTATGATTGCTGCTTAAAAGAAAAATGGAATCTAAATGACATGTTCTTTATACAGTTTTGAAAAGTTTGTGAGTGTGCTCTTGGTTCTATCTACCGGGGTTAAATAAAAGCTGAGCCATTTATAAGCCATCTGACCTTGTACAAGTCACTAATTCCTCTAATTCTTTTTTTTTAATCTGTGAAATATCTATCCAATAAATGTGATAGGATTATATATAGCAATTAATGTAACATGTTTACCACAATTTGGTATATAGTAACATATATGTTAGCTACTACTTCTGTTATTGCTATTATATAAACACTATAGGTTGAGCCAATCTGAAATCCAAACCGCTCCCCAATCTAAACTGTTTAAAGTACCAACATAGCCAACATATGCAAAATTCCATCCCTGACCTAATATAATGGGTTGTAGTAAAAAGGTAGATAGGTTAGCAATATTAATAAAATTACCTCCAGGCTAATGTGTTTAAGGCATATATGAGACAAAAAGTGAATTTCATATTTAGACTTGGACTTTATCATCAAAATACAAAAAATTTATTAAGGTTATACTAAAACAATCTTGTTCTCATACTAGCATCTCTATGTACTGTTTCCTCAATATTTCCCAGTTGATTCCATTTAAGCAAGTATATATGCAGAAAAATGCAATCTAAAACAGTATATGTCACATAACTCCTTCAAAAGAAATGTATCAATTAATTAGAACTTCATTCAAGCTATATTCCAACTATAATTCTAACAGGAATTATAAAATAATTCAGAAATTAAGATTTAAAATATGAAAGTTCTTATCAGTAAAACTCAAGTTTTATCTCAATGAAGGTCTTTGCTTTTATTCAGCAAAAGGCTTCTAAACAAACTGAGTCTCAAAGTAAATAGTTTTTCCCTTGACATATAAGTTCAGTTTTTCTTAGTATTAAGTTAAAGCTCTGGTTCTCGTGTCTAAGAAAAGCCAACTTTACAAAATAAAAGTATTCCCCTTTGTTTGGGTTGAAATCTGAGTTTCTTTTTAATTTAATTTAATTTATTTATTTTTATGTGGTGCTGAGAATCAAACCCAGTGCCTCACACATCCCAGGCAAGCACTCTAGCACTGAGCCACAACTCCAGCCCCTCCATGTATATATTTTTTGGACACTCCATTTTTATTATTTTTAATTGCTTTTATTTTTTAAATACATGACAGCAGAATGGATCACAATTCTTATTACACATATAGAACACAATTTTTCATATATCTGTTTGTATATTAAGTATGTTCACAGCAATTCATGTATTCATACATGTACTTTGGATAATGATGTCCATCACATTCCACCATCATTGCTAACTCCCTGCCTCCTCCCTTCCAGCTATCCCTCTCCTCAGTCTATATCCAAAGGACTTAAAAACAGCATACTACACAGACATCTTAGTTTCTATTACTTTTCCCTTTGACAAATTTTAAAAAATACTATGAATAAAATAAATAACAAATTAAGGGGTTTTTTTTACTTTCATGTAATTCACACTGTTAAAACTTCAAGTGTGATAGCAGCAACTCATGAGGCTGAGGCAGGAAGATTGCAAGTTTGAGGCCAAACTCAGCAACTTAGCAAGACCCTGCCTCAAGATAAAAAATAAAAAGGATGGGGGATGAAAAAAAAAAAGGATGGGGGATGTAGCTCAAAAGTAAAATACCCATCAGTTGGAGCCTCAAGGAAAAAAATATCAGGATACAAAGGATGACACTTATCCATTTTAATAATTAAAAAATTAACTAATTCAACAAGTATTCTCATCAAGTCACAAAAAGAAGCATTCTTCTGAAAATGATTTATACTAAAATTTAGGTGTAGGTACTTAATTTTTATATTAGACTTCTATTAACAGTAATATTTACTTTCTAACATGCATGTCTCATTTATAGAAGACACAATGACACAAACAAGAAGAAAAATTCTGCAATGATTATTGAAATTTGATGGAAAACACATAACAAATTAAAGAGATTATTACTCTAACACATAGATCTTAAAATATCAATAACAAACGAACTATTTTTGAAAACTATATCAAACATTAAAAAAGGCATATGTTTATTTCTCCTTCATTTAAAAAAGTGGCCATTTTGACATATTTCCCGTTGAAATGTGATTATCCATTGCTGCCCTGCTAATTATCCTAATAGAATATATTATATAATTTGTAATACATACAAAAACTATTTCCAACAGTTTCTTAACTTACAAACAGACAGGGAGTATTGGTGTACATGTACCTACCAAGTATCTGTATCATTTTAGAAAGTACTCTTTATCCTTTCATGTTCCAAATCCACCTTCATCAAATGCAATGTTTCATATAATTAGTGTTAATACAGCAGATACAAAATATAGAAGTTACCATATTTTGTTTGAATATAATAATTGTATTTTAGCAGTTTCTATATTCAAAATACAGGTGAACTGCACTGAGCAAGTATAGCATTAATATGTATAACTTAATACACTTCAAAGATGTTTCCATACGTACCATGTATCTGGAGAGAGAAGCATAACTCAGCCAATTATTGAACTATTAATCAGAAGGTAGTTGTTTTAGTGATCAGTAAAATATTCAAATGTTTGGTCTGAAAATTTCTAGGTGTTTACCAAGAATTTATTCTATTATTATAAATTACTGATTAAGTAACTAAATTTCTAAAAGTTCATGAAATGCACATTGTATTTGAAAGAAATAAAGAATGTACTTAATTCTTCATATTCTAAAAAATTTTTTTCACATTATTATTTCATATTTATGAAACAATTTTTACCTCTTGTTAATACAGAAAAAGAACTTTCATTAGATAGTTTTGCTATCCTGGACCAGATAACCTTTCAAAATTCTATTTTAACCTTTAAAACTGTTGCAAGGACAGAGTATAGCAGATGCATTCTTTTTTAAAATATTTTTAGACATTGATGAACTTTATTTTGTTCATTTATTTACATGTGGTACTGAGAATCAAACCCAGTGTCTCATACATGCCAGGCAAGTGCTCTACCCAGCTCCAACAAATTCATTTTTATAACAGCTGTTGACCAAACAAGTGAGTGGTATGCCAGAGAAAAACAAAACAAAGGCCAAGTAAGAAACCTAAGTGATATGAAGGGACTAGGAAAACCAGCATCATACAGATATGAATATTAGAAGTTTAAACCATAAAATAGGAGAAAGTCTGGCAGCAAGAGGGCTTTTTTCCTATGAATATTCAATGACAAAAAAGGTAAAAGCAAACTGAGGAAGATGCATAATACTGCTGTGCACAGAAATTTCATACATAATAAAAATTATATGCTAAGTATATGCCAAATCTAAGCATAAGCCAAATCAAATGAGAGCTAAAAATTTCGTTTTATCAGTTTTGGGGATTGAACCCAGAAAGTCGCTTTATCACTGAACTATACCCACCCCAGATTTTTAAAAATTCTATGAGACAGGGTCTCACCAAAGTGCCCAGGTTGGCCTTAAACTTGTGATCCTCCTGCCTCAACCTCCTAAATAGTTAGGATTATAGGTGTGTGCCACCACCCTGGCTAACAGTTATAATTTCCTTAAGTGATGGCCACAAAACACTTTTACACATGTTTGTTGGCTATATTAACTCATTTAATCTAAACAACAACCCTATGAGTTGAATAGTTTTAAGAAATATGAGTAATATATTACACCTCTTATAAACTATTAAATAAGAACAGTAGGTTTATAAAATAGTGAATAGTTTTATAATCCACAAAAGCAGAAGATATGTGAATCTTAATAGCAGTGGTACAATAAAAGCATTTGTGAGGACTGGGGTTGTGGCTCAGTGGTAGAGCATTTGCCTAGTATGTGTTCAACCCTCAGCACCATATAAAAATAAAATAACAGTATTTCTGTTCATCTACAACTAAAACAATATATATTTTTTTTAAAAAAAGCACTTGTGAGTTTATATCTGCTTCAGAGTAATACAATCATTTCTCCCCTCTAAACCAGACTCAGTCTTCCCTTGGTCATACCATTTTATTTCCCTGTCATATTGTTTATCCTTGTTTTTTCCCCTAATCCTCTTTATACTACTTATCTTCAGTTCAATTCTAGTCCCATTCTGAAAGCCTTCCCTAATGTATCCGATTTATTCTCATTTCTTCTTTCTCTGCAAATTGAACATAATATCATTGTAATTGTAGGTTTTATTCTAAAATTTCATTTTCAAGTCAGCTGTTTAAAATTTGTAATGGAATACTACCTTAGAATGGTCCATAGAATTTGTTGCATTTCCCTGCTGTCATAAAAGTCTTTAAAATTTTTTCATTGACAAAAACTTGTATATATTTATGGTATAAGACATGTTTTGATATAGGTATACATTGTGGATTAGTTAAATTAAGCTAATTAATATATCTATTGCCTCATATGCTTATCACTTTTTGTGTAAGAACACTTAAAATCTACTCTCTTAGCAATTTGCAAATATAAGTTGTTATTAACTGTAGTCATCATATAATAGACCTCCTGAACTTATTCCTCCTAACTGAATTTTTGTTAGCTTTTTACCAACATCTTCCCAATTCTCCTGAGCCCAAACCCTTGATAACTATCATTCTATTTTCTGCTTCTGTGAGTTTAACTTGTTTATATTCCACATATAAATGATCATACAGTATTTGTTTTTCCCTGCCTAGCTTATTTCATTTAACATAATGTTCTCTAGGTTCTTCTACACTGTCACAAGGGAACAGATACATCTCTGACATACTAATTTCATTTTCTTTTTAAAAGTGAAAGGAGTAGGATCTATTCAAGTGTGAATAATAAAAAGATATCTCTTTCAGAGGCAAAAGGGGGCACAATAGCAGGTCATCCTCAGTTTCTTTTGGTATATAACCAGAAGTGGTATTCCCAAATTATATGTTAGTTCTATTTTTAAATTTTGGGGAACTTTCACGATGTTTCCCATTATGGATGTACAAATTTACATTCCCCAGTAGTAGAATACAAGAATTACCTTTGCTGTACCTTGTGGCTAGCATTTTTTATCTTTTATCTTTTGATAAGAGACATCCTATTAGGTATAAGATGATATCTCATCAATGCTTTAATGTATTTTTACTCACGAAAGCCATTGAAACTCAAAGTAGTAGAAATACTATTTGAAGTGTAAATCAATTAATTATTTTACAGTATTATTAAACTAATCAGCAAAGAGAAATAAAATTAAATAAGAATATTTATTACATGTGACTTTGTATATTCAATTAACAGAGTATGAAGAAACATTGGCAGGCTATTGATTCTAAGTGGTGCTTTTTGAAGCTTTCTGAAAAATGTCTGAGTCTGTAATGTGCAAAGAGGAGTAAACATAGTGGCCTTGATATTTCTATCCTTTTAAAGGCTTCTATGCAAGTATGGCCCTTTGAGAACTTTTTAAACTTTTTTGCTCTAGGGAAGGTTCCTGCAATTCACAAAGCAATTATATGTTTAGACTGTACAAACAATATGGTTTATGTCAAACACCTGATTTCTTTCTGGGAGTCTAGAATTTTGGCATGTCCCAGGCAGAAGATGCCTACATTACTGTCTCCAGTAAAGCCACTAGGCACCAAGACCTAGTGACCTTCCTTGGCAGATATTTCACAGGTTTTATCTCAGGTAGTTACTGGAAGAATAAAGTATATTTTGTGTTTCTTCTGCGAAGGGACCCTTGGAACTTGCATCTGATTTCCTCCAGACTTTCCCCTATAAGTTTTTCCTCTTGTCCCCCACATTTATCCATTCTTCTTTTTTTGTTTGTTTTTTTTTTTGGTTCCCTTTATGAGTATTCCATAATAAATCAAAGAATAAGTATGACTGTATGCTGTTGACTCTGTCCTTTTAGTAAATCACTGAATATGGAGGTGGTCTTGGAGACCCCTGACCAAGGTGTCACTATATTTGTCTTGTTTCCATTAAATGTGTGACTATTTGATCTTTAATGAAAGCCACAGTGTTCTGATTCTTCTCACTAATCATGGTTGGTTGACGTTCTCTATATACAAAAAGGTAAGCAAAAGAGAAAGAAGTTGCCATAAGGACTAAGTCATGATTAGAAAAGTTAAACAGGATGTTGATATATATGTATGAAAAAAATAAAGCTTGAAATAGAACAAACTGATAAGTTGGGTAAAAGGTACAGGGTAAAAGAAGAAAACCTAGAATGTTAACACTTTTTAAAACATGGTGATAGATGGAGATATTTAGTCCTATCTTTCTTTGGTTGCCACTATTTTGGTGCAGAACATCTTGGTTCTTAAGGCCTGATAAAAGACAATTGCATTGTACCACTGAGCCACAACACCAGCCCAAGACAATTATTGATCTCCTACATCATGTGGCAAGCATTCTATATCCATTATTCTATATATAATTATGTATATCATAATGATTCTACCAGATAGGTATTATTCTCCTTATTTAATGAATAAGGATAACAAACTCAAAAAGTAACTTGCCTAGAGTAATTACCAAATTGTAGAGATGGCATATGAACCAAGGTCTTTATGATTTTAAAGCATATGTTCTTTCCACTATTTCATACTGCCACATGAGGAAGAGGGTAATATTCATACCACCTTTTTTTCTGTTTACACATATATAATTTGTCTCTACCACTAAGTTGTAAAGTATTGAAGGTCACTTTATATATTTTTGTATCTCATAAAGAATTAGACAAATTGGGATGGTAATCAATACTTGGTGATCAAGATAAACTTTCTCATAAATCAGCTATGGAGTCACTAAGTTTTCAAAAAATTATTAATAAATGAATATTAGTTTCAGATAAAAATTTTAAAAGAAGTTAATAACAAGAGACTTGGAAATTTCAAAGCAAACATACTAAACACAAAAAAGAAATAAGATTCACATGTAAAAACATTAGAACTCTGAAAAATAATGAGTAGTTGCAAATTAACTCTTACATGGGCAACTAATGAAGTAAAATAAATCTTCCAAGGTAAAAAAGGCAATTTTTTTAAGATAAGAAAATTATGACCACAAAAGAAAAATAGGAAAGTCTATGAAGTAGAACATGAGAAGCTCAACTTAGAAGTAAGATAAACCAAAAAAACAATTCAAAGCCTTACCAAGAAACTTTAATAATAAAAAGTTCTTTAAATAAATCAAAAACAGGAAGCCAGATTATAGCTGGTCCACTTAATCTTGGTAAAAATAAATGCACTCATGGGTAAAAAGTATAATGGGAGAAGATAATTTAAATCATGATGTATAGAGTCTCACATTTTAGAGATCATTTATATATAATATCTGAGTCTTATAACAACCCTTAAAAATAAAGGTCTTAAAATACTCTTTTCAAAAGTGGGGGGAAAATGAGGTTCAGATAGATAAGTAATTGACTGTACATGAATCTATACTAGACGAGCTGGCATTAATACCCAGATTTTGCTAATTCTTAATAATGGGGGTTTGGGGTGTCACTCAGTGGTAAATCCCATGTTTAGCATGTCTGGCTGAGGCCCTGGGTTCAATCCCAGCACCAAAAAAATAAAAAGTATTGGGAAATGGATTTCCTTTTCCTATCAATGCAGTAATTCAAACTTTGTCTCTCATAAGTTGCTGCCTTAGAGCTCTAAGTTTGGTGTGGGGAGAGAGAAGTTAGAAAGGATTATCAGGCTCTAGTCAGGGATTTGAAAAGAACTCATCAGAAAGAAAACCAAAATAGGAACTAGGAACCTATCTGGTCAAATGTGTAACCTAACAAGTATAATATGTGACACAGTTAATAGTGTGATTATATATTAAGAACGTGCTCAGATGTTTTCCACATAGATATAGAAAGAAGAAAACAACATTGCTTTCAATCCTGCAATTTAAAAAAAAAGAGAAAATTTACTTAAAGTATCCCAAATTCTCTTGAAGTCATCAGAGAACTCATTCTAAATAAAGATAGATACTTCCAAGGGGAAACCTTGTAGGATCAAGAAACACCAGGAGAATGCTTACCCATTCACAGGTTCTTTTCCACATATCTCATAAGGTTCTTAGAAGAAAAATTGGGAGAGAGCAAGAGATTGGTGAGAGAATCCCTCATGTAAAAGATATAGAAGAAAGGGAGAAAGAAAAACTATCATGAGTAAAACACAAAGCTCCACTTGATCCCCTCTCTACTAAGATGCAAAAACCTTAAGCCAAGTGAATGCAGAGCAAAAAATATGGTGGTCTTCAGGGAATAGATCAAGACCTGTAATAGCAAGAAAAGAGGATTTTTTAAAAAAACCTCCAACCCTGAGGAGAGGTAGAAAAACATCCTGACACAAGACCTCCCTTAACCTTAGGATGGGACAGGCTTACTTGCAACAGGGAAACATCACCCATCTAAGTTTGAGGCTGAACCAAAGCAACAGAGAATGTTACACCCTGTACTACACTACCAGGCTAGCAGTTATCAAATAAGTCCATTTCAAATAAAGGAAAGTGCAAGGAGGGGTGAGGAAACCCTCTCAAAGTCTCAGAAACAAGATAAAGATTTGGAGCCAAAGGCAGACCAGACACTGAGTAAAACCCTCAAGCAAAGCAGTCTCCAGTTACAATGTGAAATGATACTAAAGAAATGTACTTAAACTGAAACACAGAGGAAGAAAGGATAGACTAGGAAAAAATAGAACAGATCATCCAAAATATATGGGGAGAATATGAAATAGTCTATTATTTTTATAAATTAATAAAAGATACAGGATAGAAAGAAATATTTAAGAATAATATCTGGTATTTTCCCCAAATTAGTAAAAGACAGCAAACCACTGACTACCCTGCTCAGAAAATAAAAAGCAGAAAAAAATTATATCTAGACACATCATATTTCAAGACCAAAAGAAATTCTTGAAGAGATCAAGAAAGAAAAAAAGAAAAAACATGCTCCATATAGAGGAACAATGATAGGTATTAAAAATAATGTTTCATCATAAAATTTGCATACAGAACACTTTAAATGCTGAAAGAAAAACATGTTCAACATTTTTATGTCAAGGGAAAATATCTTTCAAACACTCAGAAGTAATACAGAGTTATCAAATATAAGGTAGCAGAGACAAGGCATCCTATTCTATCCAGTCTAAATTCCTGAACCATGTGCATAATAAACTATTGCTTTAATTGTTATGCAGAAAAAACAAATAGAACAAGAGTCTCTATCTCTAGTTTTGCTTCCCCCAATCCACCCTACATATTGATACCTGACTGAACTTTTTTAAAAAACACAAATCTGATTATGTTACTCCTTCTATGAAGTCAAAGTCCATATCAACTCTGATTTTCCCTCATGGAAATAAAAATTTAATTGGGTCTTCTTTGCCAGGCTGCTGGCACACCCCTGTCCTCCCAGCTACACAAGGAGAGCCTGTTAGCTGAAGAGGTGAAGACTTCATTGGATCTTCAAATTTTCTTTCATTAGATCTTCAAATTTTCTTTCATTCTTCATTCTTATCTCAGCATTCTTCTTTATATACCTTTTATTCTAGTCCCATAAAGCTATAAGCAATACAATTTACCAAAATTAGAGATGCTTTCCTTTGGTCCAGACTCTACTATATATATGTATATAAAATTGTTGATAGGCCTTTATTTTATTCATATGCGGTGCTTAGAATCAAGCCCAGTGCCCCACACATGCCAGGCAAGCACCTTTACAACTGAGTCACCACGCCAGCCCTCTACTTTGGTTCTTAATCACAAAATTTGTAAACTTTCCATCATAAAAATGCAAAAAAAAAATCTGATTCTGCCTTTATTCTCCAGCACGATGCCAAATAATAACCTGGATAGTATTATTCTGGGAAGAGTAAGTCTTGAATCATCTAAAGATCTAAAACCACACAATGAGATTAGTATTTAAGAATGTATAGAAAAGGGAATGTTCAATACCTCAAGTTGGGCCTCTGCCAGTGAGACCACTGGCAAAGATGAAGAATGTTCAACTTCTTTCTTTCCCAGGGCAGAAATCATAGGCTAATGATGTCGCCAATTACAATTTTTTAATATCATTAATTAAGGCTCAGCAGTGAATACAATTACATCATGCTTAATTTTTCAGCTTTGAAAGGAGCTAGTTTCTATTTTTCTTCTCTTCCTCAATAAAAACATCTTTAACAAAAACTATGCATAATTTTTAGGTCAAGAAAGTTTTTTCACAGGAATGTTGAAAATATTACATTTTCATATCTAACTTCTGGGATGGATCACAGAATCCTCATAGAAATTGTCTTAGAAACAGTCACAGTTCATTGATACTGTTGTAGAGGAAAAATTACTAATTGATTATCCTTGGTGAGGTCTGAGAATATCTGGCTCAGGAGGGAGGCTTACCAAGGATATGTGCCTTTGCACATGTGGCTCCTTCTGTCTGGAAGAAATAAGTCTGATCAGACATCTTGCTTTTTCAATAATTATCAAATATATATTGAGTGGCCACTATCTTCTGGGCATTATAGTAGGTAGTGGGGATGTAGAGGAAAATATAGCCTCAATTTTTCTGCACTCAAGAAACTTAGCAGATTATAAACTACTAAGCTTCTCCTGGAAACCTTTGCTCACCTCCAGAGACTAAGATTAAAGCTCCCCCTCCAAATGTCTCCATACTATGCTATTTTTATTTTTCTCTAAAAGTATACTTTATTGTGATTATCTGTTGACTTGTCTCCCTATTAGAAGACGCTTAAAGATTGAATACTGATTTATTTTTATTCTTTACCACTTAGGCTTGTGCCTAGCAAGGTCAATGAATATATTATTAAAGGAAGAACAAAATAAAACATAAAATAGATGACAGTTGAGATGATGTAACTGCCATATTGAAAATAACAGGAGGAAAATGATAAATCATATACAATACCAATTATTAACTATTTCCATCTTCAGATCATAAATAACACAAACAATACACTAAAGTATTACAAAGTTAGAAATCCTATACACATCTTAGTTAAAAAGTAAAGTTCATAGCCATGTTCTGTAATAATTTTGGTATTATGGTAAAAATTTAGAGTCACAGAAAAAAAATTACAAGGAACAACTACATAATAAAAACAGAAAGGGAGAGAGAAGAAAGAAATAATCTAGTAATCAAAATTTGTTTTTCTTAATATTTTTTAGTTGCAGATGGATACAATACCTTTATTTTATTAATTTATTTTTTATGTGGTTCTCTGAGGATTGAACCCAGTAGGCAAGCACTATGCCACTAGGCTACAGCCACAGCCCCTGGTAATCAAAATTTTAAAATAAAAAAATCTAAAGGAAAAATGCTAAAATCCCTGCTAATTACTTTGCCAGTTTTTCTAACTATAGCAACAAAATGGTGAAGTGAATAAATAGTAAAGAGCATAGAAAGGCAATTCTTTCTTTAGAAATGCTTTTCTTACAACATTTCATTGTTGGTTACGTTTGATTCAATATGCTGAACAGCAGAAAATAAAAATGTCATTATTTAGGATATACTTTTGTTAACAGAAAAGTAAAAGGCATTACACTATTACCCAATTTATTTAAACAGCTGCACATGCATATGAAATATTTTCATTAGTATTTTAAACCACCATGGACAATAGTGAAAAACAGTAAGTTAAATTTAAAAGAGACTTTACCATTATAATAGCTGCCTATTTTATTAATAGGTAAATTCTGAATTAGGAAAAGTCAACCATTGTTTACCTCTAAATGGAAGTCTTTGTTGGTAATTTGCATGACAATTTAAAAAACAATATTATGTATAATATATGTTCATTTTTTCCATAAGTATATCTGTATTTATAATATAAGTTAATTCTATTAAACAGGTTGAGAGTCACTGTGGATATAAATGAAAAAACAACAGGAGTGAATCTTGTGATTCTGTACCTTGACTAATAGTAGATTTGTAAATCTACTCATACAATAAAAGTAACATTAAACAAAACACACACACATGCACACATACACAAGTAAAACTGGGGATATCTGAAAGATTAGTAGGTCTTCAGATTTCTACTAGTCTATAGAAAGGTCAATATCCCAGTATGATTATTATAACAGAATGCTGTCATTCAGAGGAAACTTGGTAAAGGTTACATAGGATCTCTTTTGCATAATTTCTTACAACTGTATGTGAATCTATAATTATATATAATTATAACATAATTATATATATATATATATATAATTATAATCTATAATCTAAAAATAAAAAGTTTAATTTATTTATTTATTTTTTTAGCCACAGTTTTTTTTTATTGATTGTTCAAAACATTACAGAGCTCATGATATATCATCTTTCATACATTTGACTCAATTGGGTTTTGAACTCCCATTTTTACCCCAAATACAGATTGCAGAATCACATCTCTTACATACTCACATTTTTACATAATGGCATATGAGTGACTGTGGTATTCTGCTACCTTTCCTATCCCCTACTAACCCCCCTCCCCTCCCATCTTCCCTGTCTACCTCCTCTGCTGTTGTTCAATTCTCTCCCTTTTTTCCCTTCCCCCTTGCCCCTCATAACCTCTTATAATTTTGTGTATCATTGAAGGTCTCCTACCATTTCCATATGCTTTTCCTTCTCTCTCCCTTTCTCTCCCCCCATTCGTCTTTGTTTACTGTTAGTCTTTTCCTCATGCTCTTCCTTCCTGTTCTGTTCTTAGTTGCTCTCTTTATATCAAAGAAGACATTTGGCATTTGCTTTTAGGGCTTGGCTAGCTTCACTTAGCATAATCTGCTCTAATGCCATCCATTTCCCTGCAAATTCTATGATTTTGTCATTTCTTAGTGCTGCATAATACTCCATTGTGTATAGATGCCACATTTTTTTTTATCCATTCATCTATTGAATGGCATCTAGGTTGGTTCCACAGTCTAGCTATTGTGAATTGTGCCGCTATAATCATTGATGTGGCCGTATCCCTATAATGCACTCTTTTAAGGTCCTCAGGGAATAGTCCAAGAAGGGCGATACCTGGTTCAAATGGTGGATCCATTCCCAGCTTTCCCAGGAATCTCCATACTGCTTTCCAAATTGGCCTCATCATTTTGCAGTCACACCAGCAGTGTACAAGTGTACCCTTTTCCCCGCATCCTCACCAACACTTATTGTTGTTTGACTTCATAGTGGCTGCCAATCTTACTGGAGTGAGATGGTATCTTAGGGTGGTTTTGATTTGCATTTCTCTGATTGCTAGAGATGGTGAGCATTTTTTCATGTACTTGTTAATTGATTGTATGTCCTCCTCTGAGAAGTGTCTGTTCAGGTCCTTGGCCCATTTGTTGATTGGGTTATTTGTTATCTTATTGTTTAATTTTTTGAGTTCTTTGTACATTCTGGATATTAGGGCTCTATCTGAGGTGTGAGGGGTAAAAATTTGTTCCCAGGATGTAGGCTCTCTATTTACCTTTTTTATTGTTTCTCTTGCTGAGAAAAAACTTTTTAGTTTAAGTAAGTCCCATTTGTTTATTCTTGTTATTAACTCTTGGGCTATGGGCGTCCTATTAAGGAATTTGGAGCCCAACCCCACAATATGTAGATCGTAGCCAACTTTTTCTTCTATCAGACGCAGTGTCTCTGATTTGATATCTAGCTCCTTGATCCATTTTGAGTTAACTTTTGTGGCTGGCGAGAGAAAGGGATTCAGATTCATTTTGTTACATATGGATTTCCAGTTTTCCCAGCACCATTTGTTGAAGATGCTATCCTTCCTCCATTGCATGTTTTTAGCCCCTTTATCAAATATAAGATAGTTGTAACTTTGTGGATTAGTCTCTATGTCCTCTATTCTGTACCATTGGTCCACCTACCTGTTTTGGTACCAGTACCATGCTGTTTTTGTTACTATTGCTTTGTAGTACAGTTTGAACTCTGGTATTGCTATACCTCCAGATTCACACTTTCTGCTTAGAATTGCTTTTGCTATTCTGGGTCTTTTGTTTTTCCATATGAATTTCAAGATTGCTTTATCTATTTCTACAAGAAATGCCGTTGGGATTTTGATTGGCATCGAATTAAACCTGTAGAGAACTTTGGGTAATATCGCCATTTTGATGATGTTAGTTCTGCCTATCCATGAACAGGGTACAAATCAATCTGGCACAATCGCCCTGTGGTCACAACAATTCACATGCATTCACTCCCTTTCCTACAATCCCCAAAGTCTCCTTCTAATTAAAGCATTTTAGTTCCAAGTACAGGATCTAATCATCTAAATCAGGTTGAAATGTAAATGAGTACCTCAAATACCATTCCTTTCAATCTGAAGACCTGTGAACTAAAGGGACAAGTTATCCATCTAAGTTATACATTTAAACTACCTAAATTATTCAGGGATAGGACAATTACAACAGATATTTCCATTCAACAAGCAGTAGGAGAGAAAAGGGAATAAGGCAGGTAATGACACTTGTTCATAATAATTATGATATCCAGCTGGACAAGGTAATCAGAACATTGATCAGAGGGCATCCTACTCAGAGGGAGTAGGGTCATGCCCTGTGGCTTCTTGATTCTACTATATCATGCTTCCTTTTCCATAAAAAGCTAGCAAATATTGCAACTGAGTACTTTCCTTAGTACTTTCTGCTTATGGTAGCTCAAGGATCCAAAAACATCTTTTCATTTTGGGTTGTCTAGGTCCTCTCACACCAGGCTGAGAATTCTTTTTAAACACCTATTAGATCTCTATGTATCAACTTAAAAATCCATTCATTCAGGCAAAAGTCACATCCACATATTCTTCTAAATAAATCCTTTTTCTACACAGGGCTCCCTCTGGGGCTGCTGTGGGATAAAACCCTTAAGACTTTTATTTAACAGAGAGGAACATGAAGACATGCCCAAAAGATAGCTGGAAGGTTTTTTTGTGTGTGTCTAACAGGTCTGTGAGGCACTACCTCAAATCTTTCTGAGGACTTAACAAAAGTCTTGTAATTATACCTTAATCTTATCTTTGTCCTAAGACCACATTTTCCTAACTCTGCTCTAAATTTTGATTTTTGTACTTAGGCTCTTTCTTACTTTTGAGAACCCTCTGCTGGAAAACAAGAATTCCTTTTTTAGTTTATTTTTCTCTGGCCACATCTCATGACGTACATCTAAAAAACAAACAGACAACAACAACAACAAAAAAGAAAAGTTGGCATTTCACATATTGTCTGGAAATTTTCTTTGCTAGACCCATCTATTAGTTCATTTTCTATTTTCCATTTTACCATACATGACAATTTTGCTGTACTTTCTGCCACTAGATAATAAAGATCTTCTTTTCAGCTTCCTCACCAACAGTCTTCTTAAGTCCCTTCTAGGTTTCATGACTAGCTTTCTCTACACATCAATTGATTCCGTGTACCTTAGGTTTTTTTTACAGCAGCATCCCATTTCCAATATTAAATTCTATTCTGATTAACTATTGTTGCATAACAAAACCACCCCCAATTTAGTGGGAGGAAAAAAATAAGAAACCTTCATTATGTTAATGGGTTCTGTAATTCAGTACTTTGGACAGTGAATGGTAGCAACAGCTATTTTTGCAGACTCCACAATGTCTGGAATTTACTTGTAAAGACTCCAACAGTGGAAGTCTTCTTCACTCAGATGGCAGTGATGGTAAGCTTGGATGACTGGAAGCTAGACTGGTTCAGTGAAAACCAACCCTAAATGGCTGGCCACAAGGACAGATAGTTCCATGGGAACTGGCATGGGAAAATGTTCCCAGACATAGAAAATGGCTATCAGTGCAGGAACCATCTACAAGTACTAGGCAGCAGCAAGCAGAAACAGGAGATAGGGAACTCTTAAAGAAAGTTACCAGCAGTCACCTATTGTGGCCCCCAGAGTGTGCCTGAACCAGAGTGATTAAAATAGGCAGAAAGAAAATTGTACCTGGACCATACAGGCTCCAGATACCACGAAAGAAAGATCCCTTTGTTGCTGGTGCCCCATAAGAGCTATAGGGAAAATGCCTTTAACAGCCACACAAGAGCATCTGTAATTGAATGTGGGTACCTGGTAATACATGTTGAGAGCAGTAAAGGTAGAATCTGTGAAGGTTTAGTCCCTGCATCCCAGAAGTAGATTTTATTGGAGGCCCTAAAGATACAGACATCTTGCAGAGACCAGCATCTTTCTAATTACATGGGGCATGGATCAAATCTCAAGAGTTCCAAAGTTCAGCCAGTAGTTCACTCCAACTACTGGAACTTCCAATTTAGAACTTTCTACCACCCCTGCTTTAGGAATACACAATTTGTCAGCATTCCAATCTATTCCACCCTATACTGGGAAACTGGAAGCTGAGAGCTACCATAACTAGCTTTGACTCCTTGGGCACAAGGGCTAGAAGTTAGGCAAGGAAGGAACACAAAGATGTTGAGCTTAAAATTACTTCCAGCCTTGACCCAAGGGTTACAAAGTCAAAAATAAATGTAAAGAACAAAAATCCATGCCTGCTAACAGTTTTGGCTACCTCAGCAGAAATAAACCCTTCATTTCTCATTTTCTCCCTTTTTTCTTTTGTTTTATCTTTTTTCCTCCATAGTCTCTGCATTTTTAAACATATTTTTAATTTTTTACTGTTTTCATTTTAAGTTTTTCAAATATTAATTCATTGAAAAAAATAAAAAATTATTTCATTGTACTTTATGGTTTTTTAAACTTTTTTCATTCTGCAAGATGTGTGTGTGTGTGTGTGTGTGTGTGTGTGTGTGTTTTTCTCACTGCACAGATAGGTTGGATATATACATATATGTATATGTGTGTGTGGATATATATATCCACACACACATATAAATAAGTACATGTCTGGATGTACATGTATTTATATATGCATAATTTTACTTTCATTTTAACTGTTTTCTTCTATACTTGTTTATTATTTAGTCATGATTTGACATAGGCGGGATATTATTATATATGATGAGTTGTTTTGATCTTACACTTGTTTATTTGTTCTTACTTAATTTTTGTCCCTCATATTGCCCCTTCCTCACTCTCTTCCCGAACTAAAAGCCATATTTTCCTGTTCCCTCTTCCTCTTTCTTTTTTTATTACTTTTAGTTATTTTTTATTCCTCCTTGTTTATAGTGAACATCTGCTGCCTATCTGCTGCCTCTCTAATGTTCACTTTTTTAAAGTATTTCAAACTTTCTCTTGCCTTTCTACCCTATTTTCTCTTCATTTAAGAAACTCTAATTGCATTAAATAATAGAATTATATTGTTTATGGAATTCCTACCCCATTCATGTTGCTATGACTATTAATACAGTGGGCAACATAGTAGATACCTGCTGTTTAAGGCTTCATTGACTTCACAGATTTTTATTGTTGGTACTAACATTAAATGCTTACCCCACCATTCCTATATAGGTAGCAAATAGTGTTAAAGATATCAAAGTATACATTGGATGTTTATCTTAGACCTGTACATCTGATGTTAACATTAGACCTAATCCTGATACACCACTTCCTCTAAGAGAAAATGGAAAGTGATTGGGGCACTTCAAAATCATAGAGTAGAGATCCTATTGCCAAGCAATACTCACAACTTAGCCAATTAACAGCAAATCTTACCTCACACATCATTTAGCCCCATCTGAGCCTCAAGATATCTCAACATAGAACTGGGGGGACAAAAACCCCAAACCAACAACCAGGCCCCAAAAAGGACACCAAAGGGGAACCTATGGTCTCATTCCTAACATCTTCCCATACAGCAAAAATGAAGAGCAGTCCCAGAACAACAACAACAACAAACAAACAAACAAGAAAGAAAACTACACATAAAAAGACACACATATAGAAGAGAAAGGAGAATCCATCTCAATTGATATACAACTCAAAGACCTCTGAAAACATAAACAGGCAAATTTCCTTCCAAAATTCACTATCCCCCAACAAAGCATCCCACAAATGTGGAAGTGAATGAAATTCCAAAGAAACTATATATTATATATATATATACACATATATATACACACACACATACATACATATATACACACACAAAAAAAATTATTAAAATGTTCAATGAACTAAAAGGAGATATAAAGAATGAATTAAGAGAACAAATGCAGGAGATGAAAGACCATTTCAATAAAGAAAGAGAGATATTGAAAAGAAATAAGTCAAAACTCCTACAAATGAAAGACAAAATGAATCAAATTAAAATTTTTCCTAGCATCATTCTATGCAGATTAGACTGCATAGAAAACAGAATTTCAGGCCTTGAAGAGAGAGTGCATGAACTTGAATATTTAATATGAAATAAAGTAAAAATAATAAAAGAACATGATCAGAATTTACAAGAACCTGACAGTATCAAGAGAACAAACCTTAGAGTCATTGGATAGAAGAGAAGATGGAGCTACAAGCTAAAAGCATTAAACGTTTTCAGTGAGATAGCAGCAGAAAACATCCCATATCAGACAAGAGACAGACATCCAATACAGAAAATATACAGGGAAACAAATAGGAACATCAAAAGAAAAGCTCTCCAAGATAATATCATAATCAAATTGTCTAACATATAACAAGGAAAGAATATTAAAAGCTGTGAGAGGAAAAACATCAGGTCACATTTAGAGGCAAACCAATAAAGTTCATCTCTGATATTTCAACTCAAACTCTAAAATGGAAAAGGACTAGAATAAGATATTCCAAGCTCTAAAAGAAAACAATTTCCAGCCAAGATTGCTATATCCAGCAAAGCTCTCTTTCAAAATCGATGAAGAAATAAAAACTTCCTATAACAAGGATAAACTAAAAGAATTCATGACCACTAAGCCAGCCCTACAAAGAATATTCAAGATGAACAGCAAAGAAGAACCTAAACACAGACCTCAAAGCTCCAAAAGAGTTGAAGATCACTAGAAGAGTAACCAATTAAATGAAAATCAAGATAGAATTAAATACAGCAAACAAGCTAAAATGGCAGGACACTACAAACACATATCTACAATAACACTGAACATAAATGGTCTCAATTCCCCAGTAAAAAACATAGATAAGCAAATAGATTTTTAAAAAATCCAACTATATGCTGTTTGCAAGAAACTCATAGCTAAACACACCCACAGGCTCAAGGAAAAGGATAGAGAAAATATTTCACTCATCAAGAAAAAAAAGTTATAGGCCAATATTCCTGATCAACATAGATGAAAAATTCTAAATAAAATAAAAGCACACCACATTTAAGAGCATATCAAGAAGATATAATCAGGTGGATACAAGGATCCACTTTCATCCCAGGGATACAAAGATGTGTCAACATATACAAATCAATAAATGTAATTCATCACTTAAATAAATTAAGAACAAGAATCATATGAGCATCTCAGTAGATTCAGAAAAGGCCTTTGATAAAATTCAACACCAACTAATGTTAAAAACACTGGAGAACTAAGGGTAGAAGAACCTTACCTAAACATTTTAGACTATATATGACAACCCAAAGCCAACATTATACTGAATGAAAAAAACTGAGAATTTCCTCTAAAGTCAGGAACAAAAAAGGATTTCCATTCTCATCACTTCTGTTCTATATATTTATCAAAACCCTATCCAGAGCAATCAGGCAAAGATGGAAATTAAAGGAAAAGAAGTTGAACTATCTCTGTTTGCCAAAGACATGATCCCATATCTAGAAGAACCAAAAAACTCCACCAGAAGAGTTCCAGAGCTGATAAATGAATTCAGCAAAGTAGCAAAAGATCAGCACTCATAAGTCAATAACTGTCCTATTTTCCAACAGCAATTGTTCTGAGAATAAATTAGGAAAACCATCCCTCTCACAATAACCTCAAAAAATAAAATAAAATACTTCAAAATTAATCTAACCAAGGAGGGATAAAGATCTCTACAGTGAAAATTATAGAACACTAAAGAAAGAAATTGAAGAAGACCTCAGAAGATGGGATGACTGCTCATGTTCATGGATAAGCAGAATTAATGGCCACATTACAATAAGCATCACACAGATTCAATGTAATCCCTATCAAAATACTAATGTTATTCTTCATAGAAATGAAAAAACAGTCCTCAAATTCATTTGGAAAAATAAGAGACTGAGAATAGTCAAAGCAATCCTGAGCAAGAAGAGTGATATAAGAGGCATCACAATACCAGATGTCAAATTATACTGCAGAGCTGTAGTAACAAAAACAGCTTGGTACTGGCATCGAAATAGACATAAAGGCTGAAGGAGTAAGACACAGACCATCTGATACTTGACAAAGGTGCCAAAAATATTTGTTGGCAAAACAATAGCTTTTTAAACAAATAATGGTGAGAAAACTAAACATCCATATTTAGAAGAATGAAATTTGATCCCATCACTCACTCTGAATAAAATCAATATGTATCAAAGATGTAGGAACAAGATCAGAAACCTTCAAACTGCTAGAAGGAAATAGGCTCAACACTTTCATCATGTATGTACAGGCAGGCACTGATTTCCTGAACAATATCCCTAAACCTCAAGAAAAAAGACCAAGAATCAATAAGCAGGATGCCATCAAGTTAAAAAGCTTCTGGATAACAAAGGAAATAGTTAAGAGTCTGCAGAGAGACCCTAAAGGATGGGAGAAAACCTATGCCACCTGTTCCTCCAATAGGACATTAATATCCAGAATACATAAAGGACTCAAAAAACTTAACACAAAAAATCAAAAATAAACAAGCAAACAATAACCCAATCAAGAAATGGATAAAAGAATGAAATAGATATTTCTCAAAGAAGAAACACAAATGGCCAACAAATATGTGAAAAAGTATTTAACTTCTCTAGAAGTCAGGAAAATACAAATCAAGAATACATTGAGATGTCATCTCACTACAATCAGAATGACAATTCTCAAGGACACAAATAATAATAAATTGTGGCAAGGATGTAGGGAAAAAGGTACACTCACACACAGTTAGTGGGAGTAGAAATTAGTATAATCACTCTGGAAAGCAGTATAAAGATTCTTCAAAAAACTAGGAATTGAACCAGCATTTGATCCATCTATTCCATTCCTTGGTATTATACAAAAGAATGAAAATCAGCATGCTATAGAGATACAGCCACTTCAATGTTTATGGCAGCACAATTCATAATAGCCAAATTATGGAATCATCCCAGATGTTCGACAATAGACAAATGGATCAAGAAAATGTGGTATATGTACACAATTGAGTTTTACTTATCCATAAAGAATAAAATTATGGCATTTGCAGGTAAGTGAATAGAAATGGAGAACATCATAATAAGTGAAATAAGCCAGACTCAGAAAGTCAAGGGTTGAATGTTTTCTATCATTTATGGAAGTTAGAGCAAATTAAGGGAAAGAAGCTGGGGGAGGGGTGTTCAGATATCATAAACATAAAGGAAACATCAGTGGAACTGAAGAAGGATTGAGAAGGAGGTAACAGCAACAAGAAAAGGGAGGAAACCACATTGTATACATGTAAATATATCACAGAGAATTTCACCATTATTTATATGTAGACAAAAACTAATTGAAAATAAATAACAAGCAAAAGGAAGAAGAAGAGGGGAAAGGGGGAGGGAAAGTTGGGGGAATGAGGATTGAAATCAAATTTCATGCATGAATGATTTTGTCAAAATGAACCCAACTACTATGTATAACCATAATGATAAAAAATAGCATAATTTTAACTTTTTAACACACTAAAAGAAGGAATGAAAAAAAAAGAAAATTCCTTAGACTAAAGGAAACTAATAGTTGCACTTTATACCAGATAGGAATCCCATGAGAACTACATACACATTTAAATTACAGAAAACTGCACATAATTACCACTTCTTAAGTTTCCTGAAATATGGAAAAGGTTCTACTGGCCTCTTATTTATTTCAAAGAAAATTACCAAGATAATTATTTTGTTTCAATTCAGTCTTGCTAATTCTTTAATTCTATAAATTAATTTTTAAAAAAAGAATGGGAAAACACCTTCATTCAAACTACTGTTTGTTTCATTCAAACAGTTTCATTCAATCAGTAGTTTGAATGAAAAGGAAATTGGGTAAAGCACTGAAAGCCAATCCAATTCATAAAGGCAATAATTTATTAAGGTTACAGAAGTTAGAAAAGTCCTCAACACAAAGGCAAAATTTTATTTTTACCCTGAATAACAGTACAGCTTGCAAAGGTAGAAGGAGGGTAGTAGAGAAAAGCCTAACTTTTCTCCACTAGTAGAAATCCTTCCTCCACCCCATGCTAGGACCTAGCCAAAGGCCTCAAGCATATCAAGTAAGTGTTCTGCCACTGAGTTATATCTCAGCCCCTTTTTACTTATAAAGTAGAAAAGTTTATTTTGGCTTTGGGAACTTGTTAAAGTTGATGAGTATTTAATAGAATTTAAATTAAGAAAAGGAGGCTAAGACTTGATTCACTGAGTATCTGGGAAACATCCAAGAAGGTAGGTCCCAGAACAATGGCAGCAACCTTGTTTGTTCTAAAAATGAGCATTAATTCAACAAGTACATGAAAAAATGCTCACCATCTTTAGCAGTCAGGGAAATGCAAATCAAAACCACCCTAAGATACCATCTCATTCCAGTAAGATTGGCAGCCATTATGAAGTCAAACAACAATAAGTGCTGGCGAGATTGTGGAGAAAAGGGTACTCTTGTACATTGCTGGTGGGTCTGCAAACTGGTATGGCCAATTTGGAAAGCAGTATGGAGATTCCTGGGAAAGCTGGGAATGGAACCACCATTTAACCCAGCTATTGCCCTTCTCGGTCTATTCCCTGAAGACCTTAAAAGAGCGTACTACAGGGATACTGCCACATCAATGTTCATAGCAGCACAATTCACAATTGCTAGACTGTGGAACCAACCCAGATGCCTTTCAATAGATGAATGGATAAAAAAAATGTGGCATTTATACACCATGGAGTATTATGCAGCACTAAAAAAATGGCAAAATCATGGAATTTGCAGGGAAATGGATGGCACTAGAGCAGATTATGCTTAGTGAAGCTAGCCAATCCCTAAAAAACAAATACCAAATGTCTTCTTTGATATAATGAGAGCAACTATGAACAGAGCAGGGAGGAAGAGCAGGAAGAAAAGATTAACATTAAACAGAGACACGAGGTGGGAGGGAAAGAGAGAGAAAAGGGAAATTCCATGGAAATGGAGGGAAACCCTCATTGTTATACAAAATTACATATAAGAGGTTGTGAGGGGAATGGGATAACAAACAAGGAGGGAAATGAATTACAGTAGATGGGGTAGAGAGAGAAGATGGGAGGGGAGGGGAGGGGGCATAGTAGAGGATAGGAAAGGTAGCAGAATACAACAGTCACTAATATGGCATTATGTAAAAATGTGGATGTGTAACCGAAGTGATTCTGCAATCTGTATTTGGGGTAAAAATGGGAGTTCAGAACCCACTTGAATCTAATGTATGAAATATGATATGTCAAGAGCTTTGTAATATTTTGAGCAAGCAATAAAAAACACACACACACAAAAAAAATCAGTACACAGTCCTTCTGGTGCACAGGAAAATCTAGAAGCAGATTGAAAGTAACTGAAGGCAGCTAGTATTGAAAAGCAGAAAAATTCCCTAAGTAATACCTGCTACTAAAAGTTCACTGGCAATGAAGAAACCAAACCAAACATTCATTACGAACAGAAAAACCAGTCTGGCTCAGCATATCTATATTCCCAGGGACTCAGGGGTGTTGGCAGAGGATTCAAGTTTGAGGCCAGCCTCAGCAAATTAGTGAGACCCTAAGCATTAGAGACAGTGTGTCTTAAAATAAAAAATGAGTGTGAAATGTAGCTCAGTAAAGCACCTGTTGGTTCAATTTCCAGTACCAACACACACACACACACACACACACACACACACACACACACACACACACACAGACTAGTTTCTCTCAAAGGTAGAATTAGTCCCAAAGTTCCAGCAAGTAAACTAGCTGAAGAAAAACTAAGCAGTAAAACAGCTGAATAGCCAGAAAAACCTTTAAGGATCAGCCAAAAGTGCCCTGCTTATTCTTTGTGTCCTTCGAGAGAGACCGTTCAGAAAGTGAAAGTTTTGCAAGGGCAGCACAAGTTCTTAAAGACCAAGAAGCTCACTATCATCTTGGCTGAACTCAAAGACTGAGCTCTCATTCAATCCAAAGAGGAACTAAAAATGATTCCCAAATAAGAAACTTAAAATGCCCTACCTGCTCTACTTTCTCCAAACAGGTAAATTCCATTTATATTTCAAAAATAAAATCTTATTGAGATTTCCAGTCTTCTGCAGCCTTCCCAGTATTTTTTACCTCCAGTATTTCTCTGTAGTGAATGAAATTAAAATCCTAGACATAAAGAAAGAGTAGGCCCTTTGGGAGGGAAACTTAACAAAGGAAAATGGAAAGAAAAGATTAGAGGTTATATTTATGGTCTGAAAAAAGATAACGATAAATAGGTATGAAGTCTGTGATAGAATAGGCCCACATATTTAACTTAAAGCAAGTTCCCAGGGTAAAGGATATTCCAGGTTTGAGCAAAAAGGCATTAGTTTGGGGAATGTAGTGATGTGATAATGAGATTTGTGTATGGGAAACAACCCCACAGACTTGCTTTAACCAACAAATCAAAATAGCAGTGATGCTGTGACTGGCAGTTTTTACTTTAACCTCTTGGAACTCGGTCACCATATTCTAAGAAAGTCCAGGCTAAAATAAATGACATGGAAAAGTCATGGAGGATGAAATACCACATGAAGTAGAACCAGGACACCCCAGCTGAGGCTCATCATCAATGCCCCAACATATGAGAGACCACCTTCCTTCCACTGGACTACCAAGTTGAATATAATAAACTTTTCTAGTCTTAAAATATGTATATATTACTAAAATATGTATATATACAATCCACACACTAATAATACACTTTGGCTGTGAATTTGTTTAAAACTTAAAATTTTTACATTGTTCTTTATTTGGGTGGCAATTCAATACATGCTTATTAAAACAAAATTGCAAAAAGAAATGTTAAGAGATTTCCCTACCTATTAATTTAAGATTTAAAACTTTTGGAAGATGCAATCCAGCATCATTTAAGTTCATTTAGTTTTCCTACTAAGTTTGAATCTACTTTCCCTCTGTATAATACATCACTGCTTTTCAAAATGAAATTGTGGCTTATAAAAAATCATTCAGGCATTAACAGAGTTTAATCCTCAAGTCTTGCTTCAACAACCACAAACAGTTTCTAAATATCTTAGGAACTCAAGGTACTGTGTTAACACCAAACAATTTTTATTAGTTTCCCTGTGATGTAGAGTTCAAGTTGGAAGGAACTAAAATAGGGAACAGAACTGGAGAATTTGCTGGGTTATAGAACAAAGCAGTTAACACACAAGAAGCAAGGGCAGTGGGGGATAAAAGTTCACTGGATTAGACAAAGGGAAATGAAAGAAAGAAAGCAGGGATGAGATTAGGAAAGAATAAGGGAAGGAATGAATTAGACATAATATTCACATAGGAACATACAACCAGTAAAACTCCACACCATGTACAAGCACAAGAATGGGAAATTATACTCCACGTATGTACAGTATGTCAAAATACACTCTAACATCTTTTAGGCAGTGTCCCCTATGACCTAATTAATTCATGCTAGGCTTCATGTCTTAAAGGTTCCATTACACTGCCATACCAGGGACCAAGCTTCCAGTATATGGAACACACTCAAACCATATCTAAACCACAGCACTGGTTATATGAAGATGCCAATAAATTAGAAAGAGAAAGCAGGAGAAATTGGGAGAGAATGAGAATTGATCTGCTTTAATTAAAACGGAAGGAGGCCAAGGGCCTCTTCGGTAGACTCTTCTTTCCTTCTCATTCCTAAGCACTATCTATGGCCCTTTCAATGTATTCCAAAGGTCTAAGGAACTCAACACAAAATCAATATTCAGTGGAATAATTTTACAGTCTTCTTAATATTTTAAAGTTTTACCATCTGTTAGCAAAGCATTTATCCTGTGCTTTTCTACCCTGCCCAATGGTTTTGCTTACTATTTTTTAAATGCACCTATACTTTTCCAATTTCAGCCCATTTCTCTGATATACCTTTCCCAAAATATCTTTTCTTATCTAAATACTAGTCATCATTCAACCCTGTGAACATTTACAGTATATCTAAACTCATACAGAATAGTAATTATAATTTATATTACTCATAGCAATTAACTCTTCCATAATATATCATGTACTGTGCCAGATTACGAATTCCTTGAGGGAGAAGTTTTTATGAATCTTTATGCCTCCTATAGTCTCCATCAAACTAACCTGAAAAAGATGGGTTCTTGAAAGAGTTAATAAAGATATGATAGAAAAACAATCCTAAGTTATGTCTACCAAAATCACTTCCCTCAAGGATAATACTCTCCACAGCATAGTTACATTTCTTAGTAGTATCCTTTTATTCTTCTTTAGAAATGTACATATTTTAACAAAATATATCACACATTTTAAGGTTAAATTGACTTTGATAATGAAAACCTTAAATGCATTCCAAAATATTGTTACCTTGTTTTGCATGTGATTTTGAGACTTTATTTTTAGAGAGTTCAAAGATTTTAAAGTTTGTACCTGATCTTTGGGAACTGATAACTACTATTTACTGTGGCTGGCTGCAAATAACTTCTTGTATTTTAGGAGTAGTGGTTTGTTTTTTAAAACCCAAGAGATAAGACAAAATATCAGGCCAAATTGTAGTATATAGAATACAACAAACAATACTAAAAACTAAATGCAATAAAATTCACTAAGTCTGAAAACAATTTCATTCTTTTCCATTAACTACACCATTTCTTTTGATAACAAAAGTGTGTCATATAATTATAGCTCTATCCATTATTTGCTAACTATTGTGTGAACTGTTAGTATTCATTCTGTCAAAAACACAGTACTGAAAATTGTGAATAACATACTTATTTTAAAGCACTATATAGATTCAATGCAATTCCTGTTAAAATCCCAATGACAATCTTCAAAGAATTAGAAAAAGCAATCATGAAATTTATATGGAAAAATGAGAGACCCAGAATAGCTAAAGCAATCCTTACTAAGAAAAGTAAAGCAAGAGGCATTATAATACCAGACCTTAAATTATACTATAGAACAATAGTAACAAAAATGGCATGGTATTGGTACCAATATAGATTTGTAGACCAATGGTATACAATAGAGGGCACAAAGATAAATCCATATAAATACGGTTATGTCACACTAGACAAAGGTGCCAAAAACATTCACTGGAGAAAAAATAGCCTCTTCAACAAATGGTGCTGGCAAAACTGGAAATCCATATGTAGCACAATGAAATAAAATCTCTATCTCTCGACCTACACAAAACTCAACTCAAAGTGGATCAAAGACTTAGGCACTAGAACAGAGACCCTGTGCCTAATAGAAGAAAAAGCAGGCCCAAATCTTCGCCATGTTGACCTAGGATCTGACTTCCTTAACAAGACTCCTAAAGTGCAAGAAGTAAAATCAAGAATCAATAAATGGGATGGATTCAAATTAAAGAGATTCTTCTCAACAAAGGAAACAATAAATAACTGAGGAGAGAGCCTACAGATTGGGAGAAAATCTTTATCATGTGCACCTCCAATAAAACATTAATCTCTAGGATATATAAAGAACTCAAAAACTTAATACCAAAACACAATTTTAATCCAATCAATAAATGGGCTAAGGAACTGAATAGACACTTCACAGAAGAGAAAATACAACTGATCAACAAACATGAAAAAGTGTTCAACATCTCTAGCAATTAGAGAAATGCAAATAAAAACTATACTAAGATTTCATCTCATTCCTGTCAGAATGGCAATCATCAAGAATGTTGGCGAGGATATGGGGAAAAAGATACACTCATACATTGCTGGTGGAACTGCAAATTGGTGCAGCCACTATGGAAAGCGGTATGGAGATTCCTCAGAAAACTTGGAATGGAACCACCATTTGACCCAGCTATCCCACTCCTTGGTTTATACACAAAGGACTTAAAATCAGCATACTACAATAATGTAGCCATGTCAATGTTTATAGCAGCTCAATTCACAATAGCTAAACTATGGAACTAACCTAGGTGTCCTTCAATAGATGAATGGATAAAGAAAATGTGATACATATTTTCAGTGGAATATTACTCAGCATTAAAGAAGAATGAAATTATGGCATTTTCCAGTAAATGGATGGAGTTGGAGAATATCATGCTAAGCAAAATAAGCCAGTCCTCAAAAAACAAAGGCTGAATGTTTTCCCTAATATGCAGATGCTAATTCACAATAAGGCAAGGGAGTGGAGGGGAGACTAGAGAAGAATAGTGATACTTTAGATTAGGTAGAGGGAAGTGAAGGGAAGGGTAAGGATGGGAGGGGAGGGGAGGAGAAGGGAGGGGATGTGGGGATAAGAAATATAGTAGAATGAAACAGACATTATTACTTTACATATATGTGACTGCATTACCAATATGATTCTACAACATTTATACTCAGAAAAATGAGAAATTATATCCCATCTATATATGATATACCAAAGTACATAAATGCATTTTATTGTCATGTATAACCAATTAAAACAAATTAAAAAAAAATTTTAAATGATGTGAACTTCTAACCTTCTAGTAACAACCCCCACCAAAAACAAAACAAAACAATGACTGATACTAATTTGGAGTAAATGAAATACGAATTTTGCCAATGATTTTTTTTCTGGCAGTGCTAGGGATAAAATCCAGGGCCTCACACATGCTAAGCAAGCTCTCTACCATTAAGCTACATTCCCAGTCCTTCAGAATGATTTTTAGTCTTTCTCTTTCCCAAAGGGAAAAAGAGAATAAAAATAAGATATACTTGCACATTTCTAGTCCAAAATATAATCATCTAAATGTATGGGATATAAAAGTAAATAAAGTAGTTATAGAAAAACAAATCTACCAAACTAAGATATTTAGATACATTTCTACTTTTCCTTCTTTTAAAAGAATCTCTGAAAATAACTTATTTCCTATGATTACTTAATTTATGAATTTTATATTTTTATAAATTACAAATATATGATATTTTTTGGAAGAGTAGTATATTATTTTAAATTTTATGGTGCTATTGGTAACATGAACATAAGCAGTAAAAACATCAGTATCAAAAGTAGTTAATAATAAAAATAATCTTTCCACATTCATTTTTTTTACATTCATCAGAAAATAGATTTTAATTTAACAAAGAACACATGTAAGTAGGATAAAAGGGGCTTTTGATGTTCCTTTAAAATACATATTTTGGGAGGTTTCTGGCATGATGGCAGAGTAGAGAAAGGAGGCACTTTCTACTTGCTTTGAGACTTAGAATTTGAATGACAGGAATACAGTTTCATAATATCATGGGTGTCTGAAGAACTAAAGAAAAAATTGTGTATCATTATTCATCTGTCAGAGATTCAGAGAAGCCCAGAGATACTGGTGTAGTGAACAGAGGATATAAAGAAATACACCAGAGCCAGCCAGGGTAAGTGGTGCTGTGTCACTGCAAAGTGAGGCAAAACGCAAAGGGAAAGAGAAACACAGCTAACAAATTTGGCACATAAAATGTGCTCTGTGTTTCTTAATCTTTATGTAAAGAACCAAGGGGTAGATCCAGCTTGAGGAGTTTATGCCAAATCTTGTTCCTATGAGAACCAAGAGTCATTAACAAATACTTACACTCTTGTCTCAGCCAGTGCTTACTTTGTGACCTAAAGTGCACCTGGCAAATCACAGTCCCAAAACAGTTATAAAGAGAGAACAGTGGATTCAGGGGGATTGAAGACAGAGGTTCAGAGGAGAGTAAAATATGTTTTTTCTTTGAGCCCTGCAGTACAGGAATGACCAGAGGGAAAGGATTGGGGAAACCGTCCAGAAGAGCATGATTACATTGGAGATAGAAGAGTACAACTCAATTTCCTTTTGAGCAGAAACAACCTGCTGAGATTGATCAGGTGAATGTAATTATATCTGGGATGGAGACTTAGAAATTCATATATGGGTGGTGGGCAGGAGACAGGAAAACTGCCACACACCATATACCCAGAATGACCTGTTACCTAAAAGTAGAACTTGGGAGACAATAGAAACTCAGAGCCTTGGTATCTACTCAGCCCTAGGGGTACAAGGATTTAAGCACTTTAGAGTTCATACCCAAAACAAAGGTCAGAATTCCATTTAGAACATCCCCAGAAACCAGAACTCCCCAATAGATCTCTGTATCACTTTCAGCCAATCTAAGACATCCAGACAAAATGCCATTAGAAGGTACTTCCAGCTCCATCCCTCCTCACTGGCAAACAGAGAAGCTAAAAGCCACTTCAAATGACTATTCTTCCAACCTACTTTAGCAGGTGGGGTGGCAAAAATCACAAAAGGAAGTTGGATTTGTATCACCCAGATCTGGCTCCCTCTAAGAGGTCCATAAAATAAAGGACAGAAGGATAGTTTGGAATAGGATGTAAATATTCATCTTCAGTTACCTTTATTAAAAAATTTAAGCATTTTTTTCTTATTTTTAAATTTTTTAGTTGTTGTTCTGGCTCTATTTGCTGATGAACTCATGTATATATGTATACACATGTTTCTTAAAAATTTCCCCCTTTATTAACCTTTTATTATTTCTGTTTTTCTAAGAGGTAGAACTTGTCTAGTTTGGTTTTTTTTTTGGGGGGGGGGTGTTTGTTTTGTTTTGTTGCTTTTTATGTCATATTTTCTTATTTTTAATTTTTGTTGGTTGATATCAGGGGGAGTTGGTGTTGTTCAGCTCTCCTTGTTTTCTTGTTTTCTTACTCTTACTCTCCTCAACTCTCCCTCTAATAGCAAAAAATCTTATTCTCTTTTTTCTACTTCTTCACTTTCACTCTTTAGGGCCTTCATACACTACCTTACTTTCACTTTCTCTCCTCTTATCTTTTGAATATTCAACTTTCCTTTTGCCTTCATCACTCTCAATGAACTATATTTTTAATATCCTTTTAGTCCATATAGTCTGTCCCTTTGGAGAATGGAATAATGTAGGTCAGAGGAGGCCACACTATCATAGCTCCACAAGGGTGGATCAAGATAGCAATTCAGCACCAGCAAATTGAGTCTATAAAGCTGAGGAGAGCAAAGAACTCATTCACTTGAAATAGGTGACTTGAGCTCTGAGATTAGGAGTCTGATAATAGGGGACAATGAGGTAGGGGTATGAGACTGGAAGAGGAATGAGACCAATTAAATTCAGACAAAATCTGGGAGCCCTGAGTAATCTCTTCCAAGTCTAGAAAAGGCTAGAGGTCTCAAATTTTAATCATGTGGTGGTCTGAGACTACCTAAAAGAGAAGGACATCAGAACTGTCCAGCCAAGAAGGGAGTAAAAATCTGCAGTGAAACTCTGGATACAGACTTCCCTAAAAAGTTCGAACACTTTGGGTCAGAACTGAGAATAAACTGCACAGTAACTCAAACACCAAAAAGAAAACATTGCACTTCAAAAACCTGACCAAGAACAAAAGATTAGTGGGCTGCTGAAGAACATCGTTATAAGGATTTCTTAAAATTTGTTTGTAAAAACCATTGTTCTGAAGTGGCTGTAATTGTTGGGGACTAGAATCTACTCTCAGTGTGGTGTTAGAGAGTGTACATAGTACCAAGTTTAAACTGAGTGAAAATACTAACACCAAAACATTTGCCCAACCTGAACACACAGTGAAGAGAAAGTAATTTACTAAAATGTCCCTTATATAAAATTAGAAGAGGAAAATCATCCTAGATATGGGTAGAAATATTAAACAATATGAAAAATCAAGGGAGGAAGCCACCTATTTTTAAATAGTTCACAACACAAACGACTCCATAGACACCATAGTAGATTCCTCCATAGACACCATAGTAGATTCCTCTATTCCTATGCCAGAAAAAGAATCTAGAAAGTTGATCAATGAACTAAGAGAAGATCTAAGGAATGAACTAAGAATATACAGGAAGTGAAAGAACCAAAAAAGAAATCCTGGAAATGAAAGAGTAAAAAAATCAAGTTAAAAATGCAGTTTAAAGCATCATCAATAGATTATACCACTTTAAAATAAATTCTCAGGCCTCAAAGACAAAGTATACAACCTTGAAAATAAAGTCAACAGAAAGAAAGGCATTGAGAAAACTGTGAGATAATATTCTATAAATTTGGGATAATATTGATACCAAATCTAAGAATCATCAGTGTACATGAAGAAACCAAAATACAGACTAAAGGAATGTACGACCATTTAGATAAAGTATGAGAAAATTTTCCAAATCTTGGGAAAGAGATGGAAATTCAAATATAAGATGCATTTAGAATACCAAGTAGAAAAGATAAAAAAAAATTCTCTCTAAGATAAATTATAATTAAAATATCTAATACACAGAAGGAGGATATAACTCTAAAAGCTACAAGGGAAAAATGGCAAGTCACATTTAAAAGTAAATCAATTAGAATTTGTACTGATCTCTCAGTCAAGACCTCAAAAGCCAGAGGGCTTAAAATATTATGTATCAAGCAAGCCCTGAAAGATAACATGTTCTAGCCAACATTGCTATATCCAGCAAAACATTCTTCAGAACTAAAATGAAACCTTTCCATGATAAGTAGAAAATAAAAGAATTCATAACCACTAAGACATACTCAACACGATATAAAACATACTCAATGTGATATTTCACAGAGAAGAAATGAAAAATAAATATCAAAGCCACTGAATAGATGGTTCTTACTAGAAGAAAAAACTAAAGGAGAATCAAGTCTGGATGAAACTACAGAAATAAATCAAAACAAGAACACTGGATATAAATGATCTAAACTCGTCTATCAAAAGACAGAGGTTGGCGTAACAGATCAAAAAATAAGACCCAATCATGTTGTTTTCAAGAGACACACCTTACAGGCAAAAACATAATACAAGCTTGAAAAAAGGTATATCATGCAGATGAAGACCAAAAGAGAGCAAGAGAAGCTACTGTTATATCTTACAAAATAGACTTCAGGCCAAAATTAATCAGAAGAGACAAAGAAGGTCACTTCATACCAGTTAAGGGAATCATCAACAAGAAGATATAATAATTATATATATTTATGACCCAAAATTAGTCTGTGCACCTATGAACATTTAAAAAAAAACCCTACTTAGTATATAGAACAAAATAGACCCCAATACAATAATACTTAGTGATTTCAACACACTTCTCTCCCCAAGATATAGGTCATCCATACATAAATTTTAAAAACATCCTTCAGAACTAAAAAATACTATTAATTAAATGTACCTAATAGACAACTACAAATATTCCAACTATCAACAACTGAATTAATTTTCTTCTCTCTTGCAATTGAACCTTCTCTATAACAGACCACATTTTAGGACACAAAGCAACTCCTAGCAAAAAAATAAAAATAAAAATTAGAAAATGTCTTGCATCCTATCAGATCATAATGAGTTCTACCAAACTTTAAAGAACTAAAGTCAATCTTCCTCAAATTATTCCATAAAATAAAAAAGAAGAAACACTCTCAATTCATTCTATAAAGCCAGACTCACTCTGATACCAAAACCAAAGATACTTCAAAAAAAAAAAAAAAACAGACCAATACTCCTGATGAACACAGATGCAAAAATTCTAAATAAAATATTAGCAAACCACATTCAAAATCACATTAAGAAGACAGTACACCATGATCAAGAGAGTTTTACTCCCAGGATACAATGTTGGTTCAACATATGCAAGTCAATAGACATAAATAATTCACCACAGAAATTGAATTAAGGACGAGAATCACATATCAAGAGATGCAGGAAAAAGTCTTTAACAAAATTTAGCAATCATTCATATTAAGAACACTGAAGAAGGTCTGGGTTTGTGGCTCAGTGGTAGAGTACTCACCTAGCATGTGTGAGGTACTGGTTTCAATCTTCAGAACCCCATAAAAAATAAAAAATAAAGAAACAAAATAAAAGTATCGTGTCCATCTACAACTAAAAAAGAAATTCTTTAAAAAAAAAAAAAAAAACACTGGAGAAACTAGGGACATAAGGAACTTGCCTTAACATTATAAAAGCTATATAAGACAAACTCCAAGCCAAAATAATACTGAATGGAGAAAAAGCATTTCTTCAGAAATATAATATAAATATAAATATTAGTTTTTGAAACTCTAGCCAGAGCAATCAGGCAAGAGAAGGAAGTTAAAGGAATACAAATAGGAAAAAAAGAAATAAAATTATCTCTGTTTGCAAATGACATGATCCTATATCTAGAAATCCTCCCACCCACTCACCCCCCCAAAAAAATACTTCAACATAAGACTTTTAGAACTGATAAATGAATTCAGCAAGTACATGATCAACATTCATAAATCAATAGCTTTCCAATACTCCACTAATGAACCTGTTGAGAAAGAAACCAGGAAAACTATCCTGTTTACAATAGCTTCAAAAAATATTTGGGAATAAATTTAACCATGGAAATGAAACATCTCTACAATGAAAATTACAGAACTCTGAAGAAAGAAATTAAAGAACTTGAAGTTGGAAAACACATATGAGAGAAAAGATAGCCTCTTTAACAAATGGTGCTGGAAAACTGGATATACTTAAGTAGTAGAATGAAAATAGTTTGTCTTTCAACCTGGACAAAATTTAACTTAAAGTGAATCAAAGACTTAGGAATTAGATCAGAAGATTTGCAACTGTTAGGAGTAAATATAGGGTCAACACTCCCAACACATTGGCAGAGACACCGACTTCCTTAACAAGACCCCTAAAGCTCAAGAAATAAAACCAAAAATCAATAAATAGGACAGCAGCAAATTAAAAAGCTTCTGTAGAGCAAAGGAAATAAGAGCATAAAGAAATAGCCTACAGAATGGCAGAAAATCTTTGCCAGTTACTCTTCCAATAGGAGATTAATATCTAGAATATATAAAGAACTCAAAATAACTTGACACTTAACAAAAATTCAAGAAATGGTCCAAAGAAGTAAATATACATTTCTCAAAACAAGAAACACAAATGGCCATCAAATATGTGAAAAAATGTTCAATATCTCTAGCAATCAGGAAAATGCAAACCAAAACTACACTGAGATGCATCTCACTTAAGTTAGAATAGCAATCATGAAGAATACAAATAATAATAAATGCTGGTGAGTATGTTGGGTAAAAGGGTACACTCACACATTGTTGGTAGGACTGGAAATTAGTACAACCACTCTGGGAAGCTATAAGGAGATTCCTCAAAAAAGTAAGAATAGAACCATCATATGACCAAGCTACCCCACTCCTTCATATGTATCCAAAAGAACTAAAATTAGCATAGTATATTGATACAGGCACATCAATGTTTATGGTAGCACAGTTCACAACAACCAGTCATGGAATCAGCTCAGATGTCAATCAACAGATAAATGGTCAAGAAAATGTGGTGTATATACACAATGGAGTTTCACTCAGCTATAAAGAATGAAATTATGGTATTTGCTGGTAACTGGGTGGAATTGAAGAGCATCATGTTGAGTGAAATAAGTCAGACCAGAAAGTCAAGAGACAAATTTTTCTCTCATATGCAGAAGATACAGCAAAATAAGGGGAAAGTAATAAGTGAGGACACCATGGATATGTAAGGGAGATCAGAGGAAGGGAGATGGGGGTTATTGGGGAGAGTAAGGATGGGAAAAGGGAACAACAGCAGTATAATATTGACCAAATTATGCTGTTTGCATGTGTGAATGTACCATGGTGAATTTCACCCCTAGGTATACCTATAAAGTACCAATTTATAAAAGCAATTAATATATGGGAGTAAGGTCACTAGAATTAAGTAGTGGGAACAGTACAGTGGGATGGGAGGGTAGGGAGGAAGGAGTTACTAGGAGCTATTATGTAAAGCTATAATGTACTAATGAAAACATTAAAATGTACTTTAAAGAAATATATTGCTTTTTATAACAAATCATAAATAAAGTCATTCATTTCTGTTTATCTCTTTTATATATTATTTTCATTTATTTATTTATGATTTCATAATGTCTATAAAATGTTGTAAATTATGGTGAAATGAAGTGGAATTCTTACATGGTGCTTTATAGTTTCCTCAATCATCTCCTTTTATTCATGTTTCTCACTGAATGATGAAAAAAACATATTGTCCTCAGTACATCTCAGAATCCAAAGAAATAGGGAATATGACCAATACAATTATTAGCATTATTTAGAAGACAACTAGAAGCAATCAAAAGACAAAATGACAAACTAGAAATAGAGACACACACATCACAGGTAAAGTAGATGAATGTCCTTCTTCAAATCAACATCACTTGCATAAAGACAAACAAGAAAACGAATAACTTACCTCATGCTAGAAAGAATATAAGATGGTTTCTAAAGTTTGTGTAAGGAAAAAGAAATTAAACTGGATTCTATAGGAAATTAAAACAAGAGTAAAAACAATGGCAGAAATGAGAGGCTTGAAATGAAGGTCATACTTATCCTATTTATTCAGGTGAATAATAACCCATACACCGATTAATAAACATAAGTGTATGCCTATAGAGTTTTTACCATCTTACTGGATTTCAGATAAAACTTTGTTTCAAATTGATTAAGAGTTCTAATATACATGGACTATTCAGGACCATTAGGACTTAAAGTGACACTATTCATTTATCGGTGCAGATACTAAATGCCTACTATGTGCCAAAATATAAACATATATCAAAAGGAATATGTACTTGGATCTCTCTCCATATTCTTATATATGTATAAATTGACTAATCAAATAACATAAGACTATATTGTATTTTTATATGGATTTTACTACGTTATTTTAAACTTCTTGAGAAAAAACACATTTTGCTACATAATAAACCATGAGGACAGGGGCTATATCCATCTTATTTTTTGTTATATTCCCCAGTACCATGATGCTCAAGATATAAAAGAAATAAATGCTTTTATTAATATATTATACTTTATAAAGTGCTCTCTTGTGTAAATGAGTACTGAATACAAAATGAAGAAAAGTAATATTAAATGACCTTCCTGCAACTACACATCCAGTTATTAAAATTAAAAAATGGTGAATGTTTATAATATTTTCTTTAATCATTCATACATACACACACACACACACACACTAAATGTATATTTGAACATCTCATGTCAGGGTATGAGGGTGTAAATGATACATAAGACAAAGGTTATTCCAACAAATAATTACAGAAAATATCCCATTACAAAAATCTAATAAACAGAGACATTAAGGATATATACAGAACACACCTAATATTTAGGGATGACCATAGAAGGTATATTCAGGAGATATTCCAAGATTTATAGCAAAGGGAGCACCTAACTCTCTGGGGTAGATTCCTAAATAATCATTTTCCTAAAAAAACAGACATTCCTCCCTTTATGGTATTTCCTTTTATTGTAACTCACAGACATTGTGTTTTTTAAAAATTGAAGGTTTGTTGCAATTCTTCATTGGGCAAGGATATTGCTAACATTTTCTTACCAGCTCAGATGACCATTAGCATTTTTTAGCAATAAAGTATTTTTAAATTAAGGCACATACATTTTTACACATAATGCTATTTATTGCACATTTAATAGACTACAGTATAGTATAAATGTAAATTTTATATGCCCTGGGAAACCAACATACTTGTGTTACTTGCTTTATTGAGGAATTTGCTTTATTGTGGTGTTCTGGAACTGGATCCATAATATCTCTAAGGTATGCCTATATTTGATTTTCTGTAAAAATCTTTGTGAGGTATTCATAAAAACATTCATTATAAATTAAAAAATAGAAAATTAAAAATAAACAATAATTTATATTTAATTATAAAAATATATCTCAAGAGTTATAACTGTTAAAATAATATTTTCTAGATGTTATATTTTTTAGGCCAGAGTACAAAAGTCAGCCACTTGTTATCAACAATTATGACTCAAGTTTATCAGTTTACCTGAAAATTTAAGAAATTTTAAACATTTTCAGTTTTCTGACTAACAGATTACTACATCCCGTTAATATTTTTAAACATTTATTATTTGACATACCTTGGGGAAAAAGAAATATAATTTCCTACTCTCAAGAAGCTCATTAGAATAATTTGATTTCATACCATCATATTAAAGCGGTAAATATATTTTTGCTCCATATTTGCTTTAGGACAATTAAGCAATCTTCGATCGCACCAGAGAACTAAAATCATAATCACTGTATTTATTTTTTGTTAAACATTTAGTAGTATATATTAATAATTTTCTTAAATATTTTGGAAATAAATGAAAAAAGAAAGAAATTCCAGCAGAGTAGAGGAAGTAGAGCTGGGGAAGGGAAGAAAGGAGAGAAAGAGGAAGTAATGGGGTTCAAGTGGAGTAAATTATATTCCATACATGCATAATTATGTCAAAATGAACCTGAATATTATGTAGAACTATAATGCACTAATAAAAACATTTTTAAAAGGGTATGCCTAATCAAAAAGTAAAAATAAAAATACAATTCCATATTAATCTGTAGCAGAAAAAAATTAGAAAAACGTTAACCCCAAGTAAAAACATTGTTTATGACTTCAGAGTAAGGTAGAAAAACACACTAAAGAAAATAAAATCTAGTCCAATAAATTTCACAAGTTAATAGGAATTAATTTTAATCACTTGGTATGATTGTTTTGTTTTTTAATAATATATAATAATAATTTTATAACTCAGATGAACCTGGTTTTAACTCAGCAAAAAGAAAGGACCAAGTCTCTTTCCCAGCCATGTGACAATATAATTGCCCTACAGTAAAGTCTCTTCTTTTGTAAAATGAACTTTGAATTATTAAATTTTCTTCCAATATGTCCTATCTTATTCTCCATTCACCTCTAGAAACCAACAGGCAGATATACTTTATAATATGTCACAGCAGAAAGGAAACACCAGATTTGTTTACAAATCATTCCTAGATTTTTCTGCGACTATTTCTCAAAGATGAATCACAGCAATAACTGTAAACACATTAAAAACTACTGTGCATGTTATTTTTATAAAGTTAATTACTTTAAATATGTTTAAAATAAAAAATATAGAAAGCTATGCAAAATACAACTCACCACATTATAAAATATATAAAGCAAACACACTTGTAACTACCACCATGGTCAAGTAAACCAGAATTTTGTCACCCATTTCAGAAGCCCTTTCTATGAGGCCACTCCATTCATATTTTCTTCCTAACCACCAAAAGTAACAATTAGCCTAATTTGTAATCATTTCCTTGTGAATTTTATAACTTTTCCATTCAAAAGTGCATTCCTAAACACTATTTTTTTTAAAAGAGAGAGAGAGAGAGAGAGAGAGAGAGAGAAGTTTCTTTAATATTTATTTTTTAGTTTTCGGCGGACACAACATCTTTGGGGTTTTTTTTGTTTGTTTGTTTTTGTTTTTTATGTGGTACTGAGGATCAAACCCCAGGCCGCACGCATGCCAGGCAAGCACACTACCGCTTGAGCCACATCCCCAGCCCTCCTATACACTATTAACTGTTTACTTCTAAGTGCATCTTATGTTATATGAGCAACACAACACGTATTGATACTAAGTATTTAACTTCTTTTATTTTAAAATATAAATGCAAGACCAAAGTTTCACTCATCTTAAAAGTTTTCTCTTTTTCTCATAATAATTGTGCACAGGATGATTTTTTGAGGAAAAATATATTAATACTGCATGTGTAATCATTTGGCAAATGATAAAATAACAAAAGTCCATACTCTAACAGGCAATGCTCAGTAAAGAAGAAATACAAATACATGAAAAAATGTTCAACATCTCTAACAATTAGGGAAATGCGAATAAAAACTACATTGAGATTCCATCTCACTCCAGTCAGAATAATAATTATCAAGAATACAAACAGTAATAAATGTTGGTGAGAATGTGGGGGGAAAGTATATATTGCTGGTGGGACTGTAAATTGGTGCAACCACTCTGGAAAACAGTTTGGAGATTACTCAGAAAGTTTGGAGATTACTCAGAAAGTTTGGAAAGGAACTACCATTTTATCTCATTATCCCACTCCTCAGTATATATCCAAAAGATTTAAAATTAACATACTACAGTGATATATCCACATCAATATTTATAGCAGCTCAATTTGCAATAGCCAAGTCATGGAACCTCATTCAGATGCCAATAAACAGATGAATGAATAAAGAATGTGATACACACAAACACACACACACACACACACACACACACACACACACGCACGCACGCACGCACACAAATGGAGTATTACTAAGCCATAAAGAAGAACGTCTTTATGACATTTGGCAGCAATGGATGGATCTGAAGACTATCATACTAAGTGAAATAAGCCAGTTCCCAAAAACCAAAGGTCAAATGTTTTCTAATATGTGAAAACTAATCCACAATAAGGGGTAGGGATAAGGGGAAGAATAGAAGTCAGTAGATTAGACAATGGGAAATGGAAGGGAGGGAACAGGGGTAGGTAAAGGAAAAATAGTGGAATGAATCTGACATAATTTTCCCATGTACATATATGAAAACAACACTATGAATCCCACCATCATGTACATCCATAAGAATGGGATCCTAACTAGAATAATATATTTTCCATGCTTCTATAAGCATATCGAAATAGATTCTGCTGTCATGAATAACTAAAAAGAACCAATAAATTAAAATATTAAAACATTAAAACATTCAAAATCTGGAATAATAATTACAAAAAAATATTAAAAATTATAGAATGAAAGACAAGTTTCAGTGAGGATGTGCAGAAAAAGGATTTCTGTAAACTACTATCATAAATGTAAACTGGTGCAACCATTTTGAAAAACAGTATGAAGATTTCTTGAAAAACTAAAAACCAATTTACCATTTGATCCAGCAATCCCACTTGTAGGTACAAATTCAAAGAAATTGAATATCCAAGAAATATCCAATGTCTACTTTAGATCATTTGTAATACCGAGATATAGAATCAACCTAAATAAAATGTAGTATATATACACAACAGAATAATAGACTTGAAAATAAAGCAAATTTTGCCATTTGCAACAAATGAAACTAGAGGACATGTTAAACTAAATAAGCCAGTCACAGAGGAGAAATACACAGAGGAGATAAATCTTAGTTTTATGTAGAATCTAAAAAGATCAAACCTATACAAACAGAAAGTACAATGGTGGTTTGCCATGAACTGAGAAGAGGGAGAAATGGTGAGGTACTGGTCAAAATACACAAAATCATGTAATATAAATTCTGGACATCTAATATTCAACATTGGGCATACGATTAACAATATTGTCTACTTAAAAATTCACTGAAAGATTATATTGTATGTTTAGTACCCTTACTGCAAAAGGAAAAACAAAAATTAGAGGTGGAGAAATCTTTTGAAGATCACAGATAAGTTTATGGCATTGATTTTGAGGATGGTTGTTGCATAGGTATACCTCTTGCCAAACACATCAAATTATAGATATTACATATCTATAGCTTTTTGTATGTCAATAACACGTCAAAAAAGGAGTTAAAAATAAAAGATGGCTGAAAATTTATCTATTTAGTTTATAAATGTCTCTCAATATATACATATGCAAAAAAAGCACAAATGACTTTTATGAGCAATGCTAAATGTCTATGTATGTAATATGATTGTAGGAAAAATATATGACCATTTTTCAATTTAAATTTTATTTTTCAAAGTTTTTAATTTTCCAATTTCAGAAGAGAAACAAGAACTCATCAAAAGATGAAAACGACCTTTAAGGTAACTTTTCTAGATAAGGATTTAGAAATTTTATATATATATAAAAGTTGAATCCAAATATCCAAAGATAGTAACTTCAACATTTTAGCCTATTTTTAATGGAAAGGATTATTGATTATTTACCTTAGTATATCTCCATTGTTTCTTTAAGAAAAAGCAATTTGTCATTATATAATTAGTTATACAGGTAAGAAGTAAAATAAAAAGACTAATTTTCAGGAAATCCTTATGAAACATATCAGGATTTACACATGCAATAAGTAAGTATTTTTCTATTCTGAAGAACACAGGTATTAAAGGAAATATTTTTTCAGTATACTTTCTTGAGAACTACCTTAAAGTTCAATAGATAAACATATTAGTTACCCATTTAGGAATCATTCGATAATGAACTGTAGCACAGAAATATAACATTCTAGAATTTTACAAAAATCTTATTGCTTATTCTTGAAAAACTAAAAACTGATTTACCATTTGATGCAGCAATCCCACTTGTAGATATAAATTCAAAGAAATTGAATATCCAAGAAATATCCACGGTCCACTTTAGATCTCATAATAACCAGGATTTTAAAGCTTCTATATTTACACATTTAAACCATTATATTTACACATTATGTTGATCATTTTGAGAAATCATTTAGTATTAATAAATCAGGAAATCTTCATGAAAATAAGTGATAGAAAGTAAATGTATTTCTAAAAATACAATTTTAATATAAAATTATATAAGTCAAATTTTATCTTTTATCAATTCCTAATTTTGAAAAAGTTGGGCATGTATCAATACTCCTAAGATGGCTTAAAGATTTAATAAAAATGCTATCTATGAATAAATTGAATCTCTTAATACTAAAAATTTAATATAAAATTAAACACTTGATAAAGTGTGTTAATATTCATACTGTGTTATTAAACCCAATACTAAATTTTTTATAAACTACTTTTCTAGGACCAAATAACATGGTAAAAAGTTGTTCTTACTTTAAATTCCACTCAATTTCACACCTACTTTTGGCCAACACTTATTTTCAAAAACTTTGAAATATTTAAGTGTATTTCTAAACCTAATAAGTATGAATAGTCTTTGAAATTTTGAAAGTGACTTATGAATGCCGAGATGATAATGATGAAGATGAAAGTGTAATGACAATATGGTAATTTATCTAATATTTCTAGAAATAGCTACTTAATTAGTTCAATAGCCCCCATAAGATCTTTATAGTGAACAGCAGGGTGTATCTTTCTACACAAAAGAATTTTGAAAAAATACTTACATAATTAATTTAGTAAACTATACATTGTCAAATATTATGCCTCTTTTACAAGTAGCAAAGTAAAATTGTACAGAGAAATACTGTGTCCTGCCTGGGCCCTGACTTATCTATTACCTCCTTTGTTTTATGTGCAGTAGAATCCCCTACATACACCTTATGTCCAAGAGCTACTATTTAGTACATGTCAAGCTTATGAGTACAATCAACATCAGATGAGGTAATCATAAGCAATCAAGTTGGTACAGATTTAAAGAACTACAGTCCTGCCAGGTGCCCAAGATTTCATGTCTCTTAAATCTGCATACTCACTCTCCTGCTATTTTGAGGGGTTATAATTCTTCTAGCCAATTCAACTCTTAGGTCTAAGACTGAATTAGTTCCTGCATAAGAACAAAGACTTTTTTCCTTTAGAGCCCTGGATGTGATTTTTTAAGGACTTTTGCACAGAATGATGCTTCCTTCGACCAACTAGACAAGTATCCCTCTAGTTAAGTTTTAGGTGTTTGCTGTCAGATATTTCCCCAGGTTCCTGCCCCAATTCTACTTCTAAAAAAGGGAACTGAATTTCCACCATCCCAAATTCAATCTGTCCTTCTTTTACGATCTACTGTATAACTGTTTTTCCAGCCCCTTTAAAACACCTTTTCCTCATTCATACACGCAATTTTTCCCTAAAGAAAAATTCTCCTTCTTGTATTTCCTTTCTTTTTCCATCATTCTACTTCCTGATAAAATCAGCTTTCTAAAATTATTATCTTATTGTCTTAAAAATGCTCAAACCAAAGATAGTCCACTGACCTTCCTCAAGAATTTTTTTAAATCATATATTTATTTTTGTCTAGAATCTTCTGCTTTCTTGTTTGACATTTCCTTTAATCCATAACAAATTTTATTCGGTAAACTGAATTCAGTGGCAGGAACAGTCTTAAGATTTATAACAAAAATTTTCAAAGGGAGAATGGAATATTTGTGTGTATGTATTTGTGTGTATCTATTTAAAAATTGAGAAGTAACCATTTACAGAAATCTTGCCATAAATATCTTTGGAAACTAAAGAATTACTATCTCATATTTGTAAATCTGATATTTCACAAATCAGACATGCTTAACAATAAGAAATACTTTTAACAGTTAGGAGTTAGGCCTACTCTTTATCCTAAGCTTCAACAATATCTCAAATATACCTTTGTATTTCATTTTAAAATTATGAGCCTAAGTTTCAAGATGAAAAAGAAAAAAGAAAAGAAAACCAACCATTTCTTAAGTGCTAAGACAAAATAATAGACGACCCAAAGCATTTGGGTTAAAAAGAAAATTGATAGTATAACTTTGTAAAGCGTATGTTCACTTACATAATCATGGAAGGCTTTTGCTTCACTTGAGTGTTCACATGTTTCCCGTCTCTCTGGAGCTGCACAGTAGAGATCCCAAAATACACTAAAAAAGTAATTATGGTAACATTAAGAAAATCCTGTAACACCAATATGAGAAATCAAAATTCCAAAAGTATCAGACATATTATTCTTCATATAAACTTTTTCTTATTAAGGGCAAGTATTTCTTTATAAGATTTAAATTCAGGAAAGGCATATCATCTAATAATCAGGTATAACATCTAGCTATACTTCAGAAATGCTAAATAAGATTTTTCTAGAAGGATAAAATAATTTTAAATCAGCCCCCCATCTCACCTCCAGTGGTCCTAGGGATTGATCTCAGTGCCTTACAAAAAAACAAATAAATAAATAATAATAATTCAATAACTTTCATTCTTACAATTGGCTATTTATGCATTTACACTTGAGTGAGGTAATTATAATACTTTTTCCAATTTTCCCATGAAATATGACATGGAAACAGTAAGTACTATCCTAATTTAATAACTAAGAAATAAGGTGGTTCATTAATTTTTTTCAATATAATACTTCTCCAACTCAAAGGTCAACACTCTGACCATTAAATTACATTAACCAAACAAATATATTTTCTTAAAATATTGTCTTCTTTTCCCTTAAAATAACAAAGTAGGTCAGTAATCTTGAAAATAAAATGATCCATTCTAACTTCTTTTCTTTTTCTCATTTCAAAAGGTTCTGTTTCTTATAAAACATAAGGCTTTGGTCATCTTTCTATCTACCAAATTAACAATGAGCATGAGCAAGGAATTAAAAAATCAGGAAAGCAAATATTTTGAAGTATTGGTAATTAATAAAGGCAATTATAATAATCAATAAAATTATTTTTATTCCAATTCTATAGAAATGAAAAGTAGGCTAAACCAACTACTCAAGAGTAAATATATGTAAATCAATGGAAGTGTAACTGATGTGATTCTGCAATCTGTATACGGGGTAAAAATGGGAGTTCATAACCCACTTGAATCAAAGTGTGAAATATGATATATCAAGAACTATGTAATGTTTTGAACAACCAGCAATAAAAAAAGAGTAAATATATTGAAGTAGGATATATCTGAGAAAGAAGCCAGTTCTGCAAATCACCAACTAACAGAGCCCTTAAGCAAGTGGTTTAAACTGATCAGAAACACAATTTCCTCCCCTATAAAGTGGGTTTTTTGAGAAGATTAATTTATACAACACAATCACAGTGCCTGACATATAACAAGCATATCATTAATAATATCATCAGTGCTATAATTAGCTTTCAAAAAAATTTAAAATCATGTATTTTAAGGCAGGTGACTGTGACAAGGGCTCAGGTAATGACAGTTCAATAAAATTTGGTAAATTGAATCTGTAATTTCTTTTGACCTCTGAAGACTCATTTGGTTTGGATCTCTCCTCAACTAAGGGCAAAATATTCAGTAGAGAGTATAACTCAAAGTAAGTTCACAACTAATTCAGCAAAATAAGATTACCCTCAGAGATGAAAAAATTAAAGACTTGAGTACTGCCATAATTTCCTTTAATGTCTTTATTATTTCCTTTCCTATTAAATGGAAAGAAAATCCATATTCTTTTCTTATTAGATTTCTACAAAAAGCAAGACATATAAGGAAGATATTAAAGAGAAAATAATTTAAGTAAATTTCAATCTTTTTAGGAGAGTGAAAGTTAAAGTTGTAGTTGGCCTCCAACAGCCCCACTGGGAAAAAGAGTTTACACTCAAAGATATTCAAGGGTACACCTAAAAGTCTTCTACTTGGATCAGTGTGTTATGAATTATAGTATATTGCAATTACTTGTTTTCAGGTTCTAAGAACCTGCAAAGCCCTTAAAGTCAAATTTTTAATGTAGTCTTTAAATTGTACTTAGATTAATAATAGGATATTATATTTAATATTATGGAACAGTTTAATATCCCTTCTCTGTCACTAATTTTCTAGCAAATATCATAAGAGCTCTCCTTGAAATTATTTGAATATATTACTTAAATATATTAAAATATTATTAAAAGATTGTCTTACACAATGATCTTAAGGGGAAATAAATTTTATAGAATATGTCAAAAGTTATTAAATATGAGAAACAATTATTTACACCTGTATAATTAAATATTCATCTAAGAATATTAACATTGTTCTACTTTTATTGTTAAGTTTGTCCTATAAGTTTAGTATGGAAGGTCAAAAGTTCACAAGCTCAAGTTTAGAACAAGTTACTAAAATATAAATAATAAATTTATGTTATTTCTGAGAACTCCATATTATTTATATACAATCTTCTTTAATAAAAGTAAAGAAATTATCCTTTCAAAAATTTACTCATGGCAAGCCCTGTTCTAGGTCTCATCCTGTAGTGCCTAAGACATGTATGTCCATTCTCTTCTGTGAATTCACAATATCTATTCCATCAATTCAAACATTGATACAGAGGTCACCAGAAAGATATATGATGAGAGGAGATTAAAGAATACTCATACAAATAGGGCAAATCTTCAATTTAAAAAAAAAACTCTATTCATTAGGACAGTTTCATAATTAAGTCTATAATAATCTTGAGATATATGTCATGAAACTTAAAAAATAAAATTAATAAAAATTAAATATGGACAGATTTAATTTTAGTGCTAGGATATTCATGTTTGAACATATGCTTTATGTATTTCATAATCATTGTATGTTCTTATACCTAAGAGTTACAGATGGGAAAGATATTTCAAAATTTTGTCTTTCCTAGAAAGTTCAATCATGTTTGGCCTCAGTACTATGCACCATAACTGCTACAATATTGTTATGGTTTCAATGTAAGGTGTCCCTCAAAAGCTCACATGTGAAACAATGCAAGAAGGTTCTAAGGAGAAATGATTTGGTTGTAAGAAGAGTCTTAACCCAATCAGTGATATAATCCTCTAATAGGGATTAACTGAGTGGTAGATTAGTGGCTGGAGGAGGTGGGAATTGTGGCATGGCTTTGGGTATATATTTGTAGCTATCCAGTGGAGTTTTTCTCTCAACTTCCTGACCACCATGATGTGAGCTGCTTTCCTCTGCCACACTCTCCAGCCATGATATCCTTCCTCACCTTGAGCCCAGAGGAATGGGAGCCCTCTGTCAACCTTTGAAACCATGAGCTCTCAAATAAACTTTTCCTCCTCTACAATTGTGCTGGTTGGATCCTTTAGGTACAGCAGCAGAAAAGCTAACTAAAACAAATATCATCTTAATATTGGAAAACAATTAGCTATATCACATTATCAATAACAACAAAAGACCAAAGTACATTATTTTAGTCCACATTCCAAAAGTGATCCATGCTTGGCTTTGTGGGAGAATAGAAAATCTCTTACCTTTTACAGTCTCAGTTTGTAATTTTTAAGCAGGTTAAAACCTATGAATACTTTGTGAACTAAAAGTAAAATATAAACTACTTTTTCTTCTAATATTATATCAAATTTACATTAAATGCCTGGTCTATATAATGTTATGCCATATACTATCCCAGAAAAAAATAGACATATAATCAATGGCACATGTATGACTGTGAATCCAAAACCAGTGATAAGATAAGCTAAAAATTGCTTATTGCCTAAAACACCTAAATGAGGAAGTTATACCTCATTAAGTTATTAAAATTTCACAGATATGGGCAAATGCTTATAGCTCATATTATGACAATATGATGATTACCATGTGAAAATACAGACTTTCTCAAGAGGAAGAACTGAGATTTTCAGGAGGTTCATAGTAAAACTTGATTTGTCCATTGGGGAGATTTCATTGGTGAATATTAGTGAACTGCTCTGAAAACCAACTCAATTTGTTACTTGATTCCTAAGAGGGCCAGAGTAAAAACTTCAGGATCTACGTAAACACAGACTGTTTTCTTCAACCACAGATTCTGAGAAAAAGGGGCTTCTCAATTTCTCTAATCCCTACACTTATTAAGCTTGGAAGGAATATATTATCTTTAAAATGTAGTGAATTCATAATCACACATAATGCTTTAGATTTATGCAGCATCTTTTTTCCTAAGTGAAAACAAGTGAAAAATCTGAATTTTACTAGTGAAAACAACAGAGGCTAAATACAGAGAAGCAAAATTTACAAAGTACTAAAATCTTTGGTCTTCTACAAGTATTATTAAAATCATCCTGCATAAGTCAACATCAAACATAGCGTCCCCAAATTGATTATTCTCACCCAAATACTTCAATTCCCAAAGGTGGCAATAAAGGTGACTGAGCTAGCTATTCATATCTCAAGGGAACACACAAAGAAAAATGGCTCTAAGAGATATCTACAATAGTGAATAAACATGCAAGATGTGTTTTAGAAAATAAGAATCTAATATAATTATGTATGTTTTATGCAGCTAACCAAACCCAGGACTTCTTGAAAATAAAAAGTTAAAAAATAAGAACCCTGTGGAAAATAATTTTCCTGTGGAACAAGCTATGTATTGTTAAATTCAAGACTTAATGGCTAAACAAGTCATTTCTCTCTGGCCTCAAAATATATCAGTGAATCTTAGTTACTCAAAATTCCTGCTATACTTTGGACTCCCAAAGGCCCATAAGGCTTCATCTCCAGTGTGGTACTTTTTTAGAGGTGGTAATAAGTTTAACAGGTGGACCTTAGCAGAAGGTTTCTCGTCAGTGGGTGTGTGTCCTTGAAAGGAACAGAGGGACCCCAGTACTTCTCTTCCTTTTTCTCTTTCCTTTTTGTCCCAGACATTGAATGGGTTACTCTTCCATGAGCTTCTACCATGATGAGCTACTATAGTCCCAAAGCAAACGGGACTAAAACCTCCAAACCTGTGAGCTAAAATAAGTCTTTTCTCTTTTTAAGTTGATTGTCTCAAAATTTGTTACAGTAATAGAAAACTGAATAACACAGTCTCTCTTGAAGAAAAACATCCATTCATAGGTGGTTATACTTAAAATATTTATATGCTCTTCACCTTTAAAACTTTCAAATACATGCACATTATTATCCCTTAGGCTTCCTTAATACTTCTTTTTTATATTTATTTTTTAGTTGTTGTTGGACATAATGCTTTTATTTTACTTATTTATTTTTATGTGGTGCTGAGGATTGAACTCAGGGCCTCACACGTCTCCCTTCAATTCCCAAAGATGGCAATAAAGGTGACTTAGCTAGCTATTCAATCTCAAAAGAACACACAAAGCAAAATGGTTTGTGGAAAACCTTAGCTCTACTACTAAGCCACAACCCCAGCCTAACCTTAATACTTCTTCAAATAAAAGCACAAAATCTTATTTCACTATCATAAAATGTTTGCAATCCTCCTGAATTAATAAATTCATATTTTAAAGTATGACCAAAAATAGTTAACATGTATTGAGTATGTACAAAATTCAAGCATCACATATTAAGCACTATATATTTAGCATTTGATCTTCCTATTATTATCCCCGTTTTATATATGAGTGAACTGAGACTGAAAAAAGTTAAATAATTTGCCTAAAGCCACAGAGTTAGTGACACAACTGGACTTGAATTTTTTTCTCCCTGTACTGAGTCTTGAACCCAAGTCTCACATATGCTAGGCAAGTGCTCTATTTTTAAGCTTCATCCCCAACCCTTTTTTAAATTTTAAGACAGGATCTTGCTAAATTACTGACGCTGGCCTTGAACTTGTGATCATTCCTGCCTCAGCTCCTGAGTTGCTGGGAGTAGCTAGGATTATAGGTGTAGTGCACTGCCAGTACTCTGGCACATCACTATCCCTTTTGTTATTTTGAGGTAGGGTCTCACTAATTTGTCTCAAATTTTAATCCTCTCACTCAGCCTCCTGAGTGTAGTTCAGAATACAGACCTCTGCCACAGATCCTGGCTTGAACTTTTTAATAATTACATTATTTTGCTTCAAATGTGAGTATGGTATTAAGTGTCCACATTTCAATGATCTTTATTCTGATTATAGATAGGTTTATACAACTCTAGAAATCTGAATAGAATTAGCTATCAAAAGAATTTGTCCCAGATGAGACAGTAAGCACTGTTATCCTAAATTTGACCCTCATATTTTTAACCCATTTCCTGAGTATCCTTTGGAAACCACTAGCCTACCTTACATGCAACAGCCAGTGATCTATAGATGCCATAATATAGACAGAACTCAGGAAAGAAAACTTTTCTTAGTCCCTTTTTATATACTGTCTGGAACCTGCCTCTCCTGATACTCCAAAAGGAAATGCTACAAAAGTCCTATTAATAATAGTGGGCAACTGAATTCATCTCTGTGAGTAAGAAACATCATCTGGCAGAACTCCTGGCCATTCACCCACGCAGGACCTCCTGGTGCATGAGTAGGACCACTAGCATCAGCATCCACATCAAACTCCTGGTCAACCACCCATGCAGGAATACTGGCTGCTGCTCCCAGGCAGGACACCTAGCCATTGCCCACGTGCAGGAACTCCAGCTGCCACTCCCATAGGGACCCCCATCTGCCACCCAGTCACCTCCATCTAGGGACACTGCAGCCACTGACATAGTCCCTTACATGTGGTAGCCTATACCGGAGAACACAGCACAGGGTTTGGAGCCAGCCGCCAGTCATAACACGGATGCCACAGAGCTGCATCTCTGAACATGCCACCCATCAACACTGCCTGGCCCCACCCAACCCAACACCCAATTGGTGAAAGCAGCTACCTCCATCTGGGACACCTTCATTGCCATCTTTAATTGGGGCAACGCCCAGCTTGGAACACCAGCTGGGACTTAGAAGCAATTTCAAGGTATCTTCAGCCCCCAAATTTCCCCTCTCCCCAGCAGCCACTAACCAGGCACAGTGCTTGCAGCTACATGGCTGGTTTGTAGCTTGCAAAACCTGGTTCTGAAATGCCCAACACAAAACAGCTCTCCACAACAGGTGCACAGCCCCCAGAACTCAGCCCTCCAGACCTCAGGAGAGAAATGTTAGTGATTGGGAAGTAGAAAGGGAGAGGGTGAGATACAGTTTAGAGACTAAATTAGAGATCAGGAATTGTGAGGTTTGCAGGAGATATAATCACATAACATGAGTGAGCCCCAAAGGAGATCCTTGGGGTGCAGTCTCCCATCAGGGACCAAAAATGCTATACCCCACATCCAGGAGCTCGACCCACAAGATCAACCCTCCCCTCCTAATAACCTTCACTATCCTGAGAGTGGAGATACCAACAAACAAAAGCAACCCCACCTATTGAACGGGAAGGGAAACAGGAAAAATACTGATCTCCAGCAAAAATAATCCTGATATCATCCTTCAAGATTTTTTTTCCTCTTTCTCACTTCTCCTGCCCTCACACCTGCAACAGTTGTGCAACCAAATACATTTCATGAATTAGGCTATTGAGAACTTAAATGTCGGAATAGTCTATTATAGTTGTGTTGTATATTCTTTCATCTCCTATATTTACATTTTATAGTTTTCAAAATATTTTCGTTTTTTTACACTACTGTCTTCCTACTTCACTTTCTCTCTCTTCTCCTGCTACCAACCAACTTCTTTAGATTCCTCTTTCATGCTTTCTAAGATCTAATAACTCTATATCCTGACCTCCTACCTGCTCAACATCTCACCCTACACCTTACCCCCGGGTCTTTGTCCACCATCAGAAACTTTAAATCCTTTTGCAAACCTACTTTTTATATTGTAGATAATAATTGAACTCACCATTTCTGCATATTGTGACAAAACCATAAATGTCCTAATAGCAGCCATTTGGTTTAAGGTTGCATATTGTTTGTATTGGACTCTGTTAATATTCTTTCTCCAACTTAAAGGGGAGGAATTTAAACCCTTTAGAGACACTATAAGCCAATACGGTAAAAACTATAACATTTCAAATCCACGGTGCTAGAAGAGAAGACACACAAACAACATGAAAAAAACAAGGAAAGAAAGTGCCCCAAACAAGATACTACATTATTAGAATCCATGGCCAGCACAACAAAAGACATAAAAGAGGAGGAGTTCAGAATGTACATAATTTGAATGATTTTTGAATTAAAGGATGATATAAGAGAGCAAATATAGGCAGCAAAAGAACATTTTGATAAAGAGCTACATGAAGCAAATACATGAAGCAAAAAACTACTTCATTAAAGAGATACAGGTTCTGAAAAAAAAAAGGAATCTTTAAAATGAAAGAAATAATAAACCAAATTAAAAACCCAATAGAAAGCACCACCAACAGATTAGATCACTTGAAAGTCAAGGCCTCAGACAATGAAGACAAAATATATAATCTTGAAAAGAATGCTGACCACACAGTGGACGATGGTAAGAATACATGGCCAGAACATTCAAGAATTACAAGATAACAAAAAAAGACCAAATTTAAGAATTATTGGGATAGAGGAAGACATAGAGTTCCAAACTAAAGAAATGAACAATCTATTAAATGAAATAATATCAGGAAACTTTCCAAACATAAAGAATGAATTGGAAAATCAAATATAAGACACTTACAGGACAACAAATGCACAAAATCACATCAGATCCACACCAAGACACATTATAATGAAAATGCCTAGCATACAGAATAAGGAGATAATTTTAAAACTCACAATAGAAAGGAATTAGATTATATATAGTGGGGGACCAATTATGATTTCTGCAGATTGTTCAATCCAGACCCTGAAAGCTAGAAAATCGTGGAAAAACATATACCAAGCTCTGAAAGAAAATGAATGCCAACCAAGAATCTTATATACAGCAAAATTAAGCTTTAGATTTGATGATGAAATTAAAACTTTCCATGATAAATAAAAGTTAAAGAATTTACAACTAGAAAGCCTATACTACAGAACATCCTTGGCAAAATATTCCATGGAGAGGAAATGAAAAACAACAATGAAAAATAGCAAAGGAGAAAAAAATCAATCAAAGGAATAATTAAGTCAAGTTAAATATCAAAAATGAACAAAAATGACTGAGAAAACAAATCATGTCTCAATTATAATGGACTAAACTCACCAATAAAAAAACATAGACTGGCAGATTGGATTTTAAAAAAGACCCAACGATATGCTGCCTTCAAGAGACTTATCTCACCACAAACTGAAGGTGAAAGGTTAGCAAAAAAACATACTCACGTGGACTGTGAAAACAAGCAGGGGTTTCTATCCTCACTTCAAATAAAGTAGACATCAAGCTAAAGTTAATCAAAATATATCAAAAAGGACATTTCATACTGCTTACAGGAACCATACATCAACAAGGCATAACAATTATAAATATATATGCCCCAAACAATGGAGCATCTACATTCATCAAACAAACTCTTCTCAATTTCAAGAGTCAAATAGACCACAATACAAGTGACTTTAACACACCTCTTTCATTTATCACGATGAACACTACAGAAATACAGAAGATAATTAAAAATTATTTTGAAAATTTGTACACCTCTTTCATCACTGGATAGATCTTCCAAACAAAGACTAAACAAAGAAACTATAGAAATCAAGAATACAATCAAGAACTTAGACTTAACAGACATATTTAGAATATTGCATCCTTCAACAAGTGAATATGCTTTCTTCTCAGCAGCACATGGATTCTTCTCTAAAATATGCATTTATTATGCCACAAATCAACTCTTGGCAAATTCAAAAAAGTAGAGATCTACCCTGCATTCTAACAGATCATAATGGAATGAAATTAGAAATCAATAATAAAATAAAAAATAGAAGCTACTCTAACACCTAGGGACTAAATAATATGCTATTGAACGAATAATGGGTTCAAAAGACATCAAAGAGGAGATTAAAAAAAATCTTAGAGGTGAATGAGAACATAGATGCAACATATCAAAATCTCTGGGACACTATGAAGGCAGTACTAAAAAGAAAGTTCATATATGGAGTTCATTCCTTAAAAGAAGAAAAAAATCAAAAAATAAAAATGACCTAACATTACATCTCAAAGCCTTAGAAAAAAGAACAAATCAACACCAAAAGCAGAACACAGGAAATAATTGATACCTGAACCACACTAACAAAGACCAGAAGAAAGAAAACTCAAATTTCTAACATCTGTGATGAAAAAGGAATTATCACAATGAACACTACAGAAATACAGAAGATAATTAAAAATTATTTTGAAAAATTATACTCCAATAAAATAGAAAATATCAAAGGCATCAACAAATTTCTAGAGTCATATGATTTGATCAAACTGAATCAGGATGATATACACAAGGTAAACAGATCAATTTCAAGCAATGAAATAGAAGACTCCATCAGAAGGCTACCAAAGAAAAGCCCAGTACCAGATAGACACACAGCTAAGTTCTACAAGAACTTCAAAGACAAACTAATACAAATACTCCTCAAATTATTTCATGAAACAGAATGAGTTTGGATGTGTTCCCTCTTTTTCTATGAGGCCAATATCACCCTGATTCCAAAACCAGACAAAGACACATCAAAGAAAGAAAACTTCAGACCAAATCTGTAATGAACATAGATGCAAAAAATTCTCAAAAAAATTCTGGCAAATCAAATATAAAAACATATCAAAAAGATAGTGCACCACGATCAAGTGGGATTCATCCTAGGGATGCATGGTTGGTTCAACATACGAAAATCAATAAATGTAATTCATCACATTAATAGACTTAAAGATAAGAATCATATGATCATCTCTATAGATGCAAAAAAACCATTCAACAAAATATAGCACCCCTTCATGTTCAAAGCAGTAGAAAAACTAGGGATTATAGAAACATATCTCAACATTGTAAAAGCTATCTTTGCTAAGACCCAGGCCAACATCATTCTAAATTGGAGGCATTCCCTCTAAAAACTAGAACAAGACAGGGATGCTCTCTTTTACCACTTCTATTTAACATTGTTCTTGAAACTCTAGCCAGAGCAATTAGACAGACAATAGAAATTAAAGGGATATGGATAGGAAAAGAAGAACTCAAACTATCACTATTTGCTGACAATGATTCTATACCTAGAAGATTCAAAAACTTCCATCAGAAAACTTCTAGAACTAATAAATGAATCCAGCAAAGTAGCAGAATATAAACTCAACACCCATAAATCAAAAGCATTTCTGTACATCAGTGTCAGTGACCAATGCTCTGAAAGAGAAACTAGGAAAACTACCCCATTTACAATATATATATATATGACAGATTCAAACAATTTCATGTATATATATATATATATATAAATGAAACAGATGAAACACCTACAATGAAAACTACAAAATGCTAAGGAAAGAAATTAAAGAAGACCTTAGAAGATGGAAAGATCTCCCTTGTTCTTGGATAGGCAGAATTAATATTATCAAAATGACCATACTGCCAAAAGTACTATACAGATTTAATGCAATTTCCATAAAAATCCCAATGGCATTCCTCACATAAGTTGAAAAAGAAGTCATGAAATTCATCTGGAAAATAAGAGACTCAGAATAACAAAAGCAATCCTTAGCAAGAAGAGTGAAGTAGGTGGCATCACTATACCAGGCTTTATATTAGAGACCAATAGTAACAAAAATGGCATGATATTTGGCACCAAAATAGACTTGTAGACCAATAGTACAGAATATAAGACACAGAGACAAACCCACATAAATACAGTTATCTCATATTAGACAAAGGCACCAAAAACATATATTAGGGAAAAGATAGCGTCTTCAACAAATGGTGCTGGGAAAACTGGAAATCCTCATGCAAAAAATGAAGCTAAGCCCCTATCTCTCACCATGCACAAAACTCAACTCAAAGTAGATAACTACCTAGGAATTAAACCCTGTGACTAATAGAAGAAAAAGTAGGCCCAAATCTTCATCATGTTGGATTAGGCCCCAACTTCCTTAATAAGATTCCTATAGCACAAGAAATAAAATCATAAATCAATCAAAAGGATAGATTCAAACAAAAAGCTTCTGCTCAGCAAAAAAATAAAATAAAATAAATCAGTGAGGTGACTAGAGAGCCTACAATTTGGGAACAAATTTTTACCACATGCACATCAAATATAGCACTAATCTCTAGGATATATAACTCAAAAATCTTAACATCAAAAAAAAAATACAACCCAATCAATAAATGGGCCAAGGAACTGAACAGATACTTCTCAGAAGAAGCTATACAATCAATCAACAAATATATGAAAAAAATGTTCAACATCTCTAGCAATTAGAGAAATGCAAATCAAAACTATTCTAAGATTTCATCTCACTCTAGTCAGAATGGCAGTTATTAAGAATACAAAAAACAATAAGTGTTGGCGAGGATGTGGGGAAAAAGGCACACTCTTACATTACTGATGGAACTGCAAATTGGTGTAACCAATCTGGAAAGCAGTATGGAGATTCCTTGGAAAACTTGGAATGGAACCACCATTTGACTCAGCTATCCCACTCCTAAGTCTATACCCAAAGGACTTAAAAACAGCATACTATAGGGACACAGCTACAACGATGTTTACAGCAGCACAATTCACAATAGTTGAACTGTGGAACCAACCTAGATGCCCTTCTGTAGATGAATGGGATTTTGATGGGAATTGCATTAAATCTGTATAGTACTTTTGGCAGTATGGTCATTTTGATAATATTAATTCTGCCTATCCAATGGGATATTATTCAGCATTAAAAGAGAATAAAATTATAGCATTTGCAGATAAATTGAATGAAGTTGGAGAATATAATACTAAGTGAAGTTAGCCAGTCCCAAAAAACCAAATGCCGAATGTTTTCTCTGATTTAAGGATGCTGATTCATAATTGAGGTGGGGGGGAAGGAGGATTAAATGAACTCTAGTTAGGGCAAAGGAGAGGGGAAGGGAGGGAACATGGGGGTAGGAAAGATGGTGGAATGAGATGGATATCATTATCCTAAGTACATGTATAGAGACACAAATGGTGTGACTCTACTTTATGCACAACAAGAGATATGAAAAATTGTGCTCTATATGTGTAATATGAATTGCAATGCATTCTATGTCATATATAACATTAAAATAAAAAAATAAAAAAGAATACAAACAACAATAAGTGTTGGGGAAAATGTGGGGAAAAAGGCATACTCATACATTGCTGGTGGAACTGCAAATTGGTGCAACTAATACGGAAAGCAGTATGGAGATTACTTGGAAAACTTGGGATGGAACCACCATTTGACCCAGCTATCCGATTACATGGTTTATACCCAAAGGACTAAAAACAGCATACTACAGTGACGCAGCCACATCAATGTTTATAGCAGCACAATTCACAATAGCTAAATTGTGGAATTAACTTAGATATCCTTCAATTGATGAATAGATTAAAAAATGTGTTATATATACACAACAGAATACTACTTAGCATTAAAAGAGAATAAAATCATTATTTGCAGGTAAATGGATGGAGTTGGAGAATATTTTGCTCAGTGAAATAAGACAATCCCCAAAAAACAAATGCTAAATGTTTTCTATGACTTGTGGATCCTGATTCATGATGGGGATGGAGGGAGGCTCATGGGAGGAATGGAGGAGATTTGGAAAATAGGGCAAAGGGGAGGGAAGGAGCATGGGGGTAAGAAGGACAGTGGGATGAGATGGAAATCATTACCCTATGTATGAAGATACGAAGCATCATGAAAAACTGTGCTCTAGTTGTGTACTATGAATTAAAATACATTCTGCTGTCAACTATAACAAATTAGAATAAATAAATAATTTTTTAAAAAAAGAAACATTATCTGTTATGGGATGTGTTCTTACAATTACAATTCAGGAAACTTCAACACTTCTAAATTTGACCTGTAACAAATAGTTTGGTTAAAAATTTCTTTTTTTTTTTAATTTTTTTTATTGGTTGTTCACAACATTACAAAGCTCTTGACATATCATATTTCATACATTAGAATCAAGTGGGTTATGAACTCCCATTTTTACCCCAAATACAGATTGCAGAATCACATCGGTTACACATCCACATTTTTACATACTGCCATATTAGTGACTGTTCCTTTAAGCCACGTGAGGTGGTGCACACCTGTAATCCCATCAGTTCAGGAGGTTGAGGCAGGAGGACCACAAGTTTGAGGCCAGCCCTGACAACTCAGCAAGGCTCTAAGCAAAGTGACACCTTTCTTTAAATTTTAAAAGTAAATAAATGGAATGCAGCTCTGGGTTCATTCTCTAGTACACTCTACCCCCAAAATTTAATTTCTGTATATAAAAAGGAAGAAAATAATAACTGATGTCTAACTTATAGCTTTATACAGATACAAGGAAATATCTTTTTTCCTCATCTCACAAAATAAATATTGCTTTTCTTTTCTCTATAGTCTATTTACCTCCATTCCTTGCTTTCTCTCTTGTTAATATTTTTCTTCCCTTATTACCCTGATCCTACTTTTCTTTCTATCCTAGTTATCACCTATGTTGTCTTATACAACGGTTAGTTTAAATTCAATTCAAATAAGTGATTAATTGTACAATATCTATCAAGAAACACATACAAGAAGAATCAGCCGGCAGACTATAAATATTATACATTCTTGTGGGCCAGGTGACCAACTCCAATGCTATTGTTTTGATATGAGTATTTAGTTATTCTTAGCCATACCTAAAATTATTCAATCATTAGAGTGCTAGCATACTTCAAGATTTAACTGCCAGGTAAAAGAAACTGAATTATCATGATAATCTTACTTATTAGTCTATTTTCTCTGCAATGTTTTTATACACACACACGTAAACAAATAATGTGTAGTAATATATTATATCATGTACATATGTATATGTATAATATTAATTCACATCCCTAAAGTTATTTTAAAAGGTGTTTTACATTTTTGTTATTAAATTAAAATGAGGCATAGTTTTTAATAATTAAAATTTAAATGGGAAGTTTGGAAAGTCTATATATGTTTTTAATTCCACAAGTTGAAAAGAATATTAACCTTAGAAGAAAGAAGTTTCTTGTCATTTTTAGTTTTTAAATTACAGATAAACTGGAAACTTTTATTTAAGAATACAAATAGAAAGTAAGTTTTCAAAGGATATCAATTTCAAACAATAGCATTGGAGTTGGTCAGCTGGTCCACTAGAATATGTAATCTTTGATCCAAGTAAAGGAAATGAACTGAAGCATGGGAAATTCTGTAGCACTGGGTATGGTGCAAACCAGAAAAGAAAAAAGTGATTAGGGAAATCACATCAGAAAGAAGAGGGAACAGCTCCAGTAAGTAAAATCACCTACTTTCCTCTATTTCATACTAAAAGTAGAAATTCCCCTCCTCCTCTCCAAAGCATTTGGTTCTCATATCTCTTGCATTTTATTCTCCTTCTTTGTACATGTATCTCTCTCTCTCTCTCTCTCTTTCCTACATCTTCAACCCTTTCCAACCTTTTACTGATTTTTCACCTCAATCTATACACATGCTCAAATCTATTCTATTCCCCAACTCCCACCCAGGCTACTGGGGATTGAACCCAGGGCCTCATACAAGCTAGGCAAGCAATCCACCATTGAGCTACATCCTCAGCCTTTTTTAACTTTTAGTTTGGGACAGGGTCTGACTAAGTTGCCCAGGCTAGCCTCAGTTTTACATCTGGCCTCATCCTCCCAAGTAGTACTTCCATGACCACCAGCTCATTCAAATCTATTCTATTTTTAAAACAAAACTATTAAGTACCACTCTGCATAGGACCTGAGAAACTACACATGCTGTCACACACTTGACTACTCTTGGTCATGCTGCAGCTGAAAACATGAGTTAAAACAGCCTTCTAAATTTCATGTTCACCATTCTTCTGAGACTCTTCTTCACTAGACAACCAAAGTTCACCTTACTTTCCAATTCAGAAAAACCTTTAGACTTTTTTGTTTGTTGTTTGTTTTTATTTACACTTGCTGAGGAATGAATTTAACTGATCAATGCTCTCTTCCGGGAATTCCTTTTCTGTATCTATACCTTTTCTTACCTGATTACTCATGTTCCTCTCCATTTGCTTTTCCTAAAGATTCCTCTTTATCCACCATGCTTAAATGTTGATTTTTCCCAGATTTCCAACCCAGGCTCTGCTCTTCTTTGTTCCACTAGGCATTTTAATCTATAAATTCCTCATCTGTACAGTCTGTGCTGTTAAGTCCCAAACAATTATGTAGCCCTTTCTGAGACACAGACCATGATGTCTGGATTTTTGTAGGGCAATTTTATCTGAATATCTCAAAATATAGCCTGTTCAAGCTAAAACACAGTCTTCTCCAAAGCTAAGCCTGGTTGTTCTCCCTATATTCCTTCACTCAGTGAACAGCCTCAATGTCTATCCTATCAATCAAATTGAAAACTTGGGAGCTCCTTGTTCACCTCTAAACTATTTGACACATTGTTATGTCAGATCTCTCACATTATTACCTTTACAATGGACAATTATAAGCATCTTATAAACTGGTCTCCATCTCTGTTGTCAATCCTCTTCAATCCAACTCGATGTTGATGCCAAGTGAGTATCTAAAAGCACAAATCTTATAATATCACACACCTTGTTTATAATCTCTGTTTGTAGTCCAAAATCCTTGATGTATCCAAGGACTTTTTAACCTGGCCCCTGCTTTTGTCTCTAGCTTTAGATTCCATCTTTTCCTAGTACTGCACCTATAGATCAATTGCTTCAAACTGTTACTCCTTAAGTACATGATCATCCCCCTTTTGGGATTTTATACTAGCTATTCCCCACCCAAAATAAGGCACGGTGTTGTGGTGTTGTATCCAGCTACAAAAAATATTTCTCTCTCTCTCTTTTCCTTATTCAACTTCCATGTCTGCTTAGATTCACTTTTTGAAGTATTTTCTAACTCTTTTTAAAATTGCTTTTGTATTGGTTTCATAACTAGTATATACTTCTATTATAATACTTTTCATTGTTTCTCTCTCCTATTACTAATTGTCTTGAGGGCAGCATAGTTTTGTACTTTGTAAATATTCAGTGAGGAGGCTTAAATAATGGGACAATTCCAAATTCAAATATTCTGTAAAAAATAGAAGAAGTAACAAAATTGGTCCATAAATAGACTTAGTTTGAACAACTGAGCAACCAGTAAGTTCCTGAAGAATACATGCCATCCTAATCATCTAAACCTCAACAACAGCAACAGCTTTCCTAGTAGGTGTAAAAAGTCAGCCATTATTATGGTCCTGAATTCCTAACCTAGATCACAGATTATGAAGCCCAGTTCTAAAGAATGGAGGCTTAGCCAGGCACAGTGGCACATGCTTGTAATCCCAGTGGCTCAGGAGGCTGAGACAGGAGAATCTTGAGTTCAAAGCCAGCCTCAGCAAAAGTGAGGTGCTAAGCAACTCAGTGAGACTCTATATTTAAATAAAATACAAAATAGGGCTGGGGATGTGGCTCAGTGGTCAAGTGTCCCAGGGTTCAATCCCCGGTACCCTCCCCATAATCAAAAAAAAAAAAAAGTAGAGAGTTAAAAGGTTAGGCTTCTACTGGATTCAGAACCTATAGTAATGGCTTAACTGTACAAAATGATCAGGACAGTTTAGGATTTGGGCATTTTTCTAGAACAGTCGATCCAAAGCTTTCATCATTTCTCAGAGGAGCCCCTGACCTCAAAATTATTAAGAATCATTTATTTATATAGCTGAACTAGGTACCTGAAAGAGTGTGTTAATAGTTTTAGGGAAGAAAACTAAAAACATTGAAAATACAATTCCTATACACTGTACATGTGCTAGATTTAAGTTGAACAAATATAGTCTGGAAATATTTATGTGCTAATTATTTAGAATTTTTTTATATACCCAACTAAGTAAGAATTAGTTACTTTAAACATCAAAGCCATACAGGAAGGACTCCCCTGAATCCAAGAGCCGTCAAAAAAAGTAAAAAGTAAAAGCTCTGGTAAGATTTTATTTATTTTTTTTTTTAGAGGAGAAAGGAGAGGGGGAGAGAGAGAGAGAGAGAGAGAGAGAGAGAGAGAGAGAGAGAGAGAGAGAGAGAGAAATATTTTTTGTAGCTGGATACAACACCACAACACCGTGCCTTTTTAAAATTTTTATGTGGTGCTGAGAATTGAACCCGGGTTCTGCCTGTGCTAGGCACACGCTCTACCGCTGAGCCACAATCCCAGCCCAACTGGTAAGATTTTTATATGCACCTTCTGACAACTGGTAACCAAAAAAAAGCTAGTCAAGCAGATGCAAAAAAAATATCTGTAATTTATTATCACCCATCTATAAATTCAATAATTTATTACCAACCATCTATTGTATGAGACTAGGTTATATTCACAAGAAAGGTAGTAAAAGAAATAGGTACGAGAAATAAAATTAATGCTATAACAGAAAACTTAAAATTCTCACTGTTAACCCTGATCCAACAGGAATACAAGTCTCAGATGCTTTTTATGCCACTTTGTGAAGCTAATTCAAAACTTACAGAGTATAAAGGTATTAATAGGTGAAGAGACTCAATGACTATCAGAAAATAGCTAAGAATTTATAGTAAAGATCTAGATATCATCAAAACATACTGTAAAAATGAAAATTTGACTTTTATAATATCATAAGAGATCAGTCCTAAAACCCCCAAACACAGCACTTATGATGATGCTTAACTGTAATAAACCGTTGTTCTAAATACAGGAAGAATTCTCAACCAAACAATTGCACCTGCTCCTGCCACATGTACGTGAGACAAACAGGGGAAACCCATAACCACAACTGACCATGTGCGATTCACCACAGGACTTCTAGTAAGGAATGCTTTCAGGAGATTAAAAAGATGATGGCATTAAATAATGTACTAAGTAACCACATTCATGGCACTAGAAAAGAATTTTTGTTCTCTTCTTTTAAAGAAGACGCTGAGAGATTAATGTACAAGGCAATAAACAGGAAATGCTTCTCCTGTTATTGTACCTTTTAGCCAGAGTTGCAGAGTTGACACTTTTAAATTTTTTTCTTCTTTTTTTTCTTTTTCTTTTTTCTCCTCACACATGCTAGGCAAGCTCTCTGCCACTGAGCTACAACCTCAGCCCTCATTTCTCATTTTGCACAAGTCAACAATAACCTTTTCACTAAGTCCAGAAAGGACATATCCACTCCTATTATTCTACCTTTCAGCCACAGTTGACATTTTTAAACATTTTTTTCTTTCTCAAAATCCTCCCTTATTGATGCTATCTCTGATGGTACACTATCCTGGTTTTCTTCCTACCTCTTTAGTTGTGTCTTCGGTCTCCTTTGTAGCCTATTCTTCCTCCTCACCTCTTAAATGTTAAGTATGCAAATTTTCTATACAAAATCAATTTTTTCTCCTCACACATGGGAAATACCATTTACCCATCTTTCTTTCATTTACGTATCAGATATACCTAACCAGCTGCCTAAATCAAATCTCCACCAGGATGCCATGTACTTCCAGCATCCCCACAAAGCTGAACTTTTCACCAAATCCTGTCAATGTTATTTCAACACTTACATCTTCCACATCCTTCCACTTCTCCTGCTACTCACTGATTATACACTAGCTAAGGTAACCATTCTCTTCTCACTGAAATAGCTTTCTAAGTACTTCTCTACTTCTGGATTGATTCATGTTCCATCCATTTTCTACTCTATATAACTACAATGATATTGTTAAGATACATTACTCTAAAATGAATACTCTCCTGCTGAAAAACTTATCTGAATGGATTATCTTTATAAGTAAATTCAAACTGCCAGTTTCTCTCTCCAGACTCATCCCTAATCATCTATCACCTCAATTTCCAACACACTGAAATTCTTTCCATTCTTTCTACATGCTATACTCTTTCTGCCTACCCCTCCTCTTCAAACATCATAGGATTGACCTAGAAAATTCCTCTTCTTTATCTCTTTATGTCTCTCTGAGTAACTCCCTATATACTTAAAATCTTGGCTTAGATAAAAGCTTCTCCAGGTGAAATGTATGCAGTATGTGCTAGATGGTATTCTGCACATCCCATAAAACATTTCTTTCTTATGCTTATTGAGCTATTTGTTTTCCTCAATAGATTGTCATCAACAATAGGGGAAGGATGTGTACCCATTTTATTCACTGGTGTGCCCACAGTACCTCGTATAGCACCTGATACATACAAGGCATTCGATAAGTATTTGTTGACAGTATGCAATAAATAAATTTTACTAAGTTTGCAAAGAGAAATTTGCTCAAAGCATATGAATAAATAAAACTTAAAAGTTACCACCCATATGGCAGAAATGTAAAGAAATATAAAATTGTGGTTTTCAAAACAAACAAGAAACAAAAATACATATGAATAGTTCAGTATCTGCCTAGCATTTTATCAGGAAACCATTTCTCATGAATATGCTTTTACATCTTGAGAAAATGAAGATAAATTTATTTCAGTGCCTGTTTATTTGTAATTTATTCCCCTCTTGTTCTTAGAAATTTTCCATTTGATTGATGGCTGTTATTTTGGAATAGGGTTAGCCAATCAAATTATTATCTCCCATTCCCAATCCTCAAGAGGAAAAGTGAGGCATCAAGGAAGAAACAGGAATGGTGTTCTGAAGCTTATGAAGTGGTCTAGCATTATGACAATTTAAAAGGCCTCTTCACAGACAGCAACCTTATACATAGTCAGTGAGCAGAGAATCAAAAGAGTACAATCCTCATTTGCCACTGAAAGTAAAAAAAGGAAATCTGCTATGGACTGAATTGTATACCTCCTCCAAATTCATGTGTTGAAGTCCTAACTTTCAAATTCATTTTGAAGTGGACCTTTGGAAGATAATTACATTTGGTTGTGGTCACAAAGGTATGACCCTCATTGTGGGATTAGTGCCCTTCTAAGAAGAGACACAAAAAGCTTTCTTTCTTTCTCTCCCCCTATAATGTAAAGTCATAGTGAGAAGGTGACTGTCTACAAGCCTAAGAGAGGGCCCTCATCAGAAACCAGTCATTCTAGCACCTTGATCTTAGACTTCTGTCCTTCTGACTGTGTATAAGCCATTTGTTCTCTGATATTTTGTTATGGCAGTCCTAACAAACAAATACGATAATCATACTTACAGTTGGAGATTCCACATAGTCGTTTCAATCCCATCTTGACTAAATAGTAACATCTTTAAGTCAAAAAACACTAACGCTAGTTTCGAGTTTTGCTTTTAAAAGTGCTGACTTTCAAATAACAATTTTAGAAAGTAAAAATTAAAAGAGAAGCATTAAATATAAACAAGTATAGTGCAAGTCTACTGAAATGCATTATCAATGTAGTAAAAATGGAATAAAAGATACTTACCACCACCAAGAATGTAAGAATCCTGGTGGTTCCCCCAACGTGATGTTTTTTTCCCATCTTATCTAAAATGAATAAAAAAAAGATATTAAATAATTTACTAATACTTTTTCCCATACATAATACAAAACAATAATTTTCCCATTTTTTAAAATTTTTTAGTTGTAATTGAACACAATATCTCTATTTCATTTACTCATCTTTTATGTGGTGATGAGGATCAAACCCAGGGCCTCACATGTGCTGGGCGAGCTCTCCACTACCGAGTCACAACCCCAGCCCCTATTTTTCCCATTTTAAAAGGTAAATTTAATGTTTTTCATCTTTTTCACATTATTCTTTGCTAGAGTTTTTCAAGTACAGATTTTACATAGTGATTTGTAAACTGAATTAGTCTATGAGAGAAGATGTTGCCATTATTTCCCTGAATTTGCTTCCCATTATACAAGTTATTAGGCTCTTCTCTCAATTCCAAATCCATCTTTCTGTGCAATTTGAGATGCTTGGTACCTCATAAGCTCAGTGGGGCCTTATAGCCAGATAGTTGTCTTTCCTTAGAAGTTTAAGACTCAGCTGTGGAGGTTTTCCCTCTAATATTCTAATAACCACGCTTCTTTCTTTTGATCCATCAGCCCTGTTGCTTACTTGTGGAAATTATTGATTTATATAACTTCATACATTCTGCAGTTCCTTGTTTTCTTAAACCTGTATTTCCCCATATTATATTCTCTCTGTTGAAACATTTAATGTTCTTTTAATTAGTATATCTATGATATACCACCACCTCATGGCCCCCTATAAAATAAAATACTAAAATATATATTCCTTTAAGCAGAATTAGGCATGGGCAAAAATTTAGCTTTCGTATATATTAGCTGTCTGAACAGAGGGAAGTTACTTAAATCTTCTGTGCCTCCACTTCCTCATCTATAAAAAGGGATAATAGTAGTTACCTACTTCCAAGGGTTGCTGTAAGGAATAAACTGGTTAGTACATGAAAATCACTTAGAATAACTGACACAGTAAATGCCTGATAACTGTTAGCTACTGTGGTTATTTTTTCTTTTACCTAGAAAAGCAATGCTATAAAAATTTACTCCAGCATCAGTGTCACCAGTACTCACAAAACTCCAGTGATAAATATTCAAGTATTTAGGTACGTGCCAAACAATTTTTACTTACTCAACAAAACAGTATAAAATACTTTGGTGGACATCACATGTACAACTAGGAAAAACAGCAATTAGAGTTGAAACTAAGGAAAATTTTTCTATGCTTCTGATATAAATGGAAGCAGTAAAATGTTAATCATTTAAACAAATTAAGCTGTTATTTATTTTAAAAATTTTGGAATTTGTGTTCTATTTAGTTGATTTACCATGTATTCAGATGACAAAAAGGAAATCAATCTAAAGAGAACCCAGCTTTAAAAAAAAATAAATTGACACAAGGTAATTGCATACTTATATAATACAGTGTGCTATGTCAATTGATGTATATAGCATGTAATGATAAGATATGATAACTGGTATTACATTTCATATCAAACATTTATCATTTATTTGTGTTGGAAACATTCAAAATACTTCTACTAGCTATTTTGAAATATCCAATTAATTGTTGTCAACTGTAGTTATCCTACTGTGCTTTAGAACATTAGAAGTTGTTCCTCTTGTCCAACTGCACCCTTGTACCTATTAACCATCCTCTCTCCATCCTTGTCTTCCCTACACCCATCCAGGCTCACTACTTCTACCAGATCAACTTTTTTTTTAGCTTCCATATATAAGTGAGGACATGTAGTATTTGTTTTTCTATGCCTGACTTATTTCGTTTAATATAATGTTCTCTAGGAGAACTTAACTTTTGAAGTCTGCCTGCCTGCCTGCCTTCCATTGTTCCTTCCTTCCCTTTGGTGAATCAAAAGGCATTTCAGGATCTTAAGGCATATCAAAATCATCAATATGAACATCAGTAATTACCACTGACTGAGGAATTTTCAAGAGACTGGGCTTAATATCTAGACTAAGTTATACCTTAAGAATTGCATTTTAAAACAAATTTCTAATTTTATAGGTTATGAATGAAGTAAGAGGTTTTTTAAAAAATACAAGGTGATATTAACTTTACAAGTATTTATATTTCAGATGACTTTGAGTTCGCCATTACAAAAATTTAAAATAAAGTCAATATCTCTCAAAAATTAAAAATTCAGACTAAGTACGTTTTACAAAGTAAATTTAGAATTTTGAAATCTGTATGGGCATTTATATGGTATCTTTTCAAAGCACTGGATAGCAGTGAACACAAACAATAAAAATCCCTTTCTTCAGGATTATGCTTTAAAGGAAGGTAGATCATAAACTAATTAAAAGGGGGAGGGGGCAAATTGTGTTTATACTAGAAGATTACAAATGGTACAGAGGGAGACAAAGCAGTAAAGGGGCAGAGGAAAATAATGAAGTTAGTTCATAGTTTTAAATAATAAGATCCAGAAATGCCTCACAATAAACTCTGTGTATAAGTATGTTCCTTGTTTTTTTAGTTAAAATAATAAAAAGTGGTTTAACAATACCCCAAGCAGCACAATTTGTCCAAAGGTCCTTAACATTTTGAAAAAGTAAACAAATATAATCATATATTTCAAAAAAAAAAAGTCAACCAATTCTTTATATCATCTACTATGAAATAACTCAGTTATTTTATCCCCAAAGGACTTTAAAAAATCAAAATTGTAAAACATAAAATAAACTCAAAAAGTGGCCCTAAATGGGGAGGGGTGGCAACTTAAAGGAAGAGATCAAAGCCTTAAGTACCATTACTATCATTGAAGCATATTTTAGAGTTCTTAATTACATAAATATAATGCAATGAGAACTTTGAAGTAGACAAGTAATTTGTTCTCAAAATACAAACTTTTTCCAAAGATTAGAAATGTGATAACCATTTTAAGAGTATTAAATTAAGAATTTCCAGTAATTAATGAAGTTAAAAATACTAAATATGAACAATAAACTAGGACATGTTATATAATTCAGACCCTAATTTGAATTCTCCTTAAAAAATAACACAAATATTTGTACATATATGTCACCTTGTACTCATATGTCAATTTTTTATTTGATTATTTTAGTTGATTAACACTGTGTCTTATTGGTTCCTAAAAATAAGTAACAATACTTAGTGAGATTTGTTATGGTTTGGATGTAAGGTGTCCCCCAAAAGCTCATGTGTGAGGCAATGCAAGAAGGTTTAGAGGTGAAATGATTGAGTTATGAGAGTTTTAACCCAATCCATGAATTAATCCCTTGATAGGGATTAACTGAGTGGTAACTGTGGGCTGGTATGGTAGGGTTTGGCTAGAGGAGGTGGGTCCCTGGGGGCATGCCTTTGGGGAATATATTTTGTCCTATTGAGCAGAGCTTGCTCTCTCTGCTTCCTGGTACAGTGTCTTCAGCTGCTTGCCTCTACCACACTCTTCCACCATGATGTTCTTGCCTGGCTTTGAGTTCTGAAGAATGAAGCTAGCTGTCTATAGACTGAGACCTCTGAAACTGTAAGCACCAAAATAAACTTTTCCTCCTTAAAATTGTTCTTGTCAGGTCTTTTGGTCAAAGCAGAAGAAAAGCTGACTAAAATTAAAACTTAAGAGAAATAAACTCTGCTGTCCTGATGAAAGTATAATTTAGTCAAACCCTGTCTCATTCTTCTCTTAATCTTTTGCCTTACATTAACTTATGTCTCACTGAAAAGGGCATAAGAATGGGACCTCACAAATGCATCCCCCACACACTAATATTCCTTATCACTGAAATCAACCTAATCATATGAACACAAAGTTTTTCAAAGCAGTGTTCTTATATTTCATCTCAGTTCATTTTGACTTTGCATAATATACTAATAAAATAAAGCAAATATTGCTAATTAATTACTGGTTTTAATTAAAAGAAGAATGTGAGATGACTTCAGCTATTTCAGGAGATAAAATATTCTAAGAAACTACCTGTATGGTTTATATTTGATATCGTCTTTTATGTGAGGAAGTCTGAAGACAATCCGTGTGTATTTTTAAAATATTACATATTATTATTCCTTAGAAGAAACTCAAAATGCTTCACATGCATCATTGCTTTCTGCCTCATAACATTTTTTTTTACTATATAGTGAGTAGAATTCATCTTTTTCACCTTAAATTTCAAATCTGTGCCAGGAGCAGCTAGAACATTGATCCATCATATTGAACAGAAAAGCCATCCTTTTATAGTTATTGAATGAAAAACAAGTAAAGCTATGCTTTAAGTATTTGCAAAGAAGAGATGGGTCTACATAGAAATATGTTTCTATAGCAAATGGTATTGATGCCTCCAAATAAATCTCTGTTCTAGGTATTATTGTTTACAGAAAGCATGAAATGGTACTCAAAACAAGTTTAACCCTGCCCTGTAGAAAACTAAGCCACATTTATTGAAGCATTCTTAGAAAAAATGGAAATTAGAAAAAATCTGAGAAACATTCACCAACAGTGATTCTAAGTTTTGATGCGTGTGTGTGCAATTGGATGAATGTAAATTTACCATTATTTTCTAAAAAAGGATAACAGAGAGTTCCATTTTAAAATTTTATTCATCTGTAGTTATTTTTTTAACAAACATGCATTGATGATTGGTAGTACTGAAAAATAGACAAAAAATACTCCTAAATGCCAATTGTCATTTCAGAAACAATTTTTTTAGAGAGAAAGAGAGAGAGAGAGAGAGAGAGAGAGAGAGAAAATTTTGTTTTAAAAAAGAGAGAGAGACAGAGAGAGAGAGAATTTTTGAATATTTATTTCTTAGTTTTCGGCGGACATAACATCTTTTGTTTGTATGTGGTGCTGAGGATCGAACCGGGCCGCACGCATGCTAAGCAAGCGCGCCACCGCTTGAGCCACATCCCCAGCCCCAGAGAGAATTTTTTTATATTTATTTTTCAGTTTTAGGTGGACATAACATCTTTATTTTTATTTTTATGTGGTGCTGAGGATCGAACCCAGTGCCCTGCACACGCCAGGCAAGTGCGTTACCACTTGAGCCACATCGCCAGCCCTTCAAAAATAATTTTCCTATTATTTATGAAGAGGTATTTTCTGTTGTATTGCTTCATAGACTTCAGGCTTAGTTAAATGTTTGAGTGGCATCTATGCAAATAAGTTCTCCCCCATTATCCAGTTTTTCTTTTTCCATTATAGCAATCCCAATGTGTATTTCCTCCCCCAAAAGGCTATTTCCTGTTGAACTATCAACCTCTCTTCCTTCTATCATTGGACCAGCTACAGGCTGTATTCTCTTGTGACTTTTATATACATCTTGAGACCCATTCATCTGTCATATTTCTGCATTAGAGTTCTTTGTCTATAATTATGCTGTCTCTATCAAAAGATCTAGCATTTTTAGCATTTCTACTCAGACCAAACACTGAATCATGAACAAGATATATTGAAGGCAAATATGCCTCAAAGTAATTATAAATTATATATTATCTGATATAGCAATTATTCTAGTAATTTATCTTATCACATATAAATATAGTCAGATGCGTTACATTTATATATGTACACATGTATTTTTTCATATATATGAAAGAGTTCATTAAAGCATTATTTATAATTGTGAAAGACAGGATATAACCTAATTTCCATCATAGGGGCTTGATGAAATATATCACAGCACATTTCATAGAATGAAATATTCTATGACCATAAAAGGAGAATTGTGACATTTAATGAATCAATATAAAACAATTTCTAAAATCTAACAAGAAACCAAACAATCAAAATTTAGAACAATGTGTATTATAAACTAACATTTGTGCAAAGAAAAAAAATGATACAAACATAAATAGGTGTGCTCACTTGTGCACACAAAAGTTAAGCAAACACATTTGCTTAACTTTTCATCTTTATTTGCTTCTGGAGAGGTATGCTGCTACTAATAATTTATGTATTGTGTCTCACCTCCACATCCACCTTTATGTATACTCCATTCTATACTGAGAGCTGGGATTCTGGAAATTATATTTCTTATTCTCCTTGCCAACTGGCTTCCTGTTAAATTCTGACATCAGGAGACACTAGCAGGAGATCAAAAGTCAGGAGGAAGAAGAGAAACTTCCTTTCTCTGGCTTCAAAAGTGAAGCTTTTATTGCTGCTGCACTTTTTGGCAGTTCTGGCCCTGTCAATATAGTACTTTTTGGCAGATCCAAACCCATTTCAACAACATCTCTAACAGCACAGTAGCAGGTTAGAAACTCATGGGATCCAAACTTTTCAAAGTATTGCTGAATCCTTCGCAATAGTTTTTGAATTTGAATGAATATTCAGAAATCATTTTACTACCATAAAAGGATAAAGAAGACTCTGTATACCTATATACAAATTTGTTCCAAGATAAATTTGCTAAGATTTCTAACTTAGACACAACCTAACATTCCCACAGATTTTCTAAAATATTCCATGTATGAGTACATCTACACACTAAACTAAATGTAAATTTAAAAAATAAAATTTAAGTAAAATATTTTATATCTCAATTCAAAAATTAAAATCAATATAAGTTTAACAGGAAAAGAAGTCTGACTATACTTTAAAGTAGATAATCTAAAACTGAATTATTTAACATAATACCTATTATTCACATGTGGCTTCCATAATTTAAAATTGTTAACTTAATATTCCTTATTTGCACCAGCCACATGCCGAGTACTAAACAGTTACCTAAAATTAATAGGGACCTTATTAGAAAGCAAGTATCACTTCCATAATTACAGAAAGTTTCACTGGGCAGTGCTGTTTGCTTCAGAAGGAAAGAAGACACCCTCTTAAAGGAAAATGGTTTTTTTACAGGGAAAACTCCATAATTAATCCTTTTTTATTTTTGTTTTCTTTTTTGGTTTTATTCTTTGATCCATAAAAACAGAGGTCCATAGGAATAGTATGAGAGGAAAGAATTATAAAAAGCTAAACAAATACTCAATGTTATGAGCTGAATTATGAGGTGACCCCCAAAAGCTCCAATGTTAATATAGGAATATTCAAAGCTGAAATGAATAGGTTATGAGACTGTAATCTAATCCGTTTACTCTAGTTTGAATGGACAGACAGTATGGTAAATATAACAGATGAGTCACTGGGGGCATGCCCTAAAAGGGTTTATCTTCTGCCAAGCATTGTGGCACACATCGATAATCCCAGTGGTTCAAAAGGCTGAGGCAGGAGGATTGCAAATTCAAAGCCAGCCTCAAGAATAGTATGAGAGGAAAGCAACTTAGAACTTAGGGCTGTCTCAAAATATAAAAATTTTAAAAAATAAGGGTTGGGGATGTGGCTTAGTGGTTAAATGCCCCTGGGTTCAATCCCTGGTACCAAAATCAATCAATCAATCAATCAATCAATCAATTAAACCTGCTCCCTGCTTCCTAGCTACCTTGAACAGAGTATCATTTTTCCACCAGGCCCTTCTGCCATCATGTTCTGCCTCACTTTGGGCCCAAAGCATTTAAGTCGGCTGACCATGGACTAAATCTCTGAAAGCGTGAGCTCCAAATAAACCTTTCCTCCTCTCAGTTGTTCTGTCAGGTCACAGCAACAAAGAGCTAAGTAACACTTGTTATTCTACATAATTCTTATTATTCTTTACATAAGAATTTAGGAGGCTGATAATGATATCTCAGAAAGAACTTTTGGGTATCCAGGGGGATTCAGAAAAAGAGAAAATGGGAGAAGTTTCAAGGTGTCAATAAGATTAGAGGCAAATTGCCCCCACAGAAAAATAGATAGTGAGAAACTCTTTGTGGCAATATCAAAAAAAAATTAATATGAGTTGTGTCTAATATTCAAGCTAATGCTGTTACCCATACAATGCTTAATTTTTTTTCAGTTATCCCCTGACCTTCTCTAAGAATCCTTTATATACAAGAGCAGTGAGATAATAGAGCTTTGAAGTTACGAAGGAAACAAAATTTCAGACATAAAAAAGGGATTAGCCTTAAGAGGGAGTAGCAGAATGGAAACATAATACTCAACAAGAGCAAGAAATTGTAACAAGAGAACCCCAAGTGCCTCCAAGCAAGGCTCAGAGAAGTTGGAGAAAACTTGACAGCCTACAATATTAGGGACTAGAGCAGAAGTCATTTTGATAGAAAGGATAATATCCAAAGGTAGGAAGACTGTGGGCCATCCAAATGATAGGGGGTGCATACATGTATGGATAGGATATATATTTACACTTGACTCTAAAAAAAGAAAGAAACTACACTAGACAGAAAAATATCAGTCACAAATTTTAAAAAATAACATTTTGGGGCATTTACTATCTGCCAGGAACTATGCTAAGCAATTTATGTACATTAATTCATTTAAACCTTAGCATAATTCAGAAGCATTATTATGATTATCTTCTTTCTATAATTAAGAAAAACAAGTTAGTAAGAAAAATGCAAAATATAATTCAAATCCAGAAAGTCTGACCCAAAGGTATTACTCTTACACAGTACACTCTATTGCCTCCAAATTCAAGTTGAAGAAACAAGTTTAGAAATAATAACTTTATTTACTCTTTTCATATAGGTGAAAGACAGAACAGACTTTTGGAGTCTATGGTGTTCAATACCTTAGCAATCCTAATACAATCTGAAGAACCAATCTATTAGATGTTTTTAAGTTTCTATTTCAGGCAAATGTGATTAATTTATGACAAAAAAAGGACAGTAATGTATCATAAACAAGTAAAAGAAAATGAAGGTAAAGAAAGAATCTATAATCTCTTCAACATTCCAATTCTTAATTTTATTTGTTAAGGCTATTCAACCTCATTCTATAGCATAAATACCATGCAAAATTTCAGCAACAAACGTGGATTCTTTGTGTATTAAAACAATATAATTAGGGCTGTGGATATGGTTCAGAGGTAGAGCACTTGCTTAGCATGATCAAGGCCCCAGGTTTGATCCCCAGCACTGCAAAATAAAAAATAAATTACAAAAAAGAAAACAATATAACTAGAAAAAAAGATAGCTCTTAATGAATTCAAAGTTACAAAACAAGTTGATATAAAATTGGAAAGATTTATTACACTCTTTTTTTAGTTTCTGAATGTTGAAAGTTAATAAATCAGAAGAAGGTCTCTGTGTTGAGCATATTTCTTTAAAAAAAATTGAGTCTCTCCCTAGGGGTAAGAAAATGAAAAGTCAGACAAACTATATTTAGGATACAGGTAGTGGTTTAAAACCTTTCATAAATCAAAGAAAACATCAAAAGAGTGAAATTCGGAGAAATGATTTGATTTCTACTGTTAGTTCAATGCTATCTTTTTTTAATTAAGAAAAAAAGCTGAGCTAATAATAATTATGTCCTCCACTCTTCTAACCAATAACAAAACCCATCAAGAACATTCCAATTTCTGACTGACTAAGTCAAGGGCACTTCTAGAAAGGCTAAGCCCAAGTGAAAGATCAGGCTATAGAGAATCACATCTTGCGTGTTGAGATGATGCCTGGATTTCCAATTTGAACTTCTCACAACTTCACCCATAACAAAGAGCCAGCCCATACAAGTAAAAGAAACAGTAAATCCTCAGTTAGAGGAGCTCATTAAACATCACATTTATTCATATCCTGAGGGAGAATGTCAAAGTTGAAAGAAGTATTCTACCTTTCCTTGAACCAGAGTCAGAACATTTGATTTCTAAATAATTGGTGTCATTTCAGTCATTTCCTTTTTACCACAATAATCAATACAAATAAGTATGTCTCTCTATTTTAAGTTCTTTGTGTAACAGTTCTGAATGAGGTAAAAACCTGGGAATAGACTAGGGAGAATCTAGGGAGACAAGACAGCCCTGCAAGGCTAAACTGGTTAATAAGTTATTCTACAACAAGCAGCCTTACACTTCTACATGATCCAAAAAAAATTAAGACAGAGCAAGTAGTGAATAGAGCTCTAAAATATTATATTCTCTTTTTTAAACTCTCCATTTGTAAGAAATAAGGTCACATGGACATCAGAGTATAGACATTGTTATTCTTTTACTTTAAAATTTTTGAAATGTCCATTTGACCAAGAAGATAAAGTGCAAACTTCCTAGCATAGTATGTAAAGGTCTTCATGTACCAGTCCTGGAAAAATGCACTATCAGCTTAGAAAAAGAGCCTAAGAAAGCCTACCCAAGAAGAAGGATTTCTAAGCTTTTTGAGAAGAGAAGGGAAGAAGAACTTAGGCAGAAGGAACATACCACTGAGGAAAGCCCAGATGACAGAAACTTTATGGTACATGCAAACACAAGCAGCTATATATTGCAGAAATTTAAAATGTGAGGGAGGAAATAGCAAGCTATTAAAATTTAACCAACTGAAATCAATAAAAATGCTGGGGTGTTCTCAGCAATGAGTTATCACAAATCTATCTCCAGGCTTCCCTCTCTAAATGCAGATAATTTAAGAGAACATATTTTCAACATTTATATTTGCATATGTATTTAAGTGTGTAAAAAATCCTATAACAAAAGATGAAATCCTCTTTGGTCCTTTTAATTAAACCACTCCACTCCCAAACACATTGTAAGTTTTCTATAATGTAAGAGAATAATATCCATTCAGTTGGACTTTAATAGACAGACTGCCAAAATATTGTCTAGTAAAATAAAATACCAAAGTATGACATTTATATAGAAACCCTTGAACAGAAAAAAATGTTTTAGAGATTGTCATTAATTAATTAATTTATTAATTAGTGATATGTTAAGACCAAACCTCTAAAATTCCTAATTTCCAAATAGGGCTGGCTAATTCACATAAACTAGAAATAGGATTATTCCTTAACTTTATGTTTGGGGAGCAACTTAATCTCAAGAAAGCCATTCAGGGCATTATGGGCAATGGGTTGCCTTTGTATCCCTGATGTGGTAGAGGCTACACTCATAAGATCACTAGGCAAAATGTGATTTCAAGTAGCACTGTCCAATAGAAATACAAACATGGGCTACAAATAAGAGTCACCTATGTCACTGTAAATTTTTAAATAGCCATATTAAGTAATAAGATAAAATTAATTTTAGTAATACATTTTTATTCAATATATCCAAAATATTAATATGTGGTCAAATTTTTTAAAAGTAATGATGATACTTTATATTATTTGTTCAAAATAAGCCTTAAAATGTAATGTTTACTTTAAAACATAGCACTTATCAATTTCATTAGTTATATTTCAAGTGCTCAAAATTCATATACAGCTAGTGGCTATAATTCACTAAGCTGTGTAACTATGACACAGTTATATAAATGCTCTGAGTTATATTGTTCTAATCAATAAAACAGCAATAATATGCCTTGTAAATTTCTTAAAGGAATTAGAGGGGATTTTGAAGATGGCAGAGTAGAGAAAAGCGGTACTCCAAGTCGTACCTGGCTCAAGACCAAAGCACACAACTTAGGTGTACAGCTTCCCAAAGAGACAGCAAATATTATCACAGACAAAGGACATTTAATATAAAGTTGTACATCTGTTGCTGACATTAGTGCCACTCCTGGCTCCCCGCTTCTTCTAAGAGGGGCTGGAAAGAGATTGGGTCACTTCAAAATCACACAGTAGAGATCCCACAGCTGAGAAATACTCACATCTCAATCAAGCAGCAGTGAATCTCAATCCACACACAGTCTACTCCTCCTCAGCCATAAAATTACTCCAACTCAAATGAGGAGACAAAAGCCCCAAACCAAGAAGGACAAATCTGAGAAGGACTTCAGGTCCCACCCTGTAGCATCTACACACATCAAAAAAAGAGAGAAGTCCCAGAATAAATAAGATAATTACACACAAAAGGATATTCATATAAAGAGGTAGGGAGGGCTGGGGATGTGGCTCAAGCGGTAGTGTGCTCGCCTGGCATGCGTGCAGACCGGGTTTGATCCTCAGCACCATATACAAACAAAGATGTTGTGTCCACGGAAAACTAAAAAATAAATATTAAAAAATTCTCTCTCTCTCTCAAAAAAAACAAAAAAGAGGTAGGGAAATCCACCTCAACTGATGCGCAAGTTGAAAACCTCTGAAAACATGAGGAAACAGACAAACAAAATCTCTCCCCAAAATCCACAATCCCCCAACAAAGGATCCCACTGATAATGAGATGGATGAAATCCCAGCAAAAGATTATAAAAAAACTGACTATTAAAATGTTCAGTGATCTAAAAGAAGACCTAAGGAAGGAATTAAGAGAGCAGTTATAGGAACACAGCACTGAGGAAAGTCCAGATGAGAGAAACTTTATGGTATAAGCAGGCAAACACAAGCTGCTAGCACAATCAAACACAATTAGAGGAGATGAAAGACCACTTTAATTAATAAATAGAAACAATGAAAAGAAACCAAGAAGAACTCCTAGAAATGAAAGACATGATTAATCAAATTAAAATTTCACTTGAAGGTATCACTAACATATTAGAATGCATAGAAAATAAAACCTCAGACCTTGAAGACAGGCTAGATGATCTTGAGTACACAGAATGAATAAAGGGGAAAAAATATAGACTATGACCAGAATATACAAGAACTCTGAGACAACATTAAAAAAACCAAACCTGAGAATCATTGGGATATAGAGAACACAAAGATACAAACTAAAGACATAAAGAACATTTTCAATGAGATAGTTACAAAAAACTTTTCCCATATCAGAAATCAGATATACATCTAAATACAAGAGGCTTACAGGACTCTAAATAGACCTATTTAAATGAAAAGTTCATTACAACATATTATAGTCAAAATGCCTAACGTAGAAAATAAGGGAAGAATATTAAAAGCTGCAAGAGAAAAACATCAGGTCATATTTAGAGACAAACCAATAAAGCTCACTTCTGGTTTCTCAGTCCACATCCTAAAATCAAGAAGGGCCTGGAATGAGAAAATCCAAGCCCTAAAACAAAGTAACTGCCAGCCATGGTTATTATATACAGTAAAGTTCACTTTTAAATTCCAGAGGTACATAAAACCTTTCCATGACAGAAATAAACTAAAAGAAATTATAAGCACCAATCTAGCATTATAAAGAATATTCAAACTGCACACAAAGGAACTAAAAGACAATTCCCAAAGCTCCCAGAGGATGTTAAGTAAAGTAATAACCCACCAAATGATAATCAAGACAGGATAAAATACAGCAAAATATAAAAATGGCAGGAAACCACAAACACATATCCATACTAATGTTGAATGTTAATGGTCTCAACTCCCCAACTAAAAGACACAGATTAGCAGAATGGATCAAAACAGTATGCTATTTACAAGAGACTCATCTTATAGGCAAAGACATCCACAGGTAAAAGGAAGGCAAAAAATATGTCATGCATACCTACCACTAAAACAAGCCAGAGTAGCTATTCTCTTACCTGACAAAGCCGATTTCAAGCAAATATTAATCTGAAAAGACAAAGAATGCAACTACAACCTAGAAAGGGAATTATCCAACAAGAAGAGATAATGATCTTACACAATGCCCCACAAGTTAATACAGCCAATTAAATTTTCAAACACTTTTTAAATAAAATAAAAACTCCATGAAACTCAATAAATCTCGCATAGACTCCAACACAATAATATTGGGTAATTTCAACACACCCTTATTACCAACAGACAGGCCATCAAAATACAAAATTAATAAAGATATCTGCAACCTAAATAATACTCTAAATCAAATGGACCTAATATATCTTTATACTATTCAATCCCAAAACTGTTGAATTCATGTTCTTCTCAGCTACACATGGAACTTTTTCTAAAATACATCATATTCTAGGCCACAAAACAAGTCTTAGCAATTATTTTTTAAAAATCAACATAATTCTATGTATCTTATCAGATCATAATGGACTAATGCTACAAATCCGCAGCTTTGTGGTAGAGCTCAGTGGTAGAGCACTTGTCTAGCATGTGTGAGACACTGGGTTTGATTCTCAGGACTGTGTATAAATAAACAAATGTTTAAAAAGAACCATCAAAAACTTTTAAAAAGAAAAATAATAGAAACTACATAAACACATGGAGATTGAATAATATTCTCTTAAATGAAGGGTGTATCAAAAAAGAAATGAGAAATAAAGAAATTCTTAGAAATAAATAAGAACAGAGATATAACATAACAAAATTCCTGGGACACTATGAAAGAAGTTCTAACAGGCAAATTTATAGCACTGAATGCCTATATTAAAAAATTAGAGAGATCCCTAATAAATAAGATTATGTTCCACCTGAAGGCCTTAGAAAAAGAACAAATTCCAAAATCAGTAGAATATAGGAAATAATTAAGATCAGAGCCAAAATCAATGAAATTGAGAATAAAAAAATCAATACATAGGATAAATGTAACAAAGAGTTGGTTCATTGATAATATAAATAAGGTGGACATACCTTTAATCAAACTAACCAAAAGAAAAGAGTGTGAAGACCCAAATCAACAAGAACAGATATGAAAAAGGAAATATCACCACAGACCCTTCTGAAATCCAAAGGATTATCAGAATCCATTTTGAAATCTATATTCCAATAAATTGGAAAATCTGGAAGACACTAACAAATTTCTAAGCCCATATGACCTGCTCAAATTGAATTATAAAGATACAGAAAGCCCAAACAGACCAATATCAAATAATGAGATTGAAATAACAATTAAAAGCCTCCTGAAAGAGAAAAGCCCAGAAACAGACGGATTCTTAGCTGACTTCTACCAAACTTTTACAGAAGAACTAGCACCAGTCTTTCTAAAATTATTTCATGAAATTGAAAGGGAAGGAACACTCCAAAATATATTATATGAAGTAAAACAAGAGAAAGATGCAATTTCTTTCCTCAGTATTCAAGAATTTTCATTGTAAAGCTCTTTAGCTCCTTAGTTAGTTTAATTCCCAAGTATTAATTTTTTTGAGGTTATTGTAATGGGATGGTTTTCCTGATTTCTTCCTCAGCTGAATCAACTGTTGGAGTATAGGAAAACGATTGATTTATGGGAGTTGATCTTGTGTCCTGCTACTTTGCTAAACTCATAACTCTAGAAGTCTTCTGGTATAGTTTTTTGGGTTTTCTAGATATAGTGTCAACAGACTAACATAGTTTGTCTTTTTCTTTTCCTATTTGTATCCCTTTGATTTCCTTTTCTTGCCAAATCACTTTGGATACAAATAGGAAAAGAAATTGAAGAAAACCTTAAAATATGGAAACACATCCCATGCTCCTAGATAGACAGAGTCAATATTATAAAAATGACCATACTCCAAAAGCAATATACAGATTCAATGCAATAAAAATACCAATAACATTCTTCACAGGATTAGCAAAAATGATTCTTAAATTCATTTGGAAGATTAAGAAACCCAGAAGAGCCAAAGCAATACTAAGCAAGAAAAGCAAAAACAGGAGGCTTCACAATACCTGATCTGAAATTATACTAAAGAACATTAGTAAAAACGAAAACAAAAACACCATAGTATTGGCATAAAAATAGACATAATGACCAATGCAACATAGAAGACACAGAGACGAATCCGCATACCAAAAGCTATCTAATATTTGACAAGCATGCCAAAAATTTATTTTGGAGAAAAGACAATCTTTTTAACAAATGGTGCTAGGATAACTGGATAGAGTAGAAAATGAAACTAGATCCTTATCTCTAAACCTTCACAAAATGTATCAAATGTACCTCAAATCAAAATGTATCAAAGATTTAGGAATTAGACCAGAAGTCTTACAACATAGAAGAAAACATAAGGTTAATGCTTTATCATATAGGTGCTGGCACTGAGTGCCTTAACAAGACCCCCAAAGTACAAAAAACAAAACCAAGAATCAATATGTGAGATACCATCAAACTAAAAAGCTTCTGTACAGCAGAGGAAATAATTAAGAGCATCGAGAGAGATCCTAAGAATGGGAGAAAATCTTGGCCAGATACTCCTCCAATTGGAGATTAACACCCAGACTATATGAAGAATTCAAAAACCTTAATATCAAAAAAAACCTGATCAATAAATAAGCAAAAGAACTAAGTAGAAACTTCTCAAAAGAAGAAACACAAACAGCCAACAAACATATGAAAAAAATGTTCAACGTCTTTAGCAATCAGGGAAATTCAAACTGAAAACACATTAAGATTTTCTCTTACTCCAGTCAGAATAGCAATGATCAAGAATACAAACAATAATAAATGCAGGTGATGTTGTGGGGGAAAAGGTATACTTATACATTGTTAGCAGGACTGCAGACTAATTCAACCACTCTGGAAAGCACTATGAAGAATCCCCAAAAAACTAGAAATAGAACCACCATATGACCCAGTTATCCCACTCCTTGATATTTTCCCAAAATATCTAAAATTGGAGTGCTACCATGATGACAGCAACTCAAAATTTATTGCAGCACAATTCACAACAGATAAATTACGGAATCAACTCAGGTACCCATCAGTAGATGAATGGATTAAAAAAACTGTGATTGATTTTATATACATATTATATATATAAATGTATATACATATATATATATAAATAAGTACTGTGAGATACACACACACACACACACACACACACACACACACAAAATTAAGTTCTACTCAGCCATAAAGAAGAATGAAATTATGGCATCTGCTAGTAAAAGGATAGAAATGGAGAATATCATGCTAAGTGAAATAAGCCAAAGTCCAAAACTCAAAGGTCAAATGTTTGCTCTCATATGCAGAAGCTAGAGTAAAATAAAAGAAAGGTGGAACACTGGATTGTATAACATAAAGATATAGGGGAATATCCGTAATGTAGAAGGAGATCAAGAGACAGACTTGGTGGCACATGCCTATAAACCCAATGGCTTGGAAGGCTAAGGCAGGAGGATCATGAGTTCAAAGACAGGCTCAGCCACAGAAAGGCACTAAGCAACTCAATGAGACTCTGTCTCTAAATAAAATACAAAGCAGGGTTGAGGATGTGGCTCAGTGGCTGAATGCCCCTGAGTTCAATCCCCTGAACCCTGCACCCCGCCAAAAAAGAGAGAGAGAGAGAGAGAGAGAGAGACAGACAGACAGACAGACAGACAGACAGACAAAGTGCAGGGATAGATAAGGGGAGGCAATGCAGAATGAATTCTTTAAAAGTCATGTTATGTGAGCTGGGGTTGTAGCTCAGTGGTAGGATCCTCAGCACTATATATATATATATATATATATATATATATATATCTGTAAAGGTATCGTGTCCACCTACAACTAAATTTTTTTAAATCATGTTATGTGCATAGGTATTGTGTCCACCTACAACTAAAATTTTTTTAAAATCATGTTATATGCATATGTAAATATATCACAGAGAACTTCACCTTTATACATAGGTGGAAAGAACCAACCAAACATAAATCAAGAGACAAGTGAAAGGAAGTGTAGCAGATTAGAGGAAGGAATACGGGAGAGGGAAAGGAGAATGGGAAGGAAAAGTGGAAGGGATAAAGGAGTATTATAAATTGTGATCAAATTATATGCATTTATGAATTTGTAGAGATGAACCCAAACACTATGTATAACTACAAAATTCTAATAAAATAAAGAATTAGAAGTAACATATGTAATGTACTTTAGCATATTATGTGCCTACCACATAACAAAACTCAATATCCTCGTCATCCCTCATTATAATACAGTTTGAAGAAAATGTACCAGTGTGAGAAAGTTTAAATTCAAAGCTGAAAAAAGTAAAGGAGAAAGATTAAAAAGTCGTCAAAATGAGATTAAAAATATTTTTAAAGCAATGAACTATTATCTATGCAAAATAAAAGCAAATAAAAACCACATTTTCCAAAATTGTGAAAAATGACAAAATAAGATTGTTAAAACTAGAGGTATGGTGGTTTTTTAAGCAAATTTTCTTTCTTGATTATTGGTTGTCATGCAAGGTGACTAGGCTAATGAGTGGCACAGAAATGGCATTTGGGGATACTAAAAATCCTTATATATAATCTACAAAGACTATATTACACATATTGATAACTGAGCATTCACTGTATAATATATAACAATCAATTTTTTCAAATAATTGTTAAAAGTATATTTTTCATTCATTTATATAAGAAATCAAAATGCAATACAAAAAATATATAAAACATACCTCTGATAAAAATGTTTGGGCCGATTTCTGAGCTCCTACATGGAGCAGATATTCATATACATAGAGTGCTAACCTGGAAAATGAATAAAACATTTATTGAGAAGAGAAATATGTAAAATTCACTCTTTAAATAATGAACATCTTTCCATTCCACAGCAAAAATATTTTATATACTAACAAACAGTGAAAGAAAATAAATCCTTCCTGTACAATTTTAATGGGAATTTATACATTTATGTTCAGAAAGAATTTAAACTAATTAAAACAGCAAAAAATGAAAAAGACAAATATATCTTGTGGGGTAAAGAAATATCTAAATATGGATTTTTCTCTTTAATCATCTCACTTATCAAAACCTTACTGCTCATTCTATACTTAATAATTTATAGATAAACATTAATAAGCTCTTAAAGTAAAATTCTTTTATTGGTAAAACAAATAAATTAAGTTATTTCACTTTTCCAACAACTTATTTCCTTCCATCTTTACAGTAAATACTAATGTAAACCCTAGCTGTGTGCAGAACCATATGCCAAAATTTGTGTTGAATTTCCACTTTTTTAGCAATTTCTCCTTATTGTTCAGATATGATTGTTAGATCAATTAATTTTTTAGTCTATAACACATTCAAATTCATTAAAAAAACTACAGCATTATGTAAATTTCAAAAATAACATCATATTAAGTGTGTGGGCATTTACGGCTTAAAGGTTAATACAAAATTACATATAAATTTATTGCTCAAATATATAATATTGAGTGCGTAGTATACACTTACACTATTCACTATCTTGTGGATTCAGTGTTTTTAAGCTACACCATGTGGCTCAATTTCAGTTGAGCTGTTAAAATATTATTCATAAACCCAAATTAGTCTGAGGCAGTATTTTTAATGATATCTTGGACGGATGCCCAGATAGCTCACAACAGTTCAGTATCTGCTACACTATATTTACCAATATTGGGTTGGGTTTACAGTAAACAATACAATGTAACAATAACCACAATTCTGTATACTGCACCACTACTCTTGCCAAGCAAATTTTTGATTGTTAAAGATTGATGGCATTTGCAAAAGTGATAATGTTCTTCATTTTCATGACAACATATCATGCATCTGTTACACAAAGAAACCCTGTGCAAAATAAGGTGCTCTGTCCATGTAATTCTTTCCTCATTCATTTTCCCATTTCTTTTCAAATTCAATAACATTTCCTAGGTCAGTACTTCTCAGCTTTTTTCCCTGCCCTAACACATACGATATGGTTTTTGCTGTTTTCAGAAGCTATGTCTCCCAGTGGAAGTGACTCATCCTCAGAGTGCATCAGAAAGGAGACAAGAATCTGAATGCCCCTGTAGTTTCAAACAAATATTTCTGCTAGTAATTCTTGGCACACATTCTTCAGATATATACCACACACCTGCCTCTCCACTAACCATTCCCACCCTATCATCCTATTCACTGACCATCATGGCAAATTTTACTGGGAAAGAAAAAATTGTAAAATCTTCCTGACTAGACTGTAAAGCCTCAAAATTGCCTGCCAGTGGCAGTGCTGCCCTACTGCCCAAGTGAGAAGAAACAACTTCAAGTAATTCCTTGCAGTTTGCAAAGCCTTGGGCCCAAAAACTAATCAATGGTTTTCACTACAGTAGGGGTCTATGTTAAAAACAAAACAATAAGGTTGTTACACCAAGTTTGGGAATTTGAAAATAAGAGACAGAACGAAGCATGATCACCATAATGGGCTGTGGGAAAGAGGACAAACATCAGAACAATTAAAGCATAGCACAATTATTGCTGTGTCCTTTCAATAAACCCCATTCCTTAAAGTCAAGTGAGTTACTTCTTACTTCTTTATAATTTGTAATCTCTTCCTTATGATAGTAAAGGCACTAATAAATTTATTCTATTTTTCCTATTTAAATAACAAAAATAATATCTAATTACAAGCAAAAAACATGGATTTTTCTCTTTAATCATGTCACTTATCAAAACCTTACTGCTCGTTCTATACTTAATAATTTATAAACATTAATAAGCTCTTTTATTGGTAAAACAAATGAATTAAGTAATTTCACTTTTCCAACAATTACAAATACAATTACAAGCAATAATCCCCACTTTCTTTCTCTCTGGATCTAGGCAGTGAGTCTTAAAGAGAAAAAAAAAATGTATTGGAAAAGGCTCAGAATCAATAGGGGAAAGGGTTTCAAATAACATGAGACTCTGAAGCACCCTCCCTGGGTGTGTGCCCACTCTGTTACCTTAGAATCTGTACTGTGGTAGCTCATCATTGCAGACAGGGTGATGGAATGGAACCAGACTAAGAAAATCTATCTATAATGCCACCTCATCTATCTATGTTTTGCAAGCTCCTCTGAACAAGATTAATGCTTCTAGATAGTTAGGACCTATCTTCCAAAAAGAATGGCAGGAAACAATGCATGGGTGAACACCTAATTAACTCTACTGCTGTGATGACTCCATAACATAACCAGCAATTCTCCAGTATTTTAATTATCAACTCTGTGCACAGAATTTCCCAAACTTATCCCTTGCACCTTATCCTCTGTCCCAAGTTCCAAATCTGCTTCTCCAAATTACTATGTGAAGTTTCTAACAAGATGTTTCTCTCTTAAAATTGACCATGTCCAAAATTAAATTCACTTTCTTTATGTTTTTATGGTACCTATGTTTACTTAGGCAAAATACATTTTCTCTGAATCTCAGTTTCCTCATTTGTCAAATGGAAAGAATAACACTTTCCTTGTATTACTGAAAGAATTAGTACATTAAATAATAACAATTATAATTTCAGTTATCCTACATACAATAATATATTACCAAGTGATGTAATGATTTCTAATGCCACAATTTCTCCCACATTCAACATTCCTTTCTGTCCCACTTCCTGCTCCTGAGGAACTCCACACAGCAATAGCAAGAGCTATCAGCTTCAGCTACAAATGCTATGTACTTATATTAGCTCCTCAAAACAAAAATCCTGAAGTCACCAGAAATCAGAATGTCCAGAAAGTTCTATAAGAAAAACCCTGAAGTAAAAGATACTATTTGAACACAAATGATTTCAGGAAAATGGAAAGTGACATTCTTCCATCCATGCAGTTAAATCAAAGCATGCTCCCTTATCCAGTGACATAAGATCACCAAACATAAGAAGGTAACATTTTATTTGGATTCAATTTCTACTAAAAAGGGAAAACTTTTAGATAAATATTGAATTTACTGATATTTAAATAGTATATACTTTTGAATTAATATTTCTTTTTCCTTTTTATGATCTTTAGAAATTAAAGTACTTTTGATAAAGTATAGCTAGTCAATCTAATAGCTTATAATATAATCTAAATACATAGAAAAATTAATAATCATATGGTGAGAGTTAATGGCAAAAAATAGACCCAGATCATCATCATCTTATCCTCTTTCTCCTCCTCTTCCTCCTCCTCCTCCTCCATGATTGTCACCACCACCACCACCATATTACATTTACTAAAGAAAAGGTATATCTGATTCATGGGTCATACATCTTCAAATTATCTTCATTTCATTCTATTTTGAACTGCTTATCAGTGATTGAGTTATCAAAATCATGGACAAAAATTTGAGAGAGAAAAAAACAAAGACAGAAATACAAAGTATATCTGATATAACTCAATAACTTCTTTATTCCCTGGTCACCACAGGTGCCTAAGCTTTAAAGGTAGATATAAAAATGAGAAGAATATAGAGAGGAGCCAAAAGGGAAGTCCACTGGGAGCTTCCTCTAAGTAATAATTACATTTGACTTATGCAAGTCATATACACTAAACTTACTGTCTTTCAATTACTCACACATGCACTCACAACTACACAGTACACAGAATGGAAAATCAACAATGATAAAATCCCACAATTCAAATTCTATCAATCTCCAGTCAAACAGAGCCAATCTCCTTCAACTAATCTTCAGTAATTCCAAATCTATAATTTTGATTTATAATTTAAAATGGAATAGTTCTACAGTCTAACCTTTTGCTCTATTAAAGGAAGAATGGGTAAATCCCACTTAATTTTATGTGACACATGACTATAACAAAAATGAGATTTGTTATATTTTAAATTTACAATTAAAAGAGGATTAGAGATGCATAAAATTTTTTTTAAATGTCAAACATTAAACAGCTGACTTCCCCTTCAAAAATCATATAAAATTAACACCAGCCTGCAAGGGACCCAGGCTCACAGTAGGCCCAGTCCACTCCTCCACCAGCTGGGCAGACACCCGCCAGATTCTAGCCTCTTGTGCAGGATTGCCGTTCCAACCAGCAGGCTACTCTAGGTCGAGCCCACAGGCCCACATCCATCCATGCCAACTTGCACAGGACCCAGGTCCAGGAAGCAGTAGAATACACTGAGCGACAACAGCAGGGTCTGGAAACCCAACATCAAGGTGAGGTACAAACAATCTGCACAGGTAATACAAGAATATAGGGAAAAAACTGTAATATCTCAGATCCACAATGCAAGAAAGGAAGACACATAGACAACATGAAAAACAAAGGAGGAAAGTGCCCCCAAACAAACCTGGACATTATAATATCAGAATCCATGAACAGTGAAGTTGATGAAATGTCAGAGGAGTTCAGAAGGTTCATAATTAAAATGACCTGTGAATTAAAGAATGACCTAAATGAGCAAATACGGGCAAAAATTGATCACTCCAACAAAGAGAAAAAAAAGAGCAAATAGAGGTATCAAAAGATTACTTCAAGAGAGAGATAGAGACTCTGAAAAACAAACAGTGAGATATCCTTGAAATGAAGGATACAATAAATCAAATTAAAAACTCAATAGAAAGCATAACCAACAGACTAGATCACTTGGAAGAAAGAACGTCAGATAATGAAGACAAAGTATACAATATGGAAAATAAAGTTAGTCACACCGTGAAGACAATAGGAAACCATGAACAGAACATCCAAAAATTATGGGACAGCATCAAAAGACCAAATCTAAGAGTTATTGGGATAGAGGAAAGCACAGAGTTTCAAACCAAAGTAATGCTCTCATCAGTGAGATAATATCAGAAAATTTCCCAAGCATGAAGAACGAATTGGAAAACCAAATACAAGAGGCTTACAGGACACCAGATGTACAAAATTACAACAGATCTACACCAAGGCACATTAGAATGAAAATGCCTACCATACAGAATAAGGATAGAATCTTAAAAGCCACAAGAGAGATGAATCAAATGACATAAAGGGGGAGACCAATTCGTATCTCAGAAGATTTTTCAACCCAGACCCTCAATGCCAGGAGACCTTGGAACAACATATACCTAGCTCTGAAAGAAAATGAATACCAACAAGAATCTTATATCCAGCAAAACTAAGCTTTAGATTTCATGATGACATGAAAACCTTCCATGATAAACAAAAGTTAAAAGAATTTACAACTAGAAAGCCTGCACTACAGAACATCCTCAGCAAAATATTCCAAGAAGAGGAAATGAAAAACAATAATGAAAATCAGCAGAAGGAGGTATTACACTAAAGGAAAATCTGATAAGAGGAGAAACCAAGTCACATTAAATACCAAAAATAAATAAAAAGGGCTAGGAATAAAAATCATGTCACAATAATATCCCTGAATGTTAATGACCTAAACTCACCAATCAAAAGACATAGACTAGCAGATTGGATAAAAAAAAAAAAGACCCAACAATATGCTGCCTCCAAGAGACTCATCTCATAGGAAAAGACATCCACAGACTGAAGGTGAAGGATTGGGAAAAATCATACCAATCACATGGACTACGGAAGCAAGCAGGGGTTGCTGTCCTCATATCAAATAAAGTAGACTTCAAACTAAAGTCAGTCAAAAAGGATAAAGAAGGATGCTACATAATGCTCAAGGGAACCATATACCAACAAGACTTAACAATTATAAATATATATGACCTAAATAATGAAGCATCTATGTTTATCAAACAAACTTCTCAAGTTCAAGAGTCAAACAGACCACAACACAATAATTTTGAGTAACTTTAACACACCTCTTTCATCACTAGATAGATCTTTGAAACAAAAGCTGAACAAAGAAACTACAGAACTCAATAATACAATCAATAACTTAGACTTAACTGACATATATAGAATATTTCATCTTTCAGCAAGAGAATACACTTTCTTCTCAGCAGCACATGGATCCTTCTCTAAAACAGACAATATACTACGCCACAAAGCAACTCTTAGAAAATACAAAAAAAGTAGAGATACTACCCTGCATTCTACCAGATCATAATGGAATGAAATTAGAAATCAATTATAAAATAAAAAATAAAATCCACTCCAACACCTGGAGACTAAATAATATGTTACTGAATGAACAGTGGGCTGAAGAAGACATCAAAGAGGAGATTTAAAAAATTTTAGAGGTGAATGAGAACACAGACACAACATATCAAAATCTCTGGGACACTATAAAAGCAGTTCTAAGAGGAAAGTTCATTGCATGGAGTTCATTACTTAAAAGAAGAAAAAGTCAACAAATAAATTACTTAATATTACATCTCAAAGTCCTAGAAAAAGAAGAACAAATCAATACTTAAAGCAGCAGAAGACAGGAAATAATTAAAATCAAAGCTGAAATCAATGAATTTGAAACAAAATAAATAATTTTTTAAATTGACAGAATAAAAAGGTGGTTCTTTGAAAAAATAAATAAAATTGACAAACCCTTAGCCATGCTAATGAAGAACAGGAGAGCAAAAACTCAAATCACTAATATACATGATGAAAAAGGAAATATCACAATAGACTCTACAGAAATACAGAAGATAACTAGAAATTATTTTGAAAACTTGTACTCCAATAAAATAGAAAATATCAAAGGCATCAACAAATTTCTAGAGTCATATAACTTGCTCAAATCGAATCAGGACGATATACACAATTTAAACAGATCGATTTCAAATGATGAAATAGCAGATGCCATCAAAAGTCTACCAACCAAGAAAATCCCAGGTCTGGATGGATCCACAGCCAAGTTCTACAAGACCTTTAAAGAAGAACTAATACCAATACTCTTCCATTTATTTCAGGAAATAGAAAAAGAGGCAGCAGTTCCAAACTCATTTTATGAGGTCAATATCACCTTATTCCAAAACCAGGCAAAGACACATAAAAAAAATAAAACTTCAGACCAATATCTCTAATGAACATAGATGCAAAAATTCTCAATAAAATTCTGGCAAATCAAATACAAAAACATATCAAAAAGATCATGCACCATTACAATCGAGTGGGATTCATCCCAGGGACATGAGGTTAGTTCAACATACAGAAATCAATAAATGTAATTCATCACATTAATAGACTCAAAGATAAGAATCACATGATCAGAGCTGGGGATGTGGCTCAAGCGGTAGCATGCTCACCTAGCATGCGTGGGGCGCTGGATTCGATCCTCAGCACCACATAAAAATAAAATAAAGATGTTGTGTCCACCAAAAACTAAAAAATAAATATTAAAAATATTCTCTCTCTCTCTCACTAAAAAAAAAAGAATCATATGATCATCTCAGTAGATGCAGAAAAAGCATTTGACAGTATACAGCACCACTTTATGCTTAAAACACTAGAAAAATTAGGGATAACAGGAACATATCTCAACAGCATAAAGGCTAGCTATGCTAAGCCCCAGGCCAACACCATTCTAAATGAGAAAAATTGAAGGCAACCCCTATCTTTCACCATGCACAAAACTCAACTCAAAATGGATCAAGGACTTAGGAATAAAACCAGAGACCCTGTGTCTAATAGAAGATAAAATAGGCCCTAATCTACTTCATCACATGAGATTAGACCCCAACTTCCTTAATAAGACTCCTGTGGTGCAAGAATTAAAATCAAGTATCCATAAATGGGATGGACTCAAACTAAAAAGTTTCTTCTCAGCAAAAGAAACAATCAGTGAGGTAAAAAGAGGGCCTACATCTTGGGAGCAAATATTTACCCCTCACACATCAGATAGAGCATTAATCTCTAGGGTATATAAAGAACTCAAAAAGCTAAGCACCAAAACAACAAATAACCCAATCAACAAATGGGCCAAGGACCTGAACAGATACTTCTCAGAAGATGATATACAATCAATCAACAAATATATGAAAAAATGTTCATCATCACTAGCAATTAGAGAAATGCAAATCAAAACCACTCTAGGATTTCATCTCACTCAAGTCAGAATGGCAGCTATTATGAAGATAAACAACAATAAGTGTTGTCGAGGATGTGGGGGAAAAGGTACACTCATACACTCTGGTGGACTGCAAATTGGTGCAGCCAATATGGAAAGCAGTATGGAGATTTCTTGGAAAATTGGGAATGGAACCTCCATTTGACCCAGGTATCCCTCTCCTCGGTCTATACCCAAAGGACTTAAAAACAGCATATACAGAGACATAGCAGCACAATTCACAATAGCTAAACTGTGGAACCAACCTAGATGCCCTTCAGTAGATGAATGGATTTTTTTAAATGTGGCATATATACACAATGGAATATTACTCATCAATAAAAGAGAATAAAATCATGACATTTGCAGGTAAATGGATGGAGTTAGAGAAGATAATGCTAAGTGAAGTTAGCCAATCCCAAATAACCAAATGCTGAATGTTTTCTTTGACATAAGGAGGCTGATTCATAGTGGGATAGGGAGTGGGAGAATGGGAGGAATATACAAACTCTAGATAGGGCAGAGGGGTGGGAGGGGAAGGAGGGGGCATGGGGTTATAAATGATGGTGGAATGTGGCAATCGTTATTATCCAAAGTACAAGTATGAAGATACGAATTGCTGTGAATATACTTTGTATACAACCAGAAAAATTAATAAATAAAACAACTTGGCTTTTTTACTTCTAAAAAAGATCAAATAAAATTAGAAAGCAATAAAGAACTGAGTAAATGGAATATGCAATTAAAGGAATGACAAAAGGCTAATATGCTAAATATTATTTATACACACACACATATATATATGTATATATGTATATATATACATATATAAAGTGTATAAAATGACATGCCAGAATATAATGACATTAATTTTAAAATAATGAACAAGGTATACAAGTGAAAAGTCAAATAAGAATGGTTACATACAGCCAATAAGCAATGCTAAGGAAGAATATTTGATCACCTAGTCATAAGAAATATTTCAAAACTTCACTAATGAATGTACCAGAGATTTTAAAACATTAAATAGTCATTCAGTGCCTATAAGGGTAAAATATGGAAATGTAAATGATGCAGTTTTTCAGGAAAATAACATCATGGCAAGGTGAGAAGATAAATTAGTAAGTAAAAAAGTGTAGAACAGGGTTAGTGTATATACCCATCTACATTACACATATATTCTTCCAGAGATATTTATACATACACAACACAAGTACCAGAGCCAGGTCACTACCATGCCTCTCACCTTTGTGGGACTATTTGAATTAAAATAGTATATTTTACTACAAGACTTTTTTTTTTAACCAGGGACTGGAAGCCTAGGATAAGAGGGAGATTTTGTTATAATATAACTTGTTTTTTGTTTATTTCCCCTGTGTTTACATAACCCATTTAAAAAGAAATAAACTGCTTTTAAAAATAAATAAATCTTTTATATTCTTTAACCAAATAATTTTTATTCTGAAATATTATTCTAAATAATTAATCTGAAATCCAAACTATTCATAATGATGCTTGTGGAAAAATCATAGCAGTAAAAAACTGGCAACCTAAATATCTGATAATGGAGGAGTTAAATAGTGATAAGTGTGTGTAACGTTACATTAAAAATTTAATCAAGAAATGTTCAAACCATTATTAAAATTAATAAGTACCAAATACATACAATGTGTATACAGAAGGAAATATGATTTACTGCTACTGGTAAAACATTAATAAAAATAAGAATTGAGAGATGAAATTCAACTAGGAGAGATGGGTCAGAAACTAAGTAAAACTAGTATGGCCTACTTAAGAGTAAAGGAAGACATCCCCATACCTCCCACAGAAGGCCTGAGGCAACTCTTATTATAGCACTGTCCTTTAACAGTCATAATGGTAGTTTTATGACTCCAGTAAAAGATTAAACGTTGTGCCACTCACAATAACTAAAATCGAAGGTATGTGTCTACATAAAAATGTTAAAACAAACAGATTTTCTGTAAATATTTTTTCCCCACTGTGTTTTGGTCAGGAATTGTTTTGAAAGAGGACAGCATTTAGAATTTTTTTTGGCAACTTTAGTTTTTTTATTTTTTTAATGACAATTGTATTTAATTATGGCATACAACATGATGTTTTGACACATGTATAAATTTTTGAATGGCTCGATCAAGCTGAAACACATAAAATCTACTCTCTTAACAATTTTCAAGTATTGTTATTAACTATAGTCACATATTATACAATAGGTCTCCTGAATTTATTCCTCCTAGCTGAATTTTTCTATCCTTTGACCAATATCTCCCAATTATCTTCACTCCCAGTCCCTGGTAATCAGTATTCTATTCTCTTGAGTTTGACTTTTTTAGATTCCACATATAGTGAGACCATGTGGTATTTATCTTTCTCTACCTGGCTTATTTTACTTAACATAAGGTCATCCAGATCATCCATGTTACTATCAATGACAGGATTTCCTTTTTTAAGGCTAAAGAGTACTCCATGTATTCTACATTTTCTTTATCCATTTCTCTACTGATGTACTTAATTGACTCCATATGTAGGCCATTGTGAATAATGCTGCAATTAACATAGAAATGCATATATCTCTTTAATACACTGATTTCATTTCCTATGGATATATGCCCAGTGGTAGAATTGCTAGATCACATGGTAATTCTTTCTGTAGTTTTTTGAGGAACCTTCATACTGTTTTCTTAATAGCTTTACTAATGCTGTACTAATTTACATTACCATCAACAGTGTACAAGTTCCCTATTCCCTTCATCCTTACCAATTCTTATCTTCTTTTTTTCTTTTCTTTTCTTTCTTTCTCTCAGGGGCTCTCAACTACTGAGCCACATCTCAGCCCTATTTTGTATTTTATTTAGATACAGGGTCTCACAGAGTTGCTTAGTGCCTCTCTTTTGCTGAGGCTGGCTCTGAACTTGTGATCCTCCTTCTTTAGCCTCCCAAGCTGCTGGGATTTCAGGTGTGCACTCCCGCATCCTGCTTCTCTTTTTCTTTTTTATAATGGCCATTCTAAAAGATGTGAGGTGACATCTCATTTTGGGCTGCTGTTGTTTCATTTTATTTTATTTCCTTTTAAAAATTATTTTAATTTTTTGTGGTACTAAGGATTAAATTCAGGGCTTTGTATATGCTAGATAAGCCCTCTACCACTAAGCTCAATTGACAGTACCCCCACTCTACCCCATTCCCATTTTATAAAATTTTGGGATGGGGTTCTAGCAATGTGGCTCTGTGGTAGAATGCTTGCTTGGCATGCCCAAGGCCCCAGGTCCAATTCCCAGCACATAAAGAAAAAAAAATTGAGATAGGGTCTTGCTAAAGTGCCCAGGCTGACCTCAAATTTATAATCCTCCTGCCTCAGCTAGGGATTACAGATAGGATAACAGCTTCAGTGTTTATTTGAGACAAGTTCTCACTTAATTGCTGAATCTGGCCTCAAACTTGTGATTCTCCTTTCTAAGCCTCCCAAGTCACTGGGATTATAGACATGTACCAATGTGTCCTTCATTGTGATTTTAATTTGCATTCCTCTCATAGTTAGTTATGCTGAGTATTTTTTAATGTACCTGTGGGTAATTCATATGCATTGTTTTCAGAAATATACAACCAGGTCCTTTGTTTATTTTTTAATCGGGTTGTTGTTTTGCTCTTGAATTGAGTTCCTTACATATTTTTAATGTTAAGCCTTTAGAAGATGTTTGATTTTCAAATATTTTATCCAATCCCATAGGTTATTTCTTCACTCTGTGTCGTTTCCTTTGCAAAAGATTTTTAGTTGTCTAGTTTCTAGTTGCCTGTGTTTGGGGGCCACATTCATAAAAGCATGGCTAAAACCTATGTCATGAAGATTCTCTCCTATGTTTTCTTCAAGTAGTTCTGTTTCAGGTGTTACATTTAAAGTCTGTGATTTTGAGTTCATTTTTGTAAATTCATTCTCTTGCATGCAGATATCCAATTTTCTCAGCAACATTTATTGAAGAGGCTGCTTTTTCCTGTTGTGTGTTCTTGGCATCTCTGTTGAAAATCAGTTGAACATAAATGTGTGGATTTATTTCTGGGTTCTCTATTATGTTCCAGGGGTCTAAGTGTCTGTTTTTAATGCCATCTATGCCATGATGTTTTGATTATTATAGCTGTATAGTATATTTTGAAGTCAGATAAGATGATGCTTCCAACTGTTCTTTTGCTCAAAATTGCTTTGAGTATTCAGGATCTTCTGTGATTCCATATAAACTTTAGAATTTTTTTCTTTTCCTGTGAATATGTCATTGGAATTTTGATATGAATTACATTGAATTTGTAGATTTGCTTTGAGTAGTTTGGATATGTTAGCAACATTAATTCTTCCCATCTCCCACACACAAATAAAGGTAAATACTGCTTATAGTTCAGAGCTAATTCTTCTCTCTTTCATTTACGTATATCAGATGTATGTATTCATATAATTCAGCTATATTTTGGCTAGGGATATAGTCCAGTGAGAGCACTTTCCTAACATGCATACATCTGCGTGCCACCAAACACACACACACACACACACACACACACACACACACACACGCATAAAGATATGTATGTCTGTATACATGGAAAAATGGCCTAATATTTAAAATCCATGAACCTAGAATATCATCCCATTATTTATGTCTTTTTTCAATTTTTTTCAATGTTTTACAATTAAAAGCCCAAAGGTTGTAGGCTACATAAAAATATTAAACCTCTTATATATTTTATTTTTGTCAGTTTGTTGTCTAAATTAGTCTTGATCAGTTTTGTGGTTTTTTCTTTTTTCCTTTTCAGTGAGGGGAAGACATTGAGATATTATTTATCTTTGAATATTAAAATGACCTATGTGAAACAAAAAATGTTAAGCCTTTATAAATAAGTGGATAAAAACAATAACAAGTGTTGGGGTTGTAGGTCAGTGGTAGCATGCTTACCTAGCACATGTGAGGCAATGGGTTCAATCCTCAGCACCACATAAAAATAAATAAATAAAATAATGGTACTATGTAAATCTACAACTTAAAAAAAATTTTAAAAAGACAATAATAGGGACTGGCGTTATGGCTCAGTGGTAGAGCACTCGCCTAGCATGTGCAAGGCGCTGGATTCGAGCCTCAGCACCACATAAAAATAAATAAATAAAATAAAGGTATTGTATCGAAAAGAACTAAAAAAAATTAAAAAATAAATAAAAAGGACAATAACAAACATCACAACCAATTTTAAAAAACAGAAAATGTTAAACAGCACTGGTAATCAGAGAAATACATTTTAAAGCAATATTGGAATTCAAATTCTTGCTTAAATATATAACATACAATGAAATGGATACTCAAACAACACTGATTGCAATTAACTAATACAATTTCTTATAAAATTACTTTGTCAATAAACAAATCAAGACCTTTCAAAAAGTTCACATATTCTGACTCAACAATTCCATTACCAGGCATCTAACCTAAATAAATTATTCTACAAGCAGAAAAAAGCACAAGGATTTTTTTAAGCAAAGAATATGTAGAACAATACAAGTAAATAAAAATGAAATTGTTTGAATTTACAATCAATATTCTGCATTAATTTTCATGTTTATAAATATAAGTGTGAATATAAATATATTCATTCAAAGAGCCAGGCACAGTGGTACACAGCTATAATCCCAGTGAATCAGGAAGCCAAGGCAGAAGGATAAGAAGTTCAGGCCAGCGTGGGCAACTTAGTGAAACCCTGTCTTAAAATAAAAAATTAAAAGGACTGGAGATTTGGCTCAGTGGTAAAGCACTCCTAGTAACTATCCATTCATCTAAAACTTCAGTGATGAAAACCCCTAGTAACCCACCTTTCCCCTTCAAAAAAAAAAGCCTAATTAAGGCAAATACTCAACTCTCAACTATCCTTGATTTTACGCCTGGGAAAGGGCACAGACCTTACTTCACTGAATTCTTTCTACAATTAAGTACCTAATTTGACTTTAAATTTCTTCCTCTGAACAAAATTATAGCAAATAAGGAACTATATAAGCAAGACACAAAAATGGAAGTTTTCTGAGACAGTATTGCTAATTTAAAAATGAGTCTACCAAATCACACATAAATAAAAGGTAAATACTGCCTATAGTTCAAAGCTAATTTCTAAATTTCTACATACATATATGTGTGTATATAATTAGGTAAAATAAATCATTATTTCACAAAAGTCAGTTAATAAAAAACAGTCTAATTTTTAAAATCTTAAATTACAAAACAGTTAAAGTGGATGACTTTACATCATAGAAAAGATTTATAACACTATGAACACAAGTCATCAAGAATCTCCTTTATATTATGCACACTAGTTATAATAACATGATTCAATAATTAAATGACTTTTCAGGAAAATATACAAGATGTGCCATTGGTAGATACCATTTAATTATGCCTCAGTATTCTTTTGAGATGGAGTTTTGCACTATGAATAAATACCATTAGGTAAGTGGCTATGTACTGAAAAGTCCAACTACCAACAACTGGCCATATCTATCAACAGAACCATATAATATCTTATACCTATTCTTCATTTAGGTCTTGTGAAAGCCTATTTTAAAACCTGTCTTTTTTAATCTATTCTTTTAATATTCCAAAATGATGTAGTGTTGAAAGCCAGAATGAGTAGCCATTTAATACGGGAAAACATCCATCCATCTAAAATTTCAGTAACAACAAATGATTTTGTTTGTACTTTACCATCTTTTGTTTAGCAAGGAAAAAGCAAATGATTCAAATAAACAGAAATTTGCAAATCAATGATTCACTTTTTTTGGAGGGGGGTGCCTAATAACTATATATACAAAGGTAGAGAAGAGGTAGGGTAGAAAAATAGCCTCAAAAAACAGCTGTTTTAATTTCTTTTGAACTTAAACTCCTCAATCACTTTTTAAATGTCTGATTTCTCTCTATTTCTCTCCCTCTATAGCACCTGAAAAAATAGGTATGGAATAAATATGTTTAAATGAATGAATAACTCTTAGATCAGGCATAAGGGACTTGTAGAATCTTTGGGTACTTCCATTAAAGCATGCAAGACAGAAGTATATGATTTCCTCTTAGAGGAAATACCTATTTAGATACCTATTTTAGCATAGCATCATCCATCCCCTTGGAAGCCTTAAAATTTGGCTTCTCACTAAATTTCTATACTGTTGCACAACATGGAAGTTTCCAAAACAATTTCTTCACACTAATTCCTAACCCCTATATACAAATAATAATTTTTGAAAAAAGATATACATTGAACTACATAATTGTGTAGGGTAAATTTTAGGTGTTTTATTTGCTTTTTATTTTTTTCTTTTACTTATATACAACATTAGGATTCATTTTGAAATAATTATAAAGGTATGTAATATAATATTCTCACTCCTTGTGCTTCCCTTTTCTCTCCCCCTATTCCCTTCCCTCGACTGATCTTTCTGCTCTTTTCTTAGGTATATTTTTAATTAGTGCCTTGTGGAAATACATAAAGATGAGATTCACTGTGGTATACGTACATAGGAAAGTTAGGTTAGATTCATTCCACTGTTCTTTCTTTATCCCATCCTTCTTCCCTCCCCCTCAATTCCCTTCTGTACTTCACTAAACCTTCCCCTGCTTTGATAGAACACACACACACACACACACACACACACACACACACACACACACACACCACTGCTTTTCTTTTTTTAATAAAAAGATCCTCAAAAGGTACTAGCCTCCCTCTCCTTCTTATTTCCTCTTAAAAGGAAATAAAGCAAAGAAAGAAAATAAACTTTAAAAGGATGGTAGAGAGCTAAGGGAGGGATATTTTGAAAGGATGGCTTACCTATTGTCATTTAGCATTGATAAATAATAGGTATCCAAATTCTTGTATCTGAATTCCACTTCCTATCTTTCAACTGTAAACCCAGTACTTGTGACAAGAGAAGCCTCAGATATAGAGAATTTAGAACAGATTAAATCGCCTAAGGATCTTACAAGACATGTTGGATATAACAAAGAGACCTCTCTTATTCCTGAGGCACTGTACAATTCCAGGGTTGACTGACACATATCAGTGACCACATGTGACTCCTAGGTGATAAAATGCCAATAGTTAGCTGGATCACAACTAGCTAAAGAGTAGCAAGGAGCATTTGGCAGCCACTGAGCGGCTACTCATGGGACTGTAAGCAGTTATTAGCAGTGAAACTAGATCAGCCTGATCAAATGTTTAACAGCGCTTACAACCTGGTGTTAAGGAGGTGTGAAAAATTAGAAATCTGTTTCTAACATTGTCTTTGTAAAGTTCCTCGTCATTAACAGTTAGGCTAAGAAAACAGACTCAGAGTGTCAAAAAATTGTATATAAAACCACTCAGTAATACTAATACACAGCCTTTATTTTACTTGCAACATCTATTTCTTTATAGTTCCATATCAGTTTGAAGAAATAGACAACATATGCATCTAGATATTGAGAATGCTAAATTGAACATTAACAATTTTGAACAAGAGTAATTGTATCAGTTAATGTAGGGACATCAATGAAAAATTAGATGGATTGATGGACATGAAAAAATTGTTTTGCTGATATTTCATTGATCTTTGTCATATAAACAAGTAATGCTGGGAGTAAGAGTCTGGAAATAAATGATTTGGTATACCCAGAAATAGAAACATTTGCCTCATGCAGACAAGTAAATTCAAAGTTATAGTATTTACTCTCAATCTCAGAAAACTGAAAAGTGCAAGGATATAAAAATGAGAATTAACTTAAAGAAAAATTATATCAACAGTTTGTAGGAATACAGTTATTCACAGAATTTAATAAAAATATTCCATACAATCTTCAAGCTAAGCGTGTATACATTGGAAATCCTATACTGAGTTCACTTAATAATAGTACTTACACAATTCAAACTGAAGATTTACACTTTTCATTCAGGCTCCCACTGCCTAGGGAATCTTGATATACACAGTCTAAGTCACAGTTTGCTTTCTGTGTTATCCTCAGAGGGCAGATCACCCTTTATATTCATCCAAACACTAGTAGAGTCATTATACTTTTTCACAAACCTTGGATATCCTTCCATACTCTTTTGCAATATTATAACTTCAAAATGAACACCAGACACCAGATTTCCACTTACACCATGGAGGAGTAAGTGGGACCCTACTTGCCTTCCTGCTAAGACTAGTATAATATACAAAATAACTGATTTTAGACACTCAACAATAGGCAGTGCAGGCCTGTAATACTTGAGAAAAAGGGAACAAACTAGGTTAAGCCCAATCTTAGCTTTCTGCCTCAAGGCACATTCCAGAACACAGTGCAGGGAGGGAAAAACCCCAAATCAGAAGAGTAGTCTCTTGAGTTGGGATCAAGGTAATCATATCTGGAGGCAGCTGGGCTTTATGGGGCAGAATACCAGGAAGGAAGAAGTTACACAGAAAGAAAGCTCCAACAATCTGCACAGGGGTCCTTTTACACACCAGAACAGACAAAGAACAATTGCTCATACAGTGATGGGAAACCACTGAGGAGCCAGAGCAGAAACACTTCAATGAATACCAAGAGTATTCAGGAGAGACTCTTGGAGTCACATTTCAGAGGCTAAATAATCCTAAAGTAAAAGCTATTATAAATTCTCCCTCAAAATGGTGGGTAATTTCACCAGATGCTCTGGCAAATGCCTGTAATTCCAGTGGTTTCAGAGGCCGAGGCAGGAGGATCCCAAGTTCAAAGCCAGCCTCAGCAATTCAGCAAAGTCCTAAGCAACTTAGGAAGGCTCTATCTCTAAATAAAATATTTTTAAAAGGGAGAGGGTTGTGGGGCAGGGGGTGGCAGGGGATGTGGTTCAGTGATTAAGTACCTCTGGGTTCAGTTCCCAGTACAAAAAAAAAAAAAAAAAACATTAAAAATAGTGGGTAATTTAACAACCCAAACCATAATTTTAACAATATGTATAAATGTAACCAGATTAATATGGCTGAAAGGTAGCTTTAAATAAAGTAATTCCTTGCCTCTCAAAAAGTAATAGCATAATATAAAGTCAAAGATACTAAAATAACTTCTAGGTGAGTGAAAGACCTGGTCAAATTACTAAAATTCTATACTGAACTGTTACCTCTTCAAGGAGAACATGAAGCACTAACAGAAACCATTATCATGACAAAAAATTTTGTTATCATATTTTCATATTGCATATTTTTATCCTATGACACTCTGAAGAGTTCAGTTTTCTATCAGGTTCTTTTTTAATGAGGATGGACATACTATAATTCATAAGTGAATAAACAATAACAATATGTATCATCTCAAAAAAATGTGGCAAATTAAAATTAAGAAGCATATTTTTATGTAACAGAAGTAAGATCACTTCTTATTTAATTTATGGAATTATCTTAACATGAAGAAAATAAAGAAGCATATTTACTTAATTTGTTAAGAAGCCATCATTCCTTAAATGTCTTTCATCTCATCACCAAGGACATAAAACCCTAAAGGTTCTATCTTAAATTTTGAAATGAGATCAATAGAAGGAGAAATGGTTCACTTATTGAGTTCAAGCAATGGCAATATGTCCTAGATGAATTATTTTATCAAAGGATGCTTGTAGTTATATTTATAGCCAATGAAACGGATATAGCTTCCCCACCTGAGAGAATAATACCATAACTGGTAATAAATTACTTTTACCAAATTGAAAAACACATTTCCTTCCCACTTTATGCTGGGATGACACATGGATTTCAAGATTTATCTAAGATCAAATACTATTGATAGAAATTTCCTAAGAGCTAAATGAAAACCAATAAACACAATGCATCAATTTGTTACTATTCAATAAAACCAGGCTAAAGATAGAGGTCATACAGAGGTTGCAAGGAAAGAAAAACAAAGTCTTCAAATAAATTTTCATTTATTAATTTTACAACAGTATGAAAATTTCTTCATGCATTCCAACATTAATAGCAAAGATACAACCACTAAGCAAAAATCTTAAGTAGCTTAAAAATGATTAGGCTGTAAGTCTGCTAAGAAACCATGAGCAGAACATCCAAGAATTATGGGATAATATTAAAAGACCAAACTTAAGAGTCATTGGGATACAGGAAGGCACAGAGCTCCAAACAAAAGGAATAAACAATCAATTCAGTGAAATAATAGGAGAAAACTTCCCAGACTTGAAGATTGAGACAGAATCCCAAATCCTAGAAGCCTACAGGACGCTGAATGTGCAAAATCATAAGAGATCCACACCTAGACACATTATAATGAAGATGTCCAACATACAGAATAAGGAGAGAATTTTAAAAGCTACAAGAGAAAGAAAGCAGATTACATTTAGGGGTAAACCAATCAGGATAACAGCTGATCTCTCAACACAGACTCTGAAAGCTAGAAGTTCCTGAAATAACATATTTCAAACACTGAAAGAAAATGGGTTCCAAACAAGAATCGTGTATCTGGCGAAATTAAACTTCAGGATGGAAGATGAAATTAAAACCTTCCACGATAAACAAAAGTTAAAAGAATTCACAGCTAGAAAACCATCTCTTCAAAAAATCCTTGGCAAAACATTACAGGAAGAGGAAATGGAAAATAACATTGAAAACCAACAGGGGGAGGTAGGACAGTAAAGGGGGGAAAGTAGTCAAAGAGGAAAACAAATCAGGTTTAGTAACATTAATAAACAAATATGGCTGGAAGAACAAACCATATCTCAATAATAACCCTAAATGTGAATGGCTTAAACTCACCAATTAAGAGACACAGGCTAGTTGAATGGATCACAAAACAAGACCCAACAATATGCTGCCTACAGGAGACGCATCTGATAGGAAAAGATATACATAGACTGAAGGTGAAAGGTTGGGAAAAATCATACCACTCATGGACTGCGGAAACAAGCAGGAGTGTCCATACTCATATCTAATAAAATAGATTTCAAGCCAAAGTTAATCAAAAGGGATAAAGAAGGACACTTCATACTGCTCAAGGGAACCATACACCAACAAGACATAACAATCATAAATATATGTGCCCCAAATAATGGTGCAGCTATGTTCCTCAAGCAAACTCTTCTCAAGTTCAAGAGTCTAATAGACCACCATACAATAATCATGGGAGACTTCAACACACCTCTCTCACCACTGGACAGATCTTCCAAACAAAAGTTAAATAAGGAAACTATAGAACTCAATAACACAATTAACAACCTAGACTTAATTGACATATATAGACTATACCACCCAACATCAAGTAGCTACACTTTTTTCTCAGCAGCACATGGAACCTTCTCAAAAATAGATCATATATTATGTCACAGGGCAACTCTTAGACAATATAAAGGAGTAGAGATAATACCATGCATCTTATCTGATCATAATGGAATGAAACTGAAAATCAATGATAAAAGAAGGAAGGAAAAATCATGCATCACTTAGAGAATGAACAATAGGTTACTGAATGATCAATGGGTTTTAGAAGACATCAAGGAGGAAATTAAAAACTTCTTAGAGTTAAATGAAAACACAGACACAACATATCAGAATCTATGAGACACACTGAAAGCAGTTCTAAGAGGAAAATTCATTGCTTGGAGTTCATTCCTTAAAAAAAGAAAAAACCAACAAATAAATGATCTCATACTTCATCTCAAAATCCTAGAAAAAGAAGAGCAAAACAACAGCAAAAGAAGTAGAAGGCAAGAAATAATTAAAATCAGAGCTGAAATTAATGAAATCGAAACAAAAGAAACAATTGAAAAAATTGACAAAACTAAAACTTGGTTCTTTGAAAAAATAAATAAAATCAACAGGCCCTTAGCCATGCTAACGAAGAGAAGAAGAGAGAGAACCCAAATTACTAGCATACGGGATGAAAAAGGCAATATCACAACAGACACTTCAGAAATACAGAAGATAATCAGAAATTATTTTGAATCCTTATACTCCAATAAAATAGAAGATAGTGAAGGCATAGATAAATTTCTTAAGTCTTATGATCTGCCCAGATTGAGTCAGGAGGATATAGACAACCTAAACAGACCATTAACAATAGAGGAAATAGAAGAAATCATCAAAAGACTGCCAACTAAGAAAAGCCCAGGACCGGATGGGTATACAGCAGAGTTTTACAAAACCTTTAAAGAGGAACTAACACCAATACTTTTCAAGCTATTTCAGGAAATAGAAAAAGAGGGAGAACTTCCAAATACATTCTACGAGGCCAACATCACCCTGATGCCTAAACCAGACAAAGACACTTCAAAGAAAGAAAACTACACACCAATATCTCTAATGACCCTAGATGCAAAAATCCTCAATAAAATTCTGGCGAATCAGAATCAAAAACATATCAAAAAAAAGTATACACCATGATCAAGTAGGATTCATCAATAGACTTAAAAATAAGAACCATATGATCATCTCGATAGATGCAGAAAAAGCATTCGACAAAGTACAGCATCCCTTTATGTTTAAAACTCTAGAAAAATTAGGGATAACAGGATCATACCTCAACATTGTAAAAGCAATCTATGATGCTGGCCTCAATGTTGAGGCCAGCATCATTCTGAATGGAGAAAAATTGAAGGCATTCCCTCTAAGATCTGGTACAAGACAGGGATGCCCTCTCTCACCACTTCTGTTCAACATAGTCCTCGAAACACTGGCCAGAGCAATTAGACAGACGAAAGAAATTAAAGGCATAAAAATAGGAAAAGAAGAACTTAAATTATCACTATTTGCAGATGACATGATTCTATACCTAGCAGACCCAAAAGGGTCTACAAAGAAACTATTAGAGCTAATAAATGAATTCAGCAAAGTGGCAGGATATAAGATCAACACGCATAAATCAAATGCATTCCTGTATATCAGCAACAAATCCTCTGAAACGGAAATGAGGACAACTACCCCATTCACAATATCCCCCCAAAAAATAAAATACCTGGGAATCAACCTAACAAAAGAGGTGAAAGACTTATACAATGAAAACTACAGAACCCTAAAGAAAGATATTGAAGAAGACCTTAGAAGATGGAAAAATATACCCTGTTCATGGATAGGCAGAACTAACATCATCAAAATGGCAATATTACCAAACGTCCTCTACAAGTTCAATGCAATGCCAATCGAAATCCCAACAGCATTTCTTGTAGAAATAGATAAAACAATCATGAAATTCATATGGAATAACAAAAGACCCAGAATAGCAAAAACAATACTAAGCAGGAAGTGTGAATCTGGCGGTATAGCGATACCAGACCTCAAACCATACTACAGAGCAACAGTAACAAAAACAGCATGGTACTGGTACCAAAACAGGCGGGTGGACCAATGGTACAGAATAGAGGACACAGTAACCAATCCACAAAACTACAACTATCTTATATTTGATAAAGGAGCTAAATGCATGCAATGGAGGAAGGATAGCATCTTCAACAAATGGTGCTGGGAAAACTGGAAATCCATTTGCATCAAAATGAATCTGAATCCCTTTCTCTTGCCAGCCACAAAAGTTAACTCAAAATGGATCAAGGAGCTTGATATTAAATCAGAGACAGGGCATCTGATAGAAGAAAAAGTTGGCTATGATCTACATACTGTGGGGTCGGGCTCCAAATTCCTCAATAGGACACCCATAGCGCAAGAGTTAACAACTAGAATCAACACATGGGACTTACTCAAACTAAAAAGTTTTTTCTCAGCAAAAGAAACAATAAGAGAGATAAACAGGGAGCCTACATCCTGGGAACAAATCTTTACTCCTCACACTTCAGATAGAGCCCTAATATCCAGAGTATACAAAGAACTCAAAAAATTAGACAATAAGATAACAAATAACCCAATCAATAAATGGGCCAAGGACCTGAACAGACACTTCTCAGAGGAGGACATACAATCAATCAATAAGTACATGAAAAAATGTTCACCATCGCTAGCAGTCAGAGAAATGCAAATCAAAACCACCCTAAGATACCATCTCACTTCATGATTGGCAGCCATCATGAAGTCCAACAACAACAAGTGCTGGAGAGGATGCGGGGGAAAAGAGTACACTTGTTCTTTGTTGGTGGGACTGCAAATTGGTGCAGCCAATTTGGAAAGCAGTATGGAGATTTCTTGGAAAGCTGGGAATGGAACCACCATTTGACCCAGCTATTCTCCTTCTCGGTCTATTCCCTAAAGACCTAATAAGAGCATGCTACAGGGACACTGCTACATCGATGTTCATAGCAGCACAATTCACAATAGCAAGATTGTGGAACCAACCTAGATGCCCTTCAATAGATGAATGGATAAAAAAAATGTGGCATTTATACACAATGGAATATTACTCTGCATTAAAAAATGACAAAATCATAGAATTTGGAGGGAAATGGATGGCATTAGAGCAGATTATGCTAAGTGAAGCTAGCCAGTCTTTAAAAAACAAAAGCCAAATGACTCCTTTGATATAAGGGGAGTAACCAAGGACAGGGTAGGGAGGAAGAGCTTGAGAAGAAGATTAACATTAAACAGGGATGAGAGGTGGGAGGGAAAGGGAGTGAGAAGGGAAATCACATGGAAATGGAAGGTGATCCTCAGGGTTATACAAAATTACATATAAGAGGAAAGGAGGGGTAAGACAAGATAATACAAGTGGAAGAAATGATTTACAGTAGAGGGGGTAGAGAGAGAAAAGGGGAGGGGAGGGGAGGGGGGATAGTAGAGAATAGGATAGACAGCAGAATACATCAGTCACTATAATGGCAATATGTAAATCAATGGAAGGGTAACTGATGTGATTCTGCAATCTGTATACGGGGTAAAATTGGGAGTTCATAACCCACTTGAATCAAACTGGGAAATATGATATATTAAGAACTATGTAATGTTTTGAACGACCAACAATAAAAAAAAAAATGATTAGGCTGTGAGATTTTTTACAGCTTAATTATTTTAACCCAAAGTAAATTTCCTTAAGAAAAAAAAAACAAACAAAGAAACTATGATAGTAAGGCTTAATTTTTACTTTTAAAATTAACCATGTCATATTTGGGTCCCAATTCATAAACCTATTTCATAATATAAAATTTTTATTATTTTTAATCAAAATAACCAGATGAATTACTATATAAGTGTCTTAACTTCATTGTATAATAGCACCTCTACAATAGGTAAATAAAGCACAAAACTTTATGAAAATCAGTCAAATTATGTTAAATATTTTTATAGAAAATATTTATTATTGGGATACACATTTAAAAATAATATCTTTAATGAAGATTTTGTTAAACTTCACATTGTATTTGTAAGAGTCCCACGATTTACATAAAAAATTTAAACACAGAAAATGGAAGTGTTTTTGTAAATTGTTTCCCAAAGGAATAACTCTGAAAAGTCAAAAATGATCTTAAGAATTTTGAAACTTTTAAAATATGCATATACCTGTAGATAGTAATCTATCTATAGTAAATTATGAGGAAAGAATTTTACTAATAGAAAAAAAAAGAAAAGAAAAAGAAATAACCTGTATGCTCAAATCTATGGAAATAATTAAATTATGATTTAACATTACATATGTGTATGCATAAAATAAGAAAATATATAAAGTGTTACAAAGTAATTACAATGAACACAGACAACATCAAATGCTAGCAAGAATGTAGACTTTTTCATTCATTGCCCATAATTCAATATGGAACTGCACTTTGGAAGGCAGTCTGGCCACTTCCTTATCATAGAATCAAGCAATTTTGCTCCTTGAATTTACCCAAATAAATTAAAATTAATGTCCACCAAAAAAAAATGTTGCTTAGAGAAGCTTTATTCATCACAACCAAAAGTTGGAAGAAATTACATGATTTCCAATAGATGAAAGGAGAAATAAACTGTGGTACATTCAGGAAATGGAATATTATCCAGCACTAAAAAGACCAGGACAAGATATGGATGAAGCTTAAATGTATATTAGTAAATGAAAGAAGTCAATATGAAAAGGCTGAATGCTATATGTCGCTAACTACATGACATTCTAAAAAAGACAAAATTATACATACAATAAAAAGATTCATGGTTGCCAGTAATTAGGAGGGAGGGAAAGTGAATAGGGAGAACAAAAGATTCTTAACCGCAGTGAAACTACTGGGTAAGCTATAATGGTGAATAAGTCATCATATATTTGTGCAAACCCTTAGAAAGTACATGACCAAAGGTGAACCCCATGTAAACCACAAACTTTGAGTGATAATGATGTGTTAATGCAGTTCATTTTTAAATGTACCACACTGGTGGAAGAATGTTGATAATGGGGGAGGCAACACACACGTGGGGGTTGGAGTTATACGGGAAATCTACTCATTAGATTTGCTTTGAACCTAAAAAAAAAATTAACAATTGTTGTTGTAAAGCCATATATGGTGGGGCATGCATATAATCCCAGCAACTCAGGAGGTAGAGGCAGGAGAATCACAAGTTCAAAACCTGCCTCAGCAACTTAGGAAAGCCCAAAGTAACTTAATGAGACTGTGTCTCAAAATTAAAATAATAATAATAATAATAATAATAGGCTTGGGATGTACTTTTCTGTATGTTGTAAATTTATATAATCAAGAAAAAATATTTTCAAATGTAGTCCTGAGTTCACATTTCTATCTCCAAGCTATTGTAAATTACTATCTTCTTGTAACATTTTCCTCAAGTACAGATGAACAATAATAATTTTAACAATAAATTATGTCAACAGACTACAATCAATAAAACATCCTCTTTCTAAAAATTAATGTCAGTTATATATTCCAAGAATGAAGATGAGTGGACAATGCCTTTAAAGCATTCTAATATTCACTCTGGCAACTAAGCACTGAAAATAACTTATTTTGAATTTCTTCCTGGTTTTACCACTCCTCTTTTTCTTAACTCCTCCTGTCAATTCTCTTTTCCATTCTGGCATTTAGATCTACTCTGCTTTGTATCTGGCTTCCCCTCCCTACTCACTTCATCTTACACTTTTGTAAATGTTTCCCCTATTCCTTTCTTACCTCTAGCCAAATCCCTATACTTATCTAGCTATGACATATTTAGTGATATCTTTAGTTAACCTACTTCATCACTGTTATATTTTAAGTAACTACATTAATATGCACCATTAAGTGAGGCTAGTTTTTATAATCCATTTTCTACTTTAAAAGGAATTCTGAACATTTTTTTCTCATAGCAAATTCCAACAATATCTTTGGTCTGTACTCCTTAGGGCATAAGCCGAATAGTAAAGAAACACTTCAGAAGAAAACACCTGTGAACCACAGAAGGAAATCTGTAGGTGTTCAACTCCAACTCAAAAAAAAAAAAAAAGGATAATCCTTCCTCTGATATTTAGAAGATATAAATGTATGGTAATCATTTCACAAAATCATGATTACTTAGTGCTATTTTTAAACCTCAAAAAAAATATCAGAATCACAGAGATTCCCCCCGCCCAGGTGTAAACCTTTTCCTAGTTCTCATTCAATCTATTTGGAAATCAAGAGCATTTGATTTGAGACTTTATTAATCACTTCATAAAACAATTCTTAAGCATCAATTTTGCATAAAGTACTGAAAAGAAATGAAATATCATTAATTCAGGACCCACTTATACAGAAATTGTGGTAATATAGACAAGGAACTTATCTTTACTTCAAAAAAGAATTTGTTTAGCAAATTAGTAGCATAATATAAAGATAATTCTAATCATCTAATGTTAGAAACAAAAATTGTTTTTGGACATTCTAAGAATTTTTACAAATACATAGATTTTATCCTAATAATCATCAACGGTTAGCTTGTAGTACTGTTCTAGGTCTTAGACAAAAACAAAATGAAGATACAAATCTTGCCCTCAAGTAATTTTCAGATTTGTTAATGGGATAAGACATATCATTTAAAATAAGATCAATAATACAAGGCAGCATATAATGGGAATGTAAGCAGTAAAGGCATCAAGAGTTCAGAATTAAGAGAGACTGTGTATAATAAGAGATGCTTGACAAGAGTTTAAACTGGCAGAGGAAACAGTATTTAAGTCATGCAATAATAAGTATAAGCAGGAAGAGGATTTTTGAAAAAACAGTAATAGCATGAAAGAATTATCTATACTATATAAAAGAAATGGTGACCAAAATAAAAATCTCTGTGTACCTGAAATAAAAGGGTTTCATAAAATATTCTATTGAGACATAATTCTACATATCAATATGTAATTGAAAGATTTTACTATTATTATTATGTTATTGGCACAAAACAGTAATAATAGTAACATAAAGTTTTATACCTTATAAAATTTTTCCACATATGAAAGTAAATTATTAATTAGTAGCAGCTTATAGTGATTTTATTTTATTACAATTTTTTCACATAGTTTTCTTTTAATTATTTTTCAACTTATATTAAAAGAAGTCTTGCCAGACACAGTGGCACACATCTATAATCCCTATAAGGCAGGAAGATAGCAAGTTTGAGGTCAGTCTCAGAAACTTAGAAAGGCCCTAAGAAACTTAGTGAGATCCTGTCTCAAAAAATAAAAAGGGCTGGGGATGTGGCTTAGTGGTAAAGGACCTCTGGATTCAATCTCCAGTACCAAAACAAAATCAAAAAATAAATAAATAAGAGACAACATTTTTTAAAAAGAAGAAATCTTATTATGCACATTTGTAAGTGAAAAGATGTTCATCTAAGTGGCATTTCCTAATTAAAATTTAAGATACTATGAAGAGCTTTGGAACATGGAAATTCATTTAATAGCCAAAAACAAAAGCAAAAACCCACACATTTTTTAAATACCAAAAAGTGAAAACTATTGTTTTTCAAATTTGAATGAAATTACTCTGACTCTTCAGTGATTTTTGAGCCTAAAATAAATTTTTTAAATGTACCTACACATAGGAAACAAAAATAATCAATAGATAAAAGAAAAAAAACAGACAAGGGGAGAAAATGGGATTAAAAACAATATGAGCCTCTTCCAAATTAAGCACCAAATTTTTAATTTTGAATTAACTTCAATTGGAACTCATAGGTACCTAAATCATTGAAAGGAGAGTGAACTAAGAGGTTCACTTCCCTAAGACAGTATGAAAATAATCACACTAACTTCTTGATTTCAGAACAGCAAAATTATCAAATGTGAAAAATAAAACTAAGTAGATACCTAATATATTTGTGAATTCCTGAATAAATATCTCAAAGGTATATGGCTTTATGAAACACTGAAAAAATCCAGTGAAATTAACTTAACAAAAATAAATGTAAAATCCTGTTCTTGAAAATCTTGCACAGAATTACAAATAGGAGATAACAACAGACCATGTGAAAAGAAAGGTTTTAGATGACTGCAAGTTGAACATGAATTACACAGATCACTTGACCACACTGCTGAAAGAGCTAATTTATCTTAAAACGCATAAATAGGCTATAAGAACTAGAAAAGAAGAAGCAATAGTCCTAAAAACATTAGGAGGGGAAAAAAAGACAAATCATGAGCAACAATTGAAAGTGTCAGTAATGCATATCCCACAAAAAGAAAAGGCTCAAATACTCCGTCAGGAAGTAGAGGACTTTGTCTTACTTCACATGGATAAAGATGGTGGAACTAAACCAATAGGTTAAAGTGATAAGAAGGCACATTTTAACTCAGTATATCAAAGAATTTTTTGTAACCATTAGAGCTATTCAAAAATGTTATGGGTTAGTAAATTAATCATTTGGGGGTTGAGAATCATGTCTGTCCAGTCACTGAAAGAGTAAACATACAGGTTGAAGCTGGGGATATTGCAAAGACTTTATGCATCAAACAGAAGTTTGATGTATTCTTTAAAAAGAAAACCTCCAAAATACAAGATTATATAATCCTCTTATTACCAAAAATGTGACCAGAGGGAATGAATGCCTCCCAGAATCAACAAACTAGTTAGTAAAGGAGTTGAGATTAGGATGGATGACTCTTGAAGCTTAGTCTACTATATCTTAAAAAACACTACAAACATCATGATTCATTATCTTCATTCAAAGAAATTATATCATCCTGTAAGTTTCAACTTGTGACCAAGTGAAGGACCAAGAAGTGGCAAACTCACGTGTCAAAGTTAAACCTAAGATAACTACTAGTATAACTATCCACCACTCCCATCACTCTGCATGTCCCCTCAAACATTAAGATAAACTATGTTTCTCCATAGTTTGTAAGTCTAGTAGTTCCCCATAGTTCACTGTATACCAATGCTCCAAGGTTTTCAAACTAAAATAAGGTAAGATGCAAGCATTTTATCTATAATTATGGAAAATATCTGGCTCTATAGTCAAAGACTATTCAATGGATGCCATGATGGTTGTTTTAGTCAATAAATTCAGAGTAGAAGTTCCAATTAAGAAACAGTAGGAAGTATATCACTATAGAACTCTTATCTAAAATAATATGTAATTTCTAAATATATTCACTCGTTCCAGATTCCCCTGCATGTTAGCTTTTCAAAGAACAGATAATTTCTAGGTCCTATATTAATTGAATCCTTTTAACCTGCTCTTCCCTATAATTAAAAATGTATTTTATTCTAAAACATTTAAGGGGATAAACTATACCAATATTGACAATTACAAAGTCATATAAATATAAAATGTTTTATAGTAGGTTCATGGTACTAATCAGATTACCATGCCATTTCAATGTGTTTTCTTAGCACATCAAAATATAATTTATAGAATATATGTAAAATATGTTACAAAAGTCTGCTTTCCTTAATTGACTGGCATAAATACCTGCAAAACTAAATGTCTGAAAGCAGAATGGTTGGTGAATTAAAGCACTATCACATACTCCTCTTTTAGTTGTTGTTTTTATTTTCCCAGTATCCACAGTAATGTCCAAGATAACTGCCATGGAAGTTCCAAAAAAGCAGATTAACCAAAATACAGATCCTTAATAAGCAATCCTACTTCTTCAAACATACAAACTGTAACCTGCATGCACATATACATGAACACACACAAAATAATAATAATAATAATAATAATAATCCTATCTCTAGCAGATACTTACAGTCTCCTGGGTCACTGAATAGTAAGAATCCAAATTTTTCACTAGACATATTGTTCTCCAGCTAAAAGATGACATTCTCCTATACCCTCAAAGCCAACATGTGTTCACTTGCATGAAATTTGAATAAGGAAATATTGATTGAATTTGGAAGATAAAACAAGGGGTACACTCTTCTAAATTCCTTCATCCTGATACTGATCCATAAGGCAGGTGTTAACTCTAAAGTTCCAACCTCCCAGTTGAACCACAAAAATAGGACCACTCTACAAATGCCAGGATAAAAAGGGAGGAGGGGTAGAGATTCCTGACAACTTTATGAGACTGACATATCATCCCTGGATTCTCAACCTTCATACTTCTTTAATTTAAGAGAAGTAAATCTGGGCTGGGGTTGTGGCTCATTGGTAGAGTGCTTGCCTAGCACATGTGAAGCACTGGGTTCAATCCTCAGTACCAAATAAAAATGAAACAAAGGTGTTGGGTCCACCTGCAACTAAAGAAATATATGTTAAAAAAAGAGAAGTAAATTTTAACTTTTTACTATTTATAAAGTTTTCTGTCACATGCAACCTAAAAAATCCTACCTAGCACACGTGCTAAATCAGGCTTACTCTCCATTCTTCCATACGATGACTTCCACACAACTCTACCTAAACTGGTCACTGTGTCCTCCTTAATCTTGTATTAATTTACTACTTAGGTTCATTTGAATCTGCTACTCCCTCAGACTTAAAACATCAAATCACTCTCTACTTGTCCCCATATCTAAAATTATCCTTCGTTTTTCTTCATTCTTTTCTTCCTCCAAGACCTAAATATTAACAACCCCTAAAATTATTGTAGGTCTTCTCATTCTACACATTTTCCTTAGATTTACTCTGTCAGCCAACAGAAAGCAGACAACGTTTGTACTACCAAGGTTCTATCTCCAACTTAATTGGCTAAAATTCCTAGGACTATTTATTCAGTTGTTTACTGAGTATATACATCTGAAAATCCCTCAGTCAACTTAAACACCACATTCTTCTCTATTCTGCCTCTTGTTAATGACACTGTGTCCATTCAGCTTTGTAAACAAAAATGTAATGGTCCACCTTCAATTCCTTTCACTTGACTGATATCCAAATCAGTCAGAAAGTATTCTGAATTTTATAGTATATGGTTAATATCCAACTTCTCTGGAAATGCTGTTACTCTTCCAGACTATTGTAATAGTATTTGAACTGGTCTTCCTTTCTCCTATACCTACTTCTTTTCATACTAAAGTCAAAATATTTTGTGAAAACCAAATTTTTAAAAATTTAAAAATAAAAGACTGTGGAATTATCAATTTCTCTATCAGTTTATTAATTATAGTTCAAAGTCTTTACCCTTTAGTTACAGTATAATAATTCTCCTTTAAGGTCTACTCTGCTACTTTTCCCCACATTTTCTCTAAGATTGACAGTAAATTTACTTATGAAACTAACGTGGGACTGGGGCTATATAGCTCAATGGTAGAGTACCTGCCTTGCACATGGTGAGGCACTGGATTTGATCCTCAGCACTACATAAAAATAAATAAATAAAGATATTATGTCTGTTTACAAATTATATATATATATATATATATATATATATATATATATGCAAAAGGTTGCCCATTGGATATCTGGTTTCTGGTTTCCAGCCCAGTATATAAGAAGTTCAAAAGTCACCAGCACTCTGTCCTAACAAATGTAAAAAGCTGAACTGAAAAATCAACACTTTCTCTAAGATCCACAAAATAAAGGAGGTCATAAGACAAACTGCTGCTCTAGAAACTGAAGAGACAAGCAGATATGGAGAATCATAACTCCCCAGAGAAGAAATCCCCAAACAGAAAACTCTGCAGGAACCAGTCCAAGTATAAAAAGTCTGAACTATAATTAACAAACTGATGGAGACTCAGCATGGACAAGTTTGAAAATTTAGAACTCCAAAGAAAATAAAAAGAGGACCCCTGGTCAATAGAGGCTCCCAAACTTTGGTGAGCCTTAATTCTAGGAATCCTTCTGGTTCCTGGTTCTCAGAGTCTGTATCAAAGAAAAAAACCCTCATGTCTGGGGGCGGGGGGCGTAAATAGAAACAATTTTGAAACACACTAGAACATTCTGTTATTAACAAGATCTTCCCTCAGAAGAAACTATTTTGCCAGAGCCCAATCTAGAACCTAACTGAAGGGAAGGAACTACCAAACTACAGCCCTTCTAGCCATCCTTTTCCACCTAAGCAGGGATGAGAAGTACTGATGGAAGTTCACTGTTAATGAGGCACAGGCTCAACAAAAGCCTGGGACTACAGAATGCTTCCTCTACTATGACTAAAGCCTACTGATAGAAGTTCTTTTCACCCAGTGTATTGTATCTACCTTCAACCATATACTACAAAGTATATTAAAAGGCAAAAAACAGAGTTTGAAAATGCTAATAAGAATTAGATCCAGTGTCTGATATGGCAAGAATACTGGAGTTATCATACAGGGAATTTTTAACAAATTATGATTAACACATTAAGGTTTTTGGTTTTGAAGAATTTAACCTTTATTTATTTATTTGTTTGTTTTCTTAATGTGGTGCTGAGGATCAAACCCAGGGCCTCACAGGTGCTAGACAAGTGCTCTACCACTGAGCCACAATCCCAGCCCACATTATGGGTTGTTTTTTTTTTTTAAGAGAAGAGAGAGAGAGAAAGAGAGAGAGAATATGAATCTTTTTTGTAGATGGACACAAAACAATGCCTTTATATTTATGTGGTGCTGAAAATCAAACCCAGGTCCTGCCTGTGCTAGGCAAGCGCTCTACCGCTGAGCTACAATCCCAGCCCAACACATTACGGGGTTTTAATGGACAATTTTAGTAGACAACACACAAGGACAGATGGGGGGAAAAAAACAACCAACAATCTAGAATTCTGTACTCTGCAAAATTTTTGAAGGAAAAATATGTTCTCAAACCAACAAAAAGTAAGGGAATACTTTTCTAGAAGAGAGAGAAATGAGTGTTGAGGAGTGTTGCAAGGAGAGGATGGTGGTTAGGAAAGGTGTAACAGTTAAGAATCATTGGATTATGCTCTCAAAGGAGGAGAAGCCATTTTCCTGGTATTGGTGGGGAGCAGTGTTCCAGGCAGTTTTAAGAGAGATGGAAATTCTAAAAATCAATTGAAAAATGCTATCAAAAAAAACCTACAAAAAGAATTAAAGAATGTGTTTGATGCATATAGTAGTAGAATGGACACAGATGAGGAAAGAATCTCTAAGGTTGAGGATATTTCAATAGAAAAATCCAAAACTGAAAAGCAGAAAGACAAGTTAGAGGAAAATATCTAGGAACTATGGGACAACTTCAAAAGTTGTAACATAAGCATAATGAGAACACCAGGAGAGAAAGCATCAGAATAATATTTGAAACAATGACGACTTATAGATTAACTAAATTCATATCAGACAACTAAGTCACAGATTCAAGAAGCTAGAAACATCAAATAGGATAAATGTCCAAAAATATTACACATAGGCATATGATATTCAAACTTTGGGGGAAAAAACAATAAAAGAAAATATCTTGAAAGAAACCGAAGGAAAAGTAAAGCAAAAAGCACTTTTATTGTAAAGGAGGAAAAGAGAAGAGTTACATCTGACTTCTAAAAAACCATGCAAGAAAAGAGTGAAGTAAAATTTTAAAGTATTGAGGGGAAGAAAAAAACCTAGAATTTGTATTCTGCAAAATTATTCTTCAAGAGTAAAGCAAAAATATTTTCTTGGACCAACAGAAAGTGGGGGATGACTTGCTTTACAAGAAATGTTAAAAGAAGTTCTTTAGAGAAAAGGAAAATAATACAGCTCTGATAAAATATATCATTAAAAAGGAACGAATAAATGGAGAGATATTAACATAGGTTCATGAATAAGAAGACAAAATATTGTCAAGATGGCATTTCTTTCCAACCCAATATTTAGTGTAATCCCAATCAAAATCCCAACACATTGTCTTGTAGCTAACAAGAACCTGATTCTAAAAACTTAACATGGAGAGGCAAAAACCCAGAATAGTGAACTCAATATTGAACGAGAACAACAACCAAGGGCTAACACCAGTTGACTTCAAGACATACTAAAAATCTACACTAATAAAGACAGTATGCTATTGGCTTATAAATTATAAAAACAGCAATGAAACAGAATAGATAGTCAGAAAATAGACCCATGTAAATATAGTCAACTCATCTTTGGCAAGGGAGCAAAGGAAATACAATAGAGCAATGACATTGTTTCAACAAATGATGACTGAAAACTGGACATTCATGTGTAAAATTTATCTAGACATATAGACCTTTCTCTTCACAAAAATTAGTCCAAACATACCTAAATATAAAATATAAAACTTCTATTAGACAACATAGGAAAAAACTTAATTGAACTTTGCTATTGCAACAACATTTTAGCTACAACATAAAAGGCATGGTGTGTGAAAAAAGAACTGATTAGGTGGATTTCATTAAAATAAAAAATTCTGTGCAGATTCTCATTTGTGGAAGGTAAAAAAAATGTTCATTTAGAGAAGTAAAATAACATAGTAATCACTAGAAGCTAGAAAAGAGATTGAGGAGAGAAGATAAAGGCTGAATAATAAGTAGCAAAATACAGAGATACGGGGAATTACTTCTAGGGTTTTATCACACAGTACAATAGCAGACACACTGTAGTCTACAACAATTTATGATATATTTCAAAATAATTGAAAGAGTTTTAAGTTTTCTAACAAATAGAAATGATAATTGTTTGAGGAGATATAAATGCTAATTACATGAATCAAATTATACACATATCGTATTATCATACTATATCCCACAGATATGTAGAAACATTATGTGTCAATTAAATCTTTTTTAAAATTCTGCTCAGCAAAAGACACAGATAGCCAGACGTGGTGGCCCACGCCTATAATCCCAGCAGTTCAGGAGGCTGAGGCATGAGGATCTCAAACTCAAAGCCAGACTCAGCAAAAGCAAGGCACTAAACAACTCAGTGAGATCCTGTCTCTAAATAAAATACAAAATAGGGCTGGGGATGTGGCTCAGCGGTCCAGTGACCCTGAGTTCAATCCCTGCCCACCCCGCCGCCAAAAAAGACCAGAAAAATGAATGAGAAGATAAGCCACAACTAGGAGAAAATATCTGCAAAAGACACATCTGAAAAACGACTGTTATACAAAATATGCAGAGAACTCTTAGAACTGAACAAGAAAAGGTCAGGGTTGTAGTCAGTGGTAGAATGTGTGCTTAGCCTTTGTAAAATCCTGAGTTTAATCACCAGCACCAAAACCAGAAACTGAACAATAAGAAAATGAATAACCTGATTAAAAAATGAGCAAAAGACCTGAACAGATACCTCACCAATAAAAGACAGAGGGAAGTAAGCATATGAAAAAATATTCTATATTATAATAGGAAAATTTCAAATCAAAACATTGAGATATTACTATACAAACTTTAAAATGACCAAATTCTAAAACACTGGCAGCATCAAAGTTTGACAAGGTTGTGGAATACAGACTTTCATTTATTACTAATAAAAATGCAAAATGGTAAGATCACTTAGAAGGATAGCTAAATAAACCCTTAACATCCAGTAATCATCCTCCTTGGTATTTACCCAAATGAATGGAAAAACTATTTCTACACAAAAACCTGCATATGGATTCTTTATCCCCAACTACCACCACTTGGAAGACTTTATCCAAAACTACCAACACTTAGAAGTAACCAAGATATTCTTCAGCAGGTAAATGGAGAAATAATGTTATATCCAGACAATGGAATATTATTCAGTTCTAAAAAGAAATGATCTATCCAATAATGAAAAGATGTAAAGGAAATCTGAATGCATATTACTAAGTAAAAGAAATCAATCTGAAAAGACTATACACTATATGATTCCAACATATATTACATTCTGGAAAAATCAAGACTATGAATCTGGTTAAAAAGATCAGTGGTTGCCAGGAGTAAGAAGGAGGAAGAAGGAAGGAATGACTATGCAGAGCACTAAGAAGAGAATTTTTATGGTAAACTATTCTGTATGATACTAGATGGTTAATACAAGTCATTATATATTTGTCAAAACTGATAGCATGCACAAGAGTGAAACCTAAAGTAAACAATGGAGTTTAGGTGATAATGTCTCAATAGAGGTTCAGCAGTTGTAACAAATCTGCCACTGTGATCCAGAATGGGGAAAGTTATAAGTGGGGATGGGAGACAGAGAATACATGCAAACTTCTTTCGACTCAGTTTTGCTGTGAGTCTAAAACTGCTCTTACAAAATAAGTTAAAATTTTTTGTTTTTTGTTTTGCATTTAAAGTTGCCTATCTACAGAACTAGAAAAGGGTAGGCTTATCTGCTGACACATGCAGAGCCTGCAGCTGGGCTATATTCACTTCTTTTGTTCCTAAGGTAAGGAGCACATATGTTTCCACTGCATCATGAAGAGAGGTTCCAACCTTACTGAGGACAGAGCCAATTCCTAAACACCAACAGATAGGGTTCCACATACCTAAACAATAAAGAATCCTCCTGGAAAGATTACCTCTAGATAGGGAATAGGGGTGGGAGGAAAAGGGAGGGAGAAGAGGAATAGCACGGATGGTGAAAGGATACCCTCATCATTATACAAAATACATGTATGAAGATGTGAATTTGGTGTCAACATACCTTATATATAATCAGAGACATGATAAATTATTGTATAATGGTGTATTAAGAATTGTAATGCTAAATTAATAAATATTTTTTTAAAAAAGCAAAGCAAAAAATAAAAAGAAAAGAAAAGAAGAATCCTCCAGCAATATGATGAGCCAAGGGCACTCTTACTCATTATGTGTTCCACATGGTACATACTATCCAAATCACAATTAACCTGCCTAAACTTAATCTAGAAACTACTCCATTGTTTTAAAACTAATGCATTATGAGCCAGGTATGGTGGCACACTCCTGTAATTCCAGTATCTCAGGAGGCTAAAACAGTATCTCAAGTTCACACTAGCCTCAGCAAATTAGGGAGGCCCTAAGTAACTTAGTAAGACCCTATCTCAAAAAAAAAAAAAAAAAGTGGAGGGGTCGAGGGTCAATGGTAAAGTGCTCCTGGGTTAAATCCCTAGTAGAAAGAAAGAAAAGAAGGAAGGAAGAAAGGGGGGAGGGGGAGGGAGGGAGGAAGGGAGGGAGGAAGAAAGAAAAAAAGAAAGAAAGATGAATAATATTATTTGCCTTAGAAATAATGCACAATGAATAACCCAAAACTGCATTAACAGGAGTCTTCTTTGGATTCCTTTGCAAATGAAATTCTTCAAAGCGTGTGAGAGAAGTCTTGACATTTTTCTCAAAAATTTTCCCAAAAGTTTACAGAGAAACAAAGCGAAGAATGAACAAAAGACAGAATTAACTAATGCATTTAAGTTAATTTTTAATTGAATCCAGAAAGCCTCACTATTTCATGCAACTAGTCATACTATTAAAATAAAGAGCCCCATTTATCAGCCACATTCCCATTAAATGTTACCAAAATGATCATCTCAGAATAAAATATATATGCCTTGCAGATGAAATGAAAATTAATTTGAGGTACAGTCAACACAAATTAAGATCTGTTGGATATTTAAATGTAAATCAAGTTCATATTGTAAACTTACTAAATAAAATATAACATTTACTAAATTAATGACAACTTCACATTTGTTTGGCTTTCCATTTTATAAATATGAACAAACTTTAAGAGAGAATATACTTAAATATCTAAAATCGACTTGTTAAAACTGAAAAAAAAAGTGTTAAGTTTTGTACTTTAAAAGTTCCTATTCTGAGGTTGCACTGTCACTATATATTTACTGGATTAGGAAACCAATAATTTGGAAGGATAAATCACACCAAAAAGTGATTCAAAACAATTATTCTGGTTTAGTGTTTAAATGATTACTTTTAAATATTTACTTTTATATTGGAAATAAACTTTGAAAATTCAGATACTGCTAATGTTTTTATATTTGTTTGTAATCCATAAGTAAATTATGTTTCTTTTTAGATTATTATTGCTAAAAACTTCTCCCTTTGCTTTTACTAAATGAGGTTCAATTAGCATGTTTTTATTTAATAATGCTTTCTCTTCATGGATTTTATTTTACACTTTTAAATTTATATAATTTTTATCTATACTAAATAATATAATTTTTAATATATTTTTATCTTTAAAAATTTTAAAGATTGTATAATTTCCAGGAAAACTTGATGAAGGTATGAATGTAACATTTTAAAAACTGATCCATGTGCTCTATGGACATTTAAATACTTTCTAATACTGCTACTGATTAAAAGAAAGTACCAATAAAAAGCAGCAGGGCACAGGCAGAATCTGACTTACACTACAAATCTGCAGCATCTGAGAAAATCAAGCCCTAGGCCAGAATGACTACAAAAATTTCAGTTCCCTTACTGCCACTATTGTTAAACATTCCTCTCTAATTCCCTGAGCTACCATATCCAACCTATTCTGCCTTACTCCTTTAGTGCGACTAGAATCCATACCAATATTATTCCATCTCCCCTGAGTTCTGATCTTTTCCTTTCTAGGTGCTAAGGGCTATCCCAGAACAATCCTTCACATACCTGTCTCCAAGTAAACTACCCATTTCCCCAACTCTCTGAAGCCCATCTCTCCTTTCTATCACAGCTGCTGAGAACACTCATTCCCCTCTCTTGCCACTGCCACTACTACAGTATGTAAAGGAAGAAATCTCCTCTCATTAACAGTGAGTTGGAGAAGAAATGGAAAAAAACAAGTCCCTGCTGCTCAGGGAGTAAGGAAGTCAAGGCAAAAAAAAAAAAAAAGAATCTACCTTCTCATTATTGGAATTGCTTGTAAAGCTAAGTAGGTTCCCTAAATTTTAGATTTATAACTGGAATTCACATCCTCAAAGACAATGGGAAACCATAATATTACATGTTTTGGAGTTTAACTAAATTCCAAGTATCATCTGGGATTATAATTACAATTCATAATATTTTCTTTGTTGAGGATATATTCTTTGTACCAAACAAACCAACTTACCTACCACCTTTTGAATACCTGTTAAACCAGGGAAGAAGGACATCAGATAAAGTTATTAAAATACATCTTTTCCTATACTAAGAAGTATAAAATCTGAGAAAATAAAAGTGTTAACTGCTGAACAGCAGGAACTTTGCATGTCTTATGTTGCATTGGATCTCTCACCCAGCATTTGACATATTGTAAGCACTAGACAACTATCTGGCAAAAGAAAGTGGGTAAAGGGGATAGGGAGAAGCTCAACATCTCCAAGAGAGCAGAGCCATGATGGATTTGTGCCATGATTAGTTAGGGGAAAATATAAGGCATTTCAGAGATTGGAAAGAAAAGTGCTTTTGTTATCCTTCATTTACATGAGGTAAGTGGAAGTTTCTTTCAAAGTAATCTTAATTTATCCATGACAAAAATCTGATTTACCCAGAACACACTATCAAATTTAGGTCAGTCCAGTTGAAATTTGAGCTATTAAGTCATCCTACACTGATAACATCAGACAATAACTTAAAATGATGAATGCTTTCAACTTAAACAGAAGAAAAATAAAATGGAGGGCTGAAAACATTTTTCTGCATATAACAGGAGCATGTGAAAGAAGACTTGCTATAATAGAAAAGCCTTTCAGACTGAATGTCAGGATTGGTTGTTTTTAGTTCCACTTATTTTACTCACTGAAATAGACATATTTTAAGTGGTTTTTATTAGAATAGTATAACGGCTTCTATTAGAATTTATAACCTAGAGTTTATTTATATGGAATGCTTTGTTAGTATCTCTTACGTAATATTCTATTTTTAATCAGGTTAACATCAATGAAAACCAATGTTTCTAGAAATCATACATTTAAAAAAAAGTTTTTTTTTAAAAAAAAAGATAATAGTTAACTACTGTGACTCCAAAATTTTGGGAAGCAAGGCAGGGAGGTAACCAGGGATTGAACCCAGGGGTGGTTTAACACTCAGCCACATCCCCAGCCATTTTTTTTTTTTTTTTTTTTGTATTTTATTTAGAGACTAGGTCTTGCTAAATTGCTAAGGTTGGCTTTGAATTCGAGATCCTCCTGAGACAGCCTCGAGAGCCACTGGGATTACAGGCAGTGTATTAGAGCCACCACACCTGGCTCAAATATTTTTAATCTTGTTTCTAGAACCACTTAGGAGATTTTGAAGAACAAAGTTAAGCAGCTTCCAAGTTTTAATTCTGCTGTGTAATTTCTAGAGATCACTAAAAATTCTTAAAGATGGAAAAAGATTCTCAAAATAGGCAAGGTAAAACACTGAGTAAATATAACATTGTGATATTAATCCCTAAATCCAAATGATGCATTAATAGAAGAAATATATCAACTGAATAAATTTTAACATTATAAAAGTATAACTCTAATGATTTTCCCTTAATGTGAAATTGTTTATCTAAAATCTCATTTCATAAAAATATGTTCTTTTCAAAAATTAATTCTTTCCACTGTGTTTTATGTCAACCAATTTTAATATTCAGTATTTTTTAAGACATTATCTCTTCAAGTGTTAAGATGATACTGGGAAATGTGACCATTTAAAATAATCAGACTAACACAGAACACAAATGAACAACAAATAAAGTACATAGAAAGCATTTTTTTAATATAAAATATCAACCATAAAAGTAGACTACAGTAAAAATAATTTTAAAATTTTGTGGCATGTTAATGTTCATTTTTCCATTTGATATACAAACAATAAAATACATGGCAATGTGTTCTGCAATGAAATGTACACTACCAATATTTAATAAGTAGTTCTTATCTGAATTATCCAGCGATTTCCACATTTCTTAATTAATTCCAGTTTCAAAAAAATGGCGCCATTCAGCTAAAAACAAAAAAGTCAGAGTCTGAACACTAAAATTTATCCTACATTTTCAACAATCAGGAGGGGTTGAGGGGTGACAGAATGAGAAGACAGGAGGTATTCATTAAACTATGAATGCATTTGCCCAACTGCCTAGTACAACTTGTATAAAATGAAATAGTCAATGGTTGAAAGTAGAATCCAAGAGACTTTTATAATTTTAGTCTGCTAGGAATAAGTTTAAGGAATAATGAAGCAAAAGAAGCACTGGAACATATTTTTTAGGCACTTTGATTGACACTAATATCCATTAGTTTAATTAATTAAACTAACACAACACCTGATCTCAGTTACAAAGTTCTTATTCATAACACAATATAAAGTTTTGATACTGAGAAATATTTGAGATCAAAACAGTAAAAATACTGCTAACAATCCAAATAAATAATTATATAATGGAAGATAGAATGTCTTTGTTACTAGACACTACTCTTTTTTTTAATCAAGTTACTTTGGATAGTTATTCTCTAATTAATTCCTCATCACAAAAAAATTAAAATTAAAAAATCCTCTAAAAAATTGCTAAGAACTCTCAGGAAACTCTCTTAATGCTAATACTTTTGCCCAAGATGGCAGCAGAACAGGGAGTTAAAATGTTTATCCCATCACAGCCTTTACTCTCCCTCAGTAATTTTGACCTCTGTGACAACTGTCATAGCCCTGTCTGTGCCTAATTCCTAATGGGAATGAAAGCAGCTGGGGAAAGTGGCTATGAAGCAGATTAACTCTTTGGTCTCCTCAAGCATCCTTCTGTTCGAATGGGTTAGCTATAAGTAATTACATACAAAACAAAGCCAAATGATTATTAATTCAATGAGTAATCCCATGGTTAAATAAAAAGAGACTATATAAATAAGTAAAAATAAGAGTGAGTTTAAAAAGAAATCAGTGGCTTTTTCCTCTTTTATAACTCTCCAATCTATTATAATCCTAACCAAAGACTTTAGATTTATACTAACTAAAGGTTTTTATTATAAAAATTAATTAAAGATGATTCTATGGAAAGAATTGTAGTATGTGTGTATATATGTATATGTAATAAGATGTGTGTGTAAGTATGTGTATAAAAAATATACATACATACACATACTATTTCTTGCCTATAGAATTGAACTATCTAGTAATGACCCTTTGGAGTTATAAGGATTACAGATCATCTATGTAAAGTATATAGCACAATGCCTGACACATTATGATCATTATTGCAATTAATACTTTGGATATACTGATAAATAAATTTGACCACATTATGAAAACATAGTTCTTTTCCTTCAAGCAGGATTGAAGCAGTTCAAATTGTAATCCCCCAAATTATGCAAGTCTTCACAATTTCTAAAGTAAAACAGAAGAACAGTAGTATGATGATCAATACATTTGGCCTTATCAATTCCAATCCAACAGTACCTTCAGTTGTAGCTCTAAAGGACACAGACAATACATCCCATGCATAAGGATAATCAACTCTAGATGAACGCCCATTATTACAGCTCCTGGGTATCAAGGTTCTAGAATTCCTGGGCTTCTTTGTTTCCCAAACTCTTTATACACAATCCAGTACATGAAGACAGACAAAGCCAGAGGCCTAAATTAGGAAAAATATTTCCCAGGGCAATAAAGAAAGAGGATTCTACATAAATATTTAACACTGCAAGAGGCCTATCTAATTCTAAGTCTTTGTACTTTCATGTCTCAAACAAAGTAGAACTTTTTGTCTAGGCTAATTTCATAAGGCCTTTTATCTTAGTAATATCAAAACAAGCCCACCAATATACAAAACCATTGAAATAATAGACATCCTTATCATTTAATCTTTGGCCCATAAAGATACTCCTGGACTAAACATTTATTTCAGCAACTGCCTGAGTCTTTGACATTATAATGTACATTCCAAATCTCTAAAAACAGCTGTAGTGTGCACCATTCCATAAACCTATCTGACCTCAGAACCCTTTTATTCTAGAAAAAGAGCTTAAACAGTAATTAATGAAAAGTGTATAAAATATTGCATTAATATTTTCACAGAAAATTTAAATGTAACTGTATCATTAATTTAGATGATTGGAAACAAATTTATATGGGACTAATAATACATACTGAAAAAAATCAATACCATTAATTTTGAATAATAAAAAGGTTTTACATTATTTAGAAGAGAACTCAAGTCATAGTCTTCCTATTACTCAAGCCTACTTATATAAGGACTCTCGTGCAAAGCAAAAGAAGCAACAATGGAAGTTCCAAAATAGGCAATTGATGGGATGAGGTTAGGGCTCAGGGATGAGAGCCGCTAGGTTCGATCCTCAGCACCACATAAAAATAAATACAATTTTAAAAAAACTAAAAAAAAGTTTAAAAAATTGCAATTGAAGATACAAAGTTTATGAAACACAATGCCAACAAATTCTGAACAAATATACAAACACTTTTTTTTTTAAACTAGCTTGTCATTTTACATTTTCATCCCACATTTGAGTAAGAACTCTGCTAATTCTCAATCCTAAAAGAAAGAATCTCTACATCAGACAATCCAAATGTCAATTCAAACTGGGTCACATCATCCATCATTTTATTATATGGGGGTAAAATCAGAATTTATTTTTGCCACTTTCTACTATGTCCCCTTGAACAGCTCCATAATATCTTCATAGCCTTTAGCCAGCTAAGATCTGTAACCTACTCCAAGTCCCATTAAAGTTTTACACTGAATTACTGAACAGTTAAAGAACTTTGATTTTCCACGCAGTAGCTGAACCTTAACACATCCAAACTAAGAGCAGACATTGCATACACATCCCTCTATTTACTACAAAAGGCAAGCTGGTCATTTTAATGAAGAATATTTTTGTCTTCTTTTTCTCTTTATTCCTTTTGGCATATATCTTATTCAGTATTCTTTATGTGTGGGTCACTTTGTTAAAGTGGTTCAATATTTAATTAAAGATTAAATGGCAAAGCAGTTTGCCTATTAAATTATAAAAACCTTTAGTGTTTACATAGCTTTTTCCAATTAATTAAATAACTTAATAGAAATTTTTAAAAAAAGATTTAAAAGTGAGCTGTTAGAATATACAGGTTATTTTGAGGATATTAAACTATGAACAAAACGTAAGACAGTCATGTACAACAAACATGTAGCACCAGCAACTCAGAAAAGTTATCATAGGAGGCCCAGAAGGAAACACAGAATATATTTCCAGTAGCAGGGAGGGAGTCCAAACAACTATTTTTAAATTCAATTCTTCTTTCACTTAATTGTTAAATACTGAGTTTAAGTCTTTGTGTTTATTTTTCTACTTACAGATAACACTGAATTTATGTTCGTTAATGTTTTCTCTAAAGAGAGAAAAGCCAAACAAGAGCCTACTAAAGTCGTCTCATTCTAGCTGACTTTTCAGTTTAAATTGTGGGGAATTTTTTTTTAATTCACAATTCCAGAATTTGATACCTAATTTGTTCTTGTACCCATTAACAAATTCTAGTTTCCTCATTATGTATTCTTATATAATAAATACATTGAGGAAGAACTGAAAATAGTTGATACCTAAGATGAATAAATATTAAAGTAACTAAGGAGCTTTCCAGCTGCTTTAGTTCCTTGAATAAGAATAGAAAACTAGAAACTGAGAACATTAGGCAGAAACTGTGAGTGAATACTCAAACAAGGCAAAAAAATCCGGTTGAACCAGGAGAAATGGTCACACAATCATTGCTATCCAGAGCACCACTGGTAATTGCATTGACCAAGCAATGAGGTGTACAGTTGGGGATTCTCCATTATCTTGTGCTCTTTCACTCTGTTTTAAATTATTCAACTGGGATATATAATTAATGATGGTATGATTATAGTTTGTGAAGAGTATGGCAGGTTCTCACTATCTCTAGTTCATTCACTATTGTAAAAACTCTAATTTTGCATATGCTTTCCAAGTTACCTATGATTCTTATGAAATAACATCACTAGCTCCCATTTTCCTGTCATACCACCAACATCTGTTCAATTCTACCACTTCCACTACATAAAAACCCACTGTTTCCCACGTATTGCATGTACATACACAAACACAAGTAGGCACACATGTTGCATATGCAAACACACACATGTAGAAATTTTAAAAAGCATCCCTTGTTTGTGTTAGTTTTAGAAATGCTAAACTAAGTTTGAGTTTCTTTACTGCTAGACTGCTCAGAATTATTAATGTGCTAATATATATTAAGATTGTCTTGACATCAACATAATATGCTACATTTTTCAAATCTATTTGTCAATAGAAACCTTTCTGCGTGGAACATTTTATCTTAATGGCATACCCTGGAAAACACTTAACAAACTCTACAAAACAGACTAAATATATATTTATGTTATATATAGGTGGGTGTGTATATACTCATGCACAAATGTGAAAATATTAATTACTTTACTTGCTAACTCATTCACCCACCCATTCCACCAGCTATTCATTGGACAGTAGATATATAGAGAGAGAAAGAGGGAAAGAGTACCTACATATGTGAACAGTATTTTACCTGGTGCTGTGGAAATATGCTTAACACATTTGTCTATCATTCTCTTATTAATCTGCATATAAATATTCAGATTTTAAAAACCATTTAATACCTAAAATTCTTAAAAATCAATTAACAAAGACATAGCTGATCCATCTTAAGAAATCATAAATAAATCAAAGAAGCACATACTTCACAAAACTGCTTTAATATTAAATGTCACTAATATATTTTAAGTTACATTTGTTTTATTTTCCAGAAACTGAAATAAAAAATAATTAACTTATCCTTTTAAATCAAAATATTTTAAAATGCTTAAAATCAATATACACTTTGGGATTTAAAAACCATACACATATCCCATATAGATGTTAATAAGTAATAATTATGCAAAACTAATTAAAACTTTTGCTTTGTACTTTAACATTTTTCAAATCAAGTCCTTCTTTCAGGTCCCTCTTCTTATTCCTGACTTTCATATTGCTAGTGATGGTATTTCATAAGAATCATAGGTAACTTGGAAAGCATATGCAAAATTAGAGTTTTTACAATAGTGAATGAACTAGAGATAGTGAGAACCTGCCATACTCTTCACAAACTATAATCATACCATCATTAATTATATATCCCAGTTGAACATTGAGATATATATTGGGAAAAAATTTCTAAAATTATTTGACTATGAACACTAGTATCATGTAAAATTTAAACAGTTGAGAAGCAAACATACCTATGATGAATATGTGCTATAATTTAGAAAAAAAAATCTTACTTGTTATAAGCAAATATTACTATAAGATCCAGATATTCTCCTGGCATTTTCCTTCATCAATGTATCGTTAGCACAGCTTCTTCAAGTTAGTCTAATTCCTAATTCTGTATTTACTCTCCTGATGATGCTACTCTACAAATATGTATCTCATCATCTCAGAATTCATAAAATTTATAGTCTGTATAACTCATAGAATAAATTATATCTTATATTATTAATTTATCCTACTGGTTAACTATTCACATATTACAGCTTTCCATATATTTATACCATAAACTTTTTGAAGGCAGAATATACTTCTATCCTTTCTTTGAATCCCGGACATTACCTAGAAATGAATGAGCATATATGATGTTTCCCAGAATGATGAAGTTTCACAGCTAAATTTGAATAACCCCCCTCCATTTTGCAAATTTAAAAAAGGAAGCCTATAGAGGTGAATGAAATAACTTGCCCAAGATTATTCCATTTTTTTTTTTTTTTGGTACTGTATCAGGACAGAAATCCAAGTGTTTAAATTTAAATAGTTTTGATTTAGCCATGCTAAAAGAAAGACATTATAACAAAATAAATTTGTTCACTTTGAGTTTTAATAAGTACAAAAAGCCAGACTTGGGCTAGGGATATAGCTCAGTTGGTAGAGTGCTTACTTTGCATGCATAAGGCCCTGGGTTTGATCCCTAGCACCAAAAAAAAAAAAAAAAAAAAAAGCCAGCCCGTACATATAACCAAAAATTTTGTATTGCTGTAAAATTATCATTTTCTTCAAAATTAATTATTGTCCTTACCTAACAATACATAAATTATGGAATTGATCTGGTTAAATGTCTACTGACCCAGAACAGCCTTCACTTTGTGCAAGTTACTTCTTCCTTTCAAAGCATGATAAAAAGGAGGAAATTCAATTAAATTAAATAGGCCTGTTAGTAACACTAGTTTATCAGCATTTGATCTGAATAATAGTAGTGAGTTCCTTCTTCTCTTTCTGAATCTTTCTCTTCAAGATTTCTCACCATTTCATCTAGAATAAATTTAAAACAAAAGAGTAAGCTACTTGATAATATGATTAACCTCAACTTTCCTTCAGAGACTCTTCCATCATCTGTTGAAGTCCTCAAAGGAAGCCAGCCACTAAAGATACATAGAACAGCTGGAGCAAAAGGTCACACTGATTAACTCTCAGAGATTAACCAAAAGAATAGAGTTTCTCTCTCAATTAATATTGTGTATTCTAACTTAAGAAAATTTCAGGGAAATAAAATTATAAATATGGATTATCTCCACAAACTAATCATTAGGTAACTATATGACCCCAAGGTATAGAACAGGAAAGGTTCTGTCAAAAAATAAATAAGTAGAATGCTTTCTTCTGGTATTAAATTAATTTCCTTTGAGAAGCAACAGATAAGTAAGGATGAAGTGAGCATTTTCTGTTAAGTTCTTGGAAAGAAAAATGCACATCTCCAGTAAGTGTTCATTTACTAGAAGATGAATGGTTTAGGTTAAATTGTGTCCAGCCCAAAAAAGCCCTGTGAGAGACCCAGCTCCTAGTACTTCAGAATGTGACCTCTTTTAGGAATAAGAACATTGAAAAATTCTTTAAGATGAGGTCAGACTGGTTTAGGTGAGTTCCTAATCCAATATGACTGGTGTCCTTTAAAAGGAGAAATTTGGACACAAGGACACTGATAGAAGGAAAATGAGATGAAGACACATAAGAAATCAGTCATCTGCAAGGCAAAGAAGGTTGAAACAAATCCTCCCCAGAGCCCTCAGAAGGAGCTAATCCTGCGAACACTTTGATTTCAGACGTTTAGTCTCCAGAGCTGTGGGAAAATAAATTTCTATTGTTTAAGCTAACCATTTTGTGGTACTTAGTAATAGTAACCCTTACCAAACTAATATAATAAAGCAACAAGAAATGACTTTTAAAAGTGGCTATAAAGTAAACACAAAATAGCAATTAACTAGAAATTCAAAAGTTCTAGATTTGAGATTATAAATTTGTAACTGTGGGCACAAATTTCCTTCTCAACTTCTTTATCCTTCCTTGATGTGAGGCTAGGACTCAAGAATTTACGTGAAAGTTCTTTAAAAGTACAAAATATTAAACAAATAGAACACCTTATCTAACATTTACAATTTACTTAACACATTTAGCTTTTAGGCAACAAAAACAGCAAAGATACAGAAAATATATAGGTAAGCCTCATGTTTTTTATTCCGAAAGGAAAGCCAATGAATATTAATCAAAAACTAAATCAAATACACATACAAGTTAAAGCACCTCATACCTATCTGTTCATTTCTTAAACTGTAATCCTCACTAAATACAAATAAAAAACCTAAACAAAATAAATAAATTTTAAAAACCCAGTTATTATTGATAGCTTATATAATAAATGATGCAGTCAATATATATTAGGACATTTGTTCTGGAAACTGGGCTAAATCTTAAAGATAATGAAGCTGGGCATGATGGTGCACACCTATAATCCCAGCAGCTTGGGAGGCTGAGACAGTAGGGTCCAGAGCTCAAAGATATAGCACTTGCCTTTAAGAAGTTCTCTCTACAGACAGGAAATAGAAATTGATCAAATGAAGGTTCATATAAGCTATGAGAGTTATACACATAGTACAAAAAAGTAGATACATATACTTGTACTTATATTTGAAAAGAATAATGTTTAATTTTCTGAAATACATAATGCTTTACACAACATAATCTTGCAACATTTTAATTAATTATTTGAAAAGTTATTTAATTTTCCTTCTTAACTCTTTAATGATTATTGCCTTCATGTTAGAAACTTCATCTCTCAGATTTTTTAAAAGCAGGCTTAAACATAAACCAAGCATTTTTATTTTGTTTTTTAACTTGCTGCATTTGTACTTTACCGCTCCCTTATGCAGGGGAAGAGAATTATAGTTAAAGCTTGCTGGCTGGATTTTTATTTTCATAAGAGAAAACCATAAATAAAAAATAAATAAATAAATGCTCCAACCTTTCTAACATTTCTTTCAAAATGTACCCTTTCTTCTTTAGTTTGAATGTATGGATAGCATATCCCAAGGAAAGCTGTCTTCAGTGACTAAAGATTTTTCCAAATCTTTGGGAGTCAGCATAGTATCAGTAATCCATGACACTAGAACTCTACATAAGAAACAGTACAGTGAGTTAATTTTTTACTCCATGAGGGAGAGGTGGGGACTGAAAGTCAATTTAAAGACAATTAAATGCACTGGGAAAATGCATTTTGTGATTACTTTTTTTTTTAATAAAAAGTACATGAAATAACTGATTCATTCTGAATCAGCTAAAAGGTTCACTGTGCGTAGTTTGATCTCCAGAGTTATACAGGAGTATAAAAGTAAGCATGAAATAGTGAAATGACTTAAGAAGTTTTTATCACCTTCTTTGTTTACATATGTCAATAAGAACTTGAAAGCTATATTTGCAAAGGCTAAAACACAAAGCAGATAATCTCTCAATGGATAATTAAGTTGACACTATTAGAATCTGGGAGTTTCAAAGACAAGCAGAAGTAATAACCCCCATTTTCTGGAAGTTTAAAATTCAATGAGAAAAGAACAAGGAAAAATAAATAAATTGAAACAGAAGCCAATATATAACCAACTATAGATAGGCAGGTAATTCTCTATTTTCTTCTGACCTCTTTCATCTTTCTTTTCAATATTTTACCCCGTTTCCCTTTTCTTCTTTCATTTCTATAAAAGTTAAGCAAACAACCTTTTGAATATATAGCTTCCTCCACTTTCTCTACAAAAATGTACAATTCCTAGTAATTTCTGAATAATATCTTAATCACAACTCACAGAATATCAACAAATCTATCCTAGCTCATATCTCAGAGAAAATATAGACATAAAGAATGTGACCTAAGAAGGAAAAAGTGAAACCCTAGAGACCTGACATATTCATGACTAATTTGATCTCTATGAATTTAAGGTATTCAGTCATGTAGAAAGGAAAATACAGAGACTTCTAAATAATATGCAATCTCCAAGATTTTAACATAAATTTTTCCCTTTCTTCAATTTAAAATATGCATTCATTTTTATACTAGACAGTTTTTTTCAAAGAGAAAAAAGTTATTAAATATCAAATGAAGCTGGGCACGACACACCTGTAATCCCAGCGGCTTGGGAAGCTGAGACAAGAGGATTCAGAGTTCAAGTCCAGCCTCAGCAGCAGAGAGGCACTAAGTAACTCAGTGAGATCCTGTATCTAAATAAAATACAAAATAGGGCTGGGGATGTGGCTCAGTGGTGGAGTGCCCCTGAATTCAATCCCCTGTACCCCCCAAAAAAAAATCAATGAAAAGAAATTTACATGAAGATAATATAGCTAGATATGTAACATTTAGAGAATTATTCCTTTGTATGAAATTTAGGAGTCAGTTTGTCTGGGATGCAGTCTTCCCTCAATTCAATATTTTAATTGAAAAAAATTAAAAATTCATCAAAGGAAGGAAAATAAGCAGACATGAATTTTTACCAATATTTTTTGTCTGTGCTTTTAATTTTGCACTAACAATTTTAATGTTCAAGAACAAATGGTTTTTGCAGAATCTTCAAATTCAACAAACTTAACTCTTCATTAAATTAGAAAACAAAATTTCAAAAGAAGAAATTTCAAACTGAGAATATTCTATTGACAAAACTATACTTGATCCAATTGCCATGAATTAGAAAGATTATATGATAAAATGGAAACTCTGGCCCAATTATAAAAGAAATGTAAAGGGTAAAATTAAATAATAGGATACTTTGGGATGGAAACATGACTTCTTAAAAAAAGCAATGCTTTTGGAAACACTTTTATGTCTTACATCAGTTTTACCTTCTAAATGAATCCCAAACAAGGAATTATGTGATCAAGACTGGTATGCTAGTATTGCTCTTGATTATGACTGGACAGATGATGATAATTTTTTAAATGACATTATAAGGACCCATATAATTTAGTCACATTTTCCTATGGAATTATGGTGTCAACATTTATAGTCTTTTGAAAGCTAAAGTATAATATGAGGTGCTGGTGGATGGAATAATGAGGACCTAAATTAGAAAACAACTTTCTCAGTGTTAGTTGAAAAATGCAAACTTACAAACAGGAAACTAAAAAGCACACTTCCATTGAAATGAACATTACCTTCAACATAGTATGAATGAATTCCTGAGTGCAGAGGGGATCCCTAGCATCACTCTTATGAGAATAAGCTAGAAAAAAATTATGAATGTATTCTAAAACAAGTTAGAAATCTGTGTTTCAACACAGGAAACAACCAATACTTGACAGGGAGAAATGAACATTACAGACATGGGAATAAGACTTTTAAAAATCTGCAAATAATGTAAAAAAAAAATCTAATTCCAAGATGTATTAGATTAGTAATTATTTTAATAACTTTAACACATCACAATAAATAAAACCTAAAGAACTAGGCAAGGAAATATATTTTTGTGTGTGTATATATATATATATATATATACACATATGCATATGTGTATTTATATATGTGTATATATATATATATTACAAGATAACTATACTTAATGCTCTTAAAATTCATTTAATAACAATAAATTAATAAATCTGTTTCTTTCCTTTCAGGCATAAATTGGAAGTAGTTAAGAGGGTACAAAAGTCTAAAGCAAAACATATTTAATTCTATAAAGTTGGCTATTTATTCGTGTATTGATGCAGGAAGGGTAATTAAATAATAGTCAGGCACTTGTCTTTAACAGCATCTCTTTTTTTTTGTCTTTAACAACAGCATCTTTTTAAGAACTAAAACAAAGGACTCATATGTTTTTAAAAATTAAACTCAGCTGACTAGTTGATTCTGTTCAATAGGTCTCAATGAAGTATCTCTTCTATATGTACCAAAAGATGGATAATTCCCTTCAAAATAACTAATACTTAATTGTGTATGAAAAAGAAATATTTACCTAAAGCTCACCACTTCCAGAAATTAACCATATGTTCAAGTAAAACAGCTTAAGGAAGCAGGAGGTAGTCTTTGAAAAGCTTAAATCCATTACAGATCAAAAAGAGGATCATCAGAAATATATCCATTGTATAAAGGAAAAGAAGTCAAGGTTTTTAAGATATGCCAGAAAAGTCTAAGGCAACAATGTATCTCAAAAAGGAATAATCACCAAAGGAAAGCAGTATTTTGAAGTCTGAGACTAGTTATGATAAATAATACCTAAAGATATGTAGAAAAGTAAAACTGATCATTTCACCTCATAAGAGTAAAACCTAGAAATCTCTACCAAAATATCACCACCATCATCATCATCATTACAGCAGTATAAAAAGATAGTTTAACACAATGATTTCAGAGAGTTCTGGAGCCAGACCACTTATATGCTTACTTCTCCACTTCCCAGTTTATTTATGTTGACTATAGCAAAACTGTGTGACCTTTCTGTACTGAGGTTACCTCATCTGTAAAGGGGAATAATAATCGTTTCTACTCCACAAAGTTGATGCTTAGAAGAGTTAGTAATGAGTAGAAGATTTAGTGTCTGGTTTTTATTATACAACTGTAAGCTATTTAAATTACTTTTTTTAACCTCGGCTGGTATTATTGTAGCCTAAATAGCTATACTTTATCCTGAAACATTTCTTTGGATTTCTTTTGGTAGCCATCAACAATCACTGTCAGGTAAAATACCAAACATTATTGTCTCAGTAAGTCATAAAAGCTGAAACAAATCTCATGGATAGATGGATATTCACCAGATCTTCTAACAAAAAGGATCATCAATTAGCAATATGTCTTTGTCAATTATTATGTATTAGAAAAGGGAAGAAATCATGTTTTCAAAAAATAAAGATTATGAATATCCAGTTAAAAACTGAATGAACTGAACTTAACATTTACAGGCACATTTTCCCACCAAAATAACAATAAAATATTTGAAAGCTTAAATTCACAAGGACAGACTCCACAAGATGATATAACAATAACAAAATATGCTAAATCACTTTTCAGACCCAGGAAATCTAAATAGTAAGGTGAAAAGTAGCGTAGGTTTACATGACACAATCTCCAAAAGACTAAACTGGTGGCACCAGGTAACTCCACAAGTGGGACAGGGGGATTAATTTAAAATCTGCTTAAATAGCTGTTAGATTCCCAATTCCCCATTCCACCTTCCCTCATTCTAGTTAGCTGAATGTCCCTATCTGGTCCTAGCAGAAGACTGGAGGTTTATTGTCTATAATTGATTTTTTAAATAGCCTTATTGCTGAATATCCTAAGGCAAGCTAAAAACACACTAAAAAAGAAAGGAATAAAGAGAAATTTCATGTGTTTCTCCCCCAATTTGGATTACAAAGCACTGAATGACATTATGCCTCTTCCCTAGGCCCCTAAAATAAAATTCCTAAAATGATAATAGACATTGGAGTTTCCCCAATAAACAGCCTAGTCATATTACCATAAACTGAAACCCATATCTCCACAAGCCACATCCAGAGTCATAGAACTAGTAGTCAACTTTTTTGGAGCTCTTTTTAGTATGTGTATATGAACAAGAATCAACACACACTTAAAGGAGAGTCTAAAATAAGAGAGACTGAGATCAAAACAAGCAAGCAAAAAAGAGTAATGTGGAAGAAACAGATAATACAAGAAAAGGAGAACATATCCAAAAACTATCATTAATAATCCTCCCAGAGAGAACAGAATAGAGGTCTAATAATAAGAGCATTGTTTTAATCTAGAAGGTTGGAAGATAAAACAGAGGGTATCTCCCAGTAAAGGAAAACCAAAAACAAAGATTTGAAAAATATCTGAAAAGATAAAATAATTAGTCCAAATTCCTGCAACACCAAATAGGAATTCCAACACAATACACAGAAACTAAAAGAAGGAAATCAGATATGCAGAAACTAAGGGAAAGATATCAAAGAAATTAATAAAACTGCCAGAACTGAAAATTATTTTCTAGGTCCAAAGAAACTACCACATACTCAGAATGCTACTACAGAATGTGCTCCGCCAAAGTAAGAACCCAACAAAGAGGAAATTGGGTAACAGGATCTATTATAATTTCTATCTTAAATGTCCCCTGAAGGCCTATATGCTAAAGACTTGATCACCAACCTCTGATGTGTAATATCACAACCCAGCTCCTTCTTATCCTATTGCTTCTGGCTGCCATGAGGTAAGCAGTTTCCTTCACCATGATGGACTGTACCACCATGGGCCCAAAGCAAGAGCGCCAAGTGACCATGGTCTGAAATCTCAGATATCATGAACCAAAATAAATCACTCCTCTTTATATGTTAATTTTTCTCAGGTATTTTGTCACAGCAATAGAAATCTGACTAATACAGGATCAGAGACAAGAAAGAAATAAAACGAATCCTTAAAATGATAATGAGGAAGAGACCAAGATAACAATTATGCAAAAAAAAAGGAAAGCAACTAGTATAGATTAGAATAGGTATGAGTCTCATAGGTATATCACCAAGAAAATAAAATAGAATAATTAAGAGGATATTTATGATCAGAATGGAGTTGAGAGAAAAACTAAACCACCTTTCAACAAGTATACCTAGTAAAAACAAAACTATACAAGAAAGAGAAAGTTATCATAGAATACTACTATGAATAGCATTTAGTTAAAACAATGTAAACATTAAATACCACTCCATTTCCATGTAAGAGGAAGTGAGGGGAAAGGGAAAAATAATACAAGGGGGAGGAATGAATTACAGTAGTGGGGGGTAGAGAGAGAAGAAGGGAGAGGAGGGGAGGGGAGGGGGGATAGTAGAGGATAGGAAAGGCAGCAGAATACAACAGACATGAGTATATCAATATGTAAATCAATGGAAGTGTAACTGATGTGATTCTGCAAGCTGTATACGGGGTAAAATGGGAGTTCATAACCCACTTGAATCAAAATGTGAAATATGATATATCAAGAACTATGTAATGTTTTGAACAACCAACAATAAAAAAAAAAATACCACTCCAACCAAAATTAGAATAGCAGTTAGAAGGAGGAGAAGGAAAGAAATGTGTATAGCTATGGGAACAGATAGTGAAAAGAACAGAATTCTTAACTTCCACTGTGGGAAATAAGTAGATAATGTCTTTTATAAAGCAAGTAGCGGCAATATAAGCTTGTTATTTGGAGATACAATCAAATACAAAAAAAAAGTCAGCCAAAATAATTAAAGATGGTTGTCCCTAAGAAACAGAAAATGTGATAACTGCTTTAGTAAACACTACAGTCTTCCACTATAAACATCGAAGAACTATTTGACCAGTATTCTTTACACAATGTGCTTCTAAAACACTGATAACCATGAATAAAAAACATTGACAAAATTAAATCAAAATAATTTCCTAAATATAACATTAATATATGCTCATATCATTTAAAAACTGCACAAAGAGAATAAGGAATTTCACCATTTCAGATAAAACTATATTACAGTATTGTCTTTGACTATTTTTGCTGCATACACACATAATAATACATGTAGACTTTTTAAAATAAAATTTGGAGGTCATGCTGAATATGCAAATTTATATAATAATTTTTTCAGTTAATATTTTATTATTAGCATTCTCTAATACCTTTAGATATTCCTTAAATTATCTTATCCTCTTGTATTGCTTATTTAGCCATTTTTTTCTTTATTCCTTGCCATAAGGATAGTTAAAATGGTTTTCCTTTCTTAAACTCCCATTCTTTGACTTGGGTCTTTCATGATTCTCTTCCTCTTTATAGCCATTTCTGTCTCTCCTTGTGGAATCCTTCCCCTTGGCCTACCCCTTAAATATTCATATACTAAAATATTTCCTCCTCCATGTTCTCTTCTCACTCTAGATGACTCCAGTAACAATATGATACCATTTTAAATGACAATCACCAACTATTTAGTTCTACCTCCTAAATAGTTTGGACCTCCCAGCTTTCATCATGTCCACAACTACCAGCTAGTCCAAGCCATCATTATTCCCTGCCTAGAATCCTATATCCCAGAGTCCACTTCTACCTGCCTTCTGAAGCATTACCCATCAGTCATAATGATCTATTAAACACACACACACACACACATACACACACACACACACACACACACACACACACAAATTTAATGTCATGGAACATTCCTTAAAACTCTTAAATGGCTTCTTTTTGTTTTAGAAAAAAACTGCAAAATAACTTCCCTGCCTGGAAGGCCCTATATAACCTGATCCTTGCCAACATTTACCTCTAGCTTCATTTCATCCATTTTAGCCTAATGTTATACATTTTCCCTCAGGTTCTTTATGCCTCTCCACACTAATCTTTCAGTTCTTCAAACACACCAGTATCTTTTTTGCCTCAGAGCCTTGGCACATGTTATTATTTCCTTTGCCTGTAAGGATTCCTTCGATTCATCCTGAGTAAGGCCCTCATATTTGCTCATTACATCTACATGAATGGTACCCTGGGGACTGTCCCCCTGGATGGGCAAAGTTTTAGATTCTAAGGCAGGCAGCACTTTAATAAAATAAATTGCTATGTTATTGCTTAATGTCTACGCCCTATGGGAATATAAATTACATGAGAGTAAATCTTGTTCAATGCTGGGTCCTTAGCACCAAGCATAGGACCTTATATGTGGCAGAAAATAAATATTTGTTAAAATAAATAAAGGATACCAGTCTACATAGAAGCCTTCTTAATTCTAAATTCATATACATAATCTAACTGCCATCTCCACCTTGATTCCCTACAAGTAATTCAAACTCAACACATTCAGAACTGAACTTGTTTGTTAGATATTACCTCCCCTATAACCTTTTCCACGGTGCTGTCATCCTATTAATGGCACCCTGTCAATTGAGTTACTCAAATCTTTTTAGAACTGCTTTCTACTTCTCAACTTATTTTGATACAGATTTAGTTCAGTCCTTTATCAAATCTTACCTGAGTTGCCAGAGTAGCTTAATAAGGAGTCTCCATTCCTCTAGCATCAACCTCACCTGTCTTCCAAACTCAGTGTTATTTATGTGATATTTTTAAACTAAAACTAATTTTACCTAGCATTACCACACTTAGAACTTTTAGTGGCTTTTTCTCCACATATGAAATACTACTGCTGCAATATTACTACAACCAAATTACCTTGATCCTAAGCCCAGAAATCAATGCTATACGTATTTAATCTTGGTATCCTCAAGGTTTAGTAAATAGGAAGCTATAGCAAAATGACTACTTAACACAATGACATATACTTAGAATGTTGGTATAAATTTGATATAAATTTTATATTTTTGTACAATTAAGGAAATACATGGCTTGAAACTCACTAGAACAATCCTCTGTTAAAATTCCCTTGAGTTAATTAATTATTCTTTAAATACAAAATTTGCAGTTTTAAAACTTAAGAAAAAACAGAAAAATATTTACTGATTCTTGAAACAATCTACTGGGAGACATTCCTATATGGGCCTCCATAGTCTTATATGTATTGCAGGAATGCAAGATCCTGAATACTCTTTACTACGACCATTTGTCAAAGTTGTGTTTGCAGTGAGCAAACTTGGGTGATGAGATTACTTCAAGTTTAGAGCACTCTTGCTTATTATAAAAGCAGTGGATTCCCCATGCTCAATGCTCCTCAGTAGCAACTCTATTTTATGACATCTATGTGCACCATATTGTATCAGCTCCATGGGATTTGAAGGCAAAGAGAACTGAAACAAATATGTTAATTTCCATGCTGCTTGCTCTGAAATGAATAACTAAGCCTTTTGTCTCTAACCTAGGAATTTCATGTATTCTATCAGACCCATGAAACAGTAATAGTTTACTTATAAATAGATAAAAATCAAATCCTAGATCCAACAACTTGCCTCTTAGAAATTCACAGATCCATGGAATCAAATATATGACATTTAAACTATTGAATAATACTGCGATTTCCTCCTTTCTACCCACTTTACATAAAGATAACATATGAAAAATGCATGTTCACCACAAAACTCAACTTATTGTGCATTTCAAAAATTTCTACCTTCTTAATTTTTAATGATTCTATCCTTTTGTCACAAACCAAATTAACTTCATGTTTCTATTTATGTTTTCACTTTTCTTTTATTCTACATATTCCTTAAGGTGATACTGTTTTCTAATATATTATCTCTTCAACCTTAAATTATATAACCTGCACCAAAGCAATTCAAAAAGCCTATCTAAAAGGGACCAGAATCAATCAAGAGAAAGTAGTGGTTACAGACTTTCTTAAAAAAAAAAAAAAAAAGTTAACATAACTGAGGCAGGTGGTACTTCTCCTGATTTGAATTCTAATCTTGTAAGTATATTAAGTATGTTTTTTTCATAATTAATATAAAAGTGTTTCTTTTTATAATAGACTTCATACTGTCCCAGACATTAAGCAAATAACTAGGAGGAAAAAAAAAGTCTTAAAAATCAGGTAGACAAGAGAAGCTCACAGGGAAATACATTTTAGGAACTAATATAAGGAAAAGAGTTCTACACTATAACTCTAATGCAAATAATGTAGCACAGTGACAGAATTCTGAGGGCTAACTAGAGTAAGTAGATCTGAAGCAATTGACTAGCAAAGAAAAAACCCCCACAAAAGCTGAGAAAAATAAGCGATAACAGTGACTTTAAAAAAATGAAAACACAGAAAGATCTATTAGTTTTGAAAGTAGGCAAAACACTAGTTCATGCCAGAGGTTATCTAGCAACTCCCAAACAGTCTACTACCAGAAAGAGAGCTTAGGCTGCTGAGTTAGGAAACCTAAGTGGGAAAAAAATTCTCACATTCAAAGGAAAATAGATCAGGAAATTGGTGGAGGACAGGGCTTGATTAGCTTCACCAAGCAAGTTGTGAACAGATATATTGTCCTATATTGGTTAAATTCATTAATACAATTATGATAAGAATATAAATATTCTTATGCATTTCTGATAGTTGCAGGAGTGCCACCTATGGGGAAAAAATTGTCAACTTGTCAATATTCAATGAAATTACATCCCTAGAGGAATCTAAGTATGAAGTGCACTAACAAAGTCTTCCCTAATATTTAGCTACATGTAATACCTCAGTAAATAAGTCTTTTGCTTCCTTAACTAACAAAAGGCATTTTGTAACACAGAAATTCTAATGTAAACTTCCAAGGACATTTCTAATCCAGACATTGTTATAAATCCCTTACATAAATCTCTCATTTAAAATGTAACTGATATTTAATGAACACTAAATTTGTGGGGATTCATCCAATTATCCTCCATTTACATTTTTATCAAAATAAGAATACATTTTTTGGCAAAACTATACAGTATCACTTTCTTCAGTAAACATTTATTATTTTTATTCCTACAGCATTTTTATTAAAATCCTTGTTTATATGTTAGAATCCAGATGAAGTCACCACAAGTTTCCATAACAAAGTATGATAATAAACTGCTGCTATAAAGTCATAGGTTGTTTTCAGGTCATAAGCAGTAGTATAAGAGATCTGGTTCCATTCCTTTTACAGTGATGAGCAACTGCCAGTGGACTTTCCTCTAAGGTTATCTAGATAACCTTCTCCAGGACATAGGGCCACCACTTCTCTCTCTTCTTCTCTCCTACCAAGAGCTAAAACTGATCCAAAAAAAGAAAGGGTAAATTACTATCTTCCATCCAGCCAAATATGGATCTATCCAAATCCATTACTTCTCAAGAGATGTTCGGCATGGTCTTCTCAATATCCACAATACGGTATGAACAATGTAGATACACTGTGACAGTGCAAACACTGTAGGTGCTAAAGTCTTAACTACCTATATTGATTATTAGCTTGAATTGAACCCTGGCAAGAGACAAATAAGGGAACTCTAGAAGAGAGCTAGGACTATGTTTTAAAAGGTACCTGGGATTTGTTTTCATTGAGTACAGTAAAATGACATACACAAAGACACTACACCCTTGAAAGAACAGTTTATTGCTCACAATTTCCAGAAGGAATTGGCATCCACTAGGGAAAATGCTAGCGTCAATAAGGAGGCAGGAGTGAGGGGAAAGATTGGCATAGGCCTTTATAATGGCCTTAGCAGGTAAATCAGGGCAAGGTAAGCAGTTTAGGATTGCTTCATTTGAATAATTTTAGTGAACTCAGGTGTATAAAAGATGTCCCTAGTTGCCTGATACCTGGCTCTGGGATGATATAGAGCTGGCAGATAGTAGTTCAATCCATCAGAGCTCAACAAAGGAAGTAGTTGGTAGTATGTAAAAAAACTGTGACAGTGCAAACACTGTAGGTGCTAAAATCTTAACTACCTATATTGATTATTAGCTTGAATTGAACCCTGGCAAGAGACAGATAAGGGAACTCTAGAATAGAGCTAGGACCATGTTTTAAAAGTAGTTGGTAGTATGGGTCAAAGAGTGACACTTTTGCATATGAAAAATGACACCCAGGGGAGTCATTTGCTATCTCTAGGAATTAGCTAGCACTAGAGGGGCCTTCTGTCCCCAATCAGCAAGGCCCAAAAATGTCAAAGCATCAGAAAACACAGAAAATAAAAATCATGATTAATGTGGCCTGGATTGTTCTTCTGTGATTTTACTTCTTGTACAAATTCTGTTATCATCAACCAGTTTGCGTTTCCCTAAACTAAAGGCCATCTCCAACCCTAGAAGCACCACAGATCCTACTTCCCCCCATGTCACCACTACCATGCATCATTGGTAAATGTATCAGAGTTTTCATCCCAAATAGTTTCCCTAGACTTTATACTGATCATTTACACCATAATTTGAAATCTGTATCATAATCCATCAAAATAATGATATAGCCTTTGCTACAACTTCTAAGGAAGTTATAAATATTGGTGTCAGGATCATTCAGAGCATTTAAGTTTTCAGGTGTAAAAAAGGCATAAATTCTAAACTCTTAAGCTACACAAATAACTACTATTTAAATGTATGCATAAAATTTCAACGGAATATACACAAAAAAATGCCTCCGGATTTCAAAGATGTCAACTACTAGTGTTTATCACAGAAAAAAAACAAGACACCTGACTAGATAAATATTAAGGCACTGGGGCTGGGGTTGTAGCTCCGTAGTAGAGTACTCGCCTGGCATGCACGAGGCTCTGGGTTTGACCCTCAGCACCACATAAATGTAAAATAAAGATATTGTGTCCACCTAAAACTTAAAAATAAATATTTAAAAAAATATATTACGGCATTTCCCTTTCTCCTCTGCTAAAGTTCTAAACAAAATTTTTGTTCTATTTTAATGCCAACAGTCATGCACTTTTAGAATTCACAATTTGGCTTCCTTTATTGAGTTCTAATTTGGCTTTAGTCAAGTACAACATATGTTTAAGCATAGGAAAATCTTAAATCTCTGTATTGATTTTTTTTTAAACTGGTAAGATTCATTTCACTACTGAACAGTTAATGTACATTTTTCTGATTACTCCATGGAAAAGTAAAACTAGATATATTTAAGGCACATTCAAATATAGTACATCAATAATGTGGGATTCTGTTTTTTATTTTATTATTTTCACAATCACAGGCATGCTTTACTAAGTAACAATCATCATGAAACAAAATATTAAGTAGAATACTGGTTTTAAAACAAAACTAAATGGATCTTCGGCTGTGGCTCAGTGGTAGAGCCGCTTGTCTCACATGTTTGGAGCACTGGATTCCATCCTCAGCACCACATACATAAATAAAATAAAGGTTTTGTGCCTGTCTACACAAAAAAAAAAGTCTTAAAAAAAAAATCTAAATGGAAATAAAGTAAGCAGATAGACAGGTTCAGTTCCACATTCTCTAGTACATTCACCATCCTCCAGCTTTAACAATATTTTCAGTAATTTTATAAAACAATCACAATAGTATGAGACCTGAAATCACCAACTACTAATCAAGTCACAACAAATATTAAGCCTACTATTTGAAAGGATGGTTAGTCAATGCATCTGAACATGGGTAATCCAATCCCTACACTTCACAATATATCATCTATTTAATCCTTCTAGATACTTCTGAGGCTCACTGAACCTAAAAATATTCACAAATATCTTTCTTAACTTCTACAGAATTCCTCCAACTCAGACATCTATTGTTGTTGGTAGCATAATATGGAAGTTAATTTCCCTCAACTCCATTCTTCTACTTGTAATCCTGAAAAAAACATATTCTATTTTCAGTTTATGAGTATACACAATTGAAGGTATACAAGATATAGAGAAAATAAAAGTCTGACTCTAAAATTTGAGTAGATTTAGATACACTTACTTTCTAAATAGGTGAACATTAACCCAAATGAAGATATACCTGTACTGTAACTAATTTTATTGAAGCTCTCTGGCACCTACTTCCCTCCCACTTTAAACTAATAAACAATATATTTAAAGGTCTTCCTAATTACTTGTGATCATCATTATTTCTTTTCTGGCTTTTTTTTTTTTTTTTAGTCATTGATGAACCTTTATTTTTTATTTATTTATATGTGGTGCTAAGAATCGAATCCAGTGCCTCACACATGCCAGCCCAGTCATCATTATTTCTGAGTATCATTTATTGGCTACATCACAGAGATATCTGCTATAGATACTATACCCCAGACAGTAATTATTCCCTATAAATGTTGACTGTTAGACTAGACATGGTATATGTCATTAGCATGGCATAGTAATATCATAATAATGAGGGATATTATAGTTCTCTGTTCTTACCAGTTATATTCCCAGAATTGAGGAAGGAGTATGTATTTATCCACCAACCCCTCACTTTTTTGCCTTCTACTTTTTCTATGCTTCTATGCTGAGAGTGTTACTTGCTGACACCATCATGATTTCTATCACTTTTAATAAAAATGTTTAACTGAGGCTTTTCCTTCTTCTCTACAGCCTCGAATTAACTCTTCATCTATAAGAATGCTAAAATTAGTCACTAAAACAGTATAAAAATACTATGAAAGTATGCATTTATTTCACAAATTGACATATATATTCCAAATAAATTTTAAAATAATTATATTGAAGTATGCAAAAAATCTTAATGAAACTTTTATTATAGTTGTATCAAATTCATAAATTAATTTCGGGAGAACTGACACCTCTATATCACCAAGTCATCCCATGGTATTTCTCTCCTATTAATAATGTCTTCTTTTATGCTCTTTAATCATTTTATAATTCCTGATCTTGTGCATTCTTTTGGGTTTTTTGTTTTTTGTGTTTTTGTTTTATTTGGTTTTGTTTTTTTGGTACTGGGAATTGAACACAGATGCTTTACCATGGAACTATAAGCTACATCCCCCATCCTTCCTTTATTTTCTATTTTGACAAAAGTCTTGCTAAGTTACTGATGGTCTCACTCAGTTGCTGAGCCTGGCCTCACACTTGCCTCAGTCTCCTGAATCACTGGGATTATAGGCATGAACCATCACACCCAGCTATCTTGTACATTCTTGTTGGTTTATTTGTTTGAAGATGGAGTCTTGCTATGCTGCTGGGGTAGCCTCAAACTGCTGAGCACAAATAATTCTCCTGCCTTAGCATCCAGAGCAGCTGAGACCACAGATACTGCTATCTTGCCCTGTTCTTTTACTTTCTTTTCTAAATTAGTTACTTGATTGTGTTCATTACTATTATGACTATTCCTAAGTCAATTTTTGAAAAGAAGGAGGACTTTTCTTGCCATACTTTAGTACACAGTGCTAAGTCACTATAATAGAAACAATGTGATATGAAACAGAAATAGACAACTGATAAATGAAATCTGAGGAAGAACTCATAAGGGTGTGCTACTAATCAGCAGAAGTACTAAAGGCTTGCATTCTGTAGGAGAAAGAATACAATAGCATACTATAAAAACACAATCAAATACCTGATAACCTATACAGGTAAATTCCTGAGGGATTATAGACCACAAACAAAATATAAAATTGTAAAGCAAGTAGAATAAAATGTAGAGGGACTTTTGATACAAATTAGAAAACGTTTTCTTCAGATCAGAAAGTATTGATTTACATATTGTGATGTGATGATTTAAGTACTTGAAAATTAAGATTGCCTGGGCAGGAGGTATATATATTGCTCAGTGGTAGAGAACTTGCCTAGCATGCACAAGAACCTGGTTTGGGTCCCCAGTACTGAAAAATAAAAAGGAAAGAAAGGATTCCTTATCAAAAGAGGATACCATAGATAAAATTAACAAGCTGTACTACCACATCTAAAATCAGTTTGAATTAATGTCTATAATAATTAGGGAACTCCTACTAAGTCAGGAAAATAGGCAAAACAAATTAATAGACAATTCAATTTATTCTGCCAATATTTACTGAGCACCTATTTTTCAGGGTCAGGGATAGGGATATGAACAATATCCTTGCTTCAAGAATTTGAGCAGAGGAAATAAATACATACATAATTAATATAATGTTTTATTATGTTAAATACTATGAATAAAGATAAGGCAGAACAAAGATAGAAAGTGATTGAATACTCTTTCAGGGAGTCTCTCAAGATGTAACATTTAAACAGATTTAAATGAAATGAGTGAATCATGAATATAAAGAAGTTTTCTAGACAGAAAAAACAGCAAGAAGGCTCTAAGTTAATGGAAAACAAGTATGTGAAGAAATAACCAACTTCATAAATATCAAACTGACAAAAATATAATGTGAAATAATACTAAGTACCAGTGGAAATAGAGGGGAAAAGTACTCTCATGTACTGCTAGTGAGCATGTAAAGTAGATTGAGCAACCCTAATCCAAAAATCTGAAATACAACAAAATCTTAAATTTGGGGAGTACCAACATGAAACCACAAGTAGAAAACTTCACACCCGACCTCATGTGACAGTAACTATCTAAACAGATGCACTAAAATATTGTACAAAATTATCTCCAGGTTATATTTTAAAGCATATATGAAGTACAAACAATTTCATTTCAGTCCAAAACAATTTCAGTTTGGACTTGAGTCACCCCCAAAACTGAATGTGTGCAAATATTCCAAAATCTAAAAATGTCTTTCATTTGAAACAGTATCAGCTCCAAGCACTTCAGACAAGATATATTTAACCTGTTCAGACATGCTGCAAATCAAGTTGTCAGTATTTAGTGAAAAGAAGTATGTGGGGGGGGCTGGGGTTGTAGCTCAGCCGAGGAACACTCGCCTAGCACGTGAGAGGCCTCAGGTTTGATCCTCAGCACCACATAAAATAAATAAAATGAAGGTATTGTGTCCAACTACAACTAAAAAATAAATATTATTTAAAAAATTTAAAAATGTGTATTCCTTTTTTACAGAGAGAGCTCTCCCAAAAGCACTTAAGAGGACATAAATGAAATGAAAATCACAGAGCTGTTTATAATATCAGGAAGTTCAAGCACCTAGATGACCATCACCAAATGGTCATCTAGGTTGCTTGACCAGATGAGGGGCATACATTAAATACATTAAATACCTAAAGCAGTTATAAGTTATGAAATACATATAGAGAGATCCAAACAGGTTTCTTTTTCCTTTTTTTTTTTTGTTTGTTTGTTTTGTTTAGTTTATTAAGCAATAAAATATTTTGGAAAAAAATGTCTTAGATTTGCTTCAAAATAACAGTTTGTAGGGCTGAGGATGTGGCTCAATGGTAAAGTGCTTGACTAGGCATGCATGAGGTCTAGGATTCAATCTCTATAGCACAAAATTATTATTTGTAGAGTCAGAATTTGGGGGAGGAGATGCCAAGGAGAGGAATGGTTACAACTCTTTATGAAGCAAAATTGGCTAGGAATTGATAATTGTTGATGTTTAATTATGGACACATAGAAGTTTCTTTATACTATCCTCCCCATATATGTATATGCTTAAAGTTTTCTATCATAAAAGGCATTTTTAAAGTGTTTAATGAGAAAAGAGAAAGTTTAGCACAACTTCACTTATGTAAACATCAATAAATATGCATAAAACACCACCATATATTTGTTAAAGACACAGACATATCCAAAAACATTAGCGTGAATATCTTTGAAGGAAGAAAATGAGAATGGGAAACAGGGATAAATGAGAACTATTTTAAATAAAATAAGAAAGAAGCCTCATTCTACCAAAACTGATAGTATGTCATTACCTAAGGAGTTTTATTAATTCAACTTCTTAACACCTGAGGTCAAAAAAAGGAAAACACTTGGGACTGGTATTGTGACTCAGCAGTAGAGCGCTCATCTATCATGTGCAAGGCGCTGGGTTCGATCCTCAGCACCACATTAAAAAAATAAATTAAATAAAGGTTTTGTGTCCAACTACAACTAAAAAAAATATATATTTAAAAAAAAGGAAAACACTGAACAAATGGAAAACTCTCTGGGATTACACAGGAGGATTAACAAAATCTGACTTGGGAAGAGGGGGCATCCTAACTCATACCCTAGATACACTGAATCAGAATCTCTGAAATTGGGCAAAAGGTACTACTGTTCAAATCCCATTTCACAGAGGAGAAACTGAGGAACAGTGAGTAAAATGATAATCCAAACTCACAATTCAGCAAGTAGAAAAGGTAGAAAGATAGAAATCAAGCCCAGGGCCAGAAAACCCACTCTTGGCTGTGTGAAACGGCTCATACCTATAATCCCAGTGGCTCAGAAGGCTGACGTAAGAGGATCACAAGTCCAAGTACAGCCTGTGTAACTTAGCAAGACCTTGTATCAAAATAAAACATAAAAATGGCTAGATATATGGGTCAGTGATAGAATGCCCCCTCCACAAAAAAAAAACTCATTCATACTGTACTACCAATGCACTGTTATAAAATCTAAGTACAGCCAAAAGAATTTGATCTTCCTAAAATATTATCTTGTACCACAATGTCACTGCTCTTGGCAACCACCAAAAAAGTTAGATGCTATATAGTTTAAACACCATCTCCTAATTACCCTCATCTACTTGTTCAATTAATATCGCCCTTTTTGCCAATATAAATCTTATTCCAAGCACACCAGTCCTCCTCCTTTTAGAATACACATATTCCTAATCTAATAATCACTTTCTCCAAACTGAAAAACCTTCTATTCTCTTCTACACTTGTTTGTATCCATATGTCCTACAATGTCCAGCATTTAGAACATTTCCCTAGCATTAATTGATGGAAGTAAAGTCCCACCACTATTCCAAGAAGTTTCCCTGATGACTTCAACACACACCTTTTCCTTCTTTAATTTCTTTTGCACCTACTCTCTGAGCCATTCAATTAGCACCTTATTACAGTAACACCTCATTTATCCAGCATCATTGGGAAAGGAAAGTGTTCATCAGAAGCAAATTTTCCAGACAACTTAAGCATTAATTTAGGAAGCAGCAAAGTAGAATAAAAATAGTGCTGACTTTAGTTACAGAGAGACCTAGGTTCAAGTCCCAATTCTTCCACTTACCAGATAAGTGTCTTTGAGCAAATGTCAACAAATGTCTCTAAGTCTACTGCATTTTCTATAAAATGTGGATAAACTATTATCTTCACAAAGTAATTCTGGGTATTTCAAAAATCACACAGAAAGAATCTGGCAAACATTCTTTAAATCATAGCTATAACTACTCCAACTATTATGCACTAACACATTAAAACAATTTTTATGAAAATCTTCATCTATATAAATTTGAGATTTTTCTCAGAAGATAGTGAATAAAATTAAGGCTTCTTAATAACTCAAAATTCATTCAATTGAATTTACTTATTCAATATCCAGGACCAACAAGGTGCAAAGTGATTAAGGATTTAAGATGAATGAAATAAACATGGTCCCTGTACTCATGGAGTTTATAGAGTATACTGGTCACTAAATAATTTCACTTTGTGTTATAGAATAAAAGTGAAACAAATAAGATGCTGGATGGAGAATAAGGGATAGACTACTTTAGAAAGGATGATCAGGGAGGGCCTCTGAGACTTGATGAAGAAGTGAACCATGGAAAGAGTTGAGAAGAGAAATACTAGCAAAGGAAAAGCATACACAAAGTCCTGAGATGTCAAAGCATTAGCATATTTAAAAACTGAAAGAAAGCTATGGAGGGTCATAAATTAAGAAGGAAAACAGCAAGAGATGTTGTTACAGAATTGGGCAAAATCAGATCATTCAGGGTTCTGCAGGCCACATTAAGGGGTGTGAGTTTCATTCTAAATTTAATTGAGAGTGATTTGACAGGATAATGTCAATACACCAAATATTTCAGGAACAGACTTTTTTTTCTTATTCCTTTGCAGAGTTACCACTGATTAATTTGACTTAGAGCTTCCATTCCAAAGCAAATATAGTAACAATTATACAGTACACTAATTTTTCAAAGTTTTACTGAAAGGAGCAGTATCATTTTTTTAAAAAATTTTAGTTATAGCCACAATACCTTTATTTTATGTATTTATTTTTATGTGGTTCTGAGGATTGAAATCTGTACCTCACTCATGCTAGGCAAGCACTCTACCACCAAGCCACAACCCCAGCCCCAAGCAGCATTATGGAGTGGTAGGGGGAAGAAATATTTCTTATGCCAATTATATAAAAACATTAATGATGGAGCTACCCTACGGTTGTCTCTACAGTCCTCATTTCGTACTATACTTCATCTTGTAGTTCCTTCTAGAACAAAGTTTGAAAACAGGTATAAAGAACACTGGTCTAAGAGTCATAAGTTTTCAATACTATTCCTGATATAATGACATAACAGCCAAGTAACCCTGTGCAAATCATTTAATACCTTTAGTCTCAACTTTTACTTTCCTACAATAGAGAAAATACCTGATACTAATATTGTGCATCAAAAGCTATAGTACTTGGAGCGGTCTCTCCCAATAAGTTGAAATTACATTTTTATTGCTTTTATAACAAAAATAAATGATTTTGATTGCTTGATGTCCAAACCATCTGAAATATAAAGGCTCCAAGCATGAATTAACTTTTGCAAATATCCAAGCCCATTTACAAATTGGTATTTGTGACATCAAATGAAATCCACACATTTATTAAATTCCTGCAATAATTAAGGTCCCAAGTAGTGCTATAACTGAAAAACTAAATTTGGTGTCTCATGAAAATGAAGTTGATTTTTTAATTATTTTTAAAGATCAATGAAGACTATATATTTCAAAATAACTAAGAGAATAAATTCAGATGTCTCACCACAAAAAGTGGTAGATAGATCAGGTGATGCATATGTTACTTAGCCTTTGGGTTCAAACCCCAGTCCCCCCCCAAAAAAAATTCTCATTACTGAAAAACAATTACAGAATAACTATATCTTTAAAAATTTAGAAATTTTACTTAGTTGAAAACACATCCATAACTAAAATTCTGCAGGCTTATTATCTCAATTTAAAAAATGGACTTCGCATTCAGAATGACAAACTAAAATACACTTATACTCCGGTACCACATTCTGATTTATATCTTTTACTATTCCATCAGTGATTAGATTTTTTTAAAAGAAGTATAATCTTCTAATAGTAAGGAAAAAAAATTAGACTTCTTATTTCTTAGCCCAATACTAAGTAGAAACTCAAGTTTCCTCTTAAGTGATGAAATTTAAGTTGTTTTATACTGAATGAGAGATGAGTCAAATGGTGAACATTTTACTGCCTGTATATTTTTCATTCAATTTTTATTAAATAAATCAACAAAAAGGAAATTATTTCTGGGCTGGGGTTGTGGTTGGCAGTAGAGCACCTGCCTAGCATGTGTGAGGCACTGGGTTCAATCCTCAGCACCACATAAAAATAAATTAATTAATTAATAAAGGTATTATGTCCATCCACAACTAAAAATATTTAAAAGAAAGAAAATAACTTCTGGGGCTGGGATTGTGGCTCAGCTGTGAAGTGCTCATCTAGTACATGTGAAGCCCCAGGTTCAATCCTCAGCACCACGTAGAAAAAAATATATTGTGTCCAACTACAACTAAAAAAAAAGAAGAAGAAGAAAATCACTTCTAAGAGAATTTTTAAATTGAGCACACAACATGAAATTTACCATCTTAACCATTTTTAAGTATACAATTCAGTTGTGTTAAGCTTATTCATATTGTTGTAAAACAGATCTCTCAATTTTTCATCTTGCAAAACTGAAACTCTATACTCATTAAATAAATGTTCAATGGCAACAGGGTTCAAGAAAAGAGACTATAAATACTGAATTGTATGACCTTAAGTTTCTAATTGCTTTTGCCTCAGATTCCTTGTCCATAAAATAAAATATAACATTTACTTCATTGGGACAGCACGAGGATCAGTTTAACATCATTACATTTTGGGTCATTTAAATATTTTAGTAGTTTACTAAGAAATTATATATTCTTTATCTTTTTTAGATGCCCACAGATTTATAATAAAATGACAAATATTTTCCTGGAGTAGAATTATAGTTCTCAAGAAGAAATCACAAAACAGTCCATGTAATTGTTAAACCAAATGAATCTCTGGCAATATCCTATGGAAAAGTTATCTTTACTTTCACCAAGTAAGAAGAAAGACTTCCTGGCGGGCTTACTAAGCTTCAGGCAAAAAATGCTCATCTACTTCAAAAGTTCCAGTAACCATTCTAGTAAAGAATGGTTAAAACAAAAAATCAATTACTTTATCCAAATAAAGTTCAATTAATGTTTGCCTTCTATTCCCAAGTTTCAACACATCTATAGAAGAGATTATCATCCAAGTTAAACAATACCCTAAGCCTGTCCTTTTAGGACAATGAACCGTTTATTTAAAGATTCTTGGGAGAGATAATACCCAAAAGTTTGCTTTTTTTCTCCTTTTTTGGTTATATATAAGTTGGAAAGGTAATAAATTAAAACCCTAAATGGAATTTTTCTATCATAATATTAACTTAAATGGAAAAATGAAAAATTCTGTTCTTATTCAATTATCAAATCAGATGAACAAAACTTGCTGTTTTAACACTGCAGGGCATTGAAGCATTGGATTTCAAGGCCTTAAACTTGGCTTCATAAGATGTTCTTTGATTTGATGTCTTCTATCAAATCAAGGTTATTGCTTATTCATATATGTAAATTGTCTTTAACTAATAATCTTTTTTAAATGCAACACTAAAAAGCTTCAAAAATAATTAAAATCATAAAATAAATTTATTTCAGAAACATGCAAAAATAATGGCACATGATCTTAAACCATTTGATTCGTCGATTTTTGTAAATACTTTTTTCTCAGTTTCTAGATATGAAAACCACATTTTCCCTTGTTCAAAATAAAGTGGTAGGGCTGGGTTTGTGGCTCAGTGGTAGAGCACTTGCCTAGCATGTGTGAGGCCCTGGGTTTGATTCTCAGCACCACATATAAATAAGTAAAATAAAGGTCCATTTATAAAAATATATATTTTAAAAAAAATAAAAATAAAGTGGTAATCCTTGATCCATAGTATGTATAAATACCTCATCATAAACATTAAAAAAATAGTAATTTTGATAGAACAGAGATGTAATAATTTATAGCCTGGAGTCTAATATATGCAATAAATAGTAATATCAATGCTCTCTATAAATTTACTCATAGCATTTTGTATATAATGTCTTTAAAGTTATAAATAAATGGTTTTGCTTTAACATGTTCAGTTTCCTATCAAAACTATGAAGATGAAATGGAATCTCAAAATATTAATTTTTTGAACTAAGCTCTAAATCATAATCTATCAGAATGGCAAAGTGCTTGTTTCTCTGTTTTGTTGTTTTTTATAAGAACTTCCCTATTTATAATTACAATAAATAATATAGGCAAATAAATAAAAGTAAAACAAGCAATCCAAATGCTACTTTTATATGTAGTATGCTTTGCTTTGTCAACTATTTTCAGTGATTGACATAAAAGCTATAGGTAAAAATTAGTTTCTGAAGATGTACATATCACTAGAGTATCTTATGTCCCTTCTAGAAAACATTTTAAAAAAAAGAAAGAAAGAAAAAATTCATCCCCTCTGCTCAACTGTTTTAGAAGTCTTGTGCACCACTGGTAAGTGATCTTGTCATATTTTAGACGATTAGAAAACAGTACTTTCAAAAAACATTCAATTTCTGCCTTTAAAAATGTTGAATAAACAATCTTACCATCATTAGAAAGAAAGAGGTTTTTGAAAGTAATTCAAAGTTATAAGATCTTTAACTTGTATAATTTCAAAAGACTGGAATTTATAACATGTTTTAATAAACTTGTTAAGTGTTGTAACATTCTTTCTTGGGCAAAATACATATGCCCCAAATCTCCCAATAATAGATAAAGATCTTACAAGCTCCTTGTAGTGTTAATCAGTAAGATGAAAAACTATCAATCATCAACAGAAAAAAAAAAATAAAAGAACAACATTAACAAAGAAGGAAGGCCCAAACAATATTGGGATTCCACTGAACATATAATAAATTGAAAGTCGTAATAATAAACATAGAGGAAATAGAGAGGGCTCCCATGACTTTCAACCAAAAAAAAAAGCCTCTTAGCCACAGTAAATCATGGTTGTAAGAATTCTCAGACACAACAGCTAAAAGGAGGAGGTCAGAAACCACCAGACAACCACACGGGTAGAAAAATCAGTCCTGAAACTGAAGTATTCTCACTAATAAGCTTTACAACTCACATAATGTTGATTTTTTAATAATTACACAGATTATATTATTTGAAATCCAACAGGCCCAAGAATTTTTCTTTTAACCCTCCAATTTCGCTGACAGATTATCTGTTAACATCTAAGAAATTATTCATCCTATATTTTATTGATTTCTTTTCCCCATCTATATAACTCACCTTGATATGACCAAATGCCACAGTCAGACAGTACTTCCTTCTCAATACAGTGCCTGTAGCAATATAATTTATGAAACTGAAAGCTCTTCCATAAGCCTCATAGTGGCTATTTTTATCAGAAAAGGGCCCTGAATACTAACAGAACTTATTTAAACTAGTTAAATGTCCATGCATTTAAAAAGATAGCCCAGAAGGCAAATGTGTATCGGTTTAATGAACTCATTCTGTTTTGAATAAAATGTGACCATGTTTTTAAGATATGGGGGCCGGGGAAGATAGGAAACTATCAAAGGAAAAGAAGTCCAAATTTTTTTTTTAAAGAAAACATCATCAGGCTTACATTTATTAGGGAAAAAAAAGTCAAATGTCAGAAAAGTGCAAATTGTATCATAAATACCTATTCATTGAAAGTAAATGGGCATAAGGATGATATTTTTCTGATTAGAATCAAGATTCAAGACCCTTTGTTTTACTAGGTTAAAGATACTTACATGAACTGGTAGATGATATGGAAAAGTGACATCAACTTGTACCTGTTTTCTTTGGCTTTTATAATTTCTTAAATACACAGATTAAAAGGCCACTAATTAATTTGTAAATAATTACAAATGTTAATTTCCATATTAACAGGGTCTAGATGAGGACAACATTACAAAATATTGCTAAGCAATCCTTAATGCCTTAAAGAGCTGACAAACCTAAATTAAGACATTTTTCATTTTGGCTTTAGTTTGCAGTTTGATATAAGTATCTCCCTCTCTAAGGTCTGTTCTAAATGACAGCAGGTCCCTGAACACATATACCATTCTCATACCTTGCAAAGCTCATAGCCTTGCCAAGAGGACTAGCAAAATAGATAATGAGAAGTATATGCATAATACAAACAAATCTCACTACATTCCATATAGATTGTCAACCAGCAAAGGGAAATGGTCTGTTAAAGCCTCGTGAATTTATTAAGTAGAAAGATTTTCCTATATTCAAAGAATATTTGTAAAGAAAACATTTTAAGATAATGCTATACTCTTAAGCCAGTGCCATCATCACCTTGCCTGTACAACTGATTATTTTAAAACGGTATCAATATCATTGTCCTTTTTGGAAGGTTTTTCAAATAAATGCCACTTTATTCAAGAAAAATGGTAAATTGAGCTGCACATGATCTTTATTGTTGATTTTAAGTGAATATCAGCATGCTAAACCTAAAGATGAAATGAAAGTACTTAAGAATTTTGATTAGAACAACAAAGGTTGCAAACTTTGGTTAATTCATCTCATCTTAGATGTTGCAAATTATATTAAATATATATTGAAAATGTTTGATTTATTATGTCTTTTATAACTATATAACAAAAAAAATGACAAACCAAATACTATCAGCTGCTTTTCAAAGTTTTAATAAAATGGTCATGGGATTTAAATATATATAATAATTTATATGTACTAGTAATATATCATACAGGATTTTTTCTAATTTATACCTTACATTTTTAATTTAAATATACTTTAAATAATGAAATAGTTCTTAGTAAGTAATTCACATTTTACAAATAATTTAAATTTAAAACACATTTTATAAGCTTTCCTGTTGACATAGCAATATTACAAATTTTATTGTAAAATATTAGATAAAAATAAAGTTAATATCAAAATTTATATCATTGCTATATGTGTATTTGCTTTCCTCTAAGTATAAGTTTATACTGTTACAAATGACAAAAGAAATTTACCAGTCCATCTGTGTTTCATTATATCTGGGTATAAGGGCATTTTGTTGTTGTTGTTGTTTTTTAACATTTCAGATTACTTGTTGCTTTTTTTCAGGATGATTGAAAGTAAAATCTGATCAAGTCCTTTCCCTCCTTAAAAACCTCAGAATGGACACCACTGGCCTCAGGAGGAACTCAAAGCCTTTGCCCGGCTTTCAAGAATTAACCGTTGCTCACCTCTGTAACCTTTACCACCTTTCCAAAATCTCTCTCTCTGAAACATACACACTATAACACTACTGAACTTTCTGTTTCTAAAAGGATCCTACTCTCTCACTTCTGGACCTCTCCCAAGCACAAACTGTTCCTATGCCAAACACCCTGTTTACTTCTCTTGGCAGGGTTTGTCCCCACACGGTTATATCCCCACTGCCTTGTACAGTGCCTGGAAAAGAGCAGGCCCAGAATGAGAATTTAAAGAGTGAGTTAATAATAATAGAATTTAAACAACTTTTTTTTTAACTTTTGTTTTTGAGGAAGGTATTTAATGGGAACGGAAAATGATAAAAGTTCACATATGTTACCTTCTTTTGCCCTTTAGTTGGTACATTTAAAAAGGTGCTTTTTGGTCAAGTAATTTTGATATTTTTCTTATAAAATAATGTAAAATTTTTCCATGCATGGACGGATATTGAAAAAATACTGGAAGGTTATAAGTTTATATTCTTTATTTTGCTTCTCTACATTTTTGAAGTTTTCTACTTTGAATATTTATTACTTGAATAACAAAGTATTTTAAAAAGTACTGGTAAACCAATCAAAGTCAATTTGTGCTTCTGCGAGTTATGGTTTTACTTACTCAAGTATTCTCATGTGTCCCTTTTACCAATTTAAAAAGAAGAGAGGAAATTTAGAGATACTGATCTATAGGGATGAATTAAAGTTTGGTAACCAGTGGAGACAAAAAAAAAAAATCCACCAAATTTTTGCTTTAAAAGCTAATAATCCTACTGATTGGTAACTACAACGCAGCTAATAATTTCATTTTCTCAACTATACTACAGTCATTTCCCAGTCATCTCTTGGAAATAATCCCTTTATTCTAATAAGATCCAAAAAGCTTTTAAAAAATAATTGACAAAAGTTAGCAATGTAATCTATCCTAAAAATCATTTTTAAAATGTACATACTCAGTCACTTTCAATAACCAACTACTAAAGCTAAAACACTTGTTGACTTCTTTCCTTTCCATGTCCTCTATAACATCCCATTATTGTCATCCTTTAATAATTTTTTAAAAACTGGTCCCAAGCAGTTGAAAAACACTTTACTAAAATAACAAAACCTCTTTACTAAAATGATAAAACCAAATGGCATTCCCCAAAGAATACCCACCACATGCAAAAATCCCTCCACACACACACAAAAAGAGAAAACCCTTTATTTCCTTGTAGTTAGTCTGAAGACTATCCATAGTTGACTTTTCTTCCTCACTTTATCTCCACATCTCAAAACACTGCATGCTAACTTTGGTTCACTCCACTGAAACTGATATCCTTAAGGTCAAAGTTGGCCTCTCAATTAAAACATCAACCCTTGTTTAAACCTCTTCATTCATTCTACTGTGTCTGACATAGTAACTCACACCTCAATTCTCAGAACCCCCATTTTTTGATCACTGTGATGCCAGTCTTTTATGAACTCTTCATATTTCTCTGGTGTTCCTTTTTGGTCTCAATCTCAAACTCGCAAAATCTTTGATTTCTTCACACTTTTTTCCCTATACATTTCCAAGAAAAAATGGCTTTATTCCTATCTCATGCTTTCAAATTATATACAATGCAAAGGAAAAGACAGAAGCAGATATGTAAGAGGTAAAATCAGACAAAACTAATCTATGCTGTTAAAAGTTCAGGCAGAGTGGGGAGCACATGTGAAGCTTCTACAGTGCTGGTGATAGCCTTTCTCTTGATGTGGTTGCTTGGTTACACTGCTGTATTCAGTTAGTGAAAATTTATCAAGCTATACTCCTAGGATATATACATTTTTTTCTATATGAATGTCATATTTCAAAAAACAGTTATTCTTTTAAAAGAAAGAATAAGCTAACACTGAGTTTACAGTTGGGTTCTGACATGTGACTTGTCTAAATTACTTTTTTTTTTTTTTTTTTTTTTAAAGAGAGAGTGAGAGGGGAGAGAGAGAGAGAGAGAGAGAATTTTTTTAATATTTATTTTTTAGTTCTCGGCGGACACAACATCTTGGTTGGTATGTGGTGCTGAGGATCGAACCCGGGTCTCACGCATACCAGGCGAGCGCGCTACCGCTTGAGCCACATCCCCAGCCCTTGTCTAAATTACTTATCCTACTGAAGTCTTAGTTTCCTCGTCAACAAAATGAAATAAAACATAACACATGAGGTACCTGGCACAATGTTTAAAACTCAAACACCTTACATTTATAAATGTTACTTCTCTGTCCCCAGCCTCTCAATTCCATTATCTCCAGCCTAGATTTCTCAACTAAAAAAACTACATAACAAATTTCTTCCCAAACTGTTCTCTCTCTAGGTCTGGATAACACCTCAAACGAACTCATCAACTGCCTTCTTTTCCTTCCTATTCTTCCTCCTATATTCCCTCAAAATCTGGGACTAAAACAATTATAATCATCTTAAAATTCCTAATTTTTTTCATTTAGGTCCCAGGTCCTATATTCCATAGCCTAAAATATCTACTGCATTAATGCAGAAGAATGGTGACAGCTAACACATTTATATTGTTACAGCAGCTTAGTTATTACCAATGTTTTCTGATAGATCTGTTCCCCCTTGTGTCCCACCCTTCATATAACTTCCAGAATTAATATTCTAAAATGCACCTCAGATGATGTAACTTTTCTGCTTAAAATTCTTTATCTCCAAGGTCAAGCTGTCATTCAAGGTTGTATTTTAAATAGTTCCTGTTTAACTTGCCAGACATATCCTCTACAGCACATCCAATCATATCAATTTTATTGCAGTTTACCAAATACAGTTGGCCCTCTGTATCCATGGTTCTGCATCTGCAGGTTCAACAAAAAATAGCTCAACAACATTCAAAAAAAAAAAATCCATCTGTACCAAACAAGTCAGATTTCTTTTTCTTTTCATCATTTCCTGAATAAAGCATAACAACTATTTGCATAATGTTTACATTGTATTAGTATTATAAGTAATCTGAAAATGATTTTCAGTACACAGAAAGATGTGCATAGATTATATGCAAATACTATGCCATGTTGCATAAAGGACTTGAGCATCTGCAGATTTTGGTATCCATGGGTGTCATGCAACCAAGTATACCAAGGGATGACTATATACCACACTCTTCATGCCTTTGTATTTCTGTACTTTCTTTCTCATTCCCCTCCCCAACCCCACACATTCTCTCCCCACCTTAGGTAACCACTCCTCAATTTTCCTAATGTTTGTCTTTCAATAAATAGCCCCTTAGAAATATCTCCTGATACTCAAGACTCCTAGGCTAGATCCAATGCCCTTTTCCAAAACTCTCATACCATCTTTGGAATAACTATTACAGTGCTTTTTTATCCAGTGTGGTAATTGCTGATAGTGATCCCCCTCTGGAGAGTCAGTTCCTGGTAGGCAGAGATTGCTGGGCTATTCAGATCTGACTCAGGAGGGCTCAACAGAGGCCAACATTGACAGTTCACATTTTTAAAAATAAATACAGGAATGGAGAGAGCAGGATGAATAGGATTCTCATCTTATAAAATATATATAAATGTATACTATTATAAAAATAAACAAGTTTTTAAAATGAGTTTTAAATGCTAATTGGCAAAATCCAACTATTTAAGAAGTTCAATTTTCTTAGGCTAGTCTATGGCTAAAATAGGCAACACAGTCAGTAACCAGAGTTTGAAAACATGCTATACAATTTACTGTGAGGCCTTGAAAAAGATATGTAACCTCTGAGACTCAGTTTTCCCATATGTAAAATCAGGATTATATCTACTTTATGAAGTTGCTGTAGGGACTAAGCAAGAAAAGCAGCCAGTCCCCAAAAAAGGGAAAATATGTATAAAGTACCTTGAATAGTCAAATTCATAAAAAAAAGAATATAAAATGGTGGTTGCCGAGAACTAAGGAGAGCAAGGAGTGGGAAGCTTTTGTTTAATGAGTATACAGCTTCAGCTTAGGAGGATGAAAAAAATTTCTAGAACTGGAGAGTGCAGACAGCTGTACAACAATGTGAATATACTTTTAATATCACTGAACTATACACCTAAAAATAGTTAAAGTGCTAAATTTTATGTTACATATTTTACCAGGACAAAAGAATATGTGATCAATAATTCATATTGAAAGACTTTCCCTAACTTATTAGAGAGAAGCATGAAAGGGGAAAAAAAAAAAAAAAAAACCTTTCTTTCTCTTTCCTGACCCCACCTCTCCAGACTGAAGCTAACTGGCAAAGGAATAGAGAAGAGTTCATTGGTTTAAAAAAAAAAAAAAAAAATTATCCTGAGCCTTCACAAATCAGAAACTTAAAACTATACTAAATCATACACAGACCAATTTACATAACAAGAGCATAAGGATTTCAAATAAAAATTGGAATTTATTCAAGACATGGCACTTCTGGAATTAAATATTGTATAGGACAGTGTTTAACACACTATAACACATATTTTTCTTTTAATCAAAGTACTGATAAACTTTAACATCTAATCTATGATTCTCTGTTGAATCACATTCTTAATGCAACATATATATATATATGAATCTCTCATCATAAAAGAGGTACCTATAGTAAAATGAAAAGAACACCTTGGAACCAAAAACATCTAAATATGGCTCAACTCCACCATATAATATCTACATTATCCTACCTTGGTAAGTAAATTTTCATTTATAAATCTTAAGAATCAATTAAGATACCACCTACTTCACAGGATTATGAGATTTAAATTAAATTAAAATAAGCTATATTTAAAAAACTTGAAAACTGTAATACAATTTCATTTATATTATTAAGTTTATGAGCAAAGTAGTCTATCAAAAATTCATATGAAAAACACACAGTTTCATGGTAATATAAGTAGGTACTCGCTCCTAGTTCTGAAATTCACAGAGACTACTATATGCCTATATTTTAGAAATATCTTCTTTAGAAATTACATATTAATCCAAGCACCAAAAACTGGAGATGGAAGGAAAAAATAGACTTTTGTGACATTTGTCATATTATTGATTACATCCTTAATTCATTTATTCCACAAAAATATAATAACAATTCCAAGCACTGTGCTAAGCAGTGGGAATACAATGGTGAACTAGACAGCATGATGCTTAAACCATATGGAGCTTCCAATCTGAGGAAAGACATTAAACAAAACATCACATAAATTATTCACTATTTATAATTGACATGAAAAATGAAAAACAGAGGTTTCTACAAAAGCATCCAATCCAATCTGGGAGGTTTAGGAAAAATAACCATGCCACCAGCTATACCATCTTTGCTAACCCCGTAGACTTTTTTTTTTTTTTTTGGATGTACATGGACACAATACATTTATTTTATTTATTTGTATGTGTTGCTGAGGACCAAACCCAGTACCTCACACATGCTAGGCAAGTGCTCTACCACTGAGCCACAACCCCAGCCCCTCCTAGAGGCTTTCAATAAACCTTAACTATTTCTACCAACAATATCATTATAAAAACCCCACTGACTTCCTTAGAAACAACCGTATCCTGAGGGCTCAGGAGATAAAAGATAATCAGTCCTACCATCTAGGAGGACCAGAAAAACTGGATCCACCATCCAATTCCTCAGTAAAAAATAAAACCAAGGAAGAATAGCTTCTTCATCCCAACTTTCACTAGTATTGTATATATCCTTGAGCAGTTAAGAAGTTTCCTCAATGGTAGCTTTGAACTGCTGGAAACACTCAAACCTCAAGGCTTTCCCATGGCTGTTTCTTTCAATATTAGTCAGATCTCTACTTAAATGTCTTTTCTCAAAGAACCTTCCCCTAACTACCCAATCTACTGTAGATTCTCAGTCATTCTCTATACTATAGCCTCCATATTTTATACTTTATAGCATATGACTATCCAAATTTACCTAGCACATTTATTTACTTATATATTTGTCCTACAAATGTGAAAGCAGAGACCCATTTTACTCTACTCAAGATACATCTTCCTTGCTAAAGACTCCAAGTATTGTTTAGGTAGTTCAGGTACAGGGGAGCAATGTTTCTAGCCCAGGGGATAAACAATGACTGATTTAAGCCAATTATGGTAATACCATTACCTCTGCCAGTAATTGGTTTAGAGAAAGGAATTTTACAGTTCTTTCTAATAAGGCATAAGAAGAGATCTCCTAATACAAGAATAGGTTTTCCTTCCTGACTGATGAGACATGAAGAAGGAAAAACTTGTCTCTTCCTCCTGATTTTATACTAGTCTGTGAGAGAAGTGATGCTGGAACCTGAAGCAGCCATGTTACAGTCACAACAGGAAGACCACAAGGATGGCAGAGAAGCTGATCCTGAACCCTGATGTTCTTGATTCACTTAAGCAGATCTGGTATTGCCACTTTCATATATCTTCATTCTTTTAAGATTTATTTTTAAACCTGATCAATTAAGCCATTTTTCTATCTCCTGTTCTGATATTTGCAGCCAAAGCTGTAATAAACTCTTAAGCCTGTTTCTTCTGTAACATTAAGAGAAAACAGTATTTTTTAAGGGATTAAAAGATATAAAGTACCAAATGTAAACAAAATTCTTAAATGAAAGCATTGCTATTATTGTTACTATTAATAACATTCTATAACAAACTCAACAAATTCATTATAGAGAATTTAGGATATTGTTATTTTAATTCTGCCTCTCTAAGATCATTGTTGGATTTGTTGGGGGGGGGGGGTATTTTGCTTTTTGTTGATGTTGTTTTGTTTTCTTGTTTAGGGAGGAGTTGCCAAGGTTGGTGTCCAACTCCTCAGCTGCCCAAGCAGCTGAGACTACAGGTGTGCACTATTGCACCCAGCCTCATGACATCATTTAATTTTAAAATTTTTGTCAATTTCTTCTGTCGATAAAATAGCTCTCCTCTCCCCCCTCTCTCCCCGAGTCTGGAGTTATCTAAAATAAAAAAAGAAATAACCATATTAATAATTTCAGAGGAAAGCCTGTTTTGAGGCATCAACTCTTTTAACTTAAGTGGACAGTATCACATATAAATTTCCACCTTCTATTCTTGTCTTCACAAATATTTCATCAGTATTTTAATACTGTATTAAATTTCTGTCTTGGATTGGAAACTAAAATTACAGCTATATTAGTAATTAAAATATACCCTTCAATATCTACTATTATTGATAAAAAATCTTTAAGAGCAGAAAAAGAATAACAGAATGCTATACTTCAGTCTACAATATTTTCTGTGCTGAACTACTTTATGACATTATGTCCATGAAGCAAAATTAATACAGAAGATCAAAAATAGGAATTTGCCAGGTCAATGGTTCACTCTAGCTGAATTGTGAACTAAAATATTATGATGGCTCATTATTGTTCTCAAAGCTACTTAGGGTCCTACATGAAATGCAACAATCAAAATTCTTCTTTAAAAATATTTTTTAGATGGTGATGGACTTTCTTTTTTTCACTTATTTATATGTGGTGCTGAGAATCAAACCCAGTGCCTCACAAGCTAATACTAACTTAAGTTTGTCCTTTAAAAGATGAGCAAAAAATAGAAATATTAATACCACCACTACATTAATACTATCCAGGCTGATCCAAATAAATTTTTAGTTCTGCAATTATTACAAAAACAGTAGATTCCCTTTTCAAAAATCTTTAACTATGAATTTACTGCCAAAAATTATTCACTCATTTTGACCAAGGTAGACTTAAAATTTATGTGGAAAAACTCTATTCTTCCCTGTGTAGTCCAATTTTCTACTTGTTTTTCAATGTTTTCACATTGAAAATATTGAATGAGATATAACAGTTTGGGAAAGCTAAGAACACTCTCTGCTATGTTTTTAAATTTATATATATATACACACACACACACACACACACACACACACACACACACACACATTTTAGCTGTAGTTGGACACAATATCTATTTTTATGTGGTGCTGAGGATCGAACCCAGGGCCTCACGCATGCATGGCGGGCACTCTACCACTGAGACACAGCCCCAGCCCCTGCTATTTAATATTACTAAAAGCAGGAAGAATCTTAATCTTGGTGGGCCACCCTTCATGTCACCTTTCATAGAATACATGAGGGGTTTTGTGTAATAATTTAGAGAACTGTCGTAGTCCTAGTTAAGTTATATAAGTTTAAAAAGCCTTACATGAACATGAACAGATGTTATATATGTAAAATACATACAAAATCTGATAAGCAAAGTCTAAAGTCTGAATAATATCATCATTTAATTTTTACTCCAGACTCTTCAGATATTAACAAATACATCTAATTCTTTATTCCAATGCTATTTGGTGGGGTGGGGGGGTACCAAAAATTGAACTCAGGGGCATTCAGCCACTGAGACACATCCTCAGCCCTATTGTGTATTTTATTTAGAGACAAGGTCTCACTGAGTTGCTTGGCATCTTGCTTTTGCTGAGGCTGGCTTTGAACTTGCAATCCTCCTGCCTTAGCCTCCTGAGCCACTGGGATTACAGGTGTGTGAACAAGCTCCAATACTATTTTAAGATCATCTTTTTAGACTAACTTCTTGATTAAATTAATATTTTGGCATGTTTATAGAGGCTTAAATGTTAGTAAATGATATGTCACTAGTATTTAATGTTATTCCCACATCAATGTCAAAGTAATAATGTACACATAATGGTAGAGAATACCATGTATTCCAAAATAAAATTATAACTATTTATTTTTAAATTACATATTTCCAGCAGTAGTTTCATGTCTTTCAAACTCAGTGTTCTGGGTCCTAATCCTATTCCAACACTAATATAATGGTGATCTCCATAGAAGGAAAATCTAAATTCAAATTGGGTTTTTTTTTCCTCCAAATTTTACTTCTAACTTGAAACTATTAAGATAAAATATTAATCAACAACAAAGTGGGTGTTCCAGTTCCTGCCCCATGGAGTATTTTCAATTAAGTCAAAATAATTCTGTTTTCTGGTAGTAACTGATGATGATAAAGACACATTTGTTCTTCTACTTCAGGATTACAAATTTTTTTCATCCAAATTAGTTTTATGGACAAACTGGCTTTCAAAGTATGGGAATAACCCCCCCACACACACACACACACACATATACAGTTCTCAAAGTATAGCATACTCATAACACTATTTCTGGGTTTTGGCGAGGTTTGGGGAGGGGAGTATTGGAGATTGAACCCACAGGTGTTTTACCACTAAGCTAGATCCTCAGACCATTTTATTATTCTTTGAGACAGGGTCTTGCTAAATTTGCTTAGAGCCTCACTAAATTGCTGAGACTGGCCTCCAATTTGTGATCCTCCTGCCTCTGCCACCTAAATTGCTGGGATTATTGGCCTTCGCCACCATGCCCAGTTTATAATACTATTTCTAAGGATGACAATAAATCTCTTTATAAATACTAAAATTTAAGTTTGAATATCTTACACAGTCTTTAGATTTATTCCTTCAGGAAAAAAGTCTGGGCTTGGAACATAGCTCAGTAGCACTTGCCTAGCATATATAAGGCCCTAGGTTCAAATCCCAAGGGGGACAAAGGGAGATCCTTCTCTTTAAGTAACAGGAAAGACATCAATCAGAAGGGGGGAAAAAATCTCACAGCTGACATCTCAGATACAAATTGTTCAGTATTTTGGAGGAAAGATTTCATAGTTGGAAGAGTTAACATATTGTAGGAAATTTCATTCCCATAAAGATATTGCTTCCTCTATTTTAGAAATCTTGAATTGTGTACATTGCTCATCAAACAAGTTTCTGGAGAGATTTGTAATACTTCATTTGCTTTATTTCTTTCAGAAAGAAAGATATCAAGTTTTCTTTGATAGGGTTGCTTTAAGGATGAAAGGTGGGGGGAGAATAAGGTAATGTTGGCAGGTACTAATCTCAATAAACTCTTACATGGAGTGGTATTTAAATGTTCTTTTGATTATAACTGTTCAAAAATGAGCATATGGTATTTGTATCCAGGTATGTCCAACAAAAATCACCAATCTTTAAAAGCCAAAGTTATTTTTCAAAGCCCCAGGTTAGATATACAGTTTGTTGTAATTTAGGCTAGTTTACATAACAAATGTCACTGTCAACTATGTTTATCTTATAAACAACTTTTCTTTCCAGCACATTCCTCTTTCAGTGCTATTACAAAATGTTAAAGACCAAATTAGTTTAATAAAAAATTAACATTACTACCCATCTATTTGCAGCTGCCAGTTACTTTTTCCTAGATGGCATACTGCATGGCTTAAAGTTCAGCAATATTTTTCATACAGGACTTGTTTACAACTATTATAATTAATTTAAAAACTTAAATGGTCAAACAAAATTCCTGGAAAGAAAGAAACAAAGATACTTCATTATTCTGGGCTTCCAACTTTCACTCCTAAGATTTCTATGCCTTCCCCACAACCACCACATTTCTTCAGTCTACCAAAATGGAGGGTATACGCATCTGGGTGCACCAATGATTAAGAGTGCATATCTGAACAAATCTTTAAAGTCTGTTATATCTGATTATGTAATGCTATTCCCTAAATCTGTAGCATCCTACCCTAGATCAGGAAGGCAATCTGGAACACTGAAAAATGTATTCTTCAGCGTCAACCATAGTTAGAGAAATCTGTTGTTAGAAATCCAGCTTGTTTTCTAGTAGCGTATTTAGCAGGGTATGCATTTATTTTACAAACCAGGGTCTCTAGTTTTCTTATTTCTTCATTGGAGAAAAAAAAGAAATCACGTATCTTGAAGCTTTGTTGGAATTAGAGAAAATAAACATAAAAAGCACTGAACACAACGACTAGCACATAGGATAACAAATAAATTAAGTTACTTTGGTTGTATTATTGGGGGGGCATTTCTGAAATACAACTAAGCTAGAGAACACTATTGTTTGGGGTATTTTTGAAATAGGACTAAGCTAGAAAATGTGAACTCAAACTTATGACATTATCTTGGATGTCACTGAAAAACTTCCTTTAAGTCTAACATTTTCATTTATAAGAATTTATTTGGTCTTTCAATATTAGAAGTATTTCTCTTAATATCAAAGATACCTTAGAGAAGAAATTAAAAATTGGAAGAAATTAGTCCCCTACTCTCAAGAAACTTACATTTTAGGAAAAGCAAGACATTAAACAGGCAATTACACAGTTATTTAATTACCAACATGATCAATGTGGTAAAGAAAGTATGCTAAAGCAGGAAATGACCTAACAAGATCAGAATTAAAATTTCTATGCAAACATACCACCTCCCTTCAAGGTTTTCAATCACTCCCTCTCTAATTAAACCTAATCCAAGCCTTTGAATAGACTTGATCTGTTTGTTTTTTCCAACAACAAAATAAGTAATTAACCTGCCCAGGCCATTTTCATGTTCAGGACTGCAAAGTAAAATTTTAGAAACTGTGTATGAAATCTACAAATAAATTTCAAATATTTTATATAGCTTTTTTTTGTTTTGTTTTTTTGGGGTTTTTTTGCTGTGCTGAGGATTGAACCCAGGGTATCACTCATGTGTGGCAAGCACTCTACCACTGAGCTACATCCCCAGTTCCACAATGACTTTTTAGTTCAAGAAAAAGCTAAGATATAATATAGGTAAGTGCTTAGCTATTCCCTATAAACTTGTGAGAAAATGTATTTCTTGATAGATTATAAAACCAATGTTTACTGAATGTGTATGCCATGATTCGGGACAATTCATTTTCAGGATCTTTTTATTGCGGTGTATATTACTTATTAATGAAAAACAAATTATTTCTGTAATTTAAATATCACAACAGTTCTAATTTGCTTACTAAAGGAGAATTCATCACTTGACCACCTTTTAAAATCTACCACTTTAAAAAAAATTAGTAACAAAAAATTGTAACATTCTTTTTAAAGATACTTTCAAGATTCCTAACTTCAGAAACTAGTACATTGATGTAGAATAGTGCCATCAAAGTCCCAAGTAACCATAACAGGGAAAACTGGGTAATCAGATCAATTCTTCCCACCAACTATGTTCTATAAAACAGAAACTATGTTCTATAAAACAGAACTACCTCAATGTTTGTCTTCTAACATTCACCTATAAATTAATTCAAAACAATTAATCCAGAATAGTCTTTGTTAATTCTCCAAAAGTGGCCTCTTCACCTATATTTAGTTTATAAGGCAAGTCAGTCAAGAATTCTTTCTGCCAATTGTAATGAATGGAAAAAATATATTTAAATCAAATAGCACCATCTAGCAGAACCCTCATCACTTTGCTCATAAGAGTGGATGTTACTTGATGTTCAGTTTGGTAGATATGACAACAAAAGTGGCAATTTGTTTTCGTAACAGAATCACAGATTTAGAGCTAGAAAGGACCACAGAACACACTAGGTCCAACTTCCTTGTTATAATCAGCAAATTTACAAAGTCATCAGGATACAAATTAGATTGAGTCAAAATTTACCCCCTCCCAGGAGTCCAGCTAAAATCCAAAATTACTTTGATTCTCAAATTCAATCACCTCAAAATAAATAAGATTATGCTTCATTAAATTTCAATATCTTCACCCCCAGTAATGTGAAATCCAAATATTCTGTAATCATTAAACATCTTCCTTAAGATATTTTTATCATATAACCAAATGATTAATGCACACAAATTAGTCTGTAATTCAAAACTTCAACTTTAGTTAAATGCTGTGTCTTAAATCAGGCAATAATGCTGTGACTCTTACACATTCCTTGTCAGAGCAACAAGGTTCGGATCTAAAAAATAACAGCATCCCTCCCTTTTTTTTTTTTTTTTTTTTGTTTTTTGGTTTTTTGCTTTGTTTTGTTTTGCTACATCAAGGCCTGCCACCCCTAAATCCTATGGGAATTGTGTATGTTGATGCCAACACGAAGATTAGGAAATGTTCCCATCCCTGGGGCACAACAAACTTTCAGGGGAAAAACTGCCCAAAGGAGGGAAACTTAGTCGTCTGTCTGCACATTCGGTTTTTATTTACGCAGCTATTTCTGTGCGCAAGGTACCCAAAGTACCTCGGAGTGATGCTCTCAGACTTTCCCCCAGTCTGCACCCCCTCCGAAAAATAGAGTGCATTCAATGACAAGGATAAGCCTGACCCTCAAGAGTTGAGGCGGTTACTGGGAATCAGTTTGATCTGCTACACAGAAAAATAAAAGGCAGCGGGGCGGAGAGGGGGGGGGGTTCTTCCTCAGTAGTCACAGTCACTATTTGCTCTCATTTTTAGTAACAACCAAATCACCGTTACAAGTACACAAGAATAGCAGCAAACAACCCTGCTTTGCAGTGTGCCGTGACGGTGGCATCCCTGGCCGGGAGGGGCTCTTTTCTGGCCAGCCTCCTCTTGGGTCCCCACCGAAGTTAACACCTGTATCTCCCCACTACCCCAACCAAGCAGCTTCTGCCCACCTCAGCGTTTCTCTCCTCCCTAAAAACCCCTTTTCCGATTGTTGCCTCCTGCCTACTGCAGAAAGCCCTCTTCGCGGCGGAGCTGCGGCTCACACAACTCCCCTTGGGCTTGCCCCAGGACCACCGCCCCGCCAGCTGCCCACCAGGGGCCCCCGATGTTCGGAAGGCAGCAAGTCTCCACAAAAAGTTCTCCAGTCGCCGCTACTGCGGAGTTGGGTCTGCAGCGAGAAGCAGAAATGCCAGCCTCCTACAGCAGATCCCTCTCCTAGCCAGCACACTTTTTCTCCCCGGGAACTCGGTCCTTCTCTGACTCCCAAACTTCAGCAGTGTCCCTCGCGCCCACCCACCCCAGCCCCGGCCCTACTGCCCGAAACACCAGGCAAAGCAGACGTCGCGCGGGATCCGCCAGTTGGGAAAAGCCCCGACGCCCACCGGGTCCACGCCCGCACACGCCCTCAGTGCCCCGCGCGCGCCTCCGCGCCCCGCGGGGCCCCGCTCGGCCGCTCTGCGCCCAGCTTCCGCCCGCCGCGCGCCCGGCACCGCCGCCCTCGCCTCGCCCTGCGCTCCCGGCCCCGAGCCCCGGCGCCAGGGCTCCAGCGCCGCGCTCCAGGAGCCGCCCGCTGAGACCCCAGCCCGCTCCGCCAGACACCACAGTACCACCGTGCGCCCTCCTCCACGCAGTTGCCCCCTCCCCGCGACCCCCGGAGGCTCTCCAGGTCCCCGCAGCCCCGGACCCCAGCTCTAAAGTTACTTTGTGAGGAGGTGAACCCGCGGGTTATTTCCCTCAATCACCCAAACAAGTTTACATCCTCAGCACCAGTACCGCCGCCGCCCCCCAACATACTCGCTTCCCTCCCGACAGCCCCCCACGGCCGCCCGCCCCGAGCCAGCACCTCCTGAGAAACAGCCGCTCCCCGCACCACACGCCCCCACCTCGCACACCCCTCCCCCTGCCAGCCCACCCCCGGCTCTCCCCGGGCGGAGAGTGTCTGTGTGTCTGTGTGTCTCCCAGAGAGTGTGCGAGAGCGTGCGTGAGTGTGCGCGCGTGTGAAGGCGGAGGTGGGTGAGAAGCGGAGACACTTACTTCTCCCGGGCCTGGCTGTCGGACGGGACGGCGCTGCTGTTACTCTTGCCTTTGCCGTACATGCTTGTGCCGAGAGCAGCTCCCACTGTCACGCACCTGTCAACCCATCACAGCCTCCCCGGGAACAGCCCCGTCCCCATGGCGACCCACGCAGCCACCCCCACTATTGGCCGCCCCACGCCAAAGCTCCGCCCTCTTCTCCCAGGCAACGCCAGAGACTGACAGGCCTCCCCCTCCCTTCGGCCTTCCGAAGCGCGCGGTGGCGGCTACAGCCTAAGCGGCAGTCTCCTCCCTCCTTCCCTCCCTCCCTGGTTCCCTCCCTCCCTTCTTCCCTCTCCTCTCTCCTCCCTCCTCCCGCTCTCCTTCCCCCCTCCCCCTCCGAACCCGGGCGCAAGGGGGGAATTAGAAACTGCTCTAGAAGGATTTTAAACAACTGGCTGTTCTCTCCGCCGCCGCCCCTCCCCCTGCGCCGCCCGCGCTCGGCTCCTCACTGGAGAGAAGGCGCCGGGAGGAGGGGAAAGTGCGGCCTGGAGTCTTTGGCTGGAGCCGGTGGAGCTGGAGCCGTAGCGGGCCCCAGACTTCGGGGCGCCCGCCGAGTACACAGACAGACCGACGGCCTCTGCCGCCCTGGGGGCCCCCACCAGCCTCCGGTCCCGCTCTTCTCATGTCGGTGACCCCGCGCCAGTACCCAGGATTGATCTTTACCGCCCTCAGCCCTACTCCCTGGGGTGTAGCCCCCGCCCAGCTCCCGGAGGGCCGGCTGGTGAGGGACGCCCGCGCAGTTCCCTCGACCTTCTCGCTGAGCCACCTAAGCGACTCGCTTTCCCTCCTGGGGAGGGACTGCGCCTCAGGCTCTGGGCGCCGCTGAGGTGGCGTCGCCGCTTTCCCTGGGCCGCGCCCTGCGCCCCAGGGGAGCACCCTGCCTCGGGCCTTCCTCCTCTGGAGGAGGTCAGCAAAATTCCCAAAGAGGCCCAGTGACCCAGTCCTGGGACCGCAGTGCCCTACTACCCTAACCCCTTCCAAGCCGAACACACCGCACATCCTGCCAGAACTGCCCCAGAAAAGAGTCCCAGGCATCCCCACCCTGCCTGGTTTAATAGTTTGGGTGGTGATGCCCGTTCATTCTGGTCCCTGAACTAGAAGAGGACCTAAAGAGCCTGGATAGCCGTTCCCTATCTTTGCCCATCAGCATAGGCCCTACGGAATTCCAGGGTGTGGAAAGCTCTGCCAGAGGCGAAAAGCTACCCAAGAATATTTCTGGATCCAAATCCCTAACCCCATTTTAGAAAATGCATAGAAGTTTCTGAAACACACACAACCTGGTTTCTCATAGAACTTCATCCTTTATTTTGTTGAAGATTCTTGATTGTTAAATCGGACCCGGTGCGAATGGGGTTAGAAAGAAGAAATGAACTTAAAAAGGGAGGTGACTTGGGAAAAGAGGTGCAGTTAAGATGGGACAGGGAAACATCAAAAAAGGATGAATAAAAGAGAAACATCTATAGGAAGGGAGAGGAAATAGCATTCAAATGAGGAAAGGTATCTTTCTATTCCACACATACAGCTTTAAGTATTTAGTAGTAGGATCATAAAAATGCATATGGAGATACTAAGATACATGAAATGTTGTGGACATCCAGAGCAAGTGATAGAAATAAAATATCAACAGAAGGTTAAAGAAGGACGGTTAGTAAAAATGAGAGATAGAGAATCAGGAAAAAAGTTGGCAACCAAACATAAAGACAGGGAAAAATAAAGAGGAAGAGAGTGCTATACTACCGTTAAGGTAAATGAAAGGAAAAAAATCAGAAAAGTAAGCTGTAAAAATAAAGGAAATAAGAATAGAATAAATAGGATTAAATGAAGAAGTCAAAGAATATGACAGCAAAAGAAGATAACAAAAATAAAAAGGCAGACATGATAACAAGATATAAGAAAAATAAAAGCATCCTTATTAAAGGACAAAAACATCAGTCAATAAAATGAGTGAGTATACAAAAGGTGAAAAAATGACATTGATTTAAGTAGATTAATTTCTAAGAGAAGTAATTTGCCATTTCTAACTTCAAAATTTTCCTTCTGTTTCTAATGATTTACAGCGACTTGGTGGTCAGGACATTACATTCATGGACTCTGAAGAATCGAAAAGAGTAAGGCTGAACCAGCAAGCCTCTCTCTTTTGGTGAACTTTTGCTCAAATGTGCAAAAGGTTGCCACCCTTTACAGATGCTGCTTTCAAAGTTAGCATAACAATTTTACAATTTGTAATTTTACAAAAAAAAATTACAAAATTACAATTTGTTTTTCAATGATCTTCTTCCATTAGCTTTAATCCAGAAATTTTTTTACCATCTCCAGGCTCCACAGAAGCTATAGATACTCTTTAAAATATGCTACTCAGAAAACAGGGTCAAGGAGAGACCACAGGCAGCTGCTGATCTACACTCTGTCCACACCTGGGAAAGGGAAGATTTCTGCTAAAAAACAAGGGTGGGAGAGGTTCACTGGTGTATGCCTGTAATACCAGTGGTTTAGGAGGCTGAGACAGGAGGATCCAGTGTTCAAACCCAGCCTCAGCAAAAGGGAGGTGCTAAGCAACTCAGTGAGACCTGGTCTCTAAATAAAATACAAAATAGGGCTGGGGATGTGGCTCAGTGGTTGAGTGTCCCTGAGTTCAATCCCCCGTACCCCCCCCCAAAAAAAACCCAAGGATAGGCTTTATACTATTTTTTGTCAATTAAATAACAGTTATTATTCTTGCACTGGTATTGGGATTCCTTTATATGTTGGTCATGGCATATTTGAATTGCCTTAGGGTTTATTTTTATAGGTTTTTGTGGGTTTGTAGATTGAGTCAGAAAGTTGGAGAAAAGACTCAGGCACCTGTACACTTCAAGTGATTCTTATATTTAGCCAGGGCTACTTACCTTTACCCTTCAGTATTCATTTAAAGATAGTCCATGGGTACCATCAGAGCTTAAAGGAAAATTTTAGGTTGTAGCTGTATATAGTAGATGACCCACCTCTGGTAAGGCATGAAGATATGTTGATAGTGAACTTCACTTTCTGCCACCAAGGCAAGAAACTTGTTAATAGGATGAACATGGAAGACCATTTGTGTTCTTACAGTACAAGACCACAAAAAGCCATGGTCTAATTTACTATTTCCTAAAGAGAAAGAAAACAGGAGAAGCTGTTTGCTGCCTACTGCAGTAATTTATTCATTTGATTAGTTTTTACCCAGATTTGTTACATGAAAAAGTCCTTTGGATAATGGCATATTTTCTGATATTTAAAAAATAAATAAATTATAGATCTGCACAGTGGGACATGAAATTCAGAACAATTTGGTCTTAGAATCTAGAAAGAATAAAATGCTAAAAGGTCTTAGTTCAGAACTTGCCAAGTTAATGTCAGAGTTACCTTTACAAGAATGTTATCATCCAACAAATATACAAAGGGAAAATATGACTTTTATATGTACTTAAATCTTGTATATGGTAACCTTAAAGCTTAAGTAATCAAATCAATTATCATTAAAACATCTCAATAGCTACCTGAACCATTTCTGTTCTATTTTCCTCTTAATGTTTACACATGTAAATAAAATGCTTCTTTGCCCTTGTTCAAATTATTTTGAGTACAAAGAGTGTTCTTTGCATCAGCAACTATACCTCCGGGGACCAATATTGTAATTAATGAGATTTGAAACACATATTCAGAGCCAAATTTGAGATCCCAGAGACAGAATTGAAGATCCATTGTTTTGTTTGTTTTCATTTTTTAAAGGGAGGAAGATATTGGAAATGTAAAACTTCCTAATATAAAGAATCACAATATATTTTAGAGGGGTTTTAAATTGTTATTACTGTAGAAGGTTTATTAATTTAGGGGAACCGGATTTTGGAGAGGGGAATGCTGACCAGCTAAGCCTTTGCATTTTTCAATTTTTTTAAACTTTATTCTTTCAGATATAGAATGTCACAGTTACTCAGTCAGTAGGTTCCACCACTCTACCATCCCCCACAACATATATACATCCATTTTGTTTGCACTATTTTCTCTTTCTGAAACCTGGATCTTATTCTCAGAAATCTTCATCATTTTAAAACAGAGAGGTCATTATACAAGGCTGCTCAAACTCTAGATTGACTATGCATTTGTTCCATCCTAATTTTTCTCTAAAACATTAAGGTTTATAATGTCTATATGCTTATAGTGGATGGAACCCTGGAAAGGATTTACCTGTGTTATACAGAACAAAGAGACTACTTCTTTATGTTTAAAATGTAGCTAATCATGAATTGAATTATTTGCATCATATAGAACACTTAGCATGTTAACTTACAAAAGAAAACCATTTAAAATTAAAACATTTACTAAAAAATACAAATGAACCATTTTAAACATTAACATTACTTTTTATTTTGGGATAATTTTTCCAAAGAACAAAAAAGTTCTATTACTTATTTCATAAAACTAATAAGTTTATGGAAACAACAACTCAGTTCCATTCATACCACTTTTTATTTCAAATCATAACAGATATTCATTAATATTTAATATATCCCAGTTAAGTAAATTTTGATAATCTGTTTTCTAAACTGGGTAAACTGAGTCCTGAAAAGATTTGTAAGCATCATCTGATCCATAAAGAAAACAACTAGTACTAGAGGAGAACTCCTTGTTCTTGGCTGACAGTCCTATTCCCAGATCATGAAGCCGCACCTCTTTCTCTCAGAAGTGACTATTCCATAGAGGAATGTGAGCAAGCTATGAGATGTTTGTCACTCATACTACCTTATGAAACTTCACTCCCAGGCAGAACAGACCAGCATGCTCAGATTCACTAACTGTTCAAATGCCATGGACCAAAATTATGGAAGGACTAGTCATTGCAACTCTAATACTGCGCAATTTAGTCACTTATAGCAGAATAATAAAGGAAATGGGGCCTCCAGTTAACATTATTTGACACACTGTTATTGGTTTAACATCAGTTAATCTGAGACAATAACTGTTTACTTAACCTATTGCCCTGGACTTTTAAAATCCCAACTTAAATATTCATAAAAACCTACCATGGGTTAGGAGAGACAATGAGCAGATAGATCAGTTTCAATTCTCGAGTGCCTAGTCTTTTTTTTTCTCCATCAATAATCTGAAGTTCATAATTTAGAATAAAATAAAATAATCCTTATACGAAGAAGGAAGCTAATGAAGCTGAAAGCTGAAAATGAAGAAAAATGAAAAAATCAAGGCTACCTCGTGTGGCAATTTCATACACTTTAGCACATTTGCAAAACAAATTCCAAGTGTTGCAGTGTTCACTAGAAGTTTTGTCATTAAATGTTGAGAGTTATATAATAGGAAGCATGCCAAAGTGTGTTCTTGATTCAACTGGGTTACTATATTTTTTAGTGCATTCCTAAATCTTTACAATGATTTTTCACCTAGTAAGTTTATGCCAATGTGATGTCTTTGCACTCTTGGAGCTAACAAAAGCCCCAGTCTCAAGAGGGAGGCTGTGCAACATTCCAAGCAGTGTCATTTCCTTCTGTTGGAAATGGAAACAGAAAAAAAAAAATACTACATTTGCTTTTTATAATTTTCCAATATAATTGGATCCTCTTTACCAAGTATACTAGGAAAAGAAAATGACAAATTATAATGCTATCACATTTTATTGACTTTGGTATAGTTTAAGGATAAGGGGTTAAAAGGCTATTATGCCACATAAAATCTGTTTAAGACAAGGGTGAACACTGCCATTGCCAATCTTATAAGCTATAAGGAAAAAAAAAAAAAAAAAAGGTTAGCATGGCCATAAGTACTTGCCAAAGATAGAGAGGGCAGTTTAAATATTTTGGTTTTGGGTGTTCAGAATGTCTCTGAAACCAAGTGGGCTACTGTTGCAGTATAGTAAGTACAGTAGTTCCTGGAAATTGACACCAGTTCTCTGGCAGTAATTGCCAGTGATAGATTATCATGTATCATTAGGTATTACATTAGTCAGATTCTTAATCTGATAAATAATTTTATAAAATCTATTTGTCAAGAGTTTTCCAAACTCCTCAGATCTTTTTCCTTGAGCCAAAATTCTCTCTTTTTTCCTTCAACCCTGAGCATTGAACCCAGAGTTTCATGCATGCTAAGCAAGCACTGTACCACCATGCTATATCTTCAGCCCTGTTTTTCTTTTCTTTTCAGACAGGGTCTCACTAATTGCCCAGATTGGCCTTGAACTTGTGATTCTCCTGCCGCAGCCTCCTGAGTAACTGAATTACAGGCATGTACCACTATGCCCAACTCTTATACCTAAATTCTTGAGGCAGAGAATTGAAGGATGCCCCTGTCACAAGGTGTTGAAGTATCAAGAGTAACAAGACAAGTCCCCATTAGTTTCACTCACGGTTGTGATTTGGGGATCCCAGGCTAGGAAAGTTAAGATAGTTAAGAACTACCTATGCTAAAAGGTCTTAGTTCAGAACTTGCCAAATTAATGTCAGAGTTACCTTTACAAGAATGTTATCAACCAACAAATATACAAAGGGAAAAATATGACTTTTATATGTATTTGTGTCCTGAATATGGATATAGTGCAGCCTCAGGGCCTGCTGCTACACTTTGTACTTAACCTCCCATACTATCTAACTCTCCTAGAATCTTTAGTTTTTTGAGGAGAAACTTAAACAGTGTCTACAATAGTGCATACTTACTTAAGGTTTATTTTGTTGCTACTCTCTGGGTTAAGGACAGATTTTGTTAAGGATTTTGACTTCTGGAATATTCTTTTTTGTTGCTATGTTTGGTACTGAGGTGCAAAGATGTTAGAAGCTTCAGGAGAACTATGCCCATTTACCCTGGCTTATCAGCTTGGTCTAGTTTCTAGTGGGGAGGCAGAAAAAAGAGCACAGTAGATGGAGGGATATAGTCTGGGGAGAAATGTGATTAAGGAAGAATCCAGATGTGAGCACTTTCTCCTGTCACTCTTGGAAGCTTCATCCTAATTTTGCAGGGCTCCTTTCTTTGTTCTTGCCTTGTTCTTGTGTCCTTTTAGGGTTTTTTGTTGTTTGTTGTTGATGTTTTGGAACTGGGGATTGAACCCAGAGTAGCTTAGCTACTGAGGTACAGCCTGGGCCCATTTTTATTTTTTATTTTGAGACAGGGTCTCCCTGAGTTGCTTAGGATCTTACTAAGTTGCTGAGGCTGGCTTTGAATTTGTGATCTTCCTGCCTCAGCCTCCCAAGCTGCTAGGATTACAGGTGTGTGCCACCATGCCCGGCTCTTGTGTCCTTTTAGGAGATACCAGTTCTAGTTTATAGTTTGGCTACTTTCTTTATTGTAAATAAATATTTATCATTTGTGGCACAACGAAACATATACCACAGCTATGTCTCAGAGATTTTCTAGAGATAGAAACCTTAGCAAAGGGTCGTGAGACTGGTAGGGCCCAAGACTCAGTCGCATTACCTCTGCTTCCAGGTGATATATGTTTCCTCAAAGAACTTTACCACGTAACTTCCAACTTCCCATTCCTTCTTTCATGTGTTTGTCCTCCCTCTTTCCCCTTCTTTTTCTTTTTCCTTTCTCCTTTACTCTTGGCAAATGGACAAAACATGAAAGGAATGGGAAAGTTTACTGAAAACATATCACATTAGAAAATATATGAAACCTCTATTTTTATAAGTCAAAATGGCTGACAGCATTATATGGTTCAACCATGCAAGAATTTCAGTTCCTGCATCCTATGCTTCAGACTTCTTATGTATTAGCACTGACATTTATCAAACATTTACAGTGTGCCAGGCACTAAGTGCTTTGCATAGAATATCTCACTTAATGCTTCCAACAAACAATCTTTGGAGGTAGATATTATTTCTGCAATTTTTTATGGTTCGCACACTTAGTAAATGACAGGATTGTAATTTCCACCCAGGCAGCCTATCTCATTAGGCCCTCTCAGGAATCCCATACACAGATCCTTCCAACTACCCTTGCCCTTTAACGTTTACTCCTCCATGTACTATGATTCTAGAAGGGCAAACTTCTCTGTGAATTCATGTTATATTAAATACAAGTGGGGCCATAAGATCAGGATTTAGGGGATATTGCTTCAGTATGGTAAGCAGCAGTGAATTCGGCTCTTACAGCTTGATCCTTGGATTAGGCAAAATCAGAAATACCAACCCACTCTGTGCTGGAGCTCTGTCCTTTATCAGGTATCCTTTCCTTTTTTTCTGTTATAAAATGTATATTTTTACTCATTATGAGATGTTAAAAGCAGAAACCATTCGGGGTGTGTCTATTTCTCTTTTGATATTCCAAAAAGATATTGGCCTTGCTTGGACTAAATTGGACTGTTCATGTCTTTGCTCCAATCTCCACTTTTTTCCTCACCTCTTTCAGTTTTACCAGATTCAATGTGGTAAATTTACCAGATCTGTGTGGCTGTGCAACCTGTGGTGTAGTAACCTGAACACGAAGATCTTTGTTTTCATTCACACTCTGCTTAGGAAACGGGAAACCTGGACAGCACCATCCCTTCACCAGACTACTGCAGATGTGTAGTACCCTTGCTCAGGAAACGGGGATCCTACCTCAATCAGCAGATGGCAATTCCCTTTGGGGAATTTGTTGTTTTCTTTTTCTGTGTGGTTTTCCTCTCCTCCTGGGTTTTTCTAGTTCACCGTTCCTTTTCCTTCTTCTCTTGTTTTTCTGGCTTCACTTCCTCCTTCTATTGTGTTAGCTGTCTTTCTCCTCTCATCACATTTCCTGTTGCCTTTCCAATTCAGTGCAGCCCCATCCAACTTACTCACTGTCTGGCTGCAGGGTTGGTTGTTTTGGTCTCAGGAGGAACACTCCTATGCCAAATAGTCCCAATCCCAGGGGCACCAGAATAAAGATTCCAGAGACTAGTATCCCCAATTCCTTTCTTATTGATTTGTATACTAGAATGAATTCCAAGGATACCTAATTAGGGGAGGAAAGTATTTATCCTCTTGGCTTCCTAGCTCCAGACCATTCTGAACTCTGACAGCACCAACATCCATCACATCAAACAATTAAATCAACTTTGGTTACTTAGCATAATAGAAATAAACTTGTAATATTCTATTAGTGAAGGATCAATGTCTCCTGTCTTGGAAATAAACATCAGAGCTTGGCCTCAACATTTGTGTAGCAGCAGGAGACCATTATTTTGTGGCAACATTCGATTACATTGACATCAAGACAGATTTATTAAATTAATAAATAGTACATGATTTTCAGCCTTTCATTTCCAACCTTCACCACCACCTGCCTCCCCAAGGTGATCTTCTGAAACCCTTCATCCATATTTTTGACTTCTTACTATCTATGACCTTTATTTCTCTTCTGTTATTTGTCAGTTTTTACCCCAATTAATTAAAAAAAACTCATTCTTTTCAGATAGAAAATTTAAATTGGATATTAAAAACAGTTAGTACTAAAGGGAATCATCACATTGTTAATTATTGAAATATTTCACCAGCAACATATTTGAAGAGGAATTATTTCAAATGTACTTTTCAACATTCTGAAAGTGGTTACAGCCCAAAGCCCACAGTTCCTGCTGCTTCTTTTCTAACTTCCAGCCTCAGGGCCTTTGCCCTTACTGTTTCCTCTGCCTGGAATGTTCTTCCCTCTGCTCTTTGCATGGATGGCTGGCTTTTTCTCATAATTTGAGTCTTTTGGAATATTAATTCTATAGAGAAATTTTCTCTGAGAGTCTTTTGTAAGGTACATTTCCCTCCTCTTCAGTCATCCCTCATCCTGTTTCCCTGCTTTATTTTCTTTAAAGTCATGTTATCTGTCTCTGAAATGTTTGTCTTCTGAATTACCCATGAGCCTGCTAACTCCAGGGAGGCAGATTCTTGTTGTACTACTAGACTACATGCCTATGTCCTAAGACCTAGAACAGTACCAGAAATACAGTGGCACACAGTAGACAAATATTCATTGACTGACTGGAGGAGCAGATAATTCTTAAATTATCATACATGAAATGACCTTAGATCTTGGATCTCCTGGATGTTTATGACCTATAATCCTTCTAGCCCTCCACCCCACTCTACCCCTACAGCCTGGGACCCTTTACTTTCTTAGGAGCAACATTGATTAGACAGAAAGTGCCAGTATACATTTAGATTTCAAGCATCTGTTCTGACTCCAATTTATTGTTCTATCACCTAAATAGATTTAGCAGAATTTTGGTGAACAGGACATGAGAGAGAAAACTCTTTCCTCTGTTTTTCTATCACCACAGATTTAACTTGCTTGGAGTTCCAAGAGGCTTAATGTTGCTGACAATAAGGAAACAAGGAGCACACAGTCAGCAGATCAAGTTTTCTGTAAGAAGTTTTCATCACATCACTCTCCTGTTCAAAAACCTCAGTGCCTCCCCAGTGCTTACGGGATAAAGTACTCTCCCTCAGATTTTTATCTATCTATTCCTAACTTATATAGGTACTTATTCATCAGCACCTATCTAACCTTCTGTAGATCATGGTTACTTATGCATGTCTGTCCTCACTACTAGACCACAGACTCCTTGAAAATAACCTATTCATTCCCAGAAATCTACAATATGCCTACAAGTTGGACTTCATAGGAGAGAACATATGGTGGAGGAATACATTTCCCTACTTTCAAGTACTACAATACCTAGTTCAGTTTGTACCTGGCTTTTGTGAGATACTACAATGTTTCTCAAATTAGATTTTAGTCCTATTTGCTGAAGTCCAACAATCCAGGTTTGAATTCCCTGCTCCATCAATTACCAGCTATACGGTCTTAGGCAAGTCACTTGACCTCTTGATGCCTCTGTTTCATCAATTGCAGACTGAGTTGATGTTACTAACTATATATTAGAGTTATTTTGATGATTAAAAAAGAAAATGTATATACTGGGTTTAGCACAGTACTTGGCACATCATAAGTGCTTGGCAAATATTAATGAATTAATGAATATTTTCTTCTTTGACAGAGCAGGACTATAATCTATAGGACCTGTAACCACACACAAATACCTGGCACATCTGTCTGCTCCACATCACTTTGTACTTTCTACATGCAGTTCTCCTTGACTTAAGGGGCCTTCCTTATACCCCTCTAACTCCAGCTCCTCTGGGAGCTATTCTCTCCTCTCTCTCTCTCTCTCTCTCTCTCTCTCTCTCTCTCTCTCTCTCTCTCTCTCTCTAATATATATATATATATATATATATATATATATATATATATATATATATATATACAAACACATCTTTTTACTAGAACTAAATTTTCTGGTGTCTTGTCACTTAATTGAGATATAAAACCAGGAATAAGAGTCTTATTCTCCAGCAATGCCCAAGAAGTCCTGCATTTATAATATGCACTCACTCTTTTTTTTTAATGTAATGAATGGTGAATTAATGCCAAATTCAAAGCCTCTTTATTGGTAACAGTTGGCCTCTACAATCCCATTATTTTGAATTTCACAGATTCACAGGTGAAAGTAGAAATTTTGGTGTCATCTAGTCACATTGTCAAAAGGTGTTTCCATAATGTCCCTGGATACCATAGAAGAAATTATTTCTTATCTTTAACTAGTGATACTTTTTCTCACTGAATCAGCTATGGCAACGAGGAAAGAAAATTACATGTCCTTCTCCTCATAGTAAGCCTACATATTCTTCATATGCTTCAGGACAGTCATCAAGTAACCCCCTTCTCCCAAATGAACAATCAAAATATTTATTTGCATAGCTAATATCACAAATGGTCTAGGCAAACAGGCAAAGTTGCTCTCTTGTGAACAGTTATTAGCTTGTAGTTCATGGTTTAGGTGATTGCTCTGGAGTGAAATAAAACATCTTCAGAGACTTCTCCTGGTCAATCAACATTTTAAATGTTTTTCTAGGCTATCCTGGCAATTGGAATCTTTTAAGCATTTATTGGTGGAAGAACAGAAATATAACAAGCAGTATATTCATCTACTAAATGAACATTCATTGAACCCCTACCGTATGCAGTATTGAGCAGCACAGTGTTTTGCCAAGCAATGGCAGGGATACAAAAGTCTGTTACAAATAGTAGCTACCATAAATAAGTTTTTTAAAAGGCACAAAAGTTTACCGAGTATCCATTGTGAGCTGGGCACTGCACTAAGTGCTGGGGCATACAGATAAATTACTGTCTCTAAGGAGTTCATAGTCTAGAGGGGAATATAATGCTTATATGCTTAGTATAGTGTTATAAGTGCTGTGAAGGATGTTAGTGGAAGTAGGTACTCTGGGGCATGGAGGAATATCTCCACTGAGAGCTCGCCTGATGCATGAGTGGAGACTCGAAGGAAGAATAAGGCTTACCTTAGTGAAAAACTAACAAAAGAGGGGAAGGGCATTTCAACACAGGGAGTAGCTTATACAAAAGCAAGAGGAGAAGAGAGACTGTGCACATTCCAGAACCTAAAGGAAATTTGCCTGAAGTGGGGTGACTGAGAAGCAGTTTTAGAGAAAGAGCTGAGAGTAAGAAGAGATGTATTCATGAAGAGCTCTCCATGAGGACTATGAAAAGACTTTGGGTTTTAAATTCTTGAGCCTCAGGGAGCCACTGGAAGATTTTAAGCATATGAGTGTCTTGATGAGAAAAAGCATTCTGAAAGCTGTGTGAAGGAGATCGAGGGGAGGTGGGAAGTTAGCAGAGGGGATATTACTAGGATCCAAGTGAGCATTGATGGGAAGATGACACAAGCTAGTAAGAAATGAAAGTAAGGAATCAAAAAGAAAGGATCACCTGTCATCTGGAGGAAAATGATGGAGGAAAATGATGGAGGGCCCGCTGTGTGCCCATTTCCAAGGACTTGGCAAAGATTACCTATTTGACCATTTTTTTTGCAAGATTTATATGAAAAACCCATAGAGCCGGGCGCGGTGGTGCATGCCTGTAATCCCAGCAGCTCTGGAGGCTGAAAAAGGAGGATCGCTAGTTCAAAGCCAGACTCAGCAAAAGTGAGGCACTAAACAACTCAGTGAGACCCTGTCTCTAAATAAAATACAAAAATGGGCTTGGGATGTGGCTGGCTCAGTGGTCAAGTTCCCCTGAGTTTAATCCTCGGTACAAAAGCAAAACAAAGCAAAAAATTGATTTTACGTATGCAAAGAGAGTGTACTTCTTATATTGCATATACACATCATTTAAATGTAAGTTATTTCATGTGAAAAAATCAAATTTACCTTGCAGAATACATCTTTTAAGTAACAATAAAAGTTTATAAGGAAATCAAAATTTTCCCCTCTTAAGTTTCTAATGTATAGTGAACTTCTCACCGTTCTTCCCCAAAACAAACTCCCCAAAATAAAAACCAAACAAAAATTAAAACAGTAACCAAACGAAAGGAAACTTATTCTTAAAATTTTTTCCAACAGAGCTAGTCGCAGCGGCCCACGTCTGTAATCCCAGCAGCTCAGGAGGCTGAAGCAAGAGGATCGCAAGTTCAAAGCCAGTCTCAGCAACTTGGCAAGGCCCTACGCATTTCAGTGAGTCCCTGTCTCAAAATAAAATATTTTTTTTAAAGAGCTGGGTATGTGGCTATGTGGCTCAGTAGTTAAGTGCCCCGGGGTTCAAGCCCTAGTACAAAAAAAGAAAAAAAAATGTTTTCAAGCAGATTCAAGACCCAGAATATTTCAAAGTTCTGACTTTGGTCATTCAGACCTCAATTGGAAAAACATTAAGCTCCTGTGCTATTTTGTTATGTCTCAGGTTAAGTTCTCTGAAAGCTGAGTCTCAGATGTGTTTGGAAACAATATGTCTATTTGGATCAACCCTGTGAAAGGAGCAAAAAAAAGTCCTATTGGGCAGAGAAAGAAGTTAACTGCAATGCAGGCTTGACCAAGCCTCAACACTCCTGACATAGATCTCTGGAGTAAATAATGACCACCAGAGTATTCTGTGTCCTGCCAAAATGTCCTGGTCTGTACATCCAAGCCTTATGTATCAGAAGTGAGCTGCCCTAGGGAGGACATGATTTATGGAAAGGTGGTTCTGAGGTAGCTAAAGTAGCCCCTGAGGATGCTGACCCAACTCTCAGTGGAGGAGCACGCTCTTCCTCCAAAGGGGGTCTCTGTGTCTCCCACATCTGCACACCCCTGCTTGATGAAGCTCAAAGATAGAACCAGGCTGTATTCCTGTCCCTGGTAGAACTATATCTAGATCACTCCAGCCAGATGGCTATATCTCCTATACTTAGAAAGTGCTATTTTAGAATTATAGAAACATGAAAATTGTGTTGAGAAAAGAATTCAACATCAAGTTTAAAATCATTTACTAATAATAAGATAACATTGGGTATTTAAAAACAAGGAAAGCAGGAAAAATTAATATTGGTACAAGGATATTGTTTTCTTACCTTTGTGAATACATAGTGGAAATCACAGAATTAAAAAAGTAATTGTGGAGGTTCATAGAACTGGAAGGAACATTAGGAATTGATATAAGTACTCCCGAATTACAGGAGAGAAAGATGGTTTCCTTTCTTCATCCATCAGTTGTAGTCTCACCAGAGAGAACTTTCCTAAAACATCCAAATTCTCTTCTTTTGAATTACTAATAATTGAACAGGATGCAGAACAGAAATATTATCATGTCAAAATTATGACCCAAGGTACAGGATGCAAGGAGAGATAATTTTAAAAACTAATAGAATGACCAAAGAAAGAATAGTTCGTTGGAGTTTAAAAAATCAGACTGTTGCAACATCATGGCAGAGCTAGGCAGAAAATAACAAAGATCTTTAATTGTGATTCCTGTAACTTGGTACTGTTTACTTGGATCATGAAGATTTCCTCACACAAGTTCATAAATTTCTCATCCCTCAAAATTTATCTATATGGTTAAAATTCATTGATTTAGATCCCATAAATTTGTAATGTTGCAATAATATAGTTGTAGGGTGTCATTTTTGACTGAGAATATTTTACAATGATTTTTCTCTCTGAAAATCATAGACCTATAAAGAAGGAGCCTACTAATCTTCTGCAAGTATATCTTTAAATTCTGGGCCCAGCAATTATTTTCATAATGTCAAAGGTTTCATGATTCATTAACTTAGGTCAATAATGAGTTGAATTTTTAAACTAAGTTGACCTATTTTGGGTAAATATCACTTTTTCATAATATAAAAATTGTTTGGAAAATAATAAAATAGATTTATTTTTTTTTTACTTTTTTTCATTTTTTTTTGGGTGAAGTCCACTTTCTATAACATGAGGAAACTTACCATGTAACTCCTTTCCCACACCAACTAATGGGGTTCTGCGTTCATGTGCTGTCCTGTATACCAAAGAGCTGCTGTTCATCTAGGCTTAGAAAAATCAGATTAGTGCAATAACACAGATATGAAAAGAGAATAGAGGAAGAGGGGAAAAAACTCAGAAATGGGTAGACAGTAATATACAAAGTAAATATAAGCTTACATTTGTCTCCCCAAATATCTTAAAGGTAGCCATGGCAGGCCAGTTTTCCACACTTTGGTCTTTGAGTTTTATTTATCACAAGCTATATTCTTGCCTATGGAAAATAATATGCTTGAAAGTTACCACCTTAATAACTTTTTTAAAATTCCAACAAATGAAGTCAAAAGCTTTGATTTTTCAGAGTGTATATATTTAATGAAAAATTGCATTAGATGCCTATATATTTACATTTTAATTCTAAAGCAAATCTTAGTCTTGGAACTATATCCATCACATCTGCAACAGGAAAAGCCTTGTGACCCCTTCCCCTCCATCACAATGCATGCTGCTAGCACTGGACCCGGGGAGCTGGAAGTTGGAACCTCCACCACCATTGTCCCTCAAAGCCAGAAAACTCCAGTGCCACCTTTACCAGAAAACAGATTCTGTGAGGCTCCTACTTCCTCTCATTGTTTTCTTTCAAAACAATTTCTCCTACAAGGTGGGTTGGCTGGGACTCAGTCACATATTGGTACCCTTGCTATAGGACAGCCTAGGAAAGTGCACTTGGAACGTAAGCTTTAGAAAGGCTTAATTTGGATCATGAAGATTTCCTCACACAAGAAAGGTGGTAAATGGTCACAGAAATCTAGGTTTGTGTCTAAAACAGTGAAATGCAACCAAATATACAGCTCCAGACTGGTGCATGAAGTTACTAGTGGTGGGTATTAATTTCCCCAGTCATGAAACTGGAGGAAACACTGATATCCCCAGGGAAATAGAGAGGAATCATTTGAGTGTTTCTTGCTGACACCTTTCCTTGTGTCCAGGCTGTTCCAGATGGCAGGAAGTCCCTGTTCAGGCCTCTGGCTGGGCCTTTCTCCAAGAGCTGACCCTCGCTACCATACAGGGGCGAGCTGCCAGAGCAGCAGGAAAGGGCGACTCACCTGCACAGGCACAACCTGCTCTCCAGAGCGATTTGGAACCTTAACTGACGCACGGTGGGTAAAAGAAGAGGGCTTCAAGCCTTGCTACTATGCTATTTATTAGGTAGATGAGTACATTATAATTGAGTTATGAAACAACTAAATAAAATAGAACACCTGACAGAGAGCTTCTTTACATGATATTTTTTACACAAGAATGAACAAAGTGTTCTTTGTGGAGCTTAAAAGGGAGGGGGCTAGTTTTATTCTGTAAACTCTGGTCTCGTGTTGTAACTAGACTAGTGCTTGTATTTGTTGACATCTTGATTTATAAAAACCTGAACAAGTTCAGTTTCAATAATTCTTTTTTATTCAAGCAACACCAGGGAAGGAGGAAAAAGATTGATGTCCCCCCTAAAAAAATGGCATATGCAAAAGCTTTACAATTCTCTTTGTTCAACTCTGGGTCAGATTTCATGAAAAAGCAATTGAAATTCCTTTTGCTCCCCATTCTTCCATGCATGTATGGAGGCTTGTGTTCCTAATGAGCACCAGGAAGTTTCTTCCACAGAATTTTATCTTTGAAAGATGAAATGACCTGTTTCCCTCAACTCTTCTCAATCTTGTTTCTCTGTTGTCGACTCTCCTTCCTCAACCAGAACAAAGAATGTCTAGTTAATTCACTGCTGAAAAATTTATTCTAATGCCAAGAATTGGTAGCTTGCGCTTAGTAGTCCAAGTAGAAGCTGAAGCAGGAGAACAAAGGGTACTGGGTCCTGTTATCATTTTTTAACACTGAATCATGGTGGGCAGGTAAAACCAAGAGGATTGAAATAGAAAATAAGTGGTTCATCATGCATCCAGGTTAATAGATTTAGATTTGTCATATACTTGGGAAAATCTTTGTTTAAAAAGAAAGATAACCAATAAAGGTAGTAATATACAAGTAAATCAATTTGGAAACAGTTCCACATAAACCATACGTGTTTATAAATTGTTTCTCTCTTTATATCAAATGATAAAAGTTAAGAAGGAGGAGGAGGAGGAAGAAGAAGATCATCCAAAATGCAAGTTCCAGTGAGGGAAAGCAACTAGATCATTTAAAGAAAATATCTCTTTATTGAATGTTAACTTGTGATATCTACAGAGAAACTCCCCTTCCCTGTGTAGCCCCTAAACCTAAATACACATGACCACTTACATATTACAAGACAGTGCCTTTCCTTATCCATGTTTGGCTGTGTAATTCACCTCCCTACTGTCAATCATGACTTGCACCATTAAAATAACAAACCATGAAGATATTTTAAAATGTTCTTTTCAAAACAGTGCATTTGCTTTTGCTACAAATTCCATTTTCAAATAGATAGAGCAAGGAATTCAAGTTAATTTCTGGTTCAGGTTTAACATACCAGAATCTTCCGGATAAATGACATGTTAATAGATTATTCACAGAGTCTCCCTTCTCTAAATCAGTTCCTGAACCAAAGTGGTTGAATAGTGCTCAAGAATACTCAGAAAACTGTGAGATAATTTAGTGGATTGCACTACTCCTGGGGCTGAGAGGGGCAAGAAACAAACACATCCACGCTGTTATTTTCCAGTGACCCAATGACATATTCTGACCCATCACATGGAGGGACAATGGAGATGTGTGGTAACTAATATTTCCTGCTCTTCCTGCTCTTTTTCTTGCTCTTCTGAGGAATCAATGAAACATTTATAGTGTCAGAGAGACAACAGGTGACATTTTAGGCTTTGTCAACAGACGCATGCCCTCCATTTTTGCAAATGGGAATGTCAAGTGACAGCTGATAACTTCAGACACAAAGTTGCCAGAAAATGTTGAGGATAGAACTTGTCCCAATTGCATTGTTTCTAAATCATTCAGATAATATGTGAAGCTTATTGTCCAGTCTATTAAATGTCAAGCTCTGCTTCTCTCCCTTGATTCCACCTGTCTCTCTTTTTTTATAAGTTTTTTAAATTTTTTCTTTTTAGTTGTAGATGAACACAATACCTTTATTTAATTTGGTTTTTTTGTTTGTTTGTTTGTTTTTGTTTTTGTTTTATGTGGTGCTGGGGATTGAATCTAGTGCCTCATGCATGCTAGGCAAGTGCTCTGCCACTGAGCCACAACCCCAGCCCCTCCACCTTTCTCTTGACCACTGCCCTATTCCTCTACAGAGAAAAGATGTAGAAAGAGAAAAAAAAAAGTATCAAAACTAAAAAATTCATGAATTGTGCCTTATATTCGGGAAAATGATTTGGATTAAGTGCTTGCACAAAAACAAGCTTTGAAGCTTATCTATGGGTTTGCATTCTTGTTAGTATTGGAAAACCAAGTGAATTAAGAAATAATATGGTACTTTATATATGTTACTTATTCAGAAAAACCTTTCTGCTTCCAAAATATTTTCACTTAACAGTCTCATTTTTATCTTCCAAAATTCTTGTGAGATATGTTGAACAGGTATTGTTTATTTTTACTTTAACATCATCAGTCATTACATGAAGGATATGGACTTCATGAACATGAAGAAACAATGAAAATGATTGAATGTTGCTCAGAAATATTCGGGTCAGTCACAAAGTTGATCTAGATGGACACTACCTTTTATTTATTTTTTAAAATTAAGTTTATTTTTAACTGAAATATAAAAACATAAAATTTTACATATTAATGTGGAAATATGAGTTTTCAATAGTTATATATTGTATGATGTTTAAATGGGGTTAAATATATTTATTTCTTCATCATTTCTTTATGACACAAACTTTCAAACTGCTTTCTTCTAGCTTTTTGAAATGTGTAATTCATTATGTTCTCTGTAGTCACCCGACTGTACAACAGTACACTTACTATTCCTATCTAGCTGTAACATAGTAGCCATTGATCAATAAATAGTTCAGCTTTTCTGAACTATGGTCCCAGATGCTTTCCATTTAATTGTCTGTCTCTGCTTTTTTTAAAAAAAATAATTATTTATTTTTAAATTTTAATTTGTTATCTAAGACAGCAAAATGCATTACAATTCATATTAAACATATAGAATGCAATTTTTCATATCTCTGGTTATACACAAAGTATAGTCACACCATTCGTATCTTTATACATTTACTTAGGGTAATGATGTCTGCCTCATTTCACTGTCTTTTCTACCCCCATGTCCTCTCCCTTCCCCTCCCACTCCTTTGCCCTAGAGTTCATCTAATCCTCCCATGCTCCCCCCTCTCAACCCCATTATGAATCAGCATCTTTATAGCAGAGAAAACATTCAGCATTTGGTTTTTTGGGATTGGCTAACTTCACTTAGCATTATATTCTCTAACTCCATCCATTTACGTGCAATGCCATGATTTTATTATTTTTTAATGCTGAATAATATTCCATTGTGCATATATACCACATTTTCTTTATCCATTCACCTACTGAAGGGCATCTAGATCGGTTCCACAGTTTAGCTATTGTGAATGGTGCTGCTATAAACATTGAAGTGGCTGTGTCCCTGTAGTATGCTGTTTTAAGTCCTTTGGGTATAAACCGAGGAATGGGATAGCTGGGTCAATTGGTGGTTCCATTCCCAGTTTTTCAAGAAATCTCCATTCTGCTTTTTGTAATCACACAGATTTTAGTTGAAAAGGTTTTATGTGCATTTGTCCATTTCACAATCTTCTGTGCTCCAAAAACACGGTTATGAAACTTAGAATGCATTTTCCCATTAGAACAATCATGTCTATATTCGATAGGTTCCTGCTCCAATTCACAAGAAACGATGCCGAATCCGTAAGAGTTAAATACTTTACTTTGAGGTAAAATATTTTTCATAGAACAATATTCCCTTAAGAAAGTTTCAAGGGCAAAAAAAATGTTCCAAGATCAAATAAGTTTCAAGAAAAAAGTTCCAAGGTCAAATAAGTTTGTGAACTTGGCATATCATATATACCTCTCAGATTTGTAATGTATTTTTTGCATATTAAAAGCTTTAAGAAGTTTCACAGAAAGAAAACTGCTTAAAGTTGTTCCATCAAGAATTCATAAACCATTTTTTTACTTTGAAACTTTTTTATTGAATAAAAGATATTAACACTCCCAACTAGAGCTCCCTAAACACATTTTGAAAATTTGTGCTATAGGATGTTAGGGAGAATCTCTCCTGCTATGAGACTGGGACTTAGCCTGAATGTAAGATGGATACTGGTGATCATTCCTGTGATATCAGCCAGTGGCTAAAATTGGTGATGAATGTTGGGACATATAAAGCAAAGTCAGGAACTGAAGGATAAAGAACAGAGCAATAGAAGATAGGAAGATGCCTGAGATCACAGACAAGAAACAGGATGATGGGGCTGAGGGTATGTGAATGGTGAGAATGATTAAAGAAAAGCCGATCTGGGAATTTTTTCCCCATCCATCCTCCTCAGATCCTGCCACTGCTGACACCTGCCTAAACCAAACCAAGGTAGGAAACAGGCATGAGGAAGGGGGAAAAAACAAGGAGGGGGCAAATCCAAGCACTAATGGCTGCCATGTAAGACAGAGACAGAGAGGAGAGGCATACCAAGCAGCCAGAGAAAAGAGAATACCTGGTGGGAGTAACTAGCTTTTAGTTGTCAGTCTCACGAAAGAATGGAAGATTGAGGCTGCCTTTGTAGTCTGTGTCCTCCAATAGCTGGGTGAATATCCAACTGATCACCCTTAGGGGCATGCTTTTGGAATACAAGGGGCACAACTGGTAACTATGCTAGAACAGCAGATACAAACTGGGAATATCCCAGGCACACCTAGGTATATGTTCACCTTATCCAAGATTGATTGATATTCACAAATGGAAGAGTTGTTTGGGGATAGTGCTTGTCCTTTTCAAACTATGAACCATGGCATCCAGAAAAAGGGAAAATATTGTCAGGTATGTATTCATAATGTCAATTATAATGATTTTCACTTTAAATCAGTTGTTCAAATATGTCTTAATGACTTCATTCAACAAACATGTATTGTGCATTGTTATGGGAAAGCTCTGTACTTGGTACCATGGGGGCTGTAAAGATGAGCAATATGCATTACACTCCCAAAGAGCTACTAGTCAATTCAATGTATCAGATGATGTAATCAAGTGACCAAGCTGCAAGTGAATCATCACATGTGGTCACAAGAGGGCTAAGAACAAAAATGCTGGGGAAGTCCTGAGAAGGGGAGGCTTTTGGAGATCTTGGAGATTCAAAAATGCTTGAACTAGTCCTTGAGGAGCAAGCTGATCATTAACAGAATTGGTATATGGGGAAGGAGATACGAAGCATTCCAGGTAACAGGACAACAAAGATAGGGAGGAGCATGTTTGAGATGATACCAATGATCCAATTTGGCAAAATAGAGGAGTCATGAAAAGGAATTGTTAGAGATTAATTTGGAAAAGTAAAAGGGGGGCAAGCCTGAATCAGGACTCAAATGTCAACATAAATCCGTGAATATAACTAATTCAGCAAATAATTCAAAGTTTTAATTATACAGGAACAGTCTGGGACAGTCACCAAGTAGAATGTCAGTTCGTTACTGCTCTGGAAAACTTTGGAAATATTAAGGCCAGCTCTGCACTTTCACAAGGTTGATCCTAGAAAACTGAAGAGACTTGGAAATATAGAATATTGATCTTGATATCCTTATCAAGCCTAAATTACACAATCAAATTGGCTTACTATTGCTGCTGTAAAACATTGCACAGATTGGGTGGCCTAAAACAACACAAATTCCTTCTTAAAGTTCTGTACTATAGAAGCCCAATGTTAGTCTCAATGGTTCAATGTCAATGTGTCAGCAGGGCTGCCTTCTTCTCTAGAGATGTTTCTCCAGATTCTAGAGGCCACCCATATTCCTTGGCATATGGTCCTTCAGCTTCAAAAGCAGCAATGGCAGAAGGAGTTCTTCTCATATCCCATCACCCTGGCCTCCTCTTCTGATTCCTTCTTCCACTTTTAAGGACCCTGTGATTATATTGGACCCTCGAGAACAATTCAGAAGACTATCCCTGTTGATTAGTGACCTTACTTCTCCTTTGCTCTGTAAGTAACACACACACACAGGTTCCTGAGATTAGAACTTGCACACTTGGGGCTTTACTGTGCCTACCACGGCAACCTAGCAGTCAGGATCTTCCATAATTTTTTACTTTCCCATTCCCCTTGGTCCCAAGCACTGCAAAGTGCCTCATGCTTTATTCCTCAAGCCACCTCTAATATCTAAAGTTGTGCAGAATATTTTACTGAAATATTTGTGATCATGAAAGGTACCACACAGTGTAGAGGAGCACTTAAAACATGCTCCTTCTAAAGTTTTTTTTTTGGGGGGGGGGGGCGATAGTCATTGGGAGGTATGGGTTTTTTTGTTTTGTTTTGTTTTGTTTTGAAGATAATTTCCCCTCTGGTCTTCCTATGTATGCTCACCATCTCCGAGACCTTTTCTCCCCCTTATTCTCTCTTCTCCAAGTCCTGGGTCTGCCAAAATACTTCCTTCCTAATTCTCACTGGAAATGAAAATTTCCTGATGCTTCATTTATGTTTTTGTCTCAATCTCTTCTATCCAGGATATATCCTGGGCCTCTCCTTTCATTACCAGAAAGATCCATCAGCATCTTCTGAGACAAATTCTGTGTCTGCAGTCCATTTTAATTCTTTTTAATAGTTAATCTTCCTCTCCCTACATGCTATTAGGGAAGGTTTTAATACCGATTTTAGAAAGTGCATTCCCTTTCCATTACAGGGGTAGCATTCTCCAGTGCAGGGACTAATTGGACAGTGGTTTATACCTGGAATAGCAAAACCAGCCCGAGCTTAGGTATCAAAAGGGCTGGGTACTGGTTCTGGTTGTGTCTCAAATAATCTGTGACTTTGGGCAAGTCACAATCTCTGAGTCACCATTCTATCATCTACAAAATAGAAAAATTGAATTAGACACTCTCTGAATTCCTAAACTCTAGTTTGTTGGAATTCATAACTTTGAACTATCTTGATATAGAACATGGTTCTTGGAGAAATCAGCTCTGAACAATCTGGGAACGTTCAGCTAGCAGGTCATTCCTAGAAATGTAGAGGATTTTGATGAAATGATGAAGCTGGAATTAAAGACATACATTCTAGTGCCTTAGGTATCTCAGATCATACTGTAAATACCTCATTGAATTAATGGAGTTTTTATTTGTAACTAGGTGGAGTTTATCTGACACATGAGCTTTTGGGACTCCAGAAACTCTACCACTGTAATATTGGGCTTAATATTCTAGTACTATATTCATTTTGGGGACCTTAAGTTTTTTCCTTTATTTCTAAAAAAGCTGCTGGGTGGTAGCTGTATCAGAGAAGACACAGTGCCTGACTGTCAAGAGAAATTAATAAGAAGCAGTAGGGTTTTCTTTGTTGTTTTTGTTTGTTTTCTTTTTTTGATAAAAGTTAATCCAGTAGTTATATATAGGGTTGAATAAAATTAGTGAGGAAAAGGAAGTAGGAAAACCAAGTAAGAGACTGTTGTCAAAATTCAGGCATAATGAGGGCTAGGGTTGTGGTTCAGTGGTAGACCATTTGTCTAGCATGTGTGAAGCACTAAGTTCAATTCTCAGCACCTCATAAAAAATAAACAAATAAAATAAAGGCATTGTGTCTATTTAAGTAATAAAAATATTTTTTTAAAATTCAGGCATAATGAAAATGTAACAGGATGTTGGATGGGACTTGTCCTGCTCTCTGGAGGTTTCCTGCAGATCTGGCTAAAGACAATAGGCAATGTGAGTCTACACATTCTAAATTCATTTGTTAAACACATTTATGCGGGCTTTGCTAACTAGTTCTTTGATAGCCTCTTCCATCATGCCCCCATTCTCTAGAAGAGAAGTTAGCGAATCATTAAAGAGAAGATTCTGGTATGTTAGGAAATTTGAAAAGGGGAAAGTTCATAATCTTCTCTCCCCTCTCAAATCATGTGTTGCCTAGAGTCTGAGGAACAGAGAGCTGACGCTTGCCTAAGGTGGGCAGGCACAGAGAGAAAAGCAACAGGAGATTTGCCCTTCCAGAATGTGATGGGAAAAGGGGATGAATTTCCCATAAACCAAATAGCTTGGAAGGTGGCTGGGTTCCAGGGCTGCACCTGAGCCAGAGAGAATATTGCTTTCTTGGGAGAGAGTGTGGTGTTTGACATTCTCCACACAGAGGAGGTGGAGGGGTGAGAGTCTCAGAACAGCCCACAAAAGTGCTCCATGAAAGAAAAGGCTGGCAGCCGGACAAGTACCAGGACAGAGGTCATTTGAGAAAGAGCATCAAGAAAGAACCAAGAGAGAAGTACAAGGAACAGCATCAGGCATCTCCCCCAGTACTCTCTATCTCCTCTCCTTCCCTCCCCAGTCCTCCCTTTGGTCCTCAGCCCTCAATGAGCAGGAAGCAGGGGACAGAGGAATTAGAACAAGGAGGGGAAGGGAGCAGACCTGTGTGGCTCCCTCCACAGACCTGTGCAGTTCCTGGCCAGGCCTGAGCTGGTCAGAAGGAAAGGACTTCAAAATGTTCAGGAAATGGAAGTTCTGCTTTAGGTTGGACTAGACGTTTTACATTCTGAAAATGAGGTGTGTTTGTTTGTTTGTGGTGCTGGGGATTGAACCCGGAGTCTCGCACATGAGTTAGTTGTTTAATATCCCAAAATAACAAGGAAATATACAGAATCCACCTGAGGCATCATGCAGGGACAGGAAAGGAAGATCAAAAGGAACATGGTTAAAGGCAATGAAATTTAAAAATAAAACTATTTCCTGTTTGTACCTCATAAAATCCAGCTCCAATATGAATTTATGAGAAAATAATAATAGGCAGTGATAATAGTGATGAAAATAACAACCTTTTGTTGAGTACTTACAGTTGTATCAGATTTTGTTAGGTGCATTATTTTATTTAATCCCTATAAGAACCCCATAAGGTAGATAGCATTAAATTTATTCCCATTTAACAGAATTGAAACTGAAGCTCAGGAGATTAAGTAATTTGCCATGAAATGCATTTAATAAGTAGCTAATTTCAAATCTTATACTATCCATTTGAGGCTAGAATAGAATGGCATTTATAAAAGAGGAAAGGAACAAGGAATTAGTAAATGAAATCTCTGTATTTATCACTCTAATCTAAGCATGGATGGCATAATGGATAAAAAGTGATTGCACAACTTATGTACATTAATAGCACCTCAATTATTGTACAATCTACAAATAGCATTTGTTGCTAAGTATAAAGCTAATAAATGCATATCTTAAACAATTTGTTTTAGGTGGTTTGTGTTTGTTGTTTTTTTTAAAAGAAATATTCCCTGATCATTTTGAAATTAGCTCCCTAGAATACACCATTATATCAATCTGTCATTTATGCCATGTAAATGTTCTGCTATGCCTGAGATTTTGGGGCAGAAATAACTAAGTGCATATTTATTGTTAAGTGATGATGAAGCTGCTTCATACACATCTAAATTCAAGAATAACTTCTACACCATGAACTCCCTGGAGAACGGAATTTATTTTACTCTTGCTCACAAGGCAGGGATCAAGCACACTGTAGGTGCTTATTACCTTCTTATTGAGCACCTACTAGGTTCCAGGCACTGAGCTGAGGGCTACATGTTTATGACAGAGCAAACCTCACAGCCTCTCACAGCCTTTGCTGTGCTCTTTCTAGAGAATTCTGGCATTCGCTCTGCAGCTTTCCCTCTTTTCTCTCTGAGGAGAATCAGAGTTTTTCTAGGTTCCTAGACATTTGTGGGATGGGGGGTGGGTGGGTGGGGAGAGAGAGAGAGAGAGAGGTGGGAGGAAAAGGGAGAAGAGGAAAGTCACTCTATGGTGCAGGAAATTGGGGAAAAGTTGTGACCATTTATACTTCTTGAAATCAATTTGTTGTAGATTATAAACAAAACTTTCTTTAGTGTTCTGAGAAACCCCAGTAAAGGATTGATTCACTTCAAACTGTTTCTACCTTCTATGTCTTTCCCAAGACAGGATCATGTAGGTGCTAGATTACACACATATGATTCTTTATCATTATTATTATTTTTATTTGTTCTTTTTAGTTATGCATGACAATAAATGTATTTTGAACATTATACATACGTGGAGTATAACTTTCCATACATATGATTTCTAATATTTAAAACACCCTGACAGTGTAGGCATTATTGTTTGAATTTCCAGGTGAAGAAAGAGTCTTAAAGGAGATAAATAATTTTATCCAAGCTCCACAACTCTGGCTAGGACTTGAATCCAGCCCTCATGGGTCCAAAGCCTTCTCTCTTTCTACTATGTCCCCACAATCATCCATTGAATGGAACTGAATAAAAATGCTTCCCTTGTGAGAGGCCTCTCTTTATTCTGGTACCATACACAAATGGGAAAGGTTTATTTCTGATATTTGATTCAGAGAGAAATGGCTTACCTACTAGCCTGGAAAACAGGCCTGCCTGCTCTACTAAGCTTGCCTGTGGGCTTGATAGTTCATTTTGAAGTCCAATCACTCGGCACCCAGGAAATGGCAATGTTTACCACAAAAGGTTCAGCTTAAACTGTTGCTAAAATTGCTCTGTGGTCATTCACGTTTCTTGAAATCAGTTTTTTGACCAGGTTGCTGTCTGATGCATAGAAGTGAAGAGTAAAAGGTTTCTTCAGACTGCTAACCAAGCTGCCATAGACCTTTCAATGGCCAGACAATCAACAAAAACATATGCACTTGTTTTGGTGAATTATCATTTTAAATGGCTTGAAGTAATGCTCTCATCCTCTATCACCATAGAAACCATTATAAAATTTCTTATAAATACCTCAGAAACAGGACTACCTACCCCCATGGAATGGATAAAATGGACCTCCAAGGAAATAAATGGCTGCTTGGCAGAAAATAATACAATCCATTAGAAGAAATCTCTTTTTGATCTCAGTCATTATGGACAAGCTCTGTATATGAACAGGTAAGGAAAAAAGGGTCTGACAGTAGTTTGAGTGGTTTGGGAATAGTGTACAAAAATCAGTTTCTAAAGTTGAATAAACTTTCTCTCTCATTGAGGGGACATTCCACTGATGTGTTAACAGTGGAGTGATTTCATCTATATTCAGAGAGTCCATGCACAGAGCCATTATGGACCAGACACAAATTGTATAAAAATGATTTGACAAAAAGAAATATCCAGTCTGCTATGCCAAAATCCAGAGTGCTCTTCTTCAAGGTGAATCATATTCCATTCCAAAATGTCAAGTAGATTTAGTCATTTTAATCTTTTTATTAGATTAAAACTTGATACTTTTTAAAAGGCTAAAGGAAATAACTGGAATACAGGATCTACCACTGACAAATTGTGTGATCCTGGGCAAGTTGTTGGGCCTATCTAAGCCTCAGTTTTCTCATCTTCAAATTGAAGATGGGAAGATTAAAAAAAAAATAAAAATGCAGAGCACTTAACACTGTCTTCAGCACTTAGTGAACACTCAATGAAGGATGTTTGAAATTATAATTTATCAAAGGTAATCATAAATATAATAACTGATAATGTTTCCTCAAGTCATCAACATATATTGCTAATTTTTTACATTGTCTTGGACATATAGATAATATCTGATCTTAAATAATTGAAAAGAGTATGCTTAGGGATAAAGCAAACATAGGTCTGAAAGGCACCGTCCATGTAATTTCTGCAAAGCTCTGACCTTCCTGGTATTGGTGAATCCGGAAGTTTGAAGTGCCATAGGCATCCTTCTTGGAGTATTTCCTCTGGATGCTTGAAAAGAAAGTCTATTTTCATAAGACCTTGGGCCTGATTTCCAGTGGGAAAAGGGCTAAGAAATTTGGCTTCATTTCCAAGTATCTTTGCACTTTTCCCAATTGCACAGAACCTACAGCTTCCCCAGATTACCTCCTTTCAATGACACCGAATCTTTCAAAGGGAATGTAATAATTCCACAGAGAACTTAGCATTTCTGACAGCCTACCTCCCACTGTCCTCAGAGCTTCATAAATTATGCTGCCTCTGAATGTGAGCTGGGCAGCACCATTTTCCTGGCCCCTCGTGATTCATGGTTTCTCTTAACTATGTCAGTGCCTCGTCAGCAAACCTGCTCCTTTTGGACAGAGTGTGATATGATCTGCTTTTTGGAGGACAGTTTGCAAATTATGTACTGATTTTTATATATGAAATGTATTATTTTTTTACCATTTCAAGGTAACTAATAACTATTCACTTTAGGAATTACTTTGAAATTCAGAAAACATTACCATTTAATTAACAATCTGCTTTCTGCAATACACAGTGACCTGAGAAGCCACTCTAATGATAATATGCTGTTATCATTAAAATTAACTAACAAACCACAAGAATGGTGCTGTTCAGGTCAGATATGGAGAGACTATAATTAAAAGAAAGTGAAACTAAAAACAAGTATCAGACCAAAAGATCAACACAGCGCAGAAGGCCACCGTGCCAGTTTCCCTGTTTTGCGCTACCAAAGCAGCAACCTCCTGACCTGCAACTCCCTAGGAATTCCGAACCTAGGCCCTCAAGCACAGGACTGTGCCAAGCTATGTGGTTTAGAAATGGAGGCTCAAAACAAATAGGAGGAAAAGTATCTGAAAACCACTTGCCTCCCGAATAGTTGCTTACATAACTGTTATCCTTGCACATAAGAATAAACCATACAGCCTTATGAATAAGTTTTGTCTTTCCCCAGCTTCCAGGACTTCTCAGAAGTCTTCCTGTACAGGATCTTCCTGACTTGGGAACCTCCCACTTAGGGAGATTTGGTGGAGATTAACACCGGGAGCCTTCCCAACATTTTCCTTGCTTAGAAAGGTTTGTTATTGCAAGAATGTTTCCTAAGAAATGCAGAATAGGGAGCGAGGGGACAAGAGAAGAAAGATGAAGGCACATGAGATATGGCTAGGGAAAAAAGCTTATTAGGATTTGGGAAAGAGAATTATTGAAGAGCTTATAGTATGAAACCAATAGGAGAACAAAAGGAGATTTAAAGAAAATAGTTCTGTGATTATGTATTGACAGCACCATGCTTGTATTGTGACAATTACCACAAGTTCTCATTGTATTTTACCAGTTGTTCTTCTTAGGCCTTTCGGTTCTTTAATGATTTACACATTAGGGAGAGATTTTTAAGTTGATGAGTCTCTGAAAAGTGTACTTTTGGCTTATTATAGTGGTCTTGACATGTGGGTCCCTAGTCATTTCTAACCTAAATATGCCCAAAGGAAATATCTTTCAATAGCTCTTTAAAAAGAAGTGGTTTCTTTGTTGTGAGACGATGCCCTGTGCATTGTATGACTTCTAATAGCTTCTATCTATTAGAAGCTAGAAGTACCCCCATGTGTGACCACCAAAAACGTCACTATTTGTCATGTTTGTCCTGAGACACAACCCCCAGGCCAGAAATACTGGCCTACACATTGGAATCAGACCAATCTTGATTTCTATTCAGGATGTATCACTGTTGGATCCAGGTTAGAATAGTACCTCTCTTTGTTCAGTTTCTTAATCTGTAAAATATGAATTATAGGGAAAATTGTAAAAACAACTTTAAATGAACCAAAAATTTAGGGGAGTTTTTAGTCAAAAATAAGCCACATAGGTCTAGCATATCCTTCTAAATTACCTGATTCTATGAAGGCTGTCATTTTCATTATCTTTGAGAGCCTTTACAATTCTGTAGCATATAGAAAACTGATAATAATGTAAGGATTGATGATAAAAATCCAAATTATGTCTGGTGAAGTGCAATTGATTATTTTCCTCCAGATATGATCACATTTCTTGTTTTTAGCTATTTTTTATTAAAAATACATATAGGTTGTTGATAGACCTTTATTTAATTTGTTTATATGTGCTGAGAATCAAAACCAGTGCCTCACACATGCCAGTCAAGTGTGATACTGCTGAGCCATAGCCCCAGCCCTGTTTTGAGCTATTTTCAAATGTATTCTTATATTTCTTTTTAAAAATATTTTTCTTTAGTTGTAGATGGTCACAATGACTTTATTGGATTTTTTAATTTTTTATGTGGTGCTGAGGATTCAACCCAGTGCCTCTTACATGTTAGGCAAGCACTCTACCACTGAGCTACAACCCCAGCTCTCCTATATTTCTGATGTGAGTACATATGTGTGATGTGAATTCCCCTTTGAATCTATTGTACCATTATAGTGGTTCCCTTATTAATTAAAGTACATAATAATTTTTTTGACTTATGCATTAAAGGAAACAACGTGGTTGCCTTTATGACAATTTGCTCTTTTTTTTTTTTTTTGAGATAAAGGCATGAGATGCTTGCCTAAGGACCTCCAGAGCAGATGTCTTTAAAATAACCTCTACTCAAGCTAAACCATTTCCCTCCTCATTCCTTACAACATTCTATAAGAATTATGCAGCATATGCATTAATCAAATAAGTGAGGGAAAGGACATGGGTATTTTGGATGTAATGATACTGTCTACAAAGCTATTCTGAATCTCTAGATTCCTATTGAATTTTACTAGGTAAATGTCAATCTACACTACATATCACCTAACCCAGATGGTAACAACATCTAGAAAGGGACCTCTGACATCCAGCAGGGGCATGACTGCCTCATCATACATAAAACTGAAATGCACTTTTTAGATTAATTGATGGGAATCATATTTCCTACAGAAGTCATTATTTATAAAAAACAGTTTTACTAATAACTAACCCAGAGTGTTTAGTTTCAACCTACTTAATGAAATGTAGTATTTGAACATTAGCCTATAGCTGGAAGATATTCAGGACTAAAAATATGCTAGACCTCCAAAAGCCCTGACCTGGGTTCTATGATAAATTGTCTTTGATTCTTTCTAGTTCTCTTCCCCTAATTTGATCTTGGGAAGTTCTAGAATCATCCTGATTTGTATTGACTCTTATTAGAAGAATCTAATACAAATCGTAAGGTACAACACAAAAATGTTCTATGAAGGGAAGCCAAAATTCCCTTTTGTGGATAGACAGGGAAACCTAGGTTATTGTCAGCTTGAAGATTCTATGAGTGGGGCATATTGGAGAAATGAGAAGTGACTTCTAATGGGTACCAGGCTTTGGGGGAAGTGATGAAATGATCTCCAACTGGGGGCAATGTTTGCAAATATCTGTGAATATACTAAACATCATTGAATTGCATGTTTTTTAAAAATATTTATTTATTTAGTTAGTTAGTTTTCGGTGGACACAACATCTTTGTTTGTATATGGTGCTGAGGATCGAACCCGGGCTGCACGCATGCCAGGCGAGTGCGCTACCGCTTGAGCCACATCCCCAGCCCTGAATTGCATGTTCTAAATAAGTGAATTTTATGCTATGTCAATTATAAAACTTAGTAAAACTTTTATATATACATATATGTATATATCTATATATACATACATATATATATTCGCATATGTGTGTATATATGTGTGTGTGTGTGTGTATATATATATATATATATAAAGATTATATGAGTAGTCTCTGAGGACCAAGTAGAATCAACGTCTTATGGCGGACACAAGTATAGGAAAAAAAATGTATTCATGTCCCCTGACTTTCTACCCATCCTGGGTTATTACTCCTTCTGCCATCCTGCCACTTGTTTTTTCTTCTTCTTTTTTTCTGCACTGGGGATCAAACCCAGGGCCTTTCATGCACTTGGCATGAGCTACATTCTGAGCTATATTCCCAGCCCTTCCTCCTATTTTTGACTGGGTTCTGTCTTTCCTCTCTGGTCTATTACCAAGGCTCCCATTTGGGAACTGGAACTCAGGCTTCTGATCCCTACCCTGGAGCAGCCTTTCTAAGTCACCTTCCTGTTTGTCTCCTGCTCTACATGAGTGAATCTATTTGAGAACATCTTAATGAAATGCTTCCTTATTATTATGGACAAATGGATTTTTATTGTTAGGATGGCCCATTATTTTCATGCCCAAGGATTCCACCTCTATTGTTTCCCTTTCTCCAATTCCTTGTCCACCATCTGCTCCTCTTTCCTGGCTACATGTTTCTTCTTTAACTATTGAGGGTCAGGTCAGCAGCTGCAGGAGAACTTGATTAGTGCCTTGCCTCTCTGCAAAAGCATTTCCCTGACAGCATCGATCCTGGGCGGTTTCACTTTGCAGGCAACTCAAATAGAGGAGGAGCCTTGCTGCAAGGGAGGTGGGCTGTTGTCTGGTCAAGGTGAGTTTGGGGCAGTCTACTAATTCATTCTTCTTGGCTCAGCTGTTAATTTTGCTTAAATAAGAACTGTCTGCATTTTATTTAAAATCCACTGCCTGACAGAGACCTTATGATGGCAAGATTCGAAGACATTTTTATTACTAAGATATTAGTCCTTTGAAAGAAGGAAAATTTGGTGTTTAATATTTAAACAGTTTCTATTTTGCCAAATTCTTTGATATCTGAATGTTAACTGTGTAACCATTTAAGGTCCATTTCTTCAGACTTTTCCAGATATTTAAAGCACTACAGGAATTTATTTGTAATGCTCTTGCCTGAAAAATTGCCATCCATTTCTTGCCATGGTGACCACTACTAGCAGATAACGTTCATCAGAAATGAAATAAAGAGCTGTTTTATATTTTGATGCATTTTAATTTGTTCATTATCCCAGACTTTTTTCTTGAGAATGGAAACAAATCCCTGTCATCTTTAAAATGTTATCACTTTATATTTAGCAAAATTTAGCAAAGAGAAATTGCATAATTTGGGGGCAAAAAAAAAAGGCAAACATTTTTATTCAATGTTTTTCTTGATTTTTTTTTTTTTTTTAGTCTGGTGTTCAGGAGTCATTGAAGAAACTGGCATAAGTTGTGCTTGAGTATAGACTTGAGTAAGGGTTCCTTTCTCCATGCATTTTAATGATGGTCTTTCAGGACCTCTCCACTTTTATGGAGCCCCTGCCTCCCTTAACCAAAATGTTCTAGCTGTCATTGACATTTTAAATGCATAGTCCAAACAATCTATTTGACTTATTCTTTTCATGGTATCTATAATTCCTGTAAGTCACAGTCTACCCGTACAAGAAAATGCATTTGCAAACTTCTAATAAGAGTCAATACAAATCGTAAGGTACAACACAAAAATTTTCTATGAAGGGAAGCCAAAACTCACTGTGGTTTCAAATTAGCAAATTCACTCATGAATGCTGAGCATAAATTAAACTATATATTAAAAACAAAACAACTTTCTTCCATAAAAAAGTAGCCTATTATGGTAGAAAGCCTAACATGGTATAAACTTAGGTTTTGGTCTTTATTTTACTTTGTCAAATGACTTTGGGCAAATCATTTGCCCAGTTGGTCATAGTTTCATTATGTGAAATGGGAATAAATGATTAAAGATCACAGAAGGTTATATGAAAATACTCTACAAACTATAAAGCTGTATTCATATACTTTTTTTTAAAAGGAAGAGAGAGAGAGAGATTTTTTTAATATTCATTTTTTAGTTCTCGGTGGACACAACATCTTTGTTTGTATATGGTGCTGAGGATCGAACCCGGGCTGCACGCATGCCAGGCGAGCGCGCTGCCGCTTGAGCCACATCCTCAGCCCCTTCATATACTTTTTGTTAATGGTTGGAGATTTATTTGAAGTGCCTGCTTTAATCAGAGCGTCTTCCTTCATGAACTGTTCATATCTATATTCCTTGCTAAAGAGAGAGGTATATTAACCAAGTTTGTACCTCCCTCCTGATGACATTAGTGAGCCAGGAGTGGACACCTGACCAAAGACACCCAATAGCAGGGAAGAATCTTCTGAAATTAAAGAGATCCAAGAAAAGAAGGTTTTTTAGGCATCAGTCTGGTGATTATGAGAAATTGGGATCTATGGTGTCTCTTTTCAACCATAAGCATGCTGATGAGAGGCCAGAAAACAAGGGAGAATGGAATAAACATACAGAAAAAATTAAAAAGTAAATCACATGGTGGCAGGGAGACAGAGGAAGTACCTCATTCTAGCTTAGTTCTTAGTCCAGTTCATGGGCTATATATTGATTTTTTCCTCCCTAAGGTGGCCAGGAGATGGCCCATTTTAACTTTACAATAAACTTCCATTCAGTAACTTTCTTCCTGGAAACCAGTAGAACTTTGGCTAAAACAATAATATCACAATTGAAAAGGTCATTACCAAGAGCATTGTAGATTTTATTGTAACAAAAACAAAAGTTTCCCACTATCCTTTGTAGTTACCAGACAAAATTTTCAAAATAAGTTTTCAAAATGTAAAATTCATATTGGACCATAAAAGATGCAACACCAAGCCCAATTTGCAGAAAAGAGATTTACCAACCAAGCAAGGTGCAGTGGCACATGCCCATAATCACAGTGACTTGAGAATCTGAAGTGGGAGGATTGCCAAGTTCCAGGTCAGTCTCTGCAACTTAGTGAGACTGTATCTCAAAATAAAAAATAGAAAGGACTAGAGATGTGGCTCAGTGGTAGAATGCCCCTGGGTTCAGTCTCCACTTAAGGGGGAAAAAATAAAATAAAAAGATTTACTAACCAGGTTTGAAAATGTACTTCAAACAACACCAGGTATTTCCTCCAGAGAAATTTGCTCCCTCTGGTCTTACTTACATGAAGTTTCAGAATCTGTGGTACAGTGGAAATAACATATATTTCAGAGTTACATCTAGATTGAAATGCTGGTTACTCCAAATACGATCTCTCTGAAGTTAGATAAGTTATTTAATCTCTCTGAACCTCAGTTTCCTCATCTATACCGTTAAGAGTGGTAATAGTTTCCTTTCAGTTTGTTGCAAGCAACAAGTGAGAGAATTAATGAAAAGAGATTGGCACATATTAGGAGCTCAACAAACACTCATCTCCTCTTTTTCCTTACTTACCATGTGAGTCCTATTATGTGATAGCCACCACAGAATATCACTACAAATTAATAAACACTATTTTAAAGAAAACAGAAGACAATAGAAAGCTCTTTTTGACTTAAGTCAGCCAGAAAGTCTTCTTCATTACTATCAAAAAGTGAAACATATATAAGACTCAAAGTAAGACTTTAGGCAAAAGAGACTGTCTCAGTCCATTCAGGCTGCTATGACAAAATGATGCAGACTGGATAATTTATAAAAAGCAGACGTCATAGCTCATGGTTAAGGATGCCGGAGAGTCCAAAATCAAGGATCTGGATGTCTGATAAGGGCCTATTTCCTTACAACTGAAGTCTCCTCCCTGTGTCTTCCTTTGATGGAAGGGGTGAATGAGCTCTCCAGGGCCTTTTTTTAAGGGCACTAATCCCACCCAGGGTGGCTCTGGTCCTATAGCATAATCATCTCCAGCAGGCTCCACCTCCTTATCCTATCTCCTTGGAGGTTAAAATTTAAATATGTGAATTTCAGGGAATCAGAGATGGAAACATTCAGACCAAAACAGTCTAGAATTGGAGAGAGCACCCCAAAAGCCTCCTTTCATTCAGATATGCATATTTTAGTCAATCCAGTACTTTCTCAGTGGAGTAACATCTGATGCCAATACATGTCCAAGCATGTGTGTGCTTGTGTCTACATGTACTGCAGTGAACAGCCAGCCAACAGAGTGGCTTCCTTCATCACACAGATTCACCATCAACTTGCTAATGAAGAAAACTAGAATGCTTTACACAACAGGCATACTGCTTCAATGCAGAGCAATAAAATCTATTAAGCTTCATAAGTTATTATTTGGCTTAAAGGAGAAAATATTCTTACAGAGAAGACCTATAAGAAACACACTCTACATGATATCAGAGGAAATGATTTGTGGAGACCTCCAGTGAGTCTATCCCTATCATTTCAGATACCTCCAACCCTGTCTCTCTATATGTAACGCTATGGAAAACATGCACATTCATTAAAATGTCTGATTTCCTATGTGATAGAGCAAGGAATCTCCTGGAAGCCAGATTTCACTGGCTCTGATGAACTTGCACTTGAGGATTTGGATTGCATATTCTCAACAGAAAAGCACAAAAAAGAAAAGAGCGCAAGGGGATCATGCTATTAACCATATAAGTGTGTAATTATTCCTCAAGCAACCTTCTGGGAAACATACAAGAATCATGAAACACTTGAATAAGGGGAAGAAGACCCAGACTCTCTTCATCATCTATGTCTAGTCCTGATGCCAGGCCCCAATAACCTTAAAAGAGATATAAAATATAAACAAATATTTATATTCCCAAATAAGAGCTTTATTAAAAATGAGCCAAAATATTAACAATACCCAAACACCTTATATTCATATGCTTATGTTCCTTTGTGGTTATGGAAAACCACGACTCCATAAAAAATACAACATTATGATCCTTACACTGTGCACACAACATGCTTATTCAACATTGTAAGAGAGGGATCAACAAGGACAAATCATGTTGAAGAAGTTAGGTAAATTGAGGAATCTAATAACATACCAAAATTAAAAGCCCATAATCCACCAATCCATAGTTTTATATCAGCCTCTATCTATTTAAGGTCAATTTGGAAAAGTTTTCAAGCGAGTATTCTAAACCTAGCCCCCTTTTCCATTTTTGCTATTTGATTAGTGTTTAAATAAGTTTATAACATAAGTATTACAACTCTCTAAAAAAAAGTACCTCCCCCCCCCCAAAAAAAAACCCTCACTAATTTAGGTTAAAAACAAAGTAATGGCAGCAAAAGTGTCTTTAAGTTTTGCAATAATCCTTCCAGTACTTTTGCATCCCAAAAGGCTCCAGATGTGACCAGCCACTGCAAAATGGTAAGTTGTTTATCAGCATTCTACAACGGGAACTGGCACCTGTAATTTTATTCTTATTTTGTATCAGCATTATTAAAATACTTTAAAAAATGACCAAGTGAACGTTTTGTGTAATCACACATACACCTTCAGGGTGAAATGTTTGTAGGTTGTCTGTCGTCCTGAAGGTGACGGCTACTGCAAGCAGCTTCCTTCTGTTGTCTGTGTGGTGACACTGCTAGAGCCTCCTTCTATAGGGAGTTTCTGCTCTTATCTGGGGTTGAAAAATAACTTGAGATGTTCTTCTCAAAGCCTTTAAACAGCCGATTGTTGATCACTTTTGTTAATGCAAAGGATCCTAATGTTTTCATTTCTCCCACTCATTTTTTCTTTATTTTTCTTCTTTCCCCTGTGTGTTGTTAAGAGTCATCTTTAGCTAAAAAGAGTCCCCTTGTACACCTCAGTGTGAAGATTTTAGAAATAAACATATGTGATTCATGTGATGTCAATTAACCACTTTGTGGAGCCGTAGATGCTACTTCTCCCTTACCTCCTCCTCTTAACCCTGGGCTCTGTTACATCCTGCTTAAGGTTTTCCCAACTGCTTGCTTCAGCTTGCTCCCATCTATCCAGTTGTTTAGAAACATAACAGGTAACTTTTGCTTGCTGGCACTTAAACAATGCAAATTATTGGAACTGTACTTTTGCTTGGCTGCCAATTTCTACCTTTATATATCAAGGAACTATAATTTGGTGCTGATGTAATATCAACCTGGGCTAGAAGTTTGCTTTAAGAAAAGTTTCTGTTCTTTATTCTGATAAAATGATTATCTACTAAGTGCTTGAAAACAGATAATTTAAAAATAACCTTGGCATGTATGTTAAAGGGAGCGGAGTTGGTAAACTGAGGAGTAGGAGGTTTAAGTGACTCACTGGAGGTTTTTATCAGTGAGTCACCACCAAGCTGAAGGTGATGGTCAACACAATGCACTTGACTGCAGCACCTTGAGCATTAGAGTGTCACAAAATTCTGATTCTGGTTTTGGTTGTGCTTTGATTAATTCTGTTTCTTATTGATAGAAATTAGACGTATCTTGATGCATTAAAAAAAATCTCAAGATCAAGGATGGTTTCTGGAAGGTCATTCAGTAATTTCTCATTGTTACTTGCTATGCATAAGCATCCAGAAGTTAGAGTACTATGGGTACTCAGCAAACCTACTATGCTATCTTTATTTCTGAGTTAGCTTTAAAATTATCTTTAGTGCTAGTGATGGTACTACTGCTTATACCTATCTAAATAGCTTACTGCAAAACAAATCCTACACCTAGAAGTCCATACATTGCTCTATGTTAGGAAAGTCTCTATTAAATATGCAAGGCCACAAATGTGTAGGTGTATGGGAACACAAAAAGATGTGGAGCGGTCACATCTCTGCTCCAATGTAAGACTTCTTGCACAGCCCACCAGATAAAGTGACCGTGTGCACTTGTGATAGCCATGTGGGATCCACTGGTGTTTCATAACTTATGGGGTTCGTTATTAAACATGCTTTCCTCAACCGTTTTGGGGTTTGACCCCTAGTCCTCTGCATGCCACTTCATTTCAAAAGGCTATCACCAAATCTGAAGACATCAAGGGTCTCAAAAGATAAGTTTCTTTAATTAATAGCAGACTATTTTCTAGTAGAAATAGTTATTATAAAGAAATAAGGTGAGATTCTTAAAAGCTGGAGGCAAAAGATCCTTTTGATCTCTTCTCCATCATAAGCTCTCAGTGTGGGAGAGTCCCTTGGGAGCAAAGAAGAATCTGGAGAGAACCAAGATCTCCCCCTGAATTAATCAGAAGCCCTTGGAGGAGTCCTAGAACCACCTGTCTCTAATTAATCTCCTCTGTTGTATTCCCTCAGCACTTACACACTCATAATTATATTTATGATTGTAATTGTATTATATTACAGTTCATATCCCCTTACAATAAATACCATCATGATGAAACTTCATTATTATAAAAGATTTTCCAGGTTTAGCCAGTAACTTACTTATTTTAAATGCATTCAGTACTGTAAGGTTCTAGCAAGATAAAGTAATTTTGGAGGCTTCTTCAATTCTAGCCAAAGGAATTCAACCTTGTAACTCTATTCTTTGTCACATTAGAATACAAGGGATCTTTTATGAGATTACAAAATTCTTAACAAAATAGTCCCTAACACAGTTTCACCCATAGTAGATGCTTAATAAGCACTAAAACAAATCAAGTGTCTATAACAGAACTGAATATGAAATGGAAACAAGGTCCCCCAGCATGTAACAATGGTACCTACATAAAATTATTGAACTTTTTTCTTCATCACCATTTTTATCAGTATTTAAACCAACTAAGTGTGAAACTGTAGCTCTGATGTGAAATATTCTAGACTCTTGTTTGTCCCTGATGTTTCCTTCAAAAAATCAACCAACTTAACATCTACAATAACAGACATGTTGTTTGTGCCAACATGATTCTGCCTGCACAGGCCTTAACTGGCTGGGACTCTTCTGGCATGTGATATTTGTTTCTGCATATAGCTGTCATTATAACATTGATATAAAACCTTCATTGCTAATGGAAAACACTTCTACATGGACAATGTTGGTTCATAGTATTTTCTTTATACACAAGTATGGCACATTTTTGTCTACCATTGTGGAAATTCATGTTTTAAAAAGATAGTCTCATAGTGGCTTCATGGAAAATAAAACATTTTAAATTCAAGGACATAAATGTAAGTAAAAAAAAAAATTCTTATAAAATATGAGTGAGATTTCTGAAACAAGGGAGCAATATTAGTATTAACAATGCTACCTCTACTTGATAAAGAAAGAAATGTTCAAAGAGATGGAGTTGGGGAGACTTGAGTGTTACTTTCTGGAAGGATGTTTTTATGGGTATATGCTGAACATACCACAAGGAGGTAATTTAATATATAAGAAGAAAAGAGTTAAACATGTGTAGATTATGTATTTCAGAATCTTTTCTTTCATTGTTGGAAGTAAAGAAAAAAAACAGCTAAATAAAAAGGAATATTCTTGGGCTGGGGGCTGTAGCATAGAGCATTTGCCTTGCATGTGTGAGGCACTGGGTTTGATCCTCAACTTGTGTAAAGCTAAGGAGATGTTAAGCAAAAATTTTGTTTTGTCATTGGGTATATATATATTTGTAAAGCAAGAATCTTGGACTCTAGTGGTGATGATTACACAACTTTGAGAACACATTGATGATTACAAATTAATTATACATTTTAAAATGGTGAATTCTATGTATGTGACATATTCTTACAAAAGAGTTTGGAGTTGGGGGAACTACTAGGTCTTTTATATCTAGGTTCCAAATTCTATCTGGACAGGGATAGTCACCAGTTGCAGGGATTGCCAGGGAAGGAGGCCTGGCTGATCCTGTGAAAAGTCTTGTGTTCTAAGAAGCAATCAATCAATAAACCAATAAACAATGTCATTTGTGTGAGTTCAAGTGTGTGTGACACTCACCCAGTTGGCATTGTGCCTAAAAAGCAACCTGTTTCCTGGGCTCTAATGGCAAATCTAAACTTTGAGTCCACGGCACCAGTTCAAGCCAACAACCAGGCCTGGGAACAGGAGAGAACTGATCAAGGACTCCAGGATTTTAGCAAATGACCTATTACTAAAAAGCCACCTGGTTTGCAGCATGAAATAGAGCCAAGTGGGCATCTGATTCTAATAGACTCACTTTATAGAAGGTAGTTTGAGCCAGTGAACACTTCCCTCTAATCATCACCACCAGAATCAATTGTCAACCTTATAATCAAACAGTTATTCAGAAAAGTTGAGTGTGTGATGCCATGTAAGGAGGGAAAAAATATTTGTGAACAAACTACTGGAATGTCAACATTTTAACCTGTGGAGTATTTTTTATTTTAATGTGGTGGCATTGTGTTTTCACTGTAAGTACCGCTATTCTTTACTGAATGTTTGACAGGTACCTGCAGGTGATAACAACATTGTGAGGTAGATTTCATGATCCCCATTTAAGAAATAAAGAGACTGAAGCTCTGGGAAGGTTAATTTTCTCAAACACATGCAACTAGTAAATGGCAGATCTGGAATTCAAAGCCAGCACAACTGTTTCTCTACACCATACTCAGTCCACTGCAGAAAAACTGCCTGCCCATAACTGAAAACAATTGTGCTGGGCAAAGTGTTCAATCTCACTTAGTCAAACCTGCTGACTGATGAGGATTTGGGGCTATAGAAATAGCCTTGTACAAAGATGATGGTGGTCTGAGTCATAGGAAGGCTATGGAAGGTATTATTAAAATTAAATTATTGAATCACTGGTGGGATTATAGGATTATTAAGTCCAAATTATCATTGCCACAGTAGTCTCTTACTTATGTAGCCATTGTCCAAAGCTGATATCCAATACCTATTCCAAAGGAAGGGGCTAAGATCCTTAAGATCTCTAAGAAGAGTGATCGCTTTCACTATAAAGAAAATAAGGTCTATAGACAGATTTAGGTTCAAATACCAGCTCTGCTGCTTAGTAACTGCATAACTTTTGGCAAGTTACATAGCCTTTCCAAGCCTCTGCTTTCTCGTTAGTAAAGGGGAATGATGGTTACTAGAATGTGGTTTATAGGACTTTTTAAATTAATAAATGACACAATGCAAACATGATACTTGGTACATATTAAATGCTCAACATTCTGGTTTTTTTGTTTTGGGGTGTTTTTTTTTTTTTTTTTTTTTTTTTGGTAGTGGTATTGGGGATTGAACCCAGAGCTTTGCAGCAAGTACTCTACCACTGAACTACACTCCCAGCCCTTTTTAAATCATTTTATTTTAAAACCGGGCCTTGCTAAATTGCCCAGCCTGTCCTTAAACTTGCAATTTCCCTGACTCAGCCTTCTGAGTAGCTAAGATTACAGACATAAGCCACCACGCCCAGCTTCTTAATTGTTATTTTTAACAGTTTATTTGACACATTAAAATTTAACATCAATATCTAAATATCAAACTTGTTTTTCTTTTCTAAGTGATCAAATCCCTTTTACCATAATTAATTTTTTACATTATATTCCTTTTATTATTCTCTCTTGGGAAAAAAAAAGTTAATGATCATGTAAAGTCCTCACACTGTTTAGGATTTAGAGATTTTTTGTAGATTATACAGGAAATAACTCCAAAGCACTTAACATTATTATTGTAGTCAACTATCTTCCTTCAAGTTAAACATTGGATAATAATTTATTCAAGGAAGTTATCATCTGGCCTCTAAAATTCCTTCAGATTCATATCCTGACAAGAAAGAAAGCCATCAGGAGCTTCAGATAAATAATAAATGGGACTGTGGCTTTAGAAGGTGCTTGAGTAACACTGTCTTTAAAGTTCTCAAGAATGAAAGGATGTGCCTTGGAATAAAACGAAAACATTTAGAAGGTGGCCCCTCCCTATCCGGACAACCTGCCTAGGAGGCCTTCCTGAGCCCTCCACAGAGCGGGAGGCACGGGCTCTCTCGGGCCTTTCAGCACAGTGTGCACAGCCTGAACATGGCAGTTACCACACGTGGGCCTTGTTCTGTTTGGGTTTATATTGCACCCAGTGAAATTTTTCTAAAGAATCAAAATCTAAATATGCTTCCAGCCTCCTCACAATCTCTCCCACTGACTTCAGGCAAAGCAATGCCCAAACTCTTCAACCTAGCATTATGAGCTCTTTATGAGTGGCCATGTTTCCTTCTCATCCTTCTCTCTTCCCACTTGTCCCCTCTTAGCCCAGTGCACTGGTCAAGCCTGAGTTCCTTATCCCCCTGAGGACGGTTCTAGACTGGGATAGGCTGTGCTCCCTCTCCCCTGGGCTTGGACTTTCCCTTTTCTTCCTGGAATGTGGCCTCTGCCTTCCTGCTGGCCCAACCCCATTCATCTGACTCACTGTTGCCAATGTCCCTTTCTCTCAAAAAACTTCCTAGATCTGCCTCCCCCGAGACTGGGGTAGGCTGTCTCTTTAAAGTGTCTCTTTTAAGACTTTAAGTTGAAATTCTTGTCATCTTGCCCTTTTTCTCCACTAGTTTGTAAGCTCCCTTCCTCGGGCAGCAGGTCCTGCTCCCAGCTGCAGCCTAGCTCCTAGCCTGTTGCCCGGCATACAGAAGACCCTTAGTAATTATCTGAGAGATATATGAAGCTGAACCATACACTTAAATTCAACAGAAATGCAACATTACCTTTCAGATAATAAGAAATATGGACATATGCAGAAGACACTACCTTCTTGACAGTTGATGTGAGAATCCCTTGGTAAGAAGAGGCTTCCTTTGCTATAAAAGACTCTGGTGAGAGTCTTGATCTGAAGTAAGATCAAGCTCCTACTGTGTCCGGACCTTGTGTCGAAGAAGACTCTCCCTAATAAAGGTGGGAGAGCAGACCAGTGCAAGGCCAAGGACTTCCTGGGGGAGAGGATCAAAGAAAAGAAGATTCTGGCTTATGACTCAACTTTGAATAAAGTCCCTACTGTGTTTTCCCCAAAGTCTCAGAAAGGGACTTTGGGGAAAACACAGTAGGGACTTTATTCAGATGTTTTCTAGGTGTTGTGTGAGAGAAACTGTTTTCTCCATTCATCCTACTCAATCTTCAGTCAGACTGCTTTGATAATTAATGCTTTTGTGTAAAAAGAATTTTGTGATTGGGGAAGTTTGAAGAGTACAGGGGGGGAAATCAACATATGGTTCTTACACACTGTCTGAGTACACATCTTCCCACACCTCTCTGTGGATTTCCAAACAAGCTGGGCTCCCAAGAGCTCGTCATGGGAAGGTACCAGCGATGGAAAAATCTTTTGGATTATGTAGCTCTGTCCTTCTTCTGTCCTTGGGAGACAGAATTCAGCAAGAATCAGCTGTCTCACTTAGTTACAACTTAGGAGATAAACTCATTCCAGTCTATCATCCAATCAAGTTGGAAGTAGAATCTTCAGAACTTTGAATTCTAAACCTAGCTTCATCTCTGTTTAGGCATCTAACACAATTAACAAATCAATGGTTATGAAATTAGACTCTATGGACAATATGTGTGAACAATAGTTAGAGATGAGGTTCTTATTCCTGACTCTACCTTCCTCTCCCTTTTAAAGGTTACTTGGGCGAGTTATTTGTGCTAAAACCCACATGTGGGTATGCAGGTTTGGGGAAGCTGGAGAAGTTTGGTTAAATGACTATTCATGAATCAATTGCAAGGAAGCAGGTGGTGTGAAGAGGAAGAGATGGGATCTTGAAGGCTGAGCGTTGCATTACACGGTGGGGGTGGGGGTGGGGGGGAAGAAAAGGAGATCTGTTATGATGTGGGTCTAGTGGCTCATGCCAGAGAGGATCAGGAAGAGAGGCCCTGTTGAATAGAGGGTTTATGAGAGTATACCACATGTGGTTGTAGTGTAAAACTTTCTTTGATGTCACTTTCTTAAACACATGAGTAAATGTTATATTACAGACCTTTTTTTTCCCCCAGTATTAGGGATTGAATCCAGGGACGCTGTACCACTGAGCTATATCTCTAATCCTTTCTATTTTTTATTTTGAGATAGGATCTTGCTAAGTTGTTGATGCTGGCCTTGAACGTGCGATCCTCTTACCTCAGCCTCCTGAGTTCCTGGGATTATAGGCATGCACCAATACACTGGGCTCAGGCTAATGTTTTTTGTTTGAATGGATTATATCTGACTCAATCAGTGCTTATAAGTAACTTGAGGGTGACTGTAAAGAATATACAAAAAGCTCCCAAGAGCCTATAATGTGTCCTACATGTTCTCACAAATGAGGGGATGTGTAATGGTATTCATTCAGCTATTCCTCTTTGCATCTCAGATTGCAGAAGATTACTGCTCACAATTCCCCACTTGTCAACTTACCCTTAAGACATTTTTCGAAAGCACTCTGATCATTAGCACCTCAAACTTTGCATGGATTGTTTCAGAATGAGCACCCCTGCACACAATCCTGTCTAGTGCAGTTGAGCAGAGCCAGCTCAACTCTGATGTTGGAGCTCTTTTTGGTACAAGACACATATATACTCTGGGATTCTTCTGTTCTTAAAAGGGAGAATAAAGCTAATTATATTTTGCCTGAACTACAGTGAATGTTCATGTCATATTTTTCCTAGCATTCCCATGCTTTAAATCCTTATAAGAAGGAAGAAAGTAAACCTTATTACATGCTAAGCATCTCTGAGCCAGGTACCATGCTAAATACTTAAATAAGTTAAACTCAGGCCCACATTTTCCCATGGGTATCTACAAAGTAATAATTGGCTAGACCATTGCTTGTTTCTACAGAATCCCAACTATGCAGATTATTTGCAGGCAGATTATCTGAGCTTTATGAGTGATTTTGTTCAGAGTGGATCTAAACTACCATCTTGGATTTAAAAACATCTGGAGAACTTAGTTCAAATTTCTACAGTGGGGGACAGGAAATTCTTATTTAGTAAGAACTTCCTCATTGACAGTTATTATATATTTAATATTATCTTGAAACCTGTCCCCAGGATTTTAATCAATTAAGCATGGTATCTGGGAGCATGAAGGGCTTCACAGAGGAGAGCTGGCATTTCTCCCTGAATTATATAGAATCCTTCTTTTAGAATGGAGGGAGAATAATCTAGACTAAATTTTTGCTCTTTTGTCCAAGGGACTTCTTGAGTCAGAAGAAATAGGTTGGGTGGTTACAGATTGCAGTGAATTATCCAGATCCAAGGCCCAATGAGTTCCAATTCAATGCATCCCAAAGCCATCAAATGAGTAAATAGGTTCCAGCAAGGTCAGGACACAGTGTAACTACCCTCTGTGGCTGCCAATTTTATTGGTATCACTTAGAAAGGAATGAATTGTGGTTCCAATTACATACTTTCATGTATATTACTTCAGTGATTAACACTGTGTAGAAATAACACACATGCTAGGATTGGATTCAAAGCATATCTAGGAATGTCAAAATTCTTACTTTTCAAGAAAAGAAAGGATAATACCAGGGGTAAAGGTTTACAAATGAGAAAATAATATTAGTACATAGCTCAGTGTTAGAACCAGGTGGCTATTTATTTATTCATGAGAAAACTATAATATATATATAGCTTTGTACTTTGTTACCATTTGGGCAAGTGGTGTTCAAGATACTTTTCATTCATAAGGAAAAGGAACATTATGCATTAAGGATAAAAATAAAAAATGACTCACTAAAATGGTGGTTTAATGAAAGGTTATTTGTTTTTATTTTAAAATCCTAAAGCACATTGTAACATTACTTTGAATAAATATTGCTATTAACCTTCAGCTATAAAGTGATTTTCAATAATGAGAAGAGGCATAATATCAAAGAAAATTTTCTAGTACAAATAAGAATGTTTAGAGAGACTAAATGAAAGGTGAGACTGCTGCATTGAAACTGGCCAAAGGAAGATGCAAATTAAGAATTTACCCAAAATAGAATAGAACCCATTTTATTAAATGTAAAGCAAAATAAAGACATCAGCTACCCAAAGTCGCACACCAGTGATTTAATTGGAAAGGTCTTTTCTTATAAACAGAATTAATTCTAATTAATGGAAAATTCAAATTATGTTTATAAACACTAAGAAAATGCTATCATTCCATAGCATATTACTTGCACAGCACCTATCCTATAAGACATTTTATGAAAGACAAAGGTTCATTAATTTTGCTAATTCTCCATTTTATAGATGAAGAAACTGAAGCATAAAGCATTTAGAAGACAGCAACTGCAAGTTTCCAAAAAGCAGAAGAAATTCCTTGCCTTAGTCCTTTGTTCATGCTATTTCTCCAAAAAAAAAAAAAAAGAAATTAGAAGCAAACCCCATGCAGCACACAATAAAAGGGGAAAATTTTTTTAAAAATATTTCTTTTTAGTTGTTGATGGACTTTTATTTTATTCATTTATTCATACGCAGTGCTAAGAATCGAACCTAGTGCCTCACACATGCTAGGCAAGTGCTCTACCGCTGAGCCACAACCCCAGCCCAAAAGGGGGAAATTTTTATAAGGGTCTATAGCAACCATCCAGAAGAGGTATGACATTGAAAGAAAGAAAGAATTACAAACTGCAAAGATTTAAATGTCCTCCTCTCTGGTCCTTTGAAGAGGTCTGAACTCAAGATTCTGGCTTGTCCAGAGGAGGCCCCTTGATACAAACCCAAGGGTCTCTCACCTCTGACATGGTCTCCTTCAACACTCTGTAGACACTTATTATCACTGGAGCAAGTGAAGTTCAAGCCACTGTTGTCACCACCAGCCACAATGTGAACGGGCAAAGTGGGATTTCTTTTGGAGGCCTGTCCTTGGAGTTATGTTGCCCTTTACGGTACCCTTGACTCTCAGCACCTAAGCTGAGATTTCAATTAGAAAAGCACAACCCAGCCAGTAGGAGGAAAAGGCTGTCTGACCATACAGCAGAGATATAAATCTGCTAAGAGTCTCTATAAGCAACCTAGAAATTGTTAGTGCTTGTCCTAGGATGTGTGCATGTATTAAGGGGGGTGGTTGGGGGGAGAGGAGAAACACAAGCAGCAAGTCCAAGGGATTGCTGATGTTCCTCCTGTCATCCAGAGGAGCTCCTGTTAAGCAGCAGAGTCTAGGTTGGGAGAAGAGCAGAAAAAAAATGTGACTGGGGAAGAAGGAGGGACCAGTCACAGGGTGCCTGTGTTGCTCCATACTATAGGGTTCAGTTTTTCTCCAGAGGAAGAGATGAAGGTTTTTGGGGAGTTTTTTTGTTGTTGTTTTTTTTGTTGTTGTTGTTGTTGTTTTGTTTTGTTTTGTTTTTTAAAAAGAGAGAGAGAATTTTTTTAATATTTATTTTTTAGTTCTCGGCGGACACAAGATCTTTGTTTGTATGTGGTGCTGAGGTTTGAACCTGGGCTGCATGCATGCCAGGCGAGCGCACTACCGCTTGAGCCACATCCCCAGCCCAAGATAAAGGTTTTAACAGAGAAATTCACTGTAGAACCACCATTCTGGTTGGCTGCAAGAAGTGAAGCAAGAAACAAGTTCCTGGTTCCTCACTGAAGCACAGGGTTTACTGCTGACAAAGTAGGTGCTCAATGAATACCTACTGACTACTTAAGTGAATGAATGAATGAATGAATGAATGAATGAATACAGGAATAATGTTATTGGGAGAGAAAGAAGAGCCTGGCAAAGAGTACACTCTTGGAAGTTACCAACAGTTCCTTAATCACAATACAAATGAGATTTAGTAATGTGTTTAAAAAAAAAAAAAGGCAACACTATTTGCTATATATTTACAGGATGTTTATACCTTTTGGACTTTCATAGTGGAGGAGGCAAGAAAAATTACAAGCAACTATTAACAAATCGTGGTTTGTATCATGAAAGAAGCCAAGAGCCAAGATAGAGAATAATGGAGACCTATTTCAGAGAGTGCAATTGAGGAAAATCTTGAGAATATGATATTTAATCTGAGTCCCAAATGATGAAAAGAAACTACCTTTAAGAAGATGCAAAGGAAGGTTTTAGGGGCAAAGGCTCAGCGACAGAAATGAGCTCTTTTATTCAAATGCAATATCAGAATAACTGGAGTTCAAAGACAGAGCAAGAAAGCTAACAGTTAACAGAGAAGCAGGGGCCAGATCATTGAGGGCTGGTAGGTCCTAAGTTGACAGCTTCATCTAGCCTATCCCTCTTCCAGCAGGAGAAATGAAAGAAATCTGAGGGAGATAGCAGGAAATCAAAGCAATTGGAGGGAGGAGGGAAATTTCAAACTATGTGCGTTGTAAACTCTCCCCAGTGGGACCACCACAGCTTAGAGAGGCTCAAAAGTCTGTACTGAAGGAGAGCCTTCCAACTTGGCCACCACCCTCTCTCCCCAGGAAAAGGATCACTAACTTGCCTCCTGGAAAGAGGGATTTTTGTTTTTCATTTTTCTTTCAACATTATAAACCTACCCCAAAGTAAAATTGGCAAGAGGAAAACTGTGAAAGAAACCAAGAATGGAAAAAGCTGCCAAGAAGGTGCAGAATGTGGGGAGGTGGTAAAGTAAGTTAGCAAAGGGAGTTGGGCCTTTGTGTAGCTCCCTCCCGCTCTGCGCTTCTGCATCGTCCTGGTCCAGGCACAGATTGGTCTGTGGGTCAGACTACCCAGAGGGGATTCAGCTTTACCTCTGTCCTCCTTAGACTTGGTGCATGTTGTATTTTCTTTTTGAAACAAAGCTGCACCTACCTATGAAGTCCCTCTTACAGTGGGGAGATGTCCTTTTCCTTCATTCTCTTTGATAATTCCTAATGAAATTTCTTCAAATTTTGCCTACACCTCTCATCATTTCATAACTTGTCTAGAAGTTTTGTTGCTGAAAGCAGATGGGATCCCAAGAGTAGGAGGGAAATGCTTATCTTCCTTGAACAGGGAAAGTGTGAGAGGGAGGGCTGGTTGTCTCCGGTTACTTCAGACTGCTAGGTAGGACTTATCTCTGGGGCTTGTTCACACTCAGTATAATAAATATGGGATAAATTCCAGGTCCACCATGTCCTTGAACAAGTTATATAGTTGAGTCAAAAAATAATTTTTCTATACCTGTTTTTCCAAGGTTGGTGGTCATTAATGGTCATGAATTCAACTGACAGACATACTTTTTTTTTAAAAAAAAGAAATAAAATAGATAATAATAGCATACCTTACATATGGTAAAGGTTAAGTATTGTTCCATGAAATTTGTTTTGGGGTGTGTGTGTGCGTGTATGTGTGTGTATGTGTGTGTGTGTGCATGTGTGTGCGTGTATGTATGTAGTATGTATACAAATGCTATACATTCCTGATCCTGATGTCAAATACACACTTACTGTTGGTAGTGATCAAAGAAATTTGAAAAATAGTGCAACTTAGTTTCTAGCTCCTATTACCACTCAAATGTAGGAAAAAAGATAAGAATTTTACATTCAACACTGTTCAGCATCATTTAGTTTCAAATGATTTGTTATGGTGGGGGGTTATGTCGGTTTTCCTCCCTCTTTTACTTCTTTCTCCTTCCCTTTCTGATGTTTCTCTTCTTCCTCTCCTTAGGCTGGTCATCCTCAAATTAAGTGCTTGATTTCATGGTATTAGATCTTCAAAGAGACAAACTAACCAACAATAAGCCCCTAATTTAACAAGAAAAGGAAAAACAGCCGAAAATGCCTTTTAAAACAATATTCCTCACTACATGTATAAACGGGAACTCAGTTTCATTATGTGTCAAATGTGGTAAAGATGGATAAACTTAATATTAAGTGTCCGAAACATTTTAGATACTGGATAAACATGAAATCTTCCCCTCTTTGAGTCTTGTATTGCTCAAAAAGAATTTCTCCAAGCCAGCCTTTGCTCTCTGGGAACTTAGCTGGGAGATGGATGTGTGTGGTACATAGAGACAGCAAAATGAAAACAAATCAATACATCAATGGAGTGGAAGGTATTTATATCATACTCAGTCAAGTGCGTTTTATGGCCCATGGCCAACGGTCTAAGATACCTCAACTGATGAATCCCCCAGGAAACTAATTCCAACATATTCACATTGAATATATATATATATATTTTTAAGTGCTGTACCTAATTACAACTGCATGGGCATGGGCAGGCAGAGCTCACCCACTCTAAGCAAATCTGAGGGGTGACAATGTGTCTGTGCTTGTATCCACCTGCCTGGCCTGCTCCCTAGTTCAGGGCTTGGTAACAGCTTTCTGATTGAACACTTGATTGTCTTCATGCTCTTTTCACATTTCCCCCAACCACCCTGAGATTCTGGTGGCATGTGAAATAATTGATACGTTGTGTGTGCATTATATAGATTTTAATATATATTTGCATGTGTGTGTATATATATATACAAACAAACATATACACTAGCTATATATATATATATATGTTTTGTATATACATGCATATACACATATATGTGTATATATTTTTACCTTCCTTAGTGTGGCACAGTGGGTGAGGGGCAGGGTGGAAGGGAAGAGGCCTATGGTGTGGCCCTCCCATAGGACACACTCTCTCCAGCTAAAGGACCTCTGCCCTGTCCCTGAAACAACTGAGGTTGAAAGAGATGCCTTTACCCTCCCAGGACTGAAGGTTGCCTACCCAATATGACCTACCTATACCCTATTGCCCTTCTGACTTTGGGTTCTCCAGAGAAACAGATCCAACAGAATGTGTGTATGTATGGGGTAGACAGAGGTGGGAGATTGGTATTAAGGTATTGATTCACACAATTATGGGGATTGGCAAGTCCAAAATCAGGAGGGAGAGCTTGCAAACTGCAGACCCAGGGAAAAACCGTGTAGCTGCAGTCTGCTGGCAGAATTCCTTCTTGCATGGGGGAGGTCAGTTTTTTATTTTATTCAGGTCTTCAACTGGTTAGATGTGCTACACCCACCTTATCAAGTGCCAGCCATTTGCTTTACTCAAAGTCCACCATTTTAAATGTAAGTCTCATTTTAAAATACTCTCACAGAAACATCCAGAGTAATGCTTAACCAAATATCTGGATATTTTGGCCCAGCTAATTGGACATATAAAATGAACCATCATATCTTCCAAAACCTAGTACAGGCCTGACCCACCAGCGTTAACCCTATTGATTTTCTGCACTGGTACTCCTTGAAAATGCCCAGATTTTTTGAAAATTTCACATTCTAATTATTCAAGAATTTAAAGATGGTGGTTGCAATCCCTTTTTCTTATGTGACACACAGAAGCATTATAATGTACAGGGAAAAGGACAGAGTGTTTCATACAGATGTCCTCAAACTTATTGGTTTTAGAACCTTTTTTATTCTTGAAAACTCAGGATGCAAAAGAGCTTTTTCTGTGTGAATTTTATCTCTAGATACTATGCTTTAGAGAAATATAGATGATATTAGAAATGAAAAATGGGATATTTAAAAATATTTAGGACTTTATTTAAAAATGATAGTGCTAACAAATGTTAACATAAATAATATGTTTTATATGAAATAAGTATTTTTTCCAAACAAACCAAAACCAATTGGGAGTTTGGGAGGTGGGGAGGGGGCTTGGGGGTAGAAAAGATGGTGAAAGGAGATGGGCAACGTTACCCTAGGTACATGTATGATTGCACAAATGGTGTGACCCTACTTTGGGTACAACCAGAGAAGCCAAAAATTGTAGTCCATTTGTGTATAACGAATTGAAGAGCATTCTGCTGTCATGTATAACTGATTAGAGCAAGTAAATAAATTAAAATTTTAAAAAATAAAACAAAAAGCCAATTGGGGAGAAAATGTCATTTCTTTTGCATACTTTTTTTTTTTTTTTTTTTTTTGTACTGGGGATTGAACCGATGGCCTTATGGATGTGCAAGATAAGCACTCTATCAACTGAGCTACTATATCCCATCCCTTTTTTGCATATCTTTTCAATGCTGGTTTCATAGAAGGTTTTAGGATTCTTACCTCTGCTTCTGCATTTTTATTTGCCTTGGTATGTGGTTTTGCTTCAAGTATATGAAGAATATCCAGCATCACACAGATGTATAATCGGAAAAGGGAAGATTTGCTCAGGACTCCTTGGACCACACTTTGAGAACCACTGGTTTCCTAGAAAACCCATGTCTTTTTGTGGGTTACAGGGCCTATCTTTCTGGTTTGTGTTCTGTCGAGAGCCAGCAGTATAATCTTATGCAAGTTACAGAATTATTCTGGTCTTCAGCTTCGTCATCTAAGCAAGGAAATGAATCAAAACTGTGGAACACCTACTATGTGCTAGGCACAGTGATATGTTATTTAAAAGATTCTTCATAACAAACTGTTGTATGGTGGCAAATATGTTTATGTGATGCTTAATGACCAGGATATGTTCTGAGAAATGCATTGTCAGCAATGTTGTCGTTGTACAAACATCATAGCACAAACATCACAACTTACACAAACTAAGATGGCTACAATTTTGCTGACTTCAAAAAAATTTTCTGGGACCATCATCTACATGTTTTCTATCATTAGCCAAAATATAGTATGTGACCTCAAGACTATGATGAACCAGGGAAGAACCGGTTCAAGATGATTACATGGATGTGGCTTATATCACAGAATGGGACCTGGATCCCCAGAATGGCACTTACCAGTGTAATCCACAATGTGGGCAGACCTATGCGCACCCTGATTACTGCTTTCCTCTGACAGGCACAGGATTCAAATTTAGGTACGTACTTCACCCACTAGCCCTTCTCTTAAATTAATAGAATTTTTTGCTTAACGTGTCCTGTGAAATATATTCAATAAAGAATGGTTAGCATTAGATTACTGGGTTTTGATTCCATCTCTCCTATTCCTCTGCTTCTGAAGATATGGGAAGGAGCTGGCATCTGGGGAGATGAGAGTGGGAGAGGGAGGGAAAGTGAGCCCATAGAAGGGGAGGTTACCCAGGTTGGAGTTTGAATACCCACATCTAAAAAACGTGGGGAGAGAGGTGCACAACTAACTGCTTTCAAAAGTCAGTACCAAGGTACACCTCTTCTTTTTACAGAACGAGGAAGAAACCGAGGCTTAAAGCAAAGGTGTGTTGTTGCATACAATACAATCTGATTCTAAAGCCATTATTACAATATACAATATACAATCTGATTCTAAAGCCATTATTTTACATCAGTGTTCTAGATTGAAAAGACTATGTTCTTCTGGCTTTATGTCTTAACTCATTTAATCATTCCTATAAGCCTTTATGAATGAAGTGGGCTTTTAGAAAATAAGCTAATCATTTAAAGAAACCTATGAAGCCCTTGACTAGCAATTCTCCTTCTAGAAATCTTTTCCACAAAATATTCTGTTCAGGAATGCCAGTGAAAATGAAAATCTGGAAACACCCCAAGTCTCTCCATAGAAAAATGGCTATAGAAATTGCTGTAAATATAAAAATTGAATATTATGCAGCTATTTAAAAAACAAGGTATGCAACTATATGTATTGACGGGAACCTATTTTAAAGGTAGTTTAAACATTTTAAAGTAAATTTCTGATTATATTCAATATAAATTCAGTCACATAAAAAATTAAAAACACATCTACATATAAATTAACTGTATATAAACGATAGAGGTGCAAACAGCTGTATACCAAACTATGAATACTGGTTTATTTGGGGGAAAGGAATGAAATGAAAAAGATGATAAGCAATTTTTATTTTTTTACTGTACATATTCCATATTAATTTCTTAACAGTGAGCCTATAATTATGCAATCCTTGTATAATTTAAAATAAACCATTTTTCAAAGAGACTTAGGGATATGCTTAGCTATATAATTACACAGCCTTAACATATATGATTCAAGATGTTCAGACTTCAGAGGGGGTTGGCAAGACCCAGAGGAAGATTGAGAGAGAAAGAGAAAGAGAGGGACTATATATTGATGTTGTGTCTTCTCTGTCAGGAGCCTTAGCAGTTCTCTTTTCAAATAATTTTTCTCCAATGGCTAAACTTGATGTATTGAACATAAAGTGGTCTTATATTCTCTGGCTAATTAGAAAGGCCAGTAGCTTTTTGAATAGACTATATTAAAATGAATCCCATATAAAAGCCAAGGCCCAGGTCTTAGTTTGTCAATACTTACAGAGCCACTTAGCTCAATTGACTAAATCTGGGGTCAGCATGAAGCAAGCTTCAAATTGTTGACCCCTTATTCATCAGAGATTGTGTTTGTGCGCGCATGTGCGAACGTCGGGAGGAGCAGCTTTTGAGCTAAGTAAGGAAGAACAGATAGTTACCTCTCCAAATAGTTTTTTTCACAAAGTCAAGATTAACTTGAGCTGACGAATTCTTCTTTTAAGAGTCATCAATACCTTAGCATAAACTAATTCAGTTAGGCAATAGTCTTGGCTTTTTCCTGACCACTTGGGGAATAGGAAAATTATTTAGGAAGGAAGAAAAAAAATTTATGCAGTGGAGAGATTTCTGGAGTGGTGTGGGCACAGGCTGACATTTGAATTCAGGCTTTGTGTCAATTGCTAACTTTTGCTTCCTGGGGCAAATTTTTTAACCTATAACATGCCAAATTTCCTCAACCATATAATAGGGATTGGATAAATTACAGGATTGTTGTAAAGACATATGTATAGCACCTGGCATAGAGCCTGGTATGGAGTGATTGCGTGAAGCATAGTTGTTATTATTTGGATAGCAAGAAAGAGTATCTAGAAAGTTGAAAGAAACTCTAAATTGGGATCCATTTAAATAATAATCAGTGAATAAATAATCTTTATTAAATACCAGTGAATAAATAATCTTTCCTCTAAGCACCTATAGTTTGAAGTATCCCTAAGGTGTCAAAAGCTGGAGCCAGCTATTTTCTGAAAATGGGATGCTTAGTAATATCCAGACCAGGAGCTGAGAGGTACAGAAGGGGATGTGGGAAGAAGCCAAAGGGAAACACGATTTCATGGTGACAGAGGGGAGCTACAATATCTATTTCTCAAATGTTTTCCTGTGGGCAAGAGCATATCCACATGGGTGAGGGCTTGTCACTGTTCCCCTTGTAATCAGCAAACAACCCCAGCGGCCATCTAAGAAAGTTAGTCCCAGACGCCATCTTCCCAGAGCAAGAACCCAGCACGTTAATATCTACTGAGCCTCAACATAAACAGCAATGATGCCACTAATAGCAAATTAGACAGGGGGGTCCAGTCTTTTGAAAGAACTCTCAATTCAGAGGGCATTTACACCAAGAAGAATGGAATGCACGAAAGGCAGAGCCAACAGGCAGCAGGGAGAGAGATTAGCTTCTGTCATCAGTCATCGCTGACACTGGGCATTTCTGAGATTGTTGTGATGGCCAAAGAAAAAGCCTTAGAGGAGAAAATGAATCTTTTGGAAAGATGTGAGGTCGCTTAATCTGGGAGACAGAGGAGGGGTTTGAAGAAGGAGAAGAAGAAGACTGGAGTGATGGTAGAGAAAGATTACTCAGAGGATTTTGAACTGACTAAAGCAAAGTAAGGAAGGAAAAGGAGTTTGCAGTAGTTGACATAGGACCTGACAGTGGCAAAGGTGTGGTACCCACGGAGATGAGGATGATTACAAAGACTGAAAAAATCCTAACAGCAAACTGCTCCCCCAGCTTACAAACTGCTTTCATATTCATCCTTTCACTTAATTCTCCTGTAATGTCCTGAGGGTATGTAACGGTGGGTAAATCATCAGAATTCACCAGTGAATTCATTTTCAAAATCTATCATTGGATGTCAATTCCTAAGTTTCTAAATTATTTCAGATTCATCACAACTTCATATATGTTCTTAAGTGTATGGCAAATCAAAGACTTTGTTATTAAAAATAACTTTGTTTTTCTAGAACCATGAATTAACCATCACAAAAAAAAGTATCCCTTATTATCAGTCATGTAGAAATTCCATGGATTCCAGGTAGCAGTGGTAAAAATCCTACTACTCAACAAGAGTCATTCAACTTTGGCAAACTTTCCCTATACTCTAGACACCCCTGCCCCCCAACACACACACTTCTACTAAACATTAGTATAAAATAATTTAAAAACCTAAATTAAAATTCCTTCTATAAAAGCAGATATCAAGGATGAAAATAAAAATATCAAGGCCAATTGTAAGCAAAACCATTGTGAAGCCAGCAAGTGTTGCTTTGACTCCACATTAATTCTTCGAAGGAATTTGACACTATTTCCACCACCATTCTAACTCAAAAATTAATTTCGATATATTGTCCTTGAGATTTGGATTGAGGATGAAAAGGAGAAAACTATTGGAAGTGTGAAGATTTGATATGAATTAATCAACCAAGAGTTCAGACACGGGGGACTGAAGATTAAACTTTATAGTTTAGAAACCCAAGGACAGTACTTTTTCTTATGAGTACACTTCACATCAAAAGAAATTTCTACTGATATGTGTCTCATTTACAACCTTCAAATGAGGAGGTAATCTTTATGGCATTCCAATAAGAAGATACAAAGATATCCTTTAAACAACTGATAGGAAAGTCAAGGAGGGATTAAAATTAGAACAAGATCAGCCCGATCCAAGTGTAATCTGTATTCTAGGCACAAAGATAACCTCATCCCTCTACCCATTCATGTTAAACACTACTGGAAGATGAGACAATTCAGGCTTCATGACTCAGACAGAAAGTCGCTGTAGACCATGGATTTTTTGGCACTCGGAGTGCTCTAAAGGTCTTAGTTGTTCTGTGTTATTCCAGCAGTAAGAGTAGTTACACTGACCTACCATCATCTCTGTCCACTGCTGACCACCTGTTGAAGCTGTCAGTCATTGCTCCAAAGAATGGATTCCAGAAGATATGTGCGAAGTTTGCATATAGGTTCAAATGCCCTTGTCTTTCTCAGGCCAGACCAGAAATACTCAATGGGAGCCTGGCTCAGTGGTACATGCCTGTAATCCAGTAACTCCAGAGGCTAAAGCAGGAGGATTGCAACTTTGAGCAACTTAATAAAGACCTGTCTTAAAAAATAACAAAGGACCGAGGATGTGACTCAATGGTAAAGCCTCCCTGGGTTCAATACCTAGTACTAAAAAAAAATTAATAAATTTAAATTAAGAAAAGAATTTCTCAATGGGGCTAATATGTGGGTTGGACTATGTGGCTCTGTGTGGTAATGAGCTTGCTTTGTAAAAGTTGCTTATTCTAGAAATCTAGAGTACTTGAGCCTTTCCCAGAGAATAATATGAAAAGAAATATGTGAGCAAACGAACCTGTAGGACCTACCAGCCTACATCATATTCAACCTCTAGATAACTGATGAAATAGCCCACAACCCTGCATACAACCCCACCCTGGTGTGTACTGGATAACATTCCCATAGAGAGAGCAAACTTTTCATTTATGTCATGCAAAATCAAGTTGGTGGACTTGACCTAAAAGGGATACAAGGAATAATTCACTCTGTGCTAGACTTTAGGCTCTTGAGGACATGGTGATTATTTTCCCCTCCTTCTCCTTTAAGACTCCCATATTGCTCGGTCTGTGGTAGATATCTTTTTATGTGTTCAGTCAATGATTATTAGACACCTCCTGTGTGGTTAACCAGGTTGGGGAAGAAAGTATTAAAGGCAGTCTTTGCCAAACAGTTGGAAAAGCTGAGTTTACAGGAAATAGCTGAAAGTGTGTGCAAAGTGTAATATGGTACAAGGAAGCTATGTACTAAAGAGGCAGGCAGGGCAGCATGCCTGTAGGACTGTAAACTTTAAAGGCAAGAGGCTTTCTCTGCTTTTTGGAGTTTTACAGATAGGATGTTCCTTTATTCTTCCTGAAGTGAAAACCCCAAATTAAACAAAATTTTGTTCACAAAGATAAGAGGTCTCATTTCTAAGAAGATGAAGTAGATGTATCTCCCCCTATTCTTCTTACTAAGTTACAACTAGTTTAAAACCCTGGATATTATTTACTTGTAAAACAAAGTCTATGAAGTCTGAAAGGTGGAGAGAAGCCTGATTGACTAGGAACCTCAAGAAGCTGAGGAACAATATGGTGATGAGTGCCTAGAACTTTCTTTTTGCCCATTTTTCCCACTTTGGAATAGAAGAAACTGGCAACCCAGAAATACCCAAAGGCACAGATAAAAATGCACTCCCAGCATGGGGGCAGGAAAGATGGTGGAATGAGATGGACATCATTACCCTAAGTACATGTATGGCTGCACCTATGGCGTGATGTTACATCATGTACAACCATAGAAATGTAAAGTTGTGCTGCAATTGTATACAATAAATCAAATGCATTTTGCTGTCAGATATGCCTAATTAAAATGAATTAATTAATTTAAAAATTACATTCCCAAAGTGTGCTCTATGTAGCCAAAGGATGAAGAAAGACAAGTTTAGACAAAAACTATTCCATTCCAGTCAAACACCAAAGGAAGACCTGTGGCCCTCACCCCACCCATCAGCAAGAGGGACCCTAGATTTTTCAGCCTAATGAGACTAGAGTGAGGCACCCCAATACTGGCCAATAGTGCCAGGAAAAGCAAAGTATAGAGCCAGAACTTTGGTCCCCACTGGTTGTTAACAAAAGCTCCTCATAATAGTACACTATCATGTTGCAAGATGTAACCTGTGTACCTGGGGAAAAGGTACACAAGATCTCTCTGCCTTATTTCTTACCATGCTTATGAATCTATAACTATCTCAAAACTAAAAACTTGAGTTTTAAAAAAGTAAAGAAATTGAGGTATTTTTGACAGTTGAGATGGCTCTGTAAGAAGAGAAAATTTTATTCGAGGGTAATCCCAAATAGTAATCTAAAAGTTAGAAAATGTGTATTAGTCTCCTGCAGTTGCTTTAACAAGTTACCACACATTGGGTAATTTGATGAAAGAGAGATTTATTCTCTCATAGTTCTGGAGACCATATGAGTGAAATCAGTCTTGCTGGGTGGAAATCAGGGTGTTTAGCTTCGTAGCCGCAGGGCCTTCCTTGGCTTGTGTCACAGCATTCCAGGCTTTGAGTCTCTTTTTGGTTCATCTTCATATCACCTTCTCTTCTGTGCATATGTGAATTCTCCCTCTGCCTGTCTCGTTTTTTTTTTTTCTTTTCCACATTTTTTTTATTGGTGGATTATAGTCGTACCTAATGATGAGACTTGCTGTGACATGTTCATACATGCACACGATATAACAATATAATTTGGCCAATATCCCTCTCCAGCACTTCCCGCTCCCTTTCATCTTCCCAGCCCCACTCCCTTTCCTCTATTCTACTGATCTCCCTTTGCTTTTCAGGTGATCACCCTCGACCTTTTTCTTTTTCCTCTCTTGATTCCACAGATGAGAGAAAACATAAAACCTTTGACCTTCTGAGTTTGTATGCCTCTCTCTTATAAAGATACTTGTGAGAGTACTTAGGGCCCCTCAGGTAATCCAGGATAATCTCCCATACTCACATTCCATAATCACATCTGCAAAGACTCTTTTTTTCAAATAACATTACATTTCATTTTCCAGGAATTAAGACCCAATATCTTTGGGTGATTATTATTCTGTATACCATAGTGTGGTAATTCCATCGTGCAATTGTGGTATAATTGATTTAACAAATCTATGTTTTGTGTTCTTCATGTAAACATGAACAAGGATATTTTCCTATTAGCCACAGTCCTGGAACATCTACTCTGCATCAGCTTCCCTTCTAGATACTGGAAATAAAGCAGGGAATAAAATAGGCAGGGTTGGGGGTGTGGCTCAAGCTGTAGCGCGCTTGCCTGGCATGCGTGCAGCCCGGTTTGATCCTCAGCACCACATACAAACAAAGATGTTGTGTCTGCGGAAAAACTAAAAAATAAATATGAAAATTCCAAAATAAATAAATTAATTAATTAAATAAAATAGGCCAAAAAAGCCTCCATGAGGTGGACTTTATATTCTAGTGGGAGAGGGATGCAGATGGCGAATGAATGAGCAAAATAAATAGATGATAAATGCAATGGAGAAAAGTAAAATCAAGAAGGGGAATGGGCCACACTAGGGAGTTGCATGTTGCAATTTTAAGTGGATGAACAGGAAAGACCTCACCAAGGGGTGACAAGTGAGCAGAGACCTGAGCCAAATAGAAGATTAAGCCTTATACATTTATCTGGAGGAGAGTGACGGAAAGGCAATTAGGGACTAGATACACCTCTTAGAGATTTCTCTACTTATGGATGAGATTATCACAAGGATGATTAATCTGTGAATGTTCTCATTCATTACCCACCTCTTTCCCCATCATTTCAGTCTCTTTGTCCTCAGAAAAGACATTTTTGGTCAAAATGGAGAGAGGAGGAGAAGGAGATGTCTGGGTCAGGGGTAGGAGGAGTACTTTAGTATAGAGCGTTGGAAGATCATGGCTACAAAGCACAGGGATGTGAATTGGGGGAAAGGATGGAGAGGGATCTAATGTAGTCATGCACCATAGAATGATGTTTCCGTCAACAAAGGATGGCATGCAAGTTGGTATGACCCACATTGCCTAAGTGTGTAGTGGGCTATACCATCTAGGCTAGTGTAAGGACACTCAATGATACTCAAACGATACAGCATTACCTAGCTTGGAAGCATTTCTCAGAGCAGATTCTGTCCTTCAGCAAGACCTGACTGTATATAATTCTAGGAGCCAATCATTTCCCTGGGAAAACCCAACCTAGGACAAACAAGTGAAAGGCTGAGATAGTTTGAGATTACTTTGAACTATGAATTTACTTTAAATTATCTGAACTGTATATTCTAAGATGCCATTCGGGGACTGGACTTCATGGGTCCATGGCCTTTTTCCAGCATAAAGTCGTATAAGGCTAATTGCTGAGCAAAAGGAACACTTTCAGCTTTAGTACACATTCTCAGATTTCACCTAGCCCCTAGAAAGCCTATATCCTTTTACACCCCAACAACAGCTTGTTCCCACAAGCTCACTACCACTGAGCAGTAGACTCAGTATAGCACAGCAAGAAGTTTGTCAGTATAGTACATCAAGAAGAATTTCTCAATAGTATTTGAAAAATTGCCTGGAAAATGTGAGGGTAGATGTCTTTGCCTATGCTTATTGGCCATTTGTGTTTTCTCTTTAGTGAATTGTCTGTTCATTTTCTTTGTCCTGTTTCCTATTGGAATAAGATTCTTTCTGTTGAATTTGTGAGAACCATTTATATTTTCAAGATAATTTACATTTGTCTGTAAAATTCCATTAGTCAGTTTCCCAACTTGTGGTCAGAGGTTCTTAGGTGCATGCAACAGAAAGTGACTGGCTCACTCCAACAGAAGATGGAGGCAATGACAGGATAGTTGGTAGACCACAGCATCACTGGAAGAACTAAAAACTAGACTCTGAAAATAGAACAGCCCTACCAAGGGAAGCTAGGCAGAACAACAAGCCCAAACCACACTGTAGGAACCGCCTGGGAGAGGACCTTGCCAGTACTGATCCTGGGCACTGACAGCCACTCCGGGCACCTCGGCACCACTCCGGGCCCTGATGCCACAAAATTGGACTCTCCTCTGTCCCTGATTGCTGAGTCTCTATTGCAGCTTGCATCTGAGTTGCCAGGGAGCAGAGGAAGTGACTGCCTAGAGGTTTCATCTCCTATGGTGAAAAGTGAAGCCTGCTTTCTATTCAGTCATCCGGTCGTGAATCTCCCTTGTGTAAGAAGAGGAAGTCAGAGGCTAGGGCAGAGAGAGAGAGAGAGAACACTCTAACTAGTTGTGGTTTAATTTTTCATTTTGTTGATAGTACTTTTACTCTTACAGAGAATTTAATTTTTTGGTCGTTATAGTATGAAAATAGTTTCCTTTAGGATTTCTGATCTTCACAACTCTGCTGTCACTTACTCTTACTGACCTCTGCTGCCCCTCTCACCTTTCTCTATCCCCCCAGCTGAACCAACTGGGCCTACATTTTTTCTTTTTGAAGACTTTCTGTGCTCGTATCAGGCTTTGTACACTATCTTTTGAGTTTTCTGGCAGTGCTAAACCCTAGGCCTTCTGCTCACATTGGAGATATCCTTGACCCTGTGACATGTATGGTCCTACCCTGGAGGCTAAACACCTTAGGCACTGGCCCCATCACCTTCTAAATTACAAATCTGTTACCTCTCAAAATGTCTAATTTCTGCTTTTTAGCTAGCTAGGAGAATTTTTTTTTTTTTTTTGATGCATGTGTGGCCCGGGTTCGATCCTCAGCCCCACATACAAACAAAGATGTTGTGTCTGCCGAAAACTAAAAAAAAAAAAAACAAAAGAAACCCAACCATTTAAAAAATTCTCTCTCTCTCTCTCTCTCTCTCTCTCTCTCTCTCTCTCTCTCTCTCTTTAAAAAAAAATGTTTTCATGACTAAGGAATCCTCTAATTCTCCTACTGCTTTAGGTGGTTTTTTGTTTTGTTTTGTTTTGTGTTTTGTTTTTTGTTTTTACTCAGCTAATTTCAATTTGCCTAGTATTATGAGATATTTGACATTTTGATATCATAAACATTAAACTGAAAAACATCTAGTGGATCATCTTCATACAGTAAGCCTGAGTTAGAGGGATATGCATAGTCTGCAGGGCAACTTGAATGTTTTCTGCTGGTCTTTGGGCTCCATAGTCTTGCCTCTTCTTGTCTATAAAGTCAGAAGCCTGTCTATCCTATTGAACAGAACAGTGATCCTATCATGTGCTAGTCCTGAGGTGCTCCTACAGGATTCTTTGCCTGTTCTGTATATTTCAAAAAATCCCAGATGCTGGCTCCCAAAACATGGCCTCCTTCAAACTCAGCTGTGGAAGGAAGAAGAACAATGCAGCATTTGTGAAAATGATGTGAACACACTCTCCTGCACTAGGGCACTTCTTGCCAAGAGAAGCCCCCGCATGAGACTGTCAGGAATGGAGCTTGGGGCCCTTGTGGTCAGAACTGTCCCTAGAGGAGCTGGAGCCCAGATGTGGGATACCCAATGTAGACAAGCATGAGGCTTGAAGACCAAAGTCCCCAAATATAATGGAGGGAAATTTACCAAAAAGGTAGCCCCTGGGGGCTGAGACAGAGGAATAAAGGACCTCTTTGGTGGAAAAGTGGTTGAATATATAGTCCATACAGCCAGCCTGCCTGAGTTCAGGTCTCCATTCTGTCATTCACTGCCTGCGTAATTTAGATGAAGTTTCTTAGCCTTTCTGTGTCCACAGTTTCCTCATCTGTAACCTGAGAATAATAATAGTGCCTACTTGGTGGGGTTTTTATGAGAAGTAAATGAGTTGATATATGTAAAGTGCTTAGGTAGAGTATGTGTTTTAAAATGCTAGTTATTTATTGTTACTTGTATTAATACTAGAACTGCCATTAATGCAGGAAATACCTTAGGGTAGTCTTGATGCAGAACTGATGGAGTGGTTAAGGTGTTCTTCCATTCCCCCTGAATAAAACAGGATTGATCATAGATATGTGATGAGTCTAAGCTTACAGATGGGGGTCAAGAGATACAAGGGAGCTGTAGAGTCCAGTAACCAGGCACATTCTTGCAAATGCAGTTGGAGTAGTAAATTATGTGTGTGTGTGTGTGTGTGTGTGTGTATGTGTGACTCTGACAGTCCTTGTGTCTGTTCAGAATCTCTGAAGGCCCATCCTTGAGAAATGAGTAATGAGAGCAAAGAATCTGGAAGGCCCTCTGCTGATCTGTGGACTCTGCCATAAGCTGGCTTTCCTAAATCTCCAGGGTATGAGTGGCCACAAGAGATCATGCACCTTTGGCTTCACATTGGCCCTCTTCATGGATCTGTGGGTCCCCCCAAGTGAATCTGGCATTTAAGACATGAAAATACATGTCGTATTTCTCAAGTCAAAACATGGTTACATGCAGACAAAACATGACTTGGTAATAATAGTGACTACTATCATTGGCAAATTTAGTCTCATGTAGCTGAGGGCATGTTGCCTGTGTTCTCACACCTGTTTCATGAAGCAAGTCCTATTGTGGTTCCCAATTTGCAGATGAGCAAACAGGGTCAGGAGGGTGAAGCAACTTGGCAAAGGTCAAAAGGTAGAGTCTGAATTCCAGCTCAGGTAGTTCAATCTCCAACCAAGCCTGAACATTTAGGAAGAGGAAACAAAGAATGCTCTGGAGTTACTTTCTTAAAGGAAATGCTGCACTTTTGACAGAAGTGAAATATGTGCTTTTTGGTGAGCTGACACCAACTTGAAACATTTGCTCCCCCCTGGGCAGCATCTGTTTTGATTCTCCAAGGACATTGATTCACTCTGTGGAGACTCTCTCTGGGAAAGGCCAAAGTTCCTTATAGCTTCAGGGATCACAAAACCCTTTTCAACAAGATCCCTCAGGCCCAGGCCCCTAAAAACTATGTAATAAATTTACCATCAAAACAATCTCACTGGTTCCCTTTGAGACCATTATGCTACAAACAAAGGTAACATGATATTCTAATAAATATTTCTCCTGTGAAGTCATTAGGGCTTTTTTCTCTCCCACACTAAACTGTGTTCTTCAAATTTAATATAATTTCATAGTTCCCCTAAATCATTCATGGGTATATATTCAACTTTCAAGTGTTCTACATCCTGTCATTTGAATAAGGATGATTATTAAAGTTTAGGCTAAGCCTAAAATGCAAAAGCATTTTACTGTTTTTATTATTAAAAATGCTATAATGAAATACTTTAAAACATCATAGGAATTATCTTTTCATTGCACAAAACTGAATTGTCACCTTACCACATTAAAACATGTTAAATCACTATGTTGATATCAAATTACAGAAAGAGAGAAACAGATAAAATCCATTTTTTGTGCATGTGTTTCTCTACAACATTCAAGTACATGTGGTCTGTCATGGTTGAGAGGTGCTGCATTACACAGGAAACACTGCAGATTTTGGGGGTCCCAGGGTTGAAGTAATGAGGAAGTCTAGGGAATATGTGTTTCTTCATCAGTTTTTAAAAAATTGGGATAATTAGGTAATTTTCTGGGTCTCAAACCCAAGCCTGTGGACATCAATGGGAAGTGAGCAACACCCAAACAGCTGGGTTTGTGAAAATAAGATGATTTGCAAAAGCCATTATGTAGGTTGTGTGCTTTGGGCATCAATGTTGTGAACTCCTCTATTCCTGCCAGGCCGGCTGTGTTGGGCTCTCAGCGGCAGAGGTAATAGTAGAACATTATGGCAGCTCGTGTTGCCCTGGGACAAGTGTTAATGAGGGAGAGCCGTGGAGATGAGAGATACTACATTCAGGCTCTTACCTCCCAATGAATCCTGCACAGTTTTTACAACATTATCTATGAAACTGAGCTGCATGTCTTGATCACACTGAATATCATCATTACACAGAGGACTTTGACCTATCCCGTTAGGCAATTAAAAAACAAAAAGTACATTTTTAATAGATTTCATAAGGAGCTAATTGTATATGACTCTAGTTGCATATAGGAACCTATCAGAAGAGGTTCACACTGGGTCAATAACTCACTTTTAACTTTTTGAAATCACATTGTCTTATTATCTATAAAGTTTTTGAAAATGAGCTTGTTATCATCAAAACTGAAAATCATCTGAATAGTACCAACAGGTTATATCATAAATGAATTGCACTATTCATCGGGATTTTTAGTAGAAACTACTCAGCTTATGGATGCTTGACTAACTGATTTGTGCTTGTGTTTTTTACATCAATACATCAAGTCAGCTTTAAGAATGCTATGAATTGAGAATCTAAAACCTAAAACAATTTTACTTTACAGTAAGATGGATTTGTAGTTAAAATAATAATAATAACTCTTCATAGTGGAAACCCTTGCATGCTGTTGATAGGAATGCAAAATGGTGTGGTTGCTATGGAATAGTATGGAGGCAATTCCACTTTGGGTATATATCCAAAAGACTGGAAATCACAATCCCAAAAGAATATGAGCACTCTTGTGTTCATTGCAGTGCTATTTGTAATAGTTAAGATGTGGAAACAACCTAAATGTCCATCAACAGATGAATGCATAAATAGAATATCAATACATACATATGTGTGTATATGTGTATATACACACACAATGAAAGACTATTTGGTCTTTAAAAAGAAGGAAATATATTCCTTTTCACATTATTGTAGGTGCATTATAGTTGCACATAATGATGGGATTTGTTGTTACATATTAATACATGTACCCGTTACAACAATGTAATTTGGCCAATATCACTCCATAACATTCTGTCCTCCCTCCACTCCTCACAGCTCCTGGTCCCTTTCCCTACTGATCTTTCTCTGATTTTCATGAGATTCCTGCCCCCGACCCTCACTTTTCTTAAAAAGAAAAAAATTTACAATGTGTAACAACATGGATAGAACTTGAGGACATTTTGCTTAAGTGACATAAGCCAGACACAGAAAGTACTGCTTGATTCTATTTATATGAGGTATCTAAAATAATCAAATTCTTAAAATAAAGCTGAAAGGGTGGTTTCCTGGGACTAGGGGTAGGGGATAAACAAGGAGTTATTAAACAACAGGCATAAAGTTTTAGTTTAAAAAGATGAAAAAGTTCTAGAGATCTGCTGTACAACATTGTACCTATAGTCAAGAATATTTATTGAACACCTAAAGTTTATTAGAAGGGTAGCTCTCATACTACAATAAAGTAAAAAACAACATAAAAACTACTCCCTCTACCTCTCCACTTCTGTGTTAATCAACTTTCCATTGTGGTGACCAAAATGCCTGATATGAACAGGTGAGATACAAACAGAAAAGATTTATTTTGGCTCATTGTTTCAGATGTTTCAGTCCATAGTTGATCAGCTTCTTTGCTTTGGGCATGAGGTGAGGCAGAATGTCAGGGTGGAAGGGTGTGGTAGAGAAAACTGCTCAGCTCCTGGTAGCCAGGAAGTAGAGAAAGGAAGGATCTGGGGACAAAATATAGTCCTCAAAGGCAAAATATGCCCCCAATCCACTCCCTCCAATGAGGCTGTACATCTTAGTTTTCACCACCTCCCAAGAGTACACCCAAATTATGAATTCATCAATGGATTAGTCTACTTATGAGGTCAGAGCCTCATGATCTAATCATTTCCTAAAAACCCCACCTCCGAACATTGTTGCACTGAGGACCAAGTCTTCAACACTGGAGCCTCAGAGAGAATTTCAGATCCAAACCATAACAACCTCTTTCACCGTATTAACATGTTTGTTTAATTCCTGAGTATCCCAGACTTGAATCTCCAGGAAGCAGACTGAGACAAAGATGTGTGTGTAGGAATTTTACTGGGGAGTGCTTTGAAAACATTTGTGAGTGGGTGAGGAGAGCAGAATATGTTGAACAAAGACTCAGCCAATCCCACCAGGAGTCTGAAAGTAAATAGTCCCTCAGATCCCTGAGAGCAGTCCCTGAATTGAGGCAAAGGAGCCAGGACATTGTACCTCTCATCAACAGTCATTGGATGTGGATGACCTGTAGGGAAAGAAAAGAAAATCTGGGTAAGGAAGTTCCTTTTGGCTAAGAGCAATTCCTGGAGAGGGACTCAGCTATGAGCCATCATGGGTAGCACCCTAATAGGTGGGGGAATATATGGGTTGGGGTGGCTCACCAGAGAGCCCACTCCTCTGGGTTATACCACAAATTCACCTGAATTCAGCCTTCTCCTAACCAGTTAAGTTTTCCTTCTGAATTTCTTCTCTTTGTTATCAGCACCACAATTTTTCCTTACTGAAGGTAGTAGAGTTGAAATCTTAAGAGTTCTAAAAATTGCCTTGGGCGATTTTTAACAGTCTGTCACATTTAATTTCCAGCATATTTATCCTTTTAAACAATTTTAAATAATTCACTACAGAGTGAAATCTGGCATAAGTCCTATCTGTCTTTTACTCCCTGAATTACTGAAGAAGCCAAGACAACAGATTTCTAGGCAGTTTTTAGGGTCTGGGTTGGGGACTGGTGATATAACTAAGGAACAGTTTTATGATTGGTCTCTGCTATTTTTCCTTCCTATTTTAGAGAAGAAAGTTTTGAATTATTGGTCAGGAAAACAAATAGTAAACTATTTTATGGAAAATCCTACTCTGTTTTTAAAAATGCAAATAAATAACTTGAAAAAGAATGATGTTATTTTATGTAAAAAATTTAACATGTTAAATGCTTTCAAAGACTGAGATTAAAAAACAACAGGAAAAAAAAAAAAAACCTTAGCTCGTGCTTGTGGATGTAACCACACCTTCCTCTTAGTATAACTATGTTGTTAAAGACCTAGCTGCTACTCCAAATACTGTCCTCAAAGTACTCCCAGGGAAACACAGGAGATATTAAATTATGGTGTAATTAAATTAAATTATTGCTTTGCAATCCTACCAATAAGGCTGAGATGGCATTTCTTGTTATAAATCCTTGCTTGCAAATCCTTTTACTTTGGGATAAAAACTCCTTCCTGACAGAAGCAGTTTCAGCTTAAAGGTGAAGCTGTGGATTAGATAATTGTACAAAGTTTCTTACACCCAGAAGATTCTAAGAAGAAAAACCAAGACTCATTTGTTATCAAGATTTATGAGCTTTGGCTTTTGGCTAATTTTGCTTGTCTTAAACATGTGTCTATATTGTACATATTGGATAACTTCATATTCTAAATATAAAACTTTTTGAAATATAAACACACTTTGTTGCTGTTCAGTGGTAAAAGAGATATTTTACTATTAGGAACTTTTAGGTAAGCATAGAAGATACCTTTTTCTCTGAATAAACCGGCCAGGAATCACTACTGAAGTTTTGAAGCAAGAGTTATGAGGCTGCCAGAATATCTTATCTCTTATACCTACTGTATACATTGCACTCTTATAGCATACCACAATAATATTCACAGGGTGGGGAAAACAAGATCTCAGATTTCTCACAATAGAAAGGAAAACAAGGCAAGGAAGCACTTAGGGTTTAGTTTTTCTCTTTAAGCCCCTGAGGTTTCCTAAGAAATTCCCATTGGATATATAGGAAAGACAAGGTTCCTCCATTATGAATCCTAAAGTCTCTGAAACCACAAAGAACCTGTGAAGTTGACACAAAGAATTGCCCCCAAATTCATATACTTTGGATTTATGTGCTTGTTCCTGCACACAACAGTTCACTTTCTCATAATATTAGTCAGGGAACCCCAGATGGAGAAAGAAATTATTGTGAGCAACTGGCTCACATGGTTATGAGGGCTGAGAAGTCCTCTGCTGTCAAGTGTAGACCTAGAAAGTGGGTGGTGTAAATCCCAGTTCAATCACCATCCAGGAGAAGACCCATGTCTCATCCCAAGCAGGTACACAGGAAGCAAAAGAAATAAATTTCTCCTTCCTCCATCTTTTTGATCTCTTCAGACCTTCAACAGATTTGGGTCACATCCACTCATTTTGGGGAGGGCAATCAGCTTTACTGAGTCTTTCTATTTAAATGCTAACAGCATACAAAACACCCAGAAACAATGTTAATCTGGGCACCCTATAGTTCAGTCAAGTTCACACTTAAAATGAATCATCCTGTCACATGTTCTCTTGCATATGTGGAAGATAGAGAGGAGAAAGGAGAAGGAAGGTGTGTGTATGCAGAGGTGGAGGGGAATCTCATGAAAGTCTAAGGGAGATCAGTAGAGGAAAGGGACAAAGGGGTGAGAGGCAGGGTCGGGGGAGAAGTGCTAGAGAGTGATATTAGCCAAATCATATTGTTATATTGTATGCACGTACAAATATGTGACCACAAATCCCACCACAACTATAATGCATCGATAAAAAATATGAGGAGGGCTGGAGATGTGGCTCAAGTGGTAGCACGCTTGCTTAGCATGCATGAGGCACTAAAAAATTGCATTTCTAACAAATTTCCAGGTGGCACTAATGCTCCTGGTCCAGAGATCACAAAGTGAGAACCCACAGTCTAAAGGATCTTTCTCTTGAGCCTCCACTGTCCTCTTTTGAGATCTTCAAATTATTTCGAACTGCTGGGCCCAATGGTGAGGAAAACTATCAGGTGGAGGTGATTAAATATCCTCAGGTCAATTATTTGAATGTTCTGAGATGAGAAAATGATCTGAGATGGGAGCAAGGATTGTGAGCAAAGCCTGTCCTAGAACCCTGAGAAATCAGACACAGGGAACCTATTTGTTTTTTTTTGATTCTTTGTAAATGATACAGTAGAGTTTTATAGCTACTCCTCCTGTCATACCCCTCCTTCTTTCTTTCTTTTTTTCCTTTGTATATTTGAAACAGCGAACCTTACCTTTGAGGAACAGCCCTTCCCCTTCTCCAAGCATGTATTTCAGGTAAGCTTAGAATCAGACCTGTGCTCCTGGGCTACAGGGATGAGTATGTGACTTCATTCCCTGGACAATCCTTTGGCATATGACCAAAGTCTAGCCAATTAGCGTTCTTCTCCAGAAAATTTCTAAATTTTGTTGATAGGGAAAGTTCTCACTTGTTTCTGGCCACAGAAGTGTAAGAATGTGTTTAAGCGTGGCTGTCAGTCACAAATCCACTGTGTGATAGAATGAAAAAGACAAAAGGCAAAGTCACTAAGGGCTCTGAGCTACTTGGGTTCTGTGACAATTTCCTCAGTTCTGTGTCCTCTGTCAGCCCTGCTCCTCTCCCATCTCTCCATGTTATCCCTGGTTTTTTGCTTCAAATGCTTTAGTTGAACTCCTATTACTTGCAAAAGAAAGAATCCTAAGTAGTATCCCCTTGTAATCAAATTAACCCAGGACAAAGCAGGGGGAGGAGAAGGAGCCCAGAAAGGTGTTGGTACGGGGAGCTCATATGTACGGTCAGGCTTTTACAGCTCTGAGGAACAGAGCCTCATCAGGTGGCCCAAAGAAAAAAGTACAAACACACCTGAGGTCAGGCTGAAACGAAAGCCACCACAAAACTAAGATGGCCCTAGGGCCAGCTCCTCTCTGGGTCTCTCTTTGCATAGCCACTCTGCCATGTCACCTCTTCTCCTCAGAATATTCCTATCTGACCAATGCTGTCCAGTGTTCTAGTCTGAATCCCAGGAGACCAGCTATCACCCTGCTGACCCTGCTGCAGCTATTGTGGGTTTCCTAGCTGGCCTCTTTGGATGAGGCACTATCTTTTGTCCTATTAGCCCCCCCCCCACCTTCTGTCAAAAGAATGGCAAAAGTCAAGAATTTAGGGTAAAGCAGACACTCCTTTGTGGAAACTGTGTGCACTGGAATAACAGGAAGGAAAAGTCATAGGATGAAATATCAAACAAATATTAAAGCAGACCAGAAAATACAAAATGCGCCAGAATAGACTGAGTATGGGAAAATATAGGGACCGGATGAACTGCTCTGAGCCAAAGCTTCCAGTTCTAACAAAAGCAGCATGGCTGGGGTGGGTTCTTTTCAGCTCAGAAGCTGGGGGTCTCTCACACCTGTAGCCAGCCCCCTAGCCTCCATCTGACTGGAGGAAGTGTTGGAGAGTTTCTGAATAGTCTCCTTTTCACCACCTCTCCAGAAGGGCTGAGGCCACACAGATCCACAGTCTAATAAGTGACTTTGGCAAGTTTCTTTGCTTCTCACGCCTTTGTTTCCTCAGCTAAAGATTCAATTCTCTGCTTTCACGGGGTAGTTGTGAAGAGCAAATAATACAATGCCTGTGGAGCACTGAGCCTGGCTCCAGATAAAATACTCATTAAATGCCAGTTATCATTGCTATATCATCATCATCATCATTCTCATCGTTTTCATTACGATAGTTTCAAGGTGAGGGAGTGTAATGTGACTCCAGGGATACATTTGTGAGCAAAGCTACCTCCCTACTTGTTTGCTGATACTAGTCATTTTCCTAACAAACATCCCCCACCTGCAAATGAAATTGAACTCTAAATGTATTTAAATTGTAAAGCTATATGTTCAAAGTAAACAGTATTTTGTGCACCTTAGAAATATATCATTTAAAAAAACCCCAGAAAGATGAAGAAATGAAAGAGGAAGGAAGGAAAGGAAGAAAATCCTTTTATAAAAGTTCTATTTCACTTGTAAGATTTTATGCTGCATTATAAAGGAGATTCTTAGTGTTAACTGAAGCATCAGTGCAACAATAAAACTACCAAAAAAACACACCTAAAAATCTTTTCATTTTGTAATGCAAATATCTGGGTGTGTTTACCTTAGGCAAAATTATTTGGTGCAAAAGACCTCTGGTATTATCAAAAGTTTACTTTAAAAAATATGAAAAGGTTGGGAGGGTATGGTTTAAATATAATCTACAATTTTAAAATTTAATTTTACACATTGCCATGCTGTTCCATTACATATGCAGGAAAGGGAAGAGGAATGTTCTTCAGATTTGAAAAAATTAATCCATGTTTCTTGGCATGGACAACTAATGTTATATTTAAAATATACATATATAATGTGAGACCCATTATCTAATAAAAGTCATAAAATTTAGCTTGTTCACTTTGTAACTTATAATAACTGGAAGTTGATCAAAGAAAGCTACTTCCAATTTTATTACATTGTTACTATTTTATGGGCAAAATTTAAAATGTATGATAAAAATCCAATATACAATAATTGAAACATACAGTCCAACCTCACATAACTCTGATAAATCTGTTCATTTCTGGCCATTTTCAGTGTTGCTATAGTGAACAGTGTTGACAAGTGGATGAAAAAAGCTTATAAATGGAATTCAGATCATAGATAAAACCGAACATAAACTATCTTGCAACATTTCTGCATGTTGGGAGGCCCGGTTTGTGCCACAGATGGCCATCTCCCAATAATACATAAAACATTTCTTGCTGGAGCTCGGCACACATTGTTGAATGCACAGGTCATTTGAGCAGAACAATAATTCAATTCACTTAATAATGACCTCACTGGGAACAAACACAGACACACGATGATGCTGTTAGAAGAACAAAATTGTACCAGAGTTTTAAAAATTAAATTCTTAAAAAGCCACCATGCTCTCTTGTCAAAATAGCACTTAAATGTATTCAGTGTTTAGAGACCAGGCAGGCTCCCTGAGTTTATTTTAGTCTCCTGAATTTTACTGCTATGTCTCCGTGCCATGTTTCTTCATCTTGCACGCTGGTAGCTTTCCTGGGAAGGCCGGTAGTGCCCACTGAGCCTTCTATTGGCTTTTTGGCTGAGATCATTGATGAAGAAGGCTTGAGTTCATCACTTTTGCTCCTCTAATAGCTGAGATGGCAGTCAATGAAGAATGACTGCAGAAGGTTTCAGAAGGACACATGGGAATCGTTTAACCAGACCAATAAAATCAGCTATTTATGTAAGTAACAGTTATTATAACCTCAACCATCGAGGCCATATTTCTCTAGAATAATTTTTATTTTTAGGGCTACTTTTATATTGAGCTTGTAAGACTTAAGATCCAGAGTCCCTGCCTTGGCAATAATGAACAAGCTCAGCCAGGAGAAATCAGAATCGGGATGACCTCTTTCTGGCATCTAAATGCTCACACCAGTAACTTTTATATGGGATCTGGCCCTGCCTAACCATGATGTTCGTTTCGGTTTAAAAATTAAGCCCAAGCCCTAATTAGGTACCTAATTTCAATAGAACTTGCGCTTAGTTTTTTAAAAAAGGCTGAACTGGTAATGTCATTTTCTGTTTTATATTTACTGACAAAGCATACTTAATAAAAAAACAAGGGCTTTAGGGGCTGGGATTGTGGCTCAGCAGTAGAGGGCTTACCTAGCACGTGAGAGACCCTGGGTTGGATCCTCAGCACCACATAAAAATAAATAACTAAATAAAATAAAGGTATTGTGTCCACCTATAACTAACTAAATAAATACATACATTTTTTAAAAGCAAGGGCTTTAAATGTTTTTACTTGATATAGTTTATTAAAAGGATCTTAAACTTTTAGGATCCAACCCCAACTTGAAGAACAGAGGGGTTTAAAAAAATCAAAAGAACAGAATTAATATCCAACCAATTCAAAGCATTATTAATTTAATGTCAGAGAACGGGGAGAAAATTTGTATAAGAATCTTGTCAACCATTGTTTTATAGTTTAATTATTTTATTCCTTATTCTGTTCTCCACCCATCCATCTATCTCAGTAGGCTTGAAAAACAAAATCTACTTTCCTACAAAATAGTGCTATTATGCTTGGAAACGCATTTTTCTATAGGACCTAACCCATTAGCTTATTTCTGTACCTGCCTCATCAATATCCGCTGGAATACCCTGTAATAGTGGCAATTTATTAACCTCTGCTGTAAAAGCAAGAAAAAGAACACTCATGCCATTTTTCCATGAAAATGGTGGTTAAGGAATGGGGTGTTTTAGGGATACAGTGATATTGGGAGGAGGAAGGGAGGGAGTTAAAGAAGCAGAGTGCATTTTCCACTCACACATAGAAGTTTTTCAAGGTTAAAGAGGTGTTTATCATCCATACAGGACATCTTATTTTTTTCCCCTTCATCTTCCCTTCCCTCCTGTCACTGATACTTTTCCCAAAAGACATAGTCCTTGCCTCTAAAAGAACTTATTGTCCGAAAGAGAGATAACACAGAAGGTAAATAACTAAACATAAAAGGCAGCAGGTAATGTAGGGACCGTGCTGATATTAGGGGAGATCTTAGAAGAATTAAGATCAGGAAAGTTCCTTGAAAGGGTTGCAAGGCAATTGTGAAGCCTGCTCCCAGGCGGCCCAGGGGAATTTCCCACCCTCTGATCTCCCACCACTGTGAAGGGTGCTGCTATCTCTCCCATCTCCCAGGATGCAGGAGATCCTTCTGCAGTGCCTCCCACCACTTCAATGGCAGCAGCCCAACTTCTCAGTTCACCTGGAACCTTCCTGAGAGTTGGGCAGAGCTTGCAGACACTGAACAGGATGCTGAAGAACCCCTGTACCTTCTGTTCAAGGGGAAAGGATAGAGCTAGAATACAGGAAGCCACATTCCTCACCAAGCTGCTGCAGGTGGGAAAGGGAGCAGGAGGAAGGAAAAACCCACTGAATGCTGTTAGTAATCACAACAGGAGCATTTAAACAGCAACAATGTCCCCAAACAGTTCCAAGCAATTTACATGGGATATTAACTCAGGTCATCCTTACACCAACCCTATCAGGAACTACTATTCATGTCCCCATTTTACAGATGAGGCCCAGAAAAACAAATTAACTTGCCAAAGAACACACAGCTACTTAATTGGCATAGTTGGGACTTAAGCCCAGACCCAGTTGGACTCCAGTACCTCTGTTGTTATATGGTTCACAACTCGTGCTGCACATTAGAATCACTTGGAGAGCTGTTAAACAATATTGATACCTGGGACTCAATCCCAGAAATACTGATTTAATTGATCTTCAGTGGGGCCTGGGGCATCAGTACTTTTTAAATTTCCCCAGGTGATGCTAATGTGCAGCCAGGATTGCGAGCCACGCTATTCTGCCTCTCACTATAGTGTTATCTCATTATCTCTGCACCTCTCCTCGCCTCCCCATTACTCAGACTATTATGCCCTGGTCTTAGTCTCTGCCACAATCAAAAGCAATCTGGTGGTGGTTTTAAAATATGTCCACAAATTCTTTCACACTCCTCTCTTCAAAAAGGTGGATCCTGATTCCCTGTCCCCTTGACTGTGGGTGGACCAGATGCCTAGTGATTCACTCCTCATGAGTGGAATTGAGCAGTAGTGATGGTCTGTGACTTCCAAGACCATGTCCTGAAGGACATGACTGCTTCTTCCTCCCTTGTGCATTGTGGACTGTGTCCTCCGAGGGAAGCTAGCTGCTATGTCATAAGAACACTCAGAGAGGACCTCGTGGCAAGGAACTGTGAATGCCTGCCAAGGACAACCAAGGAAGAACTGAGGCCTTCCAGAAAATAAGCACTGAGTGAGCCAAGTTGGAAATGAGTCTTCCAGCCCTGTTTTAATCCTTAAAATGACTTACATACAGCCTTGTTGACATTTTGAATGCCACCTCATGAAAGACCCTGAGCTGAAACCTTCCTGCTGTGTTGCGCCCAGATCCCTGACCCTCAGGAACTGTGTGAGATAATAATCGTTTATTGTTTTCCACTGGTAATTTGGGGGATGGTTTGTTACGTAGCACCAGGTAACTAATCCAGCCACCTTCATTCCTCACCCCCACTCTGTGGTCTTCCACAATTCCTTGGAGCTGGCAAGCTGCCAGAGCTATGATAGACATGTTCTGACATCTCAAGGTAGAATTCTGAATGCATTTCCCACAGAGACATAGCTATATGCTCCTTATATATGTATATAAGTGAATGGAAATGCATAAAAAGGATTGGAAGAAACTGGTCAAACCGCAAATAGAGTCAGAGATAATAAAGGGGAGTGGGATCAGAGGTAGAAGAGGAAGCTGAGAGAATTTTTCCTTCCTGGTATGTAGACTAACTATTGTGTTGTTTGGATATTTCACAATGACAATATATCCACACTTCACTTTGGCAATTAAACATATCTTCCTATGTAAAAGAGGGAGGTTAAACACAAGAAGTATAATCGTACTTGAGGCTGGGCGCTCTTAGAGTGTTAGGGTTAGAGTATTAATACAGCTCTACAAGTACATTATGGATACAGTACTATTTTATAGCCTGTTCTGAGGGCTTTAACACCAGGTATAACACTGAATTGTAGACACAGTGGTGATGAACAATTAAACAGTAACAGGGCTTGGGACCTGCCCCCCCCCCCATGTTTGATCCTCAGCTTTAACAATTACAAGCTTGGCAAGTCATCTGACAGTTCTGAGTCTGTTTTCTCATCTGTAAAGTTGGAAACTGATTTGAGAATTAAAGTAGTTAAATATATAAGAGGCCTCATACAGTGAACGATCTAGAGATGGCATTCATTGAATCATAGCTCTGAATCTATGGAAAATTATTCCTGGTCCCAAACACACATATTGAGATCATTATATGTAAATAAATTGACATCTCCACAAACTATAATTTTTGTCAATTCACTTTTTTGGGGATATGAAAAAGGTTCATGTCACAAAGTAGATTTTTTGTCTTTTTAGTGCTAGAGATTGAACCCAGTGCCTCCCACATGCCCGGTGTCACAGACTTACATCCCCAGCCCGAAGTAGACGTTTAATACTCACATACTACATGCACTTTACAAACATTCCAGTGGTCACATATTTGTTTTCTATTTAAAGTAAGAAAGGCCTGAGCAGCTCATATTCCTTAGCTGCAAGGGAGAAACTGGGGGCAATGGAAGAGAGTACTAAATCCTAGAAATGAAACAATGTTAGATCTAAATCCACTGGATGTGAGCACCAAAGACAGTTTGGATCATCTCATCCTGTTCCACATATATCAGGGATCACACTGGGGACCCGCAGGCCCTAGAATGCCAATAAAGGGGTTTTGATGGACCTACACAATGTTTTTGAAAAGCACTTGAATTCATTGCCCACAATGAAATTTGGAAGATTTCACATGAAAATACAGATTTTATTTCGCTTTTGAAAAACATGACATATCAGGCTGGGAAAGAAATTCAGTGGTAGAGACCTTGTCTAAATGCACAAGACCCTGGGTTTCATCTTCAGCACTGAAAAAAAATTAAAAAAGGAAAGAAAGAAAGAAAAGCCCCGACGTATCTGTACATTTCAAAATAGCTAGAAAAGGGGATTTTGAATGTTCTTAACCTTAAGATATGACAAGTGTTTAAGGTAATGGATTTACAAATTACCCTGATTTGATCATTATACAATGTATGCACCTACAGAAACATCACATTGTACCCCACAAATATGCAAAATTGCTTTTTGTCAGTCAACAGTAAAAACAGAACAAGAAAATAAACCTGACATTTTTAGCTGTCTTGGGCCAATTGGCTAGCACTGAGTCACATATTTCTCTTTTAGTCAAAATAAGCCTTCTTCAAGAGGCCACAAACCCCACTTGGACTGGCGTGTGCGTCACTCACTAGGGTTACCTCCTTGCCCTTGAAGCACTGAGTTTGCCCCTCTGCAACTTTGGCTGTTTACTCCAATGAAGTAGGAATGTTGTTGGGATAGGATGATCACATGCTTCTATAATTATCGAAACTGCCTAAGCATGCCTGCAATGTAGAGATCCCAAAAATGGAGGCTGTCTTTCTCTGTTTACTTTTTAATGAACCAAAGAAAAGGAATGTGGAGCTCTCTAAAATGTTTCTGAGAGGAAATGAAGAGCTGCTATTTATAATCTACTATCCTTCTACATTGAGCTAATATTTATCAGGAGGACCTTCATCTCCCAAATGCTCTTAAGTTGTATGTCATCACAGCCAATCTATTTGCATCATCTTTTCCATTTGGCTGAGTAGTCTGGGATTCTTTCCCTCTACACATGCTCAAATCCTACAAATGGAAGGAAAGAGCTGAACTATGACCCTTGCCTTTGATATATATAGGGCGATTCTTATCAACTTTGGTGATATTAACTTCATTTTTAATATCATGGAGTCACTGTGAATCAATACTTGTCCAATACTTGTTTAATAAATGTTCCTGTCTGACAGTTATTAAAAATAAACAAAAATAGGTCCTATTTCCTTACTCTGCTTGAAGATCTTTCTTTGACAAAATTATCTCCCATAATTAACAAGAGTGAAATATGAATTTATTGTAAAAAGAGTCTTTCATTTGCTAGTAATTTTTATTTTATTTTTTTTTTTAGTCTAGGCCATTTCTTATCAACATTTTAGTAAGAAAACCTTCAGAGCCTGGCATGGTGACATATGCCTGTATTCCCAACCACCCAAGAGGCTGCAGAAGGAGGATCGCAAGTTGGAGGCCAGCCTGGGCAATTTAGCAAGACCCTGTCTCAAAATAAAATAAATAAATAAATAAATAAAATAAAAAATAACTGGGGATATAGCTTAGTGGTAGAGTTCCAGGATTCAACCCCTGGCACCTCCCCCACAACAAAAAGGGAAAGAAAACTTTCAAATACACAGAAAAATTGAAAGAATGGTACACTGAACACGCACACATTCACCATCTAGTGTCTATAATGTACATTTGCTATATTTACAATATCATATATCCATTCATTTCTCTATCAAGCTATCAATTCATCCTCTTTTTTGATACATTTCAAAGATAATTACAGTCATATGAACATTTCACCACAGGCACATTAGCATGCCTATCGTTGAAGCTAAATATTTACAATTAAAAAAACAACAACTATGGGCTGGAGATGTAGCTTAGTGCTAGAGCACTCGCCTAGCATGTTTGATCCCCAGTACCACACATACACACAAAATTATCATGATAAAATATATATAACAGCCAAGCTTGGTGGTGCACTCCTGTAATCCCAGCAGCTCAGGAGGCTGAGGCAGTAGGACTGCAAGTTCAAAGCCAGCCTCAGCAACTTAGTGAGGCCCTAAGCAACTTAGCAAGACCGTGTTTCTAAAAAAAAATGTAAAAAAGGGATGGGGATGTGGCTAAGTAGTTAAGTACCTCTGAGTTCAATCCCTAGTACTAAATATATATATATATATATATATATATATTTTTTTTTTTTTTTTAATTACAAAAATATATATACAACATAAAGATGGTAACAATAAAAAGGTTAACAAAAATGATTACCATTCTTAAGTGTACATTGTGTAGAAATAATTCACATTATTGTGTAACTATCAAGACAATCAGTCTCCAGAACTTTTTCCTTTTCTCCAAATGAAGCTGTACCCATTAGACACTATCTCCACCCTGGTCCCTGGTAACTGCCATTCTATTCTCCATCTCTATAAATTTGACTACTCAAGGACTTCATATATCAGGAGTCATACAGGGTTTTTCCTCATGGGACTGGCTTATTTCATTTAGCATAATGTCCTCAAAGTTCATCTATATTGCAGTCTATGTCAGGATTTCCTTCCCTTTTAAAGACCAAATAATATTCCATTGTATGTACATACCATATTCCAGTTATCCATTCATCATCCATCAGATGGTTGCTTCCACCTGTTTTGGGTGTGTGAGGGTGGGGGAGAGATTATCTTTCTTCTACTTTTTTAGTATTGTAAACGATGTTACTATGAATATGAGTGTACAAATCTCTGTTCAGCTGCCTGTTTTTACCACTTTGGGATACACATACCTAGAATTAGGTTTGTTGAATCATATGCTAATTCTACATTTAGTTATGTTTTTCAGAAACTTAAGGGTTTTTTTTTTAAGTAAAGTTTACCCATAGTAAAATGCACACAACTGAAACACATCATTTGATGGATTATGACAAATGCATACTCTAGTGGATTTTTGGTTTCCTTTTCAAGTCTTCAATATATAAAATAAATTTCAACTAGAATGTTGATGATTTCTGTGGCCAAAATCCTGATGGAAAGAGTGTGAGTTTAGCTGACATCAAGGTGTCCAGTGTCAGGATCCACTGACCTTATCTTGGCACATATTCTGACATCTATAAAGGCTCTCACAACCCTGAAGTCAGGAATTTGCATAAATAATTATCTCTCTTTCCCACTACCAATTATAAACACTTTACTCTCTCTTTTTTTATTTATTCTTTTTAGTTATGCATGACAGTAGAATATATTTTGACCTATCATATATACATAGAGTATAACTTCCCATTCTTGTGGTTGTACATGATGTGGAGTTACACTAGTCATGTATTCATATATGAACATAAGAAAATTATATCTGATTCATCTGCTGTCTTTCCCATTTCCATCTTCCTTCCCTTCCCCTCCATCCACACTTCTTCCCCCATTGTGAGTCAGTCAGCATCTGCATATCAGAGAGAACATTCTGCCTTTGGTTTTTGGGTATTGGCTTATTTCACTTAGCAAGATAGTCTCCAACACTTAACTCTCTAAAAGTAATGACTACAATACTATCAAAGAAGCATTTCTTCCCCATTTAATAAAACTTTTTTTATTCTTTTTAGTTATACATAACAGTAGAATGTAGACATATCATATATATAGAGAGAGAGAGTATAACTTTTCATTTTTGTGATTGTACATGAAGTGAAGTTACACTGGTTGTGTATTCATACTCAAATCCTACAAATGGAAGGAAAGAGCTGAATTATGACCCGATTCATTCTATTGTTGTATCCGAGTCATTCTATTATCTTTCCCATGCCCATCCCTCCTTTCTTCACCCCACTCCCTCCTGTCCAGTCTAACTTTCCCCCTTCACTTTTGTGAGTCAGAATCCACATAAAAAGAGAACATCTGGCTTCAAAGAAGCATTTTTTAAGTGGAAGAATACATGTTGAACTCAATATTCAGCTCCTACCCATTGCCAGGAAGAGATGATCTCTCCCTACAATCCAATACTCAGATTTCCCAAGCTTAAAGATTTAAGCAGGTGGTGAACAAATTTTAACTCATAAACCAAGTATTTATGATTGAAAATGAAGACAATAATATATATTCATATATATTCATAAATATATTCATATGTATGAATATAATGTATATATTCATATATATATATATATATAGCTATCAGATTGGCAAAGAAAAGGTGTTAATAATCTCATTGGGCAGAGTGTGAATTAAAATACATTCTCAGATACTGTAGGTGGCATTAAACAGTAGGGTGATTTGCTAATACCTGTTAACATTTTTACTATATGTTCACTGTAATATACCTTAATATACCCAGGAGTTCCACTTCTAGAAATTTTTCTAACAAACTTGCACAAGCGCACTTGGATATGTTTGTATACGGTTGTTCATTGTCACATGGCTGGTAGTAGCAAAAAATTGGAAGCAACCCAAATATCAGTCAGAAGGTAACTTCTAAAAATAAATCCTGATATACCCACATTTAACTGGTGTAACTTGCTTTACCAGCTTGGACACAAATGAAGTTACATCTTTTTTTATTTTTTCAAATTACATTAGGCCCAAACATCTATGTTCCAGATTAGTGCCAGAGGAAGTCCACTGCCTGTCTCCTCTCTTAAGGCTGCTTCCCTCCCCCTGAATTGTCCAACCACCCTGGGGCTTTACTCCTTGCAAAGCAGCCAGTCCTGTTTCTAAATGCCTCCTGGAGAGAGACTAGAGAATCTGATTAGTCTATTAGGAGCCTTATTTTCAGCGTCTGTTGCTTCTGTTTGCCATAATGTGACTGTTGAAAGCTGCAAACGTAATAAATAGGGACTCGCATCACAAAATAAAGATTGGGGGAAAAAAGGTTCAATTGAGTCTGTTTTGAAAAAATAGAAGTAAAGATTATCTTTAGATATCTTTATCTTTGAGGATATTTATACATACACATACATATATATAAATTTAACATGCACTGTAATTGTAACATTGCTTTAATTTTAGAATAAACAAAAAACAAATCAAGTGTTGAACTGGTGGGGAGGAGAACATTTATTTTATTTTATTTTATTTTTTTAGCAAAATTGTTAGCAAATCTTGACACCTTTCAGTTCAGACTGACTTTTATAGCAGAAAGACATGGGTCATTTTGAAAAAAAAGAAAAAGTAGAGGCTTCATCAATTTTCCTGAGAGCCTCTCTTAATCCTTTGATATTCAAATATTTCTCCTTTTGAAGAATTTATCCTGTTATCATCCTTGTTGTTTTTCTCATCTTTAATTGTTCACTGGCCTAACATTGCCAGACATTCGTTTGCTTATGGAACACTTCTCCACAATCACTTTCTACGACTTCATAAAATCCTGCATCTTTTGCAAGATTAGCAATTTTACATTGGAACTGAAATGTATTTTATTTACATTGTACTGTGAGAAGTTTATAACATCTACAATCAGCAAAATTGGCTGAGTGAGGATAGACGCTGGTGTTAAGTTGGGAGGAATATTTAAGCAGGGACTAATTTAGTAAGTGGTCAGTTCATTAGTGGATATTTTCCTGTTCTGACCAATTTCTGCTTCCCTACACAACTTAGCAGCTACTGGGATTCAGATAATGATAATGAATAGTTGCATAACAAAAACAATAACAAGAAACTTCTGTACTGTGCATTACTAAAAAGGAATGAGGTGTGTATTGACATGGAAAAACATTCACATTCACGGTGCACTGTTATGAAAAAAGCAAGTTTCAAATGAATAGCATAATCATGTTTCCATGAAATAGTCATAAAAATTAGTATATAAATCAAAAGTTAAAAAAACAACCTGGAAGATATTTTGAACTCTTAGCAGTCATTTCTGATGATGGTCTGCAAGTGGGGACAGACTACCTTGGTAGCCTTAATTTTTAGTGGGCATTTACTACACTCTCAAACATGATAAAGGCCAATTAAAACATTTCTTACTAGTATATCAGAGATGAGCTAAAGGAAAAGGAAGAAAGAAACAAAGAAAAACAGGCCGTCACTAGATTCATGTTCAAAATGATTTCTCCTAGATTCTTTATTCCCATTTTGAAGAAGTATAAAAGGATTCTTCAGTGGGAACCTGTTTTGTTATAAACACCCCAAAGCTCATTTTCAAAATAATCAAGCTTCAGACATTTGCTGGGAATCTGTTCTTTTTAAGGTACTGTGTTATATTCAGTTTCAGAGGAATACAAGGATCTATAAGACTTCTATAGCCTTTCCCACAAAAGCTAACACTCTGGTCGAGAAGATAAGTCTTCACTTGAGGTAGAAAGAAGTCCCTGGACTTCACTGTGTGAAGGTAGAGAAATGAACCAACTGATTTTTCAGAGTCTTGGCTTTTGTCTAGATACTGAATCCAAGCTTTAGATGAGGTTCAGCCCTGAGTGCAAGACATTCACCTTCAAAGAAAAATGCAACCTTTATCTTCCATGGGAAGAGAAATTCACAGATTAGTCCAAAGGCTACGAGTTAGGGCTCCATCTTTATTTATGAGAGTTCCAGGAGTCTTTTGATAGGGATATTCATGAAATGAGATGGTGAACAGTGAGGTGCATCATTATTATCTCTGCCCCATCTTATAAATGAGGAACCTGAGAATAAATCCAGGTTACTCTGTTACTAATGGCAGAACCAGGATTTGAATCCAGGACCTCTGATTCCAGAAAATGCACTCTTAATTTTTATGACCTACTCCTTCATCACTTACTGATCAAAGAGTGCTCATCACATGGTATTTGTGCAAGGAAAACTTATTCTGCAGGGCACTAATCAACTCATATATTTATTGCATAGTTTATCCCAAGAGAAAAGAGAAAAACAGTGGTGTGAATGGAATTTGGAGAAAGGTAATACCTCCTGGAAAATAACAGCCCTATCCATGAAATCTCTATAGTCTTCCTGGATGAGAGATTGCCAAGATTTCTGTAGATTCGGTCTTCCCTTTCACTCCTGGAATTAGTCCCTTTAGGGCAGAGCTGAAGCATATTGACTGAGTAACACTTTCTCTGTTAACTAGTGAATAATCAAGGGGGCAATTCAGTTTTGAATTCAGCTACAACAAATTACTCTTAAAAAGTTGCTCCTGTAGAAACTTCAATTGTGGACTCACCACATGTGACAAACTCAATATCTAGAAAAAAACTTATAAATATGCTATATAACATGCCTATTGTGATAATGTTTTATGCCCTAACATTTATCACTTACTTGTACCAAGTTATTTTTTAGTTTTTTGAAATGTATCTCATCTGTTGATGGATACCTAGGCTGGTTCCATAGTTTGGCTTTTGTGAATTGTGCTGCTAATATATATTATGACATACTTAACTATCATTATAGTCTAGCTTCGATTTATGACCCATTCCATAAGAATTTTAAAAAATTTAAAGTGTACATTTTTCAAAAGAAAAAAGTCATTTGATCTCAGGCAGAGTTTGTTATACATATTAAACTTACAGAGCAGTATCATAGGAGAATTGACAAGTTTAAAAAATGGTTTGAGTTCACTACTGTGGTCATTATGAAACACAAAACAAATTATTTAGGTCAATTCCCTTGTAGAGTAAAAACTCCTTCTTAGAGTCACTCTTGGAACAGTACATGGAATGCAAAAATATTCCTCTTTTATGGAAAATGTCTGCGAGTCACTGCCTGCAAAATTTTTATTTTTATTTATTTTATCTATGAAATTGGGAATTATTTTTCCCCACATTTTTCACTGGTGCATTACAGTTGTACATACTGGTGAAATATGTTGTCATACATTTGTACATAAATACACAATATAACAATATACTTTGGCCAATATCACTCCCCAGTACTTCCTCCTCCCTCCCCATTTTCTGCCCCTTGGTCCCTTTCCTCTACTGATCTCCCTTGATTTTCATGTTCCTCCCCCAATACCTTTCTTTTCCTTTTTCCTTTATATCTCTCTCATATGTGAGAAAACATAAAAACATTAACCTTTTGAGTTTGACTTATTTCACTTAACATAATGATCTCTAGTTCCATCCATTTTCCTACAAATGACATCATTTCATTTTTCTTTATGGCTGAATAAAACTCTTTGTGTATACATACCACATTTTCTTTATCTACTCACCTGTTGATGGATACCTAAGCTGGTTCCATAGTTTGGCTTTTCTGAATTGTGCTGCTAAAAATAGGGACATGCATGTATCATTATAGTATGATGACTTTAATTCATCAAGATAAGTACCAAGGAGTGGGATAGCTGGATCATATAGTGGTTCCATACCTCGTCTTTTGAGGAATCTCCATACTGATTTCCATACTGGTTGTACTAATTTACAATCCCACCAACAGTGTAAAAGTATTCCTTTTTCTCCACATTCTCTCCAGCATTTATTATTATTTGTATTCTTAATGACTGCCATTCTGACTGGTGTGACATGAAATCTCAATGTAGTTTTGATTTTTGTTTCCCTAATTCTTGCAAAGTTTTAAAAAAGCATTCTCAATACCCTAAACGACAGGAAAATAACTTGTGGATAATTAGCTACAAATTATTTTTCTCCTTCTTTGCCCTCTTAATCTCTGTGAATGTGAAAACTTAGCATTGAACACTGCAATGATTTACAGATAACCCTGAAGGGCTATGAAAAATAATAATTTTCATTTTTGCTGAGACAAGCATCAGAATCCCAAATATTATTGTCTGTGAACAAATACTTGATTACTGAGTGGGCCCAGCCATCCACCTTGTGTTCACATCTCATGTAAGATCTTATGGTTCTAATTGTCATCTATGCAGTAAATCCTGTGAATAGATGATAACTTTGCTTCTTTGTGTAAAATGGCCCTGGGGGGGAAAAAGTCAGCTTCTAGTGCTAGTGTTGAAAAGTGATGGCATTTATTAATTTGCATGATTATATTTAGATAACTGCATGATTATATTTATATTTAGATTACAATTAGATGCCTGACATTGATGGTCTCTGGATATACTTATGAATTTGAAGAATCTCTGTGTATAGATATTTTTTCTCTGCAGCCTAGCACATGTCTTCTTTGAACAGTGATGGCCAGAAACCTTCTAGTTTCACATGTTGGTTAGAAAAACATAAAATAATGTTATGTTACTATGATCTTTTGGGGAGCAAGTGCCTTTGGTAAACTGACTGTGCTGTGTAACTGCTGAGGTCTGAGATTACTATTTGATAATAAAAGCTTTCTTGAGTCAGTGAAGTGGTTGCTTTCCCCTAAATTTTTCATTCTTTCTTTCTTTTTTTAAAAAAATCTTTCTGTAACTGACCTTGTTGTTCACCATTCTGCCGCTAAGAAAGGGTTCATTGTTTTCAGCAAAGAGTTGCATATAGCACTCACAGTAATCTCAAAATCATACAAAACACAGGATTAAGGTGGCCCTCCAACCAAATATCACCAGGCTGTTGATGGGTGAAGAGCTAATACCATTTTTGATGCATAGTTCCCATATTTTCTTTCCAGGAATAATATTAGGCATATGTTAGGTTCTAACTAGAGCACTGAGTTGAATCACTTATTATTCTGGACATGCCCCTTACTGGTAGTCAGTGACACTCAGACAAGAATACTCTATCCAGGATTTGATTGTGATGACACATGGCAAGATGTCAAGCATCTTCAGAGGTCTTCAATATTTGGCCTATTGCCATTTGAGAGATGGCCTCTGGTTTTCATTTGGTCTTTGTGAGGATATTGCAAAAATTTATTCTCATAACTGGTTCTAGATGTAATTCTTTTTAAAAAATATATATAAAAAAATTTTAGTTGTTGATGGACTTTTATTTTAATCATTTATTTATATGTGGTGCTGAGAATCAAACCCAGTGCCTCACGCATGCGAGACAAGCACTCTACCACTGAGGCACCATCTCAGCCCCTGTAATTAATTCTTAATGGTTGTCTTGGAAAGGTGGTAGCATTATATGGTTGGGTTTGTAGATGCTAAAGAGTCTTTGCTATCTCAGAACTCAGGGAAACTTAATTTCCAGACCTAGCAAAGATTCATTTTTTTTTGGAAACACTTTTTTAGCTTTGTTGCCTTGAGTTAAATAAAGCAAATTATTGTTTATGAAGCATGAACAATGCCAGAAACACACCATTCAATGTTAATTTAATTTGACCTGTTTAGGTAAAAATCCAGACAGTTGGGTTCAACTGAAAGTGACTGGAGTTAATGGTACTGTGGTCCATCTGGGATGATTCTGGTGATGGGATGAGAGTTCTAAAGTCTAGGAAGACTCTCCACCTTCACTGTAGGTTCAGGACCAAAGTATAAGATATGTTTTCTTCAGGGTTGTTGATTTTCTACTTTTGGCAAACATTAAATCAGCTTTTAAGAGGACAATGAAAGTTAAAATATATTTGGTTTAATTTTGTGATCATGGATTTTTTCATTGTTCTTCTCTTCCTTGAAGCCGCTCTGAAGTGAAATGGGACTAAACTCTCTTTCTCAAACTATACGATCAATCTTGTTTTGCAAATCTCCAGCAACTCCATAGTAGAAGTTAAAACTTTGCAAGCCTGATGTCACAAAGCTATTATTTTCTATTTGCCAAGATAAGATCCCAACTTATGGCTTAGGACCAGACTGTAAAATATAAATAACATTTTAATGAGCACTATAGAAGAGTGTGCTGGGCTAGTCGCCCACCACTGAAGGGCTGGATTTAAGTGCACCTTGGGTCATAATGAAACTAGTTTGGTGGTCTTAGCCTCCCTAGTAGACATTTTCCCACATTAGAAAACCAGCACAGGATTTCATGCAATTCCACAAAGGACAATTGCAGCTCTGCCAAAAACCAGAACTGGAGTGTGGATGGGGTAACTGGAGGAGAAGCTAGAGAAGAAACAACAGGGAGCCTTGTAACCCAGTTAAACTGCTGCCTAGATTTAGGAGGAAAAGGGAAAGGGCAAATAATTACATAATGTATATTTTTATTTCTGTCCACCTTCTGCAATCTCAAAGATCATCTAAAGAGTTTCCCTTGTTTCTACTTGAGGTCACTGTCCATGATCTTCCTTCTTCATGGATAGATACATTTTCAAAAACATTGGCTAAAGTTATTGTATTCACCTCTCTATATTAATAACTCCTGCTCCTGGGCCTACATCGCTGAACACCTGTATCTGAACTAGATTTTGTGGGAACTAAACTCGTGTCTTTCTTACTGCTTCCGATTCCAAAATTATCTTCTTTAACTAGCAATATCTCACTTGTTCCTTAAGCCAGGCACAGTCCCAGCTCCTACAGGGAGCCCTCTGTAATGACAAGTGCATACCTTCGTCTCCCCAGTTTTGTACTTTTCTATTTGGAATAGTTATTGCCCAATCATGTACATTTGCAAATGCATTACCGTTCTATTTGACTGAAAGTATAAGTGAACATGGAATGGTGGGGTGGGGTGGGTCCAAAAATAAATCGCTACATTCTTATCTCACTGTACTTCACCAAAACAGGATTCTTCAGTTCTCTTCTCTTTTTTGGAAAAAAGATTGTGGCTCAAAATCCCTTAATGATTTTGCCTGATTTAAAATCTAACAATAATCCCTCATAGTAAATTAAGATTCTGTATCTTTTTGTTCTTGCTTTTGGAATAATTGTCTAACCAAAGATCTCCATAAATTTATCACATCTTCGAAGTAATCGAAATGTCTTTCATTTAGGGATGGGAATGTCAGTCAGCCTTAGCTCCAAGAGATGTGATAGTGCTAACTTCCCACTCCACCAGGAGATGCCCCTATTTGGACCGTGCATGGTGTGTGGGTGGGGGGGTGTTGGTTCAGGAATTGGTTTAGAAACCCATTCACCAAAGAAAGGACACCTGTTTGTCCTGATTGCATGTAGAGTTCTGGGCACAGCTACTACAGGTCTCCTACAAGTACCCCCACCCCAAACATTGTCCCCCTCTTCCATTCCAGCCTGCCCCCTCAAAATAAAATTCAACAAACCCTTCTTCTACTTTGAGGAAGCAGGCACTGTTTCTGGGAGGCCCCAGGGTTCCCCGTCTTTAGGACAAATCCCCCCCGGGGCCATACAGTGCTTCCCTGTAGCAGAGTAATGTGCCTTTCCTGGACCAGGGCCGACTTTGCCCTAAGGTTACCTTTCTACACAAAGAGACCTTTAAGGGTACTATTGCAGGCCTCCACACTGGAGGTTTATGTCTGTCAATCTTAGAAAAAAGGAGGCCGTAATAAAACTGCAGGAGCCAGCAGTAGGGAATTACAACTCCAGGATCAGCAGAGGTCTGCCTCACAGCCCTGCTAGATGCTAAGCATTGGCCTCTCTGAGGACTGAGAACAATAAAGCGGAAGGAATTTAAGTCAATTGGCTGCTGGATTGCATTAACAGGACAGGGAGAAGGGGGCACTTGCTGAGGGTGGTGTACTGATTCTTGGCTGCTGTAGTGGTGCCAGCCAAGCTGGGAGATCCAGAATCTGGCGGATGAAGAAAGTTTATCCAAGTCAAATGAGTTGGGGAGGCCTGTGATGTGCAGACACCCAAGTTGGAGGCTGCGTGTGCAGCAGACATCACGACTTGAAGTGTAATTCAGTTGATTTATAGTTAATATGAACAAACACTAATAAAGAGCTCAGCGAGTGACCATGATAGGCAGAAAAAAACAGGAAATATACCAGAAGGTGGGCTGGAACACTTTGCAAAGAAATGGTAGGAAAAACAAAAGCAGTGGCAGCAAGGCAAAGAGAGGGGTAGGGAAGCCACCAAGTAGACCAGCCTGGTTTGGGGGTGGGGAGCAAGTGGGTAATAGAGCTGAGAATAGAGAGGGCATCACTACCACCTGTCCAGCAGCTCTGCAGTCCTGATTTTGGCAGTGTGGTCCTGATGCCTGCACGGAAGGCTAGTTGGACCCAGCTTGAGAGCTTCCTAAAATATCCTTGGGCCTGATGCAACAGCACTTAGTGATGGCACTGCATTGCGATGTGGTGACAGGAGAACCTGGTGGTGGGGAGGGAGGACCTTTTATGTCTTCATATAATTTTAGTTAGAGAGGCCAAATAAGCCCAGCATTCCCAAAGGAGACTGAACTGGTTGGAAGAATGGTTAAGCTCCTGGATATGGAAAGAGAGTTTCCACCATCAACCCTCCTTATAGAAGGCTGGGCTCCTGGGGGTGTTGCCCAGTCAGGGGTTGGGGACTCAGGAAGACAGCCCCAAGGGGGCCCTCTGCAATCTACAGGGCACTTAGAAAAGTCAAGGAGAGAAAAGGCTGTGCTAAAGCAGCTTTCACCCAGGAAAGAGCAGCACAAAGAACAGGGAGCTCCCCACTGCCTGCCAAGCCTCCCCCACAGGATGCCCTCTGGGTCAAGGTGAAGGAGCTGGATTGGGGAAGGGAAGAGCAAACAGGCCTAGTCTGGAAAAAGGCTATCTCCAAGAGCTACCAAAAGCTGGCAGCACCCTAGATTGGGCAGAGGTCATCTCCACATACAAATGGTTTGCCCACTCTAGGTGGGCCCTGGTTCTCCATAATGATTTAAATTTTGAAATGTGACAACCCTGCAAAGGAATGCAACTCTTTTCTTCCTTCCCCAGGTCACCATTCTTTTCTTAGAGGGATAGAGGTGGGTCAGAGGGAGAAAGGTTTGAAATTTTTGCCTCTTTACCAAAAGGTTGGAAAGTGTCAACCATGTCTCTGCCACCCCTGCCCCCAATGCTCAAAGTGTTCAAAACTAAAAGCTGCTGCATCTTTTCAGCAAGTAATCAGCACAAGTTGAAAGGCACATGCTGTTGCATTTCTGATCAGATTGTATGTTAAGCAGGAAAATATACCCCCCCTCTTTTGTGGCTAAATGCATGTCTGTTTAAAGAAGCCACCAGGCAGTGCCTCTCACTTTGTCTTGGCAGGGCACAACCATCAGACGAAGTGGGAGGAAGAAACATTAACTTCAACAGCTGTTTCTTGACCCCGGCTGTCAGTCTTCCCAAGAATAAATTTTGGAGAGTCCTATTTGAAACAAAGAGGGAGTTTTGGGGGAGAGAAAAGTTGGTTGGTTCCAGGGCGGCCGCCCAAAGAATCAGGGAACAAGATGTTTGCAGTTACCATGCCGCCTGCAAGCCTCTGCCGGGTGCAGGGATGGAGCAAAGTAACTTGAAAGCTCCCCTCTCGGAGCCCTGTGCCTGCAGCTTCCCCCCCTAACGCGCGCCCAGATCCAGCGCCGGTGGTAAGAGCCGTAGCTCGACTACAGTAATTCCCCAGCTCGGGCGGCTTGAAACTGCTCGGGCTGAATAGCATTTGCTGTTCCGTCCTGCGGCCGCCTCCCGCCGCCGCTGCCTCGCTCCCTGCAAAGCAGCTCTCATTATCCCGGAAGTTGTGCTGACACAGTCTCGCTGCCACCAGAAGTTTGTCAACATCAAACTTCTCCTGTGTGGGGTACGTTCACCTTCCACGAGTATTTAATGGAGCCAACAAGCAAACAAACAAACCCAAATAAACCTGCCCGTGATGTCATGGTCTTTGTTTTTTCTTTTCTTTTTTTTTAAAGCTTTCCTGGAAGGCTGGGGCTCTTAGGAATTTGCTGGTGGGCTTTGAGAGCGCCTGTGGGTTTCTGGGGGGAGACAAGGGACGGGCCCCCGAGGTGGGAAGTGGGGAAGGGGCTGCGGAGGGGGCGTGCGGATAGTTGGGTCTGGGGGCTGGGGAGGACTCCGGGAGGGGGCTAGGGCCGGCGAGTTGGTCCTGCAGCCTGTTGGTTGTCTCTTGTTTGGAGGATGCACCGACAGGACGAAGGTGGCTTTGCGTCTCCAACCCCGCACAAAGGTTATTTGGAAGCGTGGCTAGGCAAGGCTGGCGGGGCGGACGCCCATTGCGCTTTCAGCACCCCTGAAGGACATTTCTGCAGACATCTCTCTGGATCTCTCGGAATAAAGGGCATTGGGGTCATAAAATGTATTTTGGACTTCAACTGTCACATAAGAGAAATCCATGGGATTTGAGGGCGAGGATGTACCATATTTTCTGTCTTGAATAGGTCGGTTCTGATACCTTGATTAAACCATTCTGTCTAAACTTAATGAACTGCTTTCTCTAAGCCAGGTCTCCGTGTTTAGTTCAGTTGCCACTACCTAGTTGGGATGTTTGTGGTTTCCAGTTGTTCCCCTGCTGAGATGCTCCTGGCTTGAGTTGGGGGAGCTCTGATTAACCCTTTCCATTCAGGACTTTGACCAGGGCACCTTGAATCCTACTCAGATGCTGGAGAACAAGGCAGGCCTTGTAGAATTGACATCCTAGACTTCCACCAAGGGGTGCCACTTGGGGGCCACAGGTTTTCTGGAGGATCTGGTACTTCAGACACTGATAATAACTTTGTATTTACTTTGGAGTAGCCACATACAGTATTCAAACAGGAGACATCAGGGAGAGGGCTGTGGTGGCCTCATGTCAAGTTAGGGGGCACCTGAGTTCAAGATGCTTAAGGCCAGCAACCCAAAGTTTGCTCCCTTTAACTGGAAATGTATCCACTGTGGGTACAACAAAATTCGACTCTACTTTTCAACAATAAGTCACAGTGGAAATAAATTTCTTTGAAGAGACACCATTTTCCCACTATGCTATTGCAGGAAGCCAGAGACTCAGTTTAGGAAGCCAGGGACTCAGTTTATTCTTCTTGTTGATCAACTGTAGTGACCTTGTTTCTATAAAAATTATGTTTGTTAGCATGTCTTTAATAAACAAGCAGCAAGATGCTTTTCCCTGTTTTTCAAACTGCCCTAAACAGGAAAATTGTACTAGTCCCAAGGGGCCAGCTTACCTTAAACACATAACAAAAGCAGAAACCCCAAAACAAAATCTAAAAAAAAAGTAACCGAAGTGTTTCTTGGAGGTGGAAGTTACTTTTAACAAATAGAAATCAAAATGATTCAAACATAGTTATAGAACAGCCCAAACTATACACATGCAAGCCAATACACACATGCATCTCTTCTAAAACTTTAGCAGTTCATGATAGTGAATTTTCCCCTTGGCCATGTCTCAAAAATTTCCCTGAAATTATTGGGACTTCTTTTTTTGGGTAGTGTTTCAATTTTGTTATTTATTTTCTTATAATCCACAAAGTTGTACAATTTAACATGTTGTACACAGTGCAGATGGGAATCAAGGACATGTGGAGGATTCCATTTCCAACTCCATGTGCATGAATTATTTGCCCTGGATATTAATCTGTCATAGTGTAAAAAGCCTGATTTACGAAAGTTGGAGGACTTTTGCAGAATAATGTATTGTATGGTTCATATGGTTGGGCTTATTTACAAATAAAACTATTTTGCATTCCTGCCCTCAATTTTTTAGTTGGGCAAGGATAATTTTCAGTTTCTTGTTCCGGAATGGGAGTGGTAAGCATGAGGAAACAATTTCTTTTTACAGTGATGTGAGCTGTGTGCTCATCTGGATTTAGTTACTCCATAAGGTAAATATCACTAAATGTGCTTTGGGATCTTCAAGGATCTAAGGCGGTGGACCAGTGAAAATAGTCTACTGTGAGATGCTGAAGAATGTCAAACAACTGAATTCCTTTGCAGAACTAATTGGGTCAACAATGGTATTCTTTAAAGTAGAGATTAATTTGAAGCGTTTAAAAAAGTGTTTCCAGTTTAATTTTGGTTACATTTGGGTTATTTTAGTCAGTATGATTATTAGACTTTTACCCCAGGAATTCAATTAAAACAGACCCTTCTGAAAAATATATATTCTCCAATGAATAATGTCCGCTAATGAAGAGGTAGGTTTTGAATTTCATGCTAATTACATTTTAAGTAATGAAGTTCTTGCTTATTTTTATTTAAAGGCAAAATATCTGTATAGATAATAGCCAAAGCTAACCAAACTGCTTTAAAAATTAATGAATATTAATCAAGTTTATGCATAGCACAATACTGCCCCTGCCTGCCTCAGGAAAACAAATGTATTGACTTCATTCTCCTGAAATAACAACCCTTAGTTATTGATGGTTAAAATAATTTTATTGCTAAAAAGATTGTAGATACTGTAATTTTTGCAATTCATAAGACTTGGCCCTGTTTACTAGACTTAGATCTCGTCCCAAAAACTAAATCTGTCTTTTTAAAAATTTTTTAAACATATCTGAATGCTATTTCTTTTCATTAATTTGCCATCTCAAGACATTTCTTTCTCCTTTTTCTAAGTTCCCCTCCCCCATCACGTTGGTTGTTCACATGAGAGACTCAGGGTGTTCAGGCCTTCATTTATATTTGGGATATAGATAATAGCATCATTAGTCAGCGCTTTCATTCATCTAAATTTGTCTAAGCATATTGGAAGCTGCCCATGAAATCTTCCAATGAAAGTGACAAATGGATGTCAATCAAGTAGCCCCACCCACTTCAACCTTGTTTTGTGCGTTGTGTGAGTGTTTGTGTATATTTCCTCCATAAAGATAGGCTAGGCTATTTTTTGATCTGGACATCTGCCTGCTAAGGCAAGTTTCCCAGGCAGATCACTGGTTGGCATTAGACTAAATTTGCAAAATTTAACACTAAATGAATGACAAAAGAAAAGAAATAGTATATAAAATTAAATTGTGGCAGAATCCTTTCCCTTAAGATAAATAATTTTTGATACTCTAAATTTCAAGATTCTACAGTTTTACTTCCAATGAATTTGTAATGAGAAAGGTAAAATCATTTCAAGTAAGCCAGCAAATTTGGGTCAAAATGAAAGCAGTTCTGAGAAAGAGAGAGGAGGGAGAGAGAGAGAGAGGGAGAGAGAGAAGGAGACATTCCTGCTTCACATAAGGCTGTTTGGGATTTTCTGCCTATTAAGTCTATATCTATATTCTTTTAAAATACCTATATATACTATATGTGTGGGGGCGTGTGTGCGTGTGCGTGTGTGTGTGTGTGTGTGTGTGTGTGTGTGTGTTTTACTATACTCTGGTGTCCTATTTCTATTTTTGTTCTTTGTTTTTAATAACCAGTCCAATTTCTAGTGCTATTTGATAGGTGAATGTGCTTATTAGGACTTGATGCCAGTTTTAATCTGAGATTACTTTGACTGCACTTGAAGTCTATTGCTGTTTTATAACCTATAACATGTTTTTACATGTTTAAGAGTTGCTGCTGCTGCTGTTGCTGAAAAAAAAAATTCTGTGTTGATATTATAATGAGTTTATGTGTTTAGCCAAAAAGTACTGTATGCTAAGATTAGCCAGGAAAGATTCTAAAGTACTAAATGGGTTAGTAAACCCTTGATAATAATTGCAGTTTTATGGGTAAAAAATACTTTTAACATTTTAATACTGTGTGAAAGAGTCATTTTTTTTTCCTAAAGTTGTTATGAAATTTCTTTGTTCATAAGGAATATTAAATAAAAGTTTTTAATTTGTGGTTATTTTATTTGGAAATGCTTTGGAGTAAAGATAATCTTTACACCCAGGACTACAGATTGCAGTTTCACTTGCCATTATCCATGGCAGGATGTTTAATTTTACTCCTGTGACCCAAAGAATTTTTAGTGACTTTTTAAAAGTGGAATGTGGAAAGTATTTACAGCTCATTGCAAATGTGGGAATTCAATAAATCCGTTCCTAATGATCATTTACTCTATGTCTTGTTATTATGATGAGTAGACACACAAAAAGTTATCAACTAAATTGTGGGTTTAAAAGTATACACTATCTTTTGATTGTGTCTGTAGTCAGAGTCTTCATTTTTTAAACTTTCTTTCTTTCTTTCTTTCTTTTTTTTTCTTTCTTTCTTTCTTTCTTTCTTTTTTATTTTTTAGGTCCACCAATGCTTTTCCTTCCAAATTTGCTGTATATAAAGATAAAGTGAGATTTTTCTGATAGTCTGTTCTGTAAGCTAAACTTGTTTTCTAAAAACCAGACTGGGCATCTCTTTCTGTTTACATGTGGAAACAAAGTATACTGGATCAGGAAAAAATTTGGCTCTCTTGATATGATTTTGAAAACAAAGTTTTATATATATATATGTCTAAAAGCTAACTACCTTTTTAGAGTTGAAAAAAGCAGCTTTGGTTTTGGTTAATAAACAGTATTAACCCAGCTCAGAACTACTACTGGAAATTAGATACAGAAAGGTCCAAGCTGTTCTGACTTAAAATTTCAGACATGTAACATGTACAGTGACCACCCACCTAGTGGTTAAATAGTATGTTTACTTTCCTACAATTTTCTGAACCCATTGACTCTGGAGATTTACATATGGTGTAATTTTCTTTGCTCGGGAGCCTGGTGTGGGAATTTGGACCTAGCAGCAGCCTCCAGTCTTGTCAGTCTTTCCTCCTGGTCAGTGGTTCCTTCTGGACACCTTGACACCTCTCTCCTTCCAGGTCATCCCCTCTCATAGTTTGCCACATCAGGCCTCCCCTGGAGCCCCAGACGGCCGCTATTAAATGGTCTCCGGAAACAGATTGACAGATTCAGCTTCATTTAACACACTCCACCCCACAGTACTGGGAACTGAATCCAAGGGTACTGTATAACTGAGCTACATTCTCATCCTTTTTATTTTGAGACAGGATCTTGTTCAGTTAATTGCCCTGATTGCTTTGAACTTCTGATCCTCCTGCCTCAGCCTCCGAGTTGCTGGGATTACAGGTATAGATATGCTCCCCACCCCTGCACTTACAAGTTCATTAAGACTGAAATTTAGCCAGTTTCCTTCCATTTCTGAGTCAGAAAGAATCTTTTTAGTAGAAGCATCTTAAGGATGGAGAAATTCTACAATAGGCCTGTAAACTGAGGCTACATTTAGTTTGTAGTTCCTGGAGATTCAGGAACTACAAGCTCAGGTCCCAAAAGTCCTTTAAAATGTTTTATGATTATTGAAGGACTCAGAAGGAATCCCTGAATGCCTTTAAAAGTTCCAGAACCCTCCCCATTCAGCCAGTGCTTGCAACCACATTGGGCCCATTTCCATAATAAAGGCAAAGTAGAGGCTTTTGGATTGGCTTGGAAAGATGACAAGGACGGATGTTTCCCATCCCATGATTCCAAGAAGAAGATTGTAGGACAGCCGGCTGAAGGGACAGATACCTGGTCCAGATACTTGATGACTCCTGGGCAGTGGGCCAAGCACTGGGCCAAGCACTGGGCATAGCTCCAGAGGCCGGGCCCAAGCCCAGGGCACTCACTGGTTTAAAGCTGGCAAAAAAAAGAACACTCCTGCCGTAAGAAAACGGAGTTGAACAGATTGGGAAAGAGCAAAAACAGGCTGTCCAAGAGGCTGTCTCCCTGGACTTGAGTTTTCAGTTATCAGCAGCAACTGGGATGAGGCAGATTCTAGGTTCCTGCTGCCTGTGGGGCTGGTGGGAGTGGGACTGAGTCCAGGGCACATAGTGCACAGAGGCTCAGTTCAGGGAAATGCAGAGAAGAGGCCTGGTCTAAAACCATGCTGGAGAGAAAAGCTTGGTGTGGCTTCTTTCCCTCACTTAGGACTTCTCAGGCTGGCTTTGTCTGGGCTCTGGGGTGTACAGGGAAAGGCACAGGGTTTTCCTTGTGAGTCCCTATGCTTTATAATTTCTGTAAAATATTAGAACCTCCTTGCCCCAGGAGTTATCTCAAGACATTTCTTTGAGAGAATAAGAGGAAGGAAGAGCAAAATCTTCTTAGCCTCTTATTACATTTCTCCTTTTTAGTGTTTATGCTAATTTTATAAGAAAAATAAAAATGGAAGGCTGTGAGATATCCCCCTCCTGTTGTGACAGCAGACTCCTTGTTTTGAGGTGCTAATCCACGGCAGCTATTTCTCAAGGGTTAAAAGGTGGAAGTGTGACTTCCACACTCCTAGAGGAAGGCACAATATGCTGAGTTTCAGAGAATTCTGGACTTGGAGGAATGCAGGCATTAGGGTAGAGCCAAGAGAGAAATAAAGAGAATAAAGCAGTTTTGGATTTCAGAAATCCAAATGGGCTTGAGATTATTAGTAGGGGATTTGAGCTGGTGGCTTATGTAATGAATGGGAAACAATATTTTTTTCCTCCTCCTGTAAGATATGGTAACAAGCCTCAGTAGCCATCTAGGACCTGAGATGAAATCCTGGACTGAGTGAGGTGAGTAGGTGGGAGTTCAGGAATCTTAAGTTTTAACAAGTTTCATAAGTGATTTTTATACATTCTAATTTTTTAGAGCTACAGCCACCCAGTTCAAGAATAATGTCCTCCCTCTTCCATTGTCCCAATTCATGAAGGGAAAAAGAGACTTCCATCTAAAGTCATTTTTATTATTTTTGGAAGCATTGCAATCATTCTACAAAATATTTTCCCTCCTGCTTGCGTTCATATAGGGCAGATGCTATATTGCCAATATTTGGCAGAAGGGCTACTAAGAGATTTTAATTTGGCCATTAATAATTATAACAGAAAAAAATTATGCTATTCAATTTTCTGAGTGCTTAAATATGGTATCCCCATTCTACAGATGGGAGAACTTGAGCATAGAAAGGTCAGGCAACTTTCCCAAAGACAAAATGAGTGTAGCGAAGCCTGATTTCAAAGCCAGGCATGTGGCATTATATCCCTGCTCCTAATCACTCTGGTCTGAGCAACTTACTTAATCTCTTATAAATTTAATTGGGTTTACCCACCTAGTTCATTTCTTAGTTTGTATTTGAAACGTCATTTCGTGGTCTTTACACAATGGTCTAACTTGAGACCACAATGAATAGGAGGTGAACAAACCACAAGGCTAGAGAGCTATTGTTGGGTTTATCTAGTGATGATCTGAATGAAATTTGAAAATAATTTCTAAACACCCAAGACAACTGGCTGAACTTTTCTTGACTGATGTGTATAACATCTAAGGAAAATTTCTTAAAAGAATAAGCAGTTATGATGAAAAAAAAGGCATCTCCAGAGCTTTGAAGTCAGTTTTAAGAAATTGATTTGGTTGCATCATTGCTATATGAAGGCCATAAAGTCTGTCTACCCTGCCTGCTTCATCTCCCCAGACAGACTTTCCAATGTTTTCTAACACAACTTTCCACACATTTTTTGCTGTGTTTAGAATACGCCTTCTACTCTCTTCTGGGATTGCTCCAATTCGTTCTTCAAGGCCATATCTCAAATGTTTCTTTCTGTGTGAAGTCCTCTCATCCCACTTCCCCGGGGAGAGTTACTCTCCTCTGTGCTCCCACAAATCATAGTCATGCTGCCTTACAGAACTGTTACAGGGAAGAACATTGAAATGATTTGTCTTGTGAGCTAGCTCTTCCAGACCAAGGACTGTGATCTGCTCATTTCCACGTATATCAGGAACCAGCAGTTTATGGCACATTGCAAGTGTTGATAATGCATATTAAATGAATGAAAATTTTTAAGTAGTATAGGAATTTTTTAAGACATCTATTTACATAGTTGGATTGTACAAAGTCATCTCACTGGATTTTGGTGGGCCAACCTAGGAGTTTTAAGTCTTTGATTGTGATAGAATACATAACTTGAAGGAATGAACATTTATTTCTTCACACACATGCATTCTTTCTGCTCTCATCTATAATGATGGAAGTCATGCTTAAGAACATGACCTGGGATAAGTCAAAGAAAACAAACAACAAATCAACCAGCAGGAACATAGCAGCAACTGCATTGTTAGAGGCATAAACCCAGAGTGGATGGCCGTGGTTTAGCATCCTACCAGAGTCTGGCCTGAAAGATGAACTTGGAACATTTTAAGACCAATAATGTCTCTTATTCATTTTTCACCTCTCTGGTCTTTTGAACCATGCCATATTTCCCTCTTCATATTTTCCAAACATTATACAAAAATTCTGCTGATCACAGTATATGGGAAGTTGAGAGAGAGAGAGAGAGAGAGAGAGAGAGAGAGAGAGAGAGAGAGAGAGAGACAGAGAGATTAAAGTGAACTAGGGTTTTCCTTCATATTTCTTTGTTAAGTCCAGAACAGTTATCAAGGAAAGTGGTGTCCTGTAGTTCCATGTGGTTACCAGTGGCAAAATGAGTGGAGGTTCTGGACCCTGCATGCTCTGGCTACCATCTTTCTTTTCAGCATCATCTGGAATAATATGGTTCCTATCTCTTCTCCAACCACACAGTTCTTACTTGGGACGTGCTTCTGCTTACAGACACTTTGCATTGGATGTTTCCTTTGCCCAAAATCTCTTCTATTCCTCTTTTATCAAGTTAATTTCCTCAATCATCATTTTTTTTATTGGTTGTTCAAAACATTACAAAGCTCTTGACATATTTCATACATTAGATTCAAGTGGGTTATGAACTCCCATTTTTACCCCAAATACAGATTGCAGAATCACATTGGTTACACATCCACATTTTTACATAATGCCATATTAGTGACTGTTGTATTCTGCTACCTTTCCTATCCTCAACTATCCCCCCTCCCCTCCCCTCCCTTCTTCTCTCTCTACCCCACCTACTGTAATTCATTTCTCTCCTTGGTTATTTTCCCATTCCCCTCACAACCTCTTATATGTAATTTTGTAAAACAATGAGGGTCTCCTTCTATTTCCATGTAATTTCCCTTTTCTCTCCCTTTCCCTCCCACCTCATGTCTCTGTTTAATGTTAATCTTTTCCTCCTGCTCTTCCTCCCTGCTCTGTTCTTAGTTGCTCTCATTATATCAAAGAAGACATTTGGCATTTGATTTTTAGGGATTGGCTAGCTTCACTTAGCATAATCTGCTCTAGTGCCATCCATTTCCCTGCAAATCATCATTTACACAAGGAGACCTTCCCTAAACTCCCTGACTAGTGAGTCTCCTTTTGATAGCTTTTTATTAGTGGCAAACATCATAGTTCCAACTTTACATTTAATTGTGAAATTATCTTATTAATGTTTGATTCCTCTGTAAGTATAAGCTCTATGAAGGCAAAGACCCTGTCCATTTTTGTACCACTATCTCTCCAGTTCCTAGCATAATGCTGGATGCAAAGTTGGTTTCAATAAATATTTGTTGAGTAAAAGGCAGAGAAGCAGGCTTCTTTGTGGACTGAATCAGAGGTACATGTGAAAAAAATATATTTTCTCCAAATTCATAAGAGGTAGGAGACCCCTGAAAGAGATCCATTCTTTGAATATTTCCCATGTATCAGGCTCCAAGTCGAGTCTTAATGATATATGATGAATGAGATACTGAACCTTGTCCTCGTGCTGTCTTTAAAGCTTATTTCAACTATGCATAAACTGATGATAATGATGTTGACATAACAATAAGGCAAATGTAAGAATGTGTATAGCATATAGAGATGTATATAGTAAAATGTACATTATATACATAGAATAATCTTTGTGCCATACATTCATTAATTCACTTGATTTTAAAAGAACAATCTATGAGGTAGACATTTTATCATCTCTACTTTATAGCTAAAGAAATAGGAGCCTCAGAGAAATTAAATTTCTTGTTCAAGATTACTCACGCGAACTCAACATAAAACCCTGGTCTGGATGACATTGAAGTTATATTTTTTTATATTAGAGATGGAATGGGAGTTGGGCAGAAATGAATTTGAAATTCCTCTATAATCTCAAACTCCAATATCCTATTCTTTGACCATAACCTTCTGTCCTTCCAAGTCTTTTTTTTTCCTCTCATCTCCAGTCCCAATCAGCTTCTCAGAGATCATCAGAGCCTCAGCTTTTTTCTCTCCCTACCCACTAACATCCCTCCAGCCCTACTTCTGTCCTTAGCTTTCACCAAAGTTTGATCCCCTCACACTGCAAAGTGTCAGTCATTGAAATCTCGATACCATGATCAACCTTCTCTCCTCTTGCACAATTTGATCCTCACCTCACCCTCGTGGAGATGTTAAGAAGATTAAATAAATCAACATATGATCTCACTTAGAACAATGTCTACCATTGTTACGTAGCAGACATAATATTGTTTTTATTTACTCTGAGTAGCTAAGCAGTGTTGGATGAAATCTTGACTGAACTAACTTATTCAGACTCAGCGGGATCCTTAACGTTTTTGCCTGTCAATCTTGCTACTTGGCAAAGTTCAGCATCCACATATTTTTTAGTATTCTTCCCAAATTCTCTATTCTTTACAAATCTTTGACCCGACTCCTAGTACCCTTTCCATCAGCAGATGACCTCAGCAGTGGACATCTCTTTTTGCTTCCTCTGCATCCACTCCTCTTTTATTCTGCTTCGGGCAGATTGGCATATGCTCTTGACCACAGTGATTTGTTTAGGGAGGGATGTTCAAGTCAATGCAAGCCAATCAAAATCTTTCCCAAGACCTTGAAAGCATGACTACAAAAGAGGTGCACTCTCCCTTGAGATCATTGCTGCTAAATAGTGCAAAAGAACAGAGATGTGGGCATATGGATTGAGCCTGCCTGGGAATGAAGTATCATTAGAAAAGGAATGAATCGGATATGACTTTTCTTTGTTCATATATGAATACACCATCAGTAAAACTCCAAATCATGTACAACCACAAGAACAGGATTCTAATTAGAATAAGTTATACTCCAGGTCTGCATAATATCTCGAAGTACACTCTACTGTCATGTATATTTAAAAAGAACAAATAAAAAAAAATAGAAGACAACAAGAGAAAGACAGCCTCTTGATGCCATCACTTGAGTATCTGATTCTAGCTATGCTTGATGACAGAAAAACCTCTTATAAGTTACATGGACTAATACATTTGCCTTTTGTCTAAATTATTTGAGTTTGTTTTTTATCACTTGCAACTGAAAATGTTCTGCATATTATACCTTGCCTTATAGTCACTGATCCAGTGGAGAGTCTTGCCATGAGTTCCTCCATCAATTCATTTCTCTGTATTATAAAATTTCTCCTTGACCCAGAGAATGAGTGCCACTCCTCTGTTCAAACATCACCTCTGCTCCCTTGTGCCTCTCCTCCTCATGGTGTCTTCCAGACTTCATGTTACATTTCATCCTCCTCTTTCATCTTCAATTGCTCTCTTTCTACTTGTTCTTTACTTTTAGCCTAAAACATGTACATTTCTCTTTTTACTCAAAGTGTTTGTTAACGTCATTCTCTTCACCTCCTCACCTTTTATTTCATTCTCTATTTACAGATTTCACATTCTACTACATCTGGGTCATCAGGGACTTCACATTGGCAAATTCAATGACATCTTTAGGCCAAAGCGAGCTAGACCTGTCTTTCACCTTGGACAATGTCAGTCTTTTTGCTTTTGATTAGACAGCATCTGTTTTGTTCTGAGGTTCAAGACACCATCCCTGTAGGTTTCTCTTCTATGCACTGTTACGCTACAGATTCTCTTTCGGTGATTTAACTAATCCATGGTTTTAATTTTTACCGTATTATGATGACACTTAGCTCTCTATATATTCATTCCTAGAACTGTATATCCTCTATCTAGAATTTCACATATTTGCTGTTTATATCTCAATATTCCAAGAACACTTCAAATTCAACTTAGTTAAAGTATAACGTGTTTTCTTACTCCCAAGTCAGCTTTCTCTGATATGCTCTCTATCTCAGTTTATAATACCTATTGTCTAGCCACACAAGCCAAATTCCTAAGTACCATTTTTTATCTTCTGACCTTCACCTCTTAACACCTTGTTGACCTTCCAAATATTTAGGAAGTCAGTTCCCCTTCTTGTGGCAGACACTGATGGCCACCTACCCAGCAAAGTTTCTCTCTGCCTTTTCCCTTGCTAACAAAATCTACTTCAATTCTGCTCAAGCATCCACACGACTCTGAAAAAATATGTGCTTGAGGGAAAGTTGGCATCAGTCTCAGTTCCGGTTCCAGAAGATATATCTTGATTTGTCTACTCGAAGCCAATCATGAAAATTCTTGTCAGAGAATATTCAGAAATACTTAATTAGTTATCTATACAGAAATATTTGACTCATATGAAGGAAGCTGTTATTAGATTTTTGTCAATGAACAATGGGAATTATAAAGAGGGATGGGGAGGAGAGAAAAATCCTGTAGACATTCTGGGGACAGTAAATCTTGTTTTACAGTTTAGATAAATTGATTAGACAGCATCTGCTTTCTTTTTTCTTTTCTTTTCTTTTCTTTTCTTTCTTTCTTTCTTTCTTTTTTTTTTATTCTGCAGCCATATTTTGCCAAGTCTTTTGCTTTCTCCATCTTTCGCCAGCTCTGGTATCAAATTCTCTAGGAAAACTTCCTAGCCAACCAGGTGTGTTAGAAAAACCTAATTTTGTTTAGGAAACACATACACATGCATGATGCATGCACTTGAGCACACACACACACACATGCACACACATGCATTGTATGCTGGATTATAGATGCTATGCCAGGTCTGGTTTTAGTTAGAAGGGGAGAACCCTTCTGTTTGGAGGGGGAAAAGCAAAAACAAACAAACAAACAAAAAAACCCAACTATGCTTCACGCTAAATGTAATCTAGATGGGCATGGTGGGATTCTTAAAAGAGGAAAGCAAAGGTCATGTTTATTGCCTCTGATTATTTGTGACTAAGGAATCTCAGTGTTCTGCAATTCTCGAGGTTGAGTTGTCTCCCACACACCATTTCTGACATGTGTGGATAGTACACTTGAACTTGGAAATAACTGGAGAGAAACTCCCTTAGGAGACACACACAACTAAACCTGTCATTTGTTAACATTTTATTCAAGTGTTATAAAGTACTTCATAATAGCCTTGTTAATAGTTGCTTGCCCAAGGCCAATAATAATTTACTAGACAAGGTATAAAGGCTCTCCTTTTACTCATTTCCTACTGTACCTCTGTATGAGGACAATAACCCACAGAGCTTTCAATATTTCCTCCTAATTTTTATTTTGAAAAAATTCAAATACAATGAAAACTCATCATCTCCTTCACCTAGAATTACCAGCTATTAACCTTTTATCATATATGCTCTCTCCCATCTTCTACTGTCTACCTCCTCCCCACCCAAATTTCGGCTGAACATTCTGAAAATAAGTTGCAGATATTATCATTTTACCCCTTCATACTTCAGCATGGCTTAAGAATAAGGATTGTCTCCCACACAGCTGCAACACCACTGTCATATTCAAGAAATTAAGCACTGATATAATAGAATACCTAAAATACAAGCTATGTTCAAATTTCCCTAATTGTTCCAATTCTGGTCTTTTAAATGATTTTTTTTTTCTCACCCGAATATCATCAGGAACTGTGCATTGCATTTAGCTGTTACATTTCTTTAGTCCTCTTTTGTCTAAAACATTTCCTCTACTTTTTAAATACTTCTATGACATCAATACTGAATTGAAGGATTCAGACTTGTCTTTATGTAGAATGTACCACACTATTTATTTAAGTATTGGATTCAGGTTAAGCATGTTTGGTTAAGAATTTTACATAAGAGATCCTGTTTTCTTCTCAGTGTTACAGTTTGAGAAGGTTATTATTAGTGATAATACTATTATTGGTGTAAACCTTTTTTTGGTGGGGGTTATATTTATCAACGGGATGATTTATAGACAACCTCCTGGAGGTGAGATCACTATTTTCATTTAATGAGTAAAGTGGAAAGGAGAATAAAGTAATTATATAAAGATATATATTATATACACATATATATTATATAATCATATTTATATGATTACTTTATTCTCCTATTTATATTATATATATTAAAACTTCTCAAATGAAATTACCAGGTTTCAATTATTTGTATATTTTCATTAAAAAGTTTTTAACATCTTGAATTATCTGCATGGTTGTCTCAAATCTGCAATTCTCTTTGTTCACACAGATCTGTTCAGCTAAATGGCATCTATTATCTTCAATTTGCAGATCAGCACAAAAGTTAAATGGCTTAAAGGCAACACAGTGTAACGGAAAGAAGAGATTAATCCAGAATGGTCAAACCTGTCCCATGACCTGAAGTAGATCATGTGCTCTTCCTTGGCCTCAGTTATCTCTTCTGCATAATGGAGTGGCAGGACTTCAGGGTCTTTAAAATTCTATTATTTGAAATGTTCATTCCTATCTGTAGTTAACTGCCACATACACTCATTCTGACTCCTAATTATAAGTGCTTATGCCTTGTGCAAGATCAAAATAACTTGATATGTTTTATTGAGGAAATAATAGAATTTTAGGAATAAGTAGGAACTATGGAAATTATCCCTTCAACCTCTCAACTGATGTGGGATTCCATCTAATTGGTGATCATCCTGTCTGTGCTTGAGCGCTCTAGGTGATATGGTAATGTGTGCCCGAAGCAATTGCTCAGGTGTTGAATCTTGAAGTTCTGCCTCAGCAGTTTTAGGTATTCTCTAATGGTGCATGACACCGCTAAGTCTCACCTTTTCTTGATTTCAGAAATCCCTTCCTTTGCTCTCCTTCAACAATGTACCTGTGTGTCTATGCCTGGGACTTTTAGCTCAGCTCTTCTCTGTTTCTGAGATCTGGACTTTTGGTCCCCCTTTGACCATCCTTCCACCCATTCTCATTGTTCTTGTAAAACACCAGGATGCGAAATCCCTTGACACCTCCCCCCCCCCCCCCCCCCCCCCGTCTAGTAATCAGTTCCTTACAACTATACTGACTTTTTGCCCAGCATGGACAGTGGCTTTAGCATTGCCCTTACAGCTTCCTCACAGTGTTTCTGATTATACCAGGTATACTTGAAAGATTATTTAATGCCAAGTTCTGCACAACTTACTTGCATAATATAGAGCAGCTGTGCACAGAAACAAACAAACAAACAATAATTGACTTCTGAAGAATCCTTTAAGGTGAGGGTGTGTTTTTTTAGAATAAAAATGTGACTGTGTCGTAACCTAACCAAGCAGATACCACTGACCAAATCATACACGAGCCATAAAGAATAATAATAGGTACCGTTCCAGATGAAAATGAGATACTTGCCAAGTTGCTAATGTGAGATTGGAAATACTACATAGGTAATCATAAGGGCCTTAAAATATTGAGGGCTGTAGACATGTAACAGATACTCACTCTGATGTGTGATGATGTGCATGGTTTAAGTAGAGGATGGAATACAATGACTGTAGATCAAGAAATGTGACCCTGAGGGTTTGGATGGTTTTTACTGTTTCTCAAGAGTAAATAAGTGTGTCATATCTCAAGTTGACATTCTTTTAATGCTAATGTAAATTGTGGGAGACTTTCTTCATATTTTATTCCCAATTGATTTCTCTGCAAATTCTTAATGTGAGTAGTTATATTTACAAATCCGAATGAAATACCAGTATCAGGACTCTTAAAAATCATTTTTTTCTATAAGTGAGGAAATAGAGGCCCAAAGGGACAAAGAAGTTGCACAGTTCTGGTGATGGAGTCAGATCTATCACCTGGTTTCAAGGTCAAGGTTATATTACCACAATTATCAAATTTTCCATAGCTTTGGGGTCTCTGGAGATGGGGCTACCTCAGGAGAGAGTTGATGGTTTCTCACTTTCTTCAACTAGAACTATACTGTTTTTGAGTGTTTTATATATTGTGATTGAACTTAAATATTAAAGGACACTAGTATCCTTTAATCATTTGAAATGTTCATTCCTATCTGTAGTTAACTATATTTGGTACTGGGAATTGAACCTAGAGACACTTAACCACTTAGCCACATTCCCAGTCCTTTATTTTTTTATGTTATATTTCAAGAGTGGGTCTCGATAAGTTGCTTAGAGCCTCATTAATTTGCTGAGGCTGACCTCAAACTTGCCATCCTCCTGCCTTAGCCTCCCAAGTGGCTGGGATTACAGGCATGTGTCACTGCACCAAGCAAAATATATTTATATTTTAAAATTGGTAAGCACATCTTATCCCTTTAAATGGTGATTGAAATTTTTTTCCCTATAGCAATTACTTAATAATAAATAATATGAAGTTATAAATTATTTGCATTTCATATATTTTTATTCAAATTGGTTCTTTAAATCAATGCATCGATAATGGTTCCCACAGATAAAGATGCAGATGAGAAAATTGAATAAAATCCTCTCTTCTGCTATCTTCACAATCAGGTCTCCCCCTTGACTCCGCTACTTCAAAACTAAGAGAAATAAAATATGGTAGAGGCCATGAGTAGAAATAATAATATAAAAAAAAAACAAGCAAGTTTAGGTTTCAATAAACTCACTGAACACTCACCTGGTGGGTGCATGATGTATTGTTGAGTATAAATGGCTAGAAGCCTATCTGATTCATACTATTATGTAGCAGGAACATTTATTTTCACAGCTCTATTCCTTCTCAAGCATTTCTTCCTCAGGAATACAAATGTTGATGGATATCAGATTAATAATAGCACATTTTCCTAAGTTTTCTTTCATGCTATTATTAGTAATAAGATTCCCCTTTCTAACATTGTGATGACTATAGTTATCCATGCGTACTTTGGGTCATGAAATGGCCTATATTTTAGTTCCCCTGGGCTTCCAGCTTTCTACTTAGCTGATATTTGCAAAGTTAATTCAGGTTATTTAATGCCTAACTTTTTTCACTGATCATTTATCTTCCCTTAATTCTAAAAGAAATTTGATCACCAAGTACATTTGAATAAACTATTTAAAGTAAGACCAAGTACAAACATATTTTTAAGCAGTGGTTTTCTCCATTGACACAGACCTGTTTCTGATAACAATAATTCATAAACATTTTGGATTCCAGTTATAAGCCTCTTTCCTTTATCAGAGCAATTAAGTTCAGTGAAAATGGAAGCATATTTCAAAAACACCAGGAATGTGGATTTCCATTTTTTAAAAACCATCTTTGAAAAAACTTTCACAAGCTGGGCTTGGTGGTGCATTCCTGTAATCTCTATGGCTCAGAAGTTCTGAGGCAGGAGGATCCCAAGTTCAAAGCCAGCCTCAGCAACTTAGTGAGGCGCTAAGCAACTTAGCAAGACATGGCCTCAAAATAAAAAATAAGGGCTGGGGATATGGCTCAGTGGTCAAGTATCTCTGGGTTCAATCCCTGGTACAACAAACAAACAAACAAAACCTCAAGAAAAAAAAAAAACCAAAAAAACCTTTCACAGAAAATTAAGATTATCTGAGCTATAATTTTACTGTTTTGACACTTTAATACGTATATAGTTTTCCTCAATTAAGTTGTTTTCTTTCACAACCTGTGGTGAGGTGGTTGCAATATTAAAAACCAAAGGCATGTCCTAACTCCGGCAATAATTTTTCTAAACTAATCTGACATGAGTAGAAAAGTGATTAGAAAAGAGACAGCTCCCAATGGAAGATGGATAAGCTATTCCCAGAAACCACCATTACTACTGAAAAAACTAATTGCTTTCCTCTTGTTTTTGGATATTTCCTCTAGTTCAAGAAGAAGATGTGTAGAAACTTCACTTTGCTGCTGCTTATAATGTTTCTTCCTTGAAACTCCAGAGAGCCTTGAGTCTCCAAAGTAAGTCTTTGAGATAATAGACTATATGTGCTTAAGAGAGAAAAAGTGAGTGTATCTGGGTCTGCAGATAATTAGATCAGTAACTCATTTGTTCATTTAATAGATATTGTAGAGTTCCTACTATATGGCCGGCACTGTACTATACAAAAAAAAAAAAAAATTAAGACAGGGTTGCTATCTTAGACAAGCTTCATATTCATTCTGTATTTTTGGTTTGTTGACACTGTGGCTTGAACCCAAGAAATGCTTTACTACTGAGTTACTTCTCCCAGCTCTTTTTGTTTTTTATTTTGAGACAGGGTCTCACTAAGTTGCTTAGGGCCTCACTAAATGCTGAGATTGGCTTTGAACTTGCTATCCTCCTGCTTCAGCCTCCTGAGTCGCTGGGGATTATGACTATGCCCCACTACTCCTGGCTACATATTAATTCTAATATGACTTAGACAATAATAGAAAAATTACTATGGAAGTCCCAAGAGCAAAAATACCTGTAAATATCACTCTGATGCCATTTCATGGCTATGATAAAATTTGTTTTAAGCTAGCCTTACTGAAACTTACATTGTTTTTGTTCTTTTACACTAGTAATTTATTAAGGCTATGGCAAATAAATCATATATTTTTAAATTCTATGAAGTTCAATATAATGTACAAAAATACATCACAGATATCTGGGTGGAAGATTAAAAGCAAGAGTCTCAGTGCTCTTCAAGTGACTGTTCTTCAAGGTGTGGCATTGTGGAAAGAAGATTGGCTTTGATCTAAATCCAAGTTCTTACAGTTAGGAGTTGAATTAGCAGAAATAAGTCACAGAGTTTTCCTCAGTCTTGGTGTCCTTATCTGTAAAACAGAGCTAAAAATAATATTGGCCTCATGTTGTTATGAGGGTCAGTTGAACTAATATATGTGAAAGTACTCTGTACAATGTAACAATGAATTCTACTATTGTGTATAATTGTAATGCACTAATTTAAAGAAAGAAATAACTGTGTAAAATTTGAAATCCAATAAAAAATTGCTTTTTTTAGAGTGACTATACAACAATTCATGAGCATAGAAATAATACTTCGCTATATTCTTAGCACCAATCTTTTAGATGAAAAATAATTTGTCAGAATCCCTAACTGCAAATGACTGTAATGCTGAGTATTCATGGTTAGTATTGCTGTAGGACTAGTTAACAGTTTGAAGTAAGAATAACTAGATTTTGCTGGGTGCAGTGGTGCACATCTGTAATTTCAGTGGCTCAGGAGGCTGAGGCAGGAGGGCCCCAAGTTCAAAGCCAGCCTCAGCAATTTAGCAAGACCCCATCTCAAAATTAAAAAATAAAAATGGGTTGGGGATGGGGTTCGGTGATTAAGAGCCCCTGGTGTTGTGGTTTGGATATGATGTGTCACCCAAAATCTAATGTATGAGATAATGCAAGAACATTCAGAGGTGAAATAATTGGATTATGAGAGCCTTAATTCAATCAGTGAATTAATCCCCTGACAGGATTAACTGAGCAGTACCTGGGGGTCAGTAGAGTGTAGTGGAGAAGGTAGGCATTGAGGGAATGTCTTTGGGATGTATATTTTATATCTGGTGAGTGGAACTTTTCTCTCTGCCACCTGATCACCATGTGAGCCACTTTCCTCTGTCATACTCTTCTACCATGATGTTCTGCCTCACCTGGAGCCCCAAGGAATGGAGTCTGCTGTCCATGGACTGAGACCTCTGAAACTGTGAGTCCCCAAATAAACTTTTCCTCCTCTACACTTGTTCTGGTCGGGTCTTTTAATTACAGCAGCAGAAAAGCTGACTAAAATATCTTGGTTCAATCCCTCCTTACCTGCCCCCACAAAAAAAGAATTACTAGATTTCATGAAAAGATATCTGTTTCTCTTTATGAGGAGATTACCAACTGCATAAAATTCATAAAAAATTGGATAAATAAGCCAAACAGAAAAACTGAAGGAGAATCACCTCTATGATGACATGAAAAATAATAAAACTTATGTCCTGAAAGGAAAGCAATTTTATTGGTTGAGATGTTCTGGGTTGCAAATATCAGAAGAGTCAAAAGGATATTTATTGTTCATTTAACAGGAGTTCAGCCAAAGGCAATTCCAGAGCTTGTTGAGTGTCCCAGCAATGTCAGGACTCTGGGTCAGCATCTTTGATGTTACCTTCATCTTCCATCTTCCATGTTTGTTGGCTCACAGGCAATAATCACATTATGTATGTTTCAGCTTCAGACATGCAGTGCTGACGTCAATAGCACAGAACAGAAGAAGCACCCTAAGAAAATCTCCTTAGAAATCTTCTCAGAATGTAAATTATTATCCAGAAAGACCCTAGAAATTCCCTCTCACATGGGATTGGCCCCAGCCAGGTCACATGGCCACAACTCACTGCAAAGAAACCTGGGAAAATAAATATCTAGCCAAAGGGGTTATGGCTGTACTTTAAGGGCCTTGAGTTCATCATGATTCATTTCCTGGAGTACATTGTGAAAAACAAAATCAAAGCTTTAATAATGAGGATAAAGGCAAATGGAGAAAAACTTTAGGATAACTGACTAATGGTGTCCTGAGGGTTTTCTTGTTTTTTTGGTTTTTTTTTGCATAGTATAAAAATAGTGGGCTATACCCAATATTTATATTATAACAATATAAATATTGTTCTTGTTCTTTAGAAGAGAAATTCTAAAAGCTATAGCTTGAATTAGAAGGTTCTAATTAAAAAACAATTGAGCAAAAAGTAAATATTATATATGATAGCAAAACATGTCTGACCAAAGCCAACTGCCTTTATCCCCTTTATCACACAGTGATTGCTTTTTCTTTTGTGAGGTACTGATCCTCTGAAATGGTTATTTTAATGTTTTAGCCAACAAGATTTATCCATCCAAATATAAGTTCTGTGATTAATTACAAGATATATAACTCTTGTCAACCTATTGATTTTTTCTCTTTAGCCTTTTTAAAATTTTGTTCCTACCTTGGGCTGGGCTTTGAAAATACAAACAGAAATAGCCAACTCCTCTCTGCTAATTCAAATGAGGGCTGTTGTAATTTACCCTCTGTTCATGTTCTATATCATTGATTGTTGTCTTTATATCACTCCATCACTCCCTACTTTATTAAAGCTAGATCTAAGTCATGACAATGTGCTTTGAATCTATCTGTAATGTATTAAATATTATACATAACATATATATTATATAACAGATATTATAAATAATATATATAATCTATATTGCATAATATGTATTATAGAGTGCATATTATATAAATAAATGTATATATAATCTCTTCAACGTTACTGGATCAAGCTAGAGACACATCATCTCATGATTTCCATAAATATTCTCTGAAAAGGAACTTCTGTTTCAGAAGGAACATTAGCTGAGGAAGAGCCTAAGAAGGCTATGACAATGTGTATTAATTTCAGATTTTGGATTCCTAATAAATTTTAAAAAGTGACCAGTTCTAGGTTTACCTCTTTTTGCACTTAAAATGGAAAACATTACTTTTTCCTTCCTTACGATCTTCATAAATCACTATAGTATTTTTGTCAAATAGCTATCAGATAAAATTATTTCACTGGCAAAAGAAACAAAACATATATTCAAAAGAATAAATTCATACAATTACAACTTCTTTCCCTCTCTCCTCCCATTCAGCTTATATCATCTCTCAGTCTGGTTTTCACATGTTAGTAAGTAATGGAATAATACACAGGAAATGAATAGCCCCTCCTCTACCCTGTAAATCAGAAAAGTCATTTATAGGAGCTGAGTGAATGGAGGGAGAGGTATATAGCAAGGGAATTGAACCTTAATGGCCCCTCAAGAGCTATAACCGTCTATCTATCTCTCTGCTAACCTCTCTCTCTCCTTCCATCCCCTGCATCTTTCTCAATATCTCTCCATCCTACACCTCTCTTTCTCCTCCCTTCTTCCCTCTCTCTCTCTCTCCCCTCTCCCCCCATCCAAATCTCTCAGTCCTGGGAACCTATTGCCTCACTTAGAAGTGGTCTGTGTGTTTTAAACATCAAATGAAAAATTCTCCCAAGAACTAAGTCACTCCTTGTAGTAATTTTTAAAGATAATGGATAGCTTGGTGATTCGTCCTCCTTGGAAAACATTAATTGCATGATTCAACTCTATACTATCCATGAAAGAAGCCAAGGTCATGGAAATATCAAGATGAGAAAATACAAAGGTCACCAAACATTGAATATATTTTTTACTTAATTAAATATGGACACCATGGTAAATTGGGAGTTTTTAAAACTTTGAGCAAAGATAATGGATAGCTTTATCTGATTCTAAAGCAAGAGATATAAGTAGTTACTCTCTGTCTACTTTGCTAATCTCTACTACCATCTTTCCTTCTTTCAGTTGCAAGCTAGGAATCAATCCTATCACTTCTCAAGACACCAGTGGATCATTTAAATCATAGAAAGCTTTGTTATACATTGAAAACACCTGGGGAGCCTCAGAACATTCTGATACCTGAGTATCTCCCCCAAATTATGATGTCTGAAGTAAACTTTGATCATTGAGATTTGGAAAAAAAAAATCCCAAAAGATTACAATATGCAACTAAAATCTAGAATCATTGATCCAGTCTCAACATTTTCTAGTCTCTACCAAGCTGAAGCCATAAATATATGCCTTTTGGATGCTATTTCAAGGGACAGAGAAGTAATTCATTATTTTGCCTTTAACACTAGCTTTTAGAGACTCTATGGGACCCACACAAACAAAGACTTATAGTTACCAACTGTATTTGTCAGGGTTCTTCAGAGAAACAAAAGTGATAGGAGATATTCATTTGTTTTATTTATATAATATTTACATATATAATATACATATAATACATACACACACACTCACACACTTATATAATCCCAGTTTAAAACCCAGCAGACTTGAGACCCAAGAAAAGCTGATTTTTTAGTTCAAATCCCAAGGCAATAAAAGATCAGCTTAGCAGTCAGACCAGCAGAATTCCTGCTCATTCATATCAGAGTCAATCTTTTTATTCTATTCAGGTCTTCAACTTATTGAACGAGAGTCACCTATATTAGGGGGAAAACCAGCTCTACTGATTCATATATTAATCTCATTCAAAAACACCCTCACTAACATACCCATACAATGTTTAGCCAAATATCTGGGTACCTGTAGCCCAGTCAAGTTAACATATAAAATTAATCATCACACCAACATAGTACCTAAATAAGGCAGGCGATTAACTGCTTAAATGGGGGGAATTAAAAGTAATTTAATCAATAGACAATCCTTAGATGTTTAAAAATCTTCAGCACATAATAGAGGTAATTATGGAATTTTTGACTTGTTCTAGTTATAGTTAAATCCTGCATTTCATGTTGAAGAATTTTCCTGAGGACAAATGAAGAAAATTTCTATTTGTAATCAACTACTGAGGCCTCCGAAACTCCTTAAAAGAAGCTAAAAAGGAAAGAAAAGAATAAATAGAAGACCTTAGATTATAATTATAAGACTTATGGATTTTTCTTCCCAGGGCTTGAATTGTCAGTGTCTGAAAGTCAATAAGCGTTTTTTGAATGAATGAATAAATAAAAGTAAAAAGTGAGACCAAAACAGGGACTTCTTCAGACAATTTTTTAATGTAAGGACATATAAGAATAGGCAAGAAGGGTGGAAGAAGATCAAAGAGAACCTCAAGTGATACAATAGGAACAAGTTTTGTTAGTGTGCAAGATTGTCTTCCTCCTTGCTCTGAGGTGAGTGCTTTGTCTATTTGATCTGCATGTTTTGAACTTGGGAGAACTAAGAGAATGGACAGAGAGAAAGAAATCCTGACAAACAGAAAGGAGTGAAGGAGAAGAAAAGTTAGGTTGGCCCATACAATAAAGAGAGTGTGAATGGACAGGACATTTCATGGGCTCTGATGGAGTGTATTTTAGCATTTGGTGAGTACAAGGTTTTAGAATAACTGTGGGGCACAAGATAATTAGAGAGGAAGGGAAAATAGGTCTAGAGATATTTTTCTATGAATTAAGGACTAATTTTCCCTCTCAAATGTATGAAAGATGATATGTCATGAGATTTGTAATGTTTTGAACAACCAATTAAAAAAAAAGGATTAATTTTCCTTAGGAAGATTTAGATTAAAAAGAGATTAAAGCTGGGTATGGTGGTGCATGATGGTAATCCCAGCAACTCTGGAGGCTGAGGCAAGAATTGGAAGTTCAAGATCAGCCTCTGCAACTTAGTGAGGTCCTAAGCAACTTTAGTGAGACCCTGTCTAAAATAAATAAATAAATAAATAGACTGGAGATGTGGCTCAGTGGTTAAGCACCACTGAGTTAAAACTTCAGTAGAGAGAGATTATTATTATTATCATCATCATCATCATCATCATCATCATCATCATCATCATTTTATCATCAGGTCTATGTATCTTTAAATATAAATTAGTTCAAAGGTGAGCCACACGAAGCTCCAGGACTTAATTCAAATTACCCATTTTAAGTCCTGGGTGTTCTCTATAGCACTCTCTCCCTGTAGATAATGTGATCTTTTAATGGTACCACATGATTATAGCTTATTTTCCTTGTTAGAGAATGGATTATTCTTAGTATTTGCTCTTAATTTAGAAGTGGAGATTATAAAGAAGTTGGACTTTTTTGAAAGCTAAATAACACATCTTTTCTCATTGGTGGTCTACTTAGTTTAAAAATGAGATTAAAATTAAATAAGAATCATTTACTCTTTTAAATGGAGCTAGAAATCGGAGGAGGGGTGTGAAATTTGAGTGTGCACTAGGGCCTTTTATATAAATTATATTCATTTTATTCTCAAAACAGTCATAGGGGATAGGTATTATTTCTTTCATTTTACCCAAGAACACATAGCTACAAACCCAGTAGAAGTGGGTTCACACTACACCTGCATAACAGGAGCTTTATTATCTCATCAGGTTTTTAAAATTCCATGTAAGAAATCATTGGTGATTTATTGGACAGTCAAACCTTAGGCATTTTCTGCTTTCTCTTATAAGATGACAAGTGAATGGAAGGATATTTGTAAAAGCCTTGTGGAGCATATAACTTCTTTCCCCTTCAACAAAATATCAAGTAAACGGCTATTTTTTTTCAAGCAAACTGCTCCACCTCTTTTATTGTCATCTGTTTTGGAAGCAAGGCTAATTGCTTGATAGGTTCACATTTTCTACAGTACCTCAACCAATCAGCACCTTGCACACAGAAGGTGTTTAACTTTTAAATAAATGTTTGATAGCTGTTGGTTGAATCGCATAAATTCTTAACTCTATAACTGAGTAGTGCAATGTGGCAGAGTTTAGAAAATATTTTTAGGAGTTAGAAGGTACATAGATTTGGAATGAAAATATTCTACTCTAATGATGAAATCTTGTGCTATCTTACTTCATTCCACTCAGGACCAGAGGCTTTGCTTTGTCCCATGTATTCATGCTGTGTACACTACCTGCTTGTTAGCCACTTCATAGCTATCTTGATTGTCAGCTCTACTACTGCAGTTTTTCAGTACTTGTGCTCAGATAACCCTTATTTTATGTAATAATGATCCCAAAACACAAGATTAGTGATGGCAGCAATCTGATTATGCCAAAGAAGAGCTACAAAGTGCCTCCTTTTAGTTCAGGACTATCTGTAATTTCAGCATCCATTGGTGGTTTTGGAAGGTATCCTCCATGGGTAAAGGAGGATTACTATATAGAAAATTCTAAAGTGTACACACACACATCCCAAGGTTTCAGGGGAAAAGATTAATATTAAAAAAATTGGAAGTCATATTTCTATATACTAGCAATGACCAAACTAAGAATAAAACAATAGCACAAAGGAATGGAACTGTTGATTCAAAGATTAATATCAGCCAGAAGAAAGTCTTTAGTGGCACACTCCAAATCTCATTCCTTAGTCTTTGGCTAAGTACTTTCAGTCAAAAATTTGAAAAAAAAAATGCCTTTCAAATAAATAACTGTAAGATATCAACATAAAGATATCAGATTAACAGATTAAACAAGCTGGAAGAAATGCATCAAGTGAATATTCGGAGTGAAATTCAGCTACTCTATGACTATGTAAGTGAGAAAAGAGAAAAGAATTTCACCTTCATTTGAAACTAAAGTGAGAATTGACATTCACAAAGTAGATTTATGTAGGTTGAACTTAATGCCAAAAGTCAATAGTCCTTCATCGGAAAGTTCTCTAAGAAATGTTTTTTATTCTATGAAGAGTCATGCAAAAATTATGAGCCAGGTGCTGAACTAGGCTTGTGATAGAAAAACATCCTTGTTTTGGTTCTTGACCTTGAGGTTGTCACTGTCTAGTGATAGTCTAATAAGACATACTGAGTCAGGGTCCCAGGAGGAAACATAGACAAACTCAAAAATATAATTTGAAAATAATTTAAAAATCAAAACATTTACAAATGAAAGGGTAGAGTGAAAGAACCACATAGTGTGCTGAGGCACCCAGAGACTAGCAATATCAAGGTGCCCTGCCCCACCCTGGAAAGCCCTAAAACCATTTACATAGAGGAAAGCTGAGCCCTGAATTGTGACCTGGCCAAGAGGAAGTTAGAAAACAACTTGACATCTATTTTTCCTTACCTTCCAATCTCCTGACTTCTATTGGCCAAATCTAACTGAAAGTCAGAGCTCTGGGCGGTCTCGTCTGTGGATATCAGCCTCTTGGGCTGCAGAACAGAATAGAGAAAGGCAGAACATGGGTTTGGAGACCCTAATAGAGAATATATTGCATACATAGGTAAAACAGCTAACTTCAACGAAGGATTAACAGTGTCATATTTGAGATGAGTCTTGGATGTTGAACGAAGGATTGACAGGTTGCAATATCGATGCTGGAGGGCACAGCATGTACAGACAGGGTCATAAAAGGGAGTGCCCTGCTTGAAAAGAGGCAGGGAGTTCCATGTATGTAGAGTTGAGTGTGGAGGGTGGTGGTTTTGGAAGGAGCTGTAAAACAAAGTCGGAAAAACATGTTTATTGGGCAGGTCACTTTATGAAGTGACTATACCAGCAAGTTTCTATGTTTGACTGCTGCGACACATCCAAAATTATATAGTAAAAGTTATTCCCATCTAAGTTACTAACTGAGCTTATGGGCATCTCTGTTGTGAGAAGTTAGCAGAAGCCTAATTTCCTTTTATCTGATGGCTTTGCCCTGGTCCATTTGGTTCAGACCAACTCACCACTTTGTCCACATTTTAGTCAACAAAATGGCACTCTTTTCTTTCATGGAAGAAATTAAACATATCTCTTTTGCTGCCATCCTACTGGCCAGAATTTTGTCACAAGGTTACACCTTTTCTCAAGGGAGGTGGGGAGGTATAGCCTCTAATCTAAGTAGCTCTGTGCCCTGATAAAACTTGGGACCTATATTATTGTGAAGAAGAAGGAAAAGTACTAAAGAAAAGTCAGCATTCTCTGTCACCAACTTATTGTCTTTTCAAGGTGAGGACCTGGAGGTCTTGAAAAGAATGGGTTCAGCCAGTCGAAGGGAATGGTAGAGGAGAAGAGGAAGAACTCTGGTCACAGGGTGATTCTCCTGGAGAATCACTTAAGTGAATCAAGTAATGATAGATGAGATTCCCGGACTGAAGGATATCAGGGTCTGCAGGATACATATCTCACATGTTGAATCCACTGATACTTCCCTAAGGCTGTTGTCACATGATCCTGCCCTATGATGCTATTGCTTTTATCTCCCATGTATGTAATAATTAGAATAAAATGGGGCTGTTCATCAGGGTCATATTCTAATCCCTGGATGAGCTTAGAAAGAAATGTGGTTTTTTTTACAGCATGGAATTGCAAAACTTAGTGCTGGCTGAGGGATTTACACCTTTCTTTCAAACACAGGCCGCTGCTGGTGGGCTAGAGCACTCAGGGTGTTGATTGCTAGTGTGATTTATGGCAGACTCTGTGAATTCAGCTACATTCCATGACCTTTCTTCCACTGTGTCCTCTACCTTGATAAAATCGCTCCATTCTATGTCAAGTCTTTTTAATCCTTTTTCGGAATCGAGTATGAAACAATTTCCAATGCATTCAACTCTAACTTTCTCTGCTCATTGTTTATTCCCCGAAGACTGAATAATACATTTAGAAGTTTAAAAATTGCAAACTGCTGCTTTGTACACAGTGCATTTAACTTTTTGTACAGATTTTCAGTCTGGCCTCAGATGAACTTTTTTTCCTTTTTACACATAAAATTCAGATCTCTAAAGTTAATTATTTAGGTCTTCAAATAATTATTGATGTTCTCCAAATCATGTGAAGTCATCTAATTGGGCACATGAGGAGATAGTTGTAAATATAAGAATGGTAATGAAACAGTTATGCATGAAATTAGTATTTCAAAAAAGGAGAGTATCTTAGGAAAGTACCTGGGACTTTGACCTATGGTGGTCCATTTGTCTGAGTATCCATCTGTCCATCATTCACTTATTATTCTGTTAGAAAATTTTGCAAAGTGTCAATCTCTATAAAACTCACTAGGGTTAAAATATTGCTATAAGATATTTTATATGTCAAAACTAGAGAAGTCTCAGTTTTGAGTCATGGCTGGGAATAAAGACTGTGTCTTGACTACTATGCAAAGTTTTAGATATATAATCTCATTTAATAATTGGGTCTAAGGAGAGCAAAAACTAGTATTTTAGTAGAAGATGACAAATACAAAAATAATTGTAACCCTGTGGCATCAGTGCCATAATAAAAGTAGGACCCCAGAAAATAGACAAGCTAGCTGTATCTAGCATCAGGGAGTAAAGCTTCCAGAGGAGTTCCAGTTTCAGCTGGGTTCTGATGGATGACCAGGAGTTGCCCAGTAGAAAAGCAGGAAGAGCAGTATAAGGAACACTGTGTACAACAGGGTGGAGTTGTGAGGAGCAGGGCAGGTTTGGGCAACACCAGGTGGTTCAGTGTGGGTAGCTTCTAAGGCAAGTGGAATAAATGCTCAGAGGGAAGATGAGAGAGGTAGGTTGTTGCTGAGGGCCATTACCAAGTAGGATTGACGCATCGAAATATCCTTGCCAAGCGTACCCCATGCTGCTTAGAGGACATTCGATGGGACATTGCATGCATGCTTTAATAAGGTGACCTTGCTCAAGGACCAAGGCAGATCCGGGTTTAGAGCTGATCAGGTTTGAGGAAGTAACCGGCTCCTTGAGTTTAAGGCGTTGCCAGTTTAAGATAATGGGTTTTAGGGAAGTTGGAAGTTGAAGATTATTGCTGGGATTAGGGTGTTCCTGCTGCTTGTTCCCATTGAGTTCTCGTGAGATTAAAATTGGATTTGGAGAGAGCCTCGTGGAGTAGGTGGATTGTGCGGGAGACGGAAGAACGCGTTTTGCCCCTGGACCTGTGTGGAGGCTGGTGTGAGAGCTGGAATAAAGAATTGCTGTTTGAACCTACAAAGCTGTGAGTGCCTCGTGATTCTGGTGCCAAGCCGAGACATTGGCTTTGGCAGGTTGTGATTCTGTATGCCAAACTAAAGCACCTGAGTTTTTGTCTGTAGTTAATGGGGAGTTATTGAAAGTTTGTATGCATGGGAGTAACATGATCATATCATTTGTGTTTTGAAAAGATGATTGAAGGAAATCAGGAAAGGGGTCAAAAGCTAAATTCACTAATTGTTTTCTAGAAGCTATTTGCTGAGTACATAGTATATGCTGGGCATCTTCTAGGGGTTAGAGACATTACATTGAACAAGACTGTCACAAATTCTTGTCCTCAGGTGAGTTCATGTTGGGGAGGGAGACAGGTTATAAAATATACACATATATAATCATTCAGGTAGTGGTAAGTGCTTTGGAGAAAATAAAACAGGGAAGGAAGATAGAGACAGTCTTTAAAAATTGGGTGACCACTTCTCCCTACAGAATATAATCTCCCACTGAGAAGGAAGGGAACAGTTGAGCAAAGGCCTGAAAGAGATGAGAGAGCAAGCCGAGGGCATATCTGTGGGAAGAGAATTTTAGGCAGAAGAAATTGCAAGTACAAAACCCTCAGTGTGTTATGAGAACTCTGCAAACCCCAAGATGACAAAAGAGAGGGATTTAAGACACATTCCCATCTTTATATGAAGGGGCACTGAGCCAAAGGAATGTTGGTCACCTTTTATGTATCATTCAGAACATGGAGTCACTTGTTTAAAAGTATTTGAGTCTGACAGGCTAGAACAGATCTCCCTTTTATAGGTCATTATCAGGCCACAGTTTTAGAGAGAGGTAACTAAGTTATTTTCAGCTATCGCCCAAGACCAGCAATTTTGCATTTAAGCAGTGAAGGCCAGTTATTATTGTGAAGCTGACAGAATGTAGTTGTCTCCTTTGTAGTTTTAAACCCTTCATCTCATTTTCAGGAGCTCAACATCTGCACTTGATGACCACATTTAAAGGAAATTGTCCCCAATCTAAAAGTCACACTGGCTGAGATAGACCATGTGAAAACCCTTCCACAAATCAGCAAGGTGAGCAGAACTGGGAAGCGTCTGCAGATCATGGTCTAGCTGACTGTGTTGCACACAGGAGAGATAAAAATGAACCAGAATCTGGAATGAGATCATTAGTGTATGCCAGCCTGGTACTGTAGTCAGACCACACACATATTTAATGCACCAAGCCCACCTTGAAATGCCCCTCAGCCCCAAGAGAACAAAGCACTGGAAAAAATAAGGGGGAGGGGAGGAAGTTGAATGATCCATATTGCTGTCAATGTCACAATCCATCCTGAACAGCAGGCTAAAGTTAATAGAGAAAGTTCTTTAGTGCTTGTTCAGCTGCCTGCCACCCAACTGTGTGGCAGGAAAGCAAGGAGGAAATAGATATATCATTAGAGACTGTATCAATAATAAATTATAGAAATGCCCTATATATAAGGACCACTTCTCTATATTTATATGAAGTATCAATATTTAGGATTGATACCAGAGGGAAAAAAGAAAAGTAGCACAGTCTTAAATCATTCGTTTTTTTAAAAGACTACAAATACTTAAATAACTAATTAAATTAACATGAGTAAAAAGTATGAAAGACAAGGATTTTAAAAGTGTCAAAAATAGAAGTAATATTTTTCCTAGTGTTCAACAAATAAAAACTGGCATAAACAATCTATTTATGGCATGCAAAAAGGAACATCTCTGGAAGTCAAATATTCTATCTAAATTCTAAGCATTATGTTTCAGCTCAGAGAATTTCATGGTTTTAGAGTAGAATATTTTCATTCTACGTACCTTGTAGCTCCTAAAAATATTTTCTAAACTCTTTCTGCATTGCAATCCTCAGTTATAAAGTCAGGAATTTATACAATTCAACTAACAACTATCAAACATCAATTTAAAGGTTAAACACCTTCTGTGTGCAAGGTGCAGACTGGGCAAGGTACTGTAAGAAATGCAAATTGAGTAAACCTTAGGGCCTGCCTGCCCCCCACCCCACCAGCAGAAGGAGATAAGTGAAAACAAATAAACAAATGATAGCATAAAAAGTAAGAATATCCTCTGAGCCTGAGGAGTTCCAATGTGAGAGAAATGACATGGTTAGAGAAGTCAAGGTAGGCTTCAAGGAAGAGCAACGTTTGACCTGGGACCTTGATGGACAGGTAGGATTTGAATAAGCCAAAATGAGGTTGGATTTTTTTGGGGTAAGGAAGGCAGTTGAGGAGGAGTTGGGGTTTATTTAAGAAGAGAGACTCCCATGTTGTGGAGCATAGTGGTGTATATGTTGGGAGTCATGGAACTAAAGCTGGGACAGTGGACTGAAATCAAGGGGTCTTTGGGTTCTCATGATGGCCTGAGGAGCCCAGGCAGATTCAGCTGGAAGTGGGGCTACACTGAAGTCAATGTGACGTGATGTGACATGACATTGCTCTGTTTATGCTCTATTGCCCAAGCTTTTGTACTCAGTTGCCTTTGCCAGCTATAAAAGTGAGGCTGGATCTCCAGTCCCTGGGGAGAGACTGGTTCTGAACTACAGATTTACTTGGAGGACAAGAGCACTATAGGGGTCATTTGAGTGTAACTTCTCCTGTCCTTACTCCACACACAAGGGGACAGTCAAGTTGCTAAGTGCGGCCTCTATATCAAGGCTATTTAGGTGTCATTTGAGCTTCTGAATATTTTTTAGAAGTGAAAAAAAATTATCCTCAAATATTTGTTAAGTGTCTATTAGATGAACAGCAGCAGTTTTGCTCTGCAGTAGATGTTTGGTCAAGTAGAAATCCCAGCCAGAAGCCAAATAAAAGATGAAACTTAGCTGGGCAATGGTGGTGAATGACTATAGTACTAACTATTCTGGAGGGTGACAGGAGGATCACAAGTTTGAGGCCAGCCTCAGCAATTTAGCAAGATACTACTCAGGAAAAGAAGAAGAAGAAAAAAAAAAAAAAAAAGGAGCTAGGAATGGTGTAGCTCAGTGGTGGGGTGCTTGGAAATCCCCAGTACTTGGAGGGGGAGGAGGAGCTGGAATTCATACCTGAATAAGAAGGGGATAAGGATGTACACCTAGGAGACAGGCCACAGAATCCTTGCCTTTGTAACACCTTACTATTATAGACTACCTTCTCAGCTAATTTTCAGAGATAATCAAAAGAAGTGATAGACATTCCTGAAACACAGAAATTCAGTAGAAACTTTAACCTACAAATAATACATACATCATAACATACAGTATAGGTAAACAATGAAGTCCCAAAATGCTTTCTGCTGCCCTTTGGTAATGTTCAGCACACATAAACTTCATTTAGGCACCATTTTGCCAGGGGTCTGCATGCACCATGTTTCTATTTTGAAAACCAGAAATTTGTCAGCAGTGGTTACATGGGTCCCTACAGTCCCAATGCAGCTAGCTCTCTCTCTCTCTCTCTCTCTCTCTCTCTCTCTCTCTCTCTCTCTCTCTCTCTCTCTCTCTCTCTCCCTAAAATGGTTCTTTTAACTTGAGACTTTTCAGAGACCCAGAAACCTTAATTAATAATGACTGAAACTCTTTGTCAAATTAAAACTTTGCAGTAGAAATCCTTTTTTGACAAGACAAATACAGCAATAGATCATCTAATAAAAAATTTTATTAAATCCAAAAGTTCTAAAAACCACAAATACTGTTACACATGCATAGTCATTTGACAATATTTTTGTGTATCTTCCCTCTTCAGTATAGATCTGTAAGTTGGAGTTTTTCTTGCGTAAATCACATCCATAATGCATCAATTCCAGTCTTAATTTCTCTAAAGTGAAGAAGAAATTTTTGAGGCAGTCTGAATTTAGACCCTGATGAGCCTTATATCACTCTTATTTCAGTCTTTTAAACTTTTTTAGCTTACACCTATGGTAATAGTAACATTTTTTTTTTTAATTGAGAATTTCCAAAGCAACCCTTAGTTTCAGAATAACAACTACACTATTTGAAAACTCTCCTGGTTTGGTGACTTTTCATAATATTTAATTAAAATATGCTTAATTAAATTAATTAAAACAATACAATTACAAGTCTAATTAACTCAGACAGGCTTAGGAACAAATACAATTGACTCTTGGTTAGTAAACAACAGCAGAAATGGGAACGGAAATCTTTGGGTATATTGTGAGTTACTGCCCTCAAGTGCTCAGGCTGTTATGTCTATCAGAAAATTTTATTCTCAAAGGGGATAGAGTACATCTGTGAGTCTGGCAAGTTAGTTAAGTGGCAGCTTCTATTGTATAGTTAGCTAAGCAGTGAGTTTGTGTGTGTGTGTTTCACTACTTAGAATGTGCTGTGTGATTCAGGATTAATATCATTAAAGGACTGGCTAAACACACATAGACATACACACATCTAAAAGCAAAAATCTCTTTCTCAGGTGTAAGTAAAGGAAATGTTGGTTTCTGGCCTTGTTGGGAGCTTTCTCCTCTGTTAATATTCTTGAGTACTCTACTGAATGCCCATTTATGCTGCAATATGTATGTATCAGGACTTTTACATTCATCACAGAATTATAAAATATTGCAATAAAATATAGTTAGTGCTTACTTTACAGGCTTTTCTAAGAATTTATGAAACAGTGCATGTAGAGTGTTCAGCACAGAGCTGATGATGAGCTCTGAACTTCATTCATTATGCTTTTGAATATAATTGTCCAAAGTTTTGACTTTGAATACAGACATCAAAACGGTAACAACTTAAAGGAGGTTCTTCTGGCTCCATTAAGAGCAATGCAAGAACAAGAATGAGCAATGACAGAAACGGAATTTATAAAATTATCTATGAATTCATATAGATAGGAAATAATTTAAAGGGAATAAGAGGAGGGAAAACTTCTTTACAGGAAAATCCTAACTAATAAATGTAGAAAGAATAACAGAAATAGTAAATTCTCATTTTGAAACTACCATAGTGATTGCTTATTCTGTAAAATATTATTAATGGAAATAGCCAGATGTGGCGACAAATGGCTGCAATTCCAGCTGCTCAGGAGGCTGAGGCAGGAAAATCATGTTTGCAGCCAGCTTTGGCACATTAGCAAGAAACTGTCTCAAAAAAAGTAAAAAGAGCTGGAGATGTAGCTCAGTGGTAGAGAGCCCTTAGGTTTAATTCTCAGTTCTTGCCCTCACACAAAAATTATCAATGAATGATAAAACCTTTAGATGAAATTTCACCCCATAGAATTCCCATTTGTTACAAAGGAAAATGTATCTTTAATAATAGAAAAATATGATGAATACCACCTTCACCAGAGACTACACTTAGCACCACCACCAAGGTGCAAACTGACATAAAGAGACTCCTAATTTGATGTACTCAATGTAATCTAACGTCATCAATGTCTCCTCACCAAATCCCAGTTTAACCTGAATTTAATTGTGAGAAAACATTCTGCAAATTGAGAAACATTCTACAAAACAGAACAGCATCGCCACCAATAAAATACGTGTAACAATGTTGCAAATAGAGAAAAAAAGGTAGGCTAAGGAAATTAAGGGGACAATTGGGTAAAATAGAATATGATCTGTATAATAAAGTATGTTACAGTAGTATATGTTATCATATCCATGTTAGATTGCCAGTCTTCATGGTTTTGTAAGAGAATGTCCTTATCATTAGGGGGAAAGCATCAGCAAAATAATGTACGTGTTTGTGTGTGTGTGTGTTTATAAAAGCATGCTTGCACACACACACACACACACACACCATAAATAAGCATACAAACATATATTTACAGAGAAATAAAAATCAAATGTGACAAAATGTTAACAATTAGAGAATCTAAAGGACAGGTTGTAGCTCAGTGGCAGAACACTTGCCTAACATGCATGAGGCTCTGGGTTCTATCTCCAGCATGGTAAAAAACAAAACAAAACAAAAATCAAAACAAAAACAATCAGGGAATCTAGACATATAGGTGTTCATTGTACTATTCTTGGAGCTTTTCTGTAGGCTTGTAATTTTCAAAAATAAAAGCTAAGGGAAATAAAGGCATATATATAGCTGTAAATGCTGCTCTTCCTAAGTTGTGATTACACAGATCTGTGCAATGTTGGCTCTCAAGCACAGAATCTGCAAAATTGTCCTCTGCCTATCATCCAGAAATAGGTTTGCTTTGTGATGTGCAGTCTCTCCCATAGCTACTACTCATAGAATAACTTGCAAAATCAAGGATTCCCTCTTGCAGAATAAAGCAGAAGCAAGCCTGACATCTTTAAATAGATTAAATGCAGATTTTAATGAAACATGGTAATGGCAGAAGATGTAGTGAAGATCTGGCCTTCTGACAGAGTCTCAGGGGTGCTTGCCAGAATCCCACTAGCTGCATGGAATATTAAGCTAGTCACAATGGTCTCCTCTGCAATATTTCAACCTTTGTTGCAAAGATTAAGGAAAATAAACAGGTCAAAAAGCTGACATGAGAATTACCAAAAATAAAGGAAGATGGTAATCATAAAATACATGTCACCATGGGCCAATCAGTACTCAAAAGTTCAGGAGAAGCTGTCTGACAAAACAGACCAGAAGGACAAATTGAGAAAGAGCTTGCTCAACTGGAGACTGCAGTGAGCAAGAACAGGAAGGTTAACCCTGTGTCCCAAGATCAGAATAACAAGGTGTAAGTACAATGTGATGTTGCCCCTGTGGACATGTGGTCTCCATTAGAAAAAGCACTCATCTTGTCATCAAGATCCAAATATAAGAAAGGGAGTCCTTATGTTCAGGACTCAGGCAAAGTCAGAGATCAGAAAGCTCATGGTGCTCACAGAGATGTGACAGAATGGTGGAAGCTGAATTCCTGCCTTGGTGTTAATTAAGACATGTCCAACTCAAAAAGAATAATTGAGTTGCTGTCTTAGAGCTTGATAAGATTCAGATTTAGTAATTCTCTTCTTTACCAAACCTAGGGCATAAACTTCCTTCAGTGGTAGTAAAAACGAAAAGATGCAGATAGCAAATCATATTTAAAAGAATAATCTTCACCAGGATTAGTCGCACATGCACATAGTTCCAGCAACTCAGGAGGCTAAGGCAGGAGGATCACAAGTTTGAAGTCAGATTGGGCAACTTGGTGAGACCCTGTCTCATAAAAAAGAAAGAAAGAAAAAGGACTTGGGATGTAACTCATTGGTAGAGCAACCCTGGGTTCAATCCTTAGTACTGAAAAATAAATAAATAAATAAGAATAATCCTAGCCAGGCATGGTGGAACACACCTGTAATCCCCCAAAATTGGGAGGCTGAAGCAGGAAGATTACAAGTTTGAGGCCAGTCTCAGCAATTGAACACAACCTATTTCAAAATAAAACCTAAAAAGAGCTGGTGATGTAGCTTAGTGGCAAAGCACCCCTGGGTTCAATCCCTAATAACCAAACCAAACCAAACCAAACAAAAATATACATTCCTCACCTACACCAATTGTGTCCTGTAGTTACAGGATCAAAGCAAAGCAATAAGAATTATATGTGGGGGCTGGGGTTGTAGCTCAGTGGTAGAGCACTTGCCTAGCACGTGTAAGGCCCTGGGTTTGATCCTCAGCACCACATAAAAATAAATAAATAAAATAAAGGTATCATATCCATCTACAACTACCAAAAAAAAAAAAAAAAAAAGAAGAAGAATTATATATGAAGCCACCTACTTCTGGTGTGAGAGAAAGGTCTTATTCCTTTGAGTCACATTTTAGTACCCTAAAATGGAAAAACATTTTGTACAATAACAAAAAGTTAGAAGAAACTTAAAAACCAAAAGGCCAAAGCAGAAATGGGAATTAGTGAACAATAAGTTGTTGCAATTTCATCGTTATACATGGATCTCTTGCTTCTAGAATCAGGTCCCCCGGGAATTACAAACATTCTAAAGAATATAAAACATGAAAGAAGAAAAAACGGAATGCTTTAAATATGGGAAAGCATGTAGGATCATAATGTCTAAAGATTCTGAGAACTGACTTTGAGCCAGACAGTGTTCTAAGTACATTATCTCATTTACTCTTCCATTCATGAATTGGGTGCTACTAGCCCCAATTACTGATGGGAAGATGGAGGCACAGAGCAGTTAAATAATCTACCCAAAGCAGAGTGGCACACATTCTCTTAACTATATTTTTCTAAACATACGGTTTAACTTTTAAGAATTGTTGTTTTGGAGACTGCTTAATGACATGATAAAATGTTTTAAAATTTTAAAAATTTACAGTTTCAAATCTGTATGGGGAGCATGTTTCCAATGTAAAAGTTCAAAGAAAAAGGAGAGTGAGAGAGTGTACCCACATGGGAAGAGACTGAGCGGGAGAGATTAAGCATGAGCAAGTCCAAGAGCCAGTGGCTGGGAGGGCACCTACAGATGTCAATGACAACAACCACTCCATGGTTTAACAGAATTTTTATTTTCTTCTTCCTATTTTTGGAAATTTTCAAATTTGCTATAATGAAAATGTAGCTTTTATTAAAAAAATAATAAAGACTGGGCATGTAGCTGGCTCAGTGGTAGAGCATTTGCTTAGTACATGCAAGGTCCTGGGTTTCTTCCCCAGCACCACAAAAAAGAAAAAAAGGTAAATGTTTCATATATTACATACATATATATATATATATATATATATATATATATATATATATATATATATAAACAATATGGAAGTTTTAAAAACTAACCATGTCAAATAATCATAGAAGTCATTCTGGTCCTTGTTGTGTTGTTTCTCAAACTTCAGTGTGTACTATACCTTAATAAGTTTTGCCATGTAATTCTACCAGCACTATTTTTTACTTAGTATTCTTTAACTCACTGTTTTTGCTTAGCCTACTAAAGTGGTAACTATGAAATCATGCTTTTGCTAATGTATAGAGGTTTTTAATATACATTCAAACAAACATATAACCATTAAAGTCTCTTGGATTACCACAGTATGAATGGCTCACTTTGGAAAGATTACAATCCTCCTATTTCTGCCTTAGAGTCATTTAGATTTACCAGAGGAAAAGGGGAGATTGCTCGGCCTCACCACAGATCTAAGAAGTGGAGATAAGAGACTCTCCAGGACAGTCTTATGCCACTTAACGTTTAAGAATAATCACAATATATTCCCTAAGAGAATGTATAATAGTCAAAGATTCCATATTGAATCCGAGGTAATTACAGAATTTAGCAAGACCACCAGGATGGAATGCAGAACTGTACAGCCCACCCCAAGAGGTAGCTGTGGCCTTAGAGGCAATCTGGAGGAGGTGAATTCTTCTGTGCCAAAAATGACTCCCTGGGAATCATTCCTTTGCTCTCCTGCTTGAGCGACGGTTTTTAACTGGTGATAAATCTTATCAGAGAATGTACTATGGTAGTAGTATGTGACAGCTGGGATAGAGGAGAAGGTCGGTCTATAAAAGTAGAGGCAAAGCTGCCCCAAATCAGAATTCCACAAAGAAGATCAGTGGGAATAGAAAACTCTGAAAGGAGGGATCCAGTTAAGAATTAGATTCTGGGAGCAAAGAGGAGTCAGCCAGCCAATGGGAATTAGAGGTACAATAGGAATGGAATGAAGGCTGTCAATTTTATCTCCCACTTGGAAAGAATTTCCAGCTAGAGAGAGAGAGAGAGAAAGCTGTTGCTGGGAAGCTGTTTTGGTAAACCAGAATGGAGGGAAGCTCAGGACTTAATTTCAAGCTGGAGAAGAAAGCTCCTCTGCCTAGTAGGCAGACAGAACTGGAAAAGGTTTGGGAATTAAGTCAACACTTGTGACTTGGGAAGAGATACGTACATGGATATTTCTGGTGAGATGCAGGTCTCGCAAGTTGTGACCCTTCTCTACAACTTACCTATAAAACCACGCATATCAAGATGCATGCATTCCAGGTAATGAGATTCCTGGAAGTAGTGATGGAGAGGCGGAGAGCTCCATCAGAGTAATGAGTGTTACGTTAACCCATGCAGACAAAGGGACATCTGCTAGTTGGGTTATACAATTCATAGGGCTTTGTGGCTGCATAGACCTGGATAGAGAATGTAGATGGCTTTGTTCAAACATGTCACAGAGGTATGTGGGGCAATGCAAGTTTATGGAAATTCCTTAAAGACACCAAATGAGGCCCAAGGAATGTAGTCCAGTTAGACTACTAGGAGAGATGTGAGGAAACAAGTTTGGAAGGACTTTACTCAGGAGCAATGGTAGAGTCTTCCCTTGGTTATTGCCAGGAGCAAGTGGGCTAGGGAATTTGTAGTTTCTTAGTATCAAAATGATGCAAAGGAAGAAACTTTCCCCTGAAGATAGATAAACCTCTGAGCAATTGGGAGATGCCCTTTCTGGTAACATGAGAGGTGTGGCACACGTCTGTAATCGCAGCTACTCAGGAGTCTGAGGAAGAAGGATGGCAAATTAAGGTCAACTGGGCAACTAAGAGAGACCTTGTTTCAAAAATAAAAATTAAGCTGGCGCAGTGGTGTGCGCCTGTAATCCCAGTGTCTGGGGAGGCTGAGACAAGAGGATCACAAGTTCAAAGCCAATCTTAGCAACAGAGAGGCACTAAGCAACTTAGTTAGACCGTGTCTCTAAATAAAAATACAAAATAGGGCTTGGGATTGGATGTGGCTCAGTGGTTGAGTACCCCTGAGTTCAATCCCTAGTACGCCCCCCTCCAAAAAAAAAAAAAAATAGGGCTAGGGCTGGGGCTCAGTGGTATCGCACTTGCCTGTGATTCTTAGAAACACATATAAATAAATAAAATAATTAAAGGTCAACAACTAAAAAATATTTTTAAAAATAATAATAATAAATTAAAAGGGACTGGGAGCTGTGCATGGTGGTGCACACCTGTAATTCCAGTGACTCAGGAGGCTGAGGCAGGAGGATCACAAGTTCAAAGCCAGCTTCAGCACCTTAGCGAGGCCCTAAGTAACTTAGTGAGACCCTGTCTCAAATTAAAAAATAAAAACGAGCTGAGGAAGTGGCTCAATGGTTAAGTGCCCCTAAGGTCAATCCTCAGTATTGGGAAAAAAAAAAAAAGTTATTTCTGTGAAAACTTGGTTGAATATTTTGAAAAGTTCCAATAGAAGTAAGTTGCTGAGCAATGGTTAAAATTGGAAGGCAATTGTAAAAATCTATAAGGATTCTGCACTCCGTTTGTCCAACAGGTGTCTTAAGTTTTTGCTTCCCTTTAAAGAAATTAGAGTACACGATACATAAAGGGTGTGGTCAATGCAAGACAGACAGATGAAGCAGGTCTTCAATCAGTTTATCAACATTCCTAAAAACAAGGCTGGGCCTCATAGCAAAAGCTTGGCAAAAGAGTGCATGGTGATTTTAATTTAAAATTAAAATTGACATGTGTATCTGTGATTGTGTATGTGTGTGTATACCTCATTAAAACAACTTCTTCCATTAACCAACTGATTCCTTGTAATGATTTCACTGGATGAGAGGACTTCTGTGGAACCACCTATCATGGAATTAGGAATTCCTATGCTCAGTCTCTTCTTGGAGGTATAGGGCAGTAGTGTTTCATGAAGGAGGAACTTCAAAAGACATTGTGTAATTCAAAAGACATTGTGTAATTCAAAACTCCTTTAATTCTAGCCTAATCATGCCCAAAAGAAGATAGGACAGGTATTTCTACTTAGCTACAACTGCATCATTATAGCAATAGCATAAAACCAGTTTACAAATGCATTGCATACCAGCTTTGAAATTGAGATTCATGATAAATTCAGAAGCAAATTCAGAATTTGCATTTCTTTCCGTTTTGTGCATGAAGACTCTTTTAATTATTTTATACTACATAATCTCAAATTGCCTTAATTCTCATTTGCAAAAACCAGAATTACCCACATCAGAAACAGCCTTCTCCTGTCAAGGCAATGGAAGTCCAGCCTCCTGCAGGAAACTCTGCTCCCACAATGCCTGTTGGCTTCATGGTGCTGGCCTCTCCCTCTTAGCCTGGTTTTGTCATAAAAGCATATGTTTATTCTAAGCAGTGACCTTTCGGAACTTTTTCCTGGAACAAATCACTTCTTTGAGCCTCTTTCTTTCCTCATATGCTCTAGGTCTCTATCAATATCACTAGGCTTCAGCTCATTCAAGTTCCTGGGTTGTGTGTTTTTTAAAGTATAGAAGCAAGATATTTACCTACAGAAGCTTTTAACATCTCTAGGCGAGTGGATTTCTTCAATGTATCTCTTGCCATACTAAGTCTCTGACAAATACCTCTAGATATTTTCTAATAGTTTGACATGACCTGTTAGAGTCTTTTGTATTAAATATGAGACACGGATACACATTATCTTAACACTACCAGATGTCTTTGGCCAGTGAATTCTCAGACTTAAGAAAGGGCAAGAGAGAGTTCTAAAAGTATTACAGAAATCTTAGAAACAGAGACAAGGACTCCAATTAAAGAACTGTTAACTTCTTCTCTTGCCCCTTCTGTATAAATTCCGAGCCTCCTTGTGTAATTTTTTGTTTGTTTGTTTGGTACTGGAGATTTCACCACTGAGCCACATCCCCGGCCCTTTTGACTTTTTATTTTGAGACTAAGTTGCTTAGGGCCTCACTAAGTTTCTGAGGCTAGCCTTGAACTTGTGCTCCTCTTGCCTTGGCCTCCCAAATCACTGGGATTACAGACATGGGCCCACGCCCAGCTCATTTTATATCAATCATCTTGCTTATTGTTGTATGAAAAAGTTGAGCAACAAAAGACTTATGTAATTCCCAAACTTGTCAAAATGTCAGGCATGATGTTTAGGTCCTTTACTCTTTGTTACAACAATGTTACTTAAATATAAATCACATAGCCTAAAGTTCAATCTTTTAAGGTATAATTCAGTGAGTTCTAGTATATTTACTATACTACATCATTGTGTTAACCATCACCACTGTGTAATTCTAGAACATTTTTATTACCCTAAAAAGAAACACCAAACGTATTACTGGTCACTCTCCATAAACTCTCCTTTCCTCAGTCTTAAGCAATAGCTAATTTAATTTCTATTCAAATAGATTTGCCTATTCTGGATATTTTATATAAATGGAATCATGTAATATATGGCCTTCTGTCTGGTTTATTTCACCTAATATGTCTTCAAAGTTGACCCATGTTGTAGCATTATCAGTTTATCATTTCTTTTTATAGTTGAAATGTATTTCATTGTATAGACATACCACATTTTATTTATTTATTTGTCAATTGACATTTTGGATGTATCCACCCTTTAATTATTGTGAACAGAGATACTATAAACACTTTTGTACCAGTTTTTGCTTGAACATCTATCTCCTATTCATTTTGGTATATACCTAGAAAAAGAATTTCTCAGTCACATGGTAATTCTGTGCATAACTTATTGAAAAATTGCCAAGTGTTTCCACAATGGCTATACCACTTTACATTCCCACCAGAATTGTATGAGTGTTATGAACTGAATGTTTATGTCACTCCAAAGTCCTATATGTTGAAGCCCTAACTCTTTATATGATAATAATGAGATGGGGTCTTTTGGAGGTAATTAGGTGTAGATGAAGTTACAAGGGTAGAGAGTCCATGATGGCCACACTTATACAAATAGTAAGAAAAATCAGAATTTCTTTATTATGTGAGGTCACTGCAAGAAGAGGCCTACCTGAAAAACCAGGAAGAGGGCCCCACCAGAACCTTGTCAAGCTGACACCCCAATCTCAGATTTCTTGTCTCCAGAACTGTGAGAAACAAGCATATATTGTTCAAATCCCCAGTCTACAATAATGTGTTATGATAGCTCAAGATAACTAATACAATAAGGGTTCCAATTTCTATGCATTCTTTCTGACATTTATTATTCTCTTTTTTAAAAAGCTATTATTATGTCCATTTATAGCAGATAATGAAGTGTACTTTATTGTGTTTGTTTGTTTGTTTATTCATTCATCTAAATGCTTTAGTTCCCTTCCCTACATATAAAACAAGAGGGAACTGAGGCCTGGCTAGGGATTGAACCCAGGGCCTCTTGAGCATGCTAGGCAAGTGCTCCATCACTGAGCTTATCCCCAGCACCTTCATTGTGGTTTTGATTTGCAATTCTCTAATGACTAACAATATCAAACATTTTTCATGTGCTTATTGGCCATTTGTGGATCTCCTTTGGAGAAATGTCTGCTCAAGTCATTTGCCCATTTTTAAATTGAATTGCTTGAAATTGAATTTTGTTGTTGAATTGTGTGATGGTGAATTCTATGTGTCAACTTGGCCAGTCTATGATGCCCAGTTATTTGGTCAATCACTAGTATACATGTTGCTATGAGGGCATTTTGTAAATGCGATTATCATTCACTTTAAGGAAAGGAGATTATGCTTGATAATCATAAGCTTGGTTATGCTTGATGGGTCATCTTATCAGTTGAAGGCCTAAAGATTAAAAGGTAAGATTTTCCAGAGAAAAAAAGAATTCTGCCTCTCAACTATAATATAGAAATCCTGCCTGTTTTCAGCCTGCAAGCTGGCCTCTACCGTGTGAACCAATTCCTTCAAATCTTAAAATAAATCTCTCACATATATATGTGCATATACACACACTATTTTGGTTCTGTTTCTCTGGAGAGTCCTGACTGATACAAGTTGTAAAAGTTCTTTAAATATTTGTATATTCTGGATACTAGATCCTTATCAGATACATGGAAATAAAACCCATGTTTGGTTAAGGCACTTCAGTTGTTACATGCAGCCATAAAATCATAAATGAAACTCGGGGTTTTCTGAGGATCAGATAAGAAAATGCATGTAAAGCTTCATACATAATTCAATTAATGTTGTTATTATTTTTATTTGCACCATATTTGAATTTATTTAGGGAAATGAGTTCTATGGCTCTCCCTAGGCCTTTAGAGATACTGTTCAGTAAATGCTTATGGATTCCTGTTATGTAAGAGGTAGGGTCAAAGGAGTGATGTGCAGTCTGTGCAGTCAAACAGGGTTCTGGCCTGGTGTAATGCCCCACGGTTGTCATCTTGTAATTCTTAATAATGTTTGAACAAGAGGCTCTGCATTTTCACCTTGTGCTGTATGTAGCCAATCCTATTATGAAGGATAGAAAATTCTTTTTGTTCGGAATAATAACTGATATTCCTAAAATTTACCATGTGTTATTAAAAAACATTAAATTCTACTAAATAAGCATGGTTTAAGATGACTAAGGAATACATACTACATTTTAAAAACATCTTACTAAACAAGATATAAATAAATGAGATTTTGACATTTAACAAGTAAGGTTTAGTTATCTGAAAAATTCACTTATTTAGAACAGTCAAGTGTCTGATAAAAGAAATGTCAATATATTTTGTAATAACAAGAAAGAGAAAGTGAAGGCTTTGTAGTAGTGGCAGTTATTAAAAGTTTGGGAGTTTGCATTGCTTAAGTTTGGGAGATTATGAAATAAAACTAGTAAAGTAGATATCTTTCCCCTAGCTTATTATCAGTGTTACATACAGGAAGGAACTAGCTGTGAGACCTTGAACAAGTTGCTTAACTCTTCCTAATTTTAGTTTCCCTTTCTGTAAAACATGGATGATGCATAGCTGACGAATCTACCTGGAAGACCAGATTTTCAGCATTGTGTCATATGAAGTACTCAATAAATGTCCCTTTCTTGATGGGAACAGAAATTAGTATAGTCATTATGAAAAACTAAATGCATGTTCCTCAGAAAAAGTAAAAATAGAATTACTACAGGATCTAGCAATTGCACTTATGGGTATTTACCAAAAGATTTGAAATTAGTTGAAGAGATGCTTGTACTTTTATGTTCATTACAGCACTTGCAAGCTAAGTTATGGAAGACACCTAAGTGTCTTCTCAAGAGACAAATGGATGAAGAAAATGTGGTACATATACATAAGGGAGTACTATTCAGCCTTTAAAAAAAGAAATTTCTGTCATTTGCAACAACATGGATAAATCAAGCATATAAACACAAATACTGAGTGTTCCCTCACTTAACATGTGAAATCTAAAGCAATTGAATTCACAGAAGCAGAGACTGCTAGTTACAGAAGCTGAGGGTAAGAAAATGATGGTCAAAGGGCACAAAGTTTCAGGAGAAATTCGTTTTTCTTTTTTAGGTCTATTGTATACCATGTGGAATATAATTAATAGTACATTGTACAGTTCAAATTTGCTAGGAAAGTAAATGTCAAGTGGTCTCACTCTAAAAAATAGTATATGGAGTTATGGATATGTTAATTAGCTTGATTTAATTATTTTACATTGTGTCCATAAGTCACAATATCATTTTCTACTCCATAAATATACTATTATAAGCACCTACTATGTGCTATACTTTATTCTAAGCACTTTGGACACAGCTAAGAATCTTTATTATCAAAGAGATTACATTCTAGTAAAGAGAGAGATGATAAGCATGGTGAGAAACAAATAGGATTGTTTTGGGCTGCAATAAACATTAATGAAAGAGATTCAATGGTGGGAGTTACTTTAGTTAAATATGTGGTCAGATAAAAACTCTACGAGGAGACCTGTACACTGCCTTCTTAATGATGAAGATGAGAAAGTTGGGTAAGGATTACAGGCCAGAGTATTCTTCGCAGGGGGCACAGCATGAGCAATGGCCCTGTGAGTGGAATGAGCTTGGTTAGCTACCACTGTGCCTAGCCCAGGTGGAGCCAGGGAGAGGGGCAGGCTGTGCAAGCTGACAGGCAGCCTGTGTGAGCTTGGGGCAGGTCTGGACAAGGTGTGAGTCTATTCTGGTCAGATGAGAGGTCTTCAGAGATTTCAAGCAAGGGAAATAGGCAATCTGATTTGTGCTCCAAGAAGATTCCTCTAGCTCTGTAAGAGTTAAGTAGATGGACTGAGGAGAGGCAAGAGTAGAGGCAGAGTGACCACTCATGGGGGCATTACATCAATCCGGGAAAGTGAAGAAGGCCCTTGGAGTGGGCTTGTGGTCTCAGATGCCACTGAGAAGCCAGCTGACTTAAAGATGGCCTTTGCAGTTAATGAGGGCAGGACGAGGATACACTGTAGGTTTGAATGTGACAGTGACAAAGGGGGAAAATTTTGTTTTTCCAATGAAAATTTCAACACAGGCTCAATATAGAAAGCCTGGAAAATTCAGGAAAGTGCATCAGGCTACCAGTGTTAGTATATAAACCTAGCTTTTCCTTCAACAGGAAGAACTCTATTGTTAATGCTACCCTTTTGAAGATTTCAGCACACCTAAACCTATATAGGCTTGCAAGATTTTTGAAGTTAAAGAAACAAAACTGGAAGACAAAAGCCTGCTTCTCCCTGTCTAAGACAGACTTCTGTAACCTTACTTGACCTGGGATTTTTTTTTTTTAAATGATGATTATTGTGTATGACATCTATTGCCATCCCTAAAGGTCATCACCAGCAAACATGCTCTAAATGGCCCTGGATCTTTCCCCCTGTTTCCTGGTGTTCCCCTTCCTCGCAGAAGTTAGATGTGTGAGTGGTAAGCTCTGGCGCTCTCACTTGGTGCGCTAGCACATTTAGTTCTTCACTAGCGCTCCTTGACTGCTTAACTTTGTACTGGATTTTAGCCCTTCTCTTAATATTCAAAGAGGCAAATGTAGTCTGCATTACATTGTTCTAGAGGATTTTTTTATATAAAGTATAATCTAGAGCTGTTTGTCTACCAGTTATTTTTATTTTTACAAAGAATTGGGGAATTCATATGAAATTCTGTTACACTGATTTTGTCTTCCAAATACCTTATCTTTGTTTTGGAGAGTGACCATTTCGGCAATATGGACTGCATTAGTAACATAACTAGCAGAGATGAGGGAAACTGAATTTGAAGCCCCAGAATGCACATCTTCCTGTTTATAGATGTGTACAATAAGAACTCTTTATTTTGAATCTCAGGTTGTCTATTTGATTTGTAAATTGAGAATAACAACAGTGAGTATTTTGTAGCACAAATATCCTGGTGAAGATGGGGAAGTGGTAGAACAAAAAAAATATATATATATTTTCTTTGTTGTTGTATGACTTGGAAGTCTAAAGTGTCCAAAAAGAAAAAAAAATCTCATTTAAAAAATATTTTGGACAAATCCTGGTAATAATAGTAATTAATGCTTTTGTGCCCTGGCAGCCATTGATACGGTTTGTGTCGTTAAGGTAGGGAGACATTGGTGTGTCTTACACTCAGCTTAATTTTAAGATTTTAATAAAGGAAAATCTTTAGTAAGTGTGGAGCATTATCACACTTAAAAAGCCAATTAAATTAGTCTCCTGACACAGGCTACTTTATAAACTCATTTATCACCCAAGTTAGCTTGGTCTGACCTTTCCACCCCTTCTAGGATAAGGATGGTAGCAATTTCTCAGTAGCAAAATTATTGATTTTTTTTTGACATAGCTTCTCCAGTTTGATTTTCCTTCTTTTCTGTACTTCTATTCTTGTGTTACCTTCTCAAGCAGAGACTGGAGTCCCATTTATTTGGTAGCAAGAAAAATGCTGTTTGGAAGGATGTGGGAAGATGTTTCTTAATGCCCAAGCTAATTACCTACACCCAAACAATTTATGAAGGTATTTTGCTCAATATGGAATTTTTTACTTATTCAACAAGCAGAAGAAAGTGTTGATTATCTATTGAAGCTTAGCATACTCAGGAGACAAATGTCAATCCTCTTTCTGCTGAACTATTCAACCCCATGAGCTCTAATACATTTTTTTCCTGAATTTTTATACTGATTGCTACACATTAAATGATGACCCATTTGTCATATGCAATATTGACATAAAACATTTGCTTGGCTAAATGAGAATGTTTCCCTTTATCAATAATTTTTCATGGTTTGAGCAAGGCATCTCTTTCCAGGAAATAATTAGAAGATAATTACAGTATCTTACCAGATTTGAGGGATTTAAGGAAATTAACTATCTCTCTTTTTTTAAAAAAATAATTTTTAATTGTCAACAGACCTTTATTTTATTTTTAAAACTTTTTTTTTTTTAGTTTTAGATGGACAAAATGCCTTTATTTATCTATCTTTATGTGATGCTGAGTATCAAACCCAGGGCTTCACACATGCTAGGTGAATGCTCTACCATTGAGCCACAACCCCAGCTATTTTATTTATTTCTATGTGGTGCTGAGGATGGAACCCAGTGCCTCTAGGCAAGCACTCTACCACTGAGCCAGAACCCCAGCCCGAAATTAACTATCTTATTGTAAAACTTTCAAGTTGTTCTTTGTAAAAGATCAAGATTTTCCCCAAAAAAAGAAGGAAACAGTCATGGATGAAAATGAACATAAGCTTAGTGAGTATCCATTATAAATTAGAAACTAGGCTGGGAGTTTTACATACATTACCTACTTTAACACTATGCAATAGGTCTTTAATCTGCATTCTGTAGGTGGTGGACTGATGCTTACAGAGGCCAAAAAACTTATGCAAGCAGTTGATGGATGTTTAACCTGGAATCAAACATAAACTCTGTTGTACTAAGTTCCGTTTTTCTTTCCACTCTACTATGCTTTGCAGTTTCCATTGGCATGATCAATGAGGTCTCTACACTCTGAGGATTGCAGTAACCCAGCTGCTTCAGATCTACAGAGTTCCCTTGACTTCTTTCTTGCAGTGCTAATATACTGGCTGGAGATGGTTACCCCATGTAAGCTGGGTCTCTCACTCATGAGCAAGAGTAGTGAAGCTGGTATGTGAAAGCCGGGATGTCAAAAATCTGTGGGTGCTTTAACAGGAAGATATAAACTGTCACTGCTTCATTATAAAGGTGGCTTTGTTTTTTTCTGGGCAATTGGGTTTCTGTGCTAGGAATACACTATCATACATTTGCCTCTTTGCTGCTCACACCACTATTCATAACCACTCAGGCCAGTTGCATGAATTACTGATAGTTTTAATACCCTAGTGTCATAGATTATGATTCTTAGTATTCACAAAACTGTTGAAATGTCTGGTTAAAAGAAGCCAATGGGTGTAAAATTGATCAAACTATGTTATATTCATGTAAAATATGCCACAGTGTAACTACTATTCTGTATAATTAGTACACATCAATTAAAAAAAAAAAAAAGGAGCCAGTAAAGAGTCTTAAGAGGGGTGTTCCTGTGCTGTACACACTTTTATAAACATCAATGCTGAGAGAAATTCCTTATTTCTTTAAATTGTGTTAAAGTTCCCTAAACATAGTCTCATTTTCTCAGACCAGTTTTCAAAATGCTATCATACTCTAAAACAAACAAACAAACAAATGTGTATTAGGATATTAGGATTGAGAAGGAAGAATTAGTAGTCTCAGAGATTTAAAAAATATAATAATGGGGCTGGGGTTGTGGCTCAGTGGTAGAGTGCTCACCTAGCACGTGCAAGGCCCTCAATTTGATCTTCAGTACCACATAAAAACCCATGATTAAATAAAATAAAGGTATTATGTCCAACTACAAGTGAAAAATAAAAATTAAAAAAGTCTAGTTATAATATATATATATATATGTATATATGTAATGGCATATATATAGTTATTATATACATATGCATTTCTCTTACCCTAATCCCTATGGCTTGATTAGTCTAAAGTTGAAGTCACCAATTACCTTATTCTTACAAAAACAAAGTGGATTTCACCTAAGTAAATTAATTGTTTCCCAACAATTAAGGACATCAGGAATCCAAAGTGATCTCTAATTTTAGAATTTTTTTCCTACTAAGGTAATATTATTTAACTAAAATTTTAAGAAAATGCACATAAGAAAATTAAAATGATCTGTGATGCCCCCATCCTCAGGATGACATTATTAATCTTTGATGTACCGAATCTTTACTATTGCATTTTAAATAACATTGGTGTATTAGTCAGTATTTTTGGTTACGAGTAATGGAATGAGCTGTGTAACTCAAATAGAGAGGAATTTATTTAAAACATATTTAGTTTAGCTCAGAAATTCACACAAAAAAACCTGGAGAATCAGTGTTGGAAAATGAGTAGGAGTAAAAGTGACAAAGGGAAGTTGATAAGCCAGAACCAGAGGCCAGAGAGTGCCAAGAAATTATCTGGTGAGGATCTCATGCTGCCATGATAAAGACCTTCCCCAGAAACTTCTATTCTGCCACTGCCAACCCAGCTAGCCCTGGAAACATTGCTGCTCTCACTAATGGGATGGTATATTAAATTCTGAAAGAAACAATAGAATATACTAAAGAGAGAGAGAAGAGACAGAGACAGAGAGACAGAGACCGAGACATGAGAGGGGATTTGTTAGGGGAGTTAGCTCATGCAATTATGTAGGCTGAGAAATTCCACAATAGATTGCAAGCTAGAGACCTAGGGATGATAGTAGTGTGGCTTAGTTCAAGTACAAAAGCCTCAGAACCAGAGAATCCAACAATACGACTCCTTCTGAGACCAAATGCCTGGAAACCCAAGGGGTCACTGGTGCAAGTTTCCAGAGTCTAAAGGCTGGAGAGTCTGAAGTACTCATGCCAAAGGCCAGAAGTAGATGGATGTCCCAGCTCCAGGAGAAAGAGAACCAGTTCATGTTTCCCCTGCCTTATTGTAGTGTCCACACCCCCAGGCAGTTAAATGTTCCCAGCTCATGACGAGGGGTGCATCTTACCCACTCAGTCCACTGGTGGATGTGCCAATTCCCTACAGCAACACCCTATGGGCACACCCAGAGATAATGCTCTACCAACTATCTGGGTATCTCTTGATCCAGTTAAGTCAACACCTAAAGTAAACTATCATGAATGGGATTTCCACTGTCTTAGCTTCTGTGTGTCATTGGATTCTGATTCCAAGTTTCAGTGGGTCTGAGTGCCTGATTCAACCCCAGGCCAAATGGCTACCCCAGCTATAAGACAGCCATGACAGAAAGCTTCTTAATTTCTGGTCTCTGTAAAGTTTGGAGGCCTTTACTGCACACAAAGAATCACATGGTGGGAAATTCTCCCAAACTTGGAAGGGAGTTTAGATGCTGAGCAGCCAAGTCCCACATGATGTTTGCCACAATGAGCTCATGCAGCTTTATATAGCTCTGCATCCTGCTTTTCCCTCCTACATTAAATCATGTCTATTTTCCTAAAACATGAACTATTTTTTTTTAAATTAAGATTTTCAATTACTGTGTAATAACAATCTCAGTTTGATCAGTAACAACCACATGCTATATTAATTGTCCTAAATAAGGCAGGAAAAGCATAGGAGTTACAAAGGTAGCAGCATCGATCTTCTATGGAGGTATCTGAATTCTTTTTCTAGCTTGTCGGCACTCAGCAGGGAGAAGGCAGCCTCTTGACTCAAGCCCTCATATCTTGGGGCGCTGCCGGAGATGGCCTAGTTAACCTGAGTGAGGCAGAACGGCATGGAAAGGGCAGGGGCAGGAGCATCCCTGCTGCAAGGCTGGGCAGACAGTGGGGGCACAGGCCCTGCTGCAGAAGCTGGGAGGGAGTTCCATCAACAGTGAAGGAACGCCACACCTGACCTGGCTGTGTCTAGTCAGGAGGCTGTCACTTCGGGGCATGATGTCCAAGAAGAACCCAGAAGCTTCTGACATTCAGGCTTTCAAAGTCCCAGTCTTTGGGCTGGGGACTTAGCTCAGTGGTAAAGCACTTGCCTTGAATGTGTGAGGTACTGGGTTCGACCCTCAGCACCCCATACAAATAAATAAAGATATTGTGTGTCTATCTACAAATATATATATAAAATCCCAATCTTTGACCTGAGGTTCAGGAGCAGCCTGGGGGCTGAAAAAAAGATCAAGACTGACTTTAGTTTTAGAATAACTCATAATAATTGAAATGCCAAGATAAAGATACAAAGTATAGCAGGGCTGCAGGTAAATGACTAGTGAGAACAGTGGGAGCATATTTTGCTAGCCCAGGTATTAAGATGGTACTTCAGCTGGCTGCCTGGCAGCATGGTCCCAGACTTCAGATTCAATGTCCTTGAGTGCTTCCTAAGGTTGAGCCTGGGGAGCTTGGTTGTCAGAAAGGGACTGAACACAACAGCTTCAAGTGGCGCTCAGAGATCCCCAGGAAGGCTTCTGGAGCTGAAATCAAGGCCATGGAAGACAAGCTCTGTTAGCTGAGGCCATGTATATGTGTCTGGAAGTCAGACCTGAAAGAAAGGGCACAGATACAGGGTGCACTAGGGCTCCACAGGAGGGTTCTGAGGACAACTTTCCTTCTGAGACTGTGGAGATCCACCTCTTTGGTTCTCCCTGGGATGCCATTAAAAAGTCAGCTTCTTTTCTGGCTCAGTTCCTATGTGGTGTTCTGATCTCCATGACTTTCCTGAAAATAAGGGTTTCAGCTATACCTCGGCTCAACTCCTTTGCCCTGGAGATTCTTAACTTTTGAGAGTATGCCCACTTGTTGAATGTTGAGGGATCCAGCGAGTCAACTAAAAACCAAAACCACACATGGAGATAGAGCACTGGAAGGGAATTCACTGGAGTCGAAACTGTTTGTCTACTTCATGTAACTTTGTGTTTTAATTCTGTGGAATTTTAGCAGCAACAATGTTATTCACAGAATGTGTTAGTGGTGTGTTTTGCCTGGATGGACAAAGGAGAGAGAAACCGCATGGACCGCAGTGAAATTATACTTCTTTCTGCCCAACTACGTCTGTGCCTGAATCTGCAGAGGAATGGCTGTGACCCTGGCAGAACTGCCTTCCGATAAATTGTCGTCATCAATCCTCAGGAGATGTGTCACATATGCCCGCAACTATTGGACAAGCCTACCTTTTAAAAATAGATGTGTTTTTTCACACTTGAAATTACTGATTTTCTTACTGTTTGTCATAGCCAGCCTAGTTTGAGCTCATGGTAAAAAAGAGGTTTCGGAGGTTTTCCACCACAAGGTTATTTAAAGTTCTTTGAGCTCCCGCCAGACCTTCATTTAGCATTTTAATAAACTTCCTGGGCCAAGGAGTAATTTTCCTGTATCCTCTTTGTCCTCAGCATGAAGTAATAGTACAAAAGAGGGTCATCATTTTTAGGCCAGCCATCTGCATCAATTATAAAATTATCCTTATGCATAACCAGATATAAGGTTTGGGATACAGAAAAAGAAGAACAGATTTCTTTCTGTGATTAACATTAAGAAGGGGGGGTCATAGACACATCAAGGATTTAAGAAAGTGCCAACAGAAACATTTTTTACACAGATAGTTAGAAAGGACATTTAAAAAAAAAAAAACCTGCTCATACATACAGTGAAGTTATAGCAAGATAGCTAGAATTAAATTGCCTAAACATTTGCTTACTTCTGGTGTCCTTATCAGGCCCTCTCTAAAGGCACAAGTACCAACAGACTCACATGTTTACATGGTGATATGGAAATTGGCCTCCAAGACAGTTAGTTGTGAGGATCCCCAGAGAATTTTTTGGAACCTGCATCTCTGGGTGCAGTGTGATGTCACTTTTCAGTGTTTCTAGGCATTGGGCCAAAACTCAGTTTCAGGGAAATAATTGCAAAAATGTTTAAATAATTTGCATGAGGTTTGTGAAAGCAAAGGAAAGGCTGCCTGCTCCATTCCCAAAGGAGATTTCAAGACACAATCAATGTTAGGCCGCAAAACACTGTTTAGACAGAATAATTATCAGCTCTTTCCCTTCTCTTTCATTATTAAACTGAGGCCTATTCCCTCTGAGGGTTTCACCTGGCATATGGAAATACTGTTGTTGCTAAGTCCCTTTTATGGAGGTTCGAATAAGCTAAGCACATTCACAGTTTGCTGATTTGGCTCATTCATGGACATTATTTGACATGAAGTGGCTTCTATGTCATGATTAGATTTTTTTGTTTGTTCCTCTTTGTGTTTTAATCAGTTGGATAGAATTATATGGGATGACTTTAAACCACATGGAGAATTCTTTAAAAACGTATCCCAATGCTGAGTTCACATCATTGTTGACTCCTTGAAACTGAGCGCAAAGAACCTTTAGTGACAAGATCATCAAAACTGCACAGAAGGCAGCAGGATGGAAAAATAATGAGACAGAAAAAGTGAAGTCATGTTTAAATTGTGTTATAGTTATCAGTGGCCAAATTGCAGTCCAGTTATCTCTTTAGGGAACTACTCAATTTATTATTATTATTTTTTATTATCATCATCATCATCATCATCATCATCATTTTGCTACTGGGAATTTGAACCCAGGGGCACTTAAACACTGAGCCACATCCTTAACCCTTTTTACTTTTTGCTTTTATCTTGAAACAGAGTCTCATTAAGTTTTTAGGGCCTGGCTATATTGCTGAGGATCACCTTGTACTTGCCATCCCCTTGCCTTGCCAGATTAGAGGTATGTGCCACCACGCCCAGCTCAATGTATTATTTGAATTAAGTCAAAGTTATTCTTACAAAGATTCTTGAAATGGCATTATCTCATTTAAAGAGATAAGGCTACCTATCATATTGTATTTTATTAACCTTGTTAGCTCAGAAATGGATACATTGAATAAGTGGCACTGTTAAAGCACAAACAGATACAACTTTACTTTCCTCCCAACTCCCCTCACCACTTACCAACACACACCACAGACCCAAACCCACTCTGGGCAACTAATTTTTCCACTGGTTTATAGGCTATCATTTATCTATAGAGGTATATAGATATGTATTCTTGGATTTAAAAAATCTTTGTGCCCTTTAATCTTGAAAAGAAACTTAGGTCAAGTAATTAAAATATCTAGTTTTGCATAATAAAACTATTATAAGCAAACAAGTTGTTTTTTTTCTTTTAACAAATTTGAAATACTGGCTTAAAATTTAAAAGTCTTAGGGCTGGGGATGTGACTCAGTGATAAACACTTTTCCTAGCATGCACAAAGTCCTGGGTTTAAATCCAGTACAGAGAGAGAAGAGATGATATATATATGGAGAAAGAAAGGCGGGGGGTGGGGAATTAGAGTCTTCTACTTTGGGCCTGCAATGGGACGTGGCAAGAAGTGAGAAGTTGGCAGAGTCTCTCCTTTCTCTACCTTCTCTTCCCTGCTACTCTGTGACTTCTAACCCTTGTAGAGTTGGAATATGAGTGAGGGAGAAGATAAGGAAACTGACAAAGATTTTACTTGATTGGCATACTCCAGAGCTGGTGTCGCAATCCTCAGATGTGAAAACGTTTAAGCTTGACTTTTTCTCTCACCAGTACTTTGATTTTTTTGAGACTTCTGCATCATTGGCATCTCTCATATGAAAGTCCTTTGAAAATGGGAGCGTATCTTTTCTAGTTGGTCTTTTCTAATTCCTTTATTAACCCCTGAGTATCTAGCAGAAAACTTTTGTCTGTCTATGCTGAGATCCTCTAACCCTTCCAGGTAAGACAGCACCTTGCACAATTCCAGCCTGACTTGCCTGTTCATGGTTTAATCTGGTCTACAAGACACTGGCCTGAGTATGACCTCTATGCTAAAGGCAGCTTGAGCCAGCATGCACATGTTTTCAGGCCCAAGACGGATGTGCAGTTCCTACAGTGTAGAGAACACATAAGATACTTTCTGGTTTGTCCCCAAAGAGACCTTCTCACATTTTAGGTATTTTTGTTTGTTTGTTTCATTTTTTTAAATATACCCTCTGCCCTACCACATTTCAGGAGGTTAGCCTCTGAGTATAGCTCTCTAATAAAGGTCCTCCCTCAGACTCAGACTCTCTAAACTTTTTTTTTTTTTTTTTTTTTTTAGGGTAAATTAGTTTTTAGCAACTGTTTCTTAAGTCCTACTTAGATGGCCTCCCTTTGGAATGTCGCTGAAATGGACTCCTTGTCACTACCAATGACAGTGCCATTTGCACCCTACACAACACAGATGTAAGGCTAAGGAGAGTCACGGATGCTGACTTCCAGCCTTGCTCTCCTAGCATTGCAGAGTGTTAGAAAAGACACTTTATTGCTATTTATTTGTCCAGTAAAGATGCTTTTTTGTTAGTTGTACAAGGGAGTCCTGGTTGAAACTGAGATGAGTACAATTTCAGGTAGATGAGTTGTAGGGTTAGTAGTTTCTCTATATTAAAGCCATCTACACATATCATGACATCCATGACAACTATTCAATACTGTGTCAGAAAATTGCCCAAAGGACAAAGGACACTCATTGGTATCATAACACTTTTTATTAGAACAAAATAACAGAATTTTTTAAAGAAAAGCTTTTTTGTTTGTTTGTTTCCAATAAGGGGCCAACACTTCAATGGGGAACAAATAGTTCCTTCAGCCGGCGGTGCTTAGACAACTGGATTATCCACATGCAAAAAGAAACAAGCAAACAAAACCCTACCAAAATTGTACCATGTACCAAAATTGATTCAAAGTGAATTATAGACCTAAATATAGGAGCTAAGACTAAGGCTGTAAAACTTTTAGAAGGAAAAGAAAAATAAGCAAATCTATGGCCTAAGATTAGGCCTGTTTATGTATTTCTAAGATTGCTTTCGTCAGCTTTTGCCTTACTGTGACCTAAAGACCTAACAATAGCAACTTTAAGAAGGAAAAGTTTATTTTGGTTCGTGGTTTCAAAGGTTCAGTCCATGGTTAGCCAACTCCATAGCTCTGGGCCAAAGGTGAGGCAGAACATCATGGCATCTGAAGGACCTGGCAGAGGAAAGCAGTTCAGGACATAAGGGCCAGGAAAGAGAGGGGGTGGTGGTGGAGAGGGAGAGGAGAAGAGAAGAGAAGAGAGAGTGCTCAGCAGGGACAAAATACATACCCAAAGGAACATTTGCAGTGAACTTCTACTTCCAGTCACATCCTGCAGCCTACAATTACCACACAGTGAATCATATCAGTGGACGAATCCTAACACCTCATATCTAAACCATAACAAATGTGTTTTGCATTGCAGTGACCAAAATACCCAACAAGATCAACACAGAGGAGGAAAAGTTTATTTGGGGCTCATTGTTTCAGAGGTCTCAGTCCACAGACTGCTGACTTATTATTCTGGGCTCAAGATGAGGGAGCACATGATGGTGGAAGGGTCCAGTGGAGAAAATCAGCTCAGTTCACGGTAGGAATCAGGAAGGAGAGGGGTAGGAAAAGGGGTGGCAGAAGGATCCTTCCAGGCTCCACCCTGGTCACCCACCTTTTCCAGCCACGTTCCACCTGCCTATCGTTACCATCCAGTCAGTCCATTCAAACTAGGATGGACTGATTAGGTCATAGCTCTCATAATCCAATCTTCTTTTAACCTCTGAATGTTCCACCATGAACAAGGACTTTTGGGGGGACACCTCATAACCAAATCATAGCAATAGTAACCAAAAATCACAAACAACTGAAGAAAAATAGGTGCATTGGGCTGATAGAAACTAAAAACTTTTGTGCTTCAAAGGACACAAATGAGAAACTGAAAAGATGACCTTCAGTATGGGAGAAAACACAAACAAATCATCTTTCTGGTAAGGCTATATAAAGAACTCTAACAACAACAAAAGGCAAAAAAAAAACAAAACTAAAAATGGACAACAAGATTTAAATGGATGCTTCTCTAAAGAAGATTTGTGTCTAACTTTAATGTACTAATAAAAACATTGAGAAGAAGAGGAAGAGGAGGAGGGCAGGAGGAGCAGGAGGAGGAGGGGGGAGAAAGTACCAACACTTGTGGTGCTCCCATGAAATTCCATCGACTCCAGAGGCTGAGACAAGAGAACTGCAAGTGCAAGGCAAGCCTGGGTAACTTAACCAGACCCTGTCTCTAAATAAAAAATGAAAAGGGCTGCTTAGGTAGCCCAGGGGTAGAGAACCCCAGGATTCAAGCAAAAACAGAAACAGAAGATATGCACATGACCAGTAAACTCATAAAATGATGTTTAACGTCATTAGCCATCCGGAAATGGAGTCAAAACCATAATGAGACACCACTTTACATCCACTAGAATGGCTGTAATAAAAACACAGGTAATAAATGATAATGGGAATATGGAGAAATTGGAATCCTTATGTACTGTGGATGGAGATGTGAAATAGGGCATCCACTTTAGAACCTGGCCTGGCAGTTGTTACTAAAGTTAAACAGAGTCACGGAATGACACAGACATGCTATTCCTAGGGATAAATTCACAAAAGATTGATAATATATATCACACAAAACCTTGTGCATGAATGTTCACAGCAGCATTATTTATAATCGCCAAAAAGTGGAAATAAATTGAATATTTGTCAGCTGATAGATTAGTAAACAAAATGAGGTATTTCCATACAAGGGAATATTATTTGGCAATAAAAAGGAGTGAAGAACTGATTTTTGCTACTACATGGAAGAAACTTGAAAACATTATGCCATCAAAAAAGTTAGCCATAAAAGACTATATATAGAATTATTCCATTTATTTGAAATGCCTAGAATAGGCAACTCTGTAGAGATAGAAAATAGATAATTGATTACATAGGGAAACTTTATCTTTGGATTGCTCATTGCTACTGTATAAACAGATAATTGATTTTTGTATATTGATCTTGTATGTTGTAACTTTCCTAAACTTGTTTATTGGTCTTTTCGTGAATTCCTTGGGATTTTCTGTATATAAGATCATTCCATCTGCAGATATAGTTTTGCTTTTTCCTTTTCGATCTGAATGTCTCCTTTTTCTTTTGCTTGCCTTTCTTCACTGGCTCGGACCTCCAGTTCTATGTATGTGGAGGCAGTGAGAGCAGACATTCTTGCCTTGTTCCCTGTTAGGGGAAAAATGTTTCATTATTGACCATGTAGTATGATGTTTTTCTGTGGCTTTTCCCCAAAATGCCTTTTGTCGGATTGAGGAAATTTTCTTCTATTAAAAATTTGTTAAAGGTTGTTTTTTTTGTTTTTTGTTTTAAATCATGAATGGATGTGGGGTTTTGTCAAGTGTTTTTTTCCATGTCTATTAAGTTGATTATATGGTTTTTGCTCTTTGTTCTATTAATATGGTGTATTAGGTTAAATGGTTTTCATATGTGCAACCAACCTTTCATTCCTGGGGTAAATTCCACTTGGTCCTGGTATATAATCCTTTGCTTATATTGCTGGGTTTGGTTTGCTAGTTATTTTGCTTAAGGATTTTTACATTTGTATTTTAAGGCCTTTTATCTTTTAGATGCTTTTTCTTGGTCTCCTTATCCATTTATTTTTGCCTATTGTATCTTTCACTATACAAGTTTTCCAGCTTTTATGTAAAAAACAAGTTAGTATTTCCCCCCGTGGCTTCGTAGTAATTTTTTTCTTGCTGAGCAAGGTCATTTCTTCCCTGATACCATAAAACTGTTTGCCCACATTTTTCTTTAATAATGATCATTGTTTTATTTATTTATTTATTTATTTATTATGTTTAGAAGTTAATTGGAAACTTACTTTTATCTAGCTACAAGGTAAAGACCCAATGGCCTGTTTTACTAAATTCATTCAGTAATTAAGCAATTTATTAAAATTCATTTAAGAAAATTATTAAACCTTTTAAGTACTTGGCATGTTTTAAAGCATTTTAATAAAACTGTAAAAAGTAGACAAGGTCCTTGTTTTAATATAATTTACATGGAGGAGACATAAAACAAAAAAATTAAACAGGCTGGGGGTATAGCTCAGTAACAGAGTGTGTGCTTATCACTTGATCCCAGGACCAAAAATTAAACACATAAATAAATAAACAAGATAATTTCAGATTGCTTGAAGTGTTTTAAAGAAAATAATACAGAATGATGGAGAATAATATATCTCTCTTCAGTACAATGATCAGGACAAGCACCTCTAAGGGGTATGTTTGTGTTGGGACCATAATGGTCCAATAATGAAGATTCAGTCATGTAAAGAGCTAAGAAAGAGTGTTCTAAACACAGGGGCAAGCACAAGCAAAGACTATGAGGCTTTTGGTACATTTAAGCAATAAGACAAAGTCACTATGGATGGAGTGAAGTAAGGGAAAGAGAAAGTATTACCAGACGAGATCAGAAAGCTGGATAGGGGCCAGTTCAGGAAGAGACTTTCAGGCCATGATAAAAGAAGCCAATGGAAGTTATTAAGCAAGACAGCATTTGACTCAAAGTTATATTTTGAAGAATCCATTTGTCTGCTGTGAGGCAACAGACAAAGTGGAGAGATCAGTTGGAAGGAATGATTGTGGGTTGTGGAGAATACACATAAATATAGAGTGAATTAAACAGATTTGAGACATATTTTGGAGACAATAATAATACCTAGTATTTGTTGAACATATAAAATACATCAATTACTGTTTTAATCTCTTAATAACCCACTAATCCCCATTGTTATCCTATGTTTTCATCTGTTTACATTGCTATGACAAGATATCCAAGTCTGGGTACTTTGCAAAGAAAAGAGGTTTATACAGCTCACAGTTTTAGCAGTTTAAGGGCACGGCACCAGCAGTGACTTGGCTCTAGTGAGGATCTCATGATGAATGGCATCACAGTCGTGAGAGTGCACATGAAAGAGAGATTACATGGCAAGACAGGAAACCAGAGATAGAGAAGAGGCCGGGTTTACTCTTTTATAACAGTTATCTCCTGAGAACTATTCAGGGCCCCAAGAGAACTATATCAGTTTCTTCTGAGGGCAATGTCCTTACTGACTTAACAACTTCCCATAAGGCCCTATCTCTGAAAGGTTCTACCACCATTTAACATTGCCACACCAGAGACCAAGCCTCCAATACATGAACCCTTGGGGGAACAAACCACAGTCAAACCAAAGCATTCTAGGAAGTAGAGAGTATCATTACCCTTGTTTTACAGTTGAGATGACTTTGATTGAATGGAAGAAACTGGCCTAAGATTATAGAGTTGCTAAATGTAGAGCCAGGATATGAACCCAATAGTTTGGTAACAGAGTTCATGTTTCTAACTACTTATTTATTCTCTGTCTCAAATACAGCCTAAGGACATCGAGCAAATGTTGGAGGTTGAAGGAAAGGGAGAAATCAGATGACTCAGAATTTTAGTTTGAACACCTTGACAGACAATGATTTACTAAGATAAGAAACATTAAGGAAGTTATTAATCTAAGGATCGGATGTGTGTGTTTGTTGAAGGGGAGGTAGTAGAAGGGAATTACTGTTTTGAAAATGTTGAGTTTTAGAGATCTCAGGTGGAACATCAATTTGACGGTTGGATGTCTGAAGCTAGGGTTTAGGAGCGAGCTGAGGACTAGAGAGAGTGATTTAGGACTCATTGGTATGGTTGGCATTTAAAGTCAGGGTCATAGATGAGGCAGATCCAGAAAAGAAAAGAATGAGGCCTATGTTCAAGTTCTGGGGCTTTTAATTGAAGTAGACACTAATAAAAGAAAAAGAGAGTCAGCCATGTTGGAGTGAAGCTTGTTGAGGTTGGTGTCTTGGAAGTCATGAGCCACTATTCTAAAATGCAATTTATTGAACATCCCATCCCTCTCCCACTAATCCTTTTCCCCACTAATCTAAAATGCCATCATTATCATGCATTTATTTACCCATGTTTGTCTCCAGATTCTTCTAATGTATCTTCCTTAATCACAAACAAGATGCTGTGCCCATCATTGCTTTTTTATAGGCTATAATTTTCAAAAGATTTCTGAATACCCTCACATTATTTCTTCTAGATCTATGCTGGCCTGTCATATTCCAAATTATCCCATTGGAATGGCATTGAATTTATACAATTACCTTGGGGAATACTGACATCTTTATAACATTTGATCCTTCTCATTAGGAAAAGTGTATGCCCTTCTTCCATTCAGATTTTTTCCTGTATGCTCAGCAACGATTTATAGTTTTCTTCCTGGAGGTATAGCATGCTTGCTCATAAGTTTATTCCTAGATATTTTATGGTTCTGGTTGCTAACGTGTATCAGCTTCTCTTTATTGCACTTTTTAATTAACCATGCTGGGTTTATCAGAGTTTGTTGTTGTAATCCACAGATACTAACTCTGACTCACATTAGCCAAAAAGGAAATGAATGGAAGCAAATGGGGGTGTTCATGTGATTGAAGAACCACACTCAGAATATGTAGTACTTTTATAATAAAAGGAAAAGTTATTTTCATTAGTAAATTTTATAAAGCTAATAAAATTAAAATGTAGTAGTTAGGATATTTAAAATGGAAACATGTTAACATCTTTATTATATAAATAAATTCTGAAATGGGTAAAATTTCAAGACATTCTGATCTCCAAAGATAAGTATTCAAAGGACAAAAACATTCTGCAAAATAGAAAAAAACAATTTACAAATAGATGAAAACTTTTTGGGTGAATGGAAACTGGGGCACTTTATATATTTTTATTTTAAAACAATGTCTTACTAATTTGCTGAGGCTGGCCTGGAACTCTTGCCTAAGTCTCTCGAGTTGCTGGTATTACAGGTATGTACTTCTGTGCTTGGCTTTCATGAAAACTTTTTAAGCCTCACTAGTAAGAAAAAAAAAATGTTACACGACAAGACACTAGATTTTCATTTGTCAAATTAAATGGTTTTTGTTTGAAAATTATCTGTTCTGGTAACAGTGTAGGAAAATGATTCTTATTCATTGCTGGTAAAATATAAAATTATATACCAAAAGTCCAAAGCCTTAAAGATGTTCCACAATTATACTCAGTAATTGACAAGTAGTTATACTTTTAGTGGTTCTATCTTTTGAAAGTGATTCAAAATACAGAATAAATTTTATGGGCAAAGATGTTCATAGCAGCTTTATTTATAAAATAACTTAGAAATTGGAAGAAACTCCAATGCTGGATATGGTTAAGCAAGTTGCATCACATCTACTTGGTTGAATATATATATATATATCGTGTGTATGTGTGTGTGTGTTTGTATGTGTGTGTGGGGAGGTGTGCTGGGATTGACCCTAGGGCCTTGAGCATGCTAGGCAAACACTCAACCAACTGGGCTATATCCCCAGCCCTTGGTTGAATATTAAACACGTTTTAGATGTGTTATGAAAGCCAAAGGATAACTACAATTGTTAATGTTAATATGTGGAGGGAACCGCCTGGGAGGAAATATATTTTCTTTGTTTCCTGGAACTTAGATAATGTTTCTTTCTACTTTTTGCAATTTTTCCAAAATTTCTATAGTGAGTACATGTTTCTTCTATAATATAATAAAAATATGAAAAAAAATTTCCAACAGGGCCTATGTGTCTTCTTTGAACTTATTGCTTTTTAAATTCTTATTTCCTAAAGGGAAGGGCCTCAGCCATGAATTTCCCATCTTTTCTACTCTCTGCCTCTAAATGTTGGCTTCTCTGTGCCACCTCCGGTGCTTTTTCCCCTTTTCAAGCCTCGCCTGTCTCCTCTGGAATCCTGCTCAGTTAATTTCCTTCAGTCTTCAGCATCTTCAATCTCTTGGTCTTCATTGGCTCCTTCCCCTCAAGCAGCAATATACACAGGTCTCATCTTTCTTGAAACAATCGTTATTCGACCCTGTTGTCTTTAATACTCACGGTCCTTTTTCTCTCCTTTTTACTGCCAAGCTTCCTTTTTTTCACTATCATCCCGTTTCATTGTCCACCCCTCTCTCCCATTCAAAACACATCCTGGGGACTGGGGTGAGGCTCAGTGGTAGAGCACTAGCTTAATGAGCAGGAGACCCTGGGTTTGATTCTCAGCACCATAAAGAGGAAAAAAAGAGAGAGAGAGAGAGAGAGAGAGAGAGAGAGAGAGAGAGAGAGAGAGAAAAGAAGAAAAAAAAAGGACATAATCACACATCCTGGAAGATCATTAGCAACCTTCTAGACCACCACTGGCTCTATTGCTTGAGGCTGTGTCTTTCAGAGATCTCTGTGCCTCAGCTTCTTTACCTGCAAAATGGAGATCCTATTGAAATTTTGCAATGAAGTTTTTGGGAGACTAGATCAGTTAATGCAGGCAGTGCTTATAGCAGTGTCCAGCATACAGAAACAGTCAATGAAAGATGATCCTTTTATCCATAACACTCGTTATTCCCACAGATGAGAAACATTTTTCACTGAAGTGCAATGCCTTGACTAAGACGTAACCACACCATGAAAAGGTCTCATTCTTCTCTTCCTAGTGCGTTCTCTTTATACCACATTCGACCCCTCTACTTTTTTTTTTTTTTTTTTTTTTGGTACTAGAAGTTGAACCCAGGGGCTACCACTGAGGTACACCCCCCGCCTTTTATATTTTCACTCTAACCATTTATATTTTATTTTGAAACAGGGTCTTGCTAAGTTGCTGAAGCTGGCCTTGAACTTGCCATCCTTCTGTCTAAGCCTCCTGAGGAACTGGGATTACAGTTTGCATCACTGCCCTGGGCTTGTACCACATTCCTTTACAGACTTTTCTAGTTTCCTTCCTCCTCAACTTTTCTGCGGCATTTAAGTTTACTGATTATTGCCTGCTTGATTCATGATGCTACATCATTCCACTCTATCCTTCGATAGTAGTTTCTCTTCTACCTCCCACATTTGCCCCAGAGTCCGTTCCTAGCCCGGTTCTCCTCTCTTGGTTTTCCTTCCTCACTGCCAGGCACACAGAAACCTTCAATGTATATGGCACTTACAATGGTTAATTTTATGTATTACCTTAACTAGGCTAATGGATACCCAGATAAAACAATTTTTCTAACATGTCTGTGAGGATGCTTCTAGAAGAGATTAGCATTAAACCAATAATCTGAGTAAAGAAATTTTAACCTCACTAATGTGGGTGGCCAAAAAGTTTGTGGAGAGCTCATATATAACAAAAAGCAGAGGAAGGGTAGATTTGCTTTCTCTGTTGGAGTTGAGACACCCTCATCATCTCCTGCTCTCAGACATTGATGATCCTGGTTCTTGAGCTTTGGGACTCAGGCTGAATTATGTCACTGGCTTTCTTGGTTCTCCAGTTGGCAAATGGCAAACTGTGGGACTTCTTGTCCTCTATAATCATCTGAACCAGTTCCCATAGTAATATAATAAAGCATTCTCTTTCTCCCCTCCCTCCCTCTTTTCCTTTCTCCCTATTTCTATTATTGTTTCTCTAGAGAACAATCACTAATAGAGCACCTAGGTTTGTACCTCACTCAGTCTCACTGTAAATCAAGATCCAAGAATGCCCAGCTTTAAGCATTTCATGATGGTTCTTAGGCCATTCCTTCCCATCTCTCCCTTACCTCCCAAACAGGTCTTACCACTACTCACAGGTCACAGGAGGAATGCTGATGGAGGTCAAGTCCAACTTCTAAGTAATCCTGAGGCGTGTGGAAGGAGCAGTATGATAAGGGTACAGGTGATATTTTGTTATACGCTTTCTCTTCACCAGATCCCTACTGTACAGCTTCCTGCCTTGGACAGTTCCTGGGAAACTGAGGACTTGGAGGGAATCGAAGCAGCTGAGGGTGAGTCTAGATAAGAAGGAAGGTTCTGCTGAAGGTTCAGGGGAAACAGCTGACTAATGGTATTCAATTCAGCTTGGCTCCTCTACTTGGATAAAACACTTGTAATTTTTCACTTTTATCAAATTTCAGTATCTGATATTTCAATATCTGAGGTTGTTTTTGAGATAGCTCAAAAAGCCAAAACAAAACAAAACAAAAAAAAAAGAAAGTAAAAGTGATATCATGATAAGGAATAATAGTAGAAACAAGATATGCAAGATCTTACACCATGAGAAAATTTTGGTGTCCATATCTATAGACAGACACCTGTGTGTATTTCAGGTCTCCAAACCTTAAAGGTAACATGGATCAAAAACATATTTGCAAGATCAATAAGAGTGACTAGCTGCTATAGAAGTTTTCAGAATGAGAACAAACCGAAAAGATCAGGGCTCTTCATCATGAAGGGGCTCAGACAACAGTTTGTAAATCAAGGAGCAATGGGAAGGCTGAGGTAAATACCACTGTGTCTGTCAGATCCTCTGGTGCAGCTCCTGACCGTGCCACTTGAAGCTCAGCAAAACTCCTGTCAGGACACAGAAAGGTAAACGACAATTTACACATGAGGTAATAAACAAGATCTGTATTTCACAGGTTGTGCAGACTAAAAATATAAATACACTTGATAAAAGTTTGTAAACATTGATCCATGAATCACAGTGAACATGTTTGGAGTCTTTGAGAAATATTCCTAGTGTAGACTTTTGAGGTCACAAAGAAATATAAATGTGATATTCTGGGTTGGGAAGACCAAATAGGTGACCTAGTAAGACATTTCCTATATTATTCCAAGGCAGCTCTTTTTACCTCTGACATTGAAGTCGTGACTTCATGTCTCATTTCTTCACATACATTTTTATTCCCACGCTTTTATTCTGAAACAAATCATTTAGGTATTAGAGCGCTATTTTGTTTTATAGCAAATGGTTTAAAATTTATATACTTCTTCTTGACATTATGCTTTATTGAGGGAAATGATGTCATCTGCCAAGTAATTTAAAATTTATGCTTAAAGAGAATGTGAGAATTGCCTGATAGAATTTTGTTGAAAATGCAGATTTTAAGGCCCAACTGAATAGTCTGGGGTGAAATCCAGAAATCTATGTTTTTTTAGTCAATTCCCTCCCATGGGACTATAATGAAGTTAATCCCAAAACCATGGTTTGAGAAACACTGGAAGAAAAGGATTTCCTTCAACATTGTTGCTAACCCATAGAGCACCTTCCTCAAGAAACTTAATTTTGGCAGGTTGTAGTGATGTAACTCCAGTGACCCAGGAAAGCTAAGGCAGGAGGATCATAAGTTCAAGTTCAAGGCCAGCCTCTGCAATTTAGCAAGAACCTATCTCAAAATAAAAAGGACTGCGGATGTAGCTCAGTGGTAAAGTACCCGTGGGTTCAATCCCCAGCACCTCCAAAAAGAAAGAAAAAAAGAAATTTGATTTCCAGTGGCCAGAAATGAAATACACCCATCTATGAAGGTGAAAAGCACTTCAGAGATTTACAACCTGCACATGTGTGTGCAACCTTGTTCTCTTTCAAGCTTTCCATTTAAAGCTTAAGTGTCCTCTATGCATGAGAGAGAGAGAGAGAGAGAGAGAGAGAGAGAGAGAGAGAGAGAGAGAGAGAACACACATCTGTTCCTGGCAGGAGGAGCTGGCAAGAGGTTTCTTATTCCCTTTTCACCCTGCTTATCATAACTGACTTCTGGCCAAAGCCTAGACTGAACATGAGGAGAGACACCTGGACCAAGGAAAGGGTAGGAAAATCGAGAGGAAGTTTCAATGTTTTTTTAACAGGGAAAAAAGCAATATATGTGTATATATACACACACATATATATGAGAGCGTACACACACATATGTATACACACAAACACATATATGTATATCTATACACATACTAATAGTTTACACTAGTAAATTAAAAAAATAAATGATAACAAGACTGCAGCCATCGTATTTATTTTAAAAATAGTACCAGTAATAAACCTCATTATTGAGTTTCCAAAGTTGCTGCTTAAACTTGACATTTTGGAATATTTTCATTTTCTTGTTGAGTTTTCCATCTACACAATGGCAACCTTCAGTGCCCATATAAATGCCTTGTACTCTAGGTTCAATATGAACATCTGGAAGTTTACACTTTGGGATGTACATTCCATCATCACAGTGGTATCCACTTTCTTTCGGTCCTGCTTTATCACTCTCTTTGTGGTTTTTCTCTTTTCTCACTAGTGACACTTGTCATAAGCCACATAGCAGTTCAAAACACTGTGACTCAGTTTCATCCACTTTTCTTTGTCCCTTCAGTCATCATCTCAGCCATCTGCCATAATCCTCTGCTTGGATCTCTGTGTTCAGTTCTTCCTGATGCGTTCAGTTTCTTCTTCCAGGCTATTCTGGAAGAGTATCCTTTCAGGGATCATTTCTATAGCTTGTTCCTAGGCTATTCCAGACATCACACACAAAACAATTTCCTAAAATAAATTTTTCAGAATGTTCTTTCCTTGTTCAAGAAATAATCAAAAAGAAAAAAGAAAGAAGTCGGGTGCAGTGGTACATGCCTGTAATCCCAGTTACTTAAGAGGCTGAGGCAGGAGGACCATAAGTTCAAGGCGAACCTGGGAAATTTAGGAAGACTCTGTTGCAAAATAAAGTAAACAAAAGTCAAAAAAAAAAAAAAATCCACAATCAGCTGGCACTACCTTGGCTTTCCAACCTTTCTTGAACTGCTTCCTGTCCTGTTACCTTTAATCATCATTTACTACATGACAGATTTTATTGCTAGTGTTTTCATACAGATATATTTTAAACATACCCTTTATTAGTGGTTACCTACCTAATTTGGATCAGAGAAATGCAAGTTGAGATTTTTTCAAAACACAGTACTGTTCACTAGCCCTAGGGATTCTGGTTGGGTAGGTCTGGATAGGGCCAGGGTGCAGAGTCTGTTTAGCTCCCCAGGTGCATTCTGGTGGGCAGTTCCATCCAGTACTAGCTATGCAGCAGGTGTTCCGTAACTCCAGGAAGAAAGATATGTGCCTTCCTTCCTGAAATCTGTCATTTGCTCCCCATTGTTATTAGGGGACAACCTCTTAACAGAAAGCACTTTTCATGATCTGGTCCTTGCCTACCTCTCTGGCTTCGTCTGGCTTGTCTACCAGTTGTCCCCATTCAGCATTTGCTGTGATCATGCTGAAACATTTCTTCCCTCAAATCCCCAGTGTTCCCTTTGTACCGCCTGTCGCATATCACTTCCCCTCTTCTGTCATCTGTGTCCTTACCTTTTATCTGTGCTAAACTCTGAGCCTCTTGAGGACAGCTCTTGTTCTCTGAATCTTTGTCCTCCCATGGTACTAGTACAATAGTCTATATATATATTTGTTGCCTAAATGAATACATTCACTGATGTTACCAGTACCTCGTTGTCAGGTGAATGAATACATATCCCTTTTCCTTTCTTTGTTCATTTTAGATCAAACCTTATTGTGGAATGCAAATGTTCTTTCTACCTTTAACAAAATGACCCTTCAGATGGAGTGTTGACATGCTTTATAGTACATACTTTGTGTGTGAAACAGAGAATGTAGCTAAGAAAAATTTTTCATTAAAATTGTCATTGTTAAAGATATAATTGTGAGTGTTAAAATGGGGGAACTACATACATTTCATAATATAATTTTACCCATAGTAAGTATATCATCAACATTAAGCATGTTTCCACTTGGACTGAAAACAAATTGTTCTTTAAATTTGCTTGAAACCTAAAATAGTGCTTCTCAAAGTGTGGTCTAGGGATTGACATCATCAGAGTCTGGATCTCAACCTAGACAACTCCCCAGTTAAAATCCCTAGGGTGGGAATCCAGAATCTGTATTTTTAACAATCTTCACATATGATTCTAATGCCAGTGAAGTTTGATACCTGTCTAGAATTAAATTAAATGCTCCATTGCATTAATTTATTATAGATAATGGCCTGAATTTAGTGTATTCTCTTATTAATGAGATATGCAGGTGAAGATGAATTAAATTAAGGACCAGCTTGAATTTAAGGTAAAAGAACAAGATAAAAATCTCTTTGGTATTCATTAGAATGACATCTACAGCTACGGTTTTATGATTCTCTTGAAATTTTTGAGGTACTTTCTCAGCAAGAAGCATTTTGGAAAGATCCAATGATCAGATCTCAGCAGTCTTCATAGAAGTTAGAAATTTTCAAGATATGTTCATTCTAGATTGGAAATTTTGCCCTTCTCAGGATGTTGACTGGCTACTGACTTCTTGAGCAGTTTTATGTCATGGTTAAGACATGCGGACACATTTTCCATTTTGTGGTTTCATATCATCCACAAAGAAAGATGATTAAAGTCCCATTAAAGTGGTCTTATAAACTCTTTATGCAGAATCCCCTATAAGAATTATATTAGCTAGAGATTGGGGTTGTGGCTCAGTGGTAGAGCAATTGCCTGGCATGTGTGAGTCCCTGAGTTAGATCCTCAGCATCACATATAAATAAGTAAATAAATAAATAGATAGATACATAGATAGATAAATAAATAAAATAAAGGTCCATTGACAAATAAAAAAAAAAAGACTTGTATTAGCTAAATACAGTGGCATCTGTACTGTAGTCCCAGCTACTTAGGAAGCTGAAGCAGGAGGATTGTTTGTGCCCAGGAGTTAGAGACCAGCCTGAACTATGTGGCAAGCTCCCAGCTCAAAAAAAAAAAAAAAAAAAGAAAGAAAGAAAAAGAAAAGATTTTAAGATTATATTAGTCTGTTAGTCTGCTCTGGGATGCTATAACAAAATACTATATATTGAGGTGGTTTAAACAAAGACATTAGTTTCATTTGTTTTCTTATAGTTTGGCAGCTAGAATTCCATGATCAAGTTGCTGGCAAATTCAGTTTCTGGGGAGGACTTTCTTCCTTGCTGTACTCTTACATGGTCTTTCTTCTAAACTTATGTGGTGAGAAAGAGAGGTTTGTATCCCTTCCTCTTATTATAAGAACACAAATCATATGAGATTAGAGCCCTACCTACCCCTATGACCTCTTTTAACCTTAATCACCTCTTGAAAACCCCTGTTTCTGAATAGAGTCATACTGGGGCTTAGAGACTCGACATATGAATTGGGAGAGGCACACAATCCAGTCTATAATAAGGGTATTTACAAAGCCCTTGACCCTGTTTTTCAGTCTTCTGATTCTGAAAGCTCACAAACATGTTCTATTCATTTCACAGAAATTATTCTTTCAAATTGAGCCAAACAATATCCTTTCTTAGTGGCCACAGGACATTTTGGGAGCACCTCCAGGGCTTATGTGATTGACTATCTGTGCCAGCTCATGCAGTGGAAGCAGGGAAAGGTCTGTTGTCAGTGGCTGTAAACTGTACGTGGTCTTGTTTTGTAGGCTTCTTCATGATGTGGCTTCTTTTGAATTTCAGTGCAATGAAAGAATGTTGATTTTAACTATATTGCAAGTTATAATTTATCTGCCTCAAATACACTGAAAACAGAGACATTCTCTTATTAGAATAACTCTGTTGGAAGTGGTATTAGTGGGCCTTTTATCTGATACAAAAGACTCTTGGTATAAGGTTTGTTATCTACAAAAAAACAGTAAATATGTTTATATCTGAAACAGTAGTATTCAATAGAATTATAATAAAAGTTTTTAGTATAATTTTACTTTTTCTCCTTGTCACATTTAAAAATTTATAAATAGGTAAAAGAAAAAAATTTTTTTTTATACTGGGGATCAAACCCAAGGTCGCTTTTCCACTGAGCCACATCCTTAGCCCCTTTTATTTTTTTATTTTGAGGCAGGGTCTCACTAAGTTGCTTAGGGGCTCGCTAAATTGCTGAGGCTGATTTTGAACTTGTGATTTTCCTGCCTCAGCCTCCTGAGTCTCTGAGATTACAGATGTGTGCCATCGTGCCCGGCTTGAAATCATTTTTAAAATTTATTTTATTTAACTCAAAATATTCTTTTTTTTAAGAGAGAGAGAGAGAGAAGAGAGAATTTTTTAATATTTATTTTTCAGTTTTTGGCAGACACAACATCTTTATTTTTTTATTTTTATGTGGTGCTGAGGATCGAACCCAGCGCCCTGCTCATGCCAGGCGAGCGCGTTACCACTTGAGCCACATCCCTAGGCCCAAAACTCAAAATATTCTGATTCCAACACACAATCAACATTTAAAAATATTGATGAGATCTTTTACAGTATTTATTTTTAATAAGTCTTTGAAGTATAGTGTATATTTTACATTTACAGCACATCACAATTCCAACTAAACACATTCAAGTGCTTAATAAATATGTGACCAGTGGCCACTGTATTAGCTAGATCGAAAATATCCATGTCTGGATACAGATCCCATAATTTCAGAGCTGGAAGGAAAGTCCAGGATATAGAAGATTTCATTTTGTGTCCCTTGTGGACATACATGTATCTCTGTCAGGTGTCAGTGTTATGATTTAAGTTCTTCCTGACAATCAGCTGGCCCATGTCAGTTCTGAGATGAATCATTCGTCTGTCTACATTGTGTCTACTTGTTTTCTTCTGTCACAGGAAAGGTGGTAAGGTGTACTCATTAGAGGAGCACATTCTCTCAGTCCCAGCCATTTTCTGACCCAAGGCAGGAACTTACTGAAAGACTTTAATACAGCTTCCAAAGGTATCTGACAACTTGGTTTGTAGTTTTGGTCCTGGGAGATGATGGCGTCTCACTGACAAGGGTGTATTTGATTTAAGCTGCTTTGAATTTTTATTCATCTTTCTAAATAATAAAGCTCACCATCATTCTATAACCTTTGGGAACAATTTAGCCTTTTCTTTATCTTGCTTAGCCTCCCATGGTCCTAAATCATATTTTTAAATGTCAAATTTCAAAATGTAGCAGGGTTAATGAGATTCTTTGAGGAAGATACTACAACTGGACTCCTTGGCCATCTGTTTCAGGTGCAAACATGTCAAATCTCATAAATAACAGCTCCAATTCTCCTGTGTCTGCTACAGCTTTGAGCATAGCATCCTGCAAATAAGATAGTCCATAGATGTTTTCTGAATGAAAAAGAATACGTTTTGTAGCTGAATATCCCAGTTGGGCCTAACCTGGAATACAGGCATCAATTTATTGAGTGAGATGAGTCAAGAAAAGAGGAGTCCTTTTTTATCTAAAGCCAGGGACAGAAACAACAATGAGATGTAGAGGACACAATGACATCTGGTCATCCAGGCTTGCACAGGTGCCAGGATTTATCCAAGGGACAGGTCATTGTCCCAATATCTGCCTCCAAAGAGTGTGGCTCTATAGTAGGGAGGATTGGAGGCATCACTGTGTTACCTTAAAGGTCTGTCATGGAGATTGCAACTTGGGCTGGGCAGCTTTATTCCTGAAGAACCATAGAAGCACCTCAGTTGCTGAGGGACTGGGGTTTGCCAATTCAGCGGATATAGGAAAGAGATTTAATGTAAGAGTAGCAGAGTATGAGTGGTTTTTTTGTTTGTTTGTTTGTTATCTTTTGTTACTGGGGGTTGAACCCAGGAATGCTTTACCACTGAGGTATACCCCCAGCCCTTTTTAATTTTTATTCTGAGGCAGGGTCTGCCTTAGTTCCTAAGACTGGACTTGAACTTGAGCTCCTCCTGCCTCAGCCTCTTAAATTGCTAAGATTATACTTGTGTGCCATGGCATCTTGCATGTACTTGAAATAACCCCTGAATGGCCCAGAAGGACCTAATGTGGAGGGAGATATTGACAGGATATGTTGCTCTGAAAGTTGATAGCACCCTCAAACCATGTAGGGAAGGCCTGCGGATATTTGGTTTACAGTTCTAAAACATTTTAGAATTTAAGCTAATGCTTGATCTTCAGAACACCAATCTCTACTTCCATCTAAACCTTAATTCCTCCTCCCTTCTCTTTTTCTAATCATGGAGACTTTAAGTAATCCACCACATAATTCATACTGTGCTAGTATTAGAGAATATATTTTTTAGTAAACCCCAGCAAACATGACAACTTTTATTAGAGGCTAATAGTGGTTGAGGAAACACTTAAAGAAAAGTTGTTATTTTGAGTAAAATAAGCTTCTAGAAGGTTAGAATATACATAGCTTGGTAAGTATGTCATTAAAGATCCAGAGAGTTGTGTAATTTGTTAAATTCTAACTTTAGACCAAATGACAAACTTTTAGAATGTCAGAAATTCAATTGTCACATCTGAAGGAGTGCATTGAACATCATATAATGCCTTTCTAAAATATGGAGCAAGATATTTGAGGCATGTGTACACAAACAAGTAGGCTTGTAACTAAATTTAAAGAATTCAGTCTTAGCACTAATGACATATTGAGCTGCTTGAAATACAAAGTTCTATAACACTCATCAGAAGAGCTGTTAATTTCTCTCTCTCTCTCTCTCTCTCTCTCTCTCTCTCTCTCTCTCTCTCATTTTTTGTGGTAGAACTGAATATGGTAAAGCCTGAATTGAAAGTTCACTTTTCTAAAGAGGATTTGCTTTGCTCTGCAGATGTCCTGGGGCATTATTGAGCCAGAAACATTTGGCAAGAACTTTCCTAAACCATGCAAATTAATGTGAATACCAACCCATGTGTAGGCAGGTTTGCACTTATGAATTCACCAGCTAATTTTTTTTCTTCCCTACCCCATGCCAAGGTCTGCGAGAGTCAGTTTTCCTTAAATGGTTCTTTTTTCCAGCAGAGTTTTTTTTTTTTTTCCTCCTTTCTCTCTCTCATTCTCCCACTGTAACTTTTCTAGTATCTGGTTGATAGCTGGAAAGGCCTCAATTCTGGCTCTCCTTTTCCTTCATTCAATTCTTCTCTCTTCTCCCACATTGCATTTAATCATGAAGCTCGAACTTTCTTTTATTGGCAGATCCTTCAGAGTAATCTGTGGTAGCTTCTTACCATTGTGGTTTAAACTCTCTTTTCAATTTGTCAATTCTCAATTTCCTGATGTTGCACAAAGAGACTCAGAGTGAAGGCCAGCAATAGCCTTTAGCAAAGGTGGTCAGCAGATCCATAGGACTCCTGTCTCTCAGCAGCTGGTGAATCAGCAAGCTTGGTCTTGGTCTAGACTACCAGATGCCACCTCACTTATAGAAATGGGTGTGAGAATACCCTTTCATGGAGTAGGAGTGGAGATTTTGCCTTAACTTGCAAATACTTTTTAGCTGGGTATAGAATCTATTGCAAGTTATTTCTCTCAGATCTTTAAAATTATTTTTATGTTGCCTTTGTATAATATTTGTATTATCTTTAGCCAGTCTGCATTTTGTTTCTTTGTAGGTAATCTGTTTTCTCTCTATGGGAACTCTGAACACTTTCCCTTTGTCTTTGATGTTGCAATCTCACTATGATGTCTCTGAGTGTATTTCTTTTTATTTATCTTTCTTGGTATCTATGATTCCTGAGTCTTAAGGTTCTTGTTCTGTTATTCTTTAACTCATATTCACCAATTCTAGAAAATTCAATCGTTATCTCTTCAAATATTTCCTCCTCCAATTCTTCTTTTTAAATTTGTTCTTTTTAGATCCACATGACAATAGAGTAAATTTTGACATATTATACATAATGGAGTATAACTTATTCTAATTAGGATCCCATTCTTGCAGTTGTACATGATGTGGAGTGTCACTGGTGGTATATTCATATATAAATATAGGTAAGTTAGGTCCAATTCATTAAACTGACTTTCCTATTCTCATTTTCCCTCCCTTCCCTTCATTTCCCTTTGTCTAATCTAATGAACTCTTATTCTTCTCCCCTTTATTGTGTGTTAGTATCTGTGTATCAGAGAGAGCATTTGGTCTTTGTTATTTTTGGGGGGAGGGGATAGGCTTATTTCACTTAGCATGACAGTCTCCAGTTTCATACATTTACTGGCAAAAAATATCATAGAGTCATTCTTTCTAATGGCTCAGGAATTTTCCATTTTTTTTGTGTGTGTGTATCACATTTTCTTTATACATTCATCTATTGAAGGGCACTTAGATTGTTAGTTCAATAACTTAGCTATTGTGAATTGAGCTGCTATAGACATTGATGTGGCTGTGTCCTTGTAGCATGCTGATTTTAAGTCTTTTGGGTATATACCAAGGAAGGGGATAACTGTGTCAAACGGTGGTGGTTCCATTCCCAAGTATTTTTTTTTTTTGAGGATATTGTGAATGGTATAGTTTTCCTTATTCTGCTTTCTAATTTTTAAGACTCTTTCTTTTTTTTTTCATTTATTTTGTTTATTTAGTTTTTTTATGTGGTGCTAGGAATCAAACTCAGTACCTCATGCATGCTAGGCAAACACTCTACCACTGAGCCACAACCCCACCTTTAACACTATTTCTTAATGGAATTCCTGGTTGGAACTTCTCATTTTATCCTGTTGTTGTAATCATTTCTTCTTTTATTATTATTATTATTATTATTATATACTAAGGATTTAATCCAGGGTGCATAACCACATCCCCAGCCCTCTTTTATATTTTATTTTGAGACAGGGCTTGCTAAGTTGCTTAGGGCCTTGCTAAGTTGCTGAAGCTGGCTTTGAACTGATGATCTTCCTGCCTCAGTGTCCCGAGCCACTGGGATTACACGTATGTATCACTGTACCCAGCTCTGTTTTAATCATATCTTTTAATAAGGGGACCAATCATTCATATTTCCCAGGAATGAGGGGTTTCACAGGATTTGGGGCTTTTAGTACTAAAACCTGAAAAGTCCCAGGTAAAGCAGGAAGGTTGGTCACCCTACTCTTTACTACATTTATTTTCTATGTCTGTAGTTGCTGAATATTCTATAATTGTTTCAGATCTGTCTTCTAGTTCACTAATTTTCTCTTTGGCTATGATTATTAAAAATATCAATGAGTGCATTTTTTAGATTCTATTTTTTCTTTTCTTTTATTGTATTTCTCTTTTTAAAATTCTATTTCTTTTTTTTTAATTTTTTTTAGTTGTTTACTTTATTTATTTATATGTGGTGCTGATAATTTAACCCAGTGCCTCACACATGCCAGGCAAGTGTGCTACCGCTGAGCCACAACCCCAGCCCAAGTTCTATTTCTTTAGTTAATAATTTTCTTCTTTTTCTTATTTCTTGATTTTAAAATAGAATATAGATTTTTAGATATCTTTCATGATCATATTTTATGTGATCTAATAAAAATTGTTAGATCTTTATCTAGAAAAGGTTATGTCCAATTCATTAAATTGTCTTTTCCTATCACACTTGTTCTATTATATAAAATTCTTGGGGCTAAATATTACTATTTATTATATCTGTTTACTCTTACAGTGGATTGTGTTCATGTATGTTTTGTAATATTTTATTTTTAAGTCCATTTTACAAGAGGAGGTTTGATTTATGAAATCCTCAACAGTCTTGTTTAGAGGTATCTCTTTAGAAATGTTTTGCATTTTATTCTTTGATGTGCCCAAGGGATATCAATAGCCCAGGATTAATTTTTAGGTTAATTTCTCAATTTGAAGGACTCCAGGAGCAGGTGGTAGTATAAATTTGAACTCCATAGTCATGGATGTCAAAAATCTGTGGTTATGTATTTTTGAGGGAGTACTTTTCTAACTACAGCTCCATTCAAAGCAATCTAACTTTCTTATCTGGAATGCAAGAACTTTGTTCACTCTTATGAAGGTTATAGTTTAGGCAGATCTCTCTGCATAGGCATAAAAACCGAAGTCTTTAGATTGCTGAGACCAGTAAGCCAGAGTTTGTTGTCTGTTTTTCTGTTCTATTTGTGTTTGGGACACGTGCATATTTCCCATTTTTCTTGACAGATAACAGTACAGTCATATCTCAGTATCCATGGAGAATTGGTTTCAGAATACTCCTATATACATATATACACGTGTACACATGATTGCCAAAATCCATGCTTGCTCAAGTCCTTTATTAAAATGGCATAGTATTTGCATATGATCCTTATTCATCCTCAGGTGTGATTTAAATTATCTCTAGATCACTTGTAATAGCTAGATTAACATAACTGCTTTATAAACAGTTGATATTCTGCATTGTTTATGGAATAATGACAAGAAGAAAAGAGGCTGTAGATGTTTATTATAGATGCAACAATTGCAGCATATATAATCTGAGGTTGACTGAACCCATAGATACAGAATCTGGGATGTGTCTACTGTACAGTGATAACAACAATAACAATCAATTCTTATATAGACTATATGCTGATATTGTTCTAAGCATTTTATAGTAATCCTCATATAATTCTGTATATGATAAATAATATTACCCAACTTTCTGGGTAATAGCTCAGTAGAGTGCTTGCCTAGCACACACAAGGCCCTGAGTTCAATTCCCATTATCACACACAAAAAAGTATAGAGTATAATATTACCCACCTGCATGGGTATGGAAACTGAGTCACAGATTGGAAAATTGCACAAAATCATGCAGCTATTAAGAGGCAGACTAGGTATTCAAATACAGACACTGTGACTCCAAATTCTGTGACTCATAATTAAAAACATACTGCCTTTTAAATATGTATTTAAGGAATATTTTTCTAGTATTTCTTATACCGTCAAAGTAGAGTTTTCAGGTTACTTCAACTGTCTTACTGCCAGAAAAGGTCATCCCAAGTCCTGATTATACCATTTCATCACACTGTAATATTTCTGACTATTCACCTTCTCATCCATTATTTAGGGAATGCAATAAAAATGGATGTTTATTGCAATGGATTCACAAATAGAAAGGCAAGGATCTGTTGTGGTCTGGTTGTTCTCGGTGAACAGTCCCACCAAAAGCCAACCTCAGCATACTTGGGAACTTGTTAGAGACACAATCTTGGCCTCCCCTCAGGCCTACTGAATCAGAAACACTGAAGGGTAGAGCCTCAAAGTCTTGTTATAACAATCCCCTTAGGTCATTCTGATGCTCCCTAATATTTTAGAACCATTAGTATCATCTATGTAGGATTTAATTTATTACAAATACCAATGTCCTTTATATAGTGGAATGTTTTCTTGTGGCCATACTAAGTCCCCATGCTGATATTTATTGCCCTCATTACCCCTCAAGCTGATATTTATTGCCTCTCCAGTGAAAACAGGGATATTAGATTCCTTTTCAACATCTTCTTCCTATTAGATTACAGCTTGTAATACTTCCCTTTAAACATCTGCATTTTTTTTTCTTTTTAGCAAAAGGAGTTCTTGTCATTAAATTTAATGGGAAAATGAAGAGTTTAGACATTAACCCTTCTTTTTATGCAAAAAAAAGATAAGAACATCATTTCCTTGTAGTAAGCGGTAGTTGGGTCTCTGGATCTTTTACAGACGATCAAAGATACAACAGGAATTTTATGACTTTGCTATCATAAGCATTGACTTAAAGTAAGATACATACAAGCTCCCTCTAAAGTTTAACAGTATTTTCTCCAGGGCTGGGGTTGTAGCGCAATGGTAGAGTGCTTGTCTAGCACGTGTGAGGCACTGGGGTTCGATCCTCAACACCACACATAAATAAATAAAGTTGTCCATCTACAACTAAAAATATAAAACAACAACAAAAACAAACAAGTATTCTCCCCAATGACTTGGGAGGCTGAGGCAGGAGGATTACAAGTTCAAGGCCAGTCTCAGCAACTAAGCAAGGCCCTAAGCAACTTAGTGAGACCGTGACTCAATATAAAAACTAAAAAAGGCTGGGAATGTGGCTCAGTGGTTAAGCACCCCTCAGTTGAAATCCCAATACAAGGAAAAAAAAAAAGTTTAACAGTATTCTGTTGAGATTACTTTTCTAGCAGCAGTTTCTAGTATCTACATGTAACTTTTAATGTTGTTCTTTCCTTTAGCAAACATTTATTTATCATCCTGTGCCAAGCCCTGTGCTAGATGCTAAAAATACAACTATGGCTGAGACTGACACAGTCCTGTCATCACAGAGCTTAGAGGTTGGTGGGGAGATAGACAAGAGCACAGGTAATTACAATACACCAGGATAAGTATTATGATAGGTGAAATAAAGGGTGATAATGGAACTGTTCTCAATAAAAATGCAACATAACTGCTGTCTGAGTGATTTATTGCTCTTGATTATAAAATATGCTTGCAAGATAGAAGCTAACTCCTACTCATCCTTCAGAAGGCAGCTCAAGTTGTCATGTCCTCACATCCTCCAGTGAGTCTTCCCTTCCACCCCACCACCCTGTCCCTACATTTGAGATTAGGGTCTTTTCCACATGCATCCATCAAACTCTGTATATTTCTATGACAGCACTGTTCACACTGCATTCCAATGGTCTTAAATGTCTATCACTCCAATATACTCTTAGCTCTTGGAGGGCAGGGACACTTATTTGTCTTTGTAATTCTGACACAAAGCTAACATCAGTACCCTTTTATAGTCTTTCATTGCTTGATTTTTGTCTTACCTCTGCATTGTGGATCTTTGTTACATGTTTTATCACCTTAAAAAAATCCTTCTAAAAATTGATCTCTAGGAACATGAGCTCATCATACCCCCTCTCCCTAATATCGATGCTTATATAGAACATGTACCTTAATATTGATTCAAAATCATGATCATCGAAGAACATAATATAATTTCTAAGGGTCAGGGGAGAGAATGCTGAGAATGTTATGTGCATAGCATTACCACCTCCCTTAGTGATTTATTGACCTGGTTGAGGTCTCTCCATTTCTCTCCCATTCTGCACAAGTCTCTCCTCTGACAGCAGAAAAGCTAACCTAAGATGTCTTCATGGTAAAGTCTGAAATAAGAAAAGTATAAGATGCTACTGGAGTACCTGCCTTGGCACCTAATCTAGAATGACTTCTTAGGTGTGAAGGGTAAGAGAGGGTTGGCCAACAAATGAGAAAGGGAGAGAAAGTTAATGCTATTCTCATAGCTTCTTACCTGACAGTTATAGCAAGAAATAAATTTTACAACATGGTTAATTACACACACACACACACACACACACACACACACACACACACACACACACACTTGTATTTCCAAAATAATCATTATTCAGGCCCTTACTATGGATGATATAACCTTGTATTTTCTATTTCAATATTTTTTTAAAGAGAGAGAGAGACAGAGAGAGAGAGAGAGAGAGAGAGAGAGAGAGAGAGAGAGAGAGAGAATATTCAATATTTATTGTTCAGTTCTTTTGGTGGACACAACATCTTTATTTTATTTGTATGTGGTGCTGAGGATCAAACCCAGTGCTGTGTGCATACTAGGCGAACACGCTACCGCTTGAGCCACATCCGGAGCCCTCAATAATTTTTTAAAAAACTATTTAGGTATTGAGCCTGCCAATGCTTAGTGTGCAGGGGAATGGCCTGCTCACTGGCCTCAGCTTAAGTGTAAAGTGGTGATCAGGTAGGGCACGGTGGTGCACACCTTTAATCCCAGGAACATGGGAGGTTGAGGCAGGAAGATCACAAGTTTGAGGTCAGCCTCAGCAACTTAGCAAGACTCTGTTTCAAAATAAAAAATAAAAGGGCTGAGGATATAGCTCAGTGGTGAAGTGCCCTGGGTTAAATCCCCAGTACCACAAAAAACAAAACAAAACAAAAAACACCCAACAACAAAAACAAAACAGAACAAAAATCCTAGTTACTAAAATTAATTAATTAAGTGGCAATCAGCTGCTGGTGGGCAACAGAAATGAAATAGGCCTGTGCCTGACTCTTCTTTGAAGCAAAAGCCATAGCTGCTGTGAGGAAAGCTGATCATATTCAGGATTCTTCACTGATAGAAAGCAAAGGTCTGTTGTCATTGGAGAAGGAATAGGGTACTTCTTCATGCCCAAACCTCTAACCAATATGAAATAGAGGTGGGCTGCCATGGGGGAGGGGGAGGGGGCAAGAAAATCCTCCATGCTTCAGACTAGGAACTGGAAAATTGTAGTCCACTGGCCAGCTCTGGTTAGTTTACCTGTGTTTATAAAATAAAATGTTATTGGAATACAGCCTTACTATGTGGTTACTTATTGTCAGTGGCTATGTTCATGCAATGACCTAAGAGTTGAATGGTTGAGATGAATGGAGACTATATGACATTGAAGCCTGAGATATTTAGTGGCTGGTCCTTTAAGAAAAAGGTTCTTGGCTTGGGTGATGTAGCTTAGTGATAGAGCACATGCTTAGCATGCATGAGCTACTGGGTTCAAGCCCCAGCATCAAAAGAGGAGGGAGGGAGGGAGGGAGGGAGAGAGACAGAGAGAGACAGAGAGAGACAGAGAGAGACAGAGAGACAGAGATTGATCCTCTGTAGTGCAGGAGTGTAGGGCCAGCTGAAACTCAACAGTGGGACAGAGCAGACTCCCTGAGGAACCCCTGTGGCACTCTGGATCTCAGGGAGGACAAGGTAGCAGCAGTCTACCACTATGCAAAGAAGCCAAATAGACCAAAAAAGAAACCCAAACTCAGCCCAATTTCTGACTAGATACATCTGGACAAGTGACCTGACAGAAACAAAGACTTGCCCAGTTTGAAACATAGAGATCCTTTACTTCAATTCGTAATGTTCTTTTTTCCACATTCAAACAAAAATTATGAGGTGCCCACACACACAAAGCAAGAAAAAAACCCACATCTTCAGAAGACAGAACAGTCAACAGAAGAAAATCTAATGATGACCTAGATGTTAGAAATATTTAAAATAATTATGTTTGAATGTTAAAGGATCGAGTGGCATGATTATATCACAGTAGGGATTTTCAACATAGAGATAGAAACCTAATATCAGATATAAAGTTTCCTTAGATGGGTTTATCAGCTGACAAAGGAAGAGAAAAGAATCATTGATGCTTATGTCAATAGAAATTATCCATCTATAGAAATTTTAAAAATATATTGGGAATGGGAGAATAGTACATCTAAGAGTTGTGTGATGATTTTTTTTTAATCATTAAAAATAATTGAGGGCTGGGGTTGTAGCTCAGTGGTAGAGTGCTTCCCTCACATGCATGAAGCCCTGGGTTCAATCCTCAGCACCAAATAAAAATAAAGATATTGTGTCCACCTACGACTAAAAAAAAAATTTTTTTTAAGATAATTGAATAGCTGGTACAGTGGCATAAACCTCTGATCCCAGTAACTTGGTAAGCAGGAAGATCACAAATTCAAAAACACTGTGGCCAATTTAGGAAGACCTTGTGTCAAAATTAAAAAAGAAAAAGTGGATAGTTGCTACAAATACAACAAAAAAATGTGTATGACTTGTTTCTGTTCACTGAAAACTGGATATGTCGATAAAATTAAAGGAGTACTTTAAAAAATATAGATGTATACCATATTCATTGATTGACTGATTGATATTCATAGTTCTGGAGATTGAACTCCAGGCCTCTCCAATGTTAGGCAAGTGCTCTACCACTAAGCTACATCTGCAGCCCAAAAAATTCAATACTTTTAAGATGTCAAAATCCTCTCCAAATTGATTTACATATTTGATGCTCTTCCAGTTAAATTTCTGGCAGGCTATTTTTAGTAAAAATTAACAGGCTGTTTCTAAAACATGGATCAAAATTCAAAGGATCTAGAATAGACAAAACAATTTTGAGTAAGGAAGGAAAAGTTAAAATACTTAACCTACCTGATTTAAAACCTATTATTAAGCAACAACAACCACTGCAGTTTGGTATTTGTGTAAGGATAGACAAATATATCAGTGGAAAAGAACAGAGAGTTCAAAAATAGACCTATGCATATGTGATCACTTTGCCAAAATAATTAAATGAGTAGCTGGATAATCTTTCCAATAAATAGTGCTGAAACAACTGAATATTCATAATATATATGTATATATGTATATGCATATATATAGTTCATGCACACATATATGAATCTATTATAAACATATATGTATTTATATATTTTAAATATATATGGATCAGAAGTCAAATGATGCTGAGAATTTTTTCATACACTTAGATACTTATTAGTCATTTGTCCATCTTTTTGGTGAAGTGCCCATCTAAAAAATTGGGTCATATGTCTTATTTTTAAGTGTGTTATTTATTTATTCTGTATGTAAGTCTTTTGCATACGTGTATATTATAAATATTTTTTTCAAGTCTGTGTGTATCTTGCTTTTTAATTTTCTTAGCAGTGTTCTTGGCAAAGAAGATGGTTTCATTTTGATGGATTATAATTTTTAAAAAATTATTTAGGAACAGACCATATTTAGTGTTATATTTAAGAAATCATTGACTAGCTGAGCACAGTGTTGAATTCCTGTAATCCCAGCAACTCAGGGGGATGAGGAAGGAGCTTTGCAAGCTTTTTTTGTTTTTGTTTTTTAATTCTAATTAGTTATACATGACAGTAGAAAGCTCTTAGATTCATTGTATACAAATGGAGCAGAATTTTTCACTTCTCTGGTTATGCATGCAATCATACATGTACCTAGAGTAATAATGTCCATCTCATTCCACCATCTTTCCTACCCCTTTGCCCCCTCTCCCCTCCCCTCTATCCCATCCAAAGTTCTTCTTGTTATCCCATGCACACACACACACACCCCACTCACCAATATGGATTAGCATCCACTTATCAGAGAAAACATTCGGCTCTTGTTTTTTTGAGATTGGCTTATATCGCTTAGCATGATATTATCCAACTCCATTCATTTACCTGCAAATGCCATAATTTTATTCTCTTTTAACACTGAGTAGTATTACATTATGAATATGTACCACAGTTTCTTTATCCATTCATCTGTTGGAGGGCATCTAGGTTGCTTCCACAGTTTAGCAGTTGTAAATTGTGCTGCTATAAACATTGAAGTGGTTGCATTAATGTAGTATGCTTTTTAAAAAATCTTTAGGGTATAGACTGAGGAGTAAGATAGCTGGGTCAAATAGTGGTTCCATTCCAAATTTTCTAAGGAATCTCCATACTGCTTTCCAGATTGGTTGTATCAATTTGCAGTCCCACCAGCAATGTATGAGTGTGCCTCTTCTCCCATATCCTCACTAACATTTATTGTTGTCTGTATTCTTGATAACTGCCATTCAGAGTGAGATGAAATCTTACAGTAGTTTTGATTTGCATTTCTCTGCTTACTAGAAATGTTCAACACTTTTTTCATTTAATTGATTGTATTTCTTCTGAGAAGTATCTATTCAGGAGCTTTGCAAGTTTGAGGCCAACCCAACAACTTAGTGAGACGAGACCCTGTATCAAAAAAAAAAAAAGAAAAGAAAAAGAAAAAGAAAGAAAGAAAGAAAGAAAAAAGAAAGTGAATGTAGCTCAGTGGTAAAGCACCCCTGGGTTCAATCCCCAGTACCGTAATAAATAAATAAATAAATAAATAAATAAATAAATTAATTAATTAATCCATAGCTCGAGGTTGTAAAGATTTTCTCTTATGTTCTCTATCAGTAATTTTAGAGGTTTAGACTTCAGTATCTGGCCAGAATATTTAGAACTAATCTCTCCATGTGGCCTGGGTTTTATCAAGCATGCATCAAAGTTCTAAGGACCAGGTGAAAACTATATTGCCTTCTATGGCCTAGCCTGGCCTTGGAAGTCACATAGTTTCACTTTCCCAATAGGTCATTCAGATTCAAACACAAGGATAAAAAGGAACATTGACCCTATCTTTCAATAGTAGAAGAACTATTTAATTTATTATTTTTTCTTTCTTTCTTTCTTTTTTTTTTTTTTTTTTTGGTACTGGGGATTATACCCAAGGGTTCTTTGCCAAGGAGCTACATTCCCAGTCTTTAAAAAAATTTTTTTTTGAAATTTTGAGGCAGAGTCTTGCACAGTTCAAACTTGTGATCCACCCTGATCAGCTTCCTAAGTCACTGGGATTACAGGTGTGTGCCCCTGTGCCCGGCTTCAATATCACATATTAAAAGAGTATGTAAGATGGGAAATCTTATTGGGGCCATCCTGGAAAATACCACATGCCACATCATTTTAAAGTAAAAGAAAAGTTGCTTTATCCTATGCATTCTATCACCATCAAAAAGAGGCACAGTACTTGGTGAGTCTCTTTAAATTTGGGAGATAATTAATTTATAGTACATTTTAGTATGATTGTCCTAATGGTTTGAAAACTATTTACCATATACCCTAAAAAAATTGCCAAATTTGGTGAAGCTCAGAACAAGATCTCTCTAGATAAACTGGTGATTATGGCAGATAGAGAAACTATAAAAAGAAATAGTAGGAAACTATCAATAGGAATCACAACAGAAATACCTAAGATTTGAAGTAAAGCCATGTGCTCGCTCGTTAGCAACTTAAAATTGTTGTACGCCTTTGAAAAATGGCTTCTTAGAGCCAGGTATGTTATCACCACACCAGTAATTCCAGTAATTTGAGAGACTGAGATAGGAAGATTGCAAGTTTGAGGCTAGATTCAACAAATTAGCAAGGACCTAAACTTAATGACATTCTGTCTCAAAATAAAAAATTAAAAGGGCTAAGGATGTGATTCAGTGGTAAAGTGTCTCTGGGTTTGGTTCAGAGTACAAAAAAAAAAAAAAGATTTTTTAGCTTACTAATTCCCCTCATGGAAGCAGGAAGCCAGATCATAAGGAAACTGGGCGACTTTACTTGCATATTGCAGACAAGGTTTATCTGATATGCCAAGCTAAAAAATGCCAAACAGCTCTCCAGAATTCAGTGATGAAGGCAGAGTAAAATTCTTGAATAGGCCACTTAAATTCCCATGGTGATACCTCAATGGCACTTCTGACCCTGATCTACTTATTTGGCTCAACAACAGAATTTCTCTCATCAAGGCTGATCTAATTATGGTCATAATGAGTGTCCCATTTTGGCAGCAATAGCTACCAATCTGAACCCCCTGATATGGCACCATTACTATCATGGTGGTAATAGGAGCAGGGGCCTGCAAGCCACCTGGTAGCAAGATAACTACATTAGACCTCTATTATGGAGGAATCACTGACTTCCTGGATAAAATGAACACTTATCCTGAATTTGCCTTTCTTGCTCACCATGCCTCTGTTAGCATCATCATTGTGGATTTATTGAATGAGTTAAAAATTGTCACAGCTCCCTTTTATTTATTTATTTAGGTACTAGGAATTGAACCCCAAATTGATTAACCACTGAGCCACATCCCCAGTTCTAAGATGCTGAAGCTGGCTTTAAACTTGCCATCCTCCTGCCTCAGCCTCCTGAGCTTCTGGGATTACAGAAGTGTGCCACCGTGACTAACTATTGTTATAGTTTCTTATTTGCTACTGATAAAGGAACACACATTATAGGGGAAAAAATTGTAAATGTGCTAATTCCACAGGATTTCTTGGTCTTATGCTATTTCCCATCTGTAGAGGCAAGGAGTTTACTTATAGAAGACCAATAACCTATTTTCATATATGACTCCATCTGGAAGAAAAAAAATTGTAAGGTCAACTTGTGATTCTGCAGTCTGGTCTGAACCAATAGCCATATATGATGACATTTTTCCCATGGATGAGTCAAGGGTTGAAATGGAAATGAAGATCCTCACAATTACTTAATGACCATTTATATAAAATTGGCTTCTGTTTTCCAAACTCTATTTGTGGTTTAGAAGATGAGTAAAGCTTTCAGAAGACACAAAAGTGGTTCTATTGGAATAAGAAAATAAGAACATATGATGGAGGCAGGGAAGGGTATGAACTAGGAGATTCTTTGGGATATCTCCTTATTTAACCAGGTTCAGGGGCTGCCTGCAACCTTATACAGGCAGGATGACCCCACTAGTTACATAACTTCAATCAACTGAAGACTAGGGAAACCTGGAATGGATAGGGTCTTATCAGAGAGGCTTTAAAAATCCCAAAATATGGCTGGGTGCAGTAGCACAGGCCTGTAATCCCAACTACCAAGGAAGCTGAGGGAGGAGGATCACAAGTTCAAGGCCATCCTTAACAATTTAGCAAGACCCCCAGCAACTTAGTGAGGCCCTGTCTTAAAATAAAAAATAAAATACATTGGGGATGTTGCTCAGAGGTAAAGCACCCTAGGTTCAATTCCCAGTTCCAAATAAAAAATAAAATTAGCTAGTTTTTATTCCTTGTGACCAAGAACATTGTTATGCTACTTTGTTCAAAATGATTTGCACTTGGTAGTTTATTAAGTAAGCAGTTGTTCAATGACTGTGGCTATAATTTTTTGCACCTTGTTCAAATATGTTTTCTGTGGGACCATATCTCTGATTTTGTTTATAGAAGACAAAAGAAATTTTATGAAATATTAACATTTTATGGAGTGTATATATTCTATAAGACTTCTGCTACATCTGCAAAGCAGCAGAAGGTAGGGGGCCTCTGGTAGGATCAGGTGAAGGCTGGAGAAGCAAACACAGGATTGAAATCCCTAAACCTATTCTAAATCAAATCCCTCCTCCTAAGGGAAGGTCAGCTTGTGTTTCAGCCTGGTATTTGTTCACTGAGCCTTATCCACAGACAGACTCAAGGTGGCAAGCCTCCCAGAGGCTTTACAAGGCCATAAAAGCTTATGTTCAAGCCTCAGGTTGCGGGGATGTGCTACGAAGGCTAAAAGGGACTGTTGGCTTCAGGATTTGAGGCTTGAACATTCTTGTACTCTGGGAAAATGGTATATTGTGAACAGTTTGTTGCTTCATGTTCTTTCTTTTTCCTTTTCTTCTTCTTCTTTTTTAGGGGGTGGTATTTCTCTTCTTCTTTTTTATTCTCCTCCCTCTTTTATAGCACACTGGAATCAATTCTAAGGGCTAGAGATGTACTCCCAGATACTCTGGAGGCTGAGGCAGGAGAACGATGAGTTCTGGTTGGTGAGGTAAGTGGGATCTTGTCTCAAAATAAATAAATAAATAAATAAATAAATAAATAAATAAATAAATATTATCTATTTTAAAAGGTTTTGATGAATTATTTGTTTTCACTTTTATACCTGATTATACCATTCACTTATGAAAATTTTATCTTGATTACTTGATACCATTAATTTAAATTTTATCTTTCTGATACTATTGGTTTTTACAGAAATTTATTAATAGAGTAATTGTATTTGTCAATATGTTGCGGTAAGAATGATTTTTCAGAGTGAATCTAAATAGTTGAATGTTTCTTTCTTCAATTTTCTGATTGCAATTGAAAATCCCATTATTGGATAAAGCTTTTGAAGTGTCAAAGAAATGAGGATCTTACATGTAATTTACATGTGGTTGTCACATATTATCTACCTATAATTTATCTATAGTTCTTTTCACTGCTCTTATCATTTGGTACTTAGAATAGCAATCTATAAGTGTTTCTAAAAGGATTTAGGAAATTTTCCATCTTGCATGCATATAACGTTTAAATTTAACTTTCATGTGGATCTTAGGTATTATGTTTTAGAATAACATTATACAGTTCTCCTGGTTGTTTTGTTATTGAAGCATTCTTAACTGATTTCCATATCAATAGTTACTGTGCCTTGTAGTAATGTAAATAATCCCTAAAGATACAATAAACTGGTATTTGCTCTTTAGTAAACAGCTCTACCCGTGATTTTTTTATTTTTTTATTATTTTTTTGTAGAGGAGGAAAAAAAAGTTTATTTGAGTGTTTATGGTTTCAGAGATCTCAGTCCATACAAGGCCAGCTCCATTCCTCGGGGTTCAAAGTAAGGCTGAGCATCATGGCAGGAGAGGGTGACAGAGGGAAGCAGCTTCCATCATGATGATCTTCAAGTAGAGATACAAAATATGTACCCAGATACAAAATATGTACCCCATAGCCACACCGTAGTTCCCATCTTCTCCAGCCACACTCTACCACTTATATTAATCCCATCAGGGATTGTCTATCAGTGATTTTTTAAAAGACTTGGGAAGACTGATCAACATTATCAATATCAGTGCCTGCCAGATTGTGTGCATATCTTTATTCTTGAGAAAGCTTTAATTGGCTTAGCCTTGAACATTTTCCAGCAACAAGGTCTGCACAGCTTATAACATGTTCAATCTCAAAGAGATTTTCAGGGAGCTGGGCCTGGTGGCACATACCTGTAATCCCAGAAACTTTAGAGGCTTAGGCAGGAGGATCACAAGTTTAAGGTCAGCTTCAGCAATTTAGTGAGGCCCTAAGCAACTTAGCAAAATCCTGTCTCAAAGTAAAACATTTTAAAAAGGACTAGGAATATAACTCACTGGTAGAGTGCCCCGAGGTTCAATCCCCACTACTGAAACAAACATAACTTCCCCCGCCCCACTTCCACTTCTGCTTATTGTCTGGGTTTTGCTGGCTAAAGAGTCTTAACTCCATTAAATCAAGAACAGTGCTTGTCTTGTTCATTGTCGTATTTCTAGAGTCTAGCACAGTGTCTGGCACATCCGGTTCTTGATGTGTTTGTGAAAAAAAATGGATAAATATTAATCAGCTTAACATTTTTCATAGAGAAAGGCAATATGATATAGCTGCACCAATTTGAAACACAGATCTCCTTGAGGTTTCCACTTTATTTTAGCTTGACTTCCTTCCTCATAGCACAGAGGTATTACTAGTATTCTCCTTGCTCCAGTGTGCAAATTCCAGACCATTTTATTTGCTCAGCAAGGAAAGGTTTTCTTTATTGCATTTTTTTTTTAAACCAACCCATGTGTACCACTTCTATCCCCCTCATCACCACCTCTTTCTTAGTCTTCCACACTATCTTCCCATGCCACCTCTGGCTGAAATTTCCAGACCTTCATGAATGTCCCATTAACTACTTTAGTTTTATATTTCTGTGTCTGTTCAATGCTTAGGACCTCACACCCACTCTACATCTGCTACTCAAACTTGAATTGACCTTTTGGGCTTTGTGCCCAGGGAACTAAGTTTTTTATATCAATCTCTTCCTCTCCAAACACATCCTCCTTTTTCTGCTAGCTCTCCTATCCTAAGTTTACAAGCCTACTCTCTGGTTGACATTATGATCAACTGCAGTCCCTTGAGTTCTCTTTGAAGTATGTCGGTTCCCTCTTACCATCATTTCTTTGCCATCCAGTTCACACCCCATGGATCTCACTTCTTTTTTAAATTTTTGGTACTGGAAATTGAACCCAGGGGTGCTTTACCACTGAGCTATATCCCTAGCCCTTTTTATTTTATTTTTTAAAATTTTGAGACAGGGTCTTGCTAAAGTTGTTTAGGGACTTGCTAAGTTTCTGAGGCTGGCCTCAAACTTGCAATCCTTCTACCTCAGCCTCCCAAATTGCTGAGATTACAGAGTACTGGATTTCACTTCTATTACTCTCCTATGTGCAACCTCAACTTACCTTCCTTTTCAATTCTCTTCAGTATCCCTGCAAGCACGCGGTTCTTGCCTCCATTCATCTGCCTTTTATACTCCTTCCTTCAACTAGGATGAGTGTTACTGGAAAAAAAATATATGATAAGAACATATGAATAAATATATATAATAAAAATATTAATAAATATATAGTAAAATATATATGAATTAATACCTCTGCAAATATAGGACTATAGTATTATCAAAATTCTCAAATCCTGGAGTCTCTTGCTTCCTTTAAAGAATTTTAATTGTTATTTGACCCCTCCTTACTTTTGGAAACCAGCGTTTACTCTCTGTTTCACAGATGAAATGAAAGCTGTCAGAAATGAACTTGTCTCAACCACTCCTTGCTGGCACTTCTTCCCTCCCAAATACAAAGGCATCTGTTTCCACTCCTGTCAGTATGTCTTTTTCCTTTGCCCTCCTTCCAGTTAATGCAAATTAGTACCTGCAGCTCAACTCGTCTCTTCAGGGTTTATGTTGTCTTCATTATCTCTTCTTTCCTTTTGGTTCTCGTGGTTGGCCTATAAACTGAATCAAATCACACACAGTTAAAATGTGAAATACCAAAGTGCCATCCTCTACCTCTGATTTCTCTCTACCTGCCACCCTATCTTCTCCTTCTCTTTATAGGCAACCCTGAAATCTCTACTTCCTTACCACCACATTGTGTTTTTGTTATTTTCACTTACTTGTTTATTTATATACAGTCCTAAGGATTGAACCCAGGGCCTTACATATACTAGGCATGTACTCTACCACTGAGCTACATCCCCAGCCTTTTTAAATTTTATTTTAAAATAGAGTCTACGTTGCCCAGGCTGACTTTGAACTTGCCATCCTCCTGAGCTCTCCTGAGCAGCTGTGGTTATAGGCAAATGCCACCATGCCTGACTGTTTTTTTACTAATTTTTAAAAAGACCTATAAACTTTAAGCTGGATACAGTGGTGCAAACCTATAATCCCAGCAAATCATCATAAAGCTGAGGCAGGAGGATCACAAATTTGAGGCCAGCCTCAGCAACTTAGTGAAGCCCTAAGCAACTTTGTGAAATCCTGTCTCAAAATATAAAATAAAAAGGACTGGGAATGTAGCTTATTGGTATAGCCCCCACTGGATTCAATCCCCAATACAAAAAAAAAAAAAAAAGAAGAAGAAGAAGAAGAAGAAGTCAGTGTGAAAGGCAAAAATAGAACAGAGTTAAAATTATCCTTGAAAACCCTTCAAATTTTCTGTAAAGTACTGTATACCATTTTGAACATATATACTATCAATCAAGAAAGCCTGCATAGCCAGTTTTCTTCTGCTATTGGAACAGACGGTTTTTTTCTTTAGTTGAATGCCAGATGAAGTTGTTGGCTTGGATTTGGGGGCCATGTTATAAGAAAAATATGTTTTTGTTTTTTTGCCAGGCATGTATAATATAGTTAATATAAGTTAAGTAAGCCTAGGAGATATATATATATATATATATATATATATATATATATATATAATTTTTTTTTTAGCTTGACATCTTTCATGATCTCTGGACTTATACACCAAACTGCCTACTCAATATTTTCTTTTGGATATTCCAATACAGATTATTTAAAATATATTTGTGAAAGCTGAAGAGATTCTACGGTCTACTTAAGAAAGGCATTTATCAAAAGGATACAGTGATGTGACAAGGGTATAGCTCACATGAGGAATGTTTCATATCTTGACTGATGTCCTTATTACAGGCAGATGTCCTCTAACACTATGCAGCTGGCTGCCTGGCTGGAGCCAAGGCAGCTTCAGAATGGCGGAATCTCTAGTCCAAGCATCTCACAAGCCAGAACCTCGGGCTGAATAGCTTTATTGACACTAGTGGAATTCATTTGCATCTTGGAAGGCACTGCAAATCTTTATTGGGCCTTTCAATGCCATACTTCATCCATTGGCTGTTACATCACCCTATAGATTCTTTTCATAAGGACGTTTTGACCAATCAGTCAAGTGAAATCTCAGTATTTCCTCACTGACCAGCCTGAACATCTGACCATGAGAAGCAGGGTGTATTATGTGTATCAAGCCAACACCAGATACAAGTTTATATGACAATACACTTTACCTCCTCTTTATCACATACACCAAACACCATAAATAATTAAACGCCTCACAGCAGAGAACAAACATTACATAAAAAATGTAGCAACACTACTTAACTGTGGGCAACCTCACTTTGGGCACTCTAACAGCATGTAATTATAATGGAACTAGACAACTTTCATGGTATCCTCTTTTTCTCCTGTCCTTACTCATGCCCTATAACATGCCTGCTGTTTTAGGCAGTTTTTTTTTTTTTTCTCTGCTCTGACCAAAAGACCTCACAAAAACTATTTTAGAGGAGAAAAAGTTTATTTAGGGCTCATGGCTTCAGAGGTCCATTTCTCTGGAAATGAGGTAATACATCATGGCAGAAAGATGTGGCAGAAGAAAGTAACTCAGAAAATGATACCAGAAAGCAGAGGATCAAGCTCAATTTACCAGGGAAAAACTATCTAGCCCAGGGGCTCACCCGCAATGACCCACCTTCTCCAGCCACAGTCTACTGCCTGTAGTTACCACCCAGTTAATCCCTGTCAGCAGATTAATGCACTGATTAGGTTAAGGCTCTCCTAACCCAGTCATTTCACCTCTGAACCTTCTTACATTATCTCAGACACAAGCTTTGGGGGGATACCTAATATCTATAGCATAACATCTGCCTTGTGTGTATATATAGAGGATGTCTCTCTCCACCCTTCTATTTCTACATATTTATACTATCAGCTCCTTCATCTGATGAAGGCAGAACCAAGCAGGGACATTCTCCTTGGCTAACTCTGGGTTGCAAAAGGTAAGGGACTGCACATTTGGGATGTCCTATATTCATCTTTTGCTGGCCATCACATTTTGGATTTTTTTCTTTAGAAGTTGATCTCTTTCCATCAATTGTTGCTCCCTTTACAGAAAAAGAGGCTACAGTTTATACTCACATAATAATTCTTTTGTGTGTGTGTCAAATATATATTCAGTAAGATTATTAAAAAAAATTGTTCCCACCAGCAATGTATGAGTGTACATTTTCCCCACATCCTTGCCAATATTTATTGTTGCTTGTATTCTTGATAATTGCCATTCTGACTGGGGTGAAATGAAATCTTAAAGTAGTTTTGATTTGCATTTCTCTAATTGCTAAAGATGTTGAACATTTTTTTCATATATTTGTTGATCAATTATATTTATGTGTGTGTGTGTGTGTGTGTGTGTGGGAGAGAGAGAGAGACAGAGAGAGAGAGAGAGAGAGAGAGAGAGAGAGAGAGAGAGAGATGTCTGTTCAGCTCCTTAGCCCATTTGTTGATTGGGTCATGCAAATTGGTGCAACCATTATGGAAATCAGTATGGAGATTTCTCAGAAAACTTGGAATGGAATCACCATTTGACCCAGCTATCCCACTCCTTGGTTTATACCAAAGGACTTAAAATCAGCATATTACAGTGATGCAGCCACATCAATGTTCATAGTAGCTCAACTCACAATAACTAAACTATGGAACCAAACTAGGTACCCTTCAACAGATGAATGGATAAAGAAAATGTGATATATATATTTCTGATGGAATATTACTCAGCCTTAAAGAAGAATAAAATGATGGCATTTGCTTGAAAATGGATGAAGCTAGAGAATATCATGCTAAGCAAAATAATCCAATCCCCCAAACCAAAGGCTGAATGTTTTCTCTGATATGTGCATGCTAATTCACAATAGGGGGGTGGGGGAGAATAGAGTTTCTTTAGATTAGGTAGAGGGGAGTGGAGGGAAAGAAGGGGGATATGGGAGTACAAAGGATAGTACAATGAGTCAGATATTATTACCCTATGTACATATATAACTATATTCTCTATGTCATGTACAACCACAAGAATTAGAAATTATATTCCATCTATTTGTAATGTATCAAAGTGTATTCTACTGTGATGTATAACTACTTAGAACAAATTAAAAAATTTAAAAAAGAATATGTTGTATATTTGAAAACAGCTAGAAGAGAGGATTTTTGAATGCTCTTACCACAAAGAAATTTGAGGTGATGGAAATGTTAACTACTAATTGGATCATTACACAATGTACACATGTATCAAAGTACACCTTATGTCCCATAAACATGTACAATTATGTGTCAATTAAAAATAAAATTTTAAAAGTGAAAATAGAAAAAGAAACTCCAAAAAATTGTTCCCAGGTAAAATCATATAATCATATTTTAATTTTTGTATTTCAGATAACATTTTTTATTTATTTTTATTTGTTCTACTTAGTTGTACATGACAGCAGAATGCATTTCAATTCACTGTACACAAATGGAGTGCAACATTTCAATTCTCTGGGTGTACACAGTGTAGAGATGCACCGTTCATGCAATCATACGTGTATCTAGGGTAATGAAGTCTATCTGATTCCATCATCTTTTCTACCCTCATAATCCCTCCCTACCCTTCCTTTGACCAATCCAAAGTTCCTCCATTCTTCCCATGCCCTTCCCCCCATCATAGATCAGCATCCACTATTCAGAGAAAACATTCAGCCTTTAGTTTTTTGAGATTAGCTACTTCTCTTAGCAGAATATTCTCCAACTCCGTCCATTTACCTGCAAATGCATAATTTTATTCTCTTTTAATGCTGAGTAATATTCCATTGTGTATATATACCACAGTTTATTTATTCATATATTGATGGGCGATCAGTAACATTTTTTTTAAGTAACACATGACAATAGGTTATTTTTTCTTAACTCAGGTACCAAAAAATATGAAGAAAAAAGTAATTTATGATTTCCTTAGCTACAGCTAACTATTGTTAATTTTTGGTTATAACCTTTACCATTTTTCTATAGAATCATAAGTAAGGACATTCTTTGACACTCTGATTTGTATCTAATCATCTTTCCATATTTATAAAACACAATTATTATATTAATAATACTATTCTACTGCCTGTATGGGAAAACAATAAACTGGAAAATGTATATTTTTTTGGTCTCTATAGCCCAGACAGTTGAGATTATTACCAAATCTATTTTATAGAAATATATATATCTTGAGATTCAGAGAAGGTAAGTGACTACTCAAAATACATACTCCTGAGTAAGTGACAGGAATAAAGTTTGCCTATGACCTATTGACTCTAAGTTGGTGCTCTCATAAGATAACACACATGGAAGGACTGGCAAGTGCATATTATCATTATTTATTTTGAGAGGTAGCCTAAAGGAAGTCATTGCCTCAGCAGCAAGTTTTGATTTGTTTTGAATCTAGAAAACCTTCCTGAATTAAATCTGCACAAGAATTTCTGGGGTTGCAGAATGAACTTGTCTTAATTCAAAACATAATTTTAGCATACCAATATCAATATGTAATAAAATCCTACAATCGGAATTAATTTCTGATCAGGAAATACAGTCATACAACATTCAATACAGCAGATCATTATTGAATAAGGGCATTTGTGTCCTTACAAAAGTAACAAGGAACCCTAGGGCCTGTGTATTGATCTTGTCTCATTAACCCCATCATATTTTCTTCCTCAGATACTGAGTGCAAAGTCTTGCAGGCATGACGTCTTGCTAGACTGTAGCAGGGAGTCTAACCTAGGATCCCAGAAACCTAGGGTTCTTGAACCAATACTTCTGAAGAATTTATGCTACTTCATTGTTCTTTATTATTATTATTTTTCTTCTTCTTCTCCTCCTCCTCCTCTTCCTCCTTCTTCTTAACTTGTAAATTCTGTTTCCACCCATTGCCCTCCAAATCAATGGATTCTAGATACAGGATGTAGCAAATATCCTGTTGATTCTTTTCCACATTGTTTAAAGTTGGTATGCATTCTTGCTTTCTCATTTAGTTCCTCTTGGGCTTTTCACTGTCTTTCTTCATTTTCCATTCAAAAATGTCTTGATCAAGATTGATTCACCTCTTATGCCTCCAAAGTTGTGGACTACTTGAGCAGTATCGGACCCTTCAGTGAAGCTTGGGTCTGAAAGTACACATTAACAATATATCCCTGGGCTGGGGATGTGGCTCCAGTGGTAGCGTGCTCGCCTGGCATGCATGCGGCCCGGGTTCGATCCTCAGCACCACATACAAAGAAAGATGTTGTGTCTGCCAAAAACTAACTAAGTAAATAAATATTAAAATTCTCTCTCAAAAAAAAAAAAAAGAATATATCCCTGGGCTAGGGATACAGCTCAGTTGATGGAGTGCTTGCCTTGCATGCACAAGGCCCTGGGTTCAATCCCCAGCACCACACACACACACACACACACACACACACACACACACACACATACACACACCAAAAAAAAAAAAAAGAGAATATATCCCTATGAGGTTCTTGGGTGAAACTGCCACATGCTAATTAAAATATCATTTTCAGAAAAAGGAAAAATCATGACTTGTGTACAGATCTTAAAATGAACACAGGTTAAAGAAGTCATCTTACACATTTGATGTGACGGAGCCAGGAAAAATGGGACAGAAGTGGCTTTTCCTCTGAATGGGTGGGGAAGTCAATTAAACTCACTACAGGCCAGGATAGACTTTATGTATCCACCAATTACAATTTACAAAGAACTGCAAAATAGCCCAAGGACAATAAATAAGGCTGGAATTTGATGACCAAGAAAATTCTATAGACATGCATGATTTTTCTAGGGTCCCCAAAATAAAAGCACTTAGTGTGCTCCAAATCAATTTCAGTGGGAAAAAAAACTAGACACCCTCAGTAACACCAGACCATTGATACAAGTCCTTTCAGAACATTAAATTTCCCTGATAAATCTAAAACAAAAATGTCCTCAAATGCTAAAATGTTCAAACAAGGAAGTTATAAAACATAGACAAAGCAAATATCAAAATTCATTAAGTAAAATATTCCAATCCTAATGTAAATTGTTCAAATTGCATAATTTCCTGAAATGTACCATGCCCTTCATAGTACAAACTAGACTTTCAAGAAAGATTCTCAAAACACAAGTAGAGCTAGAATCCCATTACTATGCACTCTTAGTTGTAGCTCATTGCTGCTGCAATTCTACATTACATTTATCCTTTGCTACCAACAAAATCATATTATTATTATTTTTAATGTTACTGGGGATTGAATCAGGGGCACATTACCACTGAGCTATATCCCATGTCCTTTTCATTTTTTTTTTAAATTTTGAGACAGTCTTGCTAAGTTGCTGAGGCTAGCCTGAAACTTGTAATCCTCCTGCCTCAGTGTCTCCAACTGCTGAATTACAGGTGTGTGCCCCCATACTTGGTTAACAACAAAGTCTTTACAACTAATTCTTAGGTAGACTTCAGAAAATTTCTAAAATATTTTTAAGGAAACAAAGATAATTATAAAATAATAGACTGTCATTAAAAACTTACTGCCCTCATAGAAGTTCACTGGATTAGACAAAGGGGAAGGAGGAAAGGGCAGGGTAATGAAGAAAAGGGTGGGGGACAGGAATATAAGAGAGTGGAATAAATTGCTCCACATCATGTACAATGGCAAAAATGGGAAGTTATGTTCCATGCATGTTTGATATATCAAAATCCATTCTACTGTCATGTATAACTAAAAAGAACAAATAAAAAAATTAAAAAAAACCTTACTGCCCTCTTTTGCTATTTCAATATTCATTAATCCTTAAGTGTCATATCTCAGTTCTCAATTTTACATACTGTATTACATATGCTGTTTTAGTCAGCTTTTTCTCACTGCTATGACTAAAGGACCAGACCAGAAACACTGTAAAGGAGGAAAAGTTTATTTAAGGGCTCACAGTTTCAGAGGTCTTAGTCCTTAGAAGGCCACTCCATTCTTTGGGCTCCAGGTGAGGCAGAACATCAAGAGTGTGGCAGAGGGAAGTGGCTCATATGGTGATCAGACAGCAGAGAGAGACTCCACTCTCCCAGTTACAAAATATATACCCTAAAGCCCCATCCCCAATGAACCACTTCCTCCAGCCCCGCCCAACCACTTTAGTTACCATTCACTTAATCCCTGTCAGGGGATTAATTCATTGATTGGGTTAAGACTCAATCCAATCACTTCTCTGAACCTTCTTGCATTGTCTTTCACATGAGCTTTAAGGGGATACCACATCTAAACCATAACATATGCCTACTACTAAAAATCAAATCTGGGTGTAGTGGTACATGCCTGCAATCCCAGCCATTTGGGAGCCTGAGACAGGAGGATCACAAGTTCCAACCCAGCCTCAGCAATTTAGTGAGACCCTAGGCAACTTAACAAGACCCTGTCTCTAGAGAAAAAAATAAAAAGGGCTGGGGATATGACTCAGTGGTAGAGCACCTCTGGGTTCAATCTCCATTATAAATAAATGAACAAATGGGCAGGGGATGTAGTTTAGTGGTAGAGAGCCCCTGGGTTTAATCCCTTGTGTGTGGGGGACAGCAACTTTTAAACATGTTCAATTTCATAAAGATAGCTAAATTCAGCAACAAAAATATCTCTAAATTAGAATCATCAAATAAGACAAGCTCCAAGCTAACGAATGTGATCAATATAGAAGAGTAAAATACAACTTTTATTTCTATATTGATCACAGAATGTATGTCTACCCCTAGGTATTTACTCAAGAAAAATCAAAATACGTGTACACAAAAACACTTGTATATAACTATTAATAACAGCTTTCTTCATAATAGCCCAAAGCTGGAAGCAACCTAAATACCCTTCCCAGATGAATGTTTAAGAAAATTGTGGTATATTTGTGCAATGGAATACTACTCAGTAATAAAAGGAATTAGTTAGCAATAAATGCGACAACACAAATTAATCTCAAGAACATTATGCTGACATACACATATTGCATGATACCATTTTCTAGTACTGGCAAAACAAATCTAGAATGACTACTCTAAGTAAATGGGTAGTTGCTAAGGGTCTGTAGGTGTGGGGAGGGATTAACTGCAAAGAGTTTGAGGTAACACTTTTGGATGATGCAAATATTCTATATTTTGGTTGGGATATGGTTATATAATGTCTCAGTCCATTTGTGTTACTATAACAAAACACCATAAACTGGGTGTCTTATAAATAGGACAAAACCTTTTCTCACAGATCTGGAAGTTGGAAAGTTCAAGATCAGGTTACCAGTAGATTTCATGTTTTATAAGGATCTGGTTCTGAGTTCATTGAAAAGCTCCACCTCCTCATACCATCACCTTGGGAGTTAAGAAATTGGCATATGAATGTTTGAGAAATAAAAACATGTAGACCAATCAGGCATTATGTATGAATGTTTGAGAAATAAAAACATGTAGACCATTACAGGTGGTGCACACCGGTAATCCCAGCAATTTAGGAGGATGAGGCAGGAGGATTGTAAATTTGAAGCAAGCCTCAGCAATTTAGTGAAACCCTAAGCAACTTGGCAAGATCCAGTCTCAAAACACAAAATGAAAAGGGCTGGGGAGGTAGCTCAGTGATTAAGCATCCTGGATTGAATCCCTAGTATCAAAAACAAAAACAAACAAACAAAAAACCACAGCACAACAACAACAAAATCAGATCATAGCACAAAGGTGGATATCTTCATTAAAATTCACAAAATTCACAGTGGCTCATGCCTGTAATCCCAGCAACTCAGGAAACTAAGGCAGGAAGATTGCAAATTCAAAGCCAGCCTCAACAATTTAGCAAGGCCCTAGCTACTCAGTGAGACCCTGTTTCAAAATAAAAAGGGCTAGGGAAGTGGCTTAGAACTATAACTCATACACCATTCCCCAAGCCAAAATTCATTAAACTGTAGACTTGATTTGGTGGCATTGTTCTTTTTCTGGTATTCATGGGGCACATTACCACTGTGCTACATATATTCTTAGCCCTATTTTTTTTTTTTTTAATTTTGAGACAGATCTTGCTAAATTGCTTATGGCCTCCCTAAATTGCCCAGACTGGCCTTGAACTTGTGGCCCTCCTGCCTCAGCCTCCTGAGTTGCTGGAATTATAGGCATGTGCCACCAGACCCAGTTATATTTTAATAAAATTTGGGGTATAATTTATGTACAGTAAAATGCTCCCAAATTAGCCAGTACAGTTGTGGATGCTTGTAATCCTAGCAACCCAAGAGGCTGAGGCAGGAGGGTTGCAGTTTTGAGGACAGCCTGGACAATTTAGTGAGGCCCTAAGCAACTGAGCAAGATCTTGTCTCAAAAATAAAACAAAGGTACTAGGGATATAGCTTAATGGTTAAGTGCCCCTGCAGAAAAAAGTTATGAAAATATTCAAATAATGCAAACTCCCCAAATATATTTGTACTTCATGGGTAGAAGTAGTGTGATAGAAAGACTGAATCATCTTTCTGTGGTTGTTTTTAATTCTCCAATTCTTTCTTTCTTTGATATAGATATATGTATATATTTTCTTTTTGGCAGTATCATTTTCTTAAATTAATAGAGTTTCAATTATTTTTTGTTTTAGGAAAAAATTGGCTTACAGAAAATACAGCAGATTGTATTGAGAATTCCTGTCTACTGCACTCAGTTTTCCCTTTTATTAATATATTGCATTAGTATGGTACATTTTGTTAGAATTGATGAGCCAATATTGACACATTGTCATTAACAAAAGTGCATAATTTACATTAGGGTTCATTCTTTGTGTTGGACAGTTTTATGGATTTTGATAGATGCAAATGTCATATATTCACCATTACATTATCACACATTGTAGTTTCACTGTCCTAATAAATGATCTATGTTCCACATGTTCATGCCTCCCCTCTTTGCTTCCCTCCTAGCAAACTCTAGCTGGTAACCATTGATCTTTTTACTGTCTCCATAGGTTTGCCAACTATTGCTTTTTCTCTCTTATATATTTGGGTAAGTTATTATGCATACACAGTTTGAAGGCAAGTTTCTTATCTCTGCCATCCAATCAGATTACCTCCTGTAACTCTTATTTAATTTACATTTCCCTGAGGATCTCCTGGAAGGTGGTAGAAGAGATCTGCTACTTCAAGCAGCAGTCCAGATAGCATTTTCCCCCTCAGTATCCATTCTCCTTTCTTTTAGAAATAAAACAATCTCCCCCTGTCAAGGTTTACCTGAGCAAATGGCTACATTTCCTACCTTTTCTTCCCCAAATATTTATTTAGTTGTAGATTAACACACAGTATCTTTATTTATTTTTATGTGGTGCTGAGGATCAAACCCAGTGCCTCACATATACAAGGCAAGCACTTTACCACTGAGCTACAGCCCTAGCCCCTCCTACCATTTTTATATCTCTGTGTAGCCTATGAGATATGAACAGAAAGTACAAATGAGGGGGACTGATGAGACTGAGAAAAATAAGACACTGGCCATGTAATTTTAAACTTGTGTCCCATTGTAGGATCACAGTATCTAGAGGATATTATGAATTATTATTTTTACATACTCCTGTAAACTGGTGTGCTTATAATCTGGACAACTCTGGAAGTTGAGTCAAGAGAATGGCAGTTCAAGGCCAGCCTGGGCAATTTAGTGAGACCCTGTCTCAAAATAAACATACACCCCTGGATTGAATCCTACTGCAAAATAAACAAAAAATTCACTGTCTTGTACTTAAAAAGATCAAATGTATAATTTAAATAAACTAGCACTTACCAATCAATTTGTAGTTGCTAAAATGTTAGTTGAAGTTTATTTTTTGCTAGCAATATTTTTTAAAAGATTAATTTTAAAATCTTACTTGCAAAAATCATACTTTTTGTGGGGTTTGACCAAGAAAGCAGTGATTTAATCCTCAGTACAATCAAGATATAGAACCGATCCATCATCCCTTCAAATTCCCTTAAGCCACTTTTCAGTTAATTTCTTCCTGGTTACCACTGATCAGTATGGTTCTTTTAAAAAACAAGCTTTGATTTTGAAATGGTTATGGACTAACAGTGCTGGGAATTTATTAACTAGTTTACTCCAATGGGGATCTCTTATATGACTGTCTACGGGATCAAAACCATGCCCTGAAATTACCCCATTCCCCACTCCTCACCCTGGTGCTGAGGGTTGAAGTCAGGAGGATCACCACTTAGCTACAACTCCAGCGCCTTTTAATTTTGAGACGCAGTCTAAGTTGCCCAGGCTGGCTTTGAACTAGACATCCTCTTGTCTGAGCCTTCCAAATAGCTGGGCTTACAGGCCTTCCTCCTCTTCACAGGCTCCATTCCCTGAAAGTTTGAAGGTAGGTTTTTCATTACTTCTTTACCTGCGTTTACACCTTTTGTTTTACAACAAATACAATTCTACTGTTTACAGGAGCAGATGTGTTTTCCCTCAGATGTTTATTATCTCACCCCTATAATTCCTAGTCATTCTGTAGTCTTTTCCCTATTCCTACTATTTTCCTCCAACGTGTACACACACATTTTTTTTTCCCCCTGAGATATGTGCCACAGATGGTACTACAGTCGATACTCGAATTCCTAACTTCTCCCCCATTCTTAAGTTTTCAAGTGGTGGACACGTGTATGCGTTTAATCGTGGTGTTCGTGGTACTTTTTGCAGTGTTCGCTGGCATGGCTCCCTAGCCTCTCAGGGGAATGCTAGTGGCACTACATTCTTGCTGTTGCTCTACTCTTGCTCTTCATTGATCACTCTTTTATATTCGGATATTAGAAAATGTCGTGGAGGACAGCGTGCAAGGACCCTTGAAACCGCTAGTACCCCTTCCCCCAAGTTTTCCCCTGCCCTCAGCTCCTCCTCCGCAATGAGCCGCCTTTGTCCTCCACCAAGAGCTCAGCCAAACTCAGGTTAGCCGGGCTGGGGAGCCAGGGTGCACGCGAACGAAGTGAGGGGCGGGGCCTTGGTTCCTGTCTACGCTCGCAGCAAAGGGGTCTAGACCGAGCACACCGCGTCCAAGCCCCGGCCTGGTCGGCCCTGAGCGCGCGGCCGACGACGTCACGGGCCTGCGCGGGGCGCTCCCCGAGGCGCGCGGGAAAACCCAGTACGCATGCTCGGACTCGGTTGTTGTTGGTAGTGGCTGCCGCGGGAGGGAACGCACCCTTCTGGTGGGCCTCCCTCACCGAGTGGGGTTTCGCTCGGTCGCCGCCGCCCTCACGGCCCCCTTGGGCCCACCTCCTATGTCCCTCCTCCCTGGGGCCGCACTTGCGGCGGTGTCCTCACAGGGCGCTAGGTGCCGGTCCCCGCCTCCCCTCCCCCAGCCCCGTCGCCCCGCCCGCCAGGCTGGGCTGCGGGGTCAGGGGCCGAGCGGAGCGGGGTGAGTATTCCCACAGCCAATGCCGCCATCCTTCTCCCAGCTCTGCTTCCCGCACCGTCCTCACCCCACTCCTAGGACCGGGAGGAAAGGCGGGAGTGGGTGGGCGGGAAGCAGCCGAGTCCAGAACAAAAGGCCGGGGAAGCGGGGCCCTCGCCCAAGAACTCCGGGCCCGCGCGGGCTGCAGCGCTGGAGCTGCTGCTCGGGCGAGTGACCAGGGCGCGCGACCCAGCGCCCCTTGGGCCCCAGCCGCGCAATCAGTGTCTTCAGCACTCCGGGGGGGGGGGGGCACCCGGAGGCCTCACCCTTGGTTAGTTAGTCTTAAAAGTCTTACTGATAGCAAGCCTTTGTGCGTGTAACATTGAAACAAAGGATATTAAATTACTGGAGAGTCCCACTTGAAGGGGTTTCAGATTCATTAAGTGCAGGAGGAATACTCTGATATTTATAGCTAGCACCACCCTTCCTAGAACTTATAAAAACAAAAGGTGGGATAAGGTGATGACTTGTAGAAACATTTTTAATTGTGGTTTAAAAAAGTATGTGTACACACACACACACACACACACTCACTCACTATGAAAATTTTGAAAATAAGGTCAAAGAATGGCTACATGTCCTTTCAAAATCAAAAGGGAGCTTTGTTCATAAGGGCCACATAACTGCATTGGTTAAGGTTTCGGGGTTTAGACTTCTATAATTACATCTTGTTGACTAATTGAGATACAAATTATTTCTGACTGGGAGAATATAACTCCTGAAAGGTTGTGGTTTTTTAGGATAGCAATCTTAAGCTTTTTTTGTTTTTTTGTTTGGTTTGGTTTTTTTTTTTTTTGAGCCCAGGTCTTGCTATGTTGCCCCGCTGAGATCTCCCAATTCCTGGACTCAAGTGATCCAGAGTAATTGGGACCACAGGCTCCATCATTTTCTTCAATTTACCATTTAGCTTGCTCCTTCATTATCAGTTCAGCATATCTTTGCTAAAGACACACTTGGTCTGAGTCATGTTTATAACTGTTATAGTTTGACAACAGCCTCCAGTTTTTAGTGGCAAAGGTTTAAATTTATGCTATTCAGGGTTGGAGAACATAGGCCCTATGCACTACTCAAATCTATCATGGAATTCTAGGTAGAAGAATCTCTCCCTCCTTGCTTCCAAATTGAAACTTGAGTACTGAGAAATTTAAAGTCTGCAAAGTACACAGTTTAAAATTGTTAATTTGTATTTTAATTGAAGAAACTAGTAGAAATAGTTCTGAACTGGATTCATTTGGATATGGAAATGTTACAAGATTATTTCCCTGTCCCCAGCTTTCCAACTACCATCTTCTGTTTTATTTACCATAATCTTAACAGATCTTGCTGGATGATGGGACAATTGAATTAGATGCGCGCAGACACACACACCATGGTGTGTGTGTGTATTGGGGGGGGGGACTCGGATTTAACCCAAGGGTGCTCTACCACTGAGTTACACCCCCAGATGTTTTATATTTTATTTTTTATTTTTATTTTGAGACAGAGTCTCACTAAACTGCCCAGGCTGTGCAACTTGAGATCTTCCTGCCTCAGTCTCCTGGTTTGCTAGGATTACAGGCATGGACCACCTCACCTAGCTAAGCATAATGTTTTGTGAAATTGTATCTTGATAGCAGTTCCTAATGCTTAGTAAGTTTCTGAGAAAGCACCATTTTAGGAAAAACAAGTAGGATGAAACTTATATAAGTAGATTGCTTTGGATTAGGGTTGCTTTTATTATCAATATCTTTGAAGCTTCCAGATATGTTTAGGACCTTAGAGGTTGTATTTGAATCATAAATATAATCAGAAACCATATAAGAAGAGATATAGAAATCATCTGTTGAAAACAAATGTATTAGGGGTCAAGCAGGCTGGGTATAAAACAACTGGAAAGTAGGGGAATGGAAAATAAACTACCTGAAGGTATCCTGTTTGCAGAGAAGTTGCTAGAAACAGGCAGCAGCAGAGGCTTCTCTAATGTTTCTGGCATCCCAGGCCTTGAAGTGTCTGATTGAATTAGTTATAAGATCCAAGAAGAGTAATTACTAATATGAATTTAGCTTTGAAGTTAGGATTATTTTATATCACTGTCATGTAATATCTTTCCAAGAAAACCTTTTTAATATCCTTTCTGAGCTCAATAACCTACAATGGTTTCTTATTGTTCACTGTTTTAAATGGAATCTCCTTTGAGTTTTAAGGCCATTTATAAACTGCTTGTTCCCTGCCTCCCAGATTTTCCTGTAATCCTCAATCTTCTCTCTAGTTAGTCTCTTTACTTGCTTACTTAATGTCATTTTAACCTGTTCCTATGTTCACTGCCACCCCCACTCCTATTTCTACCTTACTGCTTTCCTTTGATTGCCTGTTATAAGTCAGGGATTAGCTGAAATCTAAGTCTTCTAGGGCATGATTCTGGGTACATACTACCCTAGGCCACCCTTAATAGCTATTATCTTGGGGCTGGGAGTGTGGCTCCCTGTTAAAGTGCTTCCCAGGCATATAAGAGGTCCTGGGTTTGACCCCAGTAGTACAAATAAGAAAACAAAAATATTAGGCCAGGTGCAGTGGAACATGCCTGTAATACCTGTGGCTAAGGAGGCAGGAGGATTGAAAATTTGAGGCCAGCCTCAGCAACTTATCAACTTATCAAGTTCCTCAGGAATTTAGCGAAACCCTGTCAAAAACAAACAAATTAAAAAAAAAAAAAAAACTGGGGATGTGGCTCAGGGGTGAGTGCTCCTGGTTTCAATTTCTGATACCCCCCTTTCTCCTCAAACAGAGCAAAACATAACAATTTACCTAAGTGCTATGAGGATTGGAGTTACCACAGTTCTTGATAAAGGCTTAATATATGCTATTTTAAATTATTGTTTTAATCCATACACAGTCTTTATACGATGATTATATAATTTGTCATCACTTTTTACTGTCTTATTCTCTAATGTTCTTCAGCTTGAATCTTTTTTAAAAGAATTTGATTACAAACTGTTGAAGGCAAAAAGCATGTACTAGTTTTTGCAGTACTAGAGAATGAACCCAGGGGCTCTTTACTGCTAAGCTACATCTTCACCTTGTTTTATTTTTTTAGACAGGGTCTCTCTAGATTGCCTGGGCTGAACTAGAACTTGAAATTCTCTTGACTCAGCCTCCTAAGCTGACTGTGCTACTATTATCCCGACTATTCCTATTATCCATTTTTCTCTGTTGATTATAGTTTTAAGTTTATATCCTATTTTATTCCAAAAATATTTGAGGTAGCTTATAAACATATGTAATAGCATGCAGAATAAACTATGTGCCATGGTGCTTGCATGTAACCCCAGCTACTCTAGAGGCTGGGGTAGGAAGATCACAAGTTCATGGCCAGCCTTGGCAATTTAGAGAAACTGTCTCGAAATGAAAACTTTTTAAAAAGTGGGCCTGGAGATGTACCTCAATGGTAGAGCACCTCAGGGTTCAATTCCTAGTACCACAGGAAGAAAAGAAAGATAACAGGGTCATGAAAATATGAAGTTTGGAATAGAAAGGTGAGATTAGGATAAATGACATTGAAATATTTTTTGTGAAAAGCTAACTTTTTTTTTTCTTGGTATAGTTGTTAAAGGTAGGCCACAGCCAATATGATTTTCATGGTTGTGAAATTAAAGAAGGAAATGATACTTGCTCTACAAAAAGCATTTTCTGTGTTAAAATCATTGTGAATCCATTGTCTGAGAAGGCTCTAGCACTATGAATTTTCACTTATACAAACCTCATTGAACTCTGTAAATTGTCATATTTGAGTAAAATGAAAACACAAACTTAAACCACCAACTAACTTCTAAAGGCTTTCAACTGGAATAAAATAAATAAGGCTACTGTTCCATTTTAGCCAGTCAAATATTGCCTTGCTCTGTATTTACTTCATAAAAACCTTTCCCTGTGTTTGTTTGATGGAGCCCCAAACTACTTGCATTCTGGAGCTGCCTAATTTATGAACTGCTGTCTACCCAAATAAATTCTTTAACATTTTAATGTGCCTCGGTTTATCTTCTTATGCTTGGAAGTAAATATTTGCTGAGTGAAATGCAATTTGTGATTTAAAAAAAAAATGTTAAAGGATACTCTTGAGAAGCCCTAGAGTTAAGTTCTCCAAACTTGGACTTGTTAAGCCATAACCAACTTTCCAGTGTTTATCAAAGGACCAAAAGTGTTTTTTTGATTTTGTTTTTGGTTGGTTGGTTTGTTTGGACTGGGAATTGGATGCAGGGACACTTTACCACTGAGCTGTATCCTCAGTCCATTTTTAAATTTTAAAATTTTGAGACAGATTCTGGCTAAATTATTGAGTTTGCCACTAAATTGCTAAGACTGGCCTTGAATTTGTAATCCTTTTTCCTCAGCCTCTCAAATTGGTGGGATTATAGGTGTGAGCCACTGTGCCCGGTTGTAGTAGCATTTTTATGGACAGTTCTTCATTGTGTGGGACTGCCCTACACTTTGTAGGATGTTTATTATACCAGCTCCCTGAGCGCTAAAAGGTAATAGTAAACTGTGACTCCTCTTTCATTCTCTCTTTCTTTCCCTTCCTTCTTCCCTCCTTTCTTTCTTTCTGAGGTAATGGGGATTTAACCCAGAGGCACTCTAACACAGAGCTATATCCTCAGCTGCCTTATCTGTTTCCTTGTTTTCTATTTTAGATAATTCTTTTTTCAAGGCTCCCCTCACTCCCAGTACTGGGAAGTGAACCCAGAGTGCTCTACCACTGAGCTACATCTCCAGTCCTTTAATTTTATTTAGAGGCGGGGTCTCCCTAAATTGTCCCAACTTGCCTTGAACTTTCTATCCTCCTGCCTTACCTTCTTGAGTAGCTGGGATTATAGATATGTGTCACAGGGCTAGGTTCTTTTATAGATAATTCCTAAATTTTCCCCTGATACTCAGTTTAAGCCCATTACAGAAATAAGCTTTTTCTCTTATACTTTATGAAAGTGCCCCTGTTTTCATATGTAAGTGCTTCCTCTTGATTCCATGTTGATATTGATAGTTTTGGTTCACTCACCTTGACAAGGGACTCCTCTGGAGAGGAGTTGATGGTCAGAGTGAGCAAGTGCCCCTTCAGCTCCCTTACTACATTTAGATTCTTCCTCTAGATGTTAGGTTGGAGAGCAGGAGGATGTCTATGACCAAATATATAAAGGGTAGATTTTTTTTTTCCTGTACTCAGAAGAAACTTTCCTTTCCAATTGATAATTTATTTATTTATTTGGTACTGGGGATTGCTTCTGGGGCACTTAACCACTGAGTCACATCCCCAGCCCTTTTAAAAACATTTTGAGGCAGGGTGTCACTAAGTTGCTTAGGGCCTTGCTAAATCAATTGTAACAGGAGTTTACTTGATGTTTTGACCATATCCCTTATGGCTTTGAAACTTGCCTGTTTTTTCTTTTTCCTAATCTCCTTCTCCCTGATCTTCTCCTCCTTGATCTTCTTTTCCCCAACCTTCTCCTCCCTCATCTTCTTTTCCCTGATTTTCTCCTTCCTGATCTCATCTCCTAAATCTCATTTTCTCTGAATCACTGCTATAAAAGCCTCTGTTCCTGCTGATGGGCAGAATCACAGTCTTTGGGACAGGAGTACTCTGTGTTTCTCCTTTGCTAGCAAAGCAATAAATTGTCTTTTTATTTTTTCTGAAAACCACATTTTTTTTTCTTTATCCATTATTGATGGACACCTGGGCTGGTTTCATAATTTTCAGTCCTTTTTACTTTTAATTTAGAGACTGGGTCTTGCTAATTTGTCCAGACTGGCTTCACACTTGTGATCCTCCTTGCCTCAGCCTCCTGAGTGGTTGGGGTAATGGGCATGTGCCATTGTACTTTGCTTACTACTGACTTGGTATCATAGCATTCAGTTTACCACATGGCTTTACTTTTTATTTCTAGCCATGCATGTTACATTATTTAGAGAGAACTGCTTTAAAGGAGGATTACTGGGGCTGGGGCTGTAGCTCAGTGGTAGAGTGCCCACTTTGCACATGTGAGGCATTGAGTTCGATCCTCAGCATCACATAAAAATGAAGATATTGTGTCCAAATACTAATATATATATATATATATATATATGACACACACAAAGAGGATTACCAATGGGTGTTGGAAACTAATAGAGAAAGTGCAGCTCAAAGTATTTCTCTGAAGGGAATACAGAATGGTGAAGTGAAATGTCTTCTTATCTTCTTCCTAATGGTATGTCCTGCTATAGAAGTCAGAGCAAACATCAGCTACCAATAGAGATTCTTCACTTCCAGTCCAGGTACAATATTGCCTCCTGTTTAACTTTGATTTGGGATATGTGTTATGGAAGAGAGAGAGAGAACTGAACCCTGCTGTCAAGACTGACTGGACTGGGTGTGCTGGATGTGGTGGTGCATACCTATAATCTCAGTGACTTGGAGGATGAGGCAGGAAGATTGCAAGTTTGAGGCCAGCCTTCATAATTTAGGGAGGCCCTGAGAAACTGAGACCCTGTCTCAAAATAAAAAATAAAAATGGGGATGTAGTTTGGTGTTAAACCCTCCACTCCCTGAGTTTTATCCTCATTATCAAAAAAAAAAAAAAAAAAAAAAAACTGAATAGAATGCCCCTTTTTGGATGCTTCCCTGAGCTCTTTATTGGATTGCCCAGGTCTATGCCTTCCATGCCCCACCCAGGCTGCCAAATACCTTAAAATTCAGGTTTTTTTCATTAACTCTATCAAAATGATTCATTGATTTGGTCTTTCTCTGTTTCCATTGAACCCAGAGGCACTTTACTACCAAGCTAAATCCCAGATTTTTCATTTTATTTTTTAAAATTTTAAGACAGGGCTTCACTTTGTTGCTTAGGGCATTGGTAAATTGCTGAAGCTGGCTTTGAACTTGTGATTCTCCTGCTTCCCAGATTGCTGGGATTATAGATGTGCCTTGGTCTCAGTTTTCTAGCATGAGTATCCCTCAGATTTTCTCTGATACTGATTAAAAATGCATATTTTGAGGCCTGCAGAATCAGGTAATCTTTTTGGCTAGGGCCTAGGATTCCACATTTAAATTGTACCCTGGGTGTCTCCTTGCTCTCTAAATCTGGAAGACTTCTGCACAAGGAACTTGCTAGATAAGTGGTTAACCAATCTAAGTGAATTCAAGCCAAATTGTCATTAAGGTAATGAATTGATCAAAATAATCCATTCCTATATTTATAGTAAAGTAAAATTCTTGTTAGGAAGGACAAGTAGAGGAAGTTGCCTAACTTTATTAGTCAAAAATGATCTTAAATATTTAAAATACATAGCATGTTCTCTGATATTCACAGTTTTGTAAATGATCTTAAATTCTGAGAAATTTAGTTATATTTATTACAGTGATTTGGTCTCAATTTTGATTCTGATACACACTGATTTATAGATTCATCAAAAGAAATGTCTTGGGCTGGGAATATGGCTCAGTGGTATAGTGCTTACTTAAGTGTATGAAGCCCAGGATTCAGTGCCTGATGCCACCAAAAAAAAAAAAAAAAAAAAAAGCTGAGAAAAGATAGATTTTTTGACAAAAACAACACCACAAAACAACAACAACAACAAAAAGCAAAAAATTAGCCAGTGTGATGGTTCATGCCTGTAATTCTAACAAACTCTGGAGGCTAAGGCAGGAGGATTGGATATTCTACATCAGCCTCAGCAACTTAGTAAGATCCTGTCTCAAAATTAAAAATAAAGAAAACAATAATAAAAGACTGGGGATGTAGCTCAGTGGTAAAGTGGCCCTGGTTTTAATCCCCAATGCTACAAAAACAAAACACCCCCCCCATTAGATTAAAAATCATATATAAGCCAGGCATGGTGGCACATGAAAGGCTGAGGCAGGAGGATACCAAGTTTAAGATCAACCTAAGCAATTTAGCAAGACCCTGCCCCAAAATAAAATGGGGCTGGGTATGTTGGGGATGTGTCTTAGTGTTTAAGTGTCCCATGGGGGTTCAATCCCTAATATAAAAAAATCACAAACAATATATGGAGAGTGTGGTAGTGAAAAAAAGTTTTTAATTGAAAAGAATCATTTGAACAATTATTATAAATAAAGTTAGAATTCACTGGGTCTGCTTTTCTGAAAAGACATTTTTGGATAGCACCAGAGTAAGTTTCTTCATATTGTCTTGTCTGAGGGTTATCCTATAGTTTGGAAAGACTAGGCTTACTTGGTAGGGAAAAGTCATTTCTCCCCAATCTTTAGACTCTACTGAAGCAATTGAAAAAATATTTTGAAAACAAACCCCCAAAACCAAATCTTTTCATTTAGAGTAAGAATCAAGCAAAATAAATGTATTAACAATTTATACTTTATGACAGGAGCTCTGAATCATTTTCTAAGTCTTATTTAAAATTAGAAATGAGAGGTTTATTGTTTAAGATGAGATCAGTATTGAAATTTGTCTTTTTACCAATAGTTCACATGTGTTCTGTTGTTAACTGTTCTGAATTTAGTTTAAGATTGCTTAAATCTGGAAACACAGGGCACTTCACATGTCTTGGGTTTTTCATTTGCTAAGTAAGGATTATTCTTGCTTAATAAACTGCAGTTATAGTTATTCCTGTTTTTTGCTCAAGTTTTAGCTGTCTCATAATAGGAAGCTCTAAGATTATAATTTCTGCTTTAAATAGTCAGTGAATTTGATAGAGGATCAAAGAGTAAAACAACTTGAAAAGTATGTATGAAAGTGTTGATTGAATTATATTTTCATCTTTATGACTTGAAATATTCTTAATCAAAGAAACAATTATTCAATGGTATTTCATTATTGTACATTATGGTGATTCAAGTTGAGATAGATATCTTTTTAATATATATTATAGTTTCTGATTTTGTAATCAAGCAGTGTTTGTATTACTGTATATAACATCCTTCAGCAAAGCCTAGTCTGTACATGATTTAAAAAGTCTTCAACTAAATATTAATTAGTGTTTTGATATTGAGTCATCTTGCTTGTAGCACAGTGCTGTTAATTAGATAAACTGTGGCTATTGAGTGAAATTTTATGTTTCAACTAACATTTTCAATATTTCAATATCCCAAGTAACTGGAGGGCTTAAGACATAAGTGTGTTTACTTGTTCTCTTTTGTTATTAAGAGCTTAGGGGGCTGGGGTTATGGCTCAGTGGTAGAGCACTTGCCTGGCATGTTTGAGGCACTGGGTTCGATTCTCAGTACTGCATATTGATAAGTTCATTAAATAAAAGTTCATCAACAACTAAAAATAAATAAATAAATAAATAATAAAAAAGTGCTTGCTTACAGTCAGGCATGGTGGTGCATGTCTATAATCTTAATGACTTGGGAGGCTCTGGCAGGAGGATAGAAAGTTTGAGATCAGCCTCAGAATTTAGTGAGGCCCTAAGAAACTTAGTGAGATCCTGTCTCCGTATAGAAAATAAAAAGGACTAGGGACCTGGCTCAGTGGTTAAATGCCTCTGGGTTCAATCCAGGTACCAAATAAATAAATAATTAAATTAAAAAGTCAAATTTTTTTTTAATTTAATACCTGTTAATAGATCTCAGGATAATCATCATACAGTTGGATGAACTATTCTGACTTTCCATGTCAGTCTTCTGTTTTATTTTCAGTATTGGGGTACTGAACTACACCCCCAGCCCTTTTTTGTTTTTCTGTGACATGGTCTCACTATGTGGCCCATGCTGGTTTTAAACTTGTGATCCTCCTGCTTCAGCCTTCCAAGTCACTGGGATTACAGGCATGCACCACCACACCCAGTTTCCAATTTAGCTCTGCATCCTAGCTCTGAGGGATGGAATAGGTTCTTTTGCCATCTATGTGATGCTGATATAGAGTCACTATTTCCAGTCTAGATTTTTCTTTTCTTCTGAGTTCAAGGCTTATCTTAAAATGCCTGCTAGACTCCTTTACTTGCACATCCCACAGACATTTCAAACTCCAATTCATTTTTGGCTAAATGAATCCTACCTCTCTAAAACTTGTTCTTCCTCTAGGGATTTCTGTTGTAGTCAGTACACCACCACATACAGCAGGAAACTTGGAACCATTTTTGAATCTTTTCTCTTCCCTCTCCCTCACATACCAAAGCTTGTCAGCAGTAATAAGTATATTATCAAAATGATACTGATGCCAGGCACAGTGGTACACACCTGTAATCATAGAGACTTGGAAACCTGAGGCAAGAGATAGTAAGTTTGAGGCCACTCTTGGTAAATTGTCTCAAAATAAAAAATAAAAATAAAAAAGACTGGGGATAAAGTTGAGTGGTAAGGAACCCCAGGGTAAAATCCCTGGTACCAAAAAGAAAAAAAAAAAGTTATGAAACCCAGGTTTAGAGTCTCATCTCACTGAGAAACCAATGTCAGAGAGGAGTGTTAGGGAGAAAGGATTTATTCAGTGGCTGAAGAATGGAGAAGAGGGAGCTTTGCTTACAAATCAGCTTCTCAATTTCAGTGGGTGGAAAGGCTACAGATACTGGATAGGAATAATGAGGGAGAGGGATAAGCTAATAAAGGGGAGGAATATTCATGTCTTTTCTGGGAATCAATGGCAATCTTCCAGGAACTTGAGTGCCACCTTTTGTCATTCCTTTTATAGTCTGGTGTTTCCAGTTATGGTGGCTGGTAGGTGCCTTCGAGGAAGAGTGGCGTGGGGGAGGGAGACTACACAAGTCTAGGTCAAGATAGCCCTGTACTACTGTTTAGGACAAACATTTCTCAGATGATTAACATGTCTACATTCAGAGCTGAGTAGAATCTGACCCAAAGATTAAGGCAACAAAGGAGACAGACCCAATATGAAGACAGGGATGCCAAGCCTTTTCCTTCCTTTCCAGTCCCCCATCAGATATCTGTAGGTCTAAATGAAGAGTTAGTGTTTTCAGCACTGATTTCAGGTCCCCAAAGAAAAACCTAGTCAATGGTTGGGCGTAATCTACAGCAAAACTAGTGAGGGAGTAATAATGTATTGCCCAGCTGTGTGATCTCCCCAAATTATTGATTTTTAAGTCAATTAAGGACAATTGAAGCCATGCCTGGGTGATGCATGCCTATAATCCCAGCAACTCCAGAAGCTGAGTCAGGAGGATCACAAGTTCTAGGCCAGTGTTAGTAACTAAGCAAGGTCTAAACAACTTAGTGAAACCCTGACTCAAAATAAAAAGGGCGGGGGGGATGTGGTCAGTGGTAAAGTGCCTCTAGGTTCAATTACCCAATTTCTGAATTCCTCCCTCCTCTTCTGCTCTACCACAAATCTTTGGCTTTATTTAGCATCACAGTGTCTCTTGGATTACCATAAAAGACTTTCACCTGTTTCATTCCTTCAGGCAAGACTGCAGAATCACTAGAAGTCAGAATGCAAATCTGATTAGTGTACTTCCACTTTCAAAACTCCTATGAACCCTCTGGCTAGGGACTCTGGTCTTTATCAACACAAGTTCTTCTAATACCCTCTCTCCACCTCTAAATTTCAAACAAGAGTTCCTCAATTTAAAAAAACTTTCTCTTTATGCAGTCTTTTACAAATTCTGTTCCCATCATCTCCCCACTTTTGTTTGGTTAACTGCTTTTTTTTTTTTTTTTTTTTTTTTTTAGTATTTTTGTGATGTCACTTTCTCAACTTCTGTCTGCATTGAATTTTGACAGCTTTAAAACCAGAATTCTGTGTGTAATCTGGAGATTTCACTTACATTTTGGAATTTTGATGAATGCCTCAGTGGGAGTCCCTGCAATTGTGTCTTCTGCATTACCCTCCTGCGTTGGTGCTTTCTTTTCCTAGCCTGTTCTCCCACTCTCCCAAAAGCACATATTCATAGTAAAGAAATTTATCTTAACTCAACCCACCTACTACATATTCTGTGATGTATGTTAAAAAGTGTTTCTAGGAAACTGAATTCTGTGGTCAAAAGAGAAACATTTAGCTAATGGTTCCCATACCACACTATGCCTTGTGTATCTCCAGCTTGGGGGATGGTTCATACAATGTGGATTGGTTTTCATATATAAATCTCAAATAATAGTAATATCTTTATTAGTGCCGTGCCGCTATAAACTAGATTGTATTAAGTGTGTTTTGTAATGCTAGTGGTTGAATCCAGGGCCAGGCAAGTGCTCTACCACTGAGTTTCATCCCAAGCTTTAAAAGAAAGTGGGCTTTCAGAAAAACTCTGAAGCCTTTTAAGTGGAAGCTACTTTTTTCTCCATCTCACATGACTCTGGGTGTGAAGATTGCTGATAGCCCCCAAATTCCTGATACCAATGTTTGGTGATTACTTCCTTCAACCCTCATGTAAAAGGCCCTACTCCTTTGAGGCTCATTTAATTCAGTTCTACAAGTTATGGCAAGGTCAGTTTTTCTTCTTACCTGCTATCTCTGTTTAGTGGTATAACCTTTAGTGTCACCTTGAGAAGGATGCAAGCCTCATGTTTCTTTAAACTTCCAGATCTCTCATCATGTTCATCTCCAAACTACTATATGTACTCACTCCCATGGTACTCACAGCTGAGACCATCGGATTCTAATATCTATATAGTCTTCCAATTTTTTCATTTCTCTCCTTTTACTACAGTTCTTTAATTTTTCTATATCTTTTTTTTTGAACTCAGGTGTGCTCTACCACTGAGTTACATCCCCAGCTCTTTTAATGATTTATTTTTTGATAGGGTCTCACTATGTTGTTGAGAGTCTTGCTGAATTGCTCTGAGGTTTGCCTCAAACTTGAGATCCTCTTGAGTCACTGGGATTACAGGTGTGCATCTCTATGCCCAGACCTTTTTGGCATCTCATATTCTTCAATTCTTCTATGTTTTCTCAGTCCCTTCAACCTCTTTCCTACCTAACCTAGATTTTTGAGCTATTCTCACAAGCATTTCCTTTCACCACCTATAATCTTGTCCTTCTATTGAATCAACCCAGCAAAAACACAACTTTTTTTTAGTGGTGCTGTGGATTGAATCAGGGCTTCCCACATAGTAGGCAAGTGCTTTAGTATACAACTATATCCCCAGCCTCCAACTTTATATTATTAATAATGTACCTTCTCTGTGCTGATTCCCATACCTGGAGAGGGGAAAGCTGAACACTCTGAAGACAATCTCAACAATTCAGAGTGTGGCACTATAAATACATGGTCTCTACCCATGTTGAATCTTCACTTCCATCTGCTCACCCTTCATGCTGTCCTCTTGCCACACACAGTGGTGCACACCTATAATCTCAGTGACTTGGGAGAATGAGGCAACAGGATCACAGGTTCCAGGCCAGCCTCAGCAACTTAATGTTGACCTTCCATTTTCCTCACCAGCAATTCCAAATCTACACTAGTTTTCTTGGACGTTCCCCTTTCTCTGAACTCTTACTCTCTACAGCATGTTACCTGCCCCTGCATCAAAATGTCTTGTGACTTCTTCCTCAATTTTCAGTCTCCTTTTAAAGACTTCTCTGAATTTTATAGATATCAAATGCCTTTTCTTCACTTGAAAGGGGCAAGATGTCTAGTGTATTGTTGAAGTCATCCTTCTGTGCCAAAACCCCTATCATGATGGGAGCAGGGATGCTTCATGTTCGGCATACTGCAGTCAGTAGTTAGTGTTACATAAAGAGACTGGACATTGTGACAGTTAATCTAGTGTGTTGTTGAATGGAGATTAGTTAAGAGAGTTTCTATTGTAGCTGGGCATGTCTGTCATCTCAGCAACTCAGAAGGCTGGGGAAGGAGGAGCACAAGTTCTAAGCCAGCCTCAGCAACTTAGGCCCTAAGCAACACAACAAGACCCTGTCTCAAAATAAAAAAATAAAAAGAACTGGCGGATGTAGCTCAGTGGTAAAGTGCCTCCAGGTTCAATCCTCAGTGCCAAAAGAGAGCAGGGTGGGGAGGAAGAGAGTGAAAGTTTCTACTATAATTGTTTTTCTTACTTATCTCCCTTTGTTCAAGGAATATATATTTTTTCATTTAAAAAATATTTAACCTCTATATAAGCACAGTGCCTACTATTTAATATATACTCAATGTGTATTTGTTGGACGAATGAATATATTCTTATATAGGCTATACCTACCAAATCTGAATAAGCAGAACACTGATTTGGAAATCAGCTATTATAGACAGATTATTGGCCCTGGGTCCAAATAGTTTTTTTCTCCCAGTATTGGTGATTGAACTTACAAGCACTCAACCACTGAGCTACATCCAGCCTTTTAATTTTTTAATTTTAGATAGGATCTCCCTAAGTTGCCCAGGCTGGCCTCGAACTTGTGAACCTTCTGTGTCAGCACTCTGCCCCTTCCCATGGCTGGGATTATAGGGATGTCCACCACATTGGGTCAAAATAAACATTTTACTAAGTATAGGTTCTAGTAAAATATAATAGTGAGGACTTATTCTATATTCAACATCACCCTTGTCATTATTAAAAACATAGATGCGGGGCTGAGAGTGTAGTTCAGTGGTAGCATACATTTTTAGCATGCATGAGGCCCTGGACTCGATCCCAGAACTCAAACAAACAAACAAACAAAAAAATCAAAAACAAAAACAAAACACCAAAAACCAAACTAAACAAACCAAAAATCAAACAGAGGGAGAAAACCTCTCTATATACATATTTGTTACAAATCTAGGTTTTGAGTTTTCTTGTTGACTGATAAAGGAAATGAGAACAGGGTGTGAAAGATGGAAACAGACCATTTTTTGGAATGGCCATGAAGTTATTTTCTATATTATTGTATAGCTCAAACTTTGTTTAAAGAAATAAACCAATTAACAGAATTCCTTTTAGTATTTGTTCTCAAGCTGTTGCCAATACTGAGTTTTTATATTGCAGTTATCATTTAAAATGGAAGAAGATGAATTTTTTGGAGAAAAAACATTCCAGCATCATTGTTCAGAATTCATTAAACATTCACAACAGATAGGTGATGGTTGGGAATGGAGATCATCAAAGGTAAGAATAGAAAATTTTATTTCCTATTTCAGTTTAGAGTTACTTATTTTTGCTTATGAAACCTTAGTAATTGGCCAGGCCTGGTGGTGCTGGCCTTTAATTCAAGCTACTCCCAGGCTCAATCAAAAGGATTGTAAATTCAAGGCAGCAGGGCAGGATGGTATATGTTCTGAAAGCTCAGTTACTCTGGAGGTTGAAGCAAGAGGACTGCAAGTTCGAGGCCAGCCTCAGCAATTTTGCAAGTCCCCAAGCCACTTAGCAAGATCCTATCTTAAAATAAAAAATTAAAAGGACTGGGGATACAGCTAAATGGTAAAGCATACCTGTGTTCAATTCCTAGTACCCCCCCCCCCAAAAAAAAGTAAATTCATGGCTAGCCTGGACAACTTAGTGATACAGTGTCTAAAAAAAAATAAAAGTGTGTGGGAAGAGGGCTGGCTGAGCTTGCTGCTTGAGTTCAATCCTTAGTAAAACACATACAAGAACAACAAACAACAACAACAACAAAAACAACAAACCTGGGCTGGGGATGTGGCTCAAGCGGTAGCGCGCTCGCCTGGCATGTGTGCATCCCGGGTTGGATCCTCAGCACCACATACAAACAAAGATGTTGTGTCTGTCGAAAAACTAAAAAATAAATATTAAAAAAAATTCTCTCTCTCTCTCTCTCTCTCTCTCTCTCTCAAAACAAAACAAACAAACAAAAAAACAAACCTTGGTAATTAAAATTAAGGTATAAGAGGTGGGTTGATTTAATAAAATACTTTGATTGAAGGATGTTTTAAAACAGATGTTTATTTTATTATTTCAACTATATTTACTCATTATTATTGGGTGAATGAAGTATTATCTAGAAAACTCCTCAGGTGACCTGCTTTAATTTAATGGATAAGAATGCTTATCTGACTGATTCTTCTCTCATGCTTTACATTTTTTGTTTACATTATAAATTGTCATAGAAAACAATTGTGCAGAGAGTGAAAACATAATCCTGAAACCAAACTGTAGTCAAATAGGCACAAATTCTGAAATATTAGGGACTTTAGTAATTGGGGATATCTTAATAATGTAAACACATTCCAAAACAGTTTTTAAAAATTATATTTAGATATAACATTGAAGTGTATATTTCCACATATACAACGAGTCAATTTTTCTGTAAATTTTTTTTTCTTCCCTTGCAGTGGTGGGGATTAAACCCAGTGCTCAGACATATGAGGCAAGCCTTCTACCACTGAGCTATACCCCTAGCCCCTGCCAAAAACTTTAGTTTCTTCTTTTTTGTTTGTTTGGATTACACTCAGGGTTGCTTAACCATTGAGTCACATACCCAGCCCTTATTTATTTTATTTAATTTGTGTATTTAATTTTTTTTTAATGTGGTGCTGGGGAAGCACTCTATCACTGAGCCACAACCTTGGCCCCTTATTTTATTTTTTGAGACATGGTCTGTAAATTGCTGAGACTGGCTTTGGTTTTGTGATCCTCCTGCTTCAGCCTCCTGAGTCACTGGTATTATAGGCATGTTTCACCATGCCCTGCTGCCAGAAATCTGTTTCTTAGAAAAGTTTTCTCTTCTTGACATTTATCTGACTCTGGAAAAGTGATGAGTCCTGGTTCTCTGTGGGTTAATTCTGTTTCATCTGTGCACTCAGAGAAACTTGAGAACAGTTTTGAACAGTTTCCCATGATATGGAACTGATCCAAGGAGATGCAGGAATTGATCAGGTTTAGAGTGTCACTGGGGAGAAAAGCCATGATATCCTTTTGGGTTATATGCCTATACTAAGCTTTGACAGAGATGTTCATTGATCATTCAGAGGTCAGTCTCTTATAGTAGGTTCCAGCCCACTCTCTGTTAGTGATTGGACAGGCCTTAAGCCCTTAAGGAATCTCCCTGTCCAGTATAATGTGACCTAGTTTTTACCTTATTATTATTATTTTTTTTGGTACTAGAGGTTGAACTCAGGGATATTTTACCACTAAACTACATTCCCCTACATTCCCAGGTTCCCTCTCCTTTATTTATTTATTTATTTATTTTTTTAAAATTTGGGAGAGGGTCTTACTAAGTTGTTGGGGCTGACCTTGAATTTGCAGTCCTTCTGCCTCAGCCTCCTGAGTTGCTGGGATTACAGGCATGTGCTATTGTGTCCTGTTTGTTCATTCCTTTTAGTAATTTCATTCCAGGTATTTAATAGTTTTGTTTATTACTGTGTTTGAATTTTCACTTATCTTTTTTGTTTTATTTGTAATGCTGGGAATCAAACAAAAGGCCTCTTGCATGCTAGGCAAGTGCTCTGTCACTGAGCTATAGCCCAAGCCCTTGACTTTTAATTCGTTTTCCTTCTGTGATTATTGCTGATATATAAAAGAATGAATACTTTTTTTGGTATTAATTTTGTATTCAGTCACCTTAGTGAATTTTCCTACTAGTTTTAATAGTTTTTCAGTCATTTCTCTCAATTCTTATAGGTAGGATGAGATCTTTTGCAAATCAAAGGTCTTTCTTTGTTGTTGTTGCTTTGTTTATTTTTCTTAATTCTTTTATATATCCACTAGAAAGTTATTAATAGTGATAACAGATCTCTATGTCTTGAGCTTGATTTTTATATTAATGCTTCTGATATATGATGATTAAATAGAAGGTTGGTGGTTTATTCCATCAAATGATTTGTTTTTATTTTTTATTTTTGGTTAGGGATTGAATCTAGATTCTCATCCATGCTAAGCGCAATCTCTACCAGTAAATTACACCCCCAAATCAAGTATAGGTTTCTGATTCCTTTTGATCTGTAATAATTTATGTGGCTATACCTTGGGAACTTTCCTTTTCATCAGTTTTCTTTTGGGTAGTACTGAGGATTGAATTCAGGAGCACTCTACCTTCACCCACATCCCCAGCCTCTCTCCTTCCTTCCTTCCTTCCTTCCTTCCTTCCTTCCTTCCTTCCTTCCTTCCTTCCTTCCTTCCTTCCTTCCTTTCTTCCGTTCTTTCTTTCTTTTTAACATTTTTTTAGTTGTAGAAGGACACAATACCTTTTTAAAACTTATTTGCTTTTATGCGGTGCTGAGGATTGAACTCGGTGATGAGGATTGAACCCAGTGCCTCGCACATGCTAGGCATGCACTCCACCACTGAGCTACAATCCCAGCCTTTTTTTTTTTTTTTTGAATTTTTAAAATTTGAGACAGGGTTTCACTAAATTACTGAGGCTGGCCTTGAACTTGTGATCTTTCTGCCTTAGTCACTGGAATTATAGGCATGAATAACTGCACCTGGCATCACCAGGTTTTCTTTTGTTTTTTCTTTTTTAAAACTAGAGTCAGGATGATAAAAATTTCTGTTACCATTTCAGTGATCTAACAGAATGGTGAAGGTGAAGGTGAAGTATGGAGCTGCACTTCTGTGTGTGGGTGAGGTGGGATGGAGGCTGGAGAGAATGTTCATGAGGGAAATTATATCTGTCAGAAGTTTCTGAACTGAAATTCTAAACCAATGCGTGGAGAACCAGTTTTCAGAATTTGTCTTTATTATTGGTCTATGGCTTATTTTTATTTTATTATTATTATTTTTATTATTTATTATTGCTTTAGTATTGCTATGGCTAAGTCTAGTTTCTTATTTGTTAACACTGACTGCTGCATGAGGAAAATTCTCTGCTCCTTGGAGTGAGAGTTACACCTTTAATTAAAGATAATTCTCTTTCATGTGGGGGTGAGCTCATGGATAGTACCAAAACTAAATAAAACTTTTCAGATGAAATCTCTATAGCCCTAGGGCTAGGAATGCAAACTCAATGTTTGTGGAGACCAAGGTGGTAATGTTAATGAGTCAAGCTGCCAGGGACAAAACAATATGGAGACCCAGGGCTAATGCTTGTGCTCTGTGCATTGCCATGTTGGAATGTGTGTCCAAAATGTTACCAAATCTTGGAGCAAAAGGGAGTTCTTCATGGAAATATGTATATTTCAAGAACAGTAAAAATTCAGATTTGGGAGGAGAAATCTCTGAATTTTTAAATGTTGGCAGCTAATTTAGAAGATATTTTTTGAACCTCAGTGAGGCATGTTATATGAGCTGTGGATGGTCAGTTTATGACTTCTGGCATTAGGTGTTTGCATAGTGTGACTGGTTTCTTACCCAGCCCTACTTTATTACATTCTATTGGTGTGAATTAGTGACAGGGCCTCTAGGATGTCTCTACCCTAGTTCAAGACTCTATACATCCTCCTCATTTGTACCATTCAATAGCCTACCAACTCTTCTCCAATTCACTGGACAAATTGTAGTCATGGTTAACCTTTCAAAATATCTTTGATGGAGTCCCATTTTCTACATGATTTTTTTCCCTTTGTGTTCAGTCTGAGTTCTATTTATTCTATCACAGAATATAGAAACTCCATAACAGAGTGTTCAAGATTCTATATTGTGGCTTTCTGCTAACTTTCCAACTCTACTACCACTCTAAAACTCATTTCCTTTTACTCTTTTTCCAAATTCCCAGAAATGAAGGAAAAGCTATTTTGAAAAATAAAGAAATTTTTATCATTGCTACCAAAGTGGGAGGGGGGATATCACCAAGTCATCATAAATGTTGATGATTTTCTGAAAGGTGAACAACAAGATTGAAGGAAGAAATTAGCTCCTGAAGCAGGGTTTAGAGAGGACTGTAGTGAAAGGCGAAAAGGGTAGTGGAACAAAAGGAGTGCTTCAGATTCAGAGGCTATGGACCCCAATACAATTCTGAGTTCCTTTCTCGCTGATATTTTTAAAAATATTTTTTTTAGTTATTGATGGACCTTTAATATATTTGCTTGTTTGTATGTGGTGCTGGGAATTGAACCTAGTGACTCACACATATAAGGTAAGATCTCTACTGCTGAGCTACAACTCCAGTCCCTTTTCTCTCTGATTTTATAAATTGTTTTGAAGTAAAAAATAAGTTAACACACTTTGATTAAAGCCTTTTCCCACTTATTTTGGATAATAAGATAATCAGTTTTACCCTTAGTCTTTTTTCTTTTTCTTAGTAATGTTCAAGATTCACTCTTACTTTAGCTTTTGCAGTTTGTAGACTTGGTACTTTTATGTATTAGAAAAAATGTTAGGAGAAAATATATAAATCATTAATATTTTCTTTAGGGTCACCCTAAATCATGTGGCTAATGGATACTTATTATGGTGAATCATAAAATATGTCTATTAGCATCTTCATTCAAAGTTGTTAAGATTTTTAGTTGGTATGGTAGTGCATGCCTGTAATCCCAGCTGCTTGGGAAGCTGAGGCAGAGGATCACAAGTTCAAGGCATCCTGTCTCAAAAAAATAAAAATAATAATCATGATAATTTAAAAAGGGCTGAATCTGTAGCTTAGTGGTAGAACACTCCCTGGGTTAATCCCCAGTGCCACAAAAATGTTAGACCTGACTAACATATTATGAATAAGTCCCAAACATTTTATGGAGAGAGGTGCTTAGAATTTCAGATGGTTTTCTACTTTAGTTTATTTTCTCTTTGGTACTGGGGATTTAACCCAGGGGTGCTTAACCACTGAGCCACATCCCCAGTCTGTATTTAATTTTTTTTTTGAGACAGGATCTTGCTAAATGTCTTTGCCTTCTAGAATTTTTCTAGTGTTTTGTATTTATTTTTTAATTTGGGAGCTCAGTTCTGCGATTCTGCCTTTCAAAGATTATTAATAAAATAATTTCTCATAGGTTTTCAACATCATTGTCTCCCTTTGGTATAGCAGAAACAGAAAGAGAATATTTGGACTCTGAAAACAAAAATATCTTACTTTTTTTACTGGATCATTTTTCTCTCTCATTCTTTTGTTGTTGTTGTTGTTGTTACCTGGGATTCAGGGGTACTTAATAATTGAGCCATATTTCCAGTCCATATTATTTTTGAATTTTTTATTTTTATTTGTTTTATTTTATTTTTTGTAGTTGTAGATGGTCAGCATGCCTTTATTTATTTATTTATTTTTTTAATGTAGTGCTAAGGATCAAACCCAATGTCTCACACGTGCTAGGCAAGCGCTCTGCCACTAAGCTACAGCCCCAGCCTACTATTTTAAAATTTTGAGATGGGTCTTGTTAAGTTGCTTAGGTCCTTGATAAATTTCTGGGGTTGGCCTTGAACTTGTGATCTTCCTGTTTCAGCCTCCTGAATTGCTGTGATTACAAGTGTGCACAATCATACCTGGCTTTTGTATAGTTCTTTTTTGTGTGTGCCAAGGGTTGAACCTGGTGAGACTGGCTTTGAACTCTTGATCCTCTTGCCTCAGCCTCCTGAGCCACTGGGATTACAGGCATGAGCCACCACATCTGGCTTGTATGATATTCTTAAGAATTAAAGAGCCTCTTTACTCCATTAATTCCTTGTCTCTTCAGTTAAGCCTACTTGTTTATATTTTGAAATATACATAGCAATACATGAGTTTTGATTACCTCTACTACAGTTTAGGAACTGGTTATTGAAGAGTCTTTTCCCCTAATTCATATAGAGTAAAAAAACATATATGTATATATTTTTTTAATTTTTTAATTTTTAAAATTCTGGGCATTAAATTCAGAGGTACCTTACCACTGAGCTACATCATCCCCATTTTTTTTTTTTTTTAAACAGGGTCTAGTTACATTTCTGAGGTTGGCCTCAAACTTGAGATCCTTCTGCCTCAGCCTCCTTAGTTGCTGGTATCATAAGTTTGTGCTACCTGCCCAGCTATGTAGAGTAAAAAAAAATTTTGAGGGATGGATATTGAGAATTGAACACAGAGGCATCTTATAACTGAAACACGTCCCCAGTCCTTTTTATTTTTAATTTTGAGACAGAGTCTCACTAAGTTGCTTAGGGCCTTGTTAAATAGCTGAGGCTGGCTTTGAACTTGTGATACTCTTGCCTCAGTTTCCCAGGCTACTGGGATTACAGGTGTGCTCCACAATGCCCAGCCTGCAATATAACATTAGTAATAAACACTAGAAATATATTTCCTGTATCTGACAAGATTAGTTTTTCATTAGGTCTTACATTTGCTGGCAATATGTAAATCCAAGTGGGCATATCTATCAGAAACAAAATCAAATTAGAGAGTGAACAATTGAATTCATGTATTAAATAGTTACTTTACTTGCCCTACCCATTTACTTTTTATTTATTACTATTATTATTACTATTTGATTTTTTTTTAAATGGAATCTTACTGTGTTGCTCAGGCAGTTGTCAAATTTATGGTTTCAGTGATCCTCCTGCCTCAGCCTTGCACATAGCTGAGACCACAGGCCCACACCCATACCAAGCAATTCATTCACTTTGTGTTATTTATGCACTGTTATACTGTTTTACAGTAAGCTGTTAGAAGTAATTATTATTATTTGAAGGGTGAACTATTAAGTACCCATGTAACCAAAAGCTGGGTCCTCATCCTTGACACCAACCAACAGTGAAGACATGGTCTTGAGAAAAAGAAAAATGTTTTATTGCTTTGCTAGCAAAGGAGAAACACAGGGGACTCCTGTCCAGAGCCTGTGACTCTGCCCATCATGGGGAGCAGGGGGTTTTAAAAGAGGTGATTCAGAGAAAATGAGATTAGGAAGGAGAAGATGAGGAAGGAGAAGGTTAGTGAAAAAGGGAGAAGATGAGGAAGGAAAAGGCCAGGGAGGAGAAGGTTGGGAAAAGGAAAAAAACATGTACATTTCAAAGTGACAAGGGATATAGTGAAAGTATCAAGTGAACCCCTGTTACACCCATTTAAAAATTTAGTTTCTGTGTACACAGTATGCTTAGATTCTTTTCTGAGATTTAGTGACACTTTCAAGGTTCACTGAAAGAAATAAACATTTCCCACAGGTTCCTTAGGAACAGTGTTGCTTTATGTAACAAATGCATGTGTTTTTTTGCAATACTTATTTTTGCTTAACTTTTTTCATTTCCTCCTTCACCAAAAGCCCTGCTCTTCCTCCTCTTCCTTCCACTAGAGATTGAATTCAGAGGCATTGTACTCCTGAGCTGTATCCCCAGACCATTTGTTTGTTTTTTGAGAAGGGGGATTGCTAAAATGCCCAGCTGGCCTTGAATTTGCAATCCTCCCACCTCAGCCTCTTGAGTTGCTAACATTACAGGCATGTGCCACCACACCTGGCCTTACTTTTATTCTTCTTTTAATTTACTTGTAGATTTATATATACTCTAACTAATAATCCTTTTCATGGAGATTATGAACATGTTACTGCTATTGGGTAATGCTGTATTTGTTTAAATATCTACTGTGAGTTAATGAAATATCATTTGTGGCTCTAAATATCACTAGATAAAGACTAAATATACTGCATTCATATAATTTGTTGATGAGACTAAAGTAGATTTTTTATAAGCTCATTTTTGGAGATTAGGAGGAAAATGCACTTGGAGCTGCGAGTTACATTTTTGTAATAAACATTGAATCCTAGTTAGTTATACTAGATTTTTGTCATTCATTATTTATTAAGAGCTATGATTTGTCTCTTAAGCATATGCAAATCTTAAGCAATCATTTCAAGAAGAAAGGATTGTAACAATTGTGAGTTAAATACTTTTGAATATTGTTTTTAATTTTTTTAAATTTTTTTTTAATCCAAAACGTGTTTATTGGTATGGTTTCTTATGCATCTTGATTCAGATTGCTTTTTGTGCTACTTCCTCCTGAAGAAACATTCTTCTGTAAACCTTGCTTTTCCACCTGTAGGCTGGCAGAGGACAGCCAATACACAAATCTACTTTTGTGCATAACTAAAAACTGTGGTGATTTTATAGCATCCTGGGCTTTTCACATCTGTGAAATAGGAATTGCGGCTCTGTACCAAGTGCTTCTTCTTCTGCTTCCTCCTCTTCTCTTCTGGAGAGGTGAAAGAAATTCTTTTTCCAAACCATGTTCTTATGGGGAGTGTCACTGCCAGAAAATTGAATACTGTTTTTGTTTGTTTGTTTGTTTTGTACCAGAAATTGAACCCAGGGGTGCTTAAACATTGGGCCACATCCCCAACCCTTTAAATTTTTTTTAAAAAATTTTGAGTCAGGATCTCACTAAGTTGCTTAGGGCCTTGCTAAATTGCTGAGGCTGGCTTTGAACTTGCAATCCTTCTATATCAACCTCCCGGGCTGCAGGTATTACAGGCATGTGCCACCACGTCTGGCTTCTGTAAGATGAACTATAATGTTTCTTTCAATATGATGGTTATTTTATGTTTTTAGGTGACCAAATCACAATCACGGGAACACAAATGAGTATAATTTTTCATGCATAGTTACATGAATAAAATAATTAATTTTGTCCATGTGTAGTACTGGGGATTGAACCCAGGGATGCTGTACCACTCAGCCTCTTTTATTTTTATTTTATTTTTTTGAGACAGAGTTTTACTAAGTTGTCCAGGCTGACTTTGGACTTGGGATTCCCCTGTCTCAGGGGAATTGCTGAAATTTCAGGTGTGCACCACCATTCCTGGCAAATGAAATATTTAATGCTATAAACTAAAAGAGGTATCCTATATCTTGTTCTGCAATAAGGTAGTTTTACCACCGAGGCCAAATTATTTAAAATGTGCAGGGTTAAGATTCCCATTTTTGAACAGTTCAGTGGACACTGCTATTGCTGAGTTCATTTCCTTTTTTTTTTTTTTATTTTAAGTATAAATGACTGCTTAGTCTTTTTCCTGGTGCCATTGGGTTTCAGTTAAATCTTGTGTAATAGGGAGCCATTTTCTATCTTTAAAGTGATTTGCTTGTCTGATCTATTTTGAATTACTTTCATGTTTGAATTTAGAAAAAACTTTCTTTAAAAAATTTTTTTTAGTTGTAGATGGACAAAATACCTTTATTTTACTTATTTATTTTTATGTGGCGCTGAGTCGTCGAACTCAGTGCCTCACACATGCTAGGGAAGTGCTCTACCACTGAGCCACAACCTGAAAAAATTTTCTTGTATTTCTTTTTTTTTTAATATTTTTTTTTGAGAGAGAATTTTAATATTTATTTTTTAGTTTTCGGCGGATACAACATCTTTCTTTGTATGTGGTGCTGAGGATCCAACCCGGGCCGCACGCATGCCAGGCAAGCGTGCTACCGCTTGAGCCACATCCCCAGCCCCTCTTGTATTTCTTATTACCAAGATCTGAGAAAATGTTTCCAAGTACAGACAAAATTGTAATCATGAATATTTGCAAAAATGAATAGGAAATTCAGGGTGAATTATCTTATTACCCTACTATAATTGTGGTTGTTTTGGTTAACTTCCTTATATGTAGGCTTTCATATTAGATACCTATACTCTTTTAAAATTTTTTTTTTTTTTGTAGTTGGACACAATAACTTTATTTTATTTACTTACTTTTTTTATGTGGTGCTGAGGATCGAACCCCGGGCCTCGTGCATGCTTAGGTGAGTGCTGTAGGCGAGCCGTGTACTGCTGAGCCACAACCCCAGCCCCCTGGATACCTATACTCTTAATTAGATAAATATTTCCTGGTTGAGTTTTTGTTTATTTTTTTGGTACTGGGGATTGAACTTGGGGAGCTTTATCATTGAGCTATATACCCAGCCCTTTTTATTTTGAGACTGAGACTCACTGAGTGCAAATTGCTTAGGGCCTTGCTAAATTGCTGAGCCTGGCCTTGAACTTGCAATTATTCTGCCTCAGCCTCCAGAGTTCTGAAATTACAGGCATGCACCACCCTGCCTGGCTTCCCAGTTGAGATTTTAATGGGTGTCTCTTTCAATTTACAAATTTGGAGTACAATTTCATATCTATAGCATCATATTCCCTCTTAGGAATATGATGTTTACTTTTTAAAGTCTTCTGTGGAGTTTAAAATTTTCTTCATATAGGCTTTATAATTTATTTAATTTGATCTGGGTAAGAATAGGATAGCTTTAGATCTGTTGTTATTCAGAGAGAGAATAGGATTTTCCCAATTTTAAATTCTAATAGGTTATTGATACTATGTAGGAAAGATAGTGATTTCTTACTGATTTTAATAGTTTTAAAAATAATTCTTCAGTGAATTATATGTCATCTGACAATGAAAATAATTCTTTTCCAACACTTATGGCTTCATTTTGGTCATATTGTATTATTTATAATTGCAGAACAAATTGTACACTGCAGCAGAAATTGCATTTAATCTTGTTTTGCAGCATCTCTTTTATGCTCACAATGTTCTGTAAGTACACAGGACAGTCTTATTTTCTTCATTTTGTATAGAGATAAGTAAAATAAATGAATAAACTTAGCCTCAAGATAAAATTTGATGTGTTCAAATTTGAAGTAAAACTAGAACAAGAATCCAGGTCTTCAAACCACTATTGTCCATATTTCTTAATGTGATGTATTTCTCTAAAAAGCAAATTTGGGAGGTGGGGTCGGCACAGGAGATTGAATTTAGGGCACTTGATCACTGAGCCATATTCCCTGCCCTATTTTGTATTTTATTTAAAGACAGGGTCTCACTGAGTTGTTTAGTGCCTTACCAAGTTGCTGAGGCTGGCTTTGAACTTGGGATCCTCATGCCTCAGTCTCCCAAGCCACTGGGATTACAGTGTGCACCACTGTGCCCAGCTAAAATGTAAATTTTACTTGAAGTTTAATTATGTAAATAATCTCATGAATTATATCTCAAACTCAAAACTGAGCTCATTATTTTTCACCCTCCATATTAGTAGCTCTATCTGAATTTTTTGTTTTAGTATATGGCTTCATCATCCTTTTGGCTTAGGTCATAAACCTAAAGGCTTTTACATTCCTCTGATTCCTCAATACCTAAACTGAATGGGTAATCACATCAGTTTATTCTACCTTTGAAAATCTAATTGGCTTACCTCTGCATCCTCTGCCCTTCTTGCCCATCAATACCATCTTTATTCAGTCTAATACAATTCCTCTCTTTGTTACTGATCTTGCTCTCTGTCAACTTGCCTTCCACCTTGCCAAAGTGATCTTATAAAATGCAATTCCAACCCATTAGTCTTTGGTTAAAGTCCTTTAATGATTCCCCATTATTTCAGGATATAATTCAGGAGACTACTTAGTGCTTATGTGTGTGTGTGTGTGTGTGTGTGTGTGTGCATGCGCACATACATACATACATACATACATACATACATACATAAATACATACATATGTCTATTTTGGTACCAATATCATGCTGTTTTTGTTACTACAGCTCTGTAATATACTTTCAGATCAGGTATTGTGATGACTCCTGCTTCACTATTCTTGCTTAGTATTGCTTTGACTATTCTGGAAGACCACAGACTTTGAAACTAAAAGCTTTACTACCATATGTGCTCAGTTTATCTGTAACTGAAGGTGAAAATATGCCATTCAGCAGATCTCTCTCTCTCTCTCTCTCTCTCTCTCTCTCTCTCTCTCTCTCTCTCTCTGTGTATGTGTATGTCACATACACACATATATACTACAAGGGATTGATCCTAGGAGCATTTTACCACTGAGCTACATCCCCAAACCCTTTTAATGTTTTATTTTGAGACATCACTAAACTGCTTAGGTTTTTGTTAAATTGTTGAGTCTGCCCTTGAATTTATGCTCCTCCTGTCTCAGCCTCCCAAGTTGGAATTGCAGATGTGAGCTTCCACACCTGATCATACAATGCTCTTGCCTTAAAAAGATGTGCTTTTTGGAGTCTGATTTATTTATCTCAGTTTTATGTTTGTGCATAACTTAGTTGCTATGTCAATGATTGATCAGAGGTTGTGTCCTTATAACCTGAGCCAATAGGTCTTTCACCATTCTTGACAGATCTTTTGGTAGGTTGAAGAGCATATGCAAAGCTCGAGCAGTTTAAAAGTCTGCCCTGTCTTCTAATTTCTCCCATATTCCTGTGCCTGTGCACAGCCTCTCCACCAACTAGGATGTATGGACTGCTTACCACCCTTGGTTTCCCCTATGCATGGAAGGCAGCCAGCCAGGATTGTGAGCAGAGTTCATGCAGTATCTTAGTGCATCTCTCATTTGCAGGATCTCCCTGTTACTTTTCTGTTTATGTTGCTGATTGATTGCTTGTCTTAACTGGGATGGCTAATTGAGACTTGCTACTGATGTTGCTACTCTTCTGGAGTTGCTGCTGGATGGCATATTTTCACCTTCAGTTACAGATAAACTGAGCACATATGGTAGTAAAGCTTCTAGTTTCAAAGTCTGTGGTCTTCCAGAATAGTCAAAGCAATACTAAGCAAGAATAGTGAAGCAGGAGGCATCACAATACCTGATCTGAAAGTTTACTACTGAGTTGTAGTAACAAAAACAGCATGATATTGGAACCAAAATAGACATGAAAACCAGTGGAATAGAATAGAAGACACAGAAACAACCTCAACAAACCTATAGCCATCTTATATTTGACAAAGTTGCTAAAAAGATATCTTGGAGAAAAGGCAGTCTTTTTTAACAAATGATTTTGGTAAAACTGGATAGCTATATGTGGAAAAATTAAGTTAGACCTCTCTCTTTCAACCTGCACAAAACCCAGATTGAAATGGATCAAAGACTTAGGAATTGGACCAGAAACCTTACAACTTCTAGAAGAAAACAGGATCAATACTCTATCATATAGGTGCTGGCACAGACTTCCTTAACAAGGCCTCCAAAGCATAAGAAATACAACCAAGAATCAATAAGTGAGATGACATTAAACTAAAAAGCTTCTGCACAGCTGAGGAAACAAGAGTGTGAAGATAGAGCCTACAAAATGGGAGAAAATCTTGACCAGTTACTTCTCCAATAGGGGATTAATATCTAGAATATACAAAGAACTAAAAAAGCTTAATACCGAAAGAAAAATAACAACAACAACAATAACCCAAATAACCCAATCAATAAATGGGCAAAAGAACTAAACAGAAACTTCTCAATAGAAGAAATACACAGAGGCCAATAGATATATGAAAAAATGTTCAAAATCTCTAGTAGTCAGAGAAATGCAAATCAAACTACATTAAGATTTCATCTCACTCCATTCAGAATGGCAGTTATCAAGAATACAAACAACAATAAATGCTGGCCAGGTCGTGGGGTGAAAGGAACACTTGTACATTTGTAACAGGGGTTCACTTGATGCTTTGACTATATCCCTGTCACTTTGAAACATATATGTTTTTTTTCTTTTTCCCAATCTTCTCCCTCCCTGATCTTTCTGATCTTATCCTTCCTGATCTTCTTTTCCCTTCTCCCTTATCTTCTTTTCCCTGATCTTCTCCTTTCTGATCTCTCCTCCCTAATCTCATTTTCTCTGAATCACCTCTATAAAAGCCCCCTGTTCCTGATGATGAATCTCAGTCTTTGGGACTGAAGTCCTCTGTTTCTTCTTTGCTAGTAAAGCAATAAACTGTCTTTTTAATTTTTCTGAAAACCATGTCTTCGTTATCGGATTGGCATCGGAGACAAGGACGGAGCTTTCGGCAACCCATTGTTGATGGGACTGCAGACTACTACAACCACTCTGGAAAGTGGTTAAGAGATTCCTTAGAACTAGAAATGAAACCACCTTATCTCCCAACTATCCCACTCCCAGGTGTTTTTCCAAAAGATCTAAAATCAGTTTAATACAGCGACATACCCACATCCATGTTTATAGCAGCATAATTCACAACAGCTAAATTATGGAATAACCCAGATGATCATCAATAGATGCATGGATTAAGAAATTGTGGTTTATATATATACAATGGAGTCCTTCTCAGCTATTAAAATAATGAAATTATGGCATTTGGCAGTAAATGGATGGAAATGGAAAATATCATTAGCCAAACTCAGTAACTCAAAGATTGAATGTATTCTGTCATGCAGAAGCTAGATTAAAATAAAGGAAAGAGGTAGAGAATGATAAGATTACATAAGGAGCCAATCATATATAATTAATAGACTAGTGAAAGGAAGTCTAGTTAAAGGAAGGAGAACTTGGGGGGTGGGCAGGAGGGAAAGGGAAAGAGAAAAGAGGTGATCATAAACTGAAATCGATTTCCATGAATGTCTAAGTTTGTTGGGATGAACCCAAGTACTAAGTTTAACCATAAAGATCTAATAAAAAAACAGTCTGAGGTCTTGGAAGAACCATTGCGCTGATCACCTGGGAGAGATGGGAGAGGCTCCAAAGAGGAATGCCACAAACTAACATTGTTCTTGCTTGAATTCCAAAAGTTTTTCATAAGTAAGTACTTCTTCCTCTTGTTCTCCTCCTCTTCCTCTTCCTTTTTTCTTAGAAAAAGGATAAAGGAGGTTTATTGCTTTGCTAGCAAAGGAGAAACACAAGGGACTCCTGTCCCAGAGGCTGTGATTCTGACCATTGGCAGGAAATGGGGGTTTTTAAGGAGATGATTCAAAGGCCACATTCCATGTGTTGTAATTTACTTATTAATTTAGGAGATCATCACTTCTGAGATCTGGTACTATCCCCAAAGTACGGATTAGTTCATTCCTATGGTGGATGTGTACTAAAGGACAGATATAGCTGCCTAAAATGGGGAAGAGAGGTAATCCTTTTTCCCCTGAGATTAAGGAGAGGAAGAGATTTGGAAGTAGCAGGGAGAGAGGAAGAGAAAGAAACATGTCCATTTTAAAAATAAGTTGCAGTGGCAGAGTAGCAAGGGCTATATTTAAATTTGTTTTAATTGAACATGAACACATTACCTTTGTTTTACTAGTTTATTTATTTTATGTGGTGCTGAGGATTGAATCCTGTGCCTCATGTGTGCAAAGCAAGTGCTCTACCACTGAGCCATAACCCTATCCCAGCAAAGGATATATTCAAAGCATAAAGTTGGCCACTGTCACATTTCCCCACTGTCAATTTCTATATTCCATTTCTATCAAAAAATGGGTGATGACATCACCAAATTGCTTCCTGCTGAAAGAGGGCAAAGTTGGGGGAAGTAACCCAAAGATCTTGTTCTCTATCAGGTTGGGCTTGGGCAATTAAGGGTATTCAGCATTAGAGCAATCCAGAGGCATGCAGTGGCAGATGGCAGGTGACTGGACAAGGCGTTCATAGTGCAGAGATCATGCTAAGACAACAAAAAATGAGACAGCAAAGCATTGCTTTTTTGTAAACAATTAGCACAAAAGCAATTAGTATTTTAGTCTCTGAAAATCATGAAGGCAGTAACTCAATCATATCAGTGAAAAACAGATCAAGTTTATCAATGTGGGAGGATAGGAAGATTTGTAGGTCTATGAGAGCAGGCTCAAATTAACTCAGAACAAACTTGCAACTCTAGAGTCCTTTGTGATCATCATTATTAGACACTCCCTCAGAAGAACTCTTCCTTTATAGCCTCCAGCTTTATTTCTTTTGGTAGGGCTGACAAATATACATCTTTAAGTTATATTTAAAAAAAAACATTGTTTTTTCTTTGTAAATGTCCATGTAGGATTGTGTTTAGGCTAAACTCTCCTTCCAGGTGTTTGAGACCAAGTTAGTCAAAACTGACCTGTTATTGTCTACTCTTAAAAGTCAGTTAGAGATCACTTAGGGGTGTGTGCAAAGCTTCTTGGCTCCTTTAGCTTTCCTTTACCAGTTGGTGTCATCTGACAGGATGGGTTAGAGTCTTGTTGATCATATGTGGCTTCTCTTGGAAGCATCAGGGATATTTCCATCTCTGATGACCCTCCTCTTTGTAGAATGTGCACTAACTGGCTTCCTATTCTCTACAGTCCTCTTGAGCTCCCTGATTGGCAGATCAGGTGACTTTCCAGAGTTGCAGGGCCCAGAGAGGGATCCCATCATTTTTCTGTGTCCTGGCTGAGCTTAGAGGGCAATGGACAAAACTTTGGCTGTTTTTTCCCTGGCCCTTTTACTTCCTTGACTTTGGTCTCCAAGTTTTTGGTTTTAAATATTCATCAGGCCATTTTCATCCGTCTTAAAGTGGAAGTAACAGGTAATAACTTCACTATATATAGTTCTACAATGCCGGGTGTGTTGGCACATGCCTGTAATCTCAGCAGCTCAAGAGGCTGAGGCAGGAGGATCACAAGTTCAAAGCCATCCTTAGCAACAGCAAGTTGCTAAGCATCTCAGTAATACCCTGTCTCTAAATAAAATACAAAATAGGACTGGAGATGTGGTTCAGTGGTTGAGTATCCTGAAGTCAATCCCTGGTACCACCCCTCAAAAAATATATATTTCTGCAGTTACCCCTTTCATTTAATTGGGGTTAGTATTAGTCCTGGAAGCCAGCACTATATACTCTCTGTCCTATAGGTGATGGCTTATTACAAATTAACTCATGCTGTTTTATCATAAACAGTACCTCTGTAAAACACTAACAGAAAACTGTTATAAAGTTTACAAGGAAAACACAAAATGAAATTAACAGAGCAAAAACATATTCAATTTGTATAATAGCTATGAACCAAGAAAAGTTTTTATAATCTTAAACCTTTACTTAGTTATGTATTATATCCCCTGTTTATTTGGAGATCACAGTAATCTTTACAACAATAATTGATCTTTTGAGCACAATTTTAAATGAACTAAACTCTAGCCTATTTTGGAGCCATTCCAACATGAAGTAAGGTGAGAGGCAGAGCCTTATCTCAGGTAAGGTGGGGCTCTTGACAAATAACACGATACATTACATCTGAAACATGAATCAAACAAAGACTAGGAGAGTTTTTAACTTTCTTTTAGTGGAAAAAGTGGCAAAATGTTTCCATGTTTACAATGTCACCTTTAAACAGATCAGGCTCTCCTATTACTCTCCAAAAATACATTTAAATTCCAATTCCAGTGTGAAGAGTAACACAAAATCATATACATAACTTATTGACAACAGGTTACTTTATCCAGTTATAAAACATCAAATGACATGAATAAATACCAACAAATTTGTTATTTCTATATAAATCCAAAACTATTGCTATGAATAATTTTAGTTTGGAGAACACCAGCTTGGCAAAGTGCTCTCCCTAAGCTTTACAATTCACTAAGTTTAACTTAAAAATACCATTTAGAAACAATAGTGTATGGTAACTGTAGTCATAGATCTGCAAGGATTAGCAGTGCTAGCAAAAGTCCAGAGGCTGTGATTCTCAAAGAAGTACTTCTTTTTTTTCTTACTTTTTTTTAGTTGTAGATAGATATACAATATCTTTATTTATTTGCATGTGATGCTGAGGATTGAACCCAGTGCCTCACATGTATTCAGCCCACAGAAATACTTCTTAATATGTTATTTGCCTTTGGTTGATTTCCAGATCTCTAAAATGATTATTTTTAACAATTTTATCTAACTTTATAGTTATTTGATAGAGAAAAGGATTTGAAGTCCTGAATTTGAAGTTCTGCTTCTTGAGACTACATAATGGTTGTTATTTGTATTTTTCCTAAAAACTTGTTCATTTGAATATATTTTATATCACTTCATTTTGTGATTTGCAAGGTTTAGTGTTTTGCCTAGAATCACTATGTATTTCTTTGAGATTAAATTTAAGCATCATCTACTTCAGTAGGCAACTGTGACCTTTCAAATTTGGCTTAGGTACTCCTCCCCTGTTTTTTCATGGAATTTACATATAGTCTTGTACCTGATTATCTATATGCCTGCCTAATTGCTAATGTAGTCTGAGAGCTCCTAGAGAGTAAGGACTATTCTCTTTTATACATCCTTGGTGCTTAGCATATATGTGTTTAATTGAATCAAAATATTATAAACTGCAAGGAGTTCAGTCAATTTTTTAAAAATTTCTGTAAATACATTCCATTTTATAATATATTGTTTGAAATGAGTGGGTTATTTAGTGGCACTTAAAAACCTATTTATTTTAGAATTTATTAAGTAGTAAAATTCTTTTTTAGTGGAATGACCTTTCAGGTTAATATTACTATGTAATGTCATCATGACCTATAGGCTGCTAAATTGGTAAATTTGTTGATCTTTTAGCAGTGCTTGACAGAATTTACCATTCTTTCCTTCTTGATATATTTCCTTCATTTGATGTCTGCATTGTCTTGGTTTACCTTCTATTTTATGCTTAATACCTTTTCAGTCTCCTTTGCCATATCTTTTTCCCACAACTTCATAATATTAGGGCTTGGCTCAGTTCTGTGTCTTATTCTCATGACCCCAGTAATCTCATCATTTAAATGCTATCTAAATACCAATTAATCTCAAATGTATACCCACTGCCCAGATTTCTCTCCTAAATTTCAGATTCATGAGGCCAACTTCTTACTTTCATTGGGGCTTACAAAATGATACCCTGAATTCCAAAGAATGATGACTTTGAACTAAAGGAGCAATATGCCTCTCTCTGCCACCCGTCTACTGAGTATACTAATCATTACTCTTCAAAGCACAGGGAGGGGCTTCCTCTGAAGCCTTCCTTCCCAGAAGGAGTACAATTGAGATGGCACTTCATTAACCAGGAAAGATTAACCTGAAGAAAGAAGAGACTCAAATTCTTCATTCCCAGGACACTCTAATACATGACCAGGCAGCTGTGAGCGACTACCTGGGAAACTTTATATACTTAATAAGACAAGCCATGCTTTGCATTCTTCTCCTTATCTCTCCTGTAGCTTCTTACAAATCTCCAGGATACTCTACGCCCTTCCCTATCCAGTCTCTCTTCTTCTCCAGAGATTATTTAAGCCTCAGCCATCTGGACCTCAAGGGAGTATAATACGTTGTGTTTGAGTTCCATGCTGTGATTTTCCTTTCATGCACTTTAATCAATTTGTTATGTCTTTTTTTTTCCCTCTCATTAATCTGCCAGTACATTGGCAGTTCATTTCAGTGAACCTTCAAAGGGCAGAGGGGAAATTTCCCTTTGTCCCCACTTGACATTTCTGCTTTGATGTCTCTACTTAGATCCCAAAGTCAACATGTCCAAAATAAAGCCTTTATTTCCACACTTCCCCCCAATTTCTCACCTACCACCATCCAAACTAATCTCTGAGTTTGTGACAACTCCACTCACCCAGTTGCTCAAGCTATTGAAATTATCCTTAACTTCATTTCCCAAAGCATTGGGAAATCTTGTTTTATCTTCCCCTCCTAATATCCAGAATTAGACCATTTATCTTTTCTGCTACCACCCTGGTATAAGCTACCACTAGTGTTCACTAGGATCACTTTTGTAATGATCTTCTTGCTTTCACTTCTGCCTTCTTATAGCTTGGCCGCTTAAAAATACAAGTCATATTGTGTTACTTCTTAACTCAAAGTAAAAGCCAAAGTGTTACAGTTCTACAAACTGTTCAATCAACTCTCTTCCCCACCCTTTTTACTATCCTGACTTCACTTCCTATTTCATAACCATCTAGACACAATAACCTCCCTTGCTATTTGTCACATGTCAGACAAATGCTCTTGCCTTGGGGTCACTGAGTTGACTGGTCTTCCATCTAGATTGTTCTTATTATACATGTGGCTATCTCCCTTAGGTCTTTCATGTCATTGCTCACATATTGTATTCTTAATGAAACCTTACTGACCACCTTATTTAATGTTTCAAACCACCCGGCTTTTACCTGGCAGCCTCATTCACACCACTGATTCCTCTTGTTCCACTCTTCTCTCTCTCTCTTTCTTTCTTTGTACTGTAGCTTGAACCTAGGCTGCTTAACTATTGAGCCACATTCCCAGCCCTTTCTATTCTTTATCTTGAGATAGGGTGTTGCTGAGTTGCTTAGGGCCTCTTTAAGTTGCTAAGGTTGGCTTTGAACTCGAGATACTCTACTTCACTGGGATTACAGGCTTGAGCCACCATGCTCAGCTGTACTTTGCTTTTTCTCTTACTACTATTCACCTTAAACATGTTCTGTGTAATTTACTTATCTATTATAGTCATCCTTTAGTGTTTTTTTTTAACCCTGCTCAGTCTGTTAGGAAAGGGATCTTTTTTTTGTTTGTTTGTTGATATGCCCAAAGCAAGTAGAATATCATGGTCATAAAGAAAGTGTGTAAATAAATATTTGCTAAGTGAATGATTGGATATCTGATTGTCCAGAAAAATTTTAAATTCACAAATTTTCTCAAGAATTTTATTAGACAAAGATTTTATTTTGTTTGAAAGTTTTTGAGAAATTAAAAAATGCCAGTGTTCCTTTATGTTCTTTAATTGATGAATTAGGATCCATGAAAACATCATAGCATTTTCATAAAAATTTAATAAGTATCTTTCAAATAACCTCTTCAGGGCAGTCTTTTTAATAAAACTAGCATTTTTGTAGAAATGGAATTTTTCTATAATGATATGCAGTATAGTGGAATTTAGTGCATACTTTAGATTTAAAAATAACCATGTAACAGTGTGTTGAGTGGGGCCTTTTTATCTTGTTCCAGAATTACAGCTGAAACCCTAAGCTGAAGACAAAAGTCTCTAAGAAACTAATTTTCTATATTTGGGTTTCTATGAATAATCTACAAGCCACTGGGGCCAGAAACTTGCCTGCAGAAACTGCCCCTAGGAACCACTCCTGTAGAATTGTAATCTCCCATCCCATCCCAATAGGAGCATAGGTCTCACCGGAGGGGTATTCACTGTTCTTAATGACTATTTCCTCCCTTCTAAAGCCTACTTTTATTCTTCAAATAACTACTAGTGAAGAGTATGGGGTGCCTGCAGGTATGGAGTATGGGTAGCCATTTCACTGCTTCCTTGGATATTTGCTTAGCTATGGATTTATTGATTTGCTCTTTTCTGCCTGAGCAGTGGTAGAGTTGAGAGCAATGGTGGGGCTAAAGGTGAGGGGAAAGGATACTATTTAATCTGTTTTACTGGCTGCTTCATAGAGGAGCTAGGCTTGACCTGTGTTTTTCTATGTCTTGCTTAAGAATGCTGGTAGCCAAATAAAGGGACTTCAGCAGTGGTAGAGGGAGAATGCTGACTGCCCGAATAAAGGTAAAATGTACCAGGGTAGGTCTCCTTGCAGGAGCCTTGGAAGAACCCCACAATCACCCTGAGGAAGCTAGCAGTTATGTGTTTGCCCCATGAAAGGATTTGGATACCCAGTTAGTGTCAGCCAGAGAAGCAATGGCAAACAAGGAGGACTATGATTTTATCCAGCTAAGGCCAGAGAAGACCCTCCCTCCTTCTAATTCTCAAGTCATGGGCTCCCAGAATTAGTGAAGGGTAAGCAATTTTTCTGAGTAAGATCATGTTGCATTTCTCCATTCCAAGCTGCTAAGTATGTGGGTTAAACCATAGAGAGAAAAGTATTTTGAATTTGAGACTAAAGTCTTTTAAGTATTAAAAATAATAATATAATTGGGTCTTAATATCTGAAGGATAGAGTTCTAACAACTGGAAACATCTAAAAAGTTATGAATGGGACCATGTTGTTTAAAGATTCTCAATATATATTAGTTAGGTTTTTGCTGATCAATAAACTATTACAAACCCAGTGACTTGAAACAACAACTATTTATTATTTCTTAGAAGCCTACCTCCTGCCCCCACCTTTTGGGTGCTGGGGATTGAACCTAGGGGCACATTACCATTGAGCTACATCCTCATCCCCCCACCCCCCGCCTTTTTTTTCCCCCTTGAGACAGGGCCTTGTAATGTTGCCTAGGCTGCATCAAATTTGCAGACCTTTTGCCTCAGCCTTCTGAGTTGCTGAGATTATAGGTATGTGCCATAGCACCTGGCAGAAGTGTACACATTGGTTGGATAGTTTTGCTGATCTGTAGCAGACTCAGTTGATATCTTCTGGGATTGTTTATGTATTTGCAGTGAACTGAGAGTTGGCATGGGGTGGCTGGTCTGGGATAGCCTCATTTGGCATGATTCTGCTTGGTTTTACCTTCTCTCCTGCTATCCTGAGCCTGCTATCATTGTGGTGGCAAGGGTTCAAAGGGAGGAACTCTCTTAGACCTTTACTTGAGCTTTTCACAGAGGCCAGTCTCTGAGTTAGTAATGGGAAGGCAATGCCAAAAGGCGTGGAGTCCCTTGCTTCATAGGGAGACATGAAATTTAGGATCACTAACTGAATGTGCCACACTTACCAGGTGGGAAAGGACATTCCCTACATGAAAGTTAAGGACAGTTATTAGAAAAGATAAAACCATTTTGTATTTGTATTCTGAGGAGTAGAGACTCTTTAGTATATAGGTTGCAATTGATTTGGACTATATAGGTTTCTAAGACAGAAATCATTTATTTTTATATTCTTTCTCAATATATGAGTTTAACAAGTTAATTTTTTAAGCATCTTCATTTTTAAATTTAGGATGTCATGCTAAATATGAATATATATAATGTACTTAATATTTAAGAATTAATACCTAAATTTGTTATTTCTAGAGAAAGCTGTAGACACAAAATTCATGGCATTTGGAATTGAATTCCAAGAAAAATAACAAGGAAAATGGCAAGTGATTGCTTCTGGAGAGGCTGACCATAGTATGTGGAAAGATGAGAAAGGGGTTGGTGACTTTTGTTATGTAGGTACATTTGTGTGTATATTAATTTTTAAAGTATGTGATGTATTACTTTGGTTAAAATGAGTAATAATTTTTAAAGAACAAAGTCCATTTTCTAAACACTATGCTGTTGTTTGCACATGATGTTTCATTTGATTTAACCTTCACAGTATCTTCATGAATGCCTTTCTTATTTCTACTTTAGATGAGGCATGTAGGCTTAGAGAAATTAAATGACTTGTTCAAAATTTCATAATCTTTATGTTCAAGTCAGTCAAGATTAGAAAAAGGCATGTATGCTTCTGAAGACTATCAGTTTAACTCCTAACTTTTAATTTGATATTCCAGTATTCATTGACTGAGTCAATAATCATTGACTGATTTTAATCTGCTCCATAGAGCTATTGTGCAACCAACAGAAACAATGGAACTAAAATATATATGTATCTATATATAAATATATATAAAACTTATATGTATAAATATATGAAATATATCTGTATATATACACATATATATGTACATATATATAAAATTTCATACAATATAAGTGTAAGGAGAAATATACATATACAAATATGTATAAAGAAATATATTTATATTTACAATCAAAATGCAGTTGCTTCATATCAACATCTAGTCTTGAAATGGAAAAATAGCAGTTGGGCAAATTTTTCCAGTGAGAATATGATGAATATTCAGCATGATTCAATTTCCCTAAGGAAAATTATTTTTATTTAATCTTGTTAAGTATTATATTAGATACTTAGATTTCAGATGCTGGATTGAAGGAGCATATATAGTTTTTTTTAAGTATACTTGTAGTATTAGAAAAGCATTTATTAATAAAATTGACTAAAAAGAACTGATCTGTTTTCACAAGTTTTCCAAGTTACCAATTTCCAGCTGTATTATCCTACTTTAGGTGTTAATTTTGACATAAACTTCATATACTAATTGCCTTTAACAGATGCCATAGATATTTATTGCAAAATGTCATTGAAAAGACAGATTTAATATATTAGTTTAGTACACATAGTGATTTAAAGATTAGAATACATTAAATAAACTGTGTCAAAATTATAAATAAACTAAAATGAGTAAAATTATCCTTAAATTGCTAGACAAGTCTTCACATTTAATGTTACATTAATGAGTTTTGTACAGAGACTGTTTAGAATAAAAACCTTTTCATCAGATGTTGCACATATGCTTTCACTGTTTGTTTTTCTTCAAAGTAAAACTTAATGAAACAGCTAATAAAACCCAATTTTGCTCCTGATTCTTGAAAGAAACAAGCCCTTGAAGTGCACCCGCTGTTTATTCTTTTGCACTGGTTTTTGCTACTTTTCACCATGTAAATTTTCCAGTAATGGAAAACAGTCAAAGCTATAAACCTTTTCTTCCAAGTTTTATAAACCCAGTGTTTATTTCTTATTTGTAGAGTGATTGCACAATGGAGACATGCTTTGCACACATACAGAGAAGTTTTGTCTCAGATCTTCATGTTCACCTCCTGCTGGCTTCACAGGGGTATGAAGCATGTGCATTTAAATGGATCTTTATTATGTAAATAACCAAGAACCATAATAGGGGCTTTAACTAACGGAAAGAAGAGAGAGAGAGAGAGAGAGAGAGAGAACGCAAGAGAGGGGGGGGGGAAGAGAGGTGTTTCAAAGTGAAAGGCATGTATGAGACACCAACCCTGTTACTAAATTTCAAAGTGTGTTAGATTGGTGAGTAGTTTGTGAAAAAGGATCAGCTTCTACAATTAGGAGTCTATAGAAGGTAGATGTCTATGAATTCCACGTGGTGTTTTCACAAGCAGAACATGTACCATTCTAGCTTCTTTCTATAGAGGATTGTTTGGTGACAAGGCAAGGTGAATATTTGGGCTAGGATGAGATTATATTTTAGGGCAATATTACTCAAAAGGTGGTCCTCAGTTGGTATCAGTGCAAGAGATGAGTACAGAAACTGACAGTGAGTGGATAGAAACTATTAAGCAATTTGTTGGAGTGATTTTATGTCTATCAAGTCTAATAAATGGATTAGGGCTTGCAGTTTGTACATTTTAGATTTTTATTTCATTTTTTCCTAGTAATTCATTTTTAGTGTTTTTCACAAAAGTATGTCTACAACAGATTGGAAATAAAAATCTTGATCTTTCACCACAGATGGTTTGAAAAGCATTTTGGTGAAGGATAAGATTTTCAAATGTTGATTTATGTCCTCTTGCCCTGTAATATGACGTTAGGTTTTAAACTATGAGCAAAGAGAAAAGACCATCATTTATAATTCCAGTTTCCTAAGAAAACAGCTTGATGACACTGAATGTTTAATAAGCTAAAGTTTGGTAGTAGAACCTGAAGAGAGAGATTCTGTGTTTCTCTGAAGGGCAAGTCCATATACTCCAGTGACCACTGAGTGGGTGTTGGTGTTGACATTTTTATACAAGTATTATGAAGGCTGGGTAGGATTTGTACCTCAATGGAGGTGGGCTGTTGCCAAAATGAGACTTTAAAAATTGGGACAGCTTTTCAAGTGGAGGAAAGGGAAGAACAGAGAAAACTGAATTATCTACTTTGTGGTCCTTTAGAAGGGGAAGTTGGGAACTTTGGGACATCAAAGGACATTGTGTAGGTCTTGACAACGAAGTGGAAATAGAAATGGGAGAGCATCAATGACAAGTTTCATTTACTTCTCAGCTTCACCTAGGATATATCTTAGTGCTACTAAAAATCACAAGGCGTGCCTCTTTGGTATGTATTTTATTCATTGCTGATACCTGCACAAGCAATCAGAATATAAAACTGAGATTAATGTGTTATATAACCTTGGGTCATAAAAATGTTCGTAAGTCATAGAAATAGAGGCACAGAGTTAGAAGGTCATATAATTCACCTTGTTCCAGACATTGCTTCTATTAAGTCTGCTTATGATGCATTAGCTTTTTGTGGTGACTCTGTGGGTTCTGCCTATGAGGGTGGGGTATGATGGAAGGGAAATGTCCTTGGGTACAGCATAAGAAGCAGAAGTCCAAAGCCCTGGTTGAACTAGAATGAGATTTACCTGAGGATTGTCTAAAGGCATATAGAGTCTGACAGAGATGAGAGACTTATCAGGGACAAAACTGAAAACTGGGGATTAGAATTTTCTGATTGCTATATCTTATCATATTGCTGTGTGACAGGTTACAGGTGGGCTCAAAATACTAATGGTTGTAATCCATTAATAGTGTTTTCTACAACCATTCAGAAATTTATGGTAGTTGAAATGATATTTGAATACAATTTGAAGAACTCCCTATGTGAACTCTCAAAATTCTCTGATTATTTTGAACTAAAAACTTTAGTTTAGCAATTGGAGCCAGGAAGTTTCTGTAGTAGCCAGACCACATAGTATCTACTCTTGACCTTGGAATTTGAGTCATCCCAGTCTGTCTAATTATATACTTGTGATAAACTTGTTATCAGTAATTATTTCTTATTAAAATATGATAAAATATATACAACTTAAAACTTAACATTTTAACCATTTAAAATTTTTTTTAAAATATGATAAAAATGATAAAATTTACCATATTAACCATTTTTTAGTATAAGGTTCATTGGCATTAACACATTAACATCATTGTGCAACCATCATCACCATCCTTCTCCAGAACTTTCTCATCCTCCCCACTGAACTCTGCACCCAACAGCTATTCCCCATTCCCCTCCCTACTTTCTGGAAGCCACCATTACACTTTCTATTTGAAAGAATTTCACTACCTTTGGTACCAATCATAAGTGGAATCATTTGTCCTTTAGACTGGTTTGTTTTATTTAGTATTAAATTATTTTATTATTATTTTATTAATTAATAAACCTCAAGGTTCATCTGTATTGTAATGTGTCAGAATTTCCTTCCACTTTTAGGTTGAATAATATTCCATTCTATATATGTATATACATATCCCACATTTATTTGTTTGTTTATTTATTTATACTGGGGATTGAACTTGGGCACTTGACCACTGAGCCACATCCCCAAGCCTATTTTGTATTTTATTTAGAGACAGGGTCTCACTGAGTTGCTTAGCACCTTGCTTTTGCTGAGGCTGGCTTTGAACTAGCAATCCTCCTGTCTGAGACTCTCAAACCACTGGGATTACAGGCATGTGCCACCATGCCCTGCCCACATTCTATTTATATGTTCATCAGCAGATGAACATATAAATTCATTTGGGTTGCTTCCATCTTTTAAAATTTCACTTTTTAACGTATATAAAATGTTTGTATTTTATTTCAATTTTGTTTCCTATTGATATAATTTAATAATTTTGCTGAAATGATGTATTTATAATTTTTTATTACTTTTATTACCATTTCCTTCACTCTTTCCTTCTCTCTGTCTCTTTCTTTCTGTACTGGGAATGGAACCCAGAGGTGCCCTACCACTGAGCTACATCCGCATCCCTTTTCATATTTTATTTTGAGACCTAGCCTTGCTAAGTTGCTGAGGGCCTCTCTAAGTTGTTGAGGCTGGCCTCAAACTTGAATTCTTCCTGCTGCCTCAGCTTCTCTTACTAGGATTATACGTGTGTGCCACTGCATCCAGCACTTTTATTACCATTTTCTTATACTAAGTATTGCCAAGTTACTTGTTATTTCTTTTTTGGTACTGGGGATTTAACCCAGGGTACTTAACTATACGGAGCCTCATCCCCAGCACTTTTTTTTTCCATTTTTTTTTATTGTTGGTTGTTCAAAACATTACATAGTTCTTGATATATCATATTTCACACTTTGATTCAAGTGGGTTATGAACTCCCATTTTTACCCCGTATACAGATTGCAGAATCACATCAGTTACACTTCCATTGATTTACATATTGCCATACTAGTGTCTGTTGTATTCTGCTGCCTTTCCTATCCTCTACTATCCCCCCTCCCCTCCCCTCCCCTCCCCTCTTCTCTTCTCTCTCTACCCCCTCTACTGTAATTCATTTCTCCCCCTTGTATTATTTTTCCCTTTCCCCTCACTTCTTCTTGTATGTAATTTTGTATAACCCTGAGGGTCTCCTTCCATTTCCATGCATTTTTCCTTCTCTCTCCCTTTCCCTCCCACTTCTCATCCCTGTTTAATGTTAATCTTCTTCTCATGCTCTTCGTCCCTACTCTGTTCTTAGTTACTCTCCTTATATCAAAGAAGACATTTGGCATTTGTTTTTTAGGGATTGGCTAGCTTCACTTAGCATAATCTGCTCTAATGCCATCCATTTCCCTCCAAATTCTATGATTTTGTCATTTTTTAATGCAGAGTAATACTCCATTGTGTATAAATGCCACATTTTTTTTTTTTTATCCATTCGTCTATTGAAGGGCATCTAGAGGACCTGAACAGACACTTCTCAGAGGAGGACATACAATCAATCAACAAGTACATGAAAAAATGCTCACCATCTCTAGCAGTCAGAGAAATGCAAATCAAAACTACCCTAAGATACCATCTCACTCCAGTAAGATTGGCAGCCATTATGAAGTCAAACAACAACAAGTGCTGGAGAGAATGTGGGGAAAAGGGTACACTTGTTCATTGTTGGTGGGACTGCAAATTGGTGCAGCCAATTTGGAAAGCAGTATGGAGATTTCTTTTCTTTTTTTTTTTTTTAAGAGTTGGTTGAATAAAGAGAGAGGGAGGGAGGGAGGGAGAGAGAGAGAGAGAGAGAGAGAGAGAGAGAATTTAAATATTTTATTTTTTTAGTTATTGGCAGACACAACATCTTTGTTGGTATGTGGTACGGAGGATCGAACCCAGGCCGCACGCATGCCAGGTGAGTGCACTACCTACCACTGAGCCACATCTCCAGCCAGTATGGAGATTTCTTGGAAAGCTGGGAATGGAACCACCATTTGACCCAGCTATTCCCCTTCTCGGTCTATTCCCTAAAGACCTAAAAAGAGCATGCTACAGGGACACTGCTACATCGATGTTCATAGCAGCACAATTCACAATAGCAAGACTGTGGAACCCAGCACTTTTTTGTATTTTATTTAGAGACAGCGTCTTGCTGAGTTGCTTAGGGTCTCACTAAGTTGCCAAGGCTGACTTTAAACTCGAGATCCTCCTGCTTCAGCCTCCCAGGCTGCTGGGATTTTAGGTGTGTACCACCACACCCAGCTGATTTTGTTACTTCTTGGTATACTTAACTTTATTAAACTTTATTTACTTAGGTTTTTAACAGTCAAAACCACATTCCTTTTTTTTTTTTTTTGTACTGGAATTTAACGAACTTGATGTAACACTCTTGATAGAATTTCATAATGAGGAGACAGGCAAGTGGTACAGGCCTATAAATTCAGTGTCTCTGAAGGTTGAGGCAAGAAGATTGCAAGTTCAAGGCCAGTCTCAGTAACTTAGGCCCTATGCAATTTAGCAAGACATTGTCTCAAAACAAAAACAGCCAGGCGCAGTGGTGCATGACTATAATCCCAGCAGCTGGGAAGGCTGAGACAGAAGGATTGCCAGCCTCAGCAAAAGTGAGGCACTAAGTAACTCAGTGAGACCCTATCTCTAAATAAAATACAAAATAGGGCTGGGGATATGGTTCAGTGGTTGGATGCCCCTGAGGTCAATCCCCAGTATACCCCCACCAAAACACAAATAAACAAACAAACAAAAACCCTCCCAAAACAACAACAAAAAAAAACAAAACAAAGAAGAACTGGGGATATAGTTTAGTCATAAAGTGCCCTTAAATTCAATTTCCAGTAAAAAAAAATTGTAATAAATTATATTTGTTTTTCAAAATTAAAAATATATTTATTTCTAAAAATTAAGTAATAAATAAAATTAATTATATTGATTTATAAACAGATCTTCTAACTTCAGAAGATAAACTTATCAAAATATTTTTAATTGCACATGAATTATGCCTTATTTGTTAGTCCTCCCTTATTCATGAGTGATATATTCCGAGACCATGAGTGACATTAAGTGACCTCTGACTATGTATGAGTTTCAATACTATCCTTATTTTTTGGGCATCCATTTATTGTCAGGAATACATTCCAAAAAATGTATCATTAGATGATTTTATTATTTTGCAAGTGTTTGTTAACTTGTATTTACATAAACCTGAATGGTCTAGCCTACTGCACACCTAGGTTATATGGGATATCTTACTGCTTCTAGGCTATAAACCTCTACTGTACCAATACGTCAGCAACTACAACATAATAGTAAGTATTTATGTATCTAAAATTATCTAAACATAGAAAAGGTATAATAAAAACACTATATGATGGAATTTTTCAGCTTTAATATAATCTTATGGGGCCACTGTTGTATATGCTGCATATTGTTGAACAAAACATTATTATGCAACACATGACTGTATGTGGATGTTCTTTGACTTATGATAGGGTTATGCCCAATAAACTCACCATAAATTGAAAACATCTTAAGTTGAAAATGCATTTAATACATCTAACCTACCAAACATCATAGCTTAGCACACAGTGCACTAGAGTACACAGTACACTTAGGATCTGTGACTTACTGGGAGCTACGGTTCACTGCTACTTTCTAGCATTTCAAGAGAATATCACACCATATATTGCTACCTCTTAAAAAGGTAAAAAATTAAAACTTGAAGTGTAATTTCTATTGAATGTGTCTGTCTTTCTCATTATCACAAAGTTGAAAAATGGTTAAGTCAAGCAAGCCATCATACGCTAAGGACCATCTATAATTTTTCCCTATAAATATGTATCTATGATAAAGTTTAATTTATAATTTAGGCACAGTAAGAAATTAATAATAATCATCAAACAAAATAATTATAACAATGTACTGTAGTAAAGGTATGTGAAGGTAGCCTCTTTCTCTTTTAAAATATTGTATTTTATTCATCCTTCTTGTGATTATGTGAGATTATGTCATGCCTATGTGATGAGATGAAGTGAGGCAAATGATATAGTGTTATTTTTCCAAAAGAGTTTTGAACAGGTGCACTGATAATCAGGTGCACTGTTAGTAGTACCTAACAGGTAGGCAGCACATACAGCATGGCTATACTGAATAATGGGATGATTCACATCTTGGGCAGGATAAAGCAAGGTTTGTATCACATTGCTCAGAATAGCATGCAATTAAAATTTATTATGTTTCTTTTTTATTTTTTAGTACCAGGGATTGAAAGTAGGTGCATTTAACCACTGAGCCACATCCCCAGCCCTTCTTATGTCTTTTTATTTTGAGACACGGTCTTGCTAAATTGCTTAGGGCCACACTGAATTTCTGAGGCTGGTTTTGAACTTGCAATCCTCCAGCCTCAGCCTCCCATGCTCTGGGTGTGTGCCACCATGCCCGGCTGATTATGTTTCTTTTGAAATTTTCCATTTTTATGTTTTTGGACTGTGATTTGACTGTGGGTAACTGAAACTGTAGAAAGTGAAACTGCAGATAAGGGGGAATTATGGTGCCATCATTCCTTAGTATCTCTGGAGGATTGGTTCTAGGACCCCCATGGATACCCAAATTTATGGATGGTTAAGTCTTTTATATACAACATGGCATACTATTTGCATATAATCCATGCACATCCTCCTATATACTTTTAAGCATATCTAGATTATTTATAATACCTAAGACAATATAAATGCTCTGTGAATGTTTGTTATACTGTATTGTTTAGGGAATAGTGGCCAGAAAGGGGAAAACAAATAAACAAACAAAAACCTTCCTTGTACATATCAGTTCAGTAAGACAGTTGTTTTTTTTTACAAATATTTTCACTCCAAGGTTGGTTGAATCCACAGATATGGTAACCAGGGACACAGAGAGCTGATTATAAACACTTTGTGAATATTCAAAGTATTAATTTGTGAAGTAAACAGAAACTAATGATCAATTGTTTGAATTTTAATGAAATTCTTTTTAAAAACTTTTTTTAATTTATATATGACAGTGGAATGCATTACAATTCTTATTACACATATAGAGCACAATTTTTCATGTCTCTGGTTGTGAAGGCAAAAGTTTCCATATCCTTGTAAATAGATTTTATGAAGCTGTAGAAGCTTATAGGCCCCATTAGTTCTTTATATTTCAAAAAGATTTAATTTTTACAGATATTGTACTTACTTGTTTAAAAATACTTTTTTTGTTGTCAATGGACTTTATTTTACTTATTTATATGCGGTGATGAGAATCGAACCCAGTGCCTCACACATGCTAGGCAAGCACTCTACCACTGAGCTACAACCCCAGCCTGTTACTTTTAAAAATTATTAGATAACTTTTAATTAATACTAGAAAGCAATCGGATTTCCAGGTGCAGTGGCACACACTTGTAGTCCTAGCAACTCAGGTGTCTGAGAGGGGACGATCACAAGTTTGAATCCAATTTTAGTAATTTAGTGAGGCCTAAGCAACTTAAGCACTAAGATATAGCTTAGGGGTAAAGCACCCTTGGGGTTCAAACCCTAGTATCCACCCCCTCCCCCCCCCCAAAAAAAAGTAAGCAGTGAGCAATTAGATCATAAGATGAACACAATTGTCTAAAAAGTTAAAGTCATTAATTAGGAAATGAAATGACAGTCATCTCAAATTTGGGTGTGTGTGCTAAGTGTCTCTGCCTAGATGACTTACTGGCAGGGAAAGGTAATAGGAGAACAAGGTGTCAAGCAAACTGCACTGGCACCTCACCATAAAAACATATCAGGGAAAGAATCTGAATATTTTAACTTTCTGCAAAAGCAACACAAAAAACCAAAGCTTTTTTTCTTTTTTTAATTGGTTCCAGCCAAGTTAGATTAAGTGCAATAAACCAATTACATACGAGCTCATACCTTTAAAAGCTAAAGCCAAACTGCTTTCAAACAAGGATGGAAACCCTCATTTTACTTTTCTATTATATGGAAATTGTTTGAAGTCAATAAAGCAAAAGACATGGAGAAGGTGGCATTCTAAAATAATACTAGCAAATGTATTGATGATTTGTGTAACGACATAAAGACAATATTAATCCAGATTGCTATTAGGTGGAGCAGTTTTTATTTTAGATAGATGAATCTACACACCTTAGTAACTGCTAAATTATAGCACAAGTTAGAATTCCTAAAGAGAAATGCTGGGAAGAATATCAACTCTCTGTAAAGAACACAAATTACTGGGGATAAAATATTGAAGGTGGTAAACTCATACTTTGAAATAAATAAGGCATGATTGAAACCTGCTTGAATTTATATACTGATGGGGTCACTTCAGTGACAGGAAGGCATAATGACATCACAACAAGACTCATTGTGAAAACATGGAGGGAGATTCATATAATAATGTTTTTCACAGAAAATCTGTTGTACAGTAGTTTGCTTGTGAGTTCCAGAGTCTCATGTATCTAATCTAATGAGAATCTAAGACAGCTAAAGCTGCTTTGCTCACATAGGTTTGCAGCTGTATGTGAAGAATTGGGAATACAACTTCTACTGTTTTGTACTAAAGTACAGTGGATATCCAAGGAAATTTTTTTCCAAAGTTTATGAACATGATGGAGAATTGGAGCTCTTTTGGTCAATTTTACTTTGAAACTTTTTTAAAAGACAGATATGGGCTTGAAAAAACTGTTTAATTAGCTGAATGAATGAACGTAATAAGAAAATGTCAAGACCTCATGATATTTTATGTCAAAGGCAAAATTTGGTCTTAGAAATTTGAGGTTAAAAATTATTCACTCTTGGCACTTAGTTTGTGTCACAGTTTGAGCAGTAAAAAATATTAAGTAAAGCAATATTAATATTAAATATATTAATATTAATATTAAAAATATTGAGAAAACCTGCATCATTGGTTTGAAATGGATGATTTCAGTTGTATTCATAATTTATGTAAGAAATTTTCATATTACTTTTGTCAAAGAAAGTAAAGGAATATTTATTTGATTTACTAAATGATGACATGTTTGACATATAATTCAGATTTGAATTATCCAAATTCTGATTAATAATGAGAAAGTTGTTTCCATCACTTAGAGAAAAATAATAACTATTCATCTCTATAAAAACAGAAAGTAGATTAGTCATTGCCTGGGTCTGGTATAGGAATGGGGATTGACTATAATTATACAATATAAGGAAAAGATAATTAAGATTTTTTTCACCAAGTTTCATATAAATACTACCAGATTCCTTCTAGTTTACCTGATTATATTGTTCAAATATGAATTTTTATGTATGTCATGCAGTGAAAAAGTTTAGGTAGCACTGGGCTGAATCATATGACAATCTAGAATGCAGAGGCAATAATGTCAACTGTATAGCTCCTAAATTCTGCAGCTGACAAATTTCAAGAATGGAATAAAGAGCCAGGATAGAGAGAGGGAAAAGTTTTAGGAAATAAATTTGCAAACTAGGCATGTGTGATGGGTCAGGGTCTGATGTGTCTTATGTCTTAGTGATGTCATGGTTAGGATCAGTAGTAGTGGGGATGGGAAGAGGAGGAGGACTATGAGCCAAATTAAGTGGCACTAAGCCAAGTAGCTTTCTAATGGCTTCTGAATAATAGAGCAGATATAGTTTATCCCAATCCTTTCTAACTCAGTCGTGGGGATTGGTCGAAATAAGTTAACTCTTGAAATCTATTTTTTTTAAAAAACCCACTCATTAATGATTACCTTCTATCAAGTTCTATTCTAAGTGTTTTTCATGTATTAACTCAGTTTATATTAATAATGGTTGTTAATAGTCGCCATTATTATTCTTGTTTTATTTATTTGTGGCAGAACTGGAATATGAACTCCGGTAGTTTGGCTTTCAAGTTGGTGGACTTGATCAACTGCTCCATTGCTTTTCAGGTCTATAGTTACATTACTAACCTCCACTCTTCTTGTCAGCTCTCATCTCTGGTCTTAAGATAGACTATTCTTAGCCTTCACTTCTTCTATAGAAGATGTGGCCTACATCTATATGATGCATTGTAAGGCTTCCTCAGAGACTATGACTTGGATGTGGGTATCATCTTACTTCCTTATCTGTGGAAAAGATGAGGAATATAGTTTGACTTCAAAATGTTAGTAGAACATTTACTCTGCAACAGCCCATGATCTATGTATCTGTGCTTTAGAATATGGTAGCTACTAGCCACATATGACTATTCAAATTGAAATTTAAATAAAGTAAAAGACAATAAAATGAAAATATTGGTTTCCTAATTGTACTGGCTACATTTCATTGGAAATTATCTAGTTTTGGACAGCTTAAATAACATTTCCATTATCAAATATGATTTTATTGAACAATAGCATTCTAATTTGTTCATCTCCCCAAATTGGCCATATCAAAAATAAGAGCTCATTTCCTCTTGGTTTCTAACTTCTCATTTTGCTGTATTTCCAACTGGCCCCATGGATTCTGGCCTTTCTTCTATTGCAAAAGACAGTGATACCAGAAATTTATATATATAATTTTTTTTCATTGTTGGCCATTAGTTGCTGGTTCATACAAGATTTGTTTCCTTTAAAATATCTCTGTATTACTGTTGTCCTTACTCTTTACTTATCTTACAAATATAACAATTACAAACTGAGTTCTAAAAATTCCCTACATGACAGCCTAGCACACTTGGGCTGTTAGTGAACTTGAAGGCATTTAGTTCTTTTTATTAAAATGGTGCTTAGTGTTAAGAAGGGGTTCCTGCATTGGTTTAGTTGGATTCTTTAGCCTAACTTTAGGATTTTATTTTTATTCATGCCAAGTATCATCTTATTTTTGCCTGTTGTGATTTTTAAACTATTAAATCATAATTGGATCACCTAAAAACCCATTATTATTATTATTATTATACCCAGTTTTGATAAACATGGCTTTGTGGGTTTACTAAAAAGATCACATTCTACTTACCTCTTTTTCCTTCTGTCTTTCTTCCTTTCCTTTCCTTTCTTCCCCAGCTACCCTCCTCTTCCTTCCCTTCCTTTCTTCTTTACTTTATTTGAAAGTGTTACCAGATTAGCAGGATGCTTTAGAAGTAGTGAGTTTGATCTGAGCCAATTTATTTAAAATGTTTCAGAAATGGATAAATATGTGAGTAAGCACTGTGTAAATCTTATCAAATTTGAAGAAACTGACAATATTTAATCTGGAGAAAGAGACTATTTTAGATACTCAAAGGACTATGTTGAGTTAGCAATATAGATTAGAAAAAGTTATTGTTTTGGAGGAAAAGTTATCAAGGTTAGTTATAAAAAATATAGTGTGTTATTAGTGTACTCAGGGGAACATACATTGGTTATGAACACCTCGGTGCAACACCAAATAAGAGGTAACTGTAGGATATTTCCATTCTCTTGACCACAAAAGTGAAGTGAGCCAAAAAACACAGTGGGAATTAAACGAACCAGGGTTAAGTTTTCATTAAAGGCTGTGCTGTGCATTTACCACTCCTGGTTGCCTTGACAACGGGGCTCCCTCGCATGCTAATGACATTGTAATGAGAAAAAGAAACATGCAAATGCAGTAAATAGTAATTAGAGGCAGAGCCATACATGGAGTAGTGAACTCTACCTTGGGAAGGTCTGGGAGGAGCTGGTGAAAGGTTTGTTCTAAAAACAAAGAAAGAGGTGTAAGAGAAGGACTTTGAGTTATGTATAAAAGGACTAAATGGAGCCTGCATAACACATACTCTAGCATTTATTTCCTACAAATACCTACCAGTGTTTCTCCAGCAGAATTTAGTTTGTCAGAAGTCATGTAGTTGTACGTGCACATTGTCTTATTCTACCTGTTGACATCCCTGTGTGGAAAGAATCCTAGCTGAACTTTGGCTTAAGTTTGGAGCAACTGTAGTAGCTGGCTAGTTATAATGCCCTCTCTTCCCATACTGGGCAGGGCTGGGCCTGCTTAGACAAGGCTGTGGAGCCAGAGAATGTAGCCAAAAGTCTGTCTTCATAAAGAGAGAGACTTAATTCCATGTTGCTTTAGACATGGAATAGGACCAGTGAGTGACTATTAGTTAATATAAGGTATAATTGACATGTTATTATGTCACTGGAAATTTGTAAGGTCCTGCCTCTCTCAGGTGTGATAGACAGGGTCTTTGAGTTGCATCAATGGTTGGAGTCTAAAAATCATTGCTCAGTTTCATTCTTTTTATTTCATTTTGTTTAGGCTCTTTGATTTTTATTGACATATCTGTTTTTCTTGGAAGTGGCAAGAAAAAGTTATATTGCCTGTTTCACATTATCTCAATTCCTTGGTTAATTTTTTTGGCATCTGTTGAACCATAGGTCATTGAATAAAAATTCTCAGGAATAGTCATTGAGATCCACAAATTTTACTATTCTTTTTCATGTTTCAATTTAAAACAATGGCTAAGATTTTCACACAGAAACCATATATATCTTTGTAAAAAGTTTGTGTTAGCATATTATTAAAAATTCAAGTAACTTAGAAGTATATGTAAGGATTGGAGATGTAGTTCAGTGGGAGGGCATTTGACTAATAAGCATGAAGTCCTGGGTTTTATCCTCACCACTGTAAAAAAAAAAAATGTTTTGTTTTGTTTTGTTCGTGGGGTTGAACCCAGGGTCTCATGCATGCTAAGCATGTATTCCACCACTGAGCTATAGCCCCACCCCCATATATGGTAAGATATTTTTAAGTCCTTTCAGCCTGCTTGCCAACTCCCAAACCCAAACTTTTTAGAGATAACTACTGTTAATAATTTGAGGAGTGAACTTCAAAGCTCTTCCTGTGTAGTTCTATGTGTTATTATAGATGATAATATACAGTATTAAGACATTACTAATGGCTAACACTTATTGAGTGTATTGCTATATGCCAGACACTGTTCACACCTTTTCTTTGGAATATTAATCCATGTAATCCTTCAAATCTTCCTTTGAGGGAAGGGGAAAGGAAGTCCAAGAGAAGTTAAGAAACTTGTCCAAGTGGCATGCCAAATTTATATGCCAGAAATCTGCTTTAGAGCTTGTGCTTTCTCTCACCTCGTTATCCTATCTGCTCTGGGGTAACATATGCATGTATGTTTTTCTATATATTTGGTATCAATGGTTCTATGTAATGATTCTTCAAGTAGTTTATTTAATATTTTAGAAGTAATTCTATATCAGCAACTTTCCTCTGCTAGCTTTTAAAAGTTGTCATGTTTTATTCTCTTATTTAGATGTGCCATTATTTGAACACTTCCCTATTGACAGGCATTTAATTTATTATTGTAAATGAAACTTTAATAAATATACAAGTAATACAATTTTATGCATACCTATATATTTATGAAGAATAGATCAAAGTGGAATTGCTGAATGAGAGAATATTCTCACTTTATATTTAATAAGTAATGCAAAATTAGCACAATTATCACTTCCTTCCTAAACAATCTTTGCCTGGCTTCTGGTATACTCCCTCTCTATTTCCTCCCACCTCAATGTTGCTCCTTCTTGACTTGTTCCTCCTTATCTCCCAGCTATTAAATATTGAAATGTCTCATGGCTTAATCTTTTGTCTTCTCTTTTCTAATTCTCCAATTAAATACTCTGCAGGAGCGCTTACCCAGTTCTTTGGCTTTAGATTATATATATTACTAGTATATTTATTAAAGTTTCATTTAAAAAAAATATATATATAAAATTATATAATTTATAGTTTTAGTGCCTGTCTTTCTTTCTTGTCCCTGGACTTCAGGCTTTTAAATCCATTAGCCTAATTGACATTACATTTGAATGTCTACTAGACATTGCTAATTTAACTCATTTTTACCTCCTTCCCCAAGCTCTAACTGCTTCTTCCACATTATGCATATCTTAGTAAATATTAGCTTCCAGTTGTTCAGAAATAAGAACCTGGAGTTATCCTTGACTTCTTTCTCCTATAGCCCCTGTGAAACCCATTAGTAAATCTCAGTAACTGGATTTATTTATTTTTATTATGCTTAAAATCACCTGCTGTACATGTGAAGGCAAGAACTTCTATTTTGTTCATTGTTATAGTCTTAGAGCTTAGTATAGTTCATTGCATGAGGGAGATGCTCAGTATTTGTGGGATTAATGAATAAATTAGAAAATGGATATTTCCTTCCAGACAGACTGTACCAATTTACATTTCTATCAAAAAGTATAAGAAGCCAGGCATGTTGGTACAGTCCTGTGATCCATGTGACTCAAGAAGATCATACATTTGAGGCCAGCCTCAGCAACTCATTGAGACCCTCAGCAATTTAGCAAGAATTTGTCTATAAATAAATAAATTTATTTTTAAAAAGGACTGGTGGTAAAGCATTTACTACGTTCAATCCCAGGACAAAAACAAAACAAAACAAAAACAAAAAAGAAAAAGTATTAGAAATATGCCCCTTTTCTCAGATACTCTATAAAATTGGATATCACTGTTATTTTTATTCTCAAAGAAAAATGAGATTATTTTGATACATTTTTCTCATTACTGCTGAGAATATATTCATACACTTATTGTTAATTGGTAGTTTTTTTTAGAAACATCTTGTTTATGTTCTTTATCTGTTTAACTGTGGTTCATTTATATTTTTATATTGATATGTAAGAGTAACATATTATGATTATAACCTTTCATTTCCTGTGTGTATTCCAAATATTTTTCCCAGTCCATCACTTTTCTCTTAACTATGTTAGCAGTACCAGTTGTCATGTAGAAGTTTCTAATTTTTAATGAATCTTCCAGTCTTTTGCTTTATGACTGAGTTGGGTGTTTTGTTCAGGAAATCCTTCCCAACTTCTTTTTTACTATCATTATTTATTTTTATTTTTTCCCCAACTTCTAAACTATGAAAACATTCTCTTGTATTTTCCTCCAGATGTTTATTACTTTATTTTTTATATTTAGGGCTTTAATCCATGTGGATTTTATTTTCCAAGATTGTGTGATGTGGTAATGTAGCTTATTACTAGTGAGAAGAATAACTTCATATTGATTATTTGACTCATCCATTCTTACATCTCTTATCCAAAATTCTTTATCATATATTAAATTCTGACATATTTGGTGTTCTGTTCGACTTCTTTTCTATTCCCTGACTTGCTTTTCTTATCTGTCATAATAAGATACGTTTTAGTTGTTACCAATGCTATTTAGTTGATTTTGACGTCGTTGTTCTGTTTTTTAAAAAAGTCTTATACATTTTCTTTTTCAGGTAAATCTTGTATATATTTTTTCATTTTATCGTGCTGGGAATTGAACCCAGGGTCTTCCACATGCTAGGCTAGTACTCTACCACTGAGCTACATTCCTAGCTAAATGAATTTGACAATCATTTTATATGTTTCATAAAAAGCTTAGAACTTTTTCATGTCCATAAAATTATGGAGTTTTCTCCTTCTGCCTCTTCCCCATGCTAGGATTAAACCCAGGCAAGTATTTCATTATTGAGCTACATCCCCAGCCCTTTTTATTTTATTTTACCTCCAGGTTGGCATTAAACTTGTAAAATTCTCATGCCTCAACCTTCTGAATATATGAGTTTATAAGTGTGTACTCTTGTGCCCAGCTGTAGTGTTCTCTTGATATAATGATAGGCATTTTCCTGAATATTTGACAATTTTTGTTCATATTGGGAAGGATATATATATTACTCATAATTTTAACTGGTTGTTGCTATAATTGTAAAAGTTACTGATTTACATATGTTAACATTTTTCTTGGTCAATCTCTGAAACTGCTGAGAATTATATTAATTATTAATTACTCTATTATTTACTCTATTTTTTAGAACATTCTCTTAGATTATGTAAATAAATCATCTGTAATTTTATCTTAAACTATTTGGATCTCTTTTTTTATAAGGCTTAATTGTATTCTAGTAAATCTAAAATTTCAGTCATGTCAGTTCTTTGCTTTAATTGAAATGTTCATACTTAATCATTAAGTATATTTGTTGTAATTTTTTATTAGTTTTTCTTCATCAACTTAAGAGAAATCTATTTGTAGTTTTAAGAGATTTTTTAAAAGCAAAGTAGTGGGAGTATGGAGTTCTGTTGTATTTTTCTAGTAACTACCAGATAATGATATGTATTTCCCCAATAATTTATTATTTATAGATATCAAACAGATAGATTTCTTATGTTGGACCATCCTTGTGTTTTTATTGTAAATCTTACTTGCTACATGATGCATTATGCACTTACATGCTTTTTATTTCATTCTGATACTATCTCACTTAATATTGCCTTGATATTCTTATTTTTAATTCTTAAATACAATTTTCATTTATTTATTTTTAGTTCTTTATGTAGTAAATTATTTTTTGGTTGCTTAAGCAATGTTCTCTGGCTAACCTAAACCAAAACAGGAATTTATTCAGGATATGAAGTATCTTAGCCTGAGTCTCCTCAAGAGAAAATAAATATCTTAAAATATTTATAATTAAACTATAATGATCTGGGTACAGTGACACACACTGGTAATCCCAGTAACTCAAGAGGTTGAGGCAGAAGGATTACAAATTGAGGCCAGCCTAGGCAACATAGTGGAACACTGTCTAAAACAAGAGTGAGAAAAGAAAAGGCGGCATTTTGTGAGCCACTATTCTATTTTGGAATAATTTCACCATAAGCACATGGAATAAAATGAATAATAATATAAACATCTTGTCATGGCTAATAAATGCATGTATGATCTGACTCAACCGTTTTACTCTCTCTCACATGTACCAAATTCATTCCAGCTGCAGGATTTTGTACTAGTTGTTTCCTCTGTTTAGAATTCCTTTTCTTTAAATCACTGCATGGTTTATATGTTTACTTTATTTAGATATATATTTTACTCAAATTTTAACATTTCTGAGAGATTTTCTGTGACTATTTGCCTGAAAAGATTTCTTTTTATGCCTTTCCAATATCTATTTTATTTTAATCTTCAGTGACCTTATCACTTTGACATAATATTATATCAACTTTTCTTTATAATGTGTCTGCTTTAATTTAGCTCATGTTCTATGAAGGCAGAGGTGTTTTGTTGTTTTCATTGTAAGTTGTCAATGTTTTAAGATTATATATTTTACTGTTTATGTGTTTGTTTTCTATTCCCCATAACAAAATACTCTTGCCAGGGCAGAAATTATGTTTGTTTTCCTGTGGCTTCAGTAGTACGCAGAACATAATAAACATTCAGTAACTAATTTTGGATATATGAATGAGTTTAGATGTAATACAAAGGAACTATGATTTTTGAGATATTTGTCACATATTTACCTCTTATTTTCCAAACAGAGGTACCTCAAAATTGGTAACAAACATTTGGTAGTATTTCAAATGTAAGAGAGTAACTGAGTAATAAATGCATAAGATGCACATAATTAACAAATAAAAAAGGAAAAATACAAAAATTTGACTAATCATATAGTAAATGAAATACATTAGAAATATGGAAATAAATTTGAATTGTTCTTAGATTAATTAGCTCCAAAAATCCTTGAAATTGGATAAAACACAAGATGATATTTAGGACTCTACTTACAAGGTTTTTAGGTCATTTAATATTCCACAGTTCACTATGCTCTATTTATTTATTCAGTATTTTTTCTCTGCATATTTCATTTCAGATAGTTTCTATTGCTGTCTTCAGATGTTTGTAGTGAACTTCAGTTTTTATTAATTAATTAATTATAATTAGGTATATATGACAGCATAATGCATTTTGATTCCTTATACACAATTGCAGCACAACTTTTTATTTCTCTGGTTGTACACGATATAGTGTTGCATTATATGTGTTGTCATATATGTACCTACAGTAATGATGTCCATCTCATTCCACCATCTTTTCTGCCTCTATGTCCCCTCCCCACCCATTCCTCCCCTTTGACCCATCAAAGTTCCTCCATTTTCCCCATGCACCCCTATTATGGATCATCATCCACTTATCGGAGAGAACATTTGGCTTTTGATTTTTACTTCACTTAGCATAATATTCTCCAATTCCATCCTTTTACCTGCATATGCCATAACTATATTCTCTTTTAATGCTGAGTAATATTCCATTGTCTGTATATACCACAGTTTCTTTATCCATTCATCTATTGAGGGTATCTAGGTTACTTCCAGAGTTTAGCTGTTGTGAATTGAGCTGCTATGAACATTGATGTGGCTGTGTTACTATAGTATGCTGATTTTAAGTCCTTTTCGTATAGACTGAGGAGTGGGATACTGGGTCAAATGGTGTTTCCATTCCAAGTTTTCTAAGGAATCTTCATACTGCTTTCTACATTGTTTGCACCAATTTGCAGACGCACTAGCAATGAATGAGTGTGCCTTTTCCCCCACATCCTTGCCAATATTTATTATTGTCTGTATTCTTGATAACTGCTATTCTGATTGGCATGATATGAAATATTAGTTTTGATTTACATTTCTCTAATTACTAGAGATGTTGAACAATGTTCACTAAGTTGTTATTCTGTAGGTTTTAATTGCTATTATTTCTGTTATTTGTATTTTTTCAGTGCAGATATTATAGTTTTTATCTCTAGGAATTTGACCTAGGTTGTTTTTATATCTTTCATTTCTCTGTTCATGATTCTAATATTTTCCTCTACTTTCTGGAACATAGAATATATTCATGATAGCTATTTTCATTTCCTTGTCTTTCATTTTCTAACCTGCATAATTCTAGGTCTCTTTCTATTCGACTGAGTTTTCCTCTTGTTTGAATCATATTTTTCTGGTTTTTTTTTGCATGCCTGTTAATTTTTTGCTGATGCCAGACATTGTACTTGCTTTTTTTTTCCTTTTGTTGAAACATAATTAACATCTTTGGAATCAATTTCTTTTTAAATTGTTTATTTTTTCCTTTAAAATATTTTTATTTTAAACTGATAAATAATAGTTATATTTATAGTGAACAGTATGATATTTCAGCATATATACACATTATGCAGTGATTAAATCAGCATAATTTGCATATCTATCACCTCAAGTCTTTATCAGTTTTGGGGGGTGAGAACATTTTAAATTCTCTCTTTTAGCTATTTTGAAATATAGTATGTTGTATTAACTACAGTCACCATGTTATTCAATAGAATGCAAGAATTGATTCCTCCACAATTTTAGCACACACTAAAATTGTGTGCCTCTTGAGTATTTTCTCCTCTTTCCTGGTTCATTACCTCTCCCTCTGAATCAGTTTGGATGTTTGAAGGACTACTTTTAAAATATGTTAGGGCAGGTCCTGAGCAGCCTTTATAATAGGTCTAATTGGACCACCTCTTAAAGCATTTCCTTTCTGAGGATGCTGCTTATTGCTATGCATGTTAGGACATCTTTCTTTTTTGTCTGATGGGAATATGAACTATTCTTGGCCCTGTGTGAATTCTGAGGATTATTCTGCCTACTGAATTTTACTGTTTTTTCCCCAGGCCTCAGTAGCTTCTTTTTACACATGTATGTACATCTCTACTCAAAGAATCAAGGTGCTCATGCCTATCTTGTGCTGTGTCCCCTAAATTCTAGTCACTGTTTTTCCAGACTCAGAACTGTATCTTTTCAACTTAATGATACTGAGAACTCTATTTGAATTTCTCTTCCACTACTGTAGTATAGAAATTTTGTGTAGGCATTGAGCTGGGATACTTGTTGTGTTCACCTGTTTATTTCCCTTCTTCAAAGCTCACTGTCCTGCACTGGCTGTGTCCAGTTCTGAAAATGCCTATTTCATATCTTTTTTTTTTTTTTTTGGTTTTCTAGTTGTTTAAGGTGGAGAGTAAATCTAGTCTCTGTTATTTGATCATGACTAGTTGGCCAAAGAAGTACTTAGAATACAAAATTTTTTGTAGGGTACCAAATCATCCCCCCTTTTATATGAAATTTAAGTTTAATAAATATAAATTTTATGCTAAGACATATTAGGTATATGATCATCAGTTCAGTTGGTCGGTTAACAACCCTAAAATTAGGAGCACAGTAATAAGAGAACATGATTGATTCATGAAGATGAGGGAGACCAAGTACTAGAGAAGGACTTGCTGAGGATTATAGTATGGGGTCAGGGGAGGAGGTGTGCTTCTGCTGCTGCTGCTGAATGGAGTTTGGCCCCACTTTCACACGCAAAAGATTTTCTCTTCTTCTGAGCTATATTAATGCCACCCTATGGGAAGCAGGAGTTCTGACAGATAATGCAGAAGCAAAGGAAATTTTGTGTAAGAGCTTTCAACATGCACGGGCTTGGAATGAAAATGACTGGGAGGGCAGAGATTGTGATTCATTCTGGGAAATATGTCAAGAAACTTTTGTTGCATTAATAATAAAAAAAAAGGCTGAGTGGATTATATCCTTCTTCTCTCCTTCCTTGTCTGCTGCCCTTCTTGTCCCTTCTCTCTGCTGACCATTTGAGTTTGCCACGTGTCTGGTATTGATCCAAGTAGTGAATATTGAGTGCTCTTTCTGGCAAACAGAATGACCTCAGTAAAGTCTTTAATGTCACATTATTCAAGCTCCATGTTCAAAAGCAGTACTTATGCTACTGTGTGGCTTTCTCTGAAAGCTGTCAGTACCCTCTGCCCCATCATGATCAAAGCTATTTTGGTTTCCAGCAGTGGCCCTGAGACTGTGGCCTGAGTCTTCAGGCTGGAGCAGCTTCAGAAACTCTGGCCATTGACTACCTGACGTGGGCTCTTTTCCTCTGTAAGCTGTTTAGGTTGGGTGCAGGAACTGTGAGATTACCTTTCTCCTATTTCTTCCTGAGTCTCCTCCTGTACCAGGTTAAATAGTGTCCTCCAAATTCCTGGAACCTTGTGCATGTGACCTTATTTGGAAATGGGGCTCTTTAAAAAATATTTTAATTTTTAATTTGTTCTAATTAGTTATACATGACAGTAGAATACATTTTAACACATACATAAATGGAGCACAGCTTCTCCTTCCTCGGGCTGAACATAGTGCAGAGTCACACTGGTAGTATAGTCAAATTCATTCCACTGTCCTTCCCATCCCTATACCCTCTCTCTTCCCCTCACTGTCTCTGCACAATCCAAAATTCCTTTATTCTTCCCTCCCCCTGCCATTATGGATTAGCATACATTTATAAGAGAAAATATTTGGCCTTTAGTTTTTTGGATTTGGATTATTTTGCTTAGCATGATATTCTCCAGCTGTATCCATTTACCTGCAAATTCCATAATTTCATTCTTCTTTAAGGCTGAGTGATATTCCATTATGTATATGTATCACATTTTCTTTTATCCATTCATCTGTTGAAAGGCACCTAGTTTGGTTCCATAGCTTTGCTATTGTGAATTGAGCTGCTATGAACATTGATATGGCTATGTCACTGTAGTATGCTGATTTTAAGTCCTTTGGGTACATGCTGAGGAAAGGGATAACTGGGTCAAATGGTGGTTCCATTCCATGTTTTCTGAGAAATCTCCATACTGCTTTCTATAGTGGTTGAACCAATTTACACTCCCACCAGCAATGTTTGAGTGTACCTTTCCTCACACATCCTCGACAACACTTATTATTGCTTCTAGTCTTGATTATTGCCATCTGAAGGGAGTGAGAAACTATTGTTAGAGTAGTTTTTATTTGCATTTCTCTAATTGCTAGAGATGTTGAACATTTTTTCATATATTTGTTGATTGATTGTATTTCTTCTTCTGTGAAGTGTCTGTTTAGTTCCTTAGCCCATTTATTGATTTTTTTTTGTTTATTTGTTTTGTTTTGTTTTTGGTGTAAAGTGTTTTGAGTTCTTTATATGTCCTGGAGATTAGTGCTGTATCTGATGTGTGTGTAGTAAAGATCTTCTCCCATTCTGTAGGCTCTCTTTTCACATTATTGATTGTTTCCTTTGCTAAGAAGAAGCTTTTTAGTTTGAATTCATCCCATTTATTGATTCTTGATTTTTACTGCTTGCAGTTTAGGAGTCTTGTTAAGGAAGTCATGTCCTAAGCCAACATGATAAATATTTGTGCCTACTTTTTCTATTAGGTGAAGGGTCTCTGTTCTAGTGCCTAAGTCTTTGATCCACTTTGAGTTGAATTTTATGCAGGCTGAGTGATAGAGATTTAACTTTATTTTGCTACATATGGACTTCTAGTTTTCCCAGCACCATTTGTTGAATAGGCTATCTTTTCTCCAATGTATATTTGGTACCTTTGTCTAGTATGAGATAATCATATTTATATGAGTTTGTCTCTGGGTCTTCTATACCATTGGTCTATATGTCTATTTTGGTGCCAATACCATGCCATTTTTGTTACTATGGCCCTGTAGTATAATTTAAGGTCTGGTGTTATGATGCCACCTGCTTCACTCTTCTTGCTAAAGATTGCTTTGGCTATTTTGGATCTCTTATTTTTCCAAATGCATTTTATGATTGCCTTTTCTATTTCTATGAAGAATGTCATTTGGATTTTAATAGGAATTGTATTAGATCTGTATAACTATTTTTTATTATTGCTAGAAAATGAGACTTTTGAGGATGGGATTGAGTTAAGATGAGGTCACAGTGGATTAGGACTGGTCCTAAATTTTCTATGACTGGTGTCTTCATAAGAGGAGGGAAATTTGGGCACAGAGACACAGACATACAAGGAAAAAGGCCATGTAAACACAGGGTAAGATTAGAGTGATGTGTCTGTAGGTTTTCCACAACAAGAGTCTAGTAAGGGTCAATGAAGAAGGACAGAGGAGGTAAGAAAGGGCTCTCTGGAATGAGCACCATAAAAGCTAGAGTGCCTAAAGAGAGAGCATGTGCTTGCCAATACATAGGTATTGGACTTCTAGCTTTTATGGTGCCCATCCCAGAGAGCCCTTCTTACCTCCTCTGTCTTTCTTCTAACCCTTTTCTTAGGAGTTAAACTGTTTAAGCTCAGGTACCTTTCATTTTATTAAAAGGGAAGGTTTAAAAATTATTTGTACTGCTTTGCAAGGATAGCATTTTGAAATCAAAATTACAATTTGCTATCCTGATTATTTTTCTACCATTAGTACTATCAAATTTGTTTCAATTTAATGAATTATAAAATTATATTAATTTGTCAATTCTCTCATCACAGCCAATGCTTTAAAAAAGAAATACAATTTGGAATAACTCTAAAATCCAGAGGATGGGGAAGGCCAAAACTTGGGTCATCTGCATGTTTTTTTCCTTTTTTTTAAAAAAAATCTGATATTGGAAAAGCAAAACTAAATCTTTGAAAACATTTCAATGAGAGTAAACAGAAGAAATATGATAAAGTTTCTACAAACTTAAATTGTAAGAAGGAACGAAAAGAGAAAAGAATTGGTTTTCTACAGCAGGCTCCCCACATCCCCTCCAATCAGTTATAACATCTGTTGGCCATTCCTCTGGCACAAATAAGCAAGAATGCTCTGGGAGCCAAAACCAAATTGTTTAATATAATAAAAAGTATGAGGGCACACATGGAGGTCCCACATCTATGAACTGAAAATTGAAAACTCAAAATGGGCAAGTTGGAAAACCTGAAAACAAAATATTATTAAAAAATAAAAGAAAAAAAAGAAACTGCTTAATAGTGAAATCTAACATTGTAGAGCTATCTGGTGAAAGTGTTAATAAGGAAAATGAGACCTCATTATATATTAAACTTACTTTTAGTGCTTTGACTCCAAGAAGGGGAAAGGATTTAGCATTATTTAAACTGTAATCATTGTTTAAAAACTTGTGTAAGATAAGCAGGCTATGAGTACAATATATGTAAACACACATGCTTGTATACTTCCCCCCCAAATAAGGTCACCAAATTGCCTTCAGTGACCTTTTCTGCCCTGACAGGGGGCTCATTTTCTTCTGCTACTTTTTCCCTAAAGCCACTGACCTTGCTGTGCTCTGACCTGCATCAGGGAACTGGAGAAGGCTATATTCTACTGCTCATCAAGGAAGTCAGGAAGTAGCTGGAGGTGAAAGGAAGGGAGACTCTGCAGGTCTGAGAGTCCTGCCAGGAAAAGGGTGTCAGGAATATTGTAAGAAAACTAACTTCTTATACAAATGAGCACAGTGCTAGGGTTCTCAGCATGGCTTTATTAAGTGGAATTGAAAATTGAAAATCCTAAGTGGCATCAAACAATGTCTACTTGAAAAAAAAAAGTGAAGGTATGCTATAATTAGGTACTAACCTAAGGAAGAAGTATTGGACTCATTTTGGTTTAGCACCTAGAGGATTAGTTCACAAAGGAAAGAAAATAAAAACAAAATTAGCTTTGTTTGCCAGAACATTTCGTGGTTCTTAGAATCATATTGATCACAGAGTGGAATGGAAGTTTTAATGAATTTTTCTTACTCCTGACCTGGATCTAAGTATCCCTAGTGCACTATTACTTTTTCTTTTCTGGGTTGAGTCTTTATTTTACTTTATTTAATTATTACAAGAAAAAAAACAATACACAATCATTGTAAAAATTTTAACAGTATTTAGATGTATAAAATAAATGTCAAGATTTTTCCTTCTCCCCCCTCCTGCTGACCTAATTATATGCAAGTATACATATATAAATTTATATATACATTTCCATAAATGTGATCATTGCTCTATAACCTACTTTTTCTTTTTTCAATAATTAAAAAATATATAGCACCAATTTTAAAATTATTGAAAAAAGAAAAATTATAGAACAATGATCATATATATATATATATATATATATATATATATATATATATAAGTAGAATTCAAGTTGAGGCTATAGCTCAGTGGCAGAGCACTTTCATTGCATTTTGTGGGGCACTGGGTTCAGTCCTTAGCACTGCATAAAAATAAACAAACAAAATAGAGGCATGTTGTCTATTTACTACTACAAAAAGATTTTTTAAAAAGTGGAATTAACTGTGGTATATTTATACATGCACATGTGTATTATTATCAAATTCGTCCTGCACTTCCTTCCCTTTCCTGTACCCCTTTCTTGCCCCTCAGTCTCCTTTTTCCTCTACTCCACTGATGTTTCCTTTATCCTAATAATAACTGATCCCTCCCCCTTGTTTCTTCTAACTTTGCTCTACATATGAGAAAACCATTAGACCCTTGATTTTCTGAGTCTGGCTTATTTCACTTAGCATGATGTTATCCACTTCCATCCATTTATCAGAAAATGCTATAATTTCATTCTTCTTTAGGACTGAGTAAAACTCCATTGTGTGTACATACCACATTTTCTTAATCTAGTCATCTGTTGAAAGGCATCTGGGCTGGTTCCAAAACTTGGCTATTGTAAATTGTGCTGCTATAAACGTTGATGTGCTGTATCACTCCAGAATATTGATTTTAGTTCTTTTTAAAAAATTTTTTGTAGTTATAGATGGATACAATACCTTTATTTTATTTGTTTATTTTTATGTGGTGCCAGGGATCAAACCCAGTGCCTCACGCATGCTAGGCAAGTGCTCTGCCACTGAGCCACAACCCTAGTCCCTGGTTTTAGTTCTTTTGGATAAATACTGAGGAGTGGGATAGCTAGGTCATATAGTGTGCAACCTACTTTTTCCACCTAACATTACATCATTGACCTCTTTCTTTGTGAGTATATACACAATTATCTCATTATTTCTAATAGCTGCATAATAATACATTATATGAATTGTTTTGTTTAATGGAACCCCTATTGATGATAAATAATTCCTTATGTTCATAGTTACACCTATAACTTTAAGTAATATACTTCTTTTTGATTTCCCATCTATGTATAATAACTGATTGCTTTTGTGATATTGAGGTAGTGTACTTATGCTACCCCCACTTCCTTCTTTTTCTTTTTCCCAGCTTTTTGATTATATTATTATTATTATTATTATTATTAAATATTTTATTTTAGTTGTAGGTGGACACAATATCTTTATTTTATTTATGTGGTGCTGAAGATCAAATCCAGGGCCCCACGCATGTGAGACGAATGCTCTACCACTGAGCCCCAGCCCCAGCCCTATATTGTTATTTTTATATTGTCAGGACTTATAATATTTTGATTCTGCTCAGTGACTCTAATTTAGTCCTAGTGCTTTGTTTATAGGTTGATTAGAAATTTAAACCTAAGACAAACATGTAATGAGTCAGCTTATGTAAATATGATTCATGGCAGCATTACAAATTGGGATAGAAACAGGATCATCTTTTGTCACACTGGACAGAGACTACTTCATGTCAAAATTCTACAAATTCTGTTAGTTTCATACCATGACCATGCTGATAGCTCTTTTAAACTGGGCAGAGGCAGAGAACTTCTATCAAGGTTCAATTATCACGATTTGTGTGTGTGTGTGTGGGGGGTAGTGTGGTTTAATTCCCAGTTAGTGAACAAATGGGTTCAATAGGGATTCAAAAAGTTAGATTACACAAATAAAAGCAATTATTATGGGTTATTTTACACAGCTGGTGAAGCAAGGGGAGTATTTGTCTTTAGTAAACTGAACACATACACAAGATCACAGGACAGGCCCGACTTCCTCAGATGGAACTTGTTATCTGAGGTGTATCTTCAACATAGCACCCTGGCAAGTTCTGAGGTATTGGTGGATTATTTAATGACTATGGTATGTTTAATAAACCTCAAAATACTACAGGACTAGGGCCAGGGAAAAGTTGGAGATAGAAAAGATCTTTTCAAACGTGAATTATGTTATATCCTCCTTTTATTTCACTTTTGGGTATTTGGTTTCTTGAGTTTATTTGCTTTTGAGGTTTCATCTAAGTGAACCAGAAGTCAGCAGTTACCTATTGTGTGTGTGTGTGTGTGTGTGTGTGTGTGTGTGTGTATGTGAACCTAGGAATATCTTACTACTGACCTATATACCTAGCTCTTTAATTTTTAACTTTGAGTTAGGGTCTCACTAAATTTCTGAGGCTGGCCTTGAACTTATGGTTCTCTTGTCTCAGCCTCTATTGTAGCTGGGGTTACAGTTATGTGTCACTGTTTTTAACTTCTATTGTTAGTCAGCTTCCTGTAACTGTGACAAAATGCCTGGAAAATCAACTTAAAGAAAGAAAAGATTTACTTTGACTTACAGTCCCTTTGGATCTGAGGCAAGGCCAAATATCCTGGTGGAAAAGGCATGGTAGAGCAAAGCTACTCACATCTTAGCAGCTGGGAAGCAAAAAGAGAGACAGAGAAAGCAGCCACAGTTCTGAAATACTCTATTACAGCATGCCTCCACAGTGACCTACTTTCTCCAACTAGGCCCCACCTGTTAAAATTTCCACCACCTCCCAGTAGCACTACACACTAGCAACCAAGCCTTTAGCTCATGGCTTTTGGGGGATATTTCAAATTCAAACCATAACACCCATGCATTACTTCGACTGGATCTGATCACTCTGTATTAACTTACCTATGTCTATTTTAGCAGAGACATCAGTCAACCATGAATGGACCCAAACATCCATTTGGAAGATGTGACACTATCAGAAAATGAAACCATTTCTGTTGGGATTGGGTGGGTATTGGGGTGGGTGTGGGGGATAAGACATATTAATATATTCAGAATTGTGATTTGAAGGATCCTCTAAATCATAATAATTATTTTTCCACTATTTAACTTTGGCTTTAAAAAATGTACAGATATCAGTCTCCTCTCCCCATACAGGAGCATTCTATCTTTGAGCTACATCTCCAGCCGTTTTTAAAATTTGAGACAGGGTCTTGCTAAGCTGCCCAGACTAACCTCAAACTTGAAATCCTTCTGCCTTAGCCTCCGGAATAGATGAGATTACGGTTGTATGCCATCATGCCTGGCTCTGAGATATTATTTAATGTCTGACCTATCGAGCATAAGCTTTGCCTTTAAGCAGCAGTTTTTACTTTTTCTTTCCATTCCCTTTCCCTTCCTCTCCTCTCCTCTCCCCTCCTCTCCCCCACCTCCCTCTCTCTTTCTTTCTTTCTCATAATGTTAATCACCTTTAGGCAGCTACTTGGTAATATTGGTTTGATATCTTACAACAGGAAAGAACTATCACTTTAAATCTGTGCTAGGTTTAACCTGTTTCTTAGAGCTCCACTGAATTCCAAGGCCTTCTTTGATCAGTGCCTCCAGTGACCTAGAACCTTCAGTTATCTTTCTCCCTGATGGCCTTGCAAGCCCTTTCTGGCTGGTCATTCTGGACAGTTAACTTCAGTTTAAATCCTAACTCAATGCTTTATTCAGAAGTAAAGCTGAAAGTTTTAGATAACCACTTTTTTTTTTTTAAGATAACAGCATTTTTGTATAGAAGATCTTTGAAAGCCTATTAAAATTCAGCAAGAGCAGCCCCATAATTATTTGGGTAGCTGGATTCTAGCAGGCATAACATAACTCTCACTGGGTGGCAAGCCCTATGACAGCTTGGAAGAAAGCAGACCCAAACATGTTCTGTTAGGAAATCTTTAGATCTCCATCCAAAATGCAGTCAGCACTACACTATAAAACTTGCTTGTCTTTCTGGGGTTCTATGAGGCCTACAGGATATTTGTCCCTAAAAATTTAAGATTGGGACCTACTGCAGCAGTGTAATACCCTGGAGACATATGTGCAAAGGACAATACATTATTTGTTTAAAAAGAAGTGTTATTTATTTATGAGCACAAAATTGTTTGCACTTTAAAAAAATTAAGAAATCTTTTTAATTTTCCCACCCAAATCCTCAGAAGTTATCATTGACAGAAGGGTCTTGGGTATCTTTTCAGATACATGCAGGACATACACAACATATATACTTATATTTAAATAAGTGGTAGCATGTTCAATATAATACTTACAGAACTTATTCATTTTTTTCTTTTTTTCACATTTTTTATTAGTGCATCATAGTTGTATATAATGGTAGGATTTGATGATACATATTTGTATATGAAACTCATTTTTTTGTGGCTGCATAACAGTATATTATTTAGATATAATTTATGTAAACAATTATTGTTGTTGAACATTTAGGTTGTTTCCACTCTTATGCTATTAAAATAATACTATCATACATATTATTGCATGGATTTTATATTCTATGTGTGTAAATGGCTCTGTAAGATAAATTCCTGGAAGTAACAATTCTGAGTCCAAGGTATGTACATTTTAAATTTTAATAGTTATTGCCAACATGTTCTTTATGGATATTATCCTAGTTTAAACTCCCCTGCCCCCTGGCAATGTGTGGGGGCACCTCTTTTATTCACATATTTCTCTACACAGTGAATTTTATACTTTTTGATCTTTGCCAATCAGATAAGCAAAAATGTTACCAATAGTTTTGAATTTGCATTTTCTTGTAGGTACCATTGAACATATTTTATTCATATGTTTTTACTTTTTAGTAAACTATATGTACATCCTTTGCTCATTTTCCTATTGGATTGTTAGTCGTTTTCTTTTTGAGTTTTTGAAACTATTTATATTTTGAGGATCTTAAAGTTATCTATATCTTGAGAAAATTAGTTCCTTTCTATGATATAAAGTAAAAATTTTTGTTTTCACATTTTGATATTTGTCTTTTGGTTTTATGGGTGTTAAGAATTTTTATTTTCACTGTAGAATTTATTGATCTTTTTTCGTCAGGGTTTTTTTCATATTTATAAAGGTTTATTATATATGTATATGTATATGTGTGTATGTATATATGCATGTGTATGTGTGTGTATGTATGTGTATGTGTGTGTATGTATGTGTATGTGTATGTATATACATATATATATCCTCCAGGATTTTCATCTAGTTCATTTGTGATATTTCTCATTTAAATCTTTACTCCTTATTTTGGAAAAAGATGAAGGGCATTCTATTTAGATAAGTGGAAGAATTTTGGCTATGAGGAAATATTCTGTTTTTTATTAATGGTTATAGCACCTGGACATTTCCTATTAATTTCTCTTCTACAAGTGACAGAGTAAAGCAAACTGCTTTTTGGCAGGTCGGCAGTAAGGAATACTGATAGCTGAAGTGTAGTTGGACATGGAACAATTTTAAGTTATAAGATTAAGGGTAGTTGCATAGGAGTAGGTCAAGGCTGGATAAGTTGCCAGAAAATGGAGTTTGAGGTAGTAGTAAAAACCACTTAATGGGAAGGGACAGGGGAAGTGCTGGGGAGTGATACTGGCCAAATTGTGCTGGTATATTGTGTATTGGGTGCATTTGTGAATATGTAACAACAAATCCCAGGAGTATTTACAAGTATACTGCAACAATAAAAAATGTGTGTTAGGGGAAAGACCACTTATAAGGCACTTTTGGCACAGTCTAAGCTCCACAGTGAGTATGAGCAGAGGTGATTTTTAGCATTTGGAGAGCTCCAACTGAGCTATGGTGTTCATGAAGATCTTGAGTTGTTGCCTTTTCTCCTGAGGCAACTGGAGATTACTTCATGACTCTGTTCTTCTCTGAATGGAAAAGGCAAGCTCCAGTGAATTTCACACAGTGGTTCTCAGCTACTGCAATAGAATCTGCTGGGGAGATTTTCACTTAATTGGTTTGAGGTGAGACCCCAGCAACAGCGTTTTGAAAACTCCCCAGGTTCTATTCTAATGTGTAGTAGCTAGGGTTGAGAACCACCACTAATGCAATCAATGTGCAATCTCTTTCAATCAGGAATTTCAGTATAAACTGCCTCAGTGCTTCCAAATGTGCACAGGAACCACCTGGGGGATCCTGTTAAATACAGGTTCAGGAGGTCTGGGGTGGGGCTGGAGGTTCTGCATGTTTAATAAGCTCTCAGGTGATGTTGAGGTTGCTGGTCACTAGACCACACTTGAGTGGCTTGAGCTTGTTAGTCGAAGCAAAAAGCACTGACCTACCCCAGTCCAGAGTCAATAAGCATGTTCCTGCCAAGTTCCTGCTCTCTGGCAGAATTTGCTTAGTGTACTAGAAAGAATGCTTGGGTCAAGTGACCTGCTTTCCACTTCCAGCTCTGCCCCTAATTAGCTGAAAAACAAGTTTCTTAGAAGTGCTTCAATCCTTCACCCTCTTATCTGTAAAAGGAGAGGGTTGAACTGGGTAAACTGTGAGTTCCCTTTGTTCTTACATCCTCCCATGCTGATCCAGGATGTTTTTAGGCTCTATCTGGATTAGGTTTTTATGTGTTATGGCAGTCTGAATTCTGCAGTTAAGATCCTGGATTCCCTTAGGTCCTGGGACCTATGCCCTGACTTTATGATCTAGTGGGGGAAATAAAACTAACAAATGTTAAAAAATTAAAGAAGAGCTAAATGTTAAATTGTAAACCATGGTAAATACATAAACTAGAGAGGATTGTTGATTCTGACAGGGGAAACTTTAGTATGATGGGGAGATTTTAGTTAAACATTGTTTACTGGGTTAGATGGACCAAAGAGCAGACTTAGGGTGATGGTTCTCATGCTTTTACATTTGGTTGTTGTCTCTACAAAAACATCCTATGGCAGTGAGGAACAAAACCCACTATTCTACCTTAAATGAAAATAATATGGGAAAAAGACCTTCTTATATGGAAATTAGTATTTGAAGGGAAATAAAAATGCTAAAACTCTCCTTTTTCTAATAATGTTTTCCTTCTTTGTTTTTCAGTGCTGAGCTTGAACTCAGGGCCTTTAGCATGTTAGGTATTCTATCACTCTCCTTTTTCTATGTTTGATTTTTCAAGGCTATTCCTGTTAAGAGATTGGTGCTGAAAAAATCTTCATTACCAAATAAATACAGACTGAGTCAAAAATCTTGTGTGCTTCCCTATAGATAATAATCAATAGATTTAAAAATCACCTAAAATGGAAATTAGTATAAGTAATATTGAAAATCACATATCTCTTTATCTTACCTCATTGGAAAAGAGACAAGATAATGTTTTTAGATTTTATAACAGGTACGGATAAATTTTTTGTCTCCCCTTGGAATTGGATCAAAGGAAAAGTGTTTTGCATTGTAATTAGTTTTACTAAATTGCATATTCACTTAAGAAGAGGTTGTATGACCAGTGTGCAGATAACACAAAATAGAATAGTTATTCTCATTTCATAATTATATTTAGTACACATGGTTTAGCTCTAACTGTTCTCTGAATACCTAAGAGTTTTTGTTTCTTCCTCTATTCCTAGATCATTTGGAAATTGCAGATTGCCACAAACACATACTGTTAGTTTTATTGTAGTTGATAAACCTTTCATATAACCAATTATTGATTATCTATCATAATGAAGGTGACAATACAATAGAGGAGAATTTTTCTATCTTTAAACTACTGTAACACAATATGTCATTTAAAAGCAAGATTATTTTGTTTTCCGAGGACAGAAAACTGAACTCATTGGGTGAAGCAAGGAAGGGACTTATAATGGGAAAATTTGAAGGTAGAACTAGCTTTCGGTATGGTGGTATAAATAGTGTAATTAGAATCTGGTCTCTCCACATCTCATGGCCTTGAATTCATCCACACTGACTTTTTTTTCAGTTTCCATTTAATTACATGATGGCTGTTAAGGTTTTAACATTTTTTATTGCTGGGCACAGTGGTGTACACCTGTAATTCCAGTGGCTCAGGAGGCTGAGGCAGGAGGATTGCAAGTTCAAAGTTAGCCTTAGCAAATTAGTGAGGCCCTAAGCAACTTAGCAAGACCCTGTCTCTCTATATATATTTTATGTATAATATATATATATATATATATATTTTTTTTTTTTTACATCCCTAGCCCGTGTGTGTGTGTGTGTGTTTATACACACACACACACACACACACACACACACACACAGGCTAGGGATGTAAACACACACACACACACACACACACACACACACACACACACACGGGCTAGGGATGTGGCTCAGTGGTTAAGTGCTCCTGGGGTTCAAGCGCTGGTACCAAAAAAAAATTCTTGTTAAAATCCATTGGATAAGAAAATAGACCTCCCCCTCCCCACATTCCCAAATCAAATCTGGATTATACCATATTGGCTCAAATCAGTTGCTTTCTTGCATCTCTGTGGTCAAAAAGGCTAAGGCCTTGATTGGCCAGATCAGAGTCCTATATTCATCCTGGAGCTGGGGGTCATGTCTACACTAACAATGGAGAAGAGAATGAGTCCTTAGAGGAAAATGGTTTCCAAAAGAAGGGGGAATAGATGTTTGATGTAAAACAGTAGTAGCAATGATAAAAGTCACTATAGGCCTGGGGTTGTTGCTCAGTGGTAGAGCACTTGCCTGGCATGTGAGGCACTGGGTTTGATATTCAGCACCACATAAAAATAAATAAATAAATAAAATAAAGGTATTGTGCCCAACTACAATTTAAAAAATAATAAAATATAAAGTTATTGTGTTAATTTACAACTAAAAAAATTAAAAAGATAGTCACTATGTATTAGCCTTAGATGGAATTTATCTCACAAAAACAGTCACTACATATATCTTTATCCACTTACTCCATTAAATATTAAATATTAAATTTGCATTGTCTAAATATAAAAGTTTTAATGGTAGAAGGCCATCAGAGGGTTTGCTTTGAGGGTGGATACTATAGAAATTGCAGCATTAAGTAGTAATTTGAACCTATGAAATGCATAACCTTAATAAGAAAATTAAAAATGATAGTATTGGATATCTGATAGTATATCTCATAGACAGGAGTGATAGTTAAGATATTTAACAACTTGTGACAGAGGCATCAACTAATTTGAGTTGGATTCAGTCAATTAGAACTTGTGCTGATAGCAAGCAGCAGGGTCCCTAAGTGAGTGCTAGCAGGTTGTCAGGCCAATCTGCTAGGAGGGTTTATTAAGGTGTCATCAAATCTCTTTAAAAATATGGTGACCATATTATTTTACTAGGGATGCCATAAAAAATACCACATACAGACTGAATTAAAATAACAGAAATATATTCTCTGATAAGTCTGGAGGCTAGAGGTCTGCAAGGATCTCTGATAAGTCTGGAGGCTAGAGGTCTGGAAGGATCATGCTGCCTCTGAAGACTCTAGGGAAGAACCCTCCCTTGCCTCTTCCTAGCTTCTGGTGTTGCCAGAAATCCTCAGCATTCCTTGGATTGTAGGTACACCACTCCAATCTCCGTTTTCCTTTGACTTTCTCAGAATTCTGTGTGTTTGTGTCTCTGTATCCAAATTTCCTCCTTGTTGTAAAAAGATTAAGTAGCCACTTCTTATTTAACTTATTATTTTAATCCTGTTAAAACATTAATGTTGGTATGACAATTTTGTGCAGAATTAATATTTCTTGGCATGTGAGTATGTTTGTGCATGGAGAAGTATTATATTTTTATACATGACTTCATTGAATTCAAGCAAGTTTTGCCTTAAACAATGAAACAGGCTACATTTAGACAAACATCAACCATTAGTCTATACAATAACAAGTGTAAGAAAAGCAGCAGAGAAATATAACTTGTGAGGGGCTTAGAAATCATCTTGCAAAGCATATATGAAAATGATGGCAATTGTTTAAGTCTTTGAAGAAAAGTTCTGTCGAAAAGGGTTTAGATTCCAGAGGGCAAAACTAGAACTAGTAACTTAGAGGGAAACAGTCAATACAGTATGAGATAAAACTTTCTCCCTGTACGGTGTACTGAAATGGAGGCAACTGTTATATGTCAGGGAGTAAGAAGTGCAGGTTCCCTGAAGCACTCAGGCAGATGCTGCATAATTACCTTCCTCCCTGGGACAGTCAATAGAGATCTTGCCTTGAAGAAGAGATGGATATACAAGGTCTCTTCCAGCTTTCAGATCTTTTGCAAATCCTCTGAAAATTTCTCTTTATAAAAGCTGTGGACATAATATTAACAATGTGACAAGATATTTCTGTAAGTTTAAATGCTTTTTAACATTTCCTAAGCTAAAGTTTTGCTGTCTGACCTCAGTGCTACGTGTGTGTGTGTGTGTGTGTGTGTGTGTGTGTGTGTGTGTGTGATGGGGAGAGATGGAATGAGGAGCAGTTTAAGTTAGGAAAAGGGAGTACATTAATACATGAAGAAGGTAAGGGAATAGAACTTTTATTTATTGAGTATCTACTTTCTGCAGGGTATATTGGACTGATTTTTTTACTCGTTTCATCTCGTCTTATTCAATATACATAGTTTTCTTTACTTGGCTTTGAACTTATGAGAAATTGTAGCTTTTTGAGTGATGAATTCTTAAATTAATTGAATTTTTCTTTTGTATTCTATGGTGATGGAGCACAGGACTGTTCTGATGGTTACATGTGCAAAACGCATTTTCAAATAAAAAGTGGGACTATGGTGTCACATCCAGGAACATATGCTGGTGTACAGACATGTCCTCCTGTGGAGGTGAGTAGTTCAGTGCATCATGTTCTCCTTTTCAGTCTTGTGAAGTATAAATTTAAAAATTTGAATCTGTTTTATGTATGTATATGTTTTTTTAAAAAGTTAATTGTCATTGGGTTCTAGGTCTGTTTTAGGGGGAGGAGTGAGCACTATTTATAAGGGGGTATTTTCTTGTATGATATTAAAAACAGGATTTAAGGTTAAGTTAAGATCCACTGAGTCTATTTGATTGTAGTGAGCCTTCACACTTCAGGTTTCTCTTCTATCTAAAGACCACAAGTATATTCTGTTGCCTACTGATTTTGCTTTAGTGAAATTCCCTCATTATTATACACACTTATTCCTAAGAGGCTTAATACTTGACCAGAGAACTCTTGGCCTGGTTTACCTTTTGCTCTTTTCCTTAGCCACTTGAAAGTATACAGGATCTAGATCTCATTTCTTGGGGAATTTTAACTTTGACTTTAGAAACTTACTAAACTGGATTTTATTAAGCTTCTAATAGCTTGGTGGTTTTCTGGAATATTATCAGTTTCTTTTTATCAAAATGCAGTATTCTTATTATATTTCGTATTAGTAATAGAAATTGTATATATCCATTGTAAATAATAAACAATAGAGAAATATATCAATATATGGAAAGGGTAAAAATAATCTGCCATTCTGGGCACAATGGAGCACACCTCTAGTCCCAGTGACGGAGGCTGAGGCTGGAGGATTGCAATTTCAAGGACAGCCTTGGCAACTTAGTGAGACCTTGTCTCAAAACAAAAAGGACTGGGGATATCTTGGTGATAGAGTGTCCCTGGATTCAGTCCTCAGTAACAAACACACACATACATACTTACGTGTATATGCACATATACACATATGGACATACATGAAAATCTATCATGTACCCTTTGATAAATAGCAACTATTAATATTTTAGTAAATATTGTTCCACACATTTATATCATACATGTTGTTTTTTGCTATAATAAGGATATCATGGATGTATTTCGGTCAGTAAACGCAGAATTCCATAGTTCTTTTTAATGGCTCCATGGCATTCCATTCTATGAATTCACCATAATTATGTGGAGCTCATACTGAAGTAAAGCCCTTGAATTTTGAAAGAATTGGTGGGGTCCCAATTGTTTGAGCACAAGGGAAGAAATCTCTAATACTTGAATTCTGAGAATCCTAGTAAAATGGAAGAGGGGGATTTGGCAGGGGGGAGGGTGGTATAAAGTGGTCTTTCTCAGGATCTGTTAAATCAGGTTCATTTGGCAATCAGGCATTAATCCTTTCTGCCTGTGTCTGATGCTGGCCTGGAAGTATCTTTGTCCTGTATAATTTGATTTGCAAGGTATTCTGGAAGATATTGTGCTTGATAGTAAGCTAAGTGTCCCCAGGGTGAATGCTTGAATCTTGAGTACTGCTTCATGGTTCAAATAACCAGCATCAAATCTAAAGCCAAGCATGTTAGGAAACTTTTCAATTCATTATGTATTCACTTAAAATGTTAAAAGTTAACATAGAAATGATGATTTAAAAGATGAATTACCAGTTTTTGTCTAACAAGTTGGCAGAGATTTTAAAAGCACTAAAAAGTGGTGTTGACAGTGTGAGGAAACTGACACTTTCTGGTTGATGTTTTAACTTTACAAAGTTTAAAGTTGTGCACATGCTATGAATGATCTATTCCAATTCTAGGAATTTTGTCTCATAAAGTATAAATTTTTCCGACATTTGGGTTTTCCAGTAGTTGGGTTCATTGTCACTTATTCATATATGCACATAACATAATTTTCTCTAATTCATGCCCCAGCACTTTCTCCTTTTATTCCTCTTCCTCCTTCTTTCTTCTACACTTCTGGTGTTCTTTCTATTTATTTACATATTTTTCCTTAGTGCATTATAATTGTACATAAAAGTGGGATTCATTGTGGTATATTTATACAATCATATGCATAATTTAGTCAGTTTTATTCTCCAGTTCTTCCCCTTTCCCTCTCTTCCTCTTTCTCCATTAATAACCTACCCCTACTCTACTCATCTCCACTCTATTTTCATGAGATCCCCTTTTAAATTTCTTTTTCTCTCAGCTTCTACATGTGATAGAAAACATTTGACCATTGACTTACTGACTTATTTCACTTAGCATGATGTTTTCCAGTTCTATCCATTTCATTCCAGCAAACGACAAAAAATATATATTTTGTATTTTATTCATTCATCTATTGATGGGTAGTTCCATAACTTTCTATTGTGAATTGAGCTGGAAGGCATGTTGTGCTATAGCATGCTGAACTCAAAGAACTCAAAAATAAATATCTTCTATCTGACTACACCTTCTTTGGTCCTGTTCAGAATCAGCTCACCTATAGGATCAAAATGTGCTGATATAAGCTGAGTGATTGAGTTACTTGGAACTGATTTAATTCTAAAAGTTTTATTTTTATTAGAATAATATAGTTATTTTTCAAGTAATTTACACAAAAATTAAAAATGTTTAAAAAAAGGTTTGTAGTAATTTTTTTTTTGTCATTTATGTTTGTTAGAGTTGTCATAGGAATGGAATCAGATGATAAGCTCTTTGCTTCCAGTAAACTCCACTATTTATTTGTAATTGTTTGGTAACTCTGTAAATTTTGACTGCCTAACTTAGATTATAACAGCACAGTTAGAAGAAAGAGTCCTAGACTTGGAATTGGAAGTTGTTTTTTGGAATTCTCTCCGTCAAATACTAGCAGTGTAACCTTGGGTAAACCTTTTTTTCTCTTCACCTACTTACTTTTTCTTGTTTGGAAATAATAAGCATTAAGTGCTATCATTAATAATAATAAAGTATCTCATAATCATGCCATTATGATGAGGATGTGAATGGAGACAAGAAGCAGAGACTGTAATACTTGGTTCCTTATCATGTTCTGGTCTTGCCTTCTAGAGGCTGGGAATAACCTCCTAGTTGGAAGATAAGTTTTCTTCATTTACAACCAGTTGTATCTTATAGTGTTGCAGAGATAATTAAGAATGAATCTTGCTAAAAATAGTGGTAGATTAATTAGGACATCTAATGAATTTCATTTGAACTGCATATATAATGTCTTACTTTCCTATATCAATACTGAATGAACAGAGTTGTTGTCTTTCCTTTTTTTTTCATCATAGATTTAATCATATTTTTATTTATTAGGTAATATGATAAGAGAAATTTTCAAGTTCTTCATTTTTAATATCTAGGAATTAATTTTTTATCTTAATAGATGGTACTCCTATTTGTGGAATTAATAGAAAATATGATAATTTAGATACATGTTTAGGTGAAATGTAATTATGTGAGGAATCTACTGTCTTAGAAATGCAATGGGCTGTTAATATTTTAAAAATTCAATATTTAAGCAAATTTTATGAAGAGCATTGATTGTACTCAGAATAGAAAAACTCAAAGGATATATTATCCTAATTTGTAAAAATTATCAAACTTTCTATAAGTGTATTTATATAATAAAAACTGTCAGTCATGAAAAATTATTGGCATTCATGTACTTCACGACATTTTAAACAACTGTGTAAAAACAATTAGTTTTCATTTTCAACCACCACATATCAAAAGATGCCTCAACTCTGTACTGAAGATTGATAAATTCATAGTGAAGACAGACTGTGGCATTAGGAAATAGAGTTCTCTTAATCCTAAAAATATAATGATCAAATGGCTAAAATTATTTTCTAAATATTTTTTTCTAAGTTAATAGCTAACTGTATCTGTAGGTAGTTGAACAACCATACCAAAGGAATGTAATTATATGAATAAGTTATTTTCAAACTTGAGGGGAGAGTTTCTATGGGAGTTAGTACATCGATATTTTTATCAATCACTTTATCATATTCTCTTGTAACAAACATTTGTGTCAATATTAATGCCTTAGTGTACTAACATTTAATTCCCACAAAATAATACTTGTAATGGTAATGACCATTTATTGATTCCCTATGCTGTACCAATTTCTTATATTAGTTCTATATTAATTCACAAAACTGTGTGGCAATAGATATTAATATGATTAATTTGTGAATAATGTTGGTTATGTTGATGAAAACATAGTTGGTAATAATAATAATAATAATAATAATATAATAAAGGCATCAATCAAACTTTATTGAGCACTAACTCCTGATACTGTTCTATGTGATTTGCATGAATTATTAAATTTCATCTTAAGATATGCATGCCTTTATTATTTTTATTTTACTTATAAGGAAACTGAGACACAGAGGTTAAGATGTTTTGTCTAAGTACAATATTGAAAAAATTTTAGTAAGAGACGTATTTGGGGTCTTTGTAGTTGTTAAATTAAAATGGAAAACCTAGCAAGGTTAGTTGTCTTCAGATATCTGGACAGCTGTCCTGTGAAAGAGAGTAGATTAACTTTGCTTGAGGATTAGTTCCAGTGTCCGAAAATTATTCTAGACAAATTTCTCTTGGTGTTGCCTGCAGTAAAATTGGTCAACTTAGAAAGCTGTGAGCTTCTTCCCTCCTAGTGGAGATGTTCAGCCACAGGGTGGATAACCCTCTCTCTGGAACAGTGGTTACAACTTAAATGCCCAGATTCTTAAAGAAGAATGGGCTGATGAGGGATTGAAGTGGGCCAGTTGGAAGTGGTAGAGAAGTGGAGGGAGCATGGGACATGCCTCCTTCAAAGGGCATCAGACATGCAGCTGCAGTTGCATTTTCAAGAGAAGGCAGAGATCTGGAGCTGTGTGTATATAAGAGAGTTTTAAAAAAAATCCTATATCATCCAAATAGACTGTATCTATGAGCTGCAAATGGTCCTCAGGCTATCAGTTTATGATTTCCAGTTTCAAATATTTCAGAAAGGATTCCTGCATTGTATAGAAAAATGAATAGAAGATTGAGTTAGGGGACCTTAAATTCTCTTTAGAATTGAATAACCACTAATTAGTTCCATATGTATTCATCATATTTCCTATTTGAAGATGTTCAAAAGGAATGCTTCTATTAATAGTCATTAATTTGAAAAATTTTGGCCTTCTTTTATGTAAGAAACCACACTACTTCCCTGGTCTATCTGGAATCAGCATTCTTGATTGTAAAAAGATAGTTGAACTCATGATTTTTATACCTGCAATATTATCTACAAAGTTATGCAGAGAATCAAAGATTTAAAAAATTAAAGCAAATATACTGGAAAGTGAAGTTATTTGTGAAAATCATAATCTCTACCTTCTTTGAATTTTTAGAATATAATTTAATATGATAGTTAAAAATAAGAAGATCATTGGAAATCTTCTAAATATATTGGGGGATGTCTTTTAGTATGGGCTTTGGAAAATAGAAGTTCTGGTAGGTTAGTCATATCATTTAAGATATTTATTTATTTATTATTCTTTTTAGAGATTGATTGAGAGTAGTTTGTGTGCTGGGGAGGTAACTCAGTGGTAGATCACCTGCTTAGCAAATGCACGGCTCTGGATTTGACCCTCAGCACCATGAAAAGGAAGAGGGGAATGGTGGAGGGAGAGAAGTTAATACATTTTGGTTGTGGCATTTCTGAATTTATAAATTAACAATCAAGACTGGCAGTTTTTGAGCAAGATTTTTTTCTTTACGATTGACCAGAAGAAATCCATTGCATTGATTTAAGATCCTCTAAATACAAATGAATATTTTCCACAGAAGTCAACATAATCAACATTTGTCTTGTGGAAATCTTATTTTACACGATACTTATTTCTGTAAATTAGAATGTTGGTGCTAAAAGTTCACTTTATCAATTTATGAAATTTTTGACTGAACTGAAGATTTTCTTGGATATAATCATTTAACAGTAGTGGAAAATGATTAGTGACTGACTGTTCTGCTTTATTGAATATGAGCTTATTATGAAAAGTCCTTATTGAAGCCTTATTTATATAAATGAAAAAAGTTGAGAGTGTGGGTGGGAACACATTCTCTATATTCTATTTAGATAATTTTTGATGAAAATTATCCATTAATTTTTAAAATTCATGTATATGTATTGTTGCAAAATAATTGTTAAACTTTTACATATTTTTATTGGTGCATTACAATCATACATAATGGTGGTCTTTATTGTTACATATTTATATGAGCACATAATATAACAGTATAATTTGGCCAGCATCATCCCCCAGTATTTCCCCTTTCCTAAATCTTCCTTGATCTTCCTTTGGTTTTCATAAGATACCCACCATCATCTTTCTTTTTCCTCATTAACTTTCACATATGAGAGAAAACATGACTTTTCACTTTCTGAGTTTGACTTATTTTGCTGAACATAATGTCTTCAAGTTCCATCAATTCTCCTGCAAATGACATAATTTCATTCTTCTTTATGTCTGAATAAAACTCCATTGTGTATATAAACTACAGTTGCTTTATTTATTCATGTATTGATGGATACCTAGGCTGATTCCATAGTTTGACTATTATGAATTGTGCTGCTATATAACATGGGTACATATGTATCACTATTGTATACTGACTAACTTTAGGATGAATACTGAGGAGTGCTATAGCTGGGTCATATGGTGGTTCCATGCCTGGTGTTTTGAGGAACTTTCATACTGATTTTTATAGTGGTTTTACTAATTTATAATTCCACCAATAATGTGAAAGTGATCCTTTTTCTCCACATCCTCTCCAGCATTTCTTATTCTTTGTATTGTGAATGACTGCCATTCTAACTGAAGTGAGATGAAATCTCAGTGTTTGCATTTCCCTAACTGCTAAAGAGGAGTTGCATAGTTTCTGATCTAATTTCTAGGTCTTGGATTCATTTTGAGTTGACTCGTGCATAGTGATGAGGAGCTAGTCTCATTCTACATATGGATAGCCAGTTTTTCCAGCATCATTTGTTAAAAGGGCTCTCTTTTCTCCAATGTAAGTTTTTGGCAACTTTGTCAAGGATAATATGAGTAAATCTGTGTGGGTTCATCTCTACGTCTTCTATTCTGTTCCATTGTTCTATGTGTCTGTTTTTATGTCAGTACTATGCAGTTTTTGTTATTATAGCTCTGTAGTACAATTTGAAGCCAAGAATTATGATGCCTCCAGCATTACTTTTTTGGACCTATAATTTCTTTGGGTATTCTCATTCTTTTATTCTTCCATATGAGTTTTAGAATTGTTTTATTTCTAGTTCTGTGAAGAATGTCATTGGCATTTTGATGGGGATTGCATTGAATCTGTGTATTGCTTTAAATAGAATGACCATTTTAACAGTATTAAGTTTGCCTATTCACAAACATGGGGAGGGTCTTTCTATCTTCTTCAATTTCTTTCTTCAGTTTTCTATAGTTTTTCTTATAGAGTCTCCTCTTTGATTAGATTTTTTTCTTGGGTTTTTTTTTTTTTTTTGAGGCAATTCTGAGTGGGATAGTTTTCCTGATATCTTTCTCAGCAGATTCATTATTGGCATGTGGGAAAGCGAGTGATTTTTGAAAGTTAATTTCGTAACCTGCTACTTTGCTGAATTTGTTTATATATGCTAGAGTCTTCTGCTGGATCTTTTTGGGGTCTTCTAAGTACAAGATAATATCATCTGCAAACAGTGATATTTTAACTTCTTTCTTTCCTATTTTTATCCCTTTTATTTCCTTCTCTTTAGTAATTGCTTTGGCTAGAATTTCTAGTACTACACTGAACTATAGTAGCAATAATGGACATCCTTGTCTTGTTCCAGATTTTCAGGACATGCTTTCAGTTTTCCCCCATTCACTGTGTTATTATTGTCTTTGGTTTATTGTATATAGCCTTTATAATTTTGATATAGCTTCTTCTACCCCTAGTTTCTTTTTTTTTAAATCATAAACATGCTGAATTTTGTCAAATGCTTTCTCTGCATCTATTAATATGATTATGTGATTTTTGTCCTTAATTCTATTTCTATAGTGAATTACATTTATTGATTTGTATATGTTTCACTATCCTTTGCAATCCTGGAATAAAACCAACTTGATGTACAATCTTTTTAATATGTTTTTGAATACAATTTGCTACTATTGTTTTAAGGAGTTTTGCATCTAAGTTTATCAGGGATATTGTCTGTAGTTTTCTTTCCCTGATGTGTCTTTATCTGGTGTTGGTATGAGGGTGAAGCTGGCTTCATAGAATGAATCTGGAAATGTTCTGTACCTTTCTATTTAATGAAATAGTGTGAGGAGCATTGGCATTATTTCTTCTTTAAAAGTCTGATAGAATTCAGCTGATAACTGCTAAACTTTGAAAATATTTTGTAGGATTCTAAATTAAGTTACTAGGGAAGAGAAACAAGGCATAAATATTCTATCATGTTTAGCCTCAACCCATTCAATAAAAAATGCAATGAGATTAATGTGGAATGTGGATATTGATAATAATTAGGAGTGAGAATTATTAATGTACATTTAGAAAAGCCAGATATCTGAAAGTCTTTTCCATAGGTTTTTCTAGGTGACATTGCTTTGCATTTTCTTTTTTTTATCTAACTTCTCATTAATTAAATTTTGAATCATATTCATAAAATAGAGGGGGCTCAGATTTTGTCCTTTGTCTAAGTACAGTTCAGATACCCATATGCATTTACTTTAAGCTGGTCAATAATATTTAAATTAATAGAGTTTGGATTCTTCTTTCTGAAGTTTGATTACTAAAGTTTCATTTTTTTCCTTTTGTAGAGGTACTAGAGATGGGTACTGGGCTTATTTTATTTATTCATTTACTATCCTCATTACTTTAGAGCCTGAGGTTGCACCTTCAGATTACATTTTTTAAAACTATGAAAATGATAGAGTCATAAAAATAGCAATAGTATGCTACTGGAAAAAAAAAAAGATTTTGTCCTAGGGCTTTGTAGTTCACTGAGACTTTTCTTCGACCAGGGCAGGTAAAATATTATAGAGAGTGAGGCCCTTGACAAAAAACAACCTATCATAAATTCCCTGAAGCATAAAACTGAGAATCAGTAACACTAGATGATCTCAATTGCCAAAGAACATATTCAGAGAATGATGATCTTCTGAGGTAACCAGGGCTTCAGATATGCTCATTTGCCCTCAGGATTTTATTAAGTGGCTTCTAGGATGAGTTCTATTTTGTATGTCTAAAATAGACTCATATGTCAGAATATTTTTTTTATAATAGAACAAATGACAAGTCACATTTCTTAGTAAGTGTTAATAATTTCTCTGTAAAGCAAATGCTATTTTTAGACTTAAGTATAGACATGGTGATAAATGTAAATGATTAGTAATAAGAATGATTTCCCCTCATACTTGGAAATGTAATTATTAAAGCCATGTTAAAATATCAGAAAGTCTGTTATGTTTAATACATGTAGATGCAAATGGAAGCATGTGTTGTAGTCACTAGGTATTTATTGATTGATATGATGAATTGAATGCTGATAGATAAACGGATTTTTAAAGGAAATAACTATTAATGCAGCAGACCCCAATCCTACTATTGTTTTTCTTAAGGTGTTATAAAACACCAAAGGCAAGGTAAATTCTAATTTTACTTAATTTAAAGTATAAATATGTGCCTTACAGTGGTGTAGTGTTTGGAGGGGACACTATAAAATATTCTGAAAACCAGTCGTGTGTAATTAGGATTTTGAATTCTAGTAAAATGAACATTGTTGTATTAGATGTAATATTTACTATATAGACTGTATCTCTTAAATTATTATATGCTAGAATTGTTTATGTACTATTCTGATAACTCTTCAGAAAGATGTGGCTCTGAAACTATTGAATTATGTAATGAAATCTGTGATTTAAGGGTCTTAATGCAGTTTAATGTTCTGCTGTGAAGCTAGGAAGTCTATAGAGAGGCTCCACGTTCTACTGTATTTTTTCTTCTCTAGGTACTTGGTATCTCAGTAATGTCACTTTGCAAAAACCAGAGAGTGTATTAGATTCAGTGAGACCCTGTACTCTAAGTGGCTTCTGAAGGTTACTTTAACCTTTGAAATTCCCTGTGTTCTTTTCACCTTGGAAAAGCTAAGGGAGAATCTATATTTTGAGAAAACCCAATAGCATAAATCCAGATAGCTAACTCATTCTCTTTTTATTTATCAAGTAGTAGAAAAGCCTTTGTAAAAACACCTGCCATAGCCATTGTATTTTCACTCAGCAGTGAGGTATATCAGAAAGTTTCTATTATGTGTTTTTCTAGCTTTGAGATTTTTAAAATCAAAAGTAAAATCATTTTTTAAGCAGCAGATATATGCTTTACAGAATATTAAACAAATATTTCTGTGCTAACATCTGACAAGGGGCTAGGTGAGTAGCTCAGTGGTAAAGAATGTGCTTAGTTTGTGCTGGGTCCTGGGGATAGTCCTCAGCACCTACAGTCAAACACACAAATCTGACGTGCTTTTAATATGGTACACTTAAGTTCAGTTGTAAAGTCTAAATAGGAACCAGTTGTTGTTAGGAAAGAATAGTAATTATTTTAATTACCCCAATTATATATTTCTCCCTTTTCTTTAATGAATTTGCGATGCTTCCCATAATACATGTTTTAAAAGGATATTTAGGAGATTTATTGTGGGTTTCAATTTTGTGAATTTTTATTCATTGAGAATTTCTGAATAGTATATTTTGATTTCATTATAAATTCTAAAATAAATGAAAGTGAAGCTACTTCTTAGGACTCCATTTTCCTTTGCTTTTTTTTGAAATAGTGGAAACTGCATATGTGGAGACAAATCCTTAGAATGAATATATTACAATGAGATTTGATCTCTTAAAAGAGTAAATTAAATCTAAAATATTTGAGTTTAAAAAATACTTTTAATTATGTTTGAAATTCTTTTTCTTCCTTAGTTAAATTGAAAAGGTTAATTTAAGAATATTCTATAGAGTATTGTTTTTGATTACATAAATGGGATATCAGAACTTTAATAAATGTTCTTCCATGTGGTTCTTGCAAATTATTTTTTCTTTAGAGATATTGTTTGTTCTTAGAAAACTGTTAGTGCTAGGTGTTTGTGATAAGCATTGCGAGAAGCTACATTTAGTTCTAGCTGACCTCAAAGGAGCCTTAAAATAGAAATTATATGTTTGTCTCAGCTACAGTTTAGAATTGAAAAAAGAAGGAAGGCTGACAAACTGGCAATGTTACCTGAAGAACATCTGAATGATGCCCAGGAATGCCTTTTTTTTTTTTTTGGCCAGTAGGTCAGAGAGTACAGCAGTATGGCAGACTAAATCTGCTCTAGTTGCTTGATCCCAGCTTATTTTGATGAAAAAAAAAAAACGTAGTAAAATGAAAGTAATCTTTCCAGAAATTATTTATGGAATAATTTACTCTCAGCATTCCTTAAAGTACGTACGTTATATGTAAAATGAAGGGGAAAAATGTAATCTCAAATTCTGAAATCCTCTTCTTTGTTCACAATCTTCTTATTTTTAACTGCATTTATGCCTTTCACCCTCTGAACATTTTTTGTACACTCTTTCTGCCTTGAGGTCCTCAATAACATCAATCCCCATTTTGTTTCTCTTGCCTTCTTACTTATTCTTGCCAGGACTATTTCAACAATGTCCACAACAACCTTTGCCCTACCCTTATGCCATACCTATATTAACACTGCTTCATCCTCTTCTATAATCTTCTTTCTCTTTATTCACTACCATTATTATGGTAGTAAAGGATATTATGAATAAATAATCTAAAGTATTTTTATTTTTTATCACTCATTTCAAGTTCAACTCTTTTTCTTTTTTACACATATTTTATTGGTGTGTTATAGTTGTACATAATGGTAGAACTCTTTTGACTTCTGTTAAAATCAAGCTATGGAAATTGCTTCCTTCTAAGATACTAGTTTCCTTGGGCTTACCACATCTAGTATTTATCCTCCTTAGCCACATTGCAACAGTTGACCATATTTAACAAGCCTTCTCTTATTGAAAGTATCTTCTTCTTCTTCTTTTTTGGTTTGTAAGACATTTTAAATGATGAATTCTTTTTATTTCTATTTCTAACAGGTCACTTTAACTCTTATTTTATGGCATTAGTTTCAATATCTCCCCTAAGTCAGTCTTTGGGGAGTGTTGAAGGTCAACCAATGCAAATCAAGATGAAGCCAGAGGGGCAGATAAAGGACTGAAAATAAAAATCTAAGTTGGGAGTCATGAATACAGATCTAGTCATAGAGGATCTTGAGCAATTACCACAAATAAAGGCCTATAGCTTTCCAGTTTGACAGCTGGCATCCTGATAAATCAGACGGACTTAAAAAAAAAAAAACATGGTTGGAATCTGGCAACAAAAAACTTGGGGGCTGAGGATGGATTCCATCTGTCCCTTTGTCTGCCTATGAACCCATAACTAATTCTAGTTTATCCAGTGAGTCTCAGTACCTGGGAAAGAGGCTGCAACTTGTCCTGGGCATTCCAAAGGTGGATATCAGCTTCTAAAAATGTTTCTCCACCTCATACTCTTTTGGAGATATAGAGTGTTGGAATTAACTTTGGTGCCAGAAGGAGTTTAGTACCTTTTGCACTATATATTATGTCTTGAGTTCTTGGGAATGTGTATAGGAGGTGTTGAGTATAGAAGGTAGTGGTGGGAAGCAAGAGGGGCTCTGGATTGAAGAAATTCATTATGAGTGGGACATGAAGGACATTGAATTATGACTTTAGATTGGTCTGAGAAGTAATTAGAGTTCATAGCAGGGTTTGTCTGAATCCCTTTTCCACAGGTTGGTTGAGCTAGGGCATTAGCCAAGTTTCTGGTGTGTTCTTGAACCTGGGATTCCTATTCAAATTAGTAGGGATCACTGAGCATCAGAAGGAAGAACCAAGTCAGAATCCACTAAGGAAAGCTGAGATTTAACTTCCAGGAAGTGACCAAAGACTTGGAAGGAGTGTCAAAAGTTTTTTGTGAAAATATCTGGTTTGGCATTATTGCTCCCCAATAGGCATTTTTATGAAATAATGAAGGAAAAAGTGAGAATGTGTTTGTCTCAATCTGTTGTTTGTATAAGCTCAAAGGTATATTAAAATGAAATTATAATTGCCACTTAACCCAAAAAGTGTCTATTTGACATAGATATTTTTCAAGAAAAGTTTATCTGGTTTCCACGATAGAACTTTTACATATAAGATGATTGGTAGTTTAATGTTCTTTTTAAAAATAATAAACAAATGAATGTTTCAGGAAACCTGTGATAGTCTGAATCAGGTGGAACTGATTTAATGTTATGGATAATTACATAATTAGTGCTGTAAAAAATAAATCATACTATCTGCTTGATGGACTGGAGCTGTTGTGGAGGAGGTATGTAATTATACAATCAGCAACCTCCTCTTATGCTGATTCTAGGTAATCCTTTTTCTGCCTTCTCTGAGAAGAGGCTTCCTGTCTTGTGTTTCCTGTCTTTACCCCTTGATAAGTTTCTTCATGACATGGGTTTGTGTGAGAGCATTCTCTGATACCAGTGGCTTCCAAAAATTTTTAATATAAACCCATAGTAAGAAATATATTTTACGTCAGGACCCAGTACCCTGCACACATGCATACCTGAAACCAAGGTTTGTGAAACAATTCTTATTCTTTCTGATCTACTCTATTAATCTGTACTGCTTTATTTTATTTTAAAAAAATGCTGGTTGTGGCCAGCCAATTGATTTTAGAACCTATTAATGGCTCATGACTCACGTTTGAAAAATATAACCTTAGACCCACAATGATTGCTAACGTCAGTGGAAGGGATTCAGAGAGTGGCATAATGGGGCTGCCAGGGGCTTTGTGTAGCAGGTGGTGTGGCATGGTTGAAAGAGCAAGAGCTTTGGTGTTGGGAAAATTTGGTTTTAAATCTCGACTTTTCCTTATTTTAACTGTGTGACTTTGAACATGTTACTGAACCACTTTGAGCCTCAAATCTCTCATCTGTAGAACAGGGTCTCAAATAGTCACAGGAGTCAGGAGGTGGGAATGAGGGGGGCTATGTGTGAGGGGAGTGTGTGTGGTTGTGTGCATTAAATGATATCATGAAAGAAAATATCTGGTCAATGCTGTGAAAGTAAAATACATGTTGCGGTAGGTGATTCATCAAGTTTAGTTTCTTCTCATAACTCTCACAACCTCAGACACCTCAACTGTAGAAAGATGTAGTTACAATCTTTGCCTCATAGGATGCTTATAAGGCTCAACTGACAATATGGGAACCAAGGGTTAATAATTGATCATTTTTATTAGTGCAACCTTAAGTCAGCTTTTCTGTGGCAGAATAGATTTTTGTACAATGGCAAGTCCTGCAAATGTTAAGTGATAAAACTAGGAAACAAAACTGGTTTTGAAATCCTCTATCCTAACTGCTACTGACAAGGATTGTTTTGAGATATAGGAGTGCTGCATGTGGAATTCTGCTACCAAAACTGCTGAAGGATTATTTATAGTGCCTATTAAAGTTACAATATACATTTGAAGTTCCATATTGCATTCTATGTAGAATTTAAACAGACTTTAAAGCTATTGCATAAAGGACCTTGTTTCATCAAGACCTGGAAAATAATTGCCAAAAGACAACTCTAATTACCTGTCATATAATATTTCTGCCAAATTTTCTTTATCTTAACTGGAATACATCACATTAATATAGTTGTGAGATTTAGAATAATCTAAGTCTCCTCACTAATCTCACAGCTTGAAAGTTTGGGAGGGGAGAAACTTCATTGTATTGTATGTTTGTTTGTTTTTATAAAATCACCTTCTTTTCTTTGAATATGTACAGTTTTTACTACTTCTGAAATAATCTATGACTTTGAAATGTGAATTCCTCACTAGTTTTAATTTGGACTTTCTTGCCTAAAAAGATATTCCTTGGTTTTGTTACTGTCTGTTTTCTTCTCTTCTATTCATCTTTTCTCTGGGATTCTTCTGAGATTGTGATTATTTAGTGCTAACCTGGGCTTTGTTGGTTGTACAGAAGGGGCATAAATCAGCCAAGGCAAGTATGAAGTAATGACAGCTACAAAGCATCTTTTCCATATCTCTTATTCTCCACAGTGTTCAATCTCTGGTTTCTTTGAAATGTTTCCGTCTCACTTTAGGTATATGTTGGTTGATTACACTTGATTTCTATACCATTTCTAAGTTTCTAGTCCCTTACATTATGTTAGGAAATCACCTAACACTTTATATTCAAATTGCAACGTAAGAGACATTCAGGAGAAAAGGCCTGGTTCCTTTAAGACAGAATTATTTTTTTCTTTTTTTGCCAGAATGCTCATTGTAAAACTGAAGGGCTTAACCATAAAGGGCTTCAATGTAAATTGAATATTGATAGAGAAGGCAGGTTAATTGGCCTTAGTTACTAGGTTGCTAAGGAAGCATTTTCCTGATTGGGAGGAAACTCTCCTGGGTGTTTTGCAGCTTCTTGTGGACCTAAGATGCTTTGTTTTATCTCTTGCTTTCTGTTTCTGAGTTGGAAGAGGAAAGAGCAGAAAGCTATCATAGGAATGAAAAGCTGTGTGCAGCAGATGGTTGCTCTGTCTTTGCTACAGAAAGAGAGAGCTAAATACTGACTAGCAACAAGCCAATGCCAGCAAGGACTCTTTTGTTTAAGACAGACAGTTAGAAAATACCATGAGGGCAAGATATAAAGAGCTTGCTGGGAGGATATCGAGAGAGGTTAGACCAGGGTTTTTTCAGTGTCTGAATATATATAGGCAAGAGAAATTAAAACATATTTTGAACAGGCATCCAACATCCATGTTAATTCATAGAGTTAAATGTTTTCAATATGGTTGAGCTTATTAAGAGTAGCTATTTTGCTTGTATTTAGTTGTTTGTATTTTGAAAGTTATGTACTATATTGTGTATTATACTTAGCAAATTTAGATTTGTTAATCTATAATTGTTTTACGAAAGAATGTTTAGTTTTAAGTATCTCTTTATTTTTGTATATAGTTTATCACCTATATTTGGGATAAATAAATTACTCCAACTTTTCATTGAAATATTTTTTTCAAAGGAAAAATGTTTTTGCATATTGACTTTATATGTTCTGCTCTTTGATTATACTTAGGTAATTTATAAAGTATTATTTCTACATGCTGAATGATACTCCATTAACTTCAGGAAATTAGTGCCTGTATTTTGCTCAGTTTCATTGCTTCATCTTACTAATTCAGTCAACAGATATTTTTAAGTACCTATTGAGCATCAGGTACTGTGCTGAAGGATACTATAAGGCATAAAAGTCTTCTAGGAAGTAGTGACATACTTCTCAGTAGAGTTTAGAAAGTGAACGTATTTTTGCTAGCATTTTCTAATCTGTTTTAGATTTTCTAGGTTTTCTTCATTATTAGTATGAATTTACACTCTTTATAATTAATTAGTATTATGTATATTTTGAGTATTAGTATTATATATACTGATTATTAGTATTTTATACCAGTTTTATTTTGTTTCTTATTTTTAGTGCTTGGGGATGGAACCCAGGGGTGCTCTACTATTGAGCTACATATTTAGCCCTTTTAATTTTTTTATGTGGAGGCAGGGTATTGTTAAATTGTAGAGGCTGTCCTCAAACTTGTAGTTGTCCTGCCTTAGCCTACCAAGTAGTTAAAATTACAGGCATGCACTAATGTGCTTAGCTGGCACTCTTAAATTGTAAATTTTTTCCTGACAATGTAATTGGGATTATCTTATGGACACATATCTTAAGAGAGAACCAGACTTTCTTGGCTCATTTAAAATCCTGGAGTGTCATAGGAAGGTACTGAAGTCCTCTTTTATAGTCTCTTGATTTTTTAAAAAGGATTGAAAAAATTTGTTCTACTTAGTTATACATGATAGCAGAATGCATTTCAATTCATTGTACACAAATGGAGTGCAACATTTCATACAGCCTTTTTTGAATTTGCTTTTGGTTTTCATGGGTATACAGTTCCTGTCAGCTTAGCAAGAGGATCTCAGAAAAGACACATTGTGGCACATCCTTTTAAGGACCTCTGATTGTGGTAGTAGTCTCAGAGAAGCTAATTTATCATGAAATTGCTTACTTATAACCAGAGAGCTTAGTAACTATATGAATGGTCAACAATGATGAATCTTACACTGGAAAGACAAAATGTGAAAAACATTCACAGAAGAATTGATTAAGTTAGACTCTATTACTTGTTTAGTAATAGAATAATATATTAAATATATGAAGAGTATTCAGTAGTTTTTGTAACTTTTTAATCCTGAGGTACAAATCCATTCTGATGGTTTTTAAAAAATGATATTCTAAGTCTCTGTTTTCAGATAGCCTAATTCTAATCTTGCTTCACAATCCATTGGTTCAGAACTTTGTAGCTTGGATCATCTTTCAAGGAATTGAGGTATAGTAGATGAAAGTTGTCTGCAGAGAGAAAGGAGCACAACAAATAAAAGATCCAGTGTTAAAATGTAACGTTTTATATAGATTTTGAGTAGAATTATGAATAAATGAAAGAAAATTACATTTGTAATAATAATATCTAGTGGCTTTTTGTATGTCACATTTATTTTAATTGATATCTGTTACTTTGCAATAAGTGTTTATTTATTTATATATATTTTGTAGCTGTGAAAGACACTGCACTTGACTGAGCTTTAATTTTTTTTCCAGAATTCAACAGCTTTTATTAAGATGAAGCACAGCTAGTAAACTCATTAAGTAAGGACCCCAGGCAGTTCTCCAGTGCTGAGTCTGAAAGCACAGTAGTGCAGAGATCTTTGCATCACCATCATGAATGACCTTGAAGGAAACCAGCACTTCATAAAGCAAAATCCTCTCTGTGGCACTTCATTCTGATTTGATTGATGCTTTAGAAAAAGCTGTAAGATTTTCTTTGCTTTATAGTGTGGGGTATATACTCTTTATACTTCATAGATTTTTCTCTTGTCTGGAGTATTTTGTTGGTAGGTCATTTAGGTTCTGATCTTTCACTGACTGCAGTACGAGTATATGATGAAATCACTCTACTTTGATCAATTATTATTAGAGAGTAAGGTCTTAGTTCATTGGGATCATGGTTCTTAACAATAGAAAAATACTGATTCTCTAACTTAAATGTAATCCACTCATTTTCCTTCCATCATAATCTTCAAATGACTCAGTTGGTCAAAAGTTTTTTAATACTGAGATTGTATTATTTATATACAAAGGATGTATATTCCTCTCTAGCCACTATCTTCTGTACTTTCTTAAATTGATGTTCCCCTCCTTTTAGTTTTTCACTTTGATTTGCAGTAGAGGCTCTTAGTATATAATTTTACATCCAAAGAAATAGACACCAGAAATCTTAGAAGATAAAATGATTATTTTTTTACTTCTTTGGAGTTACTTGGTGATTTCCTACATAAGAAGTTATTATTTGAAGGCACGTTTACTTGTCTCCTCTGACACTGCTGTATGGAAAATCAGGGGAAATCTTTTCAACATTTTAGCTCTAAAAAATATTTAAGAGCTATATGTGACACTTGGGGCTAGGTTTTTAGGATTGACACAGGCATTATAGTTAGGTAGAACTCTTATCAGTTGTAACCTGGTGGATCACAAAGATTATTTAGGGTCTCCTTTCCACCAAGGAGCCTCGCCAGCAAGTGAATCCAAACTCCGGTACCTAGCCTTCTTCCTTGGGGATCCACACTTGACAGTTCTGATATACCCCTGCTAATGTGACACTGAATGTTGCTCCTCTCTTGGCCCCCTTTTTTTGCTGTTACTTGCATATTGTCCCATGTGAATCACCACGTGTTTCTAAATAATTCTTATAATTTAATTCAAAATCCTGGTCTCTCTCTCTATTCACAGTTTGGTTTAATGCTCAATGGTTATATCTGGACTAAGCCAATCATTCAGTGTTCTTGATAGGCTTCAAGTCCTGATCCCTAAACTTCTGTTCTACAAAGATAAAAGGATAAAATCAGAGTGGCTTTTTTCTAGGCTTCTTGATCACAATAACAATACATTGATTCTGAAATTCAGTGAAGTGACTTGTGAGAAGTTCTGAAGAAGGTAAATAAAACACAAGAAGTATATTTCAGGATCACCAGAAAAACACCCTCCCTTCCTCTCTCCCTCCCTCCCTCCATCTCTCTCCCCCACTCCCTCCCTTCCTTCCTTCCTTCCTTCCTTCTTTCTTTCCTTCCTTCTTTCCTCCTTTCTTCCTCCTTTCCTTCCTCCTTTCCTTCCTTCCTTCTTTTCTTCCTTCCTTCTTTCTTTCCTTCCTTCCTTCCTTCCTTTCCTTCTTCCTTTCTCTTTCTCCTCATTTGTTAAACTCAGAATATCTCAGTAAATAGATTCTTAGCCATGCCAAAGTGTTTTTTCTTCAATTAATTGATTAACATTATCTCTCATGGGCAACTTCATTTTAAAGATCCTCTTAAGTCTTTGAACATGCTTAATTTATTCTAGCTGATGGACTTCAATATTTTTCTATTTTAAAAGTATACTATGAATGCATTCAGACTAAAATAAATTCTCATTCATTTATAAAACTTTTAGTAATATTTCATTTTTTAAAAATAGTCTTTTAGTTGTAGAGGGACACACAATATCTTTGGTTATTAATTTATTTTTTATGTGTTGCTGAGGATTGAACCAGTGACTCACATATGCTAGGCAAGTGCTCTGCTACTGAACTACAGCCCCAGCCCCCAATATTTTATTTTTTTTTAAAACTAACTAAAATGGGTAGAAATTCACTTACTTTGTGATATAGGAAGCAAATCAGGAAATATCAGAAACTATAGTTTTAGTAAATAAAGATATAATTTTTCAAGATAATCACAATCAAACTTCCCTTTGAAACTTGGTTTTTAAATAAGATAGATAAACAATTATAGCAACAATTAAAAATTATTAATGGTACATATAAAATATAGAATTGCAGTAAGTACCCACAAAATTTTTAAGAAATAATTACTTTCTTAAGCTAGTAAAAAGTATGGTTGTTTACAAAAACTTGGTAAAAGTTTGAACAAGCCTTTTAGAAATATTTTTTCTAAATCTGTATTAAAGGACTATTTTGTTTCTAATTATTCCTTATTAGGCCCCCAAAATGCATTTAAAATATCAAATTTTGATTTGTGAATTGATTATTGTTTAGTTACAATGTTCATTTTTCAGATACAATGGATTAGAATGGATAATATTAATTTAGAATAAAAGGTTAAGTGACAATTGATATCAAATAAAATCTGTATTTAAAAAAAAACAAAACTGTGTCAGTGGTATATTCTTTAAGTTGTTTGATTGAGTTTTTCACCAAAATTTCATTTCCCACCATTTACCAATTCACTTCTCAAGCTTTTTTTTAAATTTATTTTTTATTCTAATTTGTTATACCTGACAGTAGAATGCATTACAATTCATATACAGCACAACTTTTCATATCTTTGGTTATATATAAAGTATATTCACACCATTCATGTCTTCATACATACTTGGGGTAATGATATCCATCTCATTCCACCATCTTTTTTACCCCCATACCCCTCCCCTTTTCTCCCACCCCTTTTCCCTATCTAGGGTTTTTCTAATCCTACCATGCTCCCCCTCCCAACTCCACTATGAATCAGCCTCCTTATATCAGAGAAAACACTTGGCATTTGGTTTTTTGGGGCTGACTTATTTCACTTAGCATTATATTCTCCAACCCCATCCATTTACCTGCAAATGCCATGATTTTATTCTCTTTTATTGCTAAATAATATTCCATTTTTTTGTGTATACATATATATACACACACACATATACCACATTTTCTTTATCTATTCATCTACTGAAGGGCATCTAGATTAGTTCCACATTTTAGGTATTGTGAATTGTGCTGCTATAAACATTGATGTGGCTGTGTCCCTGTAGTATGCCATTTTTAAGTCCTTTGGGTATATACTGAGGAGTGGGATAGCTGGGTCAAATGGTGGTTTCATTCCCAGCTTTCCAAGGAATCTGCATATTACTTTTCATATTGGCTACACCAATTTGCAGTCCTACCAGCAGTGTATGAGTGTATCTTTTCCCCCACATCCTCGCCAACATTTATTGTTGTTTGTGTGCATGATAGCTGCCATTCTGACTAGAGTGAGATGAAATCCTAGAGTAGTTTTAGTTTGCATTTTTCTAATTGCTAGTGATGTTGTAACATTTTTTCATATATTTGTTGATTGATTGCATATCATCTTTTGAGAGGTGTCTGTTCATCAATTCTCAATCTTCATTGAAAAACTACTATGTGCTATATTTAGCATGAAGAAAAATAATCAAGACATCATCCTTACTTAAAAAAAATGTTTTAAAAGTCACATATTTGAATAAGCAGTTGAGTGAATTCTACAAAGAAAAAATGTTTTCTGGTTACTATTATAAATAATAAAATTATAATTTATAATATGAAATACTTGAATAGAATGACAATAAAATTAACAAAATAAAAACCATAAAATCAGTAACAATAGACAAAATAGTAATAGTGTTAAGAATATGTCTGGAATAAAAAGCATATGTTTATTGTAGTCCTATTTTATATGTGTCTGAATGATTATGTTTGAAGTATGTGTTTTGATGATCTGTTACTGCCTAAAACAAAACAAAACAGTGACTTTAAACAATAATCTGGGTCTAGAGACCATTATAAAGCTCAGTTGGGCTGGATATTCAAGATGGCTTTTTTATTTAGGTGTTTGACATCTCAATTTGAATGACTGGAATGGTTGGGGCTAGTAGAGCATGTCTCTCTCCCTCAATGTATGGCCTCTTCACATAGCTATCTTAGACTTTTTTCAGCATGGCCATTTGAGGGTATGTGGACTTCTTATTTAGTGGCTTTCATCTTCTTGAGCTTGGATTTCAAGAGACTCCATGTGGTAGATAAAGGGATTCTTATGACCTAGTCTTGTTTATCATGCAGCATCATTTTTACCACATTCTGTTGGTCAAAATGAGTCTCAGTGTCCTCCCAGAGTCAAAGGCAAGGAACCATACAAGTACATATAAACCAGGGAGCATGGTTTATGGGGGAGGAAAGAAAGGAGAAAAGGAGGAGAGGAAGAACTTTCATCTGTATATTATTCAGAGTTTAGTTGCAAAAAAAAACCCTTTTTTCCAAATTTTTATTGGTGCATTACTATTGTACATAATAATGAAACTTATTGTCACATATTTGCACATGTATATGATATAATTTGACCAATATCACTCCCCAGTACTTCCCTCTTCCTTCCTGCCTCTTGCTCCCGGGTCCCTTTAGTAATCTCCCTTTGAGATCTGCCCCTACCACTTAGTTTTCCTTTTCTCTCTCTAGCTTCCACATATGGAAGAAAACATATGCCTCTTGACCTTCTGAGTTTGGATTATTCTGCTTAACATAAGGGTCTCTAGTTCCATCAATTTTCCTGCAAATGATGTAATTTATTTTCTTTTTAAAATGGCCGAATAAAACTTCATTATGTATATATACCACAATTTTTTTTTATAACTTTACTGGACACTTACACTGGTTCCACAGTTTGACTATTGTGAATTATTCATGGATATGCACAGGTATTCATGTGTCACTGCAGTATGATGACTTTATAATTCTTTAAATTCTTTAGGACAAATACCAAGGAGTGGTACAGCTGAGTCATATGTTCCATGCCTAATCTTTTGAGGACCCTCCATATTGATTTCCATAGTGGTTGTACCAATTTACAATCCCACCAATAATGTAAAACTGTTCCTGTTTCTCCACATCCTCTCCAGAATTTATTATTATTTGTATTTTAATGACTGCCATTCTGACGGATATGAGGTGAAGTCTGAGTGTGCTTTTCATCCCCTAATTGCTAGTAATGTTGAACATTTTTTTCATGTATTTGTTGGCCTTTTAGATTTCTTCTTTTGGGAAGTGTCTGTTTAATTGATTTGCCCATTTGTTAATTGGGTTATTTGATTTTTGGGTGTTAAGTGCAAGAAGAAACTTTTAAAGACTTCTTAAAATAATTGCCTTCATGCTTTCATTTGAGTTCACATTGAAAATCTAATGGGAACAAGATATTACACAGTCACTAGGGGAAAGATTCAGGGAATTGACTTGCCTATTGACTCAGCACTCAAAAAATATTAATTTTGAGACATGATTTATACATCAAGAGTCAAATAGTAATCTATAGTAGTGACAAAAATTTTCAAACAGGGAAGACAGAAACATGGTCTGAAATTATTTAGGAAAACTTCATAATAGAATTGAAACTAAGATAGAGATTGAAGGTCAGGTTACATTTTGAGAGAATGAGTGGTGCAGACATCTATGAGTAAAGAGCTGAATTCCAGTTGTTTCAGGGAAGAGAGAAGTGATGGGAAAGGGCAGGACTGGGATTATTAGGGTGAGGCAAGAGAAACATAGTTACTTGGAGTAAGTGTCTCCTTACATTTTATTCCCTAAGTGACTCCCTTACTTTATTCTAGTCACAGTCCTGGGGATGAAAATTAAAGGGGGAAAAATGAAAGGCTTGATGAATGTTATAGTTTGGTTCTGGAAAGTCCCCTAAAGTTTCATGTGTTGAAGTCTTGGTCCCCAGTACAACAATGTTTAGAGATGGGACTTTTGGGAAGTGATTGGATCATGAGGTCTCTGGTCTCAAAGGTGGATTAATTCAATGGTGGATTCGTAATTTAAATGCACTGTTGGGAGGTTGTGGAAACTATAGCAGGTAAGACCTAGTTGAAGGGAAAGGTCCTTTGGGATTTACCTTTGGGGACTATATCTTGTCACCAACCTCTTTCTCTCTCTATTTCCTGCTGCTATGAGGTGAGAAACCTTGCTCCACGACATCATCCCCTTCATGTTGTTCTGCCTCAGCTCAAGCCCACAGCAATGGGGACAAGTGACAATGGACTGAAACTTCTGAAACCATGAACCCAAATAAATCTTTTGTCATTAAGTTGTTTTCTCAGATATTTTGTCACAGTGGTGAAAAACTGATTTATACAGTGACTGACTGGATATAGGGAATAAATATAATCATAACAACACCTGCCACATTATGCTAGTACTGTGCCTTTAACCCTTAAAATGTTTTTGTGCTGTAGTTTTATTGTCTCTTTTTCCCAAAGAAAGCCCAGTGAAAAGCCTAGGTTACCTAGATAGTAAAAGTAAGAGGTAAAGTGCAAGAAAAAATAATTTAAAAGTGAAATTTATACTAAACATATAAGAAGAATGAGTACCAATTCTAAATAATGTCTTTCAGAAACTAGAAGAAAGGACAACATTTCCCAATTCACTCTATGAAACTAGTATTACACTGATTCTAAAATTAAAAGTAATACACAGAAGAAAACTATACATATATCCCTTATGAAGATAGTTGCAAAAATCCGGATCAAATATTAACAAATAGAATTCAGTAATATATATTAAATTAATATTAAATTAAATTAATATTATATTAAATTCTATTTTATATATATATATATGTAATTTTGCACCATGACCAAAGTGTTTTATCTAGGGATGCAGGGATAGTTCACTATTTGAAACATTAATCAATGTAGCCCACCATATTAACAGGCTAAAAGAAAAAAAAATCACATAATTAGATTAATAAATGCAGAGTTTTTGACAGAATTCAATACCCATTCATGATATGAACTCAGAAAAACTGAAATAGAGGGAAAATTCCTCATATTGATAAAGAAAACTTTCTCTTTCTTCTTTTCCTCCTCCTCATTCTCCTTCTCTTTTATTTCCTCTCTTCCTCCTCCTCTGCTGGGGATTGAATTTAGGACCCTGTATATGCTAAATACATTTTGTACTACTGAAATATCCACACAGCCTGCTAATGTGATTCCTAGAAGTGAAAAATTGAAATCTTTTCCCCTAAATTTGGGATCAAGTCAATGATGTGTACTTTCATAATTTTTATTCAAATAGTGATAGAAGTTTTAGTCAATGTAATAAGGCAAGAAAAGGACATTAAAGACATTTAGATGGGAAAGAAAAAATGAAACTATTCCTAGTTGTAGATGATATGACATGATTTTTTTTGTGTGTAGAAAATCTACAAACATACTAATGTTTTAGCAAGATCATAGGATATAAGATAAACAAAAATCAATTGCATTTCTTTTTTTAAGAGAGAGAGAGAGAGAGAGAGAGAGAGAGAGAGAGAGAGAGAGAGGGAGAGAGAGAATTTTTTTTAGTTTTCGGTGGACACAACATCTTTGTTTGTATGTGGTGCTGAGGATCGAACCCGGGCTGCATGCATGCCAGGTGAGCGTGCTACCACTTGAGCCACACCCCCAGCCCTCAATTGCATTTCTGTATACTAGTTTAAACTTCTGGGTAATGACTTTAAAAATACCACTTATTGGGCTGGGGTTGTGGCTCAGTGGTAGAGCCATCACCTTGCACATTCGAGACCTGGGTTTGATCCTCAGCACCACATAAAAATAAATAAGTGAAATAAAGGTATTGTGTCCAACTAAAAAATAAATATTTTTTAAAAATACCACTTATAGTTGCTCCAAAGAAACTGAAAATATGTGTACATATAAATCTAACAAAACATGACCAGAATTTGTGTGCTGAAAACTACAAAATGCTGATAAAAAAATCAAAGATCATCTCAATAAATGGAAATACATGCTATGTTCATGGATTGAAGATTTACTGTAACAATGAAATTAATTCTTTATAAATTAATATGTAGATTTAACATAATTCCCATTAAAATCCCAATAAGATTTATTATATAGAAAGACAAAATTTATATGAAAAGACAAAGGAACTAGAGTAGTAATAACCATTTTCACATTAATATGTGTCCACAGTTATCAAGATTGTATGGTGTTGGTGGAGAGATACATACATAGGACAATGGAATAGATATAGAACATTCATAAATAGACCCACATGAATAGGTCCAACTGATTTTTATTTTGAGACAGGGCCTTGTGCAGGGTGAGAGATAGGGGTTCAGTTTCATTCTGCTGCATATAGATTTCCAGTTTTCCAAGCACCATTTGTTGAAGACACTATCTATTCTCCAATGTACATTTATGGCTCCTGTTTATAACTGTTTTTATGTGGGTTGTCATTGTGTCTTCTATTGTGTTTCATTGATCTTCATGTCTGTTTTTGTACCAACACCATGGTGTTTTAATTAGTGTATCTCTGTAATATAATTTAAGGTCTGATAGTATGATGCCTCCAGCTTCACTTTTCTCAATAAGGATTGCTTTGACTAGTCTTCTCAACTGATTTTTGGCAAAAGTGTAAGAAAAATTCAGTAGTAGACAAGAGAGTCATGAGCTGCTTTAATATGTTTTAATAATTGGTGCTAAAGCAGTTAGCTATCCATAGATGAAAAGAAAGGAAGGCAGGCAGGCAGGCAGGAAGGAAATAAACCCTGAATTAATTTTAAAAAGATCATGGACTTAAAAGGTAAAATATAAAGTTATAAAACTTTTAGAAATAAAATAAGAGATAACCTTAGGATATTTTAAGATAACACTGTACTCAATAAAAGAAATTTATAAATTTAACATCCTCAAGCCCAAAAACATTTGCTTTGCAGACAAATCCTATTAAGACAATGAAAAGAAAGGCCACAGAGTGGGTGAATATATTTTAAAACCACATATCCAACAAAGGACTAATATTGAGAATATATAAAGTAGTTTCAAAACTTAACAAAATGAAAACAACAGTCCAATAGAACATGAGCAAAAGTCAGGAAGAGTCACTGAAATGAATATACAGATGACAAGCAGATGAAAAGATATTTAATGTTATTATGCTTTAGAGAAATGCAAATTAAAATCACAATATCCCTGTATATATGTTGAAATGGCTTCCCTTGCCCCCCCAAAACCCCCCAAACAAAACGAAACAAAAACAAAAACAACCGCCCCCCAAAAAAGAATACCACTCCCAAATCACACCAAATCAAATCAAAACAATAACAACAGCAAAACCAGATTAAACACTAAATGCTGGCAAGGATGAAGAGAAACTGAGACACTCATATTTTTTGCTTTTGGAAATGTAAAATTGTGTGTACTCATTCTGAAAAACAGTTTAGGAGTTTCTTAAAAACCTAAACATGCAATTACTATACAAAAAAAACAGTTATATTCCTGGGCATTTATCCCAGAGAAATGAAATCTTATGTTCAAACAAAAACCCATATACTACTTTTTATAGCACTTTTATTTGTAATAGCCAGAAAGTGGAAACAATCCAGATGTTCTTTAATAGGTGATTAAACAGTGTGGCACATCTATCCCATGGAATACTTTTCAGCTATAAAAAGGAATGAAGTAATGATACATATGACATCCTAAGTGAATCACTAGGGTACCATGCTGACTGAATAAAGTCAATATTCAAAGATTATACAGTGAACGATTTCATTTATGCAACTTTCTTAAAATGATAAAACAATGGAGAATAGATTAGTGATTGCTAGGGTAAAGGAGATGGTGAAGATAGGAGGGAAGTGTGACTAGGGTAATCCAAGGGATCCTTGTGGTGGTTGAAATGCTCTGTATCTTGAGTATATCAATGTCAACATCCTTATAATTTCACACTATAGTTTTGCAAGATATTACCATTAGAGAAACTGGGTGAAGAATATACTAAATTTCTATGTATTATTTCTTACAACATATGTGTATCTTACATGTGTGTCTATGATTATTTCAAGATTAAAAGTTTAATTAAAAATTATTTGAAGGGCTTGAAGTAGCTCAAGCATCAGAGAACTTGCCTACCATATACAAGGGCTTGGGTTCAATCTCCAGTACCACAAATGGACAAACCCCCAAAGGTTTGGTATTTCAATGCAAATAATTGGGAGAATGAGGGTATTTTAAATATAAGTAGAAAAATCCCACTCCTTCAACACAGATGAATTCAACAGTCTATTAGAAATACTCAATGAAAGAACAAATTCACATGTGATGATATCTGATGAGCTGCTAACCATTTTAGAAATAGTTGTATATTTTAGAAAGAGAAAGCTCATTGACTGAAATGAATCTCTAATGTGATTTCAAGCAACATGACCAAATCAGTGGACCAAATACTAGCAATGTATGAGATATTTGGGATAGGGTACAATGTATAGGCAGATTGTACTTTCTAGGGACCCCATCTAGGACTCATCTCCTCTCTGCTATTTTTTCCATTTTAAGCTTTATTTCTCCACCAATTCTATGTATTCCATGATGCATATGTGAGAAACTGACAAATCAATAGTAGTTATTTGAGTGTATGTTATTTGGAAGTTAGAAATTAGATTTCTTTTTTAACAGAAATATCAGACACTTGGTCTGCTTTTTTGGTAGGGATATAGGATTTAATCTTGCTATTATAATAGTTTCCATAAAATGTCTTCTTATGAGTTTTTTTTTTTTTAGAGAAACTCCCAGAAGACTTGCATGTTGACAAAGTCATACCTAGAATGTAATAAGATCTATTTTCCACATATTTTTTCAAAGGGGAAAAATGACTTGAATTTTATCTCCTATTTGTGGATTTCAGTGAAGGCTTCTTAAGAAGCATTTTCAGTTGGATAAGTGCTGACTTAAGGTCATTTGTTTAATAATAGTCAGGGAGCTGTAGAAACCACATTACAAGGCCAGGGTTAATTAGTACCAGTAAAATCATATAGCAGTGAATACAATACTAAAAAGCTTTCTGAATAATAAGACTAGTTCCATGTCAAAATGTTAGAAAACACATGTTTCTGATTTTCTTCTTGAAATGTAAAAGAAGAATATTTATAATAAAGGGTACATAGGCATACTTAAAATGAAAATATGGAATTTTTAATAGAAATGTTACTAATTTGGTTTAATAGCTTCTGTATATAAAGGTGGATTTGAATATTTTTCTTTTGGACTTATCCTATTACAGTGTCCTCAAAATTTAGTATATGAGGAGCTAGAGTTGTGGCTCAGTGGTAGAGTGCTTGCCTAGCATGTATGAGGCACTGGGTTTGATCCTCAGCACTACATAAAAAATAAGTAAATAAACAAAATAAAGATATTGTGCCCATGTATAACTAAACAAATTTTTAAAAAACTTAGTATATGATAAAAGTATTATTCAAATTTAGCCAAATATAAGGAAGCAAATAAATAACAGAAAGACTAGTTATTTGTTAAATATTAATAGGACAATAATTTGGAAAAATTAGATTGGATACTACATTCATATAATATGGGAGAACAAGTGGAATTGCTAAATATTACAAAATATTTAGTGTATATACAAAATATATACAGTAGAGGAAAATATAGGTTTATTATTTTATAATATGAAGTGACAAGAGCTCTATAAAACATGACAGTGACAACCAAAAAAAAAGTATGTTTCTGGTATATTGGTATATTAAAAACCATCCCCAAACTTAATTGTTTAAAACAACTGTGACTTATTATTTCTGAAGTGTTTATAGATTGGTTAAGCAGTTCTGAGGGTTTCATCAGAACTCACTTCTGAGGATGCTTTTATCTGGTGGCTTAGCCAGAGCTGAGGGACCTAAGATGCTGTGACTTCTCCTTTTCAGTGGTGTTTTATCATTAGTTGTTTAGTCCACGCTTATTTACATGTGGCTGGGTTCTGAGAGACTTAAGACAGAGTTAGGAGGCTTCTGAGGTCTCAGCTCCAGAATTTATACTCATTTAAAAATATTCATTGGTCGAAATAAGTTACAAGGTCCAAATTTAGCCAAATATAAGGAAGCAAATAAATAGATCCTACCCCTTATGCGGTAATATCACATAGTGAAGGGATGCAGATGTTGTGAGGCATAATTCATTGGAAACCATTATCATAAAAATCTCCTTCAATATCTCTTCCTATCTAAACTCTCTGTGTGAAAAGAAGAACTATGTAGATTTGTATAAATTTTTAGTTACGTCTGTTATTATCTGAACTTTTGCTACATATTATCTGAAACCTGTGATTTGAATAGATTTGGATTTTATGTTAATATCACTATTGATGAACTTATCAACAATATTTTCACCATCCTAACCCAGAAATGTAATAGCTTTATCACTGATCTTAAGTAATTTGATTATGATGTGCCTTGGTGTAGTTTTCTTCATGTTATTGTTCTTGGGATTCATTGAGCTTCTTACATTTGTGGGTTTATAGTATTAAAAATATTTACCTTTAATATTACTTGCTTTTAAGGACTTCAGCTACAGGTATATGAAACTGCTTGTAATTGTCCTACAGCTCACTGATATTCTGTTCATTTCTTTAGGATTTTTCTCTTATATTTCATATTTGATAGTTTTTTTGCCTTTTATTATCATTCTTCAAGTTTACCAAGCTTTTCTTCTATAGCATCTAATTTTTCTTTAATTATTTTACAGTTTTCATCTATAGAATTTTCATTTGGGTCTTTTTTTTGGTAAATCTTCAATATTTTTTGTAAATCTTCAGTATCTCTTCTTAACATATTCTTAACATTCCTTTAGCTTAGCAATGAAATGACAGACACTCATTCAAACCTTTATTTTGTGAGTAAAGTTTTATTGGAACATATCTGTGTTAGTCAGCTTTCTGTCACTATGAAAAAATACCTGAGGTATTCAATTCATAAGAAGGAAAGCTTTATTTTGGCTTACAGTTTCAGAGGCTTCAGTAAGTGGTCCCTTCCATTACCTTTAGGGGAGCAAATAAAGGTAAGCTGCATAAAGGTTTGTTGGGGAGCACACAGCCAAAAAAGCTGCTTACCTCATGGAAACCAGGAAGCAAAGTGAGGCACCAATATCTCCTTCCAGTGCACTTCTCCACTGACTTAGCTTCTTCCCATTAGACTTCACCTCTTAAAGGTTCTGCCACCTTAAATTGCCATAGATTGGCAAGCAAGTCTTTGATATGTGGGTCTTTAGGGGACACTCATCCAAATCATAGCAACAACCATGTCCATTTGTTTATGTGTTTCTGGATTCATGCCAATTGATTGATTTTCTCTTCGTTATGGTTTTATATTTTTCTGCTTTGCATGCATGGTAATTTTGATGAGATGCCAGATCCTGGTGTATTTTACTTTATTGAATGCTATATAATTTTGTATTCTTATAAAATTTGTGAAGTTTGATCAGGGATACAGTTAGGTTAATTGGAAATAATTTAGTGTTTTCAAGCTTTTCTATTAAGCATTAAGAGGTATTATTTAGTCTAGGATTAATTCTGCCTCATTACTAAAGCAAAGTCCTCTGAGGATTTTACCCAATGCTCCTTAAATTATAACTGGTGGGAAACCAAACTAGTCTCAGCTGTGTGTGAGTGTCAGCTATTGTTTCCTCTAATTCTTTTTATATTTTTTTTGGTGGTACTGAGGTCCTCTAATTGTTAGAATGATTCTTTCTTGACCCAATTTCTTTCTTCGTATACATGAGTTAACCTGTACTTAACTGTAGATTTGATGGACTTCTTTATCCATAAAACTCTGTCCTCTCCATTTCTTCACCCACTTAATGGTTTCAAAAAATTATTGTTAATTAATTAATTTTTAATTAACATGTATTAATTGAAAAATTAATTTGGTTCAGTGTGATATTGCCATTCTTCCATACAGTGTGCATTTGTCATATCCAGGCACCCTGCTTCTACCCTCTCTGCACCCCTAGTTAAACCCAAACTATCTTGATCTCCCTGGATTCTCAGTTCCATTTCCTCTCAAGAAACTTGTACCCTTTCTCATGGGGACTTCTCAGACTTCTCTCAACTTTTAACCTCCCCTTCACTCAAGAAGCCTTATGGAGTGTCCTCAGGTATGCTTTCCTGCACTGTGGCCTGAAAACTCCCTCTTTAGACAACAGTATGGATGATCTTAGGGCTTAATTTGTTTCCCATATCTTAAGAATCATGGTCCTTTGTTGCTTCAAGTTCAATTTCTTGAAAAATTATTCTCTATTTTTTCCAGGTTTTTAGTTGTTTTGGGTGATAAGATAAATCTCATCCCTGTTACTTTGTCTTAGCTAGAAGTCTTCAGAAGCCTAATAACTTTAGATGACACGTGGTACTTGTATTTTACCATATTAAAAATAAACAATACTATAGAAGATGCTGTAAACAAAGATGAAAGACAAATGGCAAACTGGGAAATATTTTCAATTATTGTGTCTAAGGATTAAAAACTGAAATATGTAAAGCAAGTCTTACTAATAAATAAGAAAAAGATGAATGATCCCAATTGAGAAAAAGTACTTTTGTTTGTTTGCTTTTGTTAATTGTCAGTTGACAAAAGAAGACATGAAAATGACCAATAAACAAATGAAATGATTTTTTGCCCCAATGATAATAAAAAAATATATTAACTTAGATGACCAAGAAATTTTGAAAATTTACAATTTGTCAAGAAAGAAAATGTTGGTGAAAAAAAGGAAGTAGTAATATATTTTCGTGAGAATATAAATTGCTATAGTCTTTCTGGAAGGCAGTTTGGTTCTATGTATTAATTTTTTTTTTGGTTGTAGTTGGACACAATACCTTTATTCCATTCATTTATTTTTATGTGGTGCTGAGGTTTGAACCCAGGGCCCAGCACATGCTAGGCGAGTGCTCTACTGCTGAGCCACAATCCCAGCCCCATAAAATTTTAAATATATTACTTGATTTATGATTTCCAAATTTAGAAATTTATTCTAAGCAAATGATCTCACATGTGTGTAAAAAAATAATATTACAGAATTATTGATAAAACATGGAAATAATTTAATGTCAATTATTAGTCAAATCGTATATCATTGTATGTACAAATATTTATTATTTTAAAACATTATGATAATTATCTTTGTAGTTTTTTGCAATTATTTCCTCAACTCTTAGATACATGTATGTCTGTACATTGAGGATACCACTAATCTATAGAAGTTGAACATTTCTTCATATATATACAATGAAATATTACTCAGCCATAAAGAAGAATAAAATTATGACATTTGCTGGTAAATGAATGGGATTGGAGAATATCATGCTAAGTGAAAAAAGCCAATCCCCAAAACCCAAAGACCAAATATTTTCTTTGATATGCAGATGCTAACTCATAATAATGGAAGTACTTAGGATTAGACAGAGGGGAATAAAAAGAAGGAAGGGCGAATGGGAATAGGAAAGACAGTAGAAAGAATCAGAAATTACTATCCTATATACATATATGATTACATGACCAATGTAACTCTACATCATGTACAACTAGAAGAATGAGAAGTTATACTCCATATATGTATAATATGTCAAAATACATTCTACTGTCACATAACTAATAAGAACAAATATAAAAACTAATGTGGTAGATGTATTAATGTGAAAAGATATCTTCAAAGTATTAAGTGAAGTGGTGAGTTATAAACTAGTATTTATAACTTGTACCCTTTCTCATGGGGACTACTCAGACTTCTCTCAACTTCTAACCTCCCCTTCACTCATAGGGATGAGCTGGCTCTGATTACAAGAGGGACTATGTTTTTCTTAAGTCAAGGTGTGATTAGTAAGAAAATTAATAGATGGGAAGTGGACACAATACAAATACACACATATGCATATACATATATAATATTCTTCTGGAAGGTAGCACAGTGACTTTAATTTTCTAGTTTCTGTTCTTATGTAATTTAATCTTTCAAAATAATGTGATGTACAACTTTTACAGTAAGCAAAGTAAGGAAGGAAGAAATAGAGAAAAGGAAAGAAGAAAGCTCTTAGTACATTTTGAAAAGAAAGTTAACAGGAAAGAAACCTTCACAGAGAAATCTTACAATGTTTATAAGAACAAGGTTGTAAAATAGAGATGCAACCTGTGATTTATCGGGACATCTGGGTGGTAGAAAAAGTTAGACCTAAGTATAAGCCCTAGTTCTTTTTATTATAGATAGAGTGATATTGGGAAGATTACTTAATGTCTTTGACTTTAATAGTAATAGTTTTTACCAGACATAATATCTAGTTGGATCATTGGATGAGTTTATTATTATCAGGGTATAGTTTTAAATACTAATTATCTCTGTATGAAAGTTACCATCTTTAATTTCAATTAAGTCTATTTTTTCCCTAAAATCTGATCTTCAATTAAGAGAATCACAGAGCATTTGTTTCATTTTATTTTAACTGGGAGTAGTGAATCTACTTGCAGCTGCTAGTTCTCTGGCCTCTCTTCCCTCAGTGTTTCAGCCCACTGTGGCTCCTGCTGATGACCCTTCTGACTGGGGCTGGCTTTAGGTAGGGGGTTGCTGGTGCTTACATTACTGCTGCAGATGTCAGGAAATGGCTTGTACCCTTTCTCATACGGACTTCTCAGACTTCTCTCAATTTCTGACCTTTCTTTCACTCATAGGGATGAGCTGGCTGTGATTACAATGAGAGGAACTGTGTTTTTCTTAACCAGGGTGTGATTAGTAAGAAAATTAATAGACGTTAATGATCTTGAACTATTCAAATGAAAGCTTTTCTTTACACTTTTACACCCTATGATGACCCAGTTCTGGAGAATTCACAGAGATGGGGAGTCTATCAGCTTCTTTCCTTTGCATTAAATAATCTATCGTCACTAATATTATAGAATAGAAACTAGTATTCATTATCAAAGACATTACCAATCTTTCAAATGAAAACACTGGCACATCAGTTTTCACATGGATATCGTTTTATAGTCAAATAAAGGCTCAAAGCATCAGTGCTACAGTCTGTCTGGGTTTGGAATATTTTTATGCACTGCTGTGAGAAAAGCAGGTGCTCTCACACATCTATTTCTAAGATTTATCTATTTTGTCAGATGATTTGGGTTTAAAATTTCTGCAGATGTCAATTTAAGCCATTTTTGCTATTAGTAGAACAGTTTAAAAGTTAGCTCTTATAAGTCTCATAGATATATATTTTCTGCAGAATGACTTAAATCCAAAGTTAGCTCAAAATGGAACCCTCTCTCTGTTGGAATATTGCTGTTTCAGTACCTTGCAATCTTTTTCAGTCTGACTACATTGCAATTTCTTTTGCTGCCCCGTAGCACTTTGGCTTTACCTTTTATTATTGTATTTCTTTGATGAGAACTTGTGCCAGGCTCTGAGGCATTGAAATGAGGGGTCCATAGACTGTGAGCAAGCTAGGGCAACTTTGCTATTGAAGTCTTGAGAGCTTGTAATGGACCTATCTATTCAGAATGGTCCAAGATTGTTTATTGTTGTGAGCATCCTGGTGAGAAATGTGAGCTGGTCTAGTAATTTAGTATTTCATGTTAAGGTAAAAGTATCTACAAATACATTATGTAGACTCATGCCCTTTGCTTCATTAGTAACTGCATATAGTTTCCTACTCTATTCTGCCATTTCTCCCCTGCCCCAGTTGTTTGTTGTTTTTTGTAAATTCGTCTGATCAAATATAATCTTATTTTAATTACTGTCCTTCATATAAATATATATGAAGTATATATATACATATATGTGTATATATGTATATATATATACTATTATATTTACTTTTCTTCAACTATTTACAGAGAAATATACACCTATTATACCTATGATTTACCTGCAAAAATGTCTTCTGAGTTACCTAAAGGTTAAGGTAAATTATCTCCATTTACTTAGTGCTTTTTGAAGTCATTTAATGTATTCTATTTTTACTTTTATTTTTTGTGATGTTGAGAATTGAACCTTGGGCCTGTGTGAGCTAGGCAAGTGCTGTACTTCTGTGCCACACCCCCAATGCTGTATTCTATTTTTAAATTAAAAAAAACCCCATATCTCCTGCAAAATTATTGCCAGTCATATTTAAAATATTGGGGAGTTTTGTTCTTGTTCTGTTAGGTTACAGTGCTGGGGATCAAAACAGAGGCCAGAAAAGTGCTTTGCCACTTAGCTATACCCTCAGCCCTAAAGTATCTTTTGTTATATGATTTGTAAAACAGAATTTTTAGTCAATCTTAAATTTTTGGTTGGGGGAAAAATTCTTTTTTGAAGAATGCTGTGTAAATATAAAGTATTATTATTGTCATTATGAATATTAATAGCCTTTATCCCTACAAATATTAGTATTAAAATTTTAAATCACACTCTTTTGCCATACCCAAGCATTCTTTAATAAAGATCAAAGGTCACAGAGTTATAATGGTTAAATAATTAAATATCAAAGTACTGTATTGCAGGAGGATGTGCATAGGTTATATGCAAATACAGCAGCATTTAAAAAACTTGATCATCCTTGTTATTTTGGTGTCCATGATGCCCATGGTGTGTGTGTATAGGGGTGTGTGTGTGTGTGTGTGTGTGTGTGTGTGTATGTGTATGTGTTCTGGAACCAACCCCCCATGCATACTGAGAGAAACTATTTAGAAAGTCCCTTTCACAATTATGTGAAAAGGTTTAGCAAAATGTCTAAGACCATCTTAAATTACAGCATGGTATTTGCTCCAAGGAGTCTCAGGAAAACTCACGAGAGCTACAAAGATCTCAACATCAACAATAGGAAAGCCATGTTTGAAATCTAAAGCCAAACTAGAAACATGAATCATTTTCTTCAGTTCATTTTTGAATATGTGAAGTCATTTTCTATTATATTAGCTCAGTTTTAATAACTGAAGATAATGTATTTGTAGAATGCAAAATAATGGTCACATTTCTACTCTTACAGTATTTAAAAAGCTATTGTTCATATTGTTCACAAAACCAAAGCAATCTTGTAAAACTGACGTGTCATGTACAATACCCGAAAAGCAAATGTGTCAGAAAGAAACAGTTTATTGTGGTGTGGACCTAGGAAGGAATTGGAGTGTGGAACTGAAGAACTAGAGAAAAGATAATGAGTATCTTTAAAATAGTTTGACAAGGACAACAACAAAAGCAACAACAAAAAACAAACAATAAAGATAGCACATGGAAACTGCTGTTTTCCGCTGTGACAGTGAGTCTGGATTCTGCTTGTCTCACTCAACAATGGCCAGACAGAACACTTTCAGCTCAGGTTCTCAAAAGCTGAAGTCGGTTAAAGGCCTTAGAGTCTTTTAATTTAGATTAATTAATCAGTTCTGGGATACAGGAATGAAACATCTAAGTCTCTCAACTTTAGTATTTTAATATCTAAAGTGATAGGTTATATGGTAATCAGGAACTTAGTTTTTTAACTGGATTCAACTTTTTAATTATTTGCTAATGTTAGTTTTAGCTACCACTGCAAATGAAGGGGTTGTTGTTACTCGACTTCATACTTGTTTTGACCTAAAGATACCACTGTTAGTTAATGGAACCAATAAAAAAATTTTTTTAGGTCATTCAGAATGAAGATGCATAGAAACAGTTGAAATCATCTGCAAGAACAAGATGAGATCACAGCACTGAATGGATAGTTCTTGTGTAAATGGACCCTAGACAAGTCAGCCTGACCAAAGGCCTTGAGTCTTTGCCCTGCTTATCCACAGCATATAGACTTCTTGACAGTGAAATAGAAAAGTGAACCTTGTAGGAGCCATAAAACAATATTATACTTTGAATTTAATTTAGATTTGACTAAGGACCCAACTAGCAAAACTTTACAAATTTGAACTGCCCCAACCAAATGCCAGTGGGGGAGAGGGAAGAGTGGTTCAAACACCAACCTCACCAAGATTTGTTTTCTCAGATTATTCATTGGGAAATAATCTTTTAAACTAGAAAATCTAAACATTTCCAACCAAACCTGAATATATTACTTAATTGGAAAAAAATCCCAAAACTTTAGCTCCAAAAAGAGGAGAATGGATTCAGTTTGTCCTCTATTTCATGATAAATTTAAAAATACATAGATTATATAAAAAACTGACCAACATTTATAATTTAATAACTGTAAAGCAATTATTATTTCAGTATTTAATAATTTAGTTAAGATGTAGGTGACAATTAAATTAATTTTCTAATTAAGGTTTTGTATTGTGTATGTTAGATTGTGCCTTTTGGTCAGAAAATAGTTATGTAACTTTTTAAAAGTCAATAACAATTTAATAATTGTAAACAAGGTAATCCCATCAGGACAAGCCAGTTTTATATTAATTTAGCACAGTATTTACACTTAATAAATTATCATTAACCATAAATGGTTTCATATGTGTATATTTAAAGGCTTTAACATTTGCAATCTTGTTTTTTTTTTGAAGGGCTAAGGTAATATACATTACTTCAAATGTGAAAAGCATCAAAATCAGTTTTCTGAAGTTGACTGCCATCAATATCTATGCAAATAGAGTGGTTAAGGAATTTACACTGCTTTGTCAATCATTAGTTCAGTACTTACCCTGCACTCAATGTTCTAATAGTTTTTTTTTCTTTTTAAAGCAATAGTGATTTCTTTTTTTTCTAAATATTTGTTATATGTATGAATGCTATTGCTTTGACTACCTACCACCTCCACCCTTTCTCTACATATTTATGCACCTCTACAGAATGTTACCTCATACTGTTCATCTCTTTCCAGGTGGTAGTAGTTGGGGATGGAGAGGGATTCTTGAGCTCCAAATCCTGGGCCTCCCCTGTCTGTCTTTGGACATGAATTCTTGAAAGAAGGAACAGAGTTTTGGGAACTCAAAACTGATTGAACCAGCATTCCCAGAGCATTGATCTTGTGCTCACTGCCTAATGAGAAAGAGGTTTTGGGTGGATCACTAAAGGGCTCCTTCTTTTGCTTTGATCACATCATTGTCCTTAACAAGGTCTGAATGGGGGACACAGAACACTTGCTATCCAAATGAGTGAAGATATAAAGAAGGAAAGATGTTTAAGTAGATTGACATCATAATTGGGATTCAAAGTTAATTTCCATTGTAAGAGGTAATAAATAGACTATAACAAATAAAAAATGTAATGGGGGAAATATTAAGTTCTATACTTATGTTAAAGAGGAAAAAGGGGGGGCTAAATATATACATATATAAAGGCATGGAAATTATGGTTTAATAGCAATTAGAGTAAATAAAATAAAAGCTGGTTATTTTTGGCTGCTTATAACTACAGTCTTGAGGGCAGCCTAGGAAGCTAATGCATAGGGAGGATGGGAGGAAGCTAATCCATGGGGGAGGAGGGAGAAAGTTAATAACTCCTCTATTCTCTGAACTGGCCAGATCACATCGGTTGAATTGCATTGAGTTCTATTCAAATACTTTTAAGAAGGATTCTGGAAAGCTTAAAGGTATATAAGGAGGATGATTTATGGTGAAAATGCTGTGTTCAGAGTAGGTAGGATGTTATTCTTTTTTTATTTTTTCTTTGGTACTGGTGATTGAACCCAGGGGTGCTTAACTGCTGAGCCACATCCCCAGCCCTTTTAAAAAATATTTTATTAGAACAGGGTCTTGCTGAGCTGCTAAGTTGTTGAGGCTGGCTTTGCCGCCTGAGCCTCCTGCCTCAGCCTCCCGAGCTGCTGGGATTATAGGTGTGCACCACCACACCTGGCTAAAATGTGGTGATATTGTTCTTTGAATAATGAAACTTATCAGTATGTGAATTAGGAATTATGTTCCTAATTAAGTCAAGGGTAACAAGAATATAAGTTGTTCCCATGTTAAAAAAAAAATTCTGGAAACTGCTAATCTGGAGTTGACAAAGCAGACCCATGAAATCACTGAATATCCCAACTCTGATGTCCTTTTTCCCCATACTTTTTTTTTTGGTCCATTATAGTTGTGCACAATGGTGGGATTCATTATTATATATTTGTATATGCACACAATATAATTATCATATCATATCATGCCTCAATATTTCCTTTTCCTTCCCTCTTTCTTCCCTAAACCCCTCCTCTACTTCATTGATCTCCCTTTCATTTTCTTGAAATCCCCCTGATCATACATTTCTTTTTCTTTTCCTCTCTAACCTCCACATATGAAAGAAAACATATAACCCTTCTCTCTGAGTTTGACTTATTTCACTTAACATAATGTTCTCAAGTTCTATCCATTTTTCCATCCAACTCTGATATCTTTAATGTATGACTGGTTCCATCATGAAAATCACTTCATGGTAAATGCTGAAATTCCTGCAATCACATCCATATCCCAGACAGTGGGAAGAAGGGTGGATTTGATATGAGGAAAAAGAATATTTTCTCCCATTTAAAAAGCCTTCCCAGAATTTCCACTGTCACTCACAATATCTTTTTTGGCCATGACTTAGTCTTGTGGTCAAATTTGGTCACTATAGGGACTAGAAATGTCATTTTCCAGCTAGGTGTTTTTCCCAGGACTTTATTATTAGGGAAGAAAGGATAAAGGATGTTGAGAGGCAGATTGATTTATGTAGCAGATATGAACTCAGAAGGCAGAGTAGAACTACTTGGTCAAAGTTAAAAAGAGGTCTATTTTACTAAGTATGTATAGAGATGAATTTCCTAATAGCTTAATTGGCTCCAAATTGACTGGGCTTTTTTTAGAGGTACTGATGTCACTGTTGCCGAATACTTTATCTTTATTTTTATTTATTTATTTTCAGTTGTAAATGGATGCAATACCTTTATTTTATTTTTTATCTGGTGCTGAGGATCAGACCCAGTGTCCCACACATGCAAAGCAAGTTTGCTACCACTGAGCCACAACCCCAGCCCACTGATGCTGAATATTAAAAATCAACTGGAATATTTTGTATTTGGAAAGTTTTAGGGGAATAACTGATTTTCAAGATCCCTTCCAATACTTTGTGCGAAGACTATTTCAATATACCTGTGTAGAAGCCATGGTGAGTTTTAGTTTGATTAACTTTTCCTACAGAAAATTCCAATGAAATAAGATTTCTATTTATTACAATCAATAATGACAAGTGTTCTGTAAAGCAAACACTTTGTATGCAAGTCTTGTTTTCATCTTATATTAAGAATATTTTTAAATGGAAGACACTGGTAAAATAGGATTTCATGGACATATACTGACTTCATACACTTAGTAATTTTTTCTACTACATAAAGTTCTGTGCCTATTCACTTTTCATTATTCAATAATTTGCTATAGGGGATATTTGATCAGTTGATCCAAATTTTACTCAATAATAGCTGTAAGACAGATATTTTTTCTGGGTGTGGTGGTGGTTTCTATTTTCCTGTAATCTTCAAATTATGTGAGTTTGTTTTTAAAAAAATTTTTTTTGCCATTCTAGGTTTGAACCCTGGGCCTCACACATGCTAGGCAAGCACTTAACCACTGAGCTATCCCCCTGCCCGTTTTATTTTACTTTAAGACAGAATTAAGTTGCGCAATCTGGTATCGAACTTTCAATCCTACTGCCTCAGTCTCCCAAGTAGAGTAGCTAAGATTTGCAAGCATGCACCACTATGCCCAGTTTTTTTCCAAAAGATATTAATATGTTGATATGGAATGCATTTTGGATTTGTATTCATAGTTCTACAAGTAAGAAACACATGAGAATAATATTTTCTGTAGTTTTAGACAACACTATTTTCCTACAGCAGACATCTGAAGGAAGTAGACTGATAACACTTTTAAAACTTTAATAAAACTAAAAACACTTTAAACACTGAAAACACTGTACTTTCTAGGCCTATGCTCATTTTTGTTAACACAAATCATATTAAGTAGTTAAGCACAATAGTTATTAGGTTCTTACTCCATTAGAAACAGAAAGAAGAAATCTATTATTCCCCAAATCAGAAAAATCTCATATAAAAACTTTTTTCCCCCAAGATTTCAAATAGGTAAACCAAATATCAGTAAGAATGCAATGCCAAACACTGTTAAATTGAGCTCTTTTAAAGACTTAAATGAATTTTCCAAAACATAAAAATACAAGCCATACATAACCTGATAACTTGGCCCATATATATTTTCAAGACATAGATATGATTGCTTATATATATTTGTTTTAGTTGTTCACAGAGAACAATTCAAGACAACATTTTGCTTCAATCTAAAGTTTCTAATGGTGCAAGGCATAATAGGACAGGGTTTGGGAGGAGGCCTTGGGGAGACCATGTTTCCTACCCATGTGGGACTAATGCCCTTACCTAATACACATCAGACCATGTCCAGCTCAACTGTGCTGTGTGGAAGCTACTGTAGGATCCTAGCTGGTTAGTCTTCCTCTTCTAGTCCTTTGTTTTTATCCAATTTGAATACTTTTGGTTTAAAATATCCTAACTTGACCTTTAGAGTAAATCTTCAGCTAATATATTGTATACTGTGTTCAAATGAATTGAACCATACTTTCTAAAAGGAAGAGAGATTAAGTTAAAAAAGAGGGATTAATTTTCTTCATCTCTTTTTTCTTTCTTCCTAGCTCTTCCTCAAGGAGGGAAAAAGTGATCAACCTTCTGCCACTTTCTATTTCTACAGCTCTGTGCAAATAGATAATCTAGGTCTCAGATTGTTTATCTATACATAAGGATAATAATAGCTCTCATATAAGAATATTGATAATTAAGTTAAACTCCATAAATGTGTTTTGAACTCTTTCTGTATTCCAGGTCTAGTAAAATGATTTTTTATAGCTTTTAGCATAATATCTAACACATAGAGATTAACAATTGCTGATTCCCTTTGTATTCTAAAATGAAATAGTAATATAGCAAGGACCCAATTGAGCCTGTAGTGCCCACTCTTATTCCATGGACTTCATGTTTAGCTGCTCCCTGGTATTGTCATTCAGTCTTACATAAATGTGCCTGTCCCTCTAGCTCTTCTTTTTCTACCACATATCTGTGGCTCATTATTAGGTCCATTTATCAGTTTCCGTTCCTCATCTTGCTTCCCGCTTGTCCTCTACCCAACCCCCAAGATTTACCTTTCTTTTAAAAAATGTATACTAAATTGTAGCTTGTATATGTATGCCTAGCAGGAGTTTCAATGGCTTTCCCTATGACTCTTCTCTTTAAAGCTCACTGAGTCTTCACAAAGTGATCATACTCATGTATCCAATATCCAGATCAAGAAACAACACTAACAGAATCCAGCACCCCTCTGCACTTTCAGTCACTGCCTGCTCTCCAGTGGACCACTAGCTGACTTCTAACACTTAGATTCATTTTGCCTATTTTTCTTATATAAGTAAGTCATGGACTACAAATTCTTTTTAAAAAATCTATCTTCTTTTGTTAGTAAAACTCATCCAAGTTGCATGTAATTGTTTGTCTATTCTGCTTGATGTATAGTTTCATTATGGAAATAAGCCACATTTTTTATATAAAATGATATACATTTTATGTTCTTTCATTTTTTTTTGCCTTTTACAAATAGTGCTGCTGTGGACATGCTTATAAGTCTCTTTTGGTCAACATCTGTACATATTTCTGTTCCATTATTCCAGGGAGTGGAATTGATGGATCTTTGTGTATGTATCATTGTGCCTGTGTTTGTGTATCTCTACCTTTAGTAGATTTTGCCAAACTGCTTTCTAAGGTAATGGTAATTTACACTCTGGCTTGCCTAATAATTTTCAAAGAGCCTTCTGTCTGTTCACAGGGTAAAGAAGGTCAACTCTATATTTAAGTTTTCCTATCTTCTTTTTTTTCAAAATTAACAATCAATTTATAAATATTTTGTCAGTTTTGGATCAAACTTTGAATAATTGCAAAATATCAGCATAAAAAGTTAATACAGGAAATTATTTATGTTATTCAAACAACTGATTTAACATCTGATTTTCCAATACTGCCAATTTTACTATAACAGTAAGTAGTAATGTTAACCAACCAGGCTCTGTACTGGTATTGGCTGTCATATTGGAATTAGCTGAAGGCAATAGAGAAAACAGACTTACAACAATTTAAAACTAATGTTTTTTTTTCTTAAACACCATTATTTTATTAAATGAACTTTTCAGCAAGGGTCTAAGAAATAGTACCATTAGAGACCTGCTGATGTAAAGGGGATAAATAATTTAACCTGTATTTTTAAAGTTACATGAGATTACATTGAATCATCATAAAGAAGATCTACTGTGATTATAGACCTTCTAGGAGAAAAACATCTGAATCTAAAGTTTTTATTCATAAATGTATTTTGTTTCAAAATGTCTAATACTTATTAGTGTTGTGTCCTGAAATAAATATGACCTAATTGAGTTGATTTTGTGATTAGTTTTTGCTGCATAAGTCTAGAAAGAACTGAATTATTATAATGCACACCTAATAATGTCAGTGTTAGATGTCACCACACACTTATACATAATGACATCAACACAGCTGGAGTCTGGTGAATGGTTTTCTTTGATATCTTCTCTAGAGAGTTTGGTCAGTGGTTTGGTATAATTGGTATTAGCTAATAGGATAAATGGATAACCATAAGAATGCAAAGGAAAACTTTTATTGGATACTACTATTTCCATTTACAACAAACCACATTATAAGTTTCCTGTGCTGGTTCCCCATTGGGTTTATATTATGTTAAATGAAAACAAATTACATTTTCAGAATATTTTTCTTCCACATTTCAAAATGTCTTTTTAGATACTGTCCAACTGCCAGCTAATTTACAGCTCTGAAACCTTGTTGTATCATTTGGAATAGAGCATTGGATAATTTAAAGTGAAATGAATCATTGTATAATGAAGAATTGCTATTAAATCTTCTGGGATGGAAGAATTTCTTTCCTATAGTCATATATGTAATTGTACATTTCAGTGAGGATGCCCTCTGAACAGTAAAGGACATATTTGTGAGCTGAAGTTCCAAAAACAAATCTAATGATTTGACAGCTCTGCTCAAAAGATAGCAGCTCAGCATTTGAGAGGTTGCCATGTACTGGATGACAGTCAGAGTTAAGTCTGGGAATGTTCTTCAGTATTCTGACCCTCTTTTGCCCACTCCTCTGTGTCTGGCTGTCATTGTCCTGTGGCACCCACCTAACAGAGAGGAGCCCACTTCCCAACCAGGCTTTGATCTCATCAGTTGCAGAGAGTAACAGTCAAGAATCCTGACATAACAATGGCAGCCATTGTAATGGCTAAATCCTTGCTCTTGTTTATATGGAGATTTCTTAAGGAAAAATAATTTCCAAGCTATGCAGGATGGATTAAAAATACTATTTTGACTTTCTCATATTTGATTTCAACAAAATTTTTGTGCCTAAAAATTAAGAATGGAATAAATATTTTTATAATGTTTTGACAGTCATTATAAGCAGATCCCAGTATACTGACTATTTTCCTATTTGACTTCTTCTGACTTGACTAGTGCTTTCAATACTGCTGCACTTTGTCTTTATGGATAATCAAGAATGTGCATGAAACCTTAATTTCCAGCACAGAAGGATAATTGCTCAGTGATCATTTACTTTCTTCAAAACATAACTGAATATAAACTAAGACAGAAACTAGGAAAAGGAGCTATTTTTAAAAATGGCATTGAAATGGTATATGAAATCAAATGGCATATGAAAAACATACTCACCTTGGTGTTTTTAGATTACCTTATATCTTAGTACCTTAAAGTGGACAATGTAGTTTTCTTGTTCAGTCATGAAATAATAGCAGCTTGCTAATCACTAGAGTCTGAACCCCTATTTCAGAGGTTGGGAAACAGCCAACAGTGTTATGTGATTTGCCTAGTAACAGAGGTAGCTTCAGCCACCACACCTCTGAACTACATGAATCCACTACCGTTTCCTCTTGCCTATGGTTTTCTCTTTTTCTTTGTTTCAAATGCAAGGGTAAGATCTCATTTAACATGCTTTACAGAGATTTTTAGTAGAGTTAGAAGTATATAAAACAATAATTTGTTAAAAGAACACTGACTTAACTATGTCATCCTTTTTTAAAAAAATTGACTCTCATAGACGTATCATAGCACTAGTAAACATTATATGCAAAATAACTTGACTATAGTGTGAGTAAATATTTCCTGACCCTAACCTGATTTTCCTAGCCCTATTCCCAGGAACAAGCAGAATACCATTTCAAAATAATAAACGTGAAGGAAAATAGAGAAGGAACAAAGGGCAATTTGAGCAATAAGTGCACTGTGGTATCCATGGGATCCTTCTCCAACTTCATGTGATGGCATGCAGTATAGAAAAGGTTCTTTCAGCAAGTGTTTAGGAAAATATGTTCCAAAAGATCTGCATAACATTAGTGTAACCAAGTGTTCCTCTCTGTGGCTTCCTGTTTTGGAATTAAATGCCTTCAGGGTACTGAGAATAACTCTGTTTAGAAACACAAGAAGAATTTAACCTCTTATGTTCCTAATCAGTTTTTAAATATATAGAGAGATTAATTAGAAAGCAAAAAAGATCTCATCCTAAGAATTTCAGCTAAAATTTAAAATTGTTTATAAAGTAGGTGGTTTAGTTAGAAAACAATTATGTAAACAGGAATTCTGACAGGAATTATTATCAAAATTATAAAATAAATTTTGTCTCTTTACAAAAATTTTCAAAGTCAAATTGGTTTTACAGATGGGATTATTTTTAAATGAGATCAATGGAACATTTCTACTCTGGTTATTTGCAAGAGGTAAAGGGAGTTGAGCTCAATCTGTTGATTTCTTTGTGCTATTCTTGTTCAACATATGTAAGTTGCTGCTGCAAAGCCAGTAGAGGGAGCACCAAACAATATTTTTGTTTTGCTTAAAGCTTAATAATGTATTTTAAATTTTTTCCTTCACTTGCATTAAAAATGTCTACAATTAATCATTTATTGATATTACATTTTCACTGTATACTTTAACTTTAAAATGCTTTTTTGAAACTAAAAGACTTGAAAGGGACCCCATTTTTGTACTTTAATTCCACAAACATTCATTAAGTGCTTAATGTATATAAGAACTGATAGAAGATGTAGAGTCAAAGGTGAGTACCCCACAGTCCTTGTCCTTCAAGAGTTTATAATTTAGAGAGAAAGAAATGTAAAGGTCATTTACAAGACAGAATGAAAGTAAAGATAGAATATGGGCCATTTCTTGATCAAGAATCAGTGGGGGCATTAGAGAGAAGGTAACTTTTGAATTGGACCTTGAAGGAGAGGTTTCCCAAAATGGAAATTCTGAACTGGAAAGAATAGTACAAATGAAGGGTATATTGGGGGGAAAGGCAATTAGAGGGCTAAGGCTGGATAGAAGTTGAGTAGTAGTAGGGGATATACTTGGAGATGAGATCAAAAAGCTAAGGTGAAGTTAAATAATGAAGCACCTTGAAATTCATGCTAAGAACTTTTGATTTTTTCCCCACATTTTTTTAGGACTTTTGATTTTATTCTGTTGGCAAAGGAGAGCAAATTACAAACCATTAGGGGGACATAGATGATGTATTAATAAAATAATCATGTTTCAAGGTGAAATGTTGCCTGGAGAACTGAGATTAAAGATAAGATGTTTTACTGGAGGGCCAGAGGGTGCACCATCCTTCTCTCTCAGAAGACCCACTCTTCTCCCTTGATAGAGCCTTTTTTTCTCTCCTTATCCTTTCTAATAAATGCATTCCTGTTACTCTGAGGGAAAAGGAAAAGTTCGGTCAGTTTTATACTAGAAGAAGCCAGACATTGTAATATCCTGAATAATAATAATGTATTTCATTTGTTCATATATATAAATATCACACACACATATATATGCATATATATATATGCATGCATACATATATATGCATATATATGTAGTATCCATATATATACGTATATATGGATACTACATATATACTACTATATATGTAGTATCCATATATATGCATATATATGTATGTATGCATATATATGTGTGTGTGATATTTATATTTATATATATGAATATAAATACACACACACACACATATATATATATACATATATATGTATGCATGCACACATATATATGTGTGTATGTATGTAGAATCCCAGACACCCATATGTACATATATGCAATACACAGTATACTGTAAATAATATTATTCCTATGTATTTATATAAGTAATATGCATCTGGTATGTATTTATGTATATATATATGTGTACACCTCATATATATGTGTGTATATATCATTTTGAGTTATTTTATGATTTTAAAGATTTATACTCAAAATGTTGGGGAATAGTGTATAAGATCTCAAAGCAAATTCAAAGCAACACTGGTACTCAAATTGTGGTTTTTGAGTTCAAACTTGTTATTTTTTCATCCTATTTGCTGCTTTTGCATGAACTGATGTCAGTGTGGGTGGGAAGGATGGAATGTACATGAGAGACATTATGGAGCTACAGAAATATGTGGACCCAAGGCAGAGGAAAGAGTTGAAGACAATTCCTAGGTTTTTAGTCCATGTGACCAGGAAACAGAATGGTGTTGCTATTGTCCCCATGGAAGATCTAAGAAGAGAAGCAGGTCAGGGAGTTGGATTGGGGACAGGCAGAGAGATAGAATATGATTCAATTTTGGCATGTCAATTTGAAATGCTGGAGGACATTCTTGTAGAAATGTCTAGCACATACTTCAGATTTTAGGTTTGGAGCTCAGAAGAGAAGCCAGAGCCAGGCTTGGGAGTGGATAAGATAATTCAGAGAAAGTGTATAGTCTAAGAAGAGCAGTGAAGTAAGAACCAAACTTTGGGGGATGCCTACATATAGGAGGGGGATGCCTACATATAGGAGGCTAAGGAAAAGGAGAAGAGTCAGAGCGAGTGTGCACAGACACTGACAGACGAGACTGGTCAGGAGAAAGCCCCATTCATCATTCAGTAGATATTTGCATTCCTGCTACATGCAAAGCCTGAAACCTCTGCCCAGAGTGTAACTGAGGGCAACTTAGCAGAGTCAACTCTTGCAGGGGAAAACTGAGGAAAGAACTGAGGTGAGGTCATTGGATTTGTTTACTTGGGAATTCAGGCTTCCTAAATATGCACAGAACTTGGTTGTGCACTAAAATACAAAGCAGACTTGAAACCTCACAGTTCTGCTTATGAGAAATAAGAGATCCCAGAGGACCCAGATCTTCACCTGAAATCTATCAACTAGATCTTTGAACTATAATCTATAAATTATACCCAGGTGAGTTGCTTGCTTATCAAACTCACTTTTATTGTTTTTGAAAGATGGCTAATGACCTGAAACCTTGATTATTTATCTTTATTTTTATTACTAATTTTTATTTGACTTTTTGTGACAGCAAAAAGTCACTAATATTTTGTGTAATGATATAAAGTCAGCAAAAGTTCAAATATAAGGAAGAAATTAAAATGGCATACCTTGACTAAATACCATAATTTAGAAATACAATTTCCATCCCTAATTCCTCTCTCTCTACTTTCTATCTTTCCTTTGTATTGATATGCTGATTATACTATCATCATTTTAAATAAAAATATTTTAAATTTATAAAAGGAAAAGAAGCTACAGGTACTTAAAAAGAATTATAGAACTTCAAACTAAGTGCTTCTTCGCTACAAGAAATATATTGGAAGATCTATTTGTCTAAAGTTAAGAAAGGAGATTTTGATAAAATAACATGGTAAGAATTATGGTTTTTAAAACATGATTCTGTTTAGACCATGCTCATTGTTGAAAGATGCTCACTTAATATTCTACCTTCCTGCCCCTTTCCTACTTTTGTTTGTTACAATAGTTTTTTTTTTTTACTTTATAAAGCTTTATACCATTTACATTAGGTTTTGTAGTTAAGTCCTGAATCACCATGATTTTTTACTTGATTTTCCATCTCAGAATTATAATTTTGATTCATATTTTAATTGTTTATTGTCCATAATTGAGTAGAATTCTTCAGGTCTCTCAGGAGTCAGTTTCATGTTGAGAATATTTTGTTTTTCCTAAGTAGACATATTGGTCTTGCAGTGTGTTCTTGAGCCATGGCTTCTTTCTGTTAGAACTCTTCAGATGTTGGTTCCTGAAGAAGACTGGTCCAGTTGTTCTCAGTTTTGTGTGTGGCTTCTTTTTTTTTCTTCTCCTTTTTTTTTAATTCTCCTCATTTGTATGTTTTGGTTATCTCTATTCAACTTTGATGTTACAAGCATGTCGAAGATGAATTAACATTAAATCTTTATTTTACCATGTTCCCAGAATAAAATCCTAGATGGACTGAATCATTAAAATTTTAAAATGAAGTCATACAGTTACATAGGTAGTTTGGACAAAAACACTGGTGACCCTCTAATCGTTCTACAAAAGGTCTCAAGACAGAGACTATGAAGGATTAATCCATAAGTTTTTTTCTGCATCAAACAGAAAAAAATCAAAAAACAACAAAATATGAATATGAAAGGACAAATTGCAACAATTAAAATATTTACCACATATGATAGATGATAGATATTTGTGGACATGTGTGTTTTATCTGTAGTAAAGCCAACACTGCAAAAGAAAGGTGGGTATAAAGGGTATAGAGAGACATTTCATAAGTGGGAAAATTCAAAAGAGAAATCTACTCACTCATAACAGGCTTAAAAGTAAACTTTTGTGAAATCAGAAAGAATTTTTTCTGTTTTGAATATAGGATTTCTCATGGGTTGACACAAATACTAGATTAAATAAATTTGAACATTCCTTAAAGTTTTGAAATTCCATGGTTTTGGAATGTGTATGTTTTATCCTTGCTATTAGATTATATTCTCTAAATCCAAGAAAGATGACTTATACATCTTTCTGTTCGTATTATGCATCTTTGTTTTTTATGGTGCATAGCCCAAAATTTTGCATGTGGTGGCCCTGAAATAAATATTTATGAAATAGCAGTTATAATGAATTTTTTAAAGTTATTATTTGTTAGCCATTATTTTATAAAATATTTTAGGGTGTTTAGAATCTATTATATAGATACTTTAATGAAAACAGTGGATTTTTTAAGAGGTATTTTTAGTAATTTATGGTGTATATTATTTGGCCTTATATTTTGAATTTTGATTAATGTTCTTCATTTTTTTTTTAATATTTTATTTTGTTAGTTTTTGGCGGACACAACATCTTTGTTTGTATGTGGTGCTGAGGATCGAACCCGGGCCGCACACATGCCAGGCGAGTGCGCTACCGCTTGAGCCACATCCCCAGCCCATGTTCTTCATTATTTAAATAGAAAGATTTATGTTTTTATAAGGGTAATTGCATGCCTAAACCTCATTTTGCAAAGTTCTATTTTTGTTTACTTTACTAAATGATCATATACAGAATTGCATTTTTAGGCCCTGATTCCTATTATTGGAAAGAATTTTGTTTAATCCATATGTGATTTATTTGGTACTAATCCTGTATTTATTAAGACCCTTTAAAAATTATTGTACTCTAAATGACAAAACTGGCATGAAGGTGCACTTTGCGTATATGGTTAAAAGTTAGTGATAACTGACCTTTTTGTGTGTTGATTTAAATAGGAAAACTGAAGGTTTTTTTTAAATTAAGGTACATATTCAAAGTGACAGAATGGTTTTATAGTCTAGTTAATAGCAAACTTTGGAAAAGCATATTGTACAAGTGATTAGTGATATTAAAATTGTTACCAACCTTGGGATATCAGACATATTTATTTTAAAATTTTATGCAGATATAGTTATTAAAATGTACATTTCAAGTACATTTTTTGTGTCTTTCAAAGTATTTTTGAATGATTTCCATTTGAGAAGTAGGGAGATAGGTTTCTTGGTTATTAATCCAATATAGTAATATAGCTTATTTTATTGATCTTTCTATGATTTTTAAAATTAGGAGTGAGAAAAGTCACAGACGCAGTTTGTTGACATATTGCAATCCATATGTGTGCTTTTCTGATAAGGAAGGTATAGCATATACCATTCCTCCAGAACATTTAGTACCAGATTTATGATTTTTCTAATTTGGTTTGTAGCTTGCCAAAGAGCATGTGAGTGCATATTTGATCAGAAGCATATTTTGCCTTGAATCAGATGAGGAATACTTAATGAGTCAATGCTAAGAAGCAATGCAGAGAAGATGCAGCCTAGCAGACTAAAAAGGCTTTAAAATGGCTTAATGTGAAATATAATAGAGATAAAACAGTATCACGTAAAAAGTCAAACTTTTCAGTTTTTCATGCCTTTCCCCACAATAAAATACTCCACCATAGCTATTGAGAATGATATTTTATATTTATGTGATGCAGTTCACATTTGCAGTGAGGTGAAGGCTTATTTCAAGTGTCTTGTGTTCATTCTCAGAAACGCCAGTTCTACCTTAGAGGTGGCAAATAGAACTGCTTCCTCTAGCAAACCTCACTCTAAAAATGAGCTAGGAATTACCAGTTGAAGTTATTTTTTTTTCTTTTTGCTTGTTTGATAGGAAAGAATTATCCCTTTGTTTTGACTTGCATTTCCTGGATTATCAATGAAGCCAAAATTTTTTCCTGTTTATTTATATTTCATTTGTATTTCTTCTTTTACAAATTGCTCATCTTTGTTCTTTGTCTGTTTTTTTCTTTAAGAGGCGTCTTGCTGTTTTATGAGATTGTTTATTAAAGATGCTAGCACCATTTTATATATTATAAATATTTGCCTAGTATTTTTTTGTATTTTAATTTTGTTTATAGTGTTTGGGGCATATGTAGTTTTCAAAATAACTATAGTCAAATAATAATCTTTTAGTCTATTCTTTCTTTGTTAAGATTTAAAAGACCTATTTCAACCCTATATTACATAATTTGTTTTTTCTTTTGAGACTGTGATGTAGGAGTGAATAATCAGGCAAATTCTTCATATTGCTTAGCTTAAATACGTTATGAGGAATTTCCTTTGTTGGGCTGTGTAATTTGTATTTAGAATGACTCACAGATATCCCATATGTATAATCAGCTATTTTACCTCATGGGACATACGAAGAATCTTTCAACTTTCTGTTTTCCTTTTTGCTACGTATTCTCCACTGTAGTAGAAGTAGAGAAAGGGGCAAGAGAAATGAAATGTGAACATCAAGAATGGATTTTTTTCCTACTTTTCATTGTATAGAATCTCAGCTTTATATTTTGAGTTAACTTGGTTTTACCAGTAGGTATCCTAAGAACCTGATAAAATTATTTCAAAATCAAAATAAGTTTAAATGAACAATGGAAGCATAACTCATTTGTAGGTTGTGGCCTGTCAGCTTCTTGAGGGATCTAAGGACTAGGAATGGTCTAGCTAGTTTTGGATGACTAGAGACTCCCCAGAGATTTTGCATGTTTATTGTGAGACTTCTAAGTTTTATGAAGTCAGATGCAGTCTGACTGGGTGTTAAGTCTCTAAGATATAGAATATCATTCATCAACAGAATTTTCTATTTTTACATGTTTATTATATCACTTTTTATTTGCTGGTGGGAGAAGTGTCTGTATGTTGGCAGTTTCATCTGTAGCATCTAGTCACATGTGGCCAGTGAACACTTGAAATGTGACCTGTGTAACCAAGAAACTGAAATTGTAATGTTATTTAATTTTTAATGTTTTTATTATTGCATTATAGTTATCCATAATATTGGGATTCATTTTGACACAATCATATAAACATGGGATATAATTTGCTCCACTTTAGTCTCCATACTTCTTGTTTCCCTCTCCTTTCCATGTTCCCTTTCCTCTACTCTACTGGCCTTTCTTCTATTTATTTTTTTAAAACTAGTGCGAGATATATATATAAATTCACTGTGGTATATTTATATATATACGTAGCATAATTTGGTCAATTTTATTCTGCAGTTCCTTCCTTTTCCTGTCTGTCCTCCCTCCTTCTCAATCCCCTTTCTCTGCTCCACTGATCCTCCTATTTTCATGGGCTTTACCCACCTCCCCACCCACCTTATTTTGGTCTAGCTTCCGCATATGAGAGAAAACATTTAACCCTTGGCTTTCTGAGTCTGACTTATTTCACTTAGCATGATGTTATCCAGTCTATCCTTTACCAGCAGATGCCATAATTTCATTCTTCTTTAGAGCTGAGTAAAACTCCATTGTGTATATATACCATATTTTCTTTATCCATTCATCTGTTGACAGGTCTGGATTCATAACTTGGCTATTGTGAACTGTGCTGCTATGAACACTGATGTAGCTGTATCATTGTAGTGTGCTGATTTTAGTTCTTTTGAGTAAATATTGAGGAGTGGGATAGCTGGGTCACATGGTGGTTCTATTCCTAGTCTTTTAAATATTTCAATTTAAATAGTCATGTATAGCTAGTACATATTATCTCAACAAGATTAGTTTTCGAGGTTTGATTGATGTATAAACAACAGAATTAATTTTCTGCCTTTTTTATCTGGTAAAAAATGTAATAGAATTGATATATTTGGATCCTATTTCAAAGAAACTATGTAAAGTTTAAAAGACATTGTTGACACAGTTTTTGAAATTTGAATGTGGATTGGGTGTTAGGTAATTTTATAAAATTGCTGTTTCTTATTATTATCTATTTTTTTAGGTGTGATAATAGTAGCAGGTTTATATTATTAAAATTTACCAAGGACATTTTAAGATTGAAATATGATGCTGTTGGAAAAAAGTATTGGCAGGGGAATGGATGAGGCAGGATTCACCAATGTTCACAGTATAAGATGGCTAATGGGCATTGAAATTCATTACACTGGTTTTATGTTTTTATTTGTGATGGAAAGTTTTCATGATAAACAGTATTGAGTTGAGAAAGATCCTTGTTAGTTGCGTAGATCAGCCTTTTGTCCAAGTTCATTTAGCTATTAAATGGCCATTAGGGCTCAAATCTGTCATTTAGCTCTTAAGTCTGTTGATTTTCTATGACATCACACTGTATCATATTTTAGACATATGATTCTATCACCCTGCTTCTTGACCTTTGACAAGTCATCTTCAACATTTCCCTCCTATATGTTTAGGCCAGATTTGGTAACAGAACTAGCCACATAGATCAGCAGAGGGTAGTGTCTATGGCAAATTGGATCAGTTGAGATGCTCCTGGATCCAGATTTTAGGGCAAAACACAACAGTAGCTTGGAAAGGAAACCAGAAGAAAAGTAACAGTAGCAGATTCAAGAGAAGTGGAAGAAGCCAGGACAAATTCTCAAAATATCTGCAGGGGTACAAGATGGTAAGAAGGTTAAGAGAAGTTTGTACAGTGAGTTAAGAATGTTGGCTACTAATTTCTTACTGGGAGGTGGCTACATATTTCAAAAGCAATTAAACTGAACTGACATATATCCAGATTGACGTGTCTCATTATGAAATGCATCTCCTACTATGCCTGATTATCTCTATTTAATCTAAAGTAATAGTAATAATATAGAATTTTGTCTGGAAGGGAATGTTAAGTTTATCTAATTCAAACCATTTATTTCAAAGAGTTATCAAATTCATATTACATTTCCAAAAGGCAGTTGGCATTGAGTTGTTTGCCATAAGAATTACAAACGTTTGAGTTTGTGTGCTTTCAAAAAGATACTGAGATAATGAATAGATTATCTGAGATAATTATTCCAAGATAATGAATAGTTATGATTATTCAATTAATGAAACTATTTGATTAAATTGATTATTGGTTAAAATAGAGAAGAATAACTTTTATTTAAATAATACAAGCTGGAGATACAGCTTAGCAGTAGAGTGGTTAGCATATGCAAAGTTCTGGGTTCAATCCCCAACACTGCAAAAAGAAAATTTTAAATAAATTAGAAATGGGATTTATGAATTGTATTTACAGTCACTTTTCTAGTGTCAGGGCTATTTTTAAACAAGAATTTCTCCCACTGGGAGATAAATGGAGGTTGGGTATGGATAGTTTTCACTGGGAAAAATCTTGAACAAGAATTTGGAGTTGATTAGATTTCCTATTATATTAAAATTAGCAAGTGTGAGAACCAGATTTTTTCCTCCCTTTGATACTAAAGATGAACCCAGGGGCGTTTTACCACTGAGCCACATCCCCATCCCCTTTTCATTTTGAGACAAAGTCTTGCTGTGTTGCTTAGGGCCTTGCTAAGTTGCTGAGGCTAGCCTCGAACTTATATCCTCCTGTCTCAGCCTCTGGAGTTGTAGAGACTATAGGCATGCACAACAACGCCCAAAGAGAACCAGATTTAAAAAAAAAAAAAGCCATCTGTCCTTAACTTTGAAGTTACTTCTTATTTCATTTCTCCAGTGTCTGCTTTGGATATTGTTTTCTTCTGAAAACTTTGATCTTTTTTCCTGTGTGGTTTTATTCTTTGAGTCCTGGTTGATAGCTCGTTCATTTCTTAAAAAAAAAAAAAAAAAAAAAAAAAAATTGTTCTACTTAAATGCAGAAAGCATTTCAATTCGTACACTCTGGTTCATTTTAGATGATTGACCAACTTTGAGCTATCTACTGAAACTCTCAGGGTACCCTACTTCTAGTAACTACTCTGTCCCTTACTTATTGCATTTTTAAAAAAGAGGAAATTCACTCATATGATCTGGCCAGACTTCTGGAAACACTATAATCAGGACTCCAGTATCTTCCAGTCAATTTTATTTTTCTGAGTCCAGGAATTTGAAAGAAAGTTGTAGGAAAATTGCAGGTGTGCTATGGCTAAAAACCAAGGTGCCTGGAATTAAGAGGAATATTAAGTTTGAAAAGACAAGTTAGACTGTGCCAACCATGAGAACCATGGGTTTGGGGCTTGGTCTTCATGCCCAATGGGACCTGTAAATATTTTTCAGAACTGTGACACTATCACATCTAAACTATGGAAAGATAACGATGTCATGACTGGACCATAAAGAGAACTGCAGTCAGAGAGACCAGTTGAAGAAAAAAAAAAAAGAATGAAGCTGTGAATTGGGCAAGATAGTAATGATAGGGAAGAAGAAATAAATCCAACAAATTTCAGAAATGGAACCAATAAGATTTGGGAGCTAATTGAAAACTGAGAGTGAGGAAAAGAAAAATATTGAAGTTGTTTTCAACTTTTCTGGTTTGGGTGATTGGACAGGTTCTATTTCCTTTGTAATTATACTTGTAATTAATATAAAATTACACTTGTAATCATTCTTTATTGAATATCTTTTCCATTAGACTGAACTTCATGATGGCAAGGACTTCATTTTTCTTGCTTATATCTCTATACCCTGGCCCAGTGTCTATCTGTTGGACAACTGACTAGTTTCATTCATTCATTAATTTTTGATTAACTTCCAGACAATGTTCTAGATGAATTTAAATAATTTTAACTAAGACATTTAATACATGAGGATCATCAAGTTTAGTGAAAAGATAAATTATATTTTGGACATATTGAATTGTGATGCTATGGGACATCCAGTTGGAGATAAAGTTCAGAAGAGTGAACTTATTTGAAGATTCAGATTTGAAATATAAGAGGATATTGAAGCCATATAAATGTTTGAAATTAAGAGAAGTGAGGAATGATAATGACTAAAGTCAGAATTCTGGGGAATATAAGTATTTAAGTAACTAGAGAAAGAAGAGGTAATTAGAAGCATCTGAGAAGGATGTCCAAGATTTTAGGATAAAAATCAGGGGCTAGTATTGTCATCAAAGAAAAAGGAGAGAATTCAAGGAAGGATATGTATTAAGATAGATTATTGAAAACGTCTGAATCCCTAGAGAGTTCTAGAAGGCCGGGGATTCCTGTAATATTCTACTCTAGTATTTTGTCAGATAATTTATGTTTGAACTTTTTAATTGATGGTCAAATTACTTTAACTTGTAGAGATTTTCTATTAACTTCCAATTTATGAAATCCATAGATTACTTTCTATACAAGTATAGTTCCAAGGTATATTTCCTTTCAAGTATAGTTCAATTTAAAGTCTTAAGATTGCCACCTGACATGAATTAGAAGAGGGGAAAACCAAAGATTAGAAGTTTCTACTTTTAGATAAGGTATATGTCCTAAACTAGTTTCTCTTCAAATTTTCATGGTCCATTGCCCCTTTAAACTGAATAAATTTTGCTTTTCAATTACGATAACATTTTTAAAGCAATTAAAAGACAAATGATTTTCTTGCCATTATGAATGATCACTAATGCATAAGGGTACTATTATAACATTTGTGCAAATACTACTATGTGTGATAAAATGGGGAAGCTGTAATTCTTTGATTTGTAAGGCCTTTAAAGTTACCACAAATTTTTAAAAACAATAACAAAGATCATAGTCTTAGTTTTCTCCTTCTGATTTATTTATTTATTCACGTTGAAAAGCAAATTATTTTAGCAATAGAATAGGTTCCTTAACATTCAAATAGGCAGAAAGAACTAAAAGACAGAACAAACAGACAATCAAACAAACAAACAAAAAACCCAAACCAAAACAAAACTCTCTTTGGAAGTAGAAATACCTGAATAATTATTTAGCTGCAGAGAGCACCACTCATTTCATATCTGTCTTTGTCTCTGTCTATGTCTCTCTCTCTCTTTCTCTGTCCATTATTGTTTTATAGCTCTGAATTTACAAATTGGACAGGCTGCTATTCATTTATAAGATTTATAAGTATGACAGGATCTATTTTGAAATAAATCCTATCAATGTCTCTTTTTTTCCCTTTAAATAATCAGTATATTTAGGTTGGAAGACTGAATATTGACAAAATTTAGAAATTACCTAATGTTTCAAAAATGTCTGATTCATTAAAATTACACACAAAAATTCTAGCCTTCAATTACTCAGCAGATGTTTGATGGAGTAGAAACTTCCCTGATCCATTGGTGGTCAGGTTAGAACTACTGATGTTTTCATCCAGGTACCAAGAAAGCCTTCAACAATGCTATAGTCTTCCCAGGTCCCCTTAGCCCAAAACAAAGTTTCAGAGCCTTTGCAATACACTTGGGAAAAAAAAGAAAAAAAAAATCACAAAGTAAATGTACTGAATATGTAGTAAGACTAGTCAGTCTGGAAAAACCTCTGGAAAGAATGTTTGGGTTTTTGATGCAGGCAGGTCTTAACCTGGAGTAGGATAGTAGTCATTTGATGAAAGGGAAATGATCTAATAACTTTTTTCCCCTATTTCTTGATGGAAATTGATTTTGGTGATGAATACAAGAGGAGATAAAAAAAAACCCTTTATATTTCTGTTTTCTGTTTGTTTTGTTTTTATTAGCCTCAGCCACTTTTTCTAACAGATCTCACTGCCTTTCTTGATATTATACTCTTTTTTTTTTTTTTTCCAGGCAACATTTCAGTCTCCCTTGACTGAGCAGAAGACTAAGCACTTGGCCTTAAAGGTGTGATTGTAGCTCAGCCAAGATTTAGGACAGGAGACAGTAAGGTGGTTTAGAGGACAAGTGAATTGGGGTGGGGAGAATAAGTGTTTTACCATCTAAGTTTAAAAGGTTCTAATATTTCTGACAGGAATAGTCATATCTATTACCCTGCATTTATTTGAAAAATCTTATGTACTCTGTTTATCTGTGTGAAATATTCAAAATATTTGTTAAATGAGTGAAATGATAGAATGACAATCAACAAAATCGGATTCAGTAATCCTATTATAATGACCCCAGGAGGAATGATTATATCATCCAAGTGTTTTTTTTTTTTTCTTTAAGAGGTCATGTCACCAGTTCCTTTATAGTTAATTCCTCAGCTTTCTGTAACAGAAATTGTAACCGGAGAGAGATAGAGACTCCTGAGGTGGTCACAGACCGCTTCAGTCCTGTGTTCCTGCCCATAGGAGTCACTAAGAAGATCCCAATTAGAAGCTGGAGATGGAGCCTATAGAGCCAAGTTCAACTCTAAACCATGATTAAAACAAAGGGAAATGGTTGAGTTAAAAATAGGTTATCTGGGGCTGGGGTTCTGGCTCAGTAGTAGAGTGCTTGCTTAGCAGGCGTGAGGCTCTGGGTTCAATCCTTAGTACCACATTAAATAAAATAAAATACACCACATTAAATAAAATAAAATAAAAGTATTGTGTCCACCTACAACATATGTATATGTGTATATATATATATATATATGTATATACATATATATATTTAAATAACTTATCTACTTATTGTTTTATTTCTTCTATATTCTGTGCATTCTCTTTAGTATATTCAATAGTTAAAAAATACTTTTGGCATGTTTGTAGAAAGTAGTATCAATAATAATTTTATTATTTAATTTTAGGTATTTAATTTGATATCATATAATAAAAATTAAAATTAGAACAGAATATAGGAATTAATAACCTGTTACTTTAATTTTTTGTTATTGAAAACTATGATGTGTTAAAGAGTTTCTTGAACTGATACACTTGATTTGATCACAATGATTACTAATTAAACTAATTAAGGAGATTGCTTTTTTGGGTTCAACTTTGATGTGTCCTTTACTTAAAATATCTGTGGACTATGCAGAAAATGTGTTTCCTGCCTAACACCCTCTTTTAGTCTCAGTCATAATCCTAGTTTGGAGGGGGCATAAAAATAAATAGGAAATGCTAAACTATAATTTTAAAGTATCAGTCACAATATACCCAGAAAAGACTGAACAGATGAAAAAAAAATTAAGCTAAACTGGGCAAAATGCCCAGAGATGCCAACAAATATAGCTTACTTTAGACGAGGGGGGAAAAAAACGGAAAATAGTAATGAGTGTATAAAATTTATGCATAGCATTCAGGAATTTTTTTCTTTTGCCTTTGCTCAGGGTAGACTCCTCTTTTGTCTTAAAGATCATTCTTAACTATTTTCATAATCCAAATTCAAGCCAATAGATGCACTTACACACATACATAAAACTTTTATTCCTAAAAAAAATTCCCTTAAAAAAAGCAGACTAAGAAAGCTCAGTTATTCAGAGGACAATCTCATGTTATCTTCATAACTTATATATAACACTGATTTTACCTTCTTTCCCTGTCACTTCAGACTATTTTTATAACCTTAAATTTTCTAAAATATGTTATCTTAGTTTTAATACCTTGACTTACAAAATTATTTCCTTCTACCTAGTAAATGAGTTGTTACTATGCATACTGTGTAATAAAAAAGCTTAGAAATGGATGATGAAATATGTTATGTGCATGTACAAATATGTCACAATGAATCCCATTATTGTGTAGAGTCATAAGCATCAATAAAAAAGAAAGAAACAGATGAACTGGGTGCTGTGGCACATGTCAGTAACCCCAGTGACTTGAGAGGCTCGGGCAGTAGAACTGCAAGTTTGAGGCCAGCCTCATCAATTTAGTGAGACCCTGTTTCAAAATAAAAATTAAAATTGAAAAAGGGTTGTGAATGTAAGTTCAGCGGTAGAGTCCTTGCCTTGGATTCAATCCTTACAAAAAGAAGAAGGAGAAGAAATGGATGATGCAGTGAGAAAAATGAATGTTAAAACAAGCTCCTGAATGACTTCATGTAATCAGTCAGCAGGTATCTGTTGGAGCACCGGTATTCCAGATGTGGAGTCACAAAGACTAACACACATAATTTATTTTCTCAAGCCAGCAGTCTAGTAGACAGAGTTACTCTCAAACAATGAAAATTCAATAAAATAATTGCTTTCAGAAAAGTATGCACTACTACAATAAGTGTGCAGGAAAGCAGTATGTAAGTTTGCCAAAAAATGTCTTCAAGGTTTCATTGTAGAGGTGGAATTAGAGTGGACAGGGAAGATAAGTAGGCATTTTCTAGGTGGAGTTGAAGTGGGCTCTTCCTGATTGGGATGTTCCAAATATATGAAGGCACAGGAATCATGAGAAGGCAAGAGAACTATAGGTCTGTGTGGAGTAGGGGCAAGGGGATGCTAATGGGGGGTTAATGGGCATGGCTCTTGCTAGCTAATAGCCTCTCAGATACTGTGCTTCAAAATTTTGAACTATATAATTGTGTCATCATATGTCAGGAAGATTACTGTCATGGCAGCATGGTAAATACACTGGTGGTAGTTGTAAAACATGAGGCATCTACATATTTGTAGTAGAGCCAAGAGAATGAGTCTGAACATCTGTACAGAAGTGGTCATTGGGATCTTGGGAGTGAGTGAAACTGTCATCACAGAAATCAGAGAAATAGGGATGAATGAGACTCAACACAGAGATGGTTGTCAGAGCAATGCAAATAAAGAAACCTACTGCATAATAATTTAGACTTAACAGACATATATAGAATAATTTATTCATCAACGACTGGATACACTTTCTTCTCAGCAGCACACAGACCTTCTTTAAAATAGACCACATCTTAAGCCACAAAGCAATTCTTAGCAAGTATCAAAAAAAGAGATAATACCTTGCATTATATCAGATATTAATGGAATAAAATCAGAAATCAATGATAAAATAAAAAATAGAAGCTACTCTAACACCTGAAGACTAAATAATATGCTATTGAATGACCAATGTACAGCTGACAAAATCAGGGGTGAAATAAAAAAGTACTTAGAAGTAAATGAGAATAGCAAATAACAAAATCTCTGGGACACAATGAAGGTGGTTCTAAGAGGAAAGTTCATTGCATTGCGCTCATTCATTTAAAGAATACAAAGTCACTAAATAACTTAATATTATATCTCAGAGTCTTAGTAAAAGAACAAATCAAAACCAAAAACAGTAGAAGATAGGAAATAATTAAAATCAAAGCCAAAATTAATAAAATTGAAAGAAAAAAATTTAAAAATCAATGAAACAAAAAGTTGGTTCTTTAAAAAATAAATAAAATTCATAAACTCTAATGATAAGAGAGGAAAAAACTCAAATCACTAAAATTCATGATGCAAAAAGGAATATCACCACAGACACACTATCATCTATATGATAATCAGAAACAATTTTGAAAATTTATACTCCAATAAAATAGAAAATCTGACAAATTTCTAGAAACATTCAATTGATTCCAAATTGAATCAGAAGGACATAGAAAATTGGAAATCCATTTGCATCAAAATGAAACTGAATCCCTTTCTCTCGCCATGCGCAAAAGTTAACTCAAAATGGATCAAGGAGCTTGATATCAAATCAGAGACATGACGTCTGATAGAAGAAAAAGTTGGCTATGATCTACATACTGTGGAGTCGGGCTCCAAATTCCTCAATAGGACACCCATAGCACAAGAGTTAATAACTAGAATCAACAAATGGGACTTACTCAAACTAAAAAGTTTTTTCTCGGCAAAAGAAACAAGAGAGGTAAATAGGGAGCCTACATCCTGGGAACAAATCTTTACTCCTCACACTTCAGATAGAGCCCTAATATCCAGAGTATACAAAGAACTAAAAAAATTAGACAATAAGATGACAAATAACTCAATCAACAAATGGGCCAAGGACCTGAACAGACACTTCTCAGAGGAGGACATACAATTAATCAACAAGTACATGAAAAAATGCTCACCATCTCCAGCAGTCAGAGAAATGCAAATCAAAATCACCCTAAGATACCATCTCACTCCAATAAGATTGGTAGCCATTATGAAGTCAAACAACAATAAGTGCTGGCGAGGATGTAGGGAAAAGGGTACACTTGTTCATTGTTGGTGGGACTGCAAATTGGTGTAGCCAATTTGGAAAGCAGTATGGAGATTTCTTGGAAAGCTGTGAATGGAACCACCATTTGACCCAGCTATTCCCCTTCTTGGTCTATTCCCTAAAGACCTAAAAAGAGCATGCTACAGGGACACTGCTACATCGATGTTCATAGCAGCACAATTCACAATAGCAAGACTGTGGAAGCAACCTAGATGCCCTTCAATAGACGAATGGATAAAAAAATGTGGCATTTATACACAATGGAGTATTACTCTGCATTAAAAAATGACAAAATCATAGAATTTGGAGGGAAATGGATGGCATTAGAGCAGATTATGCTAAGTGAAGTTAGCCAATCCCTAAAAAACAAATGCCAAATGTCTTCTTTGATATAAGGGGAGTAACTAAGAACAGAGTAGGGACGAAGAGCAGGAGAAGAAGATTAACATTAAATAGGGATGAGAGGTGGGAGGGAAAGGGAGAGAGAAGGGAAATTGCATGGAAATAGAAGGAGACCCTCAGGGTTATACAAAATTACATACAAGAAGAAGTGAGGGGAAAGGGAAAAATAATACAAGGGGGAGAAATGAATTACAGTAGAGGGGGTAGAGAGAGAAGAGGGGAGGGGAGGGGAGGGGAGGGGGGATAGTAGAGGATAGGAAAGGCAGCAGAATACAACAGACACTAGTATGGCAATATGTAAATCAATGGAAGTGTAACCAATGTGATTCTGCAATCTGTATACGGGGTAAAAATGGGAGTTCATAACCCACTTGAATCAAAGTGTGAAATATGATATATCAAGAACTATGTAATGTTTTGAACAACCAACAATAAAAAAAAAAAGAAGGACACAGAAAATTCAAACAAGTCAATTTCAAGCAATGAAATTGAAGGTACCATCAAAAGCCTATCAACAAAGAAAAGCCCAGGACCAGATAGATTCTCAGCCAAGTTCTCCCAGACCTTCAAAGAAGAACTAACACCAATTCTCCTCAAATTATTTCATGAAACGGAATCTTGTTCTTGGATTAAAGAACAGTCTTTTGGAAAATTTTCATGGGGTTGTTAACCACTTTTTTGTGTGTGTTTTAAAATTTCTTCTGTTAAAGGTAGTACACTTTATTAAAATAACAGGAACATGTTACTAGTTTATAACCACCACATATACTTCTTGCTTCCTGCTGCTGCCCAGGGTCCTGTTCTTGTCTCCCATGCTATGAGCCCACTGTCAGCTTAAAAATCTCAGCTACATTTTAAGAAATTTTGGCTGACAAATTATTTTAATGCCCTATTCTCAGAGAAAAGACATATTCTTCTGACTTAAGGGCCTTTAAAACGCAAGGAAATTGATTTGCAATGGCAAATTCTCTGGCTGATGTGTGGGAAGGAGGTAGAGTGATTTTGTCTGTACTCTTAGATTTTCTCATGTTTGTTTTAAGACTAAGTCTGACCCTTTGTTATTTAAAGCTGTATACAATTTTGTCTTCACTTTCTTGAAAGTAAATTGCTTAAGTTAGAAGTTGAAGTTCTTGACACAACTTTTAATCCATTAAAAAAGTGAAATTCATTTATGGAGGATCTGAAATCATTAATTATGTTGTAAGTCCTTATCTTTTTTATGATACACGTATTGCTGTGGGTATAGTGCTCTAAAACATCTGCTCAATAGTCCGTTATAGAGGCACAAGAATGCTTTTACATGAGTGCAATAAAGTAGCAGATGCTTCTTAATGACAACTTCCCAATTCATTTAGGAAACAAGTCAGTTCTGGATTTGTTTTTTTCTCTCCAAGTGTGGCAACTATGCAGGCAAATGATTCCAAAGAGGTTAGAACTGACAAATCAAGTCACTCGTATAATTTTTTAGGGTGCTGGAAGTTAGTCTAAAAGCCTCATCTAATAGCACTTTAATAAAATTAGCATTTTTCTTACTATGCAAATAATTCTTTGCCATTATAAGTAACCAGGAAAATACATTAATTCAGTATTATCAGCTTAAACTTTTTAAATTTTCTTCTTCTGTTGAATGTTGATTTTTCATTAGCATTGCAAACAGAAAATGTGGTAGAATGTCCAGTTTGGTAACAGGGAAGGAGACTTGGGGTCCAGCATTTGGAATTCAAACACAGTTCCTTCTAGGAGTGTTTTCTGCCACCTCAGGGTGATCAGGAGGTACTGGTGATACTTACATTACTCTTTGCACAGTCATTGATATGATTGATCTCTCCCTAGTACAGGAGGAAGTAACCCTCAGGGCATGTTCCAAAGGGTGTCAGGAAAATCACTGACAATATCCACCTACCCCACATACTGCACTCACTTGTTAAAGAAACCTGGTTGGTGATTCATTAGGTTTTCTCTGTTCAAGGAACTTCTCTTAAGATGCAGACTATTGGTAGGATCACTCTGTCCTATTTGTGACATTTAATATTGGTGAATTTATCAGGCCCTTTCTTGTGAAGATCAGATTTGAGGACTGAAGGCTGAATTTAAGAGCTTTGTGCTGTAAGAGGAGAACCAGATTTTGAAAAGCAAGATGCAGAGGATCAATTTTGCCTTTTTCATAATTTTAACAATGGTCTGGGCCACCAGTATAGTCTTTAAGGTGAATCCACATTCCCAGAGGGTTTGCAAAATAACATGTTCAGATGTGCAAAATAACATAAGAAATTGTATTTATATTTACTTTGATTTTTTTTAAAAAATTAAGCTTTACTAATATTTAAATATGGATTCATGTTTGATATCTGCACTCTATTTATTTTTCAGAAGATCAAGTATCATATATGTTACTCAAGTCATCTAAAAAGAAACCAGGATCCAGAAGTTAGGAAAAAGCTAACAAGGATGCCCTCAATCCATTCAGTATTCTCTGTTCATTGCAGTTTATCTATGCCCTGGATTTACTCTGATGGTCGCATCCAGTTTCAGTTCATGCAACTCCAACTTGTTAGACTAGGGGTTTTATTTTATTGTTTTTTCATATTTTTATTGGTACATTATAATTATACATTGGGATAATGTAGGGATTCATAGTTACATATTCATACGTGAACATCATATAACAATGTAATTTGGCCAATATCATTCCTCAGTGTTTCCCCTTTTCCTCCACTCTTTTTCCTTCCTGGTTATTTTCCTCTACCCTACTGATCTCCCTGTAATTTTCATGAGATCCCCTGTATGGTTTAGATATAAGATGTCCCGCAAAAGCTCATGTATGACAAAATGCAATGGTTAGATTATGAGAAATATAATCTTTCAATGTATTAATCCACTGATCAGGTAATCCATATCAGTGGATTAATTTACTGATTACTGGGTGATAACCATAGACAGGTAGGGTGTAGCTAGAGGAAGTTAGTCACTGAACACATGTGTTTGGGATTTATATTTTGTCCCTGATGAGCAGAGTGCTCTCTCTGCTTCCTTGTTGCCATGTCCTGAATACTTTCCTGAGCCAGGCCACATCCTTTCATCATGATGTTCTGCCTCACCTTGGGAGCAGAGCTATGGAGTCCATTGACCATAGACTGAACCTCTGAAACGGTGAGCCAAAATAAAATTTTTCTCCTCTAAGTTGTTCTTGTTGAGTGTTTAGGTCACAGCAATGTAAAGCTGACTCAAACATACCCATTCTTTTTCCTCTATAGCCTCCACTTGTGAGAGAAAACATATGATCCTTGACTTTCTGAGTTTGGCTTATTTCACTTATTTCCATCCATTTTCCTGCAAATGACATAGTTTCATTTTTCTTTATGGCCGAATAAAACTCCATTCTATAAATATACCACATTTTCTTTATCCATTTATCCATTGACAGATACCTAAGCTGGTTCCATAGTTTGGCTATGGTGAATTGTACTGCTATAAACATGAGTATGCATGAATCACTATCTTTAATTATTTAGAATAAACACCAAGAAGCTTTTTGATTTGATGCCATCCCATTTATTAGTTTTTGGCATTATTCCCTGAGTTTTAGGAATCTGATTGAGGAAGTTCTTGCCTGTGCCTATATGTTGTCGTGTTCACCTTACATTTTCTTTCAGGAGTTGCATAGTTTCTGATCTAATTTCTAGGTCATACATTTTGAGTTGACTTTTGTGCAGAATGAGAGATAAGGATCTAGTCTCATTCTTCTACATATGGATAGCCAGTTTCCCCAAAACCATTTGTTTAAAAGGCTGACTTTTCTCCAGTGTATGTTTTTGGCACCTCTGTCAAGGATAACATGAATGTGTTTGTCTTGATTTGTTTCTATGTCTTCTATCCTGTTCCCTTGGTCCATGTGCTTGTTTTTGTGCCAGTACCACAGTTTTTGTTACCATAAATGTCATATAATTTGAAGTCAAGTATTGAAATGCCTCCAGCATTAGTTTTTTGACTTCGAATTGCTTTGACTATTCTGGGTCTTCTTTCTTTCTCATGAGTTTTAGGACTGTTTTTTTCTAATTGTATGAAAATCATTGGTATTTTGATGGGGATTGCATTGAATCTGTTGCTTTTGGTAATATGGTCATTTCAATGATATTCTGCTTATCCATGGACTTGAGGGGGTCTTTTCATCTGTTGTGTATTCTTTGTTTTGTTTTTTTTTTTTCAGTGTTCTGTAGTTTTAACTGTATAGGTCTTTCTCCTCCTCAATTATATTTTTTCCTAGATATTTTATTTTTTTAGGTCATTATGAGTGCAATACTTTTCCTGATTTCTTTCTCAACAGATTTATTATTGGCATGTGGGAAAGCTATTGATTTTGTATGTTGATTGTGTAAGCTGCTACTTGGCTGAATTTGTTTACTGGCTCTAGAAGTTTTCTGGTGGAGTTTTGTGGATCTTCTAATATAGGATCATATCAACTGCAAACAGTAATCATTTGACTTTTTCCTTTTGTATTTTTTATCTCTTTTATTTTCTTCTCTTGCCAAATTGCCCTGCCTTGAATTTCTACTACTGTCTTGAATAGGAATAGTGGATGGTTTTGTGTTGTTCCATATTTTAAAGGAAATGCTTTCAGTTTTCCCCCATTCACTGTGATATTGACTTTGGGTTTGTTGTATATAGCCTTTATGATGTCAAGGTAGGTTCCTACTATCCCTGGTTTCTTCAGTATTTTTTATTATGAATGTGTGCTGAATTTTGTCAAATGCTTTCTCTGCATCTATTGAAATGACTATGTGATTTTTGTACTTTTTCTATTTATGTGATGAATTACATTTATTGATTTGTGTATGTTAAACCATCCTTGCAACTCTGGAATAAAACCAATTTTATGTGCAATCTTCTTAATATACTGTGGAATATGATTAGTTACTATTTTATTAAGAATTTTTGCATTTAAGTCCATCAGGGATGTTGATCTGTAGCTTTCTTTCTTGTTGTGTCCTTATTTGCGTTTGATATGAGTATAATACTAACTTCATAGAATGAATTTGAAAGTGTTCCATACCTTCATGTTTCATGGATTAATCAAACTATAGGTTTTTAAAGATTTCTACAAAATATCCCAGTGAGCAAAAACATGATGGAATATAAAACAATCTAATCAAATCTTTCAAAATTTGGCTTTCCAAATTTGAAATTAAGGACATCATTTTAAATGTGGAACTATGTTAGCTATTATTAATGATGACTGTCAATGTCTGTGTATGTTTTGTCTAATGATAGTAATGAAGTGATTGTTGACTAGCAGCGCCCTTTGAAAAGCAGCCAGAACATGAAGACCAAGCTCTTCCAAATGGAGAAGAGGATTGAAATATGAACTATGATTTGCTAAACACAACCAGTGATATATTTCTTCCATGTGAATTACTGGATTTTTTATTCATTGTAATCATTAAAATCACCTATCAAAAAAATGGGAAAAGAACTGAATTCAGACCTAAGAAATGCCATATCATAATCAGGATTTTGAACAAAACGAAACAAAAATTTGCATATTTGATCAAGTTGTTCTCATTTAAATATTATTGGCAAAATATTACCTGAATCTTAAGAACTAAAATAACTTTCTGTCTCTATGACCCTTTATTTGTTGTTGGATTTACACATTTGGAACCCAGACATCTTTGCCTATGTACAATTTAGACTGGGGATTTTATTCAGGAAAAAAAAAATCACCTCTGACTCTTCAGACTCAGAGTTAAAGCTGCTGCTCCCAGTGCTGGAGCAAGAGGCAGAACTATTGGGCACATCAGATCCAGCCATTTGGTTTCCAAGTCTCTGACCATTTAGGATCATGATCAGGTCTGGCATGCTGCTCAGCAGTCCTAGTTCTGGAGCCAGGTACCTGAGGAAAACCAAGTATCTATGTGCTCAATTATAGGTTACATATATGTGTGACTATTTTGAGGTGCTAACTTTTCAGTGGCTACCTTCAAATCACCATTTCTGCAACTTTCTTCCACCACAACCACTGGCCCAGAAATCTGAGAGCAAAATGGGCAAGGTCAGTGGGGGGATGAGGATGAGGAGCTAAACAAGGTTGTTTGTTACTGAGAACAAAGAGTTGAGTGGGAGCGCTACTTCTATCAATACCCACAGCATCACCTAATTAATTATTTTGAAAATATTTTTCCATGATCTTTTGTATTCTATTTAAAAATTTTCCCTGTTAATAAATTTTATAATATACACGGTATATGACATAAATATGAGTTCATAATTATTCAAGAGGTAAATATACATGTTAGGGATGAGTAATGAATATTTGGAATCCAAGAATCACAATAAAAAACATTTAGAGACTTATGTAGAATCAAAATGGCAACTGTTTATATTCATTCCATTTATTTATGTCATTCAACAAATATTGAGAATGCCTACTGTTTGCCAGGACCTGCTCAAGATGCTTGGGATTTATGAGTGAATAAGACAGACAGAAGCTCACTCACATTCCAAACAATATATGTGTGCTCTGTAAGAAAAGCTTTTCCATGGCTCCAACCAGATAAGGCCCCCCAGATGCATCTTACATTCTTATAGCACTTTCAACACTCCAATTAAATAATTGGTCATACAGTGATTTGCTCTAGCTGTAAGCTCTTTGAGAGCAAAGACCATAACTGTTTTGTTTGCCAACAATATCTAGAGCCAGCACCATGCCTTTCACATGGTAGATGTTCAATATTACATTAGTTGGATAAATGTGTACATGTGAAGACTGCACACATGCAAGCAGATGCACATATGTACACATATGTATATGTGTATGTGTAAAACTTAGAAAAAAAGCTTGCTGGTGGCAAAAAGAAATGCAATGAGCAGAAGAAAGTACAGGCAGAGACTTTTAGTGGGCTGCTGCAGTAAGTTTGTTAGGTAGAAGCTTAAGTGGGAAAAAGTCTATGTGATCAGAATTGGGCAACCTAATGAACTTGGACAAAAACAGTTCCTAAACATCTGAGTAGGTGGCATGCTCATTGAACTAAAAATAATCCTTGGGGCAGGGTAATTAAGATATTCTACTGGTCAGTTGTCCATAAAACTAGTATACTTGAAAGAACTGGAATAAAAAAAAGATTAAAATCTCACAAATAAAATTTATAGATGAGGTAAAATTATATACACACACATACACACTCACACATATTTCTCAAATAGAATTTGTTATAACTGTGATTTTTTTTTCTTTTTGGTGATATTGGGTATTGAACTCAGGGCCTCGCACATGCCAGGCAAGCACTTTACCACTGAGCCCCAGCCTCAGCTCATAATTATAATTTTATATTTATCTGTATGATTATTTGTTTAATGTGTTTCCTCAGATTTGGGTATGATATTGCTATTGTTCTCCCTCTTTTCCCAGATCCTAGGACAGTCTCTAGAACAGGGATTGGCCAATGATGATGGCCTGCTGCCTATTTTTATACTGCCTACAAGCTAAGAATAGATTTCATACTTTATATGGTTAAAGAAGAATCAAAAGTAGAATATTTCATGACACATTAAAATTATATGAAACTTAAATTTTAGTGTTTATAAATAGCCTTTTGTTGGAACAAAGCCACATTCACAAATTCACATATCATCTAGGTTGCTTTTATGCTATCGTGGCAAAGTTGAGTGGTTTTGACAAAGACACAGAGTATATAAAATTCAAATACTTACTTTTTGGTCCTTTAAGAAAATATATGGGGGCCCTTGATCTAGAAAACAGAAGGTACCTTATAATATTTGTCAGATGAATGAATAAACAAATCACTCTTCCTACTATGTAACAGGTATTTCTACATATCATCTTGTTTAATATACATCAAACAAGGGAAATA